>NC_141696.1:1114169844-1116569844 GCF_964263255.1 Lissotriton vulgaris
AGAAATGTTGTTGATTCACGCACCAGCACTTGTGCGACACAAGAAATGAATGCGGTATAAGTAGCATTAATAACACGTTTGTTCTAGCCTTAGGTAAACATTTGGAAAGAGTAATTTGGTTTCGGGCAGCTTGTATTTTCACACTGTTGATCTTAAACCGGTGAAGACAGAGCACAGGCTTAATGACAGAATGGGAGCTTACTCGCCAAACACCGTCCACATAACATTTCATGTGTATCCTCAAACGACGTGTGTAAGAATGCGGCAGCCATCACCAAACTGGACTTGATGGAACAGGACATTCTTACAGCTGTCCTCCACTACAATTCAACACTGGGGTGGAACAGGCCGCTCGTGTCTCCAGCGGTGATTGTTTGCTACACGTCACAGGACCCAATAAAATCACACACTGCCACGCTTTCCGCTCGCTTCAAGAAAATCAAATACAGAATGCTCTTTTGCAATGTTGCTGTATACTGTAACTGATAAGGACCTCGCAGTGAGAGATTCCGGAAATTCAATTTTAATCCACATTAAGTTAATTTCTAAAGACAAAACTGCAATGAAAAGTAGTTTAAAGCTACCTGCTGGGCAAGCGTCTGATCCAAGTGCAGCAGCACACAGCACTCGGCGCGCCTGCCCGACCGCGATTAGAACCCCCCTGAACCAACTAAATAATGCACTGACACAAAGCAGCAGCAGCAGACGACCTTCAACCTGGAACAAGTCATTAGCATAGGGGTTTGGAGCCTAGAATGGAATGCTAAATAGAAACTTCCAAACACTCCTTTCAGTAAGAGGCGGGACTAGCAGGGAGCTCTGGGGACGAGCTAGCACTGAGGGACGCTCAGCCAATGGTGCGATAGCAGGGCGGAGCCCCGGAGGCGGCCGAAGGGCAGGGGCTACGGGACTGTATGGGATACCTAATACTGCTCGGGGTCAGAATCCTGCGCCGTCGCCATCCTACCCCACCCCGCCAGAGCCGCAGAAAGTTAGCAGGCTGGAAGTTGTCAGCCTGTCCCTGCTGGGGAGCCCCTGGCCGGGCCGCCCCCGCACCCCGACCCATCGGGAACCGAGGACCCAGCGATCCAGGAATGGTTGTCCCCAACAGCAGCTACCCGGTGAGGAGCGGCTATCGAAAGCAGGTGAGAGGGAGGCCCCGCAGGGGCCCGTGCAGGAGCGGGCTCTGGAATCCACTCTTGATCACTCCCATAGACGCAGACTACACCCTCCCTCCCTCGGTGCATGTGTGTGTGTGTGTGTGCCTGCGTGTGTGTATGCGCACGCGTGTGCGTGTGCATGTGTGTGTGTGTGCGTGTGCGCATGTGTGTGTGTGTGTGCATGCGTGAGTGTGGCTGTGTGTGTGTGTGCGAGATTGCGAGAGTCTGACTTGCTGAGAATGTTGCACAGGAGATGTGCACGGCGCAGGGCTGAGGTGAAATCGCCGAGGGCTTGCGCATACCTATCCCCTGTCCAACATTCCCAGCAAGTGAATAACATAAGGTCTTTCGCTGGACTCAGCGCTTCGCGCTGCTAACATCAGCTCGACCTAAAAAGGGCATGAAAGAGATGAAACTGGACCATATATTTAAAGCAGTTCCTAACAGGCCGGGCCCCCCTTAATTTGTTTTGCCCAGGGACCCCAAAATCCTTACGATGTCCCAGTTTCCCCACTCTCTTTTTGAAAAATGTCTCGGGGAGAACACCCCGAACCCCCTTTCAGTTGTTCAGGCTTGCTTGCTACGCTCGCTCGCCGTAGTACACTCTCACAAATATTCACGCCTCACCACTTTCAAATGTCACCAGCCACCACTGCTGGTTGGCATTGTACTGGCATAGGCATTATTGAATATGAACCGGTCCCCACCCACACCTCATTCCAAGCACGTGATAGCGAAAAACTTTTGTGGATGCGCTATAGGATTTGCCTAAGACACCAATCGTACCATCTAGGTTGCCGCCAGATCTGTGTACTCCCAATGCCAGCAGTACATTGATGTCCTGGCTGGTGTAAGCAAGTAATCTACGTCAGTGTTTGTGCCCCTTGTTTGGGCATACTTAGGTCCCAGGAAAAAGAGAGCAAGTACATCTGGTAGAGACATCTAGCCGCAGATTCCTTCTCTTAGACTTCTCCTCAGGCGCCAAACTGAATCCAGAAATTTATTACAGCAGTATTTATGCGCCTTGGTAGAGGGCGACACAGTAGAAACATCAGCCTCCGGATGTGACGTTGACCGAATCAATATAAGCCATCCCCTGACATGCTGAGCCAGTTTCTTCTGGTCTGCGCTTACAACGTGGATCCAGTAGCGGTTCCTCAGGCTGTTTTTCAGCCTAATTCGACGTTTTTGTCAATGGAACATTGTGCCTTCTACCTCTGTGTCTATGTTTCAAACCTTGTGGGTCCTGTGGTCGGCAAAGCTCAGCCTCAATCTATTTGTATGTGGTGCCTGGGTAGCACCATGACTCAGAGGAGTGTGACGCTTGTTGTCTACTTCGACCTAGGGGGTTGTGGGAATGTCAGATGAAGCTCCAAGTAGCACAGCTGTCGCATCCTTCCAAGCCTTCCTGTCGGCCCGGTCTCCTTATCAGGTCTGTTCACAGGCCCGCTCCAGGAACTGTTCTAAGGGAAGTCACTCTCCATCAACAACCCGAGGTAGGCTAGGCACATGCGGTTAAAGTTCAGCATCTCCCGACTTCACAGCATAAAGCCTCTTCCACCTTTTCCCACTCTCTGGTGGAGGAGTTAATATAGGCAAGTCCACGCCTTGCCTTCCTACATTTCCTGGAGCCGGGAAAATCTGACCCAGATGCGAGAATATCATAATTCATATAAGCACTCCCCAAGAAAGGGATCGTGTAGGATATAAGACAAGCAGTTTGCAGAGCAGGGAGGATGGGTGGGTTGTTAAGGAATCTGGGGTTCGATCCGGTCTCTACCAGATAAGGCGCTACTGAAGATGAGTAACTTATTCATCTGATAGAGAGATCCAGCCGCAGATTCCTTATCTTAGAATTAGATACCCAAGCAAACCCATCCCAGGGATCTTCTGTGAGTCCAGTTTGCAACCCCTCCTCCAGGGATGGTGCTGCCAGCTGGTGCAAGGCGGAATGCCCAAGCACTATATTTTCAGAGACAGATAAGCTGAAGTCCCTATAAGGGATACTAAGTGCCAGAAACAGATCCCAAAATGCCTCTAAGGCACACAAAAGATGGTCCCCGTGCCACAGGGTACAAGGAAACAGTGCATCCGCACAATCAAGCAAAAACACCCTCTATAAAATAGGAACTTGGGGCCCGATTCACAAAAGCAATCTGAGACAAAATCTTAACTTTACGACTTTCGGTATTCACAAAAGGCCTTAAGGAGTACTAAAGTTAGGATTTTGTCTTAAGTTTTGGTCTTGACAAAATCCAAACTTAAGTTTAACTTAAGTTTAACTTAAGTTAGGATTTTGTCGTAAGACCAAAACTTAAGACAACATCCTAAAAAGTTGAACTTAAGTTTAACTTAAGTTTGGATTTTGTCTTAAGACCAAAACATAAGACAAACTTAAGACAAAATCCTAACTTTACTTCTTCTAAATGCCTTTTGTGAATACCGAAAGTCAAAAAGTTAGGATTTTGTCTCAGATTACTTAAGTGAATCGGGCCAGAGGGTAGAAAACTAGCTTCAGAAAGAAGCCTGTAAAAACAGGCTCCCCTAGGGCCATAAATGAATATACACCTGTCTTGCTTTACACTGCTAAATGAATGAAATTCAGCACTCCCAAGCAGAGGCACTCTGTAAAGCAAGAGAAAGCACCTGGAAAGGGGGATCTCAACTTATAAAATGAGGCATATCAAAAGACAATTTCAAAATAAAGCGCGGGGTTTGATTGATGCAACTCTCTCTAACAGAAACACTTTCCCAGATGTTAAATGAATCAGGAAAAACAACATGCAAATGTAAATATACATATATATACACACAAGCAAATAATAATCAAGTTCAAATGCATGAGATAAAATACAAGCAGATAATTATGGTAAAACACATGCAAATAAAACTTACAAGTCACATAATATTGAAACATTCACAAGTGAAATGCAAGAAAATAGAACATAAGCAAAGAATAAATGAATGTACACACCTACCAAAAACACATATAAAGATAACTATATAATTATACATAAATCTCAATACCAGTAATTAAGGAAAATACCTCACTGGCTGCCATATTTTCATCTTGACCCTCCCAAGACTGGGGTGTAGGAAAGGGCCCCCCTTTTGCATGGTTGCCTCCCCCTCCACACTTTTGCCTAAAGTTGATGTACTTCGACTGAGTATGCCCTGGGTTCCTGCCAACTAAGTACCCAGGCCTATGTTCTTTCCCTAAACTGTACTGTTGCACAACCCAATTGCCAACTCTCTGGCCACATGCAAGTCCCTTGTAATAGGTACCATAGGTACCAAGGGCACTGTGACCATGTAAGACCTTTAAGGGCTGGAGCACTTATTGTGACACCCTTAGAGGCCCTATACCTTGCCATTGCAGGGAGTGTTTTGGTGCAGAACAAAGGGAAAAGTAGACATGGCACACATCCCTGTGTATGTGAAAAAAAACTCCTAGGCAGTAACAATATGGAAAACAAGCAGCATGAAATGACAGCAAAAGCAAACTAAAATTAAAATGTAAGTTTAATAAACATATTTAAAAATCATACAATTTATAGTACGATATATGCCCTATAACAATGAAAAAACATAATCCATACATAAAAATACAAACAGTTTATACACATTTGAGGGTTTATAACCATAGATACCAAACAGTCAGTGGCGAATGGAGTCGACGCGCGTTTCGGCGTAGGACACGCCTTCTCCAGGAGCCATAAATTTTGTACATACAATAATCTGAAACATGTATTAAGAAAATTCCCAAATTAATCAATTAATTTGAGAATTTACTTTATACATGTATACAGTATCTGGGAAATGTAATAAGAGTGGCTCCTACTATGCTGTTGTTGTCTGTCTAGTCCAGGACTGAAGCAGGGTTCATACAAACGGTGATCACAGACTGTTTAGTTTAAGTCTGTCTGGCCCATAAAATTAAATGGTTCACGTTGGTAAAAGATGATCTACGAGTAATTAATCGTCTGGAATTGTTTGAAAACCCACGCTGTATTGATCAACTGACCAAATCCTTGATTAAAAGCGAACTACTTGGGTCTTTTAATGGAAAGAGACTGGTGGGCGAATTGAGGAAAAGGTTGGTGGAGTTATATCTCCCCCTGTGCACAACACCCAGCATTGCGCCATACCTGCTTAAGGTCCCTGGCCAGCAGAGACATCATCTCTTAAGATTTAGGCTCGACCTGGCCCGGCCCATTTTCTGGTGTCCTACTCCTAAACTTCAAATTTGTATCCGGGAAAGACCTGACAATGAGCCCCTAAAATTCAGTAGAGCCTCTGTCTAAATTGCACATGTTCTTCTTTTGCGAGCAGTATAAAGAACAGAGAATACAAATATTGAGACCTCTCCTGAGGTATTTAAACATCAGGAAATGTAAAGCTGGTTTGAAGCATCTGCAGTGCAGTTGTTCCAAACTGACGTGGAATGCCAAACTGTTTATAGATTAATTGCTGCTGTGGTTAAACACAAGAGACAAATTGGGAAATAGAGGCGTGACAAGATTAAAGCGGCCCTGCTGGACAGCACAACGATGGCGTATTTTGATACTGCAAGACCAACGGAAATTCTCTTAGACGCCAGCCCTGTAGGTTTGGGTGCGCTGCTGACTCAAGAAGCGGAACCTGGAGTGTGGGTTCCCCTGGCCTTTGCCAGCAAGGCCCTCACTGCGACTGAAGCAAGATACTCGCAGATAGAGAGAGAGGCATTAGCAGTAAAGTGGGCGTGCAATCACTTCCACCTATATATCTTCGGACAGCCGTTTAGGATGGTCACGGATCATCAACCGCTGATACCGTTGTTTAAAGGGACAGCACCACACCCTCCACTTCGAATCGAAAGATGGGCCATTCAGATTCAACACTACCAAATGGATTTGATCTACCGACCTGGGGCCAAGAATCCCGCGGATTTTCTGTCACGACATCCTCCGATGGAAGAGGAGGCAGCTCATGGCCAAGAACTACTGACTGAGGAATTCGTAGACATGGTATCCCAACTGTCGTGTCCGCAAGCGTTGTCAGCGGAAGACATCGTAAGTCAGTATGACAATGATGCAGTTATTATCAGAGTCAAGACCGCGATAGACACTGGGTCCTGGGAGAACTTTTTACGCGATGTCAGTGACTGGAGTGAACCAGACCGCACTCGCCTGTCTCAGTTTTGGAGGGTACACAATGAGCTGAGCAAAGCAAGCAATGGACTCATACTGCGAGGGTCACGTGTAGTGATCCCGACTCCTCTCCAAGACCAAGCGACCCTGTTGGCCCATGAGGAGCACCAAGGAATGAGGAGGATGAAAGCAAGAATGAGGGAAAAAGTGTGGTTTCCTCAGATGGACGAGAAAGTTGACAGTGTGGTAAGGAACTGCTGAGCTTGCCAGTTAACCAGTGCACCAGACACACCAGCACCCATTATCACGGAGGAATCCTCCCCATCACCGTGGAGCTGGATCAGTCTGGACTTTGGTAGTTTTCCTGACGGAAGAGTGACGGTGGTGATGGTAGATAGTTACACCAAGTACCCTGTGGTGGAGTTAGCAGCATCCACCAGCTTCGCAAATATACAGCCCCTGCTCAGTAAAACATTCGCGATGTTTGGCATCCCCCAGCGGATCAACACAGACAATGGGCCACTGTTTCAAGGTAATGACTTTAAAGACTTCCTACGAAGCCTAGGGGTGAAACATCATCGAGTCACTTCTCAATGGCCTCTGGCCAATGGAGAAGCAGAACGATTTATGAGGACTGTCAACAAGACTCTGAGAATCGCTATGGTGGAAGGAAAGGACCCGGAGATGGCACTTCAACTGTTCCTGAGGGAATATCGAAGTACCCCCACAGCACCACCCAGAGATCTCCGTGGTCGTTAATGTTCGCCGGACCCCGGCGAGATCGGCTACCCATGGCAGATAACTGGCGGCCTGCACCCTACGTGCCAGCTGCTGCCCAAAAGAGAAGGAGGAAAACCAATGAACGAGCAAGCCATAGGAGGAGGGCACAAGACAAGGAACTAATCCCGGGGGACACGGTGCTGGTAAGAGCACGACGACCGGGAGGGAAGTTCCAGACACCCTATGAGACTGAGCCGTGGGTAATCAAAGCAACTAAGGGCACGGCTGTAACAGCACAAAAAGATGGGGAAGAAATCACTCGGAACGTGTCATGGTTCAAGCGCATCCCTTCGGTGCCTGAAAATTCCTCAAGTGGCGAAAGGCAGATCAGCGACACTGCTGAACCCTCAGAGAACACCACCCGCACAGAGGAGGCTGTTGGCACTCCAGTGTCTCCTATAAGGCCAGAGATTGAACTCCCGACAACCCGAGGGAGAAGCGGTCACTACCTCCGACCGAATCCCAGGCCAAATTCAAGATTGGCCGATTTTGCATGTTGACTGTTTAAGATTGTTTCTGAAGAAAACAAAATACCAAGTTGGGAAGGGATGTGGCGTTCTAGTGTTTCGCGGGTCTCGGCTGAGACCCGGAAACACCTCCAAACATTGTAGCACCTTCTGGCCAGGCGTGGCCAGAAGGCTTTAAATAAACAGACGGTCGCCGCTCGTGGCTTCTGGTCCATACCACCATAGACAGCGTGTGGTCTCCCTTATTGTGTTGTGTGTGTATGCCTCGTTGGTCCGTGGCCCTGAGTTGCTACAGTCACGTCTTGCTCCCCTACACCAATGAGCGGCCCAAACTGTAACTGTGTTCTTTGATTTTAACCCTGCTGAGTACTAAGCAATTTTATTATGTGATTGTAAGGCAATTCATTCAAACTTATTGTAAGATATTATTTAAAAATGATCTATACTGTTAGATTGTATCCCTTTCTTGTACAAAGTCAGTTTATTTATTAATTATACGGCATGCCACTTGACTCTTTTGCATGATTGATAATGTTTTTTTAATGAAATTCTCCTTTTTATTCTCTATTTTAACTATTTTAAATGTTTTGTATTTTATATATGTGCTTTTATGGCTTGCCATAAACCGAATAAAGTATTTTGAACTGAACTGATGGAATAACTTAAAGCTTCTTGGTGGCACAGATTTATTCTTTTTGAGTGATATTGCAAGAGAGTTACCAGATGAGCAGTGAAGAGTGTGCTTTTAAAGGACAGAAAACAAATGCACTACGTGCCATCTGGGTATTAATGAAATGTATATGTTAGAAGCTATTTTTTATCTTAAACCTTTTTGTGCATTTCGTAGCAGCCTATCTTCTACCGTGGGTAATGCAAGTTTAAAATAATGACTTGTATGTTCACAGTGCTTTCTGTCGTAGGCTGGGCCCTCGTAGCACTAAGCACACACAAGTCACTATTCTCCTTTGCACCAACCAGGATCCAATTCTGTGGGTCTCTGGTTACACACACAGACCTCTGCAGTGCATTAACGGATAGACGTTTCATAATGTATGCTTGTGCATTTCCCAATAAATGAACTTGAATTTAGTTTTCACTTAATCTGTGTGTTATTTTGTATGTAGTTACCTGAAGGTGAAAGACCAAAAAGAGTTAAGGAATATTTTTAGCTATGCCGTTGACCCTACCCCCACGCTCACTCACCCCACTCCTTTTGTGGGCAGCATCATAATTCCCTTATTTTTTTAATGCACTACGGCCACTTGAACAGAGCGTGTTATCTTCGGGTCAGCTGACACAAGTGATTATGCAGCTATTAATTGTTATTCCAGGCTACTTATTTTGGTGGTTAAAATCCAGTGATTTTGATGAGATAACAGATGGCGTAGTCTTCAGTCTTCCTAGTAGGATAAAGCATTATATCCCCACGTCCTAATGTCCTTGTTCCAGTCATTTACTTGTGAGGTGATGTCACCTCATGCAAAGGACCAAAACCAGAAAGCAGGAGTGGCCATGACATAATCTCACCCCACAAGGGTGGTATAAATTATGGCCAATCCCTTTGTAGTGAATGCTCACACAAAATAAGAAGTAACTCCTTTATAGCAGCAGGTGGCAGTGCAGGCATTACACCAACTGACTAAGCTGCGTGGATCTCCCCCAACTGAACATCCCAACTGTCATCTGGCATGCACACTTTCTTTGACAGACACACAGGTTGCGTCCCCAAAAACAGACCACACACTATTTATGGGAAAATTTGTAGCAAGTTTATTAATATTTTCTATAAGCAGTTTACAGGTAGGGTTAACTTACAGGTGATCAACCTCCTGAACCAATATCAAGCCACCGGGAATTACAGTGATGTCTTATTAACCATCTGGGCTCTGTATTTTGCATTGGAGTTGCAGCCCAATACAAATTTATACTTGCGTAGTAAGGCCAACCCCTAACTGACAAGATACTAACTCCCCCTTGCTGGATAACGGGTCTTCGTCAGATTCTTCTCACAGCCCCATATGGCTTGAGGATATCATAGTTAGTGGCCCCATTTCCATCTTATGAAGTATTATTCACTTTTTGCATTAGGATCACCCGAAAGACCTGCCATGGCTCAGGGTGGCCTACTCGGATTCTCAGCCCCCCACCTCTGTAGCTGTAGGGCTCATTCAACTCAATCAACTGATCCCAAATACTCCTCACAAACACTTCATTGCCCAAGTCTGACAGTGCACCCCATTCTGTACGAAGTAGCCGGGTGCCCTGGCGCAAAGCGGGCCGTGTCATACAATGCTGTATCCAGAGATCCTCATGAACTTCTGCATTGTTGCATTCACCCTTCTCTTTGAGTGTGACCGGGCCCTGCCATTCACCATTGGGGATTACCTCTGCCCAAATTACGTCGCAGGGGACTAGCCCAGCTGCCAATCTAACCATTTTAGCCTACATGTCATCATGCAGCTGACCCCTCCCAAGTGTGGTAAGGTCATTTCCCCCTAGGTGTATCACCAGTATGTTGGGAATATTTTTGTCTGCCCGCATCAAAACCCCCCTTTGCTCCCTCGATAGAGCTGCTTGAAATCCTTCTATAGTAGATGCCCTTGTCGAATCCTGTCGATGCATGAGCCTTGTATACCCAATCCCTGGTTGCAAGCGCATTTCTGGCCCCCATGTGCTGCATCCAGAGCTCGATGTTTTTGCTGTACCCAGTGTCATTGTGTGGGTGTATTCCATTATCTGTCTGAATTCCCTATCATAGGTTAACCACAGTGTCCCCCATTAAGCTTGCCTTCATCATAGATGGTCCTATTAGAAATACATAGTGCTGGGCCATGCTCTGGGAACTTTTCCATAATTATAGTTGAGAGGATTGAGAAAGCTGGGCTCTGGTGATGGGACTGCTGAGGGAGCTGAATCTAGAGATGCCTTCCTTGCTTTCCTCTGCTTGGGGGAATTGCTTGATCTCGCCACCTTCTTCCTCTTCAGAATGGTAGGTGCGTCCTGACTTAAGAAAGCCATCCCTGATTCTCCGTGCTAGAATCAGGGATGGCTAGAGATGCCTTCCTCGCTGTCCTCTGCTTGGGGGCATTGCTTGATCCTGCCACCTTTTTCCTCTTCAGAATGGTAGGTGTGTCCTGACTCAAGAAAGCCATCCCTGATTCTCTGTACTGCTGCATAGAAAAGTCATGAGATGTAGTTGTGTTTTGTGGTGCCTCGGACACTACTGTCCCTTGATCAGCCAAAGCCGTATGGCCCAGTTCCCCCCCCCCCTGCCTGTGACAATGCAGTGAATTCGGCCCAGAAAGCTGCGTCAGGTGCTACGCTGGTTTCGACCCCTAGGTTCAGGGTGTCTTCCATTGAGAATAGGGTAGGAGAGCTTTGATCCTTCGTTTTTGCCTTGGACCAGTGTTGCGATGGGTAGGGTATCCTTTTGCTTCACTGCCACTTGTCTGAAATAAACAATGTAATTGTCATAATTACTTCATATACCTCTGTTCTAACTGCACCACTAACTGCACCACTTGTGCATTGGTTGCCCCCCAAGCTGCCCCGTTATCTGGCTGGCCAAGTGCTTTGTCGGGCCCCTAACCTTGCTTGTTACAAAATTTACCATCTTCCCCTTATCCGGTACTTACTACTTGGATAGTGTGAGCTTGCCTGCAATACCTCTTGAAGGGGTGCCATTGCCCTCCAAAACTGTTACAGTTTGTCTGGAATGAGAAAGCAAATCATAAAGCTGCCATGCCGAAAGAAGGCCCTGGATTGGCCAAGGGTTCCAGAGCCCCACCCTTGAGTGCCCAGTCGGGACCTTTCTCTATGGAGTTGCAGTTACTTTACTGAATGAAGATACAGCTTTTTGATCTGCACTGGCGCAAATCTTGCTCTAACCTACGGTGCATTGTCTCTGTGGCTGCTCCCCTTGTTTCCGTGTTATATCTGTTTGCTAGTTGATTCTGAAACTGAGAGACAATTAGTTAATGCCATGCTTTCTTTACACACATGTTGCTGTGCCACCTTGCCCCTCTATCATGTCTTGTACACACCAGCTGTAAGCTGGGGGGTGTAGGGAATTCCCTGAAGCTAGTCAGCAACAATGCCATCCGCCGTCACCTTCCCGGTGCTCTTGAGATTATTACCTGACCAACTTACACCCGGCCTGGTTGGCAGTGGCGGCTCCCCCATTGGGGCATGGGGGCGTTGCCCTACTGCTTTCTCGCGGTGGGAGAAGGCAGAAACATAACCGGTAAAAACTACCATTTATGTTTCTGCCTTCTCGCATTGCGAGAAAGCAGAAGTGCCTCTGTGCCTGGTTGTGGGCGGATGAGTGGGCAGTCCTGCCCGAGGGCAGTGGGGGATTGGCTTGCCCACTGTTGTGGGTACTGACTGTTTGGTCGGCCCAGGAGCTGACCAAACAGTCAGTACCCTTCAACAGTGGGCAAGCCACTCCGCCCTGCCCTCGAGCGGGACCGCCCACTTTTCCTTGTTCTCTGTGCGGAGAAAATGTCCCGTCTGGGGAGCTCTCCTCCTGCGCCTACCAGCGTTATGAGTGGCTTGCCCAACGGGAGGGAAGTTGCCTGCTGGCTGCTTCCTGCAGCAGGAACATGCAGCCCCACTAGTAGAGCTTGACCGGCCAGGAGCGGAGGCGGCGTCCCGACACTCAAGTAGGTATCATTTTAATTTTTTATTATTCCCCATCCGCAGGCCCCCACCCCCTCCCTCGAGCATGCCGGCTGCCGCTGCTAAATACAACAAGTCATTAACATTGCTTACGCTGATTAATGAACATATTAGATGGCACCTCGCTCTCAGGGCTGTGAGCCACAGTCTGTGGGCTTCCACGGGCGGAAAGCCCATATCAAATATTGGAAATATCTCATTTGTTACAGCTGGTACGATCAGTGCTTGATTTGTAAAATATGAAGTCCAGGTGCTCCATTTGTTTAAGCAGGCCACACCCACTTTCCTGGCTCCACCCACTCCTTCCATGTGCTCCACCCACTCCCTTCCTCCACTGGCTCCACCCACATTCTCAGCCGCCACTGCTGAGGGCCAGATGTAATACTCGATCGGAATATCAGCAAGGGTGCCTTCTTCAAGTAAGGTTTTGCTAGGAGGTTTCCCCTGCCCCGAGAAAACTTTGAAGGAGATATATGTCCAAGGCTCTAGGGATCTTCTAAGACTTAGGGAGCCCAACCATAAAAGAAGAAATGTGCCGTCAGACCGTTTATTGGTCTGGTGGTGTCACAGCTTCTGGAGTACTATCTGTGTAGGGTATAATCCTCAACCACCTATAGCCAGGGCCTGATGTGCTATTGCACTCCAATTTGATACCCAAGTCACTCTCTTTCTAGCTCTTGACTCTGTGTCTTACTCTAGCAGTTGTCTGTACGTTTAAACTCAGATACTGGCTGACAAAAAAAGAAACAGATAAAATAAATGCAAACTTGAGTCAGGATCTGTGTTATATTATGTTATATATTTTTTTATTTATAATGTATGCATCTATGGCTCTGTAAAGACAATAGTAGAACAAACTTCCTTAATTCTAAAAAGTCTTGAAAAAACCCTGCAAAGACGAGAGGGAATGCATCTGATGCACAGTTTGTTCCATACTTTTGCTATTGCCACAGAGACAATCCTATCCCCAGATGACACCTTTCTAGTTTTCAGGATAGTAAGAAAACAATAGCGTGAGAAGCTTGCTGTGGAACATGAACATTGATTGTTTTGGCCATACAAGTTTAGTAAGCACCTTAAATGTGTCTACTACAGATCTAGGTTGTGCGATGAACAATGGATGTGTGTCACATCACAGATAGAGCCTCACCTAGCACATAGTGCTTTGAGGCTGGTCTCTGAGGAACAATGGGTGCACTGTCAGTGTCACCAAACAGATTCAGTGGGTCCCAGTGACTCGTGGTGCATGCAGTGCTTCAACACCAGTCTGTCTGATTGGACAGTAACACTTCACAATACTCGAAACACACTTTTACCAAGTGGGACCCTACAGCACAAGGGACCTTTTATCCACACAAACATTTACCACATGGAAGGAAACATGCACCACACAAGACATTTTTTGAATACATGCCTTGGTACTCTGCCGTTTAACATACAATCACGAGGCAGGATCTTAACCCAAACCCAGTGACTTACTTAACCATATAGATATTGGCCACGTCGGGCTCTTTACCACACAGATGGAACTTACTCCTTACACTGGGAACTTTACTAAACTGGTATGTGTCAGCTTGTTATATCACACGTGTCTTACCACGAGACCTTTACCAGAGGAACATTGATCACATGGTCCTTGGCCCTGTGGGTCTTTGATCATACTACTTCCACACAAGATTTCGCTTCACCACATGTGACACTTACTCTAGTACACAGACATTTTAGAACACCTAGCCAGTCGTACCTCTCCTGTGCAGCTTCTGCTCCCTCCAATAAGTTATAAAAAAGCATCAATGGCATGCAATTCACTCACAAAGCCGCAGGCTCACAGTCAGTTGCAATATCATGATGGCTCAAGTTTCATAACCCCTGCTGTGTGGCCTGGATACAGCAGCCTGGCCTCACCACAGAGAACAAGACATTATCAGTATATTAAAGTGACTACCAACTACTCGTCTTAACTCTGACCTGCAGCTTCGGTGGCACGTACAGGTGCAGACGCTGACACATTGGTCCTATCCTACTGCACGAGACGGCGCACATGCAGTTTACACTGTGCATGACACAATACAGTCTCACCACTGCCGGCCTGCCCCACCCGGAAGACCACGCATCTGTGCTCGCCACGCAGCATGTACAATGTGTGGTGTAAATAACATTATATAAGGTTGGCTGGTCTGGTCACAGCCAGTCATTCACTGTTGCGTGTCATGCTCTAATCTTCTGAACAGGCAGGGCAGGCCTCTAAGGTTCAGCTTGGCCTACCGTGCCTGCTGTGATACCCGCCACCCAATGATGTAATCCCTGTAGGCTGCTCCTCTCACGCAGCACAGCATTTATGGTGCGTGTACATGCTGGCAGTTTTTTTATACAGTGCTGTGCACACCGAGGCGAGGTCTAACAGGGACTGCGCTGTGATTTGGTGGGTGGGCCCATCCCACGAGCAATAGCATGCAAAAGTAAAAATGTATAATTTTTGTCCTGCTTCCGCTGGATTCAGTTCAGTGCTTCATGCAAGCTGTTAGAACAGTAAACTACGCACTTTTTAATTACTCCTACCGTAGCACCATTAATTGTACACTCCTAATATTTGTCTGATTTTTCAAAAACATCCATCATCTAGTCCCATTTCCTTCACTCGTTTTTTGACCTCACAAGTACCTGTGACCTGCAGCCAGAGCTGATAAAAATTAAGTTACTCCATTGGCAAATTAGAATATATTTTATATTAAGTAGTTTACAAATGTCATAACTCTCTAGATACCATTACTAAACTGAATACATATGCCTTGAAGGAATGAAAGGTGAGTTATGTTTATGATTGAATTAACTGGTCAAGCAACCCCAGCCCTCAAACCCATGTGCGCCATAATAATTGTCTACTACAATACCTGCTGCAATTCAAAACTTCCAATGTCCCATTGGTTGGTCTGAGGCTGAGACAGACCAGAACTTTCCAGGCCCAGCCTGCCTAGAGCCCAGCTCAAGCACGTATCAGCCCTCAAATATAATTAACCAATGGGAGTGGCATTCTCAGGGAGGCGTGGACGACTGACATCACTAGCGTGATGCCGTCATCATGCCTGGATCCATGGGTGGGCCTGACATCAGGCAGACATGCATTCGAACTGAAGTCTCCTTCGAGGCCGGACGTTTTACGTTTTGAATGGTAGCAGGTAAGCACATTTATTTTTAGGAATTAGGAGCCCATCGCACAGGATATTACATTCAGTAGCCCCGGCCCTGTTAAATAGATGCCGGTGCTCAGCACCGGCACAAATTAAGCACTGGGTATAAAACGCGCACTGTGCAGGGACCATCTTGAAGCGCTGCCCGGCAGCTTAAGCCGATCCAGCTCCCGGCCGCGGCTGATAAGATTTGGGGCGATAGAGAGGGGAATCCCTTCATCGAAATCGCCTTTGATGGCCACCAGTCAACGTCATTTGCAGTGGTCAACTTTACATTAGTTTCTTGTGGGGCCATTGACTCTTATGAGGGCTAGTGAGTAGCTGCAGCCTTCACTCCAGGGGATGAATGAGGCACCGGGAAAACTGGCGGAGCACTGAGCAGGCAGCCAGAATGAAAGAAAGCAGATAGCATCATTTATATGTAAAACGACTTTCATTATGGCACAATATTCCGCATGAAGATAGCCGCTCCATTTGAGCTGAACAGAGCTTTATGTTTTAGTGTCTTTGATTACTGGCTCTTTCTGTCTGATCTGTCGATGATGCTCAATGTCATTATTCCATTCTTTTCTCCTTCGCCCTCTCCTTTTCTTGTGTTTCCATTGCGTTGCTTTATGTCTAAAACATCTGGATGCTTTCCACCATCCCTATTTTACAGTTGGCAACTGGTGCCATTCTTAGGTCGCCTCCCAGTGATGAAGGGTCATTGTCTATGTCCAGTGCAGCTGAGGCTGACTCTTGCGCGTCCTTGGGGCCCAGTGAAAGGCCGTGGTCTGTGCAAAGGGCAGCACTGAGATACCGCCGATTTGTAGCAAAAACAGAGGAGCTTGTTCTTTCCCACGGGAATCATTTGGTACGAAGGATGCCCATTATCGCACCATTTATTCCTATTTTACTATCTATTCCCACACATTTCTGACTTTTCTGTAGAGTATAACTCGGTTCATTGTAAAACAAGTATTTATGGCCACGACTCCACGAGAAGGCCTTTTAAAGTACAGTACGACTGGGTCTGTAAACATTCTTTACATGCACACCTGACGCTACTGCAAGTGCTCCTCTGCTTTCCACCTTATAATAAATTCATTGCTTGACGTGCCAAAATAACAAAAATGTGTTTTGAGTTTAGTGCATACATTTGCCTGTTATAAGCGATTTATTAGCGCAGCATAAATCCACTGATTACATTTTTCTATTTGTTACCACTTAGAGTTTTAGATATTTTATTCGGTTCTCCAGACCTTCCTAAACAGAATTCTTTGAATACCGTTTTCCTGACATTTATTTTAGTGTTGGTGATGTGGGAGGCTATTCTATTTCAGAGTGACATTTTGCAGATAAATATTAGTTTACCTTTCATGTAATATCCATAAAAAAGTTACTTTTAGATCAAAACAGTAGCTCACACACATATGAGAAACGGGAAGGCATGACATAGATTATTTGCATTAATATTAGTGAGCTGCTGTTGTGTTGCAATATTGAATACACATGACATCACTATCCATGAATATTGTAGCTGTAAACACATTTACAATTTTGGAGGAATGGCTGTGCACTCTCAGTGACCTGGTCAAAGAGGGCATGAAATGGCTGAAACTGGACCATATATTTAAAAACGGTTCCTAACGGGCAGGGGCCCCCCTTAATATGTTTTGCCCAGGGACCCCAAAATCCTTAAGATGTCCCAGTTTGCCCACTCTCTTTTTGAAAAATGTCTCAGGGAGAACACCCCGAACCCCCTGTAAGTTGTTCAGGCTTGCTCGCAACGCTCGCTCGCCGCAGTACACTCTCACAAATGTTTACACCCCACCACTTTCAAATGTTAGCAGCCACCACTGCTGGTTAACCATTAATGAAAAATGGGGTAACCCAAAAGAATACGGACCGGGTATAGTGCGGTAAGAATAAACAATGGTCCAGAACGTCTACATGAGCCCCCTCGCAGCCATCGCACGCCAACACAACCTCATCTCCTACGCCGACGACACCCAGCTGATGCTCTCCCTCACCAACGACCCCACCTCCGCAAGAGCCAACCTGCACGAAGGGATGAAAGTCATCGCCGACTGGATGAGGAGCAGCCGCCTTAAACTGAACTCAGACAAGACGGAAGTCCTCATCCTGGGATCATCACCCTCCGCCTGGGACGACTCCTGGTGGCCCCCGGCCCTGGGCACCGCTCCCAAGCCAACGGACCACGCACGCAACCTGGGTTTCATCTTGGACTCCATCCCTGTCGATGACCAGACAGGTCAACGCCGTCTCATCTTCGTGCTTCAACACCCTGCGCATGCTCCGCAATATCTTCAGATGGATCCCCACAGAAACCAGGAAGTCCGTTACCAAGGCACTCGTCACCAGCCGACTGGACTACGGGAACACCCTCTACGCCGGAACCACAGCCAAACTTCAAAAAAGACTCCAGTGCATCCAGAACGCCTCCGCACGACTCATCTTGGACATCCCCCAACACAGCCACATCACCGGACACCTGAGAGACCTGCACTGGCTCCCCGTCAACAAGAGAATCACGTTCAGACTCCTCACCCACGCACACAAGGCTCTCCACGACCTGGACCCCAAGTACCTCAATGACCGCATGACCTTCTACACGCCCACCCGCCAGCTAGGATCGACCAGCCAAGCCCTCGCCACCGTACCACGAATCCGCAGAGCCACCGCCGGAGGAAGATCCTTCTCCTACCTGGCAGCCAAGACCTGGAACTCCCTCCCCACCCACCTTCGGCAAACCCAGGACCATCTTTCCTTCAGAGAGCAGCTCAAGACCTGGCTATTCAAGCAGTGACATACCCCCTCCCCCAGGGCCTTGAGACCCTCCCGGGTGAGTAGCGCGCTATATAAATGCCTTGATTGATTGATTGATTGATTGATTGATTGATTTTTTAATACCCAGCAATCAGTACATATTGAAACATTTAAGTGTTCATGGCGTTCTTCACAAATACGCTCCAAACCATAAATGAGCTGAGTTACTCAGAACAAAAAGTAATATCACTACAACACCAATATATCAAAACAGGGGAGAAAACAATGTTTAATTCATTGTCTCTTGTCACAAAGTTGATGTTCCACAAGGTTTTCAATATTATTAGAATAAAAAGGTTGCCCAAGAGAGCGTGCACAAAAGGGATTGATCAAAGAAGTGTGCAGTGAATTAAGAAGGAAAGGAAATTCACAGAAAATAAACAAAATGTTCACAATTGATTTACTGTAATTACGGTCTTACAATTTTCCGTAACCAAACAACCTGGCCCACATAAAAGTTAATTACACCTAATATCTGGATCAACTAAATACAGACAGTCATGTCAAATGCGTGCACTTATTCACAAATAGCAGAAATGGGCCCAAGGTAGAGTTAGTATCGTCGACGTTTCGACTCGACTTCAGGTCATCCGATGAGTTAAACCTGGACCATGTGAGTCTTCATCAGGACAAACAATAGAGGGGCAACCGAGGGTAGAAGATGACCCCAAGGGTGCAAGGCTATACAATGTGTGCCTCCTGGTCAGCCAAAAGTTAATCCTTTTTGATTTAATCATTCATCAAGAACTGCTGACAAGGATTCCAAACAGCCGTTTTCAAGTTACTTCAATCCTTTTCCGGCCTCACTCAGTGGGGAAACTCTTTAGCCGGTAGTATCATTTAGCACCACTCCTGTCCCGCCGAGATCAGGTAGCGTTCTGCCCAAGTCTCAGAGTTGGAACGAAAACTCATTGGGTCCAAAGTGTATCAGCTGTTTTCCGCATTGTACTGGCAGAGGCATTATTGAATATGAACCGGCCCCCACCCACACCTCATTCCAACCACCGTGATAGGGAAAAACTTTTGTGGATGCGCTATAGGATTTCCCTTAGACCCCATTCGTACCATCTAGGTTGCCGCCTGATCTGTGTTCTCCCAATGCCAGCAGTATATTGATGTCCTGGCTGTTGTAAGCAAGTCATTTACGTCAGTGATTGTGCCCCTTGTTTGGGCATACTTAGGTCGCAAGAAAAAGAGAGCAAGTACATCTGGTAGAGACATCTAGCCGCAGATTCCTTCTCTTAGACTTTTCCTCAGGTGCCAGACTGGATCCAGAAATGTATTACAGCAGTATTTTTGTGCGTTGGTAGAGGGCGACACAGTAGAAACATCAGCCGCCAGATGTGACGTCGACTGAATCAATATAAGCCATCCCCTGTCATGCTGAGCCAGTTTCTTCTGGTCTGCGCTTACAACGTGGATCCAGTAGCGGTTCCTCAGGCTGTTTTTTGGCCTAATTCAATGTTTTCGTCGGATGAACATTGTGCCTTCTACCTCTATGTCTATGTTTCAAACCTTGTGGGTCCTGTGGTCGGCAAAGCTCATCCACAGACTCTCACTATTTGTATGTGGTGCCTGGGTAGCACCATAACTCAGAGGAGTGTGACACCTGTTGTCTACTTTGGCCTAAGAGGCTGCGGGAATGTCAGATGAAGCTCCAAGTAGCACGGCTGTCGCATCCTTCCAAGCTTTCCTGTCGGCCCGGTCTCCTTATCGGGTCTATTCGCAGGCCTGCTCCAGGAACCTTTCTAATGGAAGTCACTCTCCATCAACAACCCGAGGTTGGCTAGGCGCATGCGGTTAAAGTTCAGCATCTCCTGACTTCACCGCATAAAGCCTCTTCCCCCACCTTTTCTCACTCTTCGGTGGAGGAGTTAATATAGGCAAGTCCACCCCTCACCTTCCTACCTTTCCTGGTGCCGGGAAAATCTGACGCAGATGCGATAATATTATAATTCTCTTCATGCCATTTTTGGGTCTTCGCCTTCTCCTAGCCCCTAGAAGGTGCGACGTGCCTTGTCTCTGTCCACGCCGGCGGGTTCAGCCTCAACTTCAGTTAGGCCTTCTGATTCCATTGTTGAACCCGTTTCAGTGAAAGTGCACAACCCTTCGGTGTTTCCACCTTCGGCATCGGTATCCAATCGGCAGGCGGCGGCGGTCAACGCCAAACCAACGCCACAATGACACCGCTCTGCGTCGGGTGCAATGCCAGTGATGCCGCCTACCACGGAGTTCATATAAGCCCTCCCCAAGAAAGGGATCGTGTAGGATATAAGACAAGCAGTTTGCAGAGCAGGGAGGATGGGTGGGTTGTTAAGGAATCTGGGGTTCGATCCTGTCTCCACCAGATAAGGCGGTACTGAAGATAAGTAACTTATTCATCTGATAGAGAGATCTAGCTGCAGATTCCTCATCTCAGAATTAGATACCCAAGCAAAACTATCCCAGGGGTCTTTTGTGAGTTTAGTTTGCAGCCCCTCCTCCAGGGATGGTGTTGCCAGGTGGTGCATGGCATAATGCCCAAGAACTATATTTTCAGAGACAGATAAGCTGAAGTCCCTATAGGGGATACTAAATGCCAGAAACGGATCCCAAAATGCCTCTAAGGCATACAAAAGATGGTCCCCATGGAACAGGGTACTAGGAAACATTGCATCCGCACAATACAAGTAAAACACCCTCTATAAAATACGAACTTGGAGCCCGATTCACAAAAGCGATCTGAGACAAAATCTTAACTTTATGACTTTCGGTATTCACAAAAGGCATTTAGGAGTAGTAAAGTTAGGATTTTGTCTCAGATTACTTTTGTGAATCGGGCCAGAGGGTAGAAAACTAGCTTCAGAAAGAAGCCTGTAAAAACAGGCTCCCCTAGGGCCACAAATGATTATACTCCTGTCTTGCTTTACACTCCTAACTGAAAGAAATTCAGCACTCCCAAGCAGAGGCACTCGGTAAAGCAAGAGAAAGCACCTGGAAAGGGGTCTCTAAACTTATAAAATGAGGCACATCAAAATACAGTTTCAAAATAAAGCGTGGGGTTTTATTAATGCAACTCTCTCTAACGGAAAGACTTTCCCAGATGGTAAATGAATCAGGTAAAACAACATGCACATGTAAATATACGTATATATGTATATATACACACAAGCAAATAATAATCAAATTCAAATGCATGAGATAAAACACAAGCAGATAATTATGGTAAAACACATGAAAATAAAACTTACAAGTCCCATAATAATGAAACATTCACAAGTGAAATGCAAGAAAATAGAACATAAGCAAAGAATAAATGAATGTGCACACCAACCAAAACACATATAAAGATAACTATATAATTATACATCAATCTCAATACCAATATTCAAGGAAAATACCTCACCGGCAGCAATATCTTCACTGTGACCCTCCCAAGACTGAGGTGCAGGAAAGTGCCCACCCCCCCTTGCATGGTTGCCCCCCCCAACACTTTCTGCCTAAAGTTGATGTACTTTGACTTAGTGTGCCCTGGGTTCCTGCCAATCAGGTAACCAGGCCTATGTTCTTTCCCTAAACGTTACTGTGGCACAACCCAATTGCCAACTCTCTGGCCACATGTAAGTCCCTTGTAATAGGTACCATAGGTATCAAGGGCACTGTGACCATGTAAGACCTTTGAGGGCTACAGCCCTTATTGTGCCACTTTTAGAGGCCCTGTACCTTTACACCCATACACTGCCATTGCAGGGAGTGTTTTGATCTAGAACAAAGAGAAAAGTAGACAAGGCACACATCCCTGTGTGCCATGCCTACAACCTACTGCCCTGGCATAGGTAAGCCACCTCTCTAGCCGGGTGCACTATCCCAGTGGTGAGGGTACAGATGCATGAACCCTGTACCCCTACAGTGTATAATTCACTTCTTAACAACAAAAACAATGGGTATGGCTCTAATCAGTAAGGCTGAGCCCATAAATGACAAAACAACCAGAAATGCCTGCACTGATCGCTATTCAAATAGCTTTGGTGGACACAAAAGCTACTAGTCAGGCTGTGTCCAGATTATCCAATAATCTTTATTTAATTGCAAAATCAATCAGTTTATAAAATACTTTTTGAAGAAAAGCAACGCCGTTTTTTTCACAAGGAATTAGAAAAATATACACACCACAATTACTGAAAAAAATAATAATCAATATACATGAAGAGAAATCAAAAACAATCACAACTAAGTTCCTTCAACCAACGCTTTCAACTTTCAAACCACATATCCTCAATCAACCTACTTAACATTCACACTCATATACTCAAGATCCCCTAGAGCAACAAGACAATTGAAAATTTGACTAGACAAGGGGGCCTACAACCAAACAATGCGAAAGTTCAATATACAGACTTGGCTGTGCACAAAATCTTGAATAATAAATTCAAAAAACCATTTAAACAATGCACAGCCAGTCCTAAGTGTCTGGGCAAAGCATTTGTTTGATAAACAACAAATCAACCAAAGGGTTTGCGCGTTTCGAACCCCTTTCATTCGTGGGGTTCTCCTTAGGACCACAAAGAACTGAAAAAAAAGAAGAAATAAACGTATATTTAAAAAAAAAAATTGTGACTTCCCAAATCAATAAAGTGCGCCACCTAGAGGCGACATGCCAAAGTGCATCTTATCTATTTTGTAGATGCACTAGTGATCAATAAAGTTGTTTGTTCATCCAAGGCAAACTTGTAACAGTTTCTAGAGACAAGAGACACATAAACATACAATAAATAAAACTGCTGTCGGAAAATTGTCTCCTTTAGTGGCTTGGTATTGCCAACGGTAGTGGTCTCTTACCGGTTTGTGACATGGTGGTGTATAAGTCGAATTAGTTGACTTCTAGATGAGTTGGGCTTTGAGCTTTCTAAAAAGACAGCATTTTGGAAAAAACCTATGTTAGGACCTGTGTTTTTCACCAGTGTGGCGTCGTTTAACTTGAGGCAGCGAAGTCTGCTGTAAGGTCTGCAACAAATGTAAAATGTAATTAAGTCACGGGCTACAACATGCTCCCTATTGCGCGGGTATATCTAGGTAAAAGCGGCGTACCAGTATATTATTCAAACAGCATGCTTCTTCAGATTGCAGCGAAGTCTGCTATCAATGCCTCTGGATGTGGCTTGCCTCTTGTCGGGCTCCAAGTGGATATAAAAGGCATCACGATTGGTTCAAAGAATTGTGGGAAAAGAGCACACGCACTAAGGATTATGGTAGCGGTCACATTCAGAGGCATTGATAGCAGACTTCGTTGCAATCTGAAGAAGCATGCTGTTTAAATAATATACAGGTACGCCGCTTTTATCTAGATATACTCTCGCAGTAGGAAGCGTGTTGTGCTGAGTGCTGAAGGGTCTCAGCACAACGCGCTGAAGGGTCATTGTCTATGTCCAGTGCAGCTGAGGCTGACTGTTGCGCGTCCTTGGGGCCCAGTGAAATGTCGTGGTCTGTGCAAAGGGGAGCACTGAGATACCGCCATTTTGTAGCAAAAACAGAGGAGCTTGTTCTTTCCCACGGGAACTGTTAGAAATGGGATTTCTGGTTGGCTAAGGCTTGCGCCAAAGCCAGGCAGAAACCACCACTCTAGTCAGGGCAAGGGAGTCACACGCCAAGATAACCCCTGCTCACCCTCTTGGTAGCTTGGCTCGAGCAGTCAGGCTTATCCTGGAGGCAATGTGTAAAGCATTTGCGCACGCACCCACCAGCAGCAATATCCCAGGCCCCCATCAAAAGTAAGTCCACTCAAGGTTATATATAAAAATATGTAACAACAAAAGGGAGAGTAAGGGATTGTATTCACAAAATGTGAATGGGGATTACTCCTGTTCCCCTGGGTAAGGTATAAAAACTAACAATAGGAGGAGTATCACCAGAGAGAATCGTGGATTCTTAATGGGATGTGTTTTGGAAAAAGGAAAGAATTCTTCCTTTTGTAAAAAAAAAAACCACTCACCAACCTAGTAGTGACATGCTTCATCATCGGGGTCCACCCTGATGACTGAGTGCCATCAGGGTGTGCTACGACACCTGGACTACAGTGGAGCTGGATTGTGAATGTTAAGTGCAAAAAAAGGTGTGTTAAAAATTGTCCTGGTTTAACTTAATAAAAAATGTTTTATTGGTAAGTAACTGGACAATATTAAAAAGAAGTGTGGAGATACTTTGAGGGTAGTTATGACCAAGAGTATCCCTGGAGGTGGTCTGGTCTACATGTTTCAACCTATGTGTGGAAGTTACCAGGTTTTCGTCAGGACCAATGGGAAAGAAAATGGACGGTCTACACCCCCTAGAAGGTGTACCCAGTCCTAGATTCTTGTGACCAGATAAGCAAAAAAGTCTGCTATCGGTGTAAGCTCCTGCCAAAATCGGCGGACTCTGCGCTATGAACCGCACCACCACGCGGTCCCTGACTAAAAGCGCTTAAACCCAAACTCTTTTCTCTCACCACCCACAGAATATGTTTTAGCTGAGGAATACCCATCCCCTGCCCTCCGAAGCCAAAAGACACCTAGTAGGAGTAAGAATGGCCGATTAACCCATAATGTTTGTTCGTTTGTTGGTCCTGTTCGTATGTTGGTCTTAGTCTGTCCTCTTGAAATACTGGTAAAATTGCATGTTATTAATCCTGTCCTCACACATAATATTGAGAGGATGTACTAGCACGCCACTACAGTTTGGACGCGCGTGTGACTAAATTAAAGCCACCTTTCACACACATATTGATCAGTGTGTATGTTGATGGCTCCTTACCCCTATGGGGTTACCAAGCAGCGACACAATAGCACCGCATAGTCGATATACCTACAAGCAAGTCCCCTGAACCTCCGGCAGGCTGCCCACTGGAACATAATGGGAATGGCATGATGCATGTTGACACGTGCGAATCATCACAACGTTACAGGCACGTAATTGAATCTATTTATGATTGCTTTTCCTTTCCTCCAACAGGTTTTTTTTTATTACAAGCCCGCCGATTTTGGCAGGAGCTTACACCGATAGCAGACTTTTTTGCTTATCTGGTCACAAGAATCTAGGACTGGGTACACCTTCTAGAGGGTGTAGACCATCCATTTTCTTTCCCATTGGTCCTGACTAAAACCTGGTAACTTCCACACATAGGTTGAAACATGTAGACCAGACAACCTCCAGGGATACTCTTGGTCATAACTACCCTCAAAGTATCTCCTCACTTCTTTTTTAATATTGTCCAGTTACTTACCAATACATTTTTTTTATTAAGTTAAACCAGGACAATTTTTAACACACCTTTTTTTGCACTTAACATTCACAATCCAGCTCCACTGTAGTCCAGGTGTCGTAGCACACCCTGATGGCACTCGGTCATCAGGGTGGACCCCGATGATGAAGCATGTCACCACTAGGTTGGTGAGTGAGGGTTTTTTTTACAAAAGGAAGAAGTCTTTCCTTTTTCCAAAACACATCTCATTAAGAATCCACAATTCTCTCTGGTGATACTCCTCCTATTGTTAGTTGTTATATATAAAAATAGCCCATGTATTATATCAAACACATTAGATAATAAACACACAATTTACACTGTGCCACTGGCACGAGCGGAATTTACACAGGATTATATACATAGGACAGGGACCATTCCTGTCAGGAAGAAGCACTTAGTAGAACTCGCACTTTGTAGAAATAACACTTTTAGAACATAGAATACTTGTAGCACAAAAAAGCAAAAGTAGCACACAACCAGTAACCACTGGTAGAAGGTAGGAACACGCTACGCAACCCTAACCACCTTAGGCATATATCACGCATGGAACCATGAACTCACTAGCATAACTATACTAGGTGAAACAACCTCCTAAGCATACAAATACATTCAGAGGTATAGGCAAGAAGTATTGCATATTATGCAAAATCACCAAAGGCAGGTAATCACATTTTCGTCAAAAGTCACATAAATGACCCCAGGCCAACCTGGCCTCTCAGGGGCTCACAGGCCCAATGTCTAGAATATCTGGGCTGGCTGCGCAGGCAGCCAAGGAAGAATGCGCAACAGTTCTCAGGGTCTAAACGTAGCAGCTGCCCACTAAGTGCTGGGCAGCTGGGGAACTGAGCCTGGCACCAGCGTGTCTCCTGGCTCTCCTCTGGGCTCTTAAATACACAATAGGGTCCAAAACAACTTGGGAGCCTCGTGGGCTCTGAAATAACTATGTGCCCTTGGAGCCTCGTGGGCTCGAAACAACAATGGTGCCACAGTGGGGGAGCAGCTCGCTGCCAACCGGGGCCGCTCTACCCTCCGAAATGCCCCCAATGCACGTGGGGCCTCGTTGGCTCGGCCATCAAATGCGGGAGAACAAGGGGGGAGTGGCCCGCTGCCGTCCGGGGGCCGCTCTACCCTCGGACTGGGGACCCACCGAGACGCCCGCACTCACCGGCTGCTGGGAGGCGGCGCCTTCGCTGGGCCTCTCTGCTCCTTTCTGCGGTGACTCTTCTCCTGGGCTGCGGGGCTCCCCCTTCACTCATGGAGCCTTGCTGACAGGGGCACTCCTCTGGCAGCCGGGGCCTCGGCTGCACTCCTGGCTCAGTCTCACTGGTGCCGCGTGCGGGGCTCTCCTTCACCGGGGCCTCGCTGGCTGCGGCACCTCTCCTTTTGCTGCACTCCTCCCTCAGCTACACAGGAGCGCTGGGTCGGCTCCCGTCCGCTTCCTGGTTACTCATTCTTCTTCCGGGTTGCCATGGGCACCGCGGCGGCCCTCACAGGCATTGCAGGCGGCGATACGGGCCAAACAAGGGGTCGGCTCCCTCGAGAGCAGAAGCAACTGCAGCAGCGGGGTAGGCACCCGCAATAAATATTAAAAAGTCGGCGGATTCGCGGGGTGGGCCCCCGTGCCAAAATCGGCTCCCAATGCGGGCAAAATCCAGGGTGGGCACCTGCTTCCCCCTAAATACAGAGGGCAAGTGGCTGGTAAAACAGCGCTCCTGGAAAAGTGGGATAAAGCGCTTCCCGGGCGCTGCAGACAAAGTTTTAGAACAAGATCCTTAGGAAGGAAAGGGGGGGCAAAGGCTGGGCCCAGGGGCCAGCTCACAAGGCACTTCAGCATCCAGGGGCTGGGCAGGGCCCAGGGAGGCAAGCCTTACCCTGGGCCCCAGCAGTAGCACGCCCCTGGTAGATTCAAGTTGAGCACAAGAACATTTTACATGAGGTCACAGCCTCTTTTTATACACACATTTCCTTTGTCTGGTAGCACAGGGTTAGGGAAAAACCAGATGTTTCTGGTTTTGTAGCACTTTGTTGTTCTCAGCCCCTCTCGCCATTCACAGTACAGGCTAGGGACATCAGTCGCACCACAGGGGGTGGAGCCAGCATTGTGTAGGGAAGGCCCAGCCCTATTCAGGTCCCAGGTGCACCCCTCCCTCACATCAACATGCAGATCTCCCCATTCACCACCGGAGCAGACCCATCCTCACTCCTGGAGCCAGGCACACCAGCCAGCTCCAGCCAATCACGAGCCAGACAGCCAAATCATATTCACTGCACAGACATGCCAACTCCTAGAAGTGGCACTTCCACGCTAGACATAATAAATATGCACACATCATCGCGCAGCATTTAATCACACAAGTCCGCACATACCAAACTCGACCCTGCACTCCCCACACATCAGGAACTTCTATGGACACACATATCCCTCATGCATTCCTATGGGAGGGCAGGCCAATCTCACACACGCACTGAGAGAGCGCACGCACTTTACACTGGGACATAGTGTCGAAGTGCGCAAAGACCAGAAATCACTATAATTATGTAACAAAAAGTTCAGGGGTGAACCTGCCAGAAGGGCCAAGTCCAACAGAAACCAATTGGTACGAAGTATGCCGATTATCGCAACATTTATTTCTATTTCACTATCTAATCCCACACATTTCTGACTTTTCTGTAGAGTATAACTCGGTTTATTGTAAAACAAGTATTTCTGGCCATGACTCCACGAGAAGGCCATTTAAAGTACAGTACGACTGGGTCTGTAAACATTCTTTACATGCACACCTGACGCTACTGCAAGTGCTCCTCTTCTTTCCACCTTATAATAAATTCATTGCTTGACGTGCCAAAATAACTGAGAATGTGTTTTGAGTTTAGTGCATACATTTGCCTGTTATGAGCGATTTACTAGCGCAGCATAAATTCACTGATTACATTTTTCTGTTTGAAACCACTTAGAGTTTTAGATATTTAATTTGGTTCTCGAGACCTTTCTAAACAGAATTCTTTGAATACCGTTTTCCTGACATTTATTTTAGTGTGGGTGATGTGGGAGGCTATTCTATTTCAGTGTGACATTTTGCAGATAAATATTAGTTTACATTTCATGCAACATCCTTAAAAAAGTTACTTTTAGACCAAAACAGTAGCTCACACACATATAAGAAATGGGAAGGCATCACATAGATTATTTGCATTAATATTTGTGAGCTGCTGTTGTGTTGCAATAATGAAAACACATGACATCACTATCCATGAATATTGCAGATGTAACCACATTTAGAATTTTGGAGGAATGGCTGTGTGTGAGAGAGTGCCATCTTTCTCGCCTTGGTATGACCCCACTTTTTTTTGGACTGCTGATGTACTTTGACTGAATGTGCCCTGGGTCCCTGCCAAACAGGTACCCAGGGCCTGTGTTCCTTCCCTAAACAGAAAAGCTATGCTGAAACAAAATACCCAATTGGCATCTCTGGCTACCTGTCAGCCCCTAGTAAATGGTACCCTAGGTACCCAGGGCATGGTGACCAGAGAAGACCCCTGAGGGCTGCAGCACTTATTATGCCACCCTCGGGGGCCCTGTATCCTGGCACCCACACACTTCCTTTGCAGGCTGAGTGCCTAAGTACAGATCTAAAACTAGAGTCGACATGGCACACATCCCTGTGTGCAATGTCGAACCCACTGCCCTGGCATACTTCAGTCACCCCGCTAGCTGGGTGCCCTATGCCAGAGTTGAGGGCACAGGTGCATGAGCCCTGTGCCCCTACAGTACCCAGGGCCATTCCTAGGCACTGTAAGTGCAGTGTTGCCATTTAAGAGTATATGGTGCTGGGAGGTTGTCATTTAGGAACTCCACAGCCCCATAATGGCTTCACTGAAGACAAACAAGGTTGGTACCAAACTTCTCAGCACATTAAATCTGCACTGATGCCAGTGTGGGATTTAATTTAAAATGCACGAGAGGGCATCTTAATGATGCCCTCCAAAACCCGGACCTACAATCCACGTCTGGGCTGAGTGGCTGCAGATGCTGCCACACAGCAGACATGTTGCTGGACCCCTGGGTTGAGAGCCCCCCGCTCTCCTGGGCCTGCAACAATGCACATCCTGGGCGAGGTGCTATGTCTCCTCCCTCAGGATGGACAGGGGAACCTTCAAAGGCATACCGCCTCTGAGAGCTTCTCAAGGCCATTTGCTGTACCCAGCCACTGTCCCCCCACAGTTCTACCCCCACTCTGGCGGGAAGACTGGCGGGAAAAACTACGTCAGGAAGGAGGGTGTGCCAACATTTGCCAACTCCACCCCTCAGGTGGAGGAGGCAAGGTGAAGCGCGACCCCGGGCTCCGGCCATCTTGCAGATGGGGAGCCCTGCCCAATCCCAGCTATGCTCCTGCCCCCTCCCACAGGAGAGAAGCAGGCTAGGGGTGTCCTCACCCCAGGACAGGGACCCATTGGTCCCTGCCCTTGCCCTACCTGTAACACCCCTACATTTAGTATATAGGGGCTCCCTGAACCTTCCTTCCTCAGATCCTGATACCAAAAAGAAGAAAGAAGATCAAGAAGAAGAAGACCCGCCGCGCAGCTGCTAACAGGACAACAACAACTGACTTGGACCCAGCCCTACCAGCCTGTTGATCCTGGAACCTGCGCCTGCCTAATCCCGGCGACCTCCACAGACAGCAACCTTTGGACACCCAGAGGACCTGCCTGCCTTGACCCTCTCGAAGATTGGGACTCCCTACAGCAGAGGCTCTGCTGCAACAACCCACCTGGTGCCAGCCTGGAAGCTCCGGACAAGCCCACTCTGCACCAGCCGAGCCCGGGCCGGGCCATCCCGAACCAAGACCACGAGGACTACCCCCTGGCAACTGGGACCCGAAGTCCAGTGCCCAAAGACCCTCCTCGACGAACCAGCCAACGCCTGCAGACTCAGAACCAGGCCCCCCCCTAACCGCGACCAGCCGAGGGTAAGCTTTTCCGACACCCAAGGACACCCCTGCACCTGGTGCCCTCCAGCCCCCTGTGCCTCCCTTTGGGGTACCTACCTGTGCTCCAAGATCCCAACTTACCTCTCGAAGTGATGGTCGCCCCTGGAGAGTCTCCGTCCCCGAGCTTGCAGCCTTTTTCCCTTTTTCAAGATCCTCATTGGATAACATTGTGCGCCCGACTGCTCAAAAGCACCCTGCACCCAGCCGCCCGAGTGCCGCTGGCTGTGACCTCTCTGTCCTAATCTACTTCCCCCCTTGCCCTGAGCAAGTGACCAGGAGCCCAGCTCCCACACCCACGTGGCCTGCTAGCCAGCAGCCACCAACCAAAGGCCCCCTGCCTCTCATTGACTAACATTGGGCCTAACTACCTCTGCACCCTGTGCTGCTGAGGATGTACTAACCGTACCTACCTGACCCTGGTGGAACCCTGAGTCTGTGCCCAGAACCTTACCTTCACCAACCAAGTACTTACCTGGAGGCCGGTAATTTACTTACCTGCCATTGGATAACATTGACCCATTTGGACTCGAACATTTTCTAAGTGTGAAGTTTTGAAAACTGAAAATATTGCTATAAAATCAGCCAAACTCAGAATCCGAAAGTACTCACCTGTGATCAGGTGAGAAGCCAGTACTATACCTTTCAGCCCAGTACTGAACCGCAAAAGTAATCCCTAGAGGGTTTACTAGTAACCTGTATTTTCTCCATAGGAACCAATTGTTTGCTTTTCTATGAAATTTCTTCTAAGTGTCTACTTTTGAAAACTGCAAATATTCTTTAAAAATTGTACGAAATACATACAACGCAATTACCTACCTGTTTTGAGTTAAGCCCCCAGTGCTGGCCCTAGGAGACTAGTGCTGGGTTACAAAAGTAATGCGATCGTACTTTACCTGCAACCTGAATTTTCTCCCATTGAATAACATTGTCAGATTTACCTTGAAAAGATTCTAAGTGTGAACTTTTAAAACAGCTTTATATTGATGAAAATTCTTCACAGTAACTAAAACGTTTTTGCTAATCTGGTGTCAGCTTAGACCCCAGGACTGAATCTTAGATCTAGTCCTGGAACTACCAAAGTAATCCATAAAGTAATCAACTATACTTATCTTTTTTTTTTTTTTTAAAGATTTTTATTTGCATCTCGTGAGGCAAGTACATAAAAGTACATAAATAAATAAGCAAAATAAATTCATTATTTCCAACCAAGAAAGAAAGCAAAGCGATCATAATCAGTTTCTCCGCAAAGTAAAGCGTATTTTCAAAATTAAAGGTATAACAGTAATAACAAGAAGCAAAGAAAGAGAAAAAAGAAAAGAAAGAAAAAGGGAGGTATCATGACATTATCAATCCCCAGATCCTTTCCACCTTCAACTTAGCCCAGGGTTCTTCAAACTGTGGGGCGCGCCCCCCTGGGGGGGCGCGGCACCATCCCAGGGGGGGCGCGTGCTCCACTCCGATCTTCCCTTTGTGTAGATGTAGAGACTCTCTGTGAGGGCGGGCGATTTCCGTCAGAGTGGGGCTGCAGGGGCCTAAGAGCTGAACAAAGGTCATTAGCATGCGAATGGTCTCTTGAAGAGGTGTGAAGTGCTCGGGTGCGGCTGCCTGGCTGAGTGTGTGTGTGTGCCCAGAAGCTGTGTCAGCCCGGGCACACACAGGCATGATGAGATGAAGAGAGAGAGGGAGGGAGGAAGGAGACAGGAAGAGACCGACAGAGGGAGAGCGAGGGAGGGAGACAGGCAGACAGAGAGGGAGCGAGGGAGGGAGACATAGGCTGACAGAGCGAGAGCGAGGGAGGCAGCGCGAGGGAGAGCGTGGGAGACTGAGGCAGACAGGGAGAGCGAGGGAGGGAGACATGCAAACAGAGGGAGAGCGAGGGAGGGAGACAGGCAGACAGAGGGAGAGCGAGGGAGGAAGACAGGCAGACAGAGGGAGAGCGAGGGAGGCAGAGTGAGGGAGAGCGAGGGAGACAGAGTGAGAGAGAGCGAGGGAGACAGAGGGAGAGCGAGGGAGGGAGACAGGCAGACAGAGGGAGAGTGAGGGAGAGCGAGGGAGAGCGAGTGAGAGAGAGCGAGGGAGACAGAGGGAGAGTGAGGGAACCAGAGGGAGAGCGAGGGAGGCATAGCGAGGGAGACATAAGGAGAGCGAGGGAGACAGAGGCAGCTAGAGGGAGAGCGAGGGATGTCGGGTGGAGCCGGCCACCAGACGTCCGTTATGTTGCCATGTGGGTGAATAGATGTATGGGTGGAGTGGTGGATGTATGGGTGGAGTGATGGGGGGAATGGTGGATGTGTGGGTGACATATTGGATGTATGGGTGGGGGGGTGGATGGATGAGTGAGGGGATGGATGGATGGATAGGTGAAGGGGGGGATGGATGGTGGGAGAGAGGATGGATGCATGAGTGGAGGGATGGATGGGAGTGGATGGATGTGTGTATGGTTGGAAGGGTAGATGGATGGGTGGAGGGATGGATGGATCAGTGAAATGGTGGATGGATCAGTGAAATGGTGGATGGATCGATGGGGGGGTGGATGGTGTACGAGTCGGTGGGTGGATGGATGAGAGAGGTGATGGATGGATGTATTGATGTATTGATGGGTGAAGGGGTGAATGGATGGATGGATGAGTGAAGGGGTGGATGTGGGGATGGATGGGTGATTGAGGAGGGTGGATGGACTGGGGATGGATGGAGGAGTGAAGGGGTGGGTGAGGGGTCAATGGATGGATTCATGAGTGGATGAGTGGATGAGTGGATGGATGAGTGGGTGGATGGGTGAAGGGTGGATGGAGGGATGGGTGGCTGGGTGAGGGGGGAATGGAGAGAGAGGGGGAGGATGGATGGATGGATGAGTGAGGACATGGAGGAATGATTGGCAGAGTGGATGGGAAGGTGTGTGCATAGATGGGTGAGGAGAGGAGCATGGAGATGGATGGGTCAGAGAGTGCATGTATGAGTGGGGGGAGGGTGGAGAGCGGGAGGGATGGATGGGTGGGTGGATAGATGAGTGGGAGGTTGAGTGGGTGGACGGATGAGTGACTGGGTGGATGGATGAGTGGGTGTGGGGATGGCTGGATGGGTGAGAGGGTGGGTGGATGGATGAGTGAGTGAGTGGATGGGTGGAAGAGTGGATGGATGAATGGAGGAGTGGATGGATGGATGAATGGAGGAGTGGATGGATGAATGAATGAATGGAGGAGTGGATGGATGAGTGGGAGGATAGCTTGTATGAAGGGGTGAGTGGTTGGATGGATGGGTGGAAGAGTGGATGGATTGGTGAGGGGATGGATTGGGTGAAGGGATGGATGGATGATGGATGGATGGGTGAGGGGGTGGATGGAGGGATGGAAGGGTGAGATGATGGATGGAGGGATGGATGGTGGATGGGTTTGCAAGTGGTTGAAGGGGTTTGGATGTGGATGGGGCACAGATGGAGGGAAGGAATGAATGGTGGGGGAGTTGGTGGATGACAAGGTGTACATGATGGATGGGGAGGGTTGTGATGACTTCCTTTGCCTTGGAGGATTGTGTTTTGAGCTGTGTGGTACGCCTCTGTCGTTTCGCCACACCCACTCACAAGCCTGCAGTTTGCTAGGCACTCTTGTTGTGTTAAGCATTGTTTGCCGGATATGGCCCGTGGTGTGCGCGTTGCAGTCGATCATGTGGTGTGCCGGATCCCCGAGGTTTCGGTCGGGTGGTGGGGGGGCCCAACATCTGGGGGAATTCAGCTGGGGGGGCTCAACCTGGAAAAGTTTGAATACCTCTGACTTAGCCTGAATCCCCCGTGTTGTAGCTAAAGCAGATTCCATATGATAAATTTCCTTAACCAGGCTCCACCATTCCATTACTGTCGGCGGGTTATGTTGTATCCAAGACTTTACTATTACTAATCTCGCGCATGCCAGTACGATATTAAGTAAATCAATGTTAGTTTTATCCCCCCCAGAATAGCCAACAAGCACGTCTACAGGTGTCAAATCAATAGAACTATCTAGTTTCATAGATATAACTTCCATCACATCATTCCAATATTCACTTAATTGTGTACAGGAAAAAACATGTGAGTTATATCTGCAGCACTCATGTTGCACTTTGGACATTTTGTACGCTCATTATAATTATTATTGTTTGCCCATCTAAGAATCCTTTCCGGTGTGTAATATAATTGACATATAGTTTTGAATAGTTGTAATTTTAAATTAGAGGAGTGTATAGATCGGTGGAGGCTATTTAATGAAGAAGTAATTAAATTAGGAGCCACTGCAATTCCCAGTTTCCTAGTGTATTTTTCAGCAAGTTTTACAGAGTCATCATTTCTATGGCTAATAAAGATTTTATAGCCTAAGCTAATCCATGCTTTATCATTTTCTTTGTATATACAATCCCATAAGTTTGAATCCTGAATTTTCACTAGTTTTAGTTTCCGTACCAGATAGTCTCTTATTTGAAAATATTTAAAACGGGCTGCCTCCGATATGTTATAGCAGGCTTTCAATTGTTCAAAGGAGTAAAATCCATTGTAATCAAACAGATCTCCCAAACTTTTAATACCCACTTCTAACCACCTACAGGCCCATTGATCATGGAATATTTCAGGTAAGCCCGGGTTAAACCACAATGGGGTTTTATGATGAAAATTAGAGGTCTTGCATTTAACCAAAATGGAGCGTCAAATATTGACCAGATCTTGTATAGTCTTAAATTTAACGCGTTTAAAGTAGTTGGGGTCGTTTATTTTGTAGAGGAACATATTTACGTCCTCTCCTAGCACAAATTTGTGAAAATACATACTTTTATCTGGAATTAGTGGGCTTTGAAAACGGGTCATGAAAGCAGCCAGATAATAAACTTTTATATCTGGTAGACCCAGTCCTCCTTGGATAAATGGAAGTTTAAGGAGTGAAACTGCGCGACGGGCTTTCTTGTACCCCCATATGAAACTGCTAATAATTCCGTCCAATCTATTAAAGTAAGAGTTCTTTATACGTAAAGGAATTGAGCGAAAAAGATATAAATACTTGGGTAGTATTTTCATTTTTACCAAGTTAATTCGGCCTATAATACTTAATGGTAGCTTATGCCATTTCTTGAATAGTGTACTTGTTTCCTTCAATAGAGGCTCGTAGTTTAGCACCAATATTAGATTAACATCTGATGAAATCTTTACCCCCAGGTATGTAGCCAGATCACATACCACTTGTACTGAATTTGATGGACTATAATTCATGACAATTTGGGTCTTAGTACTATTTAATCTGTATCCAGAGACTGAACCAAAATCCCCCGCTTCTATTATAATACCCTTTAGCGCTTCTTCGACATCATTGGAATAAACTGCTATATCGTCGCGTATACAGTTAATTTAAGTGACTCCGCTCATCAACTATACTTATCTATGAAAACCAATTGAGCTCAATGCTAGAGTGTGATTCAGAACTGTGTTGCTTACTGCTTATACTGTAACTATTGTGTGCACAACCTTTATTGCTTCCTTGCAAAGTAATTACATGAGAATACTCACATCGAGAAAAGTATACTTTTATAACTGTTGGTTCTAAAAATAAAACAACTATATCTTTGGATATACAAACAATTGGCCTGGAGTTTAGTCCTTGAGTGTGTGAAACCTTTTGCGAGTGTGTTACAACAAATGCTTTACACTGTCCTCTGGTACTGCCTTACTGCTCGACCAAGCTACCACTTTGGAGAGTACGGTCAGTTCTGACTTTAACCTCTGTTATACCTCTGGGGTTGGTGGATTCTATACACACTGTACTTCCTTCTAGTCCAGTATACATAGAGCCACTTTCTCACACTATGCACTCTCACTGACCTTGTCAAAAAGGGCATGAAAGAGCTGAAACTGCACCATATATTTATAGCAATTGCTAACGGGCTGGGGCCCCCTTAATATCTTGTGCCCAGGGACCCCAAAATCCTTAAGATGTCCCAGTTTGCCCACTCTCTTTTCGAAAAATTCCTCGGGGAGAACACCCCAAACCTCCTTTAAGTTGTTCAGGCTTGCTCGCTCACCATAGTACTCTCTCACAAATTTTTATGCCTCACCACTTTCAAATGTCACCAGCCACCACTGCTGGTTGGCATTGTATTGGCATAGGCATTATTTTTATTTTTATTTTTTTTATATTTATTTTTATTGAATATAACAAGCAAGGCAAGAACAAATTATACAGCGTACTTTGTTCAAACGAGGATGGATAAACAGTACATCAAAAAATCAATAATCAATACGAGGAAGGGAGGGGGACAGAGGGCGAAGCAATAAACAGACAATAGTGCAAACTTAATGTGGGGTCAGGGGGAGAGTGCGATATCGATGTCATCCACTGCAGGCGGTGTACATATGTCTCCACGATACCTGTTCCATGGCCCCCACACTCTATGCCATTTCCGGGGGCGGCCCGGGCTAGGTACACCGTTTTTTCCCTAAACATACACCAGTCATGTTTTCCTTCCATACTTCAACTGTAAGAGGCCTATGGGACCCCCACAACTGTGCAATATCCTGTTTAGCAATCATGGCCCCCAGGGTTGCTCACTGGGTCTGGGCTAGGTTATAATCTGTAGGTTCCCAGACATTTAACAAGCAGCGCCAGGCCTCCGGTAAGAGAGCAATACCAGTCACCTCTTTCATTACATCGTACACCCCGCTCCAAAAAGCCGCGACTTCATGACATTCCTAAATAATATGAAGAAATGTCCCCACCTGCCCACATCCCGCTTACACAGACCCTCCTCGGAAAAGCCCATCCGAACCAGACGGGGGCCTGTGACGTACACTCTGTGAAGAATCTTAAGCTGGACCAGTCGAAGTCTCGCCTTAATCGTGACCTCCTTGGGAGAGGAGATCGCCGATTGCCAGTGCTCGTCATCCAATTCGAGGTCGTCACGGACCCAGAGATCACATAAGGGCAGTAGGAGGTCCGACCTATCATTGATCAACTTTTTATAGACAAAGGAAATAGTACTGTCTGGAACATGACCGTCCAACAATCTATCTTCAAGCGGGGACGACTCCGGGACTACCTCCCCCACTGGAAAGACTGACATCAAGGCATGGCGAACTTGTACATAGCGGAAGTACTCCGTGTTCCCTAATTCAAACTCCGTACTCAAAGTCTCAAACAATTTCACTTGTCCCTTAACCCAGAGGTCTCCCACCTTGCTAATACCAATGAGGTCCCACTTATCAAACCTCTTAGTCTTCCACAGTTTACCAAGTCTATCAGAGTCGAAAAGTGGGGTCACTAAAGTTAAGCGGTCCTCCCATCCCATCGAATTAGTTGCGACTTGCCTTATACGAACTGCCGTCCTCGTCGGCCCGACAAAGACTTAACCACTGATTTCGAGTACTGCGCCCTATAGTAGTTTCCCCCAGGCAGCAGCCATCTATCCATAGCAAAAGCAGGGTTCAATTCAGGACCATACATACCATGATTAATTGCCCCCAATTGAGAAGCCCAATAATATCGTTTGATGTCAGGGAGGGCAATACCCCTGTCGTACCACGGAAGCGTTAGTTTGGCAAGCGCAACGCGAGGTCTACTGCCCCATATCAGTTTCCTTTGAAAACCTTCAACTGTACGAAAATAACTAACAGGGACTATATCAAGAGTGTTTTGGAGGGAGAAGGAGCTACGCTGGCAACCAAGAATGCCTCTTAGGCTCCCGGCTCCGCCGACCTCCGTCCTCGGCCAGATAATCCAGTCATATATCCTGATCGTACGCCCGACCTCCGTGTAGATGAACCGTTGCTGAGTATGATGGTGCAATCCCGGGAATTTTATCGCCCTAATTGAAGGAGTTGTGACGTGTTTTTGATCTCGGCCCAACCCGTCGTGTGAGCCGGGCCTCGAGTACTGGCCCAGCCGGTTTACAGTTGAACAACATTGGCCGTGGGACTTAGACAGGGCCAGGTCTCTCGCAGTGGAGGTTATCCTGGCCCGATTCTGATGGCGGTCGTTTGGCCTGATTGATATCGAAGGAGTGGTGTCAATTTTCGTCTGTGGCTGTGGGGGGGGGAGTCCCCGTCCCGGCGCCCCGGTTTGCCGCCCCCGGGGTCTGCTGGGTTGGGGCCCTTGCTTGCGGTAGCGGGACACACACTGAGGCTGTTTGTCCGATGATGCACCCTCCGATGCCGTTCTCTCCGCTCTTGCTAATTCCCCCGGAGAAACCGGGCTCTCCGGGGAACACGCCTATGATTGAAATCGACAGAGCGGAGATGGGTCGGCCGAATTGTGAACCGTCATTGAAGACCGTATTGGCCGCCTTCGGGGCACTTCATTCACATCTGTTCACAAAATGATCGCTGGTATCATCGAAACTGGGCGCCCGAGTCCGGGCCCTGATTTATCGCAAGAATCACAACAACTTGAATTTCCCACGAGGTACATAGTACCGGAGGATGAGGTCCCCGTGCTGGAAGAAGTGTTGATGCCCTTGGCTAGAGCGCAGAGTACTTGCGGACTTGGTTCTTTGACAGTATCGCAGCAATCACCATCGCTCCCGATTGAGATTGATCTACTTGGATTTTCTTTCCTGTGGACTTCCATTAGTGACTATCGTAAGGCAACAACGTCTTTTCCCTCCCTAGCGGTTTTCCTACATCTACTGAGGAAACAACATCTGGATTTTGGTGAGGGAGATCATATGTGTGGCTAAGGTTTGCAAAGACTCACCGTTTTTGACTTGTCCCAGACTAATCTTTATTGAACTCCTTGCGAACTCTGATTCTCCTGGGATTGTGATGGTGTTGTCCGACAGAGTTCGCATGAGGGATCGGAAGGGCCAAGGATGAGATTGTTAGCCTGGATCTGATTTTGGTGTTTTAGAGGACACGGGATCCGTTCCCATAATGTTTGTGGGAGGTTGAGCGGTATTTAACGTCTCCCCTGTTTAGCTCTGTCTATAACTTCTGGTTACTTTTTGGTTTCTACAGGGGATGTTTGTTACTGGCAGGGGGGAAGGACTCATACTGGACATCCCCCGCCATGCTCACATCTCCGGTCACCTGAGGGATCTCCACTGGCTCCCCGTCAACAAGAGAATAACGTTCCGTCTCCTCACCCACGCACACAAGGCCCTCTACGACCTAGGACCCGAATGCCTCAACACACGACTGTCCTTCTACACACCCACCCGCCAACTACGATCATCCAATAAAGCCCTCGCCGCAATTCCGCGCATCCACAAATCCACCATGGGAGGAAAATCCTTCTCCTACTTAGCGGCCAAAACCTGGAATTCTCTCCCCACTCACCTCCGACTCACACAGAACCACCTCTCCTTCAGAAAACAACTAAAAACCTGGCTATTCGATAAGTAATGCACCCACCCTCCCTCAAGCGCCTTGAGACCCTCTGGGTGAGTAGTGCGCTATACAAATTCCTGAACTTGAACTTGACCGGGAGCCTATATGAAACTCTCCTCCTCCGTTTTCTTTTCTACTATTAGAAATTAGTTAGTTGGGGCGACAGGCACACTGCTAGGTGGGGTTAGGTGATAGCCATATGCAGGGGTGCAGGGTGGGGGGATGGGCCTATTGTTTCGTTTTGTTTTAGCTTTTGTTCTTATGGTTTCCCCCCTTTTTCCACTCTCTCTTTCAGTTTCTCTTCAATAATATTGGGAATTATCCTGTACTTGTCTGTATTCTAGTATCTGGTGAACGTGCTTCTTTTACTATCCTGATTCTATGGGTGGGTGGGTTCTGAGAATTTGCACCTGAGTTGGGTTGTAGATTGAAATGCCGTAAATCCTGTTCGTAATCATTAGCGCAGGCATCTCAGCTACTCCTTTATTGCTTCGTGTTTATCCTGTTTTTGTACCGATTCGCCGTATTATTATGTTTGAATGTATGACACCAGATATGTCTTTTTCTTTTCCCTGTTTTCAAAACAATAAATAGATTTATAAAAAAAAAGAGTGTTTTGGAGGGCATAAAGAAAACGAGGCAGGGACATCATCTTAAAGAGGGCCGCGCGTCCAAGCGGCAAAAGCGGAAGCTTACGCCAACCCGCGACGTCCTGCTTCAATCTGGTCAGAAGTGGGAGAAGATTCTGCTCATACCGAGTTACAGGGTCCATAGAGACACAGATACCGAGATATTTAAATCCCGTCTGTGTCACCTGAATGGGGCAGTTATGCGGAAGGAGGGGGACGTCGCCAGAAAGAACGTACAAATAGGATTTTGTCCAATTGATAATCAAGCCCGAGTTTCTACCAAAAGAGGTCAGGACATCGCATAAAACTATCAACGATTTCCTGGGCGAGGTCAGATATAGCAAAATATCACCAGCAAAAAGCGAGATGCGATCTTCATACTCAGAGGACCACTGAATACCCCTCATCGAGGGCTCCCTGTGGATCCATGCAGCGAGGGGCTCAAGGGCTAGGGCAAACAGGAGCGGCGATAGGGGACACCCCTGACGAGTACCTCACCCAAGACCAAACAGAACTGAAACGCAACCGTTCACCACAATTTGCGCAAAGGGGTCCTCGTAAAGGAGCCGCATCCAGCCAATAAAACCGGGACCAAACCCAAATATAATCAACGCAGCCCACAGATATGGCCGCTCAACAGAATCAAAAGCCATGGTGGCATCCAACGACGCAAAAATGTCCGGCTCACGTAGCGTCGCTGCCCTCGCGAGAACTCCGTGCCGATGCCTAAGATTCAGCGCAGTGTTTCTATGGGGAATAAAACTGGATTGATCCGGATGGATCAGATCGCTAATAAAAGTGATCAACTCCGTGCCGATGCCTAAGATTCAGCGCAGTGTTTCTATGGGGAATAAAACTGGATTGATCCGGATGGATCAGATCGCTAATAAAAGTGATCAATCGATTAGCCAAAACTTTTGCAAGAATCTTAGGCTCGGTATTCAAAAGAGAAATCGGTCGGTACGATGCACACTTATCCCTCAGTTTCCCCTCCTTATGTATAACAACAATTGTTGCGAGTCGCTGATCACGGGCGAGAGAACTACACCCGTGAGACTCTAGAAACATATCTCTCAAATAGGGAGCTATCTTGTCAGGCCGCAACTTGTATAACTCTATCGGCAGACCGTTAGGACCCATGGCTTTACCAGACCGCAGGGAGCGGATTGCAAGAGCTACCTCATCAGCAGTTATTGCACTATCCATTTGCTCTCTATGTGCATCTGAAAGACTCGGCAGAGCAATGTCCCGCAAGAATAAGTGGGTGTCCTCCTCCGGCCTGTCCGACACGGAGTACACCGTCTGAAAATGATCCGCAAAGCACTCAACAATCCCCACAAGGTCAGTGACCCGAGCACCACTCGCCATCTCAATCTCAGGCACCACACGACTAGCTCTGTCCCTCTTATCCAACCATGCTATCAGTTTACCTGCTTTATCTCCCACATCATATAGACGTCCCTGTTGCTCTCGACTCATGGCCCTAGCCGCGTCCGTAACCAACGCCCTGTATTCCAACTGTTTTAATCGTAATACATGCATCTTAGCGCGGGTAATTTCCTGTTCTAGGTCTAGCTCCAGGTCTGCTATCTCAGTCTCGACCTTAACTACATCCTCATCTCTCCGTTTCTTAACGCCCGCAATCAGCAACAGGGCTTGGCCCCTAAGGACTGTTTTAAAAGCCTCCCAAAGCGACACTGCGGACGAAACAGAGCCCTCATTTTCTAGAAAATATTGATCAAGTGACTTTATCAAATCATTACGAGTTTTAGGATTTCGGAGATAACAAGGGTTGATCGGGGCTATCCACCCCTCGGTCCCCGAAGACAATTCAATCCGAAGCCATAGAGGAGAGTGATCAGAGATTCCCCGAGCCATATGTTTAACCTCAGTGACAGAGGGCGCCTGTGCAGCAGGTACCAAAACGTAATCGATCCTCGAGAGGCTACCATGAGCGCCAGAATGGAACGTGTATTGACGCTGAGCAGGGTGCAACAGTCTCCAGCAATCCACCAGGCCTAGAGTGTCAATGAAGTCATGAAGCCAGTTCTGTGTCCCCTTGAGGTCCCTAGGTGGGTGTCTATCAGAAACACCAGATACAACCGCATTGAAATCACCACCCAGTAGCAATGGCCCCTCGGGGAGAGCGAGGATAACCCGTCCCAAGTCCGCAAAGGTAGTTGACTGCAGGCCAGGGGGGACATAGACGGAGACCAGGATAAGGGTCCTGACCTCCCATCGACCTGTAAGAGTGACATAGCGCCCTCTATCATCAAGGACCGTTGCATCAACTTCTAGCGGGAGAGAGTTCTTAATAAGGATACCCACCCCCCGGGAACCAAGAGGAGTACCCTGCATGGGCAACCAAGCGATACCCCTTCCTATTCATGGCATGACATGTATTCCCTATCAAGCGAGTCTCCTGAAGAAGGACCACATCCGGGGAGTGACGCTTTAATAGTTGCAGCACTACTCCACGTTTAATCCTATCCCCCAACCCATTTACATTCCAGCTCATATGCCTCAACCCCCTACCCCCATCCCATAAGAGAAAGAAGATCCAACCCCGAGAAGAAGCCAGCACTTCAATCAGAAAGTCTTGCAATACTGTGCCTTGCAGAAAAATGAACTTGAGTACTAACAAATCCCCCCACCCCCCACCAACAACCCGTTACACACCCCCCCACCAAGCACCCCTGCGTAAGACTAGAAAGCCACCCCAACTTGCAGCGTGCCTGTCGCCCCCACATCTAAACTAAGCCTGGGCATAGCCGGTGTAGTGGGGCTTCGCGGAGCTACGCGAAGTGGGCGAGAAACGACGCCCACCTCCGCACTCCGCGTAGCCCCACTACGTGCCTCCCTCCCGCCTTCCCCTACTACTTTATTTTTGTCACCAGAGCATTAATAAAGTAAATAAAATGCACTTACCTTGTCCGCGGGTCCGGGGCTCCCTCTTCTTATCACGCGCCACCGTCTTGGATCTCAATGCGCATGCACGGGCGGACGCGCATGCGCATTGAGATCCAAGATGGCGGTGTGCGATTAGAAGAGGGAGCCCCGGGCCTGCGGACAAGGTAAGTGCATGTTATTTACTTTATTAATGCTCTGGTGACACAAATAAAGTAGTAGGGAAAGGCGGGAGGGAGGCGGGTGGCGGCCAACTTCGCTACGCCCACAGACTGGGCGTAGTGCTGCCGGCTACGCCTACTTCGCAAAGGGCGGAGTAGGCAGTACTACGCCCACTCTGTGGGCGTAGCGGAGTCCTCCGCCCAGGGTTAATCTAAACTAAGCTACAGAAAGTCGAACAGAGGGGGAAAAAGACCCGCCAATAGCCCCGCAACCCCCTCAAATGTCACACCGAATCTTACGACATAATTAGTGCGCCACAGTTCGAAGCCCCTTAAAGATCCCAGGAACCAGACAAAGAAAGCGCTTATTCCTGTTCCATCGATCCGCCCTCCGTACCACCAGCCTGTTCATCCTGTGGACGATGGGTAGGCAGGGTATCCAGCCAGTTGGCCACCACTTCCGGTCTATCGAAAAAAAGGTCCGCTCTGCGTGTTCAATTCGTAACTTGGCCGGAAAAAGCATGGCGTACTTGAGGCCCATTTCACGGAGTCTCTTTTTTACCCCAAGAAAACCAAGTCTCTGTTTCTGGACCGATTGGGTAAAGTCCGGATAAAAGCTGATGGTAGAATTCTCAAACTTCACGGGACCACCCGCCTGCAAGGTCTGCAGGATAGCGTCTCTATCACGGAAGTTAAAAATCCGTGCTATCATAGGCCGTGGTGGGGCACCCACCTTAGGCTTACCACCCGGAACCCTGTGAGCCCGTTCCACAGTAAAAAATGTACTCAGTCCCTTGGGTGCAAAGTTGCTAACGATGAGGTCCTCAAGGAAGAGGTCAGCTGCCGGATCCTCTACCTTCGCCGGAACTCCAATGATACGGACATTGTTCCGCCTATCCCTTCCTTCAAAATCCTCCAGACGACGCGTAACAAGGTCATTGGCGGCCCTTAAGTTGTGAACCTCCGTCTGTAGCTCAACAACGTCGTCCGTCAGACTGGAAGTCTTAATGTCTAACAATTTAACTTTTTCATTGGTTTTCGTTAGGGCCGTGCGGATCAGGTTCACACCAATCGCCACTGTATCGAGTTTGTGGGTGAGAATCTCCATTTGTTTCCCAAGGACGATCTGATCCCATCGATAGCGGCCATAACATCTTGTAGGGTCGGCTCGGCTGCTGAAGTCAGTGGATCTCTCGTTTTCCTCCAGCGACCTACCCGGTCCACTGGGCGACCCCTTAGCCTGGGCATAGCAATCCATGATGTTAGTTTGGGTATAGCCACCCCGCCGAGTGGTCTTAGACTTCTGTTTGTCCCCTCCGGTCTCTGGGAAGTAGTAGGTATGGTCCCAAAAGGGGGTGGGGGGACAAAGCGCAAACAAGGCAGCTGAAGAGTGGTAGGCTATGCCCGGCAGCAATCGATGTCGGTCGACTTGAAACAGTCACACTGAGTGGGAAGATGGAGGCCTCAAAGGTCCCTCGAGCGGAAGTCCAGAGTCAGCCGGAGAACACGGCTCAAGCGTCTCTCCAGAACAGGTCAATCATTGGAATATACCCACTTGAGTGCCAAGCCAGACAGAGGGAGGCGCTCCCAGTCCTGGATCTCTCTAGTAGGCAAAACCGAAAGTGAAAGTGAACCAGACCGGTCGTCCCCGCCACCTCAGGCCGATGTTGTTCAATTGCACCTCGGGCACCATGCCAACTCCACAGCCGGGCATCACGGAGGTGTAGGCCACAATCTTCCAAGCGCCATAACTCCGGTTCCCGGGGTCTGATCTGGATTCTGGATACACATCTAGCTGCAGATTCCTTATATTAGACTTCTCCTCAGGCACCAGATTGGATCCAGAACTTTATTACACCAGTATTTCTGCACGTTGGTAGAGGGCGACAGAGTAAAAACATCAGCCTCCGGATGTGACGTCGACGGAATCAATATAAGCCATCCCCTGACATGCTGAGTCACTTTCATCTGGTCTGCGCTTACAACGTGTATCCAGTAGCGGTACCTCAGGCTGTTTTTCAGCCTAATTCGATGTTTTCGTCGAAGGAACATTGTGCCTTCTACCTCTGTGTCTATGTTTCAAACCTTGTGGGTCCTGTGGTCGGCAAAGCTCAGCCACAGACGCTCACTCTATTTGTATGTGGTGCCTGGGTAGCACCATGACTCAGAGGAGTGTGACGCCTGTTGTCTACTTCGACCTAAGGGGTTGTGGGAATGTCAGATGAAGCTCCAAGTAGCATGACTGTCGCATTCTTCCAAGCCTTCCTGTCGGCCCGGTCTCCTTATCAGGTCTGTTGGCAGGCCCGCTACAGGAACCGTTCTAATGGAAGTCACTCTCCATAAACAACACGAGGTAGGCTAGGCGCATGCGGTTAAAGTTCAGCATCTCCCGACTTCACAGCATAAAGCCTCTTCCACCTTTTCCCACTCTTTGGTGGAGGAGTTAATATAGGCAAGTCCACGCCTCGCCTTCCTACATTTCCTGGAGCCGGGAAAATGTGACCCAGATGCGAAAATATTATAATTCTCTTCATGCTATTTTTGGGTCTTCACCTTCTCCTAGCCCCTAGAACATGGGTACTCACAAACTTTCTCTCGGGGGCCGAATTTACAGTGTGGTTTGTGGCCGAGGGCCGCATCGGTGGAGGTGGGTTCATTTGGGGGCGGGGTCTTTGGGGGCGGGGCTAGAGGGGGTTAAAAAAATCACTGCTGTTTCAAAACATTACTAGACAATGCTGTATAAAGAAATACCTAGGCTTATGGCCATTGTAGTCATGAATGGGTATCTATAAGGGTCATTAATGTACATTCAAGCCAGCAAGAAGGACTCACGCCTGGGGAGAACATGGAAGCTAACATGCTGAAGGGGAATAGGGGGGGGTGTGAATTCGTAAATTCTGTGATGTTAAAGGGCGCGCTTTATAGCTGCCATAAACAGCACATTCAACCTGGAGTATTTTCACTAATAGGAAATGCAGATTTGTGTTGGTTACTCCAGCAGGCATTACAAGGGGGCGCAGAAAAACACAATAGGAGCTAAATGACAAATGGGTGTGGTACACATCAAGTGCCTTCTGTGGGCTACAATGCAAGTACTGTCCTCGCCACACACAGGGTTAACTGGGTTGTGCGGTAAAGCAGTCAACAGAGAATAAGGTGCACTTCATAGTACTTGCAACCACAAACCCTCGAGAATGGCATCATACTCATCATAAATCCTTATGGTAAATGCAATGTCGGAAAATTGGTTAAAAAAAAGGGCGTTTGCATGTTCTCAACAAAAATAGGAAAGGAAGTGGGACAGGAAGCTGGAGTGGAGGTGGAGATGAAAGGACAAATAAACATACAGTTTCTATTATTCAGTGTAGCTCCTTAGTCAACATCCCCTTAGTTATGTTTGTGACCCCTTGTGTGCCTTCACCTGATAAGACTTTTAGAGAGGTCTTCTGCACCTGGTATGTATTCTTGAAAGGAAAAGTATACCTCTGAGTATTTTGCAAATGTTCATTAAATTATCTTATGTATACCCACTCTGCTACCTGAAAGGAAGCTGTACATCACATGTCTGCCTGCCCCGGATCTTTACATGGCATCATACTCATCATAAATGCAAATGTCGGAAAATAGGTAAAAAAGGGCGTTTGCATGTTGTCAACAAAAATAATCCCCCACAAACGTACATCTCTTACCCCTGACACCTACATCTAAACAGCAACTATGGGACTTAAACACAATTAGAGCTTGCCGGGGAGATCACACAAGGAAGGGAGAGGGGTGCAGCTTTAGAGGAGGACCGCGCGGCACCCCAGCCAGGACCAAGGCACGTAGATGACAAAAGGCAAGACAAAAAGGTACGAATAACAAACGGCAGCATTACACTATGCTGCCGGCCCAAACGCACAGCTTTAAAGAGTCCATACACGACTTTTCCATTTTTTCCATTTTTAACACGTTTATTCAACATTTATCCAAGTTCTTCAATTTCACTTTCTTAATCACGATAACACTGTCCAGAAGCAATATGGGCTTCTGGACAGTGTTGTCGTGATTGAGAAAGTGAAATTGAAGAACTTGGATAAATGTTGAATAAACGTGTTAAAAATGGAAAAAATGGAAAAGCCGCGTATGGACTCTTTAAAGCTGTGCGTTTGGGCCGGCAGCATAGTGTAATGCTGCCGTTTGTTATTCATATTTGCACATGTGCAACGAGGCGAGGCACATTTAACCCAGTCTGCACGCCAAAAGAAAACAAATTGAGAAATAATAATTATACGTACAAACAATGATGTGCAACGGCGACTTATTTGCGCAAAGACAAAAAGGTAGCCATACATTACAAAAGGTAAAAGTGACATATACCCGCAGTTACACTTACCTGAAGGCTTTCGGCTGCAGTGAAGATTCTCCGGGGCTGCAAGTAAGTCGATGGCGATTCTCTGGAGCTGGGGACTGCGGCTGCAAGGACTTTGTCACCACGGACACAGGAAGCTTCTAAACAGGTCCTTTAAAAGTCAGCTGTAAAAGCGCTAGTTACAGCTGACTTTTAAAGGGCCTGTGCTTCGCGCCGGTGCCGGGTGTGACATCACAGAGGCCTAGTCCAATCCGAGGCAAGCATAAGCAAAGAAGATGGCCGCAGGAGCAAACGTTGTGAATACGCATTCAATACATATTCACAACGTACGCGCCTGCGGCCATCTTCTTTGTTTAACTGTAAACTTTACCCATGAAGGACTTTTATGGCTACGAGGTCTGCGGGCCGCCAATTAAGGCTGGGCGGGCCGCCAGCGGCCCGCGGGCCGTACTATGAGTATCCCTGCCCTAGAAGGTGGATTGTGCCTTGTCTCTGTCCACGCTGGCGGGTTCAGCCTCAACTTCAGTTGGGCCTTCTGATTCCATTGTTGAATCCATTTCAGCGCAAGTGCACAGCCCTTTGGGATTTCCACCTTCGGCATCGGTATCCAGTCAGCAGGCGGTGGCGGTCAACGCCAAACTACTTTCCTCCCACGACGCCACAATGACACCACTTTGAATCGGGTGCAATGCCAGTGGTGCCCCCTACAACGGAGTTCATATAAGCCCTCCCCAAGAAAAGGATCGTGTAGGATATAAGACAAACAGTTTACAGAGCAGGGAGGATGGGTGGGTTGTGAAAGAATCTGGGGTTCGATAAGGGATACTAAGTGCCAGAAACAGATCCCAAATTGCCTCGGAGGCATACAAAAGATGGTCCCCGTGGAACAGGGTACAAGGAGACAGTGCATCCACACAATACAAGTAAAACACCCTCTATAAAATAAGAACTTGGGGCCCGATTCACAAAAGCAATCTGAGACAAATTCTTAACTTTACGACTTTCGGTATTCACAAAAGGCTTTTAGGAGTAGGAAAGTTAGGATTTTGTCTTAAGTTTTTCTTAAGTTTGGGTCTTAAGACAAAATCCTAACTTAAGTTAAACTTAAGTTAAACTTAAATTAAGAATTTGTCTTAAGTTTGTCTTGAGTTTTGGTCTTAAGCCAAAATCCTAACTTAAGTTTAACTTAAGTTACAATTTTGTCTTAAGACCAAAACATAAGGCAAACTTAAAACAAAATCCTAACTTTACTACTTCTAAATGCCTTTTGTGAATACCGAAAGTCATAAAGTTAGGATTTTGTCTCAGATTACTTTTGTGAATCGGGCCAGAGGGTAGAAAACTAGCTTCAGAAAGAAGCCTGTAAAAACAGGCTCCACTAGAGGGGAAACATCCATCCCAACGCAACTTTTATGACGCACTACCTTCACAATGCAACTTTTACGACGCAAGTTCCATCACAACGCATGCTATTACAATGCATGCTATTACAACGCAGATGTCATTAAAACGCATACCATTGTAACGCATTTATGGGTACGTTTTTAAATGTTTTTATTTTTATTTATTTATTTATTATTAATATTAATACTAGTTTATTAATTTAAAAAAAACTTTGTTTAATAATATAGTATTAATGTTAATACTTGAGTACTTATTTTTAATACTCTAGTATTATATCCTCCTTTAGTATGAAATGTATTTTAAAGTCCACCACTGTTTCAAAAAAAATGTATATTAATTTAAAATTTAAAAAATGTTTAGTACTTCTAAAAATACTTTGTTTGAAAATTAAGAATGATAAATATTATAATTAATTCTCGAGTATCTTTTTTAAATACCCTAGTATTACATCCTACTTTAGTTAGAATAGAAATTTATACCCATCCACTATCCTACACATACCTAGTATTACACCCCCCTGGAGTTAAAATAGTAATTTATACCCCTCCTCTATCCTACACATACCCTAGTATTACACCCCACTGGAGTTTGAATAGTGAATCATACCCCTCCACTATCCAACAGAAACCCTAGTATTACACTCCCCTGGAGTAAGAATAGTAATTTTAGTATTATTTTAAAATTTACAAAATGTTTAATACTAATAAAAAACGTTTGTTTAAAAATTTAGTATTATTATTAATACTCGAATATCTTTTTAAAATACCCTAGTATTACAACCTACTTTAGTTAGAATAGAAATTTATACCCAATCACTATCCCAAACATACCCTAGTATTACACCCCCTGTTAGAATACTAATTTATACCCCTCCTCTATCCCACACATACCCTAGTATTACACCCCACTGGAGTTTGAATAGTAATTCTTCCCCCTCCACTATCCCACAGAAACCCTAGTATTACACTCCCCTGGAGTAAGAATAGTAATTTATACCCCTCCACTATTCCACACATACCCTAGTATTAAACCCCCCTGGAGTAAGAATAGTAATTTATACCCCTCCACTATCCCACACATACTGTAGAATTAAACTCACGATGGAGTTAGAATTCATATTTCAAAATTATTCAACATTCACACTTCATAAACAATTTTTAAAAAACATTATTATATTTTTAGAATAACTTTATTTAAAAAATAATTTATTTAACATTCAATTTGTGTGTATGTAAATAAAAGTTAAAGTAAATTTTAAAAAAGTTCACACGCTTTTACATTGTTTTCAATGGAAAGTTATGTCCTTCATTTATTTCGATAGCTCACTTAAGTATGGGCGGAAAATCCGTTCCGCTCGCGGATTTTGCGGATTTTCGGTAAATTCGCAATCCGCGAGATTCGCGAACTTCCCGCAAAATCCGCAAATCCGCGAGCAGCGGATTTTATGGCTTGCTCGCACTGTTCGCGTGAGTTCGCGGCTTCCCAGTTCAACTTCGCGCCCCGCGAATAAGCGCTAAATTGCAGAAATACGATCTTAGCAAAACTGAAACTACTTACCAGGTTCAAAAGTTCAAGCTCATCATTAGTAGCCATTTCCTGTAGTGCTTCCTGAGGGGCCCCTCCAGAGTTCAGTTGCCTACTTGCAACTATTATGTGACCCTGCTCTGACCCTCAGAATAGTTACACAAAGGTCCTGAATTACAGCTAAGGCAGACAAGCAGGAGCCAGGCTGGAAGTTCAAATCCAGTGACACATTAATCAGCCCCTAATTCATTATTGTCAGTTGGGGCAGGGCAGGTGTTGTAACTAATTTTGCAACAATGAAAGCACTTAGCAAGTGCAAAAGATCACTAATCAGGAAGCACTAAGGAAGCAGGTGCCAGCTAAAAAAATATTCTGTGACACATTAATCAGCCCCAAATTAATTCAGGTCACTTGCGGCAGGGAAGGTGTGCTTTGCTTTGCCACAATAATGTACACCAGAGGGTGCTGTGATGAAACAGAGGGTGGCATGGGTGGGCCAGAGGGTGGCATGAGTAGTCAGAGAGTGGCAGTGGTGACAGAGAGTGGCAGTGATGAAGAAGAGTGTCCCAAACAGGCTGGGCACGTAGAAACAACAAGTTTGCAAAACTTGCGACCCGACTGGTAAGTTCGCGTTTGCGAAATTGTACAAAACCCTCGCGAACTGGCAGAAACCCGCGCGAACACAAAAAAAAATCCGCAAATTCGCAAGAATTCGCAGATTTTGCGGATTGCGAGTTCGCAAATCCGCAAAATTCGCGAACGCGAGATTCGCAAAATTCGCCCATGCTTAATGTCAATGTCGCGGTAATGACATAAGAAGATTGTTGGAGAGTAAGGGGCTTGGATGACAAACAAAAGGGAGTATGCTGAAGGTAAGAATAATATTTCATCATTTTATAATTCATTTTAAATAAAAATGAACATTGTACATTTAAATTACATATTGAAAAAAATCAAAAACAACACAGTTTATGTACGTTTATTGACAAAAATATTAATTAAATAAAAGTAAATATTTTTAATAATTTCCAAATAATTGAAAACATTTATTAAATATTGTTTTACATTTAAATAAAATATTTTTAATATACAGTAATGATGCATAATGATAAATAAATATTAGTCCTTTTTCTTTATTTGCAGCTTGTGATGACGTATATGCGCGAACGTCAAACGCGTAGGCAGCCATATTGAGGAGCGTCGCTGGACAGAGCAGAAGCAAGGAGACCTGCGCTCAGGTAGAGAAGTTTTAAAACTTCTTTTTTTAGTTAAAACAATGTTCAGATTAATATTTATTGCAAGGAAAGAAAAGGGAGTTTTAGATTAGATAAATTAAAGGTTACATATTACATTCAGCATGTCACCGATCACATTGTTAGTGTATGTCCATGTCGGGTCACGTGTTTGTTAAACATTATAGCAATATTTGTATTTCTTAAGTTAAAAAATTGTAAAAGAATGCTTTTAGTATGTATTATTGTGACATTGTTTGCTATGGAATACATCGGATACAAAAGAAGATCGATTTACGGACATGGATGTTCAAGAGGAGGACATGGATCGTTTTTATTGGGTTTTTATTGGAATCGTGGAACACATCATTGGATTGCTTTTGGGATTTGTTTTTCAATGGATTTTCAGATTTGGAATTGCTTTTTGATGGACTGCTGATTTCGAGAACAGCAAGTGGATGGATCATATCTTCGATTTTTGGGGATTTTTGTTTTCCAGTGCATGAAGAAGAAGGATCCGATTTTGAATTTTTTGGACAAGAACTTTGTTTTGATTTTGAGAAGAAATCTTTTTTGGGTAAAATTTTATGTTGTAAATCGATCTTCAAAAAGGATTACTGTACTTTTGGATATGCATTTTTTTGGGAATGGATTTTAACTTTTGGAATACACAACAAGAATGGTTTTGCTTTGGTTTAAAGAAGAAAATGAAAGAAAAAAGAAGACTGCTAAGGTAAGGTGACCCGACTTTAAATTTACATTAAAAAATAATTTTAAAAATGGCAATTGTAATTAGAGAAAATGTAATTTAGGGCAAAACAGGAAAGTAATACTGTAGGGTGAATTAGTAGTGGAGTATGTGTACAACATTATGTAGGTAGTCTGAAGCCACACACAACGAAACTGTTGAAAAAATAGCCAATAGTCGTTCTGACATTTCCGTTGATCTTTTAGAGATGCGTGGGTTCAGACTACCTGTTAATGCTTGTGACATTCTCATTTCTTGAAAGCTTTGCCCCTTCCTCAAAGTTTCCAAAAAATGATAAAGATTAGGATGAGGTTTTCCAATTGTGTGGTTGAAGGAGTTGTGCCATCCCTCAATGGCATTGTTAGTCTTTGCCTCTCCTTCTAAGCAACTCGTGTAGCAGTTCCACCACTCCACATGGAATCGTGGCTTCCTCCTGCGACCCGACCTGCTTAGATGTTCAATCCATGTGTCTTCAAAATAATTTAGCAAAGGTGCCAATTTTTCTTCATTTGCTGTAAAAAATTCAGATTCAGTAATTGCAGTGTAGTACTCGTCTACACTATCAGGAGGTACAAAGCAAAGTGCTGTTAGTTTTTTAAGTTCGAGTTGCAGTTTGCTGTCTGATATGTAATCCGCAACTAGGGATGTTTTTTGTATCTTACGCCAAAATGCCTGGGAAATATGGAAAAAATATCCGTTAATTTGGGAATCCGTGTTCGTTTTGGTTATAACATTTATCATTGCGAATCAAAATCAACAATTATTTTCCTAGGACTTTTGTTGGATGTTTTAGATTTAACCACTGTTAAAAGTTCAGTGTATGTTGTGGATTGTTTATCAGGCAGCAAACTGTATGCGAGGGGCACTACTGTATGGTTAATTTTAGCATGGATAGTGTATATTTGGGTGAAAGGATGGGGCGTACTTTTAAACGTACCATCCATCATCCAAATATCACTATTCTCTAACTTTGCAAGGTTACGGGGTGAGCTAAAGATAATTATTCGTTTCTGAGGGTTTTGGTTGTCATGCAGGATAAAAGGTTCGTTAGAAATAGTAAGAGAGAGTTCAGGAGGAATTACAATGTCAGAGAATGTGTGTGGTGTGACTCTTTGTGGGTTACTTGCCTGTTTTTTACGTTGAATAATTCGTCTTATATTAGGTATTATGGGCATACTGCTAGCAATGTGGTTGGGGACAAGTTGAGCAACCTCCCTTAAAATAGAACCAGTGGAGTCATTGGAGGTGCTTGCAATATCTTTCATTTCGTTGATGGTTTCTCTTACTTCAATCTCCATTGCTGAGGCAGAGTGGTTATGCTCAGATGTTCTGACAACTGTGTCACCCTGAGTAATCGCTCTGCCTAATCAATGGGATGAGTGATATTGCATGCACCTTCAATGTCTCCTTGGTTCAGAAATTCTTTCCTTGCAATAAATATAGCCATTGTAATGTAGGAGACGGTTTCCTTTGCTGCTCTTAATGTACTTTGCTGCATTATCACTTGACATGTACTGAAATGATAAGAACAAAAAGAAAAAGATGTTGAAAATATATGAAATGTCTTTTTTTTAATTAGTGTGAAATTCTCTGCACATTTAGAGGCGTGTTATTTGTTTTGAAAACATGGCTAATATATATTTACCTTGCTTGTTAATTTTCTGTTCACTTTCAGATGAGGGTTGATTTTGGATTTTGTGTAGGTTGTTTTCTTGAAAAGGCTGTTCAACTGGAATTTTGAAGATGTCTGTTGAATAATATAAAATACATAGGTTGTAGTTTTATACTGTAAACAAACCCTATTTCTTGGGAATAAAAAAAGAACACATTATCCATCACTTTCCCTACTGCTGCACCATCCTTGAGTTAGAATAGAAATTTACACCCCTACACTATCCATCACTTTCCCTACTGCTGCACCTTCCTGTAGTTAGAATAGTAAATTACACCCCTACACTATCCATCACTTTCCCTACTGCTGCACTATCCTGGAGTTAGAATAGTAATTTACACCCCTACACTATCCATCACTTTCCGTACTGCTGCACCTTCCTGGAGTCAGAATAGTAAATTACACCCTTACACTGTCCATCACTTTTACTACTGCTGCACCTTCTTGGAGTTAGATTAGAAAATTACACCCCTACACTATCCATCATTTTCCCTACTGCTGCACCATCCTGGAGTTAGAATAGTAAATTACACCCCTACACTATCCATCACTTTCCCTACTGCTGCACTATCCTGGAGTTAGAATAGTAAATTACACCCCTACACTACCCATCGCTTTCCCTACTGCTGTACCTTCAAGGAGTTAGAATAGTAAATTACACCCTTACACTATCCATCATTTTCCCTACTGCTGCACCTTCCTGGAGTTAGAATAGTAAATTATACCCTTACACTATCCATCACTTTCCCTACTGCTGCACCATCCTGGAGTTAGAATAGTAAGTTACACTCCTACACTATCCATCACTTTCCCTACTGCTGCACCTTCCTGGATTTAGAATTGAAAGTTACACCCCTACACTATCCATCACTTTCTCAAATGCTGCACCATCCTGGAGTTAGAATAGTAAATTATACCCCTACACTATCAATCATTTTCCCTACTGCTGCACCATCCTGGATTTAGAATAGTAAATTACACCCCTACACTATCCATCACTTTCCCTACTGCTGCACCTTCCAGGAGTTAGAATAGTAAAATATACCCTTACACTATCCATCACTTTCACTACTGCTGCACCTTCTTGGAGTTAGATTAGAAAATTACACCCCTACACTATCCAACACTTTCCCTACTGCTGCACGTTCCAGGAGTAAGAATAGTAATTTACACCCCTACACTATCCATACCTTTCCCTACTGCTGCACCTTCCTGGAGTTACACTATCCATTACGTTTCTTACTGGTTCACTTTTGAGCATTTTACCTTTTTAGTTTGCAGTAGTTGAGTCTTTGAAGAAGTTGTGTTTTCAATTGCTCTTTTTTGATGAGAGTTCTTAATTTGATGTCTGTCTAGATGGGCGGAAGAGGCGTAGCGGCTGCAGCGTGGCGAGCAGCGCTGAGCTGAGGAAAGCGAAGTAGCTGCAGCGGGTTTGGTATTCGGCGTTCGGTGTTTGCGTTTTGCCGCTCGACTGCCGGCCGATCATTCCTGCTCTAAAGTCCGGAGTTTGAGCCCCTGCTGCGGCGAAAATCTGCAAAAATCCTGCTGTCACCGAGGCGGGAGGCACGCGAGCCCAGCAGCCCTCCGGAGCCCGCCGGCCGTTAGTGCGCCTGCCCACAGGTGAGAAGCGCTCAGGGGGGTCCAAGCTCCGCACTTCATGCCCCACGCTCTGCACCCTGAGCCCCAAGCAGAAGTGAGGACAGTGACCTTAGGGGTGAGGGGAGGAGAAGGAGGAGAGCATAGGAGTCAGGCTCTCTACCTCACCTGTGAGTGAACATCAGTCAGAACAGTCAGAACAAAGAGCACGGAGAGAGCCATCAACTCCACAGTCCAGTGCTAGCACCCCAGCGGCATTACGCACAACAACGCTAGAAAACACATGAAATACACACTTAAAGGAACCGAAACACTCCGAGAGCATCAACTTCGTAGAACGGTCTGAAAACAACTCGGCACCTCCAATTATAGGGGTAACCACCCCAGCAACAAAGGCAGCCGTAAAAAGACCTTCCTTACACCTGTTACCAGCCCTGAGGGGAACGGCAGTGAAGTCGGGCAGAGAGGGAGCGCCATGAGACTCCCTCACAACTACCAGCCCCAGCAGCCTCGGGGCGGCACGCCCGTGACGCGTGTTCAGAGCGCCCGGAGGTGCTACAAAGCAGACTGTGCCCTCTCGCACCGCGAGTCGCGCGCGGGAGCGCCCGGGTGAAGCCCGGGTCAAGGGCGGGGCCGTCTGTGGCCATCCGGGGACGACGGAGGACGGGACGGGCCACCCCCCTTGGCTGCAACTGTGAGTATATGTAAATTCACATCTAACGGATTGACTTTGGTTACCAAGTAGCCAGCGGGTGTTGTGTGGTGTGCTTTCCTGACCCTCTGTACACCGCCTGCACTACCAACCTGCTACTAACTATGTCTATTCAAACTACCTTAACGGATAACTACCTGCTTAAAGTCGTCAGTAGAATTAACAGCGATAGAAGAAAATCCTTATGACAAGGCAATTTACCTGATTTTCCCCTTGACCTATCATCGGACCCTGCCATTGAGGGCAACACTGTCACTAATGCGACAGTTGAGACCAATGACACCAGCGGTAATGTTGGAACTATTGCCGTAGGGGGTTTAGATGATTCTACTGCAGTGGAAGACCAACTTGAAATCCCAGATGGTACTCCGTAACAATGCACAAGGGCTACACGATCCATGAGAGCATGTAGGAAACCTATTATTAAGCGGGGAAGTCACTCGACCAGGAAGAAAAAGGACTCTATCCCCAAAGATAATGTTTGTGACAAAGGGACTCTTACTAAGGACAACTGTGTTACTATTAATATTGACCAATTCGATTTATTAGTGGGTTGTATTGATGGTAAACTGAAGTCGGCTGTGGAGCCATTATTAAGCCTTGTTAAGATTGATGCACTATCTGCAGAAGTACTGAGATTGGGGTCCCTGTTAGATCAGCATGTAGCCAAGATAGTTAATCCTGAACTACCCAATAGAGTTGCCACATGTAATCAATCTGCTCCTAAGCCAGCTAAGGGGAGGTCCTGCAACACGAGCACTGCTACCACCGGCTCCGAAGTGGGAAGACAAACCCTGCAGGCACCATCTGTACTGACCAGTCCGAATTCATTACCAGCTTGCAATAAGGGTCGGCCAGTGCAGGTTCCGGCAGTTCTCGTTGCAGCTGCAGGGTTTGCAGGGACAACTGTTGGTAAAAACACATTACCAACTTCTAATAGAGTTAGGGCAGCGCAGACACCAGGCGTGCCAGCAGCTGTCGCTGGGTCTGCAGGGGTTTCTGCTAGCATAAATAATCGCTCAGTAGACCTTCCCCCGGAGTACGTACCATATGTTGTGGTTCTAACTAATGTTCTCTCTTTTAGCCAGGCTATACCTCTTCAAGAGTCGGGGGACTCCTTAAAAAACAAAACAGTTTCATGGTTAAATCGACACTGTGGATTTCCAGTTAACTACTCAGATCAAATTTTATCTACCAGAAGGGTCAACTGGATCGACAACACTAGGAAGACCTGCGGGGTGACTGTGTGATCGTCAATTTTCAAACACCCCCAACATGTTTAACACAGCTTGAGACTGATGTAACCGCAAGTCCTTTGGGCTACTTTTATAATCACCTTAATAAGTTACCTCCCGCCAATTGCAGAGATAGGGTCTTCACCACTAACTTTGTACCCAATGGTGATAGATTTTTCCTACCCACCACTAACCATGTATTCAATGGTGGCATATCTATTCTGCCCATGCCCATATTGAACCTTGTCCCTAATGGTGATAGTTTTTCCCCACCTACCCCTAATTTCGTACCAAACGGGGATAGTTTTTCCCCACCTATCCATGGGATGGTTTACCAAGTCCCGGTCCAGAACAGGTACCAGTCCCTGAGTTTCTTGGACCAGAACGATTGACATCATATGGGTCCTGGGACCTGGAGGGACGTTACCTTGAGCACCAAATTAAATAATCAAAGTGAGGAGAGAGTGGCTATTACGAGCCCATTTACTGCCACCATGGTAACTTGAGTAGCGGGACTGCAGTTCACTGTGTGAATGAGATTGTTGAAGAACTGGTGAATGTTGCAGGTAGGCATATAGATGGGCCTGTGGTTGACCGAAGTGTCAGGGGTAATAGTACTAACAATGTCCATGGTATTGCTAACAATTATCATACTGTGGGGATTTCTATTGCCAGCTGGACTATGCCGGATGGGCATCTAAAGTACATAAAATGGAGTGGGAGGGCATTGTTAGGTCTTATGACATCTTATGCTTACAAGAGACGTGGTGTGTTGACAAACGTAGCCTTGAAGGGTATACATGCTATAGCCTAGAAGCCTCTGAAACTAGGCATGGCAGGGCAAAGGGAGGACTACTTTTTCTTATTTCAGTAGACTTAAAGTTGACTATCGTTAAACATTTGTTAGTTGAACCACACTGACAAATTCTTTGGGTACGTATACTGGATGGCACTGATGTGCTTTTAATAAATGTTTACAATATTTTTAATAATTCCCGGCACAAAGTGATAGATGAGTTATTTTGTGCCCTCATGAAGCTGGTAAGCGAAGCAAAATGCACTTTTACTTACATTTGGTTGGGGGATTTTAATTTAACAGTTTGTAGTTTATCCTCTTCCAGGGTTTGTGGGATCCTAGCTAATAGTGGGGAGAGTATGTCGCATTTCCCTCATAATGCCTACGGAGAGTCAATCAATAGCGTCATGGCTTTGTATGATCTAGAGCTATTGAGTACTGTACAGGAGGGTAGTGAGTGTTCCATCCCCACCTTTACTGGACGGAATGCGGGCTCCACTATCGACCACATCATGGTTTCATCTAGTTTGGTACCTCACTGTTGAATTAAAGTAAGGGATACATCCTCTTTGAGTGACCATAATTGTGTTACCATGCATATTACTACGTGGAAGTGTAGAACTGAACTGCCCACTAGAGTGCTGGCCAATATAGAGCCACATAGGACCAATGGGACTAGGCTGAGATGGAAAGGGGAAAACTCAGCTACAGTGGAACCCATAATCATAAAGACAGACATTGACATTATTTTGTCTCCAGGCTGCCCGTCTGTTCATGTTATGACCCATTTTCTTAACATTAATAATGTCATTAACAACCTCTTCACTGGGAATTAATCGGGTAGAGGAGGGAAAGGGATTGGATTGTTTGACCATGCCTGTACATCCCTTCTCTCGCAACTTAAACATGCTCTAGCCCACACCCCTAGGGATAAGGATAGAGTCAGACTTCTGAGAATTGATTATAAAAAGGCACTATCCAAAAGAAAGAAGGAGGTACGGCAGGAAGCCTGGGATCACCTTAGCCAGGCAGCAGAAACTGCTGATAGTCGCCTGTTTTGGTCCACTGTTAACTCCCCTTTCCTTCAAGACGACAAAATCCCCCATCTTTCCTCTAATGTGGGCAGTAAGGACTGGGTGAAGCATTTCTCCGCGATCTTTCAAGATAACACTCTGACGTCCAATGAGCATATGCTATGGCCCGTGGTGCCTCTAGATATCTCCCTGGGGGAGGTGGAGATTAGTATTAAAACTAGTAAGGGGGGGAAGGCTCAGGGGCCAGATGGAGTCCCGATAGATGTATGCAGGGCTCAACCACAGCTTTGGGGACCAATACTTACCTTGGCACTCAATGCTGCGTTAACTACCATGATTCCTCCAACCTGGGGTGACCCCATTATTGTCCCTATTTATAAAAAGGGGGACAAAGCACTAGCCTGTAACTACCGGCCGATTAGCCTGCTCGATTCATCAGTAAAAATCATGAGCAGAGTACTGCTTTCCAGACTAGAAGAGTGGGCGGATGAGAACGGGATCCTTGCCAATTCCCAATATGGATTCAGGAAGGGAAGAGGGACCCTAGATCAGTGCCTGAATCTAGAACTATTGATTGGCAAGTACACTAGAGCTAAGCCCGGTAATATTTATCTTTGCTTTGCTGACCTAAGCAGTGCTTTTGATTTAGTTAACCATTCACTTCTGTGGTCAGTTTTGCTAGATATGGGTGCCCCTAAAGAAATTATTTTTTTCCTTGCCAGATTATATAGCAAGTTACAAACATGTGTCCGGTATGGTGTTAGTGGGGAGTGCACTAGTAATTTTAATGTGAAACGGGGAATTAGGCAAGGGTGCGTCCTTGCACCCCTGTTGTTTACCCTTTTTGTTAATGGGGTTGAAGCCGCCCTGAATACTGTCAAGGCTGATGCTCCACAGGTTGCCGGGGACAGTGTCCCAGTTCTTCTGTATGCAGACGACGCGGTGCTCCTGTCACGGACACCCGTTGGTCTGCAGCGTCTGATGGACAAGTTCACCGAATTTATTGGGAGCAGGAGACTGCTGATCAATAAGAATAAAACCCATACAATGACCTGTGGAACAAATGCGGGTAAAAGCCATTCCTTTTTTATAGATGGGGATAAAGTACAGCATGTGAATAGTTTCTGCTACCTGGGGGTAACTTTCACTAGTGATGGCAGCTGGGGGCAAGAACTAACGAATGTTTGAACAAAAATGAGCAAAAGTTCTTATGGCATTTTTAAATTTGCGTCTAAGTTGGGGGATAGGCGAATCAAGGATATGATGGAAATTTACAAGGCACGTAGTGTATCCATTGCCCTTTATGGGGCGGGGCTCTGGGGTAACTGCAATATTGAACGTTTGCAGCTAGAAGAAAATAACTTCCTTAAGAAATTATTGTGCCTCCCTAAATCTGCCCCAACAGAGTTGATTCACAAAGAGGTTGGGGTCTCCTACTTGAGCGAACTTGCTTTACTTAGGCCTCTATTGCTTTACCGAGCCATTTGGCTCAAGGAAGAGACTGAGTTTAATCAACTTGTAATTAGGGACTGCCTTGGATTAGACAATTGTTTGCAGATACCATGGCTTAAATATGTTATAGATTGTTACAAAAGTATCTTTAGTATTAATTTGTTGCTAGATCACTGTCCCCCCAGAGGTCTCACCAAACAGGACATGAAAAACTCTTTTAAGTCTTACAGAGCCCATAAACGCTCAGCTGTGAGTAATTCTCTCGTTACTGTTAATGCTTATAATAAATATATTGTTACTGAGGGATTCCAGAATTACCTGAGCGCGGTAACTAGGCCTGCGCATAGATTTGTACTGACTAGACTAAGAGTTGGAACTGCTCATGTACTGGTGGCCTTCCCACATCCAAAAAAGCATCCGGTTGGCCCCTGCCCCTGCGATGGGCATTCGAAACAAAGCACAATGCACTTTATGCTCATTTGCACCCTGTTCAAGAATGTTAGGATATCCTTTTTAAAACCAATATTTCTCAAGTATGGTGTTTTTAGTGTGGAGGATGCAATGTGTTTGTTGTACAATTTGGACTGCCCCGACATATGTTTTTATACTACCAGTTTTATTTGTAAATCCATGTCTTTTAGAAAAAGTATGATCTTTTAATCATTGCTTGTATTTTTATTCTGTTGCATGTTTGTTGTGCTTTTATGGTCATTATTCTTTATGAACCGAATAAAGCTTCATGAACTGAACTGATGTCTGTCTGTTTACAATGAAATGATAGACCATTTAATAGTGTGTTTATATTTAAAAAAATGCATTTCATGACTTTTTTTAAAAACAACTTTATTTTAACTTTATTGTTCTGCTTCTTGATTAACATAATATACAGTGTGAGAGCATTTGTGTTTTCAACCGTATCTTACCTTTGGTTCTTTTCTTTTCTTTGGCTTTGTTGTTTACCTGAATTGGTATGATTTTCTTTGTTTCTATGTTGTTGTAGGTTTTCAAGTTTTTGAATGTCGTAATATCTGTAAATGGTAATACAAATTGATACATGTTATTAAAAATATTTGAAACCCTATTTTTAAAATGAAAAAGATTACTTTTTGTTTAGAGGTCATTTTTACACATTTGAAAATAGTGCATTAAAATATGACAAATGAATCAAAAAAATATTTTTAAATTTAACAAAAGTTTTGACATTATTTGCAGATAACTAACTGCATCCCTGTAAAAAAGAAAAAGTTATTTCAAATATTTTTAATAAATTACCTTTTTTTAAGTAGGTTTTTTGGTCTTTTGCTTCTATTTCGAAAACGAGCGATAGATGTGGGTTTTGGGTACTTCACATGCAATGATTATGCTGATAAAATATTAAAATTTTAATTGTTTACTATTTAACATATTTTACATCGGTTAAGTCACAATATGATTATGCAGCAAATATTCATATGTGATTTCATAATTTATTTTAGAAAAATATCACTGTGACATTGCTTCGTGACAAATTTCAGAAAATATTATTTTAAAATGGCTTTACAAACACTGTTACATTTGAGAGTTTATATCCATATCACGACATTTGAAAAAGTTGATTTAAGAAAACAACCCCATATTTTGGAAATTCATTTATTTTAAAAATGTACTTACATCTGTGAGCATTTAATTCAAATGTAGAAACTATTTAATGAAGTGATGGTAAAGATTTCGTAAATCTGAAATATAATAATGTTGTACATTTATTACTAATAGTACAATATTTTTAAAATAAGCTATGATTACTTGTGTTTTAATGCAAACTTACTTCTATTTATGAATGGATTACTCTTCGTTTGACTCGAGATCGTCACTGTGGCAAGAGGTCAGAGGGTCAGTTATTTGCGTCTGCTCTCTCTGGTAGTTGAAGATCAACTGATTTCAAAATGGTGTCTTACTCCTATTTATAGGTTTTTGTGAGTGACTTCTTAATTTTCGAGAAAAGCATCGTTTAAATCTGTTTTTTTTAATCATACAATTGCTGTGAGAATTTGTAATTTAAAATATGTCTTTAAAAGTGTGTGTTTTACTTCGACATAGCGTTTTCTCCTCCATTTTGTTAATAGTCTCTTGGTGTTGATTTCATGAAAATAGTTGAAGGACTCTGTTTTTGGCTTTCGATCTAAAATGGCGGGTGTGTGTTTGTTAATCTGTTTATATCAATCAAAGTCACGTTTGTTACCACGTTTTATATTATTGGTTAAAAAATATTTTTGATAATACGTTTGATATGCATTTTTGAATAATGAAAATATTATTTTTTAAACGTGCAAGTATTTTTTTAAATACTCGAGTATTAATTTTAATACTCGAGTATTAATTCTTTTTAAAAACGGTGCTATTTCCATTAATTACCGTTTAGTTTTTTACTACATTTTTAATACACTTCCCCACCCAAAACCCCTATTTTCCCTGCATCCCGTGCCAGGAATTATTTTACAAAAATAAAATATATATAGGAAATTCGTAATATATGCGTTGTAATGGTATGCGTTATATTTGTTTTTGTTGTAACAGTACTTTTTCATTACTATTTTTATTTTGCGTTATAATGGTAATTCGTTGTAAAAACATGCGTTGTAAAGGTACTTGCGTTGTAAAAAATGCGTTATAAAGACATGCGTTGTGAAAGTATGTGTTATAACGTCATATATCCCGCCTAGGGCCACAAATGAATATACACATGTCTTGCTTTACACTCCTAAATGAAAGAAATTCAGCACTCCCAAGCAGAGGCACTCGGTAAAGCAAGAGAAAGTACCTGGAAAGGGGGCTCTCCACTTATAAAATGAGGCACATCAAAAGACAATGTCAAAATAAAGCGCAGGGTTTTATTAATGCAACTCTCTCTAACAGAAAGACTTTCCCAGATGTTAAATGAATCAGGTAAAACAACATGCAAATGTAAATATACGTATATATATACACACAAGCAAATAATACTCAAGTTCAAACGCATGAGATAAAATACAAGCAGATAATTATGGTAAAACACATGCAAATAAAACTTACAAGTCCCATAATAATAAAACATTCACAAGTGAAATGCAAGAAAATCGAGCATAAGCAAAGAATAAATGAATGTGCGCACCAACCAAAAACACATATAAAGATAACTATATAATTATACATAAATCTCAATACCAATAATTAAGGAAAATACCTCACTGGCTCCATATCTTCATCTTGACCCTCCCAAGACTGGGGTGTAGGAAAGTGCCCCCCCCCCGCTTTTGCATGGTTGCCCCCCCACACTTTTTGCCTAACGTTGATGTACTTTGACTGAGTGTGCCCTGGGATCCTGCTAACCAAGTACCCAGGCCTATGTTCTTTCCCTAAACTATACTGTTGCACAACCCAATTGCCAACTCTCTGGCCACGTGCAAGTCCCTTGTAATAGGTACCATAGGTACCAAGGGCACTGTGACCATGTAAGACCTTTAAGGGCTGGAGCACTTATTGTGACACCCTTAGAGGCCCTATACCTTGCCATTGCAGGGAGTGTTTTGGTGCAGAACAAGGGGAAAAGTAGACATGGCACACATCCCTGTGTGCCATGCCTACAACCCACTGCTCTGGCATAGGTAAGCCACTGCTCTAGCCGGGTGCACAATACCAGTAGTAGGGTACAGATGCATGAACCCTGTACCCCTACAGTGTCTAATTCAATTCTTAGACATTGTAAGTGCAGTAATGCCATAAAGAGTATATGGTGCTAGGAGGTTGTCATAACGAACTCCACAGCACCATAATGGCTTTACTAAAATAAAAACTGGAAAGTTTGTTATCAAACTTCTCGGTACATTAAACCCACACTGATGCCAGTGTTGGTTGTAAGGCAAAATGCACTCAGAGGGCATCTTAGAGATGCCCCTGAAAAACGACCTAATTCTAGTGATCAGATCAGAAAAATGCTTTATTCGATTTTAGCAGCAACTTAAAATCATAAAAACAACAATTATATGTGGACCATTTCATAGAGGTATAACAAGAAGACATTAAAACATTAAGATGAGAATTAAATTATTACAGTTAGCAAGCTAAAACCTTTCCTTAATACAGTTAGCAAGTTATAAAATTCAGTTTGCTAAGGATACTTTTTAAAAAGCCAGTCATATTCATAATTCAATATACATTTTCTATTTGTTGTAAAGATAAGCATGCTGGCTGGCATTGTCGCCAAGAACCCTGCTTTAGATACTGTCTAATCCACCTTCTACGTTCATTCTCATAATATTAACAAAAAAAACCCACGTGAAATGTGGATTGCTATGATAAATTATCACACGGACAAAAACCCCAAATTTCTTGACCAGTCATTTTTAGCTGGAAATGTTACCAGGCGATGGAATATTTCAAATCTAAACCTGGTCAAAATAAATCAATCAAAACCCTTTATGCATTGAAGTAAATAAGGTTGGATCGCATAACAGGCTAAGGTCATTTGATGTTGAATAACTGATATTTTAGTTGTTTAGCCCGATAATCTAAGCAGTTCAAAATGGTTCATACATAACATTTTTTGTTACTTTCTTGGTATCATGCAGATGAGTTCAGGGTTATCATAGAGTTCAGATCTATGCAGATCAATTAGCGTTTTTCTAACATACTCTAACCATGGAATATGTTTTGAGTTGTCCAAAGCCATAACGTGCTTAATGATTTCCCGATTAAGGCCCAACGCTTCTTCAGACCATGCTCTCTACCAGAGTAAGATTGGTTGTCATTTTATGAGGTCTGAGATAAACTCCATACCTAATTCCACATGACAATTAAAAACTGACGTGCCCTGGGGAAGCGCTAGGAGATATCTTAAAAAGCAATTTTCTGCAATTTGAATGGATGCTACATTTTGAAAACCCCAGATGCCCGCCCCATAAAGTGCTATGCTTCTACATTTAGCTGTGTATATTTTTAAAAGGATCTCCGGTGGTCTTTTTCCTAATTTTTGTGCAAAATTCGTTAGTGGCACAATTGTGCGTTTAAACAATAGGGTCCTGCTCTTCAACGCAGGACCCCATGAGGCTGAACCGTCAAGAAGCACCCCCAAATAGGAGAAGGTTTTGGTATATTGAATAGAAACACCACCCACCTGGATAGTTCTACATTTAGCCCGACCTTTCCCACACTTCATCACAAACGACTTCTTGGCATTTATTTTAAGGTCCGTTTATCCATGAACTCAATATATTTGGAAAGTGCCTTCTGGGCACCTATCTTAGTTCTGGCCATTAACACTGCGTCGTCCGCATAGAGAAGGGAGACAGCCTGCTTATTTCTAAATCTTGGAGAGTCTACTACACCGGCCTCCAATTCCTCCTCCAAAGCGATCGTATATATGGAGAAGAGGAATGGGGCCAGGACGCAGCCCTTTCTGACTCCCTTCTTTATGCGGAAAGGCTTGGTGCACTCTCCCTTCAAGCCGTGTCTCACTTTTGCAGTTGCTCCTGCATATAGTTGTCGAAGGAATTGCATAATTGCAGGTTCCACCCTTATGTCTTTCAATACTCCCCAAAGCTTATTATGATCTACACAGTCGCAAGCGTCCGTGAGGTCGACAAATATGCTGTATAAACACCCTGTCTTTGCCTGGGTATATTTCCCTTGTAACATCAAAAAATTTCGAACCTGCTCCACTGTGCCCATATCCTCCCTGAAACCATACTGTACCGGGCTCAGAATATTATTATCATCAGCCCAAGTTTGTAGTTTATTTAAAACCACCCTTCCTGCAATCTTCATGAGTGAGTCCAGGAGTGATACAGGCCTATAGTTAGCTGGGTTCTCTCTATCCCCTTTTTATAGATAGGTATTATTACCGATTCGGACCAGGTTTTTATAAATCCTTTGGCACAGCAGGCTGTTTGGACACCTGTCAAGAGTGGGGTCCAAAGTTGGGTAGTCATTTTGAAAATATCATTTGGAATCCCATCGGGACCCGGGGCTTTTTTTCCTTTACTGTCATTAATTGCCGATAGGACTTCCTCATGTGAAAACTCTATAGGTATCTGGGAGTGTTCCTGAACTTGACCATCCAGCTCATTATTCTCTAAGGGCCTAACAAAATTTCCGTCCTCTTTTTTATATACCTTCGAGAAGAAATCGATCCAGGTACTTTCATCTATGGCAATTTCTATTCTCGAGGTATCTTTTTTAGAAAAATAAGGAGCATTCACTGCCTGCCAAAACAATTGGGACTCTCTAAGTTGGGCAGCCTCACACAAATGTTTCCAAGCCTGTTCTTTTATTTCTTTTTTCGTTGGTTCCGGGCTAAATTATAGGCCTTTCTACAAGCTCTAATTAGTTCGTAATCCCTTATTTGTGTGCGAAGTGCAGCCATGAGGAGGGAGTATGGGGTATATAACGAAGCAATAGCGATAATTAATGCTGTTGCTTGGTTAGAGACAAAAATTTATCGCCGACCTGCGGCGATTTTTATCGCAGATACACCTTGGTATTACCAAGGTTTATCGCAAATGCGATAAAAAATCGGGCGTAATGCATGAATATCGCTGAAAAGTTAGCGATATTCATGCATTACCGAGCTAATGCTCTTAGCCATGTTATCCACCTCCCATTGGATAACATGGCTAAGAACTGCTCAGGGCAGGTGTTAGCTTTTGGAGATATTCGCGCTTAGCGCGAATATCTCCAAAAGTTGGTAATAGGAGATAGCGAGGTTATCGACTGTTTCCAGTCCCTAACATCTTGGCACGCCCACTTTGCATGTCATTAGTGATAAATTTCTCTGACATGCAAAGTGGGGCCCAAGATGGTCGCTATCTCCTACTAGCTGTCGCTAACTGGTGTTAGCGACAGCTAGGTAATAGGGAGATCATTTTATCTCCGCTTTCTTGGCTTTTAAAGCCAAAAAAGCAGAAATAAACCCCCTTGATAATATGCCCCTATGTTTTTGTGCACTGGGGGTCAAAAAACCCATTACTCTTGTTTTGATTCTTTTTATTTGACCTAGAGAGGGAATTTTGGATAGCTATAGAAACCTGCCCAAAGGAATCTAGAGTCTCAACGTAAGTGGACTCTTCATCTAGACATACCAGGATAGGTGTTAGTGCCCTTGCTATAATATCGGCATTAATTTTTATTGGGTCTTTTTTACCCCACTTGAGTGCAAAACCATTTTGGCGAGCCAACATAATTTCTTGCGACCATGCCAAACACTCTATAGTAGAGGAATCGATACAGTCAGGTAATTTTAGGTGCAGACTAAGGGGCAAATGGTCACTAAGGCCATTTGGGAAAATCTTAAAATGTTCCACCTAGTTAGAATATCGAATAGGAAGAATAATGAAGTCGATCACTGAATTATTATTATTATATTTCTTATATAGAGCCAGAATCGACCCCCGAAGGGGTATCTCCGCGCTTGCCTTGGGAACCCGTCCTGGTTTTTCCCTGTGAGATAGCCCCTACAGGGCATCCCCAAGGTGAAAGCCAGGCATCCCGCCGCGGGGGGGCCATTGTGGAGATTAAGCAAGCTTAATGCCCAGAGTTGCAGAGTGTGAACCCATGATTAGGTCAGGCACCGAAGCGAGAATTATCGAGTCCATGGACATTTGAGCTCAAGACCCTGACGCGTCGGGAATTGAACCCTGGTCCCGGGTCAGACCTCTGCTTCAGGGTCTGCCTGCTCTAACCAGTGAGCCACACTTCTCCATTGAATCCTCAACCTATAAAAGTCCGACTAAAGTATACCTTTGGAGAGGACATCATGTTAGCAAATCCAAGATCGAACGTGGCCATTATATCATTAATTTTTTCCCCTCTTTCTGTGTGAACAAAGTGATTCAGGCCACCATTTTCTTCCCATTCATTTTCCCCGAAGCCGCACGCATTCGATTTACATACGCTTAAGTCCCCTCACCTTAACAAAATGAATCTCTTACTTTTGCAGTAGTTTGATAATTTAAATCTTCTAAGAAAACTTTCATCACATCCGTGAAATTAGCATTGTCAATATTATTATAGAAGTTTACCGTCAGCAACTCTATCGATGAGTGTAAGTAAATGGATACCATTTGATAATAAGGGGAACTCTTTAACATTTTTACACCCTTCACCCTCAGCATGTTTGATACATATACACAGATTCCCACTTTATGTCTTCTGTGTATGGACCGCCCCGCAGGAATGTGGAATGTTTTGTAACCATTCAAATGTTTTTCATTTATGAGCCAAATTCTTGGAGGCACAGTATGTCAAAATTCGGGATAAAATCTCCCCAAACAGTATTAGAGACTTTGCTCTCAAGGCCACAAACATTCCAAGAGGCTATCCTTACAAGCCCATGAGTAATGGGTGAACTAGCTGTTGGAATACAATCATCATCAACATTGGGGGGCTTTGATGCTCCCACCTTAACAAAAGCATCCACTTGTTCTCCATCCTTCGAGACCACTCGGATCCCTACTTCAGGTCTGGCTTGTACACTGCATGGAATTTTTAGACTTGCACATTGATCTTTATTACTGTCAGAATCTAAGGCTTCATTAAAAAACACATCTCTAGCATGCGTGTGGAATTTTAGTTTGCGAGCTAAACATCATCTGCGCCAGCTTGTCACCCACGTACAACATGCACAACAGCCATTTTAGGTATCATGGTCTCCTTGTCCACACTCGATCACCAGCGCGCCCCTCTGACCCAGCAAGCATCCTCCGCGCACCCTGGCTCCCCCTCCCTCACCCTCATGAGCATAACCCTTCTGCATGACCCTGTCCTTGGGAGTCACGCCTGCGCCTGACCAGCATCTCCTCTCCTCCCATGAATGCCCCTCTGTTGATAAACCTTCCCTCCACGCTCGATTGTCCACGCGGCATGAATACCACTCCTTTGATGACCCCTTCCCCCGTGTCCAGCTGTCCACACAGGTCCGAGGCCATCGCCTAAGCCGGCAGATATCATTTACTGCCCCTTATTGTATGAGGTCGCTCTCCTTCAAAGGACCCTCTATTGATCCAGGCCCCCCACCCCCTGTGACATGATCAGGCGCACACATCCTAAGACTCGACGGAACACTCAGCTGCGTGATGACCCCCTCCTCTTATCAGCAGGTTGAGGACCTCTATTCTGGAGGTATATGGGGGTGGGATTGACACGAGGATTACGGGGATGTCTTTTCCTTTATGTCACAATGTTCTGATTGTAATAAAGAAAGGTCACATGCCATAAACCAGTGTATAAGAGGCCAGGCCTCCGAGAGGCTGTTAGAGCACCTCGAGACGATACCTTGTTGTCTGATCTGATGTGTTCTGCTCCGTCGGAATAAAACTTCTGTTTCCTGCCTTCTGGTCTCCGGCGCCTGCCTCATTGCTTGGTAAATTTGAATGGTACAAGGGCGGTTAGCGCCGGGCAAATCTTGAGAAAGGTCCTAGCCCTACCTTTTTCCACATGCGGGGAGACTACATCCTGTAACAAGTTAGACTCGTTCTGGGCCTCTGGTAGGATCTTATTTGAATAATGCAATAACGGTATATTCTCTTTCTGGGTTGAACTACATGTTTTATAGATACCATCAAGAAGTCAGTCCACCTCATCTAACTGTCTCAATGGTTCATATTTATTGTGTATCGAAACTTTATAGGTCAGGTCATCATCATTAAAGCCATGACTCAACGTAAAATTTTCCCTCCTTGACAGTCGTGGGTGATAGAAAAGCCCAGTGGAAGAACTTTTATACCATCAGTTCGTAAGTCAGCTTGCCCCACTCGTTTTAGGATTTCATAGACCAGGCTGGGGGAACTTAGGGTCAAAACCACACAATCACCTAACCAAATCTTTCCCTCCCATCCCACCCAAGAAACACGTCTCACCATTTTAAAAGCCTCAAACATATCCTTAGCTAAGCCTGTCTTTAGCCCCGGGTGATGAATGGACTTGTTCCACAGGGTATGCCAGCATTCATTAGCAGAATCATTTATCAGTGGTACATTTGCCAGTACCAGAGTGTATGGGGCTGTTGCTGGAGGAAGGTTAAGGGTAATGGGTTCTTGACGCAATATTTGGCTAGATGTTTTATATAGCTTTTCCTGTGCATGCGTGTTAATGTGTGGTGTCCTCCCATTATTTTCCTTTTCTATACCTCCTGCCCCCTTTTTGCCATCCTGATTATTATTGTTATGCCCATGTGTAACACCTTCTCTAGTGGTTTTTTCCGAGTTACTCGGAGTATGGGCTCCCTGTCTTAAAATAAAGGAGAGCTGTCTGTATGACCGTTCATCACCCCCATTTGATGACTTAGGTATGAGTTCAGTTAGTTTATTTAGTTTACTCAGGATAGTGGCTTGTCCAGTTCTAGGTGTGCTAATCTTTCCTCTAGTGAGCCAATAAATGTTTGGATAGCAGATACCAAATCTGCTAAAAGGGACTTAGAATCAGATATGCGGCTACAGGCTTGCGATTTAATATTACTTTTTACCTGAGTAGCCCGTTTTTCCCCCCTATTTGTCCCTGTATTAGGCTTAGTTTTTGCCATAGTTGCGACTCAGGGCTTGTTAGTTTGTGCCTCAGTAGTGTGTATCACAGGAGGTAGACTAATGAGGTTTTATTTTCCTTTATACAAGTTCTCTTTGGTGGGGGCAGTGTGAGAGCATCTTGATCTTCGGAAAGAATTTCGTCCCCTCCTCTAAAAATGCAGCCGTTTGTTAACTCATTTGAAATGTTACTGCTATTTTTTGTACCTGGGGACTTTGGGGCATATTACCAACAACTAGCGATAATTATCGCTAGGTTAGCTTAGCGGCAATAATTTTATCGCCGTGTAGCGACGATTTTTATCGCTTAGGAGCCTTGATAATATCAAGGTTTATCTCCTAAGCGATAAAAATCGGTCCGAAATGCATGAATATCGCTGAAAAGTCAGCGATATTCATGCATTACTGAGCAAATGCTCTTAGCCATGTTATCCACCTCCCATTGGATAACATGGCTAAGAACTGCTCAGGGCAGGTGTTAGCTTTTGGAGATATTCACGCTTAGCGCGAATATCTCCAAAAGTTGGTAATAGGAGATAGCGATGTTAGCCACTGTTTCCAGTCGCTAACATCTTGGCACGCCCACTTTGCATGTCATTAGTGATAAATATCACTGACATGCAAAGTGGGGCCCAAGATGGTCGCTATCTCCTACTAGCTGTCGCTAACTGGTGTTAGCGACAGCTAGGTAATAGGGAGATAATTTTATCTCCGCTTTCTTGGCTTTTAAAGCCAAAAAAGCGGAGATAAACCCCCTTGATAATATGCCCCTTTGTTCCCTAATTACTAACGTTTTTATTCAACGCCCCTGTAATCAAACTTCTTTCTCTTTAGTCAGTGCATCTTCAACACTAGATATTTACTTCTCTATGGACCCTACTGCACCCGTCAAGTAGTTCATTGATGACATGTTAGTTATTTTTTTCCTATCTGCTGATAGTACTCCATTGGATCTGTTTAACTTTCTTTTCCCCATTAGTAGTGTGGCAGTCCTTCCTCATGTGCACTTAAGCCGCTATGTGAACTAACAAAATCCACTTAAGCACACAGAGTATTTTGGCAATATTGATGTCCTTACTTGATTGTGGTCCCAGACTCCCAATGTCCCAAATATCAATGAGCCATGAAACGGGGCCCAGCCCAGTCTCTTCCGGGCTATGACGGGCAAGGACGGGCCCGCCCTTGGCCCGCGCGGGCCGCGGGAGCCCGCTCCGAGATTTAAAGGGTGGGTGGCGGCTGGCACAGTTCCTCGTGCGAGACTGCACTGCCTTGTGGGCTATGTAGTTCCTGGGCAGTGCGCGGTTTACGCTAGGGAGCAGGAAGAGGTCCTCCGTTGGTTCTGGCAGCAAGTCTCCGGGTCCGGCAAAGGGCAGCAGCACCGCGATGGCCAGCAGCAAAGAACAATCCTGGTAGGCAAATGTGTCTCTGAGAGTGCGTCCCGAGCCGAGATTTAAAGGGCGGGTGGCACAGCTTTTCGCGCGAGACCGCACTGCTTTGTGGGCTATGTAGTCCCTGGGCAGTGTGCGGTCCGCACTAGGGAGCAGGGAGAGGTCCTCCGTTGGTTCTGGCAACAAGTCTCCGGGTCCGGGAAAGGGCAGCAGCACCGCGATGGCCAGCAGCAAAGAACAATCCTGGTAGGCAAATGTGTCTCTGAGAGTGCGTCTAGTGTCATGGCTGACTGGTTGCCACTACGAGACATGTTCCTTGAGTCCTGGGTTGAGAGCTTGCCGCTCTCGGGGTCCTGAAACGAAGCACATCCTGGGATGAGGTGCCAAGCCTCCTCCCTCAGGATTTGTTGAGTTTTTACGGGGTTATGACCTAGTAAAAACGACCCGGCCTGGGTCAATGATACAGTGCGTTTGCACGGTTGGTCGGAGTAGTCAAAAAATTTGATACAAATCAAAGTGTGCTCATCACGGCGTGGTTCCATCACTGCCCTGCCTGCTCATTCATTCGCCCACACAGGCGGGGAATTAATGCTGCATGGGCGGAGCGGCAGCCGCATGACGGGACCACGCCGTCATGAGCACACGCCGCCCGTGGCTCATGACGGCGTGTTTCCGTCATAAGCAGGCAAGGGGTTAAAGCAAATCACAGTGAGGAAATCCATGCCCTATCCAGTAGGGCCAATTGGAAGCAATTTCAGCTAATCCAAATTAGAGGCTGAACTCAGTAGCAAGTGGCAATAATGAATCCTTCAAAAAACAAACGTAGTTCCGCCCGCTCGTCGCCAGTGTTAGAAATACCAAACGAAGTAAAGCTTGAGTAAGAGGACTGCAGGTAATCCATGGACGTATTCCAATAACGTTTCATAAAACAGCACAGTATTCATACTGCAAGGATCAAGCAGTACAATGGCGTACAAACTGCTCACCATGCATATGTCCCCCGAAAGCTTTTCAAACCTCGCATCCTCCCTGCCCCAGAGCCAGCAGTTTAGCACCCGTTGATGCCTCATATAAAAAAGGCATCATACAAACCTGCATAGCAACCACTTGCTACAGCGATTAGGATGGCACACACACATGGAGAATCGCTCTCGTGTCACCCTCACAGCCAGAAGATAAACACAATCAGAAAATTTGCACACACGCATGTAACAAATAGCTCATGAGGAACTAGGACTACAGTATCTGGGAAATGTAATAAGACTGGCTGCTACTTTGCTGTTGATGTCTGTCTAGTCCTGGCCTGAAGCAGGGTTCACACAAACTGTGATCACAGACTGTTTAGTTTAAGTCTGTCTGGGCCCATAAATGGTTCACGTTGGTAAAAGATGATCTACGAGTAATTATTCATCTGGAATTGTTTCAAAATCCACCCTGTATTGATCAACTGACCAAATCATTGATTAAAAGTGAACTACTTGGGTCTTTTATTGGAATGAGACTGGTGGGCGAATTGAGGAAAAGGTTGGTGGAGTTATATCTCCCCCTGTGCACAACACCCTGCATTGCGCCATACCTGCTTAAGGTCCCTGGCCAGCAGAGACATCATCTCATAAGATTTAGGCTCGGCCTGGCCCGGCCTATTTTCTGATGTCCTAAACCTCCAATGTGTATCCGCTAAAGACCTGACAATGAGCCCCTAAAATTCAGTAGAGCCTCCGTCTAAATTGCATATGTTCTTCTTTTGCGAGCAGTCTAAAGAACAGAGAATACAAATATTGAGACCTCTCCTGAGGTATTTAAACATCAGGAAATGTAAAGCTGGTTTGGAGCATCTGCGGTGCAGTTGTTCCAAACTGACGTGGAATGCCAAACTGTTTATAGATTAATTGCTGCTGTGGTTAAACACAAGAGACTAATTGGGAAAAAGAGGCGTGCCAATGAGCGGCCCAAACTGTAACTCTGTTCTTTGATTTTAACCCTGCCGAGAACTAAGCAATTTTATTATGTGATTGTACGGCAATTCATTCGAACATATTGTAAGATATTATTTAACAAGCATTTACAATGCAATGGTTTCGCCTTTGGAAAAGTTAGAGCTATTGGCATTGTAAATGACAAAATTTGTATTTATGTGTTGGTTTTGAAAACATAAATAAATGGCATTGTCATTTACATTGCCATTAGCTTAATCTCTCGCAAATGTGAGACCTATTGTACCCTACGGACGAGCTCAGCAGACAGCAATAAAACCACACAGACCCTAGCCCTTCAGTAGAAAGTCACTGCTGTGAGTGGGAACATTAACTCCATTTATAAAAGGTAAATTCACACTTTTATGCCTCAAACAGGATCCTTATTCACAGAGTAATTAAGTGGACACACCTGTAGCACGCCACCTACAGACCAAACGATAATAGGATTATATAGGTAATATATGCAAAGTGTAGGGACTTATGGCGACCTCCAAACTGGAGAGAACCTGCATACTTGGGGACTTCTATAATAAACTCTATACAGCAGAACAGGTCAACACTTCATCCCAATCCCACTATCCGGCAGGGATGGATCTTCCACAGATAGCAGAGGCCCAAAATGAAATACTGGGAGAACTCATTTGGAAAAAAATCTGGGAAGTCATTTCGGCATCTGGGACATAATGCCACTGTTCCCAGGCACATTTTGACCAGCCATGCCAAAGACAAAAAGGTGCAGCTCAATTATTTAATACACTGTGTGAATGAAAAGCGCTAATTTCTATTTTCAGTTTTAGCATATTTTAGGATCCTCGACCATCCCTTATCAGGGATATCTTCCCTAAGCTTTTGATCCCACATAGCTTTCGGTGAGGTTTTAGGAAAGTAAAATGCAGGTGCCAGCTCCTGTTGCATCAATGTCACTGCCTTATGCTGTAGCTCCAGCACACCTTTCGACACCTACTGGCACAAAGGCCCTTTACAAGTGTCCCGACCACAATAATGGTATTACTGGTGCAAAACCAGGGACTGAAACCACCTGCTTCCTTCCCCCTGGTCACCAAAGAGCCAACAATCAGTCGCAACTTTAAACCAATCACCCAGTGAACCACCAGGAGTTTGAAGTCTCGAATCTTGTGACCAAATGAGTAGTTATACCGCCAAACACCAGCGTCATAACCAACAATTACCCAATTTTTATGGCATGGTAGGGGGAAAGACAGCATTCTATTTATCCTTGGGCAGAGAAGGAACTCTACTCTGCCTCAGCAGCAAAATTCAGCTGCCAGTGGAAAGGTCTCTGATCAGGGAGAGAGAGCAAAGAAAGACGGCAGTCAGATAAAGGTGCTCCGGTGAAGAGCTAAACCACTGCTGTACAAACAACGTGAACTGAATGGAAACGAACATCAAAGATATGAATTATTCATTTACAAAATCACGCGTATCCATGCATTTTCAGCAAACTAAAATTAATTGCTGACAAAAGTTGCCACTAGTGACTGGTTAAGCCGATGCGGGCTCAGTTAAAGCAGAAGCAGCCCTATTTCCCTCTAACAAGCATTCGGCAGCCACAACCTGGCTTCGATTCAGAGCACGAATAATAACCCTTACAACCACCACAAAAGAAAAGAAGAGCAGTATTTCTTAACTTGCAACTGTATAAGATGTGCTTATACTACAAATGGTATAAAAAGAAACATGCTTACACGTGGCTCTTAACGTAACAGCTGACACAAACATTGAATGGTTCAGAAGACCAATAAAAATGCAGTTAAAAGCTTAGCTTTGCTGCTAATGCACAAGTCAACCAACAGGCCGATGGAAATGTCTGAGGTCACATCTGCATCTAAGCGCTACAAAGATAAACGCAACACAGCCTTATGCAAATTTCAAGTTATGCCATGGTTCTTAGAAGAGACCTATTATGCGAGTGCATGCGTTAGGGCTGCCGCTTCCATTCGCATACAGCAGGCCGTCAGGGCTTACAGTTGCACAGTAGGTCAGGTTTTCGATATCCAAAAGTGAATGGCTAGAATTTAAAGTACAACAATGTCCTACGGGGTGTTCACAGGGTGTGGGACTACTGACAGTCCCTAGGGGAGTGACCACACGTCCATAGGCTATACAGGAACAGCCTTGCAAAGGGACGGCACACGGACAGCGGGAGGGGGGACGGGCACACAGAGAGCGGGAGGGGGGACGGGCACACGGACAGAGGGAGGGGGGACGGTCACACAGAGAGCGGGAGGGGGACGGGCACACGGAGAGCGGGAGGGGGGACGGGCACACGGACAGCGGGGCAGAGTTAGATTGGACCTCAAGGAGAGGGGGCAGAGGGGGGGCCGGGAAAAGCAGAAGGGGCATTTTATGGGTCATTAAATTCAAAGGGGACACTGAAGAAAAGAGAGAAGGGCGTGTGGTGAAGGGGAAAGAGATAACATGGCAGAGAGTAGACCGGAGACAGTTTAGAGAGGCAGAGAAAAGAGTCAGGGAGAGGCCGACAGTATGGCAGGACTTTGCATCTGACCTGGTTTCCCCTCTGTGCGTCATCTTACGTGCTAGCATTACACAATCTCCTTGGATACAGCAGGTTTGGACTGGGAGGAGTCACGTACATTGCCATCAAAGCAATTTTATTAAACACGGAACGAGAAATGGGCCTCGTTATTAGCGTCATGGGGACTACATTGTACAAAAAATGCAAGAAACAGCAACATTGGAATCTTCAAAAGAAAGGGTCCCACTGGAGACTGCGCGAGGAAGTAATCCCGTGGAGTCTGTAGCAAGCACTGGGAATTGCCAGATTATGGGGGCGCCGTGAAACAGGGCAGCATTCCAAACTAATGGTACTACAGAGAGCGCGAGGCACTGCGAGATTGAGGTGACTACAGAAAGCACGAGGAAACGTCAGACTCCTGTGGATAAGTGGAGTGTGTGCAGCATTAGGATATGTGAAACTGAGGACTGTGCAGCACAAGGAGATGTGAGACACGAACAGCGGGAGGGGGGTGGGAACGGGGACACGAACAGCTGGAGGGGGGGCAGGAACGGGAAGACGGACAGCGGGAGGGGGGCGGGAACGGGCACAAGGACAGGGAGAGGGGGGGCGGGAAGGCAAGAAAAACAAAGCACTCACCTGTACTTCTTCCGACGGCCGTGGTCGAATGACGAAAACAAACCCATTAAAAAAAAACGAAACTCCGCCCACCGCTGTGATGACGACATCGCAGAGGCAGAAAGGGAAAAAATCTCGGGAATGCCCACGAATCTGGTCCGGCCATGACGGACAGATCTCTGTTCCAATGGCTAGCCTCCATTTATGGAGCTAGCCAATGGAACAGAGGGCGTAATCCCAAGCCCACTCTGTTGTAACATAAGATTTCGCCTGCGCCGAAAAGCTGCGCAGAGCGCAGCCTTCGGCCAGGCGAAACCTAAAAATGATCTATACTGTTAGATTGTATCCCTTTCTTGCACAAAGTCAGTTTATAAATTAATTATACAGCATCCCACTTGACTCTTTTGCATGATTGATAATGTTTTATAATGAAATTCTCCTTTTTATTCTCTATTTTAACTATTTTAAATGTTTTGTATTTTTATATATGTGCTTTTATGGCTTTCCATAAACCGAATAAAGTCTTTTGAACTGAACTAATGGAATAACTTAAAGCTTCTTGGTGACACAGATTTATTCTTTTTGAGTGATATTGCAAGAGAGTTACCAGATGAGCAGTGAAGAGTGTGCTTTTAAAGGACAGAAAACAAATGCACTACGTGCCGTCTGGTTACTAATGAAATGTATATGTTACAAGCTATTTTTTATCCTAAACCTTTCTGTGCATTTCGTAGCAGCCTATCTTCTACCGTGGGTAATGCAAGTTTAAAATAATGACTTATATGTTCACAGTGCTTTCTGTCGTAGGCTGTGCCTTCGTAGCACTAAGCATACACAAGTCACTATTCCCCTTTGCACAAACCAGGATCCAATTCTGTGGGTCTCTGGTTACACACACAGACCTCTGCAGTGCATTAACAGATAGAAGTTTCATAAAGTATGGTTGTGCATTTCCCAATAAATAAATTAACTTGAATTTAGTTTTCACTTAATCTGTGTGTTATTTTGTCTGTAGAGTTAAGGAATATTTTTAGCTATGCCTTTGACCCCACTCCCACGCTCACTCACCCCACTCCTTTTGTGGGCAGCATCATAATTCCTTTACTTTTTTTTAATGCACTACAACTGCTTGAACGGAGCATGTTATCTTCAGGTCAGCTGACACAAGCGATTATGCAGCTGTTAATTGCTATTCCAGGCTATTTAAAGTGGTTAAAATCCAGTGATTTTGATGAGATAACAGATGGTGTAGTCTTCAGTTTTCCTGGTAGGATAAAGCATTATATCCCTACGTCCTAATGTCCTTGTTCCAGTCATTTTCTTGTGAGGTGATCTCACATTGTGCAAAGGACCAAAAACAGAAAGCAGGAGTGACCATGACATAATCCCACCCCACACGGGTGGTATAAATTATGGCCAATCCCTTTGTAGTGAATGCTCACACAAAATAAGAAGTAACTCCTTTATAGCAGCAGGTGGCAGTGCAGGCATTACACCAACTGACTAAGCTGCGTGGAACTCCCCCAACTGAACATCCCAACTGTCATCTGGCATACATACTTTCTGTGACAGACACACAGGTTGCATCCAAAAAACAGACCACACTCTATTTATGGGAAAAACTGTAGCAAGTTTATTAATATTTTCTTTATGCAGTATACAGGTAGGGTTACCTTACAGGTGATTACCCTCCTGAGTAAAACACAAACAATTGAAGAAGGGTCTGAGGGAAATTTAAAGACCTGCCCAGTTCGTATCTCCCTAACTGTAATTCTAACAACAAAAGAACCGAGGGTCTATAACGGAGCTTCAAGTACTCCGAGCTGCTGCAAAACTCCTACATAAGTGAGTTAGGCGCTAATATCAAGCCACCAGGAATTACAGTGATGTCTTATTAGACATCTGGTGCTCTGTATTTTGCATTGGAGTTGCAGCCCAATACAATTTTATACTTACGAAGTAAGGCCAACCCCTAACTGACAAGATACTAACTCTCCCTTGCTGGATAACGGGTCTTCGTCAGATTCTTCTCACAGCCCCCTATGGCTTGAGGATATCATAGTTAGCGGACCCATTTCCATCTTATGAATTATTATTTACTTTTTGCATGAGGATTACCCGAAAGTCCTGCCATGGCTCAGAATGGCCTACTCGGATTCTGAGCCCCCCACCTCTGTAGCTGTAGGGCTCCTTCAACTCAATCAACTGATCCCAAATACAACTTACAAACACTTCATTGCCCAAGTCTGACAGTGCACCCCATTCTGTGCGAAGTAGCCGGGTGCCCTGGTGCAAAGCGGGCCATGTCATACAATGCCAAATCCAGAGTTCCTCATAAACTTCTGCATTGTTGCATTCACCCTTCTCTTTGACGTGTGAATGGGCCCCCGCCATTCGCCCTTGGGGATTACCTCTTCACAAATTACGTTGCAGGAGACTAGCTCAGCTGCCAATCTAACCATTTTAGCCTTCATGTCATGGTGCAGCTGGCCTCTCCCAAGTGTGATAAGGTTATTTCCTATGCGAACAACGTCTCGGCAGATAAGATGGGGGCTGGTGGTGTGCATTCTAGTGCTGGGATAACTGATTTTGTTCCCTCCCATGCCTATTTCGCTTGTACCTGAGCCGCTGTCTGCTGTGGTGCCTGGTGTATTGCTTGGAGGGATGTCCATCCTACCGGCGTTGGACAGCAATGGTGTTTTGCCTTGCTCCCACACTGTGCTCAGGCCTTGCCCCCCAGTGTCACTTTTTCTCCCTGTCAAAGAGCTAGACCCCGACAGGGTTTTTACCTTCGCCATGAGCCCTTGCATCATGTCCATCATCTTGCCCAACTGCCACTGTATCATGGGTTTATTTGGGTCACTGGGCTTCTTCACCTGGGCACTTTCTTCAGGTCTCGCAATGGGTTGCCTCACTGTGCTGCGCTCTGGTGATGGGACTGCTGAGGGAACTGAATCTAGAGATGCCTTCCTCGCTTTCCTCTGCTTGGGGACATTGCTTGATCCTGCCACCTTTGTCCTTTTCAGAGTGGTAGGTGCATCCTGACTCAAGGATGCCATCCCTGATGCTCCGTGCTGTGTCATAGAAGAGTCATGAGATGTAGTTGTGTGTTGTGGGGCCACAGACATTGCTGCCCCTTAATCAGTTAAAGCCGTAAGGCCCAGTTGGCACCCCTGCCTGGATGCACTTATGCAGTGGATTCGGCCCAGAAAGCAGCATAAGGTGCTTCACTGGTTTTGACCCCTGAGTACGGGGTGTCTTCCATTGAGAATAGGGTAGGAGAGCTTTGATCTTAGATTCTTGCCTCGGCTGTGTGTCGCGATGGGTAGGGTATCCTTTTGCTTCACTGCCACTTGTCTGAAATAAACAATGTAATTGTCATAATTATTTCATATGCCTCTTTTCTAACTGCACCCCTTTAGCATTGGTTGTCCCCAAAGCTGCCCCGTCATCTGTCTGATGGCGGTGTGCCTTGTTGTGGGCCCTACCCTTGCTTGTTACAAAACTTCCCATCTTCCCATTATCTGGTACTTACTCCTTGGATGGTGCAAGCTTGCCGGCAATACCTCTCAAGGGGCTGCCATTTCCCTCTAAAACTGTTAGCTTTTGTCTGGAATGAGAAAGCAAATCATAAAGCTGCCTTGCTGAAAGAAGGCCCTGGGTTTGTCCAGGGTGCCTGAGCCCCACCCTTGTGTGCCCAGTCGGGACCTTTCTCTAAGGAGTTGAAGTTACTTCACTGAATGAAGATACAGCTTTTTGATCTGCACTGGCACAGTCTTGCTCTTACCTACGGTGCCTTGTTTCTCTGGCGGCTCCCCTAGTTTCTGTGTTATATCTGTGCGCTAGTTGATTCTGAAATTAAGAGACAATTTGTTAATGCCATGCTTTCTTTACACACTTGCTGCTGTGCCACTTTGCCCCTTTGTCATGCCTTGTAAACACCGGTTGTGAGGTGGGGGGGTGGGGGGGGGGGTAAGGGTTTCCATGCTGCTGGCCTGCAACACCGTCCGCCCTCGCCTTCCCGGTGCTATTGAGATTGTTACCTGGCCAACTTACCTCCAGCCTGGTTGGCATTGTATTGGCATAGGCATTAATGTATATGAACCAGTCCCCACCCACACCTCATTCCAACCACTGTGATAGTAAAAAACATTTGTGGACGCGCCATAGGATTTCCCTTTGACCCCATTCACACCATCTCGGTTGAAATATACGGAAACAGCTGTGAAATACGGGTTCCTAGTACAACATTATTACATAGAAACAAAGAAACAGAAAGAAATCACTCAGTGTGCACTTGGTACCAATGTTATATTACAAAGTAGATAACATGCAATGCAATTCCCTTTCTACAGCGAACGCCACAATTACAGGAAACAAATCATACATTTTATCATTCAACCCATTGGGGTCAATGTTTTGAGTTTCTTCATCACCAAATCTCCCTCTGGGATAATAGTTTGGAATTGTCTACACTGGTCTTTAAAATCTCCAAGATGATAAACCTGAGTTGAGCTATGCTGTGTTTGTGTTCTAACCAGTGTGCAGCTAGATTAGATTTAGTATTCTGATTGCGGATCATGCTCTTGTGCTCCGTTATTCTAATCTTAATCTTGTATTCTGCCTTGAGGGCATTTTTGCAGTAAATCAAACATGTAGAATTGCAATCACCTGAATATCTTAGTGTGATTGGTTTCCCTGTCTGTGGGTGGGTGATGGTATTCCCTAGAATGAAATTGCTGCAATGAATGCAATTATAACATTTCCGCATGCCTGTTTCAGCAAAGTTTTGTGTGGAATTGAATTGTGTTAACATTTCTTTAATGATTTGACTTTGTGTATGTGCAAATAAAAGGCTGTTCAGCGAACAAATTGTTGAAGTCAGGCTAGTGCTGTAGTAGTTCCCATCGTTTCCTTATGATTCTTTTTATGGCTGTTTATTTAGTGGAATATTTAGACACGAGAACCATGCGATTCTGCAGTGTTTTGTTTTTGGTTGTAAGCAAAACACGCAGCCTGCAATGGCAGTGTGTGGGTGTAAAGGTACAGGGGCTCTAAGGGTAGCGCAATAAGTGCTACAGCCCCATGAGGTCTTCCCTGGTCACAGTGCCCTTGATACCTATAGTACCTTTTACAAGGGACTTGCATGTGGCCAAAGAGTTGCCAATTGGGTTGTGCAACAGTACAGTTTAGCGAAAGAACATAGGCCCAGGGTACCTGGTTGGCAGGAACCCAGGGTACACTCAGTCAAAGTACATCAACATTAGGCCAGGCAAAAAGTAGGGGGCAACCATGCAATAAGGGGCACTTTCCTACACCCCAGTCATGGGAAGGTCCAGATGAAGATATTGCAGCCGGTGAGGTACTTTCTTTGATTATAGCCGTGGTTCCCAAACTTTTTTGACCCGTGGCTCCCTTGACCTAATTGGCAGTTGGTCGTGGCTCCCCACCATTTTTTTTCCCACGCACCGGGGTGCCACGGCACACCCTTTGGGAACCACTGGTCTACATGAAGAATCAAGCCTAGAGGTGATGAAGGATTCAGAGAGTAGCCATCACTATCATAAAACTTTATTTGCAATCACAAAGACCTTATAAAGTACATCTCAATGCATACAACGCCATCATAGAGTAGTATAAAGCACTCCCACTAAAATTAAGGAGGCTAGAGAAAGGCTCAAGGAGCTCTGTGGCGTTACAAGAAGTTTACGTGGGGTGGACTCTGATCATGGGCGTCCGCAGAAATGTTTCCGGTGGGGCACATTTTTTACTTCATCACCATCCCCCTTGCACCCTTCTCCCCTCTGCCTTGCACCCTTCTACTCCCTCTGCCTTGCACCCTTCTACCCCCTCTGCCTTGCACCCTTCTCCCCTCTGCCTTGAACCCTTCTCCACTCTGCCTTGCACCATTCTCCCCTCTGCCTTGCACCTTTCTCCCCTCTGCCTTGCACCCTTCTCCTCTCTGCCTTGCACTCTTCTCCCCCTCCGCCTTGCACCCTTCTCCCCCTCCACCTTGCACCCTTCTCCCCTCCACCTTGCACCCTTCACCCCGCGCCATCTGCCTTGCACCCTTCTCCCCCTCCGCCTTGCACCCTTCTCCCCTTCTACCTTCTCCCCTTCTACCTTGCACCCTTCTCCGCCTGCACCCTTCTCCCCCTCTGCCTTGCACCCTTCTCCACCTCCGCCTTGCACCCTTCTCCCCCTCCGCCTTGCACCCTTCTCCCCCTCCGATTGCACACTTCTCCACCTTGAACCCATATCCCCTTTGCCTTGAACCCTTCTCTGCCTTGCACCCTTCTCCCCTGTGACTTGCACCCTTCTTGCCCTCCCCCTTGCACCCTTCTCCCCTCCTGCTTGTACCCTACTCCACCTCCACCTTGCACCCTTTTCTACCTTGCACCATTCTCCCCTATGCCTTGCACCATTCTCCCCTCTGGCATGCACCATTCTCCCATCTGCTTTGCACCTTTCTCCCCTCTGCTTTGCACCATTCTCCCCACTGCCTTGCACCCTTTTCCTTTCTGCCTTGCACCATTCTCCCCTCTGCCTTGCACCCTTCTCCCCTCTGCCTTGCACCCTTCTCCCCTCCGCCTTGCACGGACGTACATATGTTTTCATGCCACTTTGCCACGTTTGCCACATGCGTTAAACCTAAATGCGACACAATAGCTTTCTTCTGAAAAATTAGGTGCAATCTATCAGTGTAGGAACACGCCGAGTACAAGACAGGGGCACACGATTTTTGTCTAATATAGATGATCCCTTTCACGGCCGTGCGGCCAATGCTTGTTTTTCCTTCTTGTTTTTGCCATTGGGATTGTTTCATTGATAATGATGCGGCGGCAGTTAAAACATTTGTCTGGAGCGGGCTGCCCGGAGCCAGGCTCAGCTCTAAGAAGCTGGAGTGATAGTGAAGGTCAGGGGTGGAGCCCCCGCATCACGGACTGGTCTCAGTCAGTCCACTTTCCTGCATCCACGGCGAAACTTAGTGGTCAAATCGAGTGCCCTTTTTTAGGAACTACAGAGAGGTAAAGTATTTTCTTCGGTTGAAGCCTTCCTGATAATGTCTGCATTGTTTTGTAGTAGAGTTATAGAGAGAGAAAAAAGAATTGCAAATGACTGGTCACTGTATGGCGCAAAAAGTCATATCTCTTTGTGGATTGTGGTCTTCCTAATGCATGAACATTTAAGTCACAAACATGCTGGGTAGTTCAATATGTCAATTTGCTGTACCACACTAATACATGTGTTCTAAAGTTAATTAAAAGTGTCACTAAAACAAATCTTTTGTGGTCGATGTGTACAGAGATGCTGAGAGCTTTAGTTTATTTTTCTTTTACGAGTTTATGGTGTTTTAAGGCAAACCTACATACGTACAGTAGGTACTGAACAGAGGTTCAAGGCACTGATTGCTGTTCATAGTAGTCCAGTACAATGAACCGTGACATCTCAGGTAAACATATGCACGTCAGACTCAAAGCAATGGTGACTCTCTCTTCAACTTGATATTCCAAGAGGGGCAGTGCTGTCTCCTGTGGTGTGTAGGCATCTGAATGTATGGCAGCACACTTTAGAAGAACCGTGGGCTCACATTAGTGCTGTGTATTGTGTTCCCAAAATGAAGTAGCGGTCTGTGCCCCCAAAAGAGGCAACGTGCATTTAAATCAAAAGGCACTGTTTTGGCTTTTGGTGCACAGAATGCTTCGAAGCGGTACAGTTGCTCCCTGTGGAACACTCACAACCCTTCCCAGGCAGGACCCCTGAACCCAGTGCAGAAGCTTAAAAATAGTGAAGGTTAAATGAATGATCTCGAGTAAAGGTTGAATGAATGCATATTGAACTATGTGCTTAGAAGCACTAGGTGTTAGTTTTGAGAAGAAGGGTTTTTGGTGTCAATGTGTCCAAACGACCATGCAGACTGAGGGAAATGGCCCCTGTGATAAGAGTGCCTTTCAGAATTGTCTTAACTCGTCTCTTTCAAAATAATTGTTTGAGTTTATGAATAACTGTTCCCCTCAAGTTGCTGTTGTTTCATATATTGGCATAAATGGATGTGTAAAGAAAGTAGCCACATTACGGGTTTTAATTTCAACTCTGGGTTTCTTTGGATGTTAGGGCTGTGCCTGTATGATGTGTGCACCGCCACGTGGTTTATTTCTTCATTTCAGTAGATGTTTTTATTAGCAGTTGCGTTTCCTACTATCCTGCTCCGATCAAGCATTTTGAAATAATTCACAAGCAATTCTCTGAGGCAGAAATGCGCATAAAGCTTGTGTTTTGTCCTAGTGAATTTCAGCCATTAAATGGGTGCTTTTCAACCATCCTCTCCACTAGTCACATTATCAATCACATACATCCACACAGAACTGAAGCAATACATATCTAAATTGGACTGATCATAACTTGTGAAAGAAACCTGGCATAAAAGCGAAAAGTGTGCCTACATGAAACAGTGGAGACTGGGAGGGATTTATGAGGCCAGAATTAAGGCCCTTGCCCAGGACTATATATGTAGGAGAACGAGGCCTCAGCAGGGCATCACAGGCCCATTAGCAGTAATTACAGAGTCCCCTAGTCCAGTAATAGGCAGCTTGCCACTGGGGCAGCAGGAGCAGGTAAGGTGCTGGGGTTGATGAGCGCAATAAGCAATCACCTGATAGGAGCGAGAAGAAAACACAGTAAGATGCGTGCCCTGGGGCAACGTCTGCCTTGTGTGAGAATTAAAGGCTTTCTCCATCAATCACTCATTGAGATGCAGAGTACGAGGATCGCGTGACCTGACCCGGCAGCACAAAAGAGGGGGAGGAATTGCGGCTGCAATTTCCAGGTCCCAAATCCTGCGCGGCGCCCCTGGCTTCTAATCACGGCGCACCGGGGTGCCGCAGCGCACACTTTGGGAACCATAGGTATTGAGATATATGTATAAATATATAGTTATCTTTATATGTGTTTTTTTGCGGTCTGCAAATCTATTTATTATTTGCTTATGTTCTATTTTCTAGCATTTCCTTTGTGAATGTTTCATTATTATTTGACTTGTAAGTTTTATTTGCATATGATTTTCTGATTTACCATAATTATCTGCTTGTGTTTTATCTCATGAATTTGAACTTGAGTATTATTTGTGTATATATATATATATATATATATATATATATATATATATATATATATATATCCAGCTCTCGGTTTCTGCCAGACTTGTCCAAAGGAAAGAAACCACGCACTCCGGGGGTCGTTTTCAGTTGTTTATTTTGCAGTTTGTAACAGACGCGTTTCGGCGCTCCGCCTTCCTCAATGTCACAAACATTGATGGTGAGCGCCATGTTTTTGTTAACGTACACACGTGATCTTTGGGCGAAACAAACAAGGGACAAACAATCATTCCTCCATATTGGAGATATTAACAGTAAACGACATGTTGCGAGTCACATTACACTACAAGGGCTGTCCTACTTGATTAAGCCCCAGAAAATGCTAACTTTAAATCCAAGCATGTTATTGACATTTGTGGTTTGAATACAGCTTGAATTACGCGCTGGTTCACTCTCGTGTTTTATAGTATCTAGCCGTGAATCGGCGAAGAGCCTCTTTGTACTGGCACCTTTCATGCCATATTGGAGTACCATAATTAAATCACAATGTCAATAATTAGCAAATTAATGTACTGAACCGCAAACGTTGCCGAGTAAAAAACCATATCGCCGTGGATCGGCAAGTCACCCTTGAATCATTTTATGTTCCGTCCCACTATTTACACTATAATCATCAGTATCATTTCTTATTTTCAAAATTTTCAAAATTCACACTCCTGAAGTTCCACAAAAAAGCAAAGTTTAACGAAACAGAATACTAATAAGCGAACCCATTATCAGTGACTTGTAAATCATAACCACAACTGCACTTATTCTTCTAATCCACATCTCATTATCACTACCCTATTGTACCTAATTTTAAAACATGTTATACATGTTGATTCAACATACACATTTGGTATCTCAGATTCATTCATTTATATGACATTTAGCTATATTTATACATATATACATATTCGTAGTTCTTAATTCATCATAGATATGCATATTATAATAGCTTTTTTCTCTGCTACTGGCCAATGTGAGAAGCCAGTTCTTCACCCGCATTCAGACCTTTAGGGTATTTAGTCATTAAATCGATAATGTATCGAGACTCCAGTCTTCTCAACCTTTGCAGTCTATCGCCACCTCTTGGATTTTCCGGTATGTGGTCAAGCCCAAAATATTGCAGTTGGTTTCTATTGCTTGAGTGTTCCTGCTGGAAATGTCGAGCCACGGGATATGACTGGTCATTTTTGTCGATCGCTCGTAAATGTTCTAAAATCCTCAATTTCAAGGGTTTGATTGTACTCCCGATGTACATTAATCCACACGGGCACTTAAGACAATATACTGCGTAGGGTGTATTACATGTGAGGTATTTATTGATTGTTTTTGTTATCCCTATATCCGGAATCTCATAAGTTTTTACCCTTTTGCTATGTGCACAGGCTTTGCAATGGTAGCACGGGTGGAAACCCTTTAGGTCTGCGAGTCTATTGGTTTTCTTCTCGATTTTCTTTAGATGACTTTGAACCAACATGTCTTTCAATGATTTTGATTTCTTGAAAGTTACCAAAGGGTACTCTGGGATATCATCCTTGATGCAACTGTCGGTTTTTAAAATGTGCCAGTTCTTTCTCAGCATGCGTTTTAAATAATTTGCTTCCGCCGAATAGGGGGTTACCAGCCGGAATTTACCCTGTTCCTTCTTGTTATCCATGGCAGAATGATCTTGCTCTATCAGTAGATTTGATCTATTCATTGCATTCACCTTTTGCAACGCACTCTGTAGCGTTGACATTGCATACCCTCTTTGTGAGAATCTACTGATGCATGCTGCTGCTGCAATCTTGAAATCTGAATCTCTAGAGCTGTTCCGCCTCAGCCTGAGTAACTCTCCATAAGGTATGCTTTGTATTAATGCCGGTGGATGGTTACTCGTGGCATATAATATTGAGTTACCCGCTGTACTTTTGCGGAAGAGAGCTGTTTCTATGTTGTTGTTCACAATGAATACTTTTAAATCTAAGTATTCTACACAGGTGTTACTTATAGTGCCACTAAACTTGAGATTCATATCGTTAGTGTTGAGGACATCTATGTAGGCCTTTGCGGTGTGTTCCGATCCTTGCCATATTATAAACAGATCGTCGATGTAACGACACCACTTGATCACACTGCCTTTTTCACCGTCGATCTCCAGCGACCTGGGTACTTGCTCCTCCCACCAGCCCACGAATAAATTCGCGTAGCTGGGGGCAAAGCAAGTACCCATCGCAGTTCCAGACACTTGTCTGTAGTAGACGTCCTCGAATAAGAAGATGTTATTTTTTAAACAGAATTCTACAAAGATTGCCAGCATCTGATTGTGCTCTAAAAACCTCAGTTGTCGTTTTTTCAAGTAGTGTTCCACTGCTCTGATGCCTTTCTCGTGACTGATGCAAGTATACAGGCTTGCTATGTCTAATACTAGCATCCTGTAATTGGAGTCCCATTTAATTTTCTCAAGTTTAGATAAAAAATCCTTAGTGTCTTTTACATAGGAATCCAATTGCTCCACTAGCGGATGAAGGAAGTGATCTGTGAAAGTAGAGAGATGTTCGGTTAGGCTATTTTGGGATGAAATGATCGGTCTGCCCGGTGGGTTATTGCAGTTTTTGTGAATCTTTGGAATGTGATAAAAGGTTGGGATAGTTGGGTTGTTGCTCCTTAGGAATAAATATTCCTCCTTACCCAGCATGTCTTTGCGGTACCACTCCGAAATCATTGTATCATATTCCTGTATGCTTGTCATATACATTTCTTTGGAGGACCGTTCATAGTTTACTGCATTGCTTAGTTGTTGCATTGCTTCTTTACAGTAATTATCTCTGGTTTGAAGAACAACGTTCCCACCTTTATCTGAAGGCTTGATTATCACGTTCTTGTCCTGCATTAAATCAAGCATTGCCTTTCGTTCATCCGCATTCATATTGCCGCTTCCTTTGTTCTTAATACCTTTACTACTTTTCACTCTGAATTTTAATAGATCATTGGTCATTGCCTCAGAGAATATGTCTATCGCATCCAATGTTAATTGCGGATTAAAATGTGATCTAAGTTTATATCCGCTTTCCTCCCTTTCTTGTGGAATGCCAGTAGTTAATGCTCTGGTTACTTCCTCCTCGGAGGTGGATGGGAGTTGGCTACCATATTCTTCCAAGGCTAGGCTCTGTGCTATTTCCACCGCTGGTAGATCTGTGCCTCTTAATGCATCAGTCACGGACGCTCTTATTTGTGGTCTTAATACATTTTGCAGGGATGGTCGTGTCTTAAAATACTTGTGCAGTTTCAATCTTCGAACGAAGTTGAAAAGATCAATACGCGTTTGCGTGTATTCCAAATGGCTTGTGGGGCAGAAACTAAGACCTAGGCTTAGAACTTTCTTCTCGGTGTCATTGAGGATTCTTGGTGTTAAATTTATAACAGTTATACCTTCTACTGTGCTTTCTTGCGATTCACCCAGTTCGATCTCTTGGGTCTCCCGCGTCCTCTTCCGCCTACTGCCCCCTCCTCCTCGTCTTGTCTTTCTTCTTCTTGTTCCGGGGGTTTGTTCTTTCCTCCCCGTAGCCATGTGTACTGTATTACTTGATATTCGCCCTGAAAAGGTGTCAGCCCAGATGTGCTTGCTTGGCCTCTCTCCCTCGTTGTTGTTTCATCCGCGGACTCATTTTCTGTCGCGCTGGATTCCGAGGTTTCTATTCTCCGTGTCTGAGCCTGTCCTCTCTTCTTGTTGAGCTCTTTTCTTGGAGCATCAAATTTTCTAGCAAACGTGAGAACCCGGCCCATGGAGTAGTCTCTTTGATCGCGGTCAAATTTTTCCTGTTTCCGCGTTCTTATTTTTTGTTCATATTTGCCAAGTCTTATTTTCATCTGTGTTCGCATAGTATCAATCGTTTCTTTGCTCTCCTCCATTTTAGCCATATCTTCCTCAATGCTCCGTATCTCCAGTAACGCCTTTTCCCGATCACTCCAGGCGTACTTAATGAGAAGACTTAAGGTTCCTTTACAGTAGTGTGAGGTCAGCTCTTCCCAATCTGTTAGTAATTGCGGGTCGGGATTCTCATAAGAGGGCACCGTATACACCCTCAGTCCCCTCGGTACCATCTTCTCATCGCAATAGTGTTGAAGGCTGGTTGCCTCCCACCATTTTCTCACCTCTCTTTCATAGAGTCTTTCCAGAGATAACATGCGATCAGTTATTTTGTTAGGTGGGCTAACTTTGGAGGGCTGTGGTCCTTCCGTGTGCTTTTTGAACATTCCTTTTACGGCTTCATGCCGTGACGCTTCACAGAACATGGCGCCATCCATTATTGAGCTTGCGTTTGTAAATCTTGTATTGAAAACGTATTACCCCTTTGTCTTGCCTGGTATGCTTGATATAATAGGAAAACCGATGTCTCCTCACCACTCTGTTGTCCGTCGACAGCCCTCTCTCCGAAGCGCTGCTCCGATCCAACCAGTCGCGAAGAAGTCGGTGTTTTAAATCCTTTACTCAGCGTGACGGTGCTCCCGAGGTTAAATCGAGCTCGAGTCCCTGCAGGTATTCAGGAGCACTCGCAGACGGGTGCGTGATGCGGTCGCAGGACCCACATAGTATCCAGCTCTCGGTTTCTGCCAGACTTGTCCAAAGGAAAGAAACCACGCACTCCGGGGGTCGTTTTCAGTTGTTTATTTTGCAGTTTGTAACAGACGCGTTTCGGCGCTCCGCCTTCCTCAATGTCACAAACATTGATGGTGAGCGCCATGTTTTTGTTAACGTACACACGTGATCTTTGGGCGAAACAAACAAGGGACAAACAATCATTCCTCCATATTGGAGATATTAACAGTAAACGACATGTTTTACTCGGCAACGTTTGCGGTTCAGTACATTAATTTGCTAATTATTGACATTGTGATTTAATTATGGTACTCCAATATGGCATGAAAGGTGCCAGTACAAAGAGGCTCTTCGCCGATTCACGGCTAGATACTATAAAACACGAGAGTGAACCAGCGCGTAATTCAAGCTGTATTCAAACCACAAATGTCAATAACATGCTTGGATTTAAAGTTAGCATTTTCTGGGGCTTAATCAAGTAGGACAGCCCTTGTAGTGTAATGTGACTCGCAACATGTCGTTTACTGTTAATATCTCCAATATGGAGGAATGATTGTTTGTCCCTTGTTTGTTTCGCCCAAAGATCACGTGTGTACGTTAACAAAAACATGGCGCTCACCATCAATGTTTGTGACATTGAGGAAGGCGGAGCGCCGAAACGCGTCTGTTACAAACTGCAAAATAAACAACTGAAAACGACCCCCGGAGTGCGTGGTTTCTTTCCTTTGGACAAGTCTGGCAGAAACCGAGAGCTGGATACTATGTGGGTCCTGCGACCGCATCACGCACCCGTCTGCGAGTGCTCCTGAATACCTGCAGGGACTCGAGCTCGATATATATATATATATATATATATATATATATATATATATATATATATATATATAATAGAACAATGGCCTTGCAGCTTGGGAGATCACTCAACGGCGCCCATGTGTGATGCAGCCTTCCTCCTTACTTCACATAATTTTGTTTTTGCCCAACGCGTTTCAAGGTACAAAACCTCTTCTTCTGGGGCTGTGAATGAAAACATCTGAGCCTCGCATACCATTTCTGGTTTTATTTCATTCTTGCACCTCCCTCCAATGATGTATGGCACAGTTCAAGGCATTATGGTGCATGATGGGACACTTAGTTTTCAGTGCGAGAGTCAGGTGGTAATTCAAATGTTCTTTCACCTTTTTAATCCATATTATTACCTTCGTAGGTTGTTTTTCATTCAGGCAGACTTAATTAGCATATTCAGCGCCGTGCTCAGCAGGTTTAAAAGGTTTAATCCTGAAGCCTCACTTAGCTGGCTTTCCTTGTCTCTGCCAGCTAACGATGGTGCATCTCCCCACGGCCAGGCTGCCGTGTAAAATATTATAGAACAATGGCCTTGCAGCTTGGGAGATCACTCGACGGCGCTCATGTGTGATGCAGCCTCCCTCCTTACTTCACAGGCGAATAAAAGATTTAATATCATGGAATTGGTCCGTGCTTTGTGTATCTGTGCCAGCAGTAATTGCGACGCTCGGAATATACTTTGGTTGGTAATATTTATATATATATATATATATATATATATATATATATATATATATATATATATTGACGCTCCAGTTGTACCAAGAAATCTCGGGTCACTCATAAGCGGGTGCTTGATGCGCGGTGGTACTCGCGTTAAAATCCAAGCTCGAACTCCGTTTTCTTTCGCAAAACAAAGTACAGACGCGTTTCGGACGTGAGTCCTTCGACACTGACGAAGGACTCACGTCCGAAACGCGTCTGTTCGTACTGCTAACGGCGGAATAAAGAAACTTTGCCTTTACCCCCGGAGTGCTGTACTTTGTTTTGCAAAAGAAAACGGAGTTTGAGCTTGGATATATATATATATATATATATATATATATATATATTCAGTCAAAGAGTTGCCTTGCAGCAAAGACGCCCACGCAGAGGAATGCTCAAACAAGCTTTAATTTCATCACCAGCAGTTAACATCTCATAGGCAAAGTTCCTAACGCGTTTCAAAGCCCGGAGGCTTCTTCATCAGAGGAAGTCCATTGTTCAAACTGACTCATTCGCAGGGGCGCCATTTACCTGCATGCTGATTAGCCACGTGATGATGACCCTCGTGACTTGCACAGATGAAATGTGTGTCTTGCATGCTGGGACCCGTAGTTTTCATCTTTGCGAAAAATATTAAAACCCATGTGGGTGCAGTTCAGAGCAGTGTCATTTTTCTTTAGAAAATAAAATCCTTGTGGACTGAGGTGAAAGCGCCGGTAATCTTTCATTTATTTCCTCTGCACTGAAAAGGTCCAATGCTCTGTGACCCTTCAGCTCCAATGAACTCCGTGGTGGGGCATCTTTCTCGGCCAGGCTGCCGAGTTAAATTCAGTCAAAGAGTTGCCTTGCAGCAAAGACGCCCACGCAGAGGAATGCTCAAACAAGCTTTAATTTCATCACCAGCAGTTAACATCTCATAGGCAAAGTTCCTAACGCGTTTCAAAGCCCGGAGGCTTCTTCATCAGAGGAAGTCCATTGTTCAAACTGACTCATTCGCAGGGGCGCCATTTACCTGCATGCTGATTAGCCACGTGATGATGACCCTCGTGACTTGCACAGATGAAATGTGTGTCTTGCATGCTGGGACCCGTAGTTTTCATCTTTGCGAAAAATATTAAAACCCATGTGGGTGCAGTTCAGAGCAGTGTCATTTTTCTTTAGAAAATAAAATCCTTGTGGACTGAGGTGAAAGCGCCGGTAATCTTTCATTTATTTCCTCTGCACTGAAAAGGTCCAATGCTCTGTGACCCTTCAGCTCCAATGAACTCCGTGGTGGGGCATCTTTCTCGGCCAGGCTGCCGAGTTAAATTCAGTCAAAGAGTTGCCTTGCAGCAAAGACGCCCACGCAGAGGAATGCTCAAACAAGCTTTAATTTCATCACCAGCAGTTAACATCTCATAGGCAAAGTTCCTAACGCGTTTCAAAGCCCGGAGGCTTCTTCATCAGAGGAAGTCCATTGTTCAAACTGACTCATTCGCAGGGGCGCCATTTACCTGCATGCTGATTAGCCACGTGATGATGACCCTCGTGACTTGCACAGATGAAATGTGTGTCTTGCATGCTGGGACCCGTAGTTTTCATCTTTGCGAAAAATATTAAAACCCATGTGGGTGCAGTTCAGAGCAGTGTCATTTTTCTTTAGAAAATAAAATCCTTGTGGACTGAGGTGAAAGCGCCGGTAATCTTTTATTTATTTCCTCTGCACTGAAAAGGTCCAATGCTCTGTGACCCTTCAGCTCCAATGAACTCCGTGGTGGGGCATCTTTCTCGGCCAGGCTGCCGAGTTAAATTCAGTCAGAGAGTTGCCTTGCAGCAAAGACGCCCACACAGAGGAATGCTCAAACAAGCTTTAATTTCATCACCAGCAGTTAACATCTCATAGGCAAAGTTCCTAACACGTTTCAAAGCCCGGAGGCTTCTTCATCAGAGGAAGTCCATTGTTCAAACTGACTCATTCGCAGGGGCGCCATTTACCTGCATGCTGATTAGCCACGTGATGATGACCCTCGTGACTTGCACAGATGAAATGTGTGTCTTGCATGCTGGGACCCGTAGTTTTCATCTTTGCGAAAAATATTAAAACCCATGTGGGTGCAGTTCAGAGCAGTGTCATTTTTCTTTAGAAAATAAAATCCTTGTGGACTGAGGTGAAAGCGCCGGTAATCTTTCATTTATTTCCTCTGCACTGAAAAGGTCCAATGCTCTGTGACCCTTCAGCTCCAATGAACTCCGTGGTGGGGCATCTTTCTCGGCCAGGCTGCCGAGTTAAATTCAGTCAAAGAGTTGCCTTGCAGCAAAGACGCCCACGCAGAGGAATGCTCAAACAAGCTTTAATTTCATCACCAGCAGTTAACATCTCATAGGCAAAGTTCCTAACGCGTTTCAAAGCCCGGAGGCTTCTTCATCAGAGGAAGTCCATTGTTCAAACTGACTCATTCGCAGGGGCGCCATTTACCTGCATGCTGATTAGCCACGTGATGATGACCCTCGTGACTTGCACAGATGAAATGTGTGTCTTGCATGCTGGGACCCGTAGTTTTCATCTTTGCGAAAAATATTAATACCCATGTGGGTGCAGTTCAGAGCAGTGTCATTTTTCTTTAGAAAATAAAATCCTTGTGGACTGAGGTGAAAGCGCCGGTAATCTTTCATTTATTTCCTCTGCACTGAAAAGGTCCAATGCTCTGTGACCCTTCAGCTCCAATGAACTCCGTGGTGGGGCATCTTTCTCGGCCAGGCTGCCGAGTTAAATTCAGTCAAAGAGTTGCCTTGCAGCAAAGACGCCCACGCAGAGGAATGCTCAAACAAGCTTTAATTTCATCACCAGCAGTTAACATCTCATAGGCAAAGTTCCTAACGCGTTTCAAAGCCCGGAGGCTTCTTCATCAGAGGAAGTCCATTGTTCAAACTGACTCATTCGCAGGGGCGCCATTTACCTGCATGCTGATTAGCCACGTGATGATGACCCTCGTGACTTGCACAGATGAAATGCGTGTCTTGCATGCTGGGACCCGTAGTTTTCATCTTTGCGAAAAATATTAAAACCCATGTGGGTGCAGTTCAGAGCAGTGTCATTTTTCTTTAGAAAATAAAATCCTTGTGGACTGAGGTGAAAGCGCCGGTAATCTTTCATTTATTTCCTCTGCACTGAAAAGGTCCAATGCTCTGTGACCCTTCAGCTCCAATGAACTCCGTGGTGGGGCATCTTTCTCGGCCAGGCTGCCGAGTTAAATTCAGTCAAAGAGTTGCCTTGCAGCAAAGACGCCCACGCAGAGGAATGCTCAAACAAGCTTTAATTTCATCACCAGCAGTTAACATCTCATAGGCAAAGTTCCTAACGCGTTTCAAAGCCCGGAGGCTTCTTCATCAGAGGAAGTCCATTGTTCAAACTGACTCATTCGCAGGGGCGCCATTTACCTGCATGCTGATTAGCCACGTGATGATGACCCTCGTGACTTGCACAGATGAAATGTGTGTCTTGCATGCTGGGACCCGTAGTTTTCATCTTTGCGAAAAATATTAAAACCCATGTGGGTGCAGTTCAGAGCAGTGTCATTTTTCTTTAGAAAATAAAATCCTTGTGGACTGAGGTGAAAGCGCCGGTAATCTTTTATTTATTTCCTCTGCACTGAAAAGGTCCAATGCTCTGTGACCCTTCAGCTCCAATGAACTCCGTGGTGGGGCATCTTTCTCGGCCAGGCTGCCGAGTTAAATTCAGTCAAAGAGTTGCCTTGCAGCAAAGACGCCCACGCAGAGGAATGCTCAAACAAGCTTTAATTTCATCACCAGCAGTTAACATCTCATAGGCAAAGTTCCTAACGCGTTTCAAAGCCCGGAGGCTTCTTCATCAGAGGAAGTCCATTGTTCAAACTGACTCATTCGCAGGGGCGCCATTTACCTGCATGCTGATTAGCCACGTGATGATGACCCTCGTGACTTGCACAGATGAAATGTGTGTCTTGCATGCTGGGACCCGTAGTTTTCATCTTTGCGAAAAATATTAAAACCCATGTGGGTGCAGTTCAGAGCAGTGTCATTTTTCTTTAGAAAATAAAATCCTTGTGGACTGAGGTGAAAGCGCCGGTAATCTTTCATTTATTTCCTCTGCACTGAAAAGGTCCAATGCTCTGTGACCCTTCAGCTCCAATGAACTCCGTGGTGGGGCATCTTTCTCGGCCAGGCTGCCGAGTTAAATTCAGTCAAAGAGTTGCCTTGCAGCAAAGACGCCCACGCAGAGGAATGCTCAAACAAGCTTTAATTTCATCACCAGCAGTTAACATCTCATAGGCAAAGTTCCTAACGCGTTTCAAAGCCCGGAGGCTTCTTCATCAGAGGAAGTCCATTGTTCAAACTGACTCATTCGCAGGGGCGCCATTTACCTGCATGCTGATTAGCCACGTGATGATGACCCTCGTGACTTGCACAGATGAAATGTGTGTCTTGCATGCTGGGACCCGTAGTTTTCATCTTTGCGAAAAATATTAAAACCCATGTGGGTGCAGTTCAGAGCAGTGTCATTTTTCTTTAGAAAATAAAATCCTTGTGGACTGAGGTGAAAGCGCCGGTAATCTTTCATTTATTTCCTCTGCACTGAAAAGGTCCAATGCTCTGTGACCCTTCAGCTCCAATGAACTCCGTGGTGGGGCATCTTTCTCGGCCAGGCTGCCGAGTTAAATTCAGTCAAAGAGTTGCCTTGCAGCAAAGACGCCCACGCAGAGGAATGCTCAAACAAGCTTTAATTTCATCACCAGCAGTTAACATCTCATAGGCAAAGTTCCTAACGCGTTTCAAAGCCCGGAGGCTTCTTCATCAGAGGAAGTCCATTGTTCAAACTGACTCATTCGCAGTGGCGCCATTTACCTGCATGCTGATTAGCCACGTGATGATGACCCTCATGACTTGCACAGATGAAATGTGTGTCTTGCATGCTGGGACCCGTAGTTTTCATCTTTGCGAAAAATATTAAAACCCATGTGGGTGCAGTTCAGAGCAGTGTCATTTTTCTTTAGAAAATAAAATCCTTGTGGACTGAGGTGAAAGCGCCGGTAATCTTTCATTTATTTCCTCTGCACTGAAAAGGTCCAATGCTCTGTGACCCTTCAGCTCCAATGAACTCCGTGGTGGGGCATCTTTCTCGGCCAGGCTGCCGAGTTAAATTCAGTCAAAGAGTTGCCTTGCAGCAAAGACGCCCACGCAGAGGAATGCTCAAACAAGCTTTAATTTCATCACCAGCAGTTAACATCTCATAGGCAAAGTTCCTAACGCGTTTCAAAGCCCGGAGGCTTCTTCATCAGAGGAAGTCCATTGTTCAAACTGACTCATTCGCAGGGGCGCCATTTACCTGCATGCTGATTAGCCACGTGATGATGACCCTCGTGACTTGCACAGATGAAATGTGTGTCTTGCATGCTGGGACCCGTAGTTTTCATCTTTGCGAAAAATATTAAAACCCATGTGGGTGCAGTTCAGAGCAGTGTCATTTTTCTTTAGAAAATAAAATCCTTGTGGACTGAGGTGAAAGCGCCGGTAATCTTTCATTTATTTCCTCTGCACTGAAAAGGTCCAATGCTCTGTGACCCTTCAGCTCCAATGAACTCCGTGGTGGGGCATCTTTCTCGGCCAGGCTGCCGAGTTAAATTCAGTCAAAGAGTTGCCTTGCAGCAAAGACGCCCACGCAGAGGAATGCTCAAACAAGCTTTAATTTCATCACCAGCAGTTAACATCTCATAGGCAAAGTTCCTAACGCGTTTCAAAGCCCGGAGGCTTCTTCATCAGAGGAAGTCCATTGTTCAAACTGACTCATTCGCAGGGGCGCCATTTACCTGCATGCTGATTAGCCACGTGATGATGACCCTCGTGACTTGCACAGATGAAATGTGTGTCTTGCATGCTGGGACCCGTAGTTTTCATCTTTGCGAAAAATATTAAAACCCATGTGGGTGCAGTTCAGAGCAGTGTCATTTTTCTTTAGAAAATAAAATCCTTGTGGACTGAGGTGAAAGCGCCGGTAATCTTTCATTTATTTCCTCTGCACTGAAAAGGTCCAATGCTCTGTGACCCTTCAGCTCCAATGAACTCCGTGGTGGGGCATCTTTCTCGGCCAGGCTGCCGAGTTAAATTCAGTCAAAGAGTTGCCTTGCAGCAAAGACGCCCACGCAGAGGAATGCTCAAACAAGCTTTAATTTCATCACCAGCAGTTAACATCTCATAGGCAAAGTTCCTAACGCGTTTCAAAGCCCGGAGGCTTCTTCATCAGAGGAAGTCCATTGTTCAAACTGACTCATTCGCAGGGGCGCCATTTACCTGCATGCTGATTAGCCACGTGATGATGACCCTCGTGACTTGCACAGATGAAATGTGTGTCTTGCATGCTGGGACCCGTAGTTTTCATCTTTGCGAAAAATATTAATACCCATGTGGGTGCAGTTCAGAGCAGTGTCATTTTTCTTTAGAAAATAAAATCCTTGTGGACTGAGGTGAAAGCGCCGGTAATCTTTCATTTATTTCCTCTGCACTGAAAAGGTCCAATGCTCTGTGACCCTTCAGCTCCAATGAACTCCGTGGTGGGGCATCTTTCTCGGCCAGGCTGCCGAGTTAAATTCAGTCAAAGAGTTGCCTTGCAGCAAAGACGCCCACGCAGAGGAATGCTCAAACAAGCTTTAATTTCATCACCAGCAGTTAACATCTCATAGGCAAAGTTCCTAACGCGTTTCAAAGCCCGGAGGCTTCTTCATCAGAGGAAGTCCATTGTTCAAACTGACTCATTCGCAGGGGCGCCATTTACCTGCATGCTGATTAGCCACGTGATGATGACCCTCGTGACTTGCACAGATGAAATGCGTGTCTTGCATGCTGGGACCCGTAGTTTTCATCTTTGCGAAAAATATTAAAACCCATGTGGGTGCAGTTCAGAGCAGTGTCATTTTTCTTTAGAAAATAAAATCCTTGTGGACTGAGGTGAAAGCGCCGGTAATCTTTCATTTATTTCCTCTGCACTGAAAAGGTCCAATGCTCTGTGACCCTTCAGCTCCAATGAACTCCGTGGTGGGGCATCTTTCTCGGCCAGGCTGCCGAGTTAAATTCAGTCAAAGAGTTGCCTTGCAGCAAAGACGCCCACGCAGAGGAATGCTCAAACAAGCTTTAATTTCATCACCAGCAGTTAACATCTCATAGGCAAAGTTCCTAACGCGTTTCAAAGCCCGGAGGCTTCTTCATCAGAGGAAGTCCATTGTTCAAACTGACTCATTCGCAGGGGCGCCATTTACCTGCATGCTGATTAGCCACGTGATGATGACCCTCGTGACTTGCACAGATGAAATGTGTGTCTTGCATGCTGGGACCCGTAGTTTTCATCTTTGCGAAAAATATTAAAACCCATGTGGGTGCAGTTCAGAGCAGTGTCATTTTTCTTTAGAAAATAAAATCCTTGTGGACTGAGGTGAAAGCGCCGGTAATCTTTTATTTATTTCCTCTGCACTGAAAAGGTCCAATGCTCTGTGACCCTTCAGCTCCAATGAACTCCGTGGTGGGGCATCTTTCTCGGCCAGGCTGCCGAGTTAAATTCAGTCAAAGAGTTGCCTTGCAGCAAAGACGCCCACGCAGAGGAATGCTCAAACAAGCTTTAATTTCATCACCAGCAGTTAACATCTCATAGGCAAAGTTCCTAACGCGTTTCAAAGCCCGGAGGCTTCTTCATCAGAGGAAGTCCATTGTTCAAACTGACTCATTCGCAGGGGCGCCATTTACCTGCATGCTGATTAGCCACGTGATGATGACCCTCGTGACTTGCACAGATGAAATGTGTGTCTTGCATGCTGGGACCCGTAGTTTTCATCTTTGCGAAAAATATTAAAACCCATGTGGGTGCAGTTCAGAGCAGTGTCATTTTTCTTTAGAAAATAAAATCCTTGTGGACTGAGGTGAAAGCGCCGGTAATCTTTCATTTATTTCCTCTGCACTGAAAAGGTCCAATGCTCTGTGACCCTTCAGCTCCAATGAACTCCGTGGTGGGGCATCTTTCTCGGCCAGGCTGCCGAGTTAAATTCAGTCAAAGAGTTGCCTTGCAGCAAAGACGCCCACGCAGAGGAATGCTCAAACAAGCTTTAATTTCATCACCAGCAGTTAACATCTCATAGGCAAAGTTCCTAACGCGTTTCAAAGCCCGGAGGCTTCTTCATCAGAGGAAGTCCATTGTTCAAACTGACTCATTCGCAGGGGCGCCATTTACCTGCATGCTGATTAGCCACGTGATGATGACCCTCGTGACTTGCACAGATGAAATGTGTGTCTTGCATGCTGGGACCCGTAGTTTTCATCTTTGCGAAAAATATTAAAACCCATGTGGGTGCAGTTCAGAGCAGTGTCATTTTTCTTTAGAAAATAAAATCCTTGTGGACTGAGGTGAAAGCGCCGGTAATCTTTCATTTATTTCCTCTGCACTGAAAAGGTCCAATGCTCTGTGACCCTTCAGCTCCAATGAACTCCGTGGTGGGGCATCTTTCTCGGCCAGGCTGCCGAGTTAAATTCAGTCAAAGAGTTGCCTTGCAGCAAAGACGCCCACGCAGAGGAATGCTCAAACAAGCTTTAATTTCATCACCAGCAGTTAACATCTCATAGGCAAAGTTCCTAACGCGTTTCAAAGCCCGGAGGCTTCTTCATCAGAGGAAGTCCATTGTTCAAACTGACTCATTCGCAGTGGCGCCATTTACCTGCATGCTGATTAGCCACGTGATGATGACCCTCATGACTTGCACAGATGAAATGTGTGTCTTGCATGCTGGGACCCGTAGTTTTCATCTTTGCGAAAAATATTAAAACCCATGTGGGTGCAGTTCAGAGCAGTGTCATTTTTCTTTAGAAAATAAAATCCTTGTGGACTGAGGTGAAAGCGCCGGTAATCTTTCATTTATTTCCTCTGCACTGAAAAGGTCCAATGCTCTGTGACCCTTCAGCTCCAATGAACTCCGTGGTGGGGCATCTTTCTCGGCCAGGCTGCCGAGTTAAATTCAGTCAAAGAGTTGCCTTGCAGCAAAGACGCCCACGCAGAGGAATGCTCAAACAAGCTTTAATTTCATCACCAGCAGTTAACATCTCATAGGCAAAGTTCCTAACGCGTTTCAAAGCCCGGAGGCTTCTTCATCAGAGGAAGTCCATTGTTCAAACTGACTCATTCGCAGGGGCGCCATTTACCTGCATGCTGATTAGCCACGTGATGATGACCCTCGTGACTTGCACAGATGAAATGTGTGTCTTGCATGCTGGGACCCGTAGTTTTCATCTTTGCGAAAAATATTAAAACCCATGTGGGTGCAGTTCAGAGCAGTGTCATTTTTCTTTAGAAAATAAAATCCTTGTGGACTGAGGTGAAAGCGCCGGTAATCTTTCATTTATTTCCTCTGCACTGAAAAGGTCCAATGCTCTGTGACCCTTCAGCTCCAATGAACTCCGTGGTGGGGCATCTTTCTCGGCCAGGCTGCCGAGTTAAATTCAGTCAAAGAGTTGCCTTGCAGCAAAGACGCCCACGCAGAGGAATGCTCAAACAAGCTTTAATTTCATCACCAGCAGTTAACATCTCATAGGCAAAGTTCCTAACGCGTTTCAAAGCCCGGAGGCTTCTTCATCAGAGGAAGTCCATTGTTCAAACTGACTCATTCGCAGGGGCGCCATTTACCTGCATGCTGATTAGCCACGTGATGATGACCCTCGTGACTTGCACAGATGAAATGTGTGTCTTGCATGCTGGGACCCGTAGTTTTCATCTTTGCGAAAAATATTAAAACCCATGTGGGTGCAGTTCAGAGCAGTGTCATTTTTCTTTAGAAAATAAAATCCTTGTGGACTGAGGTGAAAGCGCCGGTAATCTTTCATTTATTTCCTCTGCACTGAAAAGGTCCAATGCTCTGTGACCCTTCAGCTCCAATGAACTCCGTGGTGGGGCATCTTTCTCGGCCAGGCTGCCGAGTTAAATTCAGTCAAAGAGTTGCCTTGCAGCAAAGACGCCCACGCAGAGGAATGCTCAAACAAGCTTTAATTTCATCACCAGCAGTTAACATCTCATAGGCAAAGTTCCTAACGCGTTTCAAAGCCCGGAGGCTTCTTCATCAGAGGAAGTCCATTGTTCAAACTGACTCATTCGCAGGGGCGCCATTTACCTGCATGCTGATTAGCCACGTGATGATGACCCTCGTGACTTGCACAGATGAAATGTGTGTCTTGCATGCTGGGACCCGTAGTTTTCATCTTTGCGAAAAATATTAAAACCCATGTGGGTGCAGTTCAGAGCAGTGTCATTTTTCTTTAGAAAATAAAATCCTTGTGGACTGAGGTGAAAGCGCCGGTAATCTTTCATTTATTTCCTCTGCACTGAAAAGGTCCAATGCTCTGTGACCCTTCAGCTCCAATGAACTCCGTGGTGGGGCATCTTTCTCGGCCAGGCTGCCGAGTTAAATTCAGTCAAAGAGTTGCCTTGCAGCAAAGACGCCCACGCAGAGGAATGCTCAAACAAGCTTTAATTTCATCACCAGCAAATAACATCTCATAGGCAAAGTTCCTAACGCGTTTCAAAGCCCGGCAGCCTGGCCGAGAAAGATGCCCCACCACGGAGTTCATTGGAGCTGAAGGGTCACAGAGCATTGGACCTTTTCAGTGCAGAGGAAATAAATGAAAGATTACCGGCGCTTTCACCTCAGTCCACAAGGATTTTATTTTCAAAAGAAAAATGACACTGCTCTGAACTGCACCCACATGGGTTTTAATATTTTTCGCAAAGATGAAAACTACGGGTCCCAGCATGCAAGACACACATTTCATCTGTGCAAGTCACGAGGGTCATCATCACGTGGCTAATCAGCATGCAGGTAAATGGCGCCCCTGCGAATGAGTCAGTTTGAACAATGGACTTCCTCTGATGAAGAAGCCTCCGGGCTTTGAAACGTGTTAGGAACTTTGCCTATGAGATGTTAACTGCTGGTGATGAAATTAAAGCTTGTTTGAGCATTCCTCTGCGTGGGCGTCTTTGCTGCAAGGCAACTCTCTGACTGAATTTAACTCGGCAGCCTGGCCGAGAAAGATGCCCCACCACGGAGTTCATTGGAGCTGAAGGGTCACAGAGCATTGGACCTTTTCAGTGCAGAGGAAATAAATGAAAGATTACCGGCGCTTTCACCTCAGTCCACAAGGATTTTATTTTCAAAAGAAAAATGACACTGCTCTGAAATGCACCCACATGGGTTTTAATATTTTTCGCAAAGATGAAAACTACGGGTCCCAGCATGCAAGACACACATTTCATCTGTGCAAGTCACGAGGGTCATCATCACGTGGCTAATCAGCATGCAGGTAAATGGCGCCCCTGCGAATGAGTCAGTTTGAACAATGGACTTCCTCTGATGAAGAAGCCTCCGGGCTTTGAAACGCGTTAGGAACTTTGCCTATGAGATGTTAACTGCTGGTGATGAAATTAAAGCTTGTTTGAGCATTCCTCTGCGTGGGCGTCTTTGCTGCAAGGCAACTCTCTGACTGAATTTAACTCGGCAGCCTGGCCGAGAAAGATGCCCCACCACGGAGTTCATTGGAGCTGAAGGGTCACAGAGCATTGGACCTTTTCAGTGCAGAGGAAATAAATGAAAGATTACCGGCGCTTTCACCTCAGTCCACAAGGATTTTATTTTCAAAAGAAAAATGACACTGCTCTGAACTGCACCCACATGGGTTTTAATATTTTCCGCAAAGATGAAAACTACGGGTCCCAGCATGCAAGACACACATTTCATCTGTGCAAGTCACGAGGGTCATCATCACGTGGCTAATCAGCATGCAGGTAAATGGCGCCCCTGCGAATGAGTCAGTTTGAACAATGGACTTCCTCTGATGAAGAAGCCTCCGGGCTTTGAAACGCGTTAGGAACTTTGCCTATGAGATGTTAACTGCTGGTGATGAAATTAAAGCTTGTTTGAGCATTCCTCTACGTGGGCGTCTTTGCTGCAAGGCAACTCTTTGACTGAATTTAACTCGGCAGCCTGGCCGAGAAAGATGCCCCACCACGGAGTTCATTGGAGCTGAAGGGTCACAGAGCATTGGACCTTTTCAGTGCAGAGGAAATAAATGAAAGATTACCGGCGCTTTCACCTCAGTCCACAAGGATTTTATTTTCAAAAGAAAAATGACACTGCTCTGAACTGCACCCACATGGGTTTTAATATTTTTCGCAAAGATGAAAACTACGGGTCCCAGCATGCAAGACACACATTTCATCTGTGCAAGTCACGAGGGTCATCATCACGTGGCTAATCAGCATGCAGGTAAATGGCGCCCCTGCGAATGAGTCAGTTTGAACAATGGACTTCCTCTGATGAAGAAGCCTCCGGGCTTTGAAACGCGTTAGGAACTTTGCCTATGAGATGTTAACTGCTGGTGATGAAATTAAAGCTTGTTTGAGCATTCCTCTGCGTGGGCGTCTTTGCTGCAAGGCAACTCTCTGACTGAATTTAACTCGGCAGCCTGGCCGAGAAAGATGCCCCACCACGGAGTTCATTGGAGCTGAAGGGTCACAGAGCATTGGACCTTTTCAGTGCAGAGGAAATAAATGAAAGATTACCGGTGCTTTCACCTCAGTCCACAAGGATTTTATTTTCAAAAGAAAAATGACACTGCTCTGAACTGCACCCACATGGGTTTTAATATTTTTCGCAAAGATGAAAACTACGGGTCCCAGCATGCAAGACACACATTTCATCTGTGCAAGTCACGAGGGTCATCATCACGTGGCTAATCAGCATGCAGGTAAATGGCGCCCCTGCGAATGAGTCAGTTTGAACAATGGACTTCCTCTGATGAAGAAGCCTCCGGGCTTTGAAACGCGTTAGGAACTTTGCCTATGAGATGTTAACTGCTGGTGATGAAATTAAAGCTTGTTTGAGCATTCCTCTGCGTGGGCGTCTTTGCTGCAAGGCAACTCTCTGACTGAATATATATATATATATATATATATATATATATATATATATATATATATATATATATATATATATATATATATATATATATATATATATATATATATATATATAACAGACATACTCTTGGGTAAATTCTTGGCTAAACATGCACTTGCACTTTTAATAATCTTTGTACTGTATTGAAGTATGGAAGGCTACTGGAGGAAAAGGCATATATCGGTAGAATGCCTGGTTTATAAAAGCACTAGCACTTTAGAATAAGATTGTGTGATGATACTACTCACCAAGAATGTTGTTTTTATGATTTTTAGGTCCCTTTTTATAAAGTGCATAAATAATTGTTTTTATTAAATATAAGAAATTGACTTTTTTTAAATAGGTTATGATATGTTATATTTATGAAGCACCTGCACTTTTTTTTAAATAATTGAGGTCCCAAATTGTTGGTACAACTTCAAAGTAGGGAAACTGCTTAATTTGCACATTAGCACTAGCACTTTAAATTGCCAAGATTTGCACCCAATGAAACAGGCACTTGCGAGAGTACAATGTTGAACCCAAGGTTTTATAAAATTGCTTACATTTGCACTTTGAATAAATGATGTGCACTATGATTGCATTCTAAATGTGATCAATTACAATTGTTGGATATAGAAATGCAAGGAACTGAAGTTCCTGCAAATTATAAAAATCCAATCTGTGTGACCATTTCGAATTTTATAAATGCATGTCATTATTTTGTTTAAATTCAGTGAGAGGATTTAAAAGCAATAGATGAAGAGATAAACATGCTTCTTGTTAAAGAATGAACATGTTATAAAATGGCTGCCAAATTGCAAGCAGTAGAGCTTTGAATGGAATGTGTTGAGTCCCTTGTCAATGTCGTTTACGATATTTGAGTATTTTATTATTATTACATTTCTTATATAGCGCCAGAATCGACCCCCAAAGGGGTATCTCCGCGCTTGCCTTGGGAACCCGTCCTGGTTTTTCCCTGTGAGATAGCCCCTACAGGGCATCCCCAAGGTGAAAGCCAGGCATCCCGCCGCGGGGGGCCGTTGTGGAGATTAAGCAAGCTTAATGCCCAGAGTTGCAGAGTGTGAACCCATGATTAGGTCAGGCACCGAAGCGAGAATTATCGAGTCCGTGGACATTTGAGCTCAACACCCTGCCGCGTCGAGAATCGAACCCTGGTCCCGGGTCTGACCTCTGCTTCAGGGTCTGCCTGCTCTAACCAGTGAGCCACACTTCTCCACACTTCTTTGACAAAGTAATGGCGCTCAGGCATCGTGAACAAGGCAGCGTGAGTCTGCTGAAACACATAGATGTTAACTTTGTTTCAATAAACAGACCGAGTGTTGAAATTTTCCTTGGAGTGCCGGATGATTATTTCTACGAATACGAGTAATCTGATAATGGATATATATATATATTTCAAGCATCCCCTCGTACCATCGGCCCAGAAAAGATGTATTCTGGGAGCTGTAGGATTTACCGGAATGCAGCAGGTGAATGAGCACATGACAGGGGAGGTGTGTCATTTTAAACAAGGGAGGATTGCAGACTGATTTAAAACCGGCGGCGTGGGGCTGTTTTAAGTGTGGCGGCGGCATCTGAGGAAGACGTGACTGTTGAAATGCATTATGCCCAAACCCGCTTTTCCAATTAGATGCCTTCTATTGTGAAAACCCCGTGTGGCCCCTTCCTTCTGCTTCGCTGGAGGTTCCTGTGCATATATATATATATACTAGCAGCCCGTCCTGACGTTGTCCGGGTACGAAAAAGAATGTCTTAAATGGTTAGAATAGGCAAGGCAAAGTTTTTTAAAAAGTTCATGGCATAGTACATTTAATGTTTCATGCGACTTGCCTGTGCGGCTGCTCAGAACCCCTCTTTCTGTTGCGCGGAAGATGAGCGTGTGCTCTGCGGTTTGTTGTCCTTTCCGCAGAACGCGAACGTGTGTGTCCGCTCCTGCCGACATCCCTGATCAGTCCTGGCATGCACACTGAGGGCGTATGCCTTAGTAGGTTCTTGCACTCCCCAAAGACTTGCTTGGTGCACTTAGACGCCCTGCATAGCGTCACTGCCAAACGCCACAACTCCAAGGACGCTATGCCCGCTCTCCGCAATGCTTTCGGCGTCTTTGTGAAAGCTGCTCCCCTTTCTTTATGCCTGCCCCCTGTGACAACGCCGAGGCTCACAAATGAGTGAAGCTTTGTTTTTGTTCCCGCCGCAAATACTGTGAGTGTTATCATTAATGGAGCGTGAATGGGCTTGCACAGTGAAATCGGCTGCCATTTCTTTATGGCAGTCCGGCCCCTCTGACAACGGTGACGCCCACAAAGGCGTGAATGTTGCGCTGAGTGAATAGTGCGCTTTTAAAAGCTGCGCCCCTTTTTTTGATGCCAGCCCCCACTGCCAACGCCGAGGCTCATAAATTAGTAAAGCTTTGTTTTAGTTAGCGCGGCAACTACTGTGAGTGTTATCAGTATCAGTAATGGAGCGTGAATGTGTGCGCATATTTTATTATCGTTTTTTGTTTTGGGGCAGGCCCCTCTGACAACGCTGATGCCCACAAAGTGTAGTTTGAGACGCCCATCGATACTTTGACACCCCCACGCTACTTTGGCACGCCCATCGCTGACAGCAGAACGCCAACGCCCACAAGGGACTACTTTACCCCTATGGTTGTTTGACCTTTGTAATGTATATGGTGGCCAGATGTACAGCCTATGTCCATCTGCTGCAACTCCCCTTTACAATGCTGTATTGGGTGTTGGGACAGACCGGATAACTTCAGCCTGAGACCGGTGTGTCATTCATGCCAATCAACTCTTGTTGAAGAGATTATTTTCCAGGACAGACGAAGGTGCTTCTTTCTTCTCGTATGCGCGCTTGACTCAAGCGCGCATACGAGAGGAAAGAAGCACCTTCTTTCCTCTTTCCGGAAGTTATCCGGTTTGTCCCATATACTGTCCCCCTGTCTTGAGAAAGACCCGCCGCGACCACCAACCGGGGCGCAATAGGGTCGAAACGTCGACGAGCATCATAGGTCCAGAAAGACCAGGATCCGGATAGGAATTTTAGGAATCCTTGGTTCAAAAAGCATTGTCTGGCCAACGAAGAAACTTGTATATACTTGTACATAGATTGCACTGTACATCCTGCTATTCACTGAGCACCTTTCACCGAAAGTCACCTTTATTTGACAGTCACCACAAGCATTGAATGTTATCTAAGAATGAATACAATTCAGATACCAAATGTTTGAAAGCCTTTAATACAATTGATTGAATACATGACTTAAAGCTCTTGAGTGTTTATTGATTTATTCCTCAAATTGTTGGACTTGTATCAGAGAGTTCTTGTTTCTGTTCTCATTAATTGAATGTTTTTAAAAGTAATTGGTCCGACCCAACAGAACCATTTTTTATTTAAACCGAGATGTATCACTAGAACATGCCCTTAGGTTAAATCCCCACATAAATCAAACCAGTACTAAGGCTCTCTCACCTCCGTCTCTAAACACGAAGCACAGCCATCAACGAGGGCGGAAAATTACAGAGCAGTCATGCGCTGACAGCCAATATAGTAAGCGTAATCTGTCTTCCATGTCCATTGCCACACAGAACAGAGACTCTTCACTTCTTTGTATTTGTTGGTACAATTTATTCATGTAAGCACTTAAAACATGTATATAAATTGGTGAATGAAGCATGAAGGCTTGAAACAAATAAGATCGTAAAAAACAAACAAATGTAATAAGTATTCTCGTGTTTCATGTGTGCTATACATGACTCTGCAGTAATGTAATTCTCTTCCATGTCTATCACTCTGTCACATGTCAGTTTTGTCGTTCACTAATGAACCAATACGGTATCAGGAATCACTATGAATACTTTACATGCACTTGGTGAACTCAGATGTAGTGAGCAAGGTGGACTTGTCCGCCGAAACGCATCTGATCGTTTTTACTTGCAAATAAAGACCCTTGATCTGAATCCCACGCAGTTGGTGCCTGTTTTTTCGAAGGATTGTGAACACAGGATTAGGTATATATATCAGGAGAATTTGTAGCACCGATGAAGCCTGTTTTGAAGCACAGAAAAAAAGCAAGATAAGGTTCCTGCAGAGGGGCTATTCTGAAAATATAGTGTCTAAGGCAATGGAAAGGGCAAACAAGACAGCATTAACTCCTAAAACATCAATAGGGGTGGATGCAATACTGACCAATGTGACCGTGGACCAACCGAGATTCATTCTTGGTTATAGTTGCCAGCATAGACAGCTTCAGAGGATGGTGAGGAAAAACTGGCATATAATCACAGGTGATCCTGTGATTGGGAAAACTCTGTCCACATGCCCGGCTATCACTTATAGCCGTGCTAGATCCATGAGTGACATGTTGGTCAGTAGCAGCCCTGAGGTACCATCAAGAAGCAACTGGCTAGGCAAAAGCAAGGGCTTCTTGAAATGCGCAGTATGTAAAGCGTGCACTATAGGGAAAAGTAAAACCACCTACTATTCCCCTTTCTGTGAAAGAGAACTCCTCATTACGAAGAAATAACCTGCAAGTCAGACTATGTGATCTATGTCTTGGAATGTGTTTGTGGACTTTGCTACGTTGGTAGTACTAAACTACAAGTCCACAAGCGCATACTGCAGCATATGAGGGCAGTTGTGAACAAAGACGATGCTTACCCAGTAGCGAGGCATGTTAATCTTTGCCATAAAGGCGATGTCAATTGCCTGAAATACTTCGCAATTGATATGGTGGAGCCGTTACGGAGAGGTGGTAATAGAGAGGCACGTCTGCGCGTACTAGAAACCAGGTACATTCTGGAATTAGACACTAAGGCTCCGAATGGATTGAACGCGACAGAAGACTTGTACACTTGCTTGCACACAGAGTCTTGAAATTGTTTAGTGGAAATGAGTTGTTAGTCATCTGTTAAGGCTGTTTTTAGATTATTTATTTATTATTTCCTGCCGGATTTTTAATATTGCAAAATGTATCAAACACACTTTTTTTGGGTAATCACACATTTCTTTTCACTAGTGCTGGAGTCAACATGAATACCTAAGCAGTGTAGACGCAGTGGCCCAGATGAAATTTTAACCAATGCCCACTTGGGCAATATTAACTCAACCCCTTCCTTTGTAAATTTTGCACAAAAGCACTTTACTCATTTGCTAAATATTGCACAGGAAAAGTTTGTACATACTACGTCCACTGTGATTGTTTGTACATAGCAATATTGACAATTGGTATATTTGTAAATAGTGTTTTAACATATTTATTGCGCAAATTTGCACATTTGTAAGGATTTTGTGTCGCTTAATAATTGTGACAATTGGGGTTAACAGAACATTACAAAAAACACAATAATACAATGATTGTAAATAACATTGGTTACCATGTCTGGTCCAGGCTGAAGTATTTTCTCTATTTCTATAGGCTTGGGGCCATGTGACCGGACCGGCACTACAAATCACAGGGTGTTATTTGACCATGTCATGTGATCAAGGGCTCCAGGGCCCGAAACGCGTCATGGCAGTCATGAGGGTGCACAGTGGTAAATAAAGACGCTTTAAAATAACCTCATTGGGTCCGTCTTCGTTATTTGGCGCCTACTGAATATCGAAGTTCCAGTCATATATATATATATATATATATATATATATATATATATATATATATATATATATATATATATATGTATATATATATATGTATATATATATATATATATATATATATATATATATATATATATATATATTCCCCGCCGCCTGCAAAGCGGACCCTGCGTGTCTGAGAGTGCGGACACGCTTTGGGAAGGAGGGGGCCTCAGTCGAAGGTATATATTGGCCGGCTTGCAACGTGGAGGGCAACGCTCTCACCCAACTGGGTACTTTATTTCATAAACTGACTTTGGCAGGTGATCTCCACTGGGATTGATGAACTTGGGAGTCTATTGGCAGTAATTTGGACTACATTACCCACAATGCCGTTCCTGACGCTCATTAGGGCGGGACTCTGAAATCCAATAAAATGTTTGTTCCTAAATCAGCCCGCCTTCATGTCAGTTACTGCCAGTGATCAAGAGCACACAGGATGCTCGAAACGCGTTTTGCTTTGAGGGGGCTACCACGCGCTGTAACACCTGCCGCCTGCGATGATTTGTGCAGCAACCCCTTCATGTGTGGAATCTTCTTAGGGGCAACTCTGTGTGGACATAATTTCAAGCGGCCGGCCCGGTCGCGAAGATTCCCCGCCGCCTGCAAAGCAGACCCTGCGTGTCTGAGAGTGCGGACACGCTTTGGGAAGGAGGCGGCCTCATTCGAAGGTATATATTGGCCGGCTTGAAGCGTGGAGGGCAGCGCTCTCACCCAACTGGGTACTTTATTTGATAAACTGACTTTGGCAGGTGATCTCCACTGGGATTGATGAACTTGGGAGTCTGTTGGCATTTATTTGGACTACATTACCCACAATGCCGTTCCTGACGCTCATTAGGGCGGGACTCTGAAATCCAATAAAATGTTTGTTCCTAAATCAGCCCGCCTTCATGTCAGTTACTGCCAGTGATCAAGAGCACACAGGATGCTCAAAACGCGTTTGGCTTTGAGGGGGCTACCACGTGCTGTAACACCTGCCGCCTGCGATGATTTGTGCAGCAACCCCTTCATGTGTGGAATCTTCTTAGGGGCAACTCTGTGTGGACATAATTTCAAGCGGCCGGCCCGGTCGCGAAGATTCCCCGCCGCCTGCAAAGCGGACCCTGCGTGTCTGAGAGTGCGGACACGCTTTGGGAAGGAGGGGCCTCAGTCGAAGGTATATATTGGCCGGCTTGCAGCGTGGAGGGCAGCGCTCTCACCCAACTGGGTACTTTATTTGATAAACTGACTTTGGCAGGTAATCTCCACGGGGATTGATGAACTTGGGAGTCTGTTGGCATTAATTTGGACTACATTACCCACAATGCCGTTCCTGACGCTCATTAGGGTGGGACTCTGAAATCCAATAAAATGTTTGTTCCTAAATCAGCTCGCCTTCATGTCAGTTACTGCCAGTGATCAAGAGCACACAGGATGCTCGAAACGCGTTTGGCTTTGAGGGGGCTACCACGCGCTGTAACACCTGCCGCCTGCGATGATTTGTGCAGCAACCCCTTCATGTGTGGAATCTTCTTAGGGGCAACTCTGTGTGGACATAATATATATATATATATATATATATATATATATATATATATATATATATATATATATATATATATATACATATCAACAACACAAAGGGTAGCCCAGATGAAAGGAAGCCTCAGGCAGTTATAAAAAATCCATTTTATTGAGGCTCGACTTGCCAGCAAAGTTCAACGTGAACACAAAGCTTCCAAGTGTCTCTTGTCGCTCTTGCCAAACGCGTTTCGGGAACAACGGTTCCCTTTCTTAATGGCTTGGAACTGCATCAAGTTCGTAATGCTGCCTCGCACTGTTTTATCTTCACGGGCCCTGCTCCAGTGGGCGTGGCCATAACAGCCTTCTGGGACCTGTAGTGCGAAGAAATTGAACTCAAGTGAGTGCATCGAACTTTGCAGAAAAAATTTAACACAGTCTTAAAACCCCAGTGGGTTGAAGTCAATGGCACGTTGAAATACTCTGCCCTGCTTTGTAGTGGAGTCTCAGGACACTGTCTCCCATGTGCGCCATCACCCTCTCGGCGATAGCACGGGTCAGCTTTTCGAGCAGCGGGCTTCCCTTCGCGGCCGGCAAAGCCGCTAAATTTCAACAACACAAAGGGTAGCCCAGATGAAAGGAAGCCTCAGGCAGTTATAATAAATCCATTTTATTGAGGCTCGACTTGCCAGCAAAGTTCAACGTGAACACAAAGCTTCCAAGTGTCTCTTGTTGCTCTTGCTAAACGCGTTTCGGGAACAACGGTTCCCTTTCTCAATGGCTTGGAACTGCATCAAGTTTGTAATGCTGCCTCGCACTGTTTTATCTTCAAGGGCCCTGCTCCAGTGGACGTGGCCATAACAGCCTTCTGGGACCTGTAGTGCGAAGAAATTGAACTCAAGTGAGTGCATCGAGCTTTGCAGAAAAAATTTAACACAGTCTTAAACCCCAGTGGGTGGAAGTCAATGGCACGTTGAAATACTCTGCCCTGCTTTGTAGTGGAGTCTCAGGACACTGTCTCCCATGTGCACCATCACCCTCTCGGCGATAGCACGGGTCCGCTTTTCGAGCAGCGGGCTTCCCTTCGCGGCCGGCAAAGCCGCTAAATTTCAACAACACAAAGGGTAGCCCAGATGAAAGGAAGCCTCAGGCAGTTATAATAAATCCATTTTATTGAGGCTCGACTTGCCAGCAAAGTTCAACGTGAACACAAAGCTTCCAAGTGTCTTTTGTCGCTCTTGCCAAACGTGTTTCGGGAACAACGGTTCCCTTTCTCAATGGCTTGGAACTGCATCAAGTTCGTAATGCTGCTCGCACTGTTTTATCTTCACGGGCCCTGCTCCAGTGGGCGTGGCCATAACAGCCTTCTGGGACCTGTAGTGCGAAGAAATTGAACTCAAGTGAGTGCATCGAACTTTGCAGAAAAAATTTAACACAGTCTTAAAACCCCAGTGGGTTGAAGTCAATGGCACGTTGAAATACTCTGCCCTGATTTGTAGTGGAGTCTCAGGACACTGTCTCCCATGTGCGCCATCACCCTCTCGGCGATAGCACGGGTCAGCTTTTCGAGCAGCGGGCTTCCCTTCGCGGCCGGCAAAGCCGCTAAATTTCAACAACACAAAGGGTAGCCCAGATGAAAGGAAGCCTCAGGCAGTTATAATAAATCCTTTTTATTGAGGCTCGACTTGCCAGCAAAGTTCAACGTGAACACAAAGCTTCCAAGTGTCTTTTGTCGCTCTTGCCAAACGTGTTTCGGGAACAACGGTTCCCTTTCTCAATGGCTTGGAACTGCATCAAGTTCGTAATGCTGCTCGCACTGTTTTATCTTCACGGGCCCTGCTCCAGTGGGCGTGGCCATAACAGCCTTCTGGGACCTGTAGTGCGAAGAAATTCAACTCAAGTGAGTGCATCGAACTTTGCAGAAAAAATGTAACACAGTCTTAAATCCCCAGTGGGTTGAAGTCAATGGTACGTTGAAATACTCTGCCCTGCTTTGTAGTGGAGTCTCAGGACACTGTCTCCCATGTGCGCCATCACCCTCTCGGCGATTGCACGGGTCCGCTTTTCGAGCAGCGGGCTTCCCTTCGCGGCGGGCAAAGCCGCTAAATTTCAACAACACAAAGGGTAGCCCAGATGAAAGGAAACCTCAGGCAGTTATAATAAATCCATTTTATTGAGGCTCGACTTGCCAGCAAAGTTCAACGTGAACACAAAGCTTCCAAGTGTCTCTTGTCGCTCTTGCCAAACGCGTTTCGGGAACAACGGTTCCCTTTCTCAATGGCTTGGAACTGCATCAAGTTCGTAATGCTGCCTCGCACTGTTCTATCTTCACAGGCCCTGCTCCAGTGGGCGTGGCCATAACAGCCTTCTGGGACCTGTAGTGCGAAGAAATTGAACTCAAGTGAGTGCATCGAACTTTGCAGAAAAAATTTAACACAGTCTTAAAACCCCAGTGGGTTGAAGTCAATGGCACGTTGAAATACTCTGCCCTGCTTTGTAGTGGAGTCTCAGGACACTGTCTCCCATGTGCGCCATCACCCTCTCGGCGATAGCACGGGTCCGCTTTTCGAGCAGCGGGCTTCCCTACGCGGCCGGCAAAGCCGCTAAATTTCAACTACACAAAGGGTAGCCCAGATGAAAGGAAGCCTCAGGCAGTTATAATAAATCCATTTTATTGAGGCTTGACTTGCCAGCAAAGTTCAACGTGAACACAAAGCTTCCAAGTGTCTCTTGTCGCTCTTGCCAAACGCGTTTCGGGAACAACGGTTCCCTTAGAGGCGGCAGACCCGAGAGCAGAGGACGGCCCGGGACCAGGGTTCGATTCCCGGCGCGGCAGGTTTCTGGACCAGGGTCAGCGGACTCGATAATTCTCTCGCCTCGGTGCCCACTCTGATCAGCGATCACACTCGGCAACTCTGGGCATTAGCTTGCCTCATCTTCACTAACGGCCCCACCAGACCGCCGGGGATGCCTGGTCTCACCCTGGAGATACCCATTAAGGGACCATCTCTCAGGGAAGCCAGGAAGGGTTTCGCAGCGGTCGAAGCGCCTTGGGACCCTACGGGTAAGTAGTGCGCTATATAAATGCCAATACATTTACATACATTTCTCAATGGCTTGGAACTGCATCAAGTTCGTAATGCTGCCTCGCACTGTTTTATCTTCACAGGCCCTGCTCCAGTGGTCGTGGCCATAACAGCCTTCTGGGACCTGTAGTGCGAAGAAATTGAACTCAAGTGAGTGCATCGAACTTTGCAGAAAAAATTTAACACAGTCTTAAAACCCCAGTGGGTTGAAGTCAATGGCACGTTGAAATACTCTGCCCTGCTTTGTAGTGGAGTCTCAGGACACTGTCTCCCATGTGCGCCATCACCCTCTCGGCGATTGCACGGGTCCGCTTTTCGAGCAGCGGGCTTCCCTTCGCGGCGGGCAAAGCTGCTAAATTTCAACAACACAAAGGGTAGCCCAGATGAAAGGAAACCTCAGGCAGTTATAATAAATCCATTTTATTGAGGCTCGACTTGCCAGCAAAGTTCAACGTGAACACAAAGCTTCCAAGTGTCTCTTGTCGCTCTTGCCAAACGCGTTTCGGGAACAACGGTTCCCTTTCTCAATGGCTTGGAACTGCATCAAGTTCGTAATGCTGCCTCGCACTGTTTTATCTTCACAGGCCCTGCTCCAGTGGGCGTGGCCATAACAGCCTTCTGGGACCTGTAGTGCGAAGAAATTGAACTCAAGTGAGTGCATCGAACTTTGCAGAAAAAATTTAACACAGTCTTAAAACCCCAGTGGGTTGAAGTCAATGGCACGTTGAAATACTCTGCCCTGCTTTGTAGTGGAGTCTCAGGACACTGTCTCCCATGTGCGCCATCACCCTCTCGGCGATAGCACGGGTCCGCTTTTCGAGCAGCGGGCTTCCCTTCGCGGCCGGCAAAGCCGCTAAATTTCAACAACACAAAGGGTAGCCCAGATGAAACGAAACCTCAGGCAGTTATAATAAATCCATTTTATTGAGGCTCGACTTGCCAGCAAAGTTCAACGTGAACACAAAGCTTCCAAGTGTCTCTTGTCGCTCTTGCCAAACGCGTTTCGGGAAGAACGGTTCCCTTTCTCAATGGCTTGGAACTGCATCAAGTTCGTAATGCTGCCTCGCACTGTTTTATCTTCACAGGCCCTGCTCCAGTGGGCGTGGCCATAACAGCCTTCTGGGACCTGTAGTGCGAAGAAATTGAACTCAAGTGAGTGCATCGAACTTTGCAGAAAAAATTTAACACAGTCTTAAAACCCCAGTGGGTTGAAGTCAATGGCACATTGAAATACTCTGCCCTGCTTTGTAGTGGAGTCTCAGGACACTGTCTCCCATGTGCGCCATCACCCTCTCGGCGATTGCACGGGTCCGCTTTTCGAGCAGCGGGCTTCCCTTCGCGGCGGGCAAAGCCGCTAAATTTCAACAACACAAAGGGTAGCCCAGATGAAAGGAAACCTCAGGCAGTTATAATAAATCCCTTTTATTGAGGCTCGACTTGCCAGCAAAGTTCAACGTGAACAGAAAGCTTCCAAGTGTCTCTTGTCGCTCTTGCCAAACGCGTTTCGGGAACAACGGTTCCCTTTCTCAATGGCTTGGAACTGCATCAAGTTCGTAATGCTGCCTCGCACTGTTTGATCTTCACAGGCCCTGCTCCAGTGGGCGTGGCCATAACAGCCTTCAGGGACCTCTAGTGCGAAGAAATTGAACTCAAGTGAGTGCATCGAACTTTGCAGAAAAAATTTAACACAGTCTTAAAACCCCAGTGGGTTGAAGTCAATCGCACTTTGAAATACTCTGCCCTGCTTTGTAGTGGAGTCTCAGGACACTGTCTCCCATGTGCGCCATCACCCTCTCGGCGATAGCACGGGTCCGCTTTTCGAGCAGCGGGCTTCCCTTCGCGGCCGGCAAAGCCGCTAAATTTCAACAACACAAAGGGTAGCCCGGATGAAAGGAAGCCTCAGGCAGTTATAATAAATCCATTTTATTGAGGCTTGACTTGCCAGCAAAGTTCAACGTGAACACAAAGCTTCCAAGTGTCTCTTGTCGCTCTTTCTATATTACTTATTGGTGGTCGCCAGTAGGTAGTTATAGTTAGGACCTATTTTACATAGAAAATCCGCAACATTCTATTCACAATATATTTGGCGCCGATTTCACGAATCTTCGTGAAACTTTTAAACCTGGTATGACGCTTTGGTATGCTCTTATACTGAAAGTTTGGGGGTGATTCGTCAAGTGGGGGCCGAGAAAAAAGGGGGGTCCCAAAACGTGTTTTCCCCATGCAATTTTCCATAGGAACCTTTAGTCACAGCTAAATCCCGAACTGCTGAACGGAATTACACCAAATTTGGCAACGAGGTAGCCCTTGGTTCACACTCTTGCCTTTCTGATAAATGGTGTAAATCCGTTCAGTAATTACAGAGAAAATCAAAAGTAAAATCACATATATATCTATGGGCGGGGTGGATCCGCGCACCCTTCCGATCACGAGCTGCATGCTAATTGGCTGTCAACTGGCTGTCAACACTCTAAACCAGGAAGTGTTGGCAGCCATTTTGTGTCTCGGTAGAAGTGAGGCTCAAGAAATCAGTGGAACAAGTGCGCAAAACGTATAAAGGGGGAAGGGTAGAAATACCCTGACCCTATAGAACTCTTTAGGGGGTCCCACAAGGACCCCCAAGGCTCCAAAAACATGTTTGTTTTTTTTTAAACATAAAAATCCACGCAGGGTATGCGGATCCTGCCATAAATAAATTAAAACTAAGCACAGGCTCCCACGCTTCTTTAATAATTAGCCCCCCGGGGGACCTAATCCTGGGGGCAAAAATATTAAGTTTGATTGGGGGCCCAGAGGAGCCCCCGAGACCCAGGACTGCAACCCCCTAGGCTATGGGTGGGGGGGCTCAAAGGCCGCCCCGGGGACCACCAACCCCCGGGGCTTTGTATATTGTGGGAAGGGGGCCGCGTTGCCCACCTCCTGGAGTTGTTGAGCCCCCTGGGGACCGCCACCCCCTAGGGCCGGCTCCTGCAGTGTCTCGGGGTGCCCACCCCCAGTACACTGCTGTTTGCTATGGCAGGGAGGGAGCCTTGTGGCTCCCGCCCTAACATAATAAACTTGGTCTGGATTTTGAAAGAGAGAGCAGGGAAACCTGCTCTCTCTTTCAAAATGCAAACCATATTGCTTTCCCACACGGGAGCTGCATGTTAGCAGCTCCCCATATGGAAAAAGGAATGCCGGCTGGACCGTTGGGGCATTGGGGCTCTTCCCACGGTCCCCAACGTTGTATATAGGCCCCGGGGGATCGGGTCCACAGGGGTAATATAATTTAGAGGTTGGTGCCAAAAAAGTTTTTATCGGTAAAATTAGGAGTTGCACATCCAGCACGGCGCTCAGCGCTGATCCCTGGTGTGCACGCGCTGGGTGCGCAACTCCTAACGCGTTTGGTGCACGACTACTAATGCGTTGGGTGCGCGACTCCAAGCAAAAAAAAAGTCATATTTTTCAGATATATATCAAGCTTATGTGTTTAGATCTTGGGTGGCTCTAAAAAGAGCCCTTGTGTTTATTGGGAGATTTTGGTACCTACAAGTAAGTACCGATGCAGAGTCTAACGTTGTTGAGGAAGACTCTGTTACCCTCATCTGTAAAATGTACACCATCTCTCTTATAGATGCCGACCATATTAAAACGCAGATTGTTGTTGTAAATGGACCCCATTCTATAATCTATGAGATAAGCAGAACCAGTTTTATTGACATGTTTCCTAGCTTTCTCAATCTGTGGACAAAATTGATTGGACCAGTTCCATTTCTGTCTTTTGCATATGTTAGAATAGACAAAGGCAATTTGGGGGAAACGTGACATCATTTCTCCAAAGGTGTCCTGTATAAGCATTTCTAGACCTACCCCAGTCAAAGTGCCTAGGTCATTGCCACCACAGTGCACAATTATGAGGTCAGGGTGTTGAAGATGCAAAAAGTATTTAACCAATGGCATCAATTGGTGCCACTTTAATCCTCTCTGTCCAATCCATTTAATGTCTACATTTGGCAAAGCTAGGTCTTTGTCAATACCTCTGTTTTCTGCATACCTTTGGCTCCAGAAAATATAGCTGTGTCCCACAATCCACACTCTAAGCATCTTGAAGGGAGGTCTGGATGCACTCAGAAGGTGTCTGTATATGAAATTGCAGTTTGAAAACTAAGGTTTTTCTAAAATGGCTAAGATGCAGTTTTGAAAAAAGAAAATAAACAATTGGCTGTTTGAGAACATTATAGACTGAAAAGTAGGGTGCATGTTTCTGTTTTTTAAACGCATATTTTGTATTGGTTAACAAAAACTGTTTGAAAGGAACATTACATAGGATAAGCTGATATTTTGAAACGTCAAGCACACTTGCTGTTTGGATTAGCAACATTTTGTGCTGAACTTGTAACCTGTGTGTTCAGTTGAGTGTTCCATGAACTGTTACTATGGTAACAGGGAGTAAGCAGATTGGGGGTAGGGTTCAAAGTTATGTCTATTGGAAAGGGTTGAAGTGTATAACCAATAGAAATGTGTCTTAGCCATTGAAGTAATGTGGAAAGCAATGTGATTTGATATTTACATGTATATGTGTGTAGAATAAGAGGGAAAGTTTGCCATTTTTTGGTTTTGCTAAGAGCAGTGCAGTACAGACATTCTGTATAAGACAATCTGGTGTGTGACTGACATACTTCTTAATCTACAAATCAATTTGAAAGGTGAGTTATTAATGTGTGAGGGGTAGTATGTGGTGCCTTTGTTTTTAATAAGACTAATTGGTTTCTCCTGCTAAAGTCCAGGGAGTAGTCTTGCTTGTGTACAATCACATTGTGAGTCTGTGTGCATTTGAGCAACCATGGTGAGAGTAGCATTTGGTTACTTCACGTCTTTGTAGAACACATAACTGCTTAAAAACCTATCCTGTTCTCAAGTTTTAGTAGAGTTAGAAGCCAGTCATTGCTTATGCATTCGCAAAATGAGCCAGGCTTTCACACTAGAGTGTAGTTTTGAAATATGTATAATGTGTGCTGTCACCTTACCCCTTGCAGACTAGTGAATGTGTTTTGGTAAAGTCCAAGGAATAGTGTTGCTTGTCTAGAATCACACTGTGAGTCTGTGTGCTTTTGGGCAACCATTGTGAGAGAAGCATTTGGTTACTTCATGTCTTTGTAGATACATAACTGCTTAAAAACCTATCCTGTTCTCAAGTTTTAGTAGAATTAGAAGCTAGTCATTGCTTATGCATTCGGAAAATGAGTCAGGCTTTCACACTAGAGTGCAGTACTGAAATATGTAGAATGTCTGCAGTCACCTTACCCCTTCTAGACTAGTGAATGTCTTTGTGTAAAGTCCAAGGAATAGTGTTGCTTGTCTATAATCACACTGTGAGTCTGTGTGCATTTGGGCAACCATTGTGAAAGTAGCATTTGGCTACTTCATGCCTTTGCAGACACATAACTGCCTAAAAACCTATCCTGTTCTCAAGTTTTAGTAGAACTAGAAGTCAGTCATTGCTTATGCATTCGGAAAATGAGTCAGGCTTTCACACTAGAGTGCAGTACTGAAATATCAAAACAAACCCCATACGACACAGATAACCTTGCAGCATGGTGCAAGGGTGCCTGAGTCATCGCATGGCTGCAGTTTAAGCAGCAGTGCAGAGGGAAGCATAGACTTGCAACATATGTATGTACATATGTTGCATCCCTGTGCTTCGGAAGTACCACATCACACTACATCTAAAGAGCTTACTGTGTCATGCTGCAGCACTTCCTTATAGTTCTGCACTTATACATTCACCATACACTACTAATGCATTATTTCATTTAATTATGCACTATGCATACATTTAACCAACTTTCACACACTATCATGCAAATATAGCTCTTTTTTTAACCAGAGAAGTTCATTCTGAAAAGAACTTTTTTTTTTGTTTGATATTTTTTTTGTGCTTTTCTGAACAATTTTGTGATTTGGGGGTTTTTTTTTCAAAAGAAAAAAATTGAACAGGAGGAAAAAAACAATCAATTGCAGGGAAAAAAATAAGTCTAGCACTGATGATTTTCCTGTGCTCTGCAGATAAGATCTACAGACTGCTCTCCGTAACACAATAATTTGTTGCACTTAATACTGTGCACCTTCAGTTGAGCAACCTGTGGACGTATGTCCAGATGTTGTGGCGATGACGATGTACCAGAGGTGCTTGCAACTGCAGGTGGAGGGTTTTCGCAGAGTCTACTGCACTCCTCAGGAGCCAGGTTCATGGGGTGCAGCATCTTCAGGTGTTTAAACATGCTTGCCGTACCACAGGAATATTTTTTGGTAGGCTTTCCTCTGGAAAGCACCCTCTTAGAAATCCTGCAGGTCACTTTAGTTGCATGAAGTTTTTGTTGGCCTTCTGGGATGTAATTTTTTTTCCAGACAACTGAAGTGTATCTTTGAAGACGCGGAGGCTCAGGAAGAAATTCATGATCCGGAGAGTGGTCTGAGTCTGATGATGGCTGCTGTCCTAAAGCCATTTTGTGCAGTATTGAGAAAATAGCACAAAGGAATGCAATCAAAAAAGGTTCTTCTCAGTTGAGAGTTGTTCCTCCAAAGAAGGTCTAAGAAGAATGATTGAAATGGGTGGGGTCCTTCAATAGTTAGAATAGGAAGTGTTATGAACCAATCAAATCTCTTTTTTTTAGGTCACATGGGGTCCGCGCACCCTGTACACAGGCAGCACGCACCCAACGTGACTTCGCGAAATTGCATTTAGGTTTATTAAAAGTAAAAGTATATTATTTTTATGATTAGCTCAGATAATGTCTTGCCCTAATGTTTATAATAAATACATATATATCTTTTTTACATTAAAAAATGTAGCGGGAGTCGCGCACCCACCGCGTCGAACACGAATATGACATCACGCGGAAGCGTGCGAGCGTCGCGTAAAGTAATACGTATATGTCGCGTATGCGCTTGGAGTCGCACCCATCGCACACCCTATGCTGATCCTACACAACAATCCTAAAATGGCGACTAGGTTACGCGCAGTGATCGAGAAAGTGACACTTTGGGTGCGCGACTCCCCCAAACAAATTGGGGGAAAAAACCAATAAAGAAAATAATATAACTATATTAAACAAATATATAAAATAATAAAACAATATTAGATTCAATATTTTTAAAAACATTTCTTTTTCAATTTATATTAAAAATATGTAATGTAATTTAAAAAATAAAATATGTAAAAATAAATAGTTTAAAAAATGTAGAAAATCAGTATCAAAAAACTAAATATAACAATTAATACATTTAAAAATTGTTATTTAAAAGAACCTTTGAAATTCACTGAAAAAACCATAGGTTTCAGACGTGTTATAGTTAGGAATTAGCATTTAAAAAACCTTAGAAATACACTGAAAAAAAACAAAGGTTTTAGGGGTGTTATAGTTGGCTGGACATTTCACTCATACAAAACCATTGAAATTACTCCGTTATAGTTAGTTCTATTAACTATAACTTGTGCGCCCGCAATCCAGTGCTGATGATGTCACATATTACATCATTCATGACATGGTCAGTGACATCACTGATGATATCTCAAATGACATCACTGATGACATAATCCACGTGACAATCTGATACACCTCATCATACACTAGTACAACCTTTCATCACTCATCATAAAATATGTAGTACCATATTTTAAACCTTTGAATCAATCAATCAATCATTTGTAAAGCTCACTACATACCTGCAAGGGTCTCAAGGCGCTGGGGGGGCGCTACTGATCGAACATCCAGGTCTTGAGTATCCTCCTGAAGGACAGCAGGTCTTGGGTCTTTCGTAGGCTCAGTGGGAGGGTGTTCCATGTCTTGGCAGTGAGGTGGGAGAAGGTTGTCCCACCGGTGGTTGTTCTTCGGATGCGGGGGACGGTGGCGAGTGAGAGGTCAGCGGAGCGTAGCTGGCGGTTGGGGATGTAGATGGAGAGCTGTCTGTTGAGGTAGGCTGGGACAGTCTTGTGGAGTGCCTTGTGTGCATGGGTGAGGAGCTTGAAGGATATCCTCTTGTTGACGGGGAGCCAGTGGAGGTTTTTCAGGTGGGGGGTGGCCGTGGTGTGGTACGTCGAGGATCAGTCATGCCGAGGCGTTTTGGATGCGTTGTAGTCGTTTGATGAGCTTGGTTGGGGCTCCTGCGTAGAGGGCGTTTCCGTAGTCGAGTCTGCTGCTGACGAGGGCCTGGGTGACTGTCCTTTTTGTATCTGTCAGGATCCATCTGTAGATCTTGCGGAGCATACGGAGGGTGTTGAAGCAGGAGGAGACTTGCTTGGTCATTGAGAGCGTTGAGCCGAGGATGATTCCCAGGTTGCATGCGTGGTCGGTGGGTGTCGGGGCTGCCCCCAGTGCCGTCGGCCACCAGGAGTCATCCCAGGCTGAAGGGTTGGAGCCGTCTTATCCAAATTCAGCTTCAGACGGCTGCTCTTCATCCAGTTGGTGACAGCCTTCATTCCTTTGTGGAGGTTGGCTTTGGTGGTGATGGGGTCCTTGGTGAGGTAGAGGATCAGCTGAGTGCTGTCAGCGTAGGAGATTATGTTGAGGTCGTGGTGTCGGGCTACGTGAGCGAGTGGGGCCATGTAAATGTTGAACAGCTTCGGGCTGAGGGAGGATCCCTAGGGTACGCCGCAGATGATCTTGGAGGCTTTCAAACGGAATGGGGGGAGGCGGACGCTCTGGGTTCTGCCGGACAGGAAGGAGGTGGTCAAATCCAGAGCCTTGTCTCGGATCCCTGCGGCGTGGAGGCGGGCGCGTAGTATGGGGTGACAGACGGTGTCGAAGGCGGCAGAGAGAGTGCTGCAGTCTGGCTGTTGTCCAGCAGGGTCCTCATGTCGTCGGTGGCGGCGATGAGGGCAGTCTCGGTTCTGTCGTTGCTGCGGAACCCTGACTGGGAAGGGTCCAGGATTCTGTTTTCTTCGAGGTATCGGGTTAGCTGTCTGTTGACGGTTTTCTTGATGACCTTGGCCGGGAAGGTGGAGCAGAGGGATTGGCCGGAAGTTCTTGAGGTCTCTTGGGTCTGCCTTAGGTTTTTTGAGTAGGGTGTTGATCTTGGCGTGTTTCTAGATCTCTGGGAAGGTCGCAGTTCTCGAGGGAGAGATTGATGACGTTACGCAGGTGGGGTGCGATGGAGCTGCTTGCTCTGTTGAAGATGTGGTGCGGGAATGGGTCTGATGGAGAGCCGGAGTGGATTGTGCGCATCGTCTTGATGGTGTCATCGATGCTCACGCTGGCCCAGGCTAGCAGGGGTTCGTGGTCGATGGTGTACGGAGGGTCTGTTGTGTTGCTGTCTGTTGGGGTTGTCTGGTTGTTGAAGCTGTCCTCGTCCTGGTGTGGACGATATCTGCTATCGTGCACTCCGGACAGGACTAGAAACGCCCGACACCGTGATCCCATTGAGGATCAGTTGGAACCGGACTGCATATCCTTGCAGCCGGCCCTTGCCCACATTATTCCAGGCTCACAAACGCACTTGGCCCTCAGCCATTGCGTAAAGGCCGTCCACACCAGGACAAGGAACGCCTACCAGACGTTCTGCTACTCCGCCCACCACTTTACAGAAGCCTCTCCGGGCTCCGTGTTCACACGTTAAGGTGACTTACATCACCTCCGAGGCTTCACACTCAGACGCCTTGGTTCCCGACCCATTAGCGATCAGGCCTTTTAACCACTCAGGCAATAGCACAATAACTAGTCCTGAAGATGATCCCAGTTAATAATCGGAGCTAGGGATTGAAACGTCACGTCGACTGTTTTAACGGTACTGCATTTCTCAAATGTACATATTTGTTGCAGTAACTGTTGGTTTGTGCTTACACAAGATTGCATTGTATTGTAAGGCCCCTTTTGCTCCACTTCTTTTGCCTGTTAAACTCTTCCTTATCTTTCCCTCAATTTTTCCCTGTATTGTTCTCCCTCCCCTTACTTGGTACAGGCTTTTGCCCAGTTTTTTGATCTATGTCGTGTCTCATGTATTCGTGAATCTTTGTTAAATCTTGAAAATAAATATTCCCCTGTCCGGCTGGACATTGGAGAAAAAAAGAGCCATATTTCCTATTTAAGTCTATGTTTGCCACTCATAATTTTATTTGATAAGCTTAGGACCTTTGTTCTTGACAAAATTACTAATTACCCGAGGTCCTCAGCTACCTAGACGGGTCCCCTTGTTGATTATACTGTGACAGAAGGCATACGGGCACAAAAAACGAGTGGAACAGAAGGCAAAAGGGGCACAAAAACAAGGGAAAAATGAGTGGCAAGGAAGGCAAAAGGGGCACAGAAATACCGGAAAAACGAGTGGCACAGAGGCAAAATACAGAATACAGAAATACAGGGACAGCTAAGAACAGAAGGCAGAATGGGCAGAGAGGCACGGGGCAGCGAGGGGAACAGAAGGGAATCACTATTACAAGTATACATTTATCCATACAGTCACTCATGGAATCACTGGGTCTTACATATACTTATTTATATACAACTGTCACATACACTGCTTTTTATATTTCTACTTTGTTTGACATGTATCATTGACAAATATATTTACTCATCACTACACCCATAAAGACATTCACCCACCCAAACAACTATTTCCACATGCAGTCTTAACCTCGTATACCTACTAAATCAACTATTTACACATCTTTGGACAGTCACACACCTCCCACCCACACACACATTCACTCTCCCATACAAATACTCACTAAACTAATCAATAACTAATATAGACTTTCACATAGCTAGTAACCAACTTATGCAGTAGTTTACACAACAAGAAACAGAGTGATACAGATATTCACACAGTTTATTCACTATCCCATATATTTAGTGAGACACTTTAAATTAGTCACTTAAACAGTCAATCACATGCTAGTAAATCCACCATCCAGACACTTATGCTTCCACTCATTCTTGAATGCAGATTGCTATATATATATAATACATATTTTAATATCAAACCAACCACATATACGTATATTTACATTTGCATGTTGTTTCACCTGATTCATTTAACATTAGGCAACGTTTTTCTGTTAGTGTTGCATTAATAAAACCCCATACTTTATTTTGAAACTGCCTTTGCCTCATTCATAAGTGTGGAGCCCCCTTTCCATGTGCTTTCTCTTGCTTTACTGAGTGCCTCTGCTTGGGAGTGCTGAATGTCCTTCATTTAGGAGTGTAAAGCAAGACAAGCGTATATTCATTTGTGGCCCTAAGGGAGCCTGTTTTTACAGGCTTCTTTCTGAAGCTAGTTTTTTACCCAAGTTCTTATTTTATAGAGTGTGTTTACTTGTATTGTGTGGATGGACTGTTTCCTTGTACCCTGTTCTACGGGGACCATCTTTTGTATGTCTTCTAGGCGTTTGGGATCTGGTTCTGGCACTTAGTATCCCTTATAGGGACTTCAGCTTATCTGTCTCTGAAAATATAGAGCTTGGGCATTCTGCTTTGCACTAGCTGGCAACACCATCCCTGGAGGAGGGGCTGCGAACTGAACTCACAAAAGATCCCTGGGATGGTGTTGCTTGGGTATCTAATTCTAAGATAAGGAATCTGCGGCTAGATGTCTCTATCAGATGAATAAGTTACTTATCACCAATAACACCTTATCTGGTAGAGACAGGATCTAACCCGAGATTCCTTAAGAGCCCACCCATCCTCCCTGCTCTGTGAAATGCGTGTCTAATTTCCTACAAGATCCCTTTCTGGGGGAGGGCTTATATGAACTCCATGGACCATGTCCCTCAGAAGTAAAACAGGAGGGGGCTGCACAGAGAGCGGAAGGAGGGTGTCCGAGCTAGGCGGCACCACTGGCATTGCACCCGACACTGAGCGGTGTCATTGCGGCATCGGGAGAGGAAACTGATTTGGCATCGACCGCCGCCGTCTGCTGATTGGATACTGTTATGGCTGGATTTTCTGAGTAGGTGGGATCAGCCCCTAGGGGCCCCTCCAACGCAGCCAGAACGTAATCACATCCCTCCTCAGGACCAACTATCCAGGCACCTGTACCTACCTGAGGATGGGGAACTCGCAATATACAAGCTCATATTATTAAAAACACCACTAAATCTATAGGGATACTAAGAATACTCACTGATTACTAGGGATATCCATACCCTACACCACACTTATATTCACATCAGTTGGTCTCGCGGCCACCCTGACCCAGACCGTTCTACCCTAGGGCAGATATGACACACAATCCGGTGCGTCTACACATGGGCCTGCAGAACCCAATGCTCCCTTTTCCAAACTGTTTGCAATCCTGCAAAACTACACGCTAGTTCAACCCCCTAGCGCTCTCACTTATTCAAGCCACAATCCTGTGGGTATCGGCACTGGTAATCCTCCCCAGTGTTCTCACTAACGCCGTATATCAACGACGACCACATTCCTATGAACACCTATATATATATATATATATATTGGGAAGTCTCTTCACTAAGGGTCTGCTACTACAATATTATTATGGGATGGTGTACTAACTTAGTCCCTTAGTTGCAAGTCTCCTCTCTCCCTCACTATTACTTACCTGATCAGGGGTAGCATCTGTTCAAACAGTAATACCTACCAGGAAAGATTACCCTCACTGTATGGGGACAAAGATATACACACTATGTGATTGAGTTATTTCTTGATTTAAGCGCTCCTACTCCCTTCTGATCCATCAGTGGCTCAACAGCAACTGGCTAGAAGCCAGGATAGCTTTATCATAAAACAAACTCATGCACACTAATTCACTAATTAATGGGGTCATTTATTTTATCAATAATAAAACATACATATACAAAACTATGGGGGGTCTCTATAACTAGCAGTAACTTTAACACACCGCTGAAAGAGAAGGATTAAACATAACAGGAACACTCCACTGAAAGGGAAAGGATTAGTTAGACATCCTAGGGAATAAGAACAAGATTAAGGTGTTGTAAGTGTAACTAATTCAAACTACCTCACCTATTAGAAGGAAGATTTCTCTCTCTGCCTCTGGTGGGATTAGGGCTCTCTCTCTGCCTCTGGTGGGATTAGGGCTCTCTCTGTCTCTCCCTCCTTCACCACATCACCACGCCTCTGGTTCAGTTGCTCCAGCTGACAGCCTTCTTTGATGCTCTCTGCACTGCTTTCTCTCTCCTCATCTTCAGCAATCGTCTGCCTTCTTTCTCCATTTAAGAACTGCACTCTATTCTGCAGCTCCAGCAGACATCCTCTCTCTCTCTGCAAGCTGTTCTGAGCTCCAAGCTGAACTGAGCTCCCAGCTGTTCTGTGCTCCAAGCTGTTCTGAGCACCACGCTGAACTGCACACCACGCTGGACTGAACTCCAAACTGAACTGACCACTCCTCCTCTCCTGTAGCTCACTAATATGGATTCCTCTCCCCTCATGGAAATTTCCACCGGAGGGCTGTCTCCTACCGAATTCCTGTGCCAGCTCCCAGGCTTCCACGCAACCGCAGTGGCCATCTGCTTGTTACGTCTGGGCCCAAGAGAAAAACACATTTCTCGGATAAGAAGCAGTCCTAACGGGATTTTCCTCTAGCACACAACAGCCTTAACTATAAACATTGCCTTTACCCTAAAAAGCCTCTCAGCTTCATCAAGATGGAGTCCCTCTAGCTCTAGGCCTGTAGGCCTGAAAGGGATGCAGAATACCTACATAAACCATACCAATGTGTCTAATATGTCAAAGCCAATAGGCAATAGACAGGTTAAAGTCAAGAATAAAGGCATATTAAGCAGCTATCCTCTTCTAGGCCTGGAAAAAAGGGCTTAAAAGGGCCAACACAGGCTAAGAATACCTATACTAGATGTGAGCAAGATTAAGGTCTATATCACTGCTAAATAAAGCCCAAAACTCTGCCATTACACTCCACCCTTAGATCCTTATCTTGCGAGCATCAGTAAACAATAACATCCAGATAAACAAACATCAACACAATCTATCAACAAATCAAAAACTAAAAAACTCTCTAAAAAGAATGACAACTTAAGGAAATTCCACCTGAAACTCAATTGTAGGGAATACAAACCTAACAACCAACTGAAAACAAATCAAAGCAACCTTGACTTGAATGCTGAAACATATCTGAGATTGGATCTGATAACAACAGAAACTAACCAAAGCATACTCAAACTAAATGTGCCTCAACTTCTAGTGATAACTGGTGAAATCTAGTGATGTAGGGACTTATGTGTTGAATGAAAACAGCAAGGGGCCTACCTACTTCGGACAACTTAAGCCTAAATGAGGCCTACCTACTATAGTCAACTTAAGAACTAAATGTGTTTCAACTTCTAATGAGAAAACAACAAAGGGCCTAAATGAGCCCTACCTACTATAGGCAACTTAAGCTAATGATGACTCATGAAATCTATTGGTGTAGGGGCTTGTTTGTGGGATGAAAATAACAATGGGCCTAAATGAGGCCTACCTACTATAGTTAACTTAAACTAATAATACTCATAAAATCTATTGGTGTAGGGGCTTGTTTGTGGGATAAAAATAACAATGGGCCTAAATGAGGCCTACCTACTATAGTTAACTTAAGAAAATATTTTGGTGAAATCTGAGAAGTAGACATGACAAACTGTTTCAAGGTCTGGGCAAACATTAATACATAATCATACTAAAAGACACACCTCCCAGGACAATCCAAAGTCTAAGGTAACCACCCTTTGATCAATCAAGGTGAAAATGTAAGAACAGTAAAAAACAACCCCATTTCTACAAGATAGCTGGTGTAACACCAAGCCTAAAACAGCGATTTTACATCATACTGTGGAACACATGTGTGCAGCACCATTCAAAAAAAAGTCCTTCATTGGCAAAAACTGTTTTGAAGAAAACAGGAAAACTATAATAGGTGACATGTTTTTGCTTTAAAAGTGGGGCCTGCTTGTAATGATTGAAAACATGGGAATAATGCAGGCCAAGGGATTACGCAATCAAATCCTTGTGTAATTCTGTCACAAATAAAACATGTTTGTGTTTTTTCTTAAAAGTGGGGCCTGCTCGTAGTGATGTCAAGAAAAATGCAGGCCAAGGAATTATGTGACCAAGTCCATTTGGAAAAAAAGTCAATTTTTGTTTCTTTAGTGTAGGCCACCACCCTGCATCTTCGGTATCCGGACACTTCCTCCGATGCGGCCATCCATCACCCTTCCGGTCTGGTCTGGTCTGGTTCCATCATCCAAAAATAATAAACTAAAATAAAAACATGAAAGTAAAAAACTAAAACAACAAAGGAAGTGGAAGGGGGAGGGGCCACGCACAACCACAACCCAGCAATCCTAGGGACAAGAAAACAAGTATCATTATTCTTGCAAAATAAAATTTTCCATTTAAAAAGCACCCCGGGTGCCTTTCATTATTGAAAAGAAAATATCCTAATTAATTAAAAACATTCAAAATTTAATTTTTAAGTTCATGCAGTGGGGCCTATCATACCCTAATCCTCTCTAAGCCAGCCTTCTCCCTTCAGACGCGGGAGCCAGGCTACAGTGTGAAGCTATTTGAATCACTGCCAAATGATGATCTCACAGCAGGAGCAGGGCACTGCAAGCCTCCCATTTCCCTGGTCAGAGAAGCCCGCCCAGGCCCACTGCAACCAACTAACTCCAAAGGCAAGAGTCTGCAAGAGTCCCTTATCAGCAGGCAATGAAGCCGCCTGCGTCAACAGCCAAGAAGAGCCAGGCCCCCCGCCCTTATATAAACAAGCCGTCCGCGGAAGAAAATTGGATTGTAGCCAATCATAATGAGACAGGGACGTGATCGGAACCTGCAGAGGGAAGAGAAAAAAAACTCGTCCTCACAAACCAGCTGGTCTGCCAAGGTCGACAAACAAATTCCTTGCTTGTTCCCAGGCCTGATTGTACTAACGAAAGCCAGCATTTAAAAAAAAAAAACAATTCAGTTACAGTGTACTGCTAATTAAAAGCTCCAGTTTCTAAAAAGACTTTTGTCTAACTAATTCAGCTAAAGGCAAGACATTTAAAATATGGGATACATTCTGCATTTGAAAAAAAAACGAATTAACATGGACCATTGTCAGCTGCTGAAAGAGAAATAATTTTAAAACAACATAATTGTACATTACAATGTAATTTAACATGCAAGCCATTTAAGCCAACCTAATAAAAGGGCCACATTCATACAATAAGAAACAGCCTATTATTTTCTAACTGAGTTGGTGAACTTATTAAGGCTGGTTTTGCTGACACATTTATAAAAAAACGTTGTATTTTACATATGGGAAAATAATAATATTACATTTAATATTTTTTCAAAGGCACACGGTTGCCTTTCACTAATAAAAAGCACATGTTACCATGCACTGTCGGGCAAGATTGATTATTCTCAACTTGTGATCATTGCAACCAGCACATTCCTTCCTAGATGGAAAACCCTCAAAGAAATAATTAATGAAAACAGCCCGTAGCATGCATTCTAACGGGCCACCTCCTTAACATTTCACTCATTTTCTCTCTCCGTGCAAACCCTTTATCAATCCGACTGGGTGATTTATAACTTACAGTTCCAAGGCAAACCCACACAAATTCGTAGACGCATTCCAAAAAGAATGTGAAATGAACAGAACCCTTCGCAAAGCACAAGATGGTACCTTTCCGTCAAGAAGTTGACAAAGCACATAGGCAGACCAAGGAATCAAAAAAAAAAGTCAAAATCAAACCATCAAATAATCCTTAAAATAATCCGCTGACTTTTATAGTCAGGTCAAATAACCATGCATGTTGACAGCATGTAAAAAATAAAGACTGCCATCTCAACTCAAGATATTAACCCTTTGGCAGCTCAAGCACAATCATTCCCCAATGTCCATGGATACATGGGAAAGTCATGAGCACATCTCTTCACGTTTACAGATGACACGTACACATATTTTCAAAACGTTATCCCCAAGCACCCGAGAGAGATCCAGCTCTCTCCTGCCTAACGTAATGATAACATGCCCTGTCCAAGCCATGACCACATGGCGCTATTCACAAGCCATATTTACAAGACAAACTCTTCACAAACAATATATCCAAGGCGCAATGCACAAGGAACACAGTAGATCAACATGAGAACCTGCACCTCACAAGCCACATTAACATGGTGCTATTCACAAGTCATATTTACAAGGAGCTATATTCAAAGAACTCCACAGATCATATTACAATTAACACATTTCACATTGCACAGCATAAGCAGATGCAGCAAGCAATTTAATGGGCAATTTAAAAGTATTTTTTACACACATTTATACAATTGGACCATCACATAGATGTAACTGGCTTCCTCATGTAATGCCATCCTTCAACCCTGACAGTTTAAACACCAAGATGAAAACCATTCCTTCCACCCTGAATAAACCAAATGCCATGATGTAATGCAATCTCCTCACGCTGCAACTGTTCAAGCCCATAGGTCTAACAGGCTACATAAACTGCAACATTACGCCAGATGGAACTGGCGCTCAGGGCACTCCCTCAGAACACATGGGAAACTCTCTAAGCACATGGCCAGATCACACAGGATTCGTAAGATGATGACTACGCCAAATGTTATGGCTGGATTTTCTGAGTAGGTGGGATCAGCCCCTAGGGGCCCCTCCAACCCAGCCAGAACGTAATCACATCCCTCCTCAGGACCAACTATCCAGGCACCTGTACCTACCTGAGGATGGGGAACTCGCAATATACAAGCTCATATTATTAAAAACACCACTAAATCTATAGGGATACTAAGAATACTCACTGATTACTAGGGATATCCATACCCTACACCACACTTATATTCACATCAGTTGGTCTCGCGGCCACCCTGACCCAGACCGTTCTACCCTAGGGCAGATATGACACACAATCCGGTGCGTCTACACATGGGCCTGCAGAACCCAATGCTCCCTTTTCCAAACTGTTTGCAATCCTGCAAAACTACACGCTAGTTCAACCCCCTAGCGCTCTCACTTATTCAAGCCACAATCCTGTGGGTATCGGCACTGGTAATCCTCCCCAGTGTTCTCACTAACGCCGTATATCAACGACGACCACATTCCTATGAACACCTATATATATATATATATATTGGGAAGTCTCTTCACTAAGGGTCTGCTACTACAATATTATTATGGGATGGTGTACTAACTTAGTCCCTTAGTTGCAAGTCTCCTCTCTCCCTCACTATTACTTACCTGATCAGGGGTAGCATCTGTTCAAACAGTAATACCTACCAGGAAAGATTACCCTCACTGTATGGGGACAAAGATATACACACTATGTGATTGAGTTATTTCTTGATTTAAGCGCTCCTACTCCCTTCTGATCCATCAGTGGCTCAACAGCAACTGGCTAGAAGCCAGGATAGCTTTATCATAAAACAAACTCATGCACACTAATTCACTAATTAATGGGGTCATTTATTTTATCAATAATAAAACATACATATACAAAACTATGGGGGGTCTCTATAACTAGCAGTAACTTTAACACACCGCTGAAAGAGAAGGATTAAACATAACAGGAACACTCCACTGAAAGGGAAAGGATTAGTTAGACATCCTAGGGAATAAGAACAAGATTAAGGTGTTGTAAGTGTAACTAATTCAAACTACCTCACCTATTAGAAGGAAGATTTCTCTCTCTGCCTCTGGTGGGATTAGGGCTCTCTCTCTGCCTCTGGTGGGATTAGGGCTCTCTCTGTCTCCCCCTCCTTCACCACATCACCACGCCTCTGGTTCAGTTGCTCCAGCTGACAGCCTTCTTTGATGCTCTCTGCACTGCTTTCTCTCTCCTCATCTTCAGCAATCGTCTGCCTTCTTTCTCCATTTAAGAACTGCACTCTATTCTGCAGCTCAAGCAGACATCCTCTCTCTCTCTCTGCAAGCTGTTCTGAGCTCCAAGCTGAACTGAGCTCCCAGCTGTTCTGTGCTCCAAGCTGTTCTGAGCACCACGCTGAACTGCACACCACGCTGGACTGAACTCCAAACTGAACTGACCACTCCTCCTCTCCTGTAGCTCACTAATATGGATTCCTCTCCCCTCATGGAAATTTCCACCGGAGGGCTGTCTCCTACCGAATTCCTGTGCCAGCTCCCAGGCTTCCACGCAACCGCAGTGGCCATCTGCTTGTTACGTCTGGGCCCAAGAGAAAAACACATTTCTCGGATAAGAAGCAGTCCTAACTGGATTTTCCTCTAGCACACAACAGCCTTAACTATAAACATTGCCTTTACCCTAAAAAGCCTCTCAGCTTCATCAAGATGGAGTCCCTCTAGCTCTAGGCCTGTAGGCCTGAAAGGGATGCAGAATACCTACATAAACCATACCAATGTGTCTAATATGTCAAAGCCAATAGGCAATAGACAGGTTAAAGTCAAGAATAAAGGCATATTAAGCAGCTATCCTCTTCTAGGTCTGGAAAAAAGGGCTTAAAAGGGCCAACACAGGCTAAGAATACCTATACTAGATGTGAGCAAGATTAAGGTCTATATCACTGCTAAATAAAGCCAAAAACTCTGCCATTACAGATACCGACGCTGAAGGTGGAAAGTCGAAAGGGCTGTGTACTTGCGCTGAAACAGATTCGACAATGGAATCCGAAGTCCTAACTGAAGTTGAGGCCGATCCCGCCGGTGTGGACAGAGTCAAGGCACTTTGCACCTTCTAGGGGCCAGGGGAAGGTGAAGACCCAAAAATAGCATGAAGAGAATTATAATATTCACGTATCTGAGGCAGCGTTCCCTGGCTTCAGGAAAGGTAGGAAGGCAAAGGGGTGGACTCGCCTATTGACTCCTCCACCGAAGAGTGGGAGGAGGCGGGGGGAAAGGCTTTAATCCGTGAAGTCGGGAGATGCTGCAACTTTGACCAACTGTGCCTAGCTTCCCTCCGTATGTTGATGGAGAGTGACTTTTGTGGGAACGGTTCTTGGAGCACGCCTACGAACTGACCCGAGAAGGAGAGGAACAGGGGTGGGAGCACACCAATTCACCTCCCAGCAAGGTTCGCCCCTGGCATTGTGGTAAATGCAGTTTTGGTTACTTGGTTGCTTCAAGAGTGTTTGAGTGTTTCGCCACAGTTGGCGCAGATAGTGCTGATCTCTAGACACGTGTTTCTGGTTCTTTAACCGTCATCAGTAGAGATTACAGTCTTTCAAATGTGGGTTTGCTGAGTAGGCTGCCAACATCTTTCTCAGGTCAAGTACCTCTCACAGGCATGCGGGTGCTTCATCCATGAGCTCGTCAGCTCAATGACTCACAGGAGTACTATTAAACAGGAACAGGGTTGGGAGAATACTCTGAGTTATGGTGTTACCCAGGCACCACATCCATATAGAGTGAGGGTTTGTGGCTGAGCTGTGCCAACCACAGGACCCACAAGGTTTGAAACGTAGACATAGAAGTAGAAGGCACAGTTCCATTTATGAAAACGTTGAAGTAGGCCGAAAAACAGCCTGAGTAACTGCTACCAGATCCGCGATGTAAGTGCATACTAGAAGAAACTGACTCAGAACGTGAGGGGAGGGCTTATATGCTTTCTGTCGACGTCACACCCGGAGGACGACGTTGTTCCATTGTTACTGTGTCACCCTCTGCCAACGCACAGAAATACTGCTGTAATAAATTTCAAGATCCAGTCTGTTGCCTGGGGTGAAGTCCAAGAGAAGGAATCTGCGGATAGATGTCTCTACCAGATGTACTTGCTCTCTTTTTCTTGCAACCTAAGTATACTCAGACAATGGCCACAGACACTGGCGTTAATGATATGCTGTGAAAATCAGATGGTAGTGACCCCAAACCCAAGAGAAGGGGTACCACTGGTATGTCAAATAAGAGGATTTCTCCTGGGACTGTTAAAATCCCCACCAATCAGTATTGGCGGTGGAAAGTTCCCCTAACCAATAACTCACACTCGACTATATCATGCATCCATTCCTAACGAGTTCAATTCCTCAAAGGTGGTGAAGTGACATCAGAATAACAACAAGACTAAATATAAAAAATATAGTGTGTCTTTAATAAAATTAATAATAGTATGTTCTACAACACTCATAAAACAATTTGTATATACAAAACAGTTAAAAAGTCCTATTGACCAGTCATTTTAGCACAATCCTGAAATTAAAAAGACAAATTATATAAGAGAAAGATACCACAGTGTACATAGATCTAAATATATGAAAGCTAGCGACCAAGTGTAGTTCAAACAAATAAGAAGCATCTCTAATTGGTTACTCCATACAGAACTCAATATTTATCTCTTAGAACAGGTGTCTATAGGTTATTTCATCAAAGGCGACACCAGTATGGTTCTTTGGATGTAACATTCAATGATGCGTCGACGCGTTTCGGTGTCTCATGTGTTTCTCTATGCCACCTTCTTCAGGACAATATGTATGTGTAAAGCAAGCTTTCTTCTTATAACGGTATATATAACCTTGTTGATATGCTTACACCAGCCAGGACATCAATATACTGGTGGCACTGGGAGACAATAGATCGAGCGGTAACCTGCTTGGTATCCAAAAGTTCCCCCTAGCATCTCAATGGGACACCATGGTGTCAAAGCTGCGGGAATTGGTCAATAACACCGGGGAACCGCAGGGTGATATTCAAGACAAGCACACACAACCAATTCTCCCTTGGCAGAGGTGATGTGTAGCCCCGACCTCCAAAGAGATATGGCCCTCTCCTTGCAACATTCTGTGGTCCTTAGGCCCGGATGGAGCTGGCATTCTCAGTCATACTAGGCATGGCAGTAGGTCTCTTGTGACTCCCTCATCCCTCCTTGCTTCAGTTGTCCTCCTTTTGTTGTACCCTATGTCCACAGTTTGGCCTCAGCTGCACTGCGTCTGAAATCTTCACGAGCCAGCCAGATTTAAGATTTTCATGCGCTGCTGCTCCTTTTGTACAGGCACTGTCAGGAGTCTACACTTAACCTTTGTTACACCACACCTCTGTCCCCCTTCTCTACGGAGGAGTACTGGATAATGTAACACTTGCAGTTAACTGATCATGGTATGTAGCATTGCTATGGTTATATGCTGTAAAATGTGCAAAATGTTAATAAAAAGATTTAAATAAAAAAAAACCAATAATGAAAACAAACCAGGAACTGGGTAAGTGTTTAACAATATCCAATCTTTTGAAAGGATTGTGAACTGAGTATCTTGTATTGTTCAATAAAACACTAATTCCTTGAACATTCAGTTGACGGAAATGCCCAGTGCATTTTGGGTTAGGAAATCCCTTTTTCAGGGGACTATATAAATATAAAAGACAAATACTGAATTTGTAAATATTCTATATAGTCTACAGGGTGGAACACCCCAACCCGGTGATGTTAACCCAGAAAATGGCAAAATATGAGAGAAAAGTTCACTAGTGGGTAATTCTAATTGTGCTACCAACGGTCAACCAAAACTTGTGGCAGTAAAACAATGTGAGACAGAATTCCCTTGAGGTCCCGAAAGATTGATGAAAGAAATGAAATATGAAAGTCTGTACACCTGGGGGCGCTAGGGGGGGCGGGCTAACAAGATGGCCGCACTGTAGTGAAGCTCTGACCGCCCGGGACTTCAATCCAAAAATATAATGTGACTGGTAAATGTAATCAACTCAAACTTACACAAAAACGGCAGCGGTAAAGAGCTGATGGCGGAAGCGGGAGAGAGGCCGCTATGCTAGACGCCTTGAGAGGTAGAATCAAGAGTCCACTGCAGCACGCCCTGACAATCGGTGAGGGGCTGAAGAAAACATCACACACCAAGTAAGGCGCAAAGGCGATTAAGGCTGAAATGTGAAGGGTGACCCCCGCTGCAGAAAGCGCGATCTGGACAATGTGATAACGGTTCACCACCTCTCTCATTGGTGAACACCACTAGTGGCAAGCAACAGACTTGAAGCATAATAAAGGCCATATACATAAACTGTACAGACAAAACGAAGGTTAAAGCTGGCCAAAGCAAAGAATACAAAACACGAGATGCGCCCGCCATTTTGAGCCGTGTATAAAGCTTCAGTGTGCATCGGCCACTGAACAGAGAAAAGTGCAGAAAAGACACACACTATAAAACACTCAAACAGAGCGACTCATAAGACTATAGGAGCATTGCCCTCATAATGTGGTAGAACTGAAAACCAAATTCATGACTGAACGATTGGGATGAAATAAAGTCCAAAATACGGAGTGTCACACCAGGAATAGGGCAATACAAATCCACACATCACACTAAAGACGTGCCTCATGTACCGTACTGTAAAACTGAGGAGCGGTAGGCAAGGGCACACAGAGACACACAGGTTGAAATAACTTAAACCATACATCGTAGGTAAGGCCCCATCAATAGGCTGATCAGATCGTACACGCTGTACACCTCTCTTAGTAGAACACCAAGGATAAACAAAAATGGGAAAAACAGATGGAAAACAGGCCATGCTGCCGTTCGAGGTGCAAAAAACGCAGAGAGGACAAGCACTAGACCCTGAAGCGGAAGCAGGCGACCAGATGGCACATAACTCAGAGGACATGGATTTGAAAGCACTGATAATAACAATGAAAAGTAGCCTCTCATCAATTGAAGCCAAGATGGATGGAATGTGCGCCAGCATGGATTTCATTACACAGAAACTTGAAAAACAAGATGGGAGCTGGGGAAGCAGAAAACAGGATATGGACTCTGGAAGATGATCAGGCGCAACAAACTGGAAAAATGGACAAACTACTCAAAGTGATCGCTGCACAACATAAGAATTCTTGGAATTCCACAATCTACCAACACAGGAAGAATGGAAGATTACATAGAGAAATTACTCATCACATGTTTCGGCAGGGACAGCTTCTCCAGCTTGATGATTGTTGAGAGGGCACATAGAACACAAGCATCAAAACCTCCATCTGCTGCTCTGCCAAGACCATTAGTGGCGAAGAAACTAAACAACAGGGATCGCGACACAGCGCCATGAAGGGCCAGGGAGCTGAAGACAGTGGTGTTCAACAACAACACAATATCGCTATACCCTGCCTTCAAGCTAGCTGTTCAGGAGGCATGCAAGAAATTCCTGACAGTGAAAAAGAAATTGAAACAGGTGGGATAGAATATGCCATGATGTATCCCTCTAGGCTGAGGCTAACCCATAATGGCATGAACTACTTCTGCAATACTCCGCATCAAGTGGCAGAATTCCTTGGAGCAAATACACACCAAGCCAAACATATAGAACATTCGCCCACAGCCAACAGCGTATTGTCGCCTCAGCACGAGGAGGAACAATAAATGCATAAGATTTAAAAGTGCCATATAAAGGAGCAGATTCAGAAATCAGAGAAGGAGGATGCAGCGAAGATCATCACACAGACTCCTCCAGAGGATGCCGGAAATTAACCTTCAAAAGATATTTACTAAGAGCAACTGCACAACGTAGGAAGACTACAAATGGATAGAAATAGACACAGAGACTACCAGACACTGAAATTAAATAGCCCAGGCACCCGCCTGTGCAGCGAAAGCTGGACGGGGGCTCAGCCTCACACCCTGGAAAACACACCCAAAAGGAAATTCCCCCAGTTCTACCAGTATGCGGAGAAAGACAAATATTTGTTCTTGTTACTCTCCTAAAGAGGGCCTGTTGAATGTGTTGTTAGTAAGCCACATAGTTAGTTGCAAAATGTGCAATCTAAACACTTAAAGGCCAATATCTCATATTGTCAAAAGCAACACCTAATCAGAGAATATATTGAATATAACGAATGGGAGATATGCCGAAAGTATGAGAAAGAGACAATGCTAATGGCACTGGCTTACAAGTTTGTTAAGGGGAGGGAACGGAGGGAGGGCACACTCCAGGGCAAGTAGGGATGGCCCTTATGGGAGGGGGGTAGGGGAAGTATTTTAGACAACAAATGTGAAGCAGAGAAAAGGGACATGGAATTTGCAAAAAATTGTGACCAAACAAATACAAACAAAAAGACTGAATGTACATACTAACAAGGAATAATGACATGCAATAGTGCCAACAACGATCAGGCTATGGGAATGGGATTGTAGACATGGAATCTGAGAGGGCTAGGGGACCACCATAAGAGAAGACATTTATTGGCATATATGGATGGGCATCAGGTGAACATTGCTATGATTCGGGAAACACATGTAAATCCGTCAAACACTGTTACATTTTTCTGCTAGATGGGCCTCTCATAGATATTTCTCCTCGTATTCAACATACTCGAGAGGTACTGCTATACTTATTTAAAAAAAACACGCCATATGTAGCAGAAGGATCACTATGTGATCCGTAGGGCCGTTATTGTATTGCATGGGGCAGACTGAAAATCAGCTCATGGACATTTGGCGAAATCATCACCCTAATCTGAGGGAAGGAATGTTTCATTCAGCAGGACAAGGTAGCTGGTCTAGATTAGACATTTGGTTAACTTCCAAAGAATTAGTGACGTACGTCACTTCTGCGCACCATGTGGCGCGCACATATTCAGACCATGACCCAGTTTACATACAACTGTCCCCCCCAAAGGCTGGATATAGATATATAGAATGCCGTTTACCTGCCACAACATTACTAGACTCAGCTTTCAAAGTAGAGCTGGAACAGGAGCTAGAAGAATTTTTAAATAATAATATAGGCTCTGTTCCTCTATTAACCACGGTCTGGGAAGCATTAAAAGTTACAGTCAGAGGCATATGCATATCTAAAGCAGGAGGCAGATTGAGAGATATCATAAAAACTAAATCTGAACTGGAAGCTAAACTAAAACACCAAGAGAGACATCTGCAGTAGAATAAAGCAAACAACACCATGGCAAAGATCAGGGAAGGGCTCACAGAATATCAGGAAACAGCAGAATAGGAGTGCCTATTCCGTGGAAAATACCATTAAGCTAGAAAATATGGAGAAGGGGAAAGACCTGGGAAGGCTTTAGCACAGCTCACCCCTACCCCCCCCCCCCAAATCCACAAATTATGTCTTGGGACTCCTAAATGAGGAAGGCATAGAATGCAAAGACACGTTGGGAATTGCAAGCTTCTTCACTGTACACTATAAAGCCCTATACTCCTCACGCAGCTCCAAACAGGCAGACACAAGGGAATACCTTGAGAAGATAAAACTAGCATGGCTATGTAACGGCCATAGAGAATTCTTGGCAGCTGAGTTGGAAGAAGAGGAAATTAGAGTAGCAATAATGCAAATGGGCAATGGAAAAGTTCCAGGGCCTGTTGGGCTGACAATTGAATTTTACAAAACGTATATAGATATATTGGCCCCATTCCTAAAAAAATGTATGAAAATGCAGTGCAAACAGGTATTTTACCACAATCAATGTGAGAAGCCCTTATAGTTTTGCTTTTAAAACCAGGCAAAGCACATAATAATACAAACTCGTACAGGCCACTATCCCTTATAAAATGTGATGTCAAAATTCTGGCCAAAGAGCTAGCTAATTGATTAAGTTTATTAATGGACAAACTAATTCGGCCCGACCAGGCTGGATTTGTGCCAAGGAGAGCCACCTCTCACAATTTATGTACCCTGTTCGCCGTCATGCAAGACATAGATCAGGAAGAAAAAGCAGTGGCGTTTTTCTTAGATGCTACAAAAGCATTTGATTCTCTCGAATGGGAATATTTATTCTCAGTTCTGATACAAATGGGGTTCCCACCAGGATCTCTGGCAGGGGTAAAATTGCGATACCCTAAGCCAAGAGCATCGTTGCTTGTAAATTGAATGCGCACTCCTAAACTAGAAATATCCAGAGGCACAAGACAGGGGTGCCCACTGTCACCCCTGTAATTTGCCATAGCAATGGAGCTGTTGGCAGCCATTCTCCGGCAACATCTCAAAGAACATGCGCTAGATTATCCCACCAGGCCGGTGCTGGTTTTGCTATCTGCGAGAATCAGAAATAGGATTAAATGGCATTATTCGCAAAATCATCATATTTGGGGCATATTCAGGTATAACAATAAACTGGGAAAAATCGCAGATCTTCCCACTCAACCAAAACCCTCCAAAGACCCTACTGAAGTTCCCTATACAATGGTGTGACACAGAACTACGATATCTGGGAATAAACATTACTAAAGACAGGGCAGAAATAATGAAAGCAAATTACGGCAGAGTTCTCAACTCGGTGGAAGAGGCTATCTATAGATGGATTGCAATGCTGCTATTATTGGCCGGGCGCATTGCGCTAATGAAGATGGTAATATTGCCCAAATTCCTATATTTATTTATAAATATACCCTATGCACCAAGCCGGCCCTTTTTTGTCAGACTTAAAAGCCAACTAATCAGACTAGACGAGGTAAACAATCCATACTAATATTATAAAGAGAGAGCCCAAACCTTTGAGGCGGGTAATCTCAGGAACCACAGCACCAATCACAACACCCAATACAGCGTTGGAAAGGGCAGTTGCAGCAGAAGGACATAGGCTATGCAGACGCCCACCATATACATTTAAAAGGTAAAAGAACCGTGCCAGCTAAGTAGTCCCTTATGGGCGTGTCTGCGTTGTGCTGTGGGCGTGTGCTGGGGGCGTGAAAAGCGCTGGGGGCGCGTGGTACGTTCTACCCTTCATGCCATGTCTCATATCGTCTGCTAATCCCACCCTGCTCCCTTTAAATACCCCTGCACCCCATAATCAGAACCCACACTTACTCCTTAAAATACCCCAACACCCTTAAACACTAACCCATCTTAACCCTATAAATATACCCTGTACCTCAAAACCCAAACCTATCCCTAAACCCTAAAAATACCCCGTACCCCAAAAACCGGACCTAGCCCTGAACCCTATAAATACCCCTGTACCTCAAAACCCAAACCTACCCAAGAAACCCTAAAAATACCCCTGTACCCCAAAACCCCAAACATAGCCCTGAACCCTAAAAATACCACTGTACCCCAAAACCCAAACCTACCCCTGAACTCCAAAAATACCCCTGTACCCCAAAACCCAAACCTAGCCCTGAACCCTAAAAATACCTCTGTACCCCAAAACCCAAACCTAGCCCTGAACCCTTAAAATACCCCTGTACCCCAAAACCCACACCTACCCCTGAACCCTAAAAATAACCCTATAACCCAAAACCCAAAGCTAGCCCTGAACCCTAAAAGTACCCCTGTACCCCAAGACCCATACCTATCCCTAAACCCTAAAACTACCCCTGTACCCCATAACCCAAAACTATATCCAAACACCCCAAAACATATACCTCAGTACCCCAAAACATATACCCCTATACCCATAATTACCTTATCCAAACATTAAAAATAAACATGCTTTTACCATTCATGCATTTACAGCGAATTTTGTTGTAAATGTATGCATGGTAAAAGCATATCAAATGTAATGCCATGCGTTATAATGGCATTGCGGAGTCATGGTACTTTCGTAATGAAAGTATGCGGAGTGAAGGTATGCGGAAAGAAAGTTGCGGAATAATGGGTATTTTCCCTCCCCTGGTAAGTACATTGGCGGCACGGTGGCCCACATCTCCAGCAACATACTCATATTTTTTCACCACCCATTTGAAAAATGCACAGGTCTCTCTCATTGATGGCCAGTACCGACATACTCTTTTAGACACACCTCCCGCCACAAGTTCTAGAATTGCGAACTTTAGAGCTGGGGAGCTACGTTCGAATCTCGGCATCCGCTCAACATCCTGTGATTCCAGGCAAATCGCTTTGTCTCCCCGTGCCTACCACAAATGAATGTGTTCTTCTGTAATGTAAATTGTGCTCATGCCATGTTGTCGAGTTCGCGCTAAATAATATTGCAAGGAAAAATAAAGTAGGGAAACTCGAGTTCACACACTACTGAACGCGCACTCATAAGTGCATCAGCAGTGCACTGTGAATCGGAGCGTTTCACAGGCCTGTCACAGATGAGAAATGCTATCAAAACGAAATCCTACAAAACAATATACTACTGGCCGGCAGCAATTCATATCCGGACAACGTCAGGAAAGGCTGCTAGTCTTGTATAAAATGGAGCACCCTTGTGCTGCCTTTTGCACAAGGGGGCTTTGAAGCGCCAGATCCTGAAAATATATTACCTCAGCACACAAGCTCAATATGCTGCATACTGGTTTAAGTCATCGCTGTTTATGACGCACCTAGCAGTAGAGCAAGGATATATGGCACTCACCCCCATGACAGGGTTTTTAGGTACAGAGGGATAAGCAGCAAGCGGTAGATCAGTAGCATGCACAAACCGAGCATGGAAAAAGATTGCGCAAAAAGCAAAAACCCCAATGATATACTCACCATTACTTCCAGTAGCACACCAGCAGTTACGCAAGAAGGGATATGCAAGGGCATGCTTTTAAAGTATAGCATAAACAGATGGGGAAACATGTGTGACAAAGGAGAATTTAGATGAGAAAATATATTTTTTGGGGAGAGAGAACCCACAGTCATGGATCACTTTCTGTATACAAGGCTTAGGCAAAATGTTAAAGCACCAACACCTAAATTTCCAGAAGAACCTCCCATTCTGTTAACTATGCATCTGTTGCTGAGTGGCGGGATATCACATGCAGTGTCAAGCATATATAAACTGACTAACGGGAAGGAAGGGGGAAACAGTCTGAAGGCAAGGGAGGGATGGGAGCAGGAACTGGGGCATCCGATAACAGTTGAAATATGGCTGTACTACTGTCTACAAACTGAGAGAATCACTGCAAGTAGTAGATTAAGAATCATACATTTAACTTTTTACACAGAATGTACTGTACAATGGCATAGATGCACAGACTCAAACTGAACTGAGAGAAAATGATGTTTGTGACAGATGTGGGAAGGAAAGTGCTGATTTCATGCATCTGGCGTGGTTGTGCCCGAGGATAGCCAAATACTGGGCGGAGGTGGGGAAGGTGCTGAACGAAATAGCAGAAATGCGCGTTGACCTAACTCCAGAGGTGGGACTGCTGGATACACAAATAAAATAGAAGGGCAGATCAAATGACTGGTTGCGCTGGGATTACTACTAGCAAAGCGTAGAGTAGCCTGTAGATGGGGAAGAGGCAGAGCCCCTAAATTCAAGGACTGGCTTAAAGATATGACCTTCTGCCAAGAGCAAAATTGCACATATGTAGAGCTTCTCCCACTAAGCTCCAGGCCACAAAATATGTGGGAACCATTTCAAACTTACCTTAGGCATGTGAAGAGTACTGAAGAAGAACCATAGATGCCCAACAAATAACTAAAGAGTAGAAAATATAGAAGATATGATTGAGATGCAACATTAGATTAATTAGTATAAAATAATGTTCTGTATGACATGCCAATAAAATTAGCAAAGACAAAGAAAGTATGATTGTAAACCCAATTATATGTATGTACATAGTATTCCCGAAACCGAAAGAAAACTCTGACAGTAAGAAGATAAGTCAAGTAGATATAACTTGTGTTGTCTGTATTGTATAATGGAAAATGCAACTAAATAAAGTTTTGAAAAAAAAAGTCTGTACACCCGAAAACTTGTGCACCGAAAACCGCGTGAACCATTGTGGTGTAAGAACTACTATGGTGTGTAAAGACGCTTACTTAATGTAAATACAAATTCCACCAATCAATCATTGGCGATATTCTCAGAAGTGAAATAACACTACGTAATCTAAGAAAAACAACAAAAAATTTCACATCAATAGCCAGCACAAGGCAATACCCTGAATATATGGAAGCAGGCATCTGAAAAGTATGGTACCTTTGAATGATCGATATCCAGGAAAAAACTGCAATGGGCTACTAAACAAGTACTCCAGGTCCAGTGTTCGAGCTCGCAACACTAAAAGGACCCAAAAAAGAGCAATATGAATGCTGGTAACAGCATCAAACTGGCCAGAATATGACCTGAACTATACCAACAATGTTAACTACCAGTCTGCCAGAGTACGTGTGAACAGAAGGAAGACGCTGTATGCTGTGGAAACCTTGGTAAGTGCACTCCATATTTAAGACAACACAGAGAAATGGAAAAAGTACTGTGGCACGTGGGTCTAAACGTGGTCGCCATCTTAAAATATGTAACCAGTAATGATGAAATTCCCGCCACCAATGAAGCGGCACTCAGGAAACACAGGAAAAAGAGAAAAGCGGCAGAAAAACAATGTGAGTACTGTAAGCAATATGAAGCTGACCGCAATTTCGCCCAAACCGTGTACAAAAATAGAAATAAAAACCTACTGTTCTGGCAGAATACACGCACACCTGTTGAAAGGCGCCATATGCTCTAAAAAACTTGATGAGTGGCGCCATATTTGAGACAGGCAAACAAGTATCTAGCCGCGCAACAACAAAAATTGGGACCACTGCTTAAAATGTGTTAAATGCAATGAGCAGCAGAGCCTGACAACGCGTCAAAGTAAACGTGAGCTCAATACCACACAGCGATAGGAAACTATAAACGAGCATGTGCTCATGTGAGCACATGGTGCTGAACGAGTATGGTGGACAAAACAGAGCACTCCTGTACATGTAAGTAGGCAAACTGTGTAGTAATATAAATTATCTACCAAGAGGAGAGAAAGCAAAAAGAAAAGGAAATAGGGAAAAAAGGAAAAAAAGAAAAGAAAAAGCGCAGATGAAGAAAATAGTTCTCATGACAAATGTTGAAACTTGAAATTGTATCTCATGTTTGCCATTATGAGTCTGGACAATACGGAAACAGCTGCGAAATACGGGTTCCTAGTACTACATTGTTACATATAAACAAAGAAACAGACCTAAATCATATTACAAAGTAGAGAACATGAAATGCAATTACCTTTCTACAGTGAACGTCACAATTACAGGAAACAAATCATATACATTTTATCATTCAACCCATTGGGGGTCAATTTATTGAATTTCTTTATCCACCAAATCTCCCTCTGGGATAATAGTTTGGAATTGTCTTTGTCTACACTGGTCTGTAAATTCTTCAACATTAAAAACCTGAGTTGAGCTATGTTGTGTTTGTGTTCTAAATAATAATAATAATGATAATCTTTATTTGGCATATAAAAATATATGACATAAAAGATACAATGGGGGAGAAAATTACAAAAAACAATTTGATGGACAGAATGTAGATCAATGTCTTACATTCACCCCAGTACAAGGATCTGGCCTAAATCCATCGTTTTTTGCACTCCACACCACCCTGGGTCAGATAATGGCTTTATGCAAATCAGCTCTGACCCTGTGCCCCATGGGAACAGTCCAGTCCGAACTACAACAGCCATATCTTTCCTTACCCCAGTACACTCAGGGAGAAAATTACAAAAAACAATTTGATGGACAGAATGTAGATCAATGTCTTACATTCACCCCAGTACAAGGATCTGGGCCTAAATCCATCGTTTTTTGCACTCCACACCACCCTGGACGTGGGTCCCAGGCACTCCACACCACTGGAGTCAAGCTAGCCGGGCTGATGAGAGGTGTTACCTCGAAACCGGTCCGGTCCTCGGATGCTTGATTCCGTTCTGGGAAGGACATGGCTTTTGTAGTTCGGACTGGACTGTTCCCATGGGGCACAGGGTCAGAGCTGATTTGCATATCGCCATTGTCTAACCCAGGGTGGTGTGGAGTGCAATAAAACGATGGATTTGGGCCCAGATCTTTGGACTGGGGTGAATGTGTGACATTGATCCACATTCGGTCCATCACCTGTTTTGTTTGCAAATTCGCCATAGGTGCGCTGGGGATGCTCAGACGTGGGTCCCAGGCACTCCACACCACTGGAGTCAAGCTAGCCGGGCTGATGAGAGGTGTTACCTCGAAACCGGTCCGGTCCTCGGATGCTTGATTCCGTTCTGGGAAGGACATGGCTTTTGTAGTTCGGACTGGACTGTTCCCATGGGGCACAGGGTCAGAGCTGATTTGCATATCGCCATTGTCTAACCCAGGGTGGTGTGGAGTGCAAAAAAACGATGGATTTGGGCCCAGATCTTTGGACTGGGGTGAATGTGTGACATTGATCCACATTCGGTCCATCACCTGTTTTGTTTGCAAATTCGCCATAGGTGCGCTGGGGATGCTCAGACGTGGGTCCCAGGCACTCCACACCACTGGAGTCAAGCTAGCCGGGCTGATGAGAGGTGTTACCTCGAAACCGGTCCGGTCCTCGGATGCTTGATTCCGTTCTGGGAAGGACATGGCTTTTGTAGTTCGGACTGGACTGTTCCCATGGGGCACAGGGTCAGAGCTGATTTGCATATCGCCATTGTCTAACCCAGGGTGGTGTGGAGTGCAAAAAAACGATGGATTTGGGCCCAGATCTTTGGACTGGGGTGAATGTGTGACATTGATCCACATTCGGTCCATCACCTGTTTTGTTTATAAAAGATACAATATCATCAGCACATCAGTATAAAACAGTGATCATAAAAGAGAAAAACAGTCAAGGGGAAGAAAAGACAATACAAGCAGTGGACAGCAACTACTAAAAAAACATTAAAAGACTCTACAGGCTACAATAATTGGTACATAAGTCAGTTACATTTCATCAGCTTTTATGTTCCCCTAGTGGTTCTGAACTTTAAAGAAGATCTTAGGAAATTAAAGATACAGAATAACATGAAAGCATCAGGGGACAGTTTTAAAAACAGCAGAGCCACACAGGCCTGCTTAAATCTAAGTTTCCTTAAAAGCCCCTTGAGAAACACTCTTCTCGGGAATGAATAATACGGACACAGGAGAACAAAGTGAAGGGTATCCTGTGAAGACCTACAGTCGCAGACACAGAGCCCTTCTTGTTCGACATGTGCCGTATACCCGGCGGGTACAGCCACTAAATGATGTAACAAATTCAGCCTAAACCGTTTAATTAAGAATCTGTTGTGTGCACTGGCTAAAAGGGTTAGGTATTGTTCTATAGTTTGTGTTGACATGACTAGTATATAATTTCTAACCATGGGTTTTTGCAATTCATTTTCCTCCTTTTGTGCTAGGGTATATTCGAAGAACAGGTCTTTAATAGGGGCTTTGTCCCGCGAGCACACCCTGTCTGGGTGGGAGAACAAATTATCTCTACGCATCATGGTCAGGGTGTCCTTTACATATTTCAGCCACAGGATTTTTAACGCGTGGTCCAAAGAGAGACAGTCCTGAGCTATTTGCCTATTAAAACCTGTTTCCTCATTGGATCATATGTTCACCCAACACAAGAGGGGTTTCACTGCCACCAGGTCAGAAATATATTTACCCCCGGCTCTTCATGGACAATAAACGCAGGGGTGCTCGTGGGACTTTTCAACAGACGCCTAAAATAACTATTTTCTTTACTTTGTAGTTTATCTGTCCTCACAAATACCCAGACCTCACTTTCATATAAAATCTTGGAACTGCAAAAGGAATTATACAATTTTAAGATTGTCCCAGGCAACCAGTTGCCTAATCTATGAGCAAAGCTTGCAATCACTCCCGTGGACTTTGTGAAACCAAAACACTTGCCCTCTAATAACTGTTTAAAACTCAGTTTTGCATCCAACAAGATACCTAAATATGAGAAGGCCGGTACTTTCCCAAGAATATGTGTGCCAACTGTGTAGGTGTTTGACTTCCTACTCTTCCTCCCTACTTCCATTATGTAAGATTTTCTTAGGTTGGGTGACAGATCCATCTTTTCCATAAACCCTACGAACCTATCTAGTAAAATCTGCAGACCCTTTTGTGTGTGAGCAAGAAGGACTGCGTCATCCGCGTAAAGTAGGACTGCAACTGATCTAGCACCTACTTTTGGAGTGTCTGCTTTTAATGCGGTTAATGCTGAGTCAAGGCTGTTAATATAAATTGTGAATAAAAAAGGAGCTAAAATACAGCCCTGCCTGACCTCACACAGACACCTAAAATAATCTATGATCTTCCCCTCTTCCGTATGTTTTACTGCAGCAGAAGGGTTTAAATGTAATGCCATTAGTATGTTAATTAAGGCCGGACCTACCCCAAGCAATCCCTTAAGGTTCTAAAGTTTGCAGCTGCTGAATTTATTACCTTCACCAAGATTGGCGCCCATACCTCCCGGTTACAACGAAAAAGGTCAGGGGGAATCCCGTCTGGTCACGGGGCTTTATTCCGCGCAAGACAATCTATTCCCAATCTCAATTCATCTAAAGTAAAAGAGATAGCATCCCTACTCTGGGCGATACTCACTATCTGCAGGTCATCCTCTCTCTGAGGCTCATTATACAGCCCCTCAAAATGAGCCTGCCATTGTTCTGGTAAGATGTTATGAGCTAGGTTCGGGTTATTAGAATCTTTAAAACATGGGCTGTTGATAACCTTTCAGATGCGAGTGGAGTCCTTTAACTCCGCGGCCTCTTCTAAATCCTCCCATGCCCTCGATTGTAGTTGACGCTTCCGTGTCCCGACTACTTGCTTATACATTTTGCGGCAGGTCGCAATCTGGCTCCAATCGCTAGGTAATTGTTTAAGGACCCTCTTTAGAGGTCTGAGGGCCTGCGAGCATTGCCCATCAAACCATCCTGGCGCCTCCCTAAAACACGGAGGTGCAGGTGCTTTTAATAGATTATCTACTGATTGCGCAATAGCTGTAAATGATTGAACTAACACACGACCCTGTATTTCTGGGTCTAAACAATTCTGAATCTCCTGCTTACCTCTCTTAAAAAGGGAGTTATTAAATGAAGCTGTACCGACCTGCATCCAACGGAGCCGCCTGCCTTGGTCAGTTGCAGAAATCAGCCCCCCATCAATCTATGCAAAACCAGGCGATATCGAGGGGCAAACAAGTGACATGGTTACCAGATTGTGAACACTGAATGCACTGTGACAGATATTAAAACAGGTAATAAACCTCCTCACTATTTGAGAAACAAAAATAAAATCAATAAATAACGCACAGCCTCTTACCTTATAAGTGGGGGGCACAAATATGTCAGGGTAATGGACAATCATATCCATTGTGTGGGTTAAGCCAAAATTGTATAAGAGCACACTCAACTCCCGCCGTGCTTGTGTGTGTTCCATGTGTGGCCAACCAGTCACAATCGGTCACCCTCAAATTATGACACAGGTGGCAATTAAAATCTTCAGCCAATATTAGATGTGACTAAACTCGGCCTTCAGATTGTAATTTCTGTAATCAGCTACTTAATTCGCCCAGGGATTTTAGTCCCTGTGAGTTTGATTGTGCGTTATAAAAATTAATAAGTGCCAGACGATGAGCATTGCTTACCAATGTTAAGCCCTGTACTATACCCGATTCCCATGGCATGGGGTTCCACCTCCCCTGAATCCTTAAATCTACAAACATAATAAGCCCCCCCCCCGGCTCTCCCTGCACTAGACCTTAGTGCTGGGCAGAAGAAAGTTTTGTAACCTTCTAAAAAGAAGGTATTTACTGGCTCCAATGTTACCTGCATGCAGATTATATGGAAATGTCTAATCTAATGGAGCCACTGCTCATCCCGGAATTTACTCACCAAACCTGCCACATTCCACGAAATACATTTTAAGTCACCCTTGATTCGCCACACCTGGTGGCCAAAAGGGTTAGTAGTAGCCCCATCTACACTGGGTGACCTCCTTTCACTTTGAACCCTGCGCTCCTGATGGACTTCACAAGTTGCCCCACCAGTGACCTCCACCCTCCCACTTGGTTCCTCTATGTATTCCACCCTTTTTTCAACCAATTTTGCTATGCTTGCTCCCTCAAAGCATCAATCTATATCATTCAGATCCCTCAGAGGAGCGAATGCATTTCTTAGGTTCGGGGGGCCCCCACCCATACTCGGGCCATCTATCTGTGGAGCCGCCCATTGAGGGGATATAATATTAGAAGGGGGTGTATAAAAAAAAGCTAATGGTACTGGTTTCATCCCGGAACCTGTCATAAGTGATTGCGGAGATGCAAACTAGATCTTCTGGGCCAGTGCCGGGTATCTGAGCATGACAATCATGCTGTCCCCAGGGAATATTTTTTTAGACCTACCAATCCATGCCACCCTTCTTGCCATCAGGATGTGCCTTTGTTCCGAAGTATTAACCGAGGTTACCTTATTTATCAACTGAACACTAGACTCCTCCTGTGTACTGTCTAGTCCTGGTACCCCCACTAGGACCACTGTGTAAGGACAGCTTGCTGGGGTGAGATCTATAACTGGCATGTTTAGGGTGTTATGGGCAAGCTGGTCAACATCACTGGCCAGGCGAGCATGATGTTAAGGTTCCCCATGGGAGCCTTTACCAGTCGGCCCCCTGTTAGGGCAAGTCATCTGGTCAGACGTAGTCAGCCCCAAAGCCTGCCCCCACGGTTCCCCCATCCTATTGTACCCCTAATCAATGAAGGGTTCTGTAGCTCAACGCATGTCTGTACCAGTGGGATAACACTAGAAATTAGATGGTGTTGGACATTACACTTGGGGGCAGCAGTCTGTGTGGATTGGCCAGCCAGAGGCAATGATTTTCCAATATTCAAGAGTAAAACCTTTATATCAGAGAAAGTTTTTGATAGCTCACTTAGAAAATCTTTAAGAAGACAAGAAACCAATGCCCCAATTTTTTCCTTAAGGGACCCCCACAGTTCTTCAGCATCCTTCACATCCTTAGCACATTCCTTGGCGCCCCTAGAGTCTGGGCGTTTAGTGTCTTCTCCCAATTTCTCCCTAATTTCTTCTGTACTTTCCGCTGTCTCTTTGGGGCTGGTGGGCCACTTTGGTCCGCACGGCGAGTGGTAAGGTGTATGGCCCTACTCCGTGTAGTCTGGCTGGCTGCAACACTGTTTATACTGGTGCTGATACTCTGGTTTGGGCTCACCGATTCTTCTGCATCCGCCCCTGCCCCTGTCTTAAAGTGGCTCCTACTCCATTTCCCTCCACGTTTTCAACTACTAATGACATATTCCCATCCAATGTCAAACCTATTAGTCCAGCCCTGCGAGAGCCTCCTCTCAGCTTTGTCAATTTCTTTAGAGATTGCCCTCACTGCCGTTATTAGGAAAGAGTCAATAGTACCCTAGGTTGAATCAGGTGATGAGCCTGTGGGGGTATTCTTCCTTTTCCCCATACTGTGCTTAGATCAACAGGCTTGCCCTAGCAAGCCCAATCACAGGCCACAGGCAGGGGGCAGTTATAAGATCTGACCACCACAATGCAACACTCCCAGCACTCCCCTATCATGCTCCTGCAACGGGTTATAAAACGGTCGTCACTTACATAGGGAGCCGTGTAGAGCCACAATTGGCTAAGGATATCCAGCAGCAGATGTTAGAGGTGTTGCCCGGCCCGGCCACCTCCGGTCAGTGACAGGCAAGGACGGGCCCGCCCTTGGTCCAGCGCGGCCCGCGCCGCGGGGGTCGATGCTATGCTTTATAGAGTGATGGTCAGGCCTCAGCAGCTGTGATGAATTTACGGCAATGCACCCTGGGATTCCGAGTCCCACCAGGGTGTGGATTAGGGGCAAGGGGCCTGACACCAGCAGGTCAAAAAGGCAAGGATGCAGATGTTTGGATCCTCACCTCGGTGCAGAATTAAGTCCAGCAACAGTCCGCAAAGTAGAAGCTCGTCCCACGCCGCGGAGGTCGAGGCAGCTCTTTATAGCGCGAAGGTCACACCTCCCTCCTCGGCAGCTTGATGAATTTACAGCGATGCACCCTGGGACTCCGAGTCCCACCAGGGTGTAGATTAGGGTCAAGGGGCCAGGCACCAGCAGGTCAAAAAGGCGAGGATGCAGGCGTTTTGATCCTCACCTCGGCGCAGAATTAAGTCCAGCAACAGCCCGCAAAGTAGAAACTCATCCCGCGCCGTGGGTGTCCAGGCAGCGCTTTATAGCGCGATGGTCACACGGCCCCCCTTGGCAGCTGTGATGAATTTACAGCGATGCACCCTGGGACTCCGAGTCCCACCAGGGTGTGAATTAAGGGCATGGGTCCAGATACCAGCAGGTCAAAAAGGCGAGGATGCAGGCGTTTTGATCCTCACCTCCACGCAGAATTAAGTCCAGCAGCAGCCCACAAAGTAGAAGCTCTTCCCGTGACACTGGGGTCGAGGCAGCGCTTTATAGCGAGATGGTCTCGCCTCCCCCCTCGGCAGTTGTGATTAATTTACAGCGATGCACCCTGGGACTCCGAGTCCCACCAGGGTGTGGATTAGGGGCAAGGGGCCAGGCACCAGCAGGTCAAAAAAGTGAGGATGCAGGCGTTTTGATCCTCACCTCTGCGCAGAATTAAGTCCAGCAACAGCCCGCAAAGTAGAAACTTGTGTTCTAAACAGTGTGCAGCTAGATTAGATTTAGTATTCTGATTGCAGATCATGCTCTTGTGCTCTGTTATTCTAATCTTAATCTTGCATTCTGCCTTGCCTATGTACATTAAGCCACAAGGGCAATTTATGTAGTAATCGGAATCACCTGAATATATTAGTTTTGATGGGTTTCCCTGTCCGTGGGTGGGTGATGGTATTTGATGTTGTTGAACACTTACACAGTTTCTGTTTTTAATTGTTCAATTGATATTAACAACCAGATTGAATTTTCAATTAAATAAACAACAGAATGTTAACTGATTAGGTGTTGAATTTGAATTGAAGCTGTGTGACCAGGTATCAAGTGAAGCATCACTTGTTTGGGTTTCATCACACATGCTCGTTTATAGTTTCCTATCGCTGAGTGGTATTGCGATCATGTTTACTTTGACACGTTGTCAGAATCTGCTGCTTTGCTGCTCGTTCCATTCAACACATTTTAAGCAGTGGTGGAACTTCCACTATCATTGGTTACACGTTCAAAGATGGCGACCGTGATCGGGTCGTGATTTTTGTTTTTGCACATCTATATACTTTTTCGCCTGTCTCAAATATGGTGCCTCTTATCAAGGCTTTTAGAGCATATGACGCCTTTCAACAGTTTGCGTGTATTCTGGCAGACTGGTAGGTTTTTATTTTTATTTATTTATATTTTTTTACACAGGTTAGGCGAGATTTCCGTCAGCTTCATATTGCCTACAGTAGTGTTGGAGGCTGGTACTCTAACAGTACTTTGATGTTCATTCTCTCTCTCTCTCTCTCTCTCTCTCTCTCTCTCTCTCTCTCTCCTTCCTTGGATTGCCATGATTTTTAATTTACTAGATTGCATGTTTTTGTTCATAATCTGCTTTGTGTCTTGAACACCTGTCACTTGCTGCACAGCATGGTGTTATTGATGATTAATGACGTGTTTTTGACATTTATCGTTTAAATTGTTTCTTGAATAAAAGGTGCCACTCCCTGACTCAATCCCTGTGTTTCACACGTGTCTTGTTATTTCAGATAGCACCTCAGTGTGCTAAATTATGTGGTAAATACCACCCTCCAACAGCTGGCAACCATGGATGCGACGTGCATAAGAATTTCCAGACTGCAATGAGAGGGAAAATTCCCCTGTGCTGTAGCTGGAGGTTGCCCCTCGCTGGCTCTTCCTGACTGAACCACCGGACATACCCGGGTAAGTCAAAGAGTTTTTTGCTTTTTCTCCTAGCCTTGCTTTGGTGTAGTGTCTGGCTGTGGTTAGTTGGGGGCCTGCAGGTGTAGCGCAGCCTAAGCCACCGTTCCTTGCTGACTGGTGTCTTGCCATGTAAACAAACCTCTATTTTAAAATTAAGCACGTGAGCAGGCACTGTGCCAGGATTTATTGTATAAAGTCGATGTTTGAGGTTGTGGTTTTTTGAGTTTCCCGTGCACTTTTTAATATTTCATATTTGCTTTTATTTTGCCTGAGGAGTGCGATATAAAAGCTCTCAGTTCTTGCATGGTTTCAGGGTGAGAGTCCCTAAAGTTTTCAACTGTCCTTGTATTGTGACAGGCAGATGAGAGTGTGTCTGGCCGCTCTCAGCTTTTGCATGGTTTCAGGGCAAGAGTCCCTGAAGTTTTCAACTGTCCTTGTATTGTGACAGGCAGATGAGAGTGTGTCTGGCCGCTCTCAGCTTTTGCATGGTTTCAGGGCGAGAGTCCCTGAAGTTTTCAACTGTCCTTATATTGTGACAGGGAGAGGAGAGTGTGTCTGGCAGCTCTCAGCTTTTGCATGGTTTCAGGGTGAGAGTCCCTGCAGTTTTCAACTGTCCTTATATTGTGACAGGGAGATGAGAGTGTGTCTGGCAGCTCTCAGCTTTTGCATGGTTTCAGAGTGAGAGTCCCTGAAGTTTTCAACTGTCCTTATATTGTGACAGGGAGAGGAGAGTGCGTCTGGCAGCTCTCAGCTTTTGCATGGTTTCAGGGTGAGAGTCCCTGAAGTTTTCAACTGTCCTTATATTGTGTCAAGGAGAGGAGAGTGTGTCTGGCCGCTCTCAGCTTTTGCATGGTTTCAGGGCGAGAGTCCCTGAAGTTTTCAACTGTCCTTATATTGTGACAGGGAGAGGAGAGTGTGTCTGGCAGCTCTCAGCTTTTGCATGGTTTCAGGGTGAGAGTCCCTGCAGTTTTCAACTGTCCTTGTATGGTGACTGGTAAGGGAGGTTTAGTGCTAAAAGTATTAGAAATCTCCAGCTTTTGCTGAACTAAAGAGTTAAAATATATCAATGGTTAATAGACAAAATAATCGCTTTGTGAAATGGTGCCCGGCTAGCTCCTCATATAATAAAATTAGAATTTCTAACAGTGTAGCAGAATAAAGAGGAAGTACTTCACTTTTGAAACTAGTTCCCTTCTCGGTTTCCTTCTTTTGCAGTTAAAGAGAAGAATAAACTTTTCTTATCTATTATCATATCTTACATTGTAAGAATTCGTCTTTTCATTCTGTTTTCTGGTAAAAGAGTGCACAGTCTTGACTTCTAATTAATTGTGAAACAATTGTCGATTCTTTTTTTCTTGAAAACAAATAGTTGCCTTTTTTCATGGGTAACTCATGGTTTTTCTATCTTCATGTTTTCAAGTAACTCTTGTGTTTCCTTCTAAAATCGGTATCTGGGTCAATCACTGAGTGTTGCCTTCTTGTTATACAAATTGTCCTCTATCTTTTAGCGAGAATGATCCAGGTGTATAAGAGTGTATGTTTATATGTTGTGTGCATTTCGGAGTGCTCCAGTCTGCTAAATATATGTGTTCCCTGTTAGTGTGAGCTCAAAATACCCCTCCTTGTCCCCTGTCCATAAAATGTTCGTAGAATATGAAAATTTTAAAGTGCATCGTTATATCTATCTTAAAAACACCAGCTTAACTTCCTGTTAATAAAGCATTTGGAAAAGATTAAAATAGGCTCACCAATTAACATACTGGACTGTGAATACATTTAAAGTTTCTTTTTCTCCCATCTCTCGTGAAAAGCCAACAATTAATAGCACTCTTGGACACAACTCACACTTAACCCCCTGCGCCTATCTACCACAAATAAAAGCAGGAATATAACAATTAAATTTCATCTCTAAAACAAAGAGGTTTAGTGCATAGCTGGTTTGAAAGCAGTGGGTTAACTCAATTGATTGTTCAGTCAAGTGGCAGATAGCGGTTGGAGGAGGTATTTAGCAGAGAACTCTAGAACCGAAGCGACGTGCTTGCGACTTCTGGCCTGACTGAAACCAATCAGTAATTGCCAAAGTTCCAAGGGGGCATCTGCAAAGCGAAAACACTAGTCGGACAGACTGGTCCTCCGACTTCTGGCTTGTCTGGGAAAAGGCTGAAGATCTGGAAGCTTGTGGGCACCTGGACAGTGAGAAGAAGAGGGCTCCTTATGGACATTTTCCTTTTAAGTTCTACAGCCTTAAATAGTAAAGGCAAATAGGAAAAAGGATTGTTGCTTCTTCGACAAACATGATACTTTTAGCCGACTGGTTCAAAAAAGAGAAGCAGCTGTGCTAAAATTACATTTCTGGTCAGCACTAGGAAGGTTTGCAAACGAAAACAGTGAAAGAACTGAAGTGATCCTCTACCTACTCCTAAACAGACGGGTTGCTGTATTTAATAGTGGAACAGACACAATAACTTCGATAACTGCGCATCAAAGTGACATTCTATTAACAGTTTGGGACATGCTGGGAATAGATATAACAGTAACACGAGAAGTGAGGGTGTCCCTACTGACTTTGACAAGGCTACTGCAGTGGCCATACATGTCACAGGACTTGCCTAGCTTTTCCAGATTCTACACACCCAGATCTAGTCTGGGCAAATTGCTCACAGGGATCCTCCATTCCTGAAAGCTTGCAGTTACACGCTCCTTGTGTTCACCTGACTCTCCAGTAGCAATTGAAAACTGGTGGGATTTTTCAAAAGGATCCAACTACTCTGGGGGGACCCATAGAGGGAGCCCACAGCACATCCTCAAGCACGGCAACGACACTCATATGTAACTCTGATGAATCAGTAGAACAAACTGACTCTCAAGGGTCCAACTCTCCAGGCTTCAGGGGTCAACAACAAGGAGGGGAACACACATTCATTCCAGAGGTAGACTATACTTACCCAGAAAGCCTAATTAACCAGCTCATCTCGCGCCCTCTAACATCACCTGAAGAGCAAAATACAGTGCGCAACACAGAGGCAGCATTACAACACCGGAGAGACTAGGGGATGAACGTGGCATCAGTAGAATCCCCAGCAATACTGATTGTTGTGTACCTCATTAACAACCACAACACTGGTCTCTCAGAAGGTGGCCTTGCATCCTTCATTCCGGAAACACCCTTAACAAGTGCAGTCCTCCTAACCGTGTTCCAGGTTTTAGGCATCAATATTAGACAGGAGCAGCAGGTGAGGCTAACAATAGTCCCCGCCTACGTCTCACAGTTACATACAAGAACAGACCTATAAATGAAAGTCAACATGGCTACTCCATAGCCATGGGGAGCGACCCTTGACCCTGCTTGCAGGTCAGGCCGCTCCCCACACCGCACAGCACCGCCTGTGCGTCCTTGACTCTAGGACCGCTGCTGTCGCTTCCGTGAGTTTGTTCCCCCTGTGTCTGCCTGCCACCATTTTTTTGACTTGCTGCCCTGTCTTAATTTTGCTGTCTTTTGTTATTGCATTGCCTCTACTGTACTTCTTGTGCTGTTTTGCCCCTTTTTTGCCGCCTTTTTCCCTCTTGCTTCTGTTCACCCGTAATCACCCGCTGCTGCTTCCCTGCGGCCCCACCCCAGCTCGCCTAGTCGCCAGCCTGTTCCCGCCTCCCAGCTGCTCCTCCCTTCCACCTCACCATATATGGCAGCCGCTGTACGGCCGCGCAGCAGACGCGCCGCTGGCGTGCCGAAGGCGCGTCTAAGGCAAGCCCGTCTGCACCCATCTGTGCCTAGATCACGCCCAGCGCCAGGACCCCTGGCCCTCACGTATGCCACAACGCCCACCTCTGCTACGACTCCAGCACCCTCAACGGACTCAATGACGGACGATCACGCACCTGCTGCCTAGCCACCCCGAAACGCAGCCAAGGACCCTTCTCCTGCCGGAACCGCAGCTTCACCAGCATCCGGCCCGCCAACCCACCTACCAAAGAACCCAACTACCATAGATGCATCCTGCTCAACAACCGCTCCGCACGCAAACACGCCGTGGAACTCTGGGACCTACTGGACTCCAACACCCCAGATGTCGCCTTCCTGACAGAGACCTGGCTGAACCCCTTCTCGGCACACAACATCGCCATAGCCATCCCGGAAGGCTATAAGATCACCTGCAGGGACCGCATCAATGGAGTAAGAGGAGGAATTGCCATTGTCCACAGGAACATACTCGAAGTCTCAACCAACACCAACGACACCCTCAGCACCGCCGAACACCTGCACTTCCAGATTCACACTGATCCCAACACCACTCTCAGAGGAACCCTCGTCTATAGACCCCCCGACCCCGAGCACAGTACAGCGACTCCATCACCGACCTCGTCAGCACACAAGCCCTCGCCTCCACAGACTACATCCTCCTCGGGGACCTGAACTTCCACCTCGAGAACAACAATAACACCAAATCCTCCACCCTGATCGACAACTTTGCCAACCTCGGACTCAGACAACTCATCACTACACCCACCCACTCCACCGGCCACACGATTGACCCCATCTTCTCGGCAAGCTCCCACGTCTCCTTCAACCACACCACCGAGCTCAACTGGACAGACCACAGCTGCATCCACTTCCCCTTCCGCTAAACCCACCACACACCACCCCACCCCACCCAACAGATGCCGCCCCCCTACTTGAGCAAAGTCATGAAGACCAGCTGTCCACCACCCTCGCCCGTAGCCCACCCGCAGATCCGACCGACCCAGACACTGCCGCTCACAACCTCAGACAGTGGATCAACAACTGTGCCAACACCTTCACCCCGCTCATGAAGTCCTCCAACACCCACACCAGCAAGAAAGCCAGCTGGTTCACCAAAGACCTCCAGGACTCCAAGCGAACCTGCCGAAAACTCGAAAAAAACTAGATCCGTGAACGAACACCGGAAAGCTACACAGCCTACAAGAACGCCACTCACAGACACCACCACCTCATCAAATCCGCCAAAAGGACCTCCTTCAAAGACTGCCTAGACAACAGCGCACACAACAGCAAAGAGCTCTTCAACATAGTGAAGGAACTCTCCAAACCGCAGCTCAAACACCAACGACATCCCAGCTCAGCAAGACCTGTGCGACTCGCTGGCCACCTTCTTCCATCGCAAGATCGCAGACATCCACAACAGCTTCAACGCCGTCACCACCCCGGCAACAACTGAGACCCCCGCTCCCACGACCACCACCCGCACCAACAGCCTGTTCGCCTGGACCAACATCAATGACGACACCATCAAGATCATAAACACCATCTACTCCGGATCCCCGGAAGACACCTGCTGACACCACATCTTTAACAAAGCCTGCAGCACCATCGCACCCCATCTCCGGAAAACCATCAACATCTCCTTCGAGGCAGCGACCTTCCCGGAGAGCTGGAATCACTCAGAGATCAACGCCCTACTCAAGAAACCCATGGCGGACCCCAAGGACCTCAAGAACTTCCGACCCATCTCCCTGCTCCCGTTCCTGGAAAAGGTCCCCGAAAAGGCCGTCAACAAACAACTGACCAGCTTCCTCGAGGAGAACAGCATCCTGGACCCGTCCCAGTACGGGTTCCACAGCAACCACAGCACCAAAACTGCCCTCTTAGCCGCCACCGATTACATCAGGACCCTGCTAGACAATGGAGAAACCGCGGCCCTCATCCTCCTGGACCTATCAGCAGCCTTCGACACGATCTGCCACCACACACTAAGAACACGGCTCTATGACGCCGGAATCCAAGAGAGGGCCCTGGACTGGACCTCCTCCTTCCTCTCCGGCAGAAGACAGAGCGTCCGCCTCCCCACCCTTCCACTCCGAAGCCAGCTGGATCATCTGCGGCATACCCCAAGGCTCATCCCTCAGCCCAACGTTGTTCAACGTCTACATGGCACCGCTCACCAACGTCGCAGGACAGCATTACCTCAAAATCATCTCCTATGCTGATAACACCCAGCTGATCCTCTCCCTCACCAAGGACCCCCACACCGCCAAAACCAACCTCCAAAAAGGAACAAAGGCTGTCGCCGACTGGATGAGGAACAGCCGACTGAAGCTGAACTGACAAGATGGAGGTCCTCATCCTCGGATCCACCCCCTCGGCCTGGGACAACTCTTGGTGGCCAACTGCACTAGGAACACCCCCTACACCCACCAACCAGGCACGCAACCTAGGGGTCATCCTCGACTCTACCCTCTCCATGACAAAGCAGGCCAACCCCGTCTCCTCCTCCTGCTTCAACACCCTCCGCATGCTGCGCAGGATCTTTAAGTGGATCCCCACCAAAACAAGAAGGATGGTCACCCAAGCCCTCGCCAGCAGTAGACTGGACAACGGAAACGCACTCTACGCAGGAGCCCCGGCCAAACTCCTGAAACGTCTGCAATGCATCCAGAACGCCTCCGCACGCCTGACCCTCGACATCCCTTTCCACAGCCACATCACACCCCACCTGAGAGACCTGCACTGGCTCCCTGTCAACAAGAGGATAACATTCAAACTCCTCACCCACGCACACAGGGCACTCCTCAACACCGGACCAACTTACCTCAACAGCCGACTCAGCCTCTACACCCTCAGCCGCCCGCTCCGCAGACCCCGCCCTCGCCACCGTCCCCCACATCCGAAGTGTGACCGCCGGCAGCAGATCATTCTCCCACCTCGCCCCCAAAACATGGAACACCCTCCCCATCCGCCTACAACAGACCGAAGACCTTATGACCTGCAGAAGACTTCTCAAGACCTGGCTCTTTGAACAGTAGCAGCTTTCCCCCCTCCCCAGTACAGTTGCACAACAGCCAGATGATGATGTAGAATGCGATGACACTTCCCACACATCACATTCAACAGCTCACAGCGCACACTCTGTCTCCAGTGCTTCCTTCACAGGCAAACAGCAACACCTTCCAAGCCTGTGCCGTTACTCCAACAAGCAGTTGCCGCCTAGCAATACACCAATACTGGACCGCCCTATCAAAACCCGACAAGTCAGGAGTGGTGAACAAGAATTCCATGGGTCCTTTGCTCCCTTAGACTTAGACAAATGGAGACACAGAATAGAATTAAGTAAAAGCATGGATAGCATAGCACCTGAAGACTTCCGCACAAACTTGCTACAAAAAACGCAGTCTCCCAGCCCCAAGGGAGATTTTGCATCCATCCGACGCCTGTCAATGAAAATAGAGCAAATGCACGAGACACTAAGTGAAATGTTCAGTAACGTACGCCTCCTACCACATAAAGTAGATGCAAAGACAGACACCCCATTACAAGAGGCACTGCCACCACATATCCCTGATGCAAGAGAAGGTGTTGGAATGGCAAAGAATGAGTCCACTGTCTCTGGCATGCCCCTGGCAACTACCACGACCATTCATGACAACTTCCCTGCTCAAGCACAACAAGTACTTTTGCAAACATCATCACTAACAATGACACATGCTATTGGCCCACCACCTGGGTCTACGCGAGCCTTCATACACAACGCTCCAGGGAGGTATCATCTATACGAAGCTGAACAAAAAATTAAGAAAAAGAGAAGGACCGAGATTGAACTACTGGAACTACTGAGAACACATGGGCGACCTGACGACGTCATATAATGTCTTGGGAACAGTCCAAATGCGTTCCACTAGGCAGGGAAATCACTATAACATGATGCTCAGTAAACATAGTGCACCACAGAGCAATGACTTAACGCCCAATGAAATAGTCACACAAGGGGAGGGTTCAGACTTCTATGTCAATCCCTTCATTGATGATTTGGCAGACTCGACAGAAGGCTTCGCACCACAAATGATCCTGTGGCCACGAGTTGGGTCCTTTGATCCACAAAATATGGCAACAGCAGAAGACTGTATCCTACGCTGGGAGGGCAACCAAGATTGGAACTACGGTTACATGAGGGTATTTAAAAATATGGTAGAAATATGCATGTAATTTCTACCCCACATGACCCACAGCAGCACGTACAAGAGTGACGCGCCAATAGCCCCTACTGTTAAAAAATGCCAATGACCCTCCTCTGTATGTCCCGTGGCCACAAATGGACAAAGACAATTTGAAGAAACAACTCCTGCCACTGACAGAGGGCCATAGCAAATGGATAGCAGCCCTAAAGAAACAAACTGTTGGTGTCAACCTTGAGGTGGGTGATATCAAAATCCCTGATCCCTGATCAGAGAGGAAGCAGAAGATATACTAAAAAACATCAAAAAAAAATTACGTTCACTGAAACAGAGTATGATGGCGTCCTGTTCAACAAAATATGAACTGGCATATGGTACCAGTTGCGTTGAAAATTATCTGATGTCCCAGACATGAAATCTCTAATGTCACAAACAATGCAGCAGAATTAAGACCCAGCACAGTACATTTCATGACTAAAAGAACAAGCATCTGCAATGCAATAGGTCTCGCATTTACGAGAGTTTGAGCTTTTATTTATGTTTTGGTTTTTAAAACATAAATAATAGACTTTCATTTACAAAGCAATAGCTCAAACTCAGGGGCGGTGGGTGACATTTGAAAGCGGTGGGGCGCAAAGTGATTTGCATACAACACGTAGCGAGCAGGCGCAGCAAGCGAGCCCGAAACCCAAAAGGAGGGTTTGGGGGGATTACCCCTTTCCCCAAGAAAATTGTGAAAAAAAAGAAGAAAAATCGTGCATTTTCAAGCAAATTTGAGAAAGCAGGAAGGTTAATAAAGCAATTGTGAAAGTGCAGTTATTACATTAATAGATGGCATAACATAGGTAGCTGCCACTGGTTGCTTAATAGAGTCGTATAGTGTGCCCATAAATCAAAACAGTGTGTGGTGCTGATATACAGGACCACAGGGGATTAAGAGAGTCATCTGTAAGAGATTCACTGTCAGCAATGAAGATTAAGGTGAAGCCTGACATATTCTTTCCATGAAAAACAGCCATCCTGTGTGTGTCATGGTTCCAAAAAATGATCTTATAGTCTGGAGGGCTTGATTTATATAAGATTGGGTGGGTTCTCGTCTATCAGCCAGACTTTTTTCAACTTTTCTATCAGGTTAACTAGTCGGTTCAAGCCATAGATAACTGAAGTAAATGTTAAAAGCAGGAGCAATGGTCAGTCTGGCCCATACACACAATGAGCGCAGTGGATTCCAAAGTGACTTTTCAATACGCCAATCTACATTTACAATACAAATAATTTCTGTTTCAATATCTTGTTTTGAGTCGTGAGATATTACTAATATTATCTTGGAAATAAACTGAAGTTGCACTGTATTGTAACCGAATACTGCCATTTAAATCCCTGATGATATTGCAAAGAAACCAGAATGTATTATCATTTCACGGGTATCCCAGCTGTCCCATTAGATGGGGTTTTGCAAGCACTCTCAATTCATAAATAACTTTTTTTTATTTAACATACAGTTTGGCATCACACTCTAAACTGCAATTCCAAGCTCGGAGCAACCAATACTTCAAGAGCAACAGTGCATCTTTCTTCATCCATATTTCGAAAAGTATTAAATATTGAGCCTGGCAGGCTCAGCAGATTTCCTCAGGAACATCTTATGTACATACCCTGTAAGAGTAGCCAATTTGGATTAGGGCACATACTTGGCATTGTATAAAATCTCACAGAGATTTGTGTCTTCCACTACTACCACCTGACCAAGCACACAGCATGGATGATGATGCGTAGGTCATATTGGTAGACTCATCACAAAATAGGAGGTCGGTCCATGGCCAGAAATAGACCAACCATGTAACACACTTTCTGCTCATATAAGGCCACCAAAATCCATGTACTAATTTGACACACCTTTTGGTCAATGTCCTTCCATTCCCAACTACCATAGGCCACATTTCCCCAAAAAATGTATTCCAGAAATAAGGTGAATATTGAGTCTCAGTCCACCATTAAAGTAATGTCCCTGCCATTAATGCAGAAGTCTGACTTGGGCAGTTCCTTCCTCATTATGCCCCAACTCATCCCTCAGACATAGTACCCATTTGGTATATTTTCACAAGAACAAGGGAACCCAAAAGGTATATCATTGGGACCTTGGGCAGTATCAATTTACAAAAGACAATGGTCCCTATATGTGGACAGGATAGCAAAAAATAATAATCATACACCTAATAAGTAGTATGTTTCTTTGTCCAGCAGGACAAGAATTTTATTTTAAATGATCAAGTTCATCGAGGGAGTTTTAAGACCAAGATAACAAGTGGGCACAGCCGTGACCCACAACATTTAAGACAAAACAACAAAGAAATGGCCAAAAAGGCAAAGCGAAAATCTGTCTGTATACTATTGTTCAGTGCTACAGACTCAATCTCTTAAACATAACCATACCATTGCATCAAACATTATAGCATTCATCATATTTCATATGGGGTTTTTGTTGACAATTATTAACACAATGCCTATTAAGTAATGCGATAATAGGCATTGTGTTAATAATTGTTGAACAAAACAATAATGCTGTTAATTCTTGTCCTGATGATGATGTCATAATTTAAAAAGGCATCGAAACGTCGTCGACAAAAACCCCATATGCAATATGATGAATGCTATAATGTTTGATGCAATGGTATGGTTATGTTTAAGAGATTGAGTCTGTAGCACTGAACAATAGTATACAGACAGATTTTCGCTTTGCCTTTTTGGCCATTTCTTTGTTGTTTTGTCTTAAATGTTGTGGGTCACGGCTGTGCCCACTTGTTATCTTGGTCTTAAAACTCCCTCTATGAACTTGATCATTTAAAATAAAATTCTTGTCCGGCTGGACAAAGAAACATACTACTTATTAGGTGTATGATTATTATTTTTTGCTATCCTGTCCACAAAATAGTACCCATTTGGGGCTATTGTCTACATTCTCAACTGAACTCGCTCTGCTCTTGCCACCATCTTGCAATCCTGCTCCTGCACACAAAAGGGATATCCCCTGCCACAGACCTATATTATTCGCCTATTGCAAAGCAATTCTTTGAGTTTGTGGAATGGTAAATAATATTGTACTTCAATTAGTATCTGGGCCCTCCTTTGCTCGCAGAATTGGCATATCTCACTAGCAGTCAACAACTGGCCACACTCTTCTTACCTTAGTCCTGTATGTTTGTTAACTGCTAGAGGTCACTACAGTCAACCGTGTTTTGCAGTTATGAGCTGTTTCTTCAGGGCAAGATCTTACATTATTGATGCCTTACTTCTTGGTGATGAAAAGCTCAAACAAGACCTCAATCTGCGAGACAGGCCTATGTTATGGCCATCATGGATCAGTGTTTACTCGTAAATAAACAAATATGCACCAGCGATCCAGATATTATTGCAGTTGGGTCACTCTGGGCAATGTTGTGCATCCATCACCATGCAAGGGACTTTTCTGTTCAAAGATTAATACTCTAACTTTTTTTTTTTACATTTAAAATAAATATATTGAATTAATTTACATCAGTATTTAGCAGTAAAATATTTGTACTAATTGTTCTCCATCCCAAATAGCTTTATTTCGGCATTAAGATCATAAAAGCATTGAGTTAAACAAATTCCTAAAGTTGATAAACAATACATCAACTGATAAAACATATTTGAACCTACAGTATGAGAGGCCTAGCTTTTCAGCATACAGACACTATTTGTAGTTAGACAGTTCGAGTGTTATCATTAAAATGTCAACAATAGAAGCCACTTAATACGATTGTACGAATTAAAATCCTAATAAGAGTAAAATATATAATGAACATCAGATAAAAATATTAAAATGTATAAAAGGAAAACGCAGAGCAGTATCAACCAAAACCTAATATAGGGGACATTGTGCAACACAACACAATTAAGAGAAGAAGGTGATCTACACAAAATATACAAGTAGCCCACTTACAAGGTCTCTGCACAATTTAATAACTAGTCTGTAGAAATTGAATATATTAAAGTGAGAATTCAATAAGGAGTATAAAAAAGGCCCCATAAATTGCATTTTGTACAAATAAAGCCTTAACCTCTGTGGATATTTCGGTCCGGCCCAGCAGTGGATCCAGCAATTCCATGAGGTAAGTAACCTCGATCTTTGTATCCACAAGCAACCCAGGAACTTGGCTACAGAACATGCATACATTGAGTGGGAATCTGTCCTCATGAGGGCATTATAACTACTTCACATCCCCAGGAGTTTGCAAGGAGGTTTGATCCATTTTTGGTGAAGGCTAGTATAGCCCAAGCAAACAAAATACGTGGTATTGTTTATGTGGACATCTTCGCACACAGGACATAAAACACCCTCAGTTGGGGGTCCTTTGTGGGTGAATGATTTTAATGGGAGTGTGCTGACCCTGAACTGAAAATAGAGGTTTTTCTGTGCAGTGGCCAGTGGGAGAGTAATAACATCGCAATAGGCAAGAAAATGTATTTCAGAAAGATACCTCCCACCTCGCTCCGTTCTATTGGAACCAGCTTCCAATCAACCTGAGACAGTGCCCTGACTATCTGCGTTTTAGAAAACTTCTTAAAACGCCCTGTTTCCTTAGGGACTACCTGGCTAGTGATTCAGGCGTGGTATAAAACCTATAAATAAATAGTACCGTATCAGTCTCTTTCATATTTAACTCCACAAGCAGGAGGAATTTCGTCCTATAAAGGCTGCAGATATCCTATAGTGAATGTGACTCTGCTGGATCTCACTTCAATGCTCTCTGGGCTTTTTAGGGCTTGGCTGGATATACACAACAGTTTCCTTGTGAATGTACAAACGTATACAATACTCTGGACCCAAGAGCAAAACTGACTTGTCCCCGCAGTTAAATCCTCGCACCTACTTTAAATGTACATCTAACTGCATACCATTGTTTTATTAGTATTTATAGAGACAGGACACGCTGTGCTAATTCGAGAAGGAGCACAATTGTTCGGAGCCATGCACAAAAGGGCACTAAGCAAATGACGGAATAAGGCTGTCCCAAGCACCCTGAAGCATGTGCTCCACAAAGACAGGTTCATGCCTCCTGTAGTCAGTACTGCATAAGCACATACCCATCCATCCTGAAGTAATTAGTGCACAAGGGTAGGCCCACATAGCTCGATCCAAGACTTAGGCCCTGTTTATGAGTGGCCCAAAGTTTTTCAGCCCTTGGAAGTTGTAAAGAGTTTACTGCATCCGGCAATTACTGGGACAATGAAGTCAGTACTCTTTGTTACATTCCCATATTTCAAACCTACCGGACTTTTCCAGGGGAAAATATTACAGTATTTACAGTGATGTCTTTTTGGAGCAGTAATAACCAATAGCTTAATATTTTCCGGAATAATTTGGAATAGAAACAGTTTAATCTATTACCCTAATACTATAGGCTATTTGGGTAAATCCTTCCCCCTCCACTCACGAGCTTGCATTAAACTGCATGAAGGACTACTGTACAACTATTGCCTTCTCTGTTCACTCCTGGGGCATGCCCTAATGTACGTACCATGTTGCCATTAGCCCATTAAATCCAGCTCTATAGGTTTACATATGCTTGTTTACCCTACAACCTCCTATTTTTGTGGGTGGACTTCAGGCACTGTTTACCCTCACCTCCAATCTCCCCATCAGCCTCCACACGCTAACTGTATGGTGATGAGAAGGAGTTCCTCTCACCACAATCACTGCAGGGTACATGTTGATGTGCCAGAGCATAGGTCAACATTCGTGTAGCACCAGCTCTGTTCAATGGCTTCATGGAATAAAAAAACTGAAAACGCACCTTAACCCTGACCGAAATCCCATGCATGTATTTGGACCCACACACAACTTGGCAGACGCACTTACATTTTCACTTGAATATTCCAATTATTCAATTTCTTGGATCCAAACAATTTTGATGCTTGTCATCCTAAGAGCATCCCTTGATTTCTTCCTATGAAGACCTAGACACTGCTTTACCAACACATCCTACTCTTGACATTCAGTATTTGCTGTTGCAGAATAGGGACCTACACACACAACTCTCCAAGGCGCCTCGGGTGTGACTTGCACTGACGCCTTTATTCACTGGATCTTACATCCCTGCTAAAGCTCCCAACCCTGACCTGCATTACCTTATGACGTACCCCACTTTAGTTTATTTTGGTTCTATCAATATCTCATTCCCCCTATTCTCTTCCAGTACTGAGGCTGCTACTGGGACCCGCAAACAGCCCTTGCAAGGCCCCTCAACCATAACTTAGAGCACCTCTGACTTTCCAGTACTGAGATGAAGAGACAGAAGGTGTACTGATGCATCTCGGGGTTATGATGTTCAACCTCCAATGGTAATCTTTACGTCCAAATAGCTGTTCCATAGCACCCCAGCCCTCATCTGGTTGCAACAGAAGTGTTATTAAACAGCAGTGAGTGCACACACCTCTACCCACTTACCGCAGTGGGTGCAAGCACTTGGGTTCACACAGTGCAACTCGTACCTTAAACACAGCCTATTCCACTCTACAGCTGGAAATCACTCACCCATGGCAGGCAGCTAAGTCCTGGTCTCTGCTTTCACTTGGGCCACACATGGCACTGACAATGTGCCTCAGCTCTAGCCTGTCATATCCACGACTTTTAGTTCTGGCACAGACACAATGTAGTCATAATTCCAGTCAATGCAAGGAAAATCAATATCGACCTGCAGCCACCCCTGCCATTCCAGTAGTGAGACCCACACACAGCAATGTAAGTGCGGCTCAAACATCACCCGCAACAGCTGTGCTTTCCAAGCAGCAAAAACACATATCGATACAAAGTATTATCATCAATAGTTTCCAAGTGCCAGTGGTCCTGTTAATGTCAGCTTACCTTGAGAGGCTCCTCACAAGCGCGCTCCGGAGGCCCTTGGCGGTATCCTTGTGTGGTGACCGGGGCCCTCTGCTGCTGCCTGTGTGCACATGGAGAGTCACTCTAGAAGTTCTGTGCGACTCGTTCAACACCAGGACAACGTCACGGCCCGCGCGCAGTCCAGAATGACCAATCACTGCATGGCTTCACAATGAAGTCACACAGTGATTGGCCATGCAGTGCTGAGCCTGCGCCAGTGTGCCACCAGCCAATCGTGGCGTTGCATGCAGCGCCAGGATTGGCTAGGGGGGCACACTGACTCCTCGCCCTGGCGCCTTCCATACCACGGGGCCCGGCTACAGCAGCACCCCTCCCCCGGCCCCTTCATTCCCAGTGAACATCTCTGGCCAGTGCGCATGCTCGGGCTAGGTGCAGCCCTAAGTTTCATATGCGCACACCGTACTGCTGCTGGCCTGCTGACGTCTGCACTCTGCAGACTGTCACTCAGCAGACCAGCCTGCCCCACCCCCTGCGCACTGACTGACTCCCTATTCAATCGGGTGGGTCCAGCCGCAACCCGGAGTGAAGCGCTGCTCAAAATGAAATTCAATATTCATTTATTTGTGTATGCTATGTGGTGCGGCTTAGTGGGGCTATGCCCCTACGCCCCTATGGACGCACCGCGGCTGCTCAAACTCTCGCAATGCGAGACCAATTGCATTCCAAATGCTTGAAGGCATCACTGAGTTTCCCGCTTCTGTCTCCAATGCCCCTGAGGAGCTCCTTGTTTGCTACGAGTTAAATAAACAAACCGGTAGTCACAACTGCGCACGAGAGACCCTCCTGTCCTTCTGCAGTAAGAGAAACTTGTTAACCCCTTCGCCGCGGGGCTAATTCCCCAGCGGTGTGGGGGGGAGGGGGGCACGCACGGCGCCGCGATGCTGATGACGAGCCCAGGCTCGTCATGCAGCACGGTGCTCGTGTGCTCATGGCGAGCCTGGGCTCGTCATGAACCCGCCCGCGCAATGGAACGCTCAGCACAGCGGGGGAATTAGCCCCGCGTGTGAGCGTTCCACGGCTCATGACGAGCCCAGGCCCGTCATGAGCACACGAGCACCGTGCTGCATGACGAGCCTGGGCTCGTCATCAGCACTGAAGGGGTTAAAGAAAATAGTGATTACAGACTAAAGAAGACATATCATATAAAAACCGAAGTAAAAGGGCCAGTCCTAATGGGAGGTTACAAATGAAGACAAGGCTCTACTAAGGAGGGACTAACAAGCCTCATAACGAATCAGTAGCCAGCATTTACGAAAGACAATGACAAGCCAATGACAAATATGGGCAGAGAGTGCGTGGGACTTCAAGTACATAATCCAATACAGCATGGCTCGAGGAGTAGCACATGCGCTGCCCAGGCTCGACCTAAAAACAGGCATCTTATTTTAGAAGCTTTGTTATGTGTCAATTGTGTTACGCCTTGCGCCTCCAAACTAAAGAGACACGTCTGTACCATCACAGGCCTCTGTGAAATCCATATATTTTTCAAATCGATCATCCCTCCAAAATAATCTCAGACTTTTATGTTTTGAGTTCAATACCCAAGTACAAATTAGTTAGTAAACAAAAATACAAAGAGGTGGGCAATCCTGAAAATTCATAGAAAGAGCTGATCACGAGCAGAGACTGCAAGAGGTCTGACTTGGCTCTAAGAGCACAAGTTGAGTCATTAGATTCAGAATGTAAATTGTGCAGCCAACAGCATCTAAACACACAATAGAGATTCTTTTAAGTTAAAAATAGGTTATTTCTTGAATGCTTATGTTTCTGTTCAGTACAATGGATCATATATCTCTCCACTGTAATTTGGTAAAACACTTTTTAAAAACAAACTGTTTAGAACCTTCAGCAAACCGACAAAATGCAAAGAGTGAACCAAGAGATGTCTCTTGGTTATTTGCAACGTATATCTGGGCAATATCACTGCTGTTATGTGGAGCAACATTATTGTCTATTAAACCATTCGTGAGCATTTTAGGTATTATTAATCCTGAACTAAAGTTCTTCAAGGTGGTCCTAGATATGAAGATTATTAAAATGAGTTGCGGTTAAGTAAAATGGTTTGCACAATATCGCACAGTGTGATCAAATGAAGCTGAGATCTGAACTAAGTTTTCCTGGTTATATACAGAGTAATTCACCCACTGGACGAATATCTCCTTCTCTGCCCTTTACTCCCAAAGGACAATGCTTTGAGCTCAATTATTATCCGATTTAAAACACGTATACAATTTCAAAACTACTTTCTTCCTCAATATCGGAGAAGGGAGGAGGCTACTTTTAAGTTAATTGCACTCCTTTCCCCTCACTGAACGAAACGTGCAGAGGGTCACCACCTCAATGACAGCATCTACACTGATAATCAAAACAACAGGACCGACTCTCAGTCCACACAGGTGGAGACGCTTGTGAATTACAGCTCACACCCAGCAGAAATGCACCTTTTTAGATTTTGAACCATCAACTGTCAAGTGGGAACAATTTTCTTTTTATCTTTTAAATTTATAATAGGAAGGGGAAGAAATAGCTCTATTTTGGCTCGCAAGAGCCCATGGCCCAATGGCAAAGCCAGAGCCAGTCATTCAGCTTTAACCTTGCAGATCTATACAAATACAGTCCCACGCCTGCCTATCTTCAGATACAAGCAGTCCTCCATAATAGTGACAAAGAATCCATTGTAACCTTACTCTAATATTCAGGGAAAGCTTCTTTAGGCAAACTTTTTTGTGATTTACCAACAGCCGTACATGTGCTTCAGACAGCCTGGGCTGGAGGGGGCGGAGGAGGCTTGTTGCCAACAGGATCCCACGTAGCGCAGTGCCCATGAAACAAGACTATCAACACCCAAGGACATTTAACCTAATCTATTCTTCGGCCGCAACATTTTCTGCGCTAACATGGTAACAATAAAGTTAATCTTTTGCCTTGACAATGATAACTTCTGTGAAAAAAAATCGCGAAATAATGACGCCTCCTTATGCCACCGTTGTTTGCCTTACCTTGCCGCAGAATTAGGTCGCCCATTTCTGCTTAATTCCAGTGGCCAGGCCAGGACTCAAGGGCTCGTTTTAAAGTTCGATAGCAGTAAACAACACTTTAAATAACCTTCATTTTTACTTTGGCTTATATTAAATTGCCGATCTGTCTTCTATTCCGCCACCATTCAAAAAACAACCTGATGTTCAGAACCTTTGTTAAGCACTACTAAGTACTGTAGCTAAATTACTGAACCCGCATGGCGGCTTGCCGCACCATACAACAAAACAAGCATTGAAAATGCACTGGGTCTCGCCCTCGTTTAAGTTAAAGCAATTCTGTTTGTAATTAGGTGGCTTTTTAGCTTTGCTTTTATTAGTGTCTTTCAAACGTTCATGTACGTAACATGCATATGTATGCATATATGAATATGTATGCATGCATTTATATTTGTATTTATATAGATATGCAGATTATATATATGTTTATATATGTATGTATACACATACACATACATATATATATAAATGCATATGCATATATATATATACACACACGTGTATATATATGTGCATATGTGTGCGCGTAGAGAGGAAGAGGTAGAGAGTAGAGAGAGACAGAGAGAGAGGTAGAGCGAGAGGTAGCGTGAGAGGTAGAGAGCAGAGAGGTAGAGAGTAGAGAGGTAGAGAGTGAGTAATAGAGAGTAGAGTGAGTAGTAGAGAGTAGAGTGAGTAGTAGAGAGTAGTAGAGAGTGAGTAGTAGAGAGTAGAGTGAGTAGTAGAGAGTGAATAGTAGGGTGAATAGTGTAGTGAGTAGTAGAGTGAACTGTAGAGTGGGTAGTAGAGTGAGTAGAGAGTGAGTAGTAGAAAGTGAATAGAGAGTGAGTAGTAGAAAGTGAGTAGTAGAGAGTGAGTAGAGAGTAGAGCAGTAGAGAGTAGTAGGTAGAGAGTAGTAGAGAGTAGTAGGTAGAGAGTAGTAGAGAGTGAGTAGTGGAAAATGAGTAGTGGAGTGAGTAGTAGAGAGTAGTAGAGAGTGAGCAGTAGAGAGTAGTAGAAAGTGAGTAGTAGAGTGAGTAGTAGAGAGTAGTAGAGAGTGAGTAGTAGAGAATGAGTAGTAGAGAGTAGGAGAGAGTGAGTAGTAGAGAGTAGTGGAGTAGTAGAGAGTGAGTAGTAGAGAATGAGTAGAGAGTAGAGTAGTATAGAGTGAGTAGTAGAGAGTGGTAGAGAGTGAGTAGTAGAGAGTGAGTAGTAGAGAATAGTAGAGTAGTAGAGAGTGAGTAGTAGAGAGTGAGTAGTAGAGTGAGTAGTCGAGAGTAGTAGATAGTGAGTAGTAGAGAGTGAGTAGTTGAGGATTAGTAGAGTGAGTAGAGAATGAGTAGTAAGTGAGTAGAGAGTAGTAGAGAGTGAGTAGTAGAGAATGAGTAGTAGAGAGTAGTATAGAATGAGTAGAGAAGTAGAGAGTGAGCAGTAGAGAGTGAGTAGTAGAGAGTGAGTAGAGAGTGAGTAGTAGAGAGTGAGTAGTAGAGAGTGAGTAGTAGAGAGTAGTAGAGAGCGAATAGAGTATCTCACACACACAGTGTCTCCCACACACAGTGTCTCACACAAAGTGTGTCACAGTGTCTCTCATATAAGCTAAATGTCCAGGTAGGAATCATTCACAGTATAAATTTTACATTCATCAGTGTCATAACTATGATCACTCAATTAGAGAAGGTAACTGAGGGGTTTCAGCAACAACAAAAATGAGTAGTATCAAAAATATATATTTATTTTTTGATTCTCAATCATAGAATTTTTTGTATTTTTCAATTTTATCCAGAAATCAAAAGTCTGGCAACATTAAACCACCAAAACCATATATCACAAGTCATATGGTGGCACATAAACACCTTTACCACATAGTGTGGACACAATAAAGGGACCACATGCACATTATTACATATGCAGCCTAATTCACAAAATATTGTTTCAAGTGAATTATACAGTATGGTTGTATAGAAGGTGTTAGGCGTCGACGTTTCGGTCCATGTTGGTCAAAAAGATCCGAAGGACCATCTTCAGGACAGAAAGAGTTGCACAGAGGTATCTAATACAAACATAACAACATGACAACATCAGTGAAACCCTAGGGTACACAGAGATTTTTTGCAGCTCAATACAAAGAACAAAGTGACAAAACACTTCACTAAGACATGACTAGGTGTGGCATGCACCTTCAGACAACCACCAAGTGCACGTAAACCAACACACTTCTACAAAAGTGCCAAAGAAAAAATGCCAAAGAAAGAACCACGTGACTAGTGCCTACAGGACTCTATTACTACAATGCCAGGAAAGTTCAAAGTTCTACCTTATAGATATATGCACTTAAAAGTGAGATGACCCATATATCAAGCGTGCACTACCAAGTTTAACCTGTATAGTGTCTAGTACTTACATAAAGCCAAAACGCCTCACAGGTCGTTCTGTAACTAAATAAATAAATAAATAACGCTGCGTGAACTGGAAAATTCTCCCTTAGTTCTACAACCAAATGTGCACGTAAGATCACTTACATTCTGGCGGCCGCCCGAGCCTCTGAAAAACAAACAAGTCCATAATCATGAACCTGCACACGCCAGAAATACCATATGGCTGAGATACCCGCCACCCCCTCTCAACACAATCCCCAAGGATGGGAAACCGGAAACGGTTCTGAACTTTTGGAAGGCGGGAGGGAGTGACCCTCCCGGCCGTATTTATTAAAATATGAAACAAAATCAAAACATTAAAATAACAGTTTCATATTATGTACAATTTCATTTCCACATTACGATGTTTGGCTAACCTTAACAGATCTCTAATACAAAGGTTCTCCTAGCCGAACTAACATACTACAAAACATTTGACTTGAAATTGTACATCCTAACGTTAAGGGCCAACGGCAAGGTCGTAACCGGTGTCAGATCCCTAAACCAGAAATACCCCTCCTCACTTGTGAGGGGAGCGACCGCACAGAGGCGTACCTCAAGTGCACGTGCAGCGGGGAGGTGCAGCTTCAGAGCACAGGAACAAGAGGATGCTTTCTTGGCTTGTTGCTCCTTTTATCCGTCTTCGGGCGGGCGTAAACCCGCCCCCGCCTGCCTCCGAGGGCGTGGCCAGCCGCATCAGTGTCTAGGACAACCCACTCCAGGGCGGGAAAAGGCACGCCCCGGCTACGCCGCTTCGGGCATACCAGCCGAGACTCGCCTCCCGCCCAAGATGGCTTCCCGGGGGGATCGTGGTACTCCACCATACGTTCGGGGGGACCGAATGGTCGCCCCTTTCCATAAATCCAGTACTATCATGCCTCAAACTTACTTCGCTGACCAAGAGACGCCGGCTCAAAGGAGTCCGTGTGTCTTCTCCGGGTACAATCGCGGAAACCATCAACATCCGCATACAACGTAAATAACGTTAGGCGCCATGACGTCACTTAGACAGTGAACTCGGCGGCCATCTTAGAGTGGTCTCGGAGGCTTACTAGTCTTGTGACAACACACCAATGAATAGATTTTAAGAAATATTAACAGACTAATAAAACTTATAAGACTAAACCAAAATACAAAAACGTCCTCTACTCCAGTCAGGTTCATAATCTAGATTAATAATTCATTATCACATACAGCCGTATGTGACAGTCCAGACTCGAAAGACACTTACATTGAGGTGGCCAATGAATGCCATTTGATAAGCGTGTTCAGCCCATTCTCTACTGTATCACATAACCAAATCAGTTTGTTCTCTCTTTGAGCAAGCAGTTTTTCCACATTAGGTCGTCTCCTTGTACCCTTTACACACTCAATAACAAACCATTTCATATCAGTGGGAGCATGTGACATGTTATTAAAGTGCTCAACCAGTGGCGCAGTTTGAATTTTGCATCTAATGCGGGACTGATGTTGTGTTATCCGTTTCCTTATTTCCTGTGTTGTTTTTCCTAGGTAATTAAGGCCACAAGGACACTGGATACAATAGACCACGTTTTTGGTCATGCAATTAGAATGATGTTTCAACGTCATCTGTCTCCCATTAATGCAGCAGGTTTTCGTTATTTGTGTGGTCGCACAAGCTGTGCATCCACCACAGGGAAAGTGTCCGTTAATGGGTGCCAGGCCCCATATGCTAGTTAGGGTATTGATCTTGGGTTCCCTATAGGCTTTGACCAAATGGTCACGTAGATTCTTTCCTCTTTTAAAGGCAAATCTGGGGATGGCTAGTTGGGGTTCAACCTTTTTGATCAAATGCCAATTGCGTTTGATGATTTTTGTAATTTCTGTGGATTCTGTACCAAAAGTCAGGACACAAGTTAAGGGTACTGTATCAGATGTGGTATTAAGGTTTGTTAACTGCTTTTTTTGTAGGAGGGCTTGACGGTCATAAAACCAAGCACGCTTCATCGCATGCTTTACCAGCCGGTATGGGTATGACCGGGTCACGAGTTTTTCTTGCAAAATTTTTGCTTCCCTGAAATAATCTTCCCTCCTGGTACAATTCCTCCGGATTCGGAGGAACTGACCAAAGGGGAGATTATCCCGCAGATTACGGGGGTGGTGGCTATTATACCTCAAAAGGGTATTTCGTGCCGTGGGCTTGGTATATAAACTCACGGCAAGTATCTGGTGGGACTATTGGGTGGCTCTGTTCTAGTACTACAGTGTCTCTCAGACACACAGTGTCTCAAACACACACAGTGTCTTACACACACAGTGTCTCACACACACACAGTGTCTCACACACACACAGTGTCTCACACACACACAGTGTCTCACACACAGTGTCTCACATACACACACAGTGTCTCACACAGTGTCTCTCACACGCAGTGTCTCACACACACAGTCACCCACGCACTGTCACACAAACACACACAGTATCTCATACATACAGCCTCACACACAATGTCTCACACACACACAGCGCCACACAGAAAGCCTCACACACGCAGTGTCTCACACACAGTGTCTCAAACACACATACAGTGTCTCACACACAGTGTCTCACACACACACACTGTTTCACACAGTGTCTCTCACACACACAGTGTCTCACACACACACACAGTGTCTCACACATACAGTGTCTCTCACACACACAGTGTCTCAAACACACAGTATCTCACACACACACACAGTGTCTCTCACACACACACAGTGTCTCACACACACACAGTGTCTCACACACACACATTGTCTCACACACAATGTCACACACACACACAGTGTCTCACACACACAGCCTCACACAGTGTCTCACACACACAGTGTCTCAAATACACATACAGTGTCTCACACACACACACTGTCACAGACAGTGTCTCACACACACACAGTGTCTCACACACACAGTGCCTCACACAGTGTCTCTCACACACACAGTGTCTCACACACACACACACTGTCCTGTCACACACACACAGTGTCTCACACACACAGTGTCTCACACACACTCAGCCTCACGCACACACAGCTTCACACACACAGTGTCTCACACACACATACAGTGTCTCACACACACAGTGTCTCACACACACAGTGCCTCACACAGTGTCTTACACACACACACTGTCTCACACACACACAGTCTCACACACACAGTGTCTCACACAATGTCTCACACACAGTGTCTCACACACACACAGTGTCTCACACACAACTTCACACCCACACACTGTCACACACACACACACACACAGTGTCTCACACACAATGTCTCACACACAGTGTCTCACACACAGTGTCTCACACACACAGTGTCTCTCACACACACAATGCCTCACACTCACACAGTGCCTCACACAGTGTCTCTCACACACACAGTGTCTCTCACACACACACTGTCCTGTCACACACACACAGTGTCTCACACACAGCCTCACACAGTGTCTCACACACAGAGCATCACGCACACACAGCCTCACACACACACAGTTTCTCACACACACACCTAGTGTCTCACACACCTAGTGTCTCACACACACACAGTGTCTTACACACACACACTGCCTCACACACACAGTGTCACACACACACAGTGTCACACACACACGGTGTCTCACACACACAGTGTCTCACACACACACACACAGTGTTTCACACATGACTCTCCACTCTTGTCCCCCACCCCCCTATACCTTCTGTTCCTACCTTGCCCCTGCCCGGTCTCTAGCCTTGCCCCCTCCCTGGATCTCTCGCTGCCCGGTGCCAGACTCCTCTGCCTTCCTTCACTGCCAGCTCCTCTCCCTCCCCCGCAGCACCGCCAGGCAGCCCTCGGTGCGAGCAACGGGGGCCGTAGCCCAGACATGAATACAAGCCCCCACCCAAAACCTCGCCTCCAATGCGAGACGCAAGAGTGGGGGGCAGGGGTGAGGGAAATCGCACATACTACTGGGATTCGAAGGTCCGCAAGGCTAGGATTGTTTTCAGAGCCGTGGAGATGCGTTAAACAACTCAATGTTTTTAATATTCGCTGCCTCTTCTCACAGAACTGTCCTTGATACATTGTTAATTATAGGTCTGATATACATAAATAAACACAGTAGTTCTGCCCATCCCCCAGCTCCCACTTTTTTTCGGTGGTGATGGCAGTGTTGCGGTGTGTGGTTTCCTTCGTTCCTTTGATGGTTTGGTAGTTACGGTTAGGAAATGTTGCAAAAAAAAAAACTTCATGTAATGAAATATAAATCTTCAATGTGTACAATGATGTTAGGTTTACAAGTAGCAAAGCCGACAGGAATACTGTTCTAGTGTACCAAAGTAAAAACTCTGCCGTGAAAGAATACGAACCCCGTGTAAAGAAACAACTCTAGCCACATATGCAAACTGCCAGTAAAAAGAGACGCACAATATATTCTCTCCTCGCCAAACATGTAACATGTAGCAATCCAGTAACATAGTCAGTGAAACGCTGCCGTCAAAGAATACGGACCCCGTGTAAAGAAACAACGCTAGCCACATATGCAGTCTGAGGCAAAAAGTTTTCCGAATCCAGTCTCACGCCTGGGGATAATTCTACGTTAAGGAATCTGTGGCTAGTAGTCTCCATCAGATACCTTGTTCACATGTAGAACAGCTAGACAGGCTTTTACTGGGAGGTTCTTTTCTTTTTAGCCAATTGCAAGCTTTGTCAGGCGGTACAGCACTCAAACCCTCCCAGTACCAGTGGTACCCTGTCAGTCAGAATAAAGCAGTATCCTGATTGGCTACGCTTGCAGTCAGTTTTGCCAGAAGTTCAGAATCGAAAGTAAGATAGTGGCACTATGGCAGTCCGATATATTTAAAAGATTTTCATCCGGTCAATTGAAGTTGAAGTTGAAGTTGGAAAGAATTTATATAGCGCTCTACTACCAAAACTGTTTCTTGGCGCTGAAGACAGAAACTAAAAACTGAGGAACTGAGGAAAAAAAGGGGGAGAAGGGATTAAGGAGTGTAAGCAGAGGAAAAGAGGTGGGTTTTCAAAGCAGACCGAAAATCCAGATAGGAAGAGATAGATCTGAGCGTCAGGGGAAGTGAGTTCCAAAAGAGAGGGGCAAGTGTCGAGAATGTAGAGCTCCTGATTTCTTCTTGCGAAATCGGGGGACTGAAAGAAGAAACTGTGTGGAAGACCGCAAATGTCTAGCCGGGACATATGCAGTGATCTTTGATCTGATAAAGGCAGGAGCAGTGCCCGCTAATGACATGTAGGTCAGACAACCCAACTTGAAGAGCGCTCCTTTATAGGGAGCCAATGGAGAGTTTTGAGTAGAGGGGCGGTGTGACTAGATTTAGGAAGCCTAAAAATGAGGCGCGCTGCCTGATTTTGTATAAGCTGCAGCCGGCGACATTCATAGACTGGGATGCCTACATAAGGGCGTTGCCATAGTCTAGTCGGGAAAGAATCATTGCCGCAATCACAAGTTTGAGGGCATCAGCTGAAAAGTAGCGTGAGACTTTCCGGATAATTCTGAGGGAAAGAAAGCAAGAGGAAACTACTGCGCTTATCTAGGGGCGTAGCGAGAGGTCCTGGCTAACCTTAATGCCAAGGGTTTTGACCGAGGTGGAGGGAGACGGGGGGAACCGAGGATTGAGGGCCAAAAAACAGGGGACCAAGGGTTGGGGGAACCACCGATAAGAACCAGCTCCGTTTTATCGGGGTTCAATTTCAGATGATTGAGGTTCATCCAATCATAGATGAAAGTGAGAGTGGAATGGACCCTAAAAACTGAATCAGACAAGGGGGAAAGTTTAAAAATGAGTTGGAGGTCATCGGCGTAATTAAACGCCGTGACCTCCATGTCCTGTAAAGCAACAACCAGGGGGTATATGTAGAGGTTAAACAAAAGAGGGGAAAGGGACGAACCTTGGGTGACAGGGCAGGTAGGTGCAAGAAAGTCCTCCAACCTAATAGCCTGAGTTCGGCCTGTTAAAAAGGAAGTGCGCCAGGAAAAGGCTGTTCCCCGTAGGCCGGCACCCCTGACACGGTCGAGTAAGATGGAGTGATCGACCGTGTCAAAGGCCGCTGATAGATCGAGTAAAACCAAGGCCTGGGGGGAGTTGTTGTCAGCCCCATGTCTGAGCTCATCAATCACTGAGAGGACCACCGTTTCCGTCGAGTGTACCGGGCGGAAGCCAGCCTGGTGGTCAGCCAGAAGGTGATGGGCTTCGACATAGGTAGAGAGCGAGGAGGTGATGTGACTTTCTAAAATCTTGCTCAAAAGGGGAAGAAGGGAAATAGGGCGGAAATTGGAAGAAACAGTGAGGTCGTCACCAGGTTTCTTCATGATGGGGATGACCGTCGCTGATTTGAAAGCATCAGGTACAATTCCTGAAATGATAGAAGTGTTAAGCAAAGTAATGGGAGGGATTGGACAGCAAGAAAAAAGCTCCCTCAAAACATGAGCAGGGCAAAAGTCAGCAGGAGAGCCCGTCTTAACCTTGCCAAGGAGAATGCAGAACGCTTCTTCTGAGATTAGCGGAAATTGATCAAGAGAGGAAGGGGATGGAGGGAGTGGGGGACAAACAAACAGGGGAGGTGCTGAAGGAATATTTTGTATTATATTAATGATTTTTTCAATGAAATAATCATTGAGAGTGTTACAGAGGGATTGGGAGGGGGTAGGTCTGAGCACCACTCTATTGGAATCAGCTAGTTCATGCACTATTGAGAAAATCTCTTTAGATTTGTTTAAGTTTGCTGCCTGATTAATTTTCTGGGAGAAATACTCTAGCTTGGCAGTGAGTATCGCTTTTTTGTAAGCCTGTAAGAGGCTCAAATAGTGCATCTTGCGGTCAGGGCAGTATCTGAGGCGCCAATGGCGCTCAGCCTGTCGCAATGCCAACTTCTGGTTTTTCAGGGCATTAGTAAACAACCTATTTGCGTCGTGAGGACGACGCGTTCTAATTAGTCGGAGTGGGGCGACAGGGTTGCAGGCCTCGGAGAGCCAGTTATCCAGAGCTTCAACCTGCCTGTTAGGAGGTAGGTCTGTGAGGGTAGGGGCAGAGGAAGCTAGGGAATGACTAGTTCAGCCAGATCGACCTTGTTCCAGTTGCGGGCGTTAACATTTTTGGAACGAGGGAGGATATTGGTCTCCTTCAAAGGGGCCAAGAATGTAATTAAAGAGTGATCAGACCAAGCGCAGGGGGATAGAAAGGGAGTGGAAATTGACAGATTGGCTGACCAGACCTGATCGAGGGTATGTCCATGAGTATGGGTAGGGACAGTTATATGAGGCATGAAATTAAGGGAGCGAAGAGTCTCGGAAAAATCCTTGGACATGGTGTTCTCATAAGGGTCACCTGGCCAAAAATTAAAGTCACCTAACAGGAGAACGGCAGAATTGGAAGTAAGTCTGCGCTGTCTGATTTGAAATGGGTGGCATGTAATGTGTGTCTGCGGGAACATCTGTCATAAATTAATCCCATGCGTACTTTCATAACTCACAATGAATATCTGGTCCAAGTTGCCTAGCGTACCCGGTGCCTGAGTATATCCTTTGAACACTTTTACTTCTACCTCTGATTACCTCTCTACTAGGCTCTCATGGCCCGCCGTTTCCTTTACGTGCGTGGTATTTCTCAGATTGTGTTCCATATGAGGCATAGTTTAAAGTTTACGAGATTGCTACAATTGTTGTCACACGGACTCCTAATTCCAGGTACTGGGTTTTCCTTATTGAACTCGTTGCATTCTGGGAGGTGAAGTCTTAGTTCAGTGGGTAGAATTGTCTGGATTGGCGCCTGAAAACTATCTGTGAAAGGAAAGTTCAGCTTAGACAAATGTAAGGTGGTAAGGACGATTCAACATTATTAGTATAGGTTGTGACGGAACGATAGCACTGGGCATTGCGTGGAAACAGGATTAAGGAATTTGTCCCACAGCAAGACGGTGTATCGACTCGAGGTTGAATCCTGAATCGGAATCAGATCGTGAAGGGTAGAGATGACGGAAATGGTGTTGTCTGCAACCACTGAAAAATACACTTACAAATCTAGCATGTTTTATACCTGCTGGTTCACCTGAGAGGATCCATGCGACCAAGTAGCAGCTGGGTTAAGAGCTCACCGAACTGGGTAGAAAGATTAAGCTAGTCTTGCTTTGTTGTTTTTATACTTTTACTTCTACACCTACTTGGTTTTCCTATGTTTATTTCTGCATCACTCGCTTTGTTTTTCTAGTATAGTTGATTTTCCTATCAACCCGTTTAAGAACTTTACGACTTTAACTTGGTTCCGGATTAATCGCCTATTACCTCGACCCCTACGTATTCCTGTTTCCTCTCGGAGCTACACCCGCGCCCTCGAAGCATCCTTAATTGGTGTATAGTCTACTCGGCCCTTTAAATACATCAGCATGCGTGTGCCGCTGGAAGAGTTCATTTTTAGGTCGAGCTGATGTGGCATTCATGCGAAGTATGAATGCATCAGCTCGACAACTTATGTTGCCGATATTTAGGAGAGTGGACAGCTACCAGACGCGCGCTTTGACGAGGTCGGATTTCACCTCGGGAGCGAGCGTCTGGTAGCTGCGCATGCGCAGTGCAAATCCCTTGCTCACACACAGACACAGGCAGCCTCCACCCCTCTGCATGCACGCACGCACACACACACAGGTGCGCGCATGCACACGCAGGCATACGGCACACATACAGGCACACATACAGGCACACTATCCCCTACCTCGCATTCTCTCTCAATCACACACAGTCACGCATGCGCACACACATTCCCTCGCGCACACACGCGCGCACATACACTCCCCCCCACACCCCCAGGCATACACACAGGCACGCACGCACTTCACATCAGCCCTGGGCCCCACTCACCGACTGCGCTCTTCCGGCGGGGCTCCTCTCGTGCTCCGCGTCTCGTCTCCTCTCCTCTCCTCTTCTGAATCGGGGCTCCCTCAGGTCAGAGGAGCCCCGCAACAGGCGCCACACTCCTCCTTCTCCCCGGCCCCCTCCTGGGGACCCGGGCTACCCCGGACCGGCAGGGCGCTCCATGCGCCGGCATGCCTGTTCACGGACCTCGGGAGGCGGGACTTCCGGTCGGCCGCGAGCGGATTGGCCGGCCGGCCAAGAGCTTCCGGGTCGCTGCGGGCAGCGCGGCGGCACCGATTTGTATTTCTTCATCAAGTTTCACTTAAATAGGAAAATGCCTTCAATCTTGTTAAAGACGTTGGCCATTTCACGCTTATTTTTTTTAAAGGGTTGGCTTGCACCACAATTACATTCAATTTACTAACTCCGCTGTAAGTTATGCCTTGTTTTGTTTTGTAAAACATTTTATTAGATTTTTCATATTCAGACACTTTACAACATCATTTGCGATTGTTTAACTTTTAGTGTATTACATTGCCATTATATAGTATCAATAATAAGGTGACTAATTGTCCAGGTGTGCATTGTCCAGCGCGCACAACGTGTTCTTAATGGCTGCTTAGGTCTTATAGTGAGTGGTCTGCTTGGTTCTTGGGTTTTATTAGTGTGCCCCTGCTGTTCTTGTGTCAAATCAGAAGAAATCCGTTTCAATAAAGTAACTGGTGGTACAAGTCAGGGGATGGGGCTAGGAATTAGGTTTTTCGGGGCTTATGGCAGCACGTAGGTATCACTAGTCTAAGTATCACCAGGTGTACCTCTCTCACCGGGTCAAACATGGAGCTTCAGTAGGGGTAGAGGGGACCAGGGGGACAGGACCCGCTCGAGCGTCTCTTGTGGGCCGCCTGAGTAGCTCTTGTGAGATGAGTTATTAAATGATATACTGTCGGCTATGACTGTTTTCAGGTACTATTGAGATTGTTTGCTCGCACAATGCAGAAGGCATCTTTTGTTGTCTAATAGATATATTGCACTTTTTTATTATACAAATACTGTCTGTGGGTTGAATCTCTTGCAAAATCTATTGCCTGTTTACAGCAATGTTGGATATACATTAATTTCCGGATCGGAGTCACGGTTCTTTTAAATTATATTGTTCTTAATATTATCATGTCTTAAGTGATTGTAACTGATTTTAATTAATCAAACAATAAATGCATACTTGCAAAGGCCAGAGCGCGCACACACTGTGACACCGATTAGCAGTGTCACCGGGCTCAAACTCCTAATAGCAGCAAAAAATTGTTTTCAGAAAAAGATGGAAAATCTGTGTACCATGCAGAAAAATCAAATTTGCTATGCGGGCCCAACGTACTTTAATATGTAAATGCATTTTTTAATTAAGTTATATGCATTTCGAAATGGAGACTTGATATCCTGGCGATTTTTACAGACTGTGTATTTATTATTCCTGGCCTCCCGTGAGGACTCAAACCCCCTTCAGTGCATTGGACCCTCCAGACCATCAAACATAGAATGTCAACAGCTCCGTGCGTCAGCCCTGGGACCCGGAGATAAACAAATTCACATTCGAGACCCTGGCTCACCTGAGAGGGTTCTGGAAGGGGGAGGGGCTTCTTGTTCCCCAGATAGCAGCGGTAGGCCAGCTCAGCGGAGGAAGATGTGCTCCTCTGCACGCGCTGACTCCAAGAGCAGTCTCGAGCGCAGCTGCGGGTGCTTCCTACCGTGTTCTAATGCCCCAATTATCAGCTTATTGTTTTACAGTAGCTGAGAAAAACCTTTTAATATTGCCAAAGGACACGGTGCAGCAGAGAGTGCGCAACAGAGGTTTATACATTTCATTCGAAAACAGTGCTGGGCCGACAGGATAAGCGCCAGGGTGGACAAACTCTTGGTTTATTAAGGATTTCGCTCCTCCTAACCTCTCGCTGCCCTCCAGAGGCGACGGGACCTCAGGACGTCCCCGCGGATTAGCAAACTCCCACTGCGCGCCAAAACTTTGAAAGTAGCAAAAATAACCAGGTTTCGTGTTCCTTGTTAGCTGGCTGACAGGCAGCTGAGGGTGCTAATTCTGAAGGGGCTAACAACCGCGCTAGGGTCCTATCTGGCACGTGCCCTACAGGGCAGTTATATGTGGCACTGCTGAGAGCCGAGCCACAGAGATGCTTATCTGCGGATGACACTGATGAGGAGTACCTCGGAGGAAATGAAGAACTGACTCTCCCACCCACTCACTGACTCTCCCACCCACTCACTGACTCTCCCACCCACTCACTGACTCTCCCACCGGCTCACTGATTCTCTCACCAGCTCACTGACTCTCCCACCCACGCACTGACACTCCCACCCACGCACTGACTCTCCCACCCATGCACTGACTCTCCCACCCACTCACTGACTCTCCCTCCCATTCACTGACTCTCCCTCCCACTCACTCTACCTCACACTCACTCTCCCTCCCACTCACTATCCCTCCCACCCACTCACTCTCCCACCCACTCACTGACTCTCCCACCCACTCACTGACTCTCCCACCCACTCAATATCTCTCCCACCCACTCACTAACTCTCCCACCCACTCACTGACTCTTCCACCCACCCACTCACTGACTCTCCCACCCACCCACTCCACCCACCCACTCACTGACTCTCCCACCCACCCACTCACTGACTCTCCCACTGTCACGCTCTCCCACTCTCAACAATACATATATTGCATCACAAATGCAATAGGTGTCACATTTGCGAAAGTATAAGCTATTGGCATTGTAAATAACCATGCTATTAATTTATCCATTTTCAAAACCAACACATAAAAAAATATTGTCATTTACAATGCCAATAGCTCAAACTTTCCTAATGCGAGACCTATTGCATTGCAAATGCTTGTTTTACAAGTCTTCTTTACAATCCTGAAGTGGCTGCATGCTCGTATCTGCCTTTGCTTGTAAAACGTAAGGATAAAAAAATGTAATAATACCTATCCTTCTAGATGTTTCAAGTTGGAAGCCCTGTATTACTCTTAATGATCAATCTGCAAAATGTTACTGAATATTACATTCCAGTCCTTTTGGAATTGTTAATGTATTATTATCCCGTTTTTTTTCCACTCACATCGGCCACCCCCTCACTCTCCGCTCATGGACACCCTCATAAAGCACTCATGTTATGAAACGCTTATGGGTGGGAGCGGAGGACAGCCCGTACATAACCCTTAAGGATACCTTAAATCGTATTATACACTTTTGCCAGTCACTAAAAGAAGAGTACTTGCTGCCCATGCAGAGTTTCTAATCCTTAGGCCAACATATATTTGTCAACATGGATAGCTTACATTCGTGGAGAATATTTACGTGCGGTTAATGGCAGGCATAACTATGCAGGTACAGTGGTAAAGTAACACAGCCAGCGTCGACAGAACTGTAAAATGTATCTTTCCATAAGGGTATTATGCAAGCTTTTTTGTTGAGCTGAGACATGTAAGATTGAGTAGAACATGCTAGCATTCAAACCAAGAATCCTACCAAACAAGAGATATTAATGTATTTTATTAATTTGTTTAGTTTCCAAATTTTATTTTATTGCTACTGTTTTTACTAGGCACTGCACTTGAAAGCAAGGTCTGAGGTTATGGTTAGATGAGAGGATATTGCAGGGGCGGCTGGTGACATTTGAAAGTGGTGAGGCGTAAACTAATTTGCATATTGCACCACAGCGATCGAGCGCAGCGAGCGAGCCCGAACCATCTTGCATCCATCCATACATCATTCATGCATCCACCCATCTATCCACCCACCCACCCTGCATCCATACATCATTCATTCATGCATCCACCCATCCATCCATCATGCATCCACCCATCATGCATGCATGCATCCATACATCATTCATACATCCACCCATACATCCACACACCCATCCTGCATCCATACATCATTCATTCATGCACCCACCCATCCACCCATCCATCCATCATGCATCCACCCATCATGCATGCATCCATGCATCCATGCATCCATCCATCCATCCATACATCATTCATGCATCCACCCATCCATCCACCCATCCTGAATCCATACATCATTCATTCATGCATCCACCCATCCACCCACCCATCCATCCTGCAACGAGTCATTCGCAGTTAGATGGCCGACAAAGCTACACTCATTTGTAGCAGCGCGCCAAAAACTGCCATTCCAAGCGCGTGCATAACGACGTTACTTCCTATAGTGTTTTTTTAATGAGTTAATCAGGTATTTACTTTTCTATCACCACATTTCATAAGCAAACCTGTGCTGCCTAACTGGTGATTGCTACTGCGGCATAATTTAATAAATACAAATCACTCAGCAGCTATATTTCTCAAGGTCGGATTTCACTTTCCATGTACACTACACTACTAGATGGCCGACAAAGCTACACTCATTTGTAGCAGCGCGCCAAAAACCGCCATAGTCACATCAGGGCCACTAGATGTCCCCCGCCCCCAATGCCCAAACCCGCAAATAATACACAAACACAGAGTTAGGTTTGGGAAAAAATTGCTGCAGGTTTATTACATACAACATATGTAATGATGGTGGGTTAACTTACGGGCGATCCAGGGCAGGCCGCATTCTCGCCACCTGCCCGCCAGACAGTACAGTGGCGAACCACCCAACTGCTGCACAATTAAAATATATATACTGACACGCCCATTGCGGGGCGTGACTAGGCAAACCCCCGGTTGCACAGGCCCACAACCGCCCGAAGGACTACTGGGGCGCCGACACGAATTCCTGCACCTCCCATGAGGTTACAGGTTAGGCTCTGGCACCCCTATGTGCCCGCTGAAGTACATAGTTTGCACCTCTCTTCTTCCGGATCGCCCAGTAACTCCGCTGCAACGAGAAAGGAACACATTAAATTCCCCCAACAACCCCCTCATCCTGACACTCTGGGTTCGAGGAAGGGTGGGAAAAGAGTGTCCCGATTAGCCCGCGATGGCGTCCGGAGCGGCAAAGAGGCCCTCCAACAGGGTCCAGGAACTTAAGTACCCCTGGAGGTCCCTCCCCGCCGCCCCGGACGTGAAACACCGCCAGCCGCCTCCTCCAACCAGGAGGAGGAGGAAGCTGGACATCCACTTGGGGCGGGACAGCCCTCCGAGACTAGGAGCCCGCCCTCTCTATGGCCACTGCGTGGCCTCGGGCAAGCGCATAGTCACATCAGGGCCACTAGATGTCCCCCGCCCCCCAATGCCCAAACCCGCAAATAATACACAAACACAGAGTTAGGTTTGGGAAAAAATTGCTGCAGGTTTATTACATACAACATATGTAATGATGGTGGGTTAACTTACGGGCGATCCAGGGCAGGCCGCATTCTCGCCACCTGCCCGCCTGTTGAGCCAAACAGCACAGTGGCGAACCACCCAACTGCTGCACAATTAAAATATATATACTGACACGCCCATTGCGGGGCGTGACTAGGCAAACCCCCGGTTGCACAGGCCCACAACCGCCCGAAGGACTACTGGGGCGCCGACACAAATTCCTGCACCTCCCATGAGGTTACAGGTTAGGCTCTGGCACCCCTATGTGCCCGCTGAAGTACATCGTTTGCACCTCTCTTCTTCCGGATCGCCCAGTAACTCCGCCACAGCCCGTGCGGTGGTACCCGCTGCCGCACGGGCCCCCCCACCATTGCTACCTTCACTACCTGCAACCCTTGTTCATGAGTGCTTCCATCAAATCCAGCAAGAAGAGGTCTAAACCCACAGGCGTGAGATGAACCCCATCCGCCTCAAAATAACCCTTTATTTTGTCCTGAATCATGTCATGTTTGATAAAGCCTAGACCTCTGCGCTGGGTGAACCTTTTCATGGCCGCATTGATCCGCCTCCTAGACTTCTCAATCGCCTCACTAGACTTAGCACCCCGCCAGGATCTCCTGGGCACTATTTCGGACCACCAGACCTCGCATTCCCGAAAAAGCCCACAGTTGATCCCCAAGTCGGTCTTCATTTTAAGCAGCAGGGTGGATTTCCCCAAGTTCGTAATGTCATTGCCACCCAGGTGAATTATCAAGTGGTGGGGAGGGGGTCCACCCAAAGCAAGGGCCTCCCGAAGCCGATAAAGTAAGCAATGCCAGCGCATGCCCGGGAAACCCCACCACACACAGTCTATACTTGTGAAGCCACTAGTCCACTGCCTGATCGCTGCCCACCGGGCCAATCTGTCGACCATGGAGTGCCCCACTACCCATACTCTTGAACCTGTCAAAGAAAGACGCAATATGTTCAAGGGTGTTTATTGGGTAAATCACAAGAAAAACAATATCGCCACATCAAAACAGCAAACAACGCACACAAAATACAAAATGAGGAGAAATCAGGGCCTAATGAAACGTTTATAGCAAGACGATTCCCAGCGCCCTACTGACTGAACCTGATCCGGCTGCAAACCAGCACGGAAAGCCGATGTGGCCGCCCCTATGCGGAAGGAATGACTAGAAAACTTCTTCCCCTGCGTTACCAGACCAGCCCTGTCCAAGCAGGCCAGCATGATTTTGTCCATCTGGTATTTTGTCAAGGGGCAGAGGTCAGCATGGACAAAAAGGTAACCCGGCCCCGCAGGCCGCATAGCCAGGAAGGCCCGTAAGACCGACACCGGGCAGAAGCGGGGATCCCCAAGGGGGGAGAGCCTGATGACAGACCCTTTGCCAGCCTGATCAGTCTTGGACCGCCTAAGCGTGATGGACAAACCCTCGACAAAAGAGATATCCTCCACTCCCAAAGCATCCCCAGAGACGTCTGTCTTAGAGCGGGCCACCAGTTCGCTACTCCGGAAGGCCCCAAAGAATGCTAGAATAAAGGCTGCTGAAAATAGGGCCGCTTCATACTGCGAATGCACAACCGCCCGCACCACTAGTAACATAGCTTGTAGCGAGGGAAAATCAATGGGGGACCTGTCATCCGGGACCCTGGGTTCCTCCCGAGCCCAACCCTTCAAGGCGGCCCTAATCGCAAAGGACTTGGCTGGGTCACTCCCCCCACACAACCTAGCCTCTGTTTCTTAGCCCACACAACAAATGCCTGAACTCTACCCTCCAGAGGCAAGGCTTGTAAACCTAAATCAGTGATGGCTTTAAGGAAAGTAGAACGGTGGCTCGCATAGCGTTTCCTTGTACCCAGCGCTAAAGATTTCTCTCCTAATTCTCTCAATTGCTGCTCCACTCCAAGATGCGCCAAAGCCTTGGTGCAAAGAGGGTCATCTCCTCTCTCGCCTGTGGGCATGCCGCCCGGAAACGGTCCCACTGCAAACGAGAAAGAGCGTCAGCTGCAACATTAGTGACCCCCGCAATGTGCCTAGCTCTAAATTCCACGTTGCAATGCAGGCACCTGCTAGCCAATTCACGGAGTAGGGACAGCACTAGCGGGCAGCTGGCAGTTAGACCATTGATTGCCTGCACCACTGCCATATTGTCTGACCAAAACAAAACCTTCCCGTTGGACAGTGTATCAGGCCAAAGATGTAGAGAAATCACAATGGGAAAGAGTTCCAGGAAGGTTATGTTAGCAGTAATACCACGCTTGCACCAAGCATTGGGCCATTCCTGCGCGCACCACAGCTCTCCCAGAATAGCCCCAAAGCCCTCCCGACCTGAGGCGTCAGTGAACATATTCAACTCTGGGCTCTCCACCCACGGGGACCTCCATATCACTGTAGCATTAAAATCAGATAGGAAATCATCCCACATTTGCAAATCTTTCTTGTGTCCAGAGGTTAATCTAACAAAGTGATAATGCTTGTGGACCTTGGCAGTAGCCCTGGCTAGACGCCTCGCAAAAACTCTCCCCACCGGAATGACCCTGGCAGCGAAGTTCAATTTGCCTAGGAGGCTCTGAATGACCCCCAGAGGTGCCTTATCCCTACCTAGCAAGGCATGAATGTCCTTCTTTAAACCAACTACCTTTTCTGCCGGGAGACGCGACACCCCCTGAAGCGTGTCGAGCTCAATACCCAGGAAGGTCAGCACTTGAGCAGGGCCCTCAGTCTTGCCTGGCGCCAGCGGCACACCTAAGCGACTGGCCAGGTCAATGAAACAGTTCAGGCCCTCCTGACATTCCTGAGTGCCCTCCCTCCCAATAAAGAGGAAGTCGTCCAGGTAATGTGACACCGCAGACACTTTGTACTCTGTTGTGAGGGCCCATTGTAAGAAGGTGCTGAAAGCCTCAAAGAAGGCACAAGAGACAGCGCAACCCATTGGCATGCATTTATCAAAATAGTACCCCCCTTTCCACTTGAAACCCAGCAAATGCTGGCTGTCTGGGTGTACAGGTAACAAGCGGAAGGCTGCCTCGATGTCCGCTTAAGCAAGCCAGGCCCCCTCCCGTCCTCTCCTCACTAAGTCGATGGCCATGTCTAGGGAACAGTAAGAGACAGAGCAGGCCGCTTCTGGTAACCAGGAATTGACGGAGTTCCCCTCTGGGAATGAAAGGTTATGAATCAACCTAAAAGCACCAGGTTCTTTCTTGGGGACTACACCCAAGGGGGACACCACAAGTCAGGGAGGGGGGGGGGACAGAAAGGGGCCTGCCACCCTCCCTAAGGCCACCTCCTTGCTAATCTTCTTATCCACCACCTCAGGGAGTTCCCTAACAGATTTTTGATTCTCTGCATCCCTGCGGACTTTGGGACCCTGATATGGGATCTTGAAACCTTCCAGGAAACCTAAGGTCAGGACCTCCCTATCCCTATCATTGGGATAAGCACGTAGGAGGGCCAGCAGGCTGGGGATGATGACAGGGATGGGCCTTTGGAACTGAGGTGGTGGAGGTCCCTACTGGGCAGCACCAAGGAAGCACCCTCCTCAAGGGCAGGAGAGGCATAGAGCAAAGCGGAAGGGAGGGACGCAGCCGGGGGGGCAAAGGGCGGGGGTGAGATAGGGGGGGTACTATTTATCCTTACTGGCTGCGCTGGCAGAGGAAGACCGTTTCTCGCAGGATGACTCTGGATGGGAACCACCACATTTGTTGCAAGCGTGGGAGAATCTACACACCTTCCCCCAGGTACAATTACCTGCATTGTACAACCTGCAAGTGGCAGAGACATTTTTCTTGGAGTACTGTCTGTTGAAACTCCCCCCACCGCGCCCCCCGCGAAAGGACTGCCTAAAATTACTTTTCTTCTGAGTGAACACTTTGTCATTTACAGCCTTCCTAACCTGAACATTCATGTTAGCACCGCTCTCAGCCTTTCCTTTACCCATATGTACCATCCACAGTCTAACTTCCACCTGGTCCCACTCTAGTTCTGGACAGACCGACATTTTCTTGCGGAACTCACAATCATATAAGTACCACCCCATCCCGGATGATGCTTCTGCCTCATTGATTATGACACTGTTATACTGGAATAAACCTTGCGCCTGATCTGGGAAGCGCTCTGTGATTACAGCTGCCAGAATGGCAAATGTCTGACGCCAGTTTTTAATTGTCTTTTCTGGCCAAGACTGAAAACGCGCTTTTTTCTCCTCATCCTTGGAACCCATTTTTCTCACATCCACCCCATCCGCACCCAACATCAGGAGGGAGAAAATGTCTATGAATTCTCTACGCCAGATGCCCTCCTTCGCTGCCTGCGGAACCTGCCAGGCTAGGGAGCATTTGCCTGACAAGAGAGGCGCCATGGTCATCAATACTGTGGGCGCAGAAGAGGCCACCCCTAAAGCCGGGGGGGCCGCTCCCGCAGAGGCAAGGGGCGCCAAGGGAGAAGGAGCCGCCGTGACCACAGCCAGGGGCTGAACCAGGGCAGCTGCGGGTGTCGGGGCATCCTGGAGCACACTTGGAGCCAGAGGCGACACTGGGGCAGGAAGCGGAGGAGAAACAACACTTAGAGCCGTGCTGACAGGCAGGGCAACCACACCCGCCAGGGGGCTGGCAATATCCCCCCCTAGAACAGAAGGCCCGCCCCATACTCGAGCCACGTCCACCTCCCCAGTGGCAGGAAGTGGCGCCACGGCTGCCGGCACCACTAACTGGGAATGCACTGCACTAGGAGATTGCAACGGGGCAGCGCGCAAGCCAGCTCTGATCTCTGCCATAAATAAAGCCAGCGAGTCCGTAATCTTACCCAGATCTTCCCGGGTAGCAAATTCAGAAATAGGCACTGCCGGGCGTGGGGGTGAGGGGGGCAAACACGAATCACGGCCGGTGGGGACGCCGGGGCGTGCACGATGACGTTCCTGACCGGGTCAGCCGCCCTGGTCTTAGGGGGGGGGTTCCGCTGGGAAGTCCTTCACTGTCGGTTTCCTAGTGCGCTTAGGCCTCACAGTGGCCGGGTCCTCCGCTATGTCTATTTCAGTTACCAGGGGGGCGGGGGCAGCCCCGGGGGCTTTGGGGGGGTTGGCCGTCAAGATTTCGCTGGCCCACGCCACCCCATTTGACTTGATTAGTTCCAATAAAGCTTTCATCTGGGTATCCTGAGACGGTCCTAATCCTGAGTCCTCGACCTAAGACGTCTGCGTGAATAGCGAAGGGGACCCCTGACTCTCCATGACAGCTTTGTTCTTTGTCTGAAAGAAAGAAAACTGTGAGCCAACACTATACACCACAGGCACCCCTTAGCCACTTCCCCTGATAGGGTCGTTGGATAATGCCACGCAGGCACCAGAAACACACAACGCAGCAGAAAGGACCAAAACGCCACAGGATAAGACTGAGCCTGTATGCACGGAAAAAACGCAAAATCACCCACTAGGCCCCTGGTGCCTGTACCTGATTAAAACAGGGAATCACATCTCGGGATGGGAGGCCGACAGCCTTCGCGCGCCCCGCCACCCAGGCCCCCCACACTGCCAGCTAAATACATACCTCTGCGAGCTGGACGACACGGGAGAAATGGGCGGAGGGGGGGTGCTGGTGTGCACGGGCGAGAAGCTGTGTAGGAAAGAGATAGATTAGGCCCCAGATGATAAGCACAAATTCCGGCCGGCACCGGGAACACCAAGACAATAACATGATCCTGCTGCCTGGACCTCGAGTAAGCCGGGCGAGCCAGCCCAGACGCGCGACCGACGTCCTCAAAACCTGGTAGACATGTCTCAAACAGCGTACCTGAACGGCACCCACCCCACCCGCCCGCAAGCATACATACCTCGCACGCGTATGGATGCGCACAACTCGCGAGGGACTGTGGAGGCGGCGGGCGAATGGCGGAGCCCTGAGCCCGCAGGGGGGAGAGGGTATTCCTGTGAAAATAAAATTTGGGCCTTATAAGCAAAAGCTACCTTGGGATGACCGGCACACACCGCAGAGGGGGGGGAGGGTGAGAGGCACTTATCCCTCTATAGCGCCAACCTCCCCGCGGGCCCGAGCCTGGGCGTCCCGGCAAGGCCCCCGCCCAACACCGTGTCCGACTCACTGCCAACCTACGTACCTTGATGAGGAAATGGCCTGAGGGGGGTCCTGGACAAAGATGGCGTAGGAGTGCACAAATGCGCGAGCGATAGATGCGGCCTGAAAGAGAGAGCTAAGTTAATTGCAAGACCCAGCACAACCATTCTGCAAAGACCGAGGGCCCGCCACCTCGGGTCAGCAGACCCCCGCAGATATCGCTGCGCGAAAGCCACGCAAATGGCGGCAACAAACCCACAGGCAGGCCGAACCAAACAAGGAAACATCTCTGGCCTGCAAGGCGGGGCAGCATGCTCCGCACCTCATCGCGTACACCATGCGGTGCCTGGCCGCGGTCGAGGGGTAATGGGGGTGGGGCGGGGGGGGGGGGTGGTAGCACCGCTACCGGTAGGCCTGTGGACCGGGAAAATGGCGGGAGCGGCCGCGAGACCCGAGGCCTCCTGCCAGGCCACCCCGCACAATCCGGGTGGCAACAGCTGGCCCCAGGAGCTCGGAAATCACCGACCAGCCCGGCCGACCCCCCGTTACCCGCAACATACAGGAGTCGCTCAACGGAAGGGGCAGGCGGCGGGGGCCATAGCCGGGAGCATGCGGATGGAAGAAAGCATTAAACACAACAATGCATCTTAGAAGGCACACGGATGTCGCTTGTGTAAGTGACATGGACCAGGCCCCGCGCTGTTGTTCACACAAGAACCTGCACGCAACAGAAGCTAGTCGGCATAGAAAGCCCGCGCAAGGCCAAACACTGAACATGGTAACACAATCGTGAAACAATAACATTGTATACAATCGAGCGTTTTGAACGCCGGGGGGCATGAGACCTGAGCCGGGACATACACCTCTAAACATCACATTTGCATGGAGCATGGCAGGCCCACTGCCGGAATTTCGCATCGAGCAATACAGGCAAATTCAGCAATTCAGCAGGAAACAATAGAATATAGCAATGCGTATACATGGTCCTTAAGCGGACCTGCCTGCCAATGCCCCCACAAAATTCAGAAAGCGCACATAGCGTAGCCAACACATTGAACACGACAAAATTCTCCCTGCAGACGTACACCCTAGCTGCTCAACGGCTCCCACGTGGTCACCTGAAAACCCAAGTCTGCCCCGCCCTGCCCGAGAGGCCATACGCAAAAGCCTGACCCGGCCGAGTCAATTAGATAAGGAGCACCGATTGTAGCGTGGAGTAGGGACAAATGCTCATGGTCAGGCCCGGCACGTGGGATTCCCCAAGGCCCGCCTGCAACCCTGAACAGTGAAAAGGAAAACGACCGGAACCCCTCCCTCCACAGCGGCCCGTCGCTAAGCGGGCCGCCTGGCCATTGCTCACGCCTCCAAAGGGAGGGAGTAGGCGGAGGGGGCGTAAGGTCCGAAGACCAGCTCACCGTGAGTCTCGACGAAAAAGAGTGTCCCGATTAGCCCGCTATGGCGTCCGGAGCGGCAAAGAGGCCCTCCAACAGGGTCCAGGAACTTAAGTACCCCTGGAGGCCCCTCCCCGCCGCTCCGGACGTGAAACACCGCCAGCCGCCTCCTCCAACCAGGAGGAGGAGGAAGCTGGACATCCACTGGGGGCGGGACAGCCCTCCGAGACTAGGAGCCCGCCCTCTCTATGGCCACTGCGTGGCCTCGGGCAAGCGCATTCCAAGCACCATTCCAAGCGCTGCATTACGTTACTTCCTATAGTTTCTTTAATGCGTTAATCAGGTATTTACTTTTCTATCACCACATTTCATGAGCAAACCTGTGCTGCCTGACTGGGGATTGCTACTGCGGCATAATTTAATAAATAAAAATCACTCGGCATCTATATTTCTCAAGGTCGGATTTCACTTTCCGTGTACACTACACTACTACAGTGAACCCGTTTAGTAAACAATGTTCCTTCATAGCACTCTGATCATACCTGAGCTGGTGTGAACGCCGGGTCTCCCTGGCCGAGCGGTTCCTTCGGGACTTGACTGCCGCAGTGTCGCCCTCTCAAGTATTCCTTCCTGGGTCCGGTCAGGTCAGGTCTGAGGTCAAGTCTTCCATCAAACGAACCCCATAAACAAACAGAGGCCGCAGTACGAGGGAGGGAGAGAGCTCTGGCCCCCCAGACAGGGGGTTATGTACCCGGGCTAGGTATTGACCAGCCAATCCTGGCGCTGTATGGTGCCCCCCCAGCCAGGATTGGCTGGGGTGGCACCATAACTGCTCACCCAGTCGCCCTGTACAACCCTGGGGGCTGCCGCCCGCCCCCATGTCCTCTCTCTAAAGGGAAATTTAGGGGGGAAACAATCTGCGCATGCGCGGGCATGTTTGTGCCCAAAAGTCGACATGCGCAGCTTTAGCAGGCCCATCAGCCCCCCCCCCCCCCCCCTCCCCTGCGCACTCCGGGAAAGTCGGGTGTCTCCCGGATTCCCGGCCGGCAGGTGGCGGGATTTTTAAAAAAAATTGTATTTGGTTTAGTGGCGATGCGGTGGGTCCATGGGGCTTAGTGGGGCTATGCCCCTACGCCCCAATGGACGCACTGCGCCTGGGATATTGTAATGCCTTGTTAAAACAGTAACGTGGCCGCATCATGGCTAACGTGCTCATGCATCTAAACATCTAATTTGATGAGGCTGGTGACACATATTATTGAATACACGTTAAAGGCGTGCATCGCATAGCTGTCCTGTCCAGTTTTCAGCACGCACCTTTGAGCGACATGCCATGATTTTAGAGAGAAAATTGGAAGTAGAAGCAATTTCAGGCAAAAGTAAAGCTGATTGGTGCATCACAAATCGGGAGTCTCCCGTCCAAATCGGGTGCAATGACATGCATGTGTCACGTGTGACACCTTTAGTGACACTTTATCAGGAGCAGAGAGCAGTGGATTAAGAAAAATATTTTAATACATTAAATTATTGGTTTATTAAATGCAGTGCAGTACCTGGATTAAACAAAAGGTAGGCAACATCAGTAGCTTGAAAAGCAACCTTTTTTTCTACTTATCAAGAGCCAAGCAGCTCACAAGATGATCCTACAAAGCCATTTACTTTGCTATTCAATACCATTAGCAAAGCAAATGGCTTTAACTTAATCAAAGGTGAGACCTATTGCATTTTCAATGCTTGTTCCAATTTGTCTTGAGTACCAGATTGTCAGACTCTAGATGTATTTTTGTCATGCAAGATTTGCTTTTGGACAGGAGGAATGTTGCAATTAGTGTGTGTGGGGGGGTCTCTTTCGACTATCATATCAATGACAAGGTGCCAGGACTCTTTATTTTTTTTAATAAACAATTTTATTAATTTTTTGACATGGTGAGAGAACAAATGCCCGCAAGATAGCACAATACAATAGGGGCAAGAAGTCCCAGTCGGTTAGACGGTTAATCCTGGTCATAAAGTCCCATGTAATACAGACAGTTCATCAGGCAAAGCACACCCTGCAATATTTCTTTGGACATCCCCGTGCTTCATACATGGGTTTTTCCTGTGTGGCACACCAATCCACCCCCTCCCGCCACTTCTTGAGGCTAGGCGGAGTAGGACATTTCCAGTGAGCGGCTATGTCCTGCTTCGCTACAATCATTACTGTGGTAAAAAAACATTTCTCATTTCTGGACCCATCTAGCCCATCAGTGATCCCCAGGAGCGTGTGCAGTGAGTCATGGGGAACTTCCCAAACCAGGAATTCGGTGAGTTCCTCTTCTATACCCCCCAAGACACACCCAGACCATGTGAAAGAAATCCGCCTGGTCTTGCACGCAGCGCATACAGGAGACGGTTGAATATAGGCCTGCCCTGTGAAAGTGTGTGGGGGTTAAATAAGCAGAGTGCAGTGACCATCTTTGGTGCCATTAGTGCGTTCCTCCAATCTTCTTCCTCCAGTGAACCCACCCATTCCTCCCACTGGTTTCTGAGCCGGTCCAGTGTGACTGGAGTGTTGTTGGTTAATGTGCGATAAATACGGGAGATGCCCCCTTCCCCAGGTTCCCCATCAGAGTTTGTGCTTCCTGAGGGCTATATTCCGGTATTGTTGTGCGATCTGCTATGTGTGAGTGGAGAGCTGTAGGTTTCAATAAAATTGTGATGGGTGTAAGGAATACCTAGATTGTAGGTCTTGAAGGAGCGCATATGACTGCTGGCCCACACATCCCCAAGCTGGAAGATCCCTATAAGATCCCACAACTGAAATCCCTTGAGCCCACTAATTTCCCTGAGCTACGCTCCATGCCAGAGCGGCGTTTGATGGGTTAATTTATGCCTTCATTGGGTGTGGCACAGTGATGCCCGTCAGGCAAGGAGGACGGTACGTGTCACCTCCGGTAAAGTGCAGGGAATAGACCCCAGTACATCACAGTTTGGATGTGGGGTAGACCTAGTTTACCCAGCTCGAGCCTGTAACCCGGGTCGGACCATCCCCCATTAAACCAATCACGCACTGTGAGGAGGCCGGTCGCCAAGTAATATAAATACAAATTGGTCTTCTACATGCCCCTGTCGAAAGAGGGGTTCCGGCAGCGGGCTAGAGCTAAGCGGGGTCTCCGACCCCCCCAGAGAAATTTGGTAGCTGCGCAGTCGAGCTACCGAAACCAGGCCTGTGGGAAGCAGAAGGGAGTGTTTTGAAGGACGTAGAGGAATCTGAAGAGAATCATCATTTTGCACAGAGAGGCCCTCCCCAGGGGATTCAGGTGCAGCTTCTGCCACTTGCAAAGGTCCTCCTTAGTTTTTTCACCAGCGGAGTTATGTTGAGGGACCAGGCGAGATCGGGGAACAGTGCCATCCAGATCCCCAAGTATTTGAAGGATTGTCGCCTGAAGGGTATTGCGGATTGCCAGTCATAGCAAAGTCTCGCTAAGTGTAAGGGGAACAGGACAGACTTACTGAGGTTAAGCCGTAGGCCGGAGGCCCGACCAAAGGAATGCAGCACCTGGAGACAATGAGGACCGGAGAGGGCCGGTTCTACAAGGAAAATTAAGACGTTGTCTGCGTACAGGATAATTTTGTCTTTTTCCGAGTTGGGCCACTCCCAACCCCAAATGCGGTCATCCGACCAAATGAGGCTTGTTAGGGGCTTCATCGCAAAAGCGTAGAGGAGGGGGGAGAGGGAGAATCCCTGCCTCGTTCCTCTACAAATGATAAAACCCCTTTGACTAATACCCGTGCTGGAGCTCAGGTATAGAGAACCTCAAAAGCCTGGGCCGAAACCCATCTCAACCAGCACATCACCCAGGTATTGCCAGTCCACAGAATCAAAGGCCTTCTCGAAGTCGATGAGAAGAATTGCCAGATAAGGAGTGAGTTAGTGGCGGTTTGTAAGGGCCAAATGGAGGTGACGAAGGCAGTGTCTAGTGCCCTGCATCGCATAAACTCATACTGGTCGGGGTGGACCAGCTTGGTGAGGTAGGGCTTCATCCGCTAGGCGAGGACTGTAGCGAATATTTTAACCTCTGTGTTTATGAGGGATATGGGGTGGTAATCCGCACAGCGGGGTGACAGTGATTGTGTTTTAGGGAGAACAACAATCTCTGGCAGAAAGTAGCCCTTCTCTAGGGCCTCGTCAAAGAGATCGGTGAGGTGCAGAATAAGAGTCTCCCGGTATGCTGTGTACGCGGATGATGGGAGGTCCAGGTCAGCAGACTCGGCAGTGCTAAGGCGCGGAAGGCAGAGACGGCCCTTGCCAAGCAATTCAGAGAAGGAAGTTACTGGGCGCGGTGCAGAGTAGAGCTTGTGATAGTAGGAGGCAAAGCCCTGGGCCATCATCAAGGGGATCTGTGTACCAGACCAGCTGGGTCCACAATCTCTGGAATGATGCGGTTGGCCCTTGGGTATGTAGGTAGTCTGTGAAGGATCTTCCCATTCTTGTCGCCCCATCCATACACCCTAGCTATAGAAGATCTTAAGAGAAGTTTGGCGGACTCCAAGGAGACCTGCTTGATTTCACCCCTCAGGCATGTGAGCTGCCTCTCTTGGGCGACGTCGCGGTTGTCAGGAGGACATTGTTCAAGGAGCAGTGCCTGGGCCACTCGCAGGGTGATCTTGTGTGTATGGGTTTGTTGCTATAGTTTAAGTTGGCACTTGGCGAAGCCTTGGATAGTGACTTTGCCCATTTCCCAGAGGGTACCCGGAGAGGGAACCGAACCGGTGGTAGCAAGGAAGTGTTGCTGGAGTTCTACCCCAACCGCCCTTTTAAACTCCTTCATTCATCCGCCAGGTTGGATGCGCCGGGAGGGTTCTCTAATGCTGAGAACTACTGGTGAATTGTCGGAAATACCCCTGGGGAGAATATGCATGTCTTTAATAATTTGGCAGTCAATAGAGGGGACGAATATAGCATCTATCAGTGCCTGAGTGTGGTGCGCAGCTGATGTGTGAGTAAACTGCCTACTCTCAGGGTGCCAGATTCTCCAGGCATCGCACAGGCCCAGGGAATCTGCCCAGTTCGATAACTGTTTGGAGTGAGTGATTCTGATGGTGGACGGTGAGCTTGCAGTGTTGAGGTGGGGGTCAAGAACTGTGTTGAAGCCGCCCCCAACTATTGTGGCACCCAAAGGTAAGGAGGTGAGGAGGTCAGTGGTGTGCCCCAGAGTTGCTCTGAGCATCGATGGGGGTGAATAGATGGATACTAGACTTAGAGGGCAACCGTTCAGTGTTCCACACAGAGCCACATATCCTCCCTGAGGGTCATGGGTGGCCTGTGTGAGCACAAAGGAGAGATAGCGCCTTATAAGGATGGCCACCTCCTGGGAACCCAGGGCAAACCCGAGTGCCAGACTCTATCATACCCATACCGTGCCAGAAAGGGGCAGTGGTTCCCCACCAGGTGAGTCTCTTGGAGCAGGAGCATGTCAGCAGGACAGCCGTTTGTTTGACTATCTAGGAGCCCATTAATGTACTAGGACAGTGCTCAGAGGGAAGCCCCAGAACTGGTTGTGGAAGTCATTGTGGCTGTTGGCAGGAGCGAAGGTTCGCAGGACTTGGGATGGCAGTGGGTGCACATGGGGCCTGGCATAAGCGCGGGGTAGTAAATGGAGATGTACTGTGCAGGTGATGCATGGGATTATCATAGTGTGCAGTAAGAAAGCTGATGGAGCAACATATTGAACCAATATCAATTATGGGACAACAGTTCCCACCTTCCTCCATATCCCCTCCCCCCACCCTATACTTCAGGAACAGAAGAATCTGTCGTCCCAACTTAGGCACAATAAGAAACCAAACTAGAACGTTCTGGTTGTATTGCGTGGAGGACCCCTCCTTAGAGACAGATGTTCAGTATCTCGTCCGAAAGATAAACGGATTGGAGCAGAAACTCTGCTTTGGCACTGTAATGCTCAAAGAGTTAGGATGTGTCACAGGACGGAGCCCCTCCCACCAGGTGCGGCGGGACGCGAGGAACCCAGGCTTGGCAGGGCAGTACAGGAATGTCCAGGGGAAGAGGCCACAATTCAGTTCCTTGCGGCGTGTACAGTTGGAACACCGCAGGGTGCAGACAGTGTTCAGGGGTACACGATTTTTGCGGTGCGGGTGGGTGCCTCCACCCGCACTGGCCACGGAGAAGGCAGTTTGCCCACTCCCCAGCCCACTGTGTGACATCATGCAGACCGTCCTTTAAGCTGAGAGGGAGCGTTGACCTCCCTGATCAAGGTCCCCTCTTTCTAGAAGGCATCAGATTGTTGGGCTGCGGGACAGGTCCAACTCTGCAGCTGACAAGCCCTGATGGTCCAGTGAGGGTCGTTCCCCAGATGACCTGCTGGTCGAGTGATTTTTGTGGCGAGATGGAGAGTCCAGGGAAACGGGAGAACCTTCGAGCCCGCGGGTTGCCAGGTTCAGCGATCTGGGTTCCACTCAGTGGAGCTGAAGCCCCTGGCGGGACTGTCTATGCCTTCGGCGTTGTTGCTTGGGGGATTGAGGCCGCGTGGATTGGGGGCCTGAGGGCGCCGGTGACAAATTCCGCCAGGACCTAAGGAGATGCTCCTCCGTTAATCAGGACCAGGCCGCCTGGGGTGAATCAAAGAACTGTATCCTGCACTGGAAGATGACGCGAAGGCGGGCCAGGAACAGAACTCAGAATTGAAGACCAAGAGTGCGCAATTTCTTCTTCACCTCCATATAGGTGAGTTGCTGGTCCTGCACCGCCTTAATATAATCGGGAAAGATCATAATAGTGTGATTTTGGAACTTTAGGAGTCCCAGGGATCGCGCCTCATGCAGGATTGCATCCCGGTCTTTAAAGTTGAAGATCTGGGCTTTGATGGGGCAATGTGGGGCCTGAGTGGCCGTTTAGGCGCGAGGGACCGGTGGGCTCTCTCCACTGCAAACCATGCGAAGAGCGCGTCCCTGGGCATCCAGGAGGAGAACCAGGATTCAATGAAGGTGGACATCTGCGTTTGCTCTGTGCCTTCAGGGAAGCCCATCAGGCGGAGGTTGTTGTGGCCTGAGCGGTTTTCGGCATCTTCTGCACACCTGTGGAGCTCCTTGGTATGGGATTGCAAGCGGGTCGCCTGGTCTTTTAATTGGTGGATGTCATCCTCCGCCGCAGAGAGGCGAGACTCGGCCTTTGTGATGCGGGCCATGGCGTTGTGCAGATCCTGCCGGATGAGAGACATGTCTACCATGACCTCACCAATCCTTCCCCTCCACCGAGGCCTGGGATGTGCTAATTGCCTGCAGGATAGCGGCTAAGTCTTTACCTGGAACAGGAGGGCCAGCTTCACCCTGCCCTGCGGGTTCATGGTCAGCTGTGGTAAACTGGCAATCTTTGTTTGCGTATGGGTGGCCGAGGATTTGGGACCCCGGTCTCTCCCCAAGACGGGTAATGGACGACGCACAAGCAGGGGGTCAAGGTCAGGAACCTGTGAGTACGTGCCTCCTCAAAAGCCGCAGCTTCGTGTTCAACTGCACCTGGGTGCCTCCAGGGGTGAGAGCAAAGATCAGAGCCAGAAGGGAACAAGGGGAAATCACTGCGCCCAAGCGCCAGGGTACGGGCCAGAACAGCGCCCACTACAGTGCGTCGGAGATCCTGCGTGTGCACATGAGGAAGCACCAAGTCAATCGTGGGGGGGAGGAGGAGGATGATGAGCAGGGCAAGTCCAGCGTGAGCCGCGGTGACTTCCTCACAGGGGCCACAGCCCCCTGCATTATCCAAGTTGCTGGGCAGGACTCCATGTGTTCGCCGCTAGCAACTTAGCGTGTATTGGGGCCTGCGATGGTCAGTTCATGGGCCCAGGTCCCATGTACCAGGGTGAGCACCAGTCAAAAAGCCGTCTTCCCCAGCCTCCAGCGATCACCGTCACCCACTGCCAGCAAGCAACCCACAATCAGGTCCGGGAGCAACAGTGGGGTGTGCAGGGCTAAGCAGACACCAAGCACGTAGGAAAGGATGGGGGAGAGGAGGGACTCACTCATGGGCCTCCCCGCCATCTGAACGTGATAGCCGATTCACCTCCCCAGCGATGTGAGATCAATTGGCTGCAGGGGCTCCAGATGGGGGCAGGCTCCCCCCTCCTCGCTCCCACGGACCCACCAGGCCACAAAACAGAGCAAGGCTGCAGGGCTCAGATCCCGGCAATGCTGTCCCAGATGAGTAGAAGGCCTCCGATGGGTGGATGAGGAAGCGGGAGAAGAGGAACGGTGGAGGGGGCCATCACTCAAGACCCCACAGCGCTCGATGGATAAGGCCGGTTCCACACCCTCAGTCCCACCACAAGCAGTCCACAGGTCTCAGGGAGCATTGTTCCACATGGTTCCCAGCTCCGCCCGCCACCACCGCCGCACTGGCCGGGTACACAGGAGCGGCAAGGTCTTTTCAGGCCCCTGGAGTCACGCGTGTCTGGCAGGGGTGTTGCCGGTGAGTCACCACGCTCTGGGTCCTGCTGGGCCATAGGGGGGCGAGACAGTGCCAGTGCTCCCACGGATGATTTCACTCTCCGCCACCCGAAATGGTGGCCGAAACCGCAGTCCCACCTCAGCGCGGCCAGTGGTCAGGTCTCAACAGCGCCAGGCCTCACCTCCAGCGCTGGGGTTCGGTCTAAAGCCGGGGCCTCACTCCCAGGGCCTGCTGCCCAGCACCACACCTCCGATCCTTGGCCTGCGAAGAGCCAGTTTCGGGCTCCACAGGACCCTCCGCTGGGCGGTCGGTGGGGCACCAGCCCACCCGGGACCATGCAGGGCCTCCCCCATGGCTCCTGATCTCTAGGCGGGGGGCAGGATGACCTTCGATTGAGGTTCGCACAGCCCACGATTCTCGGGGTCCCACTGTGGGAGGAGGCCTCCTTCGTGAGTCACATGAGTGGACAACTCGCACCGGGCCACCAGGGAGTGGGAGCAGGTTTCTGGGGTCACCGGTCCAGCCGCAGGTCTCCGCAGTAGCCCCTGGTCACAGGTGAAGCGAATGTGAGTCATAGTCTCACAGCGGCACTGCTATAACATCACAGCCCGGAGGGCGGACTGCGTCATCTTGACGAGCCATGGCGCTACAGTAATCAGGTTGGCACAGAAATGTGGGTTGGTTGTGGAAATTTTCGCCACAAGGGTATGTCAGCGGTTGTGGCAAGATGCTGGCTGCAGGATTTGAGGATCGATGACTGCCGATTCTAGTGGATCTTGGTGCGGATGACAGAGGGGTCCGGAGCACTTTTAGAGTGCGACCGCCTTCTTGACACGCCAAGCCACGCCCCCTGTGCTAGGACTCTTAAGCTTAGTAACAGTCATCAATTAGGCTCACACAAGTGCCAGACCTGAAGGTTTCCTTAGCAAGCATATCAGATGGAGTGTGTCTATTGAGTGTATGGGCGGGACCCAGTGGAGGGGGTGACCCCTTGTGAGTGATATATCGCCGCGAAGGGTGGAATTTGAGCATATAGGCCAGAGGGCTGTGAATATGGAGCGGGGGAAGGGAACTGGAGGCCATAACTGCAGGAGAGTGCTTGTCAAGGCCTGGAACGAGTGGCCCCCTTGCGCCCGCCCAATTATTTATTATTGAACTTGGGGCAGGTCGGTGAGGGGCAGTGTCAGAAAGGCTATAATCACAGGCCCAGGCACTGAGGGGCGAGCTGGAGTGATAGAGGGTGCCCCCGCCCGCACTGATACTGGAGCTGGCTGTGGGATTATCTGACTGACTGCTCCCGCCGGAATACGTTCTCGCTGAGAGCCCTCAGTGTGCACATTAAGAGCACATTAAGAGCACAATACCTTCCCCCACAACAGGGTTCCGGGGGAAGGTATCGCTGGAGAGACTTGCGAACCGGCGCATAAATGGCGACTAAACCGGACGCCGACAAATGTCAGCCCAGGACGACCAAGAGGATGAGGCAAGTCCAGACCAACAAATTAGATCACTATACCTTCCCCAAGGGCTTACCAACTGATCAGAGACACTCCCTCATTGTGGAGGGGGGTTCCACAAGCCCCACTTCGGACTTGACCTTACATGATGTTATGGCGGTCATAGATGGGGTTAAGTCCTCCCTGGGGCTAAAAATGGAGTCACTGGAACATAAATTGGACACAATCTCCATAGAAGTGAACCTCATCAGAGCGGATCTCACCAAGGTCAATGAAAAAGTCAAATCCCTAGACATCAAAATGGCTAGTCTGACGGATGATGTGTCGCAGCTCCAACAGAAAGTGCGCGATCTCAAGTCTTTCTATGAAACTGCCGAACTCAAGTTGGACGAAAATGAAGGGAGGCCAAGACGCAACAACATTCGCATTCTGGGAGTGCCGGTAAAATCGGAGGGTCCAGCCCCTGACCTGTTGGTAGAGGAACTTATTCTGGCGCACCTTAAGCCCAGAGGGTCTGGGTAAATTATTCACTATAGAACGAGCACACAGGGTCCCAGGTGGACGACCAAATCCCGGGCCGCCCCTGCGCCCGATGATTGCGCGGGTCCTAAACTTTAGAGACAGAGATGCTATCCTGCAGGCAGCCCGAGCAGGTCCCCCCTTGCGCTATGAGAATGCCACCCTCTCTTTCTTTCCTGATTTCACGCAGCTGGTGCAGAGGCAACAAGGGAACTTACTTGCGGTCAAGAAAAAACTCAGGGACAAAGGAATTAAGTATGCCATGATGTTTCTGGTGCGTTTGCAGGTAGAGGTTGAAGGGAGCGCCTGGTTTTTTGACAATCCTGAAGTGGTGTCAGACTTGCTGGACAGACCCCCCCCCCCGAGGATGAGGGGGACACGAGATCGAGATGGAGACCAGGCGTGGCAGGAGCTGGAGTGAGGCCCCGCAACTATGCTTACAGATTGACTGTTCATACTCAGGTACAGGAGTGATAGACCCCGTAGTTGGACATAAGACTATCTCCATTAGAATGCACTCCTCAAAGGCATATTGTGATCTTCAAGGGACAATTTGTTTGTGTTGGTCCAGGTTTTGTTGGGGGGGTGGAGTGCTGGATTTCCTCCTCTTTTACTACCTTTAGTTATTTGGTAATTTTTGTGTGTAGGGCGATAGGCACTCTGTCAGTTTGGGATGGGCGAACGCCGCAAGCAGGGGTGCAGAGTGGGGGGAGTTGGGAGGGGTGTGAATTGTACTTTAATTTTGAATTCGAACTGTTGGTAACCTTGACTTCTTTGGCACCATCAGAGAAGAAAGCAGTGCTAGAGCGACTTCTGCAGAGACAAGATGATGAGCGATAGGCAGGGGTCAGGGATCAGAGTGCTTAGTTGGAACGTGAACGGGTTGGGGTAGAAAATAAAGTGGGGAATGGTCAACCAATTTGTCAGAAGACATGCACTGGAAGTAATCCTTTTACAGGAAACCCACCTGATCGGAAACAAATGCATGGCCTTGCAAAGGGAAGAGTATAAGCTGGTAGCTCATGCGGGATTCACCTCAGGGTCACGAGGGGTGGGCATACTCATCAAAAATTAATTTCCTTTCACAATACAGGCCACTTGGACAGACAAACGGGGTAGATATATCGGGGTCTCGGGACAATGGGAAGGGAAGACAGCCATGTTCGTCTCAATGTATGTCCCACCCGGCCTACAGTCGGAAACGTTTAAAGACCTGGGCTTGATTTTCTTGACACTACCACTGGGAGTCCTGATATTGGGCGGTGACTTCAATGCAGTGATGGCCGGGGAACTAGACCGACATCCTCCTCTAGCAATCAGACCCGCTCAGAGGTGGCTAGCTGACTTCGTGGACACAATGGGGTTGGTGGACTGTTGGAGAGCACGCAACCCAGACAGAACGCAATTCACACAAATATCAGGAGTGCATCACAGTCTGTCGCGTATAGACTATGTCCTTGTCCCGGAAGCGCAGGCCCATGCTATTCGTGAAGTGCGTCATCTGGGTCGGGGTATCTCAGATCCTTCCCCTGTCTGGCTGACAATAGAGTGGGAATGTGTGTGCCCGGGTAGAGTAGCGCCCATTAACCCATGGTTTTTGAAGGACCAGAATACCCGGAAAAGTATTGTAAAAGCTACGGAAAACTATTTCCAAGAAAACACGAATTCGGTCAACTCGGCACAGTCCGTATGAGAAGCGTACAAAACTGTCACCCAGGGAGAAACGCTCTCCATAATAGCCGGGAAAAAGAGGGAGAGGCAGGCTGAGCTTGAAAGAGCAGAAGAAGAAGTGGTGAAATCAACCGGAGGAACTGGCCAGGGCAGTATCCCCTGAAAGCCTTCACCTCCTGAGGCTGACGCAAGATAAGTTTCGCAGCCTCGCTAGTGATAGGGCCAGGACGCAGAGTAGAGAGGTCAAAGGTAGAGTTTATGAGCTCGGAGACAAAGCAGGAAAGCTGATAGCGTGACTAAACAGACGTGAATGGGCGTCGAGGCCGGTGCCAGAGTTGCGGGAGAGGACTCTAGTCTTATAACGGACCCGCAGGCAATTGCTGACACTTTTGCGGACTATTACCGTACGGTATATTGTACGACCGAGCGGTACTCTAAAGCCGAAAACGCTGAAATGATACAGGATATAAAACTCCCCACGGGGGCGTGGCTGCGAGCCGACCGAGATGGCGGCGTAACCTGAGAGCTCTCGACCAGCAACAGCTCTACCTTCATCTATCCGTTTAATTATCCGGCGATTCTCACCTCCTGAGACCATGAGGGAGTGCCAAGAACGAGAGGTTCCACCCGACCTGGCCCCGAGCGAAATCTGGAGCGGCCAGCCGGAGATACACCGAGGGCTCTGGATGGGCCCTGCCGCAGCATCAGACGCCGTCCTGCCGCAGTGATCCGAGCCGACCGGAGGTGCCCTCTGCCTGGGATGCTTTGCCGGAAGGTGCCGCCGGATGAGGTTGGACCGCGATAGAGTCCGGGACACAGGGACCCGCTGTTCACCATCGGCCCGGTGGCGTGGCCGCTCCTATCTGTGCAGAATCCGGACCCCCAGCGCCGAACCATCGATTGGGCCTGACGCACCCCGGGACCGAGAAGCTCCGTGGACGACTCTGTGCCGGCTGGGCACACTGGCGGTGCCTGCCCCTGCTCCCCACGGGCCATCGTCTATCTCTGCCCACAGTGGAGGCACGGACACAGTGACAGGGGGAGCTTGGGGTGCAGCTTAATTAAGCCGACGTTCTCGTGCCCTGTCCGGCGGGGCGACTGCTGAAATAACCCTGCGCTCGAGACATTGCCTTTGTTCCTGTGGGCATAATCCTTGCTCCTGGGGTTTTGGAGTCTGATACTATGCCCAATTACCTCTGAGGCGACCGGGAGAGGCATTATCGCCCAACTAATGGACAATAACGTACAAGTGACCGGTCTGGGAGGTAAATGATAGTGAACCTGATACTGCAACTGTAGAGGGGCTGGAACCTTCCTCTCTGGGTGCTCCGTTGGGCTGTCTCCCCTTATTGCAAGCAGGGACCAGGAGAGCGACGCCATTTTGAACTCCACTTCCCCGCGGCATACAGCGGGAGTCTCATACATTTCATATTCAACGTTATCGCAGGTGCAGTGGTGGACTGACGGCCAGTAGTGATGGCAGGAAGGGGTCCCAGACATGCTGCGGCGCAATCAAAGCTTGAGAAATACGCCTTCGAAAAACCTGACGTGCAGCACTCGGAAGGTCGCCAGTCCGTGAGTAAAAGCCCGGAAGGGGATGGCTCCAAGAAAGTGACACTGGAGGACCTGATGAAGATGCTCTCTAGTGTCCAAACGACGGTGGGGTCTATATCGATGGACGTTGGCCTGCTGAGGGCGGATCTCCACAAGATGACCGAGCGGGTGGCGCAGGTAGAGGTAGTTACTAAATCCTTGGTGGAAGACACCTCGGAACTGCAGCTTGCTGCGGAGCGCATGGAGGCGGTCACTAAGAAGCTACAGGAACAACTGGATGACCAAGAAGGACGCTCTCGGAAAAACAACGTCCGAATTTTGGGTGTACCGGAATCTCAAGGCAAGCAAGCGATGGACCTATATGTGGAGGACTTAATCAAGTCGAAACTACAGCCGAAAGGCCTCTCCCATTTCTTCTCTGTCGAATGAGCGCATAGGGTCCCAGGGGGAACACCAAAACCGGGGGCACAGCCGCGCCCGGTCCTGGCTAGGCTCTTTAATTTCCAGGATAGGGATGCCATTCTTCAGGCAGCCAGAGTCTCTCCACCTATTAAAATACTGAACTCTACTATAGCCTTTTTCCCGGACTATACAGCTGAGGTAGCCCGGCGCCGGAAATCCTTTACCGATGTTAAAAAGGCCTTGCGAGCCAAGGAATGGCCCTACTCCATGCTCTTCCCGGCTAGACTGAGAATTGTGGACAATCACAAAGCATAGTTCTTCGACACCCCGGAGGCGGCGAGAGACTGGCTGGATGGTTGGCGACGCACCGAGGCCCCGCGTAGGAATGGCAGAGGTCAACGCGACCAGGGGACGTCCACTCAGGTGCGCCAGCAGTCGCCACAAGGACATAGTCAGGATCTCTTCGAATCGGGACTGGAAGAGGGTGAACCTCTGGAAGAATAACCATCGGTGGCCTGAACTATTGACTGAACTTCTACGGACTTCCACTTCTGGGGTCCTTGATATTCACTCCGTGTCTGGCGGACGAGATCACATGGAGCTGTCTGTGAGGTCGCAGGGCTACTTACCCCTTGCAAGCAAGTACAATGGGATGGGTTGGGACTAGGCGCTCTGCTAAGTTGGGGAGGCGGGCGGTTCCAGGCCCGCGCAGCAGGGAGGCAGGGAGGCGGGGTTCTGTTTCACTGTTCTCTTTTTTGTTAATTGTAGCAAAACACGGCATGTTCTCCACCACACGAAGGCGGCAGGTCTCTGGTTGAAGGTACGCAGCGAGGCCCGTTCCCTGTTGATTTTTACTAACGCACGCACACATTTAAATGGCAGCACAAGGGAGGGATACACCTGAGGACCTTACACCACGTTCTTCTCACACATCGACCTTCACAGTCCTAACATGGAACGTTAGGGGATTGGGCGACGGGGTGAAGAGGGGCCTAGTGTTACAATACCTGAAGCGCTGCAAGCCGGCGATAGTCCTACTACAAGAAACTCATCTAGTTGGCTCAGCCTCGAAGGCAACGGATAGATGGGGGTATAGGTTCCTTGCACATGCTGACTTCTCCTCCGGCTCTAGAGGGACAGGGATACTTATTCGAAAGAGCTTCCCAATGGTATGCCAACAGACAAAAATTGATGATCAGGGACGCTTTGCAGCTGCTACGATACAGTGGGAGGGCCATTTGTATAACTTCGTATCTGTATATGTCCCTCCAGGCCTGCATGCTACAGCGCACACAGCTCTTGCTACCTTCCTCTTATCTTTACCGACAGCGACGCTAATAATAGGAGGCGACCTTAACGACATCCTGGACCATGAGATGGATAGGCACCCCCATAGTACAACGGTGCGGGGAGGTGGGCGACTCGCTGGATTGCTGGACGCCCTGGGACTGACGGACTGTTGGTGCCACAAACACCCCTACGATAAGCAATACACTTATTACTCAGCGACCCACCACTGTCTCTCACGTATAGATTATATTTTAATGTCAGGGGATGGACTGCATGGCGTTGAGGAGGTGGACATCCATCACAGGGGGATATCTGACCACTCCCCACTCCAACTCACGTACACAAATCACCGCTCCCGTAGAAGTCGCATCTTTCCCATACACGCAGGCTACCTGCAGAGCGCTCCTTTGAGGAAAACCCTTGTTAAAACTGCTCAACACTATTTTCAGGAAAACTCAGGCTCCGTACGCTCCCATGGTATCCTATGGGAAGCATATAAAACGGTCATACGCGGGCAGGCAATTGCATCCATAGCCGCTCATAGACGGGCCCAGAACCAAGAACTTTCCTTCCTTGAAGAAGCTCTTGAGGAGGCCATTGCCGACTAGGATGCCTACCCGTCCCCGGGAGCCGCCCAGACAGTCCGGCTGCGACAGGTTGAGTGGCGGTCCTACCAAAGGGAAATGGTACAGTCTACAATTCAGGCCTCCCGTCATAGGATATACGAATTAGGCGATAAGGCTGGAAAGATGCTGGCCTGGCTCGACAAAAAGGAGAGGGCGGGCAGGGTCATTGCACAACTGAATGTGCCCGGAGGCCGTCCGACCTCGGACCCAGGAGCCATAGCTGACCTGCTGGCTGATCATTTTGAGGCAATATATACCCCCCAGGCGTCATACACGACGGAGGAAGCTTATGACTACATTAAGGATTTGACTATTCCTTGCCTCACACCAGAGGTGTCACTCCAGCTCGATGCAGATATCACTGAGGAGGAGGTGCGGGAGGCGACTGACGCACTAGCGTCCGGCAAAGCTCTGGGACCCAACGGTCTCCCGGTAGAGCTGTACAAGCAAACAACTTCCGTAACGGCCCCCCATCTGCTGAAAATGTTTGAGGATAGCCTACAAATGGGTGTGCTACCGAAAGATCAACGCCTCGCCACGATCGCCCCGATCCACAAACCTGGTAAAGAACCGGAAGCATGCAGCTCCTACCGTCCCATCTCCCTACTCAACGCTGAACCTAAGATCCTTGCCAAATTGCTCTCACAGCGTTTGGCTCCCCACCTTGCTACCCTAGTACACCCGGACCAGTCTGGCTTTATGCCGACGCGTAACACATCGCATAATTTGCGCTGTCTACAGGCGGTACTGGCCCGCCGGGAGTACATACAGGAGCCGGCAGTCCTTCTCTCCCTGGACGCAACTATGGCGTTCGACACCGTAGAATGGCCTTATCTATTTGCCGTGCTCCGTCACATGGGCTTTGGCCCCAAGTTCTGTGCGTGGGTCCGCCTGCTCTACACTGGGGCTTTGGCCCAGATAGCAGTAAATGGCCATCTCTCCAGGGATTTCCTGCTTGGCCGTGGAACACGACAGGGCTGCCCGCTATCCCCCTTGCTGTTCACGCTGATCCTTGAGCCTTTGGCGATCTGGATTCGGTGGGAACCGTCCATCAAAGGTATACGGTGGTCACCGTCCTGGGAGGACAGGATATCTCTATATGCGGACGATGTCCTTCTTTACCTCACCTCCCCCAAGAAGTCAATCCTAGAAATCCTGAATGTCTGCGAAAAGTTTGGGAGAGTTTCGGGATATAGAATTAATTGGACCAAGTCAGTCCTGTATGTCCTTGCTGGTACCCCGCCTTCACTCCCCGCGGATTGTCCGCTGCGATACACGGACACCCCTTTTAAATATTTGGGAATACGGGTGTCGTCCAACCCAGACGAATTCCACGCCCTGAATTTACGGCCCCCACTGGAAAGGTTTGCTCGGTATGTAAAGGTGTGGCGTTCCCTTCCTCTCACCCTCCTTGGCAAGGCCGCGCTGTTTAAAATGATGGCGTTGCCTCGTTTCCTCTACCTCCTTGAAAACACACCATTCCCGGTCCCCTCTTCCTACTTCAGAACCATCGCAGCTACGGTCTCTGCTTTGTTATGGGACGGGAAACCGGCTCGAATTGCACAATGCAAACTGGTAAAAGATTGGTATGATGGGGGCATATCGCTTCCTGATATCGAATTATACTATTGGGCTGCCCACCTTAAGCACATTAACTTCTGGCTGCATGCCCCACAAACCGAGCCCGCCTTCCTGGCTGACAGGCAGAACGTTGAGTCCAGGGGCTTTTAAGAACCCTCTATAGTCGTGGCGTCCCATCTGACCTCATTGGTCCGACCCGCCACACAGTCCAACTTTGGTATAAGGCACATAGGCACCTTAAATGTGCAGACGCTATCACGCAAATGACACCCCTGTGGGACTCGCATAAATTGGGCTTCATGGGAAATAGCAAGGGGTTCCGGGCGTGGGACGCCATAGGCATCTCGGTGGTGGGAGACCTCTGGAGAAAAAACACCATAGTGGACTTCACTTACCTGCAGACCAAACACGATATGGCCCAGTCTGAGTATTATAGGTACATGCAGATCCGCCATTCACTTCTATCGGTCATTCCGACAGGTACAAAACTGCAAGAGTCCACTCCGTTGGAAGATAGGCTGCTAACAGAGCATATGTCCCATAAAGCAACGTCCTATACATATAGGAAACTGATCAACAACCTACCTGACATGCTAACCAAATTGCGCCTGGCTTGGGTGGGCGAGATTGGCGACCTTGATGACTCGGAATCGCAGGAGGCTCTCTCGTCGCCCAAAGAATCAGCGATCCCATCCAGACTTAAACTAGTGCAGTTGAAAATACTACACCGCACATACTATACCGGAACGGTCCTTTACAAGATAGGGAGAGCCTCCCACGAATATTGCCTCCGCGGATGTGGGGAGAGAGGGACATTCTTCCATACCATTTGGGACTGTAGCCGGGTGGCCACGTATTGGGCAGCAGTGATGCGAACCATTTCCCGATCCACGAATACTTCACTGATTCCCAACCCACGTCGCTGCCTATTAAATATCTGGGAAGCAGAGGATTTGACCCACCGTCAACAAGATTGGGCTATACTGGGGATGTTAGTGGCAAAACGTAATATTTCCAGACTATGGGGATCCAGTGTACTGCCCACACTGCGAGACTGGTGTAGGGACATGGACGAAGCAATGGTGGCTGAAAAGGCGGTATTTGTCCATCGGGGATGCCCCGCAAAATGGGGGCAAATCTGGGGGGCCTGGAACAAATTTAGGGGTGACATATGTGAGCCGCCACGAGTCGACCCGGATGAGTGTCTTTCTGATTGAAGGGTTGATCTAAAGTTTACATTGCCAACATGGAACTCTTTTGGCTGTAATGAACCCTGTCCTACTGCTTATCGCGCCTCATGATGTGAGATTGGATGTATGAACACAACACCAATGTTAATAAAGCTACAGACTTGAACGTTGATTTGTCACCTTTGGGGGTCTGAACATGTTTACCGTGGTTGTATTTCTATGGGGGGTTTTTTACTTGTTTAAAAAACAAAAAGAAAAGAAAAATCTTAGACCTAAGCCATGTGATGTATTTACATTCCTACCATCATGATGCTATATATTCTCATCCGCTGCCGGACCCCTGGGTTGTCGGCTCAAAGGCCGTGTTCTCAGTATAATGACTCATAGGTTGTGTTACCATTGCGGCCGGCCCTGGGGGTTGTAGGCCCTGCATTGTGTATTCCTATTCATGTACAATAAAGGTCTTAAAAAAAAACACACAAAAAAAACTCCCCACGCTCTCAGAAGACAACAGGGACTACTTGGATTCCCCGCTGACGGATGATGAGGTGGCACAGGCTATCAGGGGTGTGAATTCAGGTAAAGCTTCAGGGCCCAACGGTATTCCCATTGAATTGTGTAAATTGAGGTCTAATCAACTGGCCCCATATTTCTGTTCCATGCTAATGGAGAGCAGAGAAAAGGGACTGCTCCCATATGATCAGCGCTAGGCTAAGATAGGGGTCATAAATAAAGAAGGCAACCCCCTAACTAGCTGTGCTTCCTATCGGCTAATATCACTTCTAAATGTGGAGCCCAAAATCCTGGCTAAATTACTTGCAACACGCCTGATTAAAGTTATCACCACTCCGATCCACCCGGATCAGTCGGGCTTTATGCCACATCGAAACACGGCCCTTAACCTGCGTCGCCTGCATGGAGTGTTGGGTAGAACGTCTACCATACTGGATCTGGCAGCACTAGTGTCCTTAGATGCCACCATGGCGTTTAAAATGGTAGAGTTACCCTATCTGTTTGCGGTTTTAGGTAAACTGGGATTCGGCCTGGAATTTATAAGCTGAATTCACCTCTTATACTCTGGCCCGATGGCCCGAGTGTTGGTAAACAACCTTAAGTCCCCAGACTTCCAACTCAGCAGGGGCACTCGACAGGGCTGCCCCCTGTCTCCACTCATTTTTGCGTTGGCGTTAGAACTGTAGTATGGCCTAAGGTCTCCTTTGAATGCATGTTATGTTAGCATGGCTTATTAGAAGTTTAAATGCCATTTTACTTTTTGATGCTTTTGCACACGACACTGCACATAACTGTTTTTGTATGTTAGGCTTCTTGAAGGTCTACACATGAGAAAAGGTTTGTTTCAACATCTCTAGACTTACATCGTGCCCCTAGTCTGCACAGTGAGTGCTGAAGCCATCAAGGTTATCATAACAGGGTAGATGTTGTTAGACATGATCGAGTAACGCTTTCTAGACACAACAATTTGGCAGCTGTGAGCCAACTGAGATTCTGGCGCCCTTATTATTCCACAGTTGCCATGATTTCACACACTTGGAAGATTTTCAGTTTCCAGGGATGCAGAGAGCTACTTTCTGATCTAGATGTGAATTACTCTTACTGAGCGGAAAGGTAATGGGGTCCCCCACACAAACCTAAGAGACCTTCTTTAGTTTATAAACATAGTTCGTATATAGGGAGGGTGTTATAACTAGGTGCTATACTACCTGTTTTCACCAGCATTATAATATGATTTCTCCTTTTGTGTTTTATGGAATTGTAACAATGCTGACCATATTATTTCTAATCATATGTCTGCTTATGTTGGCTGAGATACTGCACCTGAGATCACGTTGTTAAAATAAATATTTTAACTTTACCGTGTCTCCTCTTTACTCCTGTTGTAGACTGGTATGAGAGTATAACGAATGAGTGTTCTCACTTCCCACCATTCCTGAGTTTGTACTAAGTCGCATGTTCTAGGTTGTCTAATCATTGGTTGCTTTGCTATAGGACGAAGAGCTAATGTGACACTGATGCTAGCTGGTTGGGGTTTTTCTAGGTACTAAGGTGAGTTTCTGGTACAGCACAATTCACCGATGTTCTAGGTCTCTGTGCACAGTTCTGTGAATGAGCAAGATCCTTGCAACATGGCGCCACCAACGAGTGGGGTCTTAATTTGAGACTCTCGAGTAGTGATTGTATCAGTCCACATCCCCCTCACTATTGTTTCCGGATGACAGTGGTGTAGGGATAAACCTACCTATAGTTACAAAGGTCTCTTCAAGCTTGATAATAGAAAACGGTTTTCTATTGAATTACTACCCAGCTGTGCTTTTACATTGCATTGTAGTTATCTTACACAGTGTTGATATGGCTGCGGTTGATATCCCAGTACACAGCCGTATGCCTGTGCGCACTTATTTGCAGGATTTCCAGGTCTCTTTAAATGACATGACAGTGGTTTTTGTTGTATCAGCGGACACAGCGTACCCTTTTGAGTTGTTTTACTCATGAGTCACGTTTCCTGTGGTTGATGCTACTACTGGTGTTTTTCACACTTATACTCCAGCTGCCGTGCCTGTAGAGTATGCTCGGCATCGAACACAGGAAGTTCCAATCTCCATTTGGTATCATGCCGTTTGTTTTAATGTCGCCCTTCCCCACAGTATGACGGCAATCAGACAAGGACCGTTGTCGATTGCAGACGCTTCTTGGCCTGCTTTAGCTGGTTGTACTCCGTACCCTAATATGGCGCGGTATGCAGCTGCAGAATTAAGGGCCCTTTATGCATCTGCGGTGTCAGTGATAAGGGGTCTGGTTCAATACGTTACCCGCAACATCCCGGGTGGGGCTCCGGGTGGTGCGGCGCATCCAGTTGGGCCGAATGGGCTGAAGCTTAGTCTCGTTATGGTTAATGCGGTTATGGGCAAGCGTCCCCAAGATAAGGATGAAATGCCTTTCTGGTTTGCCGAGAAATTTGACCAACTGGAGGCAGTATTCCCGAATACCACTCCTGTGGCAAAACACAGGATCCTTACAATTAGTTTGCAGAAAGACTTAGTGCCGGACGTTAATGACGGTACCACTTGGGGTGGGATTTTTGCGGCAGTCTATACTAGGTGCTTTGGCCACCCGTCAATGTCTGTCTTTCCCTCCATAATTAAGCGTGTTCAAGATGAACACGGACCGGAGGTGGCTGTCGAGTTGGGAATGCGACTCGTGGGGGCGTTTGACATGGTTCGCGGTCTCGTCCTTGCTAATGTCAAGGGAGACGCGGTAAGCTTCCAGGTGTCTAATGCTTTGCACGATGTTCCTGATTCCGACAAACCCCGTTAGTTACTGAGAATTATTATGAAGGCTTATAAGACCATTGGCCATAATAGTTTAGGTGTTAAGCCTTTTGCTAAAAAACAGACACAGCAGCAAGCTCAACAGGCGTCTTCTGATAAAGATTATCGCCAGAAAGTTCCGACCAAAATTGGAGTAAGAATAAAAAACAGGGGAAACAGCAACAGAAACAGGTGAGGTTCTTTGATTTCTGACTTCGTTCCATATCTAGCCGCCATTTTGTGTCTCGTCGCCACTTTGTGTTGCCCTCACTCAGGCCGCACAGCGAACGGAGTGTTTTTGCTTTTCCCAGCTGCTGCGTGTCCTTTCAGTTAAAGAGTAAATCCATTGCCCTTGTTTATGAAACCGATGTCAGGGTCTGGCCGAGTTCGTTAATCCATGTCTGGGTTGACTGATCCCCGTCTCGACTAACTATTTGCCTTCTCCTATTCTTTACTTACATTATCTTATCCGACTGGCCTTCACTATTCTTTCCCTGTATTCTCTTGTTACACAACTATCCTTTGAGGCACACAAATACGTCCTGCCACCTGCAAATTGGATTGTTGCAACCATCACTGATTAAATTGTTGGGAGGGGTAACACACGGGGTCTGAGAAAGGGGCGTATTTGAGATACTTGATAGCTTGTTTTCCAACTTTTCTCATTGGTCCGTTTTGTGTGTGTAAGGAGTGAATTCTGTAAATGTATGTATGTATGTATGTATGTATGTATGTATGTAACGCATACTTCTATAGCGCAGACTGTGACCCAGAGGGTATCCTGGCGCTTTGACTATACCTGACCATCACGAAAACCTAAAGTTATACCACCCTAGGAAAAAGATAAGTCTTCAATCTTTTTTTAAAGGAGGTGAGTTCCCTGGCACTCCTTAGGAACAAAGGAAGGGAATGTGTTTCCTATAAGAGATTGTGTGCCACGGATTGAAGTGGCAGTCTCCTCAGAACCCACCTTGTGTGTAACTTCTGGGATAACTGTGCTTGGCTGCAGCTAATAAACCTGGTTTCTATGCTCAACAGAGTGTCTTGTGTCTCTGTTCGAAAAGGCAGGTGAACTCGGGGATTTAAGGCGTGCCCTGCGCCGCCAGGCCCATAAAGCCCGGTTCTCCAACTGGCGCCCAACGTGGGGCGGCTTCAGCGGTAGTGGTTCAGCTAGAGGGTCGTGAGAAGCCCCGCAAGAAAATTCCGGAGGATTCGCGAACCACGTCAAGCGACCCCTGTATGTCGAAGTGGACCGAAGGTCTTTTGCAGCGTGGCCGCTCCTTTCCGACGGCTGCTGACGACTGCTGCCCTGACTGCCGCCCTGCCCTGGACCCTCTGGTGATGACTGGTATTGCGAGACGTTAGACGGACCTCTGTTGGCAAGAGAAGACCATTTAGTTAAGTATTCGTGGGTAGCGCCAACTTCTTTGTTTTATTTTTTACTTTTGTTATTCGACTATTGCAATAGCCGAAGCCAAGGGGTGAGTACATTTGTACCGTGTTCTTTGCTTTCACTCCTTGAAATTGGTAAACGGACTAGTGTGCTTGAAAATGCCTGGTTTGAGCGGATTTAGGAAACTCTGTTGTTTTGCTGTACTAGGGATTCCCGACTCAAGGACTCATGTCCGATTCCTCCGGTTGGAACTCCTGCTTATGAGCTCTATTCTAAGCATGGTGTTGGTCCCATTGCCTTTAATGAGCATGGATCCGAAACACGAAGAAAGGTGGTGTTTTATGATGGCCCCATGATGGTAGCTTTGAGCCTGATGTTTTAGATAATCTGGAAGCAATTAAGAAAAGCCCGACAGGCAATGTTTGACTCTTTCCGCCTCTGGCGTAAGGAAGCCAAACAGAGAGAAATTAAGCAAGCAAAAAGAGATAGAAAGCGAAACATGGCGATTATACAGGCTGCTCAACAATTCAAGGATAATGAGATTGAGCGAGCAATTGAAGTTTTAGACAGACAACATCATATGGCAATAGATAGATGTTACCCTGTGTTGCCTACTTCCCCACGGAATAAGGACCCTGATGAAGATCCCTTAATGTCCCATTTATTGAGATTGCCTCCACCTTATGTACCGGGAGCTAATGCACCCGTATTATTGCCACCTGTCCAGCAACATGTTGTTCAGCCAGGTGCTCCAGCTCCTCCACAATTGCCTCTACCTGTATTGTCACCTGCCCCTCCTTTTCCACCAACTTCTGTACCTCAGTCTCCTTCACCTTCAGGTTCTTTTGTAACGGCTAGTTCCTTTGCTTAATACTGCATCTCCGGTTTTACTCCCTACTTCTTCCCCGATTCGTACTCGGTTCGTTGATACTGTTTCTGGTCTTTTCTCCCCCCTTCTTGGGCAGTTTACTAGGACTCCTGTTTTTTCTCGAAGGCAATCCCGTAGTCAAATTCCAGATTCTGATGAACGAGTTGTATTTAACTCACTTGCTCATAAATGGATGATGAGTGGTCCGCTGTATAGTGTACCCGATATCTTGAGTACCTTTCTCCAGTGGAATGCGCCTACGCAGATATATGTTTTTAACGTCATGTGTGACACTCTTGTCAAAGGATGGGAGGATATGGAGTTGGATTTAACTCCCCAGGGTCTATTGGACATACAGGACAGGTTTGATAAAGGACTTATTGTGAGTTCTGACGTTGAGGACGCTGTAAAGACACTTGTTGCTTTCAGATCGTTATATTCTTCCCAGACTATTTCTGAACCTGATCCTGCAGTTAGACAGAAAACGAAGAATTATCCTATGAGGGAAGTTCCTCCAGTTTGGAGAGAAGCAGTTCTGCAAGCGGGTGCTGTTCAGGGTGTCCCTGCTCATTTCCAGCGTATATGGGTACATGTCCCTTGGAAACCAGCTAAAGTTTTAGCACTTAAGCAGTCTTTACCGGACCTTCGTAAAAATCCTGCTGGATATTATAAGGAGCTGTCCCAGACTGTTGATGCTTGTATCATGAACCTGGCCGATATTGATATCTTGATGGGGAATGTAGTTCTACAAGCATTATGGGCTCGGATTCATAGAGAGGACCACGACCAAGCTTTAGGTGGTACTTGGGCCGATATATCCACCGCAGATGCAGCACAAGTGGGTGGTGCTAAGCCAGACGATTTGATTACACAAGTGCCTGGTAGAATAATCACTTTAATGAAGACAATGATGCCTGCCTTACGCGTTAACTGGGATAAGTTAGCTGCGTGTAAGCAGAAGAAAGATGAGAGTGTCTCCGATTTCTTTACTTGTTTTGAGGAGACATTTATTGATCACAGTGGTCAGGATATGAGTACTGAAGGTGGACAGCGATTATTTGTGGATAAATTTGTATTTAATTTATTTCCTGAATTGTCCCATAAGTTGAAAGACTCCGAAAGTTCCTGGGCTGTTTCTTCTTCTGCACAGATATTGGCCACTGCTCAGTATTATGAAAATAGGGATAAAGAAGAGAAAGATAAGATGGTGAAAAAGACTAAGGAATTAAAAACGAAGCTTCTTCTTCAACAGGCTTATCCCCCTCGTTCTGGCCAACGTCAGTTTCAACAGCCTCCGCAGCCTCAGAGGTTGTTACAGAAATCTGAGCCTTTTGTTCCGCGACCTTTGCTTGGTCCTTATCAATGTGCCTATTGTAAAGAGGAAGGTCATTTTAAGAAAAGCTGTATGGTTTTATTGCAGCGTAATGGTGGATTTCTAGAGCCGCGAGGCCGTGGTGTTTTTCAATCAGCACCTAGAGGTAGAGGGCGAGGTGCGTTGCTTTCCCCCTCAGAATTCTTTGAATTATTTTGATCAGCAAAATACTCAGTCTGCGCAATATTACAATGACGATTATTGTGCTGAGGGTAAGGTTCAGGATTTTCATTCTAGTTAGGACAGCCATGGACAAAGTAAGGGAGTCGTATCAGTTCCAGTGGATCAGAATGGACCTTATGTTGAAGTAGTTGCATTGGGTGTTGCAGAGCCATTTCTCTTGGATACCGGTGCAATGAGAAGTTCTATCATGCATTCCAAACTCCCTGGGGCACCTTTGTCTGGCTTAACGAATGTTTCTGTGGGATGCTCTGGCGCCCCAGTTGCTAATCCGGTTTCTTGTCCTTTGCCTCTTTCGATTGGTCCTTATGAATTGGAAGCTCCGCTTATTTTAACGACTGGTTGCGGAGAAAACTTGTTGGGTTTGGACTTATTGAAACGTCTGCATGCAACGTTGTATTGTTCCCCCTCTGGTGTGCATCTTACCTTGGGTGAGAAATTGGTCTCCCCTATATATCTATCCAAAGATGGGTTTCCGCCTGAATTGCAATCTCTCCCTGCTACGCTTTGGGCTACAGGTCCGAATGATGTAGGTCTGCTACAGATTCCACCTTACGTGGTTACTAATAAAAGTGATGTTAAATTGCCACGTATTCCTCAGTATAAGACTTCTAATGATGGTGAACGAGCTCTGTTGGCTATTATCTACGCTTTGGTTCAGAAGAGTGTGGTGGAAGAGACGAGAGGAAATGTTTGTAATAGTCCTTTTTTGCCTGTCCTTAAACGTACTGACCCTTCTCAGGCTCCTATATATCGCGTTGTGATCGATCTTCAGGAGGTCAACAAGATTGTTGTTCCCCAGTTTCCTGTTGTTCCGGATATCACTGCTTTGCTTACTATGATACCAGCTTCCGCAGCATGGTTTTCGGTTATAGACCTCAAGAATGCTTTCTTTAGCATTCCTATTGCCGAGGAAAGCAGGGATATTTTTGGTTTCTCTCTTGGAGGTCGAAGTTTCCGGTTCAAACGTGCACCTCAAGGCTATTGTGAAAGTCCCTTCATTTACAGTCAGGCTTTGAAATCCCAGCTTGATGCTTTCATTTTGCCCCCAGGTGCCACTCTGATTCAGTATGTCGACGATTTGTTGGTTGCTGCCGATTTGGAGGATATTTGTAAGGAGGCGACTGTTTCTTTGTTGCGTCATTTGTTTGACTTGCATCATAAGGTGTCCCCCTCTAAGTTGCAATATTGCCGCCAAGAGGTTACCTACTTAGGTCATCTCTTGTCGAAGGAGGGAAGGGGTTGACCCCAGAACGAATTCAAATAATTGCACAAATGTCTGTGCCATCCACACAAAGGGAGGTGCCTGCATTCCTGGGCATTACCTCCTATTGTAGGCAATGGATCCCAATTTTTTCTTTGCTGGCTAAACCTCTATTGGCACTCACGTTGAAAGATACACCACAACCTCTTCCTTGGACTGATGAATGTCAGAAAAGTTTTTCTGACCTACGTATTGCCTTGTGTTCTGCCCCTGTGTTAGGTACTCCAGATTACAGTAAGCCTTTCACACTCTACATTCATGAAAGAGAAGTTTGCACGTTGTCAGTTTTAACGCAGCAATTTGGAGACAAACAACGGCCATGTGCCTATTTTTCTGCTACGTTGTATCCAGTAGCCAAGGCATTGCCTAGTTGTCTCAGAGCTGCAGCAGCAGCAATCTCTATCCGTCAATCTTCTGGATTGGTATTAGATAACACTCTTGTTGTCATGTTACCACATGCAGTAGATATTCTTTTGAATAGAACGAAGACACAACACTTCACGAGTGCTCGCTTGTCTGGATATGAGCTGACGCTTTTGGCTAGCCATATACACATCAAGCGGTGTAATACTTTGAATCCAGCAACATTGTTGCCCATTCCAGACGAGAAAGGCATTCAAGAACAGCATAATTGTTTTCTCCGAACAGAGGAGACGAAAGGCAGAATAGATCTAAAAGACACACCACTTATGGACCCAGATGGGATCCTCTGGGTGGATGGGTCTTGTTTCAAACTTCCAAATGGCGAGACGACTTCAGCCTATGCCGTCACCACCTTGTATACGGTAGTGGAGACAGCACGTATTGCACAGAATTCAGCCCAAGCAGCTGAATTAATTGCCCTGACGAGAGCGTGTGTGTTGGCTAAGGGAAAGAGAGAGAATGTTTACACTGATAGCCAATATGCCTTTGGTGTGGCTCATAGCTTCGGTCGCTTGTGGAAGGAAAGAGGATTCTTTACTTCCCATGGGACTAAAATACAGCATGGTCAGTTGGTGACTGACCTTCTCGAATCACTTGCTATGCCTACACAGATTGCAATAATCAAGTGTAGTGCCCATAAGAAGATTACTGATGATGTGGGTCGCGGGAATGCTTTTTCAGATGAAGTAGCGAAGGAAACAGCGAGAGATGTTACAAGTCACATGTGTGTTGCGGGCCCTGCAAGATGGGTCAGAGAAGGAGGAATGTGTGAGGACACGATAGAAAGTGTGAGAATGATTCAAGAAGAGGCTACTGAGAAATAATTGATTAAGTGGAGAGAAAGTACGGGAATGTTGGACTCGACTGGGTGTTGGACGGAATTGTCAGAACACAGCGTTGGCTGTTACCAGACGCCTATGTGCTACCTGTAGTTACTATGGCTCATGGTCCAGCCCACATCAGTGCAAAAGGCATATGTAAGCTTTTGGCTCCATTATGGCAGAATGAAGGAATTCCTAAATGTGCAGAAAATGTGGTAAAGCATTGCATTGTTTGTTTGATGCATAATCCAGAAAAGGGAACCCCAACTCCAGCAGGTCATTTTGCTCCTCCTACGTATCCTTTCGAGGTATTACAAATCGATTACATTCATATGGATCGTTGTAATAACCTCAAGTATGTTCTGGTGGTGGTGTGTGCCTTTTCCAGATGGATAGAGGTCTACCCCCTAAAGGACAATATTGCTTTGTCTACTGCCAACGTTCTTTTGAAGGAGTTTTTCCCGAGATTTGGTTTGCCGCGCATTGTCTGGTCTGACAATGGGAGTGAATTCGTAGGCCAAATTATGCAGAAAGTATGTACAGATCTTGGTATTAGGCAGAAATTCCATGCGGCAAACCATCCTCAGTCAGCAGGTTTGGGAGAGTGCTATAATTGCGTTTTTTTTTTTTATATAGCGCTAGAATCGACTCCCGGAGGAGTATCTCCGCGCTTTGACCGCTGGGAAACCCGTCCTGGCTCACCCTGAGAGATGGTCCCTGATGGGTATCTCTAAGGTGCGACCAAGCATCCCCGGCGGTCTGGGGTGGCCGTTGTGAAGATGAGGCAAGCTAATGCCCAGAGTTGCCGAGTGTGGTCTCTGACTAGAGTAGGCAACGAGGCGAGAATTATCGAGTCCGCTGACCCTGGTCCACGACCCTGCCGCGTCGGGAATGGAACCCTGGTCCCGGGTCGTCCTCTGCTTACGGGTCTGCCGCCTCTAACCAGTGAGCCACACTTCTTCATAATGGCACTCTCAATCTCAAATTGCCAAAGATTCAGGCCAGCACGGGTCTTGCTTGGCCTGATGCCCTGCCATTGGCACTTCTGTCCACGAGAACTACAGTGCATTCTCGTTTAGGTCTTAGTCCATATGAGGTAGTTTTTGGGCGCCCAGCTAATGTTTGGGGAGTCCCTCGACCTAAAAAGTATTCTGATATCCCATACCCATTGCTGATTGACTACTTGCATGACCTCACCACTAAATTACGTGTTCTTCATCAACAGGTTCAAAACGCTTCGCCAGAGGCCTCTGTGGACACAGGTCCCTCCATTCAACCCGGTGACTGGGTCTGCGTGAAGAATTTTCAGCGGAAAAAGAGTCTGGAACCTCGTTGGGGCCCGCCGCGGCAAGTTTTATTGACAACACGTACAGCAGTAAAGGTCGTCGGGAAAAAGAACTGTGTCCACGGCGTGCACTGTAAGAGGGTACCTTTGCCTCTACCTTTTGATCAATGGGTTTGTAGGGGCATGAGTGATAGTGAAGGCGAAAGAGTGCCTCGATTTGTACCTTTCAGTAGTGCACGCCTGGACCAAACGAACTCTGAGACAGAAGACGACGACGTGTTGCAAGAAGCTGTGCTATCACATCTGCGATTGAACACGGCCAACCCAGAAACTTTGTTTAAAGAGCAAACGATTCCTAATAAGACTCGGTATAATTTGCGACCAAGAATAACAAAGAACAATTGAATTTTTCTTTTTCTGATTACGTTTTGTTTTTCCTTTTTTGAAAGATATTGATTTCATTTTTTTCCACTATCCATCAAGTTGCAGGGTCACGGTAGGAGTCTTAAGCTGTGACCTGAGTAGTGACATGGGTCTGCAGGACTTGCAGTGTCATAGGACGGCTAACAATCACAGCTAAGTGATCTAGGAAGATTGCAGTGAGCAACGCTTTAGAGTATGGATACAAAGGTGGAAATTAATGACCAAAATTCGAAAATGAAAAGTAGAATTAAGAAACACTTGGTTAGTCCGTGTGGCATAATATTATGTATTTTAATATGTTCCTGTGTTTCATTAGCGTGTGTAAGTTGGGTTGTTTATACTATGCAGCCATCACCTGTTCCAACCTCTGTCTCTTTATCTCTCTTTACTACTGCCTCTCCACATCAGTTTCATACGCTTCCAGAACACGAACAGATTAGGAGAACAGAATATTTCAATAATTCATTTATTTAGTTATTGCATCAGCATCAACTGGTAATGAATACTACTGCTTGTTGGGTCTGTGGGCTCATGCCTCATAATACAGAGAGAGGGATGCCATATTTGGTCCTTCCGTTTTCCTATGAATGCTCCGCTTGGGCCTATCTGGCTATGTTCTCTAATGTCTATCAGAATCAACTACGGTATCCTCCTTGTAGTCCATATGGTGGTGGAGCAGATTTCAGTCATAGTTCTTTGATAAAGGGAATAGTGGCTATGGCTAGAATTGCTGAGATTAGTAAGATTCCCGTGGATGAGAAAAGAGCATATGATGGCTGGAATATAACTTGTTATGTTACTAGCCTCACGGATAAGGCTAGGGGAAGGAGATCCCCACCAATTTGGACTGTGCCTCATTGAGGTAATTTCTGTCTACAAATTAATGGTCAGAATGTTAAGAATCAACAGGAAAGGAGTGTTTGTTCTCATACTTATGTCTATACACCTCAGATTCCCTCACCATTAGTGCCATCGCAAGGCACATATTTTATCTGCCATGACAGAGCTTATACATGGCTTCCTACTTACTTTTCAGGAACTTGCTAAGTGGCTTTTCTTCTTCCTCCAATATATACTGCTCCTTCAGGTTATCATAGGAAGAGATATGGCAGAGGAGTTATTGATTCGAAAGACACGGCAGGACAATAAGGAGGTGACTTTATTAAAGGGTTGCTTCCTTTCTGGGGCCCAATGGCCAATAGCAGAGACATTATACAACTGGTTTGTGTTGTTGAGGCTACTATAAATGTAACTTCTCGAGCCTTGAGTAATCTGACAGCCTAACTTCAGGCGGATCGCCTTATGACCTTGCAGAACCGAATGGTTCTAGACAATGTTCTTGCAGATCGGGGAGGAGTCTGTAAATTGATCGGGTCTAGTTGCTGTGTTTACATTCCTGATAATGCCCCTACGGTATACCAAGCTATCTCCAAGTTACATATCATCTCCGAGTCTATACATCAGGACACGGGAGATTGGTCTGTGATGGGATGGTTTTAGGGACTACTGTCCACATGGGGATGGAAGATATTAACTTTCCTTGGAATGGTTTTGGCCATCATTTTCTCTTGCTGTCTCTGTGTACAGTGTGGACCTGCCATCTGTGGTCTTTGTGCTACCATGTGTGTCCCAAAGCCTGTGTCACAGAAAACAGAGAATGTTAGAATGATGTTACAGCAACAGCTCGATGACCTCATGGCCATTGACATCGACTCAGACTAACTTGAGTCTTTGTGTTTTGCCTGAGTAATGGCAAAAGGAGGGTCTGAGGTTCTTTGATTTCTGACTTTGTTCCGTATCTAGCCGCCATTTTGTGTCTCGTCGCCATTTTGTGTTGCCCTCACTCAGGCCGCACGGCGAACGGGGTGTTTTTGCTTTTCCCAGCTGGTGCGTGTCCTTTCAGTTAAAGAGTAACTCCATTGCCCTTGTTTATGAAACCGATGTCAGGGTCTGGCCGAGTTCGTTAATCCATGTCTGGGTTGACTGATCCCCGTCTCGACTGACTATTTGCCTTCTCCTATTCTTTACTTACATTATCTTATCCGACTGGCCTTCACTATTCTTTCCCTGTATTCTCTTGTTACACAACTATCCTTTGAGGCACACAAATATGTCCTGCCACCTGCAAATTGGATTGTTGCAACCATCACTGATTAAATTGTTGGGAGGGGTAACACACTGGGTCTGAGAAAGGGACGTATTTGAGATACTTCATAGCTTGTTTTCCAACTTTTCACATTGGTCTGTTTTGTATGTGTAAGGAGTGAATTCTGTAAATGTGTTTCCTATAAGAGATTGTGCACCACAGATTGAAGTGGCAGTCTCCTCAGAACCCACCTTGTGTGTAACTTCTGGGATAACTGTGCTTGGCTGCAGCTAATAAACCTGGGGCCCGATTCACAGAATGAATTTAAGACTCAATCCTAAAATCAATACTATTTTGGCATTCACAGAATGCACTTACTACTTTTGATATTCACAGAATGAACTTACTACTTTTGGTATTCACAGAAGTTAGGATTTTGTCTTAAGTTTGTCTTAAGACAAACTTAAGACAGACTTAAGACAGACTTAAGTTAGGATTTTGTCTTAAGTCTGTCTTAAGTCTGTCTTAAGTCTGTCTTAAGTCTGTCTTAAGTCCGTCTTAAGTTTGTCTTAAGTCTGTCTTCAGTCTGTCTTAAGTTTGTCTTAAGACAAACTTAAGACAAAATCCTAACTTCTGTGAATACCAAAAGTAGTAAGTGCATTCTGTGAATACCAAAATAGTAGTAAGTTTAGGATTGAGTCGTATTTATTTTATTTATTTTGCAATTTATATTGCGCGACTAAACCCGAAGGTGTCAAGGCGCCTAACAAAAAGATCAAAAAGGCAGAGCACAACTACAGGTAAGCCTGCACAAAAAGACGAGTTTTCAGGGCAGTTCTAAATGATTGTAACGTGGGAAGGGACCTTAATTCCAATGGGAGGGCATTCCACCACTTTGGGGCCAGATTAGAAAAGGCTTTACCACCCCATCTAGTTTTCCGGATGCGTGGAACTGAAAGGAGCAGTCGGTTGGACGAACGAAGGTTCCTACCTGGGCTGTAACGAGACAAGATGGATCCAATTCCAGTAGGGCTACTTTTTGCTAGGGCCTTATAGACCAAACACAAGGTCTTAAAAGAGTATACGGTCCTCAACAGGAAGCCAGTGAAGCTGCTTCCTGGCAGAGGTAGCCGAGGCACACCGGGGTAGATCAAAGACAAATCTGGCCGCTGCGTTCTGGACCACCTGCAAGCGCTGCAGCAGACTTTTATTCAGTCCCGCATACAGCGCATTGCAGTAGTCCAGACGGGAGCCAAGGAGAGCAACCGCGATTTGTTTCCTTGCCTGCTGTGAAAGGTTGTGCCTAATTTTCCTCAGTATGCGAATGATACCCCAACAGGTTGATACAGTCCTGTTAACCTGTTGGCACATACTGAGGTTGGGATCAATCATAACCCCAAGATTTTTGGCTGAAGAGGTAGGATCAGGACAAACTCCCAATGAGTCTGGCCACCACTCAGCTGACCATATCTCCTCCCTTCCTCCAAACACCATCACCTCAGTCTTCTCCCCATTCAGTTTCAATGAATTGTGAATCATCCATTGGCCGACTGCCTCCATACAAGATCTAAAATTGGAGGCAGTCGACGTAACTGACTGGGAGAGAGAGACGAGGATCTGCGTGTCATCCGCATAGGAAACTACCTCCATCCCAAAAGATCGAAGTAGTCTGGCAAGGGGGAGTCTTAAGTTAATTCTGTGAATTGGGCCCCTGGTTTCTATGCTCAACAGAGTGTCTCGTGTCTCTGTTCGAAAAGGCAGGTGAACTCGGGGATTTAAGGCGTGCCCTGGGCCGCCAGGCCCATAAGGCCCGGTTCTCCACAGGGGTCCCGTCCTGCTTCACCTACACCTATCTCTACTGAGCGTACTCATGAGTTGCGCGACCGCACTACTATTAAGTCACCTGATAGATTTCAGGTTCCTGAACAACGTTCTCCTCGCTCTTTGCAGGAAACATTTGTTTCGCCCACCGGTGGAGGAGGCAGCGGCAGAGGACAAGGCACCCAACAGAGCTGTGAGCAGCCTCGTAAGGCTGACGGAAAAGCTAAGCAGGACGACTCACCACGTCAAAGGCGTCAGTTTCAAAAGAAGAAAGTTGCAGCTTTAACAGTGAGATATGCCACAGATAGTGAGAACGCAGTTTCGGAATCTGACATGGGCACTGACGCTGTTGGACAGCGCGGTGGAGATTACCATAGTGCGAGAGGCGCTGCGTCCACTACTGAAGGTGACAGCGACTGACACCTTCGTTGTAGTAGAAACAGCTGACACTAGAGTGGCTCCCCCTGACAGGCTTTTTGAAATTGACCTTTTAATTGAAGGATCCATACAGCGTAATATAAAAGTTTTTTTGGGGGGAAAATATGACTATGACATATGACATTTTACTGGCGGAGGTCGACTGGCCCCCACCATTTGTCTTGGCCGCTCCACAAGGGGAGGAGGTGATCCTCCCCAGTTTTGCTCACACAGTCCCGAAGGAGCAGGCTCTGCGTTTTGCAGAAGATTGGGCTAAGGTACTTGCGTTGGCTTTGTACCGTACTCATTGTGGCTGGGATAAATTCTCCCCAGTCATGAGATTCCCTTGCGGTCTATGCCACAGGCTCAACCCCAATACCCCATGCAACGTGAATCGAAAGCTCCCGTGGCAGAAATCCTTGAACAATTGGAATATCAAGGTGTGATTGAAACGTGTGTGTTTCCGACGAATAACCCTTTTTTTACTGTGACAAAGCAGTAGAGCGGAGGGCGGCCAGGTAAGAACCAGGCATTACAGTTTACACTTCCGCTAGAGCGGAGGTCAGTGCTCTAGCTGTCACCGCCCTCAGGGCTATTTAGCAAGGCCCCCCAACAAGCGTGCAGCGGTTGCGCGCAGCGGTTGCGCGCAGAGGGCGCCTTCGAGCGCGCCTAAGAAGCGCCAAAGAAAAGCCCGTCTGCGCCCGTCCGCGACAGGCCGGGACAAGGGACATGGCGCCAATTTCTGGCCCACTTCATACTCAGGTTAGCCCCACTCTACGTTACTCTAGAGAAACGCTTCTCACTTTAAACAAAACCTCTACTGAGATATGCATGTGCGATACGTGGCCTAACTTTGAAGGTCCTTTTTCCTGTGCTAACTGCCACTTTCAGGCTACAATTATATGCCCAACTAGAGATATTTCCACTGATGTGGGCTCTATAAATCTGACAAAACAGTCTGATCGAATCCCTCCCCTAATTGGAGCTAATAATACAGACAATATTAATCATGCTACCATGATAGGACCTCCAGGGCTTAAATGTTTTCTACTGAATATACGTTCGCTACCCAAACACCATCAACAACTGTGGGATCTTATTATTCCGAATTGCCAGATATTTGTTTCCTTACGGAAACATGGCTTAAACCTCATACCATCCCTACAATTATGTTAGCGATACCTGCCGGATATAAGATCTTACACCTAGATCGTCAAATCAAAACCGGAGGTGGGGTGGCTGTTGTCTATAAAGATAACTTAAAGGTCTCAACTCTTGATCAGTGTAGCAACGACCAGATGGAAATAATGATCTTTAGATTCTCTTCCTCCCCCAAATCACAGTGGAAAGGGGCATTATTATATCGCCCCCCTGGTTCTTGTCTGGATTTTTCCTTAAATCTTATGGAACTATTAGCCCCACATTTTAGAGCCAATGAAAACTTTGTTCTCCTTGGAGATTTTAATATTCATGTTGATATATCAAACAATCCTGATACTAGATCTTTACTTGATGATCTATCCAGCTTAGGACTGGAAATTCAAAATAATGGTTCAACACACATAGGAGGTCACACACTAGACTTAATTCTAACTAATTGCCCTAAAATAATATGTTGTCCATCCATCCCTATTCATTGGTCAGATCATTATTTATTATTTTTCCAATTACTTGGCTCATACTTATGGTCTCAAAAACCTCTTCCACCTACATGGAAAAGAAAATGGCATAAAATAACACCAGTAACACTACAGAAAATATGGAAAGAACCCACCTTTCTTGAAGAGGATAACATTGAAATAGGATTGGCCAAATTTAATAAATCACTATTAGAGGCCATTGATCAAATTGCTCCACTAGAATTACATAAACAACGCATTAGGCCAAAGACAGAAGTATGGTACACAGAGGAACTAAGAGTCGAAAAACAAAAATGCAGGAGTTTGGAGAAAAAATTGAGAAAAACTCACACCCCTATGAGCAAAACCCTCTATTTAGGAGCTCATTCCAACTACCTCAAAAATATAAAAAAAAGCTCGGAGGCATAAACTAGACTCACAAATTACAGAGGCAGGAAATTCCACTAGGGAATTGTTCAAGGTCCTACAATCCTTTGTTAAACCTACAGCTTGTGAGTGTCCAGATGACTTTAACCAAAACTTATGTAATGAGATCTCAATGTTTTTTGAGAAAAAGATAGACTTAATCTATGATAAAATCACTAAAACTCCATACAACAACAGAGATATCATAGATAGTCCTAGAGATGATCCTACCAATAATGGAACATGTAATCTCACCCTGACTTCGATTCCAGAGATCAGTCACACTGAAGTACACATGCTTCTCAATCTAATTAAATCTGGATCACTGACTGATCTACTACCAGCCACGATGGTTGCCCCAATGGGCAACATTTTGGCTCCAAGTTTTAGAGCATTGATCAATATTTCCCTCAAGGAAGGAAGGATTCCTAATGATTGGAAAATGGCGGTAGTAATCCCCATTCGTAAAAACACCACGCTACCATGGTCAGATCTCAATAACCTGCGTCCCATATCCCTCCTACCCTACATCAGTAAGATGACGGAGAGATACGTTAACACTCATCTCTCCAAATTTATCGAGGCAGCGGACGGTCTGGACCCTTCTCAATCTGGGTTCAGGCCAAATCATAGCACAGAATCAGCTCTCCTCTCCGTGACCAATACCATCCGAATGGCACAGGATAGAGGAGGCTCTATGATTCTGGTGCTATTAGATTTGTCCGCTGCCTTCGACACGGTGTCTCATGACACCTTGATTAGTCGTCTGGAGGGAGTAGGAGTGCAGGGAACTGCTCTATTATGGTTGAAAAGTTTCATCTCCAACCAATCTCAAAATGTCCGCCTGGGCTCCCATTATTCCACCTCTAGGGAGCTCACTAAGGGGGTTCCACAGGGCTCATGTTTAAGCCCCACATTATTTTATGTGTATGTGGCCCCCCTGGCGAAGGTCGCAAGGAAATTTGGGTTTACCCCAATATCCTATGCAGACGACACCCAGTTGCTGTTCCCATTCCAAAATATGACTTCTGCATTAAGGAACTCCTTTGCTGCTGGAATGAGAGCCATAGCCGGATGGATGACCTCCAATTGCCTACAGTGTAATGTGGGCAAGACGGAGGTCATGCTCTTTGGAAATGCCCCACTCCTTTGGTCACCTGAGTGGTGGCCTCCAGAATTGGGTACAGCTCCTTGTCCCAAGGAAAATGTGAAAAATCTGGGTGTCAAGCAAGATCAATCCCTGGTGCTAAAAGACCATGCTACGCAGGTCACGGGAACCTGCATGAGAGTCATTGGCCTACTCAGAAGGGTTTTCCCATACTTAGCTGACTATCATCGGAAAACACTAGTACAAACTTTAGTTATGAGTAGGCTGGACTATTGTAACGGATTGTTTATATCCGCTAACGCAGAACAGCTGAAGAGACTGCAGATTGTTCAAAATACTGCTGCCAGATTGATCCTTAATGTCCCTGCGAGATCCCCCTCACAACCCCTTTTGAGCAAGCTACACTGGCTTCCTATACGCCAGAGAGTACAATTTAAGATATACTGTACCATTCACAAATGCTTGTACGGAAGTGGCCCTAGGTATCTGAAGGAAATCTTCCAACCATATCATACCGGAAGAACCTTAAGATCTCAAAATCAAGCTCTGCTACAGATCCCTAGGATCAAAAGAGAAAGACAAGGAGGCCGGGCCCTTGCATTTAGAGGTCCTACTTTATGGAATTCATTACCCCCTTTCCTAAGACAAAACTCCAATCTTGCTACTTTCAGGAAATGCCTGAAGACGTATTTGTTTCCTATCCAGCAGTCCTAGATATGTCACACAAACTTTTTGTCTTTATTTATCTTCGGAACAACACAGCGCGGAGATATCTCCTTGGAGATTGAATTCCTGCGCTATATAAGAAATATATAAATAAATAAATAAAAGCAGGACGGCTCACACAGTTTGGTATTGGATTACCGCCACTTAAAGTCTCATTGTCGTACGTGTGCGGTCCAAAATACTCACAGTTCTACTCTTGTGGATAGCCTTGTGTGTAAAAGGTTTAAAACCACACTTGACATATCCAACAGGTATTTTGCCCACAGCCTGTCCTCTATGAGTAGTCAATGGACAGCTTTTATCTGTTGTGGTAAACAACGCCACTTTTGTTGTTTGGCGATGGGCTATAAGAACAGTCCTGGTGTCTTTGCCGCCCGCATAATGTCTCTCTTGGAGAGACTCGACCCAGATGCATGTTCGTATGTGGATGATATCTATGTAATGTAATGTAATGTAATGCAATGTAATGTAAAGGGTTCTTGTATAGCGTGGACTACACTCCAGGGAGCATCTTGGCGCTTTAGAGAGGAACAAACAGGAGGCCTTGTTCATATAGTGAGATAGGTTGGTAGGTTTAGATTAAGTTTTTACATTGTGAGTCAGATAAGGTGTAAATCCAGGTTTTGAGGGCCTTTCTGAAAGCTATTTCTGTGGTGATTTGACGGAGGGGTGGTGGGAGTATGTTCCAGGCTTTGGAGCCCAAGACTGCCAGGGCTTTTCCTCCTCTAGTTTTAAGTCTGAATTTGGGGATGGTGAGGAGGTTGGCATTTTGGGATCTCAGACATCGCGAGGGAGTGTAGTGTTGGAACATACTCTGAATGTAGCTGGATCCGTTTCCATTGAAGGCCCTGAAGGTAATTAGGAGGATTTTAAAAAGCACCCGCTTGTGGATTGGCAGCCAGTGCAGAATGTCCATTGCTGCTGTGGCTGAGGTCCTCCTTTTCCCTCCTAGCACCAGTCTAGCCGCTGCATGTTGCACCATTTACAGTTTGTGGCAGACTGCTCTGTTAGTGCCTGCATATAGGCTGTTGCAGTAGTCGAGGCGTGATGTTATAAGTGCTACTGCAACCATTTTTCTTGCTGAGAAGGGGATAAGGTCGAAAAACTTTCTGAGCCCTTTTATTATGCCAAAGCAGGTCGCTGCTACGGCCACTGCTTGCTGTTTGAAACTCAGGGAGGGGTCGAATTTAATCCCTAAGTTTCGGACTAAGAGAGCAGTGTTTGGTGGGCTCCGGCCACCATAGTGTGGGGTTGAACATGTTCCCTTTTCCAAAGGGTAGGATCTCCGTTTTCCCAGAGTTGCATTTGAGATGGTCCATGTTCATCCATTGGAACGCGGCTTTAAGGCAGTTTTTAAGCTTGACTTCAGCTTCACAGGTATCGTCCTCCATTACCAGGATGAGCTGTGTATCATTCGCATATGAGATGGTATTTATGCCAAAGGATGATACGAGGGCAATCAGGGGGGCATATAAACATTGAAGAGCGTCGAGCTCAGACAGGAGCCCTGGGGCACTCCTGAGTTGAGTAGTTTTCCTTCTGACCTGAACTGGCCTAGGGTGACCACTTGTCGCCTATTTGCTAGGAAACTTTTCAGCCAGCCCAGTACTCTTCCGGCTATTTCTGCCGCGGCTAGACGGTCTACCAAGATGGTATGGGACACCGTGTCGAAAGCCGCGGACAGGTCTAGGAGTACCAGAACTGCTTTCTTTCCCTGGTCTATTGCGGCTCTGAGTGTTTCGGAGGTGAAGATTAGAGCTGACTCGGTTGAGTGCTGAGCTCTAAAAATTGCTTGGTTGGGGTGCCAGATGTTATTGGCCTCCAGGAAGGCAGTTAGCTGTTTATTTACTGATTTTTCTGTTAGTTTACAGAAGGTAGGAAGTAGGGAAATGGGTCGCAGATTTGTGAGAGTAGTGGGGTCTGGTACCAGTTTTTTTTTGCAGGGGCTTAACTGTTGCAAGTTTCCATTCTTCAGGGACTAAGCCTAAGTTGAGTGAGGAGTTTATGATATTGTTGACAATGGGATTTGAAATCTCTACCAATGTGTGGAGAACAAACGGAGGGCAGGGGTCGAACGGCTGTCCGGGATTCCTCTAGGCTAACAGGTTGGAAAGAGGACATGAGGTCCATCGTTATGTTGGCACTTTTTATTAAAATCTCCTCTTGAGGTAGAGGGTGGGGGAAATCTTTAGTGAGCATTAGAATTTTATTCTCAAAAAAGTCTGCAATGGTGTTGCATAGAGTTTGAGAGGGGGGAATGTCTCTCTGCATAGTTTTGGGGTTAATGAAGGTGTTGACAATATTAAAGATTTCTTTCTGTTTATTGTTACTTTTTGTTATGGCTTCCGTGTAATATTCCTTTTTGGCTGTTTTTATCATCCCATGATAGAGGCGGCGGGCAATTTTATACTGAATCTGGTCAGATTCCGTATAATTAATCCGCCATATCCGCTCAAGAGCCCTGACCTTCCTTTGCTCTTTGTTTCCTACTGGAAATATCTCAATGATGATGAATTATGGCCGCATCTGTGTCGCGTAGACCGCATAATTTGTCAGTTTCCGGACTTCGGTTACAAATTCAACTTTGCAAAGTCACACATTGCAGAGTACACAGTGTTGTTCCTGGGCTACGAGTTCAACAATGAAGGACGAGGATTAGCTCCTTACGTCCTGGAGAAATCCACACAGCTGAGAGCTCCCACAACACTGAAAAAACTACATTCTTTACTGGGCTTTTTGAATTTCGGGCATACATACATTATCGATTATGCCCAGCGTATCAAGCTCCTTTACGCTTTGTTACAACCTACTTTCTCCAAAACGTGCTGGCTGCCTGAACATTCAGCCATCTTGCAATCTTTGCAGGCTGATCTGCTAGAATCTAAATTCTTGTTCACCCGTGATAACCACACCAACCTGGTGATAAGAATTGTACCAGGGGTGGTGGGATTCACGTACCTCACTTTTAATAAGGGAGACACAGTCCCTATCGCTTACAAGTCACACCTGTACACCTTGGCTGAGTTGCGGTTTTCTACTGTGGAAAAAGTTTTGACAGCAGTGCAAATGGCGATTCTTAAGGAACGTGCACTGTCGTAGGGAAAACCCCTTTTGGTTGTTACTCAGTAACATGCCTTGGAGGCAGTGACGAAAACCAGTGTACCAAATTCCAAAGCTTTGCACCTGCGGTGGATACAATAGGCAACGTCCTTGACATCCCTGGATGTCACGTTCATTTTTGATTCCTCTCTGCAGACTCGAGAGTTCTTGCAGTATGAATTTGTTCATCCTGCTCCTCTGACCATGCGCCCACTTGAGGATTTCCGTTGTATCATTTACACCGGCGGAAGCGCACAAGCGGCTACGGGTTGTCATAAACCAGGACATGAGTTAACTAACCTCTATAAACCGGATACAGCAGGAGCGATGACAGATGCCTGATTCTGACCTCCCCTATATGTAATACCTCCTGCGAGTAACTATATTACTCCAACAAAGGGTATCACAACAGGGGAAGGGGAAAAGTGGATAAATAAACCATAAAGTTGCAGCAGTGTAAATCAGCAGGTCAGAAATGGTATAAAGGTGTTAGAATCACTTCTTCCTAGCCAAGGACCCTGCAGGGAAAAGAGAACACGTCACATCACACATACGACTTCTGCAGAGTAAATAAACTGACTATGTGTGTACTGGACTTACATTAAATACTGCCGCAAGTTCTTTCAATCAAAAGGCACAAAAGAGAAAAATAAAGTAAATAGAAAAAGATATCAAAAGAAAGTTCACAGGGGTAATTACTATTCTCTTAAAGGCAGAGAGTAATTACTGAAGTGGAAACGATATCTCCACACACGAGACAAATGAGTACTTATCTGTACCAGATATGTGTCTGTTCTATATGTGTATGTCCAACAGTTCAGTTATTTTTCTTCCGAGCTGTTTCACCCGTTTGAATAACGAGTAAGAGCCTATCTAATCCAGCGCGGCATGCGCTACACTAACTACAAACATATCCAAGTTCAGCGCGTCCAGCGCTTAATAGGAATGAGCGTTTCCTCACGCTTCCAGGTTACGCCCATACGGGTATCTCAGTTCAGCGCGGCAAACACTGATTCATCCTCGGTCTTCGCGGTATTTATCCAGCGCCTCTATGCGCTACCGCATTAGGGTGAGTACGATCTCTCACGAACAGGCTCCAAGAACGAGTATCCCCACCATGGACTCAAACACAACGATAAGGTGACAAGCACCCGAGAAGAGGAAGGGGAATGCCTAAGTAGGCAAGAGAAAGAGAGAAAGGCCAGATCACTCAGCCCTAAGCATTCTGGGACTTAGAGTTCACACAAGAATCACAACCACCAGAGCCGAATGGTGACAGAACCACCTCAATACGACCGACGACCCGGCGGTCCACCAGGCTTCCCAGGAAACCGTGCGTGGAAACGTAGCAGCAAGGCCGGACAATGCAGAGGTTCCCAAGAGCGTTCCTCAGGCCCATACACCTTCCGGTCCACCAGGTACAACACCCTCCCTCTCACTCTTTTGGAATCAAGTATGGTCCTCACCTCATACTCCAACTCCCCTTCCACCTCCAAGGGGCAAGGTTTCAGAGGCAACCTAGTAGAGGGAATGCAAGGCTTCAGAAGGGAAATGTGGAACACAGGGTGAATATGCCACGAAGGAGGAAGAGTGAGTCTTACTGCAACAGGGTTTATTATGCTGTGGATAACTTACGGCCCTACAAACTTAGGTTGCAGTCTGGTGTTTCCCTTGAACTTCAAGTGCTTAGTGTTCAGCCACACTTTATCTCCTATTTGATAGGAAGGCTCTTCTTTTCTCTTTTGATCTGCATAATGTTTGTCCCTATCTCTGGACTTCCCTAAATGTTGCCTAGCCCCCTTCAACACTTCTCTAAGATGTGCATGGTGACCCTGTATAGAAGGATGAGAAGTAGTGACAGGTTGTTCAAAGGGCAACATGTTGGGATGATAACCCAGTAAACAAAAGAAGGGAGAACAACCTAAAGAGGAGTGGCTGGCGTTATTATAAGCTAATTCGGCAGTCCATAATAGGGTGCTCCATTCATCACTATGCTGGAGGGTGAAACATCTAAGATATTGTTCCAGTGTTTGGTTCAACCTCTCAGTTTTTCCATCTGTCTGAGGGTGATAACTTGTGGACAGACGTGCATCTATCTTCATGCTAGTACAGAGAGCCTTCCAGAACCGGGACGTAAATTGTGTCCCTCTGTCTGTAATCAAAACAGAAGGAAGTCCGTGCAATCTTACCACATGTTGTAAGAACGTTGTAGCTAACTCTCCCGAAGTTGGTAGTTTAGTCAAGGCAATGAAATGCCCCATCTTGGTCAAGTGGTCGATGATGACTAAAATAGTGGTGTAACCTCTAGAGGAGAGGGCATTTCAACTATAAAATCCATAGAAACCGTGTGCCACGGTGATGGAGGCACCGGTATCGGCCGTAACAACCCAGTGGGGGATTGGTGACTGGGTTTAGCTTGAGCACAAATGGAGCATTTGTTTACATATTCCATATTGTCCTTTCTCATTGATTCCCACCAGAAATAGCGAGACCGATTCTGCAATGTTTTTTGTTGCCCCAGAGGACCCCCCAATGGAGAATCATGAGTCCACTGTAATACTTGTTGCCGTAATGGACCTGTAGGAATATACAGCTGTTTATCGTGAAACAATAACTCTTCTTTCTTGCACCGGTGTAGAGGATCTTCATCCACCCAAGCTTGTTCATCTGAGACATCGCATTGCTCTCTCACCTCATCCAAGAAACTCTCTGTTGTCGTCACGGCTGATATTCCATTTTGAAAGGAAGCCTTATGCAAGATAGAAGGAGGCTCCTCGTCTTCTTCTCTCAAGAGGGAATCAGCACTGGTCACAGGCCTGGACAGGGCATCAGCCTTCCCGTTCTGAGGACCCGGGCGATATTTGAAGAGGAAATCGAAGTTCGCGAAGAACAAAGAACACCGAAGTTGTCTAGGTGTCAAGGCCTTTGCACTTTTTAGGAAAAGAAGGTTGCGATGGTCCGTGTAAATTTCCACCGTATGTTTTGCCCCCATAAGGTGATGTCTCCATTCTTCACATGCTCTTTTTATCGCCAGCAGTTCTTTGTCTGTTATACTGTAATTGATTTCAGAGGGTGACAATTTCTTGGAATAAAAAGCAACAGGATTAATTTGCCCTGTATCAGGGTGTCTTTGGGAAAGAACTCCTCCCAAAGCGTAGTATGAAACGTCTGTTTCCAACACAAAGGGTTGTTCTGGATGTCGCAGAATAGGAGCACTAATAAAGCACCTCTTTAATGACTGAAAGGCTGCCTCTGCTGAATCATTCCAACAAAAAGGGGTTCCTTTGCTTAGCAGCAACGTCATGGGTTGTATAATGGAGGAGAAACCTTTGATAAATCTATAAAAGTTCGAGAATCCAATGAAGCTTTGCAGGCTTTTCACGCTAGTAGGAGATTCCCAACGGATGACGGCATCAGTTTTCTTTTTGTCCATAAATATGCCCCCTGGGCCAATCACATACCCCAAAAACTCCACTTCTGTTGCATGCAACAAACATTTTTCGAGTTTAGCATACAATGTATGTTGCTGTAGACGTTTCAACACAGCCTTCACGTGTTGTATATGAAGGTCTTCCGTCTTGGAGTATATTAAAATGTCATCAATGTAGACAATACACGAGACGTCCAACAATCCACGTAAGACTTCATCCATAAAGAACTGGAAGGCGGCAGGGCATTGCACAGGCCAAAGGGCATAACTGGGTATTCGTACAACCCATATTTTGTACGGAAGGCTGTCTTCCGCTCATCCCCTCGTTTGATTCTCACCAGATGGTATGCTCCCCTAAGGTCTAATTTGGTGAACACAGTAGCTCCCTTAAGCTGGTCCATCACTACTGGTATCAGGGGTAGAGGATACCTGTTCTTCTTCGTAACCCTATTAATCGCCCTATAATCGATGCATGCCCTTAAGCCGCCTTCCCGCTTCGAAATGAAACAAAGCGGCGAAGATGCAGGTGAAGTGGAAGGGCGTATAAACCCAGAGGCCAACATTCTTTGTAAGTATGATTGTAAATATACATTCTCCGGCTCCGTAAGTGCGTGTATCCGGCTACAAGGTATACTTGCGCCCGGTTCTAATTCAATTGCACAATCATACTCCCTATGGGGAGGTAACCGACTTGCTTCCTGCTCACTGAATATGTCTTTGTATTCCGCATAGACTTCGGGTAAGGACGTTACCAGGCACACTGCCTGTGCCCTACAACTGGATGCCAATAACACTGCAGGATTTTCCTTGTGAGAGTCAACTCGTACATTTCGTTCTTTCGTACAATGCTCAGCACAAAACGAGGAATTCATTTTGATGGTCCTTGTAGCCCATTGCACGTAGGGATCATGTGTATTTAGCCACCGCATGCCCAATATCAATTTAAAGTTCAGGGCATCAATAAGATCGAATTGTATCTTTTCAAAATGTGTGGTTCCCATCTGCATAGGAATAGGTTGAGTGTGGTAGCACACTGGTCCAGAGGTCAATGCCGTACCATCTACTGCTTTTACCGGTTCTGGCTTTAACTTCCGGATACAGGAAATGCCCAATTCATGAGCATACTTTTGGTCAATAAAGTTTCCAATGGCGCCACAATCCAGGAGTGCATGAACCAATTCGACCTTCCCTGCAGAAACTTCCAATGTTACACACACATTCATGCTACCCTAAGGTCTAATTTGGTGAACACAGTAGCTCCCTTAAGCTGGTCCATCAGTACTGGTATCAGGGGTAGAGGATACCTGTTCTTGGTAACCCTATTAATCGCCCTATAATCAATGCATGCCCTTAAGCCGCCTTCCCGCTTCGAAATGAAAAAAAGCGGCGAAGATGCAGGTGAAGTGGAAGGGCGTATAAACCCAGAGGCCAACATTCTTTGTAAGTATGATTGTAAATATACATTCTCCGGCTCCGTAAGTGCGTATATCCAGCTACAAGGTATACTTGCGCCCGGTTCTAATTCAATTACACAATCATACTCCCTATGGGGAGGTAACCGACTTGCTTCCTGCTCACTGAATACGTCTTTGTATTCCGCATAGACTTTGGGTAAGGACGTTACCAGGCACACTGCCTGTGCCCTACAACTGGATGCCAATAACACTGCGGGATTTTCCTTGTGAGAGTCAACTCGTACATTTCGTTCTTTCGTACAATGCTCAGCACAAAACGAGGAATTCATTTTGATGGTCCTTGTAGCCCATTGCACGTGGGGATCATGTGTAGTTAGCCACGGCATGCACAATATCAATTTAAAGTTTGGGGCATCAATAAGATCGAATTGTATCTTTTCAAAATGTGTGGTTCCCATCTGCATAGGAATAGGTTGAGTGTGGTAGCACACTGGTCCAGAGGTCAATGCCGTACCATCTACTGCTTTTACTGGTTCTGGCTTTAACTTCCGGATACAGGAAATGCCCAATTCATGAGCATACTTTTGGTCAATAAAGTTTCCAATGGCGCCACAATCCAGGAGTGCATGAACCAATTCGACCTTCCCTGCAGAAACTTCCAATGTTACACACACATTCATGTGAGCCACAGAGTTTTGTATGGTGTTGATTAAAGCGGGAGAGACTTCGATATTCTCTGACCTCAAACAAGGAGTCTTTGTCTGCCACGGGCACCTTCTTCCCTTCTTGCCTCTCTTTATAAGGGAGCTTGGTTCTGGAAGAGCAGTTCTTAATGAAGTGGCCAGCCTTTCCGCAGTACATGCACAACTTCAACTGCCTCCTTCTTTGCCTTTCCTCTGAGCTAATGGGTCCTCGTATACCACCAACCTGCATCGGTTCGGTTCCATCTGAAGAGGCGGTATTATCTTCCGCCGACATCATGGGTCTGGTGTACAAGAGTCTAGAATCACCACGTTGTTTATCTCCCTTTCTCTCCAGTAAATGGTGATCCAGCTGGACAGTTAATTCAATTAGTTCCTCGCAAGTATCGGGCATATGAACAACCTGTGCCAATACGTCCTTCAATTCACTGCGCAGTCCTTGATAAAACAATGAAGTACGTTTTTTAAGTGGCCACTCCGTTTCAACGAATAATCTATTGAAATTAGTGATATATGACCACAGATCTTGCGTTCCCTGTTTCAATGTGATGAGTTCTCTGTCTAAGGATAGAGAGTGAGCCTTCCTATCAAAGAGTTGCCTCATTTCTTCACAAAAATTGGAGAAGTTACAAAGAACGGGGTCATTTTTTTCTCTTAACGGAAAAGACCAGGTGGCAGCGTTGCTCCCCAAATATGACATGAAAAACGCTGTTTTGGACTGGTCATCAGGGAAGACGGCCGGCTTACACATGAAGTGTAGCTTGCATTGCCCCAAGAATATGCTAAACTTTTTCAGATCCCCAAAAAATCTTTCAGGGGGTTAAAGAGGAAGGTGAAGAGGCTGTATAACCTGGATGGTGGAAGGGCTAGCTCCCCCACTCTGTCCCTGCGCAGAATCCCTAGCGGCAGGGGGAGGCAGCGTCCAATTCGTAATATAGGACCCCTGTGAGTACCAGTAGGACCACCTCGTGCAAGGCCTGCGACCTCCCTCCTCACTGTGACTATCTCGTTGCGCAACTCTGTGTGTTCCCCTCTAAAGGCATCTACTTCCATTCGGAGAGCAGTCAATGATTCCAACACCGAAGATAAAACGATGTTAGTATCCATCGCTCAGGTCGTAGTTATACCGTGGGCTTGTCACTCTGTCATAAACCAGGACATGAGTTAACTAACCTCTATAAACCGGAAACAACAGGAGCGATGACAGATGCCTGATTCCGACCTCCCCTATATGTAATACCTCCTGCGAGTAACTATATAACTCCAACGAAGGGTATCACAACAGGGGAAGGGGAAAAGTGGATAAATAAATCATAAAGTTGCAGCAGTGTAAATCAGCAGGTCAGAAATGGTATGAAGGTGTTAGAATCACTTCTTCCTAGCCAAGGACCCTGCAGGGAAAAGAGAACACGTCACATCACACATAAGACTTCTGCGGAGTAAATAAACTGACTATGTGTGTACTGGACTTACATTAAACACTGCCGCAAGTTCTTTCAATCAAAAGGCACAAAAGAGAAAAATAAAGTAAATAGAAAAAGATATCAAAAGAAAGTTTACAGGGGTAATCACTATTCTCTTAAAGGCAGAGAGTAATTACTGAAGTTTAAACAATATCTCCACACACAAGACAAATGAGTACTTATCTGCACCAGATATGGGTCTGTTCTATATGCGTGTGTCCAACAGTTCAGTTATTTTTCTTCCGAGCTGTTTCACCCGTTCGAATCACGAGTAAGAGCCTACCTAATCCAGCGCGGCATGCACTACACTAACTACAAACGGGAAACATCCGTTACAACGCGGATGTTTCCCCGCGGTGCTGTTACGACGCGTCCGTAACAACGCAAGTCGATTAAAAATAGTAAATTTACTATTACAACACCTTCCCTAGTGTCCACGGGGACTGGTGTTAGAATAGTAAATTATACTATTCGACATCCGCGCCCCCAACGCAAGTCGTGGTAACGACTTGCGTTGTAAGGGACGCGTTGTAACAGCACGCGTTGTGATGGTACACGTTGTACCGTCATACATCCCTACAAACATATCCAAGTTCAGCGCGTCCAGCGCTTAATAGGAATGAGCGTTTCCTCACGCTTCCAGGTTATGCCCATACGTTCAGCGCGGCAAACACTGATTCATCCTCGGTCTTCGCAGTATTTATCCAGCGCGTCTATGCGCTACCGCATCCGGGTGAGTACGATCTCTCACGAACAGGCTCCAAGAACGAGTATCTCCACCATGGACTCAAACACAACGATCAGCTGACAAGCACCCGAGAAGAGGAAGGGGAATGCCTAAGTAGGCAAGAGAAAGAGAGAAAGGCCAGATTACTCAGCCCTAAGCATTCTGGGACTTAGAGTTCACACAAGAATCACAACCACCAGAGCCGAATTGTGACACAGGTTCAAAGCACGCATATTCTTCGGCCTGCACAATTGTGGTAGGTACTATGGTGGATAGTGAATTCAAGTCCGATGTCGTGCATACACAGACATTAGGAAACTGTATCGCACAATTGGCAGAGCTTCGTGCTCTGATGCTTGCATTGGAGTACGCAGATCCCAGTGTGACTTCATTCTGCTTTTGTGCTTCCCTGTTGGAACTGGACCCGTGCTGTTGCCGGAGCGCACTTGCGCTATTGCCATCTTGAGTGCCCTTTTCTCCCTGAAGCGCTAATTCTTGCCGGACCCGCTTCGCGGCGCTTGCTCTCTGTGGGCGCTGGAGAGTAGGAAACCTTCAAAGACTGCTGTGGGCGTCTGAAAAAGCAGGGCTGCGAGCGTGTCGGTACTCGGACTCCATTTCCCAGGAGTCCCTGTTACTGACCTGACCCGAGTCACCTGGGCCGCTCTCCCTGTTTGTCACGCCCCCTCCAACGCTGCTAAAACCACTGGACTCCTAACCTGCGTGGGATTTCATTCTGCTTTTGTGCTTCCCTGTTGGAACTGGACCCTTGCTGTTGCCGGAGCGCACTTGCGCTATTGCCATCTTGAGTGCCCTTTTCTCCCTGAAGCGCTACTTCTTGCCGGACCCGCTTCGCGGGTCCCGCTTCGTGGCGCTTGCTCTCTGTGGGCGCTGGGGAGTAGGAAACCTTCAAAGTCTGCTGTGGACGTCTGAAAAAGCAGGGCTGCGAGCGTGTCGGTACTCGGACTCCATTTCCCAGGAGTCCCTGTTACTGACCTGACCCGAGTCACCTGGGCCGCTCTCCCTGTTTGTCACGCCCCCTCCAACGCTGCTAAAACCACTGGACTCCTAACCTGCGTGGGATTTCATGCTGCTTTTGTGCTTCCCTGTTGGAACTGGACCCTTGCTGTTGCCGGAGCGCACTTGCGCTATTGCCATCTTGAGTGCCCTTTTCTCCCTGAAGCGCTACTTCTTGCCGGACCTGCTTCGCGGGTCCCGCTTCGCGGCGCTTGCTCTCTGTGGGCGCTGGGGAGTAGGAAACCTTCAAAGAGTGCTGTGGGCGTCTGAAAAACCAGGGCTGCGAGAGTGTCGGTACTCGGACTCCATTTCCCAGGAGTCCCTGTTACTGACCTGATCCGAGTCACCTGGGCCGCTCTCCCTGTTTGTCACGCCCCCTCCATCCACTTCCCCTTTAAACAGCGCACGTCATTTCCGCCGCGCGGGAGCGCGCAGGAGAAGCCCGGGACAAGGGCGGGCCGTCTGTGGCCGTCAGGGGCTGCAGGAGGCTGGGCTGGGCCACCCCTCTGACGCCCGTTGTTGCGTACTGTTATGTATTATTACCTCTCCCTAGAACTATATGATAGTAAGTAACTTCGTTGATGTACCCTGATTGTTAGTGTAATTGACCTGGTTGTCACTGATTTTAAATCTTATACTGTATAGGGACGGATTTAAATACCTGTTGTCTATTTCCTAAGGATGTCTACTTCTTTGCCGAACTCTCTGCCCAGTAGTGTAGGTATATCTATACTTGGCCTATTAGATAAATACTTTGCCCGAGCGACAAGAGATATTGATAGGGAAATTTCGTTAGCTGAGAAACGGGCAGAGCGCCGTCTCTACATTGAACACCTCAAAAAACACCCACTCCTTAAGCCGCATAAGGCTGTAACGAATATATTACCACAGAATACTATGCCTTTAGAAACGGATGCTGAGCTGTTTAGTACAGAAAATATACCATTAATATTCCAAGACTTACCACCAGTATTAGATGATATGGAAGTAACCTCAGATCCTAATACAACAGCTATATCTAACTCGCTAATAGATTTAAGTACACCCTTACCTACAGCTGTGGTCTCTTTCTCGAATAGTATTAATCCCTCTCCTGTGTTACATTCCCAACTCGTTGCACCCGAGATATTAGACTCCCAACCGTCTGTTGTAGTCAGTATTACACACGATAAACCACTAACTAAAGAGAATAAACGACTACCACGTTCTCCTCCTAGGAAAAGAAGGAGAAAGGGCGGGGCAAGAAAGGGGGGAGTAAAAAAGGGGAGTGGAACTTTATGCTTGGCTTCACATGAAACAGAATCTCTACTTAAGTCTCCCAATTTAGAAGGGAAGGAAGATTCAATGGGGTCACAATTTGTAAACTTGAACTCTCCGACTAATAAAGGGCTATTGGAGGCTATTGAATGCCTTCTAAAAGCCCTTATACTTCCGCTTACGGAGAGAGTAAGAAGGCTGGGGGAAAAAATTGACCTATTTTTGATAGATCCTAAACCGACAGTAAACCCTAACCCAATTAATCGAAATGAAGCGCGACCAACAATTAAGAACAATCTTAAAAAATCATCTGGGCCAAATTCAGTTACCCCTATTCATAAAAAAATGCCTGCTGATATAAATTCCACCAAGTCAAAAGGCATAACAGTTACTCAAACCACAAGTAACAAAAAGACCCAACCAGGTGCCCTGAAAACCACACACACTGGAATCGAACTCCCTATTAAGGCAACCCATACGCCCACAGTAAAATCTAATTACAGAAATATAGTAGACCTGCCCCCGGATTCGTCCAACTATGTCATTATTCTAACAGGTGTCCCATCCGCGCCAGCAGTAAATATAGAGTCTAACAGCAGTCTTAAAAATAAAGTAATCTACTGGCTGCATAATAATAGACCGCTTCCATCACATCTAAATGGTGATATCGTTTCTGTGAGACGCTGTAATTGGGTGGGCCGACGTCCAAAAGACATCGATGGGGATGTTATAATAGTCAACTTCAGGGACCATAGAGTAGTCACCTATATTAGTGACTGGTTCCCAGGGAGAAGTGAGGGAGGAATATCATCACGAAATCTGAGCTACTTCTACCCAGAAGCGCTGATGATGCCCCGTAATAAACCTCCTATCTTGCATAGTTTGGATATCCCTTATCGACCAAATCAAATTTCGAATTTTGGTGCCCTTAGACACCACAATAAGAATGTTGTTGCCCCTAGACACCACAACAAGAACTTTGTTGTCCCCAGATATCATAACAATAATTTTACTCCCTTTCTTCCACTGACACACCCAAGCTGGTATTCTTACCCACCTGATACCAACTATCACCCTGTTGATCCAAAGGAGTATTTGAGTATCCCAATACATAATCTATTTCAACCTTTATCTGGTTTGGACGCAAATGAATGACTTATACCAGCTAATGTAAATGAGGGAATTGTTCATGACAACAAAGTAACAGAGACGCTACATTTAACTAATTTGGGAGATGAAACAGCAATGAAAGTAACTCTAAATGGGGGAAATGCCACAAAAACTCCTGTTCAAGGGCGAGCCAATTCTGGCCGGTCACCCCATGAGTATGGTTTATCTAAAAAGTTTTACGAAATAGTGGTAGACAAGGTAAATGGGGGGGGAGTATTGTAGACACTGTGGAAGATAGCATGGTGTGTGATAATTCGGGGGTGATTAAAAGGCCCTGTGAAAAATGGTCCATTACATTCTGGAACATAGCCGGACTTAAGGCAAAACTAGATAATCCAAATTGGAAACATTTCACTAATAACTGTGATGTTATATGTTTACAAGAAACATGGGCTGAGAAAGAATATCACATGTGCGGCTTCAAAACTATAACAACCCCTGCCGTAGGTTCAGTGCATGGCCGAGCAAAGGGGGGATTATGTATGTATATTTCTAATTGCCTTATTTGTGAAAAAAATTGAGCTGTATTCCTACACTTGTTTTTATCATATTGTTGGGATATGTCTGCGGTACTTAAAACCCTAAACATGAAAGTCAACAGCATAAATAATAGTTCCCATAAACAGTTTATTACCATTTGGGGTGGTGATTTTAATTGTTCTTTATGTGAAAGATCAGGAACAGGTAACTGTGGATTAGCAATTGCTACGGACATCACCCCGACACATTTTGAACACACATTAACGGGGAATACTCTAGACGAGATCATGTTTAATAACAATTTAGGGTTTTCAAATGAACTATGTCGCATAGAGACCAAATTTTCCCCAACCTTCAATGGGAGAGGTTTGCTGTCCACTATTGATTTTATCCTTATTTCTTCGGGTTACAGGGATTGCATTATTAGCCATAATGTTTTAAAATCCCCGCTAAGTGATCATTTCCCGATTAGGATTGATTTAATGGACCCACATTTAAGAGTGCATAAAAGAGCTGAGGCTTTTTCTGAGAACTTAAAAATTATTAGACAGAATGGATACGCCTTAAAATGGACTAGGGTGGTTCCAGAGGAGTTCCTTAGCAACTTAATTAACGCATGTAGTAAATATTTCTCTGTCTGTTTGGATTTGGCATCCAATGATGCAGATATTGTAAGTAATTTTAGTGAAATAACCTCCTGCATAAAAAGAGGTCTTTGGGTAAATGTAAAGGGAAAAAAGACCCAAATGAAGCCTAGAGGCTGGTTCAAAACAGCTTGTAGTAAAGCCCATAAGCAATTAAAACTGGCTTTGCATAAGCAAATTAGAAATCAGCCTCTGATAAGGTCCCTACGTAAGGAGTATAAACTCGCTTTAAAAAATCAAAGACAGCTGATGAGAAAGGAAGCATGGACAGCTATCATGGAAGCTTCTGAATCCAAGGACATGACGGCCTTTTGGAGAGCAGTGAATGCTCCCTTTTTTAAAGATAATACAAAGGCCCGCATGGAGATAGCAGTTACAGAGGAGGATTGGGTTAAGCACTTTGAAGCACTTTATAATCCAGCAGTAGTTACTAATGAAATAGGGAGCGAAGTTACGTCTAAAGGGAAGGGCACTGAAGGGTTGCATTTTAACTTTTCACTGGAGGAAGTAATCAGAGGTATTAACTCTAGTTTAGGGGGTAAGGCACCCGGCCCTGATGGCGTCCCTGTGGATATTTTTAAGAAAAATATATTGCTCTGGGCACCTCTGCTTACCAGAGCTTTTAATGCCGCATGTACAACAGGGTTGCTTGGCACTTGGTATAAATCAATTATTGTACCCATTTTTAAAAAGGGAGACAGAAAAAACTGTGCTTGCTACCGGCCCATATCTCTGCTCGACTCTGCCATAAAAATAATTGGCAGAGTCATTTTAGATAGATTACATTCATGGGCAGAGGAACACCATATCATTAGCAATCTCCAATATGGCTTTCGAGAAGGAGTCGGTACCATTGAACAAGCACTTAATCTATCAATTTTGATAGAGAAGTATACTACCGCCAAGGGAGGAAGACTGTTCTTAACTTTTTTAGACTTGACATCTGCTTTTGATTTTGTTAATCATGGGAAATTATGGATTATTTTAACTAAATTAAAAGTTGATGTGAATATTATTAACTTCCTGAGAGATTTGTATAACGGGGCTAGTGCAATGGTTAGATATGGAAACAACGGAGAATGCACTAGGGAGTTTAGTGTTGCGAGGGGCGTGAGGCAGGGGTATGTCCTTGCCCCATTCTTGTTTTCTATCTATATAAACAACTTGGAGGATAGATTATTACAGGATTGCAATGACATGCCCATTGCCTCCGCCTGGCGTATACCTGCTCTCATCTATGCAGATGATGCCGTTCTTATGGCAAGAACCCCCATAGCCATGCAGACTATGATTTCCTCTTTTAGTACTTTTATGATTAAACTTGATTTACAAATAAACTGTACTAAGACCTTTGCAATGAATTGTGGCGGCAACGTGAACAAAAAGAAAAAAACTATGTTCATAGGATCCATTCCTTTACAGCATACACCAACCTTCATTTACCTGGGGGTCTTGTTTGATCGAACTGGGAAATGGAGCTGTGCGATCCATGCTAGGAATTTGCTTTTTTCCAAATCTATAATGGCCCTTAGGTCTTTTAGTAAAAAGATGGGTAAAAAGCCAGTTAAAGAGCTCTTGTACATATATAAAGCCAGCTGTGTTTCAGTGGCATTATATGGGGCAGGAATATGGGGCTACTCAAATGTTAGTAGCCTACAGGTTACAGAAAATATTTTCTTACGATATCTCCTAGCTCTGCCAAAGAGTACGTCCAGTTACAACTGCCACTCAGAATTGGGCATTCCCTACTTGGAAGACCTAATTAAGTTGCAGCCAATCCTTTTATGGCATCGGGTATGGACCAATGAGAAATGCCATTTAAACCGGGTAATTTTGGAGGACGCATTGAAACTAGATGGGGGAAAAAGGATAAAGTGGTTGTGCTACATAAAAGCTTTTTGTAATAATATTAAGCACCCGGAATTTTTTACTGACCCTGCATCTATGTCTGACATTACTAGGAAAGCATTGAAACTCTTAAGCTTAAACTTCCTTGAGAATCAGAGGGAATAAACTGAATTGCTAAAAAAGACTGTAATTCCCCATCAGATGATTATCAAATCAAGGATTATCCAGCCTTATCTAAACCTTCAAATGAAAGAACAAGAAAGGTTCCTGTTGACTAGATTAAGGTTTGGTATTTTGTATAGATTGCTGAGCTTTCCTGTAATAAATGATTGGTCCAGGGTAATCTGCAAATGTCCGTGTGACAATATTTCCACCAAATCTGACATACATATCCTATTTTTCTGTAGATTTTATGTTATCCGTAGGAAAAGATGGATTATGCCAATTTTAAAATATATGAATATGAGACAGTGCCGCCCAGCATTTCTTGCTATACTACTCTTGGAGGTCATTTTTTCAGTTGCTTCTGTTGCGGCATTTCTTAAAAGTATTTCCTACTTACGTAAGACAATGATCATATGAACTGTGTCATTTTTATCTTTTTACTGTCTAAATTGTTTCAAAATTTATTAGCTATGATGACGTAATATATTTTTTATGTGATTTGATGTACTTTTATGGTTATTTGAAATATAACCGAATAAAGTTTTTGAAATTGAATTGACTACTCTTATCGTAAGTGACTCTTACTACTGTGTTCAATCATACAATGACAATCTACCCTTTTGGAATCAAAATGATTATCGTGACTCCAAGGGTCGCACAATAAAACATAAAATGATCTTGGTTCCAGTGGCTGAATTTAAAGAACAGCTGCCACTCGTGTTTGTAATTCATACTCTGGATCACCAGCGTGTTGGTGTTCACGCTGTTGGCAATTGTCTTGTGGACGAAGCCGCGAAGACAGCAGTTGCAACATATGCAGTAGCAGCAGTTACACGTTCCAAAAGTAAGATTGATGATGACATCTTGGCAGCCATTGCCACAACAGAGAAGGGAGGTAATTACCCTTGAGTTTCCCTTCTAAATACTCTTATCATTTATGTACTGATAAAGTTCCTTATGTGAGAATTAACGACATTGGTGACAGGTAAATACCCAATGTGGACCGCAGACAGACTTTGATTACAGCAGCCCATGCCGGGATGGCCTCATCGCATGCCGGCGTGTCAGCTACTGTATCACTTCTCCAGCAACGTTATTGGTGGCGGGGTTTGTACAAACAGACGCGTGAATATGTCATTCAATGTGGCATTTGTCAGCAAATTAAACCTTCCACTGCTGCACGCCCGCCACAAACTCAGTTGTACATATCCATTTGCATGTGTTTATTTAGATCACTGCGGTTCTTTCTCCTCTGATACTGCGTATAAGTACATCTTAGTAGCAGTTGATTCTTGCACACGCTTTATGTGGTTGTGGCCTTAACGCAGTGCTGATTCCAGAACTGTCGTAAGGGATTTGCGTGTCTTTGTGGGAATTTTTGCGTATGGTACCTTTCATTTGGGCCAGGGTCCAGCGTTTGCCTCTAAGACATACAAGGATGCCATGAGTTCTTTGGGGTCCAAGTCAAATTTTCATCTCCATACCGGCCTGAGGGTAATAGTGTTGTGGAGCGGATGAACCGTGACTTAAAGCAATTCTTGACAGCGAAGGTATTAGGTACTGGCCGTGACTGCCTAACCCACCTAAATAGCCTACAATGTGCACTAAATAATCTCCCTTGAAGGTTTCTGGGTGGGCAGACCCCATACGAAATGCTCTTTGGCATCAAAATGTTTGTTCCGGACCTTGAGGGTCTAGACATGGCGGCGGGAGCCGCATCCTTTGACGTAGATGAACATTCTATTGTTTTACAGAACCTACAAAAGACCAGAGACAGTCTTGCAAAGGAACATTTGCCCTCCACATCTGATGCTACGTTGAAGATTCCGGTAGTCGGCTGGCTACCCCAAGTTGGCGAACTGGTCCGAGAGAAGATCATGAAGAAATTCGGTCGCTCCTATTGAGCTCCAGTTCCTGTGCTTGGCGTGCAGGGTACAAGAACAGTCATTTTACCTCCTCTTCCTGGGCGAAAGGGGAACAGGTACATTTCCATTGACAATGTCAAACTACACAGGGTGGCCGATTCTTCATAGTATGACACCTGCGGTCTTGTGTCCAGCGATGGTGCGACATTCTGTTTTGGCCTCGGATCCTGCCATCGGGCCTGATGTTGCCATTGAAATGAATACAGTTGCGAATCCTTTATTGAATCTACCTGCTGGTGATACTCTTAATGATACTGAATATACTTACACCACTAACTTATCTATGCCTGATTTGGAGACCCGTGTGGCTAATCAATCACGTTTTTCATTTCACACTGGTTCGACCACATTAAAGTCCCCTTCAAACATTTTGATATTTGCTACCTGGTTCAAAAAATATATGTTAATTCCCCCTTGGACTTACATTTGACTGGTGCTTTTTTCAATTATTTTATTCATGTCCATCGGATTTGTGGTGTCTTTTTTAGGTCTTGGCCTTCGCAGCGCGCATGCGCTGCAAAGGCAAATTACCTTTTGCCGTCGCTTTGGCTTTTCTGCCAAGCACGTGCACGCGTTCCATTGCCTTCAATGGCAACGCGTGCACGTCAGGAGATTCACTCATGGGAGCGCGCAGCCCATCTGGTCGCAATTATCGCTCTCGCGAGTGAATCGCGTCCACCCTCATCCTCTCACCCCAGCCGAGCGAGGAGCTCGTGTTTGTAGCTTGTTATTGTATTGCATTTATAAAGTGCTCGGCACCTGTTGACCGCCGTTTCAAAGCGCTACGGGTTGGCCATGGATGGGACGGCCAATCAAGTTCGTATTGTTGATCCGAGGCGCATACTGGAGTAGATCACAGATGGTGTAGTAACGTCTTACTCCAAGACTCCATTCACAAAGCTATTTTTGCCGTTGAGGGACACTTACGCGTACGGGTGGCATTGCTAGCATGCTCAATTCACAGTTTATGATTCATAAAAGCACTCGTTGTCGTAACTGGTTGAACTAACGAGCACACATAAGTTCGTGTAAACCTGAAAAAACAACGTGGAAACCGACAAACCTACGAATGTGTTTGGCATCCAGAAACATTTTGCAAATATTCTCCTTTCCCCTTTCAAACTGTCATCATTTTTTGCTTGTCAGAGGTAGAAGTAGATTTGTCATCAGGAGCGGAAGAGTGAGGGAATGAATACCTTCAAAACAGAGAAGAGTCCTAAACTACCCGACATTGCTGCTTTCTCTGGCCCAGTGTCCAAGGTCCAGGCACGCGCACCGACAAAAGACACGAGGCCACACGCATACGTGCCAGGTGGTGGTCATGACCCGCCATTGCTGCTCGGATCCAAATAAGTCCTCATCGTTAGGTCTTGTTCTGGCCCAGTCCCCCACCAATGATCACCCACTAAACCTGTCAAAATCAAAGGGAGTGGTGACTGCCACTGTGCTTTCTCAATTCTTCAGGGGACCGTGTAGTCATGGGCTCTTGACCTGGGTACTTGGAGACAGGGGAGGCGATGGCAACTTCCATAAACCATTATCCATTCACATGCTCATTGGCTTGCATAGTATATACGTTTGCATGTTCCCTAAGTCCACTGCGAGACAGTTTGAGGCCGTTTCTGACTGTGGCATATTCCTCCCAGACTGCTCCGGCCACAGTATTTGCCTTACTGAGTCAGCAGAATGGCGGAGTGAATCTGGTAGTCTCCTGACAGGTAAGACAAAAAACAAAGACACAAAAGAGGAAGAGGACCCCCCCTTAACTACCACTAAACGTGTTTGGGTAAAATTTCTATGGAGATAAGTAGAACAAGATATATGTTATTTTCAACAATTAGCATCTGAAGTAGCCTTGGCAGATGAAGCTGAAATAGCTGTATTTCATCAGGTATTTTGAGAAACATTAAAATAAGTGTTATCCTTGATTGCTTGTTGATCTGTCACCTCCATGCATCTGATAGATCTTATCTTACGAAATGATGTCCATAAGTGACTATGAAAAACAGAAAGAACATGGATGGTGAGCTGGTGCAGAGAGGCAATATCAAATGGTCCTTAACGCTGAAGAAAAGAGAAAGACGCGCTGTTCTGGCCTATGTGTGAACAATGGCAGGATGGGACATTACTTTGCATTAACAAGCACTGGCATAGCCAATAGGTCTCGCCTTTGGGACCTTATAAGTATTTAGTTATGCAGCACAATATCCTTGGTGCAGCAACTTCAACTGTTGCATGGCTAAACACTTATAAGGTCCAAAGGCGAGACCTATTGGCTATGCCAATGCTCGTTTCATTTTGTGAATGGGCACTAAGTTCAAGAAAGAACTTCAATTAGACTAATTGATGGAACTTTGACTCCCCACTCCTCTTCACACATCATGAAGAGGGACCAGACATTTGTGAATATAACTGCTTGGCCCGTTTTAGGTGGGATTGTATGGGATGCTGTGAAGTTCCCGATACATGGGCCCACAGAGGTTATTAATGTTCCCAATGTACTCCGTGTTTCTATGGGGGATGTGGTTAAACAAAATATCCGCTCTGATGATTGGGACGTCCAAGCCGTTGAGGCTTTATTTTCTGATTTGAAATATTATGCTGCTTTTGATGCTGAAGATTTATACCTAGAGTCTGCAAACTATGGTGATTTATTTGGTTACCAGCATTTTGGTAATCACTTTCTGCATAAAACAAATACATTTAGAAATGTGGTTAACTACACACAGTGAGAACATTGGCCCGCACCTGTTGAAGGCAGCTCCAAAACTCTTTTGAAAAGGTTTTCTTACTTTAATGATTTTGATCAATCAAACCCTGATGCATTTTATTTTAAGGTGACTGAGAGGTCCTCTTCCAAGGTTAGACTTATCCACACTAAATTATTGTATTCAAAGTCCTTTATTGACCAGTTGGCTGTTGGGGGCTATGAACTGTGGAAAGATACCGTTGATCTTAAATCTGTTTGGTGTTCTAAAAGTTGGCAAGTGCAAGGCACTGAGGCTTTGCATTGTGCATGCCTCATCCCGAACCATATGTTGTTTTTGAATGATTCCATTTCACAAACCACCTGCTTTGGATTGCCTACTTCTAAAAAATTAAATGCTCCTTCATTTCCTGATTTAGGTGAATTCCCCATTGGAATAATTACACCAGTTCTTCACTGGGTGATTTACAAGCCCTGTTAAGAAATTCCTCTTTTAATGTTTCTAGCATTAGTCCAGAGGGCTGGTTGCTATGGCAGAAAAGTGCAGATTCCTGCCAGCATAGTTTTCGAGGTTTGACCCCTGGCTATACAGAGGTTAGAGTAGATCCCCGTTTTGAGAGTGGCCATTCTGTCACTACCTATTCTGTTGGCAAGCTATGCCAAAGTTGGCTTAGGCACTCCACTTTAGGGTCAGTGAAATTACATTTATCCAAATTAACTGACACTGTTGACCTGAATGACTTTGTGAAAGGTCCTGCAGCAGGCAGATCTAAAAGGTGGATATATGCTGTTTATAACGAAGTTTGGAAATTGTCGCAAATTGAAGCTGCTTCTAGGCTCAGAGCTATTGATCAAGCTAATTTAGAAAAAGTACTTGCTGTTGTAGATAATAGCATTAACACCCTTTCTTCCTGTATTTACACATTAGATAATATTGTTTCATCTGTTGTTGATATTGTACAAGAAGACGTTGCAGTTCTGTACCATGGACAAACTCAATTGCGTTCTATAACGCAGTTTGCATGGACTCTTCAAACCTTAAAATCTGGGAAGGTGCGTTGGGATTACATGAACACAACATCTTTATTTTTGCCTTTTAATTTGACTGTTAAACAACAATTTATGTCGATGAAAGATGCCACGTTTTCACTGCTGCATAGTGAAAAACTGGAGCCATTACCATTTTCAGTGGCCGAGGAAAATTCGGCAGTTTGGGTCATCCATGGGTTAATAACGCTACCTTTCCCTCTGTTTAAATTTGAGTCTTGCATGAAACACTATGTGATAGGTAGATTTGAACCTTTAGGTAGTGCTTATCTTCATGAAGTCTGGAATCTCCCGTTTACATATAGGTGTTTGAGGGAAGGAAAGGAAGTTTATTTGAAAGGTGAAGACTACACATCCACACCAGATCACTCATTAGTCTGTAGAAATCTACAATTGCATGGTTCTTGTAATTTACTGGCACCGAATCTTGCGTGTGTTTTGAAAGGCACTCCCACCCCAGCTATTACACCAACTTTCACGTTGCTTGCAAACGGTAGTTATTTGTTATTAAATAATGAAGATTGTTGTGGTATGCTTGCGTCAATTCCGTACATCGTTACTGTTTCCCAACGTGTTGTTTGCTTTAAGAATGTTCTGTTTTGTCCTCCACATGGGAGGCTCGATGTATCCATCTGGCCTTCTATTCCGACCTTGAAAGCAGAGTTCAACAAGATGAGTCGAATAAGAGCTCTTTTGTCCCAAAAGGAAGTTGCCCTTGCATCTGCGCGTGAAACATTCGTCCTTCACGTTGCAAACACCCATACTGAGGTACATGCCTTATTAAATACAGATCTCCCCCTGCATTTTGGCGCTTTAATTCACACAATCTATAATGCCTCGTCTACTGTGGGCCTGGCACACTTTTTATAAGTAGTAAGTTCTGGCCGTGTGACCTAATTACAAACTATATTTGGTGTGATACCGGCATTTTTTCATTTGATTTTTTCGAGTGTCTTCAGCAGTTTACCGTTAATTCTCGCTTTGGGAGCGGGTGTACTGCTATTGATTTGCTTACTCCAAAATGGATGCTCATTTTGTGCCCCACGACAATCTGCCCCGGCTGCTCCAGCTTCGTAACCGGATGCTAGAATACTATGGTTCGCTGCCTCTGGCGACTCTAAGTCTGGAGTATAGTTTATCTTTCCGGTTTTCATACTTTACTTGCGTGCAGCCACTTTTCCATTGCCTGGATTGTGGATTTGAATGGGCCCTGGATTTGTGTCTGTTATGTGGAAATCTAGGACCCTAGTGTAACTTTTCCCGATTCATGCCCATATATAGGTATAAACCATCAAGTCCTTATATAGGCATAAAGAATCATTGCCTTATTTAGTTATAGCCGGCGCAGCCCTAATACGGCATGGCTACTTCCACTAAACTCCGAGAATCCACATTGATTTCCAGCCCTCAGCAGTCAGGAACCTCCCCCTGCTTGAATACTGATTTATTGAAGAAATCCGGGAGTTTTCAAGTAACTAAGGCACTAGTGACGATATTATGTCCAATCTTACGTCAGACTCTGCACCTTCAGGGGTATAAATAAGCCTACATTTGCCCAGTCAATCACACGGTGGTTCCGGAGCAGATTGACTAACTACTTGCCCGACGCCCTGCTGATGCAAGTGCTGAAGGAAGCCGACCCTCCAACTGTCGCACTGAAAAGACGCTGTCTTTTCTCCTGCCGAGAAATCCAGCTCCAGTGTTTCCAGGCTACCCTTGCGGGTTGCTGGGAGATCGAGTCCCGAGAGAGTGATACAAGACCTCTATCATTCTAAAACCAAGGTACAGAGCTGATCAGATCCCTAGAGAATTCTTGAACAGATTCTTGGCAGAGAAATACTAAAACTTAAACTACTCCTCACTTACTCCTCCCTCGTACTAGGCTTAGGTTAGGTACACTGGGGTAGGCGTACGTTAGAGGCACCAGTTGAGTACTTTTAGCCATCATTTTATCACTGTATGTATTTTATCCATTTTATTTATTCTATGTTTATGGCTTAGAAACCATATCATGCTTTTACAGTACTATTTTATAATACTATTCGTATTATATGCCTCGTACTTCTTAAGTAGCATTTCAATTGTAGCAGTGCATTTCTTATGCTTAAGAAATAAGACTGTTCAATAAATACTTTTATTGAAAACGCCCGTCTCTCTATTTCTAAAGCAATTCTGGTGAAACTAAGCATGCACGATTGACTGAGTGAAATAACCGTCTATTGTTTCTGCGACTCTAGAGATGCGTTTCATTCTGGGGAAACAAAGTTGTCATGTTATATGGTTGTCAGAGACGAATCCCTTCTTGTTTATTCAAGAAAGTTTCTAGTGACCTCTGAGCTAGCTGGCACTCACAATTAAGTCTAATATATTCAGCAGAGACCTAGTTGACTTCAGTCCTACGTCTAAGCTGCAGGGTATATTATTCCAATGCACAGAGCCTATTGGGAATATAGGAACTACACTACATGTCTCTGCAACACGGTGTGTCCTGACCTGGATTTTGATCTACTAATGAGTCCCTTAGTTGCTCATGAAATAGACTATTCTGGTTTCGGGATTATGGCCTGCGCAGCGGCTCATGGGGTCCTGGGCAATTGGAACATATGGACTGCGGCCAATGACTTTCTGGCACGCAGTTATCTCGAAGAAAGCCCAAATTGTCCTATGATGGTGCTAGAGGCTCCGGTGATTGAAGAACATGTATGTTCTTTTCCATTACTTAATTGAATGGCTGAAATGTTCATGAACGATGACAACGACTTCCAGTTGGAGGCAGTTGCGACATATGGTGCCTATACACTGTTGGATTGAAGTGTGATTTTTTCTGCTTCATAGACACGTACTGGACTCTCGAACTTTTTTCTCTGATGCATAAATGTTTTTTACATTTTTTTAGGTCTTATTTACAACATGGCCACCCGTGAATATTTTCACTGACCTGGTTACTTTGTAATTCGGATTATTACTCCCAATAATGAAGTTTGGCAAAAATTCTGAACTTGGTTCTGTCTCATTCCAACTTGAACTCTGCGTTCTATGAATCGTGCCCCCTTTATTGTGCGTTCTCCGATCAAGGGAGGGTATAGTATGGCCTAAGGCCTCCTTTGAATGCATGTTATGTTAGCATGGCTTATTAGAAGTTTAAACGCCATTTTAATGTTTGCCGCTTTTGCACACAGCACTGCACATAACTGTTTTTGTAAGTTACGCTTCATGAAGGTCTACACATGAGAAAAGGTTTGTTTTCGACATCTCTAGACTTACATCGTGTCCCTAGTCTGCACAGTGTGTGCTGAAGCCGTCAAGGTTATCATAACAGGGTAGATGTTGTTCGACATGATTGAGTAACGCTTTCTAGACACAACAATTTGGCAGCTGTGAGCCAACGCAGATTCTGGCGCCCTTATTATTCCACAGTTGCCATGATTTCAGACTGTCATACCTGCCTATGTTCCGCCCTCACCGCCGTTCCGATATGTAGCACGCAGCCACCACCGATCCGAAGTACGGGGTTGGCAATGGTTGGCAAAACTTAAACTGTTATCCTTGAGCGCATGAGCAAAAGATGCACATGCGCAGTAGTTCTCACCAGGACTTTTAGGCCCGCCTTACGATACCGGAAACGCTTTGCAATTAGCTAGCATTCTGACTTTCATTCCGGGTCACAGTGAGGATCGTCCGAGGAGCTAGTGGTGAGAGCCCGTGTTTTTGGCGTCTTCTGCGTTTTCTAGGCGGACGTCTCGTGAGTTCTTGAAGCTGTTTGCTTCTTGTGTGTTATCGTATTACTTTGTTCCTTTTCATTAATAGTTGTTTAGCAAGCGAGGATTCATTCGCCTGCTTTGTGTGCACACCACGTTATCTTTGATTGATTTGTGGAGGTTCCACTTAGTTGTCTATGCCCGTTTTCGCGTGTCCGACCTTGTGAGTGAAACAAGGTATGGCCACGGTTGTGGCAAGGTGCTCGGTATTTGTGTAGGTCTACATGCCTAATAATCACAGGTGAGCTCTTATAAAACCCTCATTAGTTTGGTCTCATTGCTGTAGCATTATTGCTTACGGTCTCTTCTTGATTACAGGAATTAGATATATTGTGATTTATTCCATACGCCAGCACCTAGTTCCCATATCCCAGATATCTGCACTTCTCCTACAATCTAAAGGTATACAATACACAGATAAGTCCATTAGAGGAAAGACGGGGGAGGGTTCGTTTTTTCACTATATATCTGTTTTGTTTTCATGCAGTACCAGACTTAGAGAAGATGATTGACCTGAGTCTCTTTCTGGAGAAGATTGTGGAGCACAGTGTCTTACCCCTCTATCCTTGTTTTGTTCCCCTGTTTTCCCCCTGGTCACCTCTTTGGTGTTGGCGTTATAACCTGGTTTTTGGAGTTATTCCACCCGGTTGGAGATCGTGTTCGTCCACACTTTGTGCGAGATAGCAGTCGTTCGTGGACAGGGAAAGTGATTTATTGTAGTCCCAATGATAGCCGGAAGAGAATAAGAGCAAGATATCTCGATTGGGAGAGCAGGACTAACAGAATTAATGAAAAGTTGAATATCTTATCACGCACTGCATTACTGGATCAGCGATACCCTCCTTTATGACATGACTGGATGCTTATGAATTTCTTTTCTTATTCAACTGGGGTATTGCTATGTAAACTTCCTTGATTTACCATCACATATGACTCATGCTGCTGATACCGTCCTCCCTGAATTAAGAGGAATAAATGGTTTTTAATCGTCCCCTGTACCTGTGGGCTTGACTGCCTGGAAGAGGTCCTGAGGAAGGTGGCCTTGTGCCGCCGAAACGCGCGTCGACCTAGTGCGGGGTCTCAGACTGAGCTTTGAGACCTATTAGTTGGCGGGGGGCTCTCTGCCAATCAAGACTCAGTTCCCTTTTCAGATGCTGAGGGTTTGAATGTAGTGAGAGTATGAATGTGTTAGCATGTTGTGATTGATTGTGTGATATCAGGGGTACATGAATTTGTATAAATGTTTTTTTTGTTGTCTATATAGTTATTGTCATAATATATTTTTCTCATTGTATGAACCATGAAATTATTTATGAAATGTAATCTATGTGATTAAATGTCTCTTATGAATTGAAATATTATGAGAAAAAATACAAAAACTTGAAAGCAATGCTTAATAGAAAATAAAAAGCTTCATATATTTTTTGAAGAAAATAAAAAAGTTTGTTGTGAATCTGTCACCTATGTCATACTAAGAATGGGATGTATTCCTGTATTGAAAAACTGTGGCCATTGAGGGAACACTTTTCTTATTGTTGTGTTCAATACACAGATAAGTCCATTAGAGGAAAGACGGGGGGAGGGTTCATTTTTCACTATATAACTGTTTTGTTTTTATGCAGTACCAGACTTAGAGAAGACGATTGACCTGAGTCTCTTTCTGGAGAAGATTGTGGAGCACAATGTCTTACCCCTCTATCCTTGTTTTGTTCCCCTGTTTTCCCCCTGGTCACCTCTTGGGTGGTGGCGTTATAACCTAGCACCCGTGGGTGATAGGGGTGAAAAAGGGTATTCAGCATCGGGATTCCACGACACTCCTGAGACAACAAGGTGCGTGCATGACAGATTGCGACGCCTAATTGATTTGTCTCCCGAGTGTCATGGATCTCACCATACAAGATGTGGCCTCTATGGTGGGGAATCTCCAGAGGGAAACTCAAGCCCTCTCTGATAGAGTAGAAGCATTACGAATCCAAAGAGAAGAGGGAGCGAGTGCTAGAGCAAATGCACAAGTAGTGCAAGTAGTAACACCGCACACAATTCCTTTAGCTCCCCTGAGCGGTTTTATGGGGATCCCACTAAATGTGCCGTCTTTCTGACGCAGTGTCAGTTGCACTTCCTTTGTAAAGCCTCTTGTTTTCCGAACGATGAAGCTAAAGTAGCTTTTGTTCTTTCTTACTTGGGGGGTTCAGCTGCCAATTGGACCATCCCCTTGATTGACAAAGATGATCCCCTTCTATTAGATTATGACTCCTTTAGGGAAGAACTGCGTAAAATGTTTGATAAACATACGTTTACTCATGCAGCCGATACAGAAATATTGAACCTCAAACAAGGGTCTAAAGACCTCATTACATATATTTCCACTTTTAATAGATTAGTGGTGGAAGCTGATTAGCCCCCAGAAAAATGTAGTGCCCTTTTTTACAAAGGACTGCTTGACGAATTAAAGTATGCTTTGGCTCACGTAGTAGACCCTCCTGCCACATGCCCTGAATTAATAGACCTAGTGGTTAAGCTGGATCATAGGTTGGGAGAGAGGCGAAGAGATAGAGTCCGATTTGATTACCCTAAAATAGGAACTAGAGATAGAAAACCTGAACCTGAATTTAAACAAGATGAGCCTGAACCCATGCAAATAGGCAGCGTAAAAGGACCCTTAAGTGAAACAGAGAAACAAAGGAGACGTGATAACAAACTATGCCTATATTGTGGCACGGCAGGACACTTTTTAAGGGAATGTCCCGTAAAACCAAGACAGTACCGTAAGGCGGAAAACTAGCCGACCCGAGGTTAACAGAGACTGCACCTTCGGGTCCTTTCAGTCATATGGTCTCCTCTTTGCTGGCAAATAACAGACTTTTTTTGTCCCTTCTACACTGATTTGGCATGACCATTCCGTAGAACAACCAATCATGATAGATTCAGGGGCCTCAGGAAATTTTATGGACAGACAATGGGCTGCTGCCCATTCTATTCCTGAAGTACAAAAGAGTGTTACTGAGGACGTTTATACCATAGATGGGAGTCCTTTGAAATCTGGACCGATCACTCATTCTACCATCCTTTTGGAGTTGTATGTCGCCATCACCCACTGGGAAACACTCGCTTTTGATTAAATTGAATCTCCTCAGTTCCCTGTGGTGTTAGGACTCCCTTGGTTGCGACTACACAATCCCCTAATTGATTGGCAGCAAAACTGTATTAGGTTCAAAGACGAGTGTAGTCTTCATATCAAGGAAGCTAGTACTGAAAACCACAGGCATATAGAGCCCGTTACTGAAGCGCCTAGGCAGAAAGCAATTACATTAGTCTCCGTATCTCCAGAAGAGAAATACACTCTAGAACAACCTGACACCGTCTTACCTTCTGAGTATCAGGAGTACAGTTCAGTCTTTAACAAGGAACAAGCTACCATCCTACCTCCCCATAGGGTATACGATTGCCGAATAGATTTACAGCCAGGAGCTCGTATACCAACAAGCAGGGTGCACTCCTTAACAGAAAAGGAAAATCAATATTTAAAAGAATACCTCGATACAATGCTAGAATTAGGGTACATTCGGTCTTCCAGATCCCCTGCATCATCGGCTCTTTTTTTTTATTCCTAAACGGGAGGGAGGCTTAAGGTGTTGTATAGATTATAGATCACTGAATGCCATCACAATCAAGAATAGATACCCTTTGCCACTCATCTCCTCTTTGTTAGACCAGATTAAAGACGCTAAATGGTTCACGAAATTAGATCTCCGTGGAGCATACCACCTTGTTCGTGTCAAAGATGGAGATGAGTGGAAAACGGCTTTCTGTACCAAATTTGAACTGTATGAGTATTTAATGATGCCCTTTGGGCTTTGTAATGCTCCTTCGGCCTTTCAATATTTCATAAATGAGGTGCTGAAGGAGTATCTTGACAAAAGCGTAATTGCTTATATTGATAACCTACTTATTTATTCCAAGACCCTGCAAGAACACATTGTACACGTCCAGACAGTGTTACGAGAGCTCCAGAAAAATCATCTATTTTGTAAATTGGATAAATGTTTTTTCCATCGTCATCAGGTTGCTTTTCTGGGGTATATCGTGTCAGATCAAGGGCTGTGTATGGACCCCCAAAAGATAAATGCTGTGTTACAATGGCCACCCCTAAAAGCATGAAAGAGGTTCAACAGTTTATAGGATTTTCCAACTTCTACAGACGCTTCATCCATCGCTTTTCGGAGGTTGTTGCTCCCATCACCCGTTTGTTACGTAAGGGAACCCCCTTTTTGTGGTCTGAGGAAGCTGATAGGGCGTTTACCTTCTTGAAGAAAGCTTTCACCCAAGCCCCCATCCTGAAACATCCCGATCCTAAGAGCCCTTTTGTAGTTGAGGTCGATGCCTCTCAAGTGGTAGTGGGGAGAATCCTTTCTCAAGCTGATCCGGTTACAGGGGAGCTACATCCAGTTGCCTATTACTCGCACAAACTCACACCTGCTGAAGTCAATTACGCTGTGGGGGAAAAGGAACTTCTTGCTATCAAGAAAGTCCTGGTAGAGTGGCGACAATATCTATTGGGTACAAGCCACACGGTAACTGTTCTAACTGACCATCGCAACTTACAGTACCTAAAGACTGCCAGAGCATTGTCCATGAGACAACTTAGATGGACACAGTTCTTTAGTGAATATGATTTCGTTATCCATTTTAGGGCTGGTAAACAGAACGGAAAGGCGGACGCTCTATCTCGTCTAGGATTTGAGCCTTTCCCCCTTGAAGACAAGCCTCCCTGTATCATAGATGATTTAGAAAAGGGGGTGGTGATGAACAGAGTGTCTGAGTTAAACAGACCACTCTTACCCAGTCCAAAGATCAGGGCTTGATCCATCACCGTTATTTATCTCACTGCCCCATCCCAGCTCAGAACCTGGCTATATGCAAATCAGTCTGTCCCTGGCCCAGTGCATCATGGGAACAGGGCAGACTAAACTACCAAGCCAATTCTTCACCAGAAAGGAGACAAGCTACCGGGGACCGGTTTCTGGCATTTCAGCCTTCTTCGGCCCGGTTTGCTTGAATCCTGATGGAGCAGTGAGAAAGGGACTCATGTCTGAGTATACCCTGCCACACCTATAGTGGCCAAAAACGATTTAGAAAAGGGGGTGGTGATGAACAGAGTGTCTGAGTTAAACAGACCACTCTTACCCAGTCCAAAGATCAGGGCTTGATCCATCACCGTTATTTATCTCACTGCCCCATCCCAGCTCAGAACCTGGCTATATGCAAATCAGTCTGTCCCTGGCCCAGTGCATCATGGGAACAGGGCAGACTAAACTACCAAGCCAATTCTTCACCAGAAAGGAGACAAGCTACCGGGGACCGGTTTCTGGCATTTCAGCCTTCTTCGGCCCGGCTTGCTTGAATCCTGATGGAGCAGTGAGAAAGGGACTCATGTCTGAGTATACCCTGCCACACCTATAGTGGCCAAAAACGATTTAGAAAAGGGGGTGGTGATGAACAGAGTGTCTGAGTTAAACAGACCACTCTTACCCAGTCCAAAGATCAGGGCTTGATCCATCACCGTTATTTATCTCACTGCCCCATCCCAGCTCAGAACCTGGCTATATGCAAATCAGTCTGTCCCTGGCCCAGTGCATCATGGGAACAGGGCAGACTAAACTACCAAGCCAATTCTTCACCAGAAAGGAGACAAGCTACTGGGGACCGGTTTCTGGCATTTCAGCCTTCTTCGGCCCGGCTTGCTTGAATCCTGATGGAGCAGTGAGAAAGGGACTCATGTCTGAGTATACCCTGCCACACCTATAGTGGCCAAAAACGATTTAGAAAAGGGGGTGGTGATGAACAGAGTGTCTGAGTTAAACAGACCACTCTTACCCAGTCCAAAGATCAGGGCTTGATCCATCACCGTTATTTATCTCACTGCCCCATCCCAGCTCAGAACCTGGCTATATGCAAATCAGTCTGTCCCTGGCCCAGTGCATCATGGGAACAGGGCAGACTAAACTACCAAGCCAATTCTTCACCAGAAAGGAGACAAGCTACCGGGGACCGGTTTCTGGCATGACAGGAACAGACTAATTTGCATACAGCCAGGTTCTGAAACTGGGATGGTGCAGTGAGCTAAAAAACGGTGTTGGATCTAGCCCTGATCTCTTGACTGGGTGATAGCTTTCTGCTTAATTCAGAGACTCTGTCCCTCACCACCCCTTGTTGTAAATATTTTTGTCCACCCTAAGCGTGGAAGGGTATTCTCAGATGTGAGACCCTTGCTCATTGCACCATCAGGATTCAAGCAAACTGGGCCGAAGACGGCTGTAATGCCAGAAACCGGTCCCCGGGAGCTTGTTTCCTTCCCAGTGTAAGAATTGGCTTTTGTAGTTTGGTTTGCCCTGTTCCCATCATGCACTGGGACAGGAACAGACTAATTTGCATACAGCCAGGTTCTGAAACTGGGATGGTGCAGTGAGCTAAAAAACGGTGTTGGATCTAGCCCTGATCTCTTGACTGGGTGAGAGCTTTCTGCTTAATTCAGAGACTCTGTCCCTCACCACCCCTTGTTGTAAATATCCCTGTATCATAGGTCTCCAAAAGATCATAGGGGTACTACCATAGAAGAAGACTTCTTATTGCAAGTAAAGATCGCCCAACAAGACCCTTCATTACAAACCATATTGGAAAAACAGCCGTCCCTTGTTAAGGCAGGTCTACATTATGTCCAGGGCGGGTTGTTTTTCCAGACATTACCCTTTCAGAAACAGGTCTTGGAATGGTGTCATTCACATGGTGTTGCAGGACATCCTGGATGTAAAAGGACGCTGGAATTGGTGAAGAGGTATTGTTGGTGGCCTCATCTGGCCAGTGATGTACAACAGTACGTAAAGACATGTCACGTATGTGCTCAGGGTAAGATATCACATGAAGGGTTAGTGGGGTTATTACATCCACTCCTCCTGCACCATGGCACACCGTATCCATGGACTTTATAGTGGAGCTACCATGTACTAAAGGGGGGAACACCACACTCCTTGTTGTAGTAGACATGTTCACGAAAACTGCACATTTCATCCCTTTGAAAAGCCTGCCTACATCTACTGTACTGGCAAAGGTCTTTTTATGTAACATAGTCAGGTTACATGGACTACCATCAGTTTTAATCACTGATAGAGGAACCCAATTTGTATCACGATTCTGGAGACAATTATGTAACACACTACATATCGAAGTTCGTCTCTCATCCAGTCATCACCCTCAGACAGACGGGCAAACCGAAAGGGTGAACCAAAGTTTCGAGCAGTTCCTTAGATGCCAACTCTTACAAGATCAGAAGGAATAGGATGAGTTGGTTTGGTTGGCAGAATTGTCTTACAACAACATTCATAATTTTTCCACCTTGTTCACACCCTTTTATGGATCATATGGTTTCCATCCTAGAGTCTTACATTTCTCTCCATTAAAACCCTGTGACACTCCTGCTGTGCAAGACCTCTTTAACCACCTTCAGACAGTGCATTCTAACATTCATGACAATCTTGATAGAGCTAAGACTGAACACAAAAGAAAGGCAGATGCACATAGACATACAGAACATGCTTATCAGAAAGATGACAAAGTGTGGCTTTCCACCAAATATTTGACATTGATGGGATCTTGCAAATTCAAACCCAAATACGTGGGTCCCTTTCCTGTTGCACAAGTCATCAATCCAGTGGCTATGAAGTGAACCTTACCACCATCTATGAAAATACATCCTGTATTCCATGTTTCCTTGTTAAAACCTGTTGTGCTTTGTCCTCGCCTTCCGACTATCCCTATTCCCACATTGATCGATGCTAGTGATGAATACGAAGTAGGGGCTATCATTGACTCTAGGCGTGTAAGACTACGGCTCCAATATCTCATACATTGGAAAGGGTATGGCATTGAAGAGCGCTCTTGGGAGCCGCCTAGCCAGTTACATGCACCTCGATAATGAGGGCGCTCCACAGGACATACCCTCACAAGCCCAAACCAGTGGGGGGTGTTGTGGGAGGGTGTTCTGTCATGCCTGCCTATGTTCCGCCCTCACCGCCGTTCCGATATGTAGCACGCAGCCATCACCGATCCGAAGTACGGGGTTGGCAATGGTTGGCAAAACTTAAACTGTTATCCTTGAGCGCATGAGCAAAAGATGCACATGCGCAGTAGTTCTCACCAGGACTTTTAGGCCCGCCTTATGATACCGGGAACGCTTCGCAATTAGCTAGCGTTCTGACTTTCGTTCCGGGTCACGGTGGGGATCGTCCGAGGAGCTAGTGGTGAGAGCCCGTGTTTTTGGTGTCTTCTGCGTTTTCTAGGCGGAGGTCTCGTGAGTTCTTGAAGCTGTTTGATTCTTGTGTGTTATCGTATTACTTTGTTCCTTTTCATTAATAGTTGTATAGCAAGCGAGGATTCATTCGCCTGCTTTGTGTGCACACCACGTTATCTTTGATTGATTTGTGGAGGTTCCACTTAGTTGTCTATGCCCGTTTTCGCGTGTCCGACCTTGTGAGTGAAACAAGGTATGGCCACGGTTGTGGCAAGGTGCTCGGTATTTGTGTAGGTCTACATGCCTAATAATCACAGGTGAGCTCTTATAAAACCCTCATTGGTTTGGTCTCATTGCTGTAGCATTATTGCTTACGGTCTCTTCTTGATTACAGGAATTAGATATATTGTGATTTATTCCGTACGCCAGCACCTAGTTCCCATATCCCAGATATCTGCACTTCTCCTACAATCTGAAGGTATACAATACACAGATAAGTCCATTAGAGGAAATACGGGGGGAGGGTTCGTTTTTTCACTATATATCTGTTTTGCTTTCATGCAGTACCAGACTTAGAGAAGACGATTGACCTGAGTCTCTTTCAGGAGAAGATTGTGGAGCACAGTGTCTTACCCCTTTATCCTTGTTTTGTTCCCCTGTTTGTCCCCTGGTCACCTCTTGGGTGTTGCCGTTATAACCTAGCACCCGTGGGTGATAAGGGTGAAAAAGGGTATTCAGCATCGAGATTCCACGACACTCCTGAGACAACAAGGTGCGTGCATGACACACACACTTGGAAGATTTTCCGTTTCCAAGGATGCAGAGAGCTACTTGCTGATCCAGATGTGATTTACTCTTACTGAGCCGAAAGGTAATGGGGTCCCCACACAAGCCTAAGAGACATTCTTTAGTATATAAACATTTCCTATATAGGGAGGGTGTTATAACTAGGTGCTATACTACCTGTTTTCACCAGCATTATAATATGCTGTCTCCTTTTGTGTTTTATGGAATTGTAACAATGCTGACCATATTATTTCTAATCATATGTCTGCTTATGTTGGCTAAGATACTGCACCCAAGATCACGTCATTAAAATAAATATTTTAACTTTACCGTGTCTCCTCTTTACTCCTGTTGTAGACTGGTATGAGAGTATAACGGATGAGTGTTCTCACTTCCCACCATTCCTGAGTTTGTACTAAGTCGCATGTTCTAGGTTGTCTAATCATTGGTTGCTTTGCTATAGGACGAAGAGCTAATGTGACACTGATATTAGCTGGTTGGGGTTTTTCTAGGTGCTGAGGTGAGTTTCTGGTACACCATAATTCGCCGATGTCCTAGGTCTCTGTGCACAGTTCTGTGTATGAGCAGGATCCTTACAACAGAACCACTGGCGGCCTGGATCAGGCAGGACCGATCCATCCGCAGAATGAGATGGTCGCTTGAATGGGAGAACAAGATATCACTATATGCAGACGACATCCTCCTTTACCTCACAAATCCAAGGGCATCCTTGATTTGCCTCCTGGATGTATTGGCAATATTTGGAAGGTACTTAGGGTTCATGGTAAATTGGTCCAAATCGGTAGTCTATATCCTTCAAGGCGACCTGCCTGTAATACCACTAAATTGAACCATCCAGATTGCAGCAGAAGGGTTCCGATATCTCGGAATCTATGTGACACTGGATTCGAAACTCAGATATGCCCGTAATCTTGACCCACCCATGCAGAGACTAAGGAGGGATGTCACACATTGGCGATCCCTTACCCTCTCCATGCTGGGCAGAGCGGTACTTTTTAAAATTATGGCTCTGCCTCGTTTTCTATATACGCTCCAAAATACTATGGACCCGGTCGCAGTGTACTATTAGGCATCTCAGCTGGCAGCCATCAATCATGGGATCTATGGGCACCCAGAAGACCCCGGGTATGCTATGGACAGGTGGCTGCTCCCAGGGGGTGATTATACTAGAGCGTTATATGCCAAACCCCGTAGATTCCCACTGACTGGTCCTCCAGCACACGCCGTCCAGGTATGGCACACAGTCACCAAACACCTGAAATGGGAGAATAAACTCACACTAGCCACACCATTACGGAGCTCGGAGAAGTTGGGTAGTCTCTGTAAATGTGTATCCAAAAGAAGCACAAAGTTCCCCCAGGGGGTAGTGTTAGTAAGGTGGGGTGATCTTTCTTCTTCTCTCTAAGTGCGGATATATACAAGGGTCAGGGAAAGGTATCCCTTGTGAGGGAATGGCTTATAACTCTATAACTCTGCATCATCCCTCCCGTAACTTCTTGGGCCTCTCAGTCATCTTGATTTATGACTCATCCAATACAGCATTATAACTATACACCATGATTTGCTGACCTCCCTCTAATCCTGTAGCTATGTTTCACCCTGAGATGTACCTGCCACCTCTCATCTATTACCCGTATCATCCCTTCCAGTGGGGGTCCTGACAAACTCTTGTGTCCCTTATAACCGCCCCACTGCTGCGACATTAACGACCATTATGATCTTTATGGCGATTACCAAGGACGAATTTCCATACTATTTTGTAACTTGTTTTGATTTCTAAACACCCACCGGGAGGGATAGGAAAACACAAACATAGGTACTCTAGAAGGTCCCTTACCCCACTCTAAAATGGCGCGCGACTGTAAGCGCTGATATCTACACGGCATTTCCTGTAACTGCTCAACATGGTTACACGACAACCAATCTGGGTACAGGCCACCCATCCACGAACTGTTTACAAAAATCATTGTGACCACTGAGACCGATCCTGCCATTGTTACGGACCAGACACCCGTCGGAAGGGATATGACTATACTTTTCAGTTAGTCTATTGACTTTGGGACCCCACTCCAAGATGGCGATTGGATCGGAGGTCATGACGCATATACGTCATCCCTGTGCACCGGGATCTCTGATCTGTGTAGCCGTGTCGCCTAGCAACCACGAGCAGGACACGCCCCCATACTACGGGATCGAGACCAGCCATATAACGGGGCTTGAAACCACACAACACCGCCAGCTGCTCTACGTGCCGAGCCACGTCGGTGTGTGGGATTAGGTGTAGAGGTAACTTCCTCGTGCCACTAAGGTAAGGGATCCGCCGTGGTAGATACGAATTCCTGACACCATTCGGGCTCAATGGACCTTCGGACGAGTCCCACTGTTCCTTGGTGTCCTGCTACCCAGGGGCTCTAGGGAACTGCCCTCTCCCGGGTTGTTGGCGTGTGACCGGGGGTACACTCGGGTCTCCGACCACCGCGGTGACTACCCTCGGGGGTTGTTACACGTTGTCAACCCTCAACCTTGCACCTCCCAGCCCAGGACATGTGTGCAGGGGTGAGTTACGCACACCGAGCTTCTCACACTGGGGACACCGCTGTCAACACATGAGGGTGCGCTATGGTGGCTGTGGCGTACCTCAGTTTTGCCTGCTGGGTTCCCGCTCGAGCTGCAGCTTGACTTGAGTGGTATGTTTCCACTGGTACCGACGGGAGGTAGGCAAGACCACAGAGGGACAAGCCGTTGATTCCATTCGCAGTACTGAACTATCTGACCTTGAGGAGATGCCATTACTCTCCTCACAATCACTTCCCTTGTTAAACAAAAATCCCCCTCTACTTCACTTATCTCTTACAGGTAATTACCTTACAGCGCAGGTCCCACAAGAACAGTCTGTGGGTACCAACACCAGTTATTGAGGGTAAGTCTAAGGAAGCTGATCAACCTCTTTTTTTAGTTCTCCTTCACCTAGAGGTAGTCTTTGGCGCTATATTCCTCACAGTACCAACCAATGCATTCGGCCATACGGTTGAGTCTATATATGTTTGTTGGAAACCCAACACGGTCAAATTGTACCGGTTTTTAACCCCACCTTAGATGTTAATATCCTTTCTCTTCTCTCTACTTACTTGTTAAATCACACATCCCTGGTGGACGTTAATTAGCGCTCCACACGAGGGGTCTAGGATGTTACGGATTAGTCTGCGGAGAACATTCATTATTATTTGTCTACCTTTCTCCCTTTAGGGTGGATTCCAACGCAGGAACTCCTCCTGTTCCAGTCTCCGACCCTTCAGGTTGTATCTACCACACTCCTTAGCCCATTTTGGGCTCACTGTTAGTTTATGAGCACAACCTAGGTCCTGAAGAATTGCCAACAAGGCATGAAACATGTTGACCTGATCACAGACGAGGGTTGAACTGGACCAATTCCCATAGTTTGTTTGAGTCCCGGTACCCCTCTCATTTTAACAAGGTAGTTAGCTACATGAATAAATCGATTGGAGTAGACTATACTAACCTTTTTTAACACACATTCCCTCACGCTCACTACTTCACAACTAGGGCCCCTCACACTCACTCGATCAACGGCCAGGAACAAAAGATCTCCACAAAAGTGTAGCACTGAATGCTACCCGTCAGGCATTGCAGCGCCGGCTTGACGTTGGAGCAGGAAGCCGATGATGACACGAGACAACTAGCTGGCGATATGACAACAGCCGTTAATCCAACCTGTTGTGCGAGGCATCCCTAGTTCCGACAAGGGATACCTTTCCCTGACCCTTGTATATATCCGCACTTAGAGAGAAGAAGAAAGATCACCCCACCTTACTAACACTACCCCCTGGGGGAACTTTGTGCTTCTTTTGGATACAGATTGATGGGACACGCACACTGGACCCCCTTAAATATTGTCCCTTGAATGTCCCTCCCTGTTGTTTACTAGTCTCTGTAAATCCAAGGATTTCGATAAGTGGGACCTGATAGGGATCTCATGAATCAAAGATATCTGGGGGGAAGGAACAGTTCTACCATTTGCGTCACTCAAAACACAATACAGCCTGACAGACACAGAGCACTTCCGATACCTCCAAGTCCGCCATGCATTACTGACTCACATCCCTAGAGACACAGCGGTCCCGGAAGCCTCCCCCCGGAGGACAGGGTCTTAGATGGACATCTCCCAGGGAAGACCATGAGCCAGATGCATCAACCAAAAATGCGATCGCAACTGGTGCGAATTCCCAATTGCGATCGCAAAATAAAGAAACGGCATGCATGAAGTGAAAACGCATGAAAAAGTGAATTCGCAAACGCAAAATTGCGAAATCGCAATAAAATCGCAGAAACAAGGCCGAACCCCTTTAGCGAATCGCAAGTAGCGAGAAACTAATGTTTCTGCGAATCATATAGCGAAATCGCTATATCCAAATAGCGATTTCGCAATAAAATCGCTAATCCCATGCGTGTAAAATCGCAAAATGCAAATCTGTCAAAAATCGCTATTTTGCAAGAGCAGTTTACAGGGAATCACAATCAGGTGGTAAAAAAAAAAATTTTACCCGCTCACCTGCCTTACATCAGAGGTGTATTTAAACAGACCCATGAGGCCCCAGTGGCCTCCCACAATGGCAGGACTCTACATTTTTGCGAGGAGGAGGAGGATACTTGCAGCAGGCCAGGCCAGAAGGAGAATCCAGGATAGAATCTTCCGTCTGCGCATCACATTGTTAGGACCGACTCGTGAGCAAATTTATGACAAGTACAGGATGAATGCAGCAATGATACTAGACTTGATAGATGAATTGGACCCACTATTGCAGCGTCAAACACATAGGACACAGGCCATACCTACTCATGTCCAGGTGCTATGTAGCCTGCACCTCCTTGCGTCAGGTAGATTCCAGGACATAGTGGCATAAGCAGGAAGGGTATCACAGAGCTCCCTCTCGCGGTTCTTCAAATCCTTCCTGGCCGCCATGATGACTGTGATCAACAACCACATCACCTTCCCCACCACCCCACAGGAATTGAGCCAAACAAAACAGGATTTCTACCAAGTAGCAAGGTTCCCACACGTGATTGGATGCATTGATTGCACCCACGTAGCCATATGTCCCCCTGCCGTAAATGAGTATATATTCCGCAACCGGAAAGCATATCACTCAATCAATGTCCAAGCAGTGTGCAATGCTGAGAACATCATCACCGACCTCGTAGCACAATACCCTGGAAGCACTCACGATTCATACATCTTCCGCCATAGTGGCTTGCACACACGTCTGCTCAGGGGAGATTTTGGCAATGGACACCTGCTAGGTAAGTTCAATACTATACACATCACTGACTTATTCATGGCAATGCAGACCTGACACTAACATCTTGTCTGTTACTCTGTAGGTGACAGTGCATACGCTGTGAGGCATTACATCTTGACTCCATACCTGAACCCAGCCAGCCCACAACAACAGAGGTACAATGCAGCCCACATCAGGACACGTAATGTAATAGAACGGACATTTGGATTGCTCAAGAGTCGCTTTCGCATCCTGCATAAAACTGGAGGAGCAATGCTGTACCAACCGGAAACCTGCTGCCGGATAATTGCGGCATGTGCAATGTTGCACAACATAGCAACAATGAGAGGCATCCCCATTGAGGAATCCGACACAGAGGGCAACCAGCCCCCAGCACAACGACGCCGTGCACATCTTGGTAGTTCAGCAGAGGGACAGAGAAAACGTGCTGACATCACCCAGCATTATTTCTAAGGTATGTAACAATGACACACAACACTCATTAGCATTTGAAGGTGAACTATTTATTACCACGGCAGGCGGCAGGGGTGTGAATAATAACTGAAATGGTGTCCATTAGCACATTAACTCCATGCACTGAAGGACAGAGGAGACACACTAAGGACTTGTAATGCAGTCACAAAGATAGTCTTGTACATGGTTACGTCACCATGAAGTCTAACACCCCTCTAATTTGGTTTACCGTCTCCTCCCTCTCACACCCAAATGTCTTTCTCCTGCTTCTGCATATGCATTCCCGGATGCAGCGGGAGGTGCCGGTCTACGGCTACTGCTCCTCCTGACAGTGGTGAGTGGCACAGTGATGCTGCTGATGCTGGAAGCCTCACTACCCTCTTCCGCTGTTACATCGCCCTGAACACCAGTGCTAGCCTGCATCAGTTCAACGGCAGTTGTAATTTGCCCCAGTGCCTTGGACACATCCCCACAACAATGGGCCATATCTATCTGCATTCCCACAGACCGACGTGACAGCTGTGACACACTTGTGCTGATCTTGTTGTTTGACCTGGTATAGGTAGCCATGCATGTGAGAAACTGGTGATGCCTCCTCCTCTGAGTGGTGTGTCCCTCCTGCATCACACGCGCAACCTCCAGCAGGGCCTTGTTTGATTCCCTGTGTGCCTCCACTAGTGCAGTTGTGAGCTCCCTCACACTGTCAGCCATTGCAGTAATATTAGTGTTCATTTTTGTCATCTGCAGGGTGATTGCTCCCATGTGCCTCGCTTGCACGCCCTGCACACGCACCATCTGTGACTCCACGCCACCCACTGATTTGGACTTCCTGCTTCCTGTGCCCAAGTATGGGTCCTTGGCCTGCGTCTTGTTCCTGGCCAGACATGTGCCTGCGGTGTAGGTGTGTTGCTGGCACTTTCACAGCTTGTACTAGGTGCGGTAGATGGTTCCTGTTCTACCTCCATTGGCTGCAGTGGTGTAACTGTGGCCCTGCGTTTTGCTGGTGCCTTGGCTTTGGGTGGTGGTGTCACAGGTTTTGACACCGCAGACTCTTGTTGGGCTGTGTGCTGTCTCCAATATCACTGTCATCAGTGTTTGCTTCAGCTGCATCTGTGATGTGAAACAGTGCAATGTTAATTTAATTTGTTTCATGATTAATGCAACCTTAATAAAAATATACTTTTATGTTCTAACTGTCTCTCATCACAGTACTGCTTATTGTTAGCATTTGGGCTTACTGTGTTGGATTCTAACAGGCAATTGGGTACTACTGACTACAAGTCCCATGATGCATTGGTCTCCCTATGTTAAATGTGTGCAGGACTATTTTTGCTGTTATTTTGCAGGTAGAATCACATTTGGGCACTATCAGTATGTACATTGTTCTGTTGATAGTCATGCATCTTACCTTCTGTTCTACAGGCCGCCCCAGATGTGTTCAGGTTCGTTACTCCAACCACTGCCTCAGGCTCAATTGTGCCCTCTACCATGTCCTCCTGGGGTGTGTTGTCTGGTACTGTTGGGCCTCCTCCTCCAGTCCCCTTCGTCTCCTTCAGCCTTTCCGCTACCCGCTCCTTGGCACGACTGCGCAGGTCGTACCAGCGTTTCTTCAGGTCATCTATGCTGCGGTGTGGGACCCCCCACAGCATTCACCTTGTCCCTGATCCTGTTCCAGATCCTTCTCTTGTCTGCCTCTGGCACTTTAAGGGAGAGCTTCCCAAATAGCTTTTCATGGTTGTTTGCAACCTCCTCGATGAGGAGGTCAAGTTCACCCTCACTGAACTTGATTTTTCACTTCCTGCCCACTGCACCCTCCTCTGTAGCTGGTTGGGACATGGCTGTCTCCACCTGTGAGCAGACTGCAGTTTGTTTTCTTCTGCTCTCTCTCCCTGCACTCAGCTCCTGCCTCTGTGTTCCTCTGTGCACAGGTGGCAGCATGGGCTGATTGACTTCCTGGTTGTGATGTCATCAGCCTGCTCCCAATGCGACTCTGTAGTTTTCACGCTCCCGCTATTTGCGATATCGCAATTTGCGATATCGCTATTAGCGATATCGCAAATTGCGGGATCGCTAAAAGCGAGATAGGAGTTTTTTTACAATTGCGATTCCTTTACATGGAATCGCTATTGTATTTAGCGATTTTTAGCGATTCCTTATTTTTTCGCATTCCGCATCATGCATAGCCAATTGCGAGTCCTTATTTGCGATTCCTTAAAAATCGCAATTAAGGAATCGCTATTTCTTTGCATGATGCATCTGGCCCCATATCTCTAATATACTGAAAACTGATAAACAACATGAAAGACCCATTGTTGACGCTCAGGGGGAAGTGGAACGGGGACGGATTAGAGCTCGATGATGAAGACTGGCAAGAGGCGGTTTCCTCCCCGCGAGTAGTTGCAATCCAGGCCAGACTGAGATTAGTACAGCTCAAAATACTGCATAGAATCGATGTAACGGGACCCGGCCTGGTACTTATAGGACGGGCGGAAAGCAGAGAGTGCAGAAATGGGTGTGGGGAATTGGGAACGTTTATCCACATACTGTGGAACTGCCAGCAGATACAGCAATACTGGAGAGACATCCACCAAACACTGCGGTCTGTACTGGGGTCGACATGCAGCCAGAAGCCCGGAGGTGCTTATTAAATGTCTGGGAGCCTACGGATTTCAACACCTACACAACGCAATGGGCAACGCTAGCGTATATGATATAAAACGTAACATTGCTCAGCAGTGGGGTGCTAGTCAGCCGCCCAAATTGAGGGGGTGAAAAGTAGATTTAGATTGGTGCATGTACAGGGAGAAGTCGGTCTTTATTGCTAGAGGTTGCCCTGGGAAATGGCTTAAGGTGTGGGGAGCTTGGAACCGTTACAGAGGTGACATCTGTCTTCCGCCTGATACGCAGATTGCTGCTGACACTCTTGGTACCCCTTGATCTACATAATATCATAAATGTAACGACTTTTGTATAATATTGAATGTCACTGTAAGAGATGAAGTTGCCTGCTTGTGCTTTTGTCAAACTGTTTAATAAAAAGAAATATAAAAAAAATCAGCACACACCAGTGTTTAATTCATTAAGTTTGTTCTATCTCTCTTTTTGTTTTAAGACCCAAGACTTGTTGGATCTGGTCTTGCCTTGGTAATGCACAGCTCTAGATCATCTTAGCAGAGACATTCTGGCATCTTTATTATATGGCAGAAAATAAACAGTAAAGACGTCGAACGACCAGATGTAAATTTTTTGTCTTAGGTGTTGTATATTATTATAGATTTTTTTTTCTTAGTTGTGTTTTAACTGGGAGGTCCATCGAGACATATATGGTTAAGCCACCTTTGGGTCTTCCCTTGATTTGTTTGGTTGCTTGGATTCTATAAGCGGTGTATCCATACAGTTCAACTTCTTCCAGAGCCCAGGTTTCTTGGAAACAGCATATATTATGGCATTTAAATATAGTAACCCAATCTTTGTTGTCTTTTTTACTTTGAGCCTGGCAATATTCCAACTAATTATTGTGCAAAGTTCAGGGTCAATTGAAAGAATATCCTATGACTGGCAGTTTTGGTTGCACAGTAGTGTTTTGGGTAGCCAGCAGCAAATTTCATTACTCGAATGGGTTAACGGAAGGAGAAGAAGAATAGGGGGCAGATTTACGAGAACTGGCGCATCCCTGCATATCAGCAGGGATGCGCCATTAAAGATGTGGCACGCAGGAATATCCTTGCACCACCACAGATGCGTCGCACTTACAATGCAACGCACCGTGGCACAAGGATAGCCAGATGCGTGTCGCATCTTCTGACGTAAGGGCAGCGTATTGCTGAAGTCGTGTTGCAAGCGCGATGCAAATCCAGCAATGCTCAGGGGCGCCCTACCCTAACATGCTGGGTCACTCTTTACGTCTGCTTCAGGCGCAGAGTTTTGACGCAGCATGGACGTAAAAGTGATTCAGTGAAATCTTGTAGATTTCACTGCGTCACTTTTACGGGGCTTCCTTGCGACAGAACGCCCACCCTGCATACATTATACCTGATGCAGGTATAATGTAGGGCAGGGCTTTACAATGTGACACATCTCACTAGATGCGTCACTTTGTAAATCTGTTGCATGGAGGCGCATTGTTTACTACGCCACTGCATCACAAAAGTGATGCAACGGTGTCGTAAACATGTCGCAAGGGGCTTGTAAATCTACCCCTAAATGTTTGGATGTAAAACTTCTTGCCTCCTATTTGTTGTGTGAATTTGGCTATTCAGATTTTGTGGATCTCTGAACTCTAGATAGTTGGAGGTTGGGCCACATGCTGATCTCTATGCAATTTGAGTGTAAACATTCCACGTTTTATGGTTACCTCTTTTTCGTGTCTTCTAGTATACTTGAATAGGGCATCTACTTGGGATAAAAAAATATGATGTAATGATCCACGTTCTCCAGGCCAAGGATTTCTAAGAATGCTGCATTTGTATGAAATTTCCCAGAACCACTCTCTACACTTATGTAATTTCCTTATTTTATTAGAAAATTCTACTCCCTATACACATGGTTATTGTTCGATGTATGGAAATCTATATTTTGGGGTTCATTGGCTACAAAAGTTTTGTAAGCTCGGTTTCCTAATCTTCCGGGTGTGTTTTACAAGTATCCCAAGTTCGTGGTGGTTTGTAATTTTTTCCTGTTGCTACTGTGGAGGTCAACCAGTGTTTAAGAATCATGCTGTAGAGGGAGTTTTATTATTGATTTGTTGAAAAACTGCCAGCTATGCAGGTAATTCCCAGGTAGAGATGCTGATATTGCAGTACAGTCCGCTCTGACTTTCCCAGTCCCATATGTACTTTCGTCCTCTACCTGGGTCTGGCCCAGGCATTGAATGCCCTCAAATGGGGACTTGTTAGTTAAGATAAACTGGCTTTGGAGTTAGGGCCAATGGTACCTTGGTGTTTCTTTCTCTTAGGCCTACTGGAATTCTCTGGAATGCTGTGTACGTTTTGTTCATATAATAAACCAGGGTTTATATTCACAAAGGTTTTGTTGCCTAGGTTCAACATTGAAGCAAGCACTGAAGTGCTCCCCTTCATGCACAGTGATGAGCTGAGATGTAATGACACCATCTGTTTTTTTCCGCGGGGCTCCCTTATATTCCAAAAATATCTTTTTTATCTTTTGTATAGCCGTTGCTTATTCATTTTTCATTTTTGGGGGAGCTTTGTTGTTGTCTTGCTATAGCTGAAGGGATTGCCTCTCTATTGGCACCATGAGCGTTTGTTTCAGGAATTACCTCCAGTTATCCTGGATCTCAAGGGAAGGGGTATGTCCATCTGCTGCATCATTTATATTGCAATAACTCCTGGAGAGCACTGTCACAGGCTAAAGCCCTGCCTCACAGGACAGACTGAAGCAACACACCTAGCTGAGCTTCATATGTGAGGTCATAGACCGTTCTTGGCTGCTCACCAACTTAAAAAACATAAATTAATAGGCCAGAATAGGAGCACTACAGAAACTCAGGACTTCTTTCCAACTGGACAAAGCATTTGTGTAGGAATCCACGTCTCTGTCCAGTGAACTAACATGAAGTACACTATGCAGAGAGTGCGAGAGATCCCCAATAGGCAGATAGAGGTAAAAGTAGATAATACTAACTCTCTTTTTGTGGTAGTGTGGGCGAGCAGGTAGGCCTATCAGAGGGTAGTGTTAAGCATTTTCTGTACTCAATAAATCTGAGACTAATTTGTAAAAAAAATAACAGCAATTTTTAAATAATTCTTACGACCATAAACACAGTTCTAGGGTAAGTACTTTCAGAGAAACGATTTGGCAAAGTTCAATAAATATATCACTACTATGCACAATTCTGCACCCTAGGAACAAATAGGGAAAAAGCAGGATAATGCGTAGAAATTCTGGGAATGCTCTCATGAAGTTCACCTTCTCGTTGTAGGTGGATGTTGGGACCAGAACCAAAGTTCCAGCAGGAGAAGTTCGGGAGTTTCCCGGATCGGCCGGGAGCGGAGGTGCTGAGGTCTTGGAAGCTGGTACGAAGGAGGCCACTTGAAATAGCACTTTACAGAAGGACTTACAGGTAAGTCCGGTGAGTCTCCTTAGAGCAGAGGTCTTCAAACCTTTGGATGCCGAGACCCCCCTGTCAACATTTTCAGATGTAAGGCCCCCTCTCATGACAAAAATTTCCAAACCTGTAGGCAGAATCTGCACATTCATCAAACTCCAGCTCTGGTCCAGGCAGCACAACAAGTTTTGGTCCCAGAGCAGGAGCGGGCAAAAAACCTGGATTCATGGCTCTGCCAGTGCTGCAGGTTAACAAACGGTTTCGTAAGCCTATATACTTAGGGGCAGATTTACAAGCCCCCTGCGCCACCACTACGTCACTTTTTGTGACGTATTTGTGGCACAGTGGGCCCCTCCATATTTACAAGGAGATGAAAAGCCACCCTGCGAGCCTTTTACTCGCCTTGTAAATATGGTCCCTTCACATGCCGCACTGTGCGTGGAAGGGGAGTTCCATGGGTGTTGCCGTGGGTGTTCCCAAGCAACACCCATTGAACAAGACACATCTCCATATTTACGAGAAATCGTAAATCTTGAGATGCGTGTGAATGCTACGGCACCCTAGAGGTGGCGGAGCGAGGCGCAACGAGGAGAATTTTTTTCATTTCTCCTCATTTTTTCCTCTTTCAATGCATGCTGCATTCTACAGCACGCATTGAAAGAGGAAAATGCCTGTAGTGATTGTTTTTGTGCAGGAAGGTACCCCTTCCTGCACAAAACAATCTCCCCACGACGCAGGCATTCTTGCACCATGGTGCAAGGGTGCCTGCGCCAGCGCATGGCTGAAGCTTGTGCGCCAGCTCAGGGAAAGGAAAGGGATGCGACATATTGTTGTAAATATGTCGCATCTCTGTGCTTTCCAAACTAACAGAGCACGGTGGAGCAAAATGACTTGCTGCACCGTGCTGCGTTACTTGTTGTAAATCTGCCCTAAAGTGCTTTAAAAAATGTACAACTCCAGCACATCCACAGGACCAAATTCTCACGAGTGCGGAGATGCAATGGGACTTGTATATAATGTTTTTATAAGATAAATTATTCTTATAATAGAAATTGGCAAAAGTGAAAAACATTTTGGGTCAGATTTACAAGCCCCTTGCGCCACTTTTAACATGGGAAATGTGACGCAAAAGTAGCGCAAGCGGCTTGTAAATCCGCCCCTTGGTGTACAGAAAAAAACCTTTTAAGATGTATGAATGTCTTTTCTGTTCTTGGTTAATTTTATGTGTTGTTGACCTCTGACATTCTTAACTTCCTGGAGTTTTATTCACAGCTACTGCTTGATAAAACTGTTTAAATGTAAGGAATAGGCAGAGTGGGGGCTCAGGGGGTACTTGAACCAGAAAAAAACAAAGCCTCTGTAACCAGTTTACAAAGGCATGTAAATATGCAAATGGTCTTTAACGACCTGTCAAAAACTTGGGTGTGCCGGAGATAAGACTCCAGACACTGCCCAGACCACAGAAGCTCGAGCTGCAGCAGCAGGGGCTGAGACACAGACGAGGAGAAGGGGGACTGAAGCCCTTGTAGTTCTATGGGCCTGGGCAGAAGTTTGACTGGGAATGCGTGACCCCCTTTGTAACACTCCACGCCCCCCCTGGGGGTCAAGCCCCACAGTTTGAAGACCCCTGCCTTAGAGGGAGGAGGTCACTAGGGCCTGGGAACCACGGGAGCAGGCCTGCTTTGTCAGTGCTAGGACAGGTTGGGCCAGATGCAGTGCGAACAGGTGAGCCGGCCATCATGCATCTTGAGGTCCTTGCGGTCAGAAGCAGGACATTTGGAGAAGTGATCTCGGGACAGCTGTGCCACTCAGGAAGTGGGTCTTCAGTGTCTCCACATCTCTCGACGAGTGCTTGCTTCTAGTGCTTCGGGAGTCCGGAGTGAACTCTTCTACTTTGGTTTGCCGTTGGGGGTCCAGTACCTCATGTGTTGGTACACCGCGGCTCCAGTAGGACCTGATGCCTCCAAACTTGGTGGGGAGGCTGATCTGACCCTCCGGAGCGATTGTACCTTTTCTCGCTTCTGTGCTGCATCGAGGTAGTCATGGAGGTAGTCATGGAGAAGCATGTTGAGAAACCGGACTTCATGGGATCAGTGCCTGCCATGTGCAGGGAAATGAAACCTTCATTCCAAAGGAGCTTCTTTGTCATTTATTAAAGGCTAGAGGTTCTCCGGGGTTCTTGGAGTCCTTTCAGGTTGACACATCAGCAGAGATTGTTGAGTCCTGGGAGCAGCATCCAGGGTTTCACACCTTTTTCTTCTGCAGCAGGGCTTCAGTTCTCGGCAGCGGTCTCCCTTGCCCTGGTCTTCGCTGTCCATGCAATCTGATGTTCAGGTCTCGGGGTGTCACCTAAATACTGAATTTAGGGGCGTTACAAGGGGAGACATGTAGTAGCCAATGGGCTTAGTGACCGCTTCCTGTGGGAAGAGGCACTACCCTAGCCCGGATAGGAAGTTTTCTCACCATCTCAAGATGGAGGAATTTCAGGAGAGGGGTTCACATTGTCTGCCCCGCCTTAAAGGTGGTGCAGGCTAAAAGGGGACCCTTCTCCTAATCTAACGATTTTTTTTGTTTTCCCTTCTACCAAAATTGGAGCAGGAAAGGGGGCTTGGCCTGCCCCGCCATCTGGAGGTTCCTGGATTCGATTTCAAAGGCAGCAGTGACTTTGAAGCTTCCCACCCAGAAAGGCCATCCTGTTCTGCAGGGGGTGTGAAACACCTCCGCCCAGAGCAGGCTTTGTCTCTGTCCACTGAGAGCACTGGCTCTCACCTCATGGGGTCAGAAACATGTCAGGAACCACACCAGTGCTTGGTAGGTTTTCATGGGACCCACTACAAGGGTCTCCTATGTGAATTCATTAGGAAATCCAACTCTGGTATCAGTGAGGATTTATTAAGACAAGATGTTTTGTACCAAACACCTTAGAAATCAGTGAAGCCATCATGGAGTTATGAAACTCGTGTTGACAAGAATCCAGCCCATGAACTCTTTATGCTTTCCCTGGGCACTTACATCTTAGAATAGACTGGACATTGTAGGGGCATATCTGCTCATGCTGATATGACCACAAATAGGATATAGTGCACCCTGCCTTAGGGGTAAAGGCCTGTAATAGAGGTGACGTACCAATATCTTATGCAATGTATGGGAGTCATGGCACACAGAGCTGTGTGCAATATCGACTCTTTCGATATCTCTGCACCAAGACACGCAGCCTTCAATGGCGGAGAGCATAGTCTTGGTGAGGATGGCACAAACAGTGCTACAGTCCCAGAGGACCCTCTTCAGTACCCATGTCCTAGGTACCAGGGGTTCCATTTACTAGGGACTTACATGGGTAGCTGAAGTGGTGCCAAATGTGGTACATTTTTAGGGAAAGAACACAGGTACTGGTAACCTAGATAGCGAGGGCCGAGTACTCTACAGTCAAAGTTGCACCAAAGCCAGGGAAAAAAGTGAGGGTATTGCAACAGAAACCCACCTGCCTACAATTTACTTTTTCAGCCATAATTCTGGTTATTACTTGGCCAGGGAAGATTTTTTGGGGTTGGAAACATGTCCCATACTTTCTAAGAGACATGCCAAAAGGGACACTCTGAGCCAATCCCAGCTTTTTTGGCAACAGCATGATGTCTTTTAGTGGTCCTTAAAATAGACTCTCAGAAAACTCCACCCTGCAAAGTGTTTGTGACTAAAATGCCAGAATGTGTCAAACGTTACATACAACTCTCTTAGCAATAGTAGTAGGAACAGGACAGCAATCGATGCAGTGAGGGCCACCTGCTATGAGTGATAATATACCTCTATCCACGCACAAAGAGAACACTGTCAGACACTAAGGAGTTCTATGTCTTTTAAAACAGCACTCAGTCTACAGCCTCATCTCTCTGAATAGTCTAAGAAGTCATCAGTGTCTTGCAACATCTTTCTAATGTAAAAATAGTCACATTTTTGGTCAGTTCCTACCCCATGCAATAGGGCACCTAAACAAATATGTTTCTTACCTTCAGTAACAATCTTTTTGGTAGAAACTAACTGTAGATAACTCACCTTTTGAATATTCTCCAGGAATCAGACTGGATCCAGAAGCTTTTGGGCAGAACCTATGTGTGAAGTAGGTGTCACCATGCAGCTCCGCACTGACACTGTTCTGCTCCGGAAATGACGTGCAGGGTCCATACAGGCACCACTCCTACGCGCTTAGTTCCTTTTCTTCTGCACCACCAGACGTGGACAGAGAGCTAATTCATCTCTGACACAGTTTTTCAAACAGATAATGTTCAATGTGTAAGACAAATGTCACCTTTCAAGACAACAGGATTCAAAACCTGCAAGGACTGTCACAAACAAATGTCTGTGACAAATCCTCATCAGGTTTACCTGTGGAGCTTGGGGTCAAGGCACAGTTCGAAGGCATGCAGTGACTACACATCAGTGAACAAGGCCGTAAGAAACCGGGAGGTGAAAGTCTATGTACCAAGCATTGGACGACTCAGCAATGAGACCGGCCCAAGTCGAATGGTCATTCCATGTACCATTCCCGGTCCAGAAAAGATAGGAGTTATTATCCAGGTTAGTCGTCTTCATGTTTTAAGTCTTAGGGTAAGTCGAAGAAAAACACACAAAATCCAAGTGGCACATGGCCCCTTTCTGCCACTAACATACCCCGAAGGAGTGAAGGTTCCACCATGCCTCCTGAGCTCACTCCTGAAGTTGACTGACATTGGAGCCTCTCACACAACTTGTTGCTGCACAACATAGACACGAAGGCAGATCGAAGAGTTCTGCAACGACACATGCAGATTCTTTGAATCCTTAACAAATCGCTCTGATGCACCAAGGAGGCAAGAGGCATCCAACCGGATTCACCCTTGGGTGCCACTTGCGTTTCCTTCTGTCCCAGTTTTGCGCTCCATACCAGTCCCCTAAGGAGGTGGTCCCCATCATGATGCCTGACTCAGACCTGCTACCACCTCAACCGAGGCCATCCTCAGTTTCCTTCAAAGCACCACCTCCCCTGCTAGAATTGCCACCCTCGTTGCATTCCTTAGTTGGAAGTCTCTATCAGAAAAGCAGAGTGCTGTTTTTATTGGGAGAAGCGCAAATGGTTGAAAATTCGCTTTCATAAATTAATATTAGTAAAACGTTCTGCTTATTGTTGTCAGCATCACCAAAAATACTTTTGCCGATAACTCTTGTGCACTAATGTGCACATCCAGTCTGCTCATTTTTCTAACAGCAGAAACCTGGAACCTCCTACGGTGCCAAGTTTCAGCTGTCAAAACAATTAGCAGACTGGATGTGCACATTAGACCCTATGTGCCCCATAAGGGACAGGGATGTCTTAACAGCTATGGTTTGATAACAATAGCAGACAGCGGTGTTGTTTTCTTTGCACTGTTGTACAAATATATGTGAATGTACAGTTACAAGTACAGTAGTTCCAAATAACATGCTTTGAGCAACATTTATTTTCAATTTCATTTATATTCACTGAAAAAACTCAATTTTTTAAGTAACTTCAGTGTTAAATATTGAAATTAGTAAACAAAAACACATTCAGCAGTTATAGTTGAGTGAGCTAGCTAGAACGTCCGCACCCGCCATTCACTGCTTATGATCTCGCATATTACATTATTCATAACATGTTAAATGACATCACTGGTGACACCACCCAGGAACATGACATTTTGCTATAGACTTTTCTAACTGAAAGGTATTCAGCAAACTACTCCTAGGCCTACTTTTCAATCACCTCTGTAAATTGGCATAATCTCTCGCAACATGAAACATATCTGTGAATGCAAAGGAAATGGGAGGCAGACCTGGGTAAGGAGATCCCTGAAACAACGTGGTCTAAGATAGTGGAGAGAGTGTGGAAGAGCACGTGCAATACTAGGTTCCAGCTTAGCCACTTCTATGTTTTACATAGGGCGTATTTAACTCCAGCACGGATAAATAAGTATTTTAATGTAGACACAGCCAGATGTCCCCGTTGCAATTCAGAGGAGGCGGAATTTATTCATATGGTGTAGAGTTGTCCGCAGCTGGGGACATATTGGGAGGAAGTGATAGATGTCCTATGTGAGGTTACAGACAGGCGGATAGAGCCAGACATGGGTGTATGTATATTGCACTGATTTCCTCATACGGCTAGGACGACAATCACAAGTAAGTTCTTAGACCGGTGTTGCTATTAACCAAACGGGAGTTGGCGATGCATTGGAAATCCAGGCAGAGGCCCAACGTTGAGCGCTGGAAGGCAGAGTTAACCAAATGGGCAGCCAGTGAGAGCACGGTACGGTTCCAGCAGGCCAGGAGAGTCAATAATGATAAGGCACTGGAGGCCACTAAAGCATGGGAGGCTATGTTTGCGCTGCTGTTGCTACCTGACTCTGGGCCAGACGGAGCCTCAACTGATACACCAACAGAAATATCCTGAATCCAGGGGCTATAGTGGGGCTCGTAGCACTTCCAGGAGGCGTGGTTGCCAAAATGGGATTGAACTACGCAATGCTAACTAGTACAGATGCAGCGGAGAGGCACATCTCATTGCAATATTACACACCATTGTTTGTTTTGCCACTTGTATTAATGGAGGACACACCGGTGGAGTCGGTTGGGGAGGGATATAGGGGAGGGGATAATAGTTAGAAGAGCAGATGCAAGAAATGTTTGAAATAATGGCACAAGTGCTGGAATTGAATGAACCACCAAACCAAACAGGCACACTAAGGACGTTATCCTTGGCAGGAAGCACATTCGTGAAGGGACGATGAGTATTCCGATGTATACGTATGAACAGATGGCTCAGCCAAATAATAATGGTAAAATTGAGGAAATGTGCTAATGTATACTGATTTAAAATAACTGCTGGATGTTTGCATGTTGGAAAATCACTAAAAATATGATTTAACTTTTTTTTTTTTTAAATGAAATATATCTGTGAAATCACCCAAATTTAGTAGATATAAGTTCTTAGTGGTATTCAGGGTTGTAACAAACTCAGGACTCTGTAAACATTAATGTCAGCAACTAATTAAACCTCAAATACCATTCAAAAATGTTTGATCATGATTTACCCACATGGGATGTGCCAGTCAAATACCTCATTTGACACTGAATTTAAAGTCAAGGGCTTCACATTGAATCATTAGCCAATGATAAGGCATGCACTACCTTGCCCCAAGGACAAACATCTGTAGTCTGTTAAAGTACCCGACCCATATTCCTGAAATGAGCAGAACGGCATACGCATTAAGAACAATACTTACAATCATCCTGAGATTTGAACTATTTGTGAGTCGTCCAAGAGGTGTGGCGCAGCAGCCAGAGTGGATGACTCCAGAGCACGGGGGTTACGGTTTGATCCCCTGCGCCGGCGTTAGCTCAGCTCAGTATCATGTGACTCTGGGCAATAGCTCACTTATGGGCATATTCACAAGGAGTTATCGCCCCACTAGCAGCACTTTTCTGCCGCTATTGCAGCGATAATTTTATCGCCCTATTACTAAGCTGTCGCTAACAGCTGTTAGCGCCAGTTTTTAGGAGAAATCATCCGTTATAAGGATCGCTACTTCTGTTAGCCATAATTATACGCAGGAGAGGCGTTTACGTACAAAAAACGCCTGCAAACACCACTACTCCATATTCACAAGGAGAACCTTTAACTTGTGAAGACTAAAAAAACTGGCTCTAAGCAGTTAGAACAATCTCTAGGGGTAAAGGGGGTAAAGGGGTAGGTAAGGCAGCCCCCCTCTCATACAGTATTCAAACAGTTAAAGCCTCACCTACATGTAACAGCATCCACATAGAAGGCCAACAAGAACCGGGCTACTTATCATTATAATCCCCAGGAATTTGTCCAATAACATAAATCCTTAGGTCAAGATGCGTACTAATTGTAAAATAACACAGGACCACATGCACTCCACCACAAAAAAATGTGTGAAGAATAGAGAGAGTACCTCACACTAGAAAACCCGAGGGGGTTCCCGGTTAGTAATTACTGGTATACCCACTTCTCATCATTGGCCACTCTCTCTATGTGAAAAGACAAATGTGCACTAGAAAGAAATAAGTAGTGCGGACATGAGAATAGTAGTGAAAAACACAAATAGTGACAAACGTATCAACACTGACACACATCTGAAGTGTTCAGAAACAATTGAAAAGACCCCTAACCAAACACACAGAAAAATTATAATGTGTAGTATGGTTTAGCTTGCTTTACCGTTTTATTCTGACGCAGCAAACCCCACTTGTTAAAAATGGTTATTTGTATACCATAGTAATTTTTGTCCTCAAGCCGACATGTTTCATCGCTCCAAGTCTTAGCGATTTCATCAGGGCATAAGAGGGGTGAACTATTCTCAGTCTTTTCAGACAATGACCATGAGCACCAGGTAGCATAACCCCTACCTGGTGCTCATGGTTTTGGTTCTCTGAATTTCGGGATCAGGTGGCTGGATCGAAGGGACGTTCTAGGCATTTAACAATATTTTCAGCACTGTAAGACGGGGCACTGGGGATATTACAGCTTTTATCCTTCATTTTGCTTCCAAAGGGCATGAGCTTGTAACACTCCAATTGATGTACATTTTGTTTTCCAACTTGCACAGGTGACTGCGACCAGTCACCTGTGCACCTGACACGGTGCCCTAATGAGTGGTGCTGGTATGTGCTGACGTAGCACCCTCAAGGTAAATGCATTTAAATTGTGTGCCATCCCCATGCTGCATTGGTGATGCCCCCTATCTTGAGGGGCTTGAATGGCGCTTTCAGCGTCTCTTTGTTTTATCTCTTCACACAGGTCCATATGTGTCTGAAAAGACTGAGAATAGTTCACCCCTCTTATGCCCTGATGAAATCGCTAAGACTTGGAGCGATGAAACATGTCGGCTTGAGGACAAAAATTACTATGGTATACAAATAACCATTTTTAACAAGTGGGGTTTGCTGCGTCAGAATAAAACGGTAAAGCAAGCTAAACCCTACTACACATTATAATTTTTCTGTGTGTTTGGTTAGGGGTCTTTTCAATTGTTTCTGAACACTTCAGAGGTGTGTCAGTGTTGATACGTTTGTCACTATTTGTGTTTTTCACTACTATTCTCATGTCCGCACTACTTATTTCTTTCTAGTGCACTTTTGTCTTTTCACATAGAGAGAGTGGCCAATGATGAGAAGTGGGTATACCGGTAATTACTAACCGGGAACCCCCTCGGGTTGTTCTACCGTGAGGTACTCTTTCTATTCTTCACACATTTTTTTGTGGTGGAGTGCATGTGGTCCTGTGTTATTTTACAATTAGTACGCATCTTGACCTAAGGATTTATGTTATTGGACAAATTCCTGGGGATTATAATGATAAGTAGCCCCGTTCTTGTTTGTCTTCTATGTGGATGCTGTTACATGTAGGTGAGGCTTTAACTGTTTGAATACTCTAAGCAGTTAGCGCCAGTTACTTAAGACCAGAAAATAGCTGGTCTCAAAAATGGGAATAACACTTGGGGCCACATCTCAGAAGGTTTTGGTGCTGGACAGCCCTGCAACCAATGTTGCAGCGCTGCCCTGCGACAAAACTAGTTAGGAATGCGCACCGTCAACAAGATAGTGCGCATTCCTGGGCCTCAGGCATGAAAGTGCAACAAGACAGCATTGCAACACTTCTCACTATGCCCTTCTTGTGACGGCATGGATGCGCTGTATTCACTGGACAGCACTCCATGACACAAGTTATTACAGATACATCAGGAATCCTGACGTATCTGTCTTCGCTAAAGTCACGCATTGCTGCAGTCGTGTCACAACCATGATGCAACTCCAGCAATGCACCTCTTGTGGCACTGCGTCACCCTCAAGCCTGCCATTAGGCAGGCTGAAGGTCCTGACGCAGTGCCGTTCATGAGGGGTACCCGAATGTCGGTGCTGTTGGAGATCTATCGGTGGTGGATGCGCGCTGCGGTGTCATCGTTTGGAAGCATTGGCGGAGTTTTGTTGTGGAGGAAGCGGCCAAGATGTTCTTCGGTGGCCTTGATCCAGCTACGACGGGGTGCAATGATGGCGGTGGCGTCCGGTGGGCAAGGTGAAGATGTGATGTTACCAATGATGGTCGGTCCAGGAGAGTCTGGTGTTGTGGCTGTAGTTGAAGTTCCCGCTGGCGGAGGGGACATGCTCGACCGTGTGTCCTGCTATGTGGCTTGTTGAGGTGACTTGCTTCTTGCGTCTGATGTAGGGGTTCTTCCCCAGGAAGGGGGGCGGTGAGGGGGTGTCCAGGTCACTAGGGTTGTCCAGGGGGAACTGGAGTTCACCAAGTAGGATGGCATTGGTGGATGGGAGACCTTGGGGTGCAATGAGGTCTACAATGGTATTGGAGAATGGGGGGCCATGGCCCGGTGGCCCTGCACAGGAGGGTGCGACAGAGGATGTTCTTGGGCTTGGTCCAGATATTGGAGTTGAGGTGGTCCATGGTCACCCTTGGGTAATTACAGTGCGTGGTCAGTCGGAGTGTGCTTCTGTAGGTGATGGCAATGCCTCCTCCTTGATGGTCGGGGTGCTCCTTGTGGGTGATACTGCAGCCGTCGGTGATGGCAATGGTGATGTTCGGTCCGGAGCAGAGGTTGGTCCTGGCAGGCGAGGTGGAGTCCAGGGCTGATGACGAGGAGGGTGCTTGCATCGTAGTGGTGGAGTGTCCAAGAGGAAGGCTCCGTGGTACAGGGTGCGGTCCCGGTGCAGATGGATGCAAACAGCGTTGCCTATGGGTTTTCTTTGGCATGGGAGAGAACCATTATAATGCAGGCAGTACATCATTAACAACGCAACTCTGACAACACAGGTGCCTTTACATTGCATCTGATTACAATGGATTGTGAGGTCAGTAATGGGGTAATTAAAGTTGTTCGTGTGGGAATGGGTTTCAGATGTGAAATATGAGAATTGGGGTGTGTTTTGGTGTAAAATAGGAATTTGGGGGGTGTTTTGGTGTATAATATGGAATTTGGGGTGTGTTTTAGGGTAAAATATGAAATTGAGGGTAATATATAGCATTTTGGGTGTGTTTTGAGGTAAAATATGGATTTTGGGGTGTGTTTTGGGGTAAAATATGGAAATTGGCGTGTGCATTTGGGTCAAATTTGATTTTTGGGTGTGTTATGGGGGCTCAAAAAGGAATTCCAGGGATCACAGTTGGGTTTGAGGTGCAAAGGATAGTTTTGGGTTGCACTCAGTGAAGTGGGAATAGTGATATTAATGTCTTCGCTATGCAACACCTACTCTACTGTTGCAATGTGCCTAGTTTTAGTATGCATTTGAATTGAATGCTATGTTATGGCATGCATTGCAACTATATATGTGCCTTTGGCACACAAGTGGTATGCCCGCTGTGAATGGGCGCACAGCGGCCGCCATTGAGAAGTGCTGTGGGGGGGGGGCTGGACAGCTGTGAGTTGATAAACGCTGGAAAGCACACTGGAAGGGGCTTGGACGCAGGGATGTATGTGTGTGTGAGCAGGTATTGTAAATATTTTAATAAGGGAAGTCTTACCTCGAAGCCGGGGTCCGTGTATTCGTTGCTCCTGCTCTCCTGCCTCTGCTTCTAGGAACAGGAAGTAGGCAGCCAGGCTCCCTCCCCTGAGCCAATCACAGTGCTCGATGCAGCAGTGGGATTGGTAATTGGCAACGGGACAAGGCATGCAGGCATGGTCTGAAGGGGTGGTCATGTTCTCCATGCAGGCTGTAATGCAGCTTGCATTACGAACAGGGAAGTTCGCATGACTGCTTTGGGCGGCCTGAGTGGGCTGACCAAACAGTCAATGCGCACTTGAGTGGGCATGCCATTGCTCCCATGCCTTGCCCTGTGCTTGGAGCAGTCCTAATCACCCTCCCACCCACAAAGGAAACATAGCACGGTTACATCAGTAAGACATCATCATGTGAGGATTGTTCCTCTTCTGCACTGCGTGAAAGTAGTGAGGCGACACTCTTCGGCCATAGCGGATGAGTCGTCACTGGGGGTGCATCATCTACATGTGCTAGGCCTGGGCGACTCGACCCCCAGGCGTCCTGTCCTACACGTCCCACCTTCTTCTTACCAGGACATGGACACTGTGGCGCAATCTGCTGCACTCTCTTCAAATCTGTGACTCAGCCAGCAGAAGCCTCAGCCAGGTGGGATTTCACAAGCCTGGGTACAGCAGTAGCCGCCAAGTCCGCTAGTGAACCTCCCGATGCAGTTGATGCAGCAGGGCCCCCTTAGGCGTGAAGTTGCAGCACTCCCGCCACACAAGTTTGGGTCAGCTCAGGGGCCTCACCCTCCACAGTGTCCGTCTAGCACAACATCATCCAGCCTGTGATGTAGCGAGGCAGCACCCACCGTTGGTAATCCCCTCCCTGCACCCCAGTGTAGTGGTGGATCGTAGTATGCGATGCAGACCTCACTGTGTTGGTGCGCAGGAGCGCCTCTACTATTAACAGCTCCAAGGCGCGCAAGGCGGTCTTCTCACACAGGTAAGCAACGTGTCTCCATGCAACCTGCCGGACTTCACCCCCAGGCACAGGCGATTTTCACGCATCAATGTCTACCGACACGGCTCATCGACTCCACAGCTCCTGCGCATCCCACTCCAGTTGCAGGTCCAGCAGGGCATCCAGGCTCCAGAAGCAGGTCCAGCGAGGCATCCAGGCTCCAGACGCAGGTCCAGCGAGGCAGCCTTTCTCTCATCCTGGTCATCCTCGATGTTTGGTGGCTTGCAGGCGTTTTTGATGTGTGCTGCATTTGGCCCAGGCAGCTTCATTCTCCATTTGTTTGGTTTTATACCTATTTTATAGTGGAGGTTGAGTGATAGGCAATTTTTTTGCATTAGAGGCAAGAAAAACTCACGCTAGTCTGACTAACGTGAGTTTTTTTTGCCGCTAATGGGCCTATTGGTAGTTTTCGCCCACTAAAGCTGGAATTCCTATCGCAATCACGCTAATGTTAGCTGCAGTTTTCACCGCTGATCTCTGTAGCTATCGCCATGTTGCGACGTTTTGTGTATACATCGCTAACAAGGCAATAGTTAGGCGATAAAAAACTGCCGCTAACTGATGTTAATGCCAGTTATGCCATTCCTTGTGAATATCCTCCTCAATCTCCTAATGGCCCCCAGGGCCTTGAAACATTAAGGGGTGATATTTTTGCGCTTTACAAGTATGTATTATACATTATACATTCTTCATAAACATAACATCTAAGAATTTTTTACTGAACTTATGAAAATAAAAATATGCACCATATACATCTGCAGCTTATATTTTTGAAATTGGAGAATGTACCGCACAATAATCCTTGTAACGTCAGCATGTACACAAACATCCACAAATGAATATGTATTGTAAGAATAAACGTACGTTTTTCTCATAGTTCGGCAACGGGGCTTTGACTTAAGTTACAACTAATTTGTAACAAGTAAGTACCTCTGAAACACACTAGTTGCAATCAGACTCTACTATGTTTAATTGACGTACTGTTTGCGGGGAACATCCTTTACGACGCGGATGTTACCCCGCGCTACCATTACGACGCGTCTCTTACAACGCAAGTCGTAACCACGACTTGCGCTGGAGGGCGCTCAAGGACAAGGAATAGTTCATTTACTATTCCAACACCTTCCCTACTATCCACGGGGACTGGTGTTGGAATAGTAAATTAAACTATTCCTAAATCCGCACCCTAAAGCGCAAGTCGTTGTAACAACTTGCGTTGTAAAACACGCGTTGTAACGGTACGTGTGGTAATAGCCCACGTCGTACCGTCATACATCCACTGTTTGCGCTCACAACTTTACAGGTAGTTAAAATATACATTATATTACAGCACCTAATTATAGCTTCTCTAACCTTGGGGGGGGGGGTTTGAGGGGATTCATGGTTTTCTGGGTTGTTTTTGTTTTTTATGATATTCAGCCAACACCCTCAATGCACATGTCCTCTGGCCATGCACAGCAATGTATTTGCCCAGGCCCACCTCGTCAGTGACCAACCCACCACAGCCTGCTCTCTGCCATCAGCTTGCTGTCCCTTCCCCCTCCTTTCCCAAGCCATCTTACTGCCCCTCCCCTCGGTCTGTTGTGCTGCCGCTGCCCCCCTCCTGTTTCCAATGTGCGCACCCATGCCCCATCCTGGGCCACTGTGCTGCCACGGTCTTGTGGTACTTCTTCCCTTAATTGCTGACCCTGTTCCCTCCCTTGTTATAGTGCTATCCCACCCCCTCCCTGATTTGTTGTGCTGTCACTGCCTCCCCCTCCATTTCTCCTTGTGCGTACCTCTCCTCTCCTCTCCACTCTCCCTCCCTGGTCTGATCTGCTGCCACGGTGAATCTCCTCCTCGTTTGCAGTGTGCATGCCCCTCCATGGTCTGATATGCTGCCATTGACCTTACCTTATGCCCTTCATTACTGCCACTTCAGAGACGGGCATTTATATATTACCGACTGGCGGTCGCCAGTAGGTAGCTATAGTTAGGACTGAGTTTCCATAGGAAAAGTGTTTTTTCTTTTGTCAATATCTCTGGTGCAGTTTGACGAATTCTCACAACATTTTCAAAACTAATGGGGCGCTCAGGTCCGCTCCTTTCTTGAAAGTTTCAGGGTGATTTGTCAAGCGGGAGCGAGCAACAAAAGGGTGGGTCCCAAAACACTTATTCTCCATGTTAATTTCTATAGGAATCTGTTGACGCAGCTACAGCCTGAACTGCTGAACGGAATCACATCAAATTTTGCTGAATGGTAGCTCTTGGACCAGAGTGCACTCTTTTTCTTGCATGGCGTACACCCGAGCAGTAGTTTTTGAGAAATGTAAATATTTACAGGGTATACAGATAAAATATCGAATCAAAAATATAGAATAGCACTAATATCGAAGTGAAAATATAGAATGGACAAAATATCAAATGGACAGAATATAGTCAACAAAAATATCGAATTTAAGGTAAGTAATTTAAGATCGATTTTCATAAATATAGAAAGTCAAAATATTGAAGTATATAATATAGGTATTAAATATATCGACTTTTTAATAATATCGAATTTTTTAAAGTGTTTTGTATGTTAGTATATGTGTGAAAATGGTATATTTATTTTATGATTTATTTTAAGTAATGAAATTTATGTAATTTAATTTTTGCGTAATTTAATTCTGTAGCGGGTTGTGGGTTTATAGGGGAATAGCGTGGGAAGTAATTTCATTATAATTAATTAAATATTTTAATTTATTTATTGTTAATTAATTTTTAATTGGTAATTAATTAAATTTTAATTGGTAATTAATTTTTATTAATTGATTAATTGATAATTATGTTAATTTTATAAAATTATTTCTCGTAGCGGGTTGTGGGTTTATAGGGGAATAGGGTGGGAAGTAATTTAATTGTAATTAATTAAATATTTTACTTTATTTATTGGTATTTATTTTGAATTAATTGTTAATTAATTTTCAATTGCTAATTAATTAATTGTTAATTGTTCATTAATTTGTATTAATAGGTAATGAATTTTAATAATTTATTTTTATTTGTATTTTTAATTGATTAATCATTATATTATATTAAATTGGTACTTACGTTTAATTAATTTTTTATTAGTATTAATATTTAATTTATTTTTATTAATATATGAAGTATTTACTTTCCCTACTGTTGCACTCTCTGGAGTGGGGATAGTAATTTTTACCCCTACGCTATCCAACGCTTTCCCTACTGTTGCACTCACTGGAGTGGGAATAGTAATTTTTACCCCACGCTATCCAACACTTTCTCTACTGTTGCACTCTCTGGAGTGGGAATAGTAATGTTTACCCCTACGCTATCCAACGCTTTCCAAACTGTTGCACTCACCGGAGTGGGAATAGTAATTTTTACCCCTACGCTATCCAACGCTATCCCTACTGTTGCACTCACTGGAGTGGTAATAGTACATTTTATTCTCCTGCTATCCTACGGTAAAAAATGGTATATTTTGTATTAATATTATGTTAACATATATATATATATATATGTTTTGAAAAATAAAATTGTATGGTTTTTTTAGAACTTAAATTAATTATTTATAATTTTAAGGGTTTTTAAGTATTTTTAAGTATATTTTAGTTAATTCTTTTTAATATTTCATTAATTTTAAATTCTTTTTAAGACATTTATAAAAATTTGATATTTTGACTAAGTATATATTTTTGAACGATATTTTTGATTCGCTATTTTTGTACTTACCTGTTTGTAGATAGGAGTTCGATATTTTTGTATTCGATATTTCATCTTCGATATTTGTGTAATTCTATATTAGTGTAATCAATATTATGTCAGTAATCCATTTACAGCTCGAGCCCCCAACACTACCTCGGGGACAGCCACCCCGTCGGGGCACAGATTAATAAAATGTGGGGGTCTGTTGTGGACCCCCGACCTAGGAACCACCACCTCCCTGGGGCTTTAAATTCGTTGGAGGGGTGTGCAGCCCCCCTCGTGGAGTTCTCCATGTCCCTGGGGACCAGCCCCCCTAGGGCCGGCTATAGCAATGTGTCGGGGTGCCCACCCCCGGGACATTGCATTTTGCTATGGCATGGCAGGAGCACTGCTCCCGCCATGCCATAGCAAACTCTGCTTCGCTTCATGGAATCAAGAGCATGAAAACAAAATCCTGCTTTCATGAAGCGAAGCAGAATTGCATGTGTGCAGCTCCCTCTGCCCAAAAACAGTGCCGGCTCCCACAGGAACAGGTGAGCCAGCAGTGACCACGGGGGCCTTGGGCACACCTCCCGGTCCCCAACGATGTGGCCATGCCACTGGGAATGGGGGCCTCGGGCTGAAAATGGCCTGGCAGGTGGTCCATTTGGCCCCTGCCCTTTTAAATTTAATTTTATTTTTTTAACTGGTCGGACCCTGGGGCCAAAAATGGCCTGGGACAGGGGGGCCGCTCTGCTTCCCTTCCTTAATTTTTTTTTTTTTAATTGGCCGTTCTCAGAGCCAAACGCGGCCTAGTGAGGCGGGGCTGCACGGTCCCACTCCCCTTTAAAAAAATAAAACATAGAAAGGCCCAGCATATATTGGCCTTGGGAGGTGGGCCACGCAGCCTCCCTCCCTTTTTAATTAAATGTATTTTTAAATGGGTCAGGCCCTAAGGGATGGGCCCTAGGTTGGGGGATGAAGTCCTCGTCGCTAGTGAGAGTCCTTAGGGGGCCAACTAGCCCACCAGGTACTTCTAGTAAGCCCCGCACAGTGGGATTGCTAAGAGGTGGTCCTAAGCCACGCCCCTTTTTACAACACTCTGCAAACTTGCCTCTTGGTGCACTGCTGATGGGGCCGTGAGGTCCCCTTGTATCCTGATGACCTCAGGACTAAAGTGGACTTCATCCTCCAAGCAGCAGTGCGCCAGGAGGTGCATTTGTAGAGTGGTGTAAAAAGGGGGCATGGCCTCTGACCACCTTTTAGCAATCCAGCTGCAAGGGCTTACTGGAGGTAACAGGAGGGCTAGTTGGCCATCAGGGACCCTCAAGTTGCAAGGGGACTTCATCCCCCAACCAAGAGAGCGCAAGGAGGAGTGTTTGCAGAAAGGTGGAGAAAGAGGCGTGGCCTTTGACCACCTCTCAGGAATCCCACTGTGTGGGGCTTACTGGAGGAAACAGGTAGGCTAGTTGGCCCCTAAGGACCCCCAGCAGCGATGGGGACTTCATTCCCCAACCAAGAGCACGCCAGGATGTGCATTTGCAGAGTGGTGGAGAAAGGGTGTGCGGCCTGGTATCAGAACTCAGCTATCCTGCTGTTTGGGACTTACTGGAGGTAATAGGAGGGGTAGTTGAACCCCAAGGACGTCCTTGAGAGCCAACTACCCCTGCTGTTACCTTCAGTAAGTCCCACAGAGTGGGATTGCTAAGAGGTGTTCGGAGGCCTTGCTCCCCTTTCTCCACTACGCTGCAAACACACCTTGTGACGCACATCTGGTTGGGAGGATAAAGTCCACTTAACTCCTGAGGGACCTTTGGGGCTCAAGAAGCCCCCCTGGTACTTCCTATAAGTCCTATGCACTGGATTTCCTGGGCGCAGGTTCCAGTGACTGAGAGTGTATGGTGAGTGACTGGGCGATACCCATGTACTCATCTAATCACTAAGCCACTACATATGCAATCATCTAATTACTCACGCACTACCAATGAACTCATGCATTCTCTCAGGCACTATGTATGCACTTATCCAATCACCCAAGCACTACACATGCACTCATCCAATCACCCAGACTCTTGCCTTGCACTCATCAAATCACTGAAGCCCTACTCTTCAACTCATGCATTCTCTCAGGCACTATGCTTGCACTCATCCAATCACCTAGACATTATGCATGCACTCCTCCAATCACTCACGCACTACCCATGCATTCAAACTCACCTCTTACCTTTACTTGCACCTCTTACCTCTTTCTGCACCTCTCTTGCTTCTTTCAGCACCTCTTGCTTCTTTCTGCTTCGCTCTTGCCTCTTTCTGCACTTCTCTTGCTTCTTTCTGAACCTCTCTTGCTTCTTTCTGCATGTCTCTTGTCTCTTTCTGAACATCTTTTCCTCTTAACATTTAAAAAACCTTAGAAATCCACTTTAAAAAACACAGGTTTCAGGGGCATTATAGTTAGGAATTAGCATTTAAAAAACCTTGGATATTTACTGAAAAAAACACAGGTTACAGGAACTTTATAGTTAGGCTGACATTTTGTTTGTACAAAACCTGAGAAATTCAGCTGTTATAGTTAGCTGAGCTAACTATAACTCACGCCCCCGCAATGCACTGCTGATGAAGTCACATATTTCATCAATCATGACATGGTCAGTGACATCACTGATGACATCACCCACATAATCTCTGACCCACTTACTCACACCCAATATAACCTATTTTACACCCACTTCAAATTTCAGACTACCATTCTTGAAACCATTGACACACCAATACCAGTATGTACATACCCACTCACTGATTCTGTTGTCTACAAACACTCACTCACCCATACAGAAACTCATACAGCCAGTCACTCACCAATACAGCGCTGATATATCCACTCATATACCCATACAGCCACTCATACACCATTATTCACCCATAGAGCTACTCACACACCTACTCATGCATCCAAACACTCAATCACACAGCCACTTACTCACCCATACAGGAACACACACACACTACTCATACAGACACTAAATTCTCTCCTATCCAGTCGCTGACACAAGCAGACACTTACCCATACAGCCCCTCTCACAATCACACTTACAGTCACTTATATACTCCAACACTCACATATTCTGCCTTTCACATATGCAGTTACTCACCCAAATACCACTGAGACATCCATTCACTCACCGACACAGCCATAAGCACACTCACTCAACCATATAGTCCCATATAGACGCACTCATGAACCCATAACACCTAGGGATTCACCCACTCATACATCCATACAGGGGGTCACACACCTCCTCACCCACCCACACAGATACTCAGGCACCCAAACAACTAATCAATAATCCATAAAGACACTCATGTACCTACTCACCAACTCATGCAGCCTCTTACATACCAACTGACAGACTGATACACACATTCACACAGATTAGTCACTCACCCATACAGTCACTAAGACACGTTTAATCACTCACTTATACAGGTAGTCACACACCCACTAAATCATCAATACACACTCCTACACCCACTCAATCTTCGAATACACTTTGGCGTATATAAATCCCAAAAAAATGTTAAGCTTTATTTTCCATTTTTCAATAAAACAAAAGATCAACATTACAGCATATAGTGTGTTCTACACCTGTGTTGGACTGGGATTACAGTGCTGGGAGCGAGACAAAAAAAATTGGGGTCTGCAATCATATTATAAATATGGGACATTACAGAACACAGATTTGGCCACATATTTTTAGGGCATACACTTCTAACGTTTATTCTCCCTATCACCCACTCTATTGGTGCTCTTCCTTGTCGTGCTCACTCTCCTCATTGTCTGAGGCACTTCAATCAGACCCACCTCCTGCCGTCAAGAATCCTGCGATACATAATTCCCACCATTCCATTAAATCTGATTGTAAGTTTTCATCCCAGCGTGTGAGCTTTATATGTGTCTCTTAAGCTAACACCCAACTCCCTGATATTCTTGATCCTGAGTGACAACTTGTTGCCCCATCCATGTTATGGCCACCCTTCGTCTGGCTAATACTAACATTAATTGCAGCAATTTATAATGTAAGTTCAGTACTTTGGACTTCGGTACGTGAGCTAGTAAGCATTGCAGGGATTCCACCCCTCAGCGGAAGGCCCGTGACCTCCCGTACCTCATGAGCCACCCCGTCCAGAACTGTCTCACCACTGAGCATCCCCATGCCAGGTGAAGAAAGTCTCTCTCCCAAGCTGCCCTTGATGGCGGTATTAGGGGTGTTGAGTCTTGTTTCATAGCTTTATATAGAAGGGAAATTATTCTGAGACCAGCGTCACATGTGAGTAGGATGTCCAATGTGTGTGTTGGTTAGGGATTATCTGGGTGTTGTGGCCAGGTGATTTTGACTACCTCCTGAATACCTCTATAGTCCAAGTAGTGCCCCAGTCCTAGATGAAAACAGTCACTGGCCTGTTCGTAGGAGATAAAGGTCTCATTTGGGAACAGGTCTGCGAGGACTCCATATCCGCTATCTCTCCAGACCTAGAACGACATGTGTGTGCCCAGCTCTTGGAAGGGGGCCAGGACCCACATCGGTAACTCTCTATGGAATGGTGCTTTCCCTAAGATTTTCTCAATATATCGCTGCCAGATGCTTGCCGTGTGTCTCACTACTGTGTAGCGGGAATTCCGTTCTCCTACAGAACTGTGCATAAAGACCTGGAACCTCGGTGAATTAGGATGGCCGAAAACTCACCTCAGTACCCAAAATCCCCTTACCGAGCTAGCTACAGTGTCTCATTGGTCATAACAAACTCCCAATGTTTCGACAGACCAGAACATGAACTTAGAAAACATCAGGCATCGTGGAACACATGAACACTCTTTCGTTATATAAACATTACAAACCAGAACTTGGAGTAACGAGGACACGTGCATATTTGAAATGTTTATTTTCTAATGCAAAGTTCTCAAACGCAGTATCTTATATAATACTAGCAAACATATTACAAAAACCAAAGTTATCAGCATAGTTACTAGTCCATAGAAAGCGAACGGTGACAGCATACTAAGATGCTGTAATGAATAGGAATTTACAATACCTAATTCTCATCCTCCCTATTTAGCATAATATTATATTTCTATGAGGGTCTCATTTGGGTTTTAGCAGGGCGGGCCCATACCTCAAAGACACCGTCAAGCAGAGACACAAATCAAGGGCCCATTTGAAATCGCAGCTCAGGCAATGAAACACCGGCTGTACACATGAGAAATAGGAAAATCGAAACGATAATCCAAATGCCGTGCTTAAAGTCGCAAGCGGCAGGGTGCCATAGTAATCAAGCATCCGGTTACGAAACAGGGACAGGAGGGGCTCTGCTGACCCTAGTGCAGGACGAGCATCCATTTTGAATAAGACAAAACAACAGCAAAACTCCAGCAGCCAACGCCAGCAAGACAGGAAAGCCACCAAACAGACTTGAAAATATAGAATGGAAGAATGCTGGGATCACCCCAAATATTTTCTCGAAAGAAGTCACAAGACCACTGCAAACAACTTTAAAAAAGTGAGCGAGACCAGTCCTGGAGGAGGCATTACAAATTTGATGAACCAGCTCACTGAAATGTAGCGGTAAATCAGTATTTAAAAGCGCCTGTACTTCTGTGCGTGTGTTAGCTATGTGAAGGACGAATGTTTCTCTCGCCGAACTCAGGGCCACCTCTTTTTGAGACAAAAGGGCTCTTATTCTAGCCATTCCATTGAACTCTGCCTTCAAGGTTGGGATGCGCGGCCAGATGGAAACATCTGAACTCCCATGCGTGGGGGGATATAAAATGTTTTTGCAGCACACAACTCGTTCAGATACAGTTATCACATAAGTGATTCCTATAATTAAACCACAACACTCTTCGTTATTCAACAGCAAATAACGACCATTTGCCAGAAGCGTGAACGTGGGAACAATTTCTGGAACAGGAGTTCCTTTTAAAACACAGGCCAAATTAGGTTGTTCTTGATTACAGGAACCATTCAACTGGATGTGTCTGTATATTAATGAACGGTCAGGGGACTCAGTGCATTCCTCCCCATTAAGATACACTTCTTTATCGTCTTTCAGGCATCTATATGTGAATGGAAGAGACCATGCTTCATGGAGGAATGCGCTACATAATGGTTCATATCGCCCTATTGCAATATATCGCATACAGTTAGTAAATTTGTATAAGGCGAACGGTAATGTAATTAATCCGTGGATAAGCCACGTTGCATCAGAGGCCTCAGCAACAGAGAACGGTAAAGATTCCAACCTCTCAATTTGTAACATGGAAAATGATGCATCACGCATTGAAAGCATGCGTTGTTTAACAGTTAAATTAAAAGGGGCAAAGAGAGAGGACACGTTCATGTAATTCCAGGGCACGGGACCAGCCTTAAGAGTCTGTAGGGTCCATGCAAACTGCATTACAGAACGTAATTGATTTTGGCCATGATATAAAACAGACACCTCATCATTTACAATATCAACCACAGAAGATACATTGTTATTCAAAGTGAAGAAAGCATGTTAATACTGTTGTCGACAACCGCAAGTACCTTTTCCAAATTAGCCTGATCAATAGCCCTTAGGCGCTTTGCAGCCTCAATTTGTGAAAGTTTCCAGATTTCATTGTAAACAGCATAAATCCAACGTTTAGATCTACCACTAGCAGGGCCCTTAATGAAATCATTTAGATCCACGTCATCAGCAGGCTTAGAGAGATGTAACTTAACAGCAGCTAACGTAGAGTGTTGTAGCCAATTCTGACATAATTTTCCTACTGAGTATGTTGTGACGGTGTGGTCGGGATCAAAACGTGGATCAGGCCTGACTTGTGTAAAACCTTCAGATAAACCCAAAAAGCGGCGCTGGCAATTGTCAGAGCTTTTATGCCACATTAGCCAACCCTTTGGATCCAAACTGGATACATTAAAGGATGCATTATGCAATAATGTTTGCAATTCCCAGATGGAATACTTTGTGAAATTATCCCAACCGGAATATTCTTCCAAATCAGGAATTGTAGGGGTATTCAAGTTTTTTGAAGTAGCCAATCTAAAGCACGTTGTCTGAGAAATAGTAGAATTCAAAACCAACATATGATTCGAGATGAGACATGCACGGTGCAAAGCCTCAGTGCCTTGTACCTGCCAACTTTTATAACCCCAAACCGATTTAAGGTCAACAGTTTCCTTCCATAGCTCGTAGCCCTCTATAGCTAACTTTTCTAGAAAGGACTTCGAATACAATAATTTAGTATCGGTAAGTCTAACTTTGGTCATGGATTTCTGTGTCATCTTAAAATAAAAGGACTCAGGACTTGATTGATTAAAGTCGGTAAAGTAAATGTACTTCTTTAAAAATGTACTGGAGCTGCCTTCTAATGGTGCCGGGCAATGTTCCCACTGCGTGTAATTTACAGTACACCTTCTGGAACTTGGTTTATGTAGAAAATGGTTACCAAAATGTTGAAAGCAAAACAAATCACCATAATTAGCAGACTCTAAATATAAATCTTCAGCATGAAAGGCAGCATAATATTTCAAATCAGAGAATAATGATTCTACGGCCTGAACATCCCAATCATCAGAACGTATGTTTTGTTTTACCACATCCCCCATGTTCACTCTAAGTACATTTGGGACATTAACCACTTCAGTTGGGCCATGTATTTGAAATTTAACTGCATCCCACACAATCCCATCAAGAACCGGCCAAGCTGTGATGTTAACAAAGTTCAAGTCTCTTTTCAGTCTGTGTGCAGAATGTGAAGATGAAACGGGGGCCAAAGTCCCATTAAGATGTCGAATGCATGTTCTTTCGTCGACATAGTGTCCATCAATTAAACGGAAAAAATAAAACACAAAACCAATTGACATAAAAAGGTAAAATGCAAATAGTACCAGAAAAATATATGTCCAAGGGGGAATTAAAAAATGTTTCTTACATAAAGAGACATAAACTGCACAACGTGAGGGTTTTGTCGAAGTCACTGAAGCAGAGTCAAATAAGAACCTTGATTCCGTGGCCAAACGTGTTTGTAAATCAGGCACCGATAAATCAGCAGGATAGGCATAGTCTATGTCATCAATGTTATTAACGGGGAAAGTATTCAATAAAGGATTGGAAACAACAGGCATCTCGAAGGCCACTTCTGGCTCAGCAGGAGCAGTAATGGCCAAAAACGAATTTCTCACAAACGAAGCACAGGAGACAGCCGGTGTCATGCTATGAAGAATCGGCCACCCTGTGTATCTTGACATTGTCAATTGAGATAAACCCGTTTTCCTTACGACCTGGAAGCGGTGGTAATATGACTGTCCTTGTGCCCTTCACTCCAAGAACGGGAACCGGTGTCCGATAGGAAGGACCAAATTCTTTCTTGTTATCGATCTTCTCTCGAACCAGTTCTCCGACTTTGGGTAGCCATCCAACTACCGGGATCTGCAACGCATCATCCGATGTGGAGGGCAAATGTTCCTTTGCAAGACTGTCTCTGGTCTTTTGTAGATCCTGTAAAACATTGTAATGTTCATCTACGTCAAAGCCCCTGGCTTGAGCCACGGAGTCTAGCCCATGGAGGTCAGGGACAAACATCTTGATACCAAAGAGCATTTCGTATGGGGTCCGCCCACCCAGAGACCTTCTAGGGAGATTATTAAGAGCACGCTGCACGCCATTGAGCTGGGCCAGCCAGTTTCTGCCAGTGCCTATAACTTGAGCTGTCAAAGATTGCTTTAAGTCACGGTTCATTCGTTCCACTACACTATTACCCTCAGGTCTGTACGGAGACGAAAACTTGACTTGGACCCCCATCGAAACCATAGCATCCTTATACGCCTTAGAGGCGAAAGCCGGACCCTGATCCGAATGGAAGGTACCACAGGCAAAAATCCCTACAAAGACACGTAAATCTCTTATGACAGTCCGTGAATCAGCGCTGCGATGGGGCCATACCCACACAAAGCGTGTGCATGAATCAACTGCTACTAAGATGTACTTATACGCAGTATCAGAAGAAAAGGGACCGCAGTGATCCAAATAAACGCATCCTAGTGGTTTATTAGATATGTACAACTGTGTCTGTGGTGGACGCGCAGCAGTTGAAGGTTTAATCTGCTGGCAAATGTCACATTGAAGGACATAATCGCGCGTCTGTTTGTACAGTCCCTGCCACCAGAATCGTAGTTGTAGCTGAGTTACAGTGGCCGAGACACCCCTTGCGCAGACGCCACACCTTCATGCGCCGCTGTAATCAACGTAGCCCTGCGATCCAAGTTGGGAATCAGCCGATCCCAAACATCAGGAATTTTCACATAAGGAACCTTGTCGGGACTTAAGTGGTATGTGTACTTCGAAGGGAACCCCGTAGGATATTTACCTCCCTTCTCAGTGGCAGCTACTGCCGCCAAGATGTCATCATCTATTTTACTTTTGGACCGTGTAACTGCTGCAACTAAATATTTTGATACTGCTGATTTCGCCGCCTCATCACCAAGCGAATTACCAACAGCGTGGGCTCCCACACGCTGATGGCCGAGAGTATGAATCACAAACACAAGTGGCAACTGCTCTTTAAGCTTAGCCACTCGGACCCAGATCATTTTATGTTTTATTGTGCTACCTTTTGAATCACGAAAATCATTCTGAATCCAAAAGAACAAGTTCTCATTGTAAGACTGGACACAGTAGTAAGAATCACCTACGATAAGAGTAGTCACCCTCGGATCTGCATACTCCAATGCAAGCATCAGAGCACGAAGCTCTGCTAATTGTGAAGTGCAGTCCCCTAGTGTCTGCGTGTGCACGACACTGGACTTGAACTCATCGTTCACCATGGCACCTACCACAATGGCGCATGCGGAAACGTAGGCATGTTTAGAGCCATGTGCAACCTGCGCCGAACCATCGGTGTAAATGATGCAATGGAAATCCTCTAGGGGTCGCATTGCTAAATGAGCCGGATGAACAAATTCATACTGTAAGTACTCCTGCGACCGTAACGAGGCGTCAAAGATAAACGTGACATCCTGGGATCTCAAGGACGTAGCCCATTGAATCCACCGAGGGTTCAAAGCTTTAGAATTAGGTACACTGGCTTTTGTGACTGCCTCCAAGGCAGGACACGGGGTAGCAACCAACATGCGTTTTCCCTGCGACAGGGCACGTTCCTTAAGGATAGCCATCTGCACAGCCGTCAAAACTTTCTCCACAGTGGAAAAGTGCAATTCAGCCGAAGTGTACAAGTGTGACTTGTAAGCAATAGGTACTGTGTCTCCTTCATTAAAAGTCAGGTATGTGAAACCTACCGTCCCAGGGATAATTCTTATCACCAGGTTGGTTTGATTGTCACGAGTCAGTAAGAATTTAGAAGTGAGCAGATCAGCTTGCAAAGACTGCAGAATAGCTGAATGCTCAGGCAGCCAGCATGATTTGGAAAAGGATGGTTGTATCAAAGCATACAAAGGCTTGATACGCTGGGCATATTCCGGAATGTAGGTCCTCCCGAAATTCAAGAAGCCCAGTAAAGACTGCAATTTTTTCAGTGTTGTCGGAGCGCGCAGTTGTGCGCATTTCTCCAGGAAGTGAGGAGCTAATCCCTTTCCTTCATTGTTAAGTTCGTAGCCAAGAAACAACACTGTATACTCTGCAATGTGCGATTTTGCAAAGTTGAATTTGTAACCCAAGTTACAAAGGTACAAATAATCCCGTTTACTCGACACAGATGCTCTCAAAGTTCGTCGTCTGTGAGATATATGTCATCCACATACGAACAAGCATCCGGGTCGATCCTCTCCAAAAGAGAGACTATGCGGGCGGAGAACACCCCAGGACTATTCTTATAGCCCATCAGTAAACACAAAAAAAATTTCTGAACTCCGCCGCAAGTAAAGCTGGTCCATTGGGAACTGTGACCAGCCAAACGATGGGCATAAAAACCATTGGAAATGTCAAGCGTGGTCTTAAACCGCTTACGCACAAGACTATTCACAAGAGCAGAGCCGTGAGTATTCTGTACTGCACCGTTACGGCAATGCGAGTTTAAATGCCGGTAATCCAAAACCAAACTATACGAACCGTCAGGCTTGTTTACAGTAAAAAGAGGGTTATTCATCGGTGACACACATGTTTCGATTACACCTTGATATTCTAATTGTTCTAAGATAGCCACGATGGAAGCTTTTGCCTCACGTCGTATGGGATATTGAGGTTGAGGCTGCGGCGGAGACCGTAAAGGAATCTCGTGGCATGGGGACAATTTATCCCATCCACATTGATTGCCGTACACAGCCGGCGCCAGAGCTAGAGCCCACTCCTCTGCAAAATGCAGCGCATCCTCTTTTGAGACTGTGTTAGCGAAACTGGGGAGGATTACCTCCTCCCCTCGCGGAGCTGCGAGCACAAAAGGTGGGGGCCAGTCAGCCTCCGAAAGCAAAATGTCATAAGTAGATGAAAGATTTTCCCAAAATACCCCTTTTATTGTTCGTTGCATGTCACCTTCAATTAACAGAACAATTTCAAAAAGTCTATCAGGGGGAGCAACCCTCGTGTCAGCTGTTTCAATGACAACATAAGTATCAGTCGCTGTCACCTTCAGTAGTGGACGGAGCGCCTCTCTCACTATGGTAATCTCCGCCGCGCTGTCCAGCAAGGTCAGAGCCCACGTCAGATTCCGAAGCCGCGTTCTCACTATCTGGGGCATATTGATGCGCTGTTAAAGCTGCGACTTTCTTCTTGGCAAACTGTGGTCTCCTAGGCGTAGAGTCCTCCTGCTTTTCTGCACCGTTCCTCGGGCGGGGCTGGCCGCGTCCTTGTTGGCCACCCCGACCCCTGCCGCCCCCTCCACCACCGGTCGTCGGAGCCGATGAGTCCTGAAAAGAACGAGGAGAGCGTTGGTCAGAAGCCTGAAAACGATCAGGAGACTTAATCATCGCGCAAGTCATAAACACGTTCCGACTGCGCAGGTAACGGAGACGCAGGACGAGAAACCTGTATTTGTTGTTGCTGGGGCTGCTTACCATGTTTCTGTTTCTTAGGCCAATTTTGTTTTTTGGACTTGGGCTGAACCTCAGCTTCCGAAGTTTGTCCCTGGGGCTGCTTTTTCTCCTTAGCAGAAAAAGGCTTCAGTCCCTTAGCATTGCGACCCACGGTTTTATAAGCTGCCACAATTATCCTCGCCAACTGTCGGGGTTTCTCGGCCTCGGGAAGCGCAGCTAACGCGTTAGCAACCTGAAAGTTCACTGCATCCCCCTTGACATTCGCAAGGATCAGATCGCAAACCACATCAAAGGTGCCACACAGGCGCATGCCCAACTTGACCGCAGATTCCGGTCCGTGATCATCTTGAACACATTTAAGGACCGAAGACAGCACGGACATAGACGGGGTGCCGTAGCACCGAGCATAGACCGCCGCAAAAGTCTTACCCCAGGTCTCACAGTCAACAAGTTCAGGGCCAAATCTTTCGGTAAACTAAGAGTAAGAATCCGGTGTTTTTCACCAGGAGTCGTATTAGGAAACACAGCTTCCAGCTGGTCAAATTTCTCGGCAAGCCAGAAAGGAAAATCATCCTTCTCCTGGGGTTTCTTGCCCATAACGGCATTGACCATAACAGGACTGATTTTCAAACCACCCTGCCCTGCCGGAAGTGCCGCACCCCCCGGGGCTCCACCGGAAGATTACGGCTAGTGTAATGCACTAAGGCTCTAATCACGGCAATCGCGACTACATGTAGCCGCCGGATTTCAGCCAAATTACAATTGCCGTGATTAGGATGAGGAGTAAATCCAGCCAAAACAGGCCAATTAGCGCCTGGAATGGACAAAGGACCTAACCTCGGAGCGGTTAAAGAATAGGGGAGGGTGCCACCAAGCCAAACTCCATGCTGCCAAACATCAATAGGAACTTCCTGCGCTCTATAAGGAGTATACACATCAGGTACTACCGTGGGAGTGTACGTGTGAAAGACGCCAGAATTCGCGTCCACCGGCGGAAACGTCACCCACGAATAAAAGAGTTCGTAAGGGTAAGCATGTTCCGCACTCACCACCATAATCACAGCCAAGCCCTCAGCTGGAACATTATAAGCCCGCAAATGATCTCGCACCGCAATGCGACTATGCTGCGGAATGTCCACGGGCTGAGCCATGACAGCACAGGAACGAGAAAAAACAAAGTAAACTTTGTAGCACAACTGGGTAGTAATTCAAGGAAACCGTTTTAGAAAGATTCAAGCTTGAAAAGACCTATTTCATAAATAGGTAGTTTTTTCCGACACCACCGTTTACCGGAAATGACAGCGAAGGGGTTAAGGATTGAATGATATACTACTCGAGTGTCATGATATAAGGCCAACAACGTTTGGGCGCCATGTAGCGGGAATTCCGTTCTCCTACAGAACTGTGCATAAAGACCTGGAACCTCGGTGAATTAGGATGGCGCAAAACTCACCTCAGTACCCAAAATCCCCTTACCGAGCTAGCTACAGTGTCTCATTGGTCATAACAAACTCCCAATGTTTCGACAGACCAGAACATGAACTTAGAAAACCTCAGGCATCGTGGAACACATGAACACTCTTTTGTTATATAAACATTACAAACCAGAACTTGGAGTAACGAGGACACGTGCATATTTGAAATGTTTATTTTCTAATGCAAAGTTCTCAAACGCAGTATCTTATATAATACTAGCAAACATATTACAAAAACCAAAGTTATCAGCATAGTTACTAGTCCATAGAAAGCGAACGGTGACAGCATACTAAGATGCTGTAATGAATAGGAATTTACAATACCTAATTCTCACCCTCCCTATTTAGCATAATATTATATTTCTATGAAGGTCTCATTTGGGTTTTAGCAGGGCGGGCCCATACCTCAATATCTCAGTGGGAGAGAATCACATCTTCTTCCAACAGCTCTCTGCATGCGAAGCGCATCAAGTGTGTTATTTTGCGTTCAGCACAACAATATAATACTCGCCTAGAGCCAGATTTTGGCAGCAGCATGTGTGTTATGTCTATAGGGGTGCGAAGATCAGACCTTACAACAACACTGGGTTAAGTTATCCGTGTAACCTTCAGCACTCACTGTGCAGACAGAGTGCAGAACAAAACTGATATCAGAGCAATAACATATTATATCTCAAGTAAATCACAAAGCTCTTCTGGGTTGAAAGCTAAAACAACAATTATGTGTTGTGTGCAAACGTGAAGCAAGAATGAAAATGGCGTTTAAACATTTAATAAACTCATGCTAACTTAACACAGTATGTAGAAAAGAAATAGCTATATGACAACTGTTGCAGGGATTCTGCTCCTGCACAGAACTGTGCACAGAGACTTAGGACCTCAGTGAATTACGGTGTGCCAAAACTCACCTTAGTACCCAAATCCGCTACCAGACTAGCATCAGTGTCTCATTGGCTCTTCGTCCTTTAGCAAAAATACTAATGATTAGACAACCCAGAACATGCGACTTAGGTTAACTCAGGTAATGTGGAAAACAAGAACACTCTTTCGTTACACTCTCATACCAGTCCAAAACAGGGAGTAAAAGGAGACACGAGCAAGTTTGAAATATTTATTTCTAACGCCGTGATCTCAGGTGCAGCATCTTAGTTAATACAAGCAAACATATTATTAGAAAAAAGATTGTCAGCATAGTTACTATTGCATAAAATACAAAGGGAGAAAGCATATTATAATGATAAATGGAAACAGGTTTAAATATACCTATATTTCACCCTCCCTTGCTAGTAGGTTATTTTATAACTACAGAAGGTCTCATAGGATTACATGGGCGGCCCCATACCTCTGGTATTAGCAGAAGTGGATCACATCGAGTTCTGCACAATCTCTCAGCAAACGAATGCTCTCCAAGTGTGTGTGATCATGCCTGCACAGTGCATTATTAAATAAGCTAGTATCAGATGCAGCCACAGCTGCATATGTGTTATGGGTAGAACGTGCGCTGATTATTTCAAACAACAGACACAGTTTTCAAGATAACCTTGACTGTCGCGGCACTCACTGTACAGACTAAACTCACGAAGCAGCTTAGAAATGCAGAAAAACAAGTTATTCTCATGTGAAGCAAAATACTCAGCCTTCTCTAAACAATAGCGCGAATGCGTGCCGTGTGCAAAGCAGAGCAGGAAAGTAAAACATGGCGTTTAAACTTCTAATAAGCTCATGCTAGCTTAACACTGTGTGAATGTAAAGCTCAGCCCCACTACACCCTCCCTTGATCGGAGCACGTAGAAGAACGTGGCCAAATCAGGAACGCAGAGTTCAAGTTCGAGAAGAAGAATCAAGTTCAAATTGGCCGCAATGGAATTTTTTTTAGTGCACCCCAAATTATGGAATTATACACAAAGCTATTATACAACTCCGGTGTGGACCAAGCACGATAGGTGAAAGAAAAAAAAATCGCTATTCAACACACAACAGCAGTCGTGAAAACAGAAAGGGAAATAAAAAACGGTCTCACTCCAACAGCCTGTAAGCACAGTACGCTGCAACAACCTTCAATAGGAAATCATTGTTCTCATCCGGAAACATTTCCGCCATCCAGTTCAGGAATGGGAAAGAACATACATGTTCCTCAATGACCGGAGCCTCTAGCACCATCAGAGGACAACTCAGGTCTTCTTCAATGAAACTGTGTGCCAAGAAGTTATGCGCTGCTGCAAAAACATTCCAACGTCCCAAGACTCCATGCATCTCTGCAAAGGCCATAATCCCGCCGCTAGAACAAAACAATTCATGAGCAACTAAGGGGCTCATCAGTTGATCAGAATCCGCTTTGGGAGACACCGTACTGCAGAGACACTAATCCAGGGCCCAGTCAAAATTGCAGCTCAGGCAACGAAAGACAGGCTGGACGCATGTGAAGAAGAAAAATCGAAAAGATAATCCATAAGCTGCACTCAATGTAGCCAGAGGCAGCGCTTCATAATAACTAAGCATTCGGTTGCGGAGCAGCAACAGCCAGGACATATTATCGTGTGCCGTAAGATGTGCATCCATTTTTAAACAAACAAACTAGTAGAAGCACACCGCCGACTACAGCGAGCATCAAGGGAAAACCACCAAAAAGGCTGGAAAAAATCGAATGAAAAAATGCTGGGAACAAACCAAATATAGTGTGGAAAGAAGTCACAAGGCCACTACTAACTACTTTAAAAAAGTGTGCTATTCCTGTTGTCGAGGAGGCATTAAAGATAGTGTGAATTAACTCCCCGAAATGCAGGGGGAGATCCGTATTTAATAACGCATGCACTTCTTTGCGGGTGTTTGCCACGTGAAGGACAAATGTTTCACGAGCAGATGTAAGGGTGACTTCTTTCTGGGACAAAAGTGCTCTTACTCGACTCATCTCGTTGAACTCTGCTTTCAAGGTCGGAATCGATGGCCAGATAAAAACATCCAATTTGCAAATTCTATCTGTATGCAATTTAACTTCCTCCCTCTGACAAGAATTCACAACAGGTTCTTACAATGAATGAAAAGAAAAGCCTGTATAGAACTAATTTTATCTTTATATTTTTCAAAATTCATTCAAAACAACTCATAAATGACTGTCAATATCTTAGTAAAAAGTGCAAAGAGTGACAATAGTGAATAGTGATCGTGTGACACATACAATATGTACAATAATAATTTTCAGTATAGACAATTTATACAAATATGTACAAGTTTGACTTTCAAAAAGGCCATCAGCTAATACAAATTTGCAGAATCCTATTTGTTGCTTGTCAATTTTGTTGGGATTCTGGGATATTAGGGCCAGTAGGAAAATGTCGACATTTCGACCCTTAAAGCCCCAAGGTGAATCGGGTCGCAGCGGGTCTTTCTCAAGACAGGTGTGTAGGGCACGACAGTCCTGGGGTTCAAGTGCGGATAAGTCACCTGGACCAGGTTGGCATAAAATCCTTAAATCGGTAACTGGGAAAAAGAATTTCACTACGGGTCAGGCTGTTCGCGGAAAGGCAGAAGCTGACTGATTACAGCCTTTCCGCGAGCAGCCGTGACCCATGCCCTACACACCTGCCTTGAGAAAGACCCGCTGCGACCCGATTCACCTTGGCGCTTTAAGGGTTGAAACGTCGACATTTTCCTACTGGCCCTAATATCCCAGAATCCCAACAAAATTGACAAGCAACAAATAGGATTTTGCAAATTTGTATTAGCTGATGGCCTTTTTGAAAGTCAAACTTGTACATATTTGTATAAATTGTCTATACTGAAAATTATTATTGTACATATTGTATGTGTCACACGATCACCATTCACTATTGTCACTCTTTGCACTTTTTACTAAGATATTGACAGTCATTTATGAGTTGTTTTGAATGAATTTTGAAAAATATAAAGATAAAATTAGTTCTATACAGGCTTTTCTTTTCATTCATTGTAAGAACCTGTTGTGAATTCTTGTCAGAGGGAGGAAGTTAAATTGCATACAGATAGAATTTGCAAATTAGTTGTTTCGCTACCCGACAGAACCAATTTTCCATTTAACCATAAACTACCCAGGTTCTGAGGGACACAGGGTCAACCCCAGTTTTTTCATGAAAAAGGGATAAAAACATCCAGCTTCCCACGTGGAGGAGGAAACAGGACGTTTTTACAACAAACTACTCTTTGAGAAACCGTAACCACTTAAGGAATTCCACTGAGCATTCCACAACAATCCTCATTATCTAAAAGTAAATAACTCCTGTTTGCTAGCAATGTGAATGTCGGTGTAATAGCAGGTGTAGGTGTGCCTTTTGAAACACAGGCCAAATTAGGTTCATTTTGATTACAGGAGCCATGTAATTGGATATTCCTACACACTATCAGGTGCTGTAGTGCAATCTCCACCATTCAAATAAACCTCTTTACCCTCCCTCAGGCACCTATAGGTAAACAATAGCGACCAAGCTTCATGGAGATAAGCGCTGCCTAAAGGTTCATATCTGCCAATAGCATAATACTTCATGCAAGCTTCAAATTTGAACAGCGGGAAAGGGATTGTTATCAACCCATGGATGAGCCACACAGCAGAATTGGATTTGGCCACAGAAAATGGTAAAGGTTCTAACTTTTCAATATGTAACGTAGAAAACGTTGCATCCTTCATTGACTTAAACTGTTGCTTTTCAGTCAAATTAAATGCCGCAAATAAGGACGACGTGTTCATGTAGTCCCAAGGCACTCGGCCAGCCTTTAACGTTTGCAAAGTCCACACAAACTGCATGATGGATCGCAGTTGATTTTGACCATGAAACAAAACAGAGACATCTTCTTGCACAATATCAACCACAGATGAAACAATATTATCTAAAGTGTAAATGCGGGAAGAAAGCGTGTTAATGCTATTATCTACAACTGCAAACACTTTCTCTAAATTTGCTTGATCTATAGCCCTTAACCGGGAAGCAGCCTCGATATGAGACAGTTTCCAAACTTCGTTGTAAACAGCATATATCCATCGTTTAGATCTGCTGGAAGCGGGCCCCTTGACAAAGTCATTCAGATCAACATCGTCAGTCAGTTTAGATAAATAAAGCTTAACCAACGCTAAAGTGGAGTGTTTGTGCCAACTCTGACATAGCTTACAGACAGAATAGGTAGTGACAGAATGGTCTCTCGCAAAACGGGGCTCCACCCTAACCTGTGTATAGCCACGGGCCAAACCCAGAAAACGATATTGGCAGGAATCTGCACTTTTGTGCCACAACAACCAACCCTCAGGATCCAAACCGGAAATGTTAAAAAAGGAATTCAGCAATAGGGTATGTAATTCTCTAATGGAAATGCTTGTAAAATTATCCCAGCCGGGATACTCTAGCCAATTCTGGAAAAGAAAGGGCATTTAATTTTTTAGTAGTAGCCAATCCAAAGCAGGTGGTTTGTGAAATTCAAAAACAACAGATGGTTCGGGATGAGACATGCATGATGCAAAGCCTCTATGCCACGCACTTGCCAACTTTTAGAACCCCAAACAGATTTAAGATCAATGGTATATTTCCACAGTTCGTAGCCCCCAATAGCTAATTGGTCAAGAATGGACTTGGAATATAACAGTTTAGTGTGGGTAAGTCTAACTTTGGAAGAGGACTTTTCCATCAGATTAAAATAAAATGCATTAGGATTCGACTGATTAACATCAGTAAAATACGTGAATTTCTTCAAAAGAGAGTTCGAGCTGCCTTCAACAGGAGCGGGACAATGTTCCCGTTGGGTATAATTAACTATATTCCTTCTTGTGTTTGCCTTGTGCAGGTAGTGATTGCCAAAGTGCTGGTAACAAAACAAATAACCATAGTTAGCAGGATCTAAATATAAATCCTCAGCATCAAAAGCAGCATAGTATTTTAAATCTGACAACAAAGCCTCTACGGCTTGAACATCCCAATCATCAGAACGTATATTTTGTTTAATCACATCCCCATAGAAACTCTTAGTACATTGGAGACATTGATAACCTCTGTGGGACCATGTATCTGAAATTTGACAGCGTCCCATACAATCCCATCTAAAACTGGCCAAGCAGTAATATTAACAAAGGCCAGGTCTCTCTTTATCTGTGGGACGAGGAGTGGGGTGCCAATGTTCCATTAATTGGTCGAATAACAGTTCGTTCCTCAACGTAGTGTCCATTCACAAGACGGAAAAAATACACCACAAATCCAATTGACATGAACAAATAAATTGAAAAAAGCACCAACCAGACGTAAGTCCAAGGGGGTATCAAAAATGTTTTTTAAACCATATAGCAAAACCAGATATTTTTGAAGGGGACTTCGATGTGGTAGAATTAGTGTCAAATGAAAATCTGGACTCATTGGCCACACAGGTTTCTAAATCTGGCATCGATAAGTCAGTAGGGTAAGTATACTCAGTATCACAAAGATGAGCAACAGGTGGGGTGTTCAACAAAGGATTCGAAACTGCAGGCATTTCCAAAGCAACATCAGTAGGCCTGTTCCTAGGAGCCGGTGCCAAAACTGAATTTCTCAGCATCGCTGGACAGGAGACTGCAGGTGTCATACTAAGAAGAATCTGACACTCTGTGTAGTTTGACATTGTCAATGGAGATGCCTTTTTTCTTTACGACCTGGAAGTGGAGGTAAAATGACTATTCTTGTGTACTGCACGCCAAGTACAGGAACTGGAGCTCGATACGAGGGACCAAATTCTTTCTTGTTCTCAATCTTCTCTCGGACCAGTTCTCCAACTCGGGGTAGCCAGCCAACTACCAGGATCTGCAACGCAGCATCAGATGTGAAGGGCAAGTGTTCCTTTGCAAGACTGTCTCTTGTAGATTTTGTAAAACATGACAATGTTCATCTATGTCAAAGGGGGCAGCAGCCTCCGCCTGGTCTAGACCTTTAAGGTCTGGGACGAACATTTTGATACCAAAAAGCAATTTGTTTGGGGTCCGCCCACCAAGAGACCTTCTAGGGAGATTATTAAGTGCACGTTGTACACTATTAAGATTGGCTAGCTAGTTCCTGCCAGTACCTATAACCCTGGCTGTCAAAAACTGCTTTAAATCACTGTTCATTCGCTCCACAACACTATTGCCCTCAGGCTGGTATGGAGACGAAATTTTGACTTGGACCCCCAATGAATTCATGGCATCCTTGTACGCCTTAGAGGCAAATGCCGGACCCTAGTCCGAGTGGAAGGTGCCACAGGCAAAAATTCCCACAAAGATACGCAAGTCTCTTATGACAGTTCGCGAATGAGCACTGCTGTGTGGCCACACCCAAACAAAGCGTGTGCAAGAATCAACTGCAACTAAGATGTACTTATACGCAGTATCAGAAGAAAAAGGACCGCAGTGATCTAAATAAATACATGCAAGTGGTTTATTAGAAATGTACAACTGTGTCTGAGGCGGATGCGCAGCAGTCGAAGGTTTGATCTGCTGACAAATGTCACATTGAAGGACATAATCACGCGTCTGTTTGTACAGGCCCCGCCACCTGAAACGTAGTTGCAGCTGCGATACAGTAGCCAAAACGCCTGCATGCACGGATGCAACACCTTCGTGGGCAGCTGTAATCAGCGTGGGCCTGCGGTCCGCGTTGGGAATCAATCTGTCTCCAACGTCGGGTATCTTCACACAGGGAACTTTATCAGGACTTAAGTGATAAGTATACTTCGAAGGAAATCCAGTAGGACATTTACTTCCCTTCCCAGTAGTGGCAATAGCTGCCAAGATGTCATCATCAATCTTACTTTTGGAATGTGTAACCGCTGCAACCAAATATGTCGATACTGCTGACTTTGCGGCCTCATCGGCCAAACTATTGCCAACAGCGTGAACTCCCACATGCTGGTGACTGAGAGTATGAATTACATACACGAGTGGCAATCTCTCTTTAAATTCAGCCACTCGAAACCAGATCATTTTATGTTTTATTGTGCTACCTTTGGAATTGCGATAATCATTTTGAGTCCAAAAGAATAGATTGTCATTGTAAGACTGGACACAGTAGTAAGAGTCACTCACAATAAGAGTTGTCACACCAGGATCTGCGTACTCCAATGCGAGCAGTAGAGCACCAAGCTCTGCCAATTGGGCCGTACAGTCCCCCAATGTCTGTGCATGCACAACATCGGACTTGAATTCTCCATTCACCATTGTACCAACCACAATTGCGCAGGCTGTTGTGGTTGAGATATATGCGTGCTTAGACCCATGCGCGAATTGCGCAGAACCATCAGTGTAAATGATACAATGGAAATCCTCCAAGGGACGCATAGTAAAAGGAGCAGGATTAACAAATTCATACTGTAAATACTCCTGCGACTGCAAGGAGACATCAAAAATGAACTTGACATCTGGAGACGTCAAAGATGTGGCCCATTGTATCCACCGTGGGTGCAAAGCTTTAGAATTCGGTACACTGGCTTTCGTCACTGCCTCCAGGGCAGGATACAGGGTAACAACCAACATGCGGTTTACCTACGACAGTGTGCGTTCCTTTAGGCACAGGGTCAGACTGATTTGCATATAGCCATGTCTGAACTGGGGTGGCAGAGTGGGCTAAAGAACGGTGATGGATTAAACCCAGATCTTTTGACTGGGTGTGAGTGTTTGATTGATTCAGATGCTCCGTCCATCACCACCCCCTTTTGTACCGCTTTTGGCCGCCATAAGTGTGGCAGGGTATGCTCAGACGTGAGTCCCTTGCTCACTTTGCCACTGGATTCAAGCAAGCCAGGCTGAAGACGGCTGGAATGCCAGAAACCGGTCCTCGGAAGCTTGTTTCCGGTCCAGAGAAGACATGGCTTGGCAGTTCGGGCTGGACTGTTCCCATGAGGTACAGGGTCAGACTGATTTGCATATAGCCATGTCTGAACTGGGGTGGCAGAGTGGGCTAAAGAACGGTGATGGATTAAACCCAGATCTTTTGACTGGGTGTGAGTGTTTGATTGATTCAGATGCTCTGTCCATCACCACCCCCTTTTGTACCGCTTTTGGCCGCCATAAGTGTGGCAGGGTATGCTCAGACGTGTGTCCCTTGTTCACTTTGCCACTGGATTCAAGCAAGCCGGGCTGAAGACGGCTGGAATGCCAGAAACCGGTCCTCGGAAGCTTGTTTCCGGTCCAGGGAAGACATGGCTTGGCAGTTCGGGCTGGACTGTTCCCATGAGGCACAGGGTCAGACTGATTTTGCATATAGCCATGTCTGAACTGGGGTGGCAGAGTGGGCTAAAGAACGGTTATGGATTAAACCCAGATCTTTTGACTGGGTGTGAGTGTTGGATTGATTCAGATGCTCCGTCCATCACCACGCCCTTTTGTACCACTTTTGGCCGCCATAAGTGTGGCAGGGTATGCTCAGACGTGAGTCCCTTGCTCACTTTGCCACTGGATTCAAGTAAGCCGGGCTGAAGACGGCTGGAATGCCAGAAACCGGTCCTCGGAAGCTTTTTTCCGGTCCAGGGAAGACATGGCTTGGCAGTTCGGGCTGGACTGTTCCCATGAGGTACAGGGTCAGACTGATTTGCATATAGCCATGTCTGAACTGGGGTGGCAGAGTGGGCTAAAGAACGGTGATGGATTAAACCCAGATCTTTTGACTGGGTGTGAGTGTTTGATTGATTCAGATGCTCCATCCATCACCACCCCCTTTTGTACCGCTTTTGGCCGCCATAAGTGTGGCAGGGTATGCTCAGACGGGAGTCCCTTGCTCACTTTGCCACTGGATTCAAGCAAGCCGGGCTGAAGACGGCTGGAATGCCAGAAACCGGTCCTCGGAAGCTTGTTTCCGGTCCAGGGAAGACATGGCTTGGCAGTTCGGGCTGGACTGTTCCCATGAGGCACAGGGTCAGACTGATTTGCATATAGCCATGTCTGAACTGGGGTGGCAGAGTGGGCTAAAGAACGGTGATGGATTAAACCCAGATCTTTTGACTGGGTGTGAGTGTTTGATTGATTCAGATGCTCTGTCCATCACCACCCCCTTTGGTACCGCTTTTGGCCGCCATAAGTGTGGCAGGGTATGCTCAGACGTGAGTCCCTTGCTCACTTTGCCACTGGATTCAAGCAAGCCGGGCTGAAGACGGCTGGAATGCCAGAAACCGGTCCTCGGAAGCTTGTTTCCGGTCCAGGGAAGACATGGCTTGGCAGTTCGGGCTGGACTGTTCCCATGAGGCACAGGGTCAGACTGATTTGCATATAGCCATGTCTGAACTGGGGTGGCAGAGTGGGCTAAAGAACGGTGATGGATTAAACCCAGATCTTTTGACTGGGTGTGAGTGTTTGATTGATTCAGATGCTCCGTCCATCACCACCCCCTTTTGTACCGCTTTTGGCCGCCATAAGTGTGGCAGGGTATGCTCAGACGTGAGTCCCTTGCTCACTTTGCCACTGGATTCAAGCAAGCCTGGCTGAAGACGGCTGGAATGCCAGAAACCGGTCCTCGGAAGCTTGTTTCCGGTCCAGGGAAGACATGGCTTGGCAGTTCGGGCTGGACTGTTCCCATGAGGCACAGGGTCAGACTGATTTGCATATAGTCATGTCTGAACTGGGGTGGCAGAGTGGGCTAAAGAACGGTGATGGATTAAACCCAGATCTTTTGTCTGGGTGTGAGTGTTTGATTGATTCAGATGCTCCGTCCATCACCACCCCCTTTTGTACCGTTCCTTTAGAATCGCCATTTGCACTGCTGTCAAAACTTTTTCCACAGTGGAAAACTGCATTTCAGCCGAAGTGTACAAGTGTGACTTGTAAGCGATAGGTACTGTGTCACCTTCGTTAAAAGTAAGGTAGGTGAAACCCACCGCTCCAGGGACGATTCTTATCACCAGGTTGGTGCGGTTATCATGAGTCAGTAAGAATTTAGATTCTAGAAGATCAGCCTGCAAAGATTGCAAAAGGGCTGTATGTTTAGGCAGCCAGCACGATTTGGTAAAAGTAGGTTGTATCAAAGCATACAGGCGCTTGATACGTTGGGCATAATCAGGAATGTAAGTACGCCCGAAATTCAAGAATCCTAGTAAGGATTGCAATTTTTTCAGTGTTGTCGGAGCGCGCAGTTGTGCGCACTTCTCCAAGAAGTGAGGAGCCAAACCTCGTCCTTCATTGTTGAGCTCATAGCCCAAGAACAACACTGTGTACTCTGCAATGTGAGACTTTGCAAAGTTGAATTTGTAACCGAAGTCCGCAAAACAACAAATTATGCGGTCAACGCGACACAGATGCGCCCATATTTCGTCGTCTGTGAGATAGATGTCATCCACATACGAACACGCATCAGGGTGACTCCCTCTAAAAGAGAGACGACACGGGCAGCAAACACTCCTGGACTATTCTTGTAGCCCATGGGCAGTCTTAAATTGCCTTTGTTTGCCGCTGCTGGTAAAACTGGTCCTTTGGGAACTTATACCAGATAGGTTGTGGACAAAAAAAACATTGGATGTGTCAAGTGTGGTTTTAAACCTTTTATGCACAAGACCATCCACCAAAGCAGCGCCGTGGGTATTCTGTACTGCACAGGTACGGCTATGTGAGTTTAAATGCCGGTAATCCAATACCAAGCGGTAAGAACCGTCAGGCTTGGTCACAGTAAAAAGGGGGTTATTCATCGGAGACACACAAGTTTTAATTACACCTTGATATTCTAATTGTTCAAGGATTTCTGCAACGGAAGCATGGCTTCACGTCACATAGGATATTGAGGTTGCGGCTGTGGCATTGACCGTAGGGGAATCTCATGGCAGGGGGAGAATTTAGCCCAACCACAGTGAGTTTGGTACAAAGCCGATGCAAGTGCCTTAGCCCACCCTTCTGCAAAATTCAACGCATGCTAATTTGACACAGTGTGCGCACAACTAGGAAGGATCACTTCCTCCCCTCGTGGAGCAGCGAGTACAAAAGGTGGGGGCCAATCAATTTCCGCTAACAAAATGTCATAAGTGGTTGTTAGATTCTCCCAAAATACCCCTTTTATGGTACGTTGTATGTCACCTTCAATTAAAAGGTCAATCTTATAAAGCCTATCTGGGGGAGCTACTCTAGTGTCAGCCGTCTCCACAACAACATATCTGTCAGTCGCTGTCACCTTCAGTAGTGGACGCAGGGCCTCGCGAACAATGGTAATCTTGGCTGCGCTGTCCAACAGCGTCAGCGCCCATGTCATTTTCCGAAGTTGCATTCTCACTATCTATGGCATATCTCGCTGTTAAAGCGGCAACTTTCTTTTTCTGGACTGGGGTCTCTTCTGCGAAGAAACGTTCTGCTTGCCTTATCCGTCTTTCTGGTGGGGCTGGTCCCGACTCTGCTGGCCACTCCTTCCTCTGCCGCCGTTCCCCCCACCGGACTGTGAAGCCGATGTGTCCTGTAAAGAACAAGGAAAACGTTGATCAGGAACCTGAAAACGATCAGGAGATTTTATCATTGCGCAAGTCAAGTGCGGTCTGCAGGCACAGGTGATGCAGGACGTGACTCCTGTTTCTGTTGCTGTTTACCCTGTTTTTTGTTCTTACTCCAATTCTGCTTTTGAGATTTGGGCTGAACGTCTTTATCAGACTGGGGTTGTTTTTTCTCCTTTGTAGAAAAGGGCTTGACACCTAAACTATTACGGCCTATGGTCTTATAAGCCGCCGTAATAATTCTCGGCAACTGACGGGGTTTATCGCATCGGGAACATCGCGCATCCCCCTTTATATTAGAAAGAACGAGATCGGAAACTATGTCAAATGTGCCGACGAGTCTCATTCCCAATTTAACCGCAGCCTCAGGTCCGTGCTCATCTTGAACACGCTTAATGACCGAGGGAAGGACAGCTATTGACGGAGTGCTGAAGCACCTCATGTACACTGCAGCAAAGATCCTACCCCATTACTCACAGTCACCGGCTTCTGGTACCAAGTCCTTGGGCAAACTAATCGTAAGAATCCTATGTTTTTCTACAGGACTCTAATTAGGAAAAACTGCCTATAGTTGGTCAAATTTCTCGGCAAGCCAGAAAGGCTTTTCATCCTCATCTTGGGGACGCTTGCCCATAACCGCATTAAACATCACTGGACTAAGCTTCATACCGCTTGGTCGGACTGGATGCGCAGCATTACCAGGAGCCCAGCTGTGGAAATTGCGGGTGCTATATAGAACTAAGGCCCTAATACCCTCAATGGCAGAGTTATACAGGGTCCTCAGATCAGCAACGGGTACTGTCCCTGCACGAGGATGCGGGGTAAATCCAGCCAACACAGGCCAAGAGGTGCCTGGAATGGACAAAGGACCTAGTCTAGCCGCCATTAAGCTGTGGGGGAGGGCGCCATTAAACCAAACTTGTGCTGCCAAGCAGAAATCGAAACATCCAGTGTTCTGTACAGAACATATTCCGCGGGCATGGGTGTGTGAGTATAAGTTTCAAATACCTGAGTAGCCGCATCCACAGCCGGAAACGTCACCCATGAGTAGAAAATCTCAAACGGGTATGCTACCTCAGCACTCACCACTGAAATAACCGCCATGCCATCCAAGGAGACATGATACGCCTGCAAATGATTGCGCACCGCAATGCGACTAAGCTGCGGTATGTTAATGTCTGCCATATTAACACGGAAAGAAAGGGTACAATGCAAAGCAATGTAGCACAACTGGGTAGTAATTCAAAAGGAAACCGTTTTGATAGAATTAAGCATGAAAAGAACCATGTAACTATAGGTAGGTTTATCCGTCACCACTGTTAACCGGAAACAATAGTGAGGGGGTTATGGATTGATATAAGCCCTACTCAAGCGCCTTGTAAATACGACCACCAAAGTTGGCCGCCGTGTTGCAGGTATTCTGCTCCTACACAGAACTGTGCACAGAGACTTAGGACCTCAGTGGATTAGGGTGTGCCAAAAGTCAACTTAGTACCCAAACCCCCTACCAGACTAGCATAAGTGTCTCATTGGTTCTTCGTCCTATAGAAAAAATACCAAGGATTAGACAACCCAGAACATGCGACTTAGGTTACCTCAGGTAATGTGGAAAACAAGAACACTCTTTTGTTACACTCTCATACCAGTCCAAAACAGGGAGAAAAAGGAGACACAAGCAAGTTTGAAATATTTATTTCTAACGCCGTGATCTCAGGTGCAGCACCTTAGCTAATAGAAGCAAACATATTAATAGAAACAAGATTGTCAGCATATTTACTATTCCATAAAATACAAAGGGAGAAAGCATGTAATAATGATAAATGGAAACAGGTTTAAAATATACCTATATTTCACCCTCCCTTGCTGGTAGGTTATTTTATAACTACAGAAGGCCTCTTAGGATTACATGGGCGGCCCCATACCTCTGGTATTAGCAGAAGTGGATCACATCGAGTTCTGCACAAGCTCTCAGCATATGAATGTTCTCCAAGTGTGTGTGATCATGCCTGCACAGTGCATTATTAAACGCGCTAGTATCAGAGACAGCCACCGCTGCATATGTGTTATGGCTAGAACGTGCGCTGATCATTTCGAATAACAGACACAGTGTTCAAGATAACCTTGACTGTCGCGGCATTCACTGTACAGACTAAACTCACGAAGCAGCTTAGAAATGCAGAAAAACAAGTTATTCTCATGTGAAGCAAAATACTCAGCCTTCTCTAAACAATAGCGCGAATGCGTGCCGTGTGCAAAGCAGAGCAGGAAAGTAAATAATGGCGTTTAAACTTCTAATAAGCTCATGCTAACTTAACACTGTGTGAATGTAAAACTCAGCCCCACTACACTACATATAGGAGGGTTCCCTCCGCTCCTTTACCATTCATCAGTGCAATCTGAAGTGTTGTCGGGTCTGTTCTACCTGCTAACAGGCCCTTTTCGCATTTATCTTCCTCTGCTATCCATTGTGCCACGTGTTGAAGTTGAGCTGCATAATAATATAGGTCAAATTGCGGAGCTTCTCTCCTCATAACTATGAATCATACTGTTTAGGGCTACTCTACTCCTTCTTACAGCGCAAAGCATTAAGGTCAGGATCATATTTAGCTGTTAAAATATACGTATCGGAAGCGGACAGAGTGAGTTCGGTAGCATCACCATCTTTGAGATGGCTAGCCTGCCCATCAGGGACAGTGGAAGTGTGTTTCAGAATGTCACCGAATGCTGTAGGGCCGTGAGTGTCCGATCCACGTTCATGGCTACTATCTGTGCATGTAACAGCGCAAACTGAACCTCCAAATACCGGAAGCCCATCCATTCCCATCGAGGTCCTGGAGGTCCTCTAGAGGCACTGTGGCTAATCAAGCCAGTGGGAACATCAATGTATTATTTTGGGTAAGTCTTAACCCAGAGACCTCCCCGAACCTATCCAGCTGATGCAGCAGTTCCGGTATTGCCACCCGAGGGCAGGCCAGATAAAAGAGCGCATCATCTGCGTAGAGGGAAATGATATGGTTTGTGTCTCCCACCTTAAGTCCCCACTGGTCCAGATCAGCTCTCACCCGTACCGCCAGTGGCCCTATAGCTAAGGCAAACAATAACGGTGAGAATGGGCATCCCTGTCGGGCGTCCGGTCCCAACTCCCATTCTTTGGACCGCGCACCCCCTAGTTTGATCCTTGCCCGAGGGTCAGTATACTGTATCTGGACCCAACAGCGGAATTTGGGGGCCAGTCCCGCAACCCTGAGTACCTCCGAGAGGTAACCCCAATCCACTGTGTCAAATGCCTTAGCTAGATCTATAGAGACAAGTACCATCTCCTCCTGCCGGTCCCGCACTTCGTGCATAATGTGGTTAAGTCGGCGTAGATTCATGGCTGTATTACGGCCAGGTACAAAGCCATATTGATCCTCGTGTACAGGGTGCGGCATATATGTTCCTAAGCGGTATGCTAGCACTTTGCATAAAATGTTGATGTCCTCGTTTATCATCGTGATGAGGCGGTATGATGAAGGCTCATATGGATCCTCTCCCGGTTTCAGGATCAATCAAATTTCCCCGTCTCATACAAGGTGGGAGAATACCTTGCTCGAAGGCCTCCAGGTACACCTGCAGGAGGAATTGGGGCAGTGTACCCACAAAGGCCTGGTAAAACTCAGGGGGGTACCCGTCACTACCCGGGGACTTATCCCCCTGTAACCGCTGCAATGCGGATTGTACGTCTAGGGTTAATGGTGCCTCTAAATCTTTCCTGGCTTGCTCAGGTATAGATCTCAGGGTCAAAGTTTGAAGGTAGGGGAGGTAGGCGCTCCCCCTCACTGTTGAGTCCGCTGTATAAACTATCTAGGCCCATAGTAGCCCCAAATCAGAATGGAACAGGCTGCCAGTAGGCGTTCGCAGCACCAATATTGGGTCAGGGTTTTGTTCTCTATGAAGGATCCAAGTTAATAAGAGACCTGATGTATCCCCCTCTCTATGCAAGCTTTGTCTATATTGTGTGAGAGTATATGTATCTAGTCTGTCCCATATGTCTTGCAGGCGTGTTCAAATTTCCCCTTCCCTAGTCTCTGCCGTCGCATCCGAACATTCCCGGGTCTGTGTTTCCAATAGGTTGCGCTCCTCAAGTGCCAATTCCCGCTGGAGCTGTTTGCGGACTCCACACGTCAGGCTGAGGCATGCATTCCTCAACCGCTTTCAGGGCCTCCCACTTCGTATCCCTGGACAAGTCTGGTCCCTCCAAATTCTGCCTCCAGGTCCTTGGACGTTGAGCCTGGGACCCCCAAGTTACCACACAGACCACCGGGGAGTGGTTAGAGAGGAATCTAGCCCGATGTGTCATCTCAAAGGACATGTCGGTGTCCGGGTTTGCCACTAATATTCTGTCTAGTCTACTGTGGGTAATATGCATGGGAGCAAAGCAAGTATAGAGTTTGTGGGTGGGATGCCGCTGTCTCCACATATCCTACACCCCTAAGTTCCCCATGACTTCTCGGAGCTTTTCCGTCATCTGTGGTTTTGTACCCTCACGAGGGGGGGACCTGTCAAGCTCTGAGTCCAATACACAATTAAAATCTCTCCCATATGAGGGGCACCTCTAATTCTGAAACCAAGAGCTCCTGAAGGCCTTGAAAAAATTGCGGATCATCCGTGTTGGGGCATATGTGCTCAGTATAGCAACATCTCTGCCGTCCAGTTTAGCTCTCAAAAGTATATCCCGCCCATGTATATCTGCTTCCATGAATTGCAAGATGAAGGGGGTTCCCGGGCCACCCACAGCAGTACCCCTCTAGCGTAAGTAGAGTATGATGAATGAAAAAGCTGTCCCGCCATTATTTCGCTAAACTTTGGGTGCCGTTCCTCACTGAGGTGGGTTTCCTGGAGACATGCTACCGATCCTTGGTGTCCCAGGAGAAAGGAAAGGAAAGGAATCTATATCTTTAGTGCATGTGCCAGCCCTCTAATGTTCCAGCTCATATTTTGTCTCCATGGTCCTCGTACCATTCTGCACCCTTATGCTTCCACCCCTTCGGAGCTTTAATCAGGCTACCCACTGCATGCTGTGTAATTAATAACTGAACAAACAAAATGAATAACTCCCACTAGTCCCTCCCCAACCCAAGAGCAAATATGCTGCAACCGTGCATGTGTTAATGCCCTTCCCCTGCTTGTGCCAGGGCGTGCACAGCTGCCCTATCGGCCAAACAGAGGCTGTAGAACTTCCCTCAATAAATAAGTCAGGCTCCCGGCCTTGCCCAGTGGCAGGCTACCGTGTGTAATTGCCTAGGGATCGCCCTTGGCTAAGTACCGTCCATTTCAAGTTGAGGCCACATAACAGATCATACGGCCTGTGAAGGACATCCTATCCTCGCTCCCCCACTTTCATCCAATGTTCCTTCGCCAGCCCACCACATGGTATAAATCTCTATTTAACACGTGGGATGTCAGGTCCCCTGGACTATTAGATGGATGCCCCCATATTACCAACATTACCATCATTCCAGTTCCAGAGGGGGTATGAGAGAGTCCATTACAGTCTCTGGGGCCACATCATTCGTTTGGAGCAGGGTCTCAGGTACCAATTTCATTTCTGGGGTGTCCGTCGAGGTCTGCAGTGGGGAGTCATTAGAGCCCAGGGACTCCACTCAGATTGCGTCGTCATCACCCACCGTGATTCTCTGTCTCTCCGTCAGATCACATTCATTAGACCGGTTCCTGCATGAGCCCCTCCGATTCCTCGGGGGACTAGTTCCCCATTCCTTCCAGAGTCCTTTCCATTCCTAGATAGGAAGAGCATCTACTCGAATTTCCAACCATTACCAGACTTCATCCGGAGATAAGAAGAAGTGGGATTTTCCCTGCAAGATCACCTTCAGTTTGGCGGGGTATAGGAGCATATACTGGATATGCAGCTCCCAGAGTTTTTGCTTTACACCTGGGAATGATTTCCTCTTCTCCTGTATCTGCCTGGTGTAGTTCGGGTATACTGAAATTTTGGCATTGCCATAGGTGAGGCCCGATGTCTCTCGAGCAGCTCACAAAATGCAGTCCCTATCCCTGTAGTTCAGGATCTTGGCTACTGTGGCCCTGGGAGGTGCCCCTAATGCCCTATGTGCTCTCTCCACCACAAAGATGTCTGAAAGTCCATTAGGGAAGAGCTTGGTGCATATCCAGTGTTCCAGGAAAAGTTCAGAATTCCCCTCCTCTATGCGTTCTGGAATACCTAGGACCCTAATATTACTGTGGCGGGCCCCTCAGCACGACGTTCCAAGGCCCCGGTGGTGTTGGACAACTGCGATACCTGCTGTTTTAGTGATGCCACCTCTCCTTGGAGTTATACAATGTCCCCTTCTGCAGTGGACACTTTGTGTGCCACTTTTCGGAGTTTGGCCCTGAGTAAATTTACATAGATGGATACTGTCTCAATCTGCTTTTCCAGGGCATTTCGTGATCCCAGGATAGCCTCCAGGAGCTCTGCCCGGGAAGGATCATTAACAACCAAGCCATCTCCCTCAGGGTCAAATTGTCTCATGATCCATTGCGTAGGGAGGCGTTGAGTTATATATTGGGGGATGGTATTGAGGATGGACGCCGGTTCTGGCTTATCTTTTCCCTTTTTTGTAAGGAGGGCTCAGGCTTATTGTAGTGTTTCTTCTTTCTTTGTTTTCCAAAACAGGATTCTTCCGCATCCACCACACCCCCTCCGGGCCGTCACACTGCCGTCATTAGGTAGGAGCTCCTGTGTTGCAGTTACCCCAGTGGGTTGTTAGGACCACCAACATGGCCCCACCTCGAAGGACCCAACTGCTCTGTCGCGTATCATTGTACAAAGAGCCTTCTTCTCACATGCGGCGTTATGGTAATCCCCTCGTGGCGGGTACCAATCCTCAATTCGAAACCCGGTGTGTCCCATGGTAACAACACAGCCCCGTGGCTCTACGGGCCATCCCCACACCACTGGCTTTCTGCTCGACTCCTACGTGTCCACTCTAGCATGAATGCAGAAGTAGTGGCGCTTAATTCAGCGACATCCCCCTGGGCACAGACGAAAGCCTGCAAACAGCAGGATATTAAATGCTTGATCGAAGTTTAAAAAAAAGATGGAAGCTGATCATATGTTCATACGTTGAGTTGTTTATTCATGAAATGTAGATGCTTCATATCCAAATTAAATCAATTGATTAACAATAAATCTATGTGTCCATTTTTTACATATCTCCCGATGCATTTCGGGCAGGTCGCCCTTCGTCAGGGGAAGAATCTCAAATTAACCAGTGAAAAATATCAATTGGACACACATTGGTTTCTTTGGGTTATCTGTTTTTTAGCACTTTAGCACTTTAGTATTTTATCCACATCATTTGCGCTACTTGGGGTGATGACCTGTTTAACACATGCCCGGGAGAACGTCTGAAAAGTAAGTTGTGAGAAGGTGGCCTGATATGCAGTGGTCACTATTCCTTAGCCACAAGGGAGAATCTTGATGAAGAAATCGTGAAGTCCTTTCGCAGAAAGTCGTGTCTTGATTCCAAAGATGATCTAATTTTAACAGGGGGCCCGCTCCCATCTTTATACTAAAAAGGGGGCTGACCCGGTGACTAGGTCCTGCCTATGGGTGAGACTAGGAGGGGGGTGGTTACACCCCTCTCCCCTGCCGGACATTCCCCAGGCCAGGGGCTGGTGTGCCCCTGGAACTGGTTCTGACTGGCCTATGCGTAGTGAGCACTGGGGTGCCACTCAGCAGTCACTTTCCTGTAAAGCCCTGCCTACCCAGGATACACAAAACCATGTCTGGGACGGTGCTAGCACCGCCCCTGACAGGAAACCCTTTGTCCAGGCTCCCCTCGCTGGAAGGACTCCCAGCTGCAGGGGGTCAGACTCGTGTCTGTGGTGGCAGCATCCATTTTGTGGAGCTGAGGCTTCAGTTAACTTTAACCGGGGTTCACAGTTACATACATGTCGTGTCCCTCTAGAAGGGTGGAATGCTAACCCCGTCGCCAGAATTGGCGAGGGGTTAGTATTCCAATTCGTATGACACCTTACTCGACATGTTTTGATAAAGCAATACCAAAGTTAGCATTTAACCGCGAGGATTATAATGCACTTAAGAGTATATGGTATGCGATATCATGGAACAGCTATTAGGACTTGGTTCCGCAAGCTGCAGACAGGCTCAGCTCATGCCAGAGCACCATCTCACACGATTCCAAGCACTCTGCCTTCAGGATTGTCAAGGCCTGCCATAGGAGTGACTGATAGGAATCTGTGTGTCCATTTTAGGGTTAGGTATAGGTATACTACACCTACAGCAAAGGGTGATTACACGACTTTGCCCCAGCTGTCATGCAGCCAGTTGTGTCAAATTTAGGAGGCCAGCCAGGGGTGGCATAATACATGCTGCAGCCCCTGGCAGCCCTGGGTACACCCATGCCCTGAGTTACAGGGTCTGATAGGGTGGCCCAGTACCAATTGGAAATGTACCTAGGGTACATGGAATCCATTTTAAAGAGAGAGCAGTAGGCCTGGGGTCCTGATTGGCAGGGTCCCAGGTCGACTATGTCCAAAACCAGCTAAAACACAGGGCAAAAAGTTGGGGGCAACCATAGTCAGGATGTACCTTCCTACACAACCCCCCCCAAACGAAAGGAGATAAGGCTATCCTTGTCCAGGTAAGCCTCTATTACCTAAGTGGCCATATAAGGAAGGACCAGCTCTGGCTTGGTTTCCCCCTGTGTCATGGTCCACTAGGCAACCCCTCACCCTAAGGGTATCTGAGGGTCTCCACCATAGGGAATCTCTGTCTCTGGTGTGTCTTGGGAAAGAAGAAGGCTGATGCTGGGATGGAGTACTGAAGTGAGGCTCCTCTACCTTTGGGCTCAACTTCCTCCAATCACCATTCATCATGTGTGCCTTTCTTTCTTTAGCTGAGATGCACTGAGCTCTCAGGGTCAGCCTCTGGCTACCTAAAGCTGGAGGCTGAGTCCCTCTGTTTGGCTTACTGGAGGGACAGGTCAGGTCTGGGGTTTTTAGGCCCCATGTTTGGCTGTGCCCAACAGTGTCCAGCTGTGGGAGTTCCCTAACTACTTTTAAGGGGGATCCCTCAGGAGTCTGTTCTGTTTTCACTTGGCTAGGTTTACCAGCTTCAGTGATCCTAATCTGCTGACTAAGGGGTTCTTTTGGACAGGGGGCCCTTTGGGGTCCACCACTGGCCTCCCTGTTCTCTTCAGCCCTGGGCTGACTGAGACAGGGTAGAGAGGTGCAGGTTACCTGCTCCAGACTGGGTCCCACCTGGGAAGGGTCCACTGCCATCAGGGGCTCTGCCAGGCTAGGCCTGACTACCTCTGGGGCAGTTCCTTCAACAGGGGTAGAGTCAGTTCCCTGAGGAGGCTGGCTCTCACCTAGTGTCTGGGAGGGGGAAGACTCTTCTTCCTCCTCAATGCTCTCTGTTTGAGTGGAGTGATCCATTGTTTCAGGCTTCACAACCTCACTATCTGTCTGAGTAGAGGCTGAGACCATTTCAACCTTGCCAACCTTTTCAGGAGGGCACTCAGTTTGTGTCTGGGCTGTGACTGTCACAGCCCTCCTATCCTGTTCTGGAAAGTCTGTCTGAGCCTGGGCAGTGGCTACCACTGCCCTTCCAACCTTTTCAGGGAGGAATGGTGCTTGGACTGGGGCTGTAGCTATTACTGCCCCACTAACCTGTCTGGATAGGCCTATCATTCTGGAGTGAGTTTCTTGCTCCACCTCAGCCCATGCTGAGAGTTCTAGGTCATTCCCCAGTAAGCAATCTACAGGTAGGTTATCTGTCACTGCCACTCTCATGGGCCCTGTGACATTACCCCAACTGAGCTTGACTACTGCCATGGGATGCCTTCTCTTCATTCCATGAATGTCTGTCACCTGATAAGTAAAACCAGGGGTCAGTTGAGCAGAGGGGACCAGATGGTCACTCACCATGGTGAGGCTGGCCCCTGTGTCTCTGAATGCCTCAACTTTCTGACCATTCACTAAAACTTCTTGTCTATACTTTCCCAAAATGTGGGGTCCAGTAGTGAAGTTGGCAAACCCCATGCCAGTCTCACAGACAAGAGTGTGGTCAGGGAACCTGGCTAGGCCATAGTCCTCCTGATTGCCCAAAGTAATGCCCACCACATTCTTGGGGGCACTCCCACCACCTGGGGGATTACCACTAGTGGTAACAGGAGGTCTGGGAGTGTTACTTGGGGGTATGTTTTCCTTATTGCTATTTTTAGGGCACTTGGCATCACTTTTGTAATGGCCCACCTGTTTACAGGTATGGCAATAAGGTTTCTTCTGTTCTGAAGGAGTGTTTTGGGACCCACCACCCTTGTTGGAATTTTGGGGCCCTTGGGAAGTCTTCTCTGTGGATTTATCCCCACCCTTCTCTTGTGGCTTGGTTGATTCCTTTTTCTGGTCACCACCCTGGTTTTTAGGCCTAACCCTGGTTCTGACCCATTTGTCTGCCCTCTTACCCAATTCCTGTGGAGAGGTCAACTCAGAGTCTACCAGGTGCTGATGTAATAGCTCGTTCTGACAATTATTTAAGATTTGCTCCCTCATAATTAGATTATACAATCCTTTAAAATCAGTAACCTTACTACCCAGTAGCCAGCCTTCAAAAGCCTTAGTGGCACAATCAACAAAGTCAGTCCAATCTTGAGACTGAGTTTTCTGGGTGTCTCTGAACAGCATCCTGTATTGTTCAGTGGTTAAACCAAACCCATCAACCAGTGTATTCTTCAAGATTTTGTAATTGTTAGCATCCTCCACCCTTGTGGTGAGGAGCTTATCTCTACCTTTACCATCAAAGGAGAGCCACAAGATAGCTGCCCACTGACTTTGGGGAACACCCTGCACAGTGCAGGCTCTCTCCAAAGCAGTAATCCATTTGTGGATGTCATCCCCTTCCTTAAAGGGGGGCACTATCTTATTCAGGTGCTTTGTATCAAAACTCCTTTCCCTATTGCTAGGTTTGCTGCCACCAGTGGGCTGTAGCCCACATAATTCTTGCTCTCTAGCAAGGGCAAGTCTCTCTTTGGCCAGGGCAAGTTCTTCCCTTTCAATCCTCAGTTTGATTGCCCTTTCTTCAGCTTCATACACTCTCCTCTTAGGGGAAGACATCCCTCTATGAGAAGAGTTGAGAGAGCCATTGGTTCGAAGGGATCTGTTAGAGCCTCTTGATAGAGACCTAACTCGTCCATTCCCAATGTTAAGCTGACCTGAGAGTGGCCCCAGGGGTCCCCCAGTACCAATCTCATGTCTGCTTAAGTTGGACCTGGTTAGTCTATTGACTTCTACCTGTCCCTTATCTGCCTCATCCCCTGACGACTGGTCATCATCCTCATCCTCAGCATCATCTGCTTCCTGGAGGGGATGTTCCTGGCTATCAAAGGGTCCCTGTAAGGAGGGCAGACTTCCTTCTGGATTAGAAGAGCTAAGAAGTCTCTCAGCCTTTCTGGCATCATAAGTCTCTAGGAGACCAATCAGAAAGGAGGTGGTGGGGATAGACCCCTGCTCAATCTTCCTAGAGGTACATACTTGTCGTAACTCATGGAAGCTAAGCACAGTATATCTTGAAGGGATGACCTGTGGAGGGTCAACTGACACAAGGGGAGACTCAGAGTTTCCTCCTTTGTCCGACATACTGTTTCTAGTGTGGTGTAAGTGATGCACCTACCTACACTATGTGTTTACCTACTGATCCCTTGCTAAGAGTTGCAGCCAAGGTGTGCTAAGCCTTGAGGAGCTGCAACAGCTGGTTCAGTAGAACTCAGAGTATTCTAAGCTTAGTTATATGTACTAACAGTACTTATGTGATCTTTCAACAAGATATTCTTAGGATACGTGTGGTAAAACAACAGCAAGCTCAAATCCCACCGCTGCCACCAATGTGAGAAGGTGGCCTGATATGCAGTGGTCACTATTCCTTAGCCACAAGGGAGAATCTTGATGAAGAAATCGTGAAGTCCTTTCGCAGAAAGTCGTGTCTTGATTCCAAAGATGATCTAATTTTAACAGGGGGCCCGCTCCCATCTTTATACTAAAAAAGGGGGCTGACCCGGTGACTAGGTCCTGCCTATGGGTGGCACTAGGAGGGGGGTGGTTACACCCCTCTCCCCTGCCGGACATTCCCCAGGCCAGGGGCTGGTGTGCCCCTGGAACTGGTTCTGACTGGCCTATGCGTAGTGAGCACCGGGGTGCCACTCAGCAGTCACCTTCCTGTAAAGCCCTGCCTACCCAGGATACACAAAACCATGTCTGGGACGGTGCTAGCACCGCCCCTGACAGGAAACGCTTTGTCCAGGCTCCCCTCGCTGGAAGGACTCCCAGCAGCAGGGGGTCAGACTCGTGTCTGTGGTGGCAGCATCCATTTTGTGGAGCTGAGGCTTCAGTTAACTTTAACCGGGGTTCACAGTTACATACATGTCGTGTCCCTCTAGAAGGGTGGAATGCTAACCCCGTCGCCAGAATTGGCGAGGGGTTAGTATTCCAATTCGTATGACACCTTACTCGACATGTTTTGATAAAGCAATACCAAAGTTAGCATTTAACCGCGAGGATTATAATGCACTTAAGAGTATATGGTATGCGATATCATGGAACAGCTATTAGGACTTGGTTCCGCAAGCTGCAGACAGGCTCAGCTCATGCCAGAGCACCATCTCACACGATTCCAAGCACTCTGCCTTCAGGATTGTCAAGGCCTGCCATATGAGTGACTGATAGGAATCTGTGTGTCCATTTTAGGGTTAGGTATAGGTATACTACACCTACAGCAAAGGGTGATTACACGACTTTGCCCCAGCTGTCATGCAGCCAGTTGTGTCAAATTTAGGAGGCCAGCCAGGGGTGGCATAATACATGCTGCAGCCCCTGGCAGCCCTGGGTACACCCATGCCCTGAGTTACAGGGTCTGATAGGGTGGCCCAGTACCAATTGGAAATGTACCTAGGGTACATGGAATCCATTTTAAAGAGAGAGCAGTAGGCCTGGGGTCCTGATTGGCAGGGTCCCAGGTCGACTATGTCCAAAACCAGCTAAAACACAGGGCAAAAAGTTGGGGGCAACCATAGTCAGGATGTACCTTCCTACATAAGTTATTTATTTTTCCATTCTGCCAATCGCTTAATGCTATGAACGTATCTCCGAGGACAAGCACAGATAACACACGTTTTACGCTCTTGGCTATTAGTTTGATCGCTGTTTTGTTATGTGGACGTTAGAGCCTGTACTGGTGGCTAACGGTCCACTCTTCTTAATCATCTCATCACAGGATTTTGAAGTTTATACACTATTGTTTTTAAACGAGCACCATACTAATTAGATCTTCATGTTCTCAGCATGCACATGTCTAGCGCCACTCTTCTGTTTGTATCGTTTTACGTGTTTTCACCTGCATTCACAGACTGAGGGCCACTCTCACTTTATTTTTATTTAGTCAGACACCATTGGCATTCTGGCCAATATCCTTTTTATTTCATTCATCATCTCATTCCATCCCCTATTTGTGGTGACAGTCATTTAGATTTCTTTTTAGATATTATTAAGACACCAGGTTATATTGGTGTAGCCTGTCCAAGTAGGGACCACCACTCTAGGTAGAGTAAGTTAGATATATACCCTAAATTAACTTGATAGGACCAGAGCCTTGTTACTTATATCCAAAAGTGCCTTTGATGCAGGGGGTGCCTTCAAAAGAGTTCTTTGAAGTGCACAAGGATCACTTTCACCCCAGCTCTGGCTCCAGACTAAGTAGGGGGTAAATCAGCCCCTTAGGGTGAGGGCAAGACACACCCTATTCAAATGTAAAAGTGAACCAACTCACACTGCCCAGGAAGACTATCACACTGTGTTGTGGATGTCTAGAGAGTAAGCACAAAGTGTAGTTGTCACCCAGATGTGTACTGGGGTCAGGGGCTGCAGGCACACAGAGCAAAATTAAGAGCAGAGAAATTTCCACTTTCTAAAAATGGCATTTCGTAAATGGTAATGTTAAATCCAACGTTACCATTAAAGAGGACTATGGAAGGAGTAGGCCTCACAGCAGTGAAAAACAAATTTAACTGTTTGTCACTGCCAGGGCACGTAAAACTTACAGTACATGTCCTGCCTTTTAGTTACACAGCCTCTGCCCTTAAGGCCTACTTTAGGGGTGGTTTATGTGTAACAAAAGGGAAGTTTAAGGTTTGGCAAGCGGTTTTAAATGCCAAGTCGAAGTGGCTGTAAACTGCACTCACAGGACCTTCAATGGCAGGCCTCAGAGAGGCTAGAAAGGCTACGGTGGGGGGTGTCACAACCAGTGCTGGAGCCCCACTAGTAATATTTAGATCACAAGCCATGGGTATATTGTATACTACTTTACAAGGGACTTACAAGTAAACCAATTATGCAAATCAGGTATATACCAAAGCCAACATGTTTTAGGTGAAAAGCACATGCACTTTAGCACTGGCTTGCGGTGGTAAATCGCTCAGTATCCTAAGGCCTACAAAACAAAAAAGCTACAGCTCAAAATGGAAGACAAAAAGCTGGGGAAAGATCACCCTAAGTATGACAGGGCCAACACATGTTCAAGCAAGAAGCAGAACGTTAAAAGACCTAAACTGTGGAAATGTAGATTTTTTCAGTCCACTTTGTTTGAAGTTTTACTTTGAAGTAAAAATGCCTCAAATTTAATTTTTTAGCAACTAAAGATCTGCCTGAAACCAGAAAGAATAAAATAACTTTGAGAAAAACAAGGTTTCAGCCCTGTTTCGTGCTTGTCGTGGTGTACAAAACGCATAACGAAAGCAAATCGAAAAGTATCCGTTTTGATTGAAAAAGTAATCCACAAATTTCCTGATAAATTGCGTTGCTACTTTCCTAACAAAGACATCCAAACCCCATTACTTGTTCTGATACTTGATTATTCACATGCCAAAAAGGTAAACGCACAATGTTAAAATGCACGTTTTATGCAAAATAAAATTTCCATTAAAAAAGTTTTTTTTCCACTAATATATCATGTTTTAAAAAAAAATCTTCCTTTTGGAAGAACAGACAAATAAATAAATGAAAACTGAGGAATGTTGATAAAACAAACAGATATTTCCACACTGTGAGGGGACTGCAGGATTACAGGGGGAAAGGGGACATGGGACACGAAGAAAGGTGGATTTGAAGGGTTTTTATTGATCCTTTTCTGTCCCTCGTTCTCGCCTCGTTCTCCGCTCTTCACCTTCGTCTCCATCTCTGCGCTTCTCTCCTCGGTGTACTCCACACCGCCGTTCTCCTGCTCGATGCATTTTCTTTCGTCTGCTCCTGATGACGACAGCTGTTCCTCCTCAGTTCCTTCGTCGGCCACTAGACCGCACGGGTCTTCCGCTATGGTTTGCGTGTCCCAACCGTCTTCCTGCCACTTCCGGTCTGTCTCACGCCTGTACTCCTTACACATCTTCCCCCTCAGGAATGGATGTTGGGGCCATTCAGAAGACGGGTTTCGGGACAAATAATCAGTACTGATTTGCTTTTCCACAGGTACATGCATGGTCTGAAAAGAACAAGGTTGTAAAGCTAGAAACCAACAAAGGATGTGGGGGGTTGTGTCTTTGTTGTTTGCCAGCAAGGTGAGGGGTGCATGGTCGGTGAGTACTATGAACCTTTGTCCAAACAGGTAATATTGCAGGGCCGCTATGGCCCACTTTATAGCTAGGCACACCTTCTCTATTGTTGAGTACTGGATCTCCTGGGGAAACAGCTTCCAGGTGATATAAAGAAGTGGCTTGAGGTCATTGTTTGAATCAGGTTGGCACAACACGGACCCCAGACCGAGGCCCGAGGCGTCCGTCTGAAGAACAAATGTCTGATGAAAGTCAGGACAGCGTAATACTGGTGCTGTGCCTGTACTGGTGGCTAACGGTCCACTCTTCTTAATCATCTCATCACAGGATTTTGAAGTTTATACACTATTGTTTTTAAACGAGCACCATACTAATTAGATCTTCATGTTCTCAGCATGCACATGTCTAGCGCCACTCTTCTGTTTGTATCGTTTTACGTGTTTTCACCTGCATTCACAGACTGAGGGCCACTCTCACTTTATTTTTATTTAGTCAGACACCATTGGCATTCTGGCCAATATCCTTTTTATTTCATTCATCATCTCATTCCATCCCCTATTTGTGGTGACAGTCATTTAGATTTCTTTTTAGATATTATTAAGACACCAGGTTATATTGGTGTAGCCTGTCCAAGTAGGGACCACCACTCTAGGTAGAGTAAGTTAGATATATACCCTAAATTAACTTGATAGGACCAGAGCCTTGTTACTTATATCCAAAAGTGCCTTTGATGCAGGGGGTGCCTTCAAAAGAGTTCTTTGAAGTGCACAAGGATCACTTTCACCCCAGCTCTGGCTCCAGACTAAGTAGGGGGTAAATCAGCCCCTTAGGGTGAGGGCAAGACACACCCTATTCAAATGTAAAAGTGAACCAACTCACACTGCCCAGGAAGACTATCACACTGTGTTGTGGATGTCTAGAGAGTAAGCACAAAGTGTAGTTGTCACCCAGATGTGTACTGGGGTCAGGGGCTGCAGGCACACAGAGCAAAATTAAGAGCAGAGAAATTTCCACTTTCTAAAAATGGCATTTCGAAAATGGTAATGTTAAATCCAACGTTACCATTAAAGAGGACTATGGAAGGAGTAGGCCTCACAGCAGTGAAAAACAAATTTAACTGTTTGTCACTGCCAGGGCACGTAAAACTTACAGTACATGTCCTGCCTTTTAGTTACACAGCCTCTGCCCTTAAGGCCTACTTTAGGGGTGGTTTATGAATAACAAAAGGGAAGTTTAAGGTTTGGCAAGCGGTTTTAAATGCCAAGTCGAAGTGGCTGTAAACTGCACTCACAGGACCTTCAATGGCAGGCCTCAGAGAGGCTAGAAAGGCTACGGTGGGGGGTGTCACAACCAGTGCTGGAGCCCCACTAGTAATATTTAGATCACAAGCCATGGGTATATTGTATACTACTTTACAAGGGACTTACAAGTAAACCAATTATGCAAATCAGGTATATACCAAAGCCAACATGTTTTAGGTGAAAAGCACATGCACTTTAGCACTGGCTTGCGGTGGTAAATCGCTCAGTATCCTAAGGCCTACAAAACAAAAAAGCTACAGCTCAAAATGGAAGACAAAAAGCTGGGGAAAGATCACCCTAAGTATGACAGGGCCAACACATGTTCAAGCAAGAAGCAGAACGTTAAAAGACCTAAACTGTGGAAATGTAGATTTTTTCAGTCCACTTTGTTTGAAGTTTTACTTTGAAGTAAAAATGCCTCAAATTTAATTTTTTAGCAACTAAAGATCTGCCTGAAACCAGAAAGAATAAAATAACTTTGAGAAAAACAAGGTTTCAGCCCTGTTTCGTGCTTGTCGTGGTGTACAAAACGCATAACGAAAGCAAATCGAAAAGTATCCGTTTTGATTGAAAAAGTAATCCACAAATTTCCTGATAAATTGCGTTGCTACTTTCCTAACAAAGACATCCAAACCCCATTACTTGTTCTGATACTTGATTATTCACATGCCAAAAAGGTAAACGCACAATGTTAAAATGCACGTTTTATGCAAAATAAAATTTCCATTAAAAAAGGTTTTTTTCCACTAATATATCATGTTTTAAAAAAAAATCTTCCTTTTGGAAGAACAGACAAATAAATAAATGAAAACTGAGGAATGTTGATAAAACAACCAGATATTTCCACACTGTGAGGGGACTGCAGGATTACAGGGGGAAAGGGGACATGGGACACGAAGAAAGGTGGATTTGAAGGGTTTTTATTGATCCTTTTCTGTCCCTCGTTCTCGCCTCGTTCTCCGCTCTTCACCTTCGTCTCCATCTCTGCGCTTCTCTCCACGGTGTACTACACACCGCCGTTCTCCTGCTCGATGCATTTTCTTTCGTCTGCTCCTGATGACGACAGCTGTTCCTCCTCAGTTCCTTCGTCAGCCACTAGACCGCACGGGTCTTCCGCTATGGTTTGCGTGTCCCAACCGTCTTCCTGCCACTTCCGGTCTGTCTCACGCCTGTACTCCTTACACATCTTCCCCCTCAGGAATGGATGTTGGGGCCATTCAGAAGACGGGTTTCGGGACAAATAATCAGTACTGATTTGCTTTTCCACAGGTACATGCATGGTCTGAAAAGAACAAGGTTGTAAAGCTAGAAACCAACAAAGGATGTGGGGGGTTGTGTCTTTGTTGTTTGCCAGCAAGGTGAGGGGTGCATGGTCGGTGAGTACTATGAACCTTTGTCCAAACAGGTAATATTGCAGGGCCGCTATGGCCCACTTTATAGCTAGGCACACCTTCTCTATTGTTGAGTACTGGATCTCCTGGGGAAACAGCTTCCGGCTGATATAAAGAAGTGGCTTGAGGTCATTGTTTGAATCAGGTTGGCACAACACGGACCCCAGACCGAGGCCCGAGGCGTCCGTCTGAAGAACAAATGTCTGATGAAAGTCAGGACAGCGTAATACTGGTGCTGTGCCTATGGCGTGTTTTAGGGCGTGAAAACTATTCTCATGTGCTGTCGTCCAGGTGGATAAACGGGAGGGGTACTTCTTTTTTAGTAGAACAGAAAGTGGGCTGAACAGGGAGGAGAAGTGAGGTATGAACCTACGATAGTACCCTATAAACCCCAAGAATGAACGTATGTCTCGTTTGGTGGTGGGTATAGGGATTGCTTTGATTGCCTCCACTTTATGAACTTGGGGTTTTATGAGACCTTCTTGAATAGAGTAACCCAAGTACTGAATCGAGTTTGTGACTAGAAGAGACTTCTACGGGTTTATTGGGAGGCCCGCTGCTCGGATCGTGGAAAAACAGATGTTAGATTTTCTAAATGTTCCCCCCATGTCGGGCTATAAACAACAATGTCGTCGAGGTATGCGGCAGCATACGCACTATGGGATTTTAGGATTTGGTCCAAGTTTTTTCTCTGGTTTGTGGGGTTAAGGGAATTTGCCAATACCCTTCAGTGAGATCGAGGGTTGACATGTACCTGGCTTTCCCTAGCTTGTCAATCAGCTCATCGATTCGTGGCATAGGATATGTGTCAAACTTGGTGATTGCATGTACCTGCCTAAAGTCTATGCAGAAACGCAGACTACCGTCAGGTTTTGGCACAAGTACCACCGGAGAACACCAGTTGCTCCAGGAGGGTTTGATGATTTCAGACTGTAACACTGAAGATACCTCCTTTTCTATCGCTAACCTACGTGTTGCCGGGATTCGGTAGGGTTTTTGCTTGATGACTTTTTCTTCTAGAGATATTATATTGTGTTGTACCATGTTAGTGAGTCCTGGGGATGTAGAAATAAGTCCGGGGAAGGTTTCTAGTAATGCCAGTAATTGGGTCCTCTGGGCAGATGTCGTGATGTCCCCAGTGGGTATCACCTCTTCTAGGGATTCTTGAACAGGTGGCAAAGGTATCTCTAATCGCTGATCAGTACACACAATATGAATGGGATTTCTTTCTGTCTGTTTTAACAGGGGCTCCTCCCACTTTTTAAGGAGGTTCACATGGTAAATTTGTTTGCCTCCAGCACAACGTAGTAGTAGGACGCTATAAGTAACCGGGGTCACCTTCCTTTCTATGATATAAAGGCCCTGCTATTGGGTGAGCAATTTGTCTTCAGTAGAAGGCAGCAAGAGGAGAACCTTCTCTCCGGGAACAAACTCTCTCAGATGACTATTCCGGTCATAATATTTTTTTTTACCCCTTGGGCCTCTTTCACATGGTCATGTACTAGGCCCCATATTCGTGTTAACATAGTTTTGAGGTCTGAGGCATAACGTAACAGGGGTTTCTCTTCTTCTTCCTCCCCCTCCTAATGTTCTGCCGCCATGTCCGATAGTGTTTGGGGTTTCCTTCCGGACACCAACCCAAAAGTAGAAAAACCAGTGGACCTTTGCTCATGTGACCATATAGCAAAAAGGACCGGTCTCGTCACAGCAGGGACTTCTGGGCGTCTCTCTTTCTTTGCTTCCGGCCCCAAGGTGTGGAAAAAGAACAAATAACAAGCGGGGGTTACCACTAGGCTTGGTAGACTATTCTGCTATTTGTGCATCCCCACGGAAGCTGTGAAGTGAAAGGGGGGGAGTGAGGGGACATTGTCGTGCATCTATTAAAAACAACATACACACGCGTAACTCATCTCCCAGTGTTACTACACCACCCCCACCAAAACGATCACCCTTCTGGTACTTGCCTTAAGCCAGACCAGTGTCCAGCATCATGGTGTTGGGACCCGGGGCATTCCCTCCCTTCTCCGGGCCACCGGGCTCTAGCGCAATGTATACAACACGCTCCTTTGCTTCGAGTCTTCTGTATCCTTTCTCTTCATTCTTGCCTCGTTCTCCACTCTTCACCTTCGTCTCCGTCTCTGTGCTTCTCTCCTTGGTATACTCCACACCACCGTTCTCCTGCTTGATGCCTTTTCTTCCATCTGCTCCTGATGACGTCAGCTGCTCCTCCTCAGATCCTTCGTCAGCAACTGGACTGCACGGGTCTTCCGCTATGGGTCGCGCGTCCCAACCTTCCTCCTGCCACTTCCGGTCTGACTCACAGCTGTACTCCTTACACACACTATAGCATAGAACACTGTGGGGTGGGTGAATAAAATTAAGAAAACAAAAATGAATGCCTAGTGTTTTCTAGAACAGTAGAGCACACTGTCCACAAATGGGATATATGCCGTGCATCTGGAAAAAGATTAACATTGCTATTACCAATCAAAGTTGTGGCAGAACCTAGAAACTAAAAGAAGGATAGAAGCAATGGCAAATTTTAATTGTAAACCGTATTAGACCAATTGCAGCAAAAATCAATCTGGAGCCTTAGGGGGTGCTTAGGACTTGGGTTGAAAGGAGGGGGGGGACAAAGCTCTACTGTGAAGGCTGAGAGGAACAGTACATGGTTATAGGGTGCAAGGGTAAAGTGGTTATTTGGAGACAGGAGTTGGAAAGTACCAAGATTTATTATGAAATTAAATGTTGTCCCATAACTAAGCTAACTTGGCTGAGAAAGGCACTGCATGCACATAAGGGCAAGTGAAGCCAGCTACTATTTAATATCAGCAACAACAGCATTTTGACAAGAAATAATTAAGATGGTGAAACTTAATTCTTTAACCAGTCATATAGAAAGATAAAGAGGCTAACTGAAAATCTGAAGATGTCAAAGGCAATTTGATTATATGATCTGGCCAAAATCAGTGTGAAAGAATAGAGTCAATAGTTGGGCTGCATTTATAGCAGTACTATTTCAGCATAGTGCCAATACTGCAAATATGCTTGAGCAGACTTGAAAAAGGAGGACTACTGCTTTAGATTTATAAGAGAGAGCGCCAAAAAACATCTTGCAAATGATAATTATTGGCTAAGCTGAGCCAGGTCAGCAAAGTATTTGCCGTAAACATAAAAGAACATGTAGGAACATAGACAATGCTATAACGTGAGGCCTCCAAATTACAAATAATCTTAGGAAATGACTCCACTGCACAATATATTGGCCCTGAACATTATAGCTAGCCCCTCAGTGAAAAGTGGCTTTGGGGCACTGTGTTGCACATCTGTGAACTTTACAGCTTTTGATAAACGTGATTGGGGTAGAATATAATCATAATCCTGTATTAAGGATCTTACTAGTGTTATACCCGGGGAACTGGACTGCTGTGAAAGCTGTGGAATCTGACAATCTAGAATCTTGGGTCTGCTGTTATTATGGTATGAGGCAGGAGTGAAACTTTGACTGACTGTTGTTTAACCCCTTGGCCATGGCGCAAATTCTTCCGCGGTGCTGGAGGGGTGGGGGGTGAGCGCTCATGATGGCGTGGTTCCATCACGGCCCCGCCCGCTCACTAATTCGCCCGCACAGGCGGGGAATCAGTGCTGTGTGGTCGGAGCAGCCACAGCATGACAGAACCATGCAGTCATGAGCACACGCCGCCCATGGCTCATGACGGCTTGGTTCCATCATGCCCACGCAAGGGGTTAATGTTCATGTTCCGAACACAACAGAACACTTCAGCTTGGTATGACATTTTCCTCTAAAAATAGGTAACTAACACACCCGTCTTGTATCACTAAACTTGGCGATTACTGCAAACCCCATTCAGTATAAATCATTTGCAGACAAAAAAAACAATCATGACATTTGGTAGGATGGCACCTAGAGGTTGTTAGGCTTAAGCTTGTAAAGAAAGTGTCTGTAGAGGCTGGTACCAGAACGAAATGGTTGCCACAAATGTAGGATACATTACTTTGAGCAAGATGAAGGTACTGAGTCAATATGACCATATAAATGGTGGAAGTACTAGAACACCATGTATAAAAGCCTTAAAGATAAAGTCAAACATTTGATACATGTGGCACCAGACCAGATTAGTTCAAACTGCAGGCGGGTAGATATGATGGAGGTGTTGCTTTGAGAACATGCATTTGCGATGCAATTGATCTCGCATTTGCGAGCGCTTAAGCTACTGGCTTGGTAAATGATAATGCCTTTTATTTATCTGTTTTGATAATTAACACATAAATGAAAGGCATCGTCATTTACCATACCAATAGCTCAGACTCGTGTAAATGTGAGCCCTATTGTCAGAGCCGAACTGGGAACAGAAACCGGCCCTGGCAAACTGCTCAGCTGCCTCCCCCTGGGGTGAGGGAGAGTGCAGCTGAGCAGTTTGCGAGGGCCGGTTTTGGCCAATTTTGTTACCGGGGGGCCGATATTGCCGACCCCCCGTAACAAAAACGGCCACCCAGGGACCCAAAACCGGCACCTACCCTAGCGGCCTACCGGGGAAACTCCCGGTGCCCGCTATGGCCAGTCCGGCCCTGCCTATTGCATTTCAAAGAAGCGGCCGCTATTGTCCCGGCTGCTTGGAAAGTGAAGGCGCACATTGGCGCACGGAATGTTGCAGGAAAGCATGTTGTGACTGCAGTAGGAGAAATTAATTAAAGAAAATAGTGCTTACAGACTAAATAAGATGTACCATATACCAACCGAAGTGAAAGGGCCAGTCCTCATTGGAGGTTACAAATTAAGACACAGCAGTACTAAGGAGGGACAAACAAGCCTGTTAACAAATCGGAAGCTAGCATTTACGAATGAAAATGACACAAGCCAATGAAAAATATGGGCTGAGAGTGAGCTGGGCTTCTTGTCCATACAGCATGCTCGCAGAACAGCGCATGCGCTGCCCAGGCTTGACCTAAAAATCCTAATTGCCTGACCACATAAAGCTTAAATAAGAAAATACAACACAATTATAAGACAATCAAAAGCTGTCACTATTGCCCAGGGGAATGGTAGTCAGTTTACAGATTTGAGAAAAATTGAATGCTCGATTAGCCTTACTGTGATTGGAATTCTTGACCTATAGGTCACTACAAAGGTCAGTGGCGCATGCTTTAACTCACCGAACCATCCTGTTGGCACTACGTGCACCACCGCTCTGGTGATTTGCCAAATATTGATAAAAATCCTAGACATCTTTTTCTGCCTGCTGCGTCATATCAGATATTAACATTGATAATATTAGTGTTTTATATAGCACTACATTCCGGATTTATGCAATTTCGATGTGCAGAATGTAACACTAGAGGTGGCTAAGACAACAAATTAACAGGGAGAGTTTAAGGGAGGGACCTGCCTGGCTTGGCTCTAAAAGCTTGTGCAGAAGCAGAGCTCTGAAGAGTAAGCATGTGAACTGTTCTACAAACACCATACACAAAAATCAAAAAGACTCATCAAAATCCCCAAAATACATTTCTTTAACATGCAGGTACGTTTCAGTTTAGTACATCACTGCAATGAGAGTCTATTATTAAAAATATCAATATTTAAACATGAACTTAAAAATATTCATGTCCTCTCACACCCTGAATTCGAGTATTTCAAAGTGCTCTCAAATGCAATAAGGGCAAGCATTTGTAATGCAATAGGTCTCACATTTGTGAGCGTTTGAGCTATTGACATTGTAAATGACAATGCCTTTAATTTATGTACTGGTTTTGAAAACAGATAAATAAAAGGCATGGTCATTTACAATGCCAATAGCTTAAACTCTCACAAATGCGAGACCTATTGCATTGCAAATGCTTGTTTGTAAAAGCGCCCTATGATGTGCTTTCACTTTAATAGCAGTCGCACCCCTTTCTTTAGGCGAGCAGTGTCTAAAGAAAGGTGCTCGGCCACCAGTAAAGTGAAAGCGTGGTGTGAGGCGCTTTAACTAAAAAATGTTTTTAAATCTTTTGTTCGTCAAGTCGATAAACAAATGTTTTTTTTTTTGTAAAAGCGCCCTATAACCTGCTTTTACTTTAATAGTGGCCACAAACCTTTCTTTAGACAAGCTGAGTCTAAAGAAAGGGGCGTGGACGCCTTTAAAATTAACGCGTGGAATGGGGCGCTTTAAGAGAAAAAAGTTACTAGGAAGAAAAAAACATGCAGGCGTGGTCGGTGCCCCAAACAACAAACCAAAGACACGGCCGCCATTATATCAGGGGAGGTGCGCTGTGCTATGAAAAATAAAAAAGAAAGTGTTGCATGAGAGCGTGTCCTGACGGCAACAGCAGGCAGGAGAAAACCACTTAACCAAATAGTGCTCGGAGGTTGTAATTAAAGCCTACGGAGTAACAACACATATAAGACGGCAAGTCCATATGAGGGAGTTACAACATGAGACAAGGCATTACTAAGGAGGGACAACTAAGCCTATTGACCATTTAAAAGTCACAGTTTCAAAAGGGACAGTGAAAGGAGCCAATTAAAAAGATGGGCAGAACTTCAAGTCCATACCTGAATACAGCATGCCTTGCAGAGCATGTGTTGCCCAGGCTTGACCTAAAAATGTAAGCACAGTGAAGTCATATATTTGTTCACACAGCTATTAAAATTCCTAGGTTTTCACATTGTGTCATTCAGCCGGTAGATGGGCGTCTATTTCTCTCTCCTGTTTTACACCAAAGGTTAATGATTTATCTCAAATTTTAGGTGCATTTGGTTACGGCATGGTGGCAGGCAGAAGCCGCATTAAAGCTCAGCTTGTTTTGGGCTTGAGGGTCCAACAGGACCTGATGCTGAGCCAAAGCCTGACTTGCACTTTCAAACACTGCCTTTCTCTAGGTAACCGATGTCATTGGCCGGTTGTTTAATCCTTTACCTCTGACTCGGTTCCCTCATCCCAAACGTTGTGAATTTAAAAGAAAATCTCTACTCAGTGTGTGTAGAAGGAGCTCAGCAGCAATCCTGGTACAACTGGAGCTCAAAAGAGGTTCAGGGGTTGCAACAAGTGTGGTGATATGCACATCAGAAGGGCCTATTTGTGCTCTCACTTTACATAAATACCAGTCATTCAGAGCTCACTGGTTTACCCTGCAGCAGGCTCATGGAGAACTGCCCGCTGTACACCACTTCATGTTCTATTACAAGGCTTTTTGTGAACTGCAGTATTTGACGTTTGCACAGGATCTTGGCACCTTTAAGTCATGATTGTGTGGCCACGTGGGGCTGTCAGGTCATCTAAACGGCAGTTGGATAACAGATCTCCGCTAAAGAGCCCCTCTTTGAGGTGTCGCCCGTTGGGTATTGCACCGCCAACCCAACGAGGAGCAAGCCCAGATGATGAGGCATGACACCTGAAAGGGTGTGTGAGGGCATTACATCCAACAAGATGGATGCCCAATCGTAGGACTCCACGAGGCCCTACAACATCCTGCACTCTTTAGAGCTTCTTACATTCCCCATTCCTAGGAACAGCCCAGCCTTTTTTGTAATTACTCTTCAGCTAAGGGCGTTAGCTGTGGCTGGACCTACCACTCACAAGGAGTGGTGATTGCCCTTCTCATATAAGATTTCTCCCTTTCGTTGTAAACTAGCCTATACAATATCACATATACACAATAAATTACAAAATTACATAAGATATTTAGAATTTGATGTGGAAGCTACTGAGTAATGTTGGGCTATCCCACCAGAGATCGTTTGTAAAACTCTGACATCCAGGTAAGCATGGACTGTGGGAGAGGGACGTTCAGACATGTCAAGTGGCATCACTAGATGGGTGACAGGGTTGCTTCCCACTGCGATTCTTGCCATTTTTTCAGTGCTGATAAACTCGATCAAGGTCAACTTTCCCATTCAGGAAGTAGACCTTTGTCCTCATCAGCATATCCAAATGCTTCTACTCTAGTGTGGTAAATATTTGATTTACCGTCCTAATTTCTATGCAGGTAGGTACTTAAACAAAAATAACTCAATCGGAAAGAAAGACGCAGAGTCCGTGGTGTTAGAGTTCTTAGGGGTTTTATTCCTTAAAAAGGAATGGTTCTGGTACCGGATATCGGGTTCCTGACACCACTGGGGTGCAGGAAGGGATAGAGCCTACTTTATTGGCAAGACATAACTTTTATACTTAAACCATATAGTGAATACCAATACAGTAGGCGTAACAGCTGAGAGAAACAAGATAAGACACACACGTGTTAGCAATACGTAATCAAAAGGCGTGAACTAGGCGTGAACATAGAGGTGTGGCAAGAAAACGTCACATGTAAGTGTCACAAGTAGGTGGGTACAAAGCAGGATTTTGCAATGTCAGCAGAAATCTGAGGCCTGGATGCGCGCGCAGCTGCATGACGTGTGATTGACGTGGAGCTGGAGGGTGCAGGGGACTTGACATTTACACTAGCGGAAAGAGACAGAAGTCTGGCATGTCAGATCAACTCGTACCTATATCATATCTGATATCTGATGTTTGGGAACCATATTATCTAAAGGGAAAGGTCTCTTGGGCAGAAGCTATTCTATACTGACTGTGAGTGCGTGTATAAGCGTCTATGTGTCTGCATGAGATGCGAGGGGGCATGGGCCTACCATGGTAACGGAGGCTATGAATTACTTGCACGGAGACAGTGAGGCCGGGCCCTTTGCTCTGCAGCTGGAAGAATGTTTACTTGAACTAGTAGGCAGGAATGTATGTTTGAGGAACGGAGCAGATAATTCGAAGGTTGAATACAGTCTTGGCAGGCAGCAGGCTGAGCTAAGCGCCGTTAGCCGCACAGGGAGTAAGGCAGAGGTCACGGGTACAGAGGCAGCCCAGGCTGAGGCGTTCAGAGTCAGAAGGCAGGAAAAGGCTCGATGGCAGAATTCAGGGCCTACTTCGCCAGAGCTGAAAAACGTGTAAAGTACACCACAAAAAGACGTTGGCATGGCATACTTAGGAACAGAATATTCAACCCATTCAGGGTGAATCTGAAAGAGGACATGTTAACGTTGGACGCAAATGTATTTGCGTCTTCATAGCTGGCACAGGAGGGAAGTTACATGCACTTTTAAGCTGGTACATGGAGACGGTGGGGTACACGTTAGGGAACATTTCTTGACCATAAAATTTATATTTCCTCATTCCCTCCTTGTTCCCTACGGACCCTTCATGATATATCGATCCTCATGAACCGATCAGTCTGTTCTTGTAACATCATTTGCTCTTCTTTCTTCTTTTCGCGTTTTGAGTGAAAACTGGAATGTGCAATGCATGATGTGGCGCACAGACCACAAATCGCTGGCCCACACTGTAGGCACAGGCAGCAACTGAATATTATGACAAGGGCAATGCCTAGGAAGGATAGGATCTTCCATCCCCAAGCGGTCAACGTTGTCCAGAACCAACCGGACCAAGTCCAGGTGCCTGGATTCTGATGAATCAAACTTGCAATTTTATGAAGACGTGTAATAGCTTTATATACCGTTGGCGCGTTTTCTGGAATGAAAACACAGCAACTTGACCCGATGACCTTACAAGCTCCGCCCCTATCTGCTAGGATGACGTCAATAACGAGACGATTTTGGAGAACAACAACCCGCATGGCAGATTGCTCCTCTGTTAAGTTGCCTAGAGCGGAGGTAGTTTCATTCACTACTGCTTCGAGTGTTCTAGTTAATCTACGTATTAGTTTACTGTTTTGGACGGGACCTGTGAAGAAAAAGAATCCTTTATTGAAATCTGTGTATTGCTCCCATGCCGTTTCAGTATAGTCGACAATCGGGAGATCTCTTCGGAGTCTATTCTGTACTAGATTTGTATTTCTGTGATAATCAGGAGGGGCTAGAAAAACAGGTGGCAGAAGGAATGCAATGTAACAGGTACCATCCCAATCTGGAGGTAAGCGTATGTATGCGGTATGACCACAAACAAAATAGGAATGACGAGTAGCTCTAAAGGAAGACTTGCCTTGATCACTGAATTCGACCACAGTAGTACATTTACTATGACCTAAGTGTACTGAACCCTTCTTTCTGACACATAAGTCACCTGTGACTGGTAATACTGACATAGCAGGGAGAACTGGTGCAGCTTCGGATTCAACAGTAAGAATCATAAGGTTAATTGTATAATTACCTAATCCATATACTTCATTTTCCAGATCAGTTCCTATTCTAGTGGGTAGTCCCTTTTTGTCGGGATAACAGGCGTTAAGCAGAACTAAGTTCAAGTTTCCCCAAACCCAATTTCCCTTGAAAACAGCAATATCAGGATCTAAGGAATTAATTATTCTAAACCATGCTCCACATGAGCCATTGTGTGTGAACGGATACGGAAAGAGGGGCAGAACTCCCTTGTATTTCTGATAGGGAGGGAGTCGACCACATATCCAACAGTTTGTAGCATTATTAGTCTGATGGGAGTGATGTAACATACTAATGAAGGTGTTGTTGCGCAGCGCAAGTCTGTAAGATAATTCATGAGGGGGTAATTCGCTAAAAGAATGTTCGGCAGTGACATTGTAAGCAGATTGTTCACGCTTGAAGATAGGGTAGTATATAGGCAGTAGTATACTAGCAACAATAATCAAAAGACTTAGGAAAAACATAACCAATAATGTCACTATACAGTGACTGCGGAGTGATTTACAATATGCACGTTTCTTGAATAGTCTCTCTCTCTCTCTATCTCGATCTAGGGGATACATGTCAGAAACTATTTAACCGATTCACCTAGGGGAGGACTTAAACAATTAAACTGTCTGACTTGCTAGATCGTAGTTTCTTTTTGTACTCCTCTTGGGGAGTGTTCTCTCTTTTGGGAATTTTAAAGTCACTAGATTCGAGGCAGTCCTTTGAGGGGGTGGACGAGTCAGTCTCTGGCAACAGTTCATTACATTTCTTAATATGACTCGTGTGGATCCACCCCTTTCGGCCTTCCACTTTAATAGCCGTCCTCGTGGTCAGAAGGACGATCTTCGGCTCCTTCCAGCGGGGCTCCAGCGGGCTTTTCCTGTCGAAGTTGCGAATCAACACAGTATCCCCGGGACGGACATCGTGTGGCTTTACATCAGTGTTGTCGGGGAAGGCTGCAGCAACCTGTGAACGACATGATTGGAGTGCAGACATCAAGGAGGCAAGGTAATCTGTCAGCATATTACAATCAACATCGGTTATTTTCTTAGGCATGGGCGTCCCCCACATATTCGGTGGTCGGCCAAAGACCACTTCATACGGGGATAGTCCTGATCTCGAGTGGGGGACCATTCTCATACAGAACAGTGCAACTGGCAGCGCGACTATCCAGTCGACCCCTTTCTCTTTACAGATTTTAGCAAGGCGTGTTTTCAGTGTCTGGTTATGCCTTTCTACAAGGCCAGCGGCCTCGGGATGTCGGACACAATGGAATCTCCACTGATATCGTAGCAGAAGGGAAACCTGTTTCATGAGCTCGGATGAGAATGGCTGTCCGTTATCTGAGTACACGATACGAGGCAAGCCGTACCGTGGGAAGAATTCGCGAACCAGCTGCATAGCAGTGGTCGGGGCAGTGTAATCTGGGACTGGATATGCTTCGGTCCAACGGGAAAGTGCACAAACAACTACGAGGACATACTTGAATCCTCGACAACGGTCCATCTGGATATAGTCCATCTGGAGGACTTCAAAAGGGTGATCGGGAGGATGAAATCCACCTTGCTCTACAGGGACGCTTTTACCTGGATTGAACTGACAACAGATCATGCAAGTACGCACTTTCTGTTTTGCTGCTGCTCGTAAATGTTTGTTGTACCAGAGATTCTGTAAACTGTCTAACATAGCTTTTTCTCCTAGGTGTGCTGGACTATGTGCTGTATTTATTATGACTTGAACCATAGAGTCGGGGAGAAACCATGTAGATTTTCCCTTCGTCATCCATCCTTGATCTGTCTGAATCCCTCCTAGTTCAGTCCATTTCTTGATTTCATCTGGAGTAGCATGTGTCTGAATATCGATTACATCTAGTGTGGGATCCCTAACCGTCATACACTGTGTCGGTACTATTGTCTTTGTCACATCAGTTGTCTGGGTGTGAGTCAATGCTGTATGTTTTGCTGTTTGGTCTGCCAGGTCGTTACCTTGGGAAATGGAATCTGTAACTTTAGTATGTGCTTTACACTTCATGATGGATATGCCTGAAGGCAGATGTATTGCTTCTAATAGTGCTTGAATGAGGGGACCGTGTTGGATCTTGGCACCGTGAGAGGTCAAGAAACCTCGTTCTTGCCATAACACTCCAAAGTCGTGTACGACTCCGAAAGCATAACGTGAATCTGTGTATATGTTAGCATTTCTGTTCTTGGCTAGTATACAGGCTCGGGTCAGAGCGATGAGCTCTGCTGCTTGAGCAGACAGTGTATCAATACGATATGTTTCTTTAACTTCAGTTTCAGTGGTCACTGCATACGCGGCCACTAATTCTCCTGTGTCTGTTCTCATACATGAACCATCCACGTAAAGTGTCAGGTCTGCATTTGTCAGTGGAACGTCTGTTAAGTCTCGTCGGGGCTTTGGTACTGTATTAATGATCTCTATACAATCATGCGGGGCTGAATTAGTCATAATCGAAGGTAACAATGTTGCCGGATTCAGAATGCTACAGCGTCTGATTTCTATGTGTGGCTGGAATAGCGTCAATTCATAACCTGTCAGTCGTGCTATAGTCAAGTGTTGAGTCTGGGTTCGGTTTAGAAGAACCTCTACAGAATGTGGAACTTGTACTGTTAATTGATGTCCTAAGACAATTGAGTCGCTCTGTCTGATTGCTAGGGCTGTCGCTGCAACTGACTTTAAGCACGCAGGGAGTGCCTGGGCTACTGAATCCAATGTACTTGAAAAATAAGCGCAAGGCTTATGTGATCCTGCTTGATCTTGTGTGAGGACAGACAACGCTGTACCATCACGTTCTGTGACAAAAAGTGTAAAAGGTTTGCTGTAACAGGGTGTCGCTAAAACTGGTGCTTGACATAAAGCTTTCTTTAATTCCTCAAAGGCCTGTGTATGTTCCTGAGTCCACGGGAGGACAGTCGAAGTCGCTGCCTCCTGTGTTGTCAACTGAATGAGTGGTTTGGCTAGAAATGCATACTGAGGAATCCATTGTCTGCAGTACGAGGTGAGGCCTATAAAGGCCCGCACTTCCTTTTGTGTCTGGGGTTGTGGCATATTTACAATTAACTGAATGCGGTCGGGAGTGAGCTGTCTCCCCACTTTGGACAGCAAGTGACCTAAGTACACAACTTGCTGAACACAGAATTGTAGCTTCGAAGGAGACACCTTGTGTCCCTTGTCGGCCAGAAAATGTAAGACTGTCAGTGATGCTTGTTCACATTCGGGTTCACTTCGTGCGGTGATCAGCAGATCATCGACGTATTGTAGTAAGGCGGTGTTAACTGGCATTTGAATACAATCAAGTTGTCTTTTCAGTGCTTGACTATAGATGCTGGGGCTTTCTGTGAATCCTTGAGGTGCGCGTGAAAATTTGAAACTTCGTCCATTTAAACTGAATCCGAAGAGGTATTGGCTCTCTGGATCAATGGGTACACTGAAGAAGGCGTTCTTGAGGTCAATTACAGTAAAGAACGTTGCTTCTGAATCAATAGCAGTCAATAGGGATGAGATGTCGGGAACCACAGGATACTGTGGGACAATGCATTTATTCAGTTCTCGTAAATCAATCACCAGCCGATATACTGGCGGTGCATTGGGATCAGTACGTTTAAGAATCGGAATGATAGGGGAATTACAGATATTGGAGTCGGTCTCTACGACCACTCCTTGGGCAATGAGCTCTTCAATGATTTCCAGTAAAGCCACTACAGCATCGGGTGGTAACTTGTATTGTCTGATTCACGGCAAAACAACTCCATGTTTAAGTGTAACACGGTATGGTGTAATGTGCATGCAACCTACATCGGTTGGGCCTTGTGCCCACAGGTGTTTCGGTACATTTTTCAATCTGACATCAAACTCTCGTAATACATAGTGACCCTTAATGTCACGCAGGAAAAGTCTAACTCCTTCCGGAGAACAACATATCACAGCTCCTAGAGCCTTCAATGTTTTGATACCTAACAAGTTTTCTGGACATGATTTCGTGAGTAACTAGTCTGTAACGCGTGATAATGGACCCACAGCCAGGGGGACTGGTTTCAATACCTCATTTACAATAGGTTGTCCTGAAAAACCAAGGGAAACATTCTGTGAGCCTGAGAAGGGTGCCCCTGGGACTTCATTATGGCTGATTGTTGTGCGGCTTGCCCCTGTGTCAATTAAAAATGTTCTGTCTTTTCCCAATACTTGACTGTGTACATAAGGACCTTCTTGATCTACAGGAATCTCAATAAGAGGCAAGCCAACCTCCCTCTCTAGGCTGTTTCATGTGTATCGCTGATAATCGGGATAATCAGATTGGGCATACTGGTTCATCTGTCGTGAAACTTGCTGTGTCGCGGCAATGGGCTGTGGCTGTGGTGCAGCTGCGGTCTGTGCTGTATGTGGTGGAGCAGACATAGGTTGGGAATTCTGTGAAGTCTGTTGCTGGCCCTGGTCTTGTCTAGGCGGATGCGGTCTTTCTTTAGTTTTACCTGTTGCTATATTGTGTTTCAGGACTGGACATTCATGTACGTAGTGACCTGGCTGCTTGCAATAGTTGCATGTCCCTTTAACGGGAGCTGCTGCATTACCTGTCTGGGTCGTACCCTTTCTCTGGCCGTCGGCTGGAACCGACTGGGCCACTAACATTTTCATTTTTGTGTCTTTCATACGTCTCTGTTCATGATCCTGTTCTTCTCTAATTCTGTTCTGGTGGTATTGTAACATTTGTAACATCTGGGATGGCGTATTTGCTTGCCATGTACTTTCAACCTTATATACACGGTTCTTAACTGATGTCAGGGAATTCTCGACTAACTTTGTTACAAAAAGATGCGGGTACGACTCGCTACCTGGTTTTAGGCCACTATTAATAATGAAACATTTCTCGAATCTTGAATAGAAGTCACTGGTATCTTCATCGTGTTTCTGTTTACAGGCTGAGATTGCGTCCCAGTCTTCCTTTTTGGTTGTCAATAATCTTGGCAAGACCTGTACTATTAAACCTGGTAATGCTTTTGCTTTGTCCCCAAGGCCTAGCCCTGGAGTACGAATTTTTTCCTCGTCTTCTATTTCTGTCCATATAATCTTTTTATCTCCCACCTCCCATTCCCTTTCCTTGAGTTTCTCGTAGATGCCGGTGGGCAGCAGTACCTTTAACAATTTCATAATGTCTGTATATGTGTAGTCTCCCATGAGTAACATGTCTTTAAGTTCTCGGTGAAAACCTGCAGGGTCTTTATCATGACAGGGTACTAGTTTCTTCATTTCTAATAGTTCTAACTTGGTCAGAGGTGTGTATACATACACACGTTTCAGAGTATTATCGGTACCCATAACTGGGTGTACTTCTCGTAACGGATTCTGCCTGTCGAAATGCTCAAAATGACACATTTTTCTTTCTGGTGGCTGAGCTGAAACATATTGTGGTCCTAAGAAAGCGTTATATTTACGTCGTTGTTCTAGAATTATTTGAATTAATCTGGTACTTAGGCCTCTCCATCTATTCATGAGTAATGCTTCTAATGTATTCGGTAAGGGACCTGGATCAGAATGTTGTTGTCTGTATAACGTGATGAGATGCTGAATCATGTATATACCAGCTAATTTCTGCTCGTCTGGGGAAAGGTTCAGAAATGTCTGTGCTACTGTATCATCATTGTATGTGTTAGAATTGTCAGCCCATAGTACTGCTGACCGGGCTAGTTCTTGTTCATCCATAGAATTGAGTACATGGTACCCCATTTGTTCTTGAAGCATTTTATCGGCAACTTGAAACAGATGTTCAGGAGAACTTGGTTTTGATATGCCAGAGAGAAAAACTCTCTTGCTTTCCGGACGAATGCCTTTCCTAAGGTAACTTCCCTTACCTACATACGCTATCGTATCTGTAGTCGTTTCTGGTTCTTCAGGTCCTTCCTCCTCCTCGGAGGAGTCATTTTCTTTTTCTTTTTCGTGTATTTCTATTACTACTTTTCTTATTTTCTTGTACATACTTGCTATGCAATTCTGTCTATCATGCTTTCCTTCGGCTATATTTTGACCCCACTTGTTTAGTGTTTCCATTTCTTCCTGGTCTACCCCAGGCCTGTCTCGGTCTCTTATTAAGCAATTTATAAAAAAACGTAATACATATGCTTGAGTGTCAACTTTCTGGTGTGCCAGGGCCTCCTTAATACTTTCGGGATTTTCCCCAGTCTGGACAAAGTGATATATTCTATCTAGGTGATCAGCCATCCCTGGGAATAGCACTAGGTAATCTGTAGCTTGTCGCAAGCGTAGTGATGCTATCAACATCCTATCTTCTTTACCGGGTACTGGATCGTATCTGCAAACTGGAAGGGGTTCTTTGAGTATGTCGAGACGGGGTGATTGGGGTGTATGTTGCTTCAGCAGGTCTCTAAGGTGTAATCTGTGTGTTGCTGGCGGGGTCTGGAGACCCCCTGTCGCACCTCCTGAGGCAGAGGTTTGAGCATTATTTCTCTGTGGAGTCTGTATGTGTACCTGAACTTGTCTTCTACCGGGATCAGGCGCAGTCGGATTCGGTATGTTAATCTTAGGTGGGGGAAGTGGTGGAGGAGGAGGACTAAGTGGAGCAGGCTGTCGATCGGGAGAACCTTGTTGCGGCAATGGCGGGATATGGTCTTGAGGCGGGTTGAACGGGTTGCCACCTCCGTCACCGTCAGTAGGCGGGACGCGGGCACGTGGATTGGTGTAAGCGGGTGCTACATCATCTAGATAGGAGGCAAGAAATATGTCTTTGGTGGTCCTGTGATTTACTTTAGTCGGAACCAATGGTGGCGGCAGATTCTTCGGTATTTCTGAAGTGGCTTCAGGCAAACCCTCGGCCACTAAGTACATGCCATTTACAAGATTGTTTCGCGCGCGGTCTACTTGTTCTGATTTTACTCGGATCCCTTCATTAACTAATTCGTTTTCTCGGACTTTATCCGGCGCTTCTCTAAGTCTGTCTTCTCTACGGAGTGCTCTTTCAGCACGTTTATGTGATTCTTTACGCCAAAACTCTATGGCATCTTTCTGGGATTGTCTGGCTTTCTTTTTCCATAGTGCTTCTTCTACCTTCACGATGCACCCGGCATCCCATGTTCCTGTAACGGGCCATCTGTGTCTCTCGTCTAGATGTTTAGTATAATCGGCCCATAAATCTAGATACAATATGCCATCTAAGCCATGCTTATGGTACATAAAATTTCCAGGAGTGTCCCTAGGGGGGATAGGAATTTCTTCCTCTAGTATCCCTTTCCTAGTTCCTATCTGTCTTAGTTTATTGAAAAACGGCATCTTGTTGCTTAGTACTGGATACTCGATACTTGTTATTTATTCTGGACACAGCTAGTTACACAAAAACACAATAATGTACATCAAACAGTCACTCATACCACGGCATTAATCACATGAAAAACATTTTGAACATATATCTCTACCCTTGATACTGGATGTACTGCTAAACAGCACAGATACACTGTCGAGGTCAGTGCAAGAACTTGAATAACTGATATACTGCTAAACAGTACAGATACACTGTCTAAAACAGTGCAGACCGCGTTTGTGTACCCAAACCCGTCTTTACCGGATACATAATAATGCACCCGTCTAGATACGTCCCAGCAATGGTACTCACCGGGAAGCACGGAAACAGAAGGCCTCGGAAAACTCGACTGGACTGGACCGGACTCGACTCGACTCGACACGTGGATACTTCGGAAAACTGGTGGGCCTCTTGACACCTCGGACCTTGCTTCTTTCGGCTAGGCTCTGGTCGGGATCCTCCGCACTCCTCACCGCCTTGTCTGGGTGCTGATCGCAGTCTCCGTCACCTCCGTGGGCCAGAGGGAGATACAGGAAATCCTGCGGGTACGCGTAATTGTCCGTCTTGACTTATGGCAGGGGGCAAAGGTTGCAACGCACCAACCGGCGCGTAAGGTGGGGGAGGGGTCCCTATTCGGGCGCCAGAATAATGTGGTAAATATTTGATTTACCGTCCTAATTTCTATGCAGGTAGGTACTTAAACAAAAATAACTCAATCGGAAAGAAAGACGCAGAGTCCGTGGTGTTAGAGTTCTTAGGGGTTTTATTCCTTAAAAAGGAATGGTTCTGGTACCGGATATCGGGTTCCTGACACCACTGGGGTGCAGGAAGGGATAGAGCCTACTTTATTGACAAGACATAACTTTTATACTTAAACCATATAGTGAATACCAATACAGTAGGCGTAACAGCTGAGAGAAACAAGATAAGACACACACGTGTTAGCAATACGTAATCAAAAGGCGTGAACTAGGCGTGAACATAGAGGTGTGGCAAGAAAACGTCACATGTAAGTGTCACAAGTAGGTGGGTACAAAGCAGGATTTTGCAATGGCCTGGATGCGCGCGCAGCTGCATGACGTGTGATTGACGTGGAGCTGGAGGGTGCAGGGGACTTGACATTTACACTAGCGGAAAGAGACAGAAGTCTGGCATGTCAGATCAACTCGTACCTATATCATATCTGATATCTGATGTTTGGGAACCATATTATCTAAAGGGAAAGGTCTCTTGGGCAGAAGCTATTCTATACTGACTGTGAGTGCGTGTATAAGCGTCTATGTGTCTGCATGAGATGCGAGGGGGCATGGGCCTACCATGGTAACGGAGGCTATGAATTACTTGCACGGAGACAGTGAGGCCGGGCCCTTTGCTCTGCAGCTGGAAGAATGTTTACTTGAACTAGTAGGCAGGAATGTATGTTTGAGGAACGGAGCAGATAATTCGAAGGTTGAATACAGTCTTGGCAGGCAGCAGGCTGAGCTAAGCGCCGTTAGCCGCACAGGGAGTAAGGCAGAGGTCACGGGTACAGAGGCAGCCCAGGCTGAGGCGTTCGGAGTCAGAAGGCAGGAAAAGGCTCGATGGCAGAATTCAGGGCCTACTTCGCCAGAGCTGAAAAACGTGTAAAGTACACCACAAAAAGACGTTGGCATGGCATACTTAGGAACAGAATATTCAACCCATTCAGGGTGAATCTGAAAGAGGACATGTTAACGTTGGACGCAAATGTATTTGCGCCTTCATAGCTGGCACAGGAGGGATGTTACATGCACTTTAAAGCTGGTACATGGAGACGGTGGGGTACACGTTAGGGAACATTTCTTGACCATAAAATGTATATTTCCTCACTAGTCTATTCCTCAATTTACTCTTGATAGTATTCATGTGGCTGAATCCTATTCACAATCTGCACCAGATGCTTGAAATGTTGCGCAGACATCAACAAGGTGAGACACAACACTATACTGAGCAGCATTGCGTACAGTGAAATTCACCATGTCTTGAAAGGTGGTAAATAACCCACCCTTTACATGTTCTGCCACCACATATTTATAGTCTCTGTATTGTCGAACAACATCTTCTGGTGTTTCACAATCACCCAGGACCAAGACATTTTTATACTTTTCAACAAGTCTTTGTATATTCTCAGTCCCAAAATGAAAATGGGATTGTGTTGCTATTGCCTGGATTTCAAAACTTGCCCATTCTTTCAGCTCATCTTCAGGGAACTTTTTTGCATATGCTCACAAAGAAGGGAAACAAAAGACAAAATAGGCCCACTGTCAAATTCTTGCTTTTCCTTGTACAACACCATCATATTTCTCACATTGCTGCTCCAAAAGACAGTGTCCCCCAAATACTGTTCCTTAATTTGGCCAATCTTTGCACTTGTATACTGTACAGCTTCAACAGTAGTCAAATAACTTTTTTGGAACAGTTTGCACAAAGATGCAAATTCACTCAGAATGTCATTAAGTACTGCAAGGGAAATATGTAGTTTGAGTCATATAGCTTTTTATAACAATATTTAGCAACTGGATTATTTCTCTTCAACTGTCTCTTGCTCAAAGTACTTAAGAACAGCCTCATAATTCCGAATTAGTGCACCAACTGCAAAATGCCTTGAAAGCCACCTGACTTCATTCAATGGTCGAAAAGAGACCACTTCACAATCAGTGGCCGATGCCATTTCATCCAGCTTGGACTTTCCTGCGGGAGATCTGGAGAACACAGTGTAGACATTCCTCAATAATGTCTCCATCTCTTTAATCATTGAAACCCTCTTCCAGGCATCATCAACTCCCAAATCTTCTCGATGAGCGACACAATGCTGCTCAACTAGATGGGGAATGGATTGTGTAAGACAAGTAGCAACACCATTATTTTTACCCAGCATCACAGACACACCATTGGATGTGAACATGACCATTTTCATGAGGTCCAGTTCATTGGCAGTGTAGAATTCTTTCATATCAGTAGTGATAGCCTCAGCATTACAACTAGTCAGCTTCACTATGCCCCCAACAGTGTTTTGTGCTCTGTTGAGGTTACTGGTCAGAACTTGAAGTACAGGATGAGCATTTTTGTAACAGAAATATCTGTGCTTTCAATTATCAATGTCTGATACATAGTTCTTGCTCCTCCAGTTGTCTGGTATCTTCACATACAAAGCTAGGTTGTCATGTATGTCTTGTACCGATAACATTGAAGTATTCATCTTGAATGCCAGCAACGCATTGTTGATGAGAATCTTTATCTCCTTAGGCAGGGATGTTTGTCGTTCATCTACTTCCATTCTATTTGCTTTGTCAGTGGCATTTTCTGTCAGCATTGCCCGCATTTCAGGACCAAACCTGGCAGCAGCACTTCTGTAGCTCAATATCACCATGGCAGACTTGTGAACTTTGCTAATTATATGGCATTTCAGGTAATCCAGTTTCCAGCCATCACTCCATTTCTTCCCTGTAGAAAAGTCCCCAACAATCTTGGCTTCGGCACATGCTTTGCAAATCAAGCCCACGTCTGGACTGTATTGAAATAGTTCCCCAAGTTGAAAGCTTACCTTGCTTTGTGACTTCTGTGTCTCAGCCTCCACAATTTCTTTCATCCACTCTTCCTTGAATACAAGGCAACATTTCTTTCTTTGTGGTGAAGCATCACACTCTGCAGAAGGTACAGCTTTGCGCTTGAACATATTTGTGATAACTGCGTTTAGCCTGCTATGCCACAAAGCCTGCAAAATAAAGGAACATGGCTAAAGTTGATGCCTAGGCTCATGATTGCAATCTATCACATAATACTGAGGCATCCCCGGAAAAACGTAGAGTGTAATTACCTGGATTTTTCTGTCCACTGCCCTGCCCTTTCAAACTTAAATGGAGCACTGTCCGTAGAGCCTGCAATAGAAGTAAAGATTGTTGTAGCACATTGAGAATTTGTGATACAGCAATAAACCATGTGCACCATAAGGGAACTCTACCAAACAATGACCTGCTCTGCTTGTACTCATGTATTCCTGTTCAAATGTGTGGGGTACTCTCTGTAAAGCCTACAACAGAAGAACACATGGGTAAGGTATGTTGTTATACCAAAATGTACAAGATGCACCGCAGTTTAACTCTACCAAACAATTGCCTGCTCTGCTTATACTCATGTATTCCCGTTCAAATGTGTGGGGTACTGTCTGCAAAACCTACAATAGAAGAAAACATGGGTAGGTATGTTGTTATACTACAATACACAAGATGCACCACAGTTTAACTCTACCAAACAATTACCTGTTTGTTCTGCCTGTAATCACGTCTGCCTGTACAACTGGATTTGTAGCACAGTCTCACAGTGTCTCTGTGTAATGTGCATGCAATGTAAAGTGGGGTTAGGTAGATTGGGTGCATTCAAGTATAATAGATTGGGTTGGAGTGGGGTAGAGTAGCGTGGGGTAAGTGGTGTGAAGGGGAGTGGAGTGTCATGGCATGTTGTGGAGTGCCTTGGTGTGGCATGTCAGAGTGGAAGGGCATAGAGCGAAGTGGAGTGGTGTAAAGTGGAGTATGCATGGTGTGGTAGCGCGATTCGGTAATTTTACCGATTCGGTATAATAATGCCCCCTACATACCTATCACCTATTTACCGATCGGTAACGGCCGAAAATACCGATTTTCGGCCGTTACCGACCGACCTACATCTGGCCCTTGGTCCTCAATTTTGGTAAGTTCCTTCAAAAGATTGTTAAGGGTACATTCAATTTGGGTAGGGGGGATGTTGTTATAAAAATTTACCAACGCCATGTTTTGTAAGGGTCCCCACGATGTGATCAAGATTTGATAGTATTCATTGGTGATAAATTTAACATCTAGGGGTCCCGTATTCACTGATATGTAAGTGCAGAGGCCCCCCTTATATCTACCACTGGGACTCAGGATAGCTGGGGTAAAGAAGGTTTTATATCCCACAATATGAAGTTCTTTAATTGACCAGGTTTCCTGGGCACAAATGATGGTGTGATTTAATGTCATTAGCTGCCATAAAGGATCGTTAAGTTTGGCGGATAGGCCTGCAACGTTCCAGCTAATTATGCTGTTGGAGGGTGGACTTTTCAATGGCAGGCTAATCTCTGGAGGTTCAACCTGGGATGCTTCAACTGTTTCCCTAAAATTAACATGTATGATTGGCAGTTGTAGCCATTCCAGATTTGTGGTAACAGGTGCTTTTATTGGTTGTGCTAGTTGGATTATGGGCCTCACAGCGGTTTTAGAAGATTCAGAGGCTGGCTTGATGAGATGTCTTGAGACATTAGCATATTTATTTGGGTCACGGTTTGTGATGCTATTAACAGAGCTACAGCCTGTTACGAGCGCCGTGGTAATAGGCATGACCATGTTAGGTGCGGGTATTTTATCCGCTACACTTTACTCTTGATCAAACCTCATATCGTCCCTCACAGAGGGCTTATTAATGACAGTGTAGTTACCCAGCTCCACATTTGTTTGCAAAGGCAAAGACAAGAGACCATTTGGGTCCGTTGTCTGAACTAAATTATTGGATATAAATGGAGCCATTTGTTTCTCTGAAGTGAGTCAGTCTACACCGTCTAGACCTGTCAATACCTCATAACTGTTTCTAGTGGGAATATTAAGAACTGGGGCCCCCCATGTTGTTAAAAGGCAATTTGCTTTCTTGGGTTGATAGGGCTGGAGAGACCTTGGATAGAAGTAGCTCAGGTCGTGAATCTGGATGCCCTCCCCCTCGCTTTCCTGGAACCAGTCATTAAAGTGTTTTACAACTCTGCGGTCTCTAAAATTAATTATTATTATGTCTCCCTTAGAGTCTTTGGGCCTCTGACCTACCCATTTAAGCCTTCGGACATTCAGGATTTCCCCATTAATATTGGGGGGTAGCGGTCTATTATTCCGCAACCAGTGCATAACCTTGTTTTTAAGTTCCCAGTAGCTTTCTGGTTTCTCTTGAGGTAATTCTGGGACCCTGGTCAGTACAGCGACATACGGGGCTGCCTCTGGGGGGGATCAATTTGTAAAATAGGCCCAGTGTTCTTTCTGTAGAATAAGTCACCCCTGCGATTCTTGTGTGATGTAGTCCCTGCTCTAGTTTCGTTGCTCTCAATTCCCTCAGTCCTATGTAGTTCTGTTACCCTGGCGGTGGTCTGTATCTTTGCTGGAGCTATGTATAGGGATTCTAGCGGTGTAGTAGTCTTACTAATAGTATGTGTCACAGGGACTGGGGCGGGAGGTCTAATGCTGGTGTTAAGTGTTAGATCCTTCCGTAGGGCTGTGTTGGCTATAACAGCATCTTCTATAGACCCTAGTTGGGAGGTCACCCTCTTTAGTCTTTCCACAATTGGCAGGAACAGAGATTTCATTAGAATTTCAATGTTCTCTGACAGCTCCTGATTTAGGGACAGGGGCAGTGGGCCATGTTCTAAGTTTGTATTCGTGGGTACTTTTCCTACTCCAGTTGTTTCTTTTATTGGAGTACGGGAGTGTGTCTTGGTCTGTTTGGCCTGTCTCCCCACTTGGTTACTTCCCCCCCTTTTCCTTTTTAACGGGCGTCCTTTGGATGTAGTTTGGGCCCGCACCTTGTTGGCAACACCAGTATTTGGGGGGTTTAAAGGTGTGGGGTCTCCCAAGAGTAAGTCTATATCACGGTCAGCACTAGAGTCTCTACTGCTTGGGGACCTATTAGACTCGGAAGGCGATGTGACGTCTTTAAGCAAATGAGGTATACTAATATCACTGAGACGCAATCTCTCCTTGTCTGATAAAGATACCAGTGAGGCTGCTGTAAGTGAGGGGCTTATAGATATGCGTTTGTTCTGGAGTTCAGATGATATGCGTCGCTCCGTTATGGCAATCTCGTGCTCCAGCCTGGAGGCTGCTCTGATGATGAACTGATCGAGCGTTCCCTTTACTGACCCTCCCACCGATGATTTTCTTCCCTTCAGAGCCCTCGGTGACATAATTTCTCCCTGTTTTTAAGTCAAGGACTTAAGCAATAAGAAATGGGCAGCAGAGATCCGAGTCTACTCGATCAAAACAGCAGCGACAATACACAGAGTGAAAGGAACAGGTCTCCAAATGTTGGGATTAAGTTTCACAGTACCTTAGTTTCCATAGGGCGGTGGAGTCAGGTTAGTAATGGAAAGGGTATGGCCCAGCCCAGTCTCCTCAGGCCACTGAGGGCCACAGAGGGCCCGCCCTTTGCCCGGGCTTCGCGAGGCGGGGCTGACGCAGTTCTTATGCGCCTCCTGGCGCGGTCTCCTGGTGCGCGTTGCGCATGGGCTGCTGGGTGTTGAAGTCCCCTGGCCCGCACTCCACTCGACGTCCGCACTGGTGAAATTGAGTGAGGCAGCGGGAGGCAGGCAGGTGGTTCTGGCGGCTTTCTGCTGTGTAGACAGGACTGTTTGGCTGTTGGCAGGTAGGCTGGCTGGCAAGCCCAACAGGGGCTACAGGATCAATCTGGCAAGCTTCCCCCTTTACCTAGTTTAACCGACCGAATAAGGATAATGGAACGCATAAGATTAGCACTTTCGTGATGGGTCAACAAAAGCCACATCTCAGTTGGTCAAATTTCTCAGACGAAAAGGCATATCATCCTTATCTTGGGGGTAGCTTGCCCATAACTGCATTAACCATCACCGGACTAAGCTTCATACCGCTCGGTCCGACTGGAAGCGACGCAACACCAGGGGCCCCGTCCTGGAAATTGCAGGTGATATAGTGAACCAAGGCCCTAATAACCCCAATTGCGAAGTTATACAGGGGCCTCAGTTCAGCAACAGGAATTGCCCCCGCACGAGGATGCGGGGTAAATCCAGCCAACACAGGCCAGGAAGCGCCTGGAATGGACAAAGGACCTAATATAGCCGCCGTTAAGCTGTGGGGGAGGGCGCCATTAAACCAAACACGGTGCTGCCAAGCAGAAATCGAAACATCCAGTGTTCTGTACAGAACATATTCCGCGGGCATGGGTGTGTGAGTATAAGTTTCAAATACCTGAGTAGCCGCATCCACTGCAGGAAATGTCACCCATGAGTAGAAAATCTCAAACGGGTATGCTACCTCAGCACTCACCACCAAAATAACTGCCATGCCCTCCAAGGAGACATTATACGCCTGCAAATGATTGTGGACTGCAATGCGAGTATGCTGCTGTATGTTAACGTCTCCCATATCGACACAGAAAGAAAAGGTACAATGTAAAACAATGTAGCACAACTGGGTAGTAATTCAAAAGGAAACCGTTTTGAAAGAATCAAGCTTGAAAGGACCACTGTAACTATAGGTAGGTTTATCCGTCACCACTGTTATCCAGAAACAATAGTGAGGGGGTTATGGACTGATATAAGCACTACTCAAGTGTCTTGTAAATAAGACCACCATCGTTAGGGCGCCATGCTGCAGGGATTCTGCTCCTACACAGAACTGTGCACAGAGACTTAGGACCTCAGTGAATTAGGGTGTGCCAAAACTCACCTTAGTACCCAAACTCCCTACCAGACTAACATCAGTGTCTCATTGGCTCTTCGGCCTATAGCAAAAATAGCAATGATTAGACAACCCAGAACATGCGACTTTGATTACCTCAGGTAATGTGGAAAACAAGAACACGCTTTCATTACACTCTCATACCAGTCCAAAACATGGAGTAAAAGGAGACACAAGCAAGTTTGAAATATTTATTTCTAACGCCGTGATCTCAGGTGCGGCATCTTAGCTAATACAAACAGACATATTATTAGAAACAAGATTGTCAGCATAGTTACTATTCCATAAAATACGAAGGGAGAAAGCATGTTATAATGCTAAATGGAAACAGGTTTAAAATATACCTATATTTCACCCTCCCTTGCTAGTAGGTTATTTTATGACTACAGAAGGTCCCTTAGGCTTACATAGGCAGCCCCATACCTCTGGTATTAGCAGAAGTGGATCACATCAAGTGCAAGAGTGAAGTAGTGTGGCTCACTGGTTAGAGGCGGCAGACCCGAGAGCAGAGGACGGCCTGGGACCAGGGTTCGATTCCCGACGCGGCAGGTTTCTGGACCAGGGTCAGCGGACTCGATAATTCTCTCGCCTCGGTGCCCACTCTGATCAGCGATCACACTCGGCAACTCTGGGCATTAGCTTGCCTCATCTTCACTAACGGCCCCACCAGACCGCCGGGGATGCCTGGTCTCACCCTGGAGATACCCATTAAGGGACCATCTCTCAGGGAAGCCAGGAAGGGTTTCGCAGCGGTCGAAGCGCGGAGGTACCCCTTCGGGAGTGATTCCAGCGCTATATAAGCACACAATTAATTAATTAATTAATTAACATGAATACTTAAATAAAAGCACACAATCTCCCCCGCAGCCTCGCTTTACTAATAAAAGAATACAGCAAACAAACAGTTCAGGGCTATACGAAAACACACGCGCAAGAAACAAAAGTACAGCAAGTGGCCAACACATATCTCCTCTCCCGAGTGTTCGCTGCAAAGTGGTCACTTCCGCCGCCGTCCTCCGCAATATGGAACTGCCTGTTTTTCGCGCCTTGCGCCTTTTAAAAGTGGTGGCGACGCAAATACTCTCACGGGATGTGCAGTCGGTGTGCGCTCCATACATGGCACTGCGCGCTCGGGGGTAGAGAAGTGCGCGTGGGCGCGCGCCTTATTGGGAACAGTGGTTGGGAGTGAAAAGTAGTGGTGACTAGAGCAGATTTTCAATACGATCTACATAAATTGAAATAACATGGCATAAATTCCAAACATTCCTTAAAATCGGGAACTAATGACTTCTAGCTCATCCGTACAACGTGCACAATGCTGCTGCTCACAGTGAACTCACCTAAAATTCCAATTCACGTCCTGAAGATCGGAGGAACCACCAGACGCGTAACTGTGTAAATAACAAGCACACGTGCCAATGCAGTACACATTGAAACGTCCATGAAAACAATAGTAGGACTGAAGCAGATATACAGACAGCGGCGGCCATATTAGAGTAGAGAGTTGTACGAGTAAGGAGTGGAAAAGATTACACCCATAATCGCAAAGATGACGCACCACATGGTGAAGAAATCGTGGTAAATAAATATCCGCTAGTCGTCATGGCTTCCAAAAGGAAATAAGTAATTAGAATAAAAGAGCACTTAGACCCCACGAGATAATGAAGACGACCATGTGGGGCAAGAAATTCAAGGGATGCGGTAATATGAAAGTATGGAAAACAATGTGTCAATGCTACCACGTGAAAGTTTAAAAACGAAGCTGAAAACCAAAAAGATAGCGGCCGTATTAGAATAGGTAATCCACCCTGGCCATAAAGTTCCATATAGTAGCCAATAGGTAGAATACTAAAAAGGTCCTTAAATAAATACAAATCCAAAGAGGAGAAAAAGAAATAAGACACAAGAAAAGAGTGTGAACAAATAATATCAGACAATCATTTGATGTCCATGATATAGAGCACATGCATTACAACATTTAATCTGTCTGCATTGCAACACAATAGCAATCCTTGTGCTCATATTGCCACAATAGATCTTAAGTACTTGGTAAACCAAACAGTGAATTATTGAGCAACATTGGTATATAACTTTCACAGTAAAGCAAATATAGGAGACATGTGAATGATTAGGCTAATGATGGAGGATCACTTGATGTACATAATGCAAGACACATGTAACAAAATAGTCAATCTCCCCGCATTGCAACTCATCATTAATATATGTGCACCTATTGCCACAGTGTAATCTTAAATGTTTAATAAACAGAGAGTAGGACATTGAGCAACATTGTGTTTATAACTTTCACTGAAAAGCACATATTCAAAGACACATGCAGAAGTATCTAACAATATTGCAATCACTCTAACCGCAATATGGTATAAACACATGGATTATCATTATCTGCTACACTCACATATGGGAAGCAATTGCCCATCTTATAGATGTTTTTAACAACAGAATATGATGGAATTGCATTCCTCCAAAGTGTTGAGACCCTTATGGATGCTATTGCATCGAAGGATACAATGACATTCGGTTTTATTCAAGATATTCGCAATACTGCCGCCCCTGGGAGTTTTTTTAATCACTTCACTGACCTGCCATCGCAGGTCAGATGGTGCATGGTTGTGTCCCAGAAAATGAGACACTAGGGGTGCATGTTCAGTTTTACATCTGATTTGGCTTTTATGTTGTGCCAAGCATGCTTTACGTTTTTGCGAAGGTTATGGCAGATGGGTCTATGAATTAATTGTTTGGTATTGAGACTAGAATCACACATCAAACAATTTACACATATACAATGGGCAACAATTTTGTTCAAACCCCTTAATGTGGTAAAATCAGGTCAAATCAGATGTCTCTATGCTAGGTAAAGCAGCACGAACAAGATGATCTCCAATGTTTTTGCCCCTTTTGAATGAAAACAGGGGCTGTTCACTCGTAATACCTGTAGATAAAACTAGTGGCCAATGTTTTTTTAATAATGGTGGTAATTTTGTTACTTTGTGTATTGAAGGTCGTCACGCAAGGTATACGGTTCATTGTTTTACATGCCTTCCGAGTAAGGAGGAATTCATGATGGTTCTACCATGCTCTCTTTAATGATCTTTTTATGAGTTTCTTAAGGTAACCACAATGTTGCAATTTTTTGGTGAGGATTTCGGCTTTTCTGAAGCAGTCCTCCTTAAAAAAACAACGTTATCAAAATAAGTATTGTTCCCAGAGTCATAAATAAAAGTGCATTCAAAATCATGGACAAACAGAATAACAAAATTGGGGTATAAGAAGCCCCCATTAAGTGCCCTTGACCAGTAAATAATAATGTCCATCAAACTCAAAACAATTACGGTTAAGAGAGATGGTCAGCCATTCAATAATGAAATCAGTCGGGACCATGACTGGACCCGGACATCTGTCTAAGTCTCTTCTGATGACTTCAATGCCCTCAAGTTGGGGAATATTTGTGTATAAGGACTCTATGTTCAAACACACCAAATATTTGGTTTCAGGGGAAAATGCATTGTTTCAAGTTGGGAACCATTATCCCCACTATAATGTACATAACTGCGAGTATTGACGGCTAAATCTTTTATAAATACGTCAATATATTTACAGAGTGGTTCCAGGACCGACCCACATGCGGAGACTATGGGTCGGCCTTGAGGATTAACCAGATCCTTATGCACCTTTGGAAGTGTGTAAAGGACAGGGGTTCTGGGAGATTTAGAGTTTAGAAATGTAAATTCCTTATTGCTAAGAAAACAAGACAATTTAGCCAAAGATGTTGCCATTACAATTAATTGTTTTATGTCAGACAAAGGATTGGCTCTCAGAATAGTATAATGATTTATATTATCAAGTTGACGTCTGATCTCAGACTTGTATTTGTCATGGGGTTGCACGACTATACCGCGGTCCTTATCAGCGGGCTTTATAATGACCTCATGATTTTGTTTGAGGGCACGGAGCACTTGGCATTCAGTCAAAGAGATGTTATAAGAAATATATTCAAACTCTTCATTCAGAGCCGTGATTTCCTTTAGACTAGACTTGAAGGCCAACAGTTCAAAGGGCATCTTATTTGTAGGAGTGTTGAAAACTGAGGTCTCAGTCCAGATGGATTAAAGAAAAACCAAAGGGAATGATGGACGGAGCGTTGACAATACAAGCACTCACCCCCAGTCAACTGATCTGGGTTTAATCCATCACCGGTCCTCGGAAGCTTGTTTCCGGTCCAGGGAAGGCATGGCTTGGCAGTTCGGGCTGGACTGTTCCCATGAGGCACAGGGTCAGACTGATTTGCATATAGCCATGTCTGAACTGGGGTGGCAGAGTGGGCTAAAGAACGGTGATGGATTAAACCCAGATCTTTTGACTGGGTGTGAGTGTTTGGTTGATTCAGATGCTCCGTCCATTACCACCCCCTTTTGTACCGCTTTTGGCCGCCATAAGTGTGGCAGGGTATGCTCAGACGTGAGTCCCTTGCTCACTTTGCCACTGGATTCAAGCAAGCCGAGCTGAAGGCGGCTGGAATGCCAGAAACCGGTCCTCGGAAGCTTGTTTCCGGTCCAGGGAAGGCGTGGCTTGGCAGTTCTGGCTGGTCTGTTCCTATGAGGCACAGGGTCAGACTGATTTGCATATAGCCATATCTGAACTGGGGTGGCAGAGTGGGCTAAAGAACGGTGATGGATTAAACCCAGATCTTTTGACTGGTTGTGAGTGTTTGATTGATTCAGATGCTCCGTCCATTACCACCCCCTTTTGTACCGCAGATGGATTAAAGGCATCACTAATACTGTTGTTGAAAAAAAAAGGCTTTCAAACTTAGTTTTCGAAAAAAACTGCAGCAGTTCCATTTGGATCTCAAAGAGACAAGTTTTTTCAGTAGGAACAAAACTGAGCCCTTTACTCAGAAGAGTTATTTCAGCTGAAGACAGTGAATGGTTAGACAAATTGAAGATGGGAATGGTGTCAGGGCAAGTATCCATATTGTCTGTCTCATCTATCGGGGTGGACCCCACTGGTAAAATTTCCGGCGGGTCTGTCGTCCCCCTGCCTGGAAGGTCCATTGTTGTGGGGAAGGTCTGGCTTTCACCCGACCTAATCCTCTACCACGTTGTTCTAAAAAAGGATTATATCCGGATGTTGATTACCCTTGTCCAGGATTGGAGCTGTTGTCAGATTCGTCAGCGGAACTAGCAGAAGAATCTGAGAAAGTAATTGCTGTGTTTCTCCTGAATCGACCCCAAGTTTGATCATTCTCTGAGTACTGTTGCTTAGGCTGAGAGTAAAAATCATCCAGTAGATATGGATGGGCCTTTACTTGATCAAAATTAGCAATGTCCCTTTGGATATATATATTTTTTTTTGTGCAGCCAATTTTTATAAATTCGTCAATAGTTTTATTCACTTTTTCAAGGGCAGTTTTTGCATCAGCTATCACATTACCCTCTTTCAAGCATCTCTCTAAGTCAGCAATGATTTCCAGCTCTTTCATACTGTGCTCCAAAGCAGGGTCTATTGCATGGACTAGCCAATGTCAGGAGCAAGTAACACCTATGTGACTAAAGCCTTTTCTGAATTTAGGATAGTTGGTGAAGATTACGGGGTCATTGCGAACTTGCAAGCCCACCGGTATTACATCTTTTTTAAAATATTCGGTCATCATCAGTGCGTGTAAGGTGGTACGAACATGCTTCTTCCTGCATTGCTCAAGTTAATCAAGCAATGCTTGTGACTTTCGGACGACTTGTGGCACGGCTGTAGGCCCTAGTATAGAAGGACCACTTTTTATTTCAGAGATATATTCCTCCGAGTAGGTTGGAATATCAACATTGGCCATAATAATTTAGGCAAATGTCGAGGCAGAAAGCCCTCACAGCAAGCAGCTTTACTGAAATGGTTATGGAAACAGGGGCAACCCTCACAAACCTGAACCATGGGTAAATACTGGAATCCTAACAAGGGTTCAAGGTAACAATACAAACAAACAACAAACTACACATTAAGATACAAAAATTATGTCAATTTAATAGATCAATAAAGAAAAAAAGAGAAAGAGAAAAAGGGGAGAGAGAGGGAAACCCATGTACTACACAATTAAGTTTGAAGATAATTTATAGCAAAACATGTAAGACAATGGCGCTCAACACAGTACACACACAATAAAAATGATCAACAATACAATGTGTAATCGAACAGGTGGATGAGGGAAGGGATTATAATAGATAGGAATTTCATGACAAAACTGAAACAACACAAAGCTTAACCATGCGTCCTTCATCAATTACCGCCACATACATGCGTCAACAACGTTTCGACCATTGTGGACATTCACAGTCATCATCAGGTCAGAAAAATAACTATCTGGGCGTCCAGAACAATTAGATAAGACATCTCAAGACAAAAAAAATATGTGTACATAAGCATCACAGAGAGGCTAAATGTATTACAACTTACATGAATCAGTGTAAATCTCTGAGTAAACATAATAAGCAAAAACAAAACAAAAGAAGTGAAAAAAGGAAAAGGGAAAAAAGAATGGGGGAAGTTTCCGGATAACAAGTATACTAAATATCACCGCACAAAATATGTGAGGAAATGAATCCCAATGTGAAATAGCGACCTTCCCCAAAGAATAAGATATTTTTTAAATTTCACCTATTCAAATGGGGAAGAAGAAGGTGCAACCAGAATTACGGCAATGATTCAAAGGATGCCAAGAGATTGGATGAATAATCACTAGCTGTGGAAACAATAGAAATAATTCAAGTTCCCAGCCAACTTGTATTACAATGCAAAAAATGACAATGAAGGTGTCAATTGCCATACTCACATTCAAAAGTGAAGATAGTATGCACTTACCTTCCCCCTGAAATCTGTCCGAGGCCGCCAGATGGGCATCGCCATGCAAGCTGCCACGCAACATATCCTTTCACTTTGGGGGTCCACGACCAAACCCACTCACACAGGGTGGTTACACAAACTCTGGTTCACCTTGGGCATGGAACGTATTCAGGCTACTCTCTCTCAGACTACAGCCACATTTCAAAAGGCCTGGCAACCATTCATATCACTGCTATCCAAGGAATTCAACGAAATTACCTGTCCCAAGTACTTACGACTGTTACGCCTTACTGAACCGGCGACTGGCACCTAATCACTTCACGGGTGCGCAGGGCATATTTCTTTCTGATCCATAAACAATGGACCTATAACACACGGCACACTGGTTGGGGAGGAGGGTGGGGGGTTGGCTGGGGGGGCGGGGGGGTTTTGTGGGGTTGGATTGTTTTTAAATTGTTGGCCAATATTGTCGCCTTGTGCCTCTTCTGCATCACCTTGCTCTTATCGCATGACCACGTCCGATGCCAATCTTCCTTAGCACTATATGGACACGCGATTACCACCTGTGATTGGTCTATCTATTACATGCACATTGTACTGCGATGCTTTATTATGCTTTCTTATGGCTCAATAAAAAAACATTTAAAACTAAAAGTGAAGATAGTGAAGAGATCGTACCATCATCATTTATTGGGGCATAAAATCAATTATCCCACATGAGAAAATTAGGGCGACCAACCAAGAATTCAAGGAATTAAGAGACTGAAAAGGAATGTTATTATAAAAAACTATTATAAAAAATAGCAGTGTCCTAACGTGAAAGCAAATTATATTATTCGAAGCATACTTACAGCCAATACAATTGGCAGTGAGCAAATCCTGCAACTGGTAATCCTCTCAAAATTAGTGACCATTTAGTTATGACTAGAGAAAATAATAATGTGTAATTAGAGTTATTATAATGAGAATGCAAAGATCAGAACTACTGACTCACGGTCTATCATATCACCTGTGTAGCACGTTCAATTCGTTAGGCGCAGTCAAGATAAAGCGTTTGGGACATGGGCAAAAAATTCATGCATGCCCCATGGGCGTCAAAACTGTTTGTACTCACCTGGATACATGAGCAACCTTCGCCGATGCCCGGTGGAGCTGTCATATTCAGCTAAAGAGGAGTCTGGCCCTGGTTTCACCCCATCGGCCGTCACCTGCCCAGCCGGACATCAGTCATTGTTTTCCTTGTTTTTCCAGTTGTGTATTCCCTCCCTCCCCATGTGACTCTTTCATTTAAGTGATGTAACTATGTAACTTGTAACTCATGTAAAGCGCTCTGATACATTCGGGTCGAGTTGCGCTATATAGAACTTTTTAAATAAATCAATTGCTTAGGAGAGAAATCCTCAAAATCGCAGAGGAAGGAACAACCTGTGCCCGGAAGCCCCTCCTGCATTCCGCTGGAGGTGCCCCCAGTGTGCATACACATTATTTTCTCCCTTAGTGAACACTCTGTTCATCATTCATTGCAGAGGAAGATGAGTCCCATTTCTCCATAGATTATATTTATTTATTGGGGAAGGACGCCTGTGCTTATTGGGACTCCTTTCATTTCCTGTGCACATAAATACCTGAATTCCAAATGATCATTTCATGTGTACGCGACTACTCATTTACCTTCAAGGAAGATGAGTCCTATAGATTCCCTGTAACATAATAGCGGAGGACTCCTTTGTCAATGCGGACTCCACTTACTTTCTGCAGATGTCCACACTTTACTCTTGGATAGTTCCTTCTTTTTCTGTGGGATTTCCATTTAAACTCCTGGGAGATGGCGCCTGAATCCCCAGAGTTTACGTTGTCATCGGCTAGTTAGTCTGCCTCCTTGCACACTCCATCAGAAGTGCTGGAGTGCTAATTCTGTGTAACTAGCTGAGGTTTTTTACAGTTAGGAGACCGACATGCCACCTTTCCAGAGACAGGTGTCCAGGGTCGGCAGGGCCACTGGAATAATGGGGCAGGGAAGGGACAAATTACTCAACAGGTTTTCTCTAAATCATGTGGCAAGAAAAAAGAAAGTGTGTGGTGTAATGTGGCATGTTATAGTAGTATTACTTTATTATTTTGCCGTTGTTATACTTGTTAATAATGTCTGGGCATAGATTGCACCTCATTAAAAAAAAGTTCAGCTCCCAAGTATAGTAATAAACAACAGAAAGGTGACAAATAAGCCTTTGTAAAGGGTATTCCACTGCACAGCCACACATGTTGCTGCGTTTTCAGTAACATTTAAACCGCTTGAACTAGAGACAATTTTTTTGTTTGTTAAAATCTGCAGATTATGCAGCAGATCATGGATTATGCGGCAAATGCGGCAAAGGTATACTTAAGCCACAAAATGCTGCTGCTGCACAATCGCATAATTCAAGTGTTAGGCAGAGCCTGGTGGGTTGGTCCCACAGATAAGTTTGTGAGCCTGTTCTAAGGCCAAGCGGGTAGATTTTTACTGTTTATTTCTCTAATGTTAAAACAATAATTGCCTACAGCAAGCACAAATGCATGCCGTCTCCTATACTATGGCCAGGGACTGCCGGAGGACCCCCTCCCTTCCGTTAACAAACATTATTTACCAGGACATGAGAGGGATTTTTTGGAGGCGGGGGTTCTTACGACCCCCCGGCCGTATTTATTAAAACATACAAATAAATCAAAAACTTAAATAAACAATATTTACACAATTACGCAGAAAACGTTCCATGACATTCTATTACAATTGATATATACAGATATCAGATGGCTAACTTTGACATACTTCTAGTACAAGGTATTTCCTATCCGAATCTAACGTATCAATTCACATTTTACAATATTTCTTTTCTGCGTATCCTATTTGGGCCTAAGGCAAGGTCACTAACTGGTGTCAGATCCTTATCACTTAAACCACGCCCTCCTGTTGGAGTGCGCATGCGCAGAGGGCCCGTTTACAGCGAGGGTACTTCCCCCCCGGTTACCCCTGTACGCCCTATTATCCACACCCTTCCGTCGAAGTGCGCATGCGCAGAGGGCACGCTTTACCGTGAGGGTACTTCCGACCCCCGGTTACCCCTGTATGCTCTATTAACTCCATTAAAGAGGGCCCTTGCATCTCTGTAACATTTACTGGCATCATTGTGCACGTGAGGGGTGGCCAACCAGCCTAGAGAAAGCTTGACTCTCCCCTCCCCCGCACTCATGTAGCCAACAGGCTGTAACTGCCCCTGGAGTTTTAGGAGAGACCACTTGTCCCTCCCTTTGGGCGACCCCATTCAAGAATGGCGCCGCCCCCTAAGGACCTTAAATTAACTGGTCACCAATCATGACCTTACCACCTGACCAAGGAATAGCAATAAATACGACAATTGATGACCTGTAAACGGGATAAAGTTCTACTGAAGAAAAACGTATTAGTCAGACACTCTTGTCATCTATAAACATTTGTAACAAAACTGTGAAAACCTTCATAACACACAATACCAATCATCTGCTTCAGGGGATGGTGGGTGGGGAAAAAGAATTACAGCCTCCTAGAGGCTTGTGGAGCAGGCCCTGGCGGCGGAGTCAGATAGGCAGAGTCCCCGGCTCCACGGCCTTTTAACCTCTTATCTGTCAGGCCGGATCTAACCGGCCTGGCCTTTGTTCCATAGTGACCCGGAAGTGATTCAATCACTTCCGGGTCACTAGGGGATTAGCTTCTGACAACCATATAACATGACAACTTCGCTCCCTCAGAATAAAGAGTATATCTCTAGAGTCGTGTGAAAACAATAGACAACTATTTCACTCAGTCAATCGTGCATGCTTAATTTCACCAGAGTGCAGAGAAATAGAGAGACGGGCGTTTTCAATAAAAGGTGTTATTTCATTGAGCAGTCTTCTTTCTCATGCAAGAGAAATGAATTGCCACAATTGCAATACATAAAGTAAAGTGCGTACAGTAAAAGTAGTATTATGAAATAATACTGTAAAAGCATTGATATGGTTTCTGAGCCATATAATACTTTAAAATGGATAAAATATATACATCCATAAAAATATTGACTAACGAACTCAACTGGTGCTTCTAAGATACGCCTACCCCGGTGTACCTAAGCCTAATACGTGGGAAGGAGTAAGTGAATTGCAGTCTTAAGTTAAGTTAGGTTTTTGCCAAGAATCTGAATCAAGAATTCTCTCTAAGGTTTTAATCAGCTCCGTACCTTGGTTATAGAATGAAGGAGGTCTTGTATCTCGTTTCTCAGGACTCAATCTCCCAGCAACCAGCGAGGGCGACTTGGGAACACCGGAGCTAGATTTTCTCGGCTGGAGTGAAAGACAGCGTCTCTCTCAGTGCGTCGAAAGGGAGGGGCGGCTTCCATCGGCTCTTGCAACAGCTGGGCTCCCGGGTAAGTAGAACGTCGCTCTGCTCCCAACCACCGTGTGTTTGCTTAAGGCAACATTGGTATATTTATACCTGAAAGGTGCCGGGTTTGACGTAAGGTAAGACATAAGACGTCACTAAGAACTAACAGTTCTTTCTGGACTCCAGGAGTTCTTGTGCAAATCAAAACAAAAGCAGGGGGAATTCCCGGGCTGCTGGAGGCTTGGTTTGTTTAAAGAATGTGTTGTGCTTTCTAGGAGTCTATGGGAGTAGCCTTGCCGTATTTGGACTGCATGGGCTATTACTAAATATGGATATGATTCCTATGCCTTTATAAGGATATTATTTGCTATAACCACATAAGGGCATGAATCGGGAATATCGAATTAGGGTCCTAGATAGAAACACAACACCCACTCCACGTATTAATGTCCATCATTACTAAATAATAAGCAATATTAAACATATAACGATGCATGTGTGTTTTCCAACCCACCCCAAAATACATAAATTGCATTTGAAATGGTGTATGGTTTATACACCAAAATGAGTATTGGTACTGTACGCTTTTTAAGCAGGGTTATCATTCAGTTAAATGCATATATATATCAGCCGAATGAATTGCGAAAATTACACATGAAATGGCTCTGTTTACAGAAAAGAAGGTCGAGACCATTTCATCACATATTTAAAAAAAAAATGCTGTACATCCGCTAGAGGCTGAGGTAAAATATTGTCTCTAGTGTCTCCAAAAATAGAAGTTCTGTTCTCTAAGAATAGTTCTTTTTTAAGCAGAGTACCATGTGCCAGAAAAAAGGGTAAATATTTTTGAAGTGAAAGAAAAAAACAATTTCGCTTTCAGGGGAAAAATATAAAACTGAAGGCCGAATTCAGAGTTCAGGGAACGCTGTGTGCTTGTTGCTTTTAAAAGTTATTCTCGTTGTTCAGGGGAGAACATCATATCAGATGGGCTTGCAAAAAATTGGTCTACAACATCAGGTAAAAGTTCGACCAAGTTCGAAAATGTTTTAACTGTGCAGTTGTGAGCGTGATTGCTATCATCGATGTTTGGATCAGCAATGCTCACAGAAGGTTGTACCTGTTTGGTGCTGCTTTCCTCTCGTACTTCACCGCCACCTATTCGTAATGGTGAAGTCTCAACGAATGCCGTCATCAGAATAGGTAGCCGCTGGGGACAACACGTTGCATGAGTCGTTACCGGACAAAGCAAAGTATCGATATCCATCGGTACTGCTGATGGTAGTGTAAGACAGACGTCCAACACGCATTCTTCTCCGCATAGCAGACATCTAAGCACAGGTAAGATGCAATCTTGCCAGATTGGTCTGAATGAAAGAAACCAAGTTGCACTCAGATCTCTTAGCCGGGCTAATCTGAGGACCTTAGTGATTTTATCTCGGTAGTGTATTGCTAGGATCGTCTCTTTCATTGTTGCTGGAGTCTTGTCTGTGGCTTGGCTTGCCATATCGGAGCAGAAGGAACAAAAATAAAATTCCTGCTACGAGTCCCAAAATTAAAGGTAGGCCGCCAAAGACAGAAAGGACAAAATTTGGGAAGATGCCCAGAACTGTTTCAAATGGTGTTAACAGTCCCGAAACAATTGTCTTAAATACATGTGCGATGCCACTGGTATCAGACATGTTTAAAATTTTACTTAACATTTCTACGAAATGCACGGGGCAATTCATCGATAAAAGGGTAAGTATCTCTGCCACTGTCCTTGCAACTTGCAGATCATACGTTTCTTTGGATGAGGTCAAAGGCACAGTAGTCTGTAAAAGAATAGACTTCATTCTGCTTAAAGTATCAATTCAAATAGAAGAGATATTCACATAAGGCCATATTGCCGCCTCCATGTCTGGATTGCTGTTTGGATACAATACTTGCATACAGCAAATGATCCTGGATGTAACGGTTACGAGATAGGATTTTCCTGGCACCATTCCACAACAGCTGTGGCCATTTATTAGAATGTAGCTGCCGTTGGATAGCTGTCTGAAAAATGGCTCTATCTGTGTTGCAGGAGTGCCTTGCAGGTGACATGAAAGGTTATTTGAAGACCCTTCGCAGGCTCCATGCAAGTTAATACCTTGACACAGAAGTGTTCCGCTTAGTGATTTTTTTACAATTATTACCACTAAGGAATACCTCCTTTTTCCTTTTACTATAACATTTGTGTGTGTAAGGTAAATCCCAGGTTGATTTGATGTATCCTTTACCCAACTTCTCATACTGGCCTGCTGGTATATATTCTTGCCAATATTTAAACTGGAAAGTTGTTATCGGAATTGTAATTGTTCAGTGTATTATCCATTCAATGACAGGTCTCTCTGACATTGTCAATGGTAATCTCTCGAGTTTTTCAATGCTCAGAATCGTATAGTCTGCTCCTTTTTGTGCCAAACTGATTTGTTTATCAGTAAGGTTAAAGATAGAAAATAATGATGTTATGTTGATTAGACGCCATGGCACGTAGCCTGAACGTAGGTTTTGCAACGTCCAGCCAAGCTGTACAATAGAACGCAATTGGGACTGACCATGTTGTAACATTAGCAAGTCTTGCTCTATTATATCAAAGGCAGAGAATACAATGCTGTCCAGTGAATATATTCTGGAGGACAGTCGTTAACCCATTGTCCACTACAGAAAGTGATTTTTCCAAATTTATACAATCAATTTCTCGTATTTATTCCGCTGTTTCAATTTGCATTACTTTCCAAGCTTCGTTGTATGCAGCGTATATACCGGCCGTTATGAAACGTTTTTGACGCTGTTTGCGAGGTCCCATTATGAAATCTCGCAAGTCAGCACCTTCTTTAAGTAAAGTCAAGTGTTGCTTAATTTCAGCCAGTGTGGATTTCTGGAGCCACTCAAGGCATAGTTTCCCTACACTGTATGTTGTAACTATCCCTGGATGTTGTCTCTGGGAATATCTTGGGTCTGTCCTGGTCAGTTCGAACCCCTGTGTTTTGTTCAGGAATCTATCTTGACAGTTATTTGTGTCTGTGGGCCAGATCAACCATTTTTTCCAATCAGGATTTGTTCTGTTTTGGTGAAAAATATGGGATACGTCTATTTCCACATCCGTAGTGCTATTACTATCAGGTATGGGTTTCGGAATAGATGGTTTATTTAAGTCTTTTATCTTAGCTAAACCAAGACAAGTAGTTTGTTGAATGGTATCATTCAGGAATATTATTTGTTCTGGGATCATGCAGGCTCTAAATAATGATTCTAGACCTTGTACCTGCCAGTCTTTTGGACCCCAGATGGTTTTGTTTCAATGTTATTTTTCCAAAATTCAAAACCAAATGTAGACATTTTGTCATAGCATTTTTCAGAATAAATCAATTTAGTATTTGTCAACATTGTTTTCATTCCTGTCTTATTTAACATTTTAAAATAAAACGTTTCTGGATCACTGTTGTTAAACCCTGAGAGGTATGGAAATTTCTCATAAAATGTTTTCGAGCTTCCTTTTGGTGGAGTTGGACAATGTTCCCATTGATTATAAGTAAAAACATTTCTAGGTTGAGCAGATTTATGCAAATAGTGATGGCCATAGTGATTGTAACAGTATAATTCTTCATAATTTGATGAACCCTGCAAATAATCATGTTCTGTGAATTTAGCTGACATTACTAAATCTGACATCATATTATTAATATTGTCAAAGTCCCAATCATCAGAGAAAGTACTTGGTATCACAAAGTCACTTAAGGAAACCTTAAACTGGTGTGGATACTTCAATAGCTCAATCGGGTCATAGATTTCATAATCAGTTCTGTCCCATGCTACCCCACCGGGTATTGGATTGGCTGTGATGTTCACTGATGACAGTTCTCTTTTCTCGATGTGAGAGTATCTGTGAGACTTCAGGACCAAGTTGATGTTCTGACTTGCTGTGTCCATTGTACTTTATTTTCCATCAATGAATTGACCCAAGCATAAAACCATGATGAGCAAAAGCAGGAGGAAAAGTACACCTAACACCGTCCAAAATTCAATCCATGGTGAAATCAGATATGTTTCTTTTAGTTGGTGATAAAGTTCGGTCATTTTTTCTTTGAAAGTTTTTGTTGCTGGCTTGTCGCCATGTTCACTTGGATCATCGGAAAAAAGTCATCAAAGTTGATAAAGTAGCCAGATGCAGTTCTGTAAATTGGTGGGATTGCTTCCGGATTTCCATTGATTTTTGCATTTTCTTTTGTTACATTTGTATAGTCCGAGGCTACATCATTGTAGATTGGTGTATCTTCATGAACTGTTGCAATTTGGGTTTCAAGAGGCACAAGTTCCATGGCTTTGTTGCATAGTCCTTTTTTATTTACTGCAGGTTTATCAAATGTGATTAGTCTCTCAGTTTGAACCTCTTGGATTGTAGCAAACTTTGGTCTTCTGCTATTTCTTGGGAGTCCACTGGGCCTGCTATTTATTATCGGCCACATGTTTGTGGTTTCACAAGGTCGATGGATACAACTCGGTTCTCCTTTTTATCAGCAAGGGGTGGTAGTACTACTGATCTTGTTCCGCTGACAGCTAAGACAGGTACTGCTTTTCTGTAAGAAGGCCCAAATTCCTTCTTCACCGCGATCTTTTCTCTGACCAGATCCCCAATCTTTGGAATCTAGACAGGTCTTGCTGGGACAGGTGGTTCTTCAGTGGTTGCTGGCTTAAACTTTATGTTACTTAGACACTTTCTTGTTTCATTCAAGTCCTGTAAAACAGCCAAATGATCTTTGATATCAAAGGTTTTTTCTTCTACCACTGAAGTTTGACGATCTAAGTCCTGGATAATCATTCTAGTACCAAACAAAAGTTCATACGGACTGATACCTAATAGAGAATTTCTTGACATGTTATTAAGACTACGTTGGACACTTATTAGATGTTTGACCCACCCATCACCCGAACCTAATACCCTCGCTGTTATAGATTGCTTTATGTCACGGTTTTTTCTTTCCACTACCGAATTTCCTTCAGGATAGAAGGGAGAAGAGTACCGCAATGCAATGCCCAGGCTGGTCATGGCTTCTTTGTAAGCTAGAGAGCTAAACGCAGGACCCTGGTCAGAATGTAGCATGCCAATTGCGTATGTGCCGATAAAGACTCGCAAATCTTTTATAACAGTTCTGGCATCAGCCGAGCGCGGGGGCCTACATTTTTAAGTGAATCTAGTCTTAATAATTATGGGGACGCATTTCTCCGGCTGGATTTCTGCGTATAGATCGCCTGATGCTTTCTAATAAAGGTGTCCTGGCAATAGTCTGGTCCGGTTCACAACTGCGATCTTTGTTGCAGTCTGGACAATCAATTGCAAATTTGTAAATTTGCAAGCTCATCCACGGCCACCAGTATTCTGATTTGTTACTTATTTTATTTATTTATTTGAACTTATATTGCGCGCAGCTACCCTCAATGGGTTTCCCGGCGCCAGAGATAGATAAAAGAAAGGAAAACAAGCAGAAGGCCCAAAACGGAACAAACAGTGCAGGGAAATTAATTGAACAAAAGAGTCTTCAGTTTTTTACGAAAAGGGAGAAGATCAGTCTCTGCTTTCAAAGCCGGCGGTAGAGCATTCCACATCTTTGGGCCAAGATAAGAAAACGAGCGGCCGCCCATTTTGGCCAGTTTAATTCTGGGAACAGAGAAATCGCCACTAGTGGAAGATCTTAAAGTCCGACCAGGCTTATAGACTTGGACCAGGTTCTGCAGGTATTTAGGGGCAGAACCCTGCCTGATTTTAAAGAGGAGGCATAAGGTCTTAAATTTTACACGGTTCGGGACTTTAAGCCAATAAAGGTCACGCAGAGCCTGAACTGCGGAGGATCTCCGGGGTACATTGCACAATAAACGAGCTGACGAGTTTTGCACCACTTGAAGCTTATTTATAGTGGCCTTATCGGCCCCAAGATAGAGCACATTCCCATAGTCAATGCGAGAAATCACAAGAGCCCGAACGACAGTTCTCCGAGTAGAGCAAGGCAACATCCATTGGATCTTCTGCAATCATCTTAAGGTGGAAAAACAGATTGCAGCGACCTTTGTTACCTGCTGTCTCATAGAGAGCCTATCGTCTATGAGGAAACCTAGGTTGCGGGCGACGGGGGCTGGATTCGGCAGAGGACCCATATCACTGGGCCAATGCCGAGGGCCCCACAGATCTTTATTCTTGCCCAGGATAACAACCTCGGTCTTGTCACCGTTGAGCTTGAGAAGATGGTCGTGCATCCAAGCAGCAACGCGTGACAGGCCAGATTTCAATGCAGAGACCTCATGGCCCTCACTGCTGGAAAGAGAGAACACGATCTGCGTGTCGTCGGCATACGAATAGATTGTCAAACCGGCGTCCTCCACGATGGTAGCAAGGGGTCTGATATAGATATTAAACAGCAGAGGGCTGAGAATCGACCCCTGGGGGACGCCGTATGCCGATGAATAGACAGCAGATTGTAATTCTTTTAGAGATTTCAAGATCTCTTGGTGCCTTAAACCCAATCCCATGTGTGCGTTTTCAATCAAGAAAACTCTCCGGTTCGTGTTTGGAATTACTCTATCCCCCACTCCAGGGATTTGAGCAAAAGGAACGGAGTTTGCATCAATTATGTATGTATTACTGAGTGGATAGTTGAGAGGTAATGCTGCATAATCGCCTTTTAAAGACGCTTTTACCGCCAGCATGGTTTCTCCATCTATGTGTTTTTAGAACGCTTTTTTGTGGCTACGGAAGCCGGTTGAACCGCTGCCGCTGTGGCTCTGTTAGCCAATGAATTCCCTGCAACGTGAACGCCATCAAGTTGATGACTCAGTGTATGTATCACGTGAGTCTTTTGTAGTTCTTTCTGTAAAAGAACTACTTGTTCCCAAAGCTTTTTATGCTTTATTGTGGCACCTGTGTCATCTTTGTAACAGTTTTTGCTCGATGTCTGCATGTCACTATTGTATGACTTGACGCAGTAATGCGAATCGCACACTATCAGTGTGGGCAATTCGCGATCGGCATTTTCAAGGGCCATCTTTAAAGATCTTATTTCAGCTCGCTGAGCTGAACAGTTTCTGAGTGATTCCGTTTTGGTAATCATCGGTCTGAATTTACCAGAGCGCCAGCGACCTTTAACAATCGCGCACGCTGCATTGTAGGATTTTTTATCTACATCGTAATGGTGTGCAAATCTGTCCATATAGATCACACAGGTATATTGCTCGAGAGGCAGAATTTCGATTGGCAGAGGATATTCTTGTTCGTATTCTAGACCGTTTAGTTTTTTCATTTTCGGGTCAAAATAGTATTTCACGTCTTCTGCAGCAAGAGAATTTTCCCATTGTATCCATTTTGGATCTAATGCCACTGCATTTAGATTGCGTAGACTTGTTAATGCCTCAAGGGCTGATTCTGCTGTTTAAACAGATATTGTCTTGCCTTTGGCTAGGGCTCTTTCTTTTGCTACAGCAGTTTGAACCGCTATTAGAATTTTTTCAGTTGAACTGAATTTCATTTCCGCTTGTGTGTACAAGTGTGATTTGTAAGCTATTGGTACCGTTTCCCCCTCATTAGAGGTCAGGTATGTGAATCCGCATCTTCTTGGGATGACTCGGATTACAAGGTTGCGTACGTTTTCGCGAGTTTGTAATTTTGTTTTAGCTAACATGTCTGTTTGTAATGATCTTAACATTTCTGTGTGTTTCTGAGTCCAATTTATTGGTTTGAAATCAGGTTTTATTAATTCATAGAGGTTTACCCCTCTCTGCATAATTTAGAATGTATGTTCTTCCGAAATTCAGGAAAGCTAGTATTGATTGGAAGTTCTTCAGCGTTTTTGGTGCTTAGAGTACTGCACACTTCTCTAAGAAATGGTCTGCTAGTCTTTTGCCTTCACTTGATAATTCATATCCTAAAAATAGGATAGTTAGATGGGCAATTCTTGACTTTTTAAAGTTGAATTTGTAACCCTCTGACGCGAACCCAAGTATTATGGTGTTCACTCTTTTTAAGTGAGTCTCCAGGTCATCGTCTGTAAGATAGATGTCATCGACATAGGATAATGCCTCATCATCATATATTTGTAGTAACTCTGTTACCCTTGCTGAGAATAATTCTGGGCTATTCTTGAATCCCCGTGGGAGTCGACAAAAATGTTTTTGCGACCCCATTGTTGAGAAAGCGGTCAAAAACCTGCTTTCAGGTGCAATGTTTTGACAGAAAAATCCATTAGAGATATCTAATGTCGTTTTATATTTTTTGCGCACAATGTTATTCATTAGTGCTGCACTGTGTGAGTTTTGTACTGCAAATGTTTTACAGCAGGAGTTTAGGTGTCTGTAGTCCAAAACTAGACGATAAGAATCGTCTGGTTTGGAGACAGGAAACAAAGGATTGTTCATTTGTGAGGTGCATGTTTCAATCACCCCCTGATATTCAAGTTGATCTAAGATCTCCCTGACTTGCTTTTTAGCTTCTTGTTTCACTGGGTACTGCCTTTGTGCAGTGGGTTGACTTTTTAACTGGATTTTGTGGGGAGGTGAATCCTCATCCCATCCTACATGATTCTTATATAAAGCAGGAGCTTGGGCCACTGCCCATTTTCTTGCAAATGTGTATTTTTTATGAATTGGAATATGATTTGAGAAGGCAGGCATAATCATTTCTTCGCCATGAGGGCACTCCCTGACAAATTCTGGTGGCCAGTCTTTTTCAGCTAACAGGATGTCATAACCTTTCGAAAGGTTATCCCAAAAGAGACCCCTCACTTTCCTAGTCTTGTCCCCCTCTATGCGCAATGTTATTTCGTATAATTTATGGGGTTTGCTAACTCTGGTGTCTGCAGTTTCCACCTGAATGTATTCATTCGTGTCCACTGTCTCCAGAAGATTCATCAGGATCTTGCGAGCTATGGTCACTTCTGCTGCGCTGTCTAGCATTGTCTGGGCCCACTCTCCGTTTTTCAGTTGTGTCCTCAGAATCCTCGGCATGTTTAATTTTAATACTGGCTACCTTCTTCTTTGGATAATGTAATTTTTTATTTTGATGAGCAGGTTCCTGGTCTTTGGACTTGACGTGCTCTTCTTTGTGTTCTGACCGTCCTCTTCTTTCTGATTTCTGTGAGGAAGTCTGAAAATATCGAGAGGGGCGTGTATCAATATCTTGATATCTGTCAGGTTTTTTCAATTTATCCCTATCTCTAAGGTTGTATCTTTTCTCAGAGGGTTCCCTTTGGGGAGACTTGCCTCCTCGGCCAGGAGATCTTTCTCTCCGTTGAGGAGACCTTCCTCTGGACAGGAATCGTTTTTCCTTGGGAGTGGATTGTTTATTACCATCCCAACTCTTTTTTGGGGGAAACATCCTTTACAACGAAACTTTTACAACGCACTACCATTACAACGCGGTCATTACAACGCAAACCATTACAACGCATTGCGCTGGGGGGCGCTCTAGGATAGGGAATATATTTAATTCACTATCCAACACCTTCCCTACTATGCACGGGGACTGGAGTTGGAATAGTAAATTAAATAATTCACTATCCAGCGCCTAAAAGCACTATGCGTTGTAATGGTATGCGATGTAAAAACCGCGTTGTAACGGCAGGCGTTGTAATAGCCTGCGTTGTAACATCATACATCCCTTTTTTGGAGTCTTTAGATTATTTTTAATAAATATTTTTTCAGGATTTTGTTAGTTGGGGTTTTACTGGTTTCCCACCCAAACTATCTCTTCCTAGTTCTTTATAGGATTTTTCTATGATTCTGGCAAGTTCAAATGGTTGGTCTGTTATATCTGTCTCCTTCTATTATTGCAGGTACATTATATCGTCCCTTGCCAATTGAACTAATTCTCTATATGCCTTTGTTAATTCTTTCAGTTTAACTAAGAGTTCTTTGCTTGACATTTTTTCAATGTCAGGATGTGGTGTGTAGCTGGCTAGAACCAGCCACGTGGCTCCTGGTCTACCTAGTGGACCGTGCCTGGTGATGTGATTTTGATGTTTTAGGGCGCCATTAAACCAGAGCAGGTGCTCTTGGTAAGTTAGTGGGATTTCAACGTCCTCGAAAGGAGTGTATACATCCGGAGGTTCCTCTATTTTGTAATAGTGGAAATCTTTTGTCAGAGCGTGTGCTGCTGGAAAATGTATCCATGAATAGAATACCTCTGTCTGTCGATACTCATGTGCCTCTATCACGAATATGACCGTACCACCTCTTGGTGATTGTCCATTTTCTATAAGTTTAAGAGTTATAGTTTTTCTTATATTGACCGGAATGATTATAGCATTTGAGTCATCTTGCCGGAGACTTGTGTCTTCCGCTAAGAGTTGAGTTGCTAAGGCTTCTCTTTCTCTTTCTTCTTCACTTTCCGTCATTTTATTGACTAAAAAAGTTTTTGTTGCAGAGCAAGTTTCAAGGAGACAAAGATTAGGTGCACAATATTTTGGAACACTATATCCTTCAACGTTGACTAAACAAAAACTAATACATAGGATTCTCATCCTACTAAGTTCCGGCGGATATTAACCTTTTACCCACTCAAGAGGTCTTTTGGAGTTTTTACGGAAAAAGGGGTCTGTGTGAAAAGCACAACTGAGTTACTCTAGTGTCTTGCGTTAGATTATCGCCTTACCAAACGTTGGGCCCCATGTAGTATAGTTCCTATATTCCCAATAGGCTCTGCGCATTGGAATAACATAAACAGCAGTGTAGACGTAGGACTGAGGTCATCTAGGTCTCTACTGACTATGTTAGACTTAATTAGTTTTGCCAGCTAGCTCAGAGGTTACTAGAAACTTTCTCTAATGAATAGGGAGGGGTTTACCCACTCCAGACGTCTTTTGGAGTTTTTACGGAAAAAAGGGCCTGTGTGAAAAGCACGACTGAGTTACTCTTGTGTCTTGCGTTAGATTATCGCCTTACCAAACGTTGGGCGCCATGTAGTGTAGTTCCTATATTCCCAATAGGCTCTGCGCATTGGAATAACATAAACAGTAGTGTAGACGTAGGAAGAAGGTCATCTAGGTCTCTACTGACTATGTTAGACTTAATTAGTTTTGCCAGCTAGCTCAGAGGTCACTAGAAACTTTCTCGAATGAATAGGGAGGGGTTAACTTCCCTGATTCAGACAAGAAGGGATTAGCTTCTGACAACCATATAACATGACAACTTCGCTCCCTCAGAATAAAGAGTATATCTCTAGAGTCGTGTGAAAACAATAGACAACTATTTCACTCAGTCAATCGTGCATGCTTAATTTCACCAGAGTGCAGAGAAATAGAGAGACGGGCGTTTTCAATAAAAGGTGTTATTTCATTGAGCAGTCTTCTTTCTCATGCAAGAGAAATGAATTGCCACAATTGCAATACTTATCATGAAGTAAAGTGCGTACAGTAAAAGTAGTATTATGAAATAATACTCTAAAAGCATTGATATGGTTTCTTAGCCATATGATACTTTAAAATGGATAAAATATATACATACATAAAAATATTGACTAACGAACTCAACTGGTGCTTCTAAGATACGCCTACCCTGGTGTACCTGACCTAAGCCTAATACGTGGGAAGGAGTAAGTAAGTTGCAGTCTTAAGTTAAGTTAGGTTTTTGCCAAGAATCTGAATCAAGAATTCTCTCAAATGTTTTAATCAGCTCCGTACCTTGGTTATAGAATGAAGGAGGTCTTGTATCTCGTTTCTCAGGACTCAATCTCCCAGCAACCCGCGAGGGCGACTTGGGAACACCGGAGCTGGATTTTCTCAGCTGGAGAAAAAGACAGCGTCTCTCTCAGTGCGTCGAAAGGGAGGGGCGGCTTCCTTCGGCTCTTGCAACAGCTGGGCTCCCGGGCAAGTAGAACGTCGCTCTGCTCCCAACCACTGTGTGTTTGCTTAAGGCAACGTTGGTATATTTATACCTGAAAGGTGCCGGGTTTGATGTAAGGTTGGACATAAGACGTCACTAAGAACTAACAGTTCTTTCTGGACTCCAGGAGTTCTTGTGCAAATCAAAACAAAAGCAGGGGGAATTCCCCGGCTGCTGGAGGCTTGGTTTGTTTAAAGAACGTGTTGTGCTTTCTAGGAGTCTATTGGAGTAGCCTTGCCGTATTTGGACTGCATGGGCTATTACTAAATATGGATATGATTCCTATGCCTTTATAAGGATATTATTTGTTATAACCACATAAGGGCATGAATCGGGAATATCGAATTAGGGTCCTAGATAGAAACACAACAAAATCAAAAATTTAAATAAACAATATTTACACAATTACGCAGAAAACTTTCCATGACATTCTATTACAATTGATATATACAGATATCAGATGGCTAACCTTAACATACTTCTAGTACAAGGTATTTCCTATCCGAATCTAACGTATCAATTCACATTATACAATATTTCTTTTCTGCGTATCCTATTTGGGCCTATGGCAAGGTCACTAACTGGTGTCAGATCCTTATCACTTAAACCACGCCCTCCTGTCGGAGTGCGCATGCACAGAGGGCTCGTTTACCGTGAGGGTACTTCCCCCGGTTACCCCCGTATGCCCTATTAACCACGCCCTTCCGTCGAAGTGCGCATTCGCAGAGGGCCCGCTTACCGTGAGGGTACTTCCGCCCCCCGGTTACCCGAGTATGCTCTATTAACTCCATTAAAGGGGGTCAACCAGCCTAGAGAAAGCGTGACTCTCCCCTCCCCAGCACCCATGTAGCCAACAGACTGTAAATGCCCCTGGAGTTTTAGGAGAGACCACTTGTCCCTCCCTTTGGGCGTCCACATTCAAGAATGGCTCCGCCCCCTAAGGACCTTAAATTAACTGCTCACCAATCATGACCTTACCGCCACAGGCGAGCGTAGTTGACCGACTATCTGCCCCCCTACCCTCCTATACTGAAAGGTCATGCCTTGTCCTTAAAATTCACCAACCTAGCCAACTCACTGCAAGGTCGTGCCCTGTCCCTCTACACCACTAACTAGGCAAGAAGAATCTCTGCGATGATTTCACCCCCTGGTGTGGACGAATAGACGCCGTCTTTTAAGAAGCACGGCTCCCCCCAGATGCGCCCCTGAGCCATACTCTGTAAGTGCCAAGCCCTAGCTAGCCCCAGTAGTTTGTTACAAGGTAGATGTTTCCAGTGGCCCCATGGCCTCAAAGACTCGCTTCCTCCCTATTAGAAGCTCTGGCATGTCTGGGTGTACCCTGGGCACGGTTATGTCGACCCACCATTCTACCCAGGTGTACCCAGTCCTTCCCCAACCCCTCCCAAGTGCGGGAGAGATATGCTAGGGCTGTCTGACTCAGGGAAAGTAAACCCGCCGCCATGGTGTACCCACCCTTCTACCTAGGCGTCCATGTGTACCCAGTCCTTCCCCTCCCAAAGTGCGGGATAGATATGCTAGGGCTGCATCACTATGTTCTGGGATAGGCTCTGTATAAGCCTATCCCCCAACTACGGAGCATCCTCACACCGCGCAGTGTCCGCTCCTGATGGCACCTGCGAGCACAGGCGCCGTAATGGCAGAATCCCGTTCCACGACAAGGGGTGTTGAGGTGTTGCATACGCCCGTTTGCCCTGGGTTTGGTCAAGCTTGCAAGGCATACACATGTAAAGCAGCGTACTGCTAAAATACCACGGCTGCCAACAGCAAATGGTTGACACATACACCTATACACAATCAATATAGTCCATGGGCCGCACCATCTTGCCCATGCATGCTGGCACTTCTTGGGCCCTTGAATTGCTCGCCCATCACACTTGAAGCCATCGTTTGCCACTCACGTTCCGGATCTCCTGGTCCCATTGCCTGTCCACATCTTGCAGTCATTGCGGTTTGGAGCACTTCTCAGGTATCACAGTCATGGGTCCCGCCATACATAAATGAAAATCAAAACAGATGATTAGTGCTTGTAGCCTCAGGATAAACTATACATTTTTCATGCCAGTCCTATCGACTACTTCATGAGACTGTACCACTCTATTCCACCCAAACCCCCAGCCCCAGGGTGCATAAGTATCGTAAAACAGAACACGTACATCTAAGGTGCCAGCAAACGGATGCATCGCTACTGCGTGGCCCCACACCTGTATCCAATGCAAAATTGTACACGCCCAGTGGTGCATAGGTACTGTATGAAAACATAGTCATCCAAATGCACCAAATGTGCGCCAGCCACAAGGGGAATAGGTACAGTGTAACAACATAGGAATAGAATGCTTAATTGTACAAGCCCAAGGTGTGTGACCCCCCACGAACATCTCACTGCATAAGTGTTCAGGCACGATGGTGCAGAGACACCGTGTGACAAACCACAGGCATATAATACTTCATTGTGCAAGCACAGAGGTGTCCTGGTTCTGAGTGACGCCGCACGAACATCCCATGCCAGGTGTTCAGGAACATGGGTGCAGAGGAACAGTATGACCCAATACCTTATTGCGCATATGTGTAAGAGCATGAGGGTGCATAGGCACCGCGAGACAAACCACTGGCATATAATGCACACATGCAGAAGTACACAGCGCGACCTACCGCGCTTGTAAAGAATACATGTAGATGCAACGGGTGCCTAGGCGCTTTAACCTAGATACCTAGTGTCGAAGTGGATTTCTTCTACCTCGCCCAGGTATGCTCACAAAGGAAGACCAGCAGTCGGAGGTAAAAGATTTATTGCGCTCGAGCGGGTACACCACCTCACAGCTCCATGTGGCTATGAAAGAAGTGGACAACTTACAAAGCCATAGACAGCCTTATATACTTTTGTGCTGGAATAAGCGTAGGTGGGAATGGATATGACAAATCAGCAACTACCAAGGATGATTAATGGTCCCAGGACAATCTCACGTACTAGTCAGGTCCAGTAACTCTGGAAATATGTATACATGGCATGCAGAACACAAATATATAGATTACTCACTAAACCCCATCAGTCATCAGTGATCTCGTGGTATAAAGAAATAAAGCAGAACTGTGTTATACTTGTGCCAAATATAAACATAGGCGGGTCTGTGGTTACAGAATCAGGCGCTCACTTGATTACTCATCCGGATATGGAACAAAAGGTTACATCTCTTGTGTCAACAATAATTTGTTACCATCAGCAGTCTTTTGTTAGCTGTAAGACATATGGCCTTAGTTTAATAGGAAAGTTAAACAAATGAGTCATTGACCTTTAAGCAACGTATCCTGCTCTACTTGCGTGTTATAGAGTAGAGTACAAACATATGCTCTGGGGTTATTTGATGTATCAACATTTCCTTGTGCAGATGAAGCGGCCACATTATATGTGCTGAGGTGGCAGGCGAAAAGAGAAACACAAAATGGTTGCTGGAAATTACAAAATGGAGGAGCTTTTGTCCATTACTAAAAACTGTATTCCCACAATCGACCCTTTGAACGCAAGGTCCAACATTTTGTTGCGGCCTACAGCACATGTTCATAGAAAGGCCGGCTGTTACTATAGTGGGCCTCATTGCGCTCATTAACATAATCAACCGTATTCGTGTCAGTAGGGCTGTTATCCGAGATATCAATATCCATCAACTGTTGTGTTACAATATCCTATCAAAGTGAAGAGGTGATAATTTTTATAATGTTTTATCTTGGGGGTCTGGTGAGATACTAGGCTCTCTCTTAAGTATAGAAAGATGAGAGCACAGTGTGCTTGTTAAAATACCCCTCACACACTAAAAAGTCCTTTAGTGTCATGCTTCATCATAGGGGTCTTCCCGTCCCTATAACGGGGCGGGGCGTGCTGCGACCAAACGAACTACGCGGGAGCATTTAAGTTGTGACAGAGGCTATGTGTAGGTATAGGGGTGTCAGTGAAAGTGTAGGTACCTAACAAGCTAACAAGTGAGTGCAAGAAAAATACAAAAAAGATAAAAATTCCCTGGCCTAGTAGAAAAAATTAATTTTATTCTCTTCTCTAGCTGGGAACATTAAAAAGGGGTTGTGAGGTAGAGCAATAGCTTGCTACCTAGTCTACACATAGCCTCTGTCACAACTTAAGTGCTCCCGCGTAGTTCGTTTGGTCGCAGCACGCCCCGCCCCGTTATAGGGACGGGAAGACCCCTATGATGAAGCATGACACTAAAGGACTTTTTAGTGTGTGAGGGGTATTTTAACAAGCACACTGTGCTCTCATCTTTCTATACTTAAGAGAGAGCCTAGTATCTCACCAGACCCCCAAGATAAAACATTATATAAATTATCACCTCTTCACTTTGATAGAATCTCATTGTTTATGCATTTCTGCTAGGAGGGTGATTCTATCAGCACCTCTACGCTTCCTCTCTTGTTTTGGAGTTACAATATCCCTCATTATAAGAGCGTTAGTCAGAGTCACTGGGGGCGGTTTTAGCAATTGCCCCAAACACTGGCAGCACATGGGCAGACAATTAATGAGAACACAGCACCCAATCACCACAAGGAAGATAGCCACTAGAAACATCCCTATCTTCCAGCCCCAAGCAGATAAAGCGTTCCAAAAGGAACCTGCAGGATCCCAGGGTCCAACATCACTATGGGCCTGGGCCCCTATATCATATAGCCTCTTGACAGCTTCCCTAACTGATGTGGATGAGTCAGGAATATACGTGCAGCAGGAGGAACCGATCACCCTACAGACTCCACCCCGTTCTGCTAACATCATGTCTAGCACAATCCTGTTCTGAAGAGAAACCAGTCGGAGAGCCTTGAGCTTAACTGTGATGTTCTCAATTATGCCTGCTGTGTCTTCTACAGTTGCTTCTAATAGACTGGATAACCTGTGTATGTTTCTTGAATTTATGGCAGGGCCATACCAAGGAACAAAGGCCTTTAGTACATCATCAGCTATCTCAGCCACTGTATCTCCTTGATCAACACTCCTCCTACCCCTTAGAGGTCTGGATGCTCTATTTACTTCCGCAGTACTTTTTACAGACATTTCTGGTGTTACAAGACCCAGGTGACAACAGCCACCCCAGTTCACTGGTAGCCAAATATAGGCCCTGGAACCACAACTGAAATAAACTGAGTCACCGATATAAAGTGGAACAGTTATTTCCTGGGAAGACACCTCAAATGTCATATTGCAATTGGTACTATTCCCCATGTTGGCGGTACCGTTGCTTCTAATACATATACTCCGAGCAAACTACGCTGCCTCATTTTCAAAAAGGGTATCTCCCTGGTGCCCCTATGGAGCGGAGGTGTACTATCATTATTTACCAAAAATAGTGGGGTGAATATATTAGAAAAGGGGAATGTTGCATTGGGTAGGATTACCTTAGTGCAATTCCCAATCTGAAGGATGTCATCATGATAACGGGTGTACAAGGAGGCAGGTGATGTTCTAGTGGTGGAACGGGAGACAACCAAGCTACGGAGGACCCCTATTACCTCAACTTTCAGTACCGCAATGTGTAATGCATAACAGGACGCTTCAAATGGCAAGGGTACTTGGAGAAGGGGTATACCTTCGTCCACATAGGCTGGGAATTGCATGCAAATCCAACAATTATTTTTATCAATTACTTGATGAGTCTGATGAAGTAGGGTAAGGAAAGAATTATGACGCAGTTCCTCTCTGTGATCCATATCCTCTGGTGCTACTGTAACTGAGGGGACAAAGTCAGAGGGAAGCTCTGATGGAAGCGGGGCTGTTTTTGCAATAGGATGGTAGAGCTCTAGGAAATATAATAAGCCAATGACCAAAGACATTATACAAAATAACATACAAAATATGCATAGTTTGGAGTACCAACGCCCCTTCTTGTTCAATTTAAGGGTGGAGTATGTATCCTCCATTTCTAGTAAAGGAAGATGTCTAGTTGTTCTTCCAAACAGAAATACCATTCGAAATAATACTTCAGAACTTTGAAATGTACAATCTCACATGTGCGGCAGTTTAACAGTGTTCGTTATAGGCCTCACTGTTACAGGCCTTGCAATTGGTAGTATTAACACAAATTTGACCTCACACCCTCTCCTCCTATGGGTCTCTGTGCTTCGGAGGTATTCCTTTATTCTCTTTTCAGATCAGAGTCGGCAGTGTCCTTATTTTACTAACCTCATTGCACAAGTTAGTCCTTTAAAGTTGGCACTATTCAGTGCGTGGCAGTTGGTGCTTGCTCCGTCCTAAGCACTCTTCATTTTTCTTGGGCGTAGATTGTATCCTGATGCAGTTTGTTGATCATCAATGCGTGCAGGAATGCAGTCACCAGTCCTTCGGTCAGAACGGTCCTCTTCCGGGGGCAATTTTGGCCAGAATGGTGGAGCTCTCTCGTCACATTTGATAGATGAATCCAGTTTTTGTGTCCGTCACATCGAACCGCCGTCTGTGTGACTAACAAAACTTGCGCTGGCCCTTTCCACCTGTAGACTGTTCTTCCTCACAAAGTTTTTGTTCAGGACCCAGTCCCCGGGTTTGATGTTGTGTACTTCTCCTTCCAGAGGCGGGGACCAAGTGTCTCTGACCTGTTGGCGAATGGTAGACAGGGCAGAAGTTAGTTCTTTACAATAATCCAACAAAGCAGAATGCGTCAATTCTTGCAACTTTGGTGGAGAGGCAAAACCATATACATTTGCTGGTTTCCACATAACAAGCTCATATGGAGAGAGTCTGCTTTTGGATGTAACAGTTGTCCTAATGGAGAACAAGGCTAAGGGCAAAGCATCGACCCAACTGAGAGTGCTTGATGCACATATTTTTTGCAGTTTATTTTTCAATGTAGCGTTGCAGCGCTCCACAAGCCCTGCCGCTTTTGGATGAGAAACTGAATGGAATTTTTTCTTTATCCCCAATCCTTGACATACTAGGTCCATTATTTTATTCGAAAAATGTACCCCGTTGTCACTCCAGAGACTTCTAGCCAAACCATAGTGAGAGAAGTACTCTTTTCAACAACATCTTGGCTGTGCTTAATGCAGTGTTGTCTTTCAAAGGGAATGCCTCCACCCAATTACTGAAACTACATATAACGACCAAAACATATCTTTTGCCATTGGCAGGGGGCATTTCTATGTAGTCCATCTGAAGGCATTCAAAGGGGTATTCTGGCAATCTGAAATGACCCGGTGGTACTTGTATCCCTTTTCCTACATTATGAAGAGCATAAGTCATACAATTCTTAGATAGTTTTACAGCTGTCTTCCTAATGTTTTTGTTGACCCATATTTTTTCAATGGTATTTGTCATCCCATCAGCCCCCAAGTGTGAAGGACCATGAACCATGTGAAGCATGGGTAGGAGAAAACTGTCGGGCAGGACCCACTTATTCGAATGTCCAAGTGTATGCATCCAAGCTCCCAAATGTGTGTCAAAATAATATCCTTCCTTAACCCACTGCTTCCTCTCGTCTTCGCTTGCAAATTCTTGAATGTCCTTCATCTCTTTGTAAGGATCAATGTTTGTCTCCTCCTTATCAGTCTTTGACACTACATATGTTAAGATGTACTCACTCAATGCAGTGTGTCTCGCTATTTCATCGGCAAAGGCATTTCCCTGACCTACATGGTCTGTGATTTTCTTGTGTGCACTACACTTCATGATGGCCAACTTAGTTGGTAATGCAAGAGCATTTAGTAGTCTTGTGATTAAGGCGCCGTGCTGTATTTTTGCACCTCCAGATGTAATGTACCCTCTCTCGGCCCATAATTGGCCGAAGCTATGTGCCAACCCCCATGCATATTGGCTGTCGGTGTAAATGTTTACGGCTAACTTCACTGAGAGATCACATGCTCTAGTTAGAGCAATTAATTTGGCTGCCTGAGCAGACATCTGTTGTATTTTACATGTTTCAATAACTGTTTTATTGGTTGTGATTGCATAGGCTGCATAGGTAGTTCCATCTGGTCTCTTTAGACAAGACCCATCCACAAATAGTGTTCCATCGACTTTTTGCATAGGTACGTCTACCAAATCTACTCGACCTTTCGTTTCAGTTTCAGTGACAATCACGCAATCATGTTGTACTTCATCCTGCTCCAAATGGAGAGGCATCAGAGTAGCTGGGTTTATGGTGTTACACCTCTGCAAGGTCACATAAGTGGCCATTAGTATTAGCTCATACTGAGTCAACCTAGCATTAGTTAAATGCAGAGTTTTGGTTTTATTCAGCAGTATGTCTACTGAATGAGGTACGTAAACCATAACTGGATGTCCAAGTACAATAGAGTATGCCTGTCTTACTGCAGCAGCCGCCGCAGCAATATTTCTGAGGCAGTTTGGTAGGCCTCTTGCTACCGGATCCAATGTTGAGGAAAAATAGGCACATGTTCTATTCTTCTCTCTATTTTTCTGAGTTAGTACAGCTATTGCGCATCCTTCTCTCTCATGTACGAACAATGCAAAGTCCCACCAGAGTCGCCAATTCTGTCGAAGTGGATTTCTTCTACCTCGCCCAGGTATGCTCACAAAGAAAGACCAGCAGTCGGAGGTAACTTAAACATAAAAAGATTTATTGCGCTCGAGCGGGTACACCACCTTACAGCTCCATGTGGCTATGAGAGAAGTGGACAACTTACAAAGTCATAGACAGCCTTATATACTTTTGTGCTGGAATAAGCGTAGGTGGGAATGGATATGACAAATCAGCAACTGCCAAGGTTGATTAATGGTCCCAGGACAATCTCACGTACTAGTCCGGACCAGTAACTCTGGAAATATGTATACATGGCATGCAGAACACAAATATATAGATTACTCACTAAACCCCATCAGTCATCAGTGATCTTGTGGTATAAAGAAATAAAGCAGAACTGTGTTATACTTGTGCCAAGTATAAACATAGGCGGGCCTGTGGTTACAGAATCAGGCACTCACTTGATTACTCATCCGGATATGGAACAAAAGGTTACATCTCTTGTGTCAACAATAATTTGTTACCATCAGCAGTCTTTTGTTAGCTGTAAGACATATGGCATTAGTTTAATAGGAAAGTTAAACAAATGAGTCATTGACCTTTAAGCAACGTACCCTGCTCTACTTGCGTGTTATAGAGTAGAGTACAAACATGTGCTCTGGGGTTATTTGATGTATCAACATTTCCTTGTACAGATGAAGCGGCCACATTATATGTGCTGAGGTGGCAGGCGAAAAGACTAACACAAAATGGTTGCTGGAAAATACAAAATGGAGGAGCTTTCGTCCATTACTAAAAACTGTATTTCTACACTAGTTCATATGTATAACAGAACACGCGTGCAGAAGGAGTGACAACAAGGCTGTGGACGTACTGATTTGACAATGTGCGTGCTGATAATGTACTTGAATGACCTCACCAAGGACAGTGCCTCACGGGACTCACCTGGAAACCGTGGAAGTAATTGCTGTGATATTCTAAGCCTAACTCCCTCAGTAAGTCGTACCACCCAATGTGCAATAAAATTAAAGTGAGCCAATTCGGCTGTCATAGAGCTTCAGCAAGCATGGAGATGTCCGCTTCAGCAAGGATTGCGCCATGGAGCAACCATAAGAGTAACCGGTAATATGCTGAATATATGCCATGTGTACCTTGTGAATCGGCCCAAACTCAATTGAACTGTGGATGGTCCTCGGCCTGCGATGGCTGGCAGACCCGAACCTGGCTTGTAAAAATTTCCCGTTAAGTCAGACGTCACATTATGAGAGACCCGGATAGCATGAGTTGTATCACATAAAACATTGAAATCACTTTCAATGAGCGTGCCTGGCATAGAACCAGTTGCATTACCATCAGACTTTCCACTGTGAGCGCTTCAGCACCGCACCAGTTTTATTACGTGAGGAACAGTGAAATTCCCATATTCCCGCAGGAGATTAACTGGTTCGCTGGTTTGTGCGTGAGTGTCCAGCAAAGCCTCAGTTTGTATAACTAGTTTGCTGGTTTTAACGTGAGAGTCCCACAAAGCCCCAGTTTCTATACCATACCTAGTGTTGAAATCACAGACTTTCAATGAGAGCACCTAGCCTAGTACCTGTTGCATTACCCTCAGAGCACCCTCAGACTCTCAACTGAGAACACTTCGTCTCACACCAGTCGTATGACTTGAGAAATATTCAAATTAGACTTACAGCGAAAGAGCTTAGTAGAGCACCAGTTGTATTACGTGGGGACCGCTTCACATATTGCCGCAAGAGGTTAACTGATTTGCCCAACCTCGCCTGCGTTGTAGGTCATTGATATTACTTGTTCAATGAACCCTTTGAAAGGGAAGTGCAACTGCCATCTCCCATCTTGAATCCCATGAGAAAAAGCTGTAAGCAAAGTGCAATGCCCATGGCTAGCCTTTCTCTTGACCAATGGGAGTGGAATGCAATCAACGATTCCGTTATATAACGTGCTAATATTTTCCTGCATACCATGTCCCCGGCTCCCCTACCAGTATACCCCAAATGTGACTGGACCTGGAGTGCCAAGTTGAGCATAATAATGCATTCAAGGTTATGTAAGGAATGCTGAAGCTAAACACGTTTGGTCAAACTCAAAAGCCGAATCCCGAAAGAATTTGCCTGTTGTGCAGAGTTGAGTGTTGTAGCGCATTCATGGTTACTTAAAGAGTGCTGAAGCTAAAAGCGTTTGGTCAACACCAAGGCAGTATTCACACAAATGATGGGTTACCTAGTGCATGCCTTACCAAATGCACGCCTTAACAAGTGCACCTATTAGATTCCAACCCACTATCTCCAGATCCAAAAAGAACTCCATCGTACATGACAGCACATGCAGCGCCCGTGAATGGTACCAACTGTGCCCCTTTACTAGCAACTCCCACTTATCTTTGCCTCTGTCTAACCCAGGCTGTCAGCAATCAAATTGAGTAGATTAGAGGAAAGACAAATGAGCAGACGTGGCTCCCGTGCTAATAAGGCCTTTGGACCCTAGAGAAAACACCTGTAGCAATCCAGGTGTAGCCTTCCTTTGCTTATGTGATGCATTCAACATACAGCTTACTCATGTAGGAAGGAGGTGTAGGTAAGTACCTATATAATACTGGATGTTTCCCTTACTCCACCAGGTGCTGCGCTTTCGCACATTTAAATTATTAACCTCAGGCTTTCCTTTAATTGATTAGCAACCTCTGTAAATGAGTCCCCAATCCCTCCTACAATGGCATCTGGGGTCCCCAATGTGCTGAATGCGCTGCATGCATCGCTACCCACAAGTGTCCCATAAAGTGTCAACATGCCCACCCATGCAACATAAAGCCTAAAAGACAAACAGGTCGTCAATGAACCCCCTCTCAACTTTCACATCTTTGGTGAAGAGGCATAGACTTTGAATGAACATATATCAGTGAACATTAGCATAACTTGAGGGCAGATGTATTCCCAATCCGCAAGCAGCAAAGCCCCAGCGTACGCCTGCGTAGCTATTACTCAACTTAATTTACTAAGTGCCAAAATGCAAGCCTGTGCAACACGAGGTTGGCAGGCCTGCCATGAAAACCCCCACTACTTTCACAGATTATGGTGAAAATCTACGACTTTTGACTAATGCAGGAGTGTTGGGGAATAGTAAATATATTACTAACTGTAATTCCTTGAATCGTCTAATTTGCGTTGACTGCTCGTCGTGATTCAATTAATAATTGCATTAGCTCACGAAACTGGGCCTGACAGAGAAAATTACCAGTACACTCTAAGCAAGAAAATTCAAGATTCCCCCGAAGCAGACAAGCATTGGTTCAAGGAAGCGCACTACTTTCCCCCCAAAAAAAGGCTAAGCCGCTTGCTAGTATCAATAGGCTGAACAGGCTTAAAAAATGGTTTGGCTGCTACAGTGCTTCTTACTAAGAGTCAGGTCTTTGCCTGGAATGCAGGTGGCCATTTTCTTCGAAACCAGAGCCTTGAAATGAATCCTGATTTTTAGTTATTCAAACCTGATGAAATTATTAACTTAAGTCTGAAACTTAATGGGGTCTTAAGTTGGTCGCAGACTGAAACTGCAACCATTGCAAATAAGCGTTACACCCCATTTAATAAAATGTATATATAACAAAAACAAGCATTCTAGCTCAGCATAGCAAAACCACGAGGCATTTACCCTATAAACCAGGGCAGAATAATCAATGCGCAGCCAATCTTGCGTTCTATGAACATCTCTGTAAATCGCTGCTTATCGTAATTCTTTGCGGTTACCATACGCCTATCCTTAGACACCCAGCAAATCACCCAAAAGGTGGTAGACACCACCATCCCAAGACCGAAGAGTAGTACCTTACACGTGTGAGTTCGCGCTTTTCACTGTGCCAGCGCGCCAGGATTATACACGCACTAAGACCAGGCTCCAAATAAACGACCTTTATAAAAACAGACTGCTACGCCCGACGTGGAGCTTGAACCCACAACCTGGACGTGAAGAAGTTCATGCTCTACCTACTGAACTATGAGGGGTACACTGAACTTGCTGCGCCCTAGCTGTTTCATCTGTTAGGAACCAGATGGCAAGTGACAACCCACCTTATTGATAAGCTGATGCCAAATGCTACAACGTCCTCCAGGGATTGGGGAAGAATCGTGGTAGAGGTGGTTGTAGAGCGCGAACACTAATCTAAACTGTCAAGGTGTGCTGGGGGAAGCTCAAGAGTGCGCTGAGGCTACGAGCGGCCCATACCCAATGCCCAGACCTCTAACACCGCTCCCCCTCCCTACATCAGCAAAGCGTTCTCGTTAATCGCGCACAAGTATGCGCGATGCTCACCAAAGCCACTCGTGATCCGCTCGTCATACTGCTGCCGCGGTCACTTCTGTAGGATGCCCATCAATTTCTCAGCGCTGAAACTGGCGGCGCCTCGGATCGCAGCTGTCCGTCTTGATGTTCCCGACCTAACGATACCGGTCCTGCTGAAAGACACGGAAGACTCGGCAGAACCGCAACGCGAGGCCGCTCAATTCCGCAACCCTCTAAAACACACGCTGATCCCCGTGCATGCGTCAGGAACAAGATGGAAAACCTGCAAAGAAAGAACAGAAATTAAAAGACAGCCTCCTAGTGAGGTTGGTGACCTTAAGGGCAGGCTGTGGGAGCGGCAAGCGTAGAAAAAGAATTACAGCCTCCTAGAGGCTGGAGGGGCAGGCTGTGGTGCGGGACTGAGAGAGGCAGACTCCCACGCTCCTCGGCCTTTTAACCCCTCATCTGCCAGGCCGGATCTAACCGGCCTGGCCTTTGTTCCATAGTGACCCAGAAGTGATTCAATAACTTTCGGGTCACTAGTGGGCCCGGGGTCCCATAGACGTTGAGGCGCGCCCACCGCATCATGGTGATGGGGGCGCGGCCCAACAGCTAGAGTGGGTAGCGGGTGGGGGCCGGTGTGCCTCACCATACCTCCGGCGGGGCCGAAGTCGGCCCCGCCTTTCTCTTTGAGAAATACACATAGAACGTGTCTTCACAAGTTCAGAAGTGGACAGATTTGAAAATGTGGCCCACTTTCTAAAGCTCTCTGGTTCTTCAAGTGCAGGTGCCCTATGAAGAAGTGCAGGTACTCAGTACTTGTTAGTACCGGCTCATTCAAAGCACTGCGCATTATGTGCTGACGCTGGATAAATATATTGCATTTGTACTGCTCTGCGGTTAAAATAGGGAGTTCCCAGCCTGCCTCAGATCCCCTCGGCAGCTACATAGGTGTATATTGCAGAGTCTGCAAAAGTCCTGTCCTCCTCAGGAAACACCCAGGTGCCCTTGTGTTTTCCTGGTACTAGAGCACATGTCCTAGTTAAAAAAACTAAACGGCCCATTATGCACTACGCTTTATTTAACCTGTTTGTCGATGGTACATGCTGCCTGTACGTTGGTCAGGGGAGCCAGCACAGATCCGGGCTGGCCGGATCCATGCCTCATCTTCAGGGAGTCCTCTGAAGATATATTTCCATAGGTGCGCACTGACATGGGGGCAGTCCACAGTCACACGAATGACACTGGGCCGAGTGTGCACAAGTCACTGGACAGCGGTGTGCTGGCAGGGTCACTTTATCACACTATGGTGAAGGAGAAAAGCCCGTGTTCATCCCAGTAAGTGCTGGTTCATAGTCCAAAACCCATGGAGTAACGTGTTTATCATCCAGAGAAAGCGCTATGGCACCTTCTCGGGAACATGAAGCACTGCATATACACAATGCACGGCGCTGTACCTCGCTGCTCAGCGTCCCCTACCACAAACGGGATAGATCCACCGGACTGAGTGCTGAGGACACAACCCACACACATGCCCTGGTCGATACAAGGTGTGATCTTGGGCATGCTGTAATGCCAACAACCCCTTTGTTCTCTCTCCTGCACCGCAACAAATAGCCCATCTGATACCCCACAAGATTCAAATCCAGGTTATCATCTGTACCCCGACGGGCAGATTTATCATAGTGTGGCATTGCCCTTGAGTCACGGAAGGTAATGCATGAGCAATGCAAGGGCAACGCAACACTAAATTAGATTTACCAAGAAATGCGAGGCCACCTTGCGTGCCTGTGGCGCTTGGCACATCTGGAGATAAGCACAAGTCGCTGTCATGTGTTACTCTGCCCCAAGGAGGCATTTCATAGGTGGAGCGTGGGCGTTCCCACGCATCCACCCATGGATTTTGGTGCATTACGATTTATAGTAGACCTGGAATGCATCAAAATGCTATGCTTTCCCAGAAGAGGTGTAATGAGGAGAAATATGTTTTTTGTCCTCATTTTTTCCACTGTCTGCATGTGCTGCATTCTACAGCACAGATAGATGAAACAAGCATTGGAAATGCAATAGGTCTCGCATTAGGAAAGTTTGAGCTATTGGTATTGTAAATGACACTTTTTTTATTTATGTGTTGGTTTTGAAAGTAGCAAAATTAATAGCTTTGTCAGTTACAATGTCAATAGTGTTAACTTTTGCAAATGTGACACCTATAGCATTTGTAATGCAATGTGTGTTGTATTTACGTGACTTAGATGTCTTTATATTACAAATAACAATGGCTTTTAATTTTGTAAATAATTAATACTTAAATAAAAGTTATTGTAATTTATAATGGTAATAGCTTAAACGTTTGTAAATAACTTTTGTGAAGATTATGTTCAGTGTATTTCATTGTGACGAAAATCCAAGAACATTGCATTTGCACCTACACACACACAGAGCCACACACACACACACACACACATATAGATGTGGTAGTGGTGGATCTGGGTGATATGGTGGTGGTGGATGTGGTGGTGGTGGTGGTGGTGATGGTGGATGTGGTGGTGATGGTGGTGGATGAGGGGGTGGATGTGGTGGTGGATGTGGTGGTGGTGGAGGTGGTGATGTGGTGGATGTGGTGGTTGTGGATGTGGTGAAAGTGGTGGTGGATGTGGTGGTGGAAGTGATGGTGGTGGGTGTGGTGGATGTGGTGGTGGTGGATGCGGTGGTGGATGAGGTGGTGGATGTGGTGGTGGATGTGGTGGTGGTGATGCGGTGGTGGATGTGGTGGTGGTGGTGGATGTGGTGGTGGTGGTGGATGTGGTGGTGGTGGATGAGGTGGTGGAGGTGGTGGTGGAAGTGGTGGATGTGGTGGTGGATGTGGTGGTGGATGTGGTGGTGGCTGTGGTGGTGGTGGGTGCGGTGGTGCTGGAAGTGGTGGATGCGGTGGTGGTGGTGGATGTGGTGGTAGATGTGGTGGTGGTGGATGTGGTGGTGGATGTGGTGGTGGATGTGGAGGTCATGGTGGATGTGGGGGTGGATGTGGAGGTCATGGTGGATGTGGGGGTGGATGTCGTGGTGAGGGTGGATGTGGTGGTGATGGTGGATGTGGTGGTGATGGTGGGTGTGGTGGTGGATGCGGTGGATGTGGTGGTGGTGGATGCGGTGGATGTGGTGATGGTGGATGCTGTGGTGGTGGTGGATGCAGTGGTGGTGGTAGTGGTGGATGGGGCGGTGGTGGATGGGGTGGTGGTTGTAGTGGATGTGGTGGTGGATGCGGTGGTGGTGGATGCGGTGGATGTGGTGGTGGTGGATGTGGTGGTGGATGTCATGGTGGATGTGGATGTGATGGTGGATGTGGTGGTGGATGTGATGGTGGATGTGGTGGTGATGGTGGATGTGGTGGATGCGGTGGTGGTGGATGCAGTGGATGTGGTGGTGGTGGATGCGGTGGTGGTGGTGGTGGATGCGGTGGTGGTGGTGGATGGGGTGGTGGTTGTGGTGGATGTCATGGTGGATGTGGAGGTGATGGTGGATGTGGTGGTGGATGTGGTGGTGGATGTGATGGTGGATGTGGTGGTGATGGATGTGGTGGTGATGGATGTGGCGGTGGTGGATGTGGCAGTGGTGGATGTGGCGGTGGTGGATGTCATGGTGGATGTGGAGGTGATGGTGGATGTGGAGGTGATGGTGGATGTGGAGGTGATGGTGGATGTGGAGGTGATGGTGGATGTGGAGGTGATGGTGGATGTGGAGGTGATAGTGGATGTGGTGGTGGTGGTGGATGTGGTGGTGGATGTGGTGGTGATGGTGGATGTGGTGGATGTGGTGGTGGATGTGGTGGTGGTGGTGGTGGATATGGTGGTGATGGTGGATGTGGTGGTGGATGTGGTGGTGGTGGATGCGGTGGATGTGATGATGGTGGATGCGGTGGTGGTGGTGGATGCGGTGGTGGTGGTAGTGGTGGATGGGGTGGTGGTTGTGGTGGATGTGGTGGTGGATGTAGTGGTGGGTGTGGTGGTGGTGGTGGATGTGGTGGTGGTGGATGCGGTGGTGGTGTATGTGGTGGATGTGGTGGTGGTGGATGTGGCGGATGTGGTGGTGGATGTGGCGGTGGATGTCATGGTGGATGTGGTGGTGGTGGTGGATGGGATGGTGGCTGTGGTGGTGATGGTGGATGTGGTGGTGGATGCGGTGGATGCGGTTGTGGTGGATGCGGTGGATGTGGTGGTGGTGGATGCAGTGGTGGTTGTGGTTGTGGTGGTGGATGTGGTGGATGTGGTGGTGGTGGATGTGGTGATGGTGGATGCAGTGGTGGATGCGGTGGTGGTGGTAGTGGTGGTTGTAGTGGATGTGGTGGTGGATGTGGTGGTGGCGGTGGTGGATGCGGTGGTGGTGGTGGATGTGGTGGTGGTGGATGTGGTGGTGGTGGATGTGGTGGTGGATGTGGTGGTGGATGTGGTGGTGGTGGATGTGGTGGTGGTGGATGTGGTGGTGGTGGATGCGGTGGATGTGGTGATGGTGGATGCGGTAGTGGTGGTAGTGGTGGTTGTAGTGGATGTGGTGGTGGATGTAGTGGTGGTGGGTGTGGTGGTGGTGGTGGTGGTGGATGCGGTGGTGGTGGATGCGGTGGTGGTGGATGTGGTGGTGGTGGATGTGGCGGTGGATGTCATGGTGGATGTGGAGGTGATGGTGGATGTGGTGGTGATGGTGGATGTGGTGGTGATGGTGGATGTGGTGGTGGATGCGGTGGTGGTGGATGTGGTGATGGTGGATGCGGTGGTGGCGGTGGATGCGGTGGTCGTGGTGGATGGGGTGGTGGTTGTGGATGTAGTGGTGGTGGATGTAGTGGTGGTGGGTGTGGTGGTGGTGGATGCGGTGGTGGTGGATGCGGTGGTGGTGGATGTGGTGGTGGTGGATGTGGTGGAGGATGTGGCGGTGGATGTCATGGTGGATGTGGAGGTGATGGTGGATGTGATGGTGGATGTGGTGGTGGTGGATGTGATGGTGGATGTGGTGGTGATGGTGGATGTGGTGGTGGTGGATGCAGTGGATGTGGTGATGGTGGATGCGGTGGTGGTGGTGGATGGGGTGGTGGATGTGGTGGTGGTTGTGGTGGATGTGGTGGTGGTGGGTGTGGTGGATGTGGTGGTGGTGGGTGCACCTACACACACACAGAGCCACACACACACATATAGATGTGGTAGTGGTGGATCTGGGGGATATGGTGGTGGTAGATGTGGTGGTGGATGTGGTAGTGGTGTTGATGGTGGATGTGGTGGTGATGGTGGTGGATGAGGGGGTGGATGTGGTGGTGGATGTGGAGGTGGTCGATGTGGTGGTGATGTGGTGGATGTGGGGGTGGTGGATGTGGGGGTGGTGGATGTGGTGGTTGTGGTGAAAGTGGTGGTGGAAGTGATGGTGGTGGGTGTGGTGGTGGTGGATGAGGTGGTGGTGGATGTGGTGGTGGTGGTGGATGCGGTGAATGTGGTGGTGGATGTGGTGGTGGTGGATGCAGTGGTGGTGGAATTGGTGGTGGATGTGGTGGTGGTGGTGGATGTGGTGGTGGTGGTGGATGTGGTAGTGGTGGTGGATGTGGTGGTGGATGTGGTGGTGGTTGATGTGGTGGATGTGGCGGTGGATGTCATGCTGGAGGTGGTGGTGGATGTGGTGGTGGTGGTGGATGTGGTGGTGGATGTGGTGGTGGTGGATGCAGTGGATGTGGTGATGGTGGATGCGGTGGTGGTGGTGGATGCGGTGGTGGTGGTAGTGGTAGATGGGGTGGTGGTTGTAGTGGATGTGGTGGTGGATGTAGTGGTGGTGGGTGTGGATGTAGTGGTGGTGGGTGTGGTGGTGGTGATGGATGCGGTGGTGGTGGATGTGGTGGTGGTGGATGTGGTGGATGTGGTGGTGGTGGATGTGGTGGTGGATGTGGCGGTGGATGTGGAGGTGATGGTGGATGTGATGGTGGATGTGGTGGTGGTGGATGTGATAGTGGATGTGGTGGTGATGGTGGATGTGGTGGTGGATGTGGTGGTGGTGGTGGTGGATATGGTGGTGATGGTGGATGTGGTGGTGGATGTGGTGGTGGTGGATGCGGTGGATGTGATGATGGTGGATGCGGTGGTGGTGGTGGATGCGGTGGTGGTGGTAGTGGTGGATGGGGTGGTGGTTGTGGTGGATGTGGTGGTGGATGTAGTGGTGGGTGTGGTGGTGGTGGTGGATGTGGTGGTGGTGGATGCGGTGGTGGTGTATGTGGTGGATGTGGTGGTGGTGGATGTGGCGGATGTGGTGGTGGATGTGGCAGTGGATGTCATGGTGGATGTGGTGGTGGTGGTGGATGGGATGGTGGCTGTGGTGGTGATGGTGGATGTGGTGGTGGATGCGGTGGATGCGGTGGTGGTGGATGCGGTGGATGTGGTGGTGGTGGATGCAGTGGTGGTTGTGGTTGTGGTGGTGGATGTGGTGGATGTGGTGGTGGTGGATGTGGTGATGGTGGATGCAGTGGTGGATGCGGTGGTGGTGGTAGTGGTGGTTGTAGTGGATGTGGTGGTGGATGTGGTGGTGGCGGTGGTGGATGCGGTGGTGGTGGTGGATGTGGTGGTGGTGGATGTGGTGGTGGTGGATGTGGTGGTGGATGTGGTGGTGGATGTGGTGGTGGTGGATGTGGTGGTGGTGGATGTGGTGGTGGTGGATGCGGTGGATGTGGTGATGGTGGATGCGGTAGTGGTGGTAGTGGTGGTTGTAGTGGATGTGGTGGTGGATGTAGTGGTGGTGGGTGTGGTGGTGGTGGTGGTGGTGGATGCGGTGGTGGTGGATGCGGTGGTGGTGGATGTGGTGGTGGTGGATGTGGCGGTGGATGTCATGGTGGATGTGGAGGTGATGGTGGATGTGGTGGTGATGGTGGATGTGGTGGTGATGGTGGATGTGGTGGTGGATGCGGTGGTGGTGGATGTGGTGATGGTGGATGCGGTGGTGGCGGTGGATGCGGTGGTCGTGGTGGATGGGGTGGTGGTTGTGGATGTAGTGGTGGTGGATGTAGTGGTGGTGGGTGTGGTGGTGGTGGATGCGGTGGTGGTGGATGCGGTGGTGGTGGATGTGGTGGTGGTGGATGTGGTGGAGGATGTGGCGGTGGATGTCATGGTGGATGTGGAGGTGATGGTGGATGTGATGGTGGATGTGGTGGTGGCGGATGTGATGGTGGATGTGGTGGTGATGGTGGATGTGGTGGTGGTGGATGCAGTGGATGTGGTGATGGTGGATGCGGTGGTGGTGGTGGATGGGGTGGTGGATGTGGTGGTGGTTGTGGTGGATGTGGTGGTGGTGGGTGTGGTGGATGTGGTGGTGGTGGGTGCACCTACACACACACAGAGCCACACACACACATATAGATGTGGTAGTGGTGGATCTGGGGGATATGGTGGTGGTAGATGTGGTGGTGGATGTGGTAGTGGTGTTGATGGTGGATGTGGTGGTGATGGTGGTGGATGAGGGGGTGGATGTGGTGGTGGATGTGGAGGTGGTCGATGTGGTGGTGATGTGGTGGATGTGGGGGTGGTGGATGTGGGGGTGGTGGATGTGGTGGTTGTGGTGAAAGTGGTGGTGGAAGTGATGGTGGTGGGTGTGGTGGTGGTGGATGAGGTGGTGGTGGATGTGGTGGTGGTGGTGGATGCGGTGAATGTGGTGGTGGATGTGGTGGTGGTGGATGCAGTGGTGGTGGAATTGGTGGTGGATGTGGTGGTGGTGGTGGATGTGGTGGTGGTGGTGGATGTGGTAGTGGTGGTGGATGTGGTGGTGGATGTGGTGGTGGTTGATGTGGTGGATGTGGCGGTGGATGTCATGCTGGAGGTGGTGGTGGATGTGGTGGTGGTGGTGGATGTGGTGGTGGATGTGGTGGTGGTGGATGCAGTGGATGTGGTGATGGTGGATGCGGTGGTGGTGGTGGATGCGGTGGTGGTGGTAGTGGTAGATGGGGTGGTGGTTGTAGTGGATGTGGTGGTGGATGTAGTGGTGGTGGGTGTGGATGTAGTGGTGGTGGGTGTGGTGGTGGTGATGGATGCGGTGGTGGTGGATGTGGTGGTGGTGGATGTGGTGGATGTGGTGGTGGTGGATGTGGTGGTGGATGTGGCGGTGGATGTGGAGGTGATGGTGGATGTGATGGTGGATGTGGTGGTGGTGGATGTGATAGTGGATGTGGTGGTGATGGTGGATGTGGTGGTGGATGCGGTGGATGTGGTGGTGGATGCGGTGGTGGATGTGGCGGTGGTTGTCATGGTGGATGTGTGCCTAGAAGCTCTATACCTCCCATCATATAGGTCAACATGTTGCTGCGAATGGTGATAAATAGCACGTTCTAGTCTGCTCTACCTGCATGTATGGTTCATCCCATTGAATTTTTCATTAATATATGTTTTATTTTTTTTAAAAACGATTAAACCAAGACCAGGGTGCAATGTGTTAAATGTGCATAACGGCACAATCACATTACAGAGGCCATGTGACTTTTAGAGACACGTTTCCCTGTGTAACAGTCCTTGCAATGTGCAATCTGAGACAGAAAACTATTTTTCCCATGTCAATTCTGCTGTATCGTTGTAAAAAAAATGGACTTTGACACTGTAGTCATAAATGTGTGAAGGTAGTGCGTTTTAAGTTCCGCTCTTTCAAAAAATGTGTATTTTGGAACCAAATGTATTTCACTGCAACGACAGACAACGGGTCGATCTATCGACAGACAATAGTATGTAATTGACGTGGGTAAACGTGGCTGGTCGTCGCCTTTTTTACATGCATCTCCATGTAGAATTAAGAAAATGATATCACCTGGGAGGCACACCACTCTCCAACCGAGGATTACATACGTTCAGACCATCTGGTAGAAGGCGCTATATAAATGCAGCAAATCACCAAACCTTCCTCAAAGCACACGGGAAGCATTTCAGGCTCTTGCTGGGCAACATAAAGAGCACGAGCTGTTCGCCCATCCCCCTTCAAGCAGGACTAGCGACCAGAGCCTCCCTCGAGGCGCTTTACTTTACACTCACAGCTCAAGAACACGATGGAATGTATTCAGATAAGATGCTCGAGTGGTGATAGGCAGATGCATCACACCTCGCACCGCCGGGCAGGGCGCCTGTCATCGTGACTCATAATCACAAAATAAAACCAGACGGAGGGCATTGCTGTGGGGAGGGGGGGAGGAGAAATGCGACATGGCGGGCAGGGGAGGGGGCGGAGCGGGGAGAGGGTGTTAAGCAGCAGGGGCCTTTGAAGTGAAGCTAAGCTTCACTTCAAAGGTGTGGGAGGAGTGCGGCTGAGGGAACAGGCGGCGATTTGGTGATGTGCACACGCATTTTAGGTCAATCCGCAAGCGCATTGACCTAAAAGCCACGGGCACAGCACCAAATCGCCAAGTTGGGTAAAGTCTGTTTAAGCCCCTATAGAGCTTCGCCAGCTATGCGCATGCGCACAGCAGGCGAGCCCTAAAAACCTCTGAGGATTGTTTTTGTGTAGGAAGGTGTTGCTTCCTACATAAAACCAACCCTGCCTACAACGCAGGCACCCTTTCACTACGGCGTAAGGGGGCCTGCATCGGCGCAAATCAGCACATTGTGCAGCAGTGCAGAGAAAGGAAGGGAATGCAGAATATAATGTTAAATAAGGTGCATTCCTGCCCTCTCCCTAACGTGCAGCACAACAAGGTGTCTTGCTGGTTTGCATGAAAACGTGATAAATCTGGATCTGGTCAGTGGACTGCGATTTGCTTATGATAATATACTTAAACCCAGATTTCCAAAGCCCATGTATTGCCACTGCATCATGCAAGGGGGGCACGCAGTGGCTTCGGTGAGGTTTACTAAGCCACGCGCAGTCCCTTTGTGCGGCTCTGCATGCAGTAGTGAATCTGGAGTATTGTGTGGCAGCGCAAGTCACTGCCTTGGGTTTCTCTACCCTGGGAAGGCTCTCCATGGGTGGAGCATGGATGTTCCCACGCACCAACCCATGGTTTTGGCGCATCCCCAAAATTGCTAAGACAAGTAAACCTGAAAATGCATCAAAATGCCTTCCCAGGTGTGGCGTAATGGGAAGAAACATTTAAACGTATTTCCTCTTTCCTCATTCTGCCGGACATGTGGAAAAGGGAAAAAGCGTCTAAAGATTGTTTTTGTGCAGGATGGTGCCCCTTCCTGGGCAAAAACCATCCTGCCTGAAAGACAGGCACCTTTGCAGTGCAAGGGTGCCTACGTCGGTGCCAGGCTGTGCTCTGTGTGCCAGCGCAGGGAGAGGAATGTGCATAAATCTACTTGTATTGTCCATAAATTACTTTCATTTCAAGTTCCCCACAAGAAGTATGAATTACAAAATATTTCAGTACTTTCCCAAGATTCAGCCTGGTCCTCTGTCCTCACTGCACACCACCGAACCATGAGGGAAGGAGGATAACTTTTCACCTACAGCAAATACAAAAAGCATTGGCATAGCCAATAGGTCTCGCCTTTGGGACCTTATAAGTGTTTAGCCATGAAACAGTTGATGTTGTTGCACCAAGGATATTGTGCTGCATAACTAAATACTTATAAGGTCCCAAAGGCGAGACCTATTGGCTATGCCAATGCTTGTTATTGTTTGTGTACTGTGTTGAGCGCCATTGTCTTACATGTTTTAGTTTAAAAAAAAAATGTTTTCCTAATAAATTATCTTCAAACTTAATTGTGTTGCACATGGGTTTCCCTCTCTCTTCCCTTTTTCTCTTTCTCTCTTTTTTTTCTTAGTGATCTATTAAATAGACACCATTTGTTGTATCTTAATGTGTAGTTTGTCCCTTTGAAGAATGGTCTGAGGTCTGGGCCTAATCACGCCCTTTCTTTGTCGTTTGGGCGTAGTACAACTGCAGCCCTCCTATGCTTGAGTTTGAGGCCCTTCTCACCCCCTGTTGCTGGGGTCTGATCACCCCTTTGGAGTCTGGAAGTCCCAGTGTTCAGCTCGAGGTGCCCTGCGGTACAGTTCCCAGAGTGCTCCCTCGTTCGCGTTATCTGCAGAAGGTAAACCGACCTTGCACTGCCCCCAAGGTGCTTCAGTGGAGAAGACTTCTCGGGTACCTCCGGAGTGTAGAAGGATGTGAAAGCCAAAGAGGTGCATTCTTCTGTCTCCAGAGTAATACAGGTCACCACCTGATCTGCAGGTGAGCAGGGAGTCTGTGTTCTCAAAGAACAACACACCTAAGTTCGTCGCTGGCATATCGCTCTGTGTATTATTGTACAGTTGGAGCGGAGCTAGACCCCAGGAAGCTTGTGGGACAGCTTGCCCTAGAGCAAGGTTTACCCAGCTCTAGGAATTCAAGGCAGTATCTGTTGCAAGCTCTCACTACTATGCACTGCGCGATTAATGTTTCATTCTTGTAATTTCCCAGCTAGAGGTGGGAAGATGGCACCCTCACCGTGTTTGTTTACTTCATGCCCTACATAAAGCAGCCACAGGCTTGGCCTGGCACCTAAAGCAAATCACAAGCCAATCAGCAACTCCTTTACCCTGATCTGCTTCAATTACGTCATTATTATAGATTTGCAGTACCTGCCCCACTGGTCATGACAAATAAATGAGATTTCGAGTAAGCAAGGGAGGGGTAGGCAGCTAAGACAGGGAGAAAGAGAGGGAGGAAGACAAGCGAGCATGGAACAGAAACACAGATAAACCACAGTGTAGAATGTAGCAGAATGGGAAAGAGAGCTTGAGAATCCGGAATAAGTGTGACCTAATTCAAACTAGCGGGGTAAATATAACGAGCATTTGCAATGCAATAGGTCTCGCATTCCTGAAAGTTTGAGCCATTGGCGCTGCAAATAATGATGTAACGCTAATAGCTCAAACTTTTAGTAATGCGAGACCTATTGCGTTGCAAATGCTTTTTTTTTTTTAGACACGGGAGAGTAAGTGATTTGCCTAGAATCACAGGACGTTGAGCGTCCCTGCCAAGACTTGAAGCCAGTTCCCCAGCTTCGAGGTTGACCGCTCTAGCCGTTGGGCCACATCCTCTCCTATAATTTCATAGATATGCCAAGACAACCCTTTAGCTCCATGTTCAAAACCGGTTAGATGCTTACCAACATATAGGTGATCTTTGACGCACCAATTGAATTTCAATCTTAAAGCAACGATGTTCAAATTTATAACATAAGCCTGCTTTTTAAAATATCACATTCACTCAACAATTTAAAAGGGGGTGTCACAGGTTTTAGATGCAAATCACGTTCCACTGCTCTAGCAACATCTACAATGGCTTAAAAATGACGTGTTCGTGAATTTCTTGTCACATCATCATCTGTGGTACACTTCACCAGGCACACATTTAATTACTTCAAAAAGTGCGGGAAGCAAATTGTGAAACATGAAGAGTTTAGCCTGGCAGAAACGCAAATAACAAGGGCCCACCGTGTAGCAATTAAAAACAAGCATTTGCAATGCAATAGGTCTCGCATTTACACGAGCTTGAGCTATTGACATTGCAAATTATAATGCCTTTTATTTTTGTTTTTAAAAAACATAAATAAAAGGCATTGTCATTTACAATGCCAATAGCTTAACCTCATGCGCGCTAGCGGAATTCCGCTCGCACGTTGAGACTTTTTAAATCGCACTTTACGTGACGAGCTGGGCTCGTCGTCAGCGTGCGAGGAGGCTACGCCATGACGAGCCCAGCTCGTCATCTGCCTGGAAGGGGTTAAACTTGCGTAAATGCAAGACCGATGGCATAGCAAATGCTTTGTTATATGGTTTAGGTGGAATAGTGTTCTGGACTAGCAGGCTGCTAGCTGGAGGCTACCTTGAGAATGTGTAATTATGTGCCTGATGAGGCCAGTCTTATGTGTCAATTAGTTAACTCCCATTGTGCGAGGTAACCCCACCCTTTTTTACATTAGTTCGTAGACCGCCTTTTGACATTCGTTCTATTAATGTTTAGAATGTAAGCCTACATGCTACACTGGCTGGATTGTTATGTACCACTTCAATAAAGACATGTTAGAAAAAAAACTTTGGGGGCCATGAGCTTATGCCTATGATTGTTGAAAAGCTATTCATTTTGCCGATTCCTCTCTTAGCTTAGGTAAATCTAAAAAAAGAAAATCATAGATTTCCATATGTGCATCTAAACCGGTAGATTTTACGCTGATATTGGTTGATTTTGGGATTGGTTTAAGCTGCAAATGCACCTTAACTGTTCTTTTGGTACATCAAGAAATGCATTGCTTAACATGACTGGAAAATTAGGGTGCACTTTGACACCTAGTTTGCACACTTAGATGATTTATGAAGGAGAAACGTGGTCCAGAGATCCTGGGTCTGGATATGAATGCCTTATGTTTTGGAGGGGTTATGCTCGAGGATGTACCCGCAGAGACGAAGCGCCATTCTTCTTTGACCATGACTTCAATTTGGATATTTGCTCTGACCGAATATGTGGAGATGTTTAAAAGATATCGCTGACAAACTACAAATTGGATGATTTAAATTAGCCTTGAGAAATCCCTGGCTCTACTCGCCAAACAGGGCGAAACATGTGTCGGCTGTGCATTCTCTCTGCTTTAACACAAAAAAATCATCAAAAATAATATGAAAAAGGATAAATGAGTGAATTGAATGAAATGGAGTGTAAAACATAAAATAAAAAGAATCATCTTTATATCAACGAATTAGTTTTTGCGCTGTTTTCAAAAAAATCAAAAAAAGAACATTGACCCATCTATGGGGGAGAATATATGTATTTGAAAAAGAGGAACACTTGCTCAAAAACCTTCTGCACACTTAGATGAGCAGCTTTTGCCACTAAAGCTAGGTGTATAGCTTGGGTGTGATATCTGTGGATACCTTAATTATGGGTGTGAAGGTATTTTCCACATTCCTATTCCCAATCCCCAACTCTTGAAACAAACGTTAACAAACTGGGCACTGACGCAGTGGTATAAGATAAGGGTATCCAGAAACTATTACTACACCAGATCTGGCATCCAGGCTGGCACAGCGACTCGTACTAAGTGCGCCCTGTTGCTGTTTCCTTACACCTATCACTTAAAGCGGCACCTACACTTTTAGAAATAGCCTGCAAGGTGGGAGGAAGACAACACAAATTCCTCACTTACAGGCCTATCACCAACACCTTTTGTACTTCCTATATCCTGTCTTGTAGATCAGAGCATCACGGTTGGAACCTTTCACTTTGTTTCAGACAGGCGCATATCAAAGCAAATAGCATGACACTTCTCAAATTACTAAAAATAGACAGAGATTTGGAAGAGAGATTTTTCAAAACTATCTATGAGGTGGTGGTCTATGGACAGTCATGTAAAAATGTCAAGTGCATCTGCCTGTGTGTAATTGCGTATAACATAAGGATCTCTGCAACACAAACACTGAGCTGTTTTACATGAAGTATAGATCCGTAATCTGAAAGTTACACACTGTTTTCCGCAGCAAGCACATTGACCCACCCCACCATGCTGTTTAATAAGTCAAATCTATAACCACATTGCACAGAGATCTTTACAGCAAACATTTTAACTATTAGAGTTATTTTACCATTATTAAACCTTGAAACTTGCTATATTCACCAAAGACCTCTGCAGCGAGATGCCTTAACCCCACAGGACACCTTCAACCACAAGTTTGGTTATGACTATATAATAAGCTACAGAGTATCTTTACTATCACACTTGTCCTTGTTGCATTTTCTACGGCACAATAAAAAAAAAAATATATATATATATATATCCGGAAAGCCGCATCTCGCTCCCAGCACGCAGAACTTCGCCCAGGCAAGGATAGCACGGACACGGACCAGTTAAGTGCTAGAATTTTATTTAGTGCAAATTCAGCCGCATGACGTTTCGGCTCCGAGGGGCCTTGCTCACATGACAACGTTCTCAATGAAAAAATGCTCTTTTTAAAGTGCCAGTACTCAGATGTAAAAGCGTTACGTGATTATGCTGAGAGTGAACATAGACAAAATAATGTGTTGTAATATGTTACCAGAGACATCTCACAAATAAAAAATCAACATCAATATATTGCGACATTTAACACATAGTAATACAATCATGGTAAAATACCGTAAAACCTGTGTGAAACGAGGATAATTAAATCAATGTCCAATTCATACGGTTATTGGTGAAACTAGGCCAAAATCATGGTTAAATACAAATACCTACTATTGCCATACGGCAGTGCAGTAAACGTTATATCATCTTAATTATACCTACTAGTAAGCAAATCAGTCAGACCAAAGTGCTAATGCATGAAGACATGTGCAAAATACGCAATAGTGCAAATGTTATATCCCCAAAATTAATATATATTTTTTGAGATATGTGCAAAATACGCAACTGTGCAAATAGCTTGTCATGATGATACTGACATTCAAAGTGCAAATAGTATTCAAACTGTGCAAAGCCCGCCAATTTAGCTGATTGCTAATATGTGCAAATAGCCTGTCTAGTAGGTAAAACGTTAAAACCGCATAAATCATTTCATCATAAATAGATAAAATAAAACTCATGTCTAGTATATACCAATATTCTCAACTTAAACACGAGACCCTCTCCTTGTACCTCACATCGCTGCAAGGTGTCTCTTTCTATACCTTATCTCAATTGTCCATGTAGTGAAAAAATCAAAAATTGTGACTAAAAATTGTGAAATTCATCATACAACTAAGACTAATGGGGAGTAAGGACCCGTATAGTCTTGATAATGTTTTGTGTACTTCTCTCATTAGACATAACTGTTATAAACAGCAGCAGTTTGGACACAAAAACGACCCAATCAAAATATAAGTCTGAAAATTATTAGCGAAAGATTACATTCTGTGGCGTTGTATCCCCAGCCCACCTCCATCAGTTAGAAGGTTGCCCAGCCGGGTCAGACCTCGAATCAAGATATTTGATACTTGTACCGTTGTAAGACACTGAGACATAATCCAATAGTACAGCCATAAAAATAAATATGAATATAAAGTGTGTGGAGACCTGTCATATATTCACTGAAAAAACCTAGGTTTAACACACGTTATAGTTAGGAATTAGCATTTAAAAAACCTTAGAAATTCACTAAAAAAAACATAGGTTTTACACCAGTTATAGTTAGCTGGACATTCTACGGATGTATGTCATTACAACGCATACTTTTACCACGCATGCCTTTACAATGCGGTTTTTACCACGCAGTCCATTACAACGCATAATGCTTTTGGCGCTGGATAGTGAAATATTTAATTTACTATTCCAACTCCAGTCCCCGTGGATAGCAGGGAAGGTGTTGGATAGTATATTAAATATATTCCCTATCCTAGAGCGCCCCCCAGCGCAATGCGTTGTAATGGTTTGCGTTGTAATGCCCGCGTTGTAATGGTAGTGCGTGGTAAAAGTTTTGTGGTAATGGTTGTTTCCCCATTCTACTCATACAAAACCTTTGAAATTCCCCCGTTATAGTTAGTTGTACTCACTATAACTCGCGCGCCCGCAATTCACTGCTGATGATGTCACATATTACATCATTCATGACATGGTCAGTGACATCACTGATGACATCACTGATGACAAACTTGGCAGTTCGGGCTGGACTGTTCCCATGAGGCACAGGGTCAAGGCTGATTTGCATATGGCCATGTCTGAACTGGGGTGGTGTGGAGTGCAAAAAAACGATGGATTGAGGCCCAGATCTCTGTACTGGGGTGAATGTATGACATTGTTCTGCATTCTGTACATCAACTGTTGTTTTTGCAATTGTCACGCCGAGTGGGATGGGTATGCTCAGACGTGAGTCCCATGCTCTCCACAACACTAGTCAAGCTATCCTGGCTGAAGACGGCTGATAGCCAGAAACTGGTCCTAGGATGCTTTATTCCGGTCCAGGAAAGACATGGATTGGCAGTTCGGGCTGGACTATTCCCATGAGGCACAGGTTCAAGGCTGATTTGCATATGGCCATGTCTGAACTGGGGTGGTGTGGAGTGCAAAACGACGATGTATTTAGGCCCAGATCTCGGTACTGAGGTGAATGTATGACACTGTTCAGCTTTCTGTCCATCAACTGTTGTTTTTGCATTTGTCACGCCGAGTGGGATGTGTATGCTCAGACGTGAGTCCCATGCTCTCCACAACACTGGAGTCAAGCTATCCTGGCTGAAGACTGCTGATGGCTAGAAACCGGTCCTAGGATGCTTGATTCCGGTCCAGGAAAGACATGGATTGGCAGTTCGGGCTGGACTATTCCCATGAGGCACAGGTTCAAGGCTGATTTGCATATGGCCATGTCTGAACTGGGGTGGTGTGGAGTGCAAAACGACGATGTATTTAGGCCCAGATCTCGGTACTGAGGTGAATGTATGACACTGTTCAGCTTTCTGTCCATCAACTGTTGTTTTTGCATTTGTCACGCCGAGTGGGATGTGTATGCTCAGACGTGAGTCCCATGCTCTCCACAACACTGGAGTCAAGCTATCCTGGCTGAAGACTGCTGATGGCTAGAAACCGGTCCTAGGATGCTTGATTCCGGTCCAGGGAAGACATGGTTTGGCAGTTCGGGCTGGACTGTTCCCATGAGGCACAGGGTCAAGGCTGATTTGCATATGGCCATGTCTGAACTGGGGTGGTGTGGAGTGCACAAAAACGATGGATTTAGGCCCAGATCTCTGTACTGGGGTGAATGTATGACAGTGTTCTGCATTCTGTCCATCAACTGTTGTTTTTGCATTTGTCACGCCGAGTGGGATGGGCATGCCCAGACGTGAGTCCCATGCTCTCCACACCACTGGAGTCAAGCTATCCTGGCTGAAGACGGCTGATAGTCAGAAACCAGTCCTAGGATGCTTGATTCCGGTCCAGGAAAGACATGGCTTGGCAATTCGGGTTGGACTGTTCCCATGAGGCACAGGGTCAAGGCTGATTTGCATATGGTCATGTGTGAATTGGGGTGGTGTGGAGTGCAAAAAACGATGGATTTAGGCCCAGATCTCTGTACTGGGTTTAATGAATGACATTGTTCTGCATTCTGTCCATCAACTGTTGTTTTTGCATTTGTCCCGCCGAGTGGGATGGGTATGCTCAGACGTGAGTCCCATGCTCTCCACACCACTGGAGTCAAGCTATCCTAGCTGAAGACGGCTGATAGCCAGAAACCGGTCCTAGGATGCTTGATTCCGGTCCAGGAAAGACATGGCTTGGCAGTTCGGGCTGGACTGTTCCCATGAGGCACAGGGTCAAGTCTGATTTGCATATGGCCATGTCTGAACTGGGGTGGTGTGGAGTGCAAACAAACGATGGATTTAAGCCCAGATCTCTGTACTGGGGTGAATGTATGACATTGTTCTGCATTCTGTCCATCAACTGTTGTTTTTGCAATTGTCACACCGAGTGGGATGGGTATGCTCAGACGTGAGTCTCATGCTCTCCACACCACTGGAGTCAAGCTATCCTGGCTGAAGACGGCTGACAGCCAGAAACCGGTCCTAGGATGTTTGATTCCGGTCCAGGAAAGACATGGCTTGGCAGTTCGGGCTGGACTGTTCCCATGAGGCACAGGGTCAAGGCTGATTTGCATATGGCCATGTCTGAACTGGGGTGGTGTGGAGTGCAAAAAAACGTTGGATTTAGGCCCAGATCTCTGTACTGGGGTGAATGTATGACATTGTTCTGCATTCTGTTCATCAACTGTTGTTTTTGCATTTTTCACGCCGAGTGGGATGTGTATGCTCAGACGTGAGTCCCATGCTCTCCACACCACTGGAGTCAAGCTATCCTGGCTGAAGACGGCTGATAGCCAGAAACCGGTCCTAGGATGCTTGATTCCGGTCAAAGAAATACATGGCTTGGCAGTTCGGGCTGGACTGTTCACATGAGGTACAGGGTCAAGGCTGATTTGCATAGGGCCATGTCTGAACTGGGGTGGTGTGTGGTGAAAAAAACCGATGGATTTAGGCCCAGATCTCTGTACTGGGGTGAATGTATGACATTGTTCTGCATTCTGTCCATCAAACGTTGTTTTTGCAATTGTCACGCCGAGTGGGATGGGTATGCTCAGACGTGAGTCCCATGCTCTCCACACCACTGGAGTCAAGCTATCCTGGCTGAAGACGGCTGACAGCCAGAAACCAGTCCTAGGATGTTTGATTCCGGTCCAGGAAAGACATGGCTTGGCAGTTCGGGCTGGACTGTTCCCATGAGGCACAGGGTCAAGGCTGATTTGCATATGGCCATGTCTGAACTGGGGTGGTGTGGAGTGCAAAAAAACGTTGGATTTAGGCCCAGATCTCTGTACTGGGGTGAATGTATGACATTGTTCTGCATTCTGTTCATCAACTGTTGTTTTTGCATTTTTCACGCCGAGTGGGATGTGTATGCTCAGACGTGAGTCCCATGCTCTCCACACCACTGGAGTCAAGCTATCCTGGCTGAAGACGGCTGATAGCCAGAAACCGGTCCTAGGATGCTTGATTCCGGTCAAAGAAAGACATGGCTTGGCAGTTCGGGCTGGACTGTTCACATGAGGTACAGGGTCAAGGCTGATTTGCATAGGGCCATGTCTGAACTGGGGTGGTGTGTGGTGAAAAAAAAACGATGGATTTAGGCCCAGATCTCTGTACTGGGGTGAATGTATGACATTGTTCTGCATTCTGTCCATCAACTGTTGTTTTTGCGTTTCAACATCTCAAATGACATCACTGATGACATCACTGATGACATCATCCAGGGAATGTGGTTTGCTTTGATATTTAAATATGTGTTATAAATACACTACTTTGCATTGAAGAATGAGTGGATATATAAATATAAATGTGTGAATGATGGATTTAGTAACAGTGTCATTGATTGTTTTCTTGATTAATTTGTAGAGTCTCACTATATATAATATGTAGTTATTTAACTGTGTTAAAGTCTTTATTGCTTTGACATAATTGGTATATTAAAGACTATATTTGTTATTGGTTTCTTAACTGAGCATTTGTATAAGTAAATGAATGTCTTTGTGGTTCGGTGGGGGGTATCTAATTGCCTTAAAATGTGTGAATAGTTCATTCAGTAGGTAAATGAGGTTAAGACTACATGTTATTACACTTGTTTCAGTGAGTGTATATGTTTATGGGTGTGGTGGTGATTAAATATGTCTCTCAATAGTATTTCTGCATTAAATTTGCATAAAAAAGCGGTGTATGTTACAGTTATATCTAATTGAGTGAGCCTAAGACTTAGTCATTGTATGAGTCACTGTATGGAGAACTGAATATTTCTAATAGTCATTTTATAACACACTAAGTGTATAGATGAATAGATGAAGTGGTGTTTGTAGAAGTGTGTAGGTGAGTAAATGTAAGTATGATCCATTGTTTGCATAAGTCAATAAGATGTCTTTATAAGTGAATACAATGTGTGCTGGTGTGTAATGTCGAAATAGGCGTATAAGTATATTTGTTAGTGTTCTGTTAATTATTCACTGCATATAACACTGAATCTATCGGTAAGTGAGTAGATGTGCGTATAGATCTATGATTCACTGAGTGCATGTTTAGAAAATACTATTGATGTGTCAATGGTTTGAAATAGGGAACTTTCTATTATACAGTGAGTGAAAAATATTATACTAGTGTGTGATGAGGTGTATTTTATTGTCACATGGATGATGTCATCAGTGATGTCATCAGTGATGTAATTTGAGATGTCATCAGTGATGTCACTGACCATGTCATGAATGATGTAATATGTCACATCATCAGCAGTGGATTGCGGGCGCGCGAGTTATAGTGAATACAACTAACTATAACGGGGGAATTTCAACGGTTTTGTATGAGTAAAATGTCCAGCTAACTATAACTGGTGTAAAACCTATGGTTTTTTAGTGAATTTCTAAGGTTTTTTAAATGCTAATTCCTAACTATAATGTGTGTTAAACCTATGTTTTTTTCAGTGAATTTCCAAGGTTTTTTAAATACTAATTTCTAACTATATCAGGTCTGAAACATATGTTTTTTTCAGTGAACTTCCAAAGTTTTTAACATGCTAATTTCTGTATCAATTTTTATTTTTTTAATATATTCATTTTTTACAAACTGTGTTTGTATATTATAATAGATTGACTGTATCCAGTAATATGCAATGGCACAGCAAATTTTTATGATTTGGTTAAAGTTGAACAGTATAGTGTACATCTTCAATCAACAATAAACACTCAAATTTGTTATTTATCTTTTTTTTGTGTGATTTTTTTCAACGTGCGCGCACCCGCAAATTTTTTTATTTAAAAAAAATGTTTTTGGGGCCTTTGGGGTCCTTCAGGGACCCAATGAGAGGGCCTAGGGGGTCAGGGAGTCGCTACCCTGCCTCCTTGTCACATTCTCCACTATTGTTTTTGAGTGACTTCTGCCTCGAGGGTGCGCGCAACATGCGCGGCCCTCGCAATTTTTTTATTTTTTAAATGGGGTTTTTTTGCCCCTCGGGGTCATTCAGGGACCCCCTGAGAAGGCCTAGGGGGTCAGGGAGACTCTGCCATGCCCCCTTTTCACGTTTTCCACTTTTGTTTGTCACTCTCTTCTGAAACTACACAAAATGGCGGCTGAAGGGTGCGTGCAACGTGCGCGCACCTCGCAATTTAAAAAGAAATAAAAGATAATGTTTTGTTTGCCCTTTGGGGTCCTTCAGGGACCCCCTGAGAAGGCCTAGGGGGTCAGAGAGTCTCTACCATAACCCTTTTTCATGTTCTCCACTTTTGTTTTTCACTCTCGTGAGCCTAGAGGGTGCGTGCACCGTGCGCACACCTCACGATTTAAAAAAAATAAAATAAATTATTTTGGCCTTTGGGGTCCTTCAGGGACCCCCTGAGAAAGCCTAGGGGGTCAGGGACTCTCTACCCCGCCCCCTTTTCATGTTCTTGACTTTTATTTTGCCCTCTTTTCAGCCTCACACTGACAAAATGGCGGCCAACACTTCCTGATTACCACCGAATCGAATGTTGAAAGACGTCTAACAGCAAATCAGAATTCCGCTCGCGCACGCCTGGTGCGCGCACGGTGCGCGCTCATAGATATATACATTTTTTCACATTTGATTTACTCAACAACTACTGGAGGGATTTACACCATTTAAACAAAAGGGCGATCTGCGAATCAGACTCTACCATTTTGCCAAATTTCTTGTAATTCCGTTCAGCCATTCTGCAGTAGCCGTGTCTAATCGTCCTATGGAAAATAACATGGGAAAACACGTTTTGGGACCCCGCTTTTTTCTCAGCCCCCACTTCACGAATCCCCCCAAATCTTTCAGGGAAGGAGCAGAGCGGAGCGGGCCATCTTCTTTGGGAAATTCACAAAGATTCATCAACCGGCGCCAAAGTTATTCCCAATAGAATGTTGCGGATTTCCTATGGAAACTAGGTCCTAACTATAACTACCTACTGGCGACCGCCAGTAGGTAATATATATATATATATATATATATACTGTTTTGTCATCCATCCCATCCCTTATGACACTGCTCTTCATGACTCCCTCCCTCTGTGCTGCCATCCCACTAGACCCCACAATGTAAGGGTTCCCGAGGTACACTGATTGCATTTCTGTAGTCCTGGCTGGGATTCAGGAAGGGGAAATTAATCAAATCCTGAATCTGTTAAACTGAATTGGAAGCGCAGACCCCAAATCCGACTTTTTGGGCTGTGATTTTAAATTAGGACCACAACATAAATTGTGACTGAGACACATGTATATATTTATGGCATGAGCATAGCTATGAATGGTGCCACAGCACAGTGGCCTAGCAGAGTAAGGCCCGACTTTCCTCGAAGTATGGCAGTATTTCATTACTAAACAGGTGGTAGGAGAGATATTTGACCCATGTCATCCTTACTAGTTACCTCATTGATCTACAAGTAACTCAGTACTGGTAGCTTGTTTGATAATTGGCCGTATGAATTAAGCAGACAAACCACTGGTAGCAAACTTTGCATTAGACTAAATTTTTTTAATAAAAAATGCCAGATAACAGGGAGTTTTCCAATGGACATAGACATATCTAGAAATGCGTACCCTGCCAGACCTTGCTGCACCACTCTTTCTACGTACAACAGCTCAGAGTTGTAATAAAAAAAAACAAGAGGCTACTGCCCACTAGATTAGTATTGAACCATATAGGATCACATCTGTCCCCTACCGCCCCTGAAGACAGGTCACCAAACAGTGCTTTAACCAAACACCCTGTCAGTGCCCAGAGGTCGTCGTCACCAGCCGTTGTCTTACTCGAGGCCAGGATACCTTTTTAAGCCCTCATGATCTGTATTCAATGAGAGGGAAGCGAGTGAGAGGTGACAGCAAGAAACCAATGAGCAGCAGCAACAATACGAGAGGGGAAGTGAGCTGGGCAAACAGATAAGGAGAAGTGAGAAGGAAAGAAGAGAAAGGGCCCTGTAGAAGGAGAGATAACACAAAGGCAAGGCGAGCAGGAAAAGGGAAGAGTGAAGTGGGCAAACGAGAAACACCGGGAGAATGCCTGACGGAAATGAGCTATTGTAGGACAAGAAGAACAAGACAATTCTATGGCAGGACCGGAGGCTCCTGATTATGCTATCTCATTTCTTTACTAGAAATGCTCAGCAGCCAATCACAATACAGAAAAGAAAAACAGAACTACTGTTGTAATTATAGATGTCCACACGAGGTAAGTGAAGCAAGATATCTTTATTCCAGTCATCCACTCTCAGGAGTGGTGAAGCATAACTCAACATTCCAAGGTAAGCTCTCGGGCATACCAACAGGTAAGGAGGAGAGGGGGGGGGATGTACCAACAGGCAGGAAGGATACAACACTCCTCTATACCTAGGGGAAGAAAGGGAAGGTCAAGGATAGAGAAGATGCAGAGCAGGGTGCAAGGGGTGAAAAAACACAACAGGAGATATGAGAGAGATCCAAAGATCAGCGGTTCGTGGCAAGTCTATCCCCACTTCAAATGTGCCCAACTACATTCCTCTTGCATTTCCTTACATTCTGTGGAGGAAAGTATTTGCTCTGTCCGAACTGTGTATGGGTAGGTTTTTTTACAGCCACTGGAGTACCATTTGCAATGCTTAGGTCTCTCACACCATATTTGCGATCGTACCAATTCTTGTAGTTGGCTTGGTGTTGGTGAACTTTCTGTTTGCTGACGTCCGTGTTGACTGTAGTCGCTTTCCCTCCATCCAACCATAAGGGGTTCATCTTTGTGCCTGGCTCTCTTCCCCTTTATGCCACAAAAGGGGAAATCCGATTGACAAGATTAGGAGCCGTGTGGTAGACCCATAAGCAGTTCCTAAGAGAGTCCTCAATGTTGAACCCATTTGAAATCGCTAATTGGATATGCTCCTTAATCATGCAATTGGTTCTCTCCGCTAGGCCATTAGCTTTGGGGCAATAGAGTGCCGTCTTTTCATTTATTTTATTTTTATTTATTTTATTTTTGTGTTTTATAGAGCGCGAACGTGACCCGTGAGGGTATCAGAGCGCTTTACAAGGTATGCATTGTTGAACAAACAAAATGAATAAGGTGCAGGGACAAACCAGAACAACAAGTATGGTTACAGTCATGGTCAGAGTCAGAAGCAAAAACAAGGTTCCAAATGTTCTCGTCGAGGGCAGTTGGTGATTAGGGAGACGGTAGTCAAGGAGTAGCACGCTCAATGGGGTGATTGAAGGCAGGCCTTAGGCGAGGAATTTGCCCATGAGGAAGGTTTTGGTCTCATTTTTGAAGCGTGCTAGAACAGGGATTTTCCTGATGGAAGGTGAAAGAGTTCCAAATTCTTGGTGCTACTCCGCTGAACGCCCAGTTGTAGGTTCTTTTCTTTTTTTTAAAGGTGGCAGGTTGGAGCAGGAGGTTTCTGGCGGACCTGGAGTTCCTGCTTCCCCCGGATATCACTAGTTTCTGTGCCAAATAAGCAGGGGAGTTTGTGCATAGGGCCTTGTGTATAGTGCAGGCCAATTTCAGCTGGATTCTGGCTTCCAGGGGGAGCCAGTTCAGCGCCTTCATGTGTGGAGAGATGTGGTCAAACTTCCTGGTACCTGTGAGTAGTCTGGCAGCCGTGTTGAGGCAGGCTTTTAGAGGCGCTAAGGAGGTCTTAGGTAATCCTGTGAGGGTGGAACAGCCGTATTCCAGTCTGGAGATGACAAGTGCCTGAACTGCCATTTTTAAGTCCGGTGCATCGATGAAAGGTTTCAACTTCCAGAGGTAGCTCAAGTGTAACCTGGCTGCTTCGGCCATCAAGTTAATGTGGTCTCTCATATTGAGGTTACTGTCGAGGATAATGCCCAGGGATTTGGCAGAGTCCACAACAGTCGGTGGGCAGTTCAGGGCTGTGATGGTCTTAATCCAGGTCTGAGTCTCCGGGTTGGCTTTTGATGGGGAGATTAGGAGAAATTCAGTTTTCTTTGCATTCAGTTTGAGTTGGTAATTGGCTAGCCATTGGACAGTTAATTTCAGGGTCTCGTTCAGGGAGACGATCTCATTGAGCGAGGAGATGTTGATGTATAATTGGGTGTCGTCCGCATACATATGGTAGGAGATGTTGGCGGCACGAAGAACTTCAGTGAGTGGCTCTGGGTAAAGGTTAAAGAGGGTGGGGAGGGGGTTGAACCTTGGGGGACTCCGACAGTGACCGGGGTGGGAGCTGATAGTTTGCCGTTGATGAGGAATCTCTGAGAGCGGTTGTGGAGGAAGGACCTGAACCATTCTAGTACCACGCCATCCAGACCCATCCTGAGTCTGAGGCGTTCAAGTAATTTTTCATGGTTGACCGTATCGAAGGCGGAGGATAGATCAAGGAGGATTACAAGGCATGTTTTGCCTTGGTCTAGGGCTAGGAGGGCATCGTCCACGATGTGGAGCATAGCAGTTTCGGTGCTGTGCCCTGGTCTGAATCCAGATTGGAAGTCATCTAGTAGGTGGAAGTTGTTGATGTGCTGGCTAACTTGCTGTTGAACACACTTCTCCAATACTTTGGCTAGAAGCGGGATATTGGAGATAGGTCTGAAATTGTCTGGGGAGGCTGGGTCCAGTGAAGGTTTTTTCAAGATAGGGACGACTTGGCCGGCTTTCAAAGGGTCCGGGATAAATCCCTGCTGGAGAGAGGCGTTGATAATTGTAGTCCAGCAAGGAACGATGGATTGGGAGGCAGCGGCGAGGCAGTTGGAGGGTAGCGGGTCATTGAAGTGGTTGTTTGAATTTAAGGTAGAGAGGATTTTTGAGATGGAGTTTTCATTAAAGTATTCAAAGTCAGTCCAGCGGGCTTTGTTTTTAGGAGAGGCCGGGATGGAAAGAGCGGAAGAGTGAGGCAGAGCAGGCGGGGTTGGGGGCAGGTGGTGGTACTGAGTTCAATTCCTAATGTCGTGATTTTATCAGCGAAGAAGGAGGAGAATTCATCTGACGATATTAGCGATTTAGGGTATTCTTTCGGTGTTTTAGCCAGTTTATTAGATTGGAATTTGACCAGTTCAAAGAACTTTTGGGGTCTATTCTTGGCGTTCCCCAGTTCCGATCTGAAGTATTCTTTTTTGCAATTGATGATGTTCTTGTTGTATGCATTTCTTGCCTGAAGCAGAAGTTTTAGATGCGCTGCAGAGGGGTGTTGTCTCCAAATTCTTTCAGATTGACGTAGGGATCTCCTCTCCATGTTAAGGGAGCCAGTGAACAAAGGGTTTCTGTCTTTGCATTGTGTTCTTTTTAGTTTTAGAGGGGCAAGGTCATCCAGGAGGTTTGAAATGGACGACGAGTAGTGTTCATTGAGATCGTTAACCTTGGTTATGTGCAAGGGGGGGGGTAGTTCAGATCTGCAGCGAGCCTCGAGTTTCATAAAGTCTAGATTCCTAGTGTCTCTGGTCCAGCGTTTGGGAATCACCAGTTGAGATGACTTTGTTTTGCGGGTCCCGGGTAAAATGAAGGATATGCAGTGATGGTCAGACCAGTTACAGGGGTCTATGGAGATAAGCTTTACAGCGGACTCCTTTGAAATGGTCCAGTCGAGGATGGCTCCTTTTGAGTGGGTTGGCATAGAACAGGCTTGGGTCAGGGCTTGGTCAGTTAGAAGGTCTTTGATGGCATTGACGTAGGAATCTTTCGTGTCATTCCAATGCAGGTTAAAATCACCAGGAAGACCTATGTGGCCTTGGAGGAAATCCTTGTTGTCATGATTTCCAGAAGGTGATCAGTGAAAGCGTCGTTCGGACCTGGTGGGTGGTAGAAGATGTGCAAGTTGCAGAGGTGTAATGAGTTGCTGCAAACGGAGAGTGCAAGGTATTCGCAGGAGTCTGAGGTGTCCGTTACGAGTTCTGTGACAAGCAAGGAGGAACGGTAGCTGCAGGCTATGCCTCCTCCTTTCTTATTGAATGTCTATCCAGTCTGGCGATGTTGTAGTTGGGTGGGACTAATATATCCAGGCAAGGGGAAGAGTATTCCTTTAGCCAGGATTCGGTTAGTATGGCTAGGTCTAGGTTTTTGACCAGGATGAGGTCAGCAATATCAGCGGCATGTTTGACTGCTGAACAGCAGTTAATTAAAAGACCAGATAAGGGGGTGTCGGGAGGAGAGTGAGGCGTCTGGACAGATAGAACTACAGGCGCCAGATTGCTATTTACCACACTTCTGTTGTGTAGGGTAGCTAACCTGTTTGGGTTGATGGTGACCGTGCTGATGGGGTGTTCGGGACTAGTATTTAGTGGACGGGGGAGGGCTGGGGTAGAGTTGTGGTCTTGGAGGATGGCTAGGATTTCGTTACCCGTGAGGTCTAGAGGATTAGAGGAGATGGTGGGAGCGTTGTATGTGAGTGCGAGAGCCCGGGATTCCTCTTCAGAGAGTAGGCAAGGTTGTTTGCGTGGGCGAAGATGTCTCAGAGGTAGCGGGAGAGGTTGCTTGAGAGGTTCGGTGTTCAGTGGGGGGGAGGTGTGCGGTGACTTGAGGTTAGCCAGTGCGATCTCGGCAAGGTGAAGGAGGTTCATAAGGTCCAGAATGGAGCTATGAATGTTCTGGGTGAGTTTGGTCGCTCTGGAGTGCAAAGTTTCAAGATTAGTATAAACAGGGGGTACGAAGGGATGAGGGTTCAATGTTTCCAGATCAGTTGAAGGGGCATGTGACAGTGGCAGTGGGTTGGCTGGAGCAGGCTCAGGGGTCTTTGGAGGGGGAGTATCTAGCTCGCGATTTAGGTGGATGACTGGCGGGGAGGGGCTTTGAGGTCTAGGGGTGGTTCTGTTATGGGTGCCTTGGCCAGGGTGACTAGTGAGGGTGGCCATTAGAGGTCTGGCTCTCTCAGGGGCAGGGGACATAGGGAGCGTATCAGTCTCCTCGACAGAGGGGGGCACAGGGTGGGCGGAGATCGCAGGTGTAGGGGAAATGCTGATGCCCGGGACAGGAGACATGATAGGGTGGATTGGGTGAGCCAAAGTGGGGACCCTCGGAAAACTAGTGAAAGGGTTGCTGGCTCTGTTGGGGACAGGAGATATGAAAGGGGGGATTGGGTGAGCCGAGGTGGAGACCCTTGGAGGACTAGTAGATGGCTGGCTGGATATGTTAGGATGGCGTATTGGTGGGTCATTGGCACGGGTGTTGGTTATCCAGTTGGAGATGTGTACGTGGTTTCTGAGAGGGATGAAGAAGTCTGAGAATTTGTTGAGGTTGTAAGTTGAGGCTTGGATTAGAACAATGCCGTTTTTGTAGAGGGTGATGGTGAGGTCAGCTCGCAAGGTTGGGGAGGGTGCTATTGTGAGCTTAGTGCCGTGTGGAATGTTCCTGGTTGAACGAATATTGAGAAGGTGCGCAAGGGTTTTTCGGCAGGAAGCTGGTCTTCTGGAATAGAAGATGAGGTCATTAATGACTGTGCCAATGTCCGCGCAGTAGCGCATGTCGGATATCAGAGTCTCTGGATGTCTTTTTAGGGCAGCGTGCTTGAATGATTTTGTGGCAGTTTTGGAGAGGTTTGGGGGGTAGACAATAGTGTAAGAGTATTCCCCCGATGCGGATAGGAAAGGACTCGACATGGTTGGGTAGGGGAGGGGCTAGTAGGCAATAGAGAGAATGGGTCTCCAGTACCACGGCGGGAAGGAGCTCAAGCGGCTGAGGTAGGTTGCTCGACAGTCATTGAGTGATAGGTCGGGATTAGCTTTGATAAAAGTCAGTTGAATTGCATTATAGGCCAAATTAGAACAGGGGCGCTGTTTGTAGTGACACTTGTGTCAGCCCTAGTATGTTGGCCCATAATGCCCTGTTTAAGGTGAGTTTGCTATACTTTCATATACGTTGCTCCTTGTTTAAGGCTAATTTAATTTACTTTACTTTACTATACTTTATTATAAATTGCTGCATTAGTAGTCTCTTGTCTCACATAACAGCGTAGAATAGGTGTATAATTGATTCTTACTGTAGTTTTTACTCCATTTCAAGATGGTCGATGCTTTTCCTGTGTTTGTTTAGTCTTCTTTCAGTGTCTATTGTTTTGCAGGGTCCTCCTCTCCATGAGGTCGAGTTCTCCTTGCTGCAAAATGGAGGAGTTTGGGATCTGGACATCAGGGGCCCCCCTTCCCCCCCTGGTCAGTAGAAGGGTGGGGGAGCTGGCCCAGATCGAAAACCGAGGCCCCTGTTGCTGAACCGATGATCCATGGTCCTAGAGCGGACTACAAACGATCCCCTGCAGCTGAGGATCGACCAGGCGGCCCCCGGGCGGATATGGACGGTCCGCGGTTGCTGGGCCTGAGATGCCACTGCCAGTGAACAAGTTAGCGGCCCCCAGGCGGTCCGCTATTGCTCGGGTGCATATCCGGGCTCTCAGGCAGGATCTGGGCGGTCCGGTGTAGCGGTCATGTTTGATGTTTAACTCTTTGAGGCAATTGGTCATATCATCTGAAGTGAATTGCACTCCATTGTCCGTCACTAAGATAGCAGGTACACCTTCAAAGGAAAAGATGGACTTCAGGAACCATATGAGATTTTTAGTTGAAGCAGATGATGTAAACTTAGTGTTTATCCAGTGAGAAGTGTAATCCACTAGAACAAACATAAATTTCCTCTGTGGACCCAAGGCTTCCATTGGGCCATTTATGCCCATTGCTAGTTTTGTCCATGGTACTGTGGGAACTTCTACTGGGGACAATGGGACTTTCTGTAGTGTTTTATTTTTGTCGCTTTTAGCGCAGTTAATGCATTCCTTTACTTTTGCTTCCACCATGGAGTCGAGTTTGGGGAACCAAAAAATATTTCAGATTTTTGATTTGGTAATGCTTCTGCCCAGGTGTCCTTCATGGGCAAGGTCTATGACCTTTCCTCTGAGGTTTGAAGGTGGGACAACTTTTTTGTTGCGATAGATTCTGTCGTCTATGATGGTAAGTTCGTGTCTTACATCCCAAAAGTCTCTTAATTCTTCTTGAACATTGTGACATTTCTCTGGCCATCCATTGACGATCAAGTCTTTCAATGAGCTCATTGCAGCATCTTTCTTCATTTCTTCATCCCATTCCGTTTTAGTGAGGGCAGGTAGCTGAATAGTCAAAATAGGTGCATCCAATGGAATCTCACTGTGGTCAATCGTAAGTAGTGATCTCGAAAGATAATCAGCAACTATGTTATCATGTCCTGGTAAATATTCTACTTTGAAACTATAATTTTCTAGGCCTAATATCCATTTGGCAATTCTTGGGGAGTCACAGTGTGCTTGCTTGGCTGAAAAAAGGTACTTCAAGGGCTTGTGGTCAGTGCGGACCGTAACTTTTATTCCCCACAGGAAACATTTTAAATTATTAATGGCCCAGTAGCACGCCAGTGCTTCTCTTTCAATGACGGAATAATTCCGTTCCGACTGTTTCAAGGTACGAGAAGCAAATGCAATAATAGTTTCGCCATTTTCGCCATTCTGGGATAGAGTAGCTCCTAGACCTTTGTTTGAAGCATCTGTGCTTAAGATGGTTTTCTTCCTATGATTGAAAGATCCAAGGGCAGGAGACTCAATAATTTCTTGCTTTAGTCTGTTCACGGTGATGTTGTGTATTTCATCCCTCTTGAATTCTTGTTTTGCCTTCAAAAGTTCCCGAAGTTTTTCACACTTGTCTGAGAAATTGGGAATGAACTTTGCCATGTACTTGATTAGGCCAAGAAAGGACTTCAGTTCTTCCTTGTTGGTTGGAAAAGGTGCTTCTTTCACAGCTTGTACTAGGCTATATTTAGGCCTGATTCCGTCGAATGATATGTTATGTCCGAGGTAACCACTTCAGATGCTTTTATCTTGCATTTATCTCTTTTGACAGTTAAACCAGCCTCGGACAATCTGACACAAATCTTCTTGAACACCATGTCATGTTCCTCTTCTGTTGCCCCATATATTAATATGTCATCTTGAAAACACGTCCTGTTCGGAATACCAAATACGAACCAAATGGGGTCGAGAAAGCCGTCAAAGGTCTTGAGTCTGGGTGAAGTTCTACTTGATAATATGCCATTGAAAGGTCTATGACGGAGAAGAATTTCGCCTTCCCCATCGTGCCCAAAATTTCGTTGATGTTGGGGAGAGGAAATATCTCAACCCAGATGTTCTCGTTGAGGCTTCGGAGATCGATGCAGAGGCGGATGCCGTCACCATTGGTCTTTGAAGTGATGACGATGGGTGCCAGCCACTCACTGGAATCAATAGGTTGAATGACTCCCAGATGGCACAGTTTATCAAGTTCAACTTTTAAGGGCTGTCTTAGCAGGAGAGGAACTTGGCGTGTTTTGTGGACGACCGGTTTGCCACCAGATCTTACTTTCATTCTGTGCTGGTAATTCTTCAGTAGACCTAAGTCGTCGCAAAAAAGATTTGGAAACTCGTTGCAAAGGTTTGACCCAGGGTCAGCTTTCTCCACTAAGATAACTTGCTCTCTGTTGTTCGGATCAAGAATTATGCCCAGCTCTCTTTGGTGCTTCCATCCCAGAAGGTTTGATCCTTCACTCACCAAATAGATCATCCCGACAGTAGATCTTCCCTTGAAATCGATTTCGGCTTCTAGCATTCCTACTAAGGGAATGAGATCCTTAGTGTAACCTTGCGGGGAGATGTCTGGTTCTAATATTTTGGATTCTTGATCTCCCAAATTTTTTTTGAAATCCTCAAAGTTAAGCAAGGTAAACGGTGAGCAGGAATCAGCAAACATTTCAAAAGTTCTTTGGTTCAGTGATATTTTACATTTGGGGTTATCCTGGGCAATACCATTGCAAGTGCTCTTCATTTGGAAGACAAATTTCTGGTGATCATCACTTTCCACATTTACAATTTTCACTTGTGAATGCTCGTTGTCTCTACACACTCTTGTCCGATGGCCTCTCCTGTTGCACTTCTTACAGAATGCATTCTTTGCCGAGCATAAGGGATTATTCGCCAAATAGTTGCTGCTCCCGCATCTGAAGCATTTAAGATGTAATTGTTCTTTATTATGTTTAAGTGGAAATTCCTTCTTGTTTTTTACTTTGAGGATATTACTTGATGGTTCATCTACTTGTACTGTAGATACTACCTCTTCGGATATTTTAATTTCCTTCATGCACTTTGCAGTGTGCTCGATAGATTAAGCGATGGCCATTGCTTCTTCTAACGTGGGATTCTTTGCCAGTAACTTTTCCTGGATGCGACTGTTGCTGGTACATCTTACTAATTGGTCGCGAATTAAGGAGTCATTAAGTTCTCCGAAATCACACCTTTGGGGGAGGCCTCTTAGCACAGCAATGCAGCTTTTTACAGATTCATTTTTTCCGTGAGTACGGTTGAAGAATTTATCACGTTCAAGTACAACGTTAATCTTGTCACCAAAATGGGTTCCTAATTTTTGTAATGTAATCTCATAGACATCCAATTCTTCCTCATCCTCCATTTCTGGTTCCGGTAAAGTCTCATAAACTTTGCGGCCATAAACACCTAGGTTGTGAAGAAGGATATGCTGTTTGCGTACCGCAGAAAACATTTCTCCCCCCATGGCAATTAAGTATGATTCGAACCATTTAGTCCATTCCTTCCAGTGTATTTCGGGTTCCCCACATTCATTTAGAAATGATGGGGGTTGGCTGATACCCAGAGTACCCATGCTGTAGGAGGGAGATGATTCCAGTTACACTACTGGCACAAGAAAGTGAGGGAAGAATGGAGGTGGAGAGGGCGAGATTCCCAAGAGGGGTGGAGATAAGATGGAGGTAAATTACATTCACAAAGACTTGCGAGAAATAGTCAACATTAACCAGATCACAAGTACAATATCGCTAAATAAGAGAACCTAAAGCAAAAGTGGTCGCAGGAAACAGTATCTGGTATAGCCCCTAGTATTTAACAGATCAAAATCAATGCAGCATACAGTATAAGAAATTCAATACGCAGGCAATACATCAGCTGATGGTCCCTTGTAAATACAGACTGCGTAGTCCTGGACGCTCAGCAGAATATTTTCATTCATTTATTCTTTATTTTCGGTCACTTGGACCATAAAATCATTACATGTCAATGCTGCTTCTACCTACTACGTTTCAAAAATAAAATCAACATGTGGCACAGGGGCAAAGATAGCTATGTAATAAAAAAGCATTTTTTACTCTCAGCCTCCACACACTCAAAATTTACTAGATCATGATACATTAAAATTTAGTTTTAAAAACGGTTATAAATATTACATCATTAAAAAGATCATACACAAGGTGACCTCAGAGGGTAGATGGGGATGGCTAAAAAAGTTATCACACAAAAAGTTAAAAAATATAAAAATAATCCTTATGTTATTTCAGCTTTGGGTTAAAATCTTGGGCTACATTCAACCCTAAAATTTCAACCCCATTCTTTTCCTAATCAGGAATACATTAAATTGGAATCTACTTAAAGAAAAGACTATAGTTTGTGATGAATCAGTTTTCAGTATGCGCTCAGCAACACTATAACGCCTTATGCCTCAAAGCTTACATAGGGGTCTAATCCAGCGGTTTCTGGCAATTGTATACAATAATATATGGGCTTCATTTTCTATTTCTGATGCTACACATTTAGGACATGTGTTCTTTCTTGAGCCCGCACCGTTTCCTTTCCAACTAGCCGTGTTGGAGCCTATTTGCAAAATACCATATCTAAACTGTAAGTATAAGGATTTAGCTAAGGGGGGTTCTATCTCATCCAAGAATGGCTCTAAGGAAGCTACATCTTTTAATGCTAGAAATCTCACAGTTAGAGGCCCCACAGATGAATTGTGTATTAAGTTGGTATTTATGTGGGCCCAAAATATAATTTTTAGCAGTTTTTTACTTAATGATTGTAACTGTTGTGGGTCGTCCCAGTAGTGTGGTAGGTCTAGCTTTTGCATCCACGTCATAAGGTGATTTAACCATGGAATATCCTTAGTTCGATTGGCCTTTAAGATTTCAACCAAGCCAAATTTATAATGGATCAGTTCGGGGGTGGTCCAGATCCTGACCCAAAACAAAAGTGGTCTTAGGGCCGCATGATGGTCCGTACGTTTTATATTTAAATCCAAAGAAACTGGCAGCAAAGGGGTCCTTTGGGAAGCTTTAGTATTTGCCTGTAAAATTTATTTTCTTCCCGGTCAAAGCTCTTCCTACACTGGGGGCCCCAAATCTCAGCTCGGAGCGCAGCAGATTGTGCTTTGTATTTGAATACCTCCAGTGCAGGTGAAACAGCCCTGCATGTGCTAGCCTCATGTTTCTTCAAAATTGGTACCGAGTTCTGAACCATCATAATCCTGCTTTTTTTCAATTTGACCTTTCCAGGTCATTTTGCTATCCAAGTTGATTCCTAGATAATTAAAACTGTCTACGTATTCCAATGGCTGGTTATTTAAAACAAGGTTTTAAAAAAAAGATTTTTGGGGGTTTAGTGACATATATTTCGTTTTACTGGAGTTTATTTCAAGTCCCTTTTGTAAACAATATTTATCGAAGGTGTCTACTAGTGATTGAAGTCCCTTTGGTGTTTAAGATATTAAAATTGTGTCATCGGCGAATAATAAAGCCGACACCACCTCTCCCCCCAGACGAGGAGAATCATGCGTACTTGCTGATAGAAAGTCGGGGATGTCATTTACGTATAGTGAGAAGAGGGTTGGTGCCAATACGCACCCTTGCCTTACTCCTCTTCCCACCGGAATTGGTTTTGTTAATTCTCCCTCTGGCCCCCAACGCACTGTGGCATAGTTTCCAGTATGTAACTTTATTAGTTGCCTTAGTATTTCCAAAGGGACCCCGATTTTCCTTAGGGTCTCCCATAGCTGAGAGCGAGGGACTAGGTCAAATGCAGCCCTTAAATCTATAAAAGCGACATAAAGTCTGCCCTTCCTAATTATAATGTATTTCCAGTAAATACACATGAACCTAAAAACTTGGTCAAGTGTGCTTGTTTTCGCTCTAAACCCCGCTTGAAACTTCGTTAAAATATCCACCTCATCCATCCATTCTGTTAGACTGTTTAAAATATGCCTAGCATAGATTTTTTGTAGTATGTCTAGTAAACTAATTGGGTGGTAGTTAGCTGAATCTTGGCAGTTGCCCTTTTTAAAAATCGTAACTATCTCAGCCCCTTTCCACGTATGGGGAATTGGTGTCCCAGCGGCTATCGAGTTGCACAAAAAATGTACATAAGGGCCCCAGACTTCTAAGTCGCGTTTTAGTAAATTGCATGGGATCCTATCCGGTCCTGGCGCCTTCCCTGCTTTCATATCACCTATTGCTAGTAGTCTCCTCCTGGCTAAAGTGCAGTACAGTGGCCAAACTGTTGTCATGTATGCCATTTATTATTGTACATTCATCCCCACTATAATCCTGGTAGAGGTTAGTGAAATGGTCAACCCAGGTTTTCTCATCTAGGTAGAGATCTTTATTACTTTTCCCGGTTTTATTTCCCCCGGCAATAAGGCACCAGAAGGCAGCCTGGTCTTTGCTTCTAGCAGCGGCTATTAGGTCCGACCACAAGTCGTTGTCCCAGGCCTTCCTAGCTTCTAGTAGTGCCTTTTTATACTTTTGCCTATACATACTAATTACTAAATAGCTCTTGTTTTTAATGGCATGTATAAGCTCTGTCTTTGCTACTCTACATTCCTTACTGTACCAGGGGTTGTCAATCTCATAGTGCTTGCTAGACCCTTTATCTACCTTTTTGTACAATTTCGTCAGTAATGGGAGTAGAGCTTCTTCTAAGGTGTAGTGTAAATGTAACACCTTATCGTCTCCTTCTTTTAATTCTTGGAGTGGAGTAGCTATGTCTGCGAATGTGTTATAAATATCTGCCATTTTATCATCTTTGGCTAGGATATAGGGCCATGTTGTGGCTCTTCTATTGTTACTTATTTGTAGCTCTCCAATAGTTAGTATACTCTCTTCCGCCTGTTTATTACTAGTTTTAAATAGATGAGATTCTAGTACTAGTTCTAGGGGATAATGGTCGCTCTCCTCCCTGGTAATCATCCTCAGATCTATTGTAGTGTACCATAGGTTTAAAGACAGCATTATGTAATCTATGTGGCTTAAGGAATTACCTCTATGGAATGTACAACCTCCAGGTCTATCTGAGGGTAGGCGACCATTACACGCCCGTAGTTCATGCTCTACTGTTAATTTTAAGAGTTGTGTCGCTGCTACTGTACATTTGGTCTCGCTACTATGATCAAGAGGGGGAATGTTATAAGCCAGGTCTTGTTCTTCAAAAAGGTCACCTACGCCTGTCAAGGGTTCATATTTGCAATTGAAATCTCCGCCGCAGATTACACCTGACTCAGCCTCTAATAACGCTAGACAGTGATCCAGTTGTTCAATAACTGGTGATTCATTGCTACTGCTATGGGGTCTGTTATAGACATTGAATAGATATATTAACCTGTTATCACGCATTACAACTTTTAACCCCAATATATCAGGGGAGTCAATACATAAAGGGATACTGATCCAAATGACTAAACCTCCTGAAGGTCTGCCTCTACCAAACTTGCTCGCATTTACACTATAAGTTTTGTAACCCAGTCTCTGGGGGGATTCTTGTGACCACGTCTCTTGTAAGAATACTATATCATACTGATCTATGAACTCACTCAAGGAGCCATCTACTAAATTCTTATTAAGTCCAGCGATGTTCCAGGAGACTAACTTTGTTTTAAGACTCATGGTTCCTCTCCTAGCTTCTGCTGTCGCTTCAGCATCTGAGGTTAGTGATGTATCATTAGTGATCTTGTACTTGGTTTGTGGGTGAAAATGTATATTACCCTCTGCTGTAATTGCTCCAGGTACAGCACCATCTACTATTCCATTTGTCACAGTAGCTCCCGGTGTTGACCCTGGCACTTCCACGCTTTCTACTCCCTTGGAACTTTTTGCTTCCAGGTCTGAATACTCTTTAGAGTTGAAATCGACCCAGTCTTTATCCTTTAGTCTGGGTTCGAAGCCCGCAATGTTCCAGCTAGGTATTTTTAAGTAGTGGTTGTTAATCCGCTCAGTTATTGGCACCCTTAGGGGTTCACAGATTTGTACGGGTGGGTCATTGGCTAAATTTTTGTCATTCTGAGAATCATTGTCTGGCACCAATTGTCCTGGGTGTTTCTCAATCTCATACCTTTCCCTCGAGGTGTTTGATATCAATAGTTCTGAGCTATCCCGTATAGCTAATGCTGAGTGCGTATCCGCCTTTTCCTGTTCCCTATTTACTATGCTACTACATGGTTCAAACAAGATGTGAGCTGTTGTGGTCCCTGTCTCCTCATCAAGTCAGTCCACGCCCTCGAGACCTTCCTGTGAATGAAAGGCATCAAATCGGTTATAAGTAGGTATCGTAAATTGGTTTTCATAGGGTTCGTAATAACTTCTTCCTTGTGTACAGTTTGGGTACATATAACAATGGGCCATGGGAGATGAAGGGTAAAAAGGAACTAAGATCTACGGTTTGGATCCTGCTTTCTAGGTCACCTTCCGTCCAACCACTAATATAGTTTACCACACGCCTATCTTTAAAGTTTATTATAATGCAATCACTTTCTTGAACCTTTTTCCTCTGTCCCACCCAGCTTAGTCTTCTGACATGAAGTAGTTGGCCATTAAAAGAAGGAGGGATTGACCTATGCCTATTTAGCCAATGACTAACCTTGTTTTTTAGGTCAGAATGGTTTTCTAACTTTCCCTCTCCTAGAACTGGTACTCCTATCATGACCACAGTAAAAGGGTGGGATTCAGGTGGCAAATTAATGAATGTGTTATTATTAGATGGTCTTACTCTATCTGGGGGCTGCTTCGGCTGATTATTTATGTTTGGGCCTTCAGTTCCCCTCTTGTGCTCATCCCTTCCGTTTGTGTTTTTAGTCTCTGATGCTCTAGACTGGGTAATAGCTGGCATCTTATCTCTGCTCCTGCCTAGATTTACTGGAGGGTCCTTTGATGGCTCTTTATGCCCGTTACCTCGCGTTGAGGATGCATGTGTTTGTTTGACGGGCTTGCGTATGCCTGATGCGACTTCTAGAGTTTCCTTGTTATTTGGTGGGTTTACTGGCCTATCGTTTGTTATAATTTTTGTCTGTTTTAAGGAGGATTTGGTATATTTCAGCAAAATTTCATTGTTTTGTTGTACCATTTCCTTTATTTTTCCCAGTTTCTCCCCTATCCTTTTGACCCTTTCGTGCATAGGAAGCATAAGTGATTTCATTAGGTTTTCCATTCTTAGCATGAGGGTCTCTACACAAATATTATTATCCGATGCCTGGTCGAGCAATTCTATGGCAGTAGTGTCAGTGCCCATAGTCCTTTGGTTTACAACTACCTGAGTTGGATCTACAAGTATTGACTTTTGTGCAGCGCTATTGACAATCCTTGGTGCATGGCTCATATTTACTCCCATCTCAAAATCAGACCCTTCTGACACATTAATTAATAGGGTAGAGTCTGTATTTATCAGCATATTTGGGGTCAATGACAATCTACTTTCGCGGTTAACAAAGTCAATAGGGGGGAGGAGCTTCGCCGGCGACCAAGATGGCCGCGTGAGCTCGGAGCTCCGAAGACCTCCCGATCCTCCGCAATGATCCTGCTATCCATCCTGTCCCACGATTGTGGGAATCTATTGCTGAGCCAGTCCTGAGGCGGAACCCGCTTTCGGAATGAAAATCCGACATTCCTGGACTTAGTTAGCTCGACGGACCCCAGAGGCTCCGCCCGTCTCATTGGCGAACGTTGAGGGGTACAGCGGTGTCCTCATACGGTGCCTCCCTGCCTATGCTTCGTCTCCCCGGTGACTGCCCCTGGTATCTGAACTCTACTGCTAAACGGCCTCAGTGACGGACCTTGGAGTCTCCATCGTGCATACTGCGCGCACACCACAAGGCTTCCTTGCCCCTCTTGACCACCCTGTCCGGGCGTGACAACATGGCGGGCAAAGGAGATTTGGACAAAGGCAAGGCTCAGCGAGTCAACAGAAAACCGCCCCAGTCCCAGTCCACCATTCCGGAGCGATTTTCCCAGTCTAAGGGATCACCGGGACTGGCGGGCCGCACTACAGACCCGAGAAGGGACGAATCCCCGGACGACTCCGAAATAACGCTTCGAGATGTTATGGGTGCGATAACGGGGGTGAAGACGGAGATGCACGCTCTCCACGAGGCGCTGTCCGGCAAGGTTGACTCTCTGAAGATCGAGTTAAACCTCATCAGGACCGACCTCGGTAAGACTAATGACCGGGTGAAATCACTGGATCTTAAGACATCGAGCCTGGTCACTGATGTGTCCGACATCCAGACCGAGGTGCGAGACCTGAAGATGGCGAATGGGCTGCTGGCGCGCCGACTGGATGAGTTTGAGGGTCGTGCGTGACGCCAAAATGTCCGCATCACCGGGGTACCGGAGAAGGCCGAGGAGGACTCAGTTGAACTTTTTGTCGAGGACCTGGTGGTTAAGAACTTGGCACCGGGGGGCCTGAGTAAGTTCTTCTCGGTGGAGAGGGCCCACAGGATACCGGGTGGGCCGCCGAAGTCGGGCGCTTCCCCTCGCCCTATCATCGCAAGACTTTTCAATTATAGGGACAGAGACGCAATCCTGCAGGCATCGAGGACCGCGGGCCCACTGCGCTTCCAGAACTCGGATGTGAACTTCTTCCCAGACTTCACCCAGGCGGTACAGAAGCGACGCCAGAGCTTTGCTGGGGTAAAGAGAAGGTTAAGAGACTTGGGCCTGCGTTACTCTATGCTCTATCCGGCCAAACTCCGCATCGAACATAACCATCGGACTCTGTTCTTCGACTTCCCAGATGAGGCAGGGCACTGGCTTGATATCCTGCCCCAAGAACGACCTGACCTGGCTGACCAGACGGAGGAGACCACCGGAGGAGCGGAAGCGCAGGAATGATTGTCCAGACTATTGACTCTCTGAGAGCTGGGCTGCCGCAAAGGACAACGGCTTAAGACATTGCTGCTATTGGTTTGAATATTTTGTTAGTAATATGGGGGGTGACGGGGGGGATAGGATGTCTCCTTTCTCCTCTGTGGGCTTCTTGTAGATTAGTTAAGGGGCGACAGGCACACTGCTAGTTGGGGTGGCTTATAGTCTAATGCAGGGGTGCAGGGTGGTGGGTAGTTGGGGTGTGTTTTTTCTATTTCTTTACTTGTTTCATTCTCTGTTCTGGCTGAGGTTTCATTTGAACGCTATGATACAGTTGTGGGCGCCATTGCGGGCAGGGGGGAGGGGGCGGAACGTCCTTGATGATGGGGGGTAAATTTCTTAACTTGTTGAGCTGGAACGTGAACGGGTTAGGGGACCGAATTAAAAGAGGGATTGTGCTGCAACTGCTCAAACGTTGTTCGCCAGATGTAGTTTTCCTGCAGGAGACCCATTTAGTGGGACATGCGTGTAAAGCTTTGAATAGACGTGGGTTCAAAATGGTGGCACATTCGGGGTTCTCCTCGGGTTCCAGAGGGGTGGGCATCATGGTGCGCATGTCCCTCCCGTTGGAGGTGGAGTCTACACTTGTCGACGAGAGGGGCAGATATGTGGCGGTGGTGGGCAAGTGGGAGGGCCGCACGTTGGTTTTGGTTTCGGTTTATGTTCCCCCGGGGCTGCAGGAGACTACTTTCAGGGATCTGGGTGGCGCCATCTTAGGTCTCCCCGAGGGTTTGTTAATCGTGGGTGGTGACTTCAATTCTGTAGTTTCAGGAGACTTGGACCGCTTCCCATCCAGAGACCTACGTGCTTCACAGTCCTGGCTCCCAGATTTCCTGAGCTCCATGGGGATGGTTGATTGCTGGCGTTTACTGCACCCCACCCAGCGGCAGTATACCTTCCTATCGGGTGCCCACGGCAGCCTTTCGCGTATAGACTATGTACTCACCCCGGCGGCCCAGGCGCAGTCCGTTTCCACCGCTCGTCTCTTAGCTAGGGGCATCTCGGATCATTCCCCGGTTTGGGTTTCCTTCGATTTCCAGATACCCGTGACCTCGCGAGTAGCTCCCATTAATCCGTGGTACTTCCGGGACCCGAAGACCAGGGCACTCCTGGCTAAAGCTATAGAACTGTACTTTGCCGAGAACACTGGCTCGGTTGACTCCGCCGTTTCCCTCTGGGAGGCCTTTAAAACCGTGCTTCGCGGAGAGGCCTTCTCTCTGATCGCAGAGGCCCGCCGAAGGCGGGACGCGGACGTGGTGCGGCTGTAATCCGACCTCGCCGATTTAAATTCTCAGCTGGCACTGGGTCCATCTCCCGACCTACTGCATGCCCTATCCCTTAAACAGTCTGAACTCCGGGCTACTGCCACGGACGCGGCGAAGGCCTTGAGTAGGGAGCAACAGGGCAGGATCTATGACTCGGGAGACAAAGCTGGCAAGCTTTTGGCTTGGCTGGACAGACGGGAGCTCGCGTCCCGGGTAGTCCCAGAGTTACTGAGTGATGACGGACTGTCTCTTACAGACCCGGCAGCCATTGTTGGGTCCTTCGCGGAATATTTTGAGGCGGTCTATACATCTGCGAATCCCCTACCAGAATCCGCTTCGGCTTCCCTTCTGGAAGACATCGCGCTTCCCTGCCTCTCAGATATCGAGCAGGAGGACATGGATCGGGACCTGACCGTAGATGAGGTGGCATTGGCGATTCGATCGCTGCGCACAGGCAAGGCACCGGGGCCCAATGGCATTCCGGTTGAGCTGTATAAACTCAAGGCCGACACGCTTGCCGCGCCCCTGCTGGGTATGTTTCTCGAAGCCCGCGAAGCCGGGGAGCTCCCGCTCGACCAACGACTTGCCACCATTGTGGTGATACATAAGGAGGGGAAACCACGTGATCTTTGCCGGTCGTACTGACCCATCTCACTTTAGAACGCCGAACCCAAGATTCTGGCCAAATTGTTGGCCAACCGGCTGGTGGGAGTGATCTCGGACTTGGTTCATCCGGACCAGTCTGGCTTCATACCACACCGTAACACGGCGCTCAACTTGAGACGGCTTCACGCGGTCATGGCACGGGCTCACCTGCTTAGTGAACCCACAGTACTCGCCTCACTTGACGCCACTATGGCCTTCGATTCTTTGGAGTGGAACTACTTATGGGCTGTGCTAGCCAAGTTGGGGTTTGGACCCGTTTACATCGGCTGGGTCCGGCTCCTGTACTCTGCCCCGCTGGCGAACGTAGCTGTTAATGGTCGGTTGTCTGCCTCCTTTGCATTGCACAGAGGCACTAGGCAGGGATGCCCGCTCTCGCCGCTCCTGTTCGCCCTGGCGCTTGAGCCTCTGGCGGCGTGGATCAGGACACATCCTGATATCACCGGGATAACGTGGTCTCCGGGATTCGAGGACCGGGTGTCGCTCTATGCGGACGATATCCTTCTATACCTTACCTCCCCCTGCCGCTCGCTCATAGTAGTTTTTGACCTGCTGGGAACCTTTGGTACCCACTCGGGCCTGGTAATCAACTGGTCCAAGTCCTCACTGTACACGCTGTGTGGAGACACTCCGCGCCTTCCCCGTGGGTGCTCAATACAGATTGCCCAAAGGGGTTTTCGGTACTTGGGCATTTACGTGTCGCAGGACTCCCGAGCCCGATACTCACATAACTTGCTTCCGCCTCTGGCGCGGTTCCGCCGAGACGTTGAGGGCTGGAAAAAACTACCGATCTCCCTGATGGGCAGGGCTGCGCTGTTTAAAATGATGGCGTTGCCACGCTTCCTTTATGCCCTACAGAATACCCAGGACCCTGTACCGGCCAAATACTTTGGGGAGATCGAATCCTTGCAGCGAGCGTTGTTATGGGACGGTAGACCACGGATCTCGCTGGTCAAGCTGACCATACCGTGCTATGATGGGGGCATTGCCTTGCCTGATATACGGCGTTACTACTGGGCGTCTCAACTCGCGGCAATCAACCATGGCCTCTATGGCCCGGCGACCAGCCCGGGCTATGCCATGGATCGGTGGCTCATGAGTGACGGAAATTACTATAGAGCGCTATACTCCAGGTCTCTGGATCGGAAGTTGACGGGTCCCACTAAGACGGCGGTACACTTATGGCGGGCAGTCACTAAAACCTTGGGCTGGCAAGATAAGATTACCATGGCCACTCCACTGTACGACTCAGACATATTGGGAAAATTGTGGCATACCAAGGGCTTTGACAGGTGGGACATTATTGGTATATCTAAGGTTGGGGACATGGTGGCTGGGGGAAGGATTAAGTCATTCGAGGCACTACAGTCCGAGTTCCAACTAGGGGCGACGGAATACTTCCGACATGCCCAGCTTAGGCATGCCCTCTCTTCCCACATTTCGGAGGGGGAGGCGATACCTGAGTCATCTCCCCTGGAGGATCGGGTGCTGGACGGTCATATGCCGGACAGCGCTATTTCCCTGACATACAAGAAGCTCATTAATGTGCGTGCTGACCTACTGGTGCGATTGAGGGAGCTCTGGGTGAACGATGGCATAGAGGTGGACGATGAGGAGTGGCAATCGGCGGTCTCCTCCCCTAGGGAGGTGGCCATATCGGCGCGGCTCCGCCTTGTCCAGCTGAAGATATTGCATAGAGTGTATGTCACGGGCCCCAGACTTATACATATGGGGCTCTCGCTGGATGGTATGTGCCGGAGAGGATGTGGTACGACTGCGACCTTTATGCACATTATATGGGAATGTCCTGAGGTCACTCGGTATTGGGCACGTGTGCATGACGTGATGAAGGAGGTGACTGGTGTGGCTCTACCAGCGGAGGCCCGGCAATGTCTCCTCAACATTTGGGGCCCGAATGACTACAGTGTTGCCCAGACCCGTTGGGTCACCCTGGGCAACATGGTGGCCAAGAGAGACATCGCTCAGAAGTGGGGTGCGCTTGCTCCTCCCTCGCTCAGCTTGTGGGAAACCAACATGGACTGGTGCATGTTGCGTGAGAAGACAGTGTACGTGGCCAGGGGCAAACCCAGAATGTGGAGGTCTGTGTGGGGAGCTTGGAACTCGTACCGAGGTGATATTTGTGCACCCCCAGTGGAGCTGGACTCTGATGTCCAGCTGTCCCCGTAGTGCCCCCTTGCCCGTGGTTCCATGCTGATTATCCTGTTGTGCCACTCCCCACACGACCCACTGTTGCTACTAGTATTGTGAGCTGCTTAGGGTGTGTAGCCCTTGACCTCTCCCCGCGATGCAAATCCACTGTCTATGATCTGTCCTCAGCCTATTTTCTTCTTTCTTTCCTTTTCCTCTCTTGTTTCTCATACCTCTTTTCCTAGCCCGTGCGGCTTTCTTATTCCATGGTTTATTTATTCTTAAGTTTTGTCATATTTGAAAATTAAACCTGATTGCTTCTGCAAACAGTTTGGTACACAAATTTACCTGCTACCTCAATGCTGCCTGGCCTCCGGGATGTATGGCTGAACAGCGGTGTACTTTTTATACAAATAAAGGTTTTCCCAAAAAAAAAAAAAAAAAAAAAAAAAAACAAAGTCAATAGGTGGAGATCGGTGTGGTGTAGTAGCACAGTTAGTATCTTTTTCCGGAAAGTCAGCATGTGATTCCATGAGGTTGAAGTCCTGTGAATACGCAGTAGTTACGGAAATATTTGCGTGCGTATTTATTTCCTTAGTGGGTTGGGTAGATAGGCACATACTTGGGGGTAATGAGAGGCGCCTCTCCGTGCTCTCTATAGCAGTAACAACAACGCCAATTGTTTTTTGTAGCATCCTGTCAATTGCAGTCAGGCTTGGAAGTGGGGTGACAGTTTGAGCTCTTTTCCTTGTAGTCGAGCGAGTCGACATGGGTGTATTTTTGGTCTTGCTCATATTTGTTTTAGCCCTTCAGCAACTACAAAAGTATAAGTACAGTGCCCCACTTAACTGTGAACTATCGTAAGATCAAAGTCAAAAGGTTCTGAACACTACAGTGTAGCAAAAGACAGGTACTTAGATAAAATTCAATGAAGGTAGGGATTTGCTTTTAAGAGGCGCTTTACTCACAGGTCACAAATCCCGGAAGGTAAGATGTAAAAAGGGTGGCCCAGTCCAGTCCCCCTCCAGCCCCGGACAGCCACAGACGGCCCGCCCACGTCCGCGCGCGTCCCGCGGGCCAGAAGTGGGGATTGAGCTATATAGAGGAGGTGATGGGCGGGAAGAGGGCATGGAGAGGGCCAGGTGCGTCTTGTTACCTCGCGCACTGGCCTTGTGGTCCTCGCAGTCCCGCTTGATGCAATACGCCCCACTACTCCAGGTCGGCTCTCAGTCAGCGTTTCCCACAGAGTTCAGGCAAGATTTCCAAAGTGATGGCAGGTAAATTACAAAAGTTGCTCCCACAATAACGGCTGTGAGCGGCCCCCGCGAAGCGTGGGCCGCAAGCCGTATATGAGCCTGCAGGGAGGTGGTGGGCGGGAAGAGAGCGTGGAGAAGGCCAGGTGCGTCTCGTTACCTCGTGCACTGGCCTTGTGGTCCTCGCAGTGCCGCCTGATGCAATACGCCCCGCTACTCCAGGTCGGCTCTCAATCAGCGTTTCCCACAGAGTTCAGGCAGGATTTCCAAAGTGATGGCAGGTAAATGACAAAAGTTGCTCCCACAATAACGGCTGCGAGCGGCTCCCGCGAAGCGTGGGCCGCGAGCCGTATATGAGCCTGCAGGGAGGTGGTGGGTGGGAAGAGGGCGTGGAGAGGGCCAGGTGCGTCTCGTTACCTCGCGCACTGGCCTTGTGGTCCTCGCAGTCCCGCCTGATGCAATACGCCCCGCTACTCCAGGTCGGCTCTCAGTCAGCGTTTCCCACAGAGTTCAGGCAAGATTTCGAAAGTGATGGCAGGTGAATGACAGAAGTTGCTCCCACAATAACGGCTGCAAGAATATTAATTAAGGTTCAAAGATCAATGCAGTAATACATTATAAAGGTTCAATAAGTAGGCAATCCTTAACTAATAGACCCTTGTAAAAACAGACTAAGTGGTCCTGGACCTTCAGAGAAAAATAATTAATGTAGGTTAATGGAGTAAATCAGTGTCCACGGAGCCCTCTCCCTCAAACATGCACCCCATAAAACTCTAAATGGTTGCAGCAAGTACAGTATAAATTTTAACAATAAGAAGGGGTCCTACAACTGGTAGTGCCTATATAGACAAAAGAACTAGGACATCAGTTGAATTATGAATAGTTAAGGCAACCATAGGGGATTAAAGCAGTTTCTACGGAGCCCTCTCCTACAAAACATGCAGCATGAAGAGTCTCTAAATAGTTCCAGCACGATCACAGTGAAAAAATGGAACGCACTTACTTCATCCGGCCAGGCTCTTGTCAGGGTAATGAGGTGGAGAGTTCAGAAGGAGAAGAAAGGGAAAAAAAAACGGAGGCAAGGTCAAATAAAGTGTCTCCAAAAATAAGGAACCTCAGGGGTTAAGAGTTTGGCCGGTAGCTAGGAGGAGCTGAGATATGGTTCCGGTTGATGCGCTGTTTCTCTGAAGAGGCCAGCTCTTGTGAGGAGGGGCTGAGAAGACTACTCCGGCTGGGCGGTGCTGGGCGGCTGGGGAGGCCGGCTGATGTGAGGTGGAGCCACGGGGAGACAGGGGTCCCTTCAAAGGCAGCACTCACAAAAGATGCAGCGTGTCCAGCAGGGCACTTAAAACTGCAGATGCGACACTCAGCAGACCAAGGCCAATGAAGTAGCAGAGGCACGGTGTCAGGAACAATCCTCAAATGCACAAGGATAGCAGAAAGAGGGCACGCCGAGTCCCGAAAAACTGGAGCTCCGAGGACAATGATAATAAGAGATATCAACAAAGGGGGGATGACTGGACCTGCACAGGATCGTCGCCAGTGTTGTAATTATAGATGCCCACACGACGTAAGTGAAGAAAGATATCTTTATTCCAGTCATCCACTCTCAGGAGTGGTGAAGCATAACTCAACATTCCAAGGTAAGCTCCCGGGCATACCAACAGGTAAGGAGGAGAGGGGGGTTGAAATGTACCAACAGGCAGGAAGGATACAACAACTACATTACCCATGAATGCTCTGGGTATCACCTGGTAAACCATAGTGTATACACACTATATAAGGAACCATAGAGAATAACACATCCTTTTTCTTTGCTGCTCCGCAGCCAGTTAAGTTCATTTTTCCTTCTGATACTTTGCATATTGTCACTGTGTGCTATTGCATTGTTTCATTTACCTGCTACTTGCTGCGTTGTGTTGCGCTGTGTTTATCTATTGCTCCGGGTTCTGTTCGGAATTCTCAGCGTGTCGCGCTGCCTCTGTGGCTATTGCTTTTGTGCTGCTGGTGTTAAGGAGCTTGTGTTCACCTCCTACGGTGTGAGCGCTACGCGCCCGCACCTCTCGCTGTGGAGTGGGAGACCGGGGGACCAGGAGGCGGCGCACGCTGCTCTCTCTCTGCATTTAAGGACTGCGAGAAGCCGTTTCCGCGCATGACTGGCGGCCATTTCCTTTGTTTTCCTTCCATGTTTACATGGAGTCTGACACGCCGGAGCAGCGTTTCCAATTGCTCATGCCCACAGCTCGCATATTTTGGTCCCCAATTTACGCCCTAATTCAAATTGCCTCATTGGGGTTGTATAATTTGCATGGGCATTGCCTAGAGTGGCTTTTTGTAAGCAAGCCCTCCCTCCATATTTAAAGTTATTTAGACAGGTGGCTACCTGCACTCATTTGGCTTGCTGTGGGGTTTTTCCCACTCCCCCGGATATTGATTGTGGCAATTTGGTCTTTCCTTCCACTGGTGGGCTGTTATTCATATACTTTGTGTTGTCACGGGTGACTATTACGAGGAGGACGGTTATTATGAGGATGATGAACCTTCTGGTTCCGTGGAACACGATTTGGTGGAGGCATTGGATCAAGGAGTCCAGCACTCGGTTAACAAGACGCTGGTGCGCGCCATTGTCCCTTTGAAGCGTCATCTTTCGGATTACGCTCTGCAACAGGGCTGGCTGGCGTCCTCGTCGGGTCGCAGCTCTAAGTCACCCAAAAATCCGCACCAGTCAGATTTTGCAAAACTGGCCAAAGCTTTGGCCTCTGATCCAGCTTCTGGAACACCTTCCACTTCTGCACGCTCCGCGCCTGCTCGTCCCGCTGATGATGGTGATACATCTTCCATTACTTCCTCCTCTGACCAAGATAATCCTCCTTCTTCAAAAAAGTCTAGCAAAGAGCATTTTGTTGATGCGCCTTCCCATCCCCTGTTACTCACCTTTGAACACACTAATTTTGTGCATCCCAACTCTACATCTTGGCTTCCATCTCCGGAGGTGGCGGAGTATGTACAGGGGCATATTTGCCAGCCGTTTGAACAAGATGTGCGCTCCCGCCTTAGATCTGAGTGTCCCCGCCCTGATCTGGCGGACAATTTGGCGGATACTCCAGATGTGGATCTGACAATGGTAACATACCTTAAAAAATATGCGAAGGATCCAAAAAAGGGCATCGACAGGGCCTGGTGTTCCTGTCAGGATAAGATGTTGGATCTTCATGGTCCTCTGACTAAAATTCTGGACTTGGGCTTTCGGGCCAAGGAGTCTGCCGCTGTTGTTGATCCTGTTGAATTGATTGGTTGGTCTCAGACAAAGGTGACGTTAGTTCAGCCGAGGGTCCAATCAGTACAACCAGCGAGGTTACCAGTCCCAAAGAGGTGGTGGTCAGGATTCCTCCTATAACACCAACAGGTCCTCCTTCTATCCCTCCCGCAAAGGGAGAGGCCAGATCAAGAAAGGTCAATACGGAGGTAACCAAGTAAGTCGTCACGACTCCTTCACCTCAGGTGAGTCTGATTCTAACATCAGAGGTTGTGTTGGGGGGGCAGGCTACAGTTTTTCCTCCTCAATTGGCGCTTGATCTCGAGCGATGCTTGGGTGTTGGAAACAGTCCAGGGTTACAAAATAGAGTTTTACAGTTGTCCTCATCAACCCCATCCACCTTCACCCCTGGTTTTTTCCCCGTCACGATCAAGAGGTGATTTCCGTGGAAATCGAGTCTCTTTTGACCAAGGGGGTCATCGTTCGGACTTCCCTTCATCCTCAAGGTTTCGTCAGCAATGTCTTTCTGGTCCAGAAAAAAGGGGGCGGTTCCAGATTAGTACTGAATCTCAAGGAGTTCAACGGTGGGGTCGTTTATCGCCACTTCAAGATGGAGGGTATCCATCTTCTGCAGGATCTTCTTCAGGAAGGGGACTGGATAATCCGCCTTGACCTGAAGGATGCTTACCTGTCCATTCCGATTTACGGCCCTCATCGGAGGTTCCTCCAATTCCAGTGGCTTGGAACTTGGTTCAAATACAAGGTTCTCCCCTCCGGCCTCTCGTCGGCACCGTGGTGCTTCACAAAACTTCTGAGGCCCGTTGTGGAGTCTTTGCGGACCCCCGCGGAGTTCACCTGATAGTGTATCTCGACGATATTCTCATTAAGGCGCAGTGTCCTCTCCTTTTGAGGACTCATTTAAATTGGTCGATAGATCTGTTACAATCACTAGGGTTTCTGGTGAATCCTCAGAAATCTGTTTTTCTCCCCTCCCAGTCGATAGAATTCCTGGGCTTTCTCGTCGATTCGGTGTCCTGTCAACTCCTTCTGCCCAATCAGAAGATCATATCCATCAAGAGGGAGTTGAGGTTACTTTTGTCCAGACGGAGTGTGTCATTGAGGTCAGTGGCACGGATTGTCGGTCTGTTGGCATCTTCGATTCAGGCGATTTTCCTGGGTCCTTTACATTACCGGGCTCTTCAGCATCTAAAGATCAAGCATCTCCAGAAAGCCCTTCGCTATTCAGATCTTGTTCCTCTGACGGAGGACGCGAGGTGGGAGATGTTATGGTGGTTGGAGCACATGGAATCTTGGAACGGGAGAGCCCTCTTTGGGACATCCCCAGATGTAGTGATGGAATCCAATGCCAGCCTGTGGGGTTGGGGAGCCCGCTGCGGTCAGGTCTCGACGGGAGGCCGTTGTCTCAGGAGGAGTTGTCTCTCCATATCAATTGCTTGGAGCTCCTGGCGGGATCTTTCGCGATTCGTTGTCTGGCACCGCACATGACGAACTATTGCATTCTCCTCCGCATGGACAATGTCTCAGCGGTTCGGTATGTCAACAAGTTAGGGGGGACGAGGTCCAGACTTCTGGCGGAAATTGCAAAAGACTTTTGACATTTTTGTCTGCAACTGCAGATCACTGTTATTGCAGAATATCTCCCGGGTCGCGAAAATCTGTTTGCCGATTGGAACTCTCATCATCTGAGGGACTTCAGCAATTGGAGGCTTCACCCTCGGGTGTTCCGGTCTCTGTCCTGGATTTGGGGTCGGTGTCAGATCGATCTGTTCGCATCTTGCCTCAACACTCAGCTTCCCCAGTTTTTCAGTTGGCGTCCGGATCCAGACGCATTAGCCACGGATGTGTTTCTCCAGTTCTGGCCTCCTCACCTGTGTTATGCGTTTTCCCCATTTGTGATGATCCCCAGAGTCTTGGCTCGCACGAAGCATTTCCAGTCGTAGCTCATTCTTATCACTCCTCTCTGGAGGGCTCAGGCTTGGTTCCCAGTTCTTCTGGAGATGAGTTGTTCGACGCTGCTCCTTCTTCCCCACAAGTGGAATCTGTTACTGGACCCTCTGCTCAATCCGCACCCCCTGGTTCAATCAGGTCAGCTCCTTCTAGTGGCGTGGCGGATTTCGGGGAACGCTGGCAAGTCCCAGGCCTTTCTAGAGACGCTACCTGATTTATCAGCGAGGCTTGGTCCCCCAACACACACAAACATTCTGCTTCAGCTTGGAAACTGTAGTGTGATTGGTGTTCACAACGGGAGGTGGATCCCGCTTCAGTGGATATCGCTTTGTCAATTTTTTGGCCTCCATTGCTTCTTCAGGTCTGGCTTATAGGACTGTCAATAATTTTTGGTTTGCCATTTCTGCAGGCCACGTCTCTATCGATGGCAAGCCTGCTGGGGAACATCCTTTAATTTCTAAATTACTCAGGGGTATTCGGCTGGTAAAACCGCCCTGTCCAAAGTATGTGGCTCTATGGGATGTTTCTGTTGTTTTGCGTTTTTTGGAGTCTTGGCCTTCCAACTCTTTGCTGACTCGCAAGCAACTTTCAGCAAAATTGACGATGTTGCTGTGTTTGGTTTCGTGTAAACGTGTCTCCGATGTTTGAGCTCTGGATCTTGCTGGTCGTACCGTTTCATCTGAAGGTGTTACTTTTTCTATCTCCAGACGTACCGAATGTAATACGTCTTCCGTAACATATCCTGCTTTTCCGCATAATCCACAACTTTGTGTGGTTCAGTGCATTAAAGAATATGAGGTGAGTACTGCTCCTTTTCGACAGGATTTGTATGGTCAATTGTTAATTACCCTACAGAAGCCTTTTAAGCCTGTGACTCCTGCTACGTTAGTAAGATGGGTGCGTTGGCTAATGCTTGAAGCCGGCATGGATGTTTCCATATTTGGTGCGCATTCCGCACGAGGGCTATGGCTTCTAAAGCTTTTTCTATGGGTGTGAGTCTGCATGATATCATGAAGGCCGCTGACTGATTTTCTGACTCTGTGTTTAAAACTTTCTATTTTAAACCTATTGTTGATATTGCTTCTGTTGTGGTGGCTCAGCTTTGAACAAGCATAATCGGAGCCTCCGGTCCTGCCATAGAATTAAAAATTTGCAAACATACGTGACAAGAATTTTCAATTCTATTAAGGACACGGAGGCGAGGATTGTCCAACCCAGGTTATCTGCTTGCATTTCAAATGTTTTGATATTATTGCTTTTTATGCAATTGTATTATGCATTGTTTAGTGATGGTCCTTGTCATTTTGCCCCCCCACTCCTCCTCCTTGGTTCTTCTGTTTTGCTCCATTGAGGGTATAGTGTATTACCACTCTGATTTGCTTTTCAGGATCTGATCCTTAATGACGTTCTTGCTGTGTATTCCTTCTTCTGCCTGATGGCTGTTGCACGTCCCAGACGTTCTTCGGTTGCTGCGAACATCACAGTGCACTGCTGCTTCGTGGTGTTGTCCTTTAATCATTGGTTTCGTTTGGGACTGCGATTTTTCTTCAATTTAACTGTTTTACTATGGACAAAGGAAGAGGATGTGTTATTCTCTATGGTTCCTTATATAGTGTGTATACTCTATGGTTTACCAGGTGATACCCAGAGCATTCATGGGTTAATGTAGTTCTGTTTTTCTTTACTGTATTGTGAATGGCTGCTGAACCTTTCTAGTAAAGAAATGAGATAGCATAATCCTCGCCTCCGTGTCCTTGATAGAATTGAAAATTCTTGTCACGTATGTTTGCAAATTTTTACCTCCTTCTTGGTAATGGATTGTCGAGGGCGGGACCTGGGAGGGGAGAAATACTGAGAGAGGCATGCCTAGGATGGGAGGCAAGTATCCTGTGATTGAGGGCCAGCTCTGACAAAACTCCTGTGCCTGAAAAATGAAAGTGCGCCTGTAATGAAACGGGTGCTCATGTAAAGCGCTCTCATACCAGTGGGTCGAGTATGCGCTATTTAAAACTGCAACAAAAAAACACCTAGGACCACTTGGAGTATGACTCACCCCTCCACACCACACACCGTTTGACACTGCGCTGCAATTAGCGAATGTAAACACAGCACATCTCTCACTTTAGCTTTACGCTCGTCACTGCCTTCTCTAATCTTATTTAATTCAACTCACACATGGGCTGCACAAACTCCACTGGTGTGCTTATGGGGGAAAGATCGACGTTCTCGGTGCCAAAGCGAACAGAAAACAATACAGTTTTAGAGTCTGAGGCGCTTCCTTATTAGCCCGACCAAAACGAGATGGAAGGGAATCAGTAAATAACTAACATACCTGCTGTTTGTAGAAGTAAAGCGGTCAACCACTCCTTAAATTGAAAGCGGATCTGCGCTAAAATAACATGAAAAGCGCGGGCAATAAACAGCACGTAAGTCAAGTCAATTAACAGCATGCAAACACAATAAAGGTGGATGCATAAAATAAACAGGCCAGTGTAGGATAGCAGCGAATAGCTGGCGCCCCTCCTCTTTCCCCCGGCAGCTGTGCACAGCTCTCACTTTCTCTGCGTTTATGGTATCATTTAACACAGACTCGCGGTCTGATAAAGGGAACGTGCATTTGCGTTACGAGGGTAGGGGACGGCTTATAACATGACTCTGAAGTGGGAAGCAATCAAAAGGAGTAATGCAGTGTTGCGGCGAAAACAGTAGTTAGGCCCCCGCTGTTTCCGGACTACACAGAACTCAGTACCCGATCAACACCCAGTAAAAAGCCGGGAGGCATGCCAACATTAAACAAATGGCAAGCGGCAGGAGAAATGACCCTGAGTTTCACATAACATACAGATTACATAATGCCTCGGAGAGGCAGCGCATGCGCTGCCCACGGCGAGACCTAACAAAAAAAAGATAACCAATTGTCACATTTAAAATGCAATTTTACACATGGTAAAAGAATACACAAGATTGCCCAGCACACTTTTATACAAAATTATTATGGAGATGTAATAATCACGAAAAGAAGATTAATCCAAGGAAGAGTCTATGTTGTATTGATTTGAATCCTTTATTCAGTTCTTTTTTTTAAAAGTAAAAACTTTTGAGACCGCCAACGTGTTTCGTCCCTTCCAGGGACTTCTCCGGGGCTGATTTGTATAATGACATACAAGTATAATGTTGTGTATATTCGTTGATAGTGTTGAATTATAAAAAATGTCCAATCTTTGAGAACATAGTTTCTTCAATTGTTAGTAAGAGCTGTCAGTACAGTTCAGGAAGTTGTGTCCATACCGGCATCATGGTGGCATACGCCACCACGATGCTGGTATGGACACAACTTTCTGAAATAGGACACTTTGCCTTTAATGTGTGAACCTCTGTGGAACTGTACTGACAGCTCTTACTAACAATTGAAGAAACTACGTTCTCTCTTAAAGATTGGACATTTTTTATAATTCAACACTATCAACAAATATACATAACATTAGACTTGTACGTCGTTATACAAATCAGCCCTGAAGAAGTCCCTGGAAGGGATGAAACCGGTTGACGGTCTCAAAAGTTTTTACTTTTAAAAAAAAGAACTGAATAAAGGATTCAAATCAACACAACATCGACTCATCCTTGGATTAATCTTCTTTTCGTGATTATTACATCTCCATAATAATTTTGTATAAAAGTGTGCTGGGCAATCTTGTGTATATTTGATTTTGTGGAAGCCGGTTTTTACTTGCTTCGCAATCTTGCGGTGGTATAGGGAATTGTGCCCCCAGCCCTTTGTTGCACCTTTCTTTTGCTACTATAGAAGCAACTTTGGTACTAGTGCAGGCATCTATGCTCCAATTCCCTTCCTTGTTTTTGTTTGTTACATGGTAAAAGAAGCAGCTGCCATATGCCGATCCAACCGGAATCCCAAAATAATAATAATAAAGAAGTAGCCAGTACCGAGGCTTCAGATTATGCTTTTGTACCTTCTCCGCTGTTTTATTACAAAAGTCACAGCAGCCAAAAAACAAACAAATAACAACAGCCCTACCTTAGAACTAAGGATATGGGCAAACAGAAAAGAAATGGGGGAGCCAAAGCGTCTCGTTCTCCTCGGCGCAGTGTCTCGTCAGAGGGCCGCGCTGAGGAGAACGTTTCTGCCGATCACTCGCCCGGTCACCTCACCTTGACGCTCTGTGAGCCGGTACAAAGCCCCACATTTTTGCTGACGCCCCGTTTGGGGTCTGTATTGCGGTTTAACCGCGCTGCCGCCTGCGGGCGTTAAATGGCACTCGAGTTTGCAAGGCTTCCTTTTTGAACAGTTGCTAGCGCGCAGGGAGGTGACAGAGGCCCGGTCTTTCACAGAGGGCCAGCGCGCTAGTGGGGTGAGTGCCCCCTACATCCCCGGTTCTACTGGGCAACATCTACGTGCAGACTTGTTTCTGCCCCAAATTCTTATAGAGGCTGTAGCCTGTTACCCTATCCTTCGAATAGACTTGATCCCTTCTTATACGTGGGAAAGTGTGGTAGTGCTAGGTACCTGGAAGAGATGGGGGACGAGTATTATGAGGAAGAGGAGTCACAGGGCTACCTCAATGATGATGAGTTTTACCAAGCCGTAGATAGTTCTATCTATAGGTGCGTTACGGAGATAGTGGGACCTATGGAGGAACGCCTCTCGGCACGTATCATACAGGAGTGCGAGAGGGTGACTCAGGCACATCTAGGGGTCCCAGTTAATCCTACGACCCCTACGGGGAGTTCCCCCCCAGTCCATAAGAAGCCCTGTAAGGAAGGGGTGTCGAGTGGGGCGCGCGGCGTGGATAAAGACGCCTTCGAGAGACTGCGCGACGCATTCTTGGCGAAGGCGATAGATCCCGCCTCGTCGTCCTCCCCAGCCCCGGGCCCCTCGGGCGCCCCTGCCAATTCGGCTCCTTTGTCACCGGCACAAACCTCCCCGGCGGACACCGATGATGACGAAGGGTCAGAGCGTTCTTGGAGGCCTTCGGGCTCCGCCATCGAGATTCCACAGGACAGTTCAGGTATGCTAGACCCGGACGAAATAATACATCCGAGGTCGGCGGCCTGGGCCCCTGGGGAGAAGGTGGCGAAGTTCGTCGCTGGCCGCCTCCGCAAACCCTTAGAAAAGGAGGCGAGGAGCTGTTTTCGCGGGGAATGCCCCAGGCCTACGCTTGAGGGGAAGGTTGCCCTGACCCCAGAGTTGGACCCAAAAATGGCTACTTTTTTGGCGAAATTTGTTAAGGACCCTAGGAAAGGGATTGATCGTTCCTGGCGGGCTTGCCAGGATAAGCTGTTGGATGCCATAGGCCCCATAACAAAGATTCTGGACATGGCTGAGGAGGCCAAAGTGTCCGGGGCGACCATCTCCCCTGAGGTCCTCTCTAACTGGGCGCAGAGAGTAGTGGTGTTCCTGGGGAATGCGAACTGCGCATTGTCCACAGAACGCAGAAGGTCCCTCCTGATTAAATTAGACCCTAAACTAGGGGACCTGGCCTCTTCTGAGGCAGGGGCAGTAGCCCAGGGAGGTCTCTTTGGAGAGCCCTTCATCAAGGAGCTGGGGAAGTTTGTTAATACCTTTACGTCCCTAGATAGGGCCCAGTCAAACATAAAAAGGGTCTTCCACCAACGTTTCTCCAGGGGGGCCGGTCGCGGAGGGGGCCGCGTGACCGGCCGTGGTGGTCAGCAAATGACCATACAGAAATCAAGGCTCCGGGCGAGGGCAGTACAACTCCTCGCAAAGCTACAACAACTTCTATCCTACCAGAGGACAACGCTTCCGTGGCCGTGGTGGATTCAAGAATTCTGCTGGGAACTCCTCCAACGGTGAGTGTAATCTCAGCGGACGATGTCCGCGTGGGGTGTCGTCTGGCCTTATTTCCAGAGGCCTGGGCCGCAATCACGGCGGATGCCTGGGTTTTACAGACTATCCGAGGTTTCCACGTGGAATTCTACGATCAGCCCCGACACGTCGAGCCTCCTCCTCCTATCGTTTCTCTTCAGCGGACGCACGCCTAGTCGACGAAGAGGTTTCAGACCTGCTTCGCAAAGGCGCCATCTGCCTTTCTACTCGGCACCCGGCGGGGTTTCTGAGCAACCTGTTCCTGGTGGACAAGGTGGATGGTGGGAAGCGCCCGGTTATCAACCTCAAAGAATTCAACGGTTGGTTTGTCTACCGGCATTTCAAGATGGAGGGTATCCATCTTTTGAGAGATGTGCTCCTTCCGAACGATTGGATGGTACGCCTGGACCTCAAGGATGCGTACCTTGTAGTTCCCATTCATCCCCCGCACCGTCGCTTTTTGCAGTTCCGGTGGGGGGGTCAGGTGTTTGAGTTTACCGCCCTTCCTTTCGGGCTTTCTTCGGCCCCTTGGTGTTTCACCAAGCTTCTTCGGCCGGCGGTGGAAGTTTTACGGAGCCAGGGTATCCGGATGATAGTCTATCTGGACGACATCCTGCTGATGGCTCAATGCCCCAAGCAGTTGGACTTACAGCTGCGCCAGACCATTTCCTTACTCCAGGAGCTGGGGTTTGTGATCAACAGTGGAAAGTCCGTTCTGATTCCGTCCCAGTCGGTGGTTTTCCTCGGTTTCACCGTGAATTCCATGCAATGCACTCTAAGCCTTCCTTCAAGGAAGCTGGGGAAGATCCGCCACATCCTCCGCCAGACGATCTCGCGGACCCACACGTCTCTCCGTCAGATTGCCCGGGTGGTGGGGCTACTGTCTTCCTCCATCCAGGCAATCTTTCCGGGCCCCTGCACTACCAAGCCCTTCAACGCCTCAAGGCGCATCACCTCCGACGGGGCCTGACGTACGATCAGGTGGTTCCCCTATCGGATGAGGTGAAGGGGGAAATGCATTGGTGGCTCGCACATATGGAGGCCTGGAACGGCAGGGCGATTTTCGGCCCTGTCCCGGACTTGGTGATAGAGTCCGACGCCAGCCGTGCGGGCTGGGGCGCTCGCTGTGGAGAGTTTTCTACAGGCGGCGCCTGGTCGTCCGAAGAGCAAGAACTCCATATCAACTGTCTGGAGCTATTGGCCGGGTCATTCGCGGTCCAATGCTGGACCAAGGACACAGTTCGTTCTTGTGTCTTGCTTCGCATGGACAATATCTCAGCGGTGAGATACGTCAACCATCTGGGAGGCCCTCGCTCCAAAGCCCTTTCGGACTTGGAGAAGGTTTTCTGGAATTGGTGCCTGGCGCGCCAGGTGTCGGTGACGGCAGAATATCTACCGGGTCGCGACAACCAGGTGGCAGATTGGCATTCCCGATACCTACGGGACTCCAGTCAATGGAAACTCGATCCACAAGTGTTCAAGTGGCTGGACGATACATGGGGCCCGTTCTCAGTGGACCTGTTTGCGGCCCGTCTAGACTTCCAGCTTCCACGTTTCTTCAGCTGGAGGCCGGACCCTCTAGCAGAAGCCACAGATGCCTTCCTCCAGGACTGGAGCAGAGAGAAGTCGTACGCTTTTCCCCCGTTCGAGGATACTGAGAACGGCGGCCCATCTACGACGCCAACAGGCGGATGTGGTAAAGGTAACTCCCTGGTGGAGGTCGCAAGTGTGGTTTCCAGTTCTTCTGGAACTTTCTTGGGATTCTCCAATCCTACTCCCCCGGTTTCCGCGACTTCTTCTCAGCGCGGACGGGCAACTCTATCATCTGCTCACTCAGAGCTCTCTTCACCTCATGGCGTGGAGACTTTTGGGCGCCGTTGGTCGCTCCCGGGCCTTTCGAGACCGGCTGAGGATTTCCTCTCGAAGGCCTGGGCAGGCAGCACGACAAAGCGTTATCGCTCTGCCTGGAATAAGTGGTCCCGCTGGTGTCTTCGACGAAACCTGGATCCCTTGGTCGCAGGCGTCGTTCCTGCATTAAACTATTTGGCGGAGTCGGCCACGGCTGGTCTGGCTTATCGCACCATCAATGCGATGCGATCAGCGATCTCGGCGGGCCATCAACCAGTGGCGGGAGCACCGCTAGGAGAGCATCCTACTGCGAGGTGTTCGCCTATCTTTGCCTCCAGAACCGCGTTATTCGGTTCTTTGGGATGTTAACCTGGTGCTGAATCTTTTTTTGTCGTGGCCGCCGAATAAGTATCTGTCCTTGAAGGAACTTTCGGCGGAGTTGGCAATGCTCTTATGTCTGATTTCATGCAGACGGGTGTCGGATGTGCGTGCCTTGGATGTCACGGCGAGAGTTTTTTCCCCTGAAGGGGTGGTCTTCACCTTGGGACGTCGCACGAAGTGTGCTTCAAAGTCGATTTCTTATCCATGCTTCGCGGACTCTCCCAAGCTGTGTGTAGTTCAGTGTTTAAAGGTCTATGAGGACCTAACCTTGGAACTTCGCCCTCCGGGCGAACGACAGCTGCTAATCGCGCTGCGTAAGCCACACAAGGCTGTCTCTTCTCCCACCATCGCCAGATGGGTACGGTGGATCATGCAGGAAGCAGGCATTGACACGAAACAGTTCGGTGCACATTCCGCTAGAGGGGCCATGGCCTCGAAAGCTTTTTCTTTAGGAGCCAGATTAGAGGATCTGATGAGAGCTGCGGATTGGTCTTCGGACTCCACCTTTAAGAGGTTTTACTTCAAACCAGTGATTGATATTGCCCATTTAGTGGTAAGTAAGCTTTAAACTAGCATAATCTGAAGCCTCCGGTCCTGACATAGAATTGAAATTTGCCTAGCAGTGTAACGGTAAGTTTCAATTCTATTAAGGACACGGAGGCGAGGATTATCCCTCCCGGTCTCCTGTGGAGATTACCCGCCCGTACGGCAGTAAGTACTCAGGTTTTCCAGTCTCGTGTAGATGTAACTTGACGATGTGACTTTACATGCTTTGGATGCCCTTTCACTGCTGACGCTGTGGTAACTTTTTTCTTGATAGGAAATGATAGTATCAAGCAGGATCAGTAATGACATAGCGTGCCTCGCGCGAAGAAAGAGGAAGTGGTCGTGAGAAGGACGTCCTATCTAGCTGCAGTGGAGACTAAGAAAGGACTATAATATGGACTGCCTAACGTGACTCATGGGAGTCGTAGTTAATGGACATTTCTTTTCTGTTTGCCCATATCCTTAGTTCTAAGGTAGGGCTGTTGTTATTTGTTTGTTTTTTGGCTGCTGTGACTTTTGTAATAAAACAGCGGAGAAGGTACAAACGCATAATCCTCGCCTCCGTGTCCTTAATAGAATTGAAACTTACTGTTACACTGCTAGGCAAATTTCGATTCACTACGTTGTGAGATTGTTGCTGGTGATAGCCCTTAAAGGCTCGAAAGCTTCGCGGTTTCTTCCAGTCTCATAGCCAAGAATGTTTTGTCGTTTGTGAGACTGGCTGCTTTAGTGCAATTTGTCTGGTTTTAAAGTGGCTCCCTGCTAGAATGGGACTTTTTTCCTCTTTACATCAGACTGAAAATATTTTAGCCGCATTTATGGTTGCCCTGCAAATAAAAAACAAAATTAAGTGGACGCGCTGTACTTTCACCGTAATTTCTCAATGCAAAACCTCATTACCTGTAGTTTACCGCTTAAAGGGGACAGACCTTTGCCACAGTTATCATCATAAGGAGACTTTACATAAACAATGAATTGAAAATAATATTTAAGGCAATAATGAGAGTTGTGAGTAATTTTTAAAGGGTTTTATTTTCTAGTAAAAAGTTAAGGTTCTTAGAACCTTTATTCAAATATTAATCAGGTTACAGAGTTGAAAAATAGAATTGATACAGAACATATTATAGATTGCATACAAAGCACTTCATAAAGAAAAGGGAATGAGGCATAACATTTCAGGAATAATATAATTCAAGAGTGAGTTTGCAAGGCTAATCAATAATTAATAATTTTCGAAAATCTCCCATAAAGAGAAATAAATGCATAAAACAAATAAATCTTTAAAAAGCCAGTTAGTCAAAGCATGACATTTTAAATGTTTTTAATCTAAACTGGTCCTGATATATAAGCTGGTCTATCTTTCTCTGTCTGCTCGCTATGACTCTCTGCTTCTGTCTGACACAGAGGAGCTGCTCCCTTGAATGAGCCCTCCCTTCACAAGACCACAGTAGCTGTGATCTGCCATGCGTCCTTCTTAAAATATAATGTGCAAGGCTAGCCTACCCCTCTCTGAAAAAATATGAGCAAGACCACTCTTCCCAGCATAGCAACCCAGATTTCAAGCAAAAAATACACGTGATGGTCTTCATAGCTTGTCCAATAAGATCTTCAGATCACATCGACAGCCCATGGGCTGACAGGACACACCATCTATAAGGCGCACATTTGAGTCTCTTTCTAAATGACTACATCCTAAAAACGATTACATTTTCTGCAACAAAAGTATTATGTGGAAACAGAGAATACATTTATAAGACAACGTGTGCTTTGCACTTTTCACTCCATACTAATAAGTGAAGTAAGCTGTGTTTGAACCACTACATAGAGATAAAAGTTTGCAACATGCCTTCATGAAGAGACGGAAACAGGCGTAAATGATACCAAAGGTATTTCATGGAGAGGAGACGGGAGGAAACAGAGAGCAAACATTCCTTTCTCATCATCAAGGCTAAAGGCCGCACAGTGAGTTGAGCCTGCCAAAGCATATTTCAGCCTTTTCTACACCGTAAAATGCATGTTAATTCAGTACAATTAAAAGTTCAAAACACATTTTCTAAATTATGTGTTCATTCTATAGTGAGGTTAAATAAAATAAACACAATTAAACATCCATTATTACTTAATTGAGCATGGTTTTATATGATTTCATTTGCATGTTCCTTGTTTTAGAGTTTGCATGCGATCTCAGAGTGCGAGGACGAGGGGGAGAGGAGGTCGCCTTGCTGCCTCCCGCGGCCGACCTCCGTGGTTGCCAGTGGGGGGGAGGCAGAGGAGGAGGATGCTTTGCTGCCTCGCCTTGCTGTCTCCCGCGGCTGGCCTCCGTGGCCGACCTCTGTGGCTGCCAGTGGGGGAAGGAGGAGGAGGACGCTTCGCTGTCTCGCCTCCCACCAGACCAGGCTTCACTGCTCTTGCTGTGACTCCGTGACGCTGCTCCCTGCTGCCCTTCGCAGCTACCTTGCTGCCTCTTGTGATTACAGCCAGGCTCCGTTGATCCTCGCCGAGTTGCTGCCCGGTCCCGACCCACCCGGACAGTGGTACTCTAACCAGGCCCGGACTGGCCGTAGCGGGCACCGGGCAATCCCCCGGTGAGCTGCACGGGTGGGGGCCGGTTTTGGGCCCCTGGGGGCCGGTTTTGTTACAGGGCCGATTTTGCAGCATAAATCGGCCCTGGAACAAAATCGGCCCCGGCAAAGAGCTCGGCAGCACCCACAACCCCCGTAGGGGAGGGGGGCCGGCTGAGCACTTTGCCAGGGCCGGTTTTGGATCTCAGTCCGGCCCTGACTCTAACAGGCGGTCACTGAGGGTGGCTGTTGATTTGGCTGGGTCCAGAGGAGCGGAGGGCGGGGAATTGCAAGAGGTCGTTGTCAGCATTGAACAGTGAGCTGTGGGCGGTGTTTCAAGCGGTAGGTTGTGACTGGATCCAGGAAGGCTGCAGGCGGTGAATGGCTTGTGCGGCCTTCATTAGCGGGTGGCTGCTGCGTGTGATCCTAGGTTGAGGCGGCAGAAGTGGGCCAATCCTGTGTACTCCGCCCGCTTACCAGGCCCCCCGGATTCCTTGGACCAACCACTTAGCTACTCTCAGCCATTATAGACAGCACAGACATTCCAGCCGCCTCTCTCTGTTCAGTGGGCTTAACATCTGCTGGGGGATTGCTCTAAAATTAGATCAGGCAAAGTAATAAAGCAATCCAAGCCGAGGAAAAAACGAAAATCAATAAGCATCAAAACCCCACTGGGCAACTTGACAGAATCGTCTCTAACCCCAGGAGCTGCACTAATATCACCAACGTATTACATTTTTGGATCAATAACCCCCTCTGGAATATTCACGTTCTTAAAAGATCCAACTGCAGTTATTTTTTTACACTAGGTAAAACCACTGGTCTTCTCAAACCTCTGATGCCTTACAAACTGAAAACTTCACAGGACGAGGTTTCAAAGTGCAGTAGGGGAACAATTACAATAATAACGGATGAAAAAGCAGTTTCAAACGCAGTGACTAATGTGGATAATATTCATCAGTGTGTCAATAATATGCATACCATCCTGGCGCAAGTGCATGCGATAAGCACAGCTCAGTCTGAACCAGAAATTCATCCAATTATGGAAATCACCAAAAACCGCTGGAATGGTGGTATACCCAATGGTCAACACACAGGTCGCTTCCAATCCTGTACAAAGCACTGTACCAAATCTTAAGTCTATGTCCTCCTGAGGCTTGAGCCGGGAGTTGACACGTTCTCTCAAGGTACTAAATGAGATTGCCTCTGTTTCTTAACTGTTTTTAACCTGATTTTATGTGCAAACTTTTAAAACTGTTGAAGCTGTAAACGGCGATTTAGTGGCATTTTACACCAAGTTGAGATATTGCGCACACTCCTACCAGCACTCCCGGGCACCGCTGTCTAATCGCGGAGGCGCCATCTTGGGAGGAGTTTCAGGTCAGTGGGCTAGTGGTGCCACCCCTGACATTATAAATATGGTGGCTGGCGCGAGCGCGCCAGTCTGAGTCCTCCTGAGGCTTGAGCTGGGAGTTGACAAGTTCTCTCAAGGTACTAAATGCGATTGCCTCTGTTTCTTAACTGTTTTAACCTGATTTTATGTGCAAACTTTTAAAACTGTTAAAACTGTTGAAGCTGTAAATGGCGATTTAGTGGCATTTTACACCGCCATCTTGGGAGGAGTTTCAGGTCAGTGGGCTAGTGGTGCCACCCCTGACAATACAAACAATGAAGCTGACGCGAGTGTGCAGTGGACGCGGGCAGCGTGCGCGCCTAAGGCAAGTCCGTCTGGCCCGTCCGCGCTCGGCCCGCACTCAGCGCCAGGCCCCCTGCACTTTTTGGCCCAGGTTTAAGAAACACTATAACTTACTCAAGGGAAAAGCTACATAGACCCAATTCCATGTCCAACAAACACCCCAGCTGCTTATGCCTGAAGCCGGGGAACTGCTCCCCACTTTCACAGCTGATATGCCAAGGGTGTGGAACCAAGTTACCAGATCTAATATTCGATCCCATTAATCCCATACCTAACTGGAGTAGTAACGAGAAGATTACGCCTAAACAAGATTGGAAATGTGTCCTCATCAATGCGCGCTCATTGGTCAAACACAGCATAGAATGTGAAGTATTAATTATAGACGAGGAGATAAGTATTGCTTTTATAACAGAAGCCTGGACGATGAGGTTTATGGTCCAGATCTGGTAAAAGCCACCCCGCCTGACTATCTGTGTTTCACACTTAATAGACCCAATAGGAAAGGGGGTGGCCTTGCGGTTATCTACCACAAATCAATTAGGGCATCCTTTAACCCATTGATTAACCTCGGATTTGAAGCCCTCGAGTTTTGCTTCCACTTGTCAAACCATTTCTCCTTCAAAGGCACCTTACTATACAGAGCACCTGCGCCAAGAAACCTATTTCGAAGGGAAGTTGACAGCATAATGGAAACGGTTCTATGCGCTAATACCTACACTATACTTGGAGATTTTAATTTCCATTTGGAATTAGCCTCGGTCCCTGATACATCCAACCTATTAGATATGATGAGTAACGCTGGCTTAAAACAGATGGTGACCGGAGCCACACACAAGGCCGGCCACATATTAGACGGCATCTTTTCAAGTGAAACACAACTAGGTATTACCGGCACTCTTCCAGTCATCTGGTCCGATCACAAGGCAGTACTATTCCAAATCAGTACATACAGCCATCACTCAGGGAGACCTGAGAAAAAACAACTGGTCAGCAGAGCCTGGAACAAAATAAATGCGAAAGAACTTCATGAGACGCTAAATACGACAGTCCCCATTTTTCCCACAGATCTGGATGAGGCGAAACTAGCACATACCAAATGGTTACAAGAGGCGGGTGATAAGCTTGCCCCAAAAAAACTCCTGTACTCCAACAGGGCAAGGTCATCCTCTCCATGGTACTCCCAAGAGCTCAGAGACCTTAAACTGAGCTGTAAACATCTAGAGCGTAGTTGGAGAAAAGAATATAATGAGGATGAGAGAATAAATACAAACTCTGTTTAGCCCAATATAAACAGCTTTTATTTAAAACAAAACAAGAGTTCTTTATTAAACGAATCAACCTCGCAAAGAACTCGCCTAAAGAACTATTTAAAACAGTCACATTTTAGCACACCCTGCTGCTCCCACGATCACCGCCAGTTTAGAACTATGTGAAAAAGTTGCACAATTCTTCCTGGAGAAAGTAGAATCCATCTTCTCCACCTTCTCCAAAGCTACAGCCAATTCCATCCCCACACAGATTGACGTAATGCAACCAGAAACAAAGGACAGGGTATCTCTGAACAACTTTTCCCAAGTAACACCCACAGAAATCTAAAATCTGATTAAGACAACAAAATCTGGCTCACCTAATGACCCCTGCCCTATCTCACCCAATGACCCCTGCCCTATTTCTCTGTTGAAACTAGCACCAGTACCAGTAGCCTTTGCCCCGACCTCCATCATCAATTCTATGTTCTCTCAGGGATACTTTGCCAAAATCTGGAAAAGCGCCTCCATACTGCCTTTACTTAAGAAACCTGCTCCGGACCCCAGAGACCCTAATAATTTTAGACCCATATCCAGGCTTCCTATTCCAGCGAAAGAGGCAGAAAAAATCATGCATGTGCAACTCAGTACGTTCCTATGTTAATCTCAGGGGCTTGATCCATCACAACATGGTTTCAGCACCGAATCAGCCCTCATCAAATCTACAGAAGAGATTAGGACCATTCTTGACCAGGTTGGCAGGGCAGCGTTGATCATGTCTGACCTCTCCGCGGCATTTGATACGGTCCATCACTCTCTACTGATGGACCTATGAAGGAGATTGGAATTCAGGGCCGTGCCTGGAGATTGCTGAAATCCTTTCTTTCAAACAGAAGTCAATAAGGCGCTATTGGGAATTTCTCCTCTAAACCTTTCACCCTGCCCTGTGGAGTGCCTCAGGGCTCCTCGTTGAGCCCGACGCTCTTTAATACTTATGTTTCATCTCTGGCCCCGCTCATTGAATCCTTTGTATTCTCTTTAACCTCTTATGCCGATGACACCCAAATCGTGGTGTCACTGCTGCCAGGGGCAGAGATGAAGATAGACACATGTCTTAAAGAATGCATGTCAGCTGTAGGCGGCTGGATGGCACAAAACTCCCTGAAGCTAAACTCCGAAAAAACTGAAGTGATATTATTTGGTAATGACCATAGCTTCTGGACCCTGACCTGGTGGCCGGTTTCCCTTGGTCCCCTTCCTGCCCCGAGGAACAAGGTAAAAAACCTTGGAGTTTGCATTGACAACAAACTCATTTTCAAAGACCAGGTAAATTTGGTGATTTCCTCCACCGCCTACACTCTCAGAACATGCAGGAAAATAATACCTTTTCTACCAAAAGACAGTATTCAAACAGTAATCACCTCACTCGCCATGTCAAGGTTAGATTATTGCAACAGGCTTTACATGTCCTTGTAGAAGGGACTCCTGCATAAACTGCAGCTTCTTCAAAATGCTGCAGCTAGATTGATTACGGGTACTTCAAGATTTGCCTCAATCTCAGCTTAGATTAAAAAACTACACTGGCTGTCTGTTAAAAAAAGGATCCAGTTCAAGGCGCTGTGCCTTGTTCATAAAGCTTTGCAGGGATCAGGCCCGGAATTCCTGAAAATGAAATTTCAATGGTATAGACCTAAAAGAGCGCTACGGTCATCAGAAGCAAAACTCATAACAGTACCCAGAGTGCGTAAAGCCAGCTGGGGAGGCAGGAGTTTTGTAACACATGCAGCTAAGGCCTGGAATCCCTGCCGCTGCAACTTAGGTCCATCACAGATTTTCTCTCCTTCAGAAAGGCCTTAAAAACCTGGCTTTTCTCAGCCTAATTCCTGTGTACTGCTCCCCCTGTTTAGGCCCAAAGGACTCAACAGCGCCAGGACACCCACGGGTAACAGTGCGCTCTACAAATAGCCATAATATAACATAAAATAATGACTCGGATTGAATCCCTCTCAATATCAAACAATATAGATTGAATGCAGGCAATGGGACTATTACCACAAATCTGTGTCAGACTCAATTTACATCTCAAACAGAAGAGCAGCAGCATTCAGTAATAGAAGTATCAAGCCCACATGAACACGTAAATGTTGTAACAAGTCCTGCAGATGAAAAATATGCCACTCACAAAGTAAACAATGAGCAAAATCTCAATGTGGAGGATATATCTGGTAAAGATAATAGCGATCAATGTGCAAGTCCAAAGAATATAAAAGTAGCCCAGGTACCGGGAACCGTCATTAGGAACCAAGCTGTAAATACTCAAGCCAGCAATAATTTAATTCCTTCATATGAAACACAACCGCAATCAATAATAGAAATATCAAGCTCGCTTGAACATCGCTGTATCGGCTTTATTAGCCCAGCAAAAAACAACGGAAATAAAACAGCCAATAGTATTCATGAGGCGATACCTGTCAATTGCTGCACTCTCAATCCTCTTGAGTGTGCATTGGAGAGTACTGCTCCAAAGTACCCTAAAGCCAGTCAAGAGGAAGAAGTCTTGAAACGGATGTAAAGATAGAAGACCTTTGAGGTTCCGTGACAATTATAAGTGGTGTTTTGGACTCGCACGAATATAGTCGAGTCTGGTATCTATGAACCGCAAATGACGAGTTTAGTGGGTGTACGCAGTTTCGCTGTGCTAACCTAAACCGTTCGTCTGTTACGTGGGTATTTCTATCTGTACCCACGGGTTCCATCTTAGATACGGCATCCATTTTGTCTCTTGCCCTCAAGTAGCCAGCGAACGGACGTTGTCCGCTTCGCGACCCTGGGACTCCCAAGATATTTGCGGAAGACACATGTCCTTTGTAAGTGTCTTTATGATGAGGGGGATGATACTGTAAGGCAGATGGCGCCGCTCGAGGCTCATCTTGCCGCACGGACTTATTGTCTCAGCCGTGCATCTCATTAGGCACGTCCCTTTGATGCCTGTATCTCGTGTTTCCTGATACCTCCCCTTTTACACCCTTTCCGATCTCCCCACTGTTTCCCTCTTCCTCTGCACCTGTCCCTGTTCCTATTTCGATCTGTTTTACTGCTGATTGGAATGCGCTAATGGTGGGAAGATGGGTTTTTACAGTTGGGAACCGCCAAATGTTTCCGCACTTATGTCCCGGACTTTGTGTGTTTCAAAGTGACCAAAGCGACCCCTCTGGGGGATAATTATGGGAACCGGGTCATAAACTTTTGTGTTCAATGTAACTCTATGGGAAAATTGTGTATAAAAGGAGCGATCCACAGAACCAATTTGAAGCAGTCTCCCCAAGTTGCACGCGTTGTACTTGTCGTGACTTCTGTGTTCCCTGCAGCAAATAAACCTTGAATCTTTGACGTCGAAGGAAGTGTCCCGTGTCTCTGTGATTCGTACGCCGGAGCAGGTTACCCACGAAGGTTTCAGGTGTTGTGCCCTGGCACCGCTGGGTTTTAAATAACCCAGTCCTTCAGTTGGCGCCCAACGTGGGGCTGCATCAGTGGTACCGGTCCAAGCCCGACGATCGTGAGGAACTTCGTGTGAAATCTCCGAGGGAAGGTGCACCCCGCTTCATCGATCCTGTTGTCGAAATAAGTGGCCCGAAGACTTTTCCCGCGAAGATTCCCGCTTCCTGACGGCTGCGACGGACTGCTGCCCTGACTGTAGACCTGTTTTGGCGCCTGGCGTAGACCTTGGTAGAGCGAGACGATTGACGGGCCTTCCTGGTGACGCCATCGATCTTTGAGTTAAGTATTTGTGGGTCGCTCCCAGAGTCCTTGGTTGTGGTTACTTAGTGGTTGCATGGTTCCATTGCATTTGTGGTTCTTGGTACTTTGTTGTGTTGTTTGACGACTGCAGCCGCCAAAAACCGAGGGTTTTGTTCTTTGCTGGGACTTGGTAAATCCCGTAACCCTTGAAGTTTGTGAAACTCGGCTAGTGTGCAAGATGCCTGGTCGCAGTACTTTGTTTAGTTGTTTCAGACCTTGTGGTATGGATTCCCGACTGGAGGACTCGTGTCCGATACCTCCGGTTGGAACTCCCACTTATGAACTGTACAGTAAACATGGGCTAGGCCCGATTACTTTTAATGAATACTGGATCAAATACACGAAGAAGGACGGTGACCTTCGTTGGCCACCTCATGGTAGCTTTGAGGCCCCGATCTTAGATAATCTAGAGGCTAAATTGTTCGAAAGAAAGTCAAGGCCGGCCATGTTTGATGCCTTTCGGTTGTGGCGTAAAGAAGCCCGACAGAAAGAAATCAGACAGACTAAACGAAATCAGCGAGATAATGTTGCTACCATAGTGAAGAAAGCAGAGCAATTCCAGCGCGACAAGGAGGTTAAGGATAAGGAAGTGTTTGATAGACTACAGCGTATGACCATAGATAAATGTTATCCTACTTTGCCTACGGAGTCGGAAAAGAAGGAAGAGGCAGTTGAGGATCCTTTAATGTCTTATCTTATGAAGTCGCCACCTCCGTACGTACAGGGTACCACAGCTCCTGTGGTTCCTGCTGTACCTATTCTTCCGCCTATTCTTCCTCTGCCTGTTCCTCAACCTGCACCCGCTCTTCCGACTGTTCCTGCTCCTTTGCCTACTGCTATCCCTACTGCTCCTCCGCTTCCACATACTCCTGCTCCCGCTGCTGCTCCTGTTCTGTTAACTCCTGCTGTTGCTACTGTTTCTACTCCTTCACTTGTTAGTCCTGTGTCCTATACTTCTCCCTCTACTCGTTCTCGTACTTCCCCTCCTGCGGCTAGCTTCTTTCATTCGCTCGGACCTGTTCTTGGGTCTGCTGGTTCCGATGGTCCTCAGAGACGTAGTCAGCTTCCTGGTAACAGGGAACGCGCTTCGCTATATAATATGGCGATGGGTTGGATGATGAATCCTCTTAGAAATCCACCCCGTATTGTACTCGACACATTTTGTCAATTCAATATACCAACCCAGAGATTTGTGTTCGAGGAAATGTGTAAGGTCCTTCGCGATCAGATATCGGCCGATGCACCTGACGAGGTGCTGACCGCTTTGTCTGATCTTCAGCTTCAGTTCTCGAACGGACTGATAGTGGATACCAACGTTCGACGTGCTGTTGAGCGGTTGCTATCTTTCCGTCCCACTCCGATACCCCAAGCCTTGTTTGTTGAGGATATTGAAAGACAGACAGATGAGTCTGGACAATTTCCTATGCGAGAGGTTCCACCAGTGTGGATGCCAGGCGATCCCAATGCTAACCCCATTATTCCACCATACTTCCAGAGAGTGTGGATACATCTCCCATGGAAACACTCGGAAGTGTTACAGGTGAAGCAATCTTTGCCTGACCCTCGCAAAAATCCTACAGGGTATTACAAAGAATTATCGCAGCTCGTAGATGCTACGGTAATGAATCTTGCTGATATCGATATGTTGTTCGGCAATGTCGTACCGCAACCGGTATGGGCTAAGATTCGGCAGGAGAATCATCCGAATGAATTAGGTGGTGATTGGGCTGCCATTGTAGCGGCGGATGGTTTACAAACTGGTGGAGCTAAACCCGAGCAGATGATTACTGGTCTTCCTCAACGAATAATAACGTTAATGAAAACTCTCATGCCAGCTATGAGGGTGAACTGGGACAAATTGTCAGCTTGTAAGCAAAAGAAGGACGAGAGTGTTTCCGACTTCTTTACGAGGTTCGAGGAAGCATTCATTGACCACAGTGGACAGGATATGGGTACCGAGGGTGGTCAGCGATTGTTTGTGGATAAATTTGTTTCGAACTTATTGCCCGATTTGAGCAATAAATTAAAGAATTCAGAAAGTGCATGGGCCGTTTCTACCTCAGCTCAGATATTGGCTACAGCGCAATATTATGAGAATAGAGAGAAAGAGGAGAACGACCGTGCTGATAAAAAGACGAAAGAGCTCAAAACTAAAGTGTTGCTGCAACAAGCATATCCTCCGCGTTCAAATCAGAATGCATCCCAACAGAATAGATCGCAGTCGCAATCGAATCGATCGCAGCCGCGTAATGACTCCTCCTCCCAAAGATCATCGTTAGGGTACAATCAATGTGCTTATTGTAGACAGGAGGGACACATTAAATTCAATTGCCCTGTTCTGAATGATCGCAATAGTGGTAATTCGTCCAAAGGAGGTCGTGGTGGTTCGCATCAGGTATCACGTGGTAGGGGTCGTGGTGCTCAGAATGATCGTTCTGATAACTCCTCTAATTCGAATAATTGTTTCGATCAACGTGGATCATCACAAGGACGATCTGCGCAGTACAATGTAGACGATTATTACGTCGATCAGGGGACTGACGACAGTAATTACTAGGACAGCCAAAGACAAGGAGAGGGAGTGGTATCAGTTCCGGTTGATCAGAGAGGGCCTTACGTCGCAGTTGCTACATCGGGCGTCGTTGAGCCTTTTCTGTTGGACACTGGTGCAGCGAAAAGTTCTATTATGCATTCGAAACTCCCTGGCGCACCTTTGTCTGGCTTAACAAATGTTTCCGTTGGATTCTCTGGCGCCCCCGTTAGCAATCCAGTTTCGCGCCCTTTGCCCCTTACAATTGGGCCACGTGAGCTTCAAGCTCCGTTGATTTTGACTACTGGTTGTGGTGAAAATCTTTTGGGCCTGGATTTGCTTAAACGTTTGTATGCAACTTTGTATTGTTCTCCTGCGGGTGTAAAGCTTACGTTAGGAGAGAGGGTTGTCTCTCCTATGTACTTGTCTCTCGATAAGCTTCCACCGGAATTGAGTTCTCTTCCTGCGTCTTTGTGGGCAACAGGTCCCAATGATGTGGGCCTGCTTGACATCTCCCCTTATGTTGTTCAGTTGAAATCTAATGTGCGATTGCCACGTATTCCCCAGTACCGTATCTCTCTTGATGGTGAACGAGCCCTGCTAGCGATCATTTACGACCTGATCGAGAAAGACGTTATCGAAGAGACTCGGGGAAACGTGTGCAACAGCCCTGTACTGCCCATTCTTAAACGTACTGATCCTTCAAAACCGCCTGTTTATCGCTTTGTTATCGATTTACGGGAGGTGAATAAAATTGTGGTTCCTCAATTCCCCGTTGTGCCTGACATCACGGCGCTACTGACTCTGATTCCAGCTTCTGCATCGTGGTTTTCGGTGATTGACTTGAAGAATGCGTTCTTCAGCATCCCGATTGCCGAGGAGAGCAGAGACCTTTTCGGTTTCTCTCTCGGTGGACGCAGCTTCCGGTTTAAACGCGCTCCTCAGGGCTACTGTGAAAGTCCATTGATTTACAGTCAAGCCTTGAAGGGTCAACTGGATGCGTTTCGGTTGCCGGCCGGTGCGGCCTTAATCCAGTACGTCGATGACCTATTGGTGGCTGCTGATACTCAGGACATTTGCAAAATTGCTACGGTGTCGTTGCTGCAACATCTCTGTGAGTTGAATCATAAGGTGTCCCCTTCTAAACTCCAATATTGTTGTCAAGAAGTAACCTATCTAGGTCACTTATTGTCAAAGGAGGGAAGGAGGTTGACCCCAGAGAGAATTGCAGCAATTGCGCGAATGGCTGTGCCAAAAACCCAAAGAGATGTGCGTGCCTTTCTAGGTATCACGTCGTACTGCAGGCAATGGATTCCTAATTTTTCATTGCTAGCGAAACCATTGGTGGCTCTTACGTGCAAGGATGTTTCAACTCCTTTACCATGGACGGAAGAATGTCAGAAAAGTTTTTCTGAATTGCGTGATTCATTGTGTTCGGCTCCTGTGTTGGGTACTCCCGACTACAGTAAGCCGTTTACATTATATGTTCACGAGAGGGAAGGTTGTGCTTTGAGTGTTCTAACGCAACCTTTTGGCGGTAAACAACGTCCATGTGCATATTTTTCCTCGACCTTGGACCCGGTAGCAAGAGCATTGCCGAGTTGTTTGAGAGCAACAGCGGCAGCTGCGGTCTCCATCCGACAATCAGCAGGATTGGTCATGGATAATATGCTTACGGTGATGGTTCCGCATGCAGTCGACACTCTTTTGAATCGAACGAAAACCCAGCACTTGACGAGTGCGAGATTGTCTGGGTCGAGTTGACGTTGCTGGCAAGTCATATCCAGATAAAATGTTGCAATGTTCTGAACCCGGCGACTTTGTTACCAATTAGCTCAGAGTCAGATGAAGTAGCAGAACATGATTGCTACTTGAGGACAGAGGAGGAAACAAAAGGTCGAGTGGACCTTAAAAACACCCCATTGGAAGACCCAGATGGAACACTGTATGTGGATGGGTCATGTTTTAAGTTGCCGAATGGCGATGTGACTACTGCTTATGCTGTTGTAACGTTGAATACTGTTGTTGAGACTGCAAGGTTGAATCAGAATTCTGCCCAAGCTGCAGAGCTGATCGCTCTCACTAGAGCGTGCGTGTTAGCAAAAGGGAAACGCGTGAATGTGTTTACCGATAGCCAATACGCGTTTGGTGTTGCACATAGCTTTGGACGATTGTGGAGAGAGAGAGGTTTCTTGACGTCGCATGGTACGAAGATTCAGCATGGTCAGCTTGTGAATGATCTTTTGGATGCACTGACGTTGCCTAAGCAGGTAGCGATTGTTAAATGTAGTGCGCATCGTAAGGTGACGGATGATGTTGGTCGTGGTAATGCGTTTGCGGATGAGATTGCTAAGGAGACTGCCCGGAACCTTAGCACTCAAATGTATGTGACGAGTTCGGTTAGGTGGCCTGCAGAGTCGAGCATGTGTGAAGACACTATTGAAAGTGTGAAAGAAATTCAGAATGAGGCCACCGAGACTGAAAAGACGAAGTGGAAAGAAAGTACGGGAAAGTTGGATGCGAATGGTTGTTGGATTGATTTGTCGGATCAGAAAAGATGGTTGTTGCCCGATGCGTATATGCTGGCCGTTGTGACAATGGCGCATGGGTTAGCACATATTAGCGCGAAAGGTATTTGTAAGTTGTTGTCTCCTGTGTGGAAGAATGATGGTATCACGAAATGTGCTGAACGTCTGGTGAAGAATTGTATGGTGTGCATGATGTACAATCCTGGCAAAGGAACCCCAACTCCTCCTGGCAGTTTTGCTCCCCCTTCGTGTCCCTTTGAGGTGATCCAATTGGACTTCATCCATATGGAGCGATGCAATAACCTGAAATACGTTTTAGTTGTGGTTTGCGCATTCTCCCGATGGATCGAGGCCTATCCTCTCAAAGACAATACTGCTTTGTCTACTGCGAAAATCCTACTGAAGGAATATTTTCCTCGGTATGGAATGCCTAGAGTCGTGTGGTCAGATAACGGAAGTGAGTTTGTGGGAAGTGTGATGAAGAGTGTGTGTAAGGGCCTTGGAATTAATCAGAAATTCCACAGCGCCAATCATCCCCAGTCAGCTGGTTTGGTTGAGGGGTATAACGGTACCCTTAAACTGAAACTAGCAAAGATTCAGGCTACGACTGGTCTTTCGTGGCCTGACGCTTTACCTTTAGCATTACTGTCAACTAGGGCGACTGTACACTCCCGAGTAGGGCTTAGCCCCTATGAAATAGTGTTCGGCCGTCCAGCGAATGTGTGGGGGGTTCCTAGGCCAGGTGTGTTCTGTGATCTTGAGTACCCAATGTTGATCGATTACCTTCATGATTTGACTGCTAAACTGAGGTTAATTCACCAACAGGTTTACGACGCACTGCCGACGCAGACGGAGGGTCCAGGCCACCAGCTCCAGCCCGGAGATTGGGTGGTGACGCGGAACTTTTCGCGCAAGAACAACTTGGATCCGAGGTTCACTGGACCCTACCAGGTCCTCCTTGCCACGAGGACTGCTGTTCGTCTTGAGGGACGGAAGAATTGGGTGCACGCCACCCACACCAAAAAGGTCCCTATTCCTTTGCCGGCAGACCCGTGGGTGAGGAGAGGCATTGCATCAACTGAAACCGAAGGATTGCCGGCGTTTGTACCCTTTAGCGACGCACAGCCTGTTGGAGAATCCTCAGCGCAGCAGAAAGACACTGTTGAACAATTGTCATCGAAAGACTCAAGACCAGAACACTCAACTGATCAGCAGGACGCTGTCTCTTCAACGGATCCTTTGTTTGACGAGCAGACACGTCCTGGGAAAACCCGATACTTTTTGCGATCTAGCACTAAAGACTAATAAAAGATCCTGCTTTGCTGTATTGCCAACTGCATTATCCCGTTTTCCGTGATCAGTTTGAACATTCATATTATTGTGATTATTCCTGTGTATATATACTGTGAGCTTCGTTCCTTATACTTTTTGCTTCCACAGCCGAGAGACATTGTTTTCGCATATATATATATTGTGAAATAAAGGCCGTAGGGCCGCGCGCGTACTTCCTTCTGGATAGTAGGTCTTGACGCTAGGTTAAAGACCGTCGGTTCCTGGGAACTCCTAGGGATTGACTATTGCTACACAGAACGAAGTGCGTCAAGAAACGTTGCGGACGGTCGTAGGGAATGGCATTTTCGAAGCTGATGGACTTGGAAGAAGCTCAGATACAAAGATTCAAGCTGCAACAACTTAGTCGTACGAAATGTTTTATATTCCAAGTGTTTGTGTTATTCTTGACTGTTTCTGCATTCTTGGCGGGTGGGGTGTATTATATGATCTCTGGTTTTCTATCTCCTGTTTTACCTACTCCTACACCTGATCCTAAACTTACTACTGCTGCTTCTCCCCATTCTTTTCATGTCCTACCCGAACACGAGCAGGCTAGACGTGCAGAATTCCGCAATAATTCCTTTATTCAGCTCCTTCATCAGCATCAGTTAGTGGTTAACACTACTAATTGTTGGGTGTGTGGGTTGATGCCACATACTACGGATAAGGGAATTCCATATCTGGTGTTACCGTATAGTTCCCAAGGGTCTGCTCGAGCATTTCAAACAATGTTTCGAAGCGCACTAGGTTTCCACCCCATTCGAGAACCACGTTCCCCCTACTCTGGTCCTACCTCGTATCAAAAACCTTTGTCGATAGCAATAGAGGACTTAGACAGCGATATCTATGATCCCTCGCTTATTCCCGAAGAAGAGGTACAAGCTTACAGGGTCCTGAGTAGAGGCGAGTATAGTGTGTTCACTAGTGAAAAGCAGCTTAAAAGCTCACCTCCGATATGGGTCGTACCCCACATTGGTAATTTTTGTCTCATGGGTCGTGGCCGAAGATCGAAAGCCCGACTTGGAGAGAGTGCTTGCACTGAAAATTACATTCTGCCGATGGTCTCGTCCCCTGTGTTCCTGGCTGCCAAGGGTACATACTTTATCTGCCATGATCGTGCATACGCATGGTTGCCCGCTGACTTCATGGGCTCATGTTTCATTGCAAATTTGTTGCCTCCGACGTTCACTGTAGATGCCGATTATCACAAGACTAGAGTTGTGCGAGGCGTAATTAGCGAAGAGGATACTGCCGGTCAAGAGGCAGGAGACTTTTTCAAGGGTTTCCTCCCGTTTTGGGGACCTATGGTTAATAGTAGGAACCTGAGACAGTTGACTCGAGTGGTAGAATCGACAGCTAATATTACTGCCAGTGCCCTTGGTAATATCACCACAGAACTTCAGGCGGATAGACTTATGACGTTACAAAACCGTATGGTTTTAGATGTCATCTTAGCAGATCGAGGTGGGGTATGTAAGGTGATCCATTCGAGCTGCTGCATTTTCATTCCTGATAATGCTCCGACTGTCTATCAAGCCATCTCTAAGTTGCATAAGATCTCTGAATCCATACACGTGGATGTAGGGGATTGGACGCTACTTGGGTGGTTTTGGGGCCTAATGTCGACTTGGGGTTGGAAGATTCTGATGATTGTCGGAGTTGTCGTGGCGTTCCTGTTCACGTGTTGCCTTTGCGTGCAGTGCGGTCCTGCCTTATGTGGCCTTTGTGCTACAACGTGTATGAGACAGCCGCCTGTTACCAATGGAACTCGGTTGGACAGAGCTATGCTACAGCAACATCTAGATGGTCTGATGAATATCGAGTATGATTCCGACTAGTGCTTGCCTACATGAGGGCAAAAGGAGCGTCTGAGGTTCCGTGACAATTATAAGTGGTGTTTTGGACTCGCACGAATATAGTCGAGTCTGGTATCTATGAACCGCAAATGACGAGTTTAGTGGGTGTACGCAGTTTCGCTGTGCTAACCTAAACCGTTCGTCTGTTACGTGGGTATTTCTATCTGTACCCACGGGTTCCATCTTAGATACGGCATCCATTTTGTCTCTTGCCCTCAAGTAGCCAGCGAACGGACGTTGTCCGCTTCGCGACCCTGGGACTCCCAAGATATTTGTGGAAGACACATGTCCTTTGTAAGTGTCTTTATGATGAGGGGGATGATACTGTAAGGCAGATGGCGCCGCTCGAGGCTCATCTTGCCACACGGACTTATTGTCTCAGCCGTGCATCTCATTAGGCACGTCCCTTTGATGCCTGTATCTCGTGTTTCCTGATACCTCCCCTTTTACACCCTTTCCGATCTCCCCACTGTTTCCCTCTTCCTCTGCACCTGTCCCTGTTCCTATTTCGATCTGTTTTACTGCTGATTGGAATGCGCTAATGGTGGGAAGATGGGTTTTTACAGTTGGGAACCGCCAAATGTTTCCGCACTTATGTCCCGGACTTTGTGTGTTTCAAAGTGACCAAAGCGACCCCTCTGGGGGATAATTATGGGAACCGGGTCATAAACTTTTGTGTTCAATGTAACTCTATGGGAAAATTGTGTATAAAAGGAGCGATCCACAGAACCAATTTGAAGCAGTCTCCCCAAGTTGCACGCGTTGTACTTGTCGTGACTTCTGTGTTCCCTGCAGCAAATAAACCTTGAATCTTTGACGTCGAAGGAAGTGTCCCGTGTCTCTGTGATTCGTACGCCGGAGCAGGTTACCCACGAAGGTTTCAGGTGTTGTGCCCTGGCACCGCTGGGTTTTAAATAACCCAGTCCTTCACCTTGCAATCCTACATACTTATCTGATAAAAGCACTACAAACACCTGTACTGTCACTCAATATGCAGTCGGATAAGCTGGATATACAAATTAATCTGATGAACATCACATAGCAGATTATATTGCGGGAATAAACACCAAACTAGATTTATTGACAAGCCAAATTATTGCTAAAAACAGCACACCAACTCCAATTTCAGCTCCAGTGAACTCCAATTTCAGCTCCAGTGATTAACTGTGTGTGCTGCAATATAGTTGAAAAACTAAGCGACTTACGAAACATCTCAATGAATATTTTAAGGGAATGCAAACAGTCCGCCTTGTCCTCAGAGTTACAATGTACGGTGGTGATAGGCACACCAAATGGGCTTAAGGTACTACAACCAACAGTATTGTACAGTGCTGCAGCAGCTGCTCCGCCGAATGGGCAAATGATTCCTAATCCCAATGTTTCGCCACCCAATCGCGACAATATCTTCGTATCAAGGGGCAAAAGGGTGCACAGACAAGAATTTGATGAGGAAGTTTTGATTTTAGAACCACAGCCTTTATTGCCCGTAGCAATAGATAATTTGCAAACAAACTTAAAGGATGGGCCAATAAACTCACTCAAGCACAATGTAAACATGTTCTCATCAGCCCTAACAAAAAGCCAGAAGAAGCAGGCCAGGAAGGCCAGAAACCACCCTCATTACAGCAAGGAAACAGAACACGATGTTGAATGACCGTTATCCAATCTTTAACTCAAGGGGGAAAAAATCAGCCCCCAACTTTCATTGCAGCAGACAGTGGCCAAAAGAGAGTAGGGGTGCAACATCTTAAGGATCAACCGGTGACGATGGAAGTGTCAACCCCAAAAAGTGGGGAGTCTTTTATTTTAAATATGGTATCTGATACAAAAAAGGTACATGAGACTTGTATGTGGGGGGGCCTGTGTCAAATGCTGAACTGGTAGCAACAAGGTATTCCAAGGGCAGAAAAAAGTCGCCCCTCGAGAACAATACAAGAGCAACAGATGGTACATTAGATCAATGTATCACGATGACAAAAAATAGCGTAGAAGAGGCCGACCCTAAATTCTGTAGTTCAGCTCATTATTTAGGCCTCTGCCTTGAAACCAAAGTCCCACTGGGGAGAAGGAGAGAGATCAAAATACAGAAAGGATCCCTGCCGTGTGGAGAGTTGAGTGACAGCATTGCAATAAAATGTATTCCTCAGCATGTTAAAGAGCAGGGTCAGAGTACGTAGTAGCCCCCTAATAAACAAGCAAGCAGCCCTACTCTTATCGTGCAATCAAGAGTCAGTGAGTGAACACAACCGCTACATAATCAATTATTATTAGTCCCATAATATACCTCACAAGGCCCGCAAGACTATTTGAAGAGAGGAAACATTCGGAGTCTAATGGCAGCTATTCCTACTTTAAAGCACTTAATGTCAAACGACTTGGAGTCAATTGAGTTCCTCCACCAAAAGGGCAGCAATGGTATGGAAAGCACCCTGTCGACTTGGAAAACTGAGGAAGCAGTGCTGGCCATTTTAAATCACGCACCTCAATTCTAGGCCTGGGGTATAGCTTTATCTATACCGATTAAAAAAGGATATCCTACACCCCTGCTACAGCTGAAGCAAAACAAAATCCAACAAGCCCAGCAGAAGGCTGGTTTATTCGATACCATGGGGCGCAAGAGGTAAAGATGAAACTGAGGGCCCCTCACCCTTAGAACAAGGAGAATGACCCAGGGGGATGAGTAGCAGAGATGATCATAGGCCATTAAACTTTCTCTCATGGAATATAGCAGGAGCAAAGCGCGATTTACAGGATAATGTACCACCTGAATACTGGAATAACTATGAAATAGCAGCTCTCCAGGAAACATGGGTAATAGACCCAGTACAGATCCCAGGGCGTATTCTTCATCATGTTATGTTAGGTTAGTTTTGTAAGGCGCACAGCTACCCAACAAGGGTTTCCCACCGGGGGCGTGAAGAAACGGAAGCAGCAGCAGCAGAGATAAAAAAAAGAAAAACACTGGATAAACAACCAAGTTTTTAAAAGTTTACGCAAGTTCGCATATAATGTTTCACTGCGAAGTGCTGTGGGGAGAGAGTTCCACAGGGATGGACCTAAGTAGGAAAACGAGCGACCTCCAGTCCTCGTAAGCTTGACTCTGGGAATCGAGAATTTTTCCTGGGTAGAAGAACGTAACGAACGAGAAAGTTGGTATGGATGAACAAGATTTTGCAGATATTGAGGGGCTGTACCGGCTTTGATCTTGAACATATATGTCAAAGGCTTTAAACTTGGTATGGCTTTCGATCCTAAGCCAATGCAGATCTCTCAGGGCACTAGGTGTTTTAGGAATCTGGAAGAGCAGTCTAGCAGCTGAATTTTGAATCACCTTAAGCTTCCGTATTACTTCCTTATTAGCCCCCCAATAAAAGGATGTTCCCGTAGTCCAGTCTGGCTGTCACAAGCGCCTGGACGCCATTTTTTTGGGTATGGCTAGTGAGCATCCAGATGATTATTTTCAACCATTTCAGAATGGTAAAGCAGGTGGCTGCCACCTTCACCACCTGCAGTTTCATCGATAATTTGTAATCATGTAAAGGCCACAAGGACCCAACGATTTGGGAGACCAAAAAGTGGCTTAGCAGTTTATATATCAAGAACTTTAAACATTACATCTACCCAACTACCTATAACTACAACAGACATGCAAATTATAACAAGCATTGGCATATCCAATAGGTCTCGCCTTTGGGACCTTATAAGTGTTAAGCCACACAACAGTTGTTGCACCAAGGATATTGTGCTGCATACCTAAATACTTAGAAGGTCCCAAAAGTGAGACCTATTGGCTATGCCAATGCTTGTTGAATATAGGGATCACAATGGCATCTGTCCAGGTAGGAATAAATCTATGATGATTACAAATAGTTAACACATTCGTTAGAAGCGGGCCCACAACCCAATATTAGTTTTATAAACGTCCACTGGGACGCCGTTCGGGGCTGGTGCTTCCCCAGGGGTGCTCTCAGTTATGGCCCTAATGACCTCCTCAATAGTGATGTCAATATCTAGGGGAAATACTCTAGACTGTGTATTTGCTTCAGTCCCCTTTACCACTGTTGCTGTCTCATTGTAATCAGTGGTCTCCTCATTGTAGAGCCCCGCGAAGAATTCTACCCACTTCTCCTCCATGATTGCTATGTCTATATTATCCATGTCCCTATTCATAAAGGAGTATCGACCGCTCTCCAGAAGCCAATGTTGTCTTTCTTTGTGCATGCCTGATGCAGCGCCTGCCATGCTTCCCTCTAGCCTGTCTTATTTCTTCTTTACATCTAGGTTCGCTATGCAGGACGTTTTTCAAATGGGCATGCACCCTACTGCATTCTTTATCAAACCAGCCCTGTAATTTATGCACTCCTTGTAACAGCTCCTTCGTTAATAATTTCCGGGCCTCGTCTGTTATCTTAAGGAAAGCTTCAAAAATGTCAACATCGTCCCTAGTCTGTGAGAGGCATATTTCTATATCATCTATTGATCTTTTCACTGGTTGTTTGAGAAATGCCAGGGTCCACTTTTACCCAATTTATAGTTTACCCATTTGTACTGGCAAAATAATATTAAAATTATAGTTATAGTGTGTATCCCTGTTAATACCTCTTGCCAGCCATCTTACTGCGAGATCTAAACTAATCGGATAATGATGACTCATTAAAATATCAAGGGTTTTACAAGTGGAAACGTTGCAAGAATACCTTTTTGACATTAGAACAAAATCAATGATTGAGTTACAACCCCTCCTATTAATAGTAGGCTCAAAAGGTACAGGCGGTAGGCACAGTTCATTAGCGTAACCCAGATCGAATCGGAAAATCATTTCATTTAACAGGTCCCCCCTAGAGTTTTATGAAAAATTAGTTGGTGTCTCTTCCTTATCCTTGCTTATTCATATCAGCACCAGGTCTCTTTAGACCAAGTTTGACTTGGGGTTCATTCATAGGGAAATGGGTCTATGGGATGACAATCTAGATGCATTGTGCATGGTGTCGATGTTTGAAGTAACTATGGGCATCATACTAGTAGGCCCATTCAAGTGTGTCCCTGTCTGTGTACTCAATAATGTTCTCCCTGTGGTGGTTCCAATTATTCCTCTTAGGTGCCCCTCCAGAGTCGCCAATCTATCTGTCAGTTTCCACAGAGCTCTAACCATGTAACTATACACTGTATCTATGCTCTTTGATATTTTTTCCAGTACCAGGGTTTGTCCCTCCATTTGCGTAATCATGGTTGGTTTTCCTCTGCTAGGAGTATTTTTACGAGGAGGTTGTTTTAATCCCTGGTGCAAAGTAAACACCAATCAATATAAACTTCACCTACAGAAACTTAACAGATTATACAAGTCCACTATCAAAAAAGCAAAGAAATTTACTATTGAGACAGAATTCAAAACGCTAAATGTGTAAATAAAAAATTCTATAAAGTTCTGAATAAATTTCGAAAACCAAATTGTCTAGAAGGAGCTCATCCCATTACTCAAGATTCCACAGACAAACTGGAAAATCATTACACAACCAAAGCAGACACGTTGGACTCATATTTAAAACGAAGACAAAGCACCAGCACCAACCCTTTTCCAAAACAACAATTCAAGAATACTCTAACCCAGCCTCTCCGTTCCTTCCAACACATTTCACATGATGAATTTCTGAACCTGGTCAAAGCAAGCAGGCCTGCCGGCAGCCCTTCTGACCCCTGTCCATCGCAAACCTTCAAGTCAATTGTTCTAACAACCTGTGCTGCCATACGAGTAAGAAGAATCATCAGCAATTCCTTAACTACCAGAATATTTCCAGAAGAACTCAAAAAGTCATACATATGCCCATTACTGAAGAAAATAACCTTGGACCCGCTGAACCCTGACAACTACAGACAGATTACAAATGCACCTTTCCTGGGCCAACTGATAGAAACAGCAGCATTCGCCCAAATGTCACAATTCATTGAAGATAATGCCATACTTTCAGACTTCCAAACGGGATCCTGTCTGGGAAGAGGCACACAATCTTCCCTCGTTGCCATCTGAGATGACCTGAAGAACACAGTTGACAGGATCGGGGTTGCTGCACTACTTCTCTTGGACCTCTCAGCTGCCTTTGACCCGGGTGACCGTGACACTCTGATATAAAGACTCTCGAGGGGACTGCACTAGACTGGTTCACATCCTACCTTTGCAACAGAACTAATGTCGTCCATACCCCCTCTTTCTCGTCCAAACAGTACTTCACAACAGCAGGGTTCCCTCAAGACATTATCATCTCGCCCATGCTTTTTAACATCTACATGAAGCGTTTACCAGCACTGATCAATCAATTTCACCTTGAGTACTATAACTATGCAGATGACACACAAATACTCCTTCAACTGGAATGCTCCAAGGATATTGGAAACTCGCCAATTTCCAGTTGTCTCAGAGCCGTGGATCAATGGATGATGTGGAGCCATCTCAAATTGAATGTTTCCAAAACAGAAATACTCGTGTGTGGCGATTGGAAAAATTATGACCCGCTCGCTGCCTGGCCTGATGATCTGGGAACACCGCCTAAAGTATCGAAGGAAGTAAGAAACCTCAGAATGACCATGGACTCCAAGCTATCAATGAATGCCCAAGTGGACAAACTAGCAAGATCAAGCTTTGTTACTATAAAAACCCTGCAACAAATCTTCCCCCTCTGGGATTTCCAGACAACGTCCAGGCTACCGCCTCTCTTGTTCTGTCCAAGCTCGATTACGCCAATAGCCTCTACCATGGATCACCTTTAACAACTTTGAAAAGACTACAACAGATTCAGAATTCGACTGCCAGACTACTCTTACATATAAAGCCGCAAGACAACATCTCCCCTGCCTTGAAAGCCCTGCATTGGTTACCGGTTGCCAGAAGATCCACGTTCATGATGCTTTGTATCACCCACAAAGCTATACATGATACAGGACCGCTCTCCATCAGGAATAAAATCACCAAACATTTTCAACAAAGGAACCTCCGCTCTAGCGTGGCACCTTGCCTCAAAATCCCAAAGTACAAACAAGCATTGAAAAAGCAATAGGTCTCTCCCTCGTTTAAGTTAAAGCAATTCTGATTGTAATTAGGTGGTTTTTTAGCTTTGCTTTTATTAGTGTTTTTCAAACTTTCATGTACATAACATGCATATGTATGCATGCATTTATATAGATATGCAGTTGTATATATATGTTTATATATGTATGTATATAAACACATATACTTATATAAAAATGCACATATGTAGTAGAGTGAGTAGTAGAGAATAGAGAGTGTGTAGTAGAGTGTGTAATAGAGAGTGTGCAGTAGAGAATATTAGAGTGTGTAGTAGAGAGTGTAGTAGATTAGATGAGAGTGCGTAGTAGAGAGAGAGTAGTAGTGAGTAGTAGAGAGTGTGTAGTAGAGTAGGGAGTGTGTAGTATAGAGTGAGTAGTAGAGAATAGTACAGTAGAGTGTGTAGTAGATTGTGTAGTAGAGAATAGTAGAGTGTGTAGTAGAGTATGTAGTATAGTGTGTAGTAGAGAATAGTAGAGTGAGCAGTAGAGAGTGTGTAGTAGAGTTAGTAGTAGAGAGTGTGTAGTATCGTGTGTAGTAGAGAATAGTAGAGTGTGTAGTAGAGTGTGTAGTAGTGTGTATTAGAGAGTGAGTAGTAAAGAGTGAGTAGTGGTGTGAGTAATAGAGTTCTGAGTGCACAGTATAGTGAGTAGTAGAGAATAGTAGAGTATGTAGTAGAGAGTTAGTAGTAGAGTGTGTAGTAGAGTAGTAGAGTGTGTAGTAGAGTGAGTAGTAGAGTCTGAAGTAGACAGTGTGTAATAGAGAGTGAGTAGTAGAGAATGTGTAGTAGAGTAGTAGTGTGTAGTAGAGTGTGTAGTTGTGAGTAGTAGAGAGTGTGTAGTAGAGTGAGTAGTAGAGTGAGTAGTAGAGTGAGTAGTAGAGTGAGTAGTAGAGAGTGTGTAGTATAGTGTGTAGTAGAGAGTAGCGAGTGTGTAGTAGAGTGAGTAGTAGAGAATAGTAGTGGGTAGTATAGTGTGTAGTAGGGAACAGTAGAGTGTGTAGTAGAGAGTGTATAGTGGAGAGGGTATAGTAGAGAGTGAGTAGTAGAGTGTGTAGTAGAGTAGTGAGTGTGTAGTATAGAGTGAGCAGTAGAGAGTGTGTAGTAGAGAGTAGTGAGTGTGGTAGAGAGTGTGTAGTAGAGAGTAGAGTGATTAGTAGTGTGTAGTTGAGAGTGTGTAGTAGAAAGTAGTAGAGAGTAGTAGTGTGTAGTATATAGTGTGTAGTATAGAGTGTGTAGTAGAGAATAGTAGTGTGTAATAGAGTAGTGAGTGTCTAGTAGGGAGTGTGTAGTAGAGAGTAGTAGAGTGAGTAGTAGAGTAGTAGAGAGTATGTAGTAGAGAGTGAGTAGTAGAGAGAAGTAGAGTAGTAGAGTGTGTGTAGTAGAGTGTGAGTAGTAGAGTAGTGAGTGTGTAGTAGTGAGTGTAGTAGAGTGAGTAGTAGAGAGTGTGTAGTAGAGAGTGAATACTGTGTGATATATATCTTAGATCTCATGCCTTAAAAAGTTGGAACAAACAGGTAAGCAGGTAAACAGGGATCAGTGTATGTAACCAAGAAGTCGAATTGAGGTTAGGTTCCAGTCAATCTCTCATCCTTCCGAGGTGGATAAAATTAGTACCATTCTGTTGGTTAAGAATCTCCACCATTAACGTGTCAGGTAACAGTTTAATTGGTGGGTAAAAATTTCTAAATGACCGATGCATAGGAGAAAGCATAAAGTAGCGAGTAACAATTGCCCACCCCACAACTTTTTAAACAACCTCCCCTAGCGGAAATGAAATATTTTAAAAAGGTCTAGAATATAATCGTCTTTATAAAAGAATGTTATTTGTGCTTGGTTTTCTAACCAAATCCCTACAACTGTAACAGAATATCAAACGTTCATATATTTAGCTTAATGCAACATGAACGAGATGGACAGAATAATCCGGGAGGGTGCTCAGAAAGCATGGTTGAGCGTTCCTGCAAAAATATGTAGCATTTATAACTGAAAACAGTACCAGGCCTCTCGGGTGGAGGTGCTTAATAAATCAAAACGTGTGCACTTTTACCTCCAATTTCCTCTACGAGGTCTCAGAAAAGTTGACACAAACAAATACATATATAGCAGTTCAGTTTCAGTTTATAAACTTTATTTCGATTTAAAAAAATCACAAAAGTCATCACAGCACAAACATAGAGACCATATTGGACAATACATCATATCCCTATATCAACACACTTGATTATGACTTGGACATATGATAATCATTGTTAAAACAATAAATAATTTAATACAGCTCTACAACGCTCCCAAAACAGCGGCCAGGAAACATATTTTCCTTTTAAAAGAGCATCAAATCTATACAATAAAATTCATATAACGATTAAAAAAGTATTAAGTGAAGAATAAGGGAGGAAGTTTACCTATGCATCTCTTCAGTCCAGCAAATCACCCACACCCAGCCCAAGAACTTAGCTGTGGCAATCACAGTGGGGCCACCTACTGCGGTTTTAAGTAATCTGAAAGCCTCACTGTATAACCTAGTGTCCAAGGATTAACACAAGGGCTTCAACCAGCATCGCCTCGGGTTGTTGTACGCTGGGGATGCAAACAGAATGTGGGCCAAAGATTCAACCCTATCGGGGCAATGAGGACAGTTGCTATTAGTTGCATGCGAATTAGACCACTTCGAAATAAATGCCTTAGTGGGTATTGTTCCCACTCTAGACTGGTGGAATAATTTTCTCTCACGTGTCGATGTGATTAGATCCCAGTACTGTTCATATTTTGGTTCAAATTTAATTTCAAGAAAGGTGCTGGACAGTGTAGGACTACTGGAAGCTGAGAACTGCCGGGAATATATAATGTGCCAATAAGCTGCCTTTAACTCTGTTTTACTGGGAAACGGACTTCCCACGGAGGAAGTCCACAGCCGACTCAATCCAGCTCACAGAGAATATTTTTACACTCCTAACCACTCAATTTTATTATTTACATCCACATCCCGAACTTCCAACGCAGCCAGGGCATAATTGGCTAACTCGAGAGTCACCCAAAGTCTCCTCCAGTATGATACTAATTTATAACGAGCTACATCCCTAATGGAATGACACCCCAAATCCAAATAAAGAGGGATCAGTGGGGTGGATTGTGGCAGGCCAATTAATGAACTTAAGAATTTATTTTGACCCCCACTAAGGAATCCAGTTTTACATGCGCCCACAACTCTGAACCATAGAGAATTGAAGCACCAATTTTGGAGTTATAGATCTGCAATACTGGAGCTATGGGTTTGGTATAGGAGCGTCTGTGCTCCCTAAGCAACACACCCGAGAGTTGAGCATGTCTCACCGTAAGACAGTCTATTTGCGGCTTCCAGCTCATTTTTTTGTCTATAGTTACCCCTAAATATGAAAAAAATCACTGTTTGCTCAAGAACACCTTCCTGCATCCTAACATCACCGATGTATTTGTTAGAGTTCTGGAGGACCATAAACTTCGTTTTGTCAACATTGACAACGAGGTCATGATCCGCACAGAACTCCTCAAATCTTGAGAGGGCTCGTTGAAGGCCCTGTCTAGTTTTGGAAAGAATGAGAGTGTCATCGGCGAACATTAGAGTGGGATCTTTAACCCAGCTAGACTTGGGTCATCTGTAGGGCAGTTTTCAAAATATTTCAAAACCCCATTTTTATATATTGAAAATAGGGTGGGTGCAAGTACGCACCCCTGCCTTACACCCTTCTCAACCTAGAACTTTTCAGTGGTACAACCTGCCATATCGCACCTGACCTGGGCATAATTATCTGTATGCAATTTGACAAAAAAAGCCAAGATGTCCAATGGCATACCCAACTTTAAAAAACTGTGCCACAGCTTGGAACATGGAACTAGGTCAAAAGCTGACCTAAGGTCCATGAATGCTGCATAGAAAGAGCCTCTCCGAGGGTGACAGTGCACCAGTATATAAGAATGAACCTTAAAACCTGGTCCACTGTACTAATACATCGTCAAAACCCTGCTTGTAAATCTGAGAGGATATGACATTCCTCCATCCATGCCTGCATTCTACCTAAAATCACCCTTGCCACTACCTTCTGAATGCAATCAATCAGGCTTATGGACCTGTAATTTCCTGGTAGGGAGCGATCACCCTTTTTGTAGATAGGAAGGATTACGGCACCTGCCCAGGAACTGGGGATCGCTGCTCCCTTATCGATAGCATTCATTAATTATTGATTATACGTTGCCCAGGAGTCCAGATCTGCAGGAATGCAGTCAAGACCTGGAGCCTTACCTTTAGGGACCTGGAGGAGAGCGGTTTCTACTTCCTTTTTAGTGATACAGAGAGAAGGGGGAGAAGATGGCATTACAAAGGTGACTTGAGCACCTGAATCATCTGTGAATTGACCTTTGAAGTGGCGGACTCACTGATCTGGTTCAACGTGGTTTGTGGGAACATTTCTAGGATCCCCACTCCCCCATTTCACCAGATGCCAAAATCTCGTCATGTCCCTCCCAGAGCATGCATTAAGTAATTCAGCCCAATGAGCTTCATCCCAGTTTTTTGCATGGGATTGTGATGCCCTATATGCCTGCCTCTTCTCTCTTATAGAGACCTGTTCTTTACTCCTGATTGCAGCTGCCAAAGTTCTATAGGTCAAGCGACAGTTGGAATTATACCAAACTGCAGCATTGGTGTTGGATGATATGGGGCCTTTTTTATTTTTCATAATAAAACAACTTTTAAGTTGATTAAAAAAATGCTCATGTGCCTGACCAACTCTATCCCAGTAAACTCCGGTTCAGCATCTGTCTGAAGAGTAACTATAGTGTTAGCTACTAAGTTACTCATATCTAGCAGCTTCTCAGGGTTGAGTGCAACCTTGGCCCATTTAAGACGTCTTGTGTCATTTGACAAATGTCCTTCTATGAAATCTGGACAGGGTGGCAACTCTTCGACATGGTTTGGTTCTATAGCCCGCATAGAAACTAAGAGGATTATGGTCACTTTCTGGCCGGGCTTCTACCACCATGTCTAGCAATTTAGGCAAAGGTTCCTTATTTATAATACAATAGTCTATACGACTGAAGCGATGCCCACTACTATATGTTGGCATCCCTGATTTATCAGTTCTCTTCCAGGGGATCCTCATCAATAGTCATAAGCATTAGAATATTCCCGCCCATGCGCGGGTTTCCGGGGTCCCGCGCATGGGCGGGAATATTCTAATGCTTATGACTTTGATGAGGATACCCCTGGAAGAGAACTAGGATTACAGGTTACTAATCCATTTTGTTCAACCATTTGCTGCTCTCAACCCATGTTCCAGACAGAATGCTTTTAATTGGAGTGCTGCACTGGTCCACTTTTTTATGGGCGAAAGTTTCAGAGGTGGAATTGACCACTGGTCATCCTACTCCACACTAAAATTCATATCCTCACAATCAAGTGGTTCATATGTACAATTAAAGTCCCCAGCTATTATAATGTTACTATTACCTCTGTGACTCGTTAAAAAAACATCTAAAATGCCTACTATATCTGACGCCTTCCCTCCTTGCTGGTCCCTAGAGTAAACATTAATGAGTATAACATCCGGGGAATTGCCCTGTGATAACTTAACAATGAGAATGTCCCGAGAGTCAATAGCAATCTCCTCTAACTTGTAGTGGTGGAGCTGCCTAACCCACATTGTCATGCCCCCCTTTGGTCTACCCTTTTCACCCTGTACAGCTAGCTTTGAAAAATTAACATATCCCTCACAAAAGACCTGGTCCACTGCCCAGGTATCTTGGAAAAATATTATATCTTGGTCCTCAATAAATGAGGTCCATTCAGTAGAAGCTACTTTGCTTACAAGCCCCGCAATATTCAAAGAAGCTATTTTTAAAACCATGCTAGACTCTGTAGGAACACGTTTTTATTTGGGGGGCCTTGTCCGTAGTTTGACAGGTGAAAGTCTGGAACGTTATCAGAGGAGTTACACGGATGAACCGTACCATTGTCACATGCCCCGGGGGTTAGAGATGTACCCAAATTTAAAGGCGATAATCGCCACTGTAGTCCATTTGTGTCCTCTTCACCACCAATACTGCGAATGCACGTCACTCGGTTGCCCCTACCTTGCTCAACCCTTTGAGATAGGGTCTTTCCGATCAGAATCGGAGGACCCAGTCAATCTATATCCTCCAGATTAGTGAAGGATTCAAATCTATTAAAAGTTGGGACAGAGTACTCATACATTCCCTGAGCATGTGTTACAATATTACAATCAGCCCTGGCCATTGTCGACAGCGGTGTAGATTGGTAAAAAAAAACCTAATGGTAAGATGTTGATACCTTCCCCGCTCAAATACCTTGATCCAGCCCCATCAAGGATTGTTTTGACTATATGGGGGACGCAAAATTCACCACCACACAATCGCCTCTGCTTGTTTTCTTTGATTTCCCTATCCAATCAATCCTACGTGCCATTTTAAAACCCCCAAATAAATGTCCTCCCAGCCCTGTTTTGGCGTTTATTAAATGGAGGACTTTATTCCTAAGTGAGACCCAGTTTTCCTCAATGCCAGATTGTAGATGAGGTACATTCGTAAGTACAATGGTATAGGGCGTTTCCTCGGGGGGTAGGTTGAGGTATTCATTACAATTATGGCTCTTCATACCTCCCTGTGGCACCCTTCTAGTGGTACTCCCGGGTACTTCCCTCCTATGTGAAGCTATTGCATCGGAGACTAGCATGTTACCCGTTGTTTGAGGGAGTGCTTCTGAGACCGTATTGGCGACCGTAACCATATCACTAGGGGGAAGAGTTGGTAGAGAAACCAGCACTTCATTAGAAACAATAGGGCCACTAATAGGATTACATTTTGGTAGTGATAGTTGGTGCTCAATATTAGTCAATCTTTGAGCAATGTCTACAAGTTTGGATGCTAGGGGTTCAAGCATTGCCTGTAGTTTTTCTTCAAGTTTGACTAGAAGCCGGTCCTCCATATCACGTGGCATCTAATCAGAACTGGCCGGGGAACTAATAAATATTGGACTAGAGACCTTTGGTGTTACAGCCTCTTGAACACGGTCTTTCTTTCCACGGGCGCCCCCTTTGGTTTTTGCCATTTTACTGGCCTGATGCAAAGTAAGGGGTAACCCACCCGCCTTCCTTTTCTTGGAAGGGGCTGTAACCACACCCTCGATGCTAGGTAAATCAAACATTGTCAAAATGTCAATCCTGCCGAAATTTACTTTTGTTTTTGGTGCAATCCCTTTGGATTTTAAAAGGGAAACCATAAAGAAAATACAGGGAGAACTTTCGAGTTTTATTTGGTTTTCAAAAAGACCAAGAATCGCTTGGAGTAAAATAAGGAGAAGGAAAGAACAGGGGGGGCTTGCTAGCCCTGACCTCCTGGAATATTGCACAGCTTTTCAATTTAAATCTAGCAGGACGTCGTTAGGCTCATATGATAACTACCCAATGTACCTACAGAAAATGACAAATACTAGCCATTTTTTATTCAAATTCGGCCATCCGAAATACTTTAAAAAAGTAAAACTGAAGATCTTGAAGTCAGCCGCTAAGTTGTGGTATTGTATAAGATCCACCTTGGATATCCCTCTTTTTAGTGACAAGGCCCCGATATGGGATTCACCGAGCACCCCAGAGTACCTCAAGATAGTCTTGCGATACCCATAAAATCAGCAGGAATAATAGAGTGGGGGCAACTTCTGTCTCAGAATAAGATACTGGACTGGGAGATACTATCTGAAAATACGAATACCCTATTATCAAAATTCAAATACTATCAACTTCTAAGTTGGGTTAAATCACTAAAAGAAGTCAGAAAAGGAAACCAACCTTTAGAATTAAAGATGTTGGAAAAGGAACCTTTCAAGAAAGAAATATCCTATTGGTATTGGGCTCTAATCTTGACAGGGGAGGAAGACTTCCGGATTCCAGAGGGAATATGGGGGAAAGATCTGCTGACGTTGGATACAAATAACCTATGGCAAGTATCAATGAGCAAATGCTGGTCAATAGTAACATCTGCTGCACTAAAAAGAAATCACTTATTTACCACTCATAGAGCGTATTGGACACCGAAAAAACTGTTGTAAATCAACGGCGATTAGGTTAAGCATTAGCAGAAGACATGCTTTGTTTGACCATTATTGTATCAAATGTGCCGACTCCATTTTGTATTTGTAATGGCCATTTTGTATGCCATACATTGCCATGTGCTCGTCATGTGCGTTTGTCCTACCTCCTTGTTAACTGCGCCTGAAGTCTGCCCGGCAACAGGCTATATTTAACCTTCCCTGCTTCCAGCAATAGCCTTTACTAATTAGTTCCAGACAGGAATGTGTTTACTAGTTTCCGAAGACTGTTCACTCCGCCCATCTATCGATTGTGCCTTCCAATATGTCCTTGTATGGTCATGAAACTGCTCTTGTCTTTTGTACCGTCTTCTTTTGAGCCCCCTCATTGTGTATAAAAGGGGCCATGTGCTTTAGTTCGGTGTGCTACTCGATACAATACTGAAGGGTGTTGTGTGGACTGTAGTACCACCTTTAAAGGTTTAATAAACTTTGCTTTTGTATTTTCCAGTTTCATTGCCAACTTCTTCTTATGGTCTGAGGACTCTGTGCAGAGAAGGGCGAACCCCTTGCACTAAGTAGGCCTAGCTGAGGTTTGCTCACAACAAAGTGGCGCCTGACACGTGGGGCTCATCGGCGACTCGAATGCCTGAAGGAGTGGTCGTGACGAAGGATTGGAATCTCGCTGCGGACGCGATCGCATGCCAGAAGAGAACCGAGTCTTGGCATCCAAGGCGTTTTTTCCTTTCTTTCCGATCTGACCATCCAGGTGGTGCCGGTCCTCGACTGAGATCTCTTCTGTTGGTTTGCCGTGCAGTGGCCGTTTGGTCGAATTTAGAACTTGGCAGTGGGAATCTGGACACCCTGTGATTGGTAAGAACCGTTGTACGGTACTTGCTGTGGGTTTTGGAAGCCTGGGATTGGCAAGGCAGTTTTAGGATACGCTTGCTGTGGCAATTTTGGTTTGGAATGACTAGTCAATGATGTGTATGTGTATGTGAAATATATGTGTTGCAATACATCTAGGCAGGTAATGAGGAGATTTTTCTCTACAATGCGATTTTGATTTGAACGGCACAACGTATTACAGATACTTTAAGTGCTACTTTGATTATAATACTGCATATTTTGCACTATTTTTGGCATGCCTGGTTTTAGCGCACTTCGTAGGTTGTGCTGCTTTTGTGGAAATAACCGGTTAAGACTTGAGGAATCACAGCCGGCTCCCCCAGAGGGGACGCCCCATAGAGAGATGTATCTAAAATATGGTCTTTCTTCTATAATGTACAGCACATTGTGGAGGAAGTACACGCGAAAGGATCCCGAGTTACGTTGGCCGAAGTATGGGTCGTTTGATATGCGAAAGATTGAGTATGTGGAACAGTGTATGTTTAAGCGAAAATCTAGACAAGATATGTTTGAGAGTGTGCGAAGAAAGAGTGAGAGTGGAAGAAAGAAGCAAAAGAATTGGAAGAGAGACAGAAGGAGCGCAGATTACAGATATCTGGCCAATATGCTGTTCGGCAACCTCTTTATCCTGTCCTTAATAAATCGCAAGATGATTTTTCTTTGTTAGATCGTCCGCCGCCTCCGTATGCCGTTCCGTCCGCTCCATCTGGCGAGGATAAGTATTCCGGTGCAGATGGAAAAGCGAAACCAGATACTCGCTCCATGCTGTCGGCCGACCGTGCGGCCGAACTTAGAAAGATTGCTCGACAGTCACTTCAGGATACTGTTACGGTTTCTGATATTTTAGAGACTTTAAAGGGATGGCAGGACAGAGAGCAATTATATTTTACCGAGTCTTTTGCTGACGAAGTTGTTGAGATGTTTTGAAAAGTTTCTTACATTCTTGAACCTGATGACGTAGCGGCTGATTGTAAGCAATTGCGTAAAGGTCTTTTTACTCTCCCCCAGGTGACTGATATGATCAGGCGGCTGTTTAAACTTCGAACTGAGGCGCTTCGTCTACGGGAGGAGAAACGGAATGCTAAAGCAGATGGACGGACGGGATTGGTCGACGGGAAACAATCATCTATTTTCGAAACAGATAAGACCGCGATAGTGCATGCAAAGCCTATGCGAGAGGCCGCGCCTTTATACGTTCCTCCTAAAGGAGCGGGTACGAGTGATGATAAATATTCTGCAGATGCTAAAGGGTATTTTATTTATAATTGGGTATATACTCCCTGGAATATAGCAGATGTCATGGCACTTAAATTTGCATTGCCTGATCCGCGTAAAAATCCTGCCGCTTTCTATGAGGAAGTTGAGGGAGCCTTAAATTCTTGTACCATGACATTAGCTGATATTGATTTATTTTTCAGGCTAATATTGCCGCCTGATATGTGGAGATCCGTGCGTAAAGTCGATGATCGCGCAGCGTATGGGGCGTTATGGAAAGAAATAGACAGGGAGCCAGCGAAAAAGCCATGTCAGTTGATTTTAGATCTTCCTGGTGCAATATTAGCTAAATTAAAAACGATTATTCCCCTAAAAAGATTGATTGGACTATTCTGGCATCTTGTAAGCAGAAAACAGATGAATCAGTTTCAGATTTCTTCACGCGTTTTGAGGAAGCTTTTCATGATTTTAGTGGCAAGTCGCTAACGGACGATACGGGCCGACATTTGTTCGTAGAATAGTATGTTACGAATCTATTGCCAGGAGTGGCTAGCCGATTGAAAGCAAACGAAAGCTCTTGGACCACTTCTTCTCCGGCATCCCTCCTGACGATGGCTCAATATTACGAGCGTCAGGAACTAGAAGCAAAGGGTAACGAGGATAAAAAGTCTAAAGAATTAAAAACAAAGGTTATGTTATCTCAGATTTATGGTCCACCTCTTCGAGGTAGCGATAGAGGCGGACGTGGATTTTCTAGTTTCTCTTATGCTCGTCCCTCTTTGGCTGCTGATCAATGCGCGTACTGTAAAAAAATTGGTCATTGGGCAGATGAGTGTCCATTGTTGCGCTCACAGCGCTATGTTCGTGGCCGAGGATCCATGAGGAACCGCTTGGGGACCTCAGGACCCAGAGGTGCTATGAACGATCGTGCTAGGTTTGATTCTAATGTGAGGGTACAAAATGGGTTAAATACTTTTGATAGGCGTAACCAATACCAGATGTCTGATTATGTGCAGCCTGAGTTGCATGATTCTGCTTATGCTTAGGAATGGGTAGGATGGGGTAAGGAATCAGTTGAAGTTCCAGTAGATCAGAGGGGTCCTTATGTTACAGCACATGTTTTGGGTTCTACTGATCAGTTTCTGGTTGATACAGGAGCTACTCGTAGCGCTTTGTCTAAACAATTGGTTCCAAAGGCTCCCCTGTCTGGCTTAATGATTACATCAATAGGGTTCGATGGAACACCTTCCCTTAGCCCATTGTCACAACCACTTGCATTTCATGTTGATAAGTTTGCTGCTCCGTGTCCGTTTTTGCTTTCTCCAAATACACCAGACAATATTGTGGGTCTTGATATGCTCAAGTATTTCAGAGCCACAAGAAGATGTTCCCCCGAAGGAGTGCGTGTGATTTTGAATGACAATTATCCAGTAACAGACAGTTTGTATTGTTCAAGAGGATACTGCGTTAGCCTCCCTACCTAAAACCTTGTGGGCTACTTTAGATACCGATGTGGGTCAGATGGTTATTCCGCCAGTGCACATTAGTGTAAAGGAGGGAGCTGTGTTGCCACGCTTGCCTCAATATCGAATTTCACAGGAGGGTGAGGAAGCATTCATACGGATTGTACAAGATCTCATTAAAGTTGGAGTTGTTGAGGAAGTTCCATTTCACACTTGTAATAGTCCAATTCTCCCAATTTTGAAGAAAGACACCGATACCAGGATCTACCGATTTATTATTGATTTGCGGGAGGTAAATAAGATAGTGGTACCGCAATATCCAGTGGTTTCTGATATCACAACACTTCTTACCTTAGTTCCACCTACTGCAACTACATTCTCTGTTATAGACTTGAAGAACGCTTTCTTTTCGATCCCTATTCATCCTGATAGCCGATATTTGCTCGGTTTCACTTTGAATAATCAATCGTATAGATTTTGTAGAGTTCCTCAAGTCTATACTGAGAGTCCTAGTATTTACAGCCAAGCTTTGAAAAGACAACTTGATTCTTTTGTTCTACCCGAGGGTGTGGCGCTCATACAGTATGTTGATGATATTTTGTTGGCAGCCGATACCCCTGAGCAATGTGAGAAGTGTACTCTGTCTTTGCTTTCTTTTCTTGCCTTACATAACCATAAAGTATCGAGAAAGAAACTGCAGTATTGTAGACCAAAGGTAACCTACTTAGGTCACCTTTTATCTAAGGAGGGGCGTGCACTCACATCAGATCGCATTCAGGCAATCCTAGACACACCAGTACCTTCCACACAGAAAGAGGTTCGAGCATTTTAGGTCTTACTTCTTTTTGTAGGCAATGGATATTAGGATTTTCATATATTGCTAAACCCTTGTTAGCGCTTTTGACAAAAGATACTCCAACACCCCTTCCTTGGACAGATGAATGTGAGAATGCTTTCCGACAGTTACGACAAACTCTTTGTTCAGCACCAGTGTTAGGTACTCCAGATTACACGAAGCTCTTTACATTGTACGTACACGAGAGTGATGGATGTGCATAGTCAGTTTTAGTACAGACACATGGTGATAAGCAACGCCCCTGTGCATATTTTTCAGCAGTACTTGATCCTGTTGCTCGAGCGTTGCCTGGATGTTTTCGCTCGGTTGCAGCAACAGCTGTGTCAATACGTCAGAGTGAAGGGATAGTCTTATCACATAAACTGTTGGTGTTGGTACTCCATGCTGTTGATGCCCTTTTGAATCAGACAAAGACGCAGCATTTAACTAGTGTTTGTTTGACAGGATATGAGCGGACGCTGTTAGCTCCTCACATTACACTGAAGAGATGTGCAACACTAAACCCAGCCACATTGTTGCCATTTCCGGCGACCCAGCCTGAGGCGCAAGAAACACATGATTGTATTTTCTTGATGAGGAACAGACAAAGGGTCGTATTGATTTGCAAGATACGCCCCTTCCAGATGTGGGTGGAGAACTGTGGGTTGATGGGTCTTGTCTGAAGTTACCGGATGGTACCACTTCAGCCGCATATGCAATTACTACGCTTCACACAATAGTGGAGACAGCTCGCATAGCACAGAAATAAGCTCAAGCAGCAGAACTGATAGCTTTGACATGAGCGTGTGAGCTTAGTACAGGTTTGTGTGTGAATATTTATACAGATAGCCGCTATGCTTTTGGAGTGGCGCATGATTTTGGCCTGCTCTGGAAGGAAAGAGGCTTTCTGACATCACATGGGATGCAAATAATGCACGGAGAACTAGTGCATAATCTTTTGACTGCATTAACAAATCCAAAGAAAATAGCTATAGTAAAATGTAGTGCACATAAAAAGGTGACTGATAAGGCGGGACAAGGAAATGCTTTTGTAGATCGAGTGGCAAGTGAGACTGCGATGCAGCCTGATACTACTTCTATGTATGTAGTGAAGTCACAAGCTGAGCGGTGGCACGATGCTAGGAAGGAAGTACCAGAGATACAGAGGACCGCTTCTGACAAAGAACGGGAGCAATGGTCCAAGGATGGAGAGTTGGATGATGAAGGTTGTTGGCGAAACAAGCAGATGGATAGATGGAAGTTGCCTATAGCTTTCGTACAACCTATGGTTCAGATGGCACATGGGCTAGCACATATGGGAGCTTCAGCAATAGTGAAATTGATTACACAAGTTTGGGAGCATCCAGAAATTGCTAGCACAGCTAAGAGAGTAGTACAGTCCTGTATGATCTGCCTGCGATTTAATCCTGGAAAAGGGACACGAACTCCAGCAGGAGGGTTTGTTACACCGACTGCACCGTTTGAAGTTTTGCAGATGGATTATATTCAGCTTGAACGCTGCAATAATCTGAAGTATGTCTTGGTGGTGGTATGTGCCTTCAGTAAATGGATTGAGGCGTACCCCACAAAGGACAACACTGCAATTACTACAGCAAGGGTGCTTTTGAAGGAATTTTTCCCTCGCTATGGAGTTTGTAGATTTTTGTGGAGCGATAACGGACCTCATTTTGTTGGGGACTTTCTAAAGTATGTCCTGAAACGATTAGGGATCAAACAGAAGTTTCATGCAGTTTTCCACCCACAATCAGCAGGATTGGTGGACAGATACAATGCTACTCTGAAACTGAAATTAGCTAAGATACAGGCTTCTACTTCTCTGAATTGGCCAGATGAGTTGCCACTGGCATTGTTGTCAATTAGATCAGTGCCTCATTCTCGAACAGGTCTCACACCTTATGAGGTCCTTTTATTATTATTATTATTCTGAGTTTTGTATAGCGCCTGGTTACCAATAGGCATCCCAGCGCTTCCAGACCATAACACTACTGAAACAAAATGAAGAGATTAAACGGAAAACAAGAAAGTTTTTAAAAGTTTACGGAAGCGAAGCAGACTAGCTTCCGATCGAAGTTGTAGGGGCAATGAGTTCCACAGGGAGGCCACATTTATTGAGAACCTTCTGCCACCCGTTCTAGCCTTTTTCACCCTGCCAACCTGGAAGAGATGTTGATCGTCAGAGCGGAGGGAACGAGAGGCCTTGTAAGGCTGGACCATCTCCTCAAGAATGGGAGGGCCTACCCCGTGCAGAACTTTGTGGGCAATACAAAGGGACTTGAATTTCACCCTGTCCCTTACAGGGAGCCAGTGCAATGCCCTCAACGCCGGGCGGGCAGATTGACGCCTGGGGAGACCCGTCAAAAGCCTGGCAGCCGCGTTCTGCACTTGCTGCAGTTTATTCAGGGTGGATTCGGGCGCGCCCAGGAATAGCGCATTGCTGAAATCCAACTGCGAGATGATAAGTCCCTGAATGAGAAGCCTTCGAGTAGCCACTGGGAGCAGAGGCAGAATCTTCTGGGCTGATCGGAGCAGGCCAAAGCACACGCCAGCGGTCTTTTTGGCATGAGTTTTAAACGATAGGTCCTGCTCCAGCCACACCCCCAGGCTCTTGATCTCCTGCTTGGGGGGGGGTACCGGTCCCAGACAGTCTGGCCAGCTGCTGGGGGACAGAGATGGAGAAGAGTTCCCCAGCAGCATCAACTCCGTCTTGGAGCCATTTAACTTTAGGGCTGAGCTGCACATCCACGTGTGGATCTTCTCAAGACACGCGTGCAGCCTGTCGGGATGGTGCGCCGACTGGGAAAGGCCTACCACCAGCTGAGTATCATCAGCATAACTGATGATTTTAATACCCAGCGGCAGTACCACACTCTCCAGGGGGGCCATGTAAACGTTGAATAAGGTAGGGCTCAATGAAGAGCCCTGTGGCACACCACACTGGAGAGGGGTTGAAGATGATTTTTCATGGCCTTCCCACACCTCAAATGTACGACCTTCCAAGAAGGAAGCAAACCATTTGAGGGCCAGACCTGTGACCCCCACCCCCGACAGCCGTTGGAGAAGCACCTGATGGTCCACGGTGTCAAAAGCAGCACTGAGGTCCAGGAGGATCACTGCCACTGATCCCCCCGAATCCAGTATGCTCCTTGCATTCTCCACGACCGCCAGCAGGGCGGTGTCAGTCCCCTGACCGGGACGAAAACCCGTTTGGGAATCGCCCAGGAGGGGATTGGCTTCCAAGAAGTCCGAGAGGCGCCTATTCACCAGCTTCTCGGCCACCTTACTAATACCCGGCAGCAAGGAAATAGGCCGAAAGTTGGCAAGGTCGGCGGGATCGAGATTGGGCTTTTTCAAAAGGGCCTTAACCACTGCCCCTTTCCAACTAGGGGGAACTACCCCTTGGGCGAGGGACAGATTTATCAAGTCCGTCACAGGGCCGCCGATTGTAGAAGACACCTGTTTGAGATATTTGATCGGTGCTGGGTCTTTCGGGGAGCCACTCTTCATAGACCTCAGAACCGCCAGGACTTCCTCCATCGTGACCGGACCTAGAGAGGCCAGCTCCACCGATTGCATCTTAAGTTGAGAGCTGGAATTATCCTCCAAAGGGGTGACCTCATCTAGCCGGGGAAGGGAAGCCAGTATATTGTCAATTTTGTTTTTAAAAAAAGAGGCCAGTTCTGCGCATTTTTTGCGAGGGTCCTCGTGAAGAACCTGAGGTACGGGGGCATGCAGTAGCTCCTTAATGACCCTGAAAGACTCTTTAGAAGAGTTGGCCGCAGAGCCTATGCGCTCTTCAAAGAATCCTGCTTTAGCCACTCGAATAGCGGATTTATACCTGCTGGGTAGGCCAATGAATATCTGGGGAATTCCTAAACGAGTTCAGTCTATGATGTACCCTGTGTCTTAATGAATGACTATTTGGCACAATTAACTGATAACTTGGTTTCTATTCATCAACAGGTTCGAGAAGCACTTCCTGACAGATCCACAGGTGAAGGCCACAACCTTCGGCCTGGGGACTTTGTTCTTCTGAAGTCTTTTGAGAGATCGAGCAGTTTGGACTACAAAAGGCCGATGACCTGCATATGTTCTGGAAGTGCCCCCATCTCGATGGTTTCTGGAAGGATGTGGGTAAGACTCTAGAAGAGGTAGTGGGAAGACATCTAACTGTAAGTACCGATTTAGTTATCTTTGGGGTGACGGGTTCAAATGTGTCAGGAAAACTAACAAAAGCTCAGGAAAATCTGTTTTTTTTAGTGATACTTTTGGCAAGGAGAGAGGTGTGGGTAAAATGGATAAGTCCGACCCCTCCACTCCACAGGGAATGGCTATCTTCAGTCTTAAAAGTCTATAACTTGGATAAAAAAAGAAACTATTTTCTAAGAAATATAAATTCTGGGAGATATGGGAAAATTACCATACGGCTAACTGTACCGAATCACAAGGTTTTAACGTTTTGACTGTATGTACTAGCATATACTAGCTCCTTTTCTGATACCAAGTCCAATGATTATGTGTGAGCAACGCAAAATCAGATGAAGGCCTAAAAGAGTGGCCAGAATGGCTAGCTCACCCTCCTCGGAAAAGAAACCTTCTCTCAAAGTAAATGGAAGTAAGGGGATCCTTATCTTTGAAACCACTGAGGGATGCTGCCTTGATCCACATGGCAGCGAAGGTAAAGGTTGGATTAAGAATAAGGACCCTGAAAACTCCTTACTATAAATGTTGCACAATGAGGACAAAAAAAAAAAAGCATTGGCATAGCCAACAGGTCTCGCCTTTGGGATCTTATAAGTATTTAATTATGCAGCACAATGTCCTTACTGCAACAACATTAACTGTTGCATGGCTAAACACTTATAAGGCCCAAAGGCGAGACCTATTGGCTATGCCAATGCTTGTTTACAATATAAATATGCCACTTGTTCATGTTGTAACTGCATATATGTTACTTTTTAGCGTGTTCAGCCTATCTTATGTACCTGTACCTGTATATATGTAATTCGTTAGCGTGTTTAGTCTATCTTGTATATCTTTTGTAACTTACCTGGTTCTTTTGTAAAGCGCTCGGACACCTTTGGGTAAATTTTGCGCTATATAAAACTGCATTAAATAAAACAAAATAAATAGCAGTCAAGAGGTTAAAATAAGCAGACAGCACAAGATTTGTGTACACTTTCGTAGACTTCAAGCCCTGACCGATATTGTCCACATTCTACTTAAAAACTGCTGTATGCCTTTTTTAACGTCACAGCTAAAAACAAACTATCTTGGCGAAGGACTTAAATTAAAGCATAGTGGGAAAGCCTTTTGGGAAATAATTTAAGATGGCCACCTCATTCTACTATTTCTTTCTGTACATCCGGTTACGGGAGGAGGGGGAGGGCGCACGTTGTTTTCATTGGCCATGATGGGGCAGAGACCCTCCTACTTGCCGTTGGCAGTTCAAGTGTTCTACAGTGTGTAGCTAAGCAAACTGCAGAGCTTGTTTTGTTGTGGTCAGAAGGTGTGTTTTAGTGCACAGTGAGTGGACAGAGTGACACTGCCGCCTAAAGACTGCGAACTGCAGGTAAAGACACGCAGCAACTGGAGGCCCCTGCAGCAGCCCAATTTACTGAAATATCTTGAGGCACACTGTGCAGCAGATACATCCGTAGCACACTGAGTGGCTCGCTGAGATCCGAGGCACCGGCAACAGTCAGAACAAGCGCTCGCCAGGCAGCCGCGCTTTACGTATAACATTAAAAGTAAAGCGCGGGTACCACGATTATACCAAAAGTAAAGAAATAGATTTTTTTTCTATTTCTTTACTTTTGGTATAATCTCGGCACCCGCGCTTAACATTTAATGTTATAAGTAAAGCGCGGGTGCCGTGATTATACCAAAAGTAAAGAAATAGAAAAAACATCCATTTCTTTACTTTCAGTATAATTGCGGCACCTGCACTCTACTTTGAATGGTATAAGTAAAGCGCAGGTGCTGCGATTATACCCAAAGTAAAGAAATAGAAAAAACATCTATTTTTTTTTACTTTAGGTATAATCGCGGCACCCGCGCTTTACTTTTAATGTTTAATGATTATACCCAAAGTAAAGAAAAAAAAAAAACATTGGCCGCGCGGCCGTAATAGTAACGCTGCGCGGCCGTATAAGAAAAAGTCAAGCAGCGCGCATGCTTGTGCGCAAGCTGGTGGCCACTTTGGGAGCACTTCCAAAAGCCGCTACTAAATGTCTCTCCGAGCAGCGCATGCGCGCTGACTCAGCGAAACCTAATGAAACAGGAACAAATACATCAACTTATAAAGCAATACAAAAAACAAGCATTTACAATGCAACGGTTTCGCCTTTGTAAAAGTTAGAGCTATAGGCATTGTAAATGAAAAATTTTGTATTTATGTGTTGGTTTTGAAAACAGATAAATAAATGGCATTGCCATTTACAATGCCAATAGCTTAATCTCTCGCAAATGCGAGACCTATTGCATTTGCACCCACAGGCACACACACAGAACTGGTGAGGTGCAAACAAAGGTGTTGAGGTGCAGTGTAAACAAATTTTTAAAAAACACTTTTCTTCCAAACCACAAATTCAGAAGTTACAAACCAGAAACAAATCCTTATATAGGGAAGCCACTGCAGCCTGGAACTCACTACATCCTAACTTAAAGACACTGACTCCAACCAAGCTCTACCTTCCATAAGCATCTCAAATGTCCAGACAATGCGTAAGACTAAACATCGTACTGTTTCTAGAAACTACTTTTATAAGTCTTAGCTCTGTTAAAAATGTTTGTTATTTTGAATTGTTGTTAATGTAATCCCAAAGGTTTATCCTATGTTGCAGTTGTAAAGAACCCTCATACAAAAGCTCTGCTATACAAATGAACAAATAACCAAAACAGAACTATTACTAAAATAAACGTCAGTCTGCTGAGGTACACTAGGAATGTTGGTAAAACACTGTGGTCAAACTAAGAACACCTGTAGAAGGAAGCAGTTTGATTAGGGGGAAAGCAGATCGGTAGTAAGAGATGGAAAGACAGGGCACGACAAAAAAGCAGATGTTCTGGACCATGACTCTTTTGGGTCCAAACAGGCAAATGTACTGTAGTACATAAGCAAGCAGCGAGACTGATTCACCAGCAACCAAGATGGCAGTCTGCCAGACCCTTACTACAAAAACTCCACTGGCTCCCCATTTCCCAACGAACAGCCTTCAAGATGGGCTGCTTAATTTTCAATTCTCTATACTGCCGGAGCCCTAAATTCCTTAATTGCCTATTATCTAGGTACACCCCCTCCCGCAACCTGCGCTCAGCCCACCAACAGCCGTTAACTTCCCCTGCCTTCAAGTTACAACGCCAGGGCGGACGCACGTTTGCCTCCTTGGCCCCCAAATTGTGGAACTACTTTCCACTGGAGATTCGGTCTTGTAACAAGATTCTGACCTTCAGTAAAATGCTAAAGACATGGCTGTTTGGGCAGGCTCATGAGTAACTTTATACTATGGTCCGACAGACTTTAGAGTTAGCGCCATGAAACCATTGGTGTACGCGCGCTGTAGAAATTTTTTATAACAATATAACAACAGTACATTCCCATCATCTGAATGCCTTTAAGCGCTTTCGGATCCTGGGCACCTATTACAAGCGACACCATTCCTTCAGCATTTCATAAGCCTAGCCTTTACAGCATGTGCATTGCATTCTTAAAGCAAATGGCTGTCCTCATGTCAAGCGTGGAGAAGCGTGGCTCAGTGGTTAGAGGCGGCAGACCCGGAAGCTGAGATCGGCCGTGGACCAGGGTTCGATTCCCCGCCTCGGCGGGTTTCGAGCTCAAAAATTCCACGGAGTCAACAATTCTCGCTCCGGTGCCTACTCCACTCACGGGGTCACACTCTGCGACTCTGGGCAATAGCCTGCTTAATCTCCACTACGACCCCTCGCGGCGGGATGCCTGGCTTTCACCTTGTGGATACCCGGCCGGGGTATCTCACAGGGGAATACCAGGACGGGTTCCCTAAGCAAGCGCCTTGAGACCCCTGGGTTAAAGTGTTACGCTATATAAATCGAAACACACACACACACACAAGAGTCCGTAGGTCCAAGACTGCTGCGAAACCATCCCTCATTTACATCCGTTGTGATGTGTAACACAAGAAAAGAGGCAAAACATGATGGGCTCTTCTGCATACTGAATTTCAGTATTCTACCTTTTAACACATCTGATGATTAGTAAGCACAAACTTTACTTGTGCTACCTCCTTGGCTGGTAAAGATGAAAGTCCACAAGTTTAAACTTTTAATAAACTCCCCAGACAAAGCCTAGCTTGAAGACAAAGTGTGCATACCAATGGGCCTCGTTGCACATCGCCTGCCGATCAACCCCAGGCCACTTGCCACACAGAAGGTAAGGTAGGGATGTCTCTTTGTGGGGTCCACAAAAGACTTGTGCTCTCTCAAGGGAAGACAATGTCCCAAAGCGTGCCTCCCCCAACTCACAGTCTGTGGGGCATCCGCGTAGCGGAGCAGAAGGCCAGGCACAGATGGGGCCGCCCACAATGTCATGCAAATGTCTTCTCACAGCGGCGGCCCAGCTGCGGGTCTAACGGCTCTCGGCCTCTGCGAATAATTTAAAGAGTCCAAAAGGACCGAATGGAGCTGATGGGACGTGCACAATGACAACTCGGAGCTGCTCAATACTTAAGGAAAGCAGAAACGTCTGTATTGTGTGGCACACTAAAGACATTTGTTGGCTAAAAAAGACTTTCTAGAAGCAAACAGTTGAAAACACCTGACCGACAATCTGCAAATAGAGGTTAAAAAAATAAACTAGTTTGCATATGGGTGAAAGAAAAGGTTGTACGGGAGCTTTCATGACGGGCTCCCTTACAAAAGCAAGAATTTAAAGCGATTTCATACTTAAACCATTGCCCGATCTAGAGTGTGTCTTTACAGGTGTGCTTTGCTGCCCATTCAAGCCACAGACATGCTCAACACAGTAGCACCATATTGTAAATTCTTTTTAGAGTAGTAAAGTGACAATAACCAAACAATAGCGATCTACAACCCCAGTTTAGTACAGCCTAACGAAACATTTGATTGACAACATCGGTATCACATTGCTTCCAAATAAAACACCGCATCTCGTTATTCAACAGATGCGCTTGCTTGTTACCAAATATTGCACATAAATAAAAATCTCTGACTCATTAAACGGCTCCGCCTGCATTACAGGTGACAGGGTTTATCTGTATTGGTCACACTTTAAAAACAAGCACCCTGGATGAAATAATAGCAGGCCGCAACCAAATACGGCGTGAGCAACACTCAATCAACAGCGGGAGGGGGGCGGGAACACAGACAGCGGGAGGGGGGTGGGAACGGGCACACAGACAGCGGGAGGGGGCGGGAACGGGCACACAGACAGCGGGGGGCGGGAACAGGCACACAAACAGCGGGAGGGGGGCGGGATAACACATAAAATACTAATATAAATATACACAAACGAATGCAACCTTAGTGCTGCGGACCTCGGGTTGTCTGATGGAATATTTAAGCTGAACATAAGCTCCCAAACAGAAGAGACGTGCACACAGCAACCCTTCCCTGCGACCCTGTGAAATCACGGCCAAGAAGACGAGCCAGCGATGCACCGCGCCCCCTCCCTGGGGCCCGCTCCGGTTTTATATCAGCCCACCTCTAGCACCCACAACATGGCGCCCTCTACAAGGGCGCATAAATGTTGCCAGTCCCATGTGTACCTGGTGCCGGGCTCGCTCCCAGCCAGCCGCCGCCTCCTTCGCTACTACAGCCGCCGGAAAGCCCAGCCCTAGCAGCGGGGCACACGTCACTGGGCCCGTCTCCTGCCGCCGATGTAACCAATGGGGGACGCCGAGGGGTAGAGACAGATTTCAATTGGCCAATAAGGAGCCTTGTAGTATGGCAGAGGCAAGAAAAACGTATAACGTTATTTGGCTCAGTCTAGGTTTTAATAATCCCTCAAGTAAAATAAACACATATAAGCATTAAGAGGAGCATTTGGGGCTGTGTGTAGTTTTTACAACGTATGCACTGCAGTGCATAGAATAAAAACGAGAGGGAGGGTATGCATGAAGAAAAAAGGGGCGGGACTTAAAAAAACACACGGAAACGCCCCCGAATCGCGTTCCGACGGGGTAAGAATGATTGACAGCCACTCTCTCCCAATGGCTAGCCTCCATTTATGGAGCTAGCCAATGGCAGACAGAGGCGGGACGAAGCCCCATACTGTCTCTAACATTAGATTTCGCCCTGGGCGGAGCACCTGCTTCGCAGGTGCTACGGCCAGGTCGAAACCTAAAAATAGAGGTCTCAATTAGGTATACAGGTCCATCAATCTTTTCACAAATCCTAAGGAAAAATTTAAAGAATTTAAATTTGCCTTGTGATTCAATATCAGTCCAATATATAGACATTTTAATTTCAGCAAAAACAAAAGAGGGCTTTACAGCCCTCTTTTGTTTTTGCTGCAATTACAATTACTTTACTAAATCGCTTTGCTAAAAATGGAGACAAGATATCTCCAACCAAATTGCTATATTACCAAAAAAAAGTGATTTAACCCAGATCTCTTGACTGGGGTGAATGTTTGATATGCTCTGCATTCCCTTCATCATCTGTGTGTCTTTTGCTTTCTCGCCCTAAGTGTTCCGGGTATGCCCAGACGTGGGTCCCGGGCTCACTGTGTCACTGGATTCAAGATAGGTATTGTCCCGAAACCAGTCCTAGGATGCTTGTTTCCGGTCCAGGGAGGACCTGGCTTGGCAGTTCGGGCTGAAGTGTTCCCACGTGGAACAGGGTCAAGACTGATTTGCATATGGCGGGGTCTAAACTGGGGTGGCATGATGAGCAAAAGAACAATGGATTTAACCCAGATCTCTTGACTGGGGTAAATATTTGATTTGCTCTGCATTCCGTCCATCATCTGTGCGTATTTTGCTTTCTCATCTGAAATAGAGAAAGATGACAATGATCATGATTGCATTAATGTGAAAGAATTATGTAATAAGCCAAGAACAGATACCCAAATTGGCTTTTTCCTCTATTTGTGGTTGGTTCTGGTCTGAGAGATATCATGGATCCTGAGGGGCATCATATGCAACCTGCACAATAACACACATTGTAGTCCAAGGAGAAGAATTGAGCACAATTACAAGAGTATGCTGCGTGGCCAATGGATTGAGTGTTACAATCTATACAGTTTTATGGTCAATATGGTTTTGGTGCGGTCCATATTTTTGGCCATATGTGGTCACAAAGATGTCTTTACATTGGCTGGCACTCCTATTCAAAATGGGCCATTAATTTTGTATATTTTAACAGCTTTGCAGTTTCCAAAACAAATTGTTGTGGTGAAATTTGCTGCACATAAAAGTGGAGATAATATTATTACATTAGGCAACCGTTTTGGAGGTGAAGTTGCAAAATACTGTGCAGTTGTGCCTGGTACATTGGAACCAAATAAAAATTCTAACCCTGAAGTGGAAAAGACAAATAATTACTTGCCAATGTCAGTTCAGTCTCTCGAGGAGTTGGGGGAACTGGAAAATGAAGTGACAGAGGAAGAAAAGAAAAGATGGGAAAAAGCAGGATGCACAAAAGTCAAAAGTGATACCTGGTTATCAAATTATCATAGAGTAGCATTACCAAACGGGACCTACACACGTGGGTGTGATGGTATATTCTTATTATTCATGAGGTATTGGTTCAATCCTCATTTTAGAAAAAATGTGATGTCATTACGCTAAAGGTGTATCACATGTCAAAAGGTGAAAATAGGTAGAAAAACCACAGTGACCATGAGTCACTTGGGAAAATCAGAAGGTCATGTCAAAAGATTACAAATAGATTTCACAGAGATGTCCAAATGTAGTGGTCTGAAAGTTATTTTGGTAATTGTGTGTCTCTTTTATAAGTGAGCTGAGGCCTACCTAGCAGATAGATGTGACTACTCACTTAAGCCAAGCTTTTATGAAGAGAAGCAATCCCTAGATTTGGTTTGACAACTTACCTGAAAACAAATAGGGTAACTAATTAAAACAAGCATTTGCAATGCAATAGGTCTCGCAAATACACGAGTTTGAGCTATTGGCATTGTGACAATGCCTTTTATTTATGTTTTGTTTTTTTAAATATAAATAACATGCATTGTCATTTACAATGCCAATTGCTTAAACTTGCGTAAATGAGAGACCTATTGCGTTGCAAATGCTTGTTGTTCCCAGGGGATGGGTTTGCAGCATAGCTGCAATATCGCCCCCTGCACAAAATCGCCAGAAAGCAACACAAACCTTTCCCGCTAGCCTCCCCACCCCATGGGGCAGGTCAGCTCTTTGCCAGGGTCGGTTTCGGTCCCCTGTCTGGCTCTGGCTGAGTGCGAAGCCCTGGGCAGCTCCCCACACTGCCCATGCATAGCGCCAAACGAGCCTGCTTAAAGGACAAGACATTGTACTTACATGGAGGAAGGTCATAAAGTAAAATGGAAAGGAGATGTGCACGAGGAGGCTCCATGCCAAATAATTATGTGGCATTTCAAAATAAATGCATCACATCAGACAATAAGAGCAATAGGGCGGGACTCTTCGATGACACAGTGAGAAAATTAATGCAGCTTCGTTCCTATATCCAAACTAAACAAGACACGGCAGGTAAGACAGTCACCTAGACACAAAGGGCACACTTCAAGGAGGGCAAGTATCGAGGACTAGGTTACAGTTAAAATTGGACGGACACCTTATCATATCCCACTGAAGGCTCCTTCACCCAACCATTTTTAAAAAAAGACCTTTATTAACCCACTTGAAGCTACGTCCCTGCTCGCTGCACGTCTGGGTACTTGGCGAGTGAAGTGCAGCATGTCTGCATGCACACCAGCTAAAGAGAAAGTAAAACGCCAGGGACTGTTTACTGCATGCTAAAGTAAGGTAAATATGAAAACAGGTCACGGAGAAAGGAACTTTGGCAGAGAAAGCTGGTCTCGGGGGCTAGTGGTTCTCAAAAGACTGCACGAGGATAAAGTGTGCGAGCATGTGGCTGGGGTTACTCACCGAGAAAGGACATCTTTCCAACGCCGAGGGGTTTCTCTCTTCTGTGAGGTGATTCTTCATAGCGCCGAAGCATCTCAAGGCTTATAGAGACTACACAGAGCCACCCTCTCGCCTCCCTCACACGGCGCATCTGAATCTCCCTCGCCACCGCCTCCTCCTCTTCGTGGGCGGGCTGTGTCTGCATCTCTCAATCTTGGAAATCCCGGCGCAGCCTCCAACGTGATGAGAGCATCCGTGGACCTCGGCTGCAAACCGGGGGGGGGGGGGTGATTTCTTTATTTATTTAAATAAACGGTGGCAAAGGAGGGAGGGGGCTCCCACGCGCTTCTATTCCCCCCCCCCCCCCATCGGAAAAGACGCTGTTGTGCTTTCCCACTAAGAGGGCACTTTTCTGGTGTAACCATTGCACAGGTATCCGTTCAAGATATATAAAACAAGTCAAATCCCGGGCCGGCAGCCAATCACAGCGCGGCCCGAGAATGACGTCACGGGGGTGTCCCGGCCGGCAGATTCGGGGGCGTGTTTTTCGCCCTCTCCCCTTCCCATTGGCTGGAAGGTAAAATTCCAGCCAATGGGAAGAGGAGAGGGCGGGACTTAAAAAAGACACGGAAACGCCCCCGAATCGCGTTTTCACGGGGAAAGCTTGATTGACAGCCAATCTCTTCCAATGGCTAGCCTCCATTTATGGAGCTAGCCAATTGTAGACAGAGGCGGAATTAAGCCCCCTAGTGTAGGATCAAAAGATTTCGCCCTGGGCGTAGCACCTGCGGTGCTACGGCCAGGTCGAAACCTAACAAGTCTGGGAGGACAATAAATTGCAGCAGGACAAATTTTGGGCAAAACTTTAATACAACGCTAGAAGACCTAACTCCAAAGCTTTTGGGGATCAACCGAATTCCCCTATCAAGAACGCCAAAAGCGATCAATTCGAAGTGCATGACGGAGCAAGCCTGAGCAGATCATTTAACTGCTACTTTATCAATAACATCTGAGCCATCCATACAGCGCAAGCACATAAAATGGAGGTCGAAGGCATAATCAAAAAGGAGGATAAATCAAATATCATAATCAACCTCCATAAAGATTCAGGAAGTACAAATTATTTATTCACGCATTCCCCCAAGATGAATTTGCAAAAGGTATAGCCAAGGGAAGGCTTAACTGCGCCCCTGGCCTAAATGGTATACCACAGGAAGTATATAAACAAGAGCCTACATTTTGGACTGCACTGCTGTCTTGTCTGTTCGATGAAGTGAGCACTCTAAATCGCCTGCCAGACAGCTGGCAGACGCTCAATAATAAATCCATTATTCAAGGGAGCGGAGTGAACTGACCCAGCCAATTATCGTTTAATAGCTATAATCGAAGCCGAAGTTAAGTATTATGCCTCATTAATCTTGGCAGATCTAATTAGCTGGTCCAATAGTAAAAAAATCATTCCCATTAACCAGTCTGGTTTCCGACGTGGCTCTGGCACGATTATGAAAATACTATTGCTTGGTCTGATGGCAGAAAAAAGCTTACGACAGCAAAATAACTTGTTTTTATGCTTTGTTGATTTTAGAGCTGCTTTCGATCGAGTTAATAGATGCATTTTATGGAACAAGCTAAAGCAGCGGGGCCTACCAGATAGAATATTAAAACAGATTATGGCATTATACTTGGATACATGGATGCAGGTAAAAATAGCTGATGGGATGAGGCTCTCAAGACAAAATCTACACAAAGGAGGGACTCAAGCAAGGGTACGTCCTAGTGCCTCATTCATTTGATTTATTTATGGCGGATTAGTCACCAAAGCGTGACAAAATCAATTTGCATCCTCCTCGTTTGGGAACTCTGCAGATACTCATTAAGCATATGCTGACAACATAGTCCTGGCAAGCCATACAAGGATCGGCCTTCAAAGAACAATAAATGAGCCAGGGAACTTCGCCAGGAAGAATCTGCTGGAAATAAATGTTGCAAAAACAAAGGCTATGATTACAAGTCGAGCCATTCAAAAATTAACGTCATTTAAATTTGGTAATTCGTACCTTGAAGTAGTGAATAGCTACAAATATCTAGGGATATATCTGGATAATCGATTAACCTTCTGAATACAAAATGAGGCTTTACAAAAAAAGGGAAATGGACTTACATTTGTATTCTGCTTTATCTCAAAAAGTTTAAACAATCCCTCCCTCACTCCATTACTATCCAATATGAAGGTAAAACTACTACCTACCCTTGCATACGGAAGCGAAGTCCAGTATGGGAAAGATGCTGGGGTTTTGGATAGGCTTCAAACGCGAGCAGTCAAAAAAGTGTTTTCACATCCGCATAATGCCTTACCGGCGCAGGTTCAATTAGAATTCGGATTACAACAGCTTCATAGAAGATATGTCACAATAAGAGCCTGGTATAAAATTTGGCGAGACCGTGAAAATAAAATCAAAAATGCACTTTGGAATGCATTCCACTCCGGATCCCCGACCGACCCCTGCCCTCACCACGTCTTCAACAAAGCCGACGCTGTCATCGCACCCCACCTGCGGAACATTATCAACACCTCCTTCGACACCGCCACCTTCCCCGAGAGCTGGAAGCACGCCGAACTCAGCGCTCTACTCAATAAACCCACAGCGGATCCCACCGAACTCAAGAACTATCGCCCCCATCTCGCTCCTCCCGTTTCCAGCCAAAGTGATCGAGAAGACCGTCAACAAGCAGCTGACCGCCTTCCTTGAGACGAATGGATCCCTCGACCCCTCGCAGTCTGGCTTCCGAGCCAACCACAGCACCGAGACCGCCCTCATCGCTGCCACCGACGACATCCGAGCCCTGATGGACAACGGAGACACAGCGGCCCTCATCCTCCTAGACCTCTCCGCAGCATTCGACACTGTCTGCCACCGCACCCTAGTACAGCGCCTCAGCTACGTCGGAATCCAGGAGAAGGCACTGGAATGGATCATCTCCTTCCTCGACGGAAGAACACAGAGAGTCCGCCTACCACCGTACAAGTCAGAGGCCACCGAAGTCATCTGCGGCGTCCCTCAAGGATCCTCCCTGAGCCCCACCCTCTTCAACGTCTACATGAGCCCCCTCGCGGCCATCGCACGCAAACACAACCTCAACATAATCTCCTACGCCGACGAGACCCAGCTGATCCTCTCCCTGACCAACGACCCCGCCGCCGCCAGAGCCAATCTGCACGAAGGGATGAAAGATGGAGCCGAGTGGATGACGACCAGCCGCCTGAAACTGAACTCAGACAAGACGGAGGTCCTCATCCTGGGTTCTTCGCCCTCCGCCTGGGACGACTCCTGGTGGCCCCCCGCCCTGGGCTCCGCACCCAAACCGACAGACCACGCACGTAACCTGGGCTTCATCCTGGACTCCACCCTCTCCATGACCAGGCAAGTCAACGCCGTCTCCTCGGCGTGTTTCAACATCCTACGCATGCTACGGAAGATCTTCTGGTGGATCCCCACCGAGACCAGGAAGACCGTCACCCAGGCCCTCGTCACCAGCCGACTGGACTACGGCAACGCCCTCTACGCCGGTACCACCACCAAGCTCCAGAAGAGACTCCAGCGGATCCAGAACGCCTCAGCCAGACTCATCCTCGACATCCCACGAACCAGCCACATCTCCGGACATCTGAGAGACCTGCATTGGCTCCCCGTCAACAAAAGAATCACCTTCCGCCTCCTCACCCACGCACACAAAGCCCTACACGACCAAGGCCCGAGCTACCTCAACAACCGAATCAACTTCTACGTTCCCAAACGCCACCTCCGATCAGCCAACCACGCCCTCGCCGCCGTCCCCCGCATCCGAAGAGCGACAACAGGAGGAAGGTCCTTCTCCTACCTGGCCGCCAAGACCTGGAACTCCCTCCCGACCGACCTGCGCCTGACCCAAGACCACCTCTCCTTCAGGAAGAAGCTGAAGACCTGGCTGTTCGAGCAGTAACGGCTCCCCCCTCCCCCCAGCGCCTTGAGACCCTACGGGTAAGTAGTGCGCTCTATAAATGTCTTTGATTGATTGATTGATTGATTACAAGGTGATCCACAGTCCGCCTTCTCTGTATATCTTCAATCCTCACTACAACTCACTAACATGGTAGATCTTTGGCAGAAGAACCTTCCTTACTCCATTTTCCAGCAAATATTGAAGAAGGGAGCAAAGCAACATTCATTACTCGAGGACAAGGCCAAATTGAGCAGGCGGGCACAAGCATGGGTGGTCCTGCAATCCTATGTAAAACTGCAACCTGCTGCATATTTGGATCAGCCGTTTTCTTATTATCTAAAGTCACAATTTATAGCAAAACACTTTGGTAAATTGCAATCAAATGCAGACCAGCCAAGTTGGAAATATGAGGGCCCAAAATCATGCGGTCTCTGTGGAGCACCGACGCAGGATTTTATTCACCTAGTCTGTATCTGCCTAGCGTTAGGCGAGGATCGTCCGAAATTGTTGAGGGGGGTCATTCAATACCAGAGGTGTCCGCTCTTACACAACTGCAATATTAAAATGCCATGACCCGGAAGATCCACAGCTTAACTGTCGCTTGATCAAATTCCTAATTAAACACAAGGAAAGATCAAAGTAAGACTAGTGGCCAGGCAAAATGGTTGTATGATGTACCATTAGAGACCATGCTAAGGAGACCACTCAACAACGCCAGAGGTATCTACTTTTGTGGAACTGTTATATCAAATTGCCCCGGCAGGGAAGATCCGTAGCCTAGCCACGGCTTGACTAACCTCATAACCCAGCAAGAGGAACATCCAAAATAAGGCTAGTGGCCTGGTAAAATGGTTGTATGAAGTAACACTTGAGACTAAGTTTTAAAAATTAGCCAATTTCATCAAATGCTTTGTTTAAATTACACAGGAAGAAATAGTTTTCCCTTTTAGAGAACAAAAAGTGAAACAGCTTTTTAATGGATATTTGTTTGAATGTTGCCAAGAATAAATTGTGGTTTTAATTAATTGAACAATAAAACGTATTCATTCATTTGCAGGCCTCTTTCATGTTTTCACTTTTCATGCACCAAAAGTTTCACTTTTAAAAAGCATTTGACCAGGCCTCATTTCATGTTTTTCACCTTGCATGCACCATAATCTGCGTGCCAATTTTGAAATGCTGCCTGTCTGCCTAAATCTATGTGAAATCTGAGCTACATCACCATTACTAAATCTGGCGTCCCACCAGTGCTCTTTAGATAAAGTGAGCAAAAAGTTCTCAGAAAGGCTAATAATGTAAGTCAATCAGGGAAGGACATGGTAAAAGGTCCAGTCCTGCTGGCCGGTTACAAATGCAGACAAGGCGTTACTAAGGAGGGACTAACAAGCCTGTTAACAAATAAAAAGAAATCATTTAGAAACTACCGCAACAAGAGTCAATAGGAAAGATGGACAGAGTGGGTGAAGCTCATATACCCGAGTACCCCATGCCTCACAGCAGCGAATGCGCTGCACAAACTTGACCTAAAAGGGGGTCCCTGTGTCTCTACCCCATTTGCTTCAATTTATATAGGGTGAAATCCAATCCTCGCTCAGAAAGGGACAGCATGTGCTGCAAATGGGTGGCTACGGGCAACTGAAAAATCTTGAATGAGTTGGAGATATAATATAGCCTTGCTCAAGGAAACAGTTGTAAAATTATTTTTGACATTCACAAAGAATGTGCTTAATAGACCATCCAATAGAACTTACTGTTCGTTTTTGACTTGCCTACCATACACCTAATCTGCAAAAGGACATGTATGTAGTTCCTTCTTCCTGAAACACATATACACGGAAATCCCTGTAATACATGATACTCTGAAGAACTTCTGTATTTAACAAAATTTAAAACGTTACATACTTTATTATAAATCGGTATAAATTGAATACACATGACATTTTGCATATTTTAAGTAGCTGGTGTTATTATTTCCCTCTTTTTTCACACTTCATAGAGGCTTAAAACAGTAGTGTATGTTTGTTGTGCAAAAAATACTGTTTCTGTCTTGCCAAAAAGGTTGACTTATGCTGGTTGCACCAGATTGTTGCATGTATCATTGTATCTATTTCCCAGTCAAACGGTAATATGTAATGGGTTACCCCATTACATATTGTCGAGCTCGATAAATGGATCCAAAAGGTTCAAGTCAACACTTTCATTGCTGTTCTCATCAAACGATTCTATCGTGATGCTCTGTCTTGGCTCAAGGCATGACGTAAAGACACGCGCAGACAGGCACATAAGCCCACATTGTGGGGACAGTAATCCCACCTTGACACCCACCTTTAACCAACGATCAGCGGACGCATCGTATTGAAACTGAGCAGTGAGAACGTCACTTTGACAGTGTAGTATGTTGTAAGTAATGAGTAGAAGCCGCCCTCCGTGGCAAACTAAAAGGTAGCTGCGCATGTCGACAACTTCCGGGATGTCGCAGACCCGCCGCCACTCGCCACGGGCGGGACTGTACACCTTTACCACAGGAACATTGCAGATGCAGTAGATCTCGTCCTGGAAAACGCAGGCTCCTTGGAAGACGCTGCCCCCCATTGGGGCGCACTTTGTCCACTGGTCCCGGCCAGGATCGTAGCACAGTAATCGCTCGCGGTTGACCCCATATAGGTAGTCACCCACAGTGACCAATTCGAAGGAGTACAGCGAGTGTGGAAGAGGGGAAACCAATGCCCACTGGTCACGCTGTACACTGTAACACTCCACTTCTCTTAACTTGGCAAACGTAAAAGGGTCCGTACCACCTAGAATATAAATGTGGCCACGCAGGTATGCTAGGTTCGAGTCATCCCGACAAAGCACTGAGTCTGCCAGCTGCCGCCAGCTGTTACGCACTGGGTTGTAGACCCACAGATGCTTAAAAGGCTGTGCTACTAAGTATATATCGTGCTGTGGCGAGACACAGACTTTCCAGGAAGTCGCTGTTTTGTCGCTTCCGTGTCCGGCCGTGGCCAGCGGCGAAGGCATGGTATAGATGTCACCAGAGTTAGGATCCCAGCAGCGGAAGGGATTCCGGAGGTCCATAAAAAGAATAAAGATGACCATCTCCTTGGCCTGCATTCCGATGCGGCGGGCAGGGCTCTCCTGTGGTGGGGTCTGCGGCTCTGGGGGCGTTGGCGGACAGACAGGCCCATAGCGCTCGTCCAGCACCCCCTGCAGGTAGGGCAAGCAGTAGCGCTGAACGAAATGCCGGCCACGCAACCCTTCCAGGTATACACGGTCCTCGTCGGCCAGGTGGTGCCAGCGCACACAGCGCAGCACCTCGGCGGCGCAGGGTCCACGGTCGGCCGGCGCGGCCTCCAGCCACTGTAGGGCGGCTGCACACACGCGCCGTTCCCCGTCCACATCCAGGTCGTCGAGCCGCAACACTTCCTGCAGCTGTGCCAGAGTCAACTCCCCCAACTCTCCGCCGCTCAGCTGGCTGAAGTGTCTCGCCACGTAAGCCAAGGTCTGAGCGCGCAGTTCGGCGTAGTCAAAGGCTTCCGCGAACTTGAGGATACCGGCGCAGTTGGCTGGGTCCAAATGGCGAGACAGGAAGCCGGCGCAGGCTTGGCGCACATACTCCAGCTGCAACATGTCAGCGGCAGCGTAAAGGCGCTGTACGTTGGCCTCGCTCACTGTCACGCGACCGGTGTAGCAGTAGTCGATAATAAGGGCCATGGACTCCGCGTCCATGTCGTGCAGCGTCACCTTCTTCTGCTTGCTCTCGCACAGACCACCGGTGAACATGCTCTTGAAGTACGGGCAGGCGGCCGCCAGTAAGTTGCGGTTGCAGGAGAAGAGGCGGCCGGTCGCTTCCGCTGAGAGGGAGCGCGCGCCGACGGCCGTTGTTGGAGTGGTGGCGGTTGGTGACGCCATGCCCCCGAGCACCTCAATCGTGACATCACAGAGGAGCCGAGAGTCGTAGAAGTTTTTCAATTGTGCCAGAACAGCTACCGCGTGGCCGCCGTCCACCGTCTCCTCAGGCCCCGAGAAGTAACTCGACACTGAACGGCAGGACATCTTCCTGAGGACGACCTACCCAAGGGCTTTGTTCTTATTCAGTGTTGACAGATTTTTTTAAAGCTTTCTATAGCCCAAATCCAACCAAAAAGTAGCCCAAACTAGCCCAATATTGATACTTTAGGGACATTGCTGCCAAGGTTTCAGATTGCTATGTGTGACAATTTCATAATTTCAGTGTAATTATGAGTGACATTTCAATGACTATGAATGACACTTTCTCGCTAGCAAAATGAAGAAATGAAGACGAGGGAATCATGTAAATATCGTAAAGTACGCCTATTTGAGTATAGCCGCTAATGTTTCCGATTTGATTAATTTATTTGTGACATTTTCATAGATTCAGTGGATTTAAGAGAGTCAGGCAACAACTAAATATGTAACACATAGACTGGTACTTTCTACGACCAAAATCATGGAATGGAGTCAATGGAAATAGACAAATACCAAATATAAACCGCATTTGAGCAACAAGGATGTCGAACTCTGCAGCAGCCAGTGCTTTTAAAGCTATAATTTATTTTATTTTCTAAACAATCACCCCAGGCTCTGCAGTACCACAATGCGTCCCTGAGTTAGGGCGTGATCCCCTAATGCCTGCCCCCACCCCTCCTAAGCAGCAAGAGCACAGTGCAAAGACTGCCCCTCTCAAGCATAGTGCGCCGGGCCACAGAATGAGCCCCAGGGCAGTGAGACAGAGCCCCCAACCAAGGAGACATTGCGGGTGAAAGGTCACACAAGAGGTCAACCTTGTGGTGTCATCGGGTGTGAGTGACGTACTCCTGGCATTTATACATCCATGACAGTATAGTGTTTCAGTCAGAGATACTGCATCACAATACTCAAATGTGTTTTTATCCGTATTTACCTTTATTTCCTCAAACGTCTCCTGAAGCTCGATAAATAGAAAATAAACCCAAGGAAGGACAGAGACTGCGTGTCCTGAAACTGGAGAGATGAGAGACGCTCACATTCACAACCGGGAGAGAGGATATAAGATTTCTCGCACTGATTCATATACCTGCACGAGCCGCGGCTCCGCGCCTGCAGACAGGTTACTCCATGCTGCTGAGTGATGCGGCCCGCGTCCAACACCGGTAAAATATGCGCAGCACCGCACACTGAGTGCGTTAATTCATGTGCCGGGACCCGGATAGGACAGTAACTCAGTCTGCCCCCTGCGTGCAGCAATCCAATCTCCAGTGGAGTCCCCGCGCTTATGTCCTTCAATCCAACACTTAGTTCCCCGCACAACCAGGACGTAAGGTCACATCCCTCCCCGGCGGCGCCAGTAGCCAACCACTGCTGAGAAGGCAGGCCCCGCCCGCCGCGCGTTACAGTGTCTGAATGGTCACAGGACTGCCACTCGGCCGGGTGACGTCAGGGCTGTAGTGAGTGACTCAGCCGCGCCCGTGCAGCTGCTCGGAATTTGAAAATACATTTCATCATACATTGTAGCAGCAGCAGTGAGTGCATAAGATCGTTATTAACTGCACTGGGTGTCATAGGTCAGCGCGCCGCGCGCTAGCAGTCTGGCGTAGCCAGTAACTTACTTCAGGGCATCAGGTACAGCAGAGACAGTGCCATTAAAATGCGTGACAAAGCTTTTCAGTGCAGTGATGCGGATCACCACACTGAAATGCGTTAGAGTCACGTCCGTTGCGTGACACCTGGCAGGCCTGTACGGAAGGAAGGGCAGGGACAGGTCAAGCAGGCAGTGAATGCATTGGAATTGATGTTGCAGCAGTATGCCAAGTAAATATTTGTCTAATAAAGCGTTTTAACATACTACTTTGCTGGAGTGCTGTATATATATTCATAATCTGGCAACTAGCACAAACCAAAATTTTACCAAACAACCGGAAAAATATAGCCCAATTGTGCGTGATCTAGCCCAATCTGGCAACACTGTTCTTAATATCCTGTACAGTGTTGCCAGATTTGTTTTAGCATTCTCTAGCCCACAGCCAACCAAAAAGTAGCCCAATATTGCTACTTTAAGGAAGGAGGGGCAGGGACAGGGTCAATCAAGCGGTAAATGGAGATTTGTGGCCAGGCCGTTTTACAAAAGTGGTCTGCACAGAATATATGCTCCTGCTAAGTTTGAAAAGATTTCAGTTCACAAACTTTATTTGACTCCACACTCATTTAATTTCTCCAGTGATCAAGGTACCAAGCGGAGCTGAAATGCATTGGAATTGATGTTGCAGCAGGCTGCCAAGTACATATTTGCCTTATAAAGCGCTTTGAAACCTAGAATCAAGCTTTGACATACTTCTTTGATGGAGTGCTGTGTTCATGTGCTTGTGTGTGTGTGTATATATATATATATGTATATATTCTTTTTGCTGTTTTATATAGCGCAAACTAACCTGGAGGTATTAGAGGCTTTGCTTGAGCACTAGTTACAATACTCAAGGACACATTTAAATATTTATCTTATGCACATGGCGATTAAGTGATTTGGAATTAAGATTCACTGGATGTTAAGCCAAAGTGGAGTATGGAACCTGGTTCTCCTGTTATAAGTGAGCAGCTCTGGTGCATTTTATGCAGTCTCGATAAACGAAATTGGGAATGTAATAACCGAATACTTATGTACATGGGCTCGGTACCCCTCTCCCACCTGTAAAACTGTCTAACAAACTGATGGATGCATCGCTCAATGACTTAAACAATTATGACAAATCACAGGTTTCAGTGATTGCGCAAGTGGAGGATTTTAAATGCTCTATCCGCTTCTCTGTGTAAGAAAGTTTATCACTATTAAACTCGCACTGTTTATACAAGCTTCTGAAAATGCAGATGAGCAAGAGAGGCAGGATAGTTGAGATGCGTCTATTGAAATGCTTGTGACAAAACTGCACTTTTCAAGGGGTTCGATCACACTTCCTTCTTATAGGGAAGCTCAGAGCTCACAGTCAGCGCAGGCATATTGTAACTGTATTTATATAGGGCTTCCTACCCCTGAAGAGGCCTCAAAGCGCTTTTCGGCAACTAGCACGCTACTCCGGAACCCGAAAAAGTATTAGTGGTGGATTAGTATAGGGAAATATGAGTCAATTTGAGCGGTGGACATGTTAGTCTGTTATTTGGATTGAAAAGGATAGTGGAGGAATAGAAAAAGGAACGGTCTAGAAAGTGTTATTTAGGAGATCATAGTAGTAGATGAGGTTTCGGATGAGCAACAGGAGAGATGGAGGAGGGAGAGAAGAGTCTCTAGAATGGGATTAGGGAGATCATAGTAGTAAAATTAGGCTTGGGTACCAGCTGCAACTTAAATAGTACCAATGTTTGTAAGTGTTGGTCAACAACATATATTTCTGGGGAGCAGGACTTATTTTTATTTTCATACTTCAACCAAGACCAAGAAATCTAAAACGCGAAAAGGGAAAAAGGAGGAGAAGCAAAAAGATAGGAAATGAATGACAAATTGTGAAAGTATGGGTGAAAAAGATCCTGCAAGAATAAGAGAAAGGATTTGTAGGTCATGGAAGAAAGAGACATGACCTTCAATCAGCATTAGGATTCCTTGGGTTTTGGAATTCCAAGCATTTGGCATTACAGGTAGCACGCGTATAAGAGAAATCCTAAACTCCAGCACTCCTTTTTTAATTAATCATTGAGCAGCTGTAAGTGTCTCAGAGGATTGTCCTTTGGATTAATTTGTGCATCTGTTGTTGTCCCCTCCCACCCCTCCCCTCGTACTCTGGATCGCAGTTTGGCATGCAGGGGGTGGAGGAGCCTTGGGTAAACAGGTATCCATCAGTTTATAATTTTCATTACCTGCACCTTGCTCACAGTGTACCTTCAATGACAGGTGCTTTGAAAGATGAGGCAACAGAGTCATTAGGAAATCGGTCATTGATTTCTTTTGGTACTGTTACAAACATGCACATGTAGCCATTTTCAACACAGACATTTAGTACTTTTTAAATTAGCTTGTTTTCTTAGATAAAAGTTGATCCGCTTGTACAACAGTTCTCCATTTTTGCAGATAACAGAAACTGAGCACCGCTGTTACACATGCCTCTATTTAGAAAGGTGAAGACGATTTTGTCTGAGAACGTTTGACAGGAGTTGTACATTTGGGAATAATTTGTGTCAAAAGATTGATGTACAACAGCTTAACTTCTATCAGCCTTGTATGGTCTGGTGGTTCACTTATTCTGTAGAAAAGAATCACAGAGGGCGTCCACCCTCAATAACCATATTGTGAAGGAGAAGCCATGTCTCTCTCCCTGGGAAAATACCTTCAAAGTTTCTCTGCCGTCCTCAACTCCCAGGGCAGGCAGTGGCAGTGAAAGGAGAACAGTGGGAACAGATAAAAGACTGATCCTCTTACCAACAAATTTCTAGCACAATAAGTTCAAAATAGCACAAAGTAATTTATAAAATAGCCCAAAATATGGCCACTAGTACAAACCAATATTTTACCGCACATCCAGGCGCAGAGTCATTTCTCAGCTTATTGACAGTTTGTACTTGGTAGTAAACATCTCATGTTGGTGCTGCAGTGGCCATGCTAGGGCCTGGCTAAACACCACCCTGGAATCGTGTTGAGAAATCAAAATCACTCTTGCACGGCTGTCGGCTTTCACCATTCGATAGCATGAGGCGGTGACATTTAGCCTGATGCAGACATGGCCGCTACAGCGACATGGCTAATCAATTTCCGCTGTCAAAGCAAAGTGGGTTTTGAGGTTGAGCCAAAGGGCAGCCGCATGCTCTGCGAGGCATGCTGTATTGAAGTATGCTCTTGAAGCTCCGCCCACTCTCCGCCCATATTTGTCAGTGGCTTATGTCATTGCCCGTCATAAATTCTGGCTTCTGATTCATACATAGGCTTGTTAGTCTCTCCTTAGTACCGCCTTGTCTTCAATTGTAACCTCCCACTAGGATGGCCTTTTTACTTCGGATGTTGCTCCATAAGGTAGCTTTATAAGTTGGTGAGCACTATTTTCTTTAATGCTCTTCCCCTATTCCACCAACAGCATTGGAGCACCCGCCCGCTTTGTTTTAAATTGTAATATATTTTATGCAAATGGCAGCTTGGTCCGCTTTCTAGCGGCCGCACTTATTTAATTATTCAATATACTGTGCGGTCCGCATTCACTTTAGTGGCTGCGCCTAATTAATTTCCAGCCCCTTTCACTTTAGAGGCAGTGCTACAAAGCTTTTGAAATTTCTTTTTTTTCTTAAACTTTGTGAGATAGCACCATTCGGGCTTTCACGACAATGGTGGCCACGCCCCTTTGTTTAGACGCTGCTCATGGTAACCTGAATATGCGAGCAGCATCTAAAAAAAAAAGGGGCATGACCACCATTATCGTGGTCTCGCATTTGCGAAAGTTTGAGCTCTTGGCATTAAAAACAACAATGGCTTTTATATATGTGTTCCTTTTTAAAACTCATAAAGAAAAGGCATTGCATTTTCAATGCCAATAGCTTAAACGCTTGCAAATGCGAGTCCTGTTGCATTGAAAATGCTTGTTCAAATATGTTGCCTCTCATAGACATTAAAAGGATCTCCACTTCGCAAATAGGAAAATACTGATAGATAGTGGTTTTAAGCAGATAAATCAAGCAAAGATCTGACTTGGAAACATCCTTTATTAGTGGTCGCTCTATTTCATTGAGGATCAAAACAATAACTGACAATGTTTCTCAGTGAACGTTTTAGTAGTTTGATGGAAAGGGGAAGCAATAGTTTTAAGTATGTACATGTAATATTTCTTACCAAAAGACAGCATGGACTCACACGTGCACGTGGATTACATTTATAACATTAATAATGTTTCTTTCTCCTATATCATTTCAGGGGTGTGGAATTTTTTGAATAATCTACTTGGCCAAGGGACAAAATGGTACTGTGATCTACATGTCCTGTAAAATCCACTTGTCCCACCTACTCCATAAATGAATTATAAGGGCTGCCCGAGACACAACTGTCTAGTTTATGGGAAAATACGTACTTTTCCCACTGCTCGCCATATGCGCAGGATGATATCACAGTCCGCTTTATGTGAGGGCAGAATTAATGATGGATACATTTTCTCCAGGAACCAGCAGCCTCTCCTATAATATTTAGACCAGAAATCGGCCCGCCACCTTTAAACTGGGCTCAAGAACCAACACCCCTAGGCCATTCAACTCCTAAGCTGAGCACATGCACCAGTGCCTCCCTAATTTTGTCCCTCGAGCCAGAGCCCTCTAGAGCACACCCAGGGGTCTTCAGCCAACTCTAGAGCACACACAGGAGTCTCCAGTCTATTGACAAGGCCCAGGAGTCTCCAACCCTGCAACAAAGTTGAGCCTTTACTCCCTAAACCAGATGCAGAAGCCAGCATCAGCACCCAACCTCCCTCCCAAACAAGGCCACAAGTCAGCACCCCATTCACACCCAAATAACTCAGGCCTACAAGCCACCATACCTACAGTCAAATAAGGCCAATAAGACTGTTTTGCCAGCCCTCTAAAACAGGCTGATCTGCCACTGTATTACTCCTCTAAAACACAAGGTCAAGAAGCAAGCGTCCCCCCCCCCCACCCCCCCCCCCCGCCACCCCCCTCCGAAACACGTCCCAGGAGCAAGAATTTCCTCAAAACTAGTCACAGAGGGAGCAATGTGCATAAATAATTTACAGCTGGACAGTCTGCACTGTGCACATGTCCAGAGATGAGGAAGCAGGCAAGCATACTGGACCGAGAACTCACCGATGATCACAGAAAAGAGAGCTGAAGTCTACTACTCCAGCACACAGGGTACTGGAGCCAAAAAGGAGCCAAGAGCATAAACTGCCTACTTGCACACAATCGGAAGAATATATACATTACAACCATGATGGGAATTAATTCTCAATCTTGCTACTTTGGAAGGATTAAAAGCATAAACCACACATCAACTCCCCCTTATTTGTGTGTGTTGTCCGTCTTGACATCACTGTAAATCCATATTAAAAAAAGGCTAAAAACTTACAAGACTCCAACAGCATTGCCCAAATGCAGAATTTAACCTTTATAAGGGGGGGGCAACAACTTACTTAAATTTCACAACTGAAACTACATGTGATACCACAAGCAAGGGGTGTAAATAAAGTAAATGAGTATAGAGAACTGGAGAACAGAGCCCATCCAATTAGAGACAGGTAAAAGCGGACAACCAACAACCTGCGCAAAGAAGAAAAGTTTGAGAGATATGAGGTAAGGGACAGTCCACCCCCTGCACCCAGAAGTGGGAATATGCAGCGCACACTGAGCAGGTGGAACCCTTCTCCCTGCTACCATCCGGATCAGAGGGGTCAATGGGACAGGCACAAAGCTTGCGTCCCTGCACTAAGGTGAATGTGATGTGTACAGAGAGGCAAGGGGGAGGGGACCATTTCCCTGACTCCTAGAGAGGGGTTAGTATATAAGGTGTGTACAGAGAGTAGGGGAAGACCTACTTTCTCCACCCAAAAGACAGGCGCATTAAGGGGCCCATCCTGCCTGAATTGGGGATACACAGGTTAGAGAAAGATGCACAAAGACTGTACATCACTGAGGGTATAATCATTTTAAGCATGATTACATTATGTACTGGGAAGAACAGATCCAACAAGCCCTTGCACGAATTGCAGGAGAGGAGAGACAGACTGGAAAGCATCTTTCAAAAAGCGAGGAATTCTGCTGTGAGACGTTTGAATAAGTTAGTGCTAGGGAAGGCCCCTCTTATGGCTGGATTTATAGCAGTCTTTGAAACTGACTGAGGGAGGTAGCTGGTACCAGAGACGGGTTTCAGGTAGAGGCTGGAGTTGGTTCTTTGGTTAGGGCTGGTAAAAGGGAAGAGTCGGTAAACGGGGTACAGGCCAATCCCCCGAGGATAAGGGGAGATCGCAAGATTGCGGTGCGAGTGGAGGGTCATGGAGAACGGGTCGGTGCCAAGTGAAGATGGTCTGTGAAAGGAGGTGTGGCCTATGCCCCCACTGCTACAGCCGCATGACATACTGCAGGTTTAGGGTGATCCTAGCATTGGTAATGTGTCTGCTCCACAGCTGCATCCCTGGAAGTCCCTTAACTGCAGCCTCTTCTCTCTGCTCAGTGGCAGGGCCAGAGCAGCAGTGCTTAATTTGTGCCGGTGCTCAACACCGGCAGCTAATTAGCAGGGCCGGGTCTACACACGCTGTTGCACATAATTGATGTACAATAATTTCCGTGCTTAGCTATTGCTACGGGACTTGCCAGTTGCACAGTGTTACTGTTGAACTCAAGTGTTCAACTACTCCTCGTCCGGAGACACTGTCTGCCAATATGACTTCCTTCACTTCTTAGAGACACCCCACTCATTCTAAAGAGCTGAGATTTTAATCCCCTGCTGCACGAAATATCCTTCATGCTCCCTAAGGCACTTGCCAGCCCTTTCTAGGCGGCTGAGCGCCGAGCGCTGGTGGTTCAAAGAACAGGGGGGGCAGACACCTGTTCAGAGAGAAATAGAGGCATGGAAGGAAGGAGCCGGGTCTCTGGGAATGGAAGGAATGGAAGAACCATGCGGATGGGAAAGGGTCGACCTCCGCGCCCTCCTCTTGACACGGGAGAATCTGGACCAAGAAGCATGCAGTTTTTTTTTTTACAACAGAAAGGCACTTCATGAGAATTCATTAGTCGCAACTGGAACACACATGCAAACATTAACCTGGACATGTATAACACACTCATACAGGCAGACACACAGATACATAGATGCCCACACCCCAGACACAAATACTTCCATACACAGTCCTAAAAACTCCCACCCAAACTTAAATACTCGCGCACAGACAAAGACACAACAGGCAGACACCCACTCAAAGACATAGATAGTACCACGCACACTTACATACACTGGAGCCAAAGACAAGTAGGTGTGCCCCCAACAAAGATTTGAGCACCTGCACTTCAAATTTGACAAATATAGCACTGCAGAGCGGCTGCCTCGGTGTCTCTCTCCTGTCCCATGCTGCCAGTTCTCCTCCTCTGGTGGCTGCCCCTTTCTCCCTCCCCAGCTTCAGCCCCTCCCTGAGGCCGCTCTGACAGGGAGGCACACTTATCCCCGTTCACAGGCTGCTCTCTGCCGAGCCCGTCTGGTCTGTAATTCCCAGAGCTGCCTCTCTCGCTCCACCCGGTTCTGACCCTCGGATAATTTCTTCCCTCTGAGCAGCCTGCACACTGCTCCGATCATAGCTACTGTGAGCCTGTCTCTGCCCCCGTGACCAGCCTCTTTCTCCCGCAGCCCCAGGCAGACAGCCTCTTCTTCCTCCCACCATCCTAAGTACACCAGACAGCGTCTGTCCTCTAGGCAGCCTCAGGCCTGGTCCTCCTCTCTCGGGGGTCTGTCTCTGAGCCCCCATACTCGGCCTCTGTCTTCCAGTGTACTGGGGTCTTGTGGCTGCTGCCTCCCGGGCCCCTCTCACGGGCCCGATCTATGTCTCCAGCCCCGGCTCCACTCTTGGGGCCCTGTGCCCGTCCATCTGCTCCTGCGCACACTGGCCTCTACCTGCCAGCAGCTGCAGAGACAGTGCAGTTCACTGCCTATCTCTGTGTCACCCGCAGCTCCACTTCTGGGGCAGCGGCATCGCGCTTCCAGATCACAGAGCGAGGGAGCTGGAGGGCAGAGACCCGTGTTCAGTGATTTAATGTCTTCTTGTCCGTCGGACAAAATAGACACTAAATCTTCTTGCCCATTATAAAAATCTACATGGTTCGGGCGTCGGGCGATATGATTCCCCCACCCCTGCATTTCTTTAAACATTTATGGGAAGGTTCTTGTTCAGTTCAGAATGAAAGGTGTAATATTTTCCAAGATGGGCAACATGTTTACTGCCGTACGCGAGGAATTGTTTTTCTGTTTTCAGGCAATCACCTGGCCCACAATATTTACAAAGAAGGTTTGGTAGGTATGCTACTGTGGCATCGGATTGGTTAGTGAACGGACTGAGCATGCTTTCTTTCGGTAAACCGACACACGCAAGTATGCTGCCGTTAAATGCTAACCATGGCTACTTATTTTTGATGGTTAAAATCCAGTGATTTTGATGAAGTAAAAGATGGTGTAGTCTTAATTTGTCCTGGTAGGATAAGGTATTATATCCCCAAGTCCTTATGTCCTTGTTCCAGTCATTCAGTATCCAGGAAAGCAATCTACAAGATATAAGGTAGGTTTTTCAAGTAATATATTTAAGTGGTACAAATGCAGTTGAGCCCATCCTCAAACGTCCTCCATTTCTGGAGTTCCAGCAATGACAATTGCAGAACATGGAATGCCATTTGTAGGATGACAGACATTGATAAGATGCAACAAGATAGCACCCGCTAAAGAACGCATGTGAACAGCAGTAGGGGCGTAACACAGGCCCCGCCACCCTCGCAGTGTAGAGGTAATCCGAGCTGCAGGAGGCCCCTCAGCACAGTACTCTCGTCCAGAGCTCTGGATAAAATCCGGAGCAGGACCCCTCCATGCACCTTGCAGGGGGGCCATCTAAACGTTCGTTACACCACTGAACAGCGGGCTCGTGATGTAGCATATAACAGTATTATATCCCTAAGTCCTAATGTCCTTGTTCCAGTCATTTACTTGTGAGTGGATTTCATCTCATGCACAGGATCAAAACCCGAAAGCAGGTGTGGCCATGACATAATCCGACCCCACAAGGGTAGTATAAGTCATGGCCAAGCCCACTGTAGTGAATGCTCACACACAATAAGTAACTAAGTTATAGCGGCACCACAGGCAATACACCAACTGACTAAGATGCGTGGACCTCCCCCTCGCCTCAAAATCCCAAGATACAAGAAAAAAAACATGGGTGGCACCTACTCCTCTGTTCAAGCAGCCAAACTGTGGAACTTTTTACCCCCCAACATAAGATCCACAGACAGCCACCTTATTTTCAGAAAACTACTCAAGAATCGGCTCTTCCCCACATAAGCACCATACGCAAATAGAAATTTACAGCATATCCCTCTGTATATAAGCATTTATTTTCACAATAGATATGTACCGATCTTTGTGTATTGCTTTTTATAAACATGTAGAATAATTATGTTGTATAAATAAAAACACATTAAAGTACAATAACACTTGAAAACTGGAGTTTTATCTGGTGCATCTTTGGTCTACATGTACTTGCTTCCATTGTGCATCTATGTACATTCCATGTACTTGGATCTGTGTGTTTGTTACTTTTCTCCTGGAAAAAGCCTATCCAATGCACTACCCTATTCTCATCCTGTACCTCTATCAATATCTTTAATCTACATATACTTACCTCCTTTATGCATCTATATACTTTCTATGTACTTATGGATCTATATATATATATATATTTTTTTTTTAAACTTTATTTTTCAGTTTATGTAACATATACAAAAACACACCCAATTGGCATCGCTACAACCCATGTATACAGTTCGACAACCTCATTATGGCACTTAGGAACATAGGTATCATCCAAAGAGGTACGGACACACGAGGAACAACAGACTAGCAGGCAAATAAATAACTGTGAGGAAGCAGCCAAGCACAGCACAACTCCCGGTGATAGATAACTCTAGTGGTCCCCCCTCCCTCACCATCAGATTCTACCCCACTGGCGAACACATCTCGCCACTTGCACCAGACTTCAGACTCGCTCTGGGAAGACCGCCCCCTCTCCGTCAGTCCCGAGGCACACATGACTCACCAGGCGAGTAAATCGTCCTGCAGTTTCTCGTCTCTCCGAGTGAGTTGCATATGAGTTTCCTCGGCCAGGGACCACTCTCTAACATCTTTAAGCCAGGTGGGCACCTCCGGAGCCCTCTGTCCCATCCAAGTGATCGCCACCCTGCGCCTGGCAAGCACCTACATCAATTGTAAAAGTTTATAGGCAAGGGGTTAATAGCTATCTGAAGGCCTGTAGTGGCGACTATACGATCTACCATCCCCACCCAGAAACTCCTGACCAAAGGGCAGTCCCAGGCTAAGTGTAAGAAGCCCGCTCCCTCTGCACTACATCTGGGGCAGCTGTCTCCCCTGTCCCCAGTGATGCGCTTCAACGAGACCGGGGTCAGGTAGGTGCGGTGTAGGAAGTTAAAGTGTATCAATTTGAACCGTGCATTGCACGATATCTTATGGATCTATATATTTATCACTTTCTTCTAATGAAGCATTTCCAATGCACTACCCTATTACTCAGCCTATAAATCTCTCAGTATATCTTCTAGCCCAACTTTCTGACTCGTCCCAAACTTCTTTCTCCTACTCTTTCCAAAGCGCTACCCTATTTCTCACCCTATACATCTATCAATATATCCATAACCCATACCACTATTATGATCCCCAAAATAACCTTTTCTAGACTCTCCCCTACTTTACCCCTCCTTGCATCATCTGACACCTCCTTTACTATACCTATCCCCCAAAACAAACCTCTAACCTTCTAAACTCTTCCCTCTAACTCTTCCCCTCCACAACCCGCTTTTTACTCATCCAAACGCCTCCTCCTACTGCTACGACCTAAAAAAAAATAACTAAATCCTTCACTCTTCTATCCCCCCACTATCCTTTTCAATCAAAATAACATATTAACGTGTTCACTTCTCAAATTTCATATACACTATACTAATTCACCACTAATCCTTTATGGGTTCCGGAGTAGCGTGATACTCGCCAATAAAGCACTTCAACACCCCATCAGGGTTACAAGCGCTATATAAATGCAAACCTTTTTTTCTTTTCAACTCCACCTCAACCCTTCTCAATCCAAATCACTGACTAACATATCCACCACTGAAAAACTTTCATATTTTACTATACTAATTCAACCCTAATCCTTATGGGTTCTGGATTAGCGTGCTCCTCGCCAAAAAAAGTGCGTCAAAACCCCATCAGGGGTAGCAATACAAACCTCTTTCCCTCTTTTATCCCGCCGCCTACCCTCCTCTATCCAAATAACTGAATAACATATCGCTCACTTTTCCCTAACTTTCCCGTTTGTCACGGAGGTTTCCAGCTCCCCAGGAGGGGTCTAATCGCACTTGCCTGGCTAGAGAGGTCGCACTGCTGGTGGGTGCTTATCCGCAATCGGCGGATTACCAGCACGCTCCCAGCGAGTGTAAGTACCTTGAACTACAAGGCGTCTTACCGGGGGACTGCCAGGCCCAGCATTCAACTCTGCCCACAGCTGGTGCCTCTTCCCCCGGCGGATATCCACACTGTTCCTTGCACTGTGGATTTGTCCGCGTCTCTGAATCTCTCCGAATCGCACCTACTACAATCACTGGAGAGATCACCGGCAATCTTCGCTAGTCTTGTCAGCGTGGCTGCCACTCCTCCTGTAGATAGGGGCTTACGAGAGGGAGCAATTCCTAAGAAAAAGAGAAAAGTAACTAAACCCCGTAACATTGTTGCCCCCCGATTCACCCTAATTCCCCAGTTCTCCCCACTTCTCCCCTCCTAACACAGCCCACAGATTCAGCTTTACTGTTGCATCAGGGAGCCATCTGCTCACCTGCACAAGCAACAGATCCTCTTCCTACCGAAAACATAAATCTGAGCATTAGCAGCTATGAAAGTAGTGTGAATCGTGACTGCGATTCCTGTAGTAACAATAACCTACAGCAAAAAAGGGGATATAATTAGAACTCATTTGAAACCAATAGAGCAGTCTCTTTTGCAGGTCGAAAAGCAGCTAGTACAACTGACTCTAGCTTTGAAAACAAATAAAAATAGTAATTTAGGCCAAGCTATGGCCCCCAAACCTAATTTAAAAACATCTAAGGCAGGCTCGGTTCCACTAAACCCTCACACTGTGACCTTAACGGTGCCGCAAAATCATCCATCCTTAACGGTGCCGCAAAAACAGCCATCAGTAACAGTGGCCAAGGATTCAGCACCACCCAAAGTACCTACGCCCCTACCCACCCCGGTCCCTACTCAAACAAAGCCTCCCGAAGGTTTCAACCCCATCCAGAGAAACAGAAAAAGGAGGGGCTATCCGATCCATCTTCCCCCCCGAAGCTACCCCATACGTAGTGATCATGACCGGCGTCCCCGAACTCTCTGCTAACTCGGACGAACCGCCCTGGTCACTGAAAAACAAAGTGATCCATTGGTTATCCACCAATAGACCTTTACCATCCTTTCTGGATAATAGAGTCACCACAGTACGTAGAGTTCCTTGGTTGGGCACTGAACCCAAAAACATTCAGGGCGACTGCGTAATTGTGAATTTTGTAGATCCAAACACAGTTGAGCATATTTGCTCCTGGGGTGACCATTCAACTATTGAATGACTATTGTCATACTTCTATCCTCCAGCCCCCCGGTACAACGCCGGCACTGCTTGGAGCTGGACCAGAGTAGGGAACTGGGACGGAAATAGAGATCGGGGACATTGGTCAGGCTACGGCACCAGGAACATAGCTCCCGCTCCACCTTTAAGCTGGAGAGGTCCACCTCTAACAAACAGGTACGAATTAGGCATGGGCGGAAAATCCGTTCCGCTCGCGGATTTTGCGGATTTTCGGGAAATCCGCAATCCGCGAGATTTGCGAATTTCCTGAAAAATCTGCAAATCCGCGAGCAGCGGATTTTGCTCGCACTGCTCGCACTGTTCGCGTGAGTTCGCGCCCCGCGAATAAGTGCGAAATTGCAGAAATACGATCTAAGCAAAACTGAAAGTAACTACTTACCAGGTTCAAAAGTTCAGGCACATCATTAGTAGCCATTTCCTGTAGTGCTTCCTGAGGGGCCCCTCCAGAGTTCAGTTGCCAGTTGAAACTATTATGTGACCCTGCTCTGAACCTCAGAATAGTTACACATATGCCACAAAGGTCATGAATTACAGCTAAGGGAGACAAGCAGGAGCCAGGCTGGAAGTTAAAATCCATTAATCAGCCCCTAATTCATTATTGTCAGTTGGGGCAGGGCAGGTGTTGTAACTAATTTTGCAACAATGAAAGCACTTAGCAAGTGCAAAAGATCACTAATCAGGGCGCACTAAGGAAGCAGGTGCCAGCTAAAAAAATATTCTGTGACACATTAATCAGCCCCAAATTAATTCAGGTCACTTGAGGCAGGGAAGGTGTGCTTTGCTTTGCCGAAAATAATGTACACTGGACAACCAGAGGGTGTGGTGATGAAACAGAGGGTGGCATGGGTGGGCCAGAGGGTGGCATGAGTAGTCAGAGAGTGGCAGTGGTGACAGAGAGTGGCAGTGATGAAGAAGAGTGTCCCAAACAGGTTGGACACGTAGAAACAACAAGTTCGCAATACTTGCGACCCGACAGGTAAGTTCGCAAATTGCTAAATTGTAAAAACCCTCGCGAACTGGCAGAAACACGGGCGAACACAAAAAAAAAAAAATCCGCAAATTCGCGGGAATTCGCGGATTTTGCGGATTGCGAATCCGCAAATCCGCAAAATTCGCGAACGCGAGATCCGCAAAATTCGCTCATGCTTAGTACGAATGTCTTGATATGGTAGACTGACCACCAACCCCCAGTACCTCCACTAAAGGAGGAATCTTTTCTCAAATTCCAGATACTCCTCACTTACCCTACCTTTTCACAGGATTATCTCCGCCGGATACAGTATCCCCACAGATCTTTAGCCCTATTGTAGCATTGTCAGCTCCTACGGCGGAACCACTTTCCAACACGTTAGTTCCTCAGGTCCAAGGACACTCAACTGAACATTCAATCATCACTAGAGAACTATCCAAGATACAAACATTATCTACGAATTCATGTCAATATTCGTTCCCCAGGCCAGTCACCCAACCAACGCACCCTTCCTTGGTCACCCCTCAGCCAACCACCCTGTCTCAAGGTCCTTCACCCCTTGATGTCCTCCCAAGGTCAACTACGACACTGTCTCCAAGCTGGGAGCTCTCAGTTGTTTACTGGAACGTAGCGGGTCTACGATCAAAGGTAGACCTTCGGCCATGGCTCGACGTGATTAACGCCCACCATATACTGTGCCTGCAGGAAATTTGGGCCATTGACCCTATCCACATCCAGGGTTACAAAACATTCCACGTCCCTGCTAGTGCGACCACGCATGGGAGGGCAAAGGGAGGTTTAGTTGTTTTTCTTTCAACCAAAATATCGCCATTGACTGTAAAAGTATCTCACATGTCTGCCAGCTGCCAAATTCTAAGGATCGTTTTCGAAAAAAGCTCTATCTATTATGTTATTAATATGTACAATAATCTTTCACCTGCTGATTGTGTAATGTTACTGTTTGAACTTTCTCTCTTTATTCATGATCAGCGGGCAAAGTACTCCCAGTTGTTATGTTATGTTGTGTGGGGGGGGTGATTTTAATGTTCCTCTGTGCAATAAGTATGAGAAAGGTATATGCGGGCTTCAAGATGAATGCGATTCTCCTATGACGCATTTTACTCACACCAGTACTGGTAATATCCTGAACGACTGTCTTTTTTCTTTGGAACTTGAGTATGCCAACGAAGTAGTGAACCCTCCCGTAGAGTTTAAGCCGACCTTTCACGGGAGAGGTTTCTCCAGCACCATTGACTATATTTTATGCTCACAAATTCTGAAAGGTCATCTGAAGTCCTTCATAACAGGCACAGATATTTCCAGCGACCATTTTCCGAATAGCATTACCCTTTTACTTAATTCAGCACCACACGTCCATATTAGGACAAGTTTGCTAAATCAGCAATCACTGGCCCTAGATAAACAAAACGGCTTCACCGTAAAATGGTCTAAGATAAACCCCGTAGACGTAACTAGGAAGGTTATACAAAAAACTCTGCCTTTTATAAATACTTGTTTAGCGGAGACCTCGTCACCCCAGCTGATCCTTTCCAGCTTTTCGGAAATATTAAAAGCCATCCGACATGAGTTAACCCGAGATCATAAATCTCGCGATAAGGATTCGCTGGGGTGGTTCGACGCCCCTTGCCGGAAAGCCCTTTCTGCGTTAAAAAGAGCATTGCGCAAACAAGTCAGAGATGTAGCAGAAATAGCCATACTCAGAAAGAATGATAAATTGGCCCAACAGAGCCGGAAACGGGAAATAAAGAAAAACCTATGGGCCCAACTTCATGAGAGCACAAGGAGTAAAGACTGCTCGCTGTTCTGGCGGACAGTCAAGTCACCCTTCCTAGTAGATCCCTCAGCTGTCCGTCACTTAGATGTGGCAGTGCCAGCTGATAAATGGGTGGCTCATTACTCGCTAATATTTGGTGACTCCTCCGCCGAAGCCTTAAACGCACAGCCCCACGAAGAAGTTTCCATTCAGGATAATCCTTATCCAATTGACCTCTCCTTCGATCTTAAAGAGGTCACAGCCGCACTAACCTCTTCGAAGACTGGCAAAGCGCCTGGCCCCGACGGAGTACCACTCGATATTTTTATGAGTAATCTTGATCTCTGGTCCCCAATAGTCACACAGGTCATGTCCGCAGTCTCACAGGCTGGTCTAATAGAATCTTGGTCCTCGTCAGTATTGCTACCAATTTTTAAAAAGGGTGAACGGGATAACCCAGCCTGCTACAGGCCCATTTCCCTCTTGGACTCACTGGGGAAGGTTGCCGGGCGATTAATTCTGGAGAGTCTCCAGTATTGGGCATCGGAGAAGAACATCCTAACCGATCTCCAGTATGGGTTCCAAGAGGGATTGGGCACTGTAGAACAGGCCCTTAACCTGACTCTCTTAATGGGCAAATACGCAGGGGCAAAAGGTGGTAACTTGTATTTAGTTTATGTTGACCTCAGTGCCGCATTCGATTGCGTGATTCACTCTAAATTGTGGGTAATCCTGAGGGACTTGGGGGTTGACCCTCCCCTTCTAAAATTCCTCCAAGAGCTTTATACCGACACCAATGCGTGCGTGAGGTATGGTACAAACGGCGAATTATCTCAGTTATTTAGCGTAGCGAAAGGTGTTAGACAGGGGTGCGTCCTTGCCCCGTTTTTATTTAATATATACACAAATGGGTTAGAACAGGCGATGCTGGAAGGCAGCCAGGACCTACCTTGCATAAACACTCGGCCTATTCCAGCCCTATTGTACGCCGATGACTCTGTTATCCTGGCGAGAACATTAAAACAGCTGCAATTACAACTGGACAAGTACTGCCAGTTTATGCTCTCCCTAGGTTTAAAAGTTAATAAGAGCAAGACCTTCGTGATGCATATTGGTCCAAAAGTGAAGAAACCGAAACCTCTCTTTGTAGAAAAGGCAAGATTGGAGTATGCTAGGGAATATCCCTACTTGGGTATTCTCATTGATGACCAAATAACCCGGAAACCCGCCATTGCAAGGAAAAAGTTGTTATTCCAGCGAACAACTGCGGCGCGGACTTCTTTTTCTAGAAAACTTGGTAAACCCGCTCCCGCCGAGTTGCTCAAAATCTACCACGCTAAATGCCACAGCGTTGCAACTTACGGTGCGGGAGTTTGGGGCTACGCTCCCTCCGACGAGCTCCAAAAAATTCAAAACAGGTTTTTAAAATATATTCTTGCCCTTCCACAAAGCGCCCCAACTTATGGTTGTCATATAGAGCTCGGCTTGGATCATCTATCGGATACCATCAGGTACCAGCCGATCCTCTTATGGCACCGTATTTGGACTAAACAGCAATGCCACCTTACACGCTCCCTAATAACCGATTGCTTATCCTTGGCCCACTGGAAAAAGATCCCATGGTTATTGTACGTTTTTAACTTTCTGAAAGATTTAAATTGTCTAATATTTTTTACAGACCCTTCTTCATTGTTTGATATATCCAGGAAGGCCTTGAAAAATCTGTGTGTAAATCATCTTAGAGATCTACGTTTATGCACAGAGATAGGCAAACGTACAAACACACATCTACTGATGATGCAAACCTCACCTGGCATTCAGTTGTATTTGTCCTTCTTTTTGTCAAATTACGAAAAGTTTGTCTTAACCAGGTTTCGTTTTGATTCTTTTTTTCCGTCTTGTTTCATTTCCCGGGGCGTCAAACTGGTCACACGAATTGATTAGATGTCCCTGTGACGGAATAGCTCATCAGTCAACCCTACATGTAACATTCTTTTGTAGCTACTATGAGACCCCACGCAAACGTTGGATTATTCCTCTCCTCCGACAAATGGGCCTTAGAAGATGTAGGCCTGCGCTTCTGGCTTTACAGTTTTTAGAAACTCAATTTGCTGCTAAATGTTTAGCTTGTTTCTTAAAAGCATGTTTGAAAATTCGCTTACAACCATTAGAAATATCTTTTTAATTTTGATCTAAATGATATCAACTGTCTTTTCTTAAATCAAAATACTTTTAATCTATCTGTTACAAATGTGTATGTGATAATCTTTTTTTTTTTTAGAAGTTTGATGTTACTTTTTATTATGCACTTTTTATGATTGTAAAAACTCAATCGAAATAAAGACTTTTGAAAGAAAGAATAACATATCCACCTCTCAAATTACGTTCATATTTCACTGTACTAATTTTCAACACTAATCCTTTATGGGTTCCGAAGTAGCGTCCTACTCGCTAGAAAAGCGCTTCAACATCCATCAGTGGTAACCGGTGCTATATGAATGCAAACCTTTCTTCCCCTTCTATCCCTCTGCTATCCTTCTCACTCCAAATAACTGACTAATATCCACAACGCAAATTACTTTCATATTTCACCATACTAATTCACCACTAATCCTTTATGGGTTCCGGAGCAGCGTGCTACTAGCCAAAAAAAGCACTTCAACACCTCATCAGGGGTAACAAGCGCTATATAAATACAAACCTTTTTGTCCTCTTCTATCCTTTTGCTATCCTTCCGAATCCAAATAACTGACTAACCTATCCACCACTTAAATTACTTTCATATTTCACTATACTAATTCAACACTAATCCTTTATGGGTCCCGGACTAGCGTGCTACTCGCCAAAAAAGCGCTCCGAAACTCATCAGGGGTAGTAAGCGTTATATAAATGCAATTACAATACAATACAATCTAAACAGTCTATCATTAAAACATGCAATAGAACAGAGAACAGCTTTGGGGACTGTAGGCAAGTGCCTAAATGTACATCTAGTATTGAGCAAATACATGACTGCCAAATAGGGATGTCTCTTTTTGGCTTTCATGGACCTCAGCGAAGCTTTCAATAATGTATCAAGTGGAAGCTGTGGAATATGCTGACAAATAAAGGCGCCAATCGCAAAATCATTTACCTGCTTTAAGCTGCGGATGTAGAAGCAAGATTTAGGTTTGAGCCAAACGAGAAATGCTTACCATTTATAAAAATCAAAAAGGGGGTCAGGCAAGGCTATGTGCTGGCCCCCCTCCTTTTTAGCTTATACATCAATGACTTAGCTGATTTTCGTATTGATGCCACATGTGACCCCTCTAGGATAGGGACCCGAATGTTACCTGTACTCATGTATGCTGATGACGGCATGCTCATGGCTAGAACAAGGAGGGGACTCTAGAAGCTATTAATCAGGTTTCAGGTTTTTATGTATGATCTAGGCCTCTCCACAAACTAAGCTAAATATTGAAGCATGGTGTGTTATGTCAAGGTATTGTGATTTATGTAGCACACAACTACTCCTAGGAGTGTCCTGGCGCTAGACAGACATAACGGTACCTACAGCGACGACCTATGCAGCTTTCCCTTACAGCAACGAGATCACCGTTGTGCGTAGTTCCACAGGGAGTTTGTTCCATGTTACCGGCCCCAGGTGGGAAAAGGATCTGCCGCCCATTCTACGTCGGCAGATTTTTGGCACTTTAGTCAAGTGGACCAGGTCTAAAGATGAGTGTGTGTCTATATCAGTGGCCGTGTAACAGTTAGGTATATGTGTGTAAACAACTGTTTGTTGAATCACAACGGACAGAACAAGTCCCATCCGCCCACCTTTTTGGTGGATATCGTCATGTGGGATTTGTTGAACAGACTGGCCCCGACCATTTAGTGTCAGGAAAGAATGTCCAAACTTTAGCCGCGTTGTTCCTCAAAAAATACAGTTAGTGAAGTGCAGTGCTGGAGTGATGGTGATGGATAAAATTAACTACAAAGACTCAAAAAATACAGATGAAAGTCACCCTGCGAAGCGCCACTGAGTAGTACTAGCGCTAGACTACTCGGCGTATTTTTAACCTTTGACACATAGACTTTCATCTGTATTTTTTGAGTCTTTGTAGTTAATTTTATCCATCACTATCACTCCAGCACTGCACTTCACTAACTGTATTTTTTGAGGAACAACGCGGCTAAAGTTTGGACATTCTTTCCTGACACTAAATGGTCGGGGCCAGTCTGTTCAACAATTCCCACATGACGATATTCCACCAAAAAGGTGGGCGGATGGGACTTGTTCTGTCCGTTGTGATTCAACAAACAGTTGTTTACACACATATACCTAACTGTTACACGGCCACTGATATAGACACACACTCATCTTTAGACCTGGTCTGCTCCTGTTTTGTATTATGTATCTTGATATTAGGGGTAAGAACAGACAGGTCGGTAAATATTCCCCTCGACCCTCCACACACATTTTTGTTTTCAACTTTAGTCAAGTGTTCAGAAGAAGAGAGTAGAGTTCTAACAGGACATAATCATGAAACTTCTCTCTCAGCCGGCCTGTGAACCATGCAGGGCTTTGTGAACCAGGGACAGGGATTTAAACAATATCCTTTTTTATTGAAAGCCAATGGAGGGCCTTCAAATGTGTGATATATGTGTTCTAAGAGGGAGTTTGAGACCACCCGAAGTCTGCCAAGGAGATACTCCAGAAGGCTTAAGTTGAGACCTTTCCTATAATCCAATTTGAAGGTTATTAATTCTTGAATTACCATTCTCTTGGAAGGCTCTGACAAAAGAGGCATGAATGTTTTCAGCATCCGAAGCGTCCCAAAGCAGGAACCTGTCAGAGCCTGAATCTGTGGTTGAAAGGAAAGGGAATTATCAAATTAGATGCCTAAGTTCCTTATTGAGCCTTGTTGAGGCCCGGAAATGGGGCGTCCTTCGGCCAGAAAGATCTCCAAAGGTTAGGGGGAGATGAACCGAAGATCATAATATCGGTCTTATCTGGGTTGCATTTTAGATGATTAATTGCCAGCCACTGGAACATCTTAGAGAGGCAGTTTTTAATACGTTCCCCTGCAAACTCTTTGCCCTTACCACAGGAGAAGACAAGGTGGATATCATCTGCCTAAGAAATCACTTTAGCTCCCAAAGCCTCTGCCAATAACGCCAGAGGTGTAAGATATACATTAAATAGAGTAGGGATTTAAACCAAACCCTGAGGTACACCAACTGTTAGTTTACGCGTCTTGGAAGAGAAAGAAGGCATCCAAACCTTTTGGCTTCTTCCGTCCGGAAAAGAGGTAAACCAGTTCAGGAGAGTCTACTTGATCCCAATTGCCTATAGACAATCAAGCAGCCTTCGGTGAGGGAAGGTATTGAAAGATGTCCAGCATGATCAAGATGGCATTGCCGCCTGTGTCTAGGGCACCTCTTACATATTCCACAACTTCTAAAAGCACTGTTTCTGTATTAAAGTGAGGCCTGAAACCTGACTGGCTAGAAATGTAAGAGATTATTCTCCTCCAGAAATTGTGACAATTGTGCATTGACTGATTTTTCCAATATTTTGGAAAAAGCAGGGAGAAGAGAGATGGGTCTATAGTTAGTGGGCGGATTCGGGTCAGGTGTTGGTTTTTTAAGTAGTGGAATGACTTTTGCTCTTTTGCAATGGGCTGGGATCTTGCCAGATTGTAAAGAGGTGTTCAATACTCGGTTTACAATCTGGTTAATGAGCTGGGCTGTTTTGGTCAGCTGTGCGGTAGGGTATGGATCGGAAGGGGAACCCGCCTTCAAACTTTTAGCAGCAGCAAAGACTCCTTTGGAGGCAAAAGACATACTTTATCAAAGGTTGGATTCCCCTCGGTGGTAGTAGAAACCTGTGTTCTCTCTGAATGTATCATTGTTGATTGCCCTTCTATGATAAGAGGATGGGGAGAGGATTTAGCCTAATGGCTAGGGCGGTCAATCTCAAATCTGGGGAACCCGGTTCAAGTCTTGGCAATGATGCTCAACATCCTGTGATTCCGGCTAAATCACTTAATCTCCCCATGCCTAATGTGTTCTTGTGTAAGCAACTAGTGCTCATGTAAAGAGCTCTGATACCCGATACCTTTGGGTCAAGTTTGTGCTATATAAATTCCAGAATAGAAAAGAAGAAGTGCAGATTTGCCTGGATGGTTAAGATTTTATTATGAAGACCTAGTTCCAGCTCATCGCACCATTCTGCCGAAGGTTGGCAATCTCTGGGGATAGCCTCAGAACTTAAAAAGGATTACACAATAAATAAAATACTCCTTAGATTTAATGCCTACTTCAAAAATCTTCTTTTCAAAGAAGACATTTTAGCTAGATGTACCTCTGAGTGATAGTCCTCCAGTGCTAGCTTATAAACTATTTTATCCTCTAAGCTGTAGTTGTGTCTCCATTTCTTTTGAAGGTGTTTACATTGTTTTTTTCTTGATCTAAGGGCCTCATTGAAGCAAAGAGCTGTTGGTTTAGTCCTACGAGAATGGCGTGCGGAAATAGGGGCTAGCTCATTAATAGTACCTTGGATCCAGTCATCCAAGCACATGGCATCCGATTTGAGGGAACCCGAAAGGACCTGTTTATTTGCTTCAAGCGCTTGAATGTGTTCCCCCGCGCCCGCTGAAGGAGGCTAATCTCTTTTCATATCAATGGTACCACTCTTAAATGTGTATACATGTTTACCTTCTTGGGACTAAATTTTGGAAAAGGTGATGGACAGAGTTTCTGAATGATGCAGAATACTCCTACCCAGTCAAGAGATCAGGGCTTGATCCATCACCGTTTTTTAGCTCACTGCACCATCCCAGCTTCAGAACCTGGCTATATGCAAATTAGTCTGTTCCTGTCCCAGTGCATGATGGGAACAGGGCAAACCAAACTACCAAGCCAATTCTTATACTGGGAAGGAGACAATCTACCAGGGACCGGTTTCTGGCATTCCAGCCTCGTCGGCCCGGCTTGCTTGAATCCTGATGGTGCAATGAGCTAGGGACTCACGTCTGAGTATACCCTCCCACACATAGTGTGGATAAAATCAATTTTGGAAAAGGTGATGGACAGAGTTTCTGAATGATGCAGAATACTCCTACCCAGTCAAGAGATCAGGGCTTGATCCATCACCGTTTTTTAGCTCACTGCACCATCCCAGCTTCAGAACCTGGCTATATGCAAATTAGTCTGTTCCTGTCCCAGTGCATGATGGGAACAGGGCAAACCAAACTACCAAGCCAATTCTTATACTGGGAAGGAGACAAGCTACCAGGGACCGGTTTCTGGCATTTCAGCCTCGTCGGCCCGGCTTGCTTGAATCCTGATGGTGCAATGAGCTAGGGACTCACGTCTGAGTATACCCTCCCACACATAGTGTGGATAAAATCAATTTTGGAAAAGGTGATGGACAGAGTTTCTGAATGATGCAGAATACTCCTACCCAGTCAAGAGATCAGGGCTTGATCCATCACCGTTTTTTAGCTCACTGCACCATCCCAGCTTCAGAACCTGGCTATATGCAAATTAGTCTGTTCCTGTCCCAGTGCATGATGGGAACAGGGCAAACCAAACTACCAAGGCAATTCTTATACTGGGAAGGAGACAAGCTACCAGGGACCTGTTTCTGGCATTTCAGCCTCGTCGGCCCGGCTTGCTTGAATCCTGATGGTGCAATGAGCTAGGGACTCACGTCTGAGTATACCCTCCCACACATAGTGTGGATAAAATCAATTTTGGAAAAGGTGATGGACAGAGTTTCTGAATGATGCAGAATACTCCTACCCAGTCAAGAGATCAGGGCTTGATCCATCACCGTTTTTTAGCTCACTGCACCATCCCAGCTTCAGAACCTGGCTATATGCAAATTAGTCTGTTCCTGTCCCAGTGCATGATGGGAACAGGGCAAACCAAACTACCAAGCCAATTCTTATACTGGGAAGGAGACAAGCTACCAGGGACCGGTTTCTGGCATTTCAGCCTCGTCGGCCCGGCTTGCTTGAATCCTGATGGTGCAATGAGCTAGGGACTCACGTCTGAGTATACCCTCCCACACACACTTCTTGGGACTTCCATTTGACAGTATGAATGTATTGGACCTGGCCCTTTTTGCAGGGTCATCCCTGAACTTTTTACCTTCCTCCTGTATTTTGTCTGACCTATGTTTGTTGGTTTTATGACTCTGGGCACTTTACTACCGCTGACCAGTGCTAAAGTGCATATGCTCGCCCTATTATAAATGAATGTATGAATTAGTGATTCAATGATTGGCTGGTTTGGTTTACCTGTCAGACCCTAATACAGAGCACCAGGAGTGCCAAGGGCTGGTAATCCAAATGCTACTAGTGGGCTTGCAGCACTGGTTGTGCCATCCACAGAAGCAGCCTGTAAAAGTGTGTCTATGGCCTGCCACTGCAGAGCCTGTGTGCAGTCTGGTACTGCCATGCTGACTGGGCAAGTACACCCACTTGCCAGTACCTAAACCTTCCTGTTTCTTCATATCAGGCACTCCTATGGTAGGCCCAAGGGAAGGGTGCATTGTAAGTATAAGGTAGGACATGCCCTGGTGTGTGTGGCATGTCCTAATAGTGAATTACAGTAATTTTCATTTTTTACTATTGCAAGGCTACCTGTTTTCCATAGGCCAGAATGGGCAGTTAGATTATTACATTTTATAATCCTAACTGACTCAGGGAACATGGTAGAAATTCAAGTCTAGTATGCCTGAACTAAGAATGATAAAATACATATTTTAGTGAAGTTGGTTTTAACATGCTGTGTTTGAAAATACCACTTTTAGAAAGTAGGTATTTTCTTGTCTAACTATCTAGGCCTGCCTCTGCTTGGTTGTGTATTCCTTGCCTGGAGTTTGAGTGACAGGGCTGGGGGATTCCAGGAGACAGGGTGAGACCACCCAGTGGTGAATAGAGAGATCTGCATCTAGATGGGAGGAAGGAGTTGCACCTGGGACCTGAATAGGACTGTGCCTGCCCCCTACAGTACTGGCTCCACCCCCTGTAGTGCGTCTGATGTCTCGGCCCTGCACTGTGAAGGAGAGAAGGAGTCATGTAAATAGAGTGCTCCAGGACTGGTTTGGACTAGGCAAAGGCCTTCTGCCCTCAGAGGACAAAGGATTTGGAGGTATAAGTATTGGGACCCTGATCTCAAGAATTTAGATTACTTTTAGACTACAAGAAGAAACCTCTGCTGAGGAGAGGAACCTGAAGAAACTGAGGAGAGACTATCCCTAAACTGAAGTGCTACTTGGGAGATTGGCCTGCAGTGGTTGCCTGACTGCCATAGAGAGGAAAAAGGGACTTTGTGTACTTTCATCAACTTGTAAGGATCTCTAAAGGCTTGGAACAGAGCTTGCCTCCTGCTGAAGTCTCAGGGACAACAGACTCCAATCCCCAGCTCGCCAAGAGTTCTTCGGAAGAGCCTGCAGCTGTTTTGGGCCTTCTGAGGGACTGCGTGCCGCAAGGAGCTGGAAGAGCGACTCAAGCCGAAGAAGCACGTCGCCGTCGCAGCCGCTGCCGTTGCATCTCTGAACAAGGGTGTCGCCGCTGTAGCTGACGCATTGCACTGAATCGAGAGAAGCGTCTCGCACCGAAGAAGAAGCGTGTCGCTGTCGCAGCCGCTGCCGTTGCATTTCTGAACAAGGATGTCTCCGCTGTAGCTGACGCATTGCACCGCATCGAGAGAATCGTCTCGCACCGAAGAAGAAGCGTGTCGCCATCTCAGCCGCTGCCGTCGCATTTCTGAACAAGGATGTTGCCGCTGTAGCTGATGCATTGCACCACATTAAGAAAAGTGCCTCGCATCTATGGAGAAGCGTGCCGCCATCGGAGCCACTGTCTTTGCATCTCTGAACAAGGGTGTCGCCGCTGCAGTTGTCGCATCGAGCAGAAGCGGCTCGCATCGAGGGAGAAGAGTATCCCTGCCAAAGCTGCCGTCTCCGCATCTCTGAACAAGGGTGTCACCGCTGCAGCTGACTCAACGAGCCGAGACTTCACGCAACATCGGAGAAGCATGCCGCATCTGGAAGATTTTCACATTTTTATTTCTTTGCACCGGAACTTTGCCGCATTTCAATCGCTGCAACAATTTTGTGGTGGAAGCGCAATGCATCGTAAGATACATTGATGCAAAGTGTTGCATCTTAAGAACTGAACAGAATGAAGCTAAAACTACCATTTTAAGTACAGTATTGTGGATGTTTGTCGTTAATGGTCTTGTGTTAAATCTATATAAAAAATACTTATTTCTTATATAAAACCTATGTGGTGTCCATTTGTAGTGTTGTCACTTGATTACTGTATGTGGTCACACATGCTTTACACTCTGCTTCTGAGATAAGACTGTCTGCTCTCGCCAAGCTACCAAGGGGGTGAGCAGGGGTTATTTTAGGAGTGTACCCCTTTACCCTGACTAGAGGCAAGGGTCCATATTTGTGACAAGTACCTACCTGGGCCAACTAGAGACCCCCAAATCTAACAGAGTACTTAAATGCACCTAAGGAATGTGAGGGTAACGTAGTTTGAACAAGCCACAGCCTCTTTGTTCAAATATGCTGATAAACTGGAGTCTATGCCCTTAGCTATGCTGCCAAACTGGAGTCTATGCCCTTAGATGCTGCCATTACTTTATATATTACCACATATAAAGCTAGGCCTATACCGATTGCCACCTATGGTGCTGAGGTGTGGCGATACACCAATCACTCTCAACTGCAAATTAGGGAAAACATGTTCCTGCAAAGGTTTCTGTCACTTTCCTGCAATGTTCCTTCTATAATAGTGTTGTAAATACCAAACAAAGCAAAGCTTGAGTAAATTGGAAAGAAGACTGAAGGCAGTCCATGGACGTATTCCAATAACGTTTGTTTCACAAAACAGCACAATGTGCATATAGCAAGGATCAAGCACTACTATGACGTACAAACCGCTCACCATGCATATATTTCCCTTGATACCTTTTCAAACCTTGCATCCTCCCCAGCCCGAGCCAGTAGTTTACCACCCGTTGATGCCTCATATAAAAAAGGCATCATACGAAATGGCATAGCTACCGGTTGCTACAGCAATAAGGATGACAAGAGCGCGTGGAGAATCACTCGTGCCACCCTCACAGCTAGAAGATAAACACATTCAGAAAATGCGAACACACGCATGTAACACACCTTCCCCCTCCCTTTATTTTTTTCTCTTCTTTACTTTATTTCAAAACATGGTTTTGGAATCTTGCAGGTAGACGTCTTTCCCTCAGCTCCCCGGATACATGCCTTGTTATAACCGGCTTTATACTTTTACTTCAATCCCCGTCCTTCACATCCAAAAACACATTACTGCCACAGCTACTCAGACTGTCCATTCCCCCCTTGAATAATGTCACTTTATTAAGAGTCCATACTGCTCCTCCATCTACACGAACAGAATTCTTTAAAACTTGAATGACCCGAAAAGGATCAGACCACGTATTGCCCCCCTTTCATCCATTCTGGGTTTGCGAACACAAACCAAGTCACCAACTTCCACCCTTTGTCTGCTCGCACAACCCTTCCTTTCTCTCAGTTCTTATTTCATCTTAAGTTTATACTCCTCCATTTTTCACCAAATTCCCACAAAATCCAATTTGACAACCGCATTGACCTTGTTCTTTTTCATCCTTAACCACCAAGGTACTAACCTGGATTCCGGCTTACGTCCCCTCAATAATTCAAAAGCAGTTACTGGGGTGGTATAATTGGGAGACGTTCTATAAACCAAAAGCATAGATTGCAACGCGTTTCTCCAACTAAGACCACCCCAAATAGACAGTTGTATAGCTTCCTTGACCACATGGTTAAACCTTTTTACCTGACTTTGCTTCAGGATGGAAAACAGCAATCATGCTATATGTCACACCACATCTTATAAAGAAATCTTCCATGTTTTTACTTGTAAATTGCAGACCATTGTCAATAACTATTTCTTGGGGAATACCTTCTCTACATAAAACTTATTCTAAAAACTCTTTCACCCTCTGAGATGTAACTTCTCTCACCATCTTGACCTCTGGCCACTTAGAGTAGTAGTCAATTAATACAATACCATATGACTCTTGTTTGGGTAAAACAGCAAACGGACCAATGATGACAATCCCTAACTTACGCCAAGGTGCCTCGGGTAGCTCAATAGGTTGTGGATCAGCACCTAAGGCTTTTGCGGATTTGTCACTGAGAGCACAACTGCTGCACAGTCTCAAGTGGTGTTCAACATAGCTATCAATACCAGGCCACCTGAAATGTTCTTTAGTCCTCCTCCTGGTGCTTGAGATTCTCTTGTGGCCCTCATGAGCTAACTGAATAATTTTCTATCCCTTTTTAAATGAAGGAACACATTTGTCACCCCTGATAATAATACCATTTTCAATCGCCAACCCTTCCTGTGCTTTAAAATACCCCATAATGTCACCACTCATTTTCCTCTCTTCAGGCAATCTATGTAAAATACAATGTAGTAGTAACTTGAGTTCATTATCTGTTTCAATTTCCTCCATCCATTTTCCGTCTTGTACTATGACAAATGGGTCACTCGATGGAGATCCCCGCCCCTCCGTAGCCCGGTTGATCGAGGCCCTGTCCACCTGAGGGACGACCCCAGTGGAGAGTAGAATGGCGTCCACAGCAGAACGAGGAATTGAAAACAGCCCGGAATTGCAGATAGCTTGAGTTTTGGAGATAGAGACGTCTGCGGAGACCGCGAGTGCAGAAGAAAAATAAGGCATGCTCGATCCAGGGGAGCGGATAGACTTGCGGACCTGAGCCCTGCAGAAGGCTGGTGAGTGCGGAGGACTGAGGCTGGAAGTCGAGGGGTACAGCGCAGGACCGATAGCAGCGTGAAGTGAAGCAACAGTTAGTTCTTGCTTCGTGTGGTCCTCTGAGGTGTAAGCCAAGGCATAAGTCAGAGTCTGAGCAGTAGTCCCCCGTTGGCAAGAAACTTAAGCTTGCATCAAAAGCTGGGAGAGAGCGATGCCCCGATCAAGAGACTTTTAAAGGATCTGGCTGTGGTGAGTGGCAGCAGTAGAGGTGCAGGGAAGCGGTGATGGCTGGGTTGCGGAAAAGACTTGCTGTCTGCCGGTTAGGAATTCGGAGAATCTGGGAGAAACGTTGAATTTACAGGCAGTGTGAAAATGTATAGTCAGGGTGAAAATGTAGGTATTCCTAAAAAAAAAAAAAAAAAAAGAGAAAGAAGATGGGGAGACACTTGAAGCAAGTTATTGTGGTACCCAGGGTAGATCCAGCGACTGGAATGAAGGCTAAAAAGCGCATAGCACAAGCAAAGGGGGCTTCATGAGTAGTAAAAGCCGCAGGCGCTTTAAATCGGTCTCAATTAAACTCTAGCTCGTGGAGCTCTACAGAAGAACAGTCTGAGCCACAACCTGAGATTGTTGCTGGGATTCTGATCATACACAGAACTGTGCACAGAGACCCAGGACCTCAGTGAAATGTGGTGTACCAAAATACTCACCTCAGTACCCAGAACCCCTAACTGACTAGCATCAGTGTCTCTTAGCTCTCCGTCCTATAGCGAAGTTACCAATGATTAGAAACCCAGAACATGCGACTTCGGGTACTCTCAGGAATGGTGGGAATCAAGAACACTCTTTTGTTTTTATTCTCATACCAGTCCACAACATGAGTTAGTAGAGACACGGAAAAGTTTTAAAATGTTTTATTTTAACGACATGCTCTAAGATGCAGTATTTTTGCTAGCATAAGCAGGCATATGATTGAAAATAAAACGATCAACATTGTTACAATTCCATAAAACACAAAGGGAGAAATCCTATTATAATGATAGTAGAAACAGGTCCTATAGTACCTTGTGAACCACCCTCCCCTGCTTGGAACTAGGTTTTATAATAATAATAGAAGGTCTCTTAGGCTTGAATGGGGAACCCCATGCCTCCAAGATCAGCAGAAGTGAATCTCATCAGGATCAGCAAAGCTCTCTCTCTCTCTCTCTCTCTCTCCAGGAAAAGGATTTTTCTCCAAGTGCCCAAACCATGCATGCAGTGCAATATTAAAGGCACTAGAATTTCAGTTAGCTGCAGCTGTGTTCATGTTATGTCTAGAGCGGAGGCCGATCAACCTGAATAACAGCATACATTGTTATGGTGACCTTGAAGGCTTCTGCACACAGTGTACAGACAGAGGTCGCAATGTAAGTCTAGGGATGTTAAAAAGAAACCATTCTCATGCGCGGAAAAATCAAGCAGTTTAACTTACACCAACAGTTACATGTAGTGTTGTGTGCAAAGTCTGCAAAGTGGAAAAATTGTGTTTAACTTCTAATAAGCTTATGCTAACATAGCAATGTGAGCAGGCAAGGCCCTGGCTTTACTACAAGACACTTTCGGTCCAGCCCTTAACGCAAGGGTGTGACCCCACCCCTGCAACCATTGAATTCTGTGAGGCCACGACGGAACTGACTAGCGAGCCCATGCCAGGATGTAACAAGGTAGAATCAAAGAACTGTAAGGACTTTTCTTTGTTTGCCCAAAAGAGCATCCCGGTGACACAGAGTCCAGGGGTTATAAGTATAGCTTCACCAGCAACCCCGGAGGATGATACAACAACCAATCTTCTCGAAAAGCTATTTATCTCTCCGCCTCCTGAGGATTCTCCTCTAGCTGCGATACCCGCTACCACAATCCATCTAGAGGAGGGAAATTCTCCGCCTTCCCCGGCAGATTCTCGTGCCACAGTTGATCTGCAACTTTTCTGAGCAAGCATCTACTGCGTCTATGGCGGAAGACATCTCAAGACAACAGCTAGAGAGTCTGCAGAAACTTCAGGAGATATCTGGTGCTTCAACAGAGAAGAGCTTGGAACTATCAAGTCAGAGGTTTAAACATCTGCAAGAGAAGTTGGAGGTCCCCTCCTCTGGGGCTGATCTACAACAGATGGAATTGAAAACGTTGCTCAACCTAATATTGGAGGAAATCAGGGAGATGAAAAAATCCCAGGCACGCGAAACAGCCGCTCACCATAGACTGGAAAAAATTGAAGAATCAATTTCAGGCATACCCGCAAGGCTCGACAAAGCAGAATCTAGGATAGCTCACTTAGAGGACCAGATGAGCTCTACTATCCAGTAAATCAGTGAAGTGACGGCAAATAAGATCCCCCTTGAGACGAAACAGGAAGAATTGGAAAACCACTCACGCCGTTTGAATCTTCGAATCGTGGGAGTGCCTGAGGGTAACGAAGGTACCAACACCCTTCGTTGGGTAGAAGCATTTATTAAACAAAAGGTTCTTCTGGACCATTCTAGGGATCTAAACATTAACCAGGTCCCATCAGGTTCCTGCTCATCCTATCCCAAATTCTAAGTACCCTCATACTGTTCTAGTTAACTTCTTTGAATATAGAATAAAAGAAAGTGTTTTGACAAAATCAATCCAGCATAGACAGTTTGACATTGACGAGGGTAATAAATGCTGGATTTTCTCAGATATGTCAGCAGGGGCGGCACGAAGACGTAAAAAATTCGTAAAGCTACTGTTTTTATTTAAAGCTCGGGCCCAGGCATCCATTACTCAGCAGTCAAAGCTAAAGGTGCTTGTCAAGGGAAAGTTTCATTTGCTCTCGCGTGTTGAGGAAGCCCAGGAGCTTCTGTTCACTGCGTTAAGCTGAACAAATGTTGAGTATGTGTGTATTTAAGGTGCCAAATTGAATATTGTTTATGCTTGATTTTTCTCTTTTTTGTCCACTGGGGGATTACTCCCTCTGTGCTGGTGAGGGGGAGGATGTGGGAGGGAAGATCACCAAGGGTGCAGCACCAGGGCACCCCATTAAAGTAGGGAGGGTGAAATGTGGTTTGTGGGGCCTGAGGGAATCACCACATTTCTGGGGGGGAAGGGGGGTTCCTGGGGTGAGGAGGAGAGGTGGGTGGGGAGGGTGATGAGGGGGAGGGTATACTAACAGCAAAATGAGCAGTAGCAGGAACACTTTGGAAAAGATTGTTAGGAATGTGATATTACTTGTATATTTCGTGTTTTCTGTAGACACACTGTAAAAGTGTTAAATAAGTGCTGTATTATTTCAGTTAATGTTAACGGGATAGTAAACAAGCAAAAGTACAGACCATTAATTAGGTGGTAAGGGTCTTTTTCACCTCAGGTGTTATTTCTGCAGGAGACACATCTGTATTCTCATGCCTTTTTTGCCTCAGTAGGGTTGGCTAAAAGAGGATTAGCTGTTTATTTCAGCAGAGGTCTTCCTTGGGAATTTGGCCAAATTCAGAGAGATCCCAAGGAATGTGAATCTGGATCAAAACCAAATTAAATGGTAAGATATTAAATTTTGTTAATTATTATGGTCCAATTGTAGATGACATCACAGCCCTACTCAAAATCAGTGGGATACTTAGAGGGGCACCAGGAAAGATAATTTTGGGTGGGGACTTTAATTTTATTCAGGATATAAAGAAAGATACCTCTAATAAAACGAAAAAGGAGTTGAAACCGAAAACCAAAAAAGTTGTACAGGTACTAAGACAGGAACATCTTTTGATAGACCCCTGGCGTAACTCCAACCCAACTAAGCAGGAATTCACTTGCTATTCTAATCAATTTCATATGACTTTCCGTATCGATTTTTTTCTTTTACCTCAATCCCTGGATTATACAAGTATCGAAATAGGGGTAAATCCTTTCTCCGACCACTCTCTCATTAAACTCGAAGTGGAGATTGAGGAGTGCAGGAGGCAACGACCCCGGTGTCAGATGGATCGCCTCCTCTTGCAGGACCCTCCATGGGTGGCCAACACAAAATGAATGGATAGCTGAGTTTTTTGAGAGAAATGACAACCCAGCAGAAATCTTCTCAGTCTGGGGTGGGTTTAGAGGCAGCCCTTCGTGGGCAGATGATTACGTTTTCAGCCGCCCAGAACAAACAAAGGCGAGAAAAAAACATTAAACCCCAGCAAGCAGTAGAAAATGCAATGAGCATGAGAAATACACAGTCTTTGGGGATGGGGGACGCTAGAGCTCAGCTAGAAAGGGCGAACTATGATCTGAAGGAGTTTTTTACAATTGAAGAGATAGCCAGCTCTAGAACATATCAACAGCGAGTGTCTGAGGAGAGTCAAATGGTGGGCAAAATGCTTGCCGGTACTACCAAAACCAAAGAGGAAGCAGACCTGATCTCTGAAATAATTGATCCTAAGACTAGAGCCTCTACATTTGATAAAGGCGGGATATCCCAAGTTTTTTAGAGCATTATTCGCAGTTTTACATCACTAGGTATGAGGTAGGAGCTGATCAAATCTCTAATTATTTTGAGGAGGTAAATCTTCCTACTCTTACCGGAAAATAAGTGGAACAACTTCAGTTCGATATATCCGAGCAAGAAATTGTAAACATGGTAAAGTCGATTGCAGGGGCAAAAACCTGTGGAGCCGATGGGCTCCCAATCGAATTTTATAAAACCTTTTCTAAGGATTTGACTCACTTTTTGGTGAAATTGTTTAATAATATTAAACAGGGAGGCAGGGTACCCCCGCGTTTCAAGGAATCTATTTTGGTCAGCTTTGTAAAAAAGGGGAAAGATGCTAAGGATATCAACTCATTTAGGCCGATTAGTCTTCTTAATGCAGACTTTAAAATACTAATGAAAGTCTGGGCCCAATTTTTCACCCCCATTGCAGAGGCTCTAATCCACTGTGACCAGACTGGGTTTGTGTCAGGGAGGTCTATGCCCACTAACACTGGGTTTTTAATTCAGGCCGTTGAATATTCGAACAGTAATAAAATTCCTACCCTTATTACGGTGGTTAAAGCCGAAAAGGCATTTGACTTGGTTAACTGGGATGCATTTTCCTTTGGTCTAGGGAAATTTTGGTATCCCGGTGCAAATTACAAGTATGCTGAGAAATATTTACCAAGGTGCTCAAGCCCGGGTTATAGTAAATGGAGATTTAATAGGGGTAGTAAATATAAATCGTGGAACTCGACAAGGCTGCCCGATGTTACCTATATTGTTTACCTTTTTTATCGAGCATTTGGCTATAAAAATCTGCGGAAACCCCCAAATCAAGGCTCTAATTGAAGGGATGGCGAAATTAAAGCTTTTAGCTGACAACATAATTTTGCATCTACGCCCGGTTAAACAGAATTTGGAACAAGTTCTGGAAGAGTTTACTAAATTTGAACAAATAGGGGGATATAAAATAAATCAAAATAAAACTGAGATCTTAACACTAAATACTAATTGTAACTTTTTACCCCCTAATTTAAAAACTCAGGCACGGAAAGTTGAACCGATAAGACACCTGGGCATCTATGTCTCTAATCAAGTAGAACAATTATTTAATCTGAATTATCTAGCTTTGCGGAATAAAATTAAAGCCCTGCTGGATAAGTGGACCCTTTTACCTTTAACTCTAATTGGCCATGTAGGACTTTTAAAAATTTAAATTCTTCCCCTATTAATATTCCTTTTTATAAATGTTCCCTTGAAAATTTATTCTAAATATTTTAAAGAAATGGACACATTGTTCAGGGAATTTGTGCGGAATAAGAAGGCCTCTAGGGTGAAAATACCTATACTACAGCTGGAAATAAATCAAGGGGGTTTAGACTTACCTAATATTAGAACTTACTATGAGGCCCCTGGTCGAAGATTTCGTGGGAAAAGTAACCCGGGAAACTAATTGCTCTTTCTCTCACCAGGAATGGCAGTTAATAGCCCAAGTAGGAAGTAAGGCCTTAAGAGCAGCCAACTTTAAAAGGATGGCCTTCTTGTACAGGTGGTTGGCCTATTATACCCTGAAAATGTGAAATAAACGTCATGCGGAAGTGGACAATAAATGTTTTCGATGCCAGAACCAAGGTGAGGGAGATTGGCTACACATATTCTTTACGTTTCCAAAGCTTGAAGTTTTTTGGTGTAAGATCTTTTCTTCAATACGCCAGGCAATTAAAAAGAAGATTGACCCGAGGCAGAACTAGCTCTTTTTGGTATTTCTAAAGTGAGGTCAGATTTGACCAAAGCAGAAGAGACATCATCTTATCCTAAATGGGTAAACAAAATACAAAGGACAAGGAGGTTAAAAGAAGCGTATGCCAGGAGGGTCGGTGCAATAGAGAAATTCACAGCTGTTTGCAGGTTTTTGGACAACTGGGAGACAAGGATAGAAACTTAGCATTTTAGCACATTGCACTTTTATGTCCCTATATTTAAGGGAAGGTAAGATTGTATTTCAGGGCTCGAAAAATCCACTCGACCGCTCGCATATGCAAGCTAAAATTAACGAGGGCAAGCTGTTTTAATTCCTACTTGCCCTTTCTGGCGAGTAGGAAGACCAACTCATTTTTGTCCTCTGTCTATGAGAACTGAGCAACTGTGACAAGATACAAGATTTAATGGCATTTTTATTGCTCACAAAGTTAATGAGAAATAAAGATGCCTTTAAATCTTGTTAGCTTGTCACATTTGCTCCGCTTTCAGAGACGGAGGTCAGGTAGGTTGCAGGTAGGTCGAGGAGATTTTTCAAGGTATTAGTCCTGTAGGACTAGAACCATTTTGGGGATTTTTTGAGCCCTGTATTTTAATGTCGCCATTTGTAGCATAGGTGTAAGGCTCTCAACACCCGCTGATGGATCTAGACCGTTGTTACTCTTCAGCATTTTTATGATCATGGATAGAAGCGAACAAGGTTTTTAACCAGTAACGATCCTGAGGATGTGACAATGTTAATAGTTAGTGTTGGTAACTGTGCATAATGTACTTTATGTTCCTATATATAAGGGAAGTTACATTTGCACTTTAATGTTAAGCACCTTAGCATATTGCATTTTTATGTCTATATTTACGGAAAGATATAACTACACCTCAATGTTGCAGTTTTTAGCATAGGTATAAGACTTTTGCACTTGTGCATCGATCTATTTTGCTGCTTTCTTGTTAATATTCTACGATCAGTGGGAGTAGCGAATAAGGATACCAATTAGTGGTGATCCTGACGAAGTAATATTGTAAAACAGTTTTTGTAACTATGCTTACTAGGAGGCAGTTGGTATTTATAACACTTTAGCACTTTAGGGAAAGAATTCTGTTGTTGGTAGTAAGTCTAGGTCGTATTGTTAAAATATGATATGGTCCTAAAGGACTCCCGTTGTCCTTTAAAGTAGTCTGATTAATTGATATGATTATGTATTTATATAGGTTTCAGTAGACAAATGAATAAGAATGTATATTATTGTAAATTGCTGATTTTTTTGATTTTTTTTACTCCTGATGATTCATTATTTTATCATGTTGGTAATGCCTTCCTGCTCTGCTAAATAAAAAAATGGGTCACCATCACCAATCATGTTTATGTCTTTTAATGTAAAACAACTTCACAATCTTCCTTGTCTACTTCTTCATGTTCACTAAAAGGTAAAGGCAATCTAGACATGGGGGGCGCTAGAGGGCGCACTGCAGAATGGCCGCACTGTCGTAAGGCTCCTGCTGCCCGGAGCTATTATCCGCCTAGGGATCCTGATTACCATCGATGCGCCCTGATCTGACCCTATAGATCTACTGGGATACCGACTGACCACCCACGGTCCAACTCCTGGTCCATTCGGAGGTTGCTGGCCGAAGTTACGAGGGCTCCAAGTTTCCCCGACTTGCGCTCTGGAGGTCAGGTGTTCCTTGGCCCGGCGTCATCATTCACGCTAGCCCGCGGCTCTGCACGTGGGGTGCAGGCCCTGCTCTGCCTCTCTCCACCGGGCCTGCTTGCTGGCCGGGCATGCTGTTGAATTCTCCTTTGCCCTTGGACTGATTTCTCGGCTCCTACATTTGCCTGCCCAGGAACCATTGCTTACGGAGACACAGCGGATCTTCTTCTGGTCGTCTGGGGGACAACCCCTTTGGTCTGGGAGCGGAGACGGCCATTCTTTCTTCGTTGGGAGTGGCGGGGCGTGCTTGCCTGCTCGTGCCCCCGCGGTTCGGCGTTTGTCCGTGCCCTTGGTCCGGCCTACATCTTAACTCCTATTTACTTTGGTCCCCCGCTGTACTACTAGCACATTATTATGGGGAAGCCGGACACTAAACAATCCAAGTTGTCCTTTGACTCTGGAGTGGCTAGGAGGGGAACGCGACTGCTCCAGGATGCTGGGACTTCGCGGTCTCCCCCCCGCCTGTCGCTGATAGTGTGCCGCAGCCACCACCTCCGGACTTTCACCAGATGATGCAGGAGATGAGGCAGGGGTTTGCCACGATAGTGGACAAGGTGGACAAGATATCGTCACGCATGGATGCGGTGGTCCAGAAGCTGGACGTGCATGAGGAGCGCCTGACAACGGCGGAACAGCGCATCTCGGTCCACGACGACACGGCTGCCACCCATACCACCCAACTGGCAAGAATGGATAATATATTGCGTGTAATTGCCGCTAAGAATGAGGAGTTGGAGGCGAGGAGTAGGCACAATAACGTTCGTATTGTAGGTGTGCCGGAGTCCACAAATGTGGGCAAGATGGAAACTTATGTGGAAAGACTACTGGTGGGCGCCATTGGGGCGGATGCTTTCTCATCCCAGTTCATCGTCGAGAGAGCACATCGGTCACTGGGACCTCGGCCGGCCTCTGGGGCCGCACCGCGCCCCATCATTGCGTGTCTTTTAAACTATTGTGACCGGGACGCTGCCCTCCAGGCTGCCCGCACTAATCGGGCCCTCTCCTTCGATGGGGTGTCTTTCACCATGTACCCCGACTTCACGCCGATGGTGCAGGACCAGCGTCGTAAGTTCCTGGGGGTGAAAAAGAAACTTCGAAATCTACAAGTAGACTACGCTTTGCTTTACCCTGCCAAACTTAGAGTGACGCACCAGGCTAAGCAACATTTTTTCACCAACCCACAGCATGCTGAGGATTTTGCAAAGCGCCTCCAGCGCGAACGAGCGGCTGCAGATCGAGGAGGCGATCGAGACCCTGAGGATGAACATTCGGCGGCTGAGGAGGAGGTCGCCTGATTGTGGTGACTTTGTTCTTTGTTTTTTTGGTATTGGGACATTATAGACGTATGCCTTTTGCACTGACTTCTACTGACTTCCTTACCCGCATTGGAGGCCTAACCGCTATCCGCTTTTTTTGTTGCGGGGGTCATATCTTGCCTGTTGTGAGAGTGTATGTATGGTTTCTTGGGGTCGGTATGGGACCGCAGGATGGTGCTATTTGGTTTCGCGCTCTGGGCACCCACCCCCCTGCGCTGCGCCTGGTGCCATTTGATACTCGTTGGCTCGGACACTGGCGTGGTGTGTGGGAGTGGTGTCGTGCACCTCTAGAGGGTTCCCCGGAGGGTGTACCCCACTTGTACCTTTGGTTTGGATTCTAGTCCTTTGTTGGTTGACTGGATGTGTGTTGGGGAACGGGGGGGGTGGGGGTGCGCATGGCCTGATAGTTGGGGTGTCATCAGGTGGGTGGGTGGGGTGGGGATGAGGCTGACGACACTTGCTCGCCCAGGCCTCATGGGTCAGGGTGTGGATTGCTACTACTGTCTGTGTGTACAGGCGCGGCTCCGTGCCCGCTACTTCGGCTGCTCCATTTATATTTTAGGCGGTATTGGTCCTGGGGCCCTTGCCCCCGTCCACCATGGGCACGGATGGAACGGCCGCCATCTTTGGCGACCGCGTGGTGGTGAGCGCGTTACACGAGGAACACGTATGCGAGTTGTGGGCCGTATGAGCTGGGTTTGCTGCGTGCTGCGCGCTGTGTTTCCTGAGTGCCTGTTGCATGGATGGTACAGCTGGGGGGGAGTTGTTGTGGTTCTGGTTGCTTGGTTTGGAGATGGCTGGGATGTGTGTGGAGTGTATGCGGTGGGTCGACTGCTCCCTAGGGTGGGGTCCTGCCGCTGGCTGTTGCTGGGAGTCGGATGTTACGCATTTGCTTGTTGGGTCCTGTGGGGCCCGGAAAATGGCTAATGTCGACTGGTGTTATAGATCAGATATCGATTTTGTCCTGGAATCTACGGGGACTTAATGATGCCAGGAAATGTCGTAGTGTGATCCAGTATTTGGACAGGCATGCTATTCATGTTGCCCTCCTCCAGGAGACGCATCTGCGACCCGGACCTTCCCCCAGCTTTGGTGGGAGGTTGGCTGCGGCCAGGATGTTTGCTTCATACTCTTCTTATGCTCGCGGGGTTGTCATCCTTGTTAAAAGATCGCTCGCATTTCAAGAACTGGGATCTATGGGGGACCCTGAGGGGCGCTATGTGCTACTGTGGGGGCAGCTTGGGCAGAACACTGTGCTGTTTGTTAATTGCTATGCTCCCAATGTTGATACGCCAACCTTTTTTGTTACATTGTGGGGTCATGTGCTTGCTGTGGATGCCACTTACATTGTGTGGGGGGGGGATTTCAATTTTGCATTTCATGCCCAGTTGGACAGATCGGAAGGGAGTCCTCCGTGTAATGTGCAAGCTAGAGAAGTTCTGCGTGGGGTTGTAGAGGAGGCTGGTTTGATCGACAGCTGGAGGTACACCCACCCTGCCACTAAGGAGGGTACTCATTACACTACACATGCGCGTTCATGGGCGAGGCTGGACTATATGTTTCTCTCTAGAGGGTTGGTGGCTGGCCTGCGGGAGGCTGCACATCTGGCTCGTACGTATTCTGATCACTGTCCGGTGAAGGTTGTTTTATCTGTCCCCGGGCTGCACAGGCCGCGCCCGCCTTGGCGCCTTTTTCCGACTGCTTTGCTTGACCCGGTGTTCAAGGAGGAGCTTGGCGAGGAGGTGGAGGCGTTCTTCCCTAGAAACAAGGGCTTTGTTGACAGTGTCGAGGTTATATGGGAGGCGTTCAAGGTTACGATCCGGGGAGTCACTATCTCTAAAAGTTGTGGAATGCTTAAACTGATTGTTCGGACCCTTGGGGGCTTGGAAGCTGACTTGCGAGACTTAGAACGCAGGAAGCAGGCTGACTCGGATCCCGATCTTCTGGCCCAGTTCCGTACCAAACTCTCCGAGTATGAAGAGGAGGCCGCCAGAGAGGCTAAACATAGGGGAAAGTACTGGATGGCGAGGAGGTACTGTGAGGGGGAGCGGCCCGGTAAGGTCCTTGCTGCCCTTACTAGACATCCAAGGCATGGGTCGGACGTGCTGGAATTGGTGTTGCCGGATGGCACTCGCTGTCGGGACACTGCGGAGATTCAGCGTACTTTTATTGACCATTACGCACACCTTTACACGACACAGCAGACTGGTGAGACACGATATGGCGGATTTCTTGATGAGTTGGCACTTTGTTGGTTATCGGATGATCATCGAGCGTTCTTAGGTGGGCCCCTGGAGGTGGAGGAGGTCAGGAATGCCATCATGTCTTTGAATAATGGGAAGGCCGCTGGTCTGGATGGCCTTCCTGCTGAATTTTATAAGTGTTATGTGGACATCATGGCCCCCGTTCTCCGCGAGGTTTTTGAGGAGTCCCTGGAGGAGGGGCGTCTGCCGTGTTCCGTGCGGGAGGTCGCTATTACGTCGCTGCTCAAGCCGGGGAAGGATCCGTTGGATGTGGGTTCCTATAGGCCCCTCTCATTGCTCAACTGCGATGTCAAAATACTCGCGAAGGTCCTGGCGGTGAGACTCGCCGAGCTCATGCCCGTTATTGTTCTACCCGATCAGTCGGGGTTTGTGCCCGGCCGTGCTACCTCCCACAATCTTCGCACCTTGTTTTCGCTTGTGTCGACCATCGCTCCCGATATCCCGGTCGCCGCCATCTTTCTCGATGCCACTAAGGCGTTCGACTCCGTTGAGTGGGGCTATCTTATTGATGTTCTCTGTCGGATGGGCTTTCCCCGGATCTTCATCTCATGGGTTAAGCTCTTATATACTGATCCGATGGCGAGGGTGGTGGTGAATGGGGTTCTATCCCCCTCGTTCCCTCTCACAAGGGGGACCCGACAGGGATGCCCCCTCTCGCCCCTCCTATTTGCCATTGCCATTGAGCCTCTGGACTGCAGAATTCGTCAGCTTCACCAGCAGAGCGCCTTTAATTGTCTTCAGCGGCAGGTCGGAATTTCTTTGTACGCTGACGATGTCACGCTTTATGTGAAAGATCCTGAGAACAACCTTAATTCGCTCTTGCGAGAGTTGGTCGCTTTTGGGGGTGTCTCCGGTGTCCATATCAACTGGCGGAAGTCCCAACTTTTCCCCCTTACTGCGGCTGTAGCTAGGTTTCCTCTCGATTACCCTTTGGAATGGTGTGATTCGGAGCTGCGGTATCTCGGCATTGTCGTGTCATTGGACAGAGAAGAAACGGTTAGGCTTAATTATGGTGTGGCTATTACTAAACTTGCAGATGATGTCACTAGATGGATGTCCTTGCCTCTCTCCATGGCCGGTCGGGCGTCACTTATCAAGATGGTAGTTTTGCCCCACTTTCTGTACCTCTTTCAAAACCTTCCATACCATCCTGGTGCTTATTTTTTTCGCAGACTTCGCTCTGAGCTCATACGATTGTTTTGGGGGGGCAAGCAGCCACGGGTGGCTTGGGCTACCCTTACATTACCCTATTCTGATGGCGGATTCGACGTCCCTGACTTTGAGCTTTATTATCTTAGCGCTCAGACGCATTACGCTTATCACTGGATGCGCCCCACGCCGTTTATGCCCCAAATAGCTGCTGAACATTGGGTTGCCCACCCGCTCCCATTGGAGGGGTTAGTATTGGGCAAGGTATCAGATGTGGAAACGCCTCGTACGACGGTGACGTGCACGGTGGATGCTTGGAAACGGGTGGCTCAATTGCTGGGCGTCTCCTTTCTTTATTCGCCGGCCCTGCCTCTGTCCTATCATCCTGATTTGTCTCTGTTGCTGGAAACGGGGTTTCAACGAATGTGTAGGCGGCTCGGTATTCTCACGTGGGGTGACTTGTTTCATGAATGTGCCTTCCGTACGCAGGCTCATTTCTTCGGAGTAGCTGCCTGCTCCCCTTTGGAGCTGTTTTACTTTGTCCGCTTGCGGCAGGGCATGCGTGCTTTGTTACCAGATTTCCCTTCGGAGCCGGAGGTTACCCTCCCCCTCCACGTGCTGTTGGTTTCAGATGGGCGACACCTGGTGTCGAAATTATACGGTGCTATTCGCCGACAGCGTTCTGTCCCGGCCAATCGGGTGCGCGAGCAGTGGGTTGCTGAGATGGGAGCCCCTATTACTGACGAGCAATGGAAGTACTGCTGTGGACTCACGGCCAATGTTTCCTCCAGTTGTCGTCTGAAAATTATCCATTACAAATTTGTCCAGAGGTACTATTACACCCCGGCGAGGAAACTTCGGTTTCATTTAGCGGAGGATGACAGATGCGCTAGGTGTCGAGCAGAAGGCGCTGACTTTCTGCACTTGGCTTGGAGTTGTGCGGGGTGCTGGAATATTGGACTCAGGTCCATGAGGCCCTGCAGATTATGGCGGAGGATGGGGTGACGTTTGACCCCTTGGTGATGTTGTTGGGTTATTCTAAGGACGTGCCTGCCTCTCATCGTAGATTTGTTGACGTGGCCCTGCTGCTGGCTAAGCGTAGGGTTGCTTGTTGCTGGGGTCGTGGCAGAGTACCGCGCTTCCAGGATTGGTTGAATGACCTCATATACTGTCAGGACCAATATAATATCTACTCTGAATTAATGCCTGTGAGATGCAGACCAAAGGACTTTTGGAGCCCGCTCCAGGTGTACCTCCTAACTAGAGCTGTGCAGGATTCTGATTCTGAACATGGGGACCGAGTAGGGGTTGGTTGACAGCAGCATGGTGGGCTGGGATTTCATTTTACATTTGCTGGTCCTCAGGTATCTGGGGGGGACTGGGCTGCTTCCTCTTTCTGCGAGCTTCAGGGGGCTGTAGTTCCTTTTATGACAATTGGATGGTAGAAATAGAGATCGGACTCCTGTCAGGTTTTTTGGCCCTTCTCTCTGTGTCTCCTTTGTTTTATTTTTATGCGCTAATAGAGTATGTCCATAATGTATCGTCTTATCAGCTTGCCTGTGCATCCTGGATCATTTCGTTCCTATATGCTTTGTACATTTCACTATGGCTATATGTGTTGACTGATATGCTACTCTGTACTTGGGACTTTTATTTTTGAGTCTGACGTACCATTGTAATGGCCATCTATGACTGTATGTATCGTGTATGCACTTCCTTTGTCCTTGCTTATCTCCAAATAAAGGTTTAAAAAAAAAAAAAAAAAAAAGGCAATCTAGACATGCAGTCAGCATGTACATTGTCTCTCGCATTCACAAATTCTAACTGACATTGAAAAGTTTGTAGTCTGGAAGCCAACCTAGCGGACATGGTGCAGCCTCCTCCTGGTCCCATTATGTGAAATTGTGAATCAAGGGTTTATGGTCTGTCTTATTAATACATTTATTGCCCCACAAAAATGCTCTTATATGTTCAGCACCCCAAACACAAACTAGAAATTCCCATTCAATTACAGAATAATTATTTTCTGCATTTCTTAAGGCCCTGGAAGTGTATGCAACAATCCATTCTATGCCATTGTCTCTCTGCATTAATACCCCTCCCTGTCCATTATTGCTGGCGTCGACCATTACTACACATTGTTTGCAAACAATGAAGGATGTAGGGTCTCAAACAAGAAGCATTCACAATAAATTCTTTCAGATGGGTAAATGCAATTGTCATTTCTTCAGACCAGCTAAATTTTGCATTCTTTTTTAGCAAACATCTGAATATCTCCACCTTAGATGCATAGTTGGGAATACATTTTGCATAAAACTCAATTAGACCTAGAAATGCTACTAATTGCTCCTTTGGAACTGGAGCCTTGATGATGTTATCAACATTACTTTACTTTGGTTCAATACCATTCCCACCTATTTTGTGCCCTAAATATTCCACTTCTAATTTCCTGAACCTACATTTGCCAACACATAATGTAAGACCTTTTCATGACAAGGCAGAAAGGACATTTTTCAGATTACAGTCATGATCGTTATTATCCTTTCCAAAAACAAGCATTTCATTCTGGAATGCCACAGTGCCAGTTACACCCTCAAGGGTTTCTTTCATGAGCCTCTGAAACACTGAACCTGCACTGGCCAACCCAAAAGGCATGCAACAGAATCTGAGTAAATCTTCAGGTGTAATAAAAGCAGTCAGATTCTTGAAATCATCATCAAGGATAACTTGGTGGCACACACTGGCAAGATCAATACAGGAAAACACGTTTGCTCCTGCTAAGGTGAAAATCATTTTATGTAAATTAGGAAGGGGATGGGCATCAACCCAAATGACACTATTGAGACTGCACAAATCAACACACAAACTCAATTCACCAGAATATTTTACCGCAATCACCACCGGATATACCCATGGTCATGATTCCACTAGTTCTATACTGTTTTTGTTGCACATATCATGTAAAATATCCTTATGTTTTCCTCCATAGGATAAGGGTACATTTCTAATTCTATGACAAATAGGGATAGGACTTTCTATGAGGTTGATGCAATGTTGGAATCCCCGATATTCTCCTAATTGATTACTGAACACCATAGGGAATGATGTTTATAATTTTTGAATACATTCCGAATTATCATTACCTCCTCGTAAGTCTTCCTCGCCACATGATTTACATAGTGAGCTTTAGCTCCACAACAGAACCCTCCAAAGCAAAAGAAAAAACCTCCCACCCCCTCCCAACATGGCCGACCAGTCCCACCTAAGCATGAGCGAATTTTGCGGATCTCGCGTTCGCGAATTTGCGGATTTTTGAACTCGCAATCCGCAAAATCCGCGAATTCTTGCGAATTTGCGGATTTTTTTTTTTTTTGTGTTCGCAAGGATTTCTGCCAGTTCGCGAGGGTTTCGTACCAGTTCGCAATTGCGAACTTACATTTCGTCGCGCAACGGTCGCGAATTATGTTGTTTCTACGTCTGGTTCATCATCACAGGTTCCCAGCACCCTCTGTTTCACCACTGCAACCCTCTGTTACATCAATGCCACCCTCTGGTTCATCATTACTGTAGATTATGGGGGGGAAAAGCAAGCACACCATCCCTGCTTCAACTCAGATGAATTAATTTGGGGTTAGTTTATTAATGTGTCACTGTTTTAAAATTCCAGTCTGGCACCTGCTTCCTTATCTGTAATTTTGCTTTCTGTTGCAGTGCATTTTTTTTCCCCAGGACCTTCTTTGTGGCCTACTTGTAGCTATTGTATGAGCCTGCTGTGAGGGTCAGAGCAGGGTCATACAATTGTTGCAACTAGCAACTGAATTCTGGAGGGGCCCCAGTCAGGAAGCACTACCGGGAATTGTTACTAATGATGAGTTTGAACTCTTGCCCCTGCCGAGTGCTTTCACTTTTGAAAAACTCGTTTTTCTGCAATTTCGCGGGGTTCGCGGGGTGCGAACACGCGCAAGATCGGATTCGGAAGCCGCAAATTCGTGCGAATATGCAATTTGTTTTTTTTGCGGCGTGTTAGTTGGCAAGGTTTTGTGCGTTTTTGCGAGCCGCTCGTAGCGCAAGACGCAAAGTTACCCTCGCGGTCGTTCAAGGGCGCAGCCATCTTGTTTGCCTGACGTATTTCCGTTTCCGGGCGCGAAGTGTAATCTCGCAAAGTCCGCGGTTTGCCAGTACAGTCTCGCGCGTGTTCGCAAGGAAAATCTCGCGCGAACTTACCCGCGCGGTCGTGAACGGGCGCGGCCATCTTGTTTCTCATTCATTGCTATGGTTCTGGGCATGGTCTTTGTATCCTCTGTCAATCTCTGCCATCCTTTGCTTGTTTGAAGTTTTTTTTTATCTATTTTACTTATTATCTATCCCTCTATTTTTCTAGCCCTATATTTTTGTGTTTACTGCTACTTTTGGTTAATTTTAAACTACTTTTGTAAACTCTTTTCTTTTCTTCTCTTCCCTATTCTATTTTCTTTATTCCTTTCCGCCCAGACCATGGTGAAGGGAGCCGGGAAGCATCCCGAGAAGGGGAAGGGTCCCGCACCCCGTGTCCGGCTCCCGTGCGGGCGTTTGAGGGGGGAGCTAGTGATGCCACGGGAGATCTTTACCCCGGAGGAGGTGGCCCAACTCATTTTTTATGTTCAGCGCCGCCTCCCCAGGACCATCATGGGAGGCGGCAAGATCAGTGCCGGGTACGGGGCCCGGGAGCGCCGGAAGCGGTGGGAGAAGGTGTGCCAGGCCATTTACCACCACTCTCGGGTCTGGCGCACCTACAACCAGGCCACCCACCGCTGGACGGATGTCCTGACCCGTGAGCGAGATCTGCTCGACCTCCTTGGCCTTGAGATCCCCGGGCTTGGTGAGTAGTAGTAGCTATGTCTTTACTACTATGTTTTCTCCTGCTGTGTTATTATATTGCAAATTTTTGTTTTTTACCAAGAGCAATAATGCTGCTCATTACATTGTAGGTACATTTTATTTCAAAATCTTCTGTGCATTTCAGGTACACTGCTCTCCTTCTCAGTAGTGTTGCTACTATGCTTATTTGTTTTAGATTTTGTGTTCATTTCATTGGCCTGTGAAATTATGTATGAGTGTAGTTGAAAGAACTGCGCAATGCTACACACTAAGGTTCAGATTTTTAATTACCGGCGCATCCCTGCAAAGTTGCAGGGATGCGCCAGTAATTGTGCGTCACGCCACCATCACCCATGGTGCGCCGTATTACAATGCGGCGCGCCATGGGCCCAAAACGTCACCAAAGCGTTACGCATCTGTGCCGTAAAGGTGGCGCATTGCTGGAGTTGCGTCGCAACGATGGTGCAGCTCCATCAATTCTCTGGGGTGCCCTATCTCCCCAATGCTGCGTCAAGCCGTACGTCTGCTTCAAGCAGGCGCAGGGTTTGAGTCACGCATCATTGTCCTCAAAGTGACTGATTGAAATCTTGTAGATTTCCCTCAGCCACTTTTAGGATGCGTTCCTGCGCAGGAACGCCCTCCCTTGCGCCGGAACACCCCTATTGGCGCAGGGCTTTACAACGTGATGCATCTCCCAGATGCGTCACGTTGTTAATATACGCCGCACCATTGCGCCTCTTTTGTGCTGTCGCTGCGTCACAAAAGTCACGCAACAATGGAGCAAAAGAGCCGCAAGGGCCTTATAAATCAGCCCCTACAGACTCAAGTCCAGTCCTTCCTTTGTACACATGGCGATAAGAAGAAATAGTGGTGGTGGATTAATAGTTTGAGTATTTTAATGACTGGTGAATGTAGTAGGAAACTTTAGTGTTGTCGCTGATCTTCAATCACGATGGACTTTGGCTGTCACTTTGCGTGCTGCGGACTGCTGCCTGCCAATCCTAGGCAAACCTTTTTAGTACTTTGTTTAGTGAGTTACATAGGGTAGTTTCCAATTCGACGGTCCGCAAATCAAGCAATACTAAAGTAATGACGTAGTCGACCACATGAGATTGGTCAATAATATATCCCGTGGAGTCGTTCCCTATTTGCTATTTCGCAAAAATATTTTGTTACTTTGTTAGTTCTTTTTTAAATGTTTGATTTGGTTGAGAAATAAATATCATCCATGTTTTCTGTTTTTCTTTCTTTCATGTTGTACATCAGCTTCCCCCAGGGGCAAGAGGAGGACACAGGAGGAGGAGGAGGAGGGTGCTGTTGTCGATGCAGGCCAGGACCGGGCAGTCGAGGGCTCCTTTGCTGGCCCCAGTAAGTTTTAATTTTAATATAGAGTACTTATTTTTTCCTAGCGTTCCTCATTCGATTTTTTCTAAATCGTCTTTGATCTTCTTGTAGACAGGATCTAAATTCTTATCCCTATGACTCCGTGTGGTATTACTAGATTATTCTTATTAGTCTGTCTGTGTAGCTAACTAAGATTGCACATTTGGCATTTCCATTGGACTCCCATTCTAGTCAGCAATAGCTCTATGCACTGAGTGTAGTCCTCTGGGATTGTCCATAATGTCTTTTCAAGTATTCTAAATGTTTATGCTTTGACCATTGCCAACAATAAAAAGGTGAATGACCACCACCAAGAAATAATAAGATACTACTTTACTTTTGGTTTGGATAGGACAATCCATTCTACTACTGTTGCAGGGACAAATCTGCACAAACAGAACTATGGACACTAAATAATGCATCGCTTAGCTTATCAATTATAATAGGTGCTGTAACTGTTAGACTTTCCACATACCTCAGTGATAACAGACTTTGTAGTTGAACCCCCAATCTCCTTACTGACTAGATAGTGTGGCAGAGTCATTTCGCTCCCAAAGTCACCGATGGCAGAGGCACGGACTCATGCTTGCAAATATTCGAAAACCTTTAGCTCATCCACTCTAGTCTGGAGGACCAAAAACCACAGAGTCTATTTAAGTTTAAAAGCTTTATTAAAAGTAAACACATTTATTAAATTCAAGTTTGTCATAAAAGTGAACGTGTAACTGAAAATGGAAAAGTGCTTAGTGCTGACGATTAATTGGACACATTTCTTGTGGTCGAGCCGAGCTCTCACCTGGTTTGAACTTGATTCTGCTCGTGTTCTTAGAAGTCAAGGTTCTGTCTGTTAGGAGAAAAAGTGGTGCGTGTTAAAAAGTAAAAAGCAAACATTCATCAGTTGTGCCAAAAAGTGCAGCAAGACAACAGCCTTCCCTGGAAAAAGGGACATTTTTACTCTAGAGTACACAGTCAAAAATTATTAAATTGTACACTTTTTTTCACATTTCTTTCTTCCTCCTAGACCAAATATTATATAGTAGTGAGTGGTGTATTCTAACATTATTAAATGTACTTTGTAGGTGGAACATCTGGAGACGGGGCCAGCGCGGAGGTGGTGGCATTGGACGAGGAGGACAACTCTGGGGAGGAGGCGGTGCAAGTGCCGGAAAAGGACATGCCTGTGAGGGTTCACACGGTGGTGGCGGGCAGAGGTAAGCTATACATTCCTTAGTCATTGAGATTGAAGACTGCAGAGTGTGCTTTCTGCACGGGTGTATTATAAAAAAAGCAGGTAGTAGCCTCCTCTAAATGTACTTCGACTTAGCTGTGAAGTTTTTGGCGAGAAGAATCCCAATCAGATCTGAGGTGAACTTGATGGATGGGATGAACGAAAAGCGAAAGAAGGGTGTAAGTAAGTGTGGAAGCACGAGAAATGTAATGATGACTGGCAAAGAAGAATGATATGTGTTTGCTTGGTCCCCGAGGTGGCTGGGAAGGTAAGAAAATGGTATGGTGCATGGCTGGGTGAATGATGAAGCAAGGATGGGTGGAAGGAGAACAGCCTGGGTGGGTGAGACAGAAACTGTATGTCTGCAATATACTTTGAATGGATGGATGCCTGGATCATTCATGGTACTATCTGACTCTTAGATAGCATATGTGAATCTAGAGAGAGTAGACGGTCACTGGATGAACTAAGTGTTACTTTGAAGAGCATGTAACACCGCACCCGCACGTCCGTTCCAGTGTAGGAAAGGCAAGGAAAAGAAGTTGTAACGTTGTCCAAAGACTACCATGAATAGTAGCAGTAGTTTGTATTGCAACTGCAAGCACAGCATATATCCAGTTATTACGGTGGGCACTCCCTACCTCCCTTAATAACTTTAGTTTAGTAGTAGTACGTCATTCATGTGTGGGGGTATCACTGTTCACTCAATAATAAGCAAAGCACCTAAAGTCATCCCATATGTCATCAAATACATCCCATGTGAAGTGATAGATAATCAGATAATTTAGCTTCTTCATTTTCCTTTTCTAATACTCATTTGCACTGTAGGGTGAAAGCTAAATTAATTAAGCAGTAGCCCTTTTAACAGAGTATTCTCAGTGCCACCCGTAATAGAAAAGTAAGAGCTTCACCACCTGCATGTACTGGACCGGTACAGTAACGCAAGTCTGTCTCACTCACCATGGTGTGCGTCTGTTTTTCTCGGGTGCAAGTTCACTGCGCTGGCATTATGCCGGCTTGCATAAGATAACGTACCAATTTTCCTAAACAAGAGAGAAGAAGAAGAATAAGAGTGGTGTACTGTCATAGTCGACTGTAATAGAAGTCCATAGTGCTCGTAGAATTTGTTCCTTAAACTCCCACTAATGTTAGAGCAAGGATGAAGAAGTCGGAGGTTACATAGATACTGTCCTCAATAGTTATGCACTGTGCTTTCAATTTGCTACTTGTACTGTGACAACTTTCTGCTCAATCATTTTGTGTTAATCTTAAGGAGCATTGGTTACAGACTATGTCTTTCTTTTTTCATGTAGTTGCTCCTTCCAAATCCAAGACACCATCAAGGAGGAAGGAGCAGGCTCGAATGGCCCGGCAACGGAGGCTGGATGCCACTGTTGCTGAATATCGGCGGCTGGTGGCCCTGGAGGAGGAGGAGACGCAGTCTGGAACAACAACAACGTCCACTGGGACAGCTGCCTCCTCCTCCGTGCGGGCTGCCAGCCAGCGCAGTGCTCCAGCGGTACGGAGCCGGGCTACCAAAGCCAAACGCCACCGCCCAGCAGCAAAGAAAGCAGCTGCCCCTCACAGGATTTGCAAGGCACACCGGCGCCGCTTATCCCTCAGACTGTCCTACCTGGAGCAGGAGGTCCATAATTATAAGAACGTGGTGGAGGGCCTCCGCTTCGAACTTGCCACCCTCCGCAAGGAGCATGATGCCCTGGCTGCTAATTCCAACAGCACCCTGCCATAGTGTCCCTTGCCCCTTTTTTAGAGACTTTTGGGGGGTGGGAATTGGGAGTTGTGATTTTTGGGGACTTTTGAAGGACAATCGTTGGGGTTAGGGAGGGTCTTGCGGGAGATTCTTTTGTTAGGGCTATAAAAATATACTTTTTGAAACTTTATCTGACCATACCTGTTTTTTACTGCTTTTGAGTCTGGTGGGTGGGGGTTTAACATAACAGTAAGTTTGTTTTCCTGAATAGTCCTAGGACTTTAGTAGTACTACCGTCAATCAAATCTCTCGTCTCTCCTAATACTCCATTATACTACCTCCAACCAAACGCCTATCTTACCTGTAATTTCTGTTTGCAAGTAGGGCTAGGCCCAGGGCTGGCTCCACGGGAAACAGCAAATAAGGTTGGCAATCCTGGGCGGATAAAATTTCCTCATAGCGGTGGTACTAGTGGTGTGACACAGTGGCAGTTGCTTGCCTATGAAAAAAAGAAAATGAAATCTGGTTTGTCCTCCTGAGCAATACAAAGGTACAATACAGAATATAGCAGGTGACAGAAGTACACTAGAACAGTGCCACGTTGTAGCCTAACAAATGTTAAAGTATAACTAATTCGGTTGAAGTTCTTTGACATTAGCCATGGGTCTTTGTCAAGCAGAGTAAGAATATATCCTCGGATTTCTTCACCAGCCTGTTGCTATCACCTTATCCTCCCCAGCAAGTGTGTGGATTTATTGCTGTAATTTAGTCACACATCAATCAAAACCACACAGCCCGGGGGAAGAGGGTTAGGGTTTGAAAAATGGATGGGTACGGGGGTTTTTGGGAAAGGTTTTGGGAGACAAGAAAAAGTAGCACAGCATGGACGAACAATTGTGAACATAAACAAATCTTTGGGTACAAACCTATCCATCAATCTTTGAAAGTGCATACACTACTGTAACTGCATGCATGTCAGTTAAAAGTAATTAGTACTTTCGACAACTGTGGAAGAAAGAATGCGACAGTACAGGGCGTGGGTGGAAATATTGATAACTATATTCAACATAAGGTCTCTGTAGCCAGATACCTGAGAGCCTTGCTGGTCACTATAAATCCATTCACAACAACACTCAATGGGGTTGGTCTGGAAGGTGTCAGGTTTACTCCCCGTGATCCAGTCGATGCAAATATGGTTCCACTTCCAAATGTCACCAACACCCAGAAGTGTAAACACAGGGTGTTCGAGGCATTAGGCGGGGGAGAAAAATAACAAACTAAAATAAAAAATGTGGGATGGGTAAAGGTAGGGTCAGCAGGGAAAGGATACCTGTAACAGAAGACAAGACAGGCATCAGTGAAGTGCTGTCCTAACATACAAGGGTACTCTCATATAGTCTCACTAAATAGTCTGCAAGTCTCCCGCCTACTCATGGGAAATGTAGTTTCATAGTACGGTAGGCGCTTAGGGGCTGCGTAACCTGACAGAAGGTATAGTAGATAGAAAAGGAGAAATTGCTTTTTTTCTAGGTGTCCCCTCACTCACCAGGGTTGCCCCTTGGTGACATGCTTCATCATTGGGGCCATCCCAGTCCTCTACGGCCTGGGGCGTGCTGCGACTTGCGAATTACGTAGGAGCACTTACAAATGACTATGTGTGGTGCAGATGTGATAGTGGAGTGGACTAAGTGATGTGTTAAGGGATCAATGTAGAAGCAGAGAGAGAGCCAAGAAATGCAGTCACAGTCAGAGAAAAAGGCAAGGGATACTGTATCTATGTGGTTGTAGTGGTCCTGTTGGAAGTGGTAAGTAAGTTGCCCGCAGAAAAAAAATCCTCCTATTAGCGGCACTCCTCCATTGCAGCCGACGCTTCGTCCATCGATGTTGGTCACCAGAAGACACCCTGTCCACTGCCTGCCTGATGCTGAATTGTGGCTCGCTACTGTGAAGCCTGACTCCATCCTTTTTTCCCCATTGCAGAGACTGAAACCCGGCCTGTAATTATTCTACGAAAAACAGGAAGTGATATAATATTACAACACCACTGATAAATAAATATAAGGTATGTAGGCTGTGGAGTGCAAAAAGTCACAATTTGTTTTTCCTAGTAGACAGTACAATGTTTTTGAAAGTGCGTACTCTGAGTCACCTTTTGAAGGATAAATAAGTATGGGCAAATTAATGTATCGGATCTTGCCCCTCAAGCTAGGTGTACTGTAAACTGTGTTTTAGAACAAAATTAGATCTTCCTAGCAGTGCTCCCACCCAGACCCTTACTAAAGCCAGTCGCAAAAATGTAGAAGACCCCCAATCAAATCTCAAAAAACGAGGCCTAGCAGAAAACTGGTGACAAAACTTACTTTGAAAGTAAAAGTAGGCCGAAGTACCCTAATTACCCATTACCCACCGTGGATTGCATTCAAACCACTTGCAAGCAACCAAGCAAAAGTAGCCATAGCCAGCATCGCTCCAAGACTCGAAATCCCCCCCACTCAAACACATGCAATAGAAATACTGCTAACCCTAACGAACCCTAAGTTAAGAATAGTGGCAAAGGCTTTCTTTAACTATGCCAAATCCCCCCTTTCCCACCATGGATTTTCTTCAAATGACTTGCAACCAAAATTACACATTCTCACGAGTGCTCTAAGACCCCAGAACTCAGTTTGAAAAATCTAGAACACCCCGAAACACATGCAATCCTGCTGCTAGGGCTAACCCTAACGAACCCTAAGTTACAAAAAGTGCCAAAACTAAAGGCTTTTCCGCGCGGATTTTGTCCCAACCACTTCTACCCGGTATTAGACCTTCCCAGGAATGCCCCAAGACCCGGCAACCCACCCGCCAAGAAGCGTAACACCCCCAAACAGGCCAAAAGCAAAATCTCATACTTGCAATATTTCTGGGCCTTCGGTCCAAACGCGCTGCGTAGCTAGGCCATAAGTCGGGGTTGGCACGACGGATTTCCTGAAAAGCAAATGCAATCAAGATTAGAGTGTTCCAGCAGTGCTCCCAGACCACGAAACTCACCCGCAAACAGACGGAACCCCCCCGAAGAGCACCTCAAAGGCAAGCAAGTCATCAAAAACACAAAAAAAATTCCGCCTGGGATTTGGTCCAAAACACTTTTATCCGGTATTAGAGCTTCCCAGCAATGGCCCCAGAGCCGTCAACCCAGGAGAAAACGAGTAGAAGACCCCCAAACAGCCAAAGAGCAAAAGTACAAAAATGGGGACTTAGTCACTTTTTCACAAATTTCCCAAATCACTCCGCGCGCGCTCTGCAGCTAGGCCCTAAGTCCCCTCAGCCACCATGGATTTGCTTCAAACCTCTTGCAAAGTAAAGTATATATAGCCAGCAGTGCTCCCACACCACGAAACTCACCCACAAACACCAGGAAGCCCCCCAAACAGGCCCCCGAAAACGCTACATAGAGCAAAATGTCAGAAATAGCCCAAAAAAAAATCGGCCTGGATTTTGTCCCAACCACTTCTACCCGGTATTAGACCTTCCCAGGAATGCCCCAAGACCCGGCAACCCACCCGCCAAGAAGCATAACACCCCCAAACAGGCCAAAAGCAAAATCTCATACTTGCAATATTTCTGGGCCTTCGGTCCAAACGCGCTGCGTAGCTAGGCCATAAGTCGGGGTTGGCACGACGGATTTCCTGAAAAGCAAATGCAATCAAGATTAGAGTGTCCCAGCAGTGCTCCCAGACCACGAAACTCACCCGCAAACACCAGGAAGCCCCCCAAACAGGCCCCCGAAAACGCTACATAGAGCAAAATGTCAGAAATAGCCCAAAAAAAATCGGCCTGGATTTTGTCCCAACCACTTCTACCCGGTATTAGACCTTCCCAGGAATGCCCCAAGACCCGGCAACCCACCCGCCAAGAAGCATAACACCCCCAAACAGGCCAAAAGCAAAATCTCATACTTGCAATATTTCTGGGCCTTCGGTCCAAACGCGCTGCGTAGCTAGGCCATAAGTCGGGGTTGGCACGACGGATTTCCTGAAAAGCAAATGCAATCAAGATTAGAGTGTCCCAGCAGTGCTCCCAGACCACGAAACTCACCCGCAAACACCAGGAAGCCCCCCAAACAGGCCCCCGAAAACGCTACATAGAGCAAAATGTCAGAAATAGCCCAAAAAAAAATCGGCCTGGATTTTGTCCCAACCACTTCTACCCGGTATTAGACCTTCCCAGGAATGCCCCAAGACCCGGCAACCCACCCGCCAAGAAGCATAACACCCCCAAACAGGCCAAAAGCAAAATCTCATACTTGCAATATTTCTGGGCCTTCGGTCCAAACGCGCTGCGTAGCTAGGCCATAAGTCGGGGTTGGCACGACGGATTTCCTGACAAGCAAATGCAATCAAGATTAGAGTGTCCCAGCAGTGCTCCCAGACCACGAAACTCACCCGCAAACACCAGGAAGCCCCCCAAACAGGCCCCCGAAAACGCTACATAGAGCAAAATGTCAGAAATAGCCCAAAAAAAAATCGGCCTGGATTTTGTCCCAACCACTTCTACCCGGTATTAGACCTTCCCAGGAATGCCCCAAGACCCGGCAACCCACCCGCCAAGAAGCATAACACCCCCAAACAGGCCAAAAGCAAAATCTCATACTTGCAATATTTCTGGGCCTTCGGTCCAAACGCGCTGCGTAGCTAGGCCATAAGTCGGGGTTGGCACGACGGATTTCCTGACAAGCAAATGCAATCAAGATTAGAGTGTCCCAGCAGTGCTCCCAGACCACGAAACTCACCCACAAACACCAGGAAGCCCCCCAAACAGGCCCCCGAAAACGCTACATAGAGCAAAATGTCAGAAATAGCCCAAAAAAAAATCGGCCTGGATTTTGTCCCAACCACTTCTACCCGGTATTAGACCTTCCCAGGAATGCCCCAAGACCCGGCAACCCACCCGCCAAGAAGCATAACACCCCCAAACAGGCCAAAAGCAAAATCTCATACTTGCAATATTTCTGGGCCTTCGGTCCAAACGCGCTGCGTAGCTAGGCCATAAGTCGGGGTTGGCACGACGGATTTCCTGAAAAGCAAATGCAATCAAGATTAGAGTGTCCCAGCAATGCTCTCAGACCACGAAACTCACCCACAAACAGACGGAACCCCCCCTAAGAGCACCTCAAAGGCAAGCAAGTCATCAAAAACACAAAAAATTTTCCGCCTCGGATTTGGCACAAGCCACTTTTAGTGCTTCCCAGCAATGGCCCCAGACCCGTCAACTCACCTGCAAAGAGGTAGAACAACACCCCCACAAGTGCTGAGTCTTTCTTCATTGGGCGTAAACCAGCCCTCTGCTTTGATGGAAATAGGAGTCTGGAGGAGGAGGATAGAGGAGCATGTTCTTCTGAACTTGTGAACCTGAGGAATGCAGACTGCGGCACCTTCTAATAAATTAGCAAACAAGTGAAGACAGTTCTGCTGATGGGCTTGTTTTTGTGATTATCTGATTAAAGTTTGAATTATATTAACTGTGCACAACAAAGAAAGACAGACACACAGGAATAAAAGTGAATAAGGATGAAAAAGAAAGTTATTGATTCGTTGTCTCATTTTCAGGGCTCGAAGTCGGTATCACGGTCCAGGAATAAGAATAAGGCTTCGTCATCATACTCTGCGAATTCAGCCAGGGTGAGGTCAGTCACAGTGCCACCTGACAGAGTAGAAATTCCCTCATCTATGGTGCTGGCCACCTCCTCTTCATCCGGCACGCTCTCTCGTACTCTTATATCTGGTGGTATGAGGTGCTGATTCATCTTGATCATTGTTAACCTCTCCACATTTTTGGGCGAGAGGCGGCTCCGTTTGGGAGTTACAATCCCACCAGCCGCACTGAAAACCCGTTCAGAAGACACACTTGCGAGTGGGCAAGACAAGTAGTTTAAAGCCAGGTTGGTGAGCTGTGGCCACAATTCTTTTTTCCCATGCCAATACGCCAATGGGTCAGAATTAACATAGACCTCTGTGGAGTCATTCAGATAGTCCTTCACCATCGACTCAAGGTCCTCCTCCAAGGTTCCTCCACTTTGCGTAGCTCTTGCTGTGCCTCTGACCTTTTGAGAACCAAACCCACGCAGAGCTAGCCAATCCTCTTCAGCCTCCAATGTTTCTGTTGTCTTTCGTGCAGATGATCCGGTTGCCGGTGTCTTTAACGGCTGAGAGGTCACTTGTGCCACAGCCACAGGTGCAGAAGTGGATTGTTTTGACTGGGGATGGCCTGCTGATGTACTTCCATTTCCTTCAATTTCCAGCCGTTCTGTTTCAAACTTCTTGGCTGACAAGGCTAGCCAACGTTTGTACTTTGTAACATCTTCATCAGCAAAAGGAAAGAATGCTCTGCCTGCCAGCGCCTTTTTGTAGCGTGGATCCAGAATAGTAGCACAAATGTAATGCTGTTCTGAGTGGATCTTTTGAAGACGTTCATCACCTTGTAGGAGCTCTAATAATTTCTCAGCCAGAAGCAAAGAGTCTTTCTTTTTGTCATCTTTTCGAAACACAGAACACACCTCCTTCAGTTGGTCCTCCAGCATGTACAACAATGGGATAGCTTTTCCCAAATTAGAGTCCTCCTTGCTGACTGCACGTGTGAAGACCTCAAAAGGACGAAGCATGCGTGTTAGGCTTTCAACTATGTTCCATTGCGGCCCACCCATCCTCAGCTCCTCTATACCCTCTTTCAAGAAATATTGATCGAGTTGCGTATACTGCTCATACAGACGCTCAAGCATGTAGAAGGTTGAGTTCCAACGTGTTACCACCTCCTGGATGAGTGCTTTCACTGGCATTTGACATTGATATAGCATGCTCCTCAGCTGCTTGCGGGCCTTAAAAGAATGCCTGAAATGCTTGCAAATTTTTCGGCAGTTCTCCAATACACTGTACGCTGCACTGCGTTTATTACCCAAGAATTTTTGGACAACCAGGTTTATACAGTGCGCCAAACACGGCACTCTGAAATAGTAACCGTCCCTCATGGCCTTAACTATATTGGAGCCATTGTCCGTGGAAACATAACCAACCTTGCGTTTTAGTGGGGACAGACAGTTAAGGACCTTTGTGTTAAAGACATCCAAAATGTTTTCTGCTGTGTGACGTTTCTCCAAACCAAACATGGCTAGTGTTGCATGTTTCCGAGCACCTTTAAAAACAATGTTAGTGTCAACACCTGAGTTTAGCTTTGCTTTAGCCCCTGAAAAAGAGACCCAGTGTGCAGTGATGCACATGTAATCAGCGCCTGCGCCACTGGTCCACATGTCTGTTGTCAGATGTATAGTGTGAACAGCACTCTTCTGCAAAGCTGCCCCAATCACCTTCAGAACATCTTCATGTAGTGCTGGAACCGCAACTCGGGCAAAATAGAACCGGCTAGGAATCTTCCATTTAGGGCAGAGCGCTGTCACTAATTCTAGAAAACCAACCCCTTCTACAAAAGAAAAAGGGAGAAGGTCCAGAGCTAGCATTTTAGCCAGCTTAGTGTTATACAGACGGGTCATTGGGTGGTTGCGTTCATATTGCGCTTCTGTAAACAACATCTTTTTAATGTTGCCCTGGACCAATGATTTACGGGATGATGATGATCTCTTCGACCCAGTTACGCTCGCTGATGAACTTTTCCGCATTGATGTCTCACTCTCTCCCACACTCTTAGTGTGGCTCCCATGGGGTGTGCTGCTGACATGGGAACTGGGTGTAAGTGAAGTGTTTGAATCGTCTTCTTCTACCTCCTCGTCATCAGCAGATGACAAATCAACGTTTTCATTACGTGCAATTCCGGCTTTCTTGACCGCCTCTAGGTGCGGAAACCATTCGACAGCGTGCCTTCTCTCAAGATGACCTCTCTGGCCTCCGGTACCATAGTTAGAACCAAGCTTACCACGACTAAATCGAAGCTTACAAAGGCTACAAATGGCTACGTTTTCCTTTTTTGGGCAAACACTAAAGAAGTCCCAAACTGGAGACTTGAAATGTCTTCGGGGGCCGGAGGAGGCGGCGATACTGGTGGTGGTGGTCCTGCTGCTAATGACAGATGAAGTGGAGGATGTGGATTGCCGAACTTCAGTACGTTTTGCACTTTCACCACCACGAATTGAGGTCGAGGACGAGGTGGGTACCTTCTTGCGAAGAAATATGGAAGCGGTAGGTTTTGGTGTACTACTTAACTCCAAATCTAATGATTCCATTTCCATTGCCTCCTCGCCGACATCATCATCACGCTCAGCAGCTTCTCGGGATAGGGTCAAAATGTCTCTTTGCTGCATGCCCGGTGGGGCTGCAGTGACCTTTGTGATGACTGGCTCGTCGTCATCGTGAGAGGCTTCATCACCAGCAGTATCTGTCACTTCTTGTTGAGCCTCATCACACTCCATAGGTTTGAGTTTTTGGACGACCTTCCTTTTACGCTTAGGAGGTACCGGTGTCAGATCATGGTGTGCCTCTGCCTCACTGTCAGACCGCAGTTGTGGTTCCCAAGACAGATCACTTGCACCAGAACGAGGTGGGCTTGAAGAAGATGTAGACACCCCCCTTGATCTTTTCCTTGCTAGGGATGTGGAAGACAATGAATGATCATCAGGAGGAGTGGCTTCCAATGATACCTCAGCTTCATTGTCGATTTCCAAATGTGCCCCTACTTCGGGAGGAACAACTATTGTGGGCACTTGTGAACGTCCATGCACCTTTGCTTGCGCATCTCCTTTTGCTGCCTCTCCTTCCACATGTACTTGGGCGTGTACTTGCACATGGTGTTGTTGTTGCGGCTGTGGTTGTTCAACACTTGTCAGATGAGTTACAACAACCTGTGTTGATTCAGGGACATTGCTGCTACTTTCTTGCGATGAGCCAACATCACTGGTCGATGGTGATTGGAGAAGTACACTGACTGCCTCTGAAGCACTCAAGGGCTTTGACTTAAGTTGGCGTGGTGGTGGAGGCACTGAACCCAATGGAGCAGGGGTGCTGCTCTCAGGTTGGTCCCCAGCAGATCCTGCTGCTGCAGGCGTACTTTTTTTTTTGCTCCCAAAAAAAGTGGCGGGTGGCACACCAGCCTCCTTGGTAACTTGCTTCTTCTGCTCCTTACTAGCAACTTTCTTGCTAGAGGAGCTACGGAGAACTTTCTTTGGGGCCATCTTCTTCAGAGCAGGTCAGACAGCAGGCCGCAGTTGCACGAATTGTAGAGTTGTCTGAGGCCAGACGTGACGTCGCGTGACGTTATGCTGCACACACACACCGCTGCAGGACTTCTTCCTGGCACTGGTGGTTCTCTTGAGTCTTGTGCACCTAAAAAAAATGGAAGACAGAGGAACATCAGTTCAGTTATAGAGCACAAAAAAATCGAAAAACACTGCAAAATCAGCACAATCCCAATCCATCCATGCCCTCCATAATGTTTAAATTCAAGACAACCCACAGAAAGACTAGGCCCATGCAAGACTCACTACCCCTGGGCATAAATAAAGGTTGAAAAGTAGGCAAAATGGTTGGAGGCCTAACAACAAAGCCTGCATTCAAAATGGCCACTTGCCTGCCAGCACATGGCCAGTGCCTGTAGCTGCACTCAAAATGGCCACCAGCCACATGGCATGTCCCTCCCCATGAACACCCCCAAAAATCGAAAAACACTGCAAAATCAGCACAATCCTATTCCATCCATGGCCTCCATGATGTTTAAATTCAAGACAGCCCACAGAAAGACTAGGCCCATGCTAGACTCAAATACCCCTGGTGAAAAGGCCACAAGTACAGGCCCAAAAATCGAAAAACACTGCAAAATCAGCACAATCCTATTCCATCCATGGCCTCCATGATGTTTAAATTCAAGACAGCCCACAGAAAGACTAGGCCCATGCTAGACTGAAATACCCCTGGTGAAAAGGCCACAAGTACAGGCCCAAAAATCGAAAAACACTGCAAAATCAGCACAATCCCATTCAATCCATGGCCTCCATGATGTTTAAATTCAAGACAACCCACAGAAATACTAGGCCCATGCAAGACTCACTACCCCTGGGCATAAATAAAGGTTGAAAAGTAGGCAAAATGGTTGGAGGCCTAACAACAAAGCCTGCATTCAAAATGGCCACTTGCCTGCCAGCACATGGCCAGTGCCTGTAGCTGCACTCAAAATGGCCACCAGCCACATGGCATGTCCCTCCCCATGAACACCCCCAAAAATCGAAAAACACTGCAAAATCAGCACAATCCCATTCCATCCATGGCCTCCATGATGTTTAAATTCAAGACAGCCCACAGAAAGACTAGGCCCATGCTAGACTCAAATACCCCTGGTGAAAAGGCCACAAGTACAGGCCCAAAAATCGAAAAACACTGCAAAATCAGCACAATCCTATTCCATCCATGGCCTCCATGATGTTTAAATTCAAGACAGCCCACAGAAAGACTAGGCCCATGCTAGACTCAAATACCCCTGGTGAAAAGGCCACAAGTACAGGCCCAAAAATCGAAAAACACTGCAAAATCAGCAAATCCTATTCCATCCATGGCCTCCATGATGTTTAAATTCAAGACAGCCCACAGAAAGACTAGGCCCATGCTAGACTGAAATACCCCTGGTGAAAAGGCCACAAGTACAGGCCCAAAAATCGAAAAACACTGCAAAATCAGCACAATCCCATTCAATCCATGGCCTCCATGATGTTTAAATTCAAGACAACCCACAGAAATACTAGGCCCATGCAAGACTCACTACCCCTGGGCATAAATAAAGGTTGAAAAGTAGGCAAAATGGTTGGAGGCCTAACAACAAAGCCTGCATTCAAAATGGCCACTTGCCTGCCAGCACATGGCCAGTGCCTGTAGCTGCACTCAAAATGGCCACCAGCCACATGGCATGTCCCTCCCCATGAACACCCCCAAAAATCGAAAAACACTGCAAAATCAGCACAATCCCATTCAATCCATGGCCTCCATGATGTTTAAATTCAAGACAACCCACAGAAAGACTAGGCCCATGCTAGACTCAAATACCCCTGGTGAAAAGGCCACAAGTACAGGCCCAAAAATCGAAAAACACTGCAAAATCCGCACAATCCTATTCCATCCATGGCCTCCATGATGTTTAAATTCAAGACAGCCCACAGAAAGACTAGGCCCATGCTAGACTCAAATACCCCTGGTGAAAAGGCCACAAGTACAGGCCCAAAAATCGAAAAACACTGCAAAATCAGCACAATCCCATTCCATCCATGGCCTCCATGATGTTTAAATTCAAGACAGCCCACAGAAAGACTAGGCCCATGCACCACTCACTACCCCTGGTCAAGGCCCCAACAACAGGTCAAAAATCGAAAAACACAAAATTTTACACAAAAAAAAAATCGAAAAACACAGAAAAATCAGCACAATCCCAATTCATCTATGGCCTCCATGATGTTTAAGTTCAAGACAACCACAGTCCACCCACCACTGAGTACCCCTGGGGAAAAGGCCCCAAAACAGCCCAAAAATCGAAAATCCCAAAATTTTAGTTGCAGCAACTGTAATGCCCCAAACAAACTTACTTGTAAAATTTCTAATCCAACAGTGATCCAAAGAAAGTCAAAAAGGCCTCAAATCCAAAGATCCAGCAGCATCCACAAAAAGTAATCCTTCCAGGTCCACATCCGAATGAAAAGTGACCAGGAGATGGACAAAGCACTGGGAGGAGCCTGCTGAACAGGAACAGGAAGTTGAAGACTATGGGGCACTTCCTTCCTCCCACCCCCCTGCCCCCCTCCCCAAAATGGACTCCTCGCTAAAAAAGTGCAGGCAAATGTCAAACTAAGGAGTTATTCACATAAAAATCATCATTTCTAGAAGGTTTATGCTGCTTGCTGGTGGATTTCTTGTGCAGAATTGCAAATTTATATTTTCGCTCGCCGCATCTCAAATCTCGCAATTGCGAAGTACCGCGAGACGTGATCTCGCCGTACTCGCGTTGACAAACTATCGCTGGCAAGCCGCGATGACGTAATCGCGCTCGCCAATTCCCGCGGGATCACACAGCAAGATCCAAAATGGCACAGCACTCGCAAACTATCGAAAAAAACAACTCGGCAAACGATGATAAACGCCGCGCGCCGCAAAAATTGTATCACCAACGCCGCGCGCCGCCAAAAAAATCCGCTGCGTGCAAATTTGCGGATTTTGCGGGAAATCCGCAAATCTCGCGGATTGCGGATTTCCCGAAAATCCGCAAAATCCGCGAGCGGAACGGATTTTCCGCCCACGCTTAGTCCCACCTGACCTCTATAAGAGGCGGACCGGCCCCACCAACAGCCTGTTTTTTTTGTTCTGCGCATTCTACTCCAGAGCGCCGTAAGGTAAGACATGGGACCTGCCCTAGCTGGTCCTTGGCTCTTGGGTTGGAGGTCCTGCCCTAGCGGACCCTAGGACCTGGGACCCTGCCCCCTCCCCCTCCTCCGTCCCCCGTCCTAATGGACGGGTGAGGTGCTGCTCTAGCGTACCTGGGCTCTTGGGGGGAAGGGAGGGGGGGCGGCGGAGGGGGGGTTAAGGTGCGCCCTTTTTCCCCTGTACCGACCGTTTGGGGTGACCCTCGCCCGTTTTCTCGGGCTCTGGGACCCATCACTGCCTCTAGGGGGTGGGGAGACGCGGCGCCGGTCGCTGATTGATGCATCCGCCGTGTGTATGTCTCCCCGTGGGGCCGTTCGGCGGTGGCTGGGGATGCCGCGTCTGGCCTGAGCCTGGGGTCTCGCTCGCGGGATTCCGCGCTCCCCGCTCGGGGCTGGTGAAGGAGGCTGCCGCGCGGTGCAGTCTCTGTTGAAAGACGGCCTACGGAGCAGAGGACTCCTGGTTCGCCTCCTGACTGGCAGCTTACCGGTGTACGCCGGGCCGGGGGTTGACTGTCTTCCCACCTCGGCGGTTCCGGGTCTTCCTGGTCGACTCCCCGGGGGCTCCTGAACACCGGCGGGTGAGGCGGATTTCAGCGCTGGACGCTGCCGCCGGACAGGGTGTTTTTCAGCTACGGCACGCGAGTCAGTGCCGTGCCCTGATTGGCCGTGGTCGCGTCCCGCCTTTTGGGGGCGGGGCTTCACGCCAGGTGCAGCGCATGAGTTGAGGACTTGCAGCTGTGTCCTCGGGTGGGTTATTAGGTCCCCTGATCCGGGGGGTCATTGAGTTTCTCCGCTTGCTTTGGTTTGTGGTGTTTTTCTCTGGCGCTATGGAGCAGGAGGATGTCACGGCGGGTCAGGGTCCTGGCCCCTGTTCTGCTTTGCCCATTTCAGCTCAGGCCTTGCAGCTGATGATCCAGTCAGCGGTCGCCGATGCCCTGGCGATACGAGATGCGCAGGGTCCTTCCTCGCCGAAACGGCCACGCAGGGACCCCTCCCCTGTCTCTGATGCGGAGGGGGAGGAGGAGGATCTCCATGGTCGCTACATACAGGGCCAGGAACTGCGTGAGGTCCTGGCGCACATTAAGGATAACTTGGCCTTCCCGCCACCTGCTACGGAGGAGGCGTCCGAGGACTTCTTTGTCCAATATCAGCGCAAGGCGCCGGACTCCCTGCCACTGCATGCCTCCGTCAAGAAGGTCATCGAGGGGGAGTGGCTGGACATTGATAAACAGGCCTTTCCGCGTTATCTTACGAAATGTTACGCGGTGGAGGAGTTCACCAAGGAATTCCCCCCGGCTGTGAAGGTGGACTCACTGGTTGTGGGTCTGTCGTCCCAGGGTTCCATCATTTCGGAAGACGCCTCTCCCTCTGACCCGGTGGACAAACGCGTGGAGGCTGCCGCGAAGCGCTCTTATGCGGCTGCAAATTTCTCCATCCGGGCCTCGGCATATTTATCGTGCACGGTACAGTCTCTGTTAAGAGACTTCCAGTCCTTGGGGGAACTCCTGGATCAAGGGGCTGATGTGGTGCCCACGCTAGCCCTGATGGAACAGCAGACTCGCCTACTATCGGACATTTCCTTTGACACCCTGGGTGCGGCGGCTGCCGCGGGGGGTGCGGCGATTCAGGCCCGGCGACAGATCTGGCTGCAGCATTGGAAGTCGGAAGCGGCCCAGAAGGCTCTGCTCATGAAAATTCCATTTACAGGGGCTAAGCTGTTTGGTCCACCTCTGGAGGCGATGATTAAGAAGTCGGCTGAGGACCGCAAGTTGCTGGCTCCCATCAGGTCATCTGGGCCCCGCTTCCCGGGTCGCGGCCGGGTTTTCCCCTCAGCTTCCAGGGGTAGGGGCGGCGCGCCCTTTCGTGGAAGGGGTCGCGGCCGGGGCGCACCTTACTTTGGAAAATCCCGGTCTCAGCCGGCGGCTGCCGCTTCCTCTGCCGCCCAAAAGTCCTGACTTTCGGCCATCTCCCTCCGGGGTGCTCCCGGTGGGGGGCCGTCTCCGCCACTTCATCCAGGCATGGGAGTCTTCGGTCACGGATCTTTGGGCTCTTCGGATTGTGAGGGAAGGATTATCCATCACCTTCTCCTCCCCTCCTCCGGATTTTTTCCGCGCTACACCTCTTCCTTCCTCCCTGGTCAAGAGACGGGCATTGCTGGCCGGAGTTCAGGACTTGCTGGCCAAACAGGCCATCCGCCCGGTCCCTCTGTCACAGCGGGGCCTGGGCGTCTACTCCATCCTGTTTCTGGTAAGGAAGGTGTCTGGGGATTTCCGCCCTGTGTTGGATTTGAAGGGGTTGAATGCTTATATTCCTCATACTAAGTTCAAAATGATCTCTCTGCAGGAGATTCTGCCTCTTCTGGTACAAGGCGAGGTGGTGGCTTCGCTGGATCTCCTCGACGCCTACCTCCATGTCCCGGTTCATCCATCTTCCCAGTCCTTCCTCAGGTTCTGCGTGGCAGGCTCCCACTATCAGTTCCAGGTACTTCCGTTTGGCTTATCATCTGCCCCGCGGGTTTTTACTAAGATCCTGGCCCCCCTGGTGGGTATTCTGCACCGGGAGGGGATCAGGGTGTTTCCGTACCTGGACGATTGGCTAATTTCTGCCTCTTCTTTTTCCAAGGGGATGCTACACGTCAGAAGGGTCTGCGAGGTCCTGTCCACCCACGGCTTCCTGATCAACGAGCGGAAGTCTCATCTGTTGCCCGCTCAGGACTTGGCATTCATTGGGGGTCGTCTGGACATGGTGCTGGGGAAGGTGTTTTTGCCTCTAGGGCGCCGGGACACTTTGTGGCGGGATCTGGGGTCCCTGCTGGCTCAGGGGTCTGCTCCGGTTCGCCTTTGGTTACGTGTTCAGGGCCTCATGTCGGCGACCATCAATGTGCTCCCCTGGGCTCGCCTCCACCTCTATCCTTTGATCAACCATCTGCTGTCCTTCTGGGACCCCCGCTCAGAGGATTACGAGCTTCTGGTCCCGGTCTCCCCTCGGCTCCGGACGGAGTTGGGGTGGTGGTTGGTGGAGGCTCACCTCTCGGAGGGGCTTCCCTTCTTGGTGTCCCCATCCAGGGTGCTCACGACCGATGCCAGTCTCCTCGGCTGGGGGGCGACCTTGGGCATGGAGTCGATTCAGGGTCGTTGGGCTCCCCTTCAGTCTCGCTGCTCCTCGAACTATCGGGAGTTGAAGGCAGTCCTCCTGGCCTGCCATCATTTTGCTCCGTCACTGCTGGGTCATCATGTCTTGGTGCGGACGGACAACCAAGTGGTGAGATGCTATGTCAACCATCAGGGAGGGTGCAGGGTTCGCTCCCTCTGGTTGCTGACTCAGGAGTTGTGCTCGTGGGCGGAGACATCGGTCCTGTCGCTTCGGGCTGTCTATCTCCCGGGGTCCGACAATGTGGAGGCGGATCGACTAAGTCGGATCTTTCCTGCGCTTCCTTGTCTCTCCCTGTCCCCGAGGGTGTTTCAACGCCTGGTGTCTCGTTTCGGTCTTCCTCTGGTAGATCTGTTTGCGGACGGGGACTCGGCCCTTCTGCCCAAATTCTGCTCTCTCCTCCCGGGTCCGGGGGTATGGCGAGTGGATGCCCTGTCGTTCGCTTGGCCTTCCGGTCTGCTGTACGCATTCCCCCCGTTCCCCCTGATCCCCCGGGTCCTCTGCAAGATTCGCTTGGACAAGGCCAGGGTGCTCCTGGTGGTGCCCGGCTGGGTCCGCCGCCCCTGGTACCCTCTCCTTTGCGATCTGGCGGTTCAGGCCTGCTGGCCAATCCCGGATCTGCCCTTTCCGTTGAGGGGCCCCCCGCTCCCGGAGTCGGTTTTGCGCCGGCTCCATCTGCAGGCCTGGCTCTTGAGCGGGTGACGCCCCTGGCTCGGGGGTGTTCTTCTGGGGTAGTGGATTTGCTGCAGGGCTCCCGCAGGTCTTCCACCTTGTCGTCCTATGCCCGGCACTGGGCTTCTTTCACACGCTGGTGCGGTCTGCGGGGTACTGACCCCGCCACCGTTGTTCCCTTGCGGGTCTTGGATTTCCTGGCTGAGGGGTTTTCCTTGGGCTTGGCCCCTTCTTCCCTGAGGGCCCAGTGGGCGGCCTTGCGGGCCTTCCGCAGTCCGGATTTCGACGGACTGGATCCCCTGGTGGCTCGCTTGCTCCGGAGTTGTTTTCTCCGTCGCCCGCGGTCACTCTGCCTGTCCCCCCCGTGGGATCTGCCTCTCGTGCTGCGGGCGCTTCAGGGTCCTCCTTTTGAACCCCTAGCCTCGGTGGCTTTGCGATTTCTCACCTTCAAGGTGGTTTTCCTGGTTGCCGTGGTGTCTGCTGGGCGGATGGGCGAGCTGGGGTCATTCCTCCGCTCCCCACCCTTCTTGCGGGTGTTGCCGGACCGGTTGCTGCTCCGGCATGACCCACGGTTCCTTCCCAAGGTTCCTTCCCTGGTGAACCGGGCTCGGGAGGTGTCTTTACCTTCTTTCCCCCCCGACATGGATCCCGCCTTAGCTTTGCTGGATGTCCGGCGGGCAGTGTTGGTGTACCTTGAACGCACATCTCCCCTGGCCCGGTGTGATAGCCTGTTCGTAACTTTCGGTCCAGTCCGATCAGGCCACAAGCCCTCTCTCTCCAACTTGAGTCGCTGGCTTAAACAGGCTATCATCCTTTCCTATGCTTCGCTGGGTTCGGGGGTTCCGGCGGGGGTCCAGGGGCGGTCCACGAGGAGTGTCGCTGTGTCCTGGGCCTCCTTCAAGGGTGTCTCCACGGAGGAGATTTGTCGGGCGGCGACGTGGTCGTCCCCCCACATGTTCATGGAACACTATTGCGTTGTCTTGGGTGGGTCTGTCCATGGGGACTTCGCGGGGGCCGTTCTCAGTGCGGGAGCGGTGGCTCCTTGAGGTGTGTTTCTGTTATGTCTAGATTCAGGTTTGCTGTAATTCCTGTTTGCTTTACTTTATGCTGATTAAAACCTTATGTTGGTTTACCTGCATCACCGTGTGGTGTGGTTCTTCTGGTGGTCAATGAAGCCTTGTTGGCTTGGGTATTTGCTCACTATGTAAATCATGTGGCGAGGAAGACTTACGAGGAGGTAATGCCCCGGTTACTTACCGGTAATCTTCATTACTCCGAGTATAGTCTTCCTCGCCACATGAGTTCACTCCCCCCCTCCCTGTCTGGCTATCGGCTTCATTGTTTGCTTGGTAGATCAGGCTGTTGGTGGGGCCGGTCCGCCTCTTATAGAGGTCAGGTGGGACTGGTCGGCCATGTTGGGAGGGGGTGGGTGGTTTTTTCTTTTGCTTTGGAGGGTTCTGTTGTGGAGCTAAAGCTCACTATGTAAATCATGTGGCGAGGAAGACTATACTCGGAGTAATGAAGATTACCGGTAAGTAACCGGGGCATCACCGTTGATGGTGTAAGAACCAATGGCAAACACTTGGTGATTGGCTCTGGGATTTAACCTTATTCCCATGTCCTCCTGGTGTGGCCATCCTAATAATGATTGTCCTTTCCTTGCTACATAGACTTTGCCAAATGTGTGATGTTCTGTGAATTCTAAAGTAGCCCAAAAGTATCTCACCAAATACATTGTGACCAGTGTACCCTCCCGGAGCAATAGCTGAAGCAGTTAAACACTTATCTGGCCAGTTCTTCTTAACAATATCAAGCACACAAATCTACTAGTACATGTATTCTGATACCATCAATATTAACATCACGCAAAGGAAATGTAGTCATCTTTTCATTCCCGCAAATGTTCAGGACAGTGTTAACATTTTCTTCATAATAATCATTCATACATTAGTTGTCTTCATAACCCTGGCTGAGATTCACTCTTTTAGGTGCTGATCGACAAACTCTACTGAAATGCCCTTACTTGCCACATCTAGAACAAATTTTATCAGCTGCCAGACATATTTTTGCATTGCGTAAATGATTACTACAACCACATCTGTAGCATAGGTTGATATTCCTTCTGCAATCTTGTTTTATCCCTTTGTACTTATCTTGTGCATTTCTTTGTATGACATCATTCTTAGGTGAATAGTACTTCCTTGCTTTCTCAGAATTTTTAGACACAATATATACGTCATTTTTCTCAGTACTTCTTATTTCTTGTACAAACGTTTCTGAGTTCTCAATAGCTTTTGCAATGTCAATAGCAGCTTTTAAATACATGTCAGGAGATGTACAAAATCTTTCTTGAAATTAGTTCTTATTAAAATCTGATCCCTTAAGGCCTGCTCATATGAAATATGCTGAAAATCGCATGTGACCGCAAAAAGATCTCAAAACAGAAACATACTCCTCAAAAGGCTCATCGATATGTTGTTTCCTAGAGTAGACTATAAACCGCTTCATAACTATATTGGTTTTCTTACTATATCTCAGAGCTAATTGTTTGATGCTATACATCAATATTACCAGGGTTAATTAAGGCAGGTACCTTTTTTCAATTCTTTTAACCCCATTCCACCCAAGCAGTGCTTTAATAGTGCAAGTTTTCTCACAGTTTGCATTCATCCCATTCTAATACTGCCACAGAAGCTAAAAATACAGGTTCCCACATTTCCCAATCCATGGGAGGGTATCCTGGCACAGAGAGAAAAGATGAAGGTGGTACAATTCCAGACATGCTGATAGAACCCAACGGGAAAAATACAACAAGTTATGATAGATAATATAAGTTCTTGAACATTAAAATGGTTAATAAAGTTGGATAAAATACCAAAGTGGCCACCATTGTCTAGAAGACGAAAGTTAAGCTGGTGTGAACATCACCGTAGCAACTATCGTAGCAACAGAAAAATACCACAGAAACTCTTCACAATATAGGGTGTTATGTGAAATGATTGTCAGTATTCACTTAGCTGGCTTTGTTCATGTCGGGATGGGATGCAGCCGAACACAATGCACAGTTTTACAAAATAACCCTGAAAGAGCCGCGCTGGACCTATTCTGTTTTTTACTTGACAACAAAACACACGTTGAGAGGGGAGTGACCTAAATTCTACACCACGAATCCAAAAGCGGGGTGGAAAATTGACGAATGACAAAAGCTGTTGACGTAGCCAACGAAAACACAAAAGCCAGTAAAAGAAAGAGATAAAGCCAATCACAGTGAGGGAACTCCGTGCCCTATCCAAAAGAGCCAATTGGAAGCAATTTCATATGGGAAGCCATTTACGTCAAAATTACAGATCCCCATATACCACACCTTCTGAAATGCATATCGTGATGCAAAATGATTATGACACACACCAGAATCAATATAATATGTGTCAGGGTAAATATGATATCTGGCAAAGTAAATCTGACTTGAACCAAAACAAATATGATACCTGGCAATGTGAATATACTACTTAGTGATTAATATGCATAACATACACTCTGAATTGAATAAGAGTTATATTGAAATATACATCAATGATACTTTAATGAGTATGGCCCTCACTATAAACAATATAGCAATCAGTGAAACAAATACAATATGCATAAAAAAGAATGGGACATTCCTTGAAATGACTGACATATGCCAATAGGAATATGACCTACATTAAAATGAATATGACAGATTGAAATGAATATAAGTTACTGAAATAAATAAATTATATTCTGAAAATAATATAATGCATATAGAAATTGTAATAGCATACAGTAACATGAAAATAACACGTTGCAATGAATATAAATTGAGTTGAAATAAATATTACCTAGATTGCAATGAATATGAGATATATAGAAACGAATAGGAGACGATTTCAAATGAATTTGGCTTGTGTTGAAATAAACATAAGCCACATTGAACTGAATTTGACATGCCTTAAAATGAGTATGAACAAAGCTGATATTCTCATGAAAGTTGGCAAAATGAATATGGCATGCATTGAAATTAATATGATACATATTCAAATTAATATGATGTATGTCAAAATGGATATGTTACATCTTAAAATGAATATAACAAGTGTTACTATGAATATGACATCTATTGAAATAAATCTAACATTGATTGAAAAAATCTAACACATGTTAAATTGCATATGAAATTAGTTGAAATGAATATGGGGTCCATTGAAATGAATTTGACATGTTTTAAAATGAATACGAGTAACATCAAAATGAACATGACATTTATCAAAATGAATCCAGCTTGTTTTGAAAGTAATTTGATACACATTGACATGAGTATGATACAGGTTGAAATGGATATGATTCATGTTAAAATGAATATAAGATTTGTTATTTTGAATGAGACATCCATTGAAAGGAATATGATATATACTAAGATGAATAGGACTATATTTGAAATGAATATGAGCCTCATTAAATTTGATTCAAAATGGCTGAATATAAAATGAAGCTTGTAAAAATGAATATGTTATGCTTTGAAATAAATATGATATACATCAAAATGAATATTTCATGTATTGAAATGAATATGACCTATGTTGAAATGGATGTGATCCATGTTAAAATTGATATGACAGGTGTTAAGCTGAATCTGACATTCATTGAAATGAATATGACATTTATTTAAAGGCATATAACACATGTTAAGATGAATATGAACCACTATGAAATTAATATGACACCTATTGAAATAAAGATTGCCACATCAAAATGAACATGGCCTTTATTACAATTAATATGGCATTTTTTAAATGAATATGAAACTATTTGAGATAAATGTAGCATGCTTTGAAATTATTAAGCACATATCAAAATGAACCAAGCCATGTTTAAATGAATATGACCCCTGTTCAAATGAATATGGCTTGCAATGAACTTAAGTTGATTTGCTTTAAAATAAATATTAAATATTGAGATGAATATTACATATTCAGAAAGGATATGATAAGGACTACATTAAATTAACTAAATTTAATATAACTCACATATAACAGAATATAAAATAAGGACTCAGCCTTTACCATGCATCCGCTAAATGCATCCATTTGCAACGCAAGTAAATATTTCTACATTTGTCACACTGTAATCAACACATAGGTAAGTATTTTTGTAAATAACATCATTTTTTATGTGAGCGTAGAGATAAAGGGAGATAAGGATGATTTCAGGGTTTAGAGGAAGTTAAAGGTAAAGGAAGGTAACAATAATTTTTTATTTTAAGGTGGGTAAAGGTAAAAGGAGGTAATGGTGATTATAGAGTTTAGGAAGGGGATAGAGGCAAAGGGAGGTAGGGAATAAAAAAGGGGTTCTCACATACAAAATAAAAAAACACACATGCATATAAATCCATATGCATGGGTGTGCACACATATGTATATATCTTTATCATTACAGGATTAGAGTGCCGTCTAAATTATGCAAAAGAGGAAGCAGGGAACTCTGGGTAGTTGCCAAGTTTACAAGGAGTGCAGCTTCTTTCTATGGGCACTCTACAACACCACTGAATCTGCTTACCTCAAATGTCCATTATTCTAGCAAAGTTTTAAAGCATAGGATTTGTACAGTTCCATCCACTCCAAGCGAAAAGGTGACTAAGGGCCTGATTATGAGTTTGGCGGTCTTGAAGTGGGCTGCCACACCAGCCCATGCTCCAAGACTGCCATACCAGTAGTCTGGCTGCCTTCTGTATTCCGATTGGAATACAGGTCGGGCAGTCCTGCTGCAGCAAGCCGGCCCAAAGACTCTTATGTGAGCCTTAGAAAGGCAGCGCCATGTGACCATCACAGCGCATTTCAGCACAGCATGGATTGTGAAGTCCATGCCGTGCTGGAACAGGGGGTGCATACAGACAGGGGTGCAAACCATGTTCCTCCCAGCATGCATCCCCTGGCCCCCTTAGTTTCCTCACCACCACACTTTTCATGGAGGGCTTACCACCATGAAAACTGTAGCGGTGAGGAAACTCGTAATTCGCTTGCCAGTGCCGCAGCAGCACCACCAGCATATTGCGGGCCACAGACAGCTGCAAGACTGACAGGGATCGTGGATCCCTGTGGTAACAGTGGTCCTATGCCGGTCCGATTATCAAACTTGTAATACGTCATTCGGACCTTTGGTAGCCGCACAGTCCCTGTTGGTTTGGTAGTCCATCGGACTGCTAAATTAGTAATCAGGCCCTAAGTCTTTTGTCATTTCTACAGCAAAGTCTTTTAAACATAGGATTAGCTAGTGCCATCCATGCCAAAATATAAAATAACCAACACATTTTTTTTTTGTGTGTGCAGATTTATAGAGTGCAAACTCTACCCAAATGTATTGCAGAGCTTTACATGAGCATCAGTTACATACACAAGGACACATTTATGTTTTTGGTATGCATGGTGAGATTAAGGGATTAAGTGATTTGCCGAGAATCACAGGATGTGGAGTCAACCCCGAGGCTCGAACCTTGGTTTCCCAGCTCCTAGGTCGTCAGTCTAGCCGTGAGACCACACCCTCTCCCCTAAAGGACAACAAGGCCTTATTAACTCCTAACGTTTTTGATGTGTGCAAAGTACCCACAACCTCAGTCCCTTTACCATGGCTAATTACAGCATCTCTAGGTAAAGTGGCTGTGTGGCTGGTGCTAGAGTCCTTAAGCAGTTTGAGTTGGCAGTTGGAGGTCATAACCTGGCCACCATTCTCTGCTACTGGTATTGAACATACAACTTGCTTTTGTTGGGATAAAATGCAATTGAGACCCCTTTGAGTTGGCAGTTGGAGGTCATAACCTGGCCACCATTCTCTGCTACTGGTATTGAACATACAACTTGCTTTTGTTGGGATAAAATGCAATTGAGACCCCTTTCGATGGCCTCCAACTGTACTGTCAATGAGGAAAGTTCTTTATGTAGATATTCTTTAATTTGTCCAAAACAGGACTCCATGAGTTCTACAGCCCAAGGAGGTGTAAGCATGGTCCCCTCTAGGCTGGAATTATAAGGGTCAATAATGTTCGAGTCAGCATATGGGCTAGCAAGGGCTAGAGGGAACTGAGATGTGTGCTGCTGTTTACGTCGTTTGGTGGCTCAAGAAGGTCGAGATGTAACTTTAAGGTGTGTCCCTGTTGGAGTACAAGACGAATTTGCCTCCTCATCACTGGCTTGGTTCTTACCCAACCCCAAATGGTCCACTGCACTATTTGTACCAATTGTGCTGTATAATAAGGAGCCATCTAGCTTGAATCATTTGGGATTCCCAGAGACAATGTCCTCTCAGTGAGGGCTATTTATGTGGAAATTATGCCCATAGCCCTCTGCAACATTTTATCGATGCTGGTATTCTTAGAGGGAGAAGGTGTTTCCGCCTCAACCTCCTGGGGTTTGGGTTTGCCCATTGTAATTTGGCGTTATCAAAACTTCAAGATCACCAGAGGCAGCATCCAAAGAATAGCAACCAGGATAGAGCTATACCCAAACATGTTAACAGATCCAAACTATTCAGCTCTCCAGTACAATATGAGAGAGCACTGACCCCAGGATCACGATGTCAGAGGGTGGTCACAGCGTCCTGCGGGCTCTGACTAGGCATAGGACATGCCCGTCCCCGGCCTGCGTTGCGGGAGTTTGGGATTGCTTTAAGCGCTAGATAGGCTCCTACCCCTAGTCGCAGATAGAGGTGCGCGCCTCCTGGAGCGATGGCAGCTAGGATGTGGAGTCCCCAAAGAGTAAAATTGGGGAGGGATGGAGGCATTATGGGAATGTGTATGCACACTGATTCCAGGACAAAAGCTCCAAATGTAATAGTATCTGAAGTGCCATCTCGGCCCCATTTCAGCTTTCATGAATGCAATTATGCTCTGGAGGCACCATCCTGATATGAAAAAAATAATTCTGAGTATGGAGGGAAACTGCTGGACTGTTAATCTATTAAATATATGCTGCCCCATGTGTTAAGGTGCTGTCATTTACTGTAGGCAAGTGTACTGTTTTGTATAGACTTGATATAACGCAAAGGCTCATTTAAAAATAAATTAAAAAATGAACATTACAGAATGGTTTAAATATAAGAACTCTTGAAATTGATATAAATAACAGTGAGGCAAATAACACTGTTCTTGAAATGAATATGAGCATCACTGAAATCGGATATGAATCACATTGTGATACATAGAATGCTGAATAAACTGGATAAGGATGTGAATGAATTGGATACGGTGAATTGTGTGTATAACATGCACTGAAAAGCACGTGACACTGACAGCCAATCACAGTGGTCCTCCTCTGACGCCGCTTTTTGGCGCAGGGAAGGTACTGTTTCTGCAGCCGTTGGACGTGGGGTGAGGCTGATCCAAAGCCTTGGGCACTGTGGCCCATGCTCGCACCACATACCACAAGCTCCGCTCGCATTTATGAACTGCAGGGAAAGGCTGGAGGCCTGGGGTGTCCGTGACCTTTATCGCCACTCGGTGCGGAGCCTTGGTGACTGTTGCTGTCAGCGGCCGGAGGAGTGAGACGGGAGTCGACCGGGTTTGCTCAGTGTTTGAAGTCTCTTTGGGCCCGTCATTATGGTGGTGTGCCTCTCACTGCCTTTGACACGGCGCATGTCCTATAAATTGTCATACGAACTGCACTTCCCACGGCTGTGAAGCACAGCAGCAGGAGTTGCGGGGCTCTCAGGTGTCCATCAGCCCCCCACCCTCCTCACACCTGAGATCTAGCTGCGTGTCGCTGCTGCCTCGTAGCGAAAGTCACAGCTGCCACCCAAAGATTCATATTTTTTGAAGGAGTACTGCTGCGGTGATGACCGCGTCTGGGCCTCAATCGAAACTAGGACAAGCATTTCTTTAAAAAATGCTCATTAGTAATTTAGTGCAGCTAATCTGCCTTTAGCGATGAGCTTGTCAAATGTAGACCACACATGAGCTAAACTAGAAAAGGTCAGAGTTCTCGTAATTTGTAAGTTTTAACTTTCTTCTGAGCGTTTTCAGGGGTTCGTGATTGCCACTGCCTTATATTTGGTGTCCACGGACAGTGTGACACAAATATCCTGTGGTCAAGCTGTGCTTGTTAGGTTGTGTTGCTTGGTGTGTGATTGTGATGTGTGTTTTGTTTTATGTCCTCTTGGAGCTTTAGGTTCTCGTGGACAGGCTGTGGTTGTCTGATCACCTGACAGAGGCCTGGTGTGTGAGAGGAGGTTTCTCTTTGTTGCTGAATCACACTGGTAATATAAAAGAAACGTCACTGAAAATATTAATCTTATTCCATTGAACCAAATTCTGAATTGGAATAGAAAATAGTGTAAAAAAACATGGGTGAGGCCTAATCGAGATTTGAACTCGCGACCCTGGCTTGCAAGACCACTGCTCTAATCCCTGAGCAATGGAGTCTGCTGTCTGCACGTCAGTGAATATAAAGCGTGTACAGAGCACGCCTCGAGGTGGCATGTGTGTTCATTGTGTTTCACTGGGGGAGTCACCAGCAGAGAGGCTCGTGTGAGTCCAGACGTCTCAGAGACAGTGAACAGGATGAACAGACGGCCCCACCTGACTGCACAGTGATTCACTCACTAGAAAAACACCCTGCTCTGTGCTGTGCACCCACGATGCTCTTCATTAAAATGCACATTTAAGAGTATTACACATGCGTACAGAAAAAGTGCAAGGCACGATCGGATGTACTTCGCAGTTAACAATAACAAGAATACATTATGTACCACTGAACAACCCTATTAAAAAACAATTACCATAAAACATGTCTTCTGTTATTTTTGACTTTGTAATGCTGGCAACCTCTTCCTGCCTGTTCTAAATCTTGTTATAGGAAGGTATAATATAGAAGACTGGCACAGTGAGGGAGAGATAGTGGGGACCGAAATTGGCAGTTTCGCGCAAGACCAAAGCAAATAAGAAGATAGACAGATGACATTAAGCCATTTCGAAAAGTAAAACAGGCAGCAAAGGTGGAAGGTGCACATGGTGTGGAACAGGAGCCCATATTACCATCGATGCCCAGGCTGCTGGCGCTGTGCGCCTCTTAGTTCCCATTCTGAATAGTTACCAAATAAAGAGACGGGCGCTGGGAGCAGGAATCACAAGAACAGAGTTTATTACTCATGAGGAGAGCCTGTCATTTCAGACACGAAACAAGATGTCATCGGGAGGTGCTCTAACAAGTGAGCTGAGACTCCGTCTTTTATACTTTACAAAACACTTGGCATTACAATCACCATATTGTGAAACAAGGAAAAGACATCCCCATAATCCTCGTGTCAATCCTACCCCACATGTGCTCACAATAGGGACCCTTGACCTGCTGATAAGAGGGGAGGGCAATCACGCAGCTGAGTGTTCCGTCAACTGTTTAGGATGTGTGCGCCTGATCATAGCCCAGGGGGTGGGGTGGCCAGGATCAATAGTGGGTCCTTTGAAGAGGAGTGACTCCATACAATAAGCAGTAAACAGCATCTCCTGGCTTAGGCGATGACCTCAGACATGTGTGGACAGTTAATCGCGGAGGGAGGGTTTACTAACAGAGGGGTTATTCATGAAAGGAGAGGAGGTGCTGGTCAGGCGCGGCCGTGACTCCCAAGGACAGGGTCTTGCAGAAGAAGAAGGTTTATGACTTGCCCGTGTGAGGGAGAAGGGGAGGGGGGAAGCCAGGGTGTGCACAGGGACAGAGTCGCACAGAGAGAGGTCTTATGACCCGTACATGAGAGAGCGGGGGCAGTCAGGTGCAGCTGGGGAGGGCTATGTCAGCTGAGGCGAAGGATGCCTCTTCAAGAGGAAATGGGGGGTTTGCGTGGGTCAAGCAGAAGGGATGCCTTTCAGGGCAGGGTCGCGCAGAGGGAGAGGGTTTCATGGTCTATGCATGTGAGAGAGGGGGGGGGTTCAAATACGCGCAGAAGGGAAGCCGGTGATTCTAATGAGCGGGAAAAAGGCCAGGGTGCATAGAATGGCTGTCATGTACATATGGGTACGGGCTTTTACTGGCGGAGTGATGCGGTCAATATTTTATGGTATTCATGGTGCTTACAGGGAGAGGAGTGGGAAAAAGGGAAATGAACGCTGTTTATGTACATCAATTTCTCTAATTTTCACAGTCGCCCCTTTTTACATTACAGAGTTCATTTTTGTAATTGATGGGGTTACAGATAGACAGGCATCGTTGAAGAATTAGCATTTGTCAATACTAACATTTGGCATATAATCATGGACAGTTGATGTGATGGGCAGAATGCAGCACATAGGAAATTGCATTTCGTTGAGTTCCTAACATTTAAACGCACTACATAGCATAAATGTTTCTGACTTAAAATGTGACCAATGAACAGTTTGACCAAGTAGTTGAGGGCGGAATTCAGTTCAATACACAAGATCTCTTTGTCACAGTGTCTTTTTAGCAGTGAGCCATCACTGGTAGGCTCTAGTCCGTGTCCTTTCGTTGGCGCTGTTGAGCACCGGCGGTGGAGCTATAGGTCCAGCTCGGGTCCATCCTTACGCGTTGCAGGGTGCGGTCAGTCCTCTGCTGTTAGACCACAGTCCTGTTCCCTAACCAATCCTTTTAGTGGCGCCTTATGCTCGGCACCCATATTCCTGCGGCGCACCCCATTTCCACCTGGATGCTGTTCTTCCTTTCGACAAGAAGTCATGTGGAAAAGAGGGTGTGTGGTTTCGATAGTCGATGGGAGTGAGAGGGCGGAGTGGGGGCAGATTTTCCTGGGACACACCAAAGGGACCGAGGGAGCAAATGATAACAAGCAAGCAAGCCCATCAACCGGGCTTGAAGAGGGGGACGGAAGCTTCAGGCACGTGTGGGTAGGCGGACAGAGGGCTTCAGGGCAGCCTTTCATCCTTTCGTTTACCACATTGGAGAGTGCTGTCTCGTCCCGTATTCCTGTCGTGCTGGGGCTCCACCTTTGGTCGATGTCGCATGTGTCCCATGATCTGCGGCCAGGCTGTGTGTCACGTCCGACCCTTCTCCTCCGGTGATCGTATATCTTTGAAATAGGTACAAAACAAGCTTTAGAGAACTGGTCAGGGGAAGACATTTTATGCACGTGAATTCCTCCCTCAATCCTACGCACTTGGGAGATACGCTCATCGGTCACAGTCAGAGGTCTATTACCAAGCAGTGCATATGTCGGCATTCCTACTGAGTTCATGCCAAGTTTATTCATCGTCCCATTTATAACTCAAATGGGGAAAAATAAGGTTCCCATCAACTGTGCATTTCATCAAATTCAACATTTCGGAACATTTCCCTTCATGGCTGGCTAACCTTGTCAAACAGGGCAGGGGCGCTACCATCAAGAGTCAGGTAAAACAGGTTTTTCTCGAGGGACGACAGTTACTCATGGTCATCATGTTTATCTCCGGGACAGCAGCTGGGGTCTATCAAATGGGGCGGGGATGCTTCGGGCGCTCGCGCTTGGGTGCAAAAGGGGGTGGGGCAATCTGGGCATTGGGGGTCAATCTAGACGTTGGCGTTCGTCTCTGATGAACAGAAAAATTAAGGTGCCATTGACATACAGTTCCCCTATAAAAGGCCAGATTGGGGGACCTTAGTCGTCTTACCTGTCCTTTCCTTCTCAGCCAATTCGAGTTCATTCATTTTGCAGAAAGGAGAGGTAGTAATATGGCGAGATACAATCATTTTAGTTTCGGTCAATTTCGCTGAACACCTTCGCGTTCAATAAGTATCCAATCAGACTGGTGCCAGCGAGGCACGATTTTACCATAAAAAGGAAGAGGAAATAGGGAGACTCTCGTAGAGAGTGAGAGTCGTCCGCAATCTAAACGAGCCATTTGGTACACGTATGACATGTAGAGAGAGAGATAGAGACAGACAGACAGAGACAGAGACAGACAGATATAGGAAAAAGGGAGAAAGATAAAGAGAGAGACGTGTACAAAAATAGGTCATTTAGTGCGTTCACAACACAGAACAACAGGGGGTCAGGTAACGGAGAGACGCAACAGAGGGAGAACATAAACCCCTATAGTACACACACACACACTCAGACGAAGGAAGACAGTACATGTATTACATATATATAAGACATTCACGACAAAACAGAAAACAATTGTTGGCCAACAAGATCTATTTTTATATCCTACGTATCTTTACTATCCTATTTATCTACGTGCTTAGCTCTTTTTACCCTTCCCTCCTTTTCCCTCTCGCTTGTTATCTCTGCGAGCGTTCTCAATTGCCAATACTTACACCTCGGTTAATTGATCAGAAATTAACCTGGTCGCGCTATTTACCCATGGTTGGATCTTAAACCATTTTTCAGTTTCTTCCTTTGGTGGGAAGTTCTCCAGGCTGAGGCAACGGCAAGTATTGATCGGGAGAACAGTCGGACAGCTTGGCTATATCTATAAGAGTGTGAGAAGGGGGCAGTGCATTGAACATCAGCAACATTTCTAACTTCCCAGACGGTTACCACGGGTGGTGCCGTGGTAACCCTTACCCACACACTTTTCTTTGTCCTTTCCCTACCTAGTCAAATATCTAGTTACATTATCTAACGTGTTATTTCTAGTCAATTTTCGTCATACAGTACCCGTCAAGTTTCTATGTCAGTCCATCCTCCCAGTCGCTATGTTCTAAGGAGGAACAGTCATGTTTAAGTCTACGTCTTTTTAAAAAAACTTATCGTCATAAGGACTATGCACATATTCCCTCCTTCCCTTTTCGTCGGTGGTTCGATCATCGCTCTCCCACACTTCAGCCGACGTTCTGACGTGACCTGCAGAAGGAGAAAGAAGGGGTGGGGGGCAGCATTCAAACCACATCAGCATGCAGTAGTCCGAAAATGTTTTTACCTACCACATACTCGACCTATCTCCACGTAGTGCATTTCTTTACCATCTCGGCGTTTAAGCCCAGAGGGACCAGTAGTGTCAGATAGATAATCATTGACGATCTGCGTATCTACATGAGTAACTTGGTCGCGACCCCTTTTGGTTGTGTGCAAAGGGTGGTGGTTAGGTGGCATTTCTGTGGTGTCGTTTTGAGGTTTCTAAAACACTTTTCCGGCTGCCTGTGACACATAATGTAGCTGCTAAATATCGGGTCCTTTTTTAACCTTCAGCCTTCATCATACTTTCTCGTTGCTCTCAGTAGCAATACATTCAAAACTCATTAATGCAACCGCTACAACTATGCTTTCTTTTTCAAAATACTTTTAATAAAAAGTGATGGTGTATAAATACAGGCCTACAACCCAGTGGACCGGCCGCGGAGCAGATTGGAACTGTACATAAGAAGAACGAAGTTGGTGGCAGTTCATTGCATAAAGTGCAGCAGTGCAATAAAATCGTATTAAACTTCCCTACAGAGCAAGCATGATGCATGTCAAGAAGTCAGTTTTTCAATTAATTCATTAATTCATTATCCAAATGCTCATTCACTGTCTAAATTACACCAATTCATTTTCCAAATCAAAATTAGTACCCACCCTAAGTCAGTTCATTGTCCAAACATATGATCAATATCTGTATTGCTTTCTTCTCTAAGCACATAATCACTGTCCATCTCATCGACTTTCATTGTCCAAAAAATGCACACGTATCTCTGAGCATCAAGATTCGAGCAATACGGGTGAACAGGGAGTTTGAAAGTTTTGTTTCGTGTATCGGCGCCATTTTGGGTGAGGTCAGGCAGGTTCCAGCATAGACAGAATGTCTCCAAGGACTCATGGTTGGACCAGAACCTTCCATTGGTAGTTCAAAAAGTTTCGCGCAATGCGGTAACAGTCTAACAATATGGACCATCAGTCAAAGAGTGGGGAGGGCGGTAACAATTTTCCCTACTGGGTCATTCTGGTGTTCCTCCGGAACTGAACAAGTCTATGCCTTGGCTGTATTTTAGCCATTTCCAAACTGAGGCTGGCGCCGGCAGGAGTGCGCCGATGTCGCGGTTCCCAGTGAGGGGGACGGGGGCGCCCATGCGGAGGGGTCGGGGGGCCCCCCCGGCTCTCATAGAATCTTCAAAGTTGAGGAGAGAAGGCATGGGGCGTGTGCCCGTCCCGGGCAAAAGACCGCTTTTCGATGTGGACCCTCTTTAAGTAAGAGCGTTGGGGTGTCGCTGGAAGCCTCCACCTGGAGGGAGGTGGGGGAGGCTCGTTCGCGCTGCCTCCCCCTTCCAGCGACCCCGCGCCGATCCTCGGCTCCGCTGCTTCGGTATTGGCCGTCCCGGCTATTGAAGATGGGGGGGGGGGTCGGTGGCTGAGGCAAGACAGCCCCCCCCCTTTGACATGTGGCGGGACTACCTGAAACAATCCCGGGGTTGACATGTGGCGGGACTACCTGCAATTGTCCAGGCGCTGACATGTGGCGGGACTACCTACAATTGTCCAGGCGTCGACATGTGGCGGGACTACCTGTAAGCGCCGCCGTCCTTGCCTCAGCTTCGGCCTTCTTTGCAGGCCGGATCAGGCGAGAGTGAGAGCTAGAGAGGGGGGGGGGTGGTCGGTGGCTGAGGCAAGACAGCCCCCCCCCGTGGCCTGCAGGGCAGCAGAAGAGGAGAGAAGGAGAGGCCATCACGGTTTTCTGGGCCGTCCCCCCCACAGCCTCCCCTTCCGACTGCGGCCAGGCGAGCCCCGCATGCCTCGAGGCCTCGCCTTCCGGATGGGCGTAACCGCGGACCTGTGGCACTTCGGGAGTTTCCGGAATGGGGGTAGGTACCTATTGATTTGTATCTATTTCATGTGACCGTTATTTGGGCGTGGTGGGCAATGAGGCAGACATGTTTGGGGCAGGAATAGGCAACGGAGCCTAGCTACCTCGTGGCTGCCTTGGTGTCAAGCTTGTCTTCCCTCGCCATTTTTATGTTTCTTATTGCGAGTTATTTCTAACATTTCTTATTTTATTTTTAGCGAAGTTGATAACTCATCAGTGGCCTACTGATTTCGCTCAACTCTTTTTCTTGTATTTTTATGCCATAACCTATTATAAGCTATAGCGACTAGTCCACACTTAATGAACATGTCCTTATTAGGTGTGCCCTCCAGTGGAGCTGGATGGTTCATCTCTAATAAGCGGTCCGGGCTAAACAGGCTACCAATCAGTGGGGAGAAGATAGGCATGACGGATTACAACGGGGACAAAAGTCTGCACTACCCATCTTATCACGGCGGGCAAAGACTAGACAGAATATTTCTATTCTCCGTTGTTTGCCGGCGGTGAATACCTCAAAAGAACCAATACCGAACACTTAATGTACGGACAATCAAACAATCAGTGGGGAGAATAAGTGGGTGCGAAAAGGTTTGCGTTACCCACTCTTTCTCTACCTGCAAAGAGAGACCTTGTTCTTCCCTGTTTGCAGACAAAGAATCTCCAGACAATAATCCACGAACGACAGTTCGGGAAACAGTGGGGGAGGAAGATAGGCACGACGGATTACAACGGGGACAAAAGTCTGCGTTACCTATTCTTCACTGCTTGCAAAGGGAGAGCCTGTTGTTTCTCCGTTTGCAGACGGTGAATCTCCAGAGGTTTCAACAAAGCGTAATACTAGTATTATCCAAACCAAACAATTATTTCACAATTTGTCGCATTTACGCGACCTTACCCGGACCGGACCGTGTGGGCGGTTCTTCGCCTTCCTCCTTCCAGCGCCCGATCGTTCTCTTACTCCATGATTTTACCGCAGCAGTCCTGTGGGATTCCAGTCAGGACAGTAGGTCACTCGAGAGAGGTCCGTTCAGAATCGGTGAAGTTCATTCAATCGGCAGCCGGACGAGGGCCCTCTCAAGGCAGGTATACTCCGATCATTTAGATATTCACCTCATCGTCTGGATCTCTCTTACTGGACCTCATGTCACTGATGGACCCCGTGTTGGGACGCCAATTGTGGAACAGGAGCCCATATTACCATCGATGCCCAGGCTGCTGGCGCTGTGCGCCTCTTAGTTCCCATTCTGAATAGTTACCAAATAAAGAGACGGGCGCTGGGAGCAGGAATCACAAGAACACAGTTTATTACTCATGAGGAGAGCCTGTCATTTCAGACACGAAACAAGATGTCATCGGGAGGTGCTCTAACAAGTGAGCTGAGACTCCGTCTTTTATACTTTACAAAACACTTGGCATTACAATCACCATATTGTGAAACAAGGAAAAGACATCCCCATAATCCTCGTGTCAATCCTACCCCACATGTGCTCACAATAGGGACCCTTGACCTGCTGATAAGAGGGGAGGGCAATCACGCAGCTGAGTGTTCCGTCAACTGTTTAGGATGTGTGCGCCTGATCATAGCCCAGGGGGTGGGGTGGCCAGGATCAATAGTGGGTCCTTTGAAGAGGAGTGACTCCATACAATAAGCAGTAAACAGCATCTCCTGGCTTAGGCGATGACCTCAGACATGTGTGGACAGTCAATCGCGGAGGAAGGGTTTACTAACAGAGGGGTTATTCATGAAAGGAGAGGAGGTGCTGGTCAGGCGCGGCCGTGACTCCCAAGGACAGGGTCTTGCAGAAGAAGAAGGTTTATGACTTGCCCGTGTGAGGGAGAAGGGGAGGGGGGAAGCCAGGGTGTGCACAGGGACAGAGTCGCACAGAGAGAGGTCTTATGACCCGTACATGAGAGAGCGGGGGCAGTCAGGTGCAGCTGGGGAGGGCTATGTCAGCTGAGGCGAAGGATGCCTCTTCAAGAGGAAATGGGGGGTTTGCGTGGGTCAAGCAGAAGGGTTGCCTTTCAGGGCAGGGTCGCGCAGAGGGAGAGGGTTTCATGGTCTATGCATGTGAGAGAGGGGGGGGGTTCAAATACGCGCAGAAGGGAAGCCGGTGATTCTAATGAGCGGGAAAAAGGCCAGGGTGCATAGAATGGCTGTCATGTACATATGGGTACGGGCTTTTACTGGCGGAGTGATGCGGTCAATATTTTATGGTATTCATGGTGCTTACAGGGAGAGGAGTGGGAAAAAGGGAAATGAACGCTGTTTATGTACATCAATTTCTCTAATTTTCACAATGGAGGGAGTCACTAACTAAATATACAGAAAGGGGTGACATGAAGGAAGATGCACAGGCAGATAGGCAGGCAGGGAGGAAGGAAGTCATGCATACAGCGAATGAGAGAAAGCCTGGCAGGCAGAGGAGGGAAGGACAGACAGAGGTAGGCAACAACAGTCACAGAAAGAGCAGGGACAGATTATAGGAGTGGCGTGAGGGACGCCCTCAAGCGGGTCTCGGGTGGGGGTTAGATTAAGTGAGGTGTGCATTGCATTGCAACAGCATTGCATCATGTCTGAGCCCTCGGAGCGGCGCCGACTGCTGCGAGATAAAGCGTTTACACTTGTAGAGCACCAAGAGGTGCTTTCAAGACGCACCCGGCACTAACCAGCACGGTAATAACTGAGCAACGAGTAACCTAGTTACCCAGTGGGTGGGTGGGGGGGGGGCACTGGTATCCTGAACCAAACAGAAGTGGACAGCTACCATATTTATGCTAGGACGGGGTGGGGAAAATAATGAGGTCAGCAGTGCAGCACGTCAGAGCATCATAAGGTTATACTTTATATAGCCATACGCTAGGGTGCTGCTGCTCCTGCACACCCAAAACCCACTTTAAGAGCATCACTCTGCTCGGCATGAAGGAGTTATTATGCTTCCCTAATCCATGAACGAGGGTGCCGCTGTCCTACTCTCCAGAGACGTGTAGTTAATGCATGGCCGGCACTCACACAACAGTTAAACAATACAGGTCTCTTTACAACATGACAGAGCGAGGGTTCACAGGCCTGTGGACAACGGGCTGCTGTCGTGTGTCACTAGAGATTGTGATGAACGAATTTGAGGCGCTTCAAGGGGCTAAACATGAGACAGGCCTCGGCTGAATCAAACCGGCTTACAAAGGGTGGGGGTGCTCTGCTGCCTCCTGCGAAGCGTTAAAGGCATGCACAACAGAAGCCACGGAGTACGGCAGAACAAGCGTCTACCTCAGGTGTGTACCGAGAGGTGCCGCAGTCCTGTGTATTTATGTGGGCGGCAAGGGCATTGGGGCATATCTTCAGATGTTAATGCACTCACATGTGATACACGTCTGGAGCGAATGAATATCCCATCAAGGAAATCCTCTGAGATGTTGCAGTGATGAATACACCACATTGTGAATGTACCACGGCAAACTTCTCTGTTTACTGTTGTTAGTTGCTGACAGCCGCGAAATTAAATAAATAAAAAAACGCAAGAGGGTACGCGCGTGGTGTGCACACACGTCACCGCAAGTGCTGCCTTCCCCACGATCAGCTTGCTATAACGCACATCCACGCACGCGCTCTTGTGCGCGTTCTAGCAAGCTGATCGCCGGCAAAGTAGCATTTCTCAGAGCCCCAAATGTCTCGGCCGAGACTAGCGCATTAGCTGGATCAGGCCGAGACCTAAAAAGCACGATAGTATTTAGAGGCTAGCCGAGTCCTGCAGTGTGTACCTACTAAAATAAATCAGCCATTTGGAAGCCGTTTTTAAGACCCTCTGAAGAGAATAAAAGTAGATGCTTTGGCACCAGAGCTAAGAAAACTTATATTGACATGATGCCCGAGAACTAAATTTGTGGTCTGGTAGTGGACTCTTGGCATACACTTTTGTAATGGTCCGTGGAGTGAAAAACGTTCAATGTGATCCTAATCAGCTGTTGTCCTTATTTCAGTTTGTAAAATGTGTACGGCAGCTCTGTGTTCAGAAAAGAGGTCTTTTTAAACCACTGCTTATGTTTTTTAATGATATAAACAGTGGACATTGAAACGGATCCCTTCCAGGCTAAAACATTAATTAGTTTCTGAATAATGAATGTAAAAGGGTAAAGGTAGCTATGTTGTTTTTGTTTCACATGCTTTACTTAATCTTGCTTTCCCAGTGTGTGCTTTTTCCAAGATGGTGGTACTTTTCTTTTCAGGCAGCTTATTACTCTTGTCTAGTGCATAATTTGAATTGAATCTCATCCAGGTGTTTATAGTGGGGCACAATTGGGTTCTAGCTGAAAGCAGTGCGAGTTTCTCTGTGGGGCAGTATGGTGTTCAGTGGGGGAGAGGATGTGGCACTATGGCCAGAGCTGCCAAATTTACCTTCATAACCAGTCCACCCGACCACTCTCCTGTGGGAGCACATTCCCGTGCTTGACTTTAGAAGGCCCGCTAGACCATAGATGCCCTGGTGTCTTAGCACCAGCAGGGTTAACCTAGTGGTGGCAAGTGTGGGTTAACCTTGATGGCCAGTCCACCACAACCCACACTGAATTTAAGCCTCCAGTCTTGCGGGCAGTCCGAAGCATCAAACACTAGAGCAACTGTGACTCTGTCACTGAGGTCACAGGACCCTTGAGGCCAGTCCACCTCACACATTGATACTTCCATTGGCCTTGTTTTATCAGTATTAGTGCAACTCGTCAGGGATCAGCACTGCAGGATTTGCACGTACACCAAACTAGGGAGCATATTTTCAAGCACCTATCGCCACCACAGCGTCACTCAGTGATGTTGTGTTGGCGATAGTGGCCTCACCTTATTTACAAGGCAGCATTAAGCCGCTTAATGTGGCTTAACGCTGCCTTGTAAATAAGGCACCCGTTCACACTGTATTTAACGTGAAAGGGGAGGGCAATGGGTGTTGCGGTGGGCGTTCCACCGCAAAACCCATTGATTTACAAGGGTTGCTTAAATTGGAGGCAGCGCCAAAATTAAGACCAGGTAAAACCTGGTCTTAAACAGGCAAAACAAGACGAAATGCTTTATTTCTTCCAGTTTTTGCTGTTTCCATGAATGCTACCTTGTGCAGCACACATGGGTACAGCAAATTGCCTATGGTTGTTTATGTCCCTTCCTGCACATAAACAATCATTAAAAAAATACATTTTATAACTTCTATGTGTGCCGCATTAAGTAGCACACATAGAAGTTACAAAACGGCACTCAAAGATAGTTTATGTGCAGGTCCCCCTTCTTGCACATAAACAATCTTCCCCTCAACACAGGCACCCTTGTACTATGGTGTAAGGGTGTCTGCGTTGGTGCTAGGCAGCTAAAGTAAGCGCCCACGCAAGGGGAAACACAGGACTGCACCCTATTCTACTAAATATGGTGCAGCCCTGCGTTTAATAGTGATGAAGCGTGTCGGTAGCCTTCTTGGCTTAACGATACGCTTCACCACATTATTGAAAATATGCCCCTATGTGCACAAACTTCATGGTCTCTCTGCTTCATGTACAATGTGAAACTTTCGATGCCCAAGGAAGTTCAGTTACTCAACAACTTAGACAATTGGAATATTTGACTAGACGCGAATTGAACCACGGCTACACGCAACCACTCTGGTCCAGTACCACCGTGTGAAGAGAATCCCTCGGGGTTTGAGGCTTGCAATTAGACCTATGTTATATCGATTAAATAATAACCCCAAGTTCATGGAGAAATGGTTTGAAATCTTAAATAAATGTTCTCTGGACCTAATACTGCTGCTGATAGAGGAACTTGCAAAAACAATCACTGAATTGGAGGAAGAAATATATAACTTAAAATCAGAATTATCCAAAAGAATGGAGGAAGAACCATGGGGCAAATTTCTTGAGGATATGGATATTAAATTGGAGAAATACGGGAAAGAATTAGAGGAGACTAAACTACGCAAATTCAAGAGAGACACCATAGACTATAAATTAAATGAAGCCTACACTTGGGCAGAAGTATATGCCAAACGACGATTTACAAGCAAAAAGCAACAGACAACTTCTTCCCAAGAAAGCGTGGTTTCTGATAGTGAAACTAGTGCCACTAGACAACCACTCATCCCTGAACAACCACACAAAAAGGATCTTGGCAAAACAGTAACTATCGATACAGCCTCCACATCATCTACGGGTCCTTTTTTAGAGAAGGATTTAAACCTGGCCAAGCCCCCGGATCAAATCACATCACGCCCTGGCGACAAAAAACAAGAAGAGGAAAAGGCAAAAGAGAAAGACAAGGAGAAGGAACAAGCAAAAAAGCAGGGCCTACGGAGCCAGAACAAAACCTCGTAGTTAACATCTCGAAATACTCTCCATCTAAATTTGAAATTCAATTACTGAATAAAGGTCCAACTTTTGTCAGTACATACCGTACAAATGAATTGGAGACAGAGGTATCATTTTTTAAATTCATGAGGATTCTGCGCCTGAAATATTTCTTCACTATCCTGAATCCAATTTCAACACCTGAAAGTCCAGAACAACAATTCAAACCAAAAAGCAGCTTTATGGCTCCTGTATCCCATAAAAGCTTGGATCTATTTGAAACTCTTGTAAAAGCGGATATGACGAAAATCAAATACAAAAGTAAACTGCAAAATTTGTCAAGAGCTGAACTAAGCGCCCTACGCACTCTCCGCAACAATAAGGATATCATTGTGCAGAAGGCGGACAAGGGAGGTGGATTAGTCATCATGGACTCAGATTTCTACAAAAATAAAGGCAACGAACATGTCTTTGACACTGAGGTTTATTCAAAACTACCAAGAGACCCCACAAATGAGATTGCAAGAACCCTGGATAACATCTTGGATAAAGCAGAGGAAGTAGGATGGATCACTACTGCAACTAAAAGATATTTAAGACAACCATATCCAAGAAGACCAAAAATATATTTTCTGCCCAAGATACACAAATGCCTACAAGATCCACCAATAAGGCCAATCGTTTCAGGTTGCTCCTCAATCTTTGAAAATCCGGGCATATATATCGATGCACATATGCAAGCTTTCATGCAGGAATGGCCAACATATCTAGAGGATACTTCGCACTTTCTAAGGAGTGTCACTTCAATGGATATACAGACTGAACAGCATTTGATCTTGTGCACAATAGACGTTGTGTCTTTGTACACATCCATACCGCACCAATTGGGCCTTGAAGCCATGGAATGGGCGCTGTTGCGAATGGACAAACCTGCAGAAACAAAGTATTTAATTATGCAACTGCTGGAGTTCTGTCTACACCACAGTTACTTTGTATGGCAAACTGATTTTTACACACAGCTAAGCGGAACCGCCATGGGTTTTCCTGGGGCGTGTGTCTACGCAAACATCTTCATGGCAAAGTTCGAACTAGAGTACATTCTTGAAGATACTACATGGCAAACTGGTATTCTATACTACAAAAGATATATCGACGATATCTTTCTCATTTGGAAAAAACCCAGGAAAGATCTTGAACGCAACATACGAAGTCTGAATCTCATTAACCCAAGAATCAAATTCACAAGTCAGATCAGCACCACCTCACTTCCTTTCCTGGATGTACAGGTAAAAATCGAAGAGAACCAAATAAAAACAGAACTTTACAAGAAACCTACTGATAAAAATACAGCACTACAATATGGAAGCTTCCATCCAATCAATTTGAAAAACAATCTCCCAATATCTCAGTTCATGAGAATAAAACGAATATCATCAGATGAGGTTCAATGTGCCACGAGCCTAGAAAGACAGAAACAATGTTACTTGAAAAGAGGCTACCCAGAAAAACTAATTGACATGCAAATGGATAAGGTGAAATCTATTCCAAGGTCGGACTTGCTACAAAAAAAGACTAAAGCTTCAAAACAGAGAATGGTATTTGTATCTAAATACTCAACATCAACAAGAGAAATCAAAAAAACGATCCTTAAAAGATGGGACATCCTACAAATGGAAAGTGATTTCAACCATCTTTATGAGCAGGTGCCACTATTCGCATATTCAAGATCAAGAAACATTAAGGAACTACTCAATAGGTCTGATGACATGATTCTAGAAACATCAAGCCCAAAAGGCACAACAAAATGCTACAATTGCAAGAACTGCAACAATGTAATTACTGGCAACAAAATATCCCACCCAAAAACAGGTGAACAAATCGGGCTTAGACACTCAGCAAATTGCAATGCAGAACATATAGTATACTCCATAAAATGCCCTTGTGGACTATTATATGTCGGCAAAACTGACAGAAAAATGAAAACACGCTTGGCAGAGCACAAGAGTAGAATTCGCAACAAAAACATAACCTCACCGTTAGCCAGGCATTGGATTGAGAAAAATCACACGATAGCACAAGTCCGCTTCCAAATTATAGAGCAAATCCCACAACGTCTAGGGTTGGACAATGCAAAAATCCTACTTAGAAGAGAAACATACTGGATTCGTAGATTACAAACAATAGTCCCAGATGGGCTTAATGACAAACTTGACATGATATGTTTCCTGTGAGCATAGGTTACAATCAATATTTAATCCCCTATGGGCCGGCACTCACATAGCGGCATTTGGAACTGTAGTATTCCTTAGGCGATACATTCGCACATTCACATGTACATGACACAACTAATTTTGAAAATGATTTTCTGCATAATGAAATGATAGTTATATTTATTTCTATGACCCATACAATGTAATGTATTTATGTTTCAATATATTCATGTTTTATTTACATTATCATGCCACGAATATTCATAGTGTGTATACTTCTTTTTCACATCTTTTCATATTTTGCATGTACTCCACTTCTTCTTATCTTTATTTTTTAATATCCAAACTACTATCCCAACATAATTCCGAGATCGTAATGAGGTTCAAGTTATCCTCCCTGACAGATTAGATTGATAATGCAGAATACGCCCCTGTAAACATGGCGTTAATGCATAAGAAACCTTATTTGGCTAGCACTTCAGTTCCCGACATCGGGTTCTGCATTCAAGTCCGTTCTTTAGGTCTCGTCATTTGCGCACAGACAATATAGTCCGACTTCTATTTTTATTCCTAGATCGCCAGTCCGCCCTTTATCGCCACATTGAATTCGGTACGTAAACATAAACAACGCACTCGAGATAGCGTACGCACAATGCGAAGGCAGACGCCGGTACAATGCGACTTCGTTTAAAACTCCTGGTAAGCGTATCCACTGACGAGATTGCCTCATGATCACAGTTGTTTCAGTTAAACTGAGCACTAAAATGGACATTGCGCTTCTTTATCTATCCTAGACAGAGTTTAAACACGCGGACTAATAGCGAGATCCTGCTGAAATAACACAAGGCTCGCAGGTAAATCTTGATCTCTACATGCAATTACTAAAATCGCATGCTCGATAACAGAAGGCTTATAAGGCCTTGACTTTCTGTATTATTTTCTTTCCTTTTCATTAGATTACTTCAGCGCTACAACTAAAACGCTCATGATTAACAGGTGAGCGTCATTTCAGCTCATGTCAGACCGAGTTGGTTTATCAAGCATAGTTCACAAATAGATAGCGTTCTAACTTTTAATATGATTTCTCACAGGTTGTAGCTCTCGTTACCAAGACATTAAGGTAACATGTCCATATATATTTTTTCTCACTAAGCTTTTTTCAAGCTATAAAGACTATAAAATTCATGGCAGAATTAAAAATCTTTTTCAGAATTTACAAAGAAATTGTCGTCAACATTCAATTCCTATACCAACCAGTCAGTTCGGTAAGAACTAATCACCCACCAGCTTAATAGCTATTTAAATTTTCTTCAGCATCGAAACTAATTAGGCTTCTCTTTTCCTTTTTCCTTTTCTTATATAGGCCCCTGACGAAGGGGTTCAAACCCCGAAATGCATTGGGTTTTGGACTAAAACTGTGTTGTGTTCAAACTATTGGAAAATGTACTATCAATGTTTACTAACTGTATGCTGATCACATGTATATGTTGCTATAAATTGCACTATATTCATTTGAATTTAAAATGAATTAAGATACAATGTATGGTTGAATTAAAATACAAGACAAATGATAAATTTGAAATACGTATTCTTTAGTTGATGCGCACTAGAGTCCTTGGGTTTTTCCAATCCTAGGCCATATACAATGTGAAATGCCAAACAAATACTAGAAATTGGGATTTTTTGCTCTTTCTGGCTGCACCCCTTACTCCACCCACTGACCCAATCTTCAAGTTATTTCCTCCCTCTGATTCGCCACAGATCTACTTTTTTCCCACTTTGACCACTGCATAAACCCAGAACTCAGTGGCAGCTCCTCCCTGGCAGAAGTAGTGGACTGAGGGTGGGTTATAAAAAAGAAATCACTTATCTGCCGGCTGCCACCTCTCCTCCCTCCTCTTCCTTCTTTGTGAATCGCAAGCAGGACGCACCAAGGTTTCCCTATGCCAATCACAATGCTACTGTCACCATGACAGCAGCGTCAAGATTGGTCTGAGCACCATGGTTAGGTGCTCAGACAGTGACTGGGAGCCCAAGCATGTTCTCCACCCAGGCTGTAGAATACAGCTAGTGGAGAACATCAATCAACCAATCAATCAAGGAATTTGTAGAGCGCGCTACTCACCCGTAAGGGTCTCAAGGCGCTGGAGGGAGGGGGGGGTCGCTACTGCTCAAACAGCCAGGTCTTGAGTTGTTTCCTGAAGGCGAGATGGTCCTGGGTCAGCCGGAGGTGGGTGGGGAGGGAGTTCCATGTCTTGGCTGCCAGATAGGAGAAGGATCTTCCTCCGGCGGTGGCTTTGCGAATTCGTGGGATGGTGGCGAGAGCGAGGCTGGCAGAGCGGAGCTGGCGGGTTGGAGTGTAGAGTGCAAGGCGGTTGTTGAGGTAGCTGGGGCCCGCTTCGTGGAGGGCCTTGTGTGCGTGGGTGAGGAGTCGGAATGTGATTCTCTTGCTGACGGGGAGCCAGTGCAGATCTTTCAGATGGGCAAAGATGTGGCTGTGGATGTCCAGGATGAGTCTTGCCGAGGCGTTCTGTATGTGCTGTAGTCTTTTCTGGAGTTTAGCTGTGGTTCCGGAGTAGAGGGTGTTTCCGTAGTCCAGGCGGCTGGTGACGAGGGCTTGGGTGACCGTCTTCCTGGTTGCGGTGGGGATCCATCAGAAGATTTTTCGGAGCATGCGCAGGGTGTTGAAGCAGGATGCTGAGACGGCAATGACTTGCTTGGTAATCGTGAGGGAGGAGTCCAGGATGAAGCCCAGGTTGCGTGCGTGGTCTGTGGGTTTGGGGGCAGTGCCCAGGGCGGGTGGCCACCAGGAGTCGTCCCATGCAGAGGGGGATGGTCCCATGATGAGGACTTCCGTCTTGTCTGAGTTAAGTTTCAGACGGCTGAGCTTCATCCATTCCGCGACCTCTCTCATCCCTTCCGGGAGGCTGGCTCTGGCGGTGTCCGGGTCATTGGTGAGGGAGAGGATCAGCTGTGTGTCGTCGGCGTAGGAGATGATGTTGAGGTTGTGTTTGCGTGCGATGGCTGCGAGGGGGCTCATGTAAATGTTGAAGAGGGTGGGGCTGAGCAAGGAGCCTTGTGGGTCGCCGCAGATGACTTCGGTAGCCGCGGACGGGAACGGGGGGAGGCGGACTCTCTGGGTTCTTCCGGCGTGGAAGGAGATGATCCACTCCAGGGCTGCGCCTTGGATTCCGGTGTCGCCTAGGCGTTGTATCAGGGTGTGATAGCATACCGTGTCGAAGGCTGCTGAGAGGTCTAGAAGGATGAGGGCGGTGGTTTCCCCGTTGTCGAGCATTGACCTGATGTCGTCGGTAGCTGCGATGAGGGCGGTCTTGGTGCTGTGGTTTGCTCGGAAACCAGACTGTGACGGGTTGAGGGATCTGTTTGTCTCGAGGAAGGCGGAGAGTTGTTTGTTGACCGTCTTCTCAATTACTTTGGCAGGAAAAGAGAGGAGCGAGATGGGTCGGAAGTTCTTGAGGTCCGTGGGGTCCGCGGTGGGTATTTTCAGGAGGGCGCTGATCTCTGCGTGTTTCCAGCTCTCCGGGAAGGTGGCGGATGTGAAGGAGCTGTTGATGACGTCCCGGAGCTGGGGTGCCATGATGGAGTCCGCTTTGTTGAAGATATGGTATGGGCATGGGTCGGTAGGGGAGCCGGAGTGGATGGTGCTCATTGTGCAGGCAGTATCTTCGGTGGTGACCTGGGTCCAGGTGCAGAGGGTGGCGGTTGGGTGCGCTGGTTCGGTGGTTGTGTGCGTGGTCTGTGCTCCGAAGCTGTTGTGAATGTCAGCGATCTTGCGGTGAAAGAACGAGGCGAGTGAGTCGCAGAGGTCTTGCGAGGGTGTGATGTCGTTGTTGCAGGCGCTGGGGTTGGAGAGCTCTTTGACGATGCTGAAGAGGTCCTTGCTGTTGTGGGTGTTGTTGTCCAGACGTTGTTTGTATGTAGTTCTCTTGGTGGTGCGGATCAGTTGGTGGTGCTTGCGGGTGGCGTTCTTGAGGGCTGTCATGTTCTCTGTTGTCTGATCATGGTGCCAGGTTTTCTCCAGGGAGCGGCAGGTTTTCTTCGAGTTTATGAGGTCGTCGGTAAACCACAAGGCTTTCTTGCTGTGGGGTCTGCTGGGTGGTTTTCTCAGTGGTGCGAGTTCATCGGCGCAGTTGGCGAGCCATTGTGCGAGGTTGCAGGCCACATCGTTGGGGTCTGTCGTGATGGTGGGAGGGTTCTGGCTGAGGGAGGTGGTGAGCTGGTCGGCGGTGATCTTGCTCCAGCTTCTGCGGGGGGCCTGTTGCAGGTGGTGGTGGGTCATGGTTTTCCTGAAGGTGAAGTGGACACAGCTGTGGTCTGTCCAGTGGAGTCCGGTGGAGTGGCTGAAGGAGATGTACTTGCTGGAGGAGAAGACGGGGTCAAGTGTGTCGCCGGCGTAGTGGGTGGGGGTGTTCACCAGTTGCTTGAGTCCGAGGTTGGTGAGGTTGTCCAGCAGGGTGGTGGTGTTGCTGTCATTGTTGTTCTCCAGGTGGAAGTTGAGGTCTCCTAGGAGGATGTAGTCTGGGGAGGTGAGGGAGTGCGGGCTAATGAAGTTTGCGATGGCTTCGCTGAATTTAGTGCGTGGTCCCAGGGGGCTGTAGATTAGGGTGCCTCTGAGGGTGGTTCTGGGGTCGGTGTGTATCTGGAAGTGCAGGAGTTCGGCGGCTGTGAGGGTGTCTTCCGAGTTGGTTGTGATGCAGATTGTGTTTCTGTGGACGATGGCGATGCCTCCTCCGGTTTGGTTGGTGCGGTCCCTCCGGGTGATCTTGTAGCCGTCGGGGATGGCTATGGCGATGTCCGGGGCTGAGGAGGCGTTCATCCAGGTTTCCGTGAGGAGGGCGACGTCGGGTGCAGTAGTGTCTAGGAGGTTCCAGAGTTCGACTGCGCGTCGGTGGACCGAGCGGGTGTTGAGCAGGATGCACTTGAGGTGATGCTTGCTGGTGGTAGGCTTGGCGGGTGCTGGCCCGAGATGGCTGCAGGTGAATTTGCTTTCTTGGCAGGTGAAGGGTCCGTGGGTGCATTTCGGGGTGGCCAGGTGGCAGGCGGGCTTCCGGCCGGTGTTGAGTGTGCGGAGGGTGGCGGCGTCGTAGGTGCGTCGGGTGCGTTGGCATCGTCGAGATCCAGGGTTCCTGGCGCTGGGCGCGGTCCAGGCGCGGACGGGCGCAGACGGACTTGCCTTTGGCGCGCCTTCGGCGCGCCTGCTGCACGTGAACGCTGCGCGTACGCGCAAACCCTGCCATAAATGGAGAGTGGGAGGGAGGAGCAGCTGGGAGGCGTGAGGGGGGTGGCGAATGGGAAGGGGAGAGGGTCCAAGAGAAAAGGGGGCGGGCCGCAGGGGAGCAGCGACAGGGAGCGGGGTGCAAAGGCGGGAAAAGCGGAAAACAACAAAAATCACTCAGTCAGGGGTACCACACGGGGAGAAAACAACAACTGCTGGCACAGAGAATGAACGAAAAACTGAGACACAGGAGTCACAGCCTCAGGGGCGGCGGCGAGCGGGCGGTGGTAGCAGGGAGACCTGGTACACTCAGGAGGAGCCACGCAGCGGGTGGAGCGACCGGCTCTGACGAGGTCAGGTCAGGTCACCGCTCCCCGTCGCGTGGAAGCGCCTTATATGTCCAGTGGGAGGGAGGAGCAGCTGGGAGGCAGGAGTGGGGTGGCGAATGGGAAGGGGAGGGGGTCCAAAAGAAAAGGGGGCGGGCCACAGGGGAGCAGCGGCAGGGAGCGAGGAGCGGGGTGCAAAGGCGGGAAAAGCAGAAAACGACAAAAATCACTCAGTCAGGGGCACCACACGGGGAGAAAACAACAACTGCTTCATCTAAAGTGCGCATGACTGTTTGGTCGGCCCAAGACGGTCAGCCAAACAGTCATGCACACTTGGGAGAGGGCCAACACTCCCCCCTACTTTGCCCCCCTGAAAACTGCCTCAGCACAGAAAAATTAAATAATAATAACATTGCACTATTATCATTTTATTTTTCCTTTTTGCAGTGCTGAAATGCAGTGGGGCGACGCTCCTCCGCCTGAGCAGAGGAGCGGAACTTCCATAGGTCTGGGATTTTGAAAGAAATGGCCATAAGTGGTGGAGCTTTTCGGGTCAGTTGAAAAACACATTCGCTGTGCTAAGTAAGGGCATTTGAGTCTGTTCATAATGCATCTTCGATTAGTCAGTCAGGTGAACAGTGCACACCTACCCTGAAAAAGAAAAGGATGTTGACAGATCACAGCCATCCTCCTGCATATGCAAACAAACATTCTGATGCCGATTTGTCCAGTGTATTAGTACATGAATCGGAACTTGCAGGATCACCCTGTTCTGGCATCAGTAAATGAACTGCTTCCAGGTATAAAAACTCTTCAGCTTCTTATTCCGGAGAAGGAAAAAGATAAGGAAACACAACAAAGCGCTCCAGATGAACACTCAGTGGCAACACCTCCATGGGAAGCACAACAGTCACATTTAGGACGTTTCACTCTCCCCATTGGATAAAGATGAATCCTCTGCCCCGAAAGCACAGCCAACAGCTGATAATTAACATATTCTTGCTGATGCTGCGCAGCTAGATGCTCCGCAGGCGTCTACTGTATTAAACAAGTTAACAATCTATAGTCCAACGAGAGCAAGTGGGCAAGAGCTCAGAGGCACTCCCATTTCATGAGGTGAGAAAATTATACGAGAGACTACAGACCTAAGCATTAAAGCTGTGAAAAATATACAATCACAGAAACGTAATGCGAAAACATGCCAGAGCTCCCTATATTATGCACTATATATACACAAAAGCTCGAAGCACCGTGAAACACCTGGAAATATAAAAAGCGTTACGCTAGCACACCTCGAATGAGCAAAGAGTATGAAGATCCTTCAAATCCCATGCGCTTATTAAGAAAATGCACAGTAAGTATCGTTGCAGTCTATATTCCAAAGCTGACTCTGGGCAAGGATCACATATAAAGGAAACATACCAACAATGATACATCATTCCTATACTATGTGCCTGGCCTTGGAAAAACTTCCCTTCTCTCGACAGACCCCAGGATTGTAGGAGGTGCAAGGGAACAAGCAGTGGCGGGAGGGAGATGCAGGAAACAGGGAAAGTGCAACAATGGGAAAAGCAGTGACGGGTTGGGGGAGGGGATGATCAGTGACGGGGCATGAGGGTGGGTGGGAGGAGACGGAGCTATAAAGCATGAGCTCTATGTAGAGTGCTGAAAAAGAATTGAAAAAATTAGGTCCAAAAGTGGTTGTTAAAGCGGGAGCAGTGGTTGTTTTTAAGTACTTGGTCCATGCACTGGGGGAGGGCTAAACACTAAAAGAGGCATTACAAAGAATGCCAGGTACAAATGGTGACAATGAATATGAGACAGACAATGGAGTGAGCAAATGGGAAGCATGTGGGTGGGCGGAGGCCCACATATTCAGTACAGCAGTCTCTTCGAGACAGTACATGCACTGTCTAGCCAATACTCCAAAAAAAAACTGAGGTGTGAGCTTCAGTCGTACCAGCGATCCCTGGCCTGTCCAGAGCAGAAATTAATATACTATACCTATTGCAGATCCTGCAATGGGTGAGTGCTGCTCACATCAGAGGAAGGACTTGTCTGTGTTGGCTCCCGAGACTGATGAGATGCACATAAGAAATACCCTCCGAATAATATAAGAGATGAGGGTTTACTACTCTAGAATAGTCCTCGAAAACTTGGTGAGTGTTTGCCAACGTCGCAGTAATTCTGACAAATGGGGAGAGTAAAAGTACGGCACGTTACATACATGCAAACATTTTAGAACAGCATAGAGGGAGATTTTAAAAACAACAATCAAGCACATATCTTTTCCCCTATTGACTTCTAATGAAGCAGAGGCCATTTCAAGATGGAGACACCTAAAATAATGCCATTTATGTATTCAGAATCGGGAGTCTCCAAAGCTCTTGGCATGTATGTGTCAGTGCAGATTAGGAGCTTGAACGAACATGGGCCCACAACCCTGGACATGTGGGCTTCCGTTTGTCCATATCTATAACCATTTTGGTCTTGGGCACAGAGGAAATGTCAACTGTACTTCAGCGAGCGATAAAGTACCATAATGCCCCCTCTGCCTGATGTCTAAATTTTGAAAAAGCTGCCAAATAGTCTTATGTCATGTGCAACTCCTTCAACCAATGCTGACTGTTTATTACACTATACATTGGGAGCATTGTAGTTTTATTTTTAGAATTAAAGTATGGCCTTAGATATTACAGCATGCTTAGCACGGATGCCCAAAAATCCAGGACTAAGGGATTCTGCTTACAGGGACGGCTCTTGTGTGAGTCAGACAACATGTTTGCCACATTCTCTCTGCCTTTCACAGCGCTTTCTCTGGGCTCCTGACAGGTACAGAAAAAAAAGTATATTTACATTTCTGATATATGATCCTGCGGCAGCGCACTTGCAAGTCCCACACATGACAATAGACCTGATCCAGGCCTCATTGGAAGTAAATGGGAGAAAAACATTCTCCCGATTATTTTTTAAAAAACCTCCCACTTTCCTCTTCTAAATTATTGCCATGTATGTGAGTGCTTTGATAGTATGTACTCCTCGTCAGACTCTCAGCGCGGGATTCTGTCTGTGCGGCCACCATGACTCCTACCTCATGATAGGGGTTAAATGCTTTTCCCTCTTGACCGAGGGGCTGAGACATACCTGCTGCCTACACTCTCCATGCAAAGCTGTTTACTAGCCCTCTCTAACCTCGCTATCATTTCCTGGCCTCCTGAGCATCAGGTGTTTAATCTTAGGAGGCACACTGGGTGTATGAGTACCTCTCAGACTGCTGCCTGGCACCACTGGAGTGTCAAAGGCCTTCCATCGTCTTACCATTGCCGGTGGAGGCATTGTTTCTACTAAGTTTCTCCTGCTGAAAGATATCACTGGAGGACCCTTGATGAGTGTACTCTACTTTCCACTGTGCTCTCTATTAATTGCATGCACCCATCGGGGGGTCCATTTAGGGCTCCAGGGCTGTGCTCCCCCTTGTTATACCAATAGTGAATAATAATCTTATATTCACTTTGGTATAAAAAGAAAAGCTATCTAGCAGGAACATAAGGCAGCTCTGTTAGAGACTGTTGGAAAACGAGGCAGTTTCTGTGAGGCCTACGCAAATAACATGTCTACATTTGTCCTTCACTGGAAGCCAAACACCACATTGTATCGCTTAACTCTCAGAGGATAGCATTGCAGAGCAGTGTAAGGCTAACTCAAGGGAGGTGGCGTGAGCTAGTAATCGCCATTTACCAGTACGCAGAACTAACCCTCAATAATTGATTGTCCAGTCTGTTCTATGCTTTATAAAAGGAAGAGTACATTCATTAAACACACACACTACTCAATACCATGCAACAATTTACAAATATACATAAGTTTCGTTAGGGGGTGTGGGGTCTAGTACCACCACTCTGATGCATGCACATCATCTTGCCCCCAAATGCATTAGGTTGACCATAACCTAGAGTGAGGGCCCTGCCCACTTGCACCATACCAGTGGCGACCTACCCAATTATCTCATCAAGCATATTTAATGGAAACCCCTGCCATAGTGACACATAATCCTGACTGAGCATCTCATACTGACCATACATTATACACCACTGAATCATAGTGGCTAACAATCTGGGTGGTTCATCCCTTAATGCAGTAGCAAGAATACATGTGCAGGCATTAGAATGACAGCAGTTATCATATCTGGTCACACACATAATGCAATGAAAGTAAAGCCCTAAAAGGCATCCCAGTTATAATGATAGGATTAAGCATGTACAACCAGGCACCCTAGCAGGAATACCTAGCAACCTAACCACTTTATGTCTTCACATTACACATGTGACTTCCAGTCCTCAAAAGAAATGCTATTCGTGAATGCACCACCTGTGCAAGTATAACTTCCCACTTCTAAGGGGAATCACCTCAGTGACAATCCATGTTTGACTCTGCACACTTCAGTGTAACCCTAAGCGTCAGCTCCTGAATGTAGAACAAAAGTTCCAGCATGAGATGGGTTTTAAAACACAGATGAACCCTTGTAAGGTAGTCTCCTTTGAGTCTCCCTGAGACTGAGGGTGGGGACGTTCCATTTTTGTGCTGGGGAGTCTGTGTTTCTCCTGAAGCTCCCTCTGCACCTTTGCATGCATTTTGCGATGACCCCATCTTCCTGGGGCCACCCCACGCCACCAACAAGCCGTTTTTCTCTGCAGGCCTTCCTGGGCCCTCGAGGGCATTTTGGGGCATTTTCCTCATGCACAGTGAATAACAGAGCAGCGACTCCCGAACTGCTCTGGGAGAGCTGCGCTACCATCGTTGGCGGCCTCACGCCGCTTCTGCACCTCATTGTGGGCCTGGTCCCTCTTGGGGCCCTTTCTTCACAGGTGAGGTGATTGCAGCTCGGGGAGCCCAAGCTCCTGCCTGCTTCCGTCCAGCCCGCACCTTTGTGCGCAGCCGCGGGAGGCAGTGCGTCCATCTGGTCTGCCCGCTCTTGCGGGAAGACACAGAGGCTGCTGCTGGTCTGGCGGGACCTTGAGGGAGTGCGATGCACTCCCCTGTCTTCCTCCTACCACTGGGGAAGTGCAGCAGCACTACTCCTTCTTCCGGCATCACTGAGGCTCGAAATTGAGGATCCCGAGCCCCTAGAAGGTCTTTACGGGGAGTGTGACGGCGTTCCCTAACTTGACCTTCAACGGGGCCCAGAGTTGGGGGACCCGGGCCCCTGGGGATCACTTCACGTGGAGCGAGACGGCGCTCCCCAACTTCTGCTTCTTCGGAGGCCAGGGTAGGCTCCTGGCCCCCTCCTGGGCACCTTCAGGGGGAGCGTGATGGCTCTCCCTGACTTCTTCTCCTTCTGGGGGCATCCCCCGGGACCTGACCCACCTTGGGGGCACATCTAAGATCAGCGGCGGAGCCCCACGTGCTCCATCGTCGGTCAGCTCAGAGGCCAAAGGTCGCCAACGTTTTGTGGGCATATCGTCAGGGGACCAATTCCTACCATTCTGGCCTCTTTGTGCTCCTGGTTGCCAGCCCTAGCCACTTTGGGCACTCTTCACCACCCTCCTGGGTTTGGCAGGGAGCGGTCTTCACTGGCTTCCTATGCCAGCCTTTCACCTGGCTCTCCTTCTGGGCCTCTCTTCTCATTGCGCAGAGGCCCAGAATTATCTTCACTGGCCCTGGACTCCCTTAAAGGCGCAGTCCAAGGTCCTGGGACAGTCAGGAGGTTCCTTCTTCCAACTGCCCATGGCGCCAGGCCCCAGCACCAGTTTTCCACAGCAAGACCACACCACAGAGAGAGCTCCTCTTCCTGTGCAAGACATTTTAAAAGATTTGTGAGGGGGCTGGCAGGAAGGCCCTTCTGCCCTAGATCTGAGTCAGAGGAATATGACATTTCTGGATGACCCATAAGCAGTACAGATATGGCTTTTGACTCAGCAGAATACTTCTTTTCACACATCTAACAGTGTACTTTGGGGCGTGTTTATAATTTGTAGGCCCTAGGGAAGTGAAACTACCCCATGTGGTCCCCATCTTCAGAGGAGAGTAATGGAGTGTTCTTACAGTGAAAACAGTAAAGCACATTGACTTTCCCTTCCATGTGTCTGCCCACATTATAAAGCCTATTCCATGTCACCACCCAACTCTGCATCATTCCTGCCACACCATTCTATTTGTACCTGCTCCTGGGTTGTGCACAAGAGGAATCTCCCCTGCGCAGCCCCTAAACGTCTGCACACGCATGTACACACATGCCTATATGTAACCAGTCCAGTGCCCCTTACTCCGGCTGCAGCGCAGCGGCCTTCACTCACAAGGGGGAAACCGGTAAAATCCACATGCACTCTCCTTGATCATGAGTTAACTATGGGTGAGTCCCAGCTTATGAGGGTTTCCCACAGTAAAAGCTCAAAAAGTGAAAAATCTGGACTGCTCAGATGGGCAGAACCACCTTCTAACAGAGACAATGTCTGATGTCTCGTGCAGACGCATAATTGAGCCTGCACCAGCCATCAGAGATTATCTGCGGCTGTTGAAACCCCAAGCTCTGGCCTCAGGCCCCTGGCACTCCTCAGTGCCTCCCTATCTGTGGTGTGGTAAAGCTTCACAGATAAAGTTAGACAGGGGCATTGCAGGTTGAAGCCCTGCAGTGCCCGAGGCCACACAACAATCCGCAAGTCACCCCACCCTTTTCGAGCTTGTTCAGAGTTGGGAAAGGGTGGGGTGAATGAGCAGAGACTGAAAACTCAAATCTGCGACTGCAGGTTTCAATTTCAAATTTCCGAAGCTGAAAGGTTCAGCAGCAAACAGGACCTGCACAGACAGCAAGGTCAGTAAAAAATGCTTTTAAATAATGTGTAGTTTATGTGAGAGTATGTGTCCGCGAGAGTGTGTATATGTGAGCATGTATGTGTGAGTAAAAAAGAGTGTCAATGAAAGAGTGATTCAAAGTGAGAACTGTGAGTGATAAGAGGAGTGATAATGAATGAGTGATGGAGACCGACAGGGAGTGTAACTGAATGTTAATGTTTGTGAGACTGAGTGAGTCAAGTCTGAGTGAGTCTAAGTGAGTCAGAATTAGTGGGACAGTGAGTCAGTGTGAGAGAGAGGGTGATACTGAATGAGTCCGAGTGAGCAAGAATGATTGTGTCTGAGTGAGGTTGAGTCAGAATAGCTGGAAGACCTTTGGGGTTTGTAGAGATCTCTCTGCAGAAGGATGAGACAGTCTTTACTGATTGTCAAATTTAGCAGTAGCGGGTGAGGTTTTGTGCTCAAACGTCCACAGCAGGTTCTCTGTTCTTGGGGTCAACAGCTCTTCTTTGCCTTTCACTTCTTACCGCCATCAAATCTGAAGTTCAGGGCTTTGGGATGCTGCTTGAATACTACATTTAGGGGCATTTAATGTAGTGCCAGGTAATGGCCATTGGGCCATCTGCCTTCTGTTGACGACAGCCTCTATATGACCCCTCCCACAGGGGAATGGGCATAAACCCAACATGATGGTTTCCATCCAAATCAAGATGGAGGGGACTGCAAATGTGTTTCACCTCGCCTGCTACACATTATGGGAGGTGCTAGCTGAAGGTGGGCACACCTCCTATTGTTTCTAGTTTTCCCACCTGTCCTCCCACCAAGAGTGAGGTCATGACAGGAGGGTTGGCATCCTACACTAGTTGGAGCTGCCAGGCTTACATTTCAAAGTTGGCATGGCCTCTGAAGCTTCCCACCATGGAAGGCTGTTCCTGCCCAGGGGGAGGTTTGAAACACCTCCGCCCGGAGGAGACTTTGTTCCTGGCCTCTGAGAGCACAGGCTTTCACCCCATGAGGTCAGGTTCACATTTAGTGGTGGCGGCTTGCTGGGAATGGTCAGTAACCACACAAGTAGTCTGTAGGTTTTCAGGTACACCTGATGTTTTGTACCAAACATCTGTGGGTACAGTGAAGCCATCGGGGAGCTAGGAAACTCGTAATGACGTTGTTCCTGCATTAGGGTTGCTGGGGGGATGGCTTAGCTATATCACAGTCAGTGTCTGTAAGTATGGCGCTAGAGGTTTGTGCCATGTTGACACTTCTAGTTTTGCTTTCACCAAGGCATGCAACCTGCAGTGGTAGTTTGCATAGCCTTGGTGAGTGGACCCTAGGGTGGCACAATTGGTGCTGCAGCCCCAGTGGTCCCGCTTCAGTTTCTATACCCTTGGTACCAGACGTACCCTTTACTAGGGACTTATAAAGTGGTCTGAAGCTGTGCCAGTTGCAGTACAGTTTAAGGGAAAGAGCTCTGGCCCTGGGGACCTGGTTGGCAGGCACCCAGTATATTTACAGTTGAAACCACAATCCCCTTAGGTTTGGCCTACCCAACGCAAATCAAAATAGAGAACAAACTGGAAGAATTAAAAAGAAAAAGCCAGACCCCCCCTTTTCCCAACTTTCCCAAGTAGAAAATGCACCGAAAAATATGCACCAACTACCTGCCCTTCATAGTCACAATGAGCATCAGCGTAAACAGCGGAGCATCAGAGGTAGTGGACTTCCCATATTCAAGGCCTAGCAGCCCAAAAGGAGTTCTAAAACAGTACAGCAGAATTTGCTACTTAAACAACATAGAATAAAACGTCCCACCCCTGTTCTTGGTCAGCTAGCTGACAAGTGTGGTTCCTGCTTGCCTCATTTGCTACGGTGGTGTGTAGGGTGGCTGAGGTTTTGGACCTTCAATGGCAGCCAAGACGAATGTCTTGACAGAGGTGCTTCAGTCGTGAGTCACCCCATATGAACCCGTCTTTTAATGAAGCCCTTACTGATGTCCTACTTGGGGCCTGGTCTGAGCTGTGCATAATACAATTGCCTGCCACCGTTGTTCCGCTCCTGGGGACCCCAGTTTTCTTACTCAGCACTACACCCTGGAGAACTTCGTGGCCTAGGCCACCAACTCTGGAGTTAATCCTGATGTGTTCCATACCACTCCACCGGATTGGAGATACAAGAGGTAGGATACCTTTGGGAAGACGGGTTGTAAATCAGTCACTACACGACTGACGTTACCACATGTTACTTTACCATGCAAGTGATTACGATGACTTGATTTAGGTGGCGCTTCTCTTTGTAATATTATAAATTACTATTCCAACTCCAATTTATGCATCAATTGGGAAGTTGTTTTCAACACCAGTCCAACAACGCGTCCTTACAGCAAGTAATTGTAAAATGTTGTGGGTTAAAGTAACATGCCGTAAAGTCACAGTCGGGGTTGTGTTGTATAAGCGGGTCTTTGTTGAAACTGCTGTGTAAAGATAATTCCTGGAAGAGGATGTCCTCTTCTGCCAGCCTTGCACTGTGGTCGGTCTTGGGCCGATACTCCCATATGATCTGGGACTTGAAGGAGGCCAAGCCATACTTTCCGAAGTCATTGCTGAAGGAAGAGATGCAGCAAAATTCAACATACTATGTGGACTGAACACAACAGACTTGCTGGGTAGAGTGATCTCATTGTCGGAGGCCCTTCAGCGCCAAGTATCCCGGGTGCAGGGCACACAGGACTTGAAGGAGCATGAGCATTTTGAATTTCTCCTTTATCAGAAATAAATTGTGATGGCGCAGGTCTAGGAAAGTATGGAGGCCTCTGTCCTTTTTGGGCATCAGGAAGTAGCAACACAGAAACCGTGACCTACTTCTGATGCCGGCACCCTCTTGATTGCTCCTTTGACCAAGAGAGTCAACACTTTCATATGGAACAAGGAGAGGTGGTCCTCCTTCAGCTGTTTGTAAGAGGGTGACATGGGTGTAGGATTTGTCATAAAGGGGATGGAGTAACCCCTTTTTCCAATTGGATGTTTCCAAACTCCGGTGGTGGAGGTGATGGCCTATCCTGCCTCCCACTAGATGCCTTAGGGTAATCTAAAGGGGTTTGGAGGCTGCAGCTGCTAGGGGCAGTGTACTTTGGCTACCTCTCCCACAGGGTCTGTGGGACCCGTGTCCAAGGCTACGAAAAGGCTGGGAGGGTATTCATTGCGGTTATAAACCCCTTCTGTGGCAGAAGGTTGACTGAGGTTGAGAAGGGGCCATGGAGAAGCTGGCCATAGATCTGCTATCCTTAAAGCTCTTGCAGAAAACTACAGTCTGATTACTCTTCAAGACATGGATGCCAAGCTATTTGCTAACAAAACTATTGGAATGGGTGAGGGAAACGAAGGAATTGCCCTTAAACCAAACAGGCTTTATTTAAGGCCTAGGAACAACAACAAACATAATGGTTCTTGCATTACTAATGGATACATCAATCAGACTCAAACAACCTCTGTACCTATGTTTTATAGACTTTAAATCAGCATTTGATTGTGTCAAAAGAGACCTTCTGTGGAATAAACTGGAAAAAATGAATATCCCACGCCCCCTCCTCAAGCTGATTCGCCTTTTATATACAGAGACATGGGTAAGTGTGAGGATGGGGGACGGACAAATGCTATCAAAGGAGATTCCAGCAAAGGAAGGCCTGAAACAAGGCTGTGTTTTAATTTGTTTCTTGCGGACCTAACGGAAATATTGGATGCCGAGAATGCGCATCCCCCGAAACTAACTGATAAGCGTCTTACGAATTTAATGTATGCGGATGACGTCATACTATTGAGCCACACTAAAGTGGGACTGCAGCGTCTAATCAGGAGGACTCAAACATACTCGAAAGAGAATGGGATGGTCATAAATGAGACTAAAACAAAGATTATGGTAGTGACCAAAAACAACAAGAGAAGATATAAAAGTAAATGGATTATGGATACAAAGGAACTGGAGCAAGTAGAGGTATATAAATACCTGGGTGTGCTATTTGATGAGAAGGGTAGCTATCAACTGCAAAAAAGTGAGACTCAAAGAAAAGTGAACTCACTAACTGCAGCATTTAGAATTGTGCAAAAGTCACTTCCCAGCCTAACATATGGTCCTCCGCTGAATGTACTTGCCGCAAAACTCCTACCGACCATAACATATGGCAGTGAGGTGATAATGGGCAAGGATTGCGAAACCCTGAACAAGATCATAACCAGAGCCTATCGAGCCGTATTCCATTTACCAGCAAATGCGTCCCCCGCCCAAGTAAGGCTGGAGTTTGGACTGACCAACCAGCAACATGCAAGGCAAGGACACTTTATAAAAGTATGGAACCAAATAAAAAATGACCACCAAAACGAAATATCGCAACTCTTATGGAGAGAAATAAATAGGGACACAAATTCTACTGCGTGGATCTACCTAAGGGAGGCGATAAAGGAATTTGCGATCACGTCAATATGGGAAAACAATATAAACAAGTCATCATTCAAGAAAATAATTATTAAAACTGCAAACCATATATACATCTTAAACGATAAAGCTATCCTCACCAAAAGAAAACACGCATGAACGATAATTAATGGATATAAAAGGAAGGAAATCCAACAATACCTGGTAACACCATGGACAGAAAAAAAAAACAGGTCCTCCTCAAAGCCAGATTGGAACCATGCCAGGCCTATGTCACCTTCCCCCGTGGGAGAGACCGAAAACCCAAAAGAAATGCAGACTGTGTAACAACGGTGCGGAAGATATGCTTCATCTTCTCTGTATCTGCCCTACGCTTTTACAGGAGAGGAAATCGTTACTAAAGTTTCCCTTCAAAGTACGTGACATAAGGACATGTAGACAGGCCTTGATCAATTGCATGAACTCAAACGACATTATTTTAAACGCTATCTTTGTAAAGTTTTTAATGATAGTCAAAAGCAAATTAGATGTAATGCCTATTGTAGATATTTAATTATTTACAAAATGACATTTTTTAGTTACAAATGGGGGTGGGGTCGCACACTACTCACACACCGGCGGTGTCGCCCCTAAGGACTCTGGTCAATGTAGGAAAGTGTTCGCGATGCATCATCTTTCGATCTTCTGCTATCTTCGCTGTCTTCGCCATCCCTGGACACGTGTTTCGGGGTATTACCCCTCATCAGCAGGGATAGGCAGTGTTCTGGGGTTGCCGATGGCTGCCAATATCTGCCAGGTATAGTACCACTCCGGCGCGTAGGTGCGGGATCCCAGGCTCGTCAGCCCGCTGCTCAAGGGAGCTTTAAAGTTACAAATGGGGGTGGGGTCGCACACTACTCACACACCGGCGGTGTCGCCCCTAAGGACTCTGGTCAATGTAGGAAAGTGTTCGCGATGCATCATCTTTCGATCTTCTGCTATCTTCGCTGTCTTCGCCATCCCTGGACACGTGTTTCGGGGTATTACCCCTCATCAGCAGGGATAGGCAGTGTCCAGGGATGGCGAAGACAGCGAAGATAGCAAGATCGAAAGATGATGCATCGCGAACACTCTACTACAATGACCAGAGTCCTTAGGGGCAACTTCCGCTGGTGTGTGAGTAGTGTGCGACCCCACCCCCTTTTTGTAACTTAAAGCTCCCTTGAGCAGCGGGCTGACGAGCCTGGGATCCCGCACCTACGCGCCGGAGTGGTACTATACCTGGCAGATATTGGCAGCCATCGGCGACCCCAGAACACTGCCTATCCCTGCTGACGAGGGTTGAAAACCCGAAACACGTGTCCAGGGATGGCGAAGACAGCGAAGATAGCAAGATCGAAAGATGATGCATCGCGAACACTCTACTACAATGACCAGAGTCCTTAGGGGCAACTTCCGCCGGTGTGTGAGTAGTGTGCGACCCCACCCCCTTTTTGTGACATTTTTTAGTGTTTTTATTCGAGAACACAGTTTTTAGTCTTTGTCTGAGATCTGTAATATTTAAGATTTTAAATAATCATCACAATAAACAATTTACTTACTTACTTACTTACTTACTTACTTACTTACTTTAAATTGGGGACTCTAGTTGGCAGAGGTAGGTACCTTTGTCCAAGTAAGGACCCTTGCTTCTAGTCAGGGTAAGGGAGTTTCATCCTTAGACAATCGCTGCTCACCCCCTTGGTAACTTGGCTCGAGCATGGCAGGCTTCTCTCAGAGGCAGTGTGTAAAGCATTTGTGCACACATACAGTAATACAGTGAAGACACTACAAATGGACACTGCACCAGTTTAGAAAAATAAGTAATCTTTATCTTAACCAAACAAGACTAAAATGACAAAAATCCAACATACAGTTATCAAGATTTGACTTTTAAAAGGTAAAAACTGTTTTTTCTATAGCGCACTATAGATGCAACACTTTTAACACAAAGTGCCTAGGATTTGTCAAAATCATAATCAAAAATAGATGCAGGGAAGGTGATGCATAGGTTCCTTATGCACAGGAAAGGTGATGCCTTAATTCCTTTCTCCAGGGAAGGTGATGGGTCCGTTCCTTACAATGCGGCCCCGGTGTTGCTGTAGAATTGGCTCCCTGGTGCGATGCGTTGGTTCTCAATGGGGCCCCAACCGTGCTGCATTGATCTCTCCAGCCGCGGTCCCACAATGCGTTGGTTCTTGCAGCCGCACAGCAGGGCCTGTATCAGAGTCGGTGCTGTGATCTCGGACTTCAGGGATCGGTACACGAGACTCGGCGTGCTGTAATTTCTCCTGCCGTGGGCAGGTGCTGTGTCGGTTTCTTCAGCAGCACGATGGCAATGCGTGGAAATTCTTCCCGCACTACGGTCTTGCGTTGGAAATGGGTGCTTCACCATTCCATAGTTGCTTCTCTTTTCCCAGCTCCAGGCAGCAAGAACAACCCCAAGAGGCCCAACCCAAGAACAGACACCTCTTAACAGGTCAAAACTCCCAGCAAGGAATATCAGGAGAGCTGGCTGTGAAGTGTTTGTGTCCCTGAGACTTCAAAACAGGTGGCAAGGTCCACTTCAAGCGCTTGGAGATCTTTTTCAAGCAGATACACAGCAAAGTCTTTGTCCCCTCCTTGGCAGAAACAGCCACTGCAGGCCAACCCCAAACAGCACACAGCAAAGGGGCAGTACTTCTCCTTCAGCTTTCCCAGTTCTTCTCCATGGCAGATGCTCCTTTTGAGTCAAGAAGTAATCTATAGTCCTGGGGTCTGGGCCCCAATATTTATGCTCCATTTCTCTGTGTTCTCTTGTGGCAGAGGGACTCTGTGCTCAGTCAAAACCAGTTCTGTCCTCTCTGGACCAGCTTCTCGGCAGGAGGTGGAGACAGCATTGTCCAAGGCAGCCAGACCTATTCAGGTACAGTGAAATCTCCTCCCACTACTCTAAATGCAACCCAGGTCTATTCACCCCAGCCCTGACTCATCCAGGAAAGGAAGGCCACACCTCACCCCCCTCCCCAGTGGCTGTCTGAAAAGAATGCACATCCCCAGCCTCTGTCACTCCAAGACCAGACAGTCAATCCCCAAACCAGCAGAGGCACACAGAATGGCTAAGCAAGAAAATACCTATTTGCTGAAAGTGGTATTTTCAAACACACAATACAAAAATCATCTTTACCAAAAGATGCATTTTTATATTCTGAGTTCAGAGATACCAAACTCCACCTTTCTACCTTGTCCCAATGGAAAGTTATACTTATAAGATATTATAAATAAACTCCAATTCTATCCTATGGGACAGATAGCCTTTCAATTGTGAAAGACAAAAGTCACTGCATTTCACTATCAGGACATATCACACATATTAGTACATGTCTTACCTTTCACCTACACTGCACCCTGCCCAAAGGGGTAACTTGGGCCTATCTTAGGGGTGACTCAAATGTACTAGAAGGGAAGGTTTGGGCGTGGCAAATGGCTGCACTTGCTAGGCCGACAAGGCAGTAGAGACTGCACGCAGATGCTGCAGTGGCAGGTCTGAGCCAACTTTTGAAAGGCTGCTTGTGTGGGTGACACAATCAGTGCTGCAGGTCCACTAGCAGCAATTGACTTGCAGGCCCTGGGTGCACACAGTGCACTGTACTAGGGACTTAGTAGTAAGTCAAACAAGCCAATCAGGCAAACACCAATCCATATGCACAATTTACATAGGGAGCACTTGCACTTTTGCACTGATCAACAGTGGCAAAGTGCCCAAAGCATCTAGACCAGCAAAAACGAAATTGAGTACACAGCAAAAAATACAGGAGGCAGGCGCAAAAAGACAGGGGGAAACCGTGCCAAGATGCCAGGTCTAACATTTAATGCATTTATTAACTATGAAGACTGCTTTATTAATGCCTATTACAAATTGGCCAGAAGGGTCAGTGAATTGCAGGCACTCTCTGTACACCCTCCTTAGAACATCTTCGATCCAGACAATCTGGTACTCTGGACACATGATTCCTTCTTCCTGTAGGTTGTGATGCCTTTCCCTATAGGCCAGAATATTACACTGCCAAATTGTTTTCTCCATCTCATACTTCAAAGGAGGTGAGACTCCACCGTCTGGACCCAAGGAGAGAGGAGTAGCACTACCTTGATCGCACAAAATAGTTCCAGGCAGACAATCAACTCTTTGTGGGGTGCCTAGGGGCTAAGAAAGGTAAGGCTCTACTGAAATGGACCATCTCAAGAGGGATAGTGCTATGCATGAATATCTGCTATGCATTAACCAAATAGCAACCCCCTGAGGGCTTACGTACTCATTCCGCCAGAGCCAAGGTGACGATCACTGCGTTAGCCCAAGGAGTCCCTGTATTGAATATCCGTCAGACAGCAACATGGGCATCTCTGCACATGTTAACCGAGCATTACTGCCGGATGGACAGTCAGGTCCATTGTGACGGGCACTTTGTCCATTTGGTCCTGTTGGATATCCTGGTTTAAATCAGCTTTGCTACCCACCTCCCTGGAGGCATTGCTTGGGTTGTTTATTTCAAGATAAGGAATCTGTGGCTAGATGTCTCTATCAGATTAACAAGTTGCTTACCTTTGGCAACGCCTTATCTGGTAGAGACTTTATGTAGCTGCAGATTCCTTACAGGCCATCCCATCCTCCACGCTCACAGAACTGATTACAGTGTGAGGGTCACCCTTATAAGGGCTTTAGAATTTCAGTCCAGTTGTCAGTCTTCATTGTGGACCTGCATTCTTGCTGTGGACAGTTGCAAAAAGAACTGACATCAGTACTCCGGGTGGCATTGATATAGGCACCGCACATCTAATTGCTGGCGCAGACAGCACTGACACAAAGCTGAACGACGCCACCTACCGACACACAGGGGTACTGCTTGAAAACTACTGGATCTAGTCTGATGCCTGGGGAATATTGTAAGGAAAGGAATTTGCGGCTAGATCGAGTCTCCAAAGATAAGTACGTTATTATTCTGGTAAGGAACAGACTGTAATGGTTAGAGGGGCCAGGTAAGCAATTGCACAAGTAGAGGGGTGTGGCAGGGGAGAGATAGATACAGAGGTCAGGTCTCATTGGGACCAGGTGATGAAAATTACATTATCATGAAAAAGGAAGGTAGGAAGCATGAGAGTGTCTAGGAGTCTAGTCACAAAAACACAGCAAAGTAAGGACAAAGCATGAAAGGATATAGGGAGAAAATGGCACAAGCAAAGAATAGAGAAGGAAAGGAAAAAAATAGACTGCATGCACAGAGCAACCTTGCCCGATGCCCGGTGGAGCTGTCCTATACAGCTATAAAGGAGTCTGGCCCCTTGGCCGTCACCTATCCAGCCGGTCATCTGACATTGTTTTTCCTCGTCTCCCCATTTGTGTCTCCTTCCCTCCCCCTCCTCCTCCCCCTGTGATTCTTTGATTCAAATTGATGTGACTATGTAACCTGTAACTCGCTGATTCAACTGATATAACTGTATCCTGTAACTCACTGATCCTCATGTAAAGCGGTCTGATATCTCCGGGTCTAGCCAGCGCTATATAAAACTTTGCAAATAAATAAAATAAATAAATTCATACATAAAAACACCCAGTGTGTGCAGGAGAGTGAAAGAAAGAAATTACCCAATATTAACTGAAGGCCAGGAAGAGAAGTCTACTAGAGTTCATAACCTGTTGAGGTGGGTTGAAGCAACAATACCAAGATCGGGTACACATGGGAAGGAAGAGGACTAAATGCAGGGAATGGTTCCAGGTAGGAAAGGGATCCAAGTAGAACTGGTACATGCAAGTGTACAAGAATGCGGGGAAACGGACAAGTCAAAGTGGTCAAGGCTCTGTAGGACTGAATGGAAGAGGTAGCCTAAGCATACAGAAAACTAACCACAACACCAGGGAAGCTGGCACAAAATAAACAACATGTTAAATTCAATGCCGGAGGCTGAAGGAACAGGATACTCCCATAGGTTCCCCTCAAAATTGTCTGCAAAGCCTATTAACTGAATTGTCTTTAGCAAAGATGTGGGCTGTTTGCCCTTGCAAGTAGATTGAAAACAAATATGTCATATGACCCGACATGGATCCAGGTAGTAGGAGGCACCTTCCAGTCATCATCCCACCCCACAATCCATGGTTAAAAAGGGGAAGAGACAACTGTGCCACAAGATCAGCAGGCTCAGGTCTAGGGGAAGATTTACTAACAATTTATGAAACACACTGCAGCAAGGCAGTATTCTATGCTGTTTATTGTGAATGAGAGAGAGCTGAGAAGGGCCATATTTAAACTATATGGCACACTTCAACTCTCAAGTGCTTGCACACTTGTTGCTGCTTTGCAACAACGCAGGCACCCTTGCATTATGCTATAAGGGGTGTTATGGGCAGGAATATTTATGGTCAGGATCCTAAAAAAAAAACTAATCAAAGAGACATTTTCTTCTTTCTATATGTGAATATGTGGGAAGAATTTGGTCTCATTTCTGTTTCTGTTCTCATTGAAGCAGGAGAAAAGGACATCTTCCCTTGTCCTTTGCTCTCTTTTAGCTTAATCACCTGTGGAAGAAAAGCATGGCCCGTTTACAATGCCAGCATCAGTACAAACAATGCCCTTATGACCTTACAAGAATTACACTTTCCCCTAGCTAGCTACATTCTCACTGCATAAGTAATACAGGGCATTGGAAGACATATGTGACTGTGTTGATTTCTAAATGCAAAAAGAAAAGATTCAGAACTATGATTACTAAAGAAGTCTTTTCTGTCCCTCTCTTACCTAAAGTACATAATAGTAGACCCACAGAGAGCAAGAGACTAGCCAACTATTGACAAACAGAGGCCTTCACAGGAGGGCACTGCATTAAAAATCAGGGGCATTTCATCAGATAAAAAAATGTTGTATCAGGGCCGCCTCACCAAGCTGGATACACAAAGTGGATTGGCCCTGCTCAGGCCTGGAAGTAGGGAAGTTTGAAACAATTTCCAAGTCCAAGGTATTTCGTTTTCTGAGGAATTTTAATATCACACTGTGGAACTGCCAATAAAATACTTTTTGCCGTTGGTCCCCTTGAAGCTTTGGAGCAAAGTTCCCAAACTTCTTTGGTGCCTGAACTACTACAGGAGGACAATTATAAAGTCCACAGGACCCCATGTGGAGTAGTTTTAGGTTCTCAGGGGCAGATTGATCAATGGGTTGCATTGTCTTTGCACCATGCAAGGGGGCGCAAGGGCGACACAACTACTAAAACAGATTTATCAAGCCATGCAAGGTCACTGTCACCTTTGGGTCACAAGAATGGAAGGAGCCAACACTGAAGATGGGCGTTTGTAACTACTTTTATTGGGGTACAACACAATGTTCGGTTTCTCAGAGAAACACAATAAAGGTCCAGGGGTCCCTCCTTGGAGTCCTCAGCTTCAGGTCTTGGTTGAAGGTCCGAGGTTACCACGCCATGTAGGGAAACACAAAGAAAACGATATGGCTTTTAGACACTGGCCATGGTTATAACTGAAGAAAGGGAAAGGGGAGTGAGGGGGATAGGCAGAACCACCACCATCAATGGCGAATACCGTGAATAGTGCTCGGGACAACGGTGCCTGACCTCCTGTGAACAAGTACTCGATAGCTGCGGTGTCAGACCTCCCCTCCCATCTCTCTACTCGGTCCCGCCCTTTTTACCCCGAAACAGCGAACCCAAACGAGCACGCACCTGGGTAAGCCAAGCGTCCTCCTTGGCGTGGCTGGGCGATACGCGGTATCGTTGGCCTCCTGGCGTTTCCTTTGATGGTCTCGGGTCCTCGTCCGGTTCCGAGCTGGCGCCTTTTCCACCCGCTGTGTCGACTCCCGCGAAGTCCTCCGTCGCCCTGGTCCCGACTCCTGTTTCGGACGTCTTGGTCTCGGCTTCTCCGTTCTGGCTCGCGTTCTTCTCCTGGCGTAGAACTGCAGCTTCCCACGAGTCTGCCAACCGAGACGAGGCGTCTTCCGGGTCCACCCTCAAATGGTGCAAGGACGCACCGGATAGGCCTACAAAGTCAGGTGGTCCAGAAGCGAGGCGGTCATCTAGATAACACGGGCCGTCCTTAAAGGGCCCGTAGTAGTCCGCCTGTAGGGAAGACGGAGAATCAGGCATCTCAGTCTGGGCCGAGCAAGGGACCCCCTGACAGTCACCTTGCGTGGCTTGATAAATCTAGACTAACAAAATGCAGCAACATTTTCTGTGTTGCATTACTCTGCCCTAGGGAGGTGGTTCATGGCTGTAGCATGGGTTTTCCCATGCATCCACCCAAGGATGTTAGGACATACCCAGATGTACCATTCCTGGTAGACCTGGGAATGGGGCAAAATGATATGCCTTCCCAGGTCAGGCATAATGAAGATAAATATCTTTATTTCTCCTCTTTTGTTCCTACATAGAAAGAGGAAATGCCTCAGAGGATTGTTTTTGCGCAGGAAGGTGTCTGTTCCTGCACAAAACCAGCCTGTCTGCAAAGCAGGCACGCATGCACCATGGCACACGGATGCCTGCATTGAAGTTTGGCAGTACATTGTGCGCCAGTGCAAGCAAGTACAGGAATGTGCTATATTATTTGAAATATGGTGAAATCCTGCCCTTTCTCTTTCACCCAGCAAGGTAGCTTGCTGCACTGCTCTGCATGAAATAATGATAAATCTGCCGCTCAGGGTGACTGGCAGATGGAAACAGCAAAGTCCAGTTCAGGTCCAGTTGCCACTGGTCAACTAGCATTCTTCACAGGAATGTCCTCTTCAGCTTTTTTAGGTTCCTGGAGCCGCCCAGAGGATCAGCCTCATCATCCTTGGATACCTTTCTTAACTATTGTTTCAAAAGGAAGGGGGTCCAAACTACTCAGGTCCTTCTTGCCGGTCACAAAAGCCAAGTGCAGCAGATTCCGTCTGCCAGGCACCCTTTTGCAAGTTCAGCATTTTTCTGAGCAATGACTACTGATGAGGGTCCAGACTTGTACAATTCATCGGCCTGAGGGGGGACACCCTATGACACTCCTAGTTCCTCTATGACCAATGGAGTAAAGGGTCCCAGGTCGTGACAAATCTATTTTTACTGTAGTTCCTGTTTGCGTTACTCTAATAAGGCCAAAAATGCATTGTGTCAGGATAAATCCACTATGTCAAAGGTCTTTGGCCACACATAACTTGGGCTCTGAGGCTGTGGGTATGAGTGGGGAGTGTACCATGGTAATCCTAGTGCGCCCCACATCTAACACTAAAATGCAGTTTGAAGCACTCTCTGTACCCACAACAAACCCAGAGACTGAGGCCTGATAGGTCACAACAAAGCACGGTCTTTCAGTAAAAGGCATTAAATACACAAGAATTGTCTTGGCATCTTGTTCTCTCTCTGTCAAGTGTTAGATGTGGCTCAACAGACCTGTAAAGCAGGATTGGACATTACAGTGTCAACAGGATGCTCACAGCCTCCACTGTGAATATTCTGTGGAATTCCGAGGGGTCATCTCTGCCCATTCAGGTCAGCCTATTGCTTGCTTCTGGGATGCAGTTCACACATTTTGCACACCTATTACCAGGCTTGAGAACAGTCTGGGAGTTGTCAAAAGTGAATGCTGTTTAGCCATGTGACAGCTTAGGCAGATTAATGGTAATTTCTATTTATTATTTCTATTTAATAAAAATTCGAAATCACTATGGTTTTATATTGCAGACAGCAAGACCTGCCAAACCAAAAATAGCTTTTAGGGATTTATTGCTTTAGGGACTTTGTCATGTTTATTTTCAACATGTGACACTTTTAAAGTCTCCGAACCTTGTTGACTGCAACGCCAACATGGGAGTGACTAATATTTAAAAGGGAGGTGTTTACCTATTAAAAATGGTTAGTTTAACTATTTGCTCGGCCCGCTTTACACTGCAGCAGTCAGGCTACAATGGTAGCCCTGATGTCATGTTTCCTTGTCGTACTGAGTTGAGTGTAGATCTCAGGTGACTTTTCCATTTCCATGCCTTGGATGCAGTTTCTGCATCATACACAATGGCCTTAGCATGCCAATCAATGATTAGCCAATGACTGAAGGTTTTAGGGTTCATAGCACATACACTGTGCGCTGACAGCAGTGCCATGCTGAGCCATGCCATCTTAGTCAACAGGCTTTCAGAGATAGTAATCAGAGGCACGGCCCTCAAACTGTTATCCTCTTTACATTTGGATAGGGCTCAATCGGTGGAGGCCAGAACCTTTCCCTCAGAACAATTCACGCTCCCGTGTCGGGTACCACAGGGCTCGGCTTTAAGCCCTACGCTGTTCAATCTATATGTTCCCCTCTGGCTAAAATCATCAGGAAGTTCGGCTTCTCAGTGGTCTCATATGCTGATGATACACAGCTAGTCGTATCAATTTACAGCAACATTGAAGAGACAGCAGATGGTTTCAACCGCTGTATGAGTAAGGTCCCTCAGTGGATGAGTCAGAACTGTCTGAAATTGAATGGGGGAAAAATAGAGGTTCTCCTGTGTGGTTCGGACACCTCAATTTGGACACCCAGATGGTGGCCGTCCTGTCTGGGAGACCTTCCTGTCCCGGTGCAAAAAGAAAAAATCTAGGCTCTATTTTTGACGATAAATTGTCCTTTAAAACCCAGATCAGCTCCCTCACCTCTTCGATCTTCTTCATCTTAAAGAGGATTAGGAAAATTCACCCCTTCATTCCTCCGATATCCTTAAAAACCCTGGTGACGGCACTAGCCTTGTCCAGGCTGGACTACGGAAATGCGATGTGCGTAGGGATCCAAACGCAGCACCTTCAAAAGCTGCAGCGTCTTCAGACTGCGGCTGTCAGATTGCTGCTGGATAAACCAAACTTTCAGCCAGTCTCGCCCAAATTGAGAACTTTGCAGTGGCTCCCAGTGGCCAAGAGAATTACTTTAAAATCCCAATGCCTAATGTTTAAGGCACTCCATGGGTCTGGTCCTCACTATCTGAAGAGTCGACTGAACTAGTACTTACCTCCGAGAAATCTAAGGTCTGGCCACCATAAACTACTACAAACACCCAGGATCAAGAGAGCTCGCTGGGGTGGAAGAAGTTTCCTGGTCGGGACTGTTAAAACCTGGAACATGCCCCCAGACAGGATAAAACACAGCCCTACACTTCTGGCCTTTAGAAAAGCACTAAAACATGGCTCTTCGTCAACTAACTCTCACACACCAAGTCACAGTTGCAGCCATGCTGTGTTTCAGGGTATTAGCACCTAGACGCCTTCGAGCAGTCGTGCGCTCTATCAATGCTCAAATCAAATAGTGTTCAGAGTCTAAAACAGCAATACATTCAGCAAACAAAAGAGGGTGAGCATGCCTACTTCATCATTTTAAACAAGAGTTTGTCTTGCAGCAAAATGAGGTTTTCATCATGTTTCAGATTTAGTTCCAAACATGCCATATTCATTACAATGGATGCACATTCAGTTCAAAGCTTCTCGTATTACTTAAACGTTGACCATATTTGTTTTAAGGCATAACAAAATCATTTCAACTGCAGTCACATTCATATCAACATATATCAGATTCAGTTCAGTGTAGGTCATTATCATTTTAACACTAGTTAGATTACTTTCAGTGCATGCCATACTCATTCAATTGTGTATCACATTCATTTTAACATAGGGCAAATTAATTTTAACAATTGTTATAATCATTGCTATGCATGTCTTATCCATTATGACATGAGTAATGTTTATTTCAACAGATCAAGACTTATTATTACAGTTGTCATATTCCTTTGAAAGTGTGTACTTACAAATTCAATGAACATGTTACTTGTGTGAACATATGTCATGTATGTTTCAACATGTGTCAGAATTGTTTCAAGATGTGCAATATCCATTTCACTGGATGCTGTATTTATTTCAAAGCTTCTCATATTCATTTATGAGTGTGCCATATATCTTTTAAGGCATGCCAAATTAATTTCAACTATAATCATCTTCATATGAACGTATGTCATATTTAGTACAGTGTTAGTCATATTCATTTTGACACTAATCATATTTATTTCATCGTATCTTATATTTGTTTGAACATGTGCCATAATCATTAGACCATGGCTTGTATTCATTGCTGATTGTCTGACATTCAGTTCATGTGTGTCACAGTCATTTGAAAAAGTGTTGCATTCAATTTAATATGTATCATAATTATTCCAGTGGATGTTGATTCAGTTCAAAGCACTTCATATTCATTTCAGTGTAGGCCATATTCATTTTAATGTACATCAAATTAATTTCAACTGCAATCATATTCAAATAAACATGTTTCATATTCAGTTCAGTGTTAATCATATTAATTTTGACACCAGTCATATTTATTTCAACGTATCTTATATTCATTTGGACATGTGTCATATTCATTTGAACATGGCTTGTATTCATTGATGTATGTCTGACATTCATTTCATGAGTGTCACAGTCATTTTAAAGAGTGTTAGATTTAATGTAATGTTTGACATATTCGCTCCAATGTGGGGCATATTCATTTTACCACCAGTCTATATCATTTCAATAAGGGTCATATTCACTGCAGTTTTTGTTGTATTCTTTTCAGCAACACCATATTCGTTTCAACATAGTTACTATACATCTCAGTATATATTTTATCCAGTTCAGAGTGTGTGTTATTTCATTTGTCTACTAGATGGTATATTCATTCTGCCATGTTTCATATTTGCTTTAACACATGTTACATTCATTCTGGTGTGTGTCAAATACATTTTGCAGCACCCCATGCATTTCAGGAGATGTCTTATATGAGGGTCTGTAATTTTGACATGAACGGCTTCCCATAATTTCAGCCAATCCAAATTAGAGGCTGAACTCAGTAGCAGGTGCCAACAATGAATCTTTTAAACTACAAACGTAGCTCCACCCACACCTCGCCATTGTTGGAAATACCAAACGAAGTAAAGCTTGAGTAAATTGTAATGAAGACTGTAGGTTATCCATGGATGTATTAAAATAACGTTCCACAAAACAGCACGATGTGCATACAGCAAGGATCAAGCAGTACAATGGTGTACAAACCACTCACCATGCATATACTCCCCGAAAGCTTTTCAAACCTCGCATCCTCGCTGCCCCCGAGCCAGCCTAATATACAAAAGCATCATGCAAAACGGCATAGCAGCCGCTTGCTACAGCGATAATGGTGACACACACGCATGGAGAATTTCTCTTGTATCACCCTCCCAGCTAGAAGACAAACACACTCAGAAAATGCGCACACGTGCATGTAACAAATAGCTCATGAGGAACTAAGACCTTTCCTGAGCCATTTAAACATCAGTTTAAATCAATTGCTGCTGTGGTTAAACAACGGAGACTAATTGGGAAATAGAGGCGTGCCAATGAGCGGCCCAAACTGTAACTGTGTTCTTTGATTTTAACCCTGCCGAGTACTAAGCTATTTTATTATGTGATTGTATGGCAATTCATTCAAACGTATTGTAAGATATTATTTTAAAATGATCTATACTGTTTGATTTTATCCCTTTCTTGTACAAAGTCAGTTTATTAATTAATTATATGGCATCCACTTGACTATTTTGCATGATTGATGTTTTTTAAAAGAAATTCTCCTTTTTATTCTCTGTTTTAACAACTTTAACTGTTTTGTATTTTATATATGTGCTTTTATGGCTTGCCATAAATCGAATAAAGTATTTTGAACTGAACTAATGGAATCACTTAAAGCTTTTTGGTGACACAGATTTATTCTTTTTGAGAGATATTGCAAGACAGTTACCAGCTGAGCAGTGAAGGTTTTAAAGGATAGAAACAAAAAAGGCCTAACCCAACTGACACCTAGGTTAAGGGACCCAATTTTAAGATTTGATAAAAAAAAATCTAAATCCCCTAGATGTGTTTATTTAACTCTAGTCTCATGGGTCACGGTGTGTTTTTTTCTTTAAAAAAATAAATAAAGAAAATGTGAAACCCGTTTTAGTCTCACTCTTACAAAATAAAGTGAACCAAGAGAGAGTACCTCATGGTAGCAGCACCCGAGGGGGTTTCTGACAGGCAATTGCCAGTTTACCCACTTGTCATCATTGGCCACTCTCTCTTTGTTGTCTGTAAAAAAAAAAAAAAAGCCATGTGCCAATTCTCCCAAATAATAATCATGTGGTGAAAGAATAGTGAACTGAACCAATATGTCCACTATTCACAAACTGTGTGTATGCACCCAGAACCCATGTGAAAACCAAAGAAGTTGGTTCTCACTGTTAAAATGTGGTAAGGCTTGCTGGCTGTTCAACTTTATTCCACTGCTGCAAGACCTCCCAATTAAAAATGGTTACCAATATACGATGATTACTTTCTTGTTGCCAACATGTTTTGTTGCTACTTATTCCAGCAACTTCCTCAGAGCAGTGTGGGGTCTGTATTCTCAATCTTCACTCTTATGAATAAGACCTGTAGTGACATTTAAAAACAAGAAAAGTGGTGAATATACATTAGCCCTCTGCAAAGGGCTTAATTGGAACCGTGATATAAAACCACACAGACTAAATGAACAATATTTTCACTATTACCTGATGGTTGCCAGTTACTGCATACCTACAACCATCAAAACGCTGGATCCGTGTCACTAGATCACGTGTCCTCCAGTGGCTCATTCAATGTCTGGCCCCCTGTAGTACAGATCAAATACACAATATAAGGCAGACCCCAACGTTAGGGATACGCACTCGCCAATGTCCACAGATCCCTCGTGACATGGTTCACGCTCCCAATGAAAGTGCACTCCCTCACTGGTGTAAATTCGGCGTCTTACATCAATCTTAGTTCGAAACACCCGGACCTCTTTCAAAATATCAGTCAATTGTTTAAAAACATACCCAGCTCATCAAACAAGCTGGATTTCCCTTCCAACTGTTCTAAGCTCGCCACCTATGCTCACGAACCCCACCGACCACCTCCTTACCGGTGCCGAGTCCCTCCGGCGTGAATGGAGCTCCCTTTCCATACTAGCGCAGCCACGGGATTAAACAGATGCTCAAGCGACACCCCCGGGGGCTGACGCGATGTGTGTAGCGTCACCACGGCGTGTGGCGGGCATTTTGGAAAGGGTAGTTATTCGTAGGCTATTCGTGTTCAATAAAGTTTGTTCAATCACTATAACCCTGGCATGTCGCTTATATAAAACCAATGCTGGTGCCCGGGAGGACATTTTGTTGTCAGTAATAATTATTGAAGGCCCATTGAAAAACCGAACAAAATCGGCAGAAACTTGCGCATATTTTATGGCGCACTCATCCCTAAGTAACCAATTTCTATGGAGACGTGTTTAATGAAAAAGAGGCCATATCCAATGCTACAACAAGAATAAACACAATTTTAAAAAAACTCCCTACAATCGGCCAACCTAGTGCCCCCATCGCTGCCAATAGTTGAGGAGTGCATCTATATCCAGTCACTACTGGTTCAATCGCACACAACTCTCACTTCAGGAACGCCGTAATTAATTAAAAACAGTCAAATAGAAACTTGCCCAGTGTCCAGCACTCTCAACACCTCTAAAGAGGAGGCACATGCATAACCAAGAGGACGAGTCGTACCCCAATTGTATGCCAGGCAAAGTTCAAGTTAACGTAAAAAAGGGAGGGGGAAAGAACAGGACAAATGAGCAACCATACCTCTCATAAGTGTGGGACCTCACAGAGCGGTCCGCACCCATAAAGGTATACTGCATACCTCAGTTATTATAATGGTGGTGCCCCAACGGCCATACTGGCTGACAAGGTCAAGAGGGAATTCTTGAATCCAGTGCAAATAAACCCAAGGGGACTATCAGTCCCTATATCCCTGTACTGGATCCCAGTCCTCTTAACGTCTGCTCACTTTATTCCATTCAATGCACTTGTTGAGTCCCTCCTGATCCGCTTTTTCAGAAAAAAATCCATTTGGCCTCTTTTCGTGCTAGGGTTGCTTCTGCATTATGTGTCTCGCCCACCACTTTCTCTAGGACTGTCCATTTCAGGTCTCTGTGATCATGTCCCTTCTCAGCAAAGTGTTGCACTAGGCGGGTAGTACGTTTTTTAGCCTTGATTGTACTAAGGTGCTCTTGTATGCGGATTTTAACCTTATGAGAGGTAAGTCCAATGAGGTACAGACCACAACTGCACGTCAACCTATAGATCACCTGTGATGTGTTGCAGTTACTAAAACGGTTTAGAAACCACGTTCTTCCATCATATAGTACAACACTTTTGGTGGCAATTGTCAAACCACAGACCGAACAACTTCTGCTCGGAAAATGTCCTGTGGGAAGAGTGCATGGTTGTGTCATAGCTGGCGTACGGGTGTGAACCAGTTTGTCTCTTAAATTCGGTGCCCTTTTAAAAGCAACAATTGGCATTCCTTCATTGCGCATGCACGGGAGACTAGTACTCCCCGTTCGTCTATCAATCGCGTCGAGAGGCTAGACTTCTGCCTGCCTCGTGAGGCTGGGAGCGCTGCAATTTCCTAACGCCTCCTGCCACATTTGTTTACACCAGAGGTTTCATTCAACGCTCTGCTTCGCTACAGCGCATGCTCGAGGAACCAGTGCTTCTTGCGACACTGGCCGGGCTCACCGAGTGACTGTGCCGATTCTCGGTTCCCGTGATTTCCTGCACCTTGCTGACAATGTGATATGTCCATGGATTATCGAATTATCGACCCAGTGCCACTTCCAATAGGAAGCTTCTCATTCTGTAATAGGCTCTCCGTTGAACTCGCAGAGGAACTTTTCTTGGCCCTGAGGAGAATCCCCCCTGAATCAGGGATTCGAAACGCGTAGGCCTTTGTTATCCGGTCTGCTCTAGATATTCAAGTGTGGACCTATACCACATTTTGAGTTAACTCCGAGTACACAACCTTTATGATATGTTTTTTGAGAATGTGTATTGTTATTGATTATTTGGTGTGTACTGTCTCGCATAAACTAGTGTTGTAATATTTTTATTTAGACCAAGAGAGCAGTCCCCCTTTCTGTTTCCCTCTCTTTCACTTCCGAAACTGGCACATTTGTCAATCCAGTGATGTGGAGTGTTTGGTATGAATGTAGGTATGAAAGTTGAATGACTGTGATATGCCTGACTGAGTGTTGATGTGTTTATATCTCTATTGCGCTGTGTCCAAGTTCTTTTATATAAATATTGAAATGATCCACTTGTCATATTTCCCAATTTATCTTGAATAAATAGCTATTAATTAGCCTAACCCAGTTTGGAATAGTTCTTCTTCTCTGGTTGTCAATTGTTGCTTGTGATCTAATTATCAGTTTTGGCATATCTTTTTGCTATACAGTTTTCGGTGCTCAGCCTAACTGATTAGAGCCAGCTCATCTTTGTTATTAGCTTTTAAAAGCAAAGCATGGAACTGGCATCTTACTTATTGCTGTGTCCAAAATGGACCAATGTTTCCTTATGACCTGTCTCATTTTGGTGGATAGGGGGTCAAAAGTAATCACTATAGGAAGACAAGCCTGTCTCTCCCTAACATTTCTCTCCAAAAAAGGCTTCCCGCGGGGTGTTAAGGGCTCGTTTACGGGCTTGTTTAATAACCTTCATGGGGTAATCTCTTTCTCTGAGTTTCATCACCAACCCCTCAGACTGTTCCAGAAAAGCATCCGTGGTGGAACAGTTCCGCCTATACCGCAAAAACTGGCCCACCGAGAGGTTATCCCTTAGTGCCCTAGGATGGAATGAGCGGTAGTGGAGGAGCGAATTTCTATCGGTATTCTTATGATGGACATTGGTGGCCAGTTTATGGTCCACAACAGAGATGTCAACATCGAGATATACTGCTGATGTATTACTGATGGTCATGTGAACCGCAAGCTGTCATCTGCCTGGTTCAGCCACTGCAAGAATGTCTTCAAAAGGTCCTCTGTACCTGTCCAGATACAGAGGACATCATCTATATACCTCCTCCATAAAGAGATGTTTCTCAGATACTGGTTGGTAGGGTGATGGATCACATTCTCCTCAAACTGGCCCACATAAATGCTGGCCAGACTTGATAATGTCAAGGAGTTCTGGTGTGGGGTCTCGCATGAGAGGATGGTAATTAGTGCGGACCTCCAACAATCTCATTATCTCATTTTCATAATCACAGCTGTTGAGCATGACAACGGCACCACCTTTGTTGGCTTGTTTTATGGTAATGGCAGTGTTCTCTTGTAAAGATCTCGTAGCAAGCCAGTCCACCTTACTCATATTATGTGCAAAATGTTGCTCATAGGTTAGTTCAAGAGTCTCAATCTCATGTAGGACCCACTGTTCGAATACTGCCACTTCAGGGCCAAGTGAGGATGTGGGGGGACAAAAACTCGAAGGATGGTGAAGATTAGTGTCAAAGATGGACGGGGACATCTTCTCTTTGTCCGCAAAGAATTTTTGTAGCTTGATCTTCCTCATCATTTCTGCCAACTCAATTCTACACAGAAAGGAATCGTGTTTCGGGGTGGGAACAAAACTGTGTCCTTTATTGAGAACACTCCGTTCAGTAGATGTTAATTCATAAGAGGAAAGGTTAACCACGATATCACTATTATTCGTAGGTTGTGATGTGGTCCCATCACTTAACTCTGAAAGGTTCTGCCTCTGCTCCGTGTAATGCGGGGAGAATGTGTCTGCCATGGGGGTCGTGAGCATGTGTGGCCGGCTTAGAACAGTTGGAAGGGAAATCCAGCTTGTTTGATGAGCCGGGTATGTTTTTAAACAATTGCCTCATATTTTGAAAGAAGTATGGGTGTTTCGAACTAAGATTGATGTAAGACGCCGAATTTACACCAGTGAGGGAGTGCACTTTCATTGGGGGCGTGAACCATGTCACGAGGGATCTGTGGACATTGGCGAGTGCGTATCCCTAACGTTGGGGTCTGCTTATGCTGTGTATTTGATCTGTTCTACAGGGGGCCTGACATTGAATGAGCCACTCGAGGACACGTGATCTAGTGACACGGGGTCCAGCGTTTTGATGGTTGTAGGTATGCAGTAACTGGCAACCATCAGGTAATAGTGAAAATATTGTTCATTTAGTCTGTGTGGTTTTATATCAATCAATCATTGCATTTCTAAAGCGTGCTACATACCCGTGAGGGTCTCAAGGCGCGTTGGGGGTGCTGCTGATCGAAGAGCCAGGTCTTGAGAAGTCTTCTGAAGGCCAGCAGGTCCTGAGTCTGCAGTAGGCTGTTAGGGAGAGTGTTCCAGGTTTTGGCGGCGAGGTAGGAGAAGGATCCGCCGCCGCCGGTGGCTTTCCGGATGCGAGGAACTGTGGCGAGGGCTTGGTTGGCTGGGCGGAGGCTTCGGGTGGGGGTGTGGAAGCTGAGTCGGTTGTTGAGGTATGTAGGTCCGGTGTTGTGTAGTGCTTTGTGTGCGTGGACGAGGAGTTTGAAGGTGATTCTCTTGTTGATGGGGAGCCAGTGCAGGCCTCTCAGGTGGGGTGTGATGTGGCTGCATCGGGGGACATCGAGGATCAGTTTTGTCGAGGCGTTCTGGATTCGTTGTAGTCGTCTCAGGAGATTGATTGTTGTTCCTGAGTAGAGGGCGTTCCCGTAGTCGAGTCTTCTGGTGATGAGGGCCTGGGTGACGGTTTTTGTTGGGTGGGATCCATTTGAAGATCCTGCTGAGCATTCGGAGGGTGTTGAAGCAGGACGCGGAGACGGCATTGACTTGCTTGATCATGGAGAGGGTGGAGTCGAGGATGACCCCCAGGTTGCGTGCGTGGTCCGTGAGTTCCGGGGCTGTGCCTAGCGATGTGGGCCACCAAGAGTCGTCCCAGGCTGATGGGGTGGGTCCGAGAATGAGGACCTCGGTCTTGTCTGAAATCAGCTTCAGTCTGCTGTCCTTCATCCAGTCAGCTACGGCCTTCATTTCTCTGTGGAGGTTGGCTTTGGCGGTGTGGGGGTCTTCGGTGAGGGATATGATCAGCTAGGTGTCGTCGGCATAGGAGATGATGTTGAGGTTATGTTGTCGTGTGACGTGGGCGAGCGGTGCCATGTAGATATTGAACAGCGTCGGGCTGAGGGAGGATCCCTGTGGGACGCCGCAGATGATCACGGTGGTTTTTGAGTGGAAAGTTGGGAGGCGGACGCTCTGGGTTCTGCCGGAGAGGAAGGATGTGGTCCAGGCCAGGGCCTTCTCTTGAATTCCGGCGTCAAGGAGGCGTGCTGATAGGGTGCGGTGGCAGACTGTGTCAAAGGCTGCAGATAGGTCCAGGAGGATGAGGGCGGCTGTTTCTCCTTTGTCCATCAGGCTCCTGATGTCGTCAGTGGCGGCGATGAGGGCGGTCTCGGTGCTGTGGTTGCTGCGAAAACCGGATTGGGTAGGGTCCAGGATGTTGTTGTCTTCGAGGTAGCGGGTTAGCTGTTTGTTGACAATCTTCTCTGTCACTTTTGCCGGGAACAGGAGCAGGGAGATGGGCCGGAAGTTCTTGAAGTCTTTGGGGTCCGCCTTGGGCTTCTTCAGAAGGGCGTTGATATCCGCGTGCTTCAAGCTTTCCGGGAAGGTTGCTGTCTCAAAGGAACTGTTGATTGTTTTCCGGAGTTGGGGCGCGATGGTTGTGCTGTCTTTGTTGAAGACGTGATGAGGGCAGGGGTCAGATGGGGATCCGGAGGGGATGAAGTTCATGGTTTTGATGGTGTCTTCGTCGCTGACGTAGAACCAGGCGGTCAGGCGGCTGGTGCAGGTGGTGGTCGCAGGGGTTTTGGACTCGGTGGTGGGTGCGGGGGTGTCAGAGTTGAAGCTGTCGTGGATGTCGGTGATCTTGAAGGTGGCCAGGGAGTCACACAGGTCTTGTGATGGTGGGATGTCGTTGGTGTTGGAGCTGGGGTTGGAGAGTTCTTTCACAATGCTGAAGAGATCTTTGGTGTTGTGTGCGTTGTTGTCTAAGCGGTCCTTGAAGGCGGTCCTCTTGGTGGTCCTGATGAGTTGGTGGTGTCTGCGGGTGGCGCTCTTGTGGGCTGTATGGCTGTCTGGTGTTCGGTCGTGGAGCCATTTCTTCTCCAGCTTCCGACAGGTGCCCTTGGGGATCCAGAGGTCTTCGGTGAACCAGGCGGCTTTCTTGTTGGTGTGGTTGGTTGTGGTGGTCTTGAGAGCGGCGAGGGTGTTGGCGCAGTCGTTGATCTACTGTTTGAGGTTGGTTGCGACGGTGTCTGGGTCGGTGGGATCGGCGGGTGGTCTCAGGGCGAGGGTGGTTGTCAGTTGGTCCTTGGTGACCTTACCCCAGCAGCGGCGTGGTAGCTGTTGGGTGCGGTGGTGTGTGGTGGTTTCCTGAAGGTGAAGTGGACGCATCTGTGGTCGGTCCAGTGGGGTTCGGTGGTGTGGTTGAAGAAGACGTGGGGGCTTGTGGAGAAGATGGGGACCAGCGTGTGTCCAGCAGCGTGGGTGGGTGTCGTCACGAGCTGTTTGAGTCCGAGGTTGGCGAGGTTGTCGATCAGGGCGGTGGAGTTAGCATCGTTGTTGTTCTCGAGGTGGAAGTTCAGGTCCCTGAGGAGGATGTAGTCCGTGGAGGCGAGGGCGTGGGTGCTGCCGAGGTCGGCGATGGTGTCGCCGAACTGTGGTCGAGGTCCGGGTGGTCTGTAGATGAGTGTTCCTCTGAGGGTGGTGTTGGGGTCAGTGTGGATCTGGAAGTGCATGTGCTCGGCGGTGGTAAGGGTGTCGTCAGTGTTGGTCAAGACTCTGAGGGTGTCCTTGTGGATGATGGCGATTCCCCGTCCCACTCCGTTGGTGCAGTCTCTGCTCGAGATCTTGTAACCCTGTGGGATGGCTATGGCGATGTCTGGTGCTGAGGTGGCGTTCCGCCAGGTCTCCGTCAGGAAGGCGACGTCGGGGGCGGTGGAGTCTAGGAGGTCCCAGAGTTCGATGGCATGCTTGCGAGCTGAGCGGGTGTTGAGGAGGATGCAGCGGAGGTGGTTGGGTTCTCTGGCTGGTGGTTTGGTGGGCTGAATGCTGGTGTATCTGCAGTTCCGGCAGGCGAAGGGACCTTGGGTGCGCTTCGGGGTGACCCGGTAGCAGGGGTGGTCTCGTCCGGTGTTGAGTGCGTGGAGGGTGCTGGAGTCATAGTGCAGTCTGGCATTGCGGGGGCGCGGGGTCCAGGGGTCCTGGCGCTGGGCACGGTCCAGGAGCAGACGGGCACAGACGGACTTGCCTTTGGTGTGCCAGCGGCACGTCCGCTGCGCTTCCACGCGGCAACCTCCATAAGAGGCGAAGTGGGAGGGAGGGGCAGCTGGGAGGCGGGAGCGGGCGGCCAATGGGCGAGGGGACGGACACAGAAGGCAAAAAGGGGCGAGGTCACAGGGGAGCAGCAGCGGGAAGCGGGGCGGGGGCACAGAGGGCAGTGGCGCAAGAAGGAGCGCCTAAGTAGAGACAAAAAAGCAGAAATACCAAAGACAAGTTACAGTAAACAAATTGGGAAAAAGAAACAAGATTAGCAGTTCAACCAAAACAGTCACCAACAGTCACCAGGGGCGGCGAACGGTCCCAATTAAGCCCTTTGCAGAGGGCTAATGTATATTCACCACTTTTCTTGTTTTTAAATGTCACTACAGGTCTTGTAAATTCATAAGAGTGAAGATTGAGAATACAGAACCCCACACTGCCCTGATGAAGTTGCTGGAATAAGTAGCACGAAACATGTTGGCAACAAGAAAGTAATCATGGTATATTGGTAACCATTTTTAATTGGGAGGTCTTGCAGCATTGGAATAAAGTTGAACAGCCAGCAAGCCTTACCACATTTTAACAGTGAGAACCAACTTCTTTGGTTTTCACAGGGGTTCTGGGTGCATACACACAGTTTGTGAATAGTGGACATATTGGTTCAGTTTACTATTCTTTCACCACATAATTATTATTTGGGAGAATTGGCACATGTTATTTTTTTTTCTTTACACACAACAAAGAGAGAATGGTCGATGATGAAAAGTGGGTAAACTGGCAATTGCCTGCCAGGAACCCCCTCGGGTGCTGCTACCGTGAGGTACTCTCTCTTGGTTCACTTTATTTTGTAAGAGTGAGACTAGACCGGGTTTGACATTTTTTTTTTTAAAGAAAAAAACACACCGTGACCCATGAGACTAGTGTTAAATAAACACATCTAGGGGATTTAGAAAAATTTGTTATCAAATCCCGACTTTGGGTCCCTAAACGTAGGTGTCAGTTGGGTTAGGCCTTTTTTGTTGATACTTGGCTGAGCGGGGGGCGGCCTTACCCAAATTCCCCCTAGTGCTCCTATAGATTGGTTGTCTTTTAAAGGGTAGAAAACAAATGCACTACGTACTGCCTGGGTATTAATGAAATGTATAGGTTGGGAGCAATTTTTCATCTTAAACCTTTTTGTGCATTTTGTAGCAGCCTATCTTCTACTGTGTATAATGCAAGTTAAAAATAATGACTTATATGTTCACAGTGCTCTCTGTCATAGACTGGGCCCTCGTAGCACTAAGCATACAAAAGTTACTATTCGCCATTTCGCCAACCAGGATCCAATTCTGTTGGTCTCTGGTTACACACACAGACCTTTGCAATACATTAACTGATAGAGGTTCCATAATGTAGGATAGTGCATTTCTCAATAAATAACTCATCTTGCACTTATTTTTCACTTAAGCTGTGTGTTATTTTGCATGTAGTTACCTGAAGATGAAAGACCAAAAAAAGTTACGAGATATTTTTAGCTATGCCTTTGACCCCGCCCCCACGCTCACTCACCCCCCCCCCCTTTTTGTGGGCGGTATCACAATTCCCTTACTTTTTTTAATGCACTATGACAACTTGAAAGGAACGTGTTATCTTCGGGTCAGCTGACACAAATGATTATGCTGCAGTTAACTGCTATTCCAGGCTATTTATTTTTGGTGGTTAAAATCCAGTGATTTTGATGAGATGACAGATGATGTAGTCTTCCGTTTTCCTAGTAGGATAAACTATTATATCCCTACGTCCTAATGTCCTTGTTCCAGTCATTTTCTTGTGAGGTGATCTCACCTCATGCAAAGGACCAAAACCAGAGAGCAGGAGTGGCCATGACATAATCCACCCTACATGGGTGGTATAAGTTATGGCTAAGTCCTTTGTAGTGAATGCTCACACACAATAAGAAGTAACTCCATTATAACAACAGGTGGAAGTGCAGGCATTACACCAACTGACTAAGCTGCGTGGACCATCCCCGACTGAACATCCCAACTGTCATGTGGCATATCTGGCTTACATACTTTCTGTGACAGACACACAGGTTGCGTCCCAAAAAACAGACCACACAGTATTTATGGGAAAAAATGTAGCAAGCTTATTCATATTTTCTTTTAAGCAGTATACAGGTAGGGTTAACTTACTAGTGATCAACCTCCTTTACAATTACAGTGATATCTTATTAGCCATCTTGTGCTCTGTATTTTGCATTGGAGTTGCAGCCCAATACAATTTATACTTGCTGCCTCAGTGCCACCACAGAGCGAAGTAAGACCAACCCCTAACTGACAAGATACTAACTCTCCCTGGCTGGATAGCAGGTCTTCGTCAGATTCTTCTCACAGCCCCCTATGGCCTGAGGATATCATAGTTAGCAGTCCCATTTCCATTTTATGAAGTATTGTTCACTTTGTTTTGGCACGCAATGGCGATGGAAGCAGCAGGGTAGAGCTCCGATCCGAGCTCCCCTACCCCGGGCCGATTCTCCGCCTCTCTTATCCTGAATAGGCCAAGACTGCAGGCGGAGTGAAAGTTAATCCTCCAACGATTGGCCAAGTTTGCAGCTGATCGCTGCTTCGGAACCGCTCCGGCGCGGCCTGGCGGACTGCTGCCGCGTTGGGAGCTGCTGACCCTGCGGAGGAGATCACGCGAGGCTGTTGTCTAAACTCAACCACTAGGCCTCAAAACGCGGCCTACACTGCGCAACACTGGCCAGCCTAATGATCGGCAATTGAGCCCAGCCGGCGGTCCCTGCACCTCCACGACCCTGGAGCACAGCGGCCCTGAGACCCGTCGCACCTACTTGCACCCACCCCTAAGTAGGATCCGAGCGGAGGCTGGGGAATAGTGGAGCCCTGAATACCTGGCGGCGAGAGCGCCTGAGTGGGAGACACGGAACACTCGGCCACACTGACAACCGGAGACGACGAGCAGGCGCTAAACCTTCCTGACCGCCAAACAGAGAGGTACGCCACGAGCGGCGCCATCAGCGAGGGTCTACTGCGGGGGGGGCACTACCCACCGACGTTGCACTGCAACTGGAGCCTAACGACCCGGACAGGGAGATGACGCCCGATCTACCTGGGGCTCCTGCGCAGGGACTGGACCCAGTGGAGGATTATTGCAGCGCGGATCGCTGACACGCCTGGCAGCGGGTCACTGAAAAATCGGACCGCGACCCGGACACACCACTATCCAGCCACCCCAGGCACCCCTTGCCGCCCAAGAGAAAGGACCCCCTGATCTGACAATCTTGGAGACCACACCGAGGCGGACACCGACCAGGGGATAAAGAGGGGGATGGGAGAACACAGGCCCCCCCCACCTGCCCAGTAGTGGCAGGGGTCGCGCACTATGCAGCCGGTACTGGATCCGCCGCGGCAGCGGAGGTGAGGAGGCCCTAGCGAATCACGCCAAAAAACTGCACCGCCACGTGGGGACTACACAACACTGGCTACACGCCCTAACTGGCTACCCCATCTAGTGCCCTCTGCCGACTAAACTGCACCTGTTGCTCATCGCGCCCGTGGGGTACTAGGGGAGAGGTAAACGGACGACGCCCGCACCGGACACACCGACTGCCCTAACAGAAGTTCGCTGTGCACGAACCCTATTCACCCAACTACCTAGCCTACCAGTTGAGGCGTTCCCCGACGATTCGCACCTGCCGAGCCGCGACGACCGCTGCTGCCCACCAACTTGCCCATGTCTGGAGGCGTGAAGACACGCACTGGCACTGGGGGCGGGCTGGCGAATGGGAAATTGGACAAAACATCCACTAAAATGAATACTGATCAAGTGACGACAAAGTTGGACAATGTACTGGCTGTTATGGAACGCCTGGAAGAGTCCCTCCAGCAGACTCGTACATCACTAGAGACTAAAATTGATAGTGTGGCGATTGATCTCAACCACCTCAGAGCCGACCACAAAAAATTGGCGGACCGCAGCAAATCATTGGAGGGAACGGTGGCAGACATGGGACCCCGGGTACAACAGGCGGAAAAACACATCCAAGACCTCCTGAATAGGGTTGAGTTTCTAGAGGATCGTGCTGAAGACGCGGAAGGACGGGCACGAAGAAACAACGTCAGACTTGTGGGTGTGCCGGAGAAATGGGAAGGGACAGACCCCCCGCAACGTGTAGAAGAGTGGCTGAGAACTATTCTCCAAGAAGGCACGCTGTCACCACATTTCGTGGTGAAACGAGCACATCGCGTACCTACAAGGCCACTTCCTTCGGGATCCAATCCCAGGACGCTGCTTCTCCGCGTCCTTAATTATAGAGACAGAGATGCAATTTTACGGGAAACAAGGAAACTCAGAGCGATCCAAATTGAGAACGCCAAGATAATGATTTTCCCTGACTATACAATTCAAGTGCAACGCCAGAGACACTCCTTCCTTGATGTAAAACGAAGACTGCGACAGGCGGATCTCAAATACTCCCTACTCTTCCCTGCCAAATTGAGAGTGGTGGCGCAAGACAAGACACATTTTTTCACTCGCCCAGAGGAGGTCGAGGCTTGGCTGGACGGAGGAGTGGGCGAGATGCCCCAGCGGACACAGGCGACAGCTACTATGTCACGCTTCCGTGGAACGCGACGACGCCGCAGGCGCAAAACGCCCACACCCCATCAAACACAGGAGGTGATGACTCATCCCCCACCTACGGATTTGGTCTTACAGGAACAACAAGATGCACTTCGCAAAGTCACGGAAATCAGCAGCTCGCCGACACCGTCCTTTTCCCTCAACACCAGCCCACGTGCGTTCCCAAGCGATGACAAAGCCATTTACGGAATACCAGACTCCCAGTTGCCTACGGACCCGCCTGATGTCACACCACAGACAGCAGATCTACTCAACTGACGAGAGAAGCAAGGTCCCCCCTATAGATATGGGACGGGCGCTGTCTGCTCTGCATCTACATGGCTTGCTTTAGAGTGGCTGCGATGGGACAATTGCAGATGCCAGACTCCTTTGGCACGGGAAGGTGGCGACGACAAGACGCAGTGAGTAACAACCCCTGACATTGAGCACTGTTGATGCACCATACTCCTGCCAACCTCCCCCCATCCTCGCCTGCTGGCTCCTGGTGGCCGGAGGCCTGGAACTGTCGGAGACGGATCCCTCAGCACGACCCTTCCTTTTGAAATCCTACACCGGGCGGACACTCTTTTATGAACCTCGGCAGTGAGGCCCCAGAGACTGCCGGCTGGCTGTGTCCTCTTCTATATAGCCCGGGGTGGGGAAGACAACTCCCCTCGGTATACATGATACCCTTGATTCAAAGACTTGCTCTTAACGCCTAACACCCCCTAGAACTGTGAGGTTCATTGTCTCTTTTGAAGATTTGGATGGCAGCATGTTCCGCAACCGACCTTTTGGTATTATTTACTGTTTAGACCTGTTTTGGTCAGTTGAGTTACTGTGTTTACACCCAAATTGCGTTAATGAGGACTACTTGCTAGTGATACAACGCCTATGTTTGAGTGCGGGGCGGGGGGAGACGCGGGAGGCGTGGGAGGGGCTGCGCAGGGCGGGACGGGGATGGATGGGGAAAATAGGAACCACTTAGACAACGGATATGGCGGAGATAAAAATCTGTACCTGGAATGTTAGAGGCATGCACACACCATCACGTCGATACCAAATATATTCCTATCTAAAGCGACACCAGATACATATTGCACTCTTACAAGAGACACATCTGAACAAAGCTGAAGTCCGTACATTACACCGCAGGTGGCGTAGGCAGCTATACGCCACGGAATACTCCATTTGCCCGCGGAACACTACTATGGGTTCGACCTGGGACCCCTCTGACTGTGACACAAACACAGATTGACCCTGATGGTAGGTTTGTGGTGATTCAGGGCAGACTAGATGGCCAACCAGTGGTACTGGGCTCCTTATATTCTCCGAATACCGAGCAAGGAGGTTTCTTGGCACGACTCTCACTGATCTTAGCGCCATGGCATGGCATCCCATGTATCTTAGGGGGCGATTATAACTGCATCCTAGATGCACAGCTAGACCGCTCTTCCCCACCTCAGCACGGCACATCTGCGCACGGAGCCATGAAAGCGTTAACTGCCTGGGCCACACAATGGGACCTACATGACGCATGGCGCACACACAATCCCACCACTAAGGTATATTCGTACTACTCGGGGCACATAACCTGCACGTGAGGCTAGATAGATACATGGTATCAACTGACCTGCTGCCCCTAGTTATTGACACACGATATATGGGACGCACCCACTCTGACCACAACCCACACACTCTAGATATAGCATGGGAATGCCCGCACCCCCCCATCCCTACCTGGAGGCTCCAACCAGCCCTGCTGCAAGATGCAACATTCCAGGACTCCCTCCTTACACAAACAGCGCAGTACTTTGAGGACAATGCAGGCACGGCGTCCTCCCCCCAGATAGAGTGGGATGTCTTCAAAGTCGTAATTAGAGGTCATTGCTTGGGCGCGCAAGGACACATGCAGAAACAACTCGATAGTGACTTGGCACACGTGGAGTCTGAACTGCTCCAACGGGAGCAGGAAGTGATTAATGGCGCCGATGGCGCTCTACTGACAGTGCGCGAAGAACACGCGCGACTGATGGAGCGACTTCGTACCCATAACTATGCAGCCCACTCAGCACGCACACACCACCTCAGTGACAAACCAGGCAAATTACTTGCATGGCTAATCAAACAGGAGGATCGGGCGCAGCCGGTATCAGCGATCAACACTAATGAGGGTGGGATGGTTTATACACAGAGGAAAATACACGAAGCTTTCACGAGACACTGCTATATAACTCCCGTCTGCGAGTCCCCCGCGAAGCTATAGCAGACTACCTCTCAGACTTACAGCTACCGCAGCTGACTGCTGCACAACAGGACGACCTCGGAGCTCCGATCACAGCTAAGGAGCTTCGCACAGCCATTTTTAACTTGTCTAATGGCAAATCCCCCGGTCCGGACGGGTTGCCTGCCGAGTTATATAAGGCCTGCTCAGAAGTCCTTATTCCTGTATTACTGAAAGTATATGCAGCTGCCACGGAGGACACCTCCCTCCCACCCACACAGAACGAAGCTAACCTTATCTCCATCCTCAAGCCTGGCAAAGACGCTACACAAATGGGCTCCTATCGCCCACTGGCACTCTTAAATATGGACTATAAGACACTCGCCACCACCTTAGCCCAGAGACTAGCCTCCTTGGTTCCGGGGTTGGTACACCAAGATCAAAACGGCTTCGTCCCCACACACGAAAAGGCCTTTGACCCAGTGGAGTGGCCATACCTAGCGGCAGTAATGGAGAAGTACGACTTGGGTGATGGTTACACAGATATGGTTAAATTGTTGTATCAACGGCCCACCGTCCGTGTCCGCAAGTGCAGACTCATTTCGGATGCCATACGGGTGCGAAGAGGCACCAGACAGGGCTGCCCCTTGTCCCCATTGCTGTTTTCCATGGCTATGGAACCTCTGGCTACAATATTGAGATCACAGGGGGAAGAGTGGGGAATCCCGATGGCGGATGGTATACATGCAGTCTCGCTCTATACAGACGACCTGCTTCTATACGTCAGGGATTTGACCAACGTCCCGAGATCTCTGGCCACAATATTCCAGACCTTTGAGGACATGTCAGGCTTACGAGTCAATTGGACTAAGTCGGGCGCATATTCATTCAACCCGGAGTTACCTGAATGCGACATCAGACTCGGGGGCGAAAGACTCAATTGGTATCCTACGACGTTCCGATATCTGGGAAAACACATATATAGGAACCCAACGGACGTACTGGATGGGAACCTGATGAGAGCGATCTCCTCATTGCGCGCACAGGTGACTTTCTGGAAAACCCTTGCCCTGCATGTGCCGAGTCTAGTGGCGCTAACTAAAATGATAGTTCTACCACGACTATTGTATTACTATGCTAATATACCGAACTACGTCCCTGCCAAGGTTTTCCGAGACTTGGAGACCCTGCTTCGTGACCTAATCTGGAACACGGGTAGGCCCCGTGTAGCGTTGGCGAAGCTATGTATGACAACTGAGACAGGGGGCCTGGCGGTTCCCAATCTGGAACTGTACTATCTGGCAGCACAACTGCAATGGGTATCGGGATGGCTAAGTGGCAGAAATTTGGAAGACACAGCCACAGATACCACTCACTGGACCCACACACAAATTTGCACGCTGTTCCACCCCCTGGCTAAAGCCTCACGCCCCACACAACTATACACAGCGGTAGCACACAAATGCTTCTTACGTTGCTTGAAATTGACCCGAGCGGTGAAACCATACGCCCCAGTACTCCCCTTACTGGGCACTCCCAGAGGAGATGGCGTACTGACGGAGGCTGCGCTGGAGATATGGACGCAGGCGGGAGTGGAGACATTAGGGGACCTCTATGCCGACAGAACCTTACTCACCTTTGCTGAACTTGCAGCGGACACAAACTTACCAGCTGGTCAGTTTCTGACCCACGCCTCCCTGGTGCGGACGCTAGCGAACGCCTGGGGTGATATCTCTGAGGAGCCGCCAATGCATCAATTCATACAATATCTGCATGTCATGGGCAATGGCACCCACGTGGTAAACTGGCTGACGCAAGCTCTCTTGGAACATACGCAACAAACCACCCGACAACTAAGTGACAAATGGGAAGTGGACAGAGGGCGGGCCTGGACGGACAAAGAATGGGCAATGGTGCTGTATAGCCCAGTTAATGTCCCACGTAACTCCCGTTTCAAAATTATACAATTCTACATTTTGCACCGCGCGTACCTGAAACCTGACAAAATCAACAGATACTTCTCGGTTACCAACGCTGCATGCCAGAGATGCTCCTTGATTGGAGCAGACCTGCTACATATGGTCTGGCTGTGCCCCAACATCCAGTCGTACTGGAGCACGATCACATCACTGCTGACACAATGCACAGACGAAGAAATACCGCACACGTGGGAGGCTTGTGTCTTGGCGCTTTACAAAAGGACCAAACAGAACAAGGTACCGACGCGATTTTGGGATCTGGGACTTGTCACGGCCAAACGCTTACTTACCAGACGCTGGAAACACAGCGAACCCCCGCTTACCCGACACTGGTACACCTCTTTCATAAACTGGGCAGTGGCGGAGGGCACAGTGCTGCGCCGAGAGGAAATGATGGGACTGAGAAAATTCCCAATTGCACACCTCTGGGATGCCACACTGAAACCCTTCCAACGAGCTAGTCTAGCACAAGGGATCACCTGAAATAAGACACACGTTCAGATTAGACCAAAGATATGGGAATAGACAGATGCCCTGTGTACCCCGCGCCTCCCTCTCCGCCAGGGACTAGCTACACAACGTGACATGCATATCCACTTGACGGCAGAGATGGTAGGGAATGCAATAAATTGTAATCATACACACAGGGCACATAGGCGTTGATGCTTCCCGATAGCATGGAAACCGCTGCACTGTCTCTCCCCCTCTCCCCTCTCCCCCCCCACCTGGGCGGACACTCCGATCCACGAGCTGGACATGGCCAACACCTCGCCGCCGGCCGCTGGATCTCCCTGTGCCCGCATACCGACACTCCCCGCACACACCTAACACTGGCACTAGCGAACCCACCTCATTTTAATCGTCTTTTTGGACCCCTTCCCAGTTTGCACTTACCTCTCCCCCACCTTTGTACATTTATAGACAACTTTTTTTTTATCATCCTTATCCCACTTTTCTCCCCAAACTCATCTTACCCTCCTGTTTACACGATGGTTCCGTAATTGACAATAGGGTGCTATCACTGTTGATAAGACTCTTCTCAAAATTGTATATGTGAAATTGGTAATTGCACTTCATCTGGCACTCAGTACCCTCACACAAGCTAAAGTGCGATATGATACACGACGCATGGACAGCAAGATATGCACAAACAGATCCACTTCTCAGTACACTATTATGTCTTCCACAATGCTGTCCCCGACCACAGATGTCGCCGCATGCCCACAAAGACTAGAGACAGGTCGTATGCGGCCTCACTAGACTATCCGCGACACCTATACGACACACATTTAATCTCCCGAAATTTATGAGCAAACTATTGTTGGGTGAAATAATTACAATAACGGTGCAAAGGGATTATAAATGATGTGTAATTTCTTATTTACAGTCTTCAACTGCTTTTTGTCATTATGTGTACTGATTACAACTGCCATTGATTAAGAAATGCTAATAAAAAAAATATTCAAACAAAAAATGAAGTATTATTCACTTTTTGCATAAGTATCACCCGAAATACCTGCCATGGCTCAGGATGGCCTACTGCGATTCTAAACCCCCACCTCTGTAGCTGTAGAGCTCATTCAACGCAATCAAATGATCCCAAATACTCCTTACAAACACTTCATCGCCCAAGTCTGACAGTGTACCCCATCCTGTGGAAAGTAGCTGGGTGCGGTGGTGCAAAGCGGGCCATGTCATACAAGGCTGAATGCAGAGTTCCTCATGAACTTCTGCATTGTTGCATTCACCCTTCCCTTTGTAGTTTCCACTGCTGAGTGTGACCGGCCCCCCGCCATTCGCCCCTGGGGATTACCTCTGCCCGAATTACGTCGCAGGGGATCCTGGCCTGGATGCATGAGCCTTGTTGACCCAATCCCTGGTTGCAAGCGCATTTCTGGCCCCCATCTTCTGCATCCGGAGCTTGAAGTGTGTCCTGGCTCAAGGATGCCATCCCTGATGCTCTGTGCTGTGGAATAGAAGAGTCATGAGATGTAGTTGTGTGTTGTGGGGCCACAGACACTGCAGCCCCTTAGTCAGTTAAAGCCGTAAGGCCCAGTTGGCACCCCCTTCCAGCGCCAATGCAGTGGATTCGGCCCAGATAGCTGCGTAAGGTGCTTCACTGGTTTCGACCCCTGGGTATGGGGTGTCTTCCATTGAGAATTGGGTAGGAGAGCTTTGATCCTGGATTCTAGCCTTGGCTCTGTGTCGCGATGGGTAGGGTATCCCTTTGATTCACTGCCACTTGTCTGAAATAAACAATGTAATTGTCATAATTATTTCATATGCCTCTGTTCCACTTCTGCATTGGTTGTCCCCAAAGCTGCCCGATTATCTGTCTGATGGCCATGTGCCTTGTTGTGGCCCCTACCCTTGCTTGTTACAAAATTTGCCATCTTCCCCTTATCTGGTACTTACTCCTTGGATGGTGCAAGCTTGCCTGCAATACCTCTCAAGGGGCTGCCATTGCCCTCCAAAACTGTTAGTGTTTGTCTGGAATAAGAAAGCAAATTATAAAGCTGCCGTGCTGAAAGAAGGACCTGGGTTTGTCTAGGGTGCCTGATCCCCACCCTTGTGTGCCCAGTTGGGACCTTTCTCTATGGAGTTGAAGTTACTTTACTGAATGACGATACAGCTTTTTGATCTGCACTAGCGCAAATCTTGCTCTGACCTACGGTGCCTTGTCTCTGTGGCTGCTCCCCTTGTTTCTGTGTTATATCTATGTGCTAGTTGATTCTAAAACTGAGAGACAATTTGTTAATGTGATGCTTTCTTTACACACATGTTGCTGTGCACCTTGCCCCTCTGTCAGGAGGTAAGGATTTCCATGAAGCTGGCCTGCAACACTGTCCGCCGTCACCTTCCCGGTGCTATTGAGATTGTTACCTGCCCAACTTACCCCGGCCTGGTTGGCATTGTAGTGGCATAGGCATTATTGTATATGAACCAGTCCCCACCCACACCTCATTCCAACCATCGTGATAGTGAAAAACGTTTGTGGATGCGCTATAGGATTTCCCTTTGACCCCATTCGCACCATCTAGGTTGGACTATATGGAAACAGCTGCGAAATACGGGTTCCTAGTACAACATTATTACATAGAAACAAAGAAACATTAAGAAATCACTCAGTGTGCACTTGGTGCCAATGTTATATTACAAAGTAGATAACATGCAATGCAATTCCCTTTCTACAGCGAACGCCACAATTACAGGAAACAAATCATACATTTTATCATTCAACCCATTGGGGGTCAATGTTTTGAGTTTCTTTATCACCAAATCTCCCTCTGGGATAATAGTTCGGAATTGTCTACACTGGTCTGTAAAATCTCTAAGATGATAAACCTGAGTTGAGCTATTCTGTGTTTGTGTTCTAAACAGTGTGCAGCTAGATTAGATTTAGTATTCTGATTGCGGATCATGCTCTTGTGCTCCGTTATTGTAATCTTAATATTGCATTCTGCCTTGAGGGCATTGTTACAGTAAATCAAAAATGTAGAATTGCAATCACCTGAATATCTTAGTGTGATTGGTTTCCCTGTCTGTGGGTGGGTGATGGTATTCCCCAGGATGAAATTGTTGCAATGAATGCAATTATAACATTTCAGCATGCCTGGTTCAGCAAAGCTTTGTGTGGAATGGAATTGTGTTAACATTTCTTTAATGATTTGACTTTGTGTATGTGCAAATAAAGGCTGTTCAGCGAACAAATTGTTAAAGTCAGGCTAGTGCTATGGTAGTTCCCATCGTTTCCTTATGATTCTTTTTATGGCTGCTTATTTAGTGGAATATTTAGACACGAGAACCATGCGATTCTGCAGTGTTTTCTTTTTGGTTGTAAGCAAAATACGCAGCCTGCAATGGCAGTGTATGTGTGTAAAGGTACATGGGCTCTGAGGGTAGCACAATACGTGCTACAGTCCAATGAGGTCTTCCCTGGTCACAGTGCCCTTGATATCTATAGTACCTTTTACAAGGGACTTGCATGTGGCCAGAGAGTTACCAATTGGGTTGTGCAACAGTACAGTTTAGGGAAAGAACATAGGCCCAGGGTACCTGGTTGGCAGGAACCCAGGGTACACTCAGTCAAAGTACATCAACATTAGGCCAGGCAAAAAGTAGGGGGCAACCATGCAATAAGGGGCACTTTCCTACACCCCAGTCATGGGAAGGTCAAGATGAAGATATTGCAGCCGGTGAGGTACTTTCTTTGATTATAGCAGTGGTTCCCAAACTTTTTTGACCCGTGGCTCCCTTGACCTAATTGGCAGTTGGCCGTGGCTTCCCACCATTTTTTTACCCATGCACCGGGGTGCCGTGGCGCACCCGTTGGGAACCACTGGTCTACATGAAGAATCAAGCCTTGAGGTGATGAAGGATTCAGAGAGTAGCCATCAATATCATAAAACTTTATTTGCAATCACTAAAACCTTATAAAGTTAATCTCAATGCATACAACACCATCATAGAGTAGTATAAACCACTCCCACTAAAATTAACCAGGCTAGAGAAAGGCTCAAGGAGCTCTGTGACGTTACAAGAAGTTTACGTGGGGTGGACTCTGATCATGGGCGTCCGCAGAAATGTTCCCGGGGGGCACATTTTTTACTTCATCACCATCCCCCTTGCACCCTTCTTCCCTCTGCCTTGCACCCTTTTCCCCTCTGCCTTGCACCCTTCTACTCCCTCTGCCTTGCACCCTTTTATCCCCTCTGCCTTGCACCCTTCTCCCCTCTGCCTTGCACCATTCTCCCCTCTGCCTTGCACCCTTCTCCCCTCTGCCTTGCACCTTTCTCCCCTCTGCCTTGCACCCTGCTCCCCTCTGCCTTACACCCTTCTCCTCTCTGCCTTGCACCCTTCTCCTCTCTGCCTCACACCCTTCTCCCCTCCGCCTTGTTCTCTTCTCCCCTCCACCTTGCACGGACGTACATATGTTTTCATGTCACTTTGCCACGTTTGCCACATGCGTTAAACTTAAATGCGACACAATAGCTTTCTTCTGAAAATTGAGGTGCAATCTATCAGTGTAGGAACACGCCGAGTACAAGACAGGGTCACACGCTTTTTTTCTAATACAGATGATCGATTTCACGGCCGCGCGGCCAATGCTTGTTTTTCCTTCTTGTTAGGTCGAAGCCTCCATTGCAGGGCATGGCCCTGCTGGAGGCAAAGACTTATTGTGAACAGGAGAATTTCAGTACTGCGTGAAACCACGCCCCCTTTTTCCATTGGCAGGCCTCTGGAAACGGAGGCCTGCCATTGGAAAAAGCTCCTGTTTAGCAGATTTGTCTGCTCTGGATCCCACCTCTCGAGGACTCCATGACCTGCCTTACGGTAGCACGACAGTATTTTCAGAAATATTGCCTTGGCAACCATGAGGCAGGTCAGGGAGTCCTGGAGGGGCGGGAATCAGTATCGTGCGCCGCAAGTAACAATTATCACAGCATGAGACCCCACTTATCACAGCATGTCAACAGGCGCCCCAGGCTGCTGGAGCACTCAACTATAATTAATGTGCAGTTGAGTGCTCCAGCAGCATGGGGCGCCTCTCTGCATTCTGTGATAATTAGGGCGACATGCTCTATTTGCAGCACTGAACATTTTCAAAGAAGGCGAAGCAGCGAAGCAGTACATTCATTGGAGACACTCACCCTCACGCCCTCACTCGCCCTCACCCCCTCACACCCCCTGACCCCTCACACACCTCCTCACCCTCACACCCCCTCACTCTCACACACCCTCACTCTCTCACCCTCACACACCCTCTCACCCTCACACCCCCTCACCTTCACACACCCACTCACCCTCACACACCCTCTCACCCTCACACCGCCTCACCCTCACACCCCCTCACCCTCACACCGCCTCACCCTCACACCCCCTCACCCTCACACACTCTCACCCTCACACCCCTCACATACCTTCACACACCCTCACTCACCTTCACACCCCCTCACTCACCCTCACACCCCCTCACCCTCTCACCCTCACTCACCCTCACACCCCCTCACCCTCACACACCCTCACTCTCACACACCCTCACCCCCTCACCCTCACTCACCCTCACACCCCCTCACCCCCTCTCACCCTCACACACCCTCACTCACTCTCACACCCTCACCCTCACACCCCCCACACCCCCTCACCCTCTCACCCTCACACACCATCACCCTAAAAAACCCTCACCCTCACACACCCTCACCCCCCTCACCCTCACTCACCCTCACTCACCCTCACACACCCTCACACACCCTCACACACCCTCACATACCCTCACCCGTATAGCATAACAAAACATAGCATAGCATAACGAAACACAGCATAGCATAGCATAAGAAACAAAAGCATAGGATAGCAAAAGCACAGCATAACAAAACAAAGCATAGGATAGCAAAACAAAACATAGCATAACAAAACAAAACATAGCATAGCAAAACACAACAAAGCATAGCATAGCATAACAAAACACAACAAACCATAGCTTAGCATAACAAAACATAGCATAACAAAACAAAGCATAACATAATAAAGCATAGCAAAACAAAACATATAATAGTAAAACAAAACATAGCATATCATAACATAACACAACAAAACATAGCAGAACAAAACATAACATAAAACAAAGCATAGCATAACAAAACATAGCATAACAAAACATAGCAAAACACAGCAAAACATAGCATAGCATAACAAAACAAACCATAGCATAACATAACAAAGAATAGCAAAACAAAACATAGCATAGTAAAACAAAACATAGCATAGCATAACATAACACAACAAAACAGCAGAACAAAACAGCATAACATAACAAAACATAGCATAACATAACATAAAACAAAGCATAGCATAACAAAACATAACAAAACAAAACATAGCAACACACAACAAAATATAGCATAGCATAATTAAACACAACAAAACAGCATACATAACAAAACACAGCATTGCAAAGCATAGCAAAACATAGCATAGCATAAGAAAACACAACAAAACATAGCATAGCATAACCAAACACAACATAGCATAGCATAACAAAACAAAGCTTAGCATAACAAACATAGTATAACAAAGCATAGCATAGCATAACAAAACATAGCATAACAAAACATAGCATAGCATAACAAATCATAGCAAAACACAACAAAACATAGCATAGCATAACAAAGCATAGGATAGCAAAACTAAACATAGCATAGCATAACATAACAAAACAAAGCATAGGATAGCAAAACAAAACATAGCATAGCATAACAAAACATAGCATAACATAACAAAACATAGCATAACAAAACACAACAACACATAGCAGAACAAAACATAGCATAACATAACAAAGCATAGCATAACAAAACAAAGCATAGCATAACAAAACAACAAAACACAACAAAACTTAGCATAGCATAACACACAACAAAACATAGCATGCATAACAAAACATAGTATTGCAAAGCATAGCAAAACCTAGCATAGCATAACAAAACACAACAAAACATAGCATAGCATAACAAAATACAATATAGCATAGCATAACAAAATACAATATAGCATAGCATAACAAAACACAACATAGCATAGCCTAACAAAACAACGCTTGGCATAGCATAACAAAACATAGCATAACAAAGCATAGCATAAAAAAGCATAGCATAACAAAGCATAGCATAACAAAACACAGCATAGCAAAACAAGGCATAGCATAATAAAACAAAACATAGCATAGCATAACGCAAAATAGCATAACAAAGCATAGCATATCAAAACACAACAAAGCATAGCATAGCATAGCATAACAAAACACAACAAACCATAGCATAGCATAACAAAACGAAGCATAGGATAGCAAAACTAAACGGAGCATAGCATAACAAAACAAAGCATAGGATAGCAAAACAAACATAGCATAGCATAACAAAACATTGCATAACATGACAAAACATAGAATAACAAAACACAACACATAGCATAACAAAACAGCAAAACAAAACAAAACATAGCATAGCTTAATAAAACACAACAAAACATAGCACAGTATAAGAAAACATATAATAGCATAGCAAAACATAGCATATCAAACACAACAAAACATAGCATAGCATAGCATAATAAAACATAGCATAGCAAAACAAAGCATAGCATAATAAAATACAACATATAGCATAGCATAACAAAACATAGCATAGCATAACAAAGCATAGCATAGCAAAACATAGCATAGCATAACAAAGCATAGCATAACAAAGCATAGCTTAACAAAACATAGCATAACAAAACATAGCATAGCATAGCAAAACATAACAAAACATAGCATAGCATAACAAAGCATAGCATAGCAAAACACAACAAAACATAGCATAGCATAACAAAACAAAGCATAGGATAGCAAAACATAGCATAGCATAATAAAACAAAGCATAACAAAACATTGCATAGCATAACAAAACACAGCATAGCAAAACAAAACACAACAACACATAGCATAACAAAACATAGCAAAACACAACAAAACATAGCATAGCATAACAAATCATAGCAAAACACAACAAAGCATTGCATAGCATAACAAAACAAAGCATAGGATAGCAAAAAACATAGCATAGCATAACAAAACAAAGCATGGAATAGCAAAACAAAGCATAGAATAGCAAAACAAAACATTGCATAGCATAACAAAACATAGCATAACATAACAAAACATAGCATAGCATAACAAAACACAACAACACATAGCATAACAAAACATAGCAAAACACAACAAAACATAGCATAACAAAACAAAACATATCATAGCCTAGCAAAACATAGCATAGCATACCAAACACAACAAAACATAGCATAGCATAACAAAATATAGCATAGCAAAACAAAGCATAACACACACAACCACACACACACAACCACAACCACACACACAACCGCACACACAACTATCTATCTATCTATCTATCTATCTATCTATCTATCTATCAATCTATTGCCCTCACTCCTATCTATTTATCTATCTATCTATCTATCTATCTATCTATCTATCTATCTATCTATCTATCTCCCTCACTCTATCTGTCTATCAATCTATCACCCTCACTATATCTGTCTATCGATCTATCGCCCTCACTCTATCTATCTATCTATCTATCGCCCTCACTCTATCTGTCTATCTATCGCCCTCACTCTATCTATCTATCGCCCTCTCTCTATCTATCTAATCGCCCTCACTCTATCTATCTGTCTATCTGTCTATCTATCTGTCTATCTATCTATCTATCTATCTATCTATCTATCTATCTATCTATCTATCTATCTATCGGCCTCACTCTATCTATCGCCCTCACTCTATCTATCTATCTATCACCTTCACTCTATCTATCGCCCTCACTCTATCCATCGCCCTCACTCTATCCATCGCCCTCACTCTATCCATCGCCCTCACTCTATCTATCTATCTATCGCCCTCACTCTATCTATCTATCTATCTATCTATCTATCTATCTATCTATCTATCTGCCTCACTCTATCAATCTATCTATCTTTTGCCCTCACTCTATCTATCGCCCTCACTCTATCTATCTATCGCCCTCACTCTATCTATCTATCGCCCTCACTCTATCTTGCTATCACCCTCACTCTATCTATCTATCTATTGCCCTCACTATCTATCACCCTCACTCTATCTATCTATCTATCTATCTATCTATCTATCTATCTATCTATTGCCCTCACTATCTATCGCCCTCACTCTATCTATCTATCTATCTATCTATCTATCTATCTATCTATCTATCTATCATTCTATATATCTATTTATCTAGATACTGATCGCCATCACTCTATCTATCTGTCTAGCTATCTATCGCCCTCCCTCTATCTATCTATCGCCCTCCCTCTATCTATCTATCGCCCTCCCTCTATCTATCTATCGCCCTCACTCTATCTATCTATCTATCTATCTATCTATCGCCCTCACTCTATCTATCTATCTATCTATCGCCCTCACTGTATCTATCTATCGCCCTCCCTCTATCTATCTATCTATCTATCTATCTATCTATCTATCTATCGCCCTCACTGTATCTATCTATCCCACTCACTCTATCTATCTATCGCCCTCACTGTATCTATCTATCGCCCTCCCTCTATCTATCTATCTATCGCCCTCACTCTATCTATCTATCGCCCTCACTCTATCTATCTATCGCCCTCACTGTATCTATCTATCCCACTCACTCTATCTATCTATCTATCGCCCTCACTCTATCTATCTATCCCACTCACACTATCTATCTATCGCCCTCCCTCTATCGCCCTCACTCTATCTATCTATCGCCCTCACTCTATCTATCTATCTATCGTCCTCACTGTATCTATCTATCCCACTCACTCTATCTATCGCATCACCACAGCATTACTCAGCACCACCACAGCATCACTAAGGGGCACAACAACATCACTATGCGCTACCACAGGATCATTGAATGTCACAGCATCACTAGTCGCCACCACAACATCACTCAGCGCCACCACAGCCTCATTCTGTGCAACCATTCAACAACAACTGGGTCAAATATGTTCTCTAAATGTTGCAAGCTTTATTACAAATGTCACAAAAAGAGGTTAGTATTTCACTTCTGTTCTTGGATTTTTGTCACAATAAAATACACTGAACATATTCTTCACAAAATTTATTTACAAAAGTTTAAGCTATTGCCATTATAAATTACAATAACTTTTATTTAAGTATTAATTATTAAAAAAATTAAAAGCCATTGTTATCTGTAATATCAATACATCTAAGTCACATGAATACACCACATATTGCATTACAAATGCTATAGGTGTCACAAGTTATAACTATTGGCACTGTAAATGACAAAGCTATTATTTTTGCTATTTTCAAAACCAACACATAAATAAAAAATGTGTCATTTACAATACCAATAGCTCAAACATTCCTAATGCGAGACCTTATGCATTGCAAATGCTTGTTTTTTCCTTTGGGATTGTTTCAATAATAACGATGCGGCAGCAGTTAAAACATTTGTCTGGAGCGGGCTGCCCGGAGCCAGGCTCAGCTCTAAGAAGCTGGAGTGATAGCGAAGGGCAGGGGTGGAGCCCCCGCATCACGGACGGGTCTCAGTCAGTCCACTTTCCTGCATCCACGGGAAACTTTGTAGTCAAATCTAGTGCCCTTTTTTAGGAACTACAGAGAGGTAAAGTATTTTCTTCGGTTGAAGCCTTCCTGATAATGTCTGAATTGTTTTGTAGTAGAGTTATAGAGAGAAAAAATAAGAAATACAAATGACCGGTCACTGTATGGCGCAAAAAGTCATATCTCTTTGTGGATTGTGGTCTTCCTAATGCATGAAAATTTAAGTCACATACATGCTGGGTAGTTCAATATGTCAATTTGCTGTACCACACCAATACATGTGTTCTAAAGTTAATTAAAAGTGTCACTAAAACAAATCTTTTGTGGTCGATGTGTACAGAGATGCTGAGAGCTTTAGTTTATTTTTCTTTTACGAGTTTATGGTATTTTAAGGCAAACCTACATACGTACAGTAGGTACTGAACAGAGGTTCAAGGCACTGATTGCTGTTCATAGTAGTCCAGTACAATGAACCGTGACATCTCAGGTAAACATATGCATGTCAGACTCAAAGCAATGGTGACTCTCTCTTCAACTTGATATTCCAAGAGGGGCAGTGCTGTCTCCTGTGGTGTGTAGGCATCTGAATGTGTGGCAGCACATTTTAGAAGAACCGTGGGCTCACATTAGTGCTGTGTATTGTGTTCCCAAAATGAAGTAGTGGTCTGTGCCCCCAAATGAGGCAACGTGCATTTAAATCAAAAGGCACTGTCAGGGGTGGCCTTAGGCATGTGCAAGCTGTGCACCTGCACAGGGCCACCAAACCCCAGGGGCCACCACGCCACTATATATCCTTAATATAATAATCCTCTGAGGATGGATACATATTTGCGTGGTGGCCCCTGGCAGGGATTTGGCAGCCCCCAGCTCTGTTTCACTTCCAAACACCCTGACTCCCCCCTCTTCACTGGCCTCCGCGCTCTGCTCCACCCGGACCCCCTCTTCCGGGGCCCCCTACCTACGCTCCCTGCCCAGGGCCACCATGAGCCTAGAGCCGCCCTTGGCACTGTTTTCTTCAGTATAGGCTTTTGGTGCACAGAATGCTTCGAAGCGGTACAGTTGCTCCCTGCGGAACACTCACAACTCTTCCCAGGCAGGACCCCTGAACCCAGTACAGAAGCTTAAAAATAGTGAAGGTTAAATGAATGATCTCGAGTAAAGGTTGAATGAATGCATATTGAACTATGTGCTTAGATGCAATAGGTGTTAGTTTTGAGAAGAAGGGTTTTTGGTGTCAATGTGTCCAAACGACCATGCAGACTGGGGGAAATGGCCCCTGTGATAAGAGTGCCTTTCAGAATTGTCTTAACTCGTCTCTTTCAAAATAATTGTTTGAGTTTATGAATAAATGTTCCCCTCAAGTTGCTGTTGTTTCATATATTGGCATAAATGGATGTGTAAAGAAAGTAGCCACATTACGGGTTTTAATTTCAACTCTGGGTTTCTTTGGATGTTAGGGCTGTGCCTGTATGATGTGTGCACCGCCACGTGGTTTATTTTTTCATTTCAGTAGACGTTTTTATTAACAGTTGCATTTCCTACTATCCTGCTCCGATCAAGCATTTTGAAATAATTCACAAGCAATTCTCTGAGGCAGAAATGCGCATAAAGCTTGTGTTTTGTCCTAGTGAATTTCAGCCATTAAATGGGTGCTTTTCAACCATCCTCTCCACTAGTCACATTATCAATCACATACATCCACACAGAACTGAAGCAATACATATCTAAATTGGACTGATCATAACTTGTGAAAGAAACCTGGTATAAAAGCGAAAAGTGTGCCTACATGAAACAGTGGAGACTGGGAGGGATTTATGAGGCCAGAATTGAGGCCCCCGCCCAGGACCATATTTGTAGGACGACGAGGCCTCACCAGGGCATCACAGGCCCATTAGCAGTAATTACAGAGTCCCCATGTCCAGTAATGAGCAGCTCGCCACTGGGGCAGCAGGCGCAGGTAAGGTGCTGGGGCTGATGAGCGCAATAAGCAATCACCAGATAGGAGCAAGAAGAAAACACAGTAAGATGCGTGCCCTGAGGCAACATCTGCCATGTGTGAGAATTAAAGGCTTTCTCCATCAATCACTCATTGAGATGCAGAGTGCGAGGATCGCGTGACCTGGCAGCACAAAGGAGGGGAGGAATTGCGGCTGCAATTTCCAGGTCCCACATCCTGCGCGGCGACCCTGGCTTCTAATCACGGCGCACCGGGGTGCCGCAGCGCACACTTTGGGAACCACTGGATTATATGTATTGAGATATATGTATAAATATATAGTTATCTTTATATGTGTTTTTGGTCGGTGTGCACATCTATTTATTATTTGCTTATGTTCTATTTTCTTGCATTTCCTTTGTGAATGTTTCATTATTATCTGACTTGTAAGTTTTATTTGCATATGATTTTCTGATTTACCATAATTATCTGCTTGTGTTTTATCATGCATTTGAACTTGAATAATATTTGCCTATATATATATATATCTATATATATAAAATATATAAAATATATATATATATATATATATATATATATCACTCCTCCTTGCCTCGGAAAGTAGCCACCGCCTCCAGACCAACGGGTGTCTCGCCTGAATCAAAGACCTCCGGTGCCGGGTCTCTTAAAATTTCCTTGTCAACGGGCAGAAAAACCACACGATGGTGAGACTGTGTGCCAGACAAATACGTTTATTTGTCAACCCTCGGACGTGTTTCGCCTGTCCCGCAGGCTTGCTCACCAAAGTTACAATGAAAACAATCACCATTTAAAGTGCAAAGTCATGGGTCACATGATCGGGACCAACAAACAACAGTGACAATAGAAGAAAGACTAATGGTTTCTCCATTACAAAACTTGATATAAACACTGTTTGTAATTCATCTTATTGTCATTACATCCATCAGTTTTAAACGCTTTAACTTGTAGTCACATTGTATCAAAACCTACATTGTAAAGAGGATTTGACAGTTGGACGCGCATTCAATAGTATAGCGCATGCGCCGCCTGCTCGTGTGTTTTTGTATTTTTTGCTTTTACCGACTGGCTGTGCTTTATTTGCATACAAACACAAGAAAATTAACACTCGTGTTCGCTACTCACACGATCCTTTAGGACCTTAATGCTCTTGTCCTAATGCCAATAGTGCCCAAGTGGGCTATCATGAAAACGTGCAGTGCAACCCCTATATTCTGGTTGCATTGTGACAATTTCAATACTTTAGCTGTTATTACTTGTAGTAATGTTAATATTATAGCCCAAGTGGGCATATACATTTGATGGTTCCCGATACTTCCCCATAATAAATGTGCCTCACCTAAACAAATACCATAAAAAATGAATTAAAAACAACTTCATAGTAGGAGCGAGATTCATCAGCCTGCCTCCCCCCATCCCCCATGACCCTACCGACAAACAATCAGATATCAATAAATTCATGAAATCTAGTTCACTGTACAACCGTTAAAGCCCTGGAGAAGTCCACAGCTAGAGGTGTGTTTTCAGATCTTCCTCCAAATTCAGGCCCCCAGGGGCTTTGACATTAAGTTCCAGGATATACCTGGATTCCAGACGCCTAAGTTTTTGTAGGCGATCCCCACCCCGAATGCTGAATGGAATTGCATCAATAACATAATAGCAGAGCCCTGCTACATCTTTGTTGTGGAATGCTTCAAAATGTCGGGCTACCGGGTAAGTTTGGTCTGCATGATTGATAGCCCTCATATGCTGTAAAATTCGGACATGCACTGGATGGATTGTGCTGCCCACGTACCTCAGCCCGCAAGGGCACTGGAGTACGTAGACAGCATGGTCCGTTTTGCAGTTATAGAAGCCTTTTATTTGCTTCACTCTTTTGGATACACCTGCCTGATATGTGCGTGTATTCACTCCCACTGTGCACGCTTTACATTTTGTGCATTTCAAGAATCCTGGTCTCTTCCTTAGCCAGTCTGCCCCACTTTTCTGTTTTTGGATTACTGCCGGTAAAATAAATGTGATGTTTCCATACTGCCTGCTTCTTCCGTCATCTTTGCCAGTGAACAAGAGCAACAACCTATGCTCGAAACGCGTATGGCTTAATTGGAAAGCTTGAGGCATGCTGTCAACCCTGCTACCTGTGGCGGTTTGTGTGTTACCCCTCCGAGTGCTGCAATTCCTTAAGGGCAACTTTTGTGGATAGAATAAAAGCGGCTGGTCCAGTCGCGGAATTGCCCCCCCGCTTGCTGGGCGGGTCCTGAGTGCGCGGTGAAACGGACACTCGTGTGAACGGAGGGGGCCTGAGCCACAGGCATATATTGGTAAGATGCCAGCATTGTGGACATTGCTTTTCACCTAACGGGATTATATTTTAAAGATTGACGGCGGCAGCAGCTCACCTGCCTTTTGATGAAACTACAAGTCTAACAGGCATACAAAGACTACCATAACCATCATGCCTGTATTCACGACGCCCATTGGGGCGGGACTTACCAATGAATAAATGTGATGTTTCCATACTGCCTGCTTCTTCCGTCATCTTTGCCAGTGAACAAGAGCAACAACCTATGCTCGAAACGCGTATGGCTTAATTGGAAAGCTTGAGGCATGCTGTCAACCCTGCTACCTGTGGCGGTTTGTGTGTTACCCCTCCGAGTGCGGCAATTCCTTAAGGGCAACCTTTGTGGATAGAATAAAAGCGGCTGGTCCAGTCGCGGAATTGCCCACCCGCTTGCTGGGCGGGTCCTGAGTGCGCGGTGAAACGGACACTCGTGTGAACGGAGGAGGCCTGAGCCACAGGCATATATTGGTAAGATGCCAGCATTGTGGACATTGCTTTTCACCTAACGGGATTATATTTTAAAGATTGACGGCAGCAGCAGCTCACCTGCCTTTTGATGAAACTACAAGTCTAACAGGCATACAAAGACTACCATAACCATCATGCCTGTATTCACGACACCCATTGGGGCGGGACTTACCAATGAATAAATGTGATGTTTCCATACTGCCTGCTTCTTCCGTCATCTTTGCCAGTGAACAAGAGCAACAACCTATGCTCGAAACGCGTATGGCTTAATTGGAAAGCTTGAGGCATGCTGTCAACCCTGCTACCTGTGGCGGTTTGTGTGTTACCCCTCCGAGTGCGGCAATTCCTTAAGGGCAACTTTTGTGGATATAATATATATATAAATATATATATATATATATATATATATATATATATATATATACACATACATGTGTGTATATATATATATATATATATATATATATATATATATATTCACTGAAAAAAACCATAGGTTTCACACCAGTTATAGTTAGGAATTAGCATTTAAAAAACCTATTAAATTCACTGAAAAAACCATAGGTTTCACACCAGTTATAGTTAGCTGGAAATTTTACTGATATAAAACCATTGAAATTCCCACGTTATAGTTAGTCGGACTCACTATAACTTGCGCGTGCAATGCACTGCTGATGACATCACATATTACATCACTCATGACATGGTCAGTGACATCACTCATGACATCACTGATGACACCATCCTTGTGACACAGTCACAGACCTCCTCTCAGTGTAAAGTAACCCTTGAGACACATATTCAAAAATAGAAACTGAAATTTTTAAAAAATGGACATACCTATATCAGTTACAACAAGCAATTCTGTACTTCCACTATCTATATACACATCCACTCATTCACCAACAGTTCTATATAGTCACTCATACATATACTCACTCATCATATGAAGAGATACACCTATACATCCTGTTACACACCGACATTCATCCAAAAGTTACTCACACACATATTCACACGTGCAAATAAACTATTGAACAACCATATATTTGAATATAGAGTTATACACACACTTCCACCTTACTTCTACTGAAAATTACACATATTTATTCTCTTAAACAATCACTTATAGAAACACATACTTATTTAAACAGGAAATCTTACAATCTCTTACTCTCACATATACTCACTTATATACATCAATATTCATATATACTAGATTAAAACATATGTAGTTACTGATAAAGACACTAGTGAGACAGTCATTCACTCACTAACAAACACATATAGACACTCATCCACCCATACAGTCCTGTACATATGCTGTCTTCAAAACACATACAAACAAAGAGTCAGTCACTCATGCATCTATGTGCTAAGTAATACCTCCACCAAACCACATAGACACTCATACTGATACTACTAAAAATATCAAATAACCCATATACATACGCATGTAGCTACTTATCAACACATGTAGCCACTTATACACAAAGTGAAACACTAATATATGTATTTAAATATTTAAACATAACTCACTAATATTTATTTTTCAGAAAGACACATATTCACTGGATGGTGTCATCAGTGATGTCATGAGTGATGTCACTGACCATGTCATGAGTGATGTAATATGTGATGTCATCAGCAGTGCATTGCACGCGCAAGTTATAGTGAGTCCGACTAACTATAACGTGGGAATTTCAATGGTTTTATATCAGTAAAATTTCCAGCTAACTATAACTGGTGTGAAACCTATGGTTTTTTCAGTGAATTTAATAGGTTTTTTAAATGCTAATTCCTAACTATAACTGGTGTGAAACCTATGGTTTTTTTCAGTGAATTTCAAAGGTTTTTTTAATGCTAATTCCTAACTATAAGTTTCACTTTATAAATAAGACTGTTAGCACTCTAGTTGTTCTTTTTAACACTCTGGTACATTCTGTCATTGGGCTACAGTTGGGCTACATCTAGTTGAATTTTGGGCTACATTTACAATTTTTGATCTCTGGTGGCCATCTTTGGGCTTCATTGGGCTACTTTGGGCTACATTTGGGCTACATTTTGGCTCTAACATATATTAAGCCCAATGTAGCACAATACATATTTTTATAAAGTTAATTTTTTTACAAACCACTTCAGAATAGGGCTACCTGTCTCTACAATTATCCCATTTTTTTTTTTTTAATTTTTGGGGGGAGCGCTCCCAGAGCGCGCCCCGGAGTGCGCCCCGAAAAGCGTATTTCTGAAAAGCGCCCCCGGGCGCGATCCGGGGAGCGTCTCGTGAGCGCCAATATCGCAAACGAAAACATGATCGTGACGTATCGCGTAGCCGCGACCGCGTGATACGCACGGCGTAAGCGCACCCGGAAGTACTCGAACGAATACGATCGCAAAACGTAAACTTCCGACGCGCTTACGCCGCGCGCCCCCGTGCGCGTAGCGTAAGCGCGTTGGGTCATGTGAGCAGAAAATAACATTTTTCATTGGTTCATAACAGTTTTAGTTTCATAATGATGAAGCCCCTGGTCTTATGACCTGAAAATAACACTTCTCATTGGTTCAGGACAGTTTTTTTTTCTAAATGATGAAAGACCCCACCTTTTTTCCTTATTCTGACTTTGTCCTTTGACTGAGGAAGACCTGTTTGTTGCTCTCTCTACTTTTTTGCTCCAATGGCTTCAGTAGTAGCATCAGCTGGTGCATCTGCCCCACCACCACCACCACCACCACCAAGAGGACCAGCTCCAAATTATATTGGTGGTCAAGAACAGGAGGAGGAGGAAGAGGAAGAGGAGGAGGGGAGAAGAAGATGGCTGCCAGAAGAAAATACACCTTACAAACCCAAACCACACATTGTTTGGCAGTTTTTTTCAATCCCAGAGGGGCAAAAAAAGGTGAATGCTCCCAAGGTGACTTGCCTCATCTGCAATGATGAACTTTCACGGGGCAACCCAAACAAGAAATATTCTTTTGGTAACTATACCATGATTCGGCACATTACAAGAAAACATCCAAACAACTACTCTCGTGCAGAGTTCCGGGAACTGGCCAGTAACCTCCCCCAGTCATCAAGGACCCCCTCCCGAAGAAACCAACCCACTTCCTCGCAACCAGAAACATCTGAGGTGATGCCTTGCATTCAGCCGAGATTTGCTGATTTTAAAATTACTTGTACTGCTTGTGGCAAGCTTATCTCCTATGGGGAACAAAGTATTAAGCTCATCGTCCTTGCAGGTGATAATCACAAGTGCCCCAAAAAGAAATAATTTTTTGGGTTTTTTGTTTTTTTGCTCCAGTTGAGCCAGTTTCAATTCCCTTTTTTTGTTTCTCCCCCTAAAAAATACAAAAAAAATATAAAACTGTTTTGAAAAGCCAAAAAAAGTTCAAAAAGTTCCAAAAACACAAAAAAAATATAAAACAACAAAAAGAAGAAAAAAAAAAGTTCTTTTAAGAACTACCTCCAATTTCTAAATAAAAACTTCATTTTTTTAAAACTCTGTCATCTTTTTCCCTCATTTTACGCTCCCCGGTGCGCTACCTGGTGCGCGCACCGAGCGCTTCCCCCGCGCAAAACGAAAAAAAAAAAAATATTTTAAATGCCCCGCGGGGCCCTTTTATAGCCCCCACATCAAACCTAGGGGGTCAAAGGGGTCTATCCCTGACGCCTTATGGTCAGTTCCCACTTTGTTTTAGCCACCTCTTATGTCTCGATTTTACCGAGACACAAGATGGCGACCGCTCTGGACTGTTTGGAATGTTTACAGACACCCGAGAGCCAATCAGCTTTCCATGCGCACCTCGCGTGTCGCGCCTGGAGCGCACTCCGGTGCGCGCACCTGTGCGCTGCTATAGATATATATATTTTTTGGGACCTAAATTACTCAAAATCCAGTGGAGCACATATCTTGAGACATAGCAAAGGCACATCGGGCTACCAGTCCCTACAATTTTGCCAAGTTTGGTGTAAATCCATTCAGCCGTTCGGGCTAAAAGTGAAATCGACCGCCCTATGGAAATTAACATGGGGAAAACGCGTTTTGGGACCCCCCTTTTATCTCGGCCCCCGCTTATTGTATCCCCCCCAAACTTTCAGGGAAGGACCCGAGCTCGACGAGGCCATTTTCATGAAATTTTCAGGCAGATTCGTCAACCGGTGCCAAAGTTATTCCAAATAGAATTTTGAGATTTAACATTGAAAAAAATCCTAACTATAACTACCTACTGGCGACCGCCAGTAGGTAATATATATATATATATATATATTCACTGAAAAAAACCATAGGTTTCACACCAGTTATAGTTAGGAATTAGCATTTAAAAAACCTATTAAATTCACTGAAAAAACCATAGGTTTCACACCAGTTAGTTAGCTGGAAATTTTACTGATATAAAACCATTGAAATTCCCACGTTATAGTTAGTCGGACTCACTATAACTTGCGCGTGCAATGCACTGCTGATGACATCACATATTACATCACTCATGACATGGTCAGTGACATCACTCATGACATCACTGATGACACCATCCTTGTGACACAGTCACAGACCTCCTCTCAGTGTAAAGTAACCCTTGAGACACATATTCAAAAATAGAAACTGAAATTTTTAAAAAATGGACATACCTATATCAGTTACAACAAGCAATTCTGTACTTCCACTATCTATATACACATCCACTCATTCACCAACAGTTCTATATAGTCACTCATACATATACTCACTCATCATATGAAGAGATACACCTATACATCCTGTTACACACCGACATTCATCCAAAAGTTACTCACACACATATTCACACGTGCAAATAAACTATTGAACAACCATATATTTGAATATAGAGTTATACACACACTTCCACCTTACTTCTACTGAAAATTACACATATTTATTCTCTTAAACAATCACTTATAGAAACACATACTTATTTAAACAGGAAATCTTACAATCTCTTACTCTCACATATACTCACTTATATACATCAATATTCATATATACTAGATTAAAACATATGTAGTTACTGATAAAGACACTAGTGAGACAGTCATTCACTCACTAACAAACACATATAGACACTCATCCACCCATACAGTCCTGTACATATGCTGTCTTCAAAACACATACAAACAAAGAGTCAGTCACTCATGCATCTATGTGCTAAGTAATACCTCCACCAAACCACATAGACACTCATACTGATACTACTAAAAATATCAAATAACCCATATACATACGCATGTAGCTACTTATCAACACATGTAGCCACTTATACACAAAGTGAAACACTAATATATGTATTTAAATATTTAAACATAACTCACTAATATTTATTTTTCAGAAAGACACATATTCACTGGATGGTGTCATCAGTGATGTCATGAGTGATGTCACTGACCATGTCATGAGTGATGTAATATGTGATGTCATCAGCAGTGCATTGCACGCGCAAGTTATAGTGAGTCCGACTAACTATAACGTGGGAATTTCAATGGTTTTATATCAGTAAAATTTCCAGCTAACTATAACTGGTGTGAAACCTATGGTTTTTTCAGTGAATTTAATAGGTTTTTTAAATGCTAATTCCTAACTATAACTGGTGTGAAACCTATGGTTTTTTTCAGTGAATTTCAAAGGTTTTTTTAATGCTAATTCCTAACTATAAGTTTCACTTTATAAATAAGACTGTTAGCACTCTAGTTGTTCTTTTTAACACTCTGGTACATTCTGTCATTGGGCTACAGTTGGGCTACATCTAGTTGAATTTTGGGCTACATTTACAATTTTTGATCTCTGGTGGCCATCTTTGGGCTTCATTGGGCTACTTTGGGCTACATTTGGGCTACATTTTGGCTCTAACATATATTAAGCCCAATGTAGCACAATACATATTTTTATAAAGTTAATTTTTTTACAAACCACTTCAGAATAGGGCTACCTGTCTCTACAATTATCCCATTTTTTTTTTTTAATTTTTGGGGGGAGCGCTCCCAGAGCGCGCCCCGGAGTGCGCCCCGAAAAGCGTATTTCTGAAAAGCGCCCCCGGGCGCGCTCCGGGGAGCGTCTCGTGAGCGCCAATATCGCAAACGAAAACATGATCGTGACGTATCGCGTAGCCGCGACCGCGTGATACGCACGGCGTAAGCGCACCCGGAAGTACTCGAACGAATACGATCGCAAAACGTAAACTTCCGACGCGCTTACGCTGCGCGCCCCCGTGCGCGTAGCGTAAGCGCGTCGGGTCATGTGAGCAGAAAATAACATTTTTCATTGGTTCATAACAGTTTTAGTTTCATAATGATGAAGCCCCTGGTCTTGTGACCTGAAAATAACACTTCTCATTGGTTCAGGACAGTTTTTTTTTCTAAATGATGAAAGACCCCACCTTTTTTCCTTATTCTGACTTTGTCCTTTGACTGAGGAAGACCTGTTTGTTGCTCTCTCTACTTTTTTGCTCCAATGGCTTCAGTAGTAGCATCAGCTGGTGCATCTGCCCCACCACCACCACCACCACCACCAAGAGGACCAGCTCCAAATTATATTGGTGGTCAAGAACAGGAGGAGGAGGAAGAGGAAGAGGAGGAGGGGAGAAGAAGATGGCTGCCAGAAGAAAATACACCTTACAAACCCAAACCACACATTGTTTGGCAGTTTTTTTCAATCCCAGAGGGGCAAAAAAAGGTGAATGCTCCCAAGGTGACTTGCCTCATCTGCAATGATGAACTTTCACGGGGCAACCCAAACAAGAAATATTCTTTTGGTAACTATACCATGATTCGGCACATGACAAGAAAACATCCAAACAACTACTCTCGTGCAGAGTTCCGGGAACTGGCCAGTAACCTCCCCCAGTCATCAAGGACCCCCTCCCGAAGAAACCAACCCACTTCCTCGCAACCAGAAACATCTGAGGTGATGCCTTGCATTCAGCCGAGATTTGCTGATTTTAAAATTACTTGTACTGCTTGTGGCAAGCTTATCTCCTATGGGGAACAAAGTATTAAGCTCATCGTCCTTGCAGGTGATAATCACAAGTGCCCCAAAAAGAAATAATTTTTTGGGTTTTTTGTTTTTTTGCTCCAGTTGAGCCAGTTTCAATTCCCTTTTTTTGTTTCTCCCCCTAAAAAATACAAAAAAAATATAAAACTGTTTTGAACAGCCAAAAAAAGTTCAAAAAGTTCCAAAAACACAAAAAAAATATAAAACAACAAAAAGAAGAAAAAAAAAAGTTCTTTTAAGAACTACCTCCAATTTCTAAATAAAAACTTCATTTTTTTAAAACTCTGTCATCTTTTTCCCTCATTTTACGCTCCCCGGTGCGCTACCTGGTGCGCGCACCGAGCGCTTCCCCCGCGCAAAACGAAAAAAAAAAAAAATATTTTAAATGCCCCGCGGGGCCCTTTTATAGCCCCCACATCAAACCTAGGGGGTCAAAGGGGTCTATCCCTGACGCCTTATGGTCAGTTCCCACTTTGTTTTAGCCACCTCTTATGTCTCGATTTTACCGAGACACAAGATGGCGACCGCTCTGGACTGTTTGGAATGTTTACAGACACCCGAGAGCCAATCAGCTTTCCATGCGCACCTCGCGTGTCGCGCCTGGAGCGCACTCCGGTGCGCGCACCTGTGCGCTGCTATAGATATATATATTTTTTGGGACCTAAATTACTCAAAATCCAGTGGAGCACATATCTTGAGACATAGCAAAGGCACATCGGGCTACCAGTCCCTACAATTTTGCCAAGTTTGGTGTAAATCCATTCAGCCGTTCGGGCTAAAAGTGAAATCGACCGCCCTATGGAAATTAACATGGGGAAAACGCGTTTTGGGACCCCCCTTTTATCTCGGCCCCCGCTTATTGTATCCCCCCAAACTTTCAGGGAAGGACCGGAGCTCGACGAGGCCATTTTCAGGAAATTTTCAGGCAGATTCGTCAACTGGTGCCAAAGTTATTCCAAATAGAATTTTGAGATTTAACATTGAAAAAAATCCTAACTATAACTACCTACTGGCGACCGCCAGTAGGTAATATATATATATATATTACCTACTGGCGGTCGCCAGTAGGTAGTTATAGTTAGGATTTTTTTCAATGTTAAATCTCAAAATTCTATTTGGAATAACTTTGGCACCAGTTGACGAATCTGCCTGAAAATTTCCTGAAAATGGCCTCGTCGAGCTCCGGTTCTTCCTTGAAAGTTTGGGAGGGATACGTCAAGCGGGGGCCGAGATAAAAGGGGGGTCCCAAAATGCGTTTTCCCCATGTTAATTTCCATAGGGCGGTCGATTTCACTTTTAGCCCGAATGGCTGAATGGATTTCCACCAAACTTGGCAAAATTGTAGGGACTGGTAGCCTGATGTGCCTTTGCTATGTCTCAAGATATGTGCTGCAGTGGATTTTGAGTAATTTAGGTTCCAAAAAATATATATATCTATAGGCGCTCTCCGGTGCGCGCACCGGAGTGCGCTCCCGGCGCGACACGCGACTTGCGCGCAGAAAGCTGATTGGCTCTCAGTTGTCTGTAAACATTTGAAACAGTCCGGAGTGGCCGCCATCTTGTGTCTCGGTAGGATCGAGACACGAGAGGTGGCCAAAACAAAGGGGGAAATGACCATAAGGGGGCAGGGTACTCCCCCCTTGACCCCCTAAGTTTGATGTGGGGGCTATAAAAGGGCCCCGCGGGGCATTTAAAATATTTTTTTTTTTCGTTTTGCGCGGGGGAAGCGCCCGGTACGCGCACCAGGTAGCGCACCGGGGAGCGTAAAAGGAAGGAAAAAGATGACAGAGTTTATAAAAAAAAAAGCCTTTAATTAGAAATTGGAGGTAGTTCTAAAAAGAACTTTTTTTTTTCTTCTTTTTGTTGTTTTATATTTTTTTGTGTTTTTTGAACTTTATGAACTTTTTTTGGCTTTTTAAAACAATTTTATAATTTTTTTGGATTTTTGTCAAGGGAAAAACAAAAAACAGGGATTCCAAAACGGCTCAACAGGAGCAAAAAAATGTGAAAATTTAGGGACTGTCAGGGCAGCGGTGTTGCTGTTTCTTTTGGGCAATGAGTTCAACACTCTGCTCCCCATAGCAGAGCAGTTCGTCACACTCCGTGCACAGAAATTTGATGCCTGCAAACTCTGGCTGTATGTTAGGGACTATTCTTCTACGGGATGGTCCCGAAGGTGTTGCTCCACCAGTGGAGGTGCTGCCGCCATCTGTGGGTAATTTCCGTGCCAGGTCTCTGACACTCTCCCTCGCAAAGTTGTTTGGGTGTCTTCTTTTGACATGCCTGATTAAATTGGCATTTCCAAAACTATATTTTTTCAGAGGATTGCCTCTGGATAAAGTACTACCACATATTTTGCAGGTTACTTTTGGAGCGTTGACTTTTTTTTCTCCTTCAGGGATGTTATAAAATTTCCAGATGAAATGGATTTTTTTCTTCTGCCTAGGAGGGTCCTCATCTACAAATGCCTCTGAATCACTGCTGGATGACTCTCTTGCAGCCATTGCTGTAGATCAGGAAAGTAGGAGATGAAGATAGTACACAGAACAGCCCTTGCTCTCTCCAAGTACAAAGCAATAGTGAAGGAAATGGGTGGGGATTTCATTCTTTGTAAAAAAAACTGTTAGCAACCAATGAAAAGTGTTATTTTAGGGTCACATGACCCGACGCGCTTACGCAGCGCGCTCCGGAGCACTTCCGGGTGCGTTTACGCGGCGCGATCGTAGGCGCTTCCGGGGCGCAAACGTGGCGCGATCTTGGGCGCTTCCGGGTGCGTTTACGCGGCGCGATCGTAGGCGCTTCCGAGGGCACTTACGTTGCGCGCCAAAGTGACGTCATCAAACTTTTACAGAAATACATAATCATTTTCCTTATTAAAAAAAACGGATTTTATTTGTATGGATCGAAATGTTTTGCATTATTATTAACTTTTCATTCATATTTTTTTTCACGAACGACAGTAGCGCTCTGGGTGCGCTTTCAGGTGAGCTCACCGGAAAGCTTACCGGAGAGCTTAGCTGAAAGCTTCCCGGAGCGCGCACCCAGAGCGCAAAAGAAAAAAAATATATTAAAAAAATGAATACTTAAAAAAAAACAGCAAATTGTAAAAAAAAAAAAGGTTAGAAACTCGATATAGAAAGGAATTAGCATTTAAAAAACCTATGAAATTCACTGAAAAAACCATAGGTTTCACACCAGTTATAGTTAGGAATTAGCATTTAAAAAACCTATCAAATTCACTGAAAAAACCATAGGTTTCACACCAGTTATAGTTAGGAATTAGCATTTAAAAAACCTATTAAATTCACTGAAAAAACCATAGGTTTCACACCAGTTATAGTTAGCTGGAAATTTTACTGATATAAAACTATTGAAATTCCCACGTTATAGTTAGATGGACTCACTATAACTTGCGCGTGCAATGCACTGCTGATGATGTCTTATTAAGCCAGTTAACCAATCAATTTTTAAAAACCATCCATTTAGACACTTATTTAAACATTTATTCTTCCATCAACTTTTACATATACATATATAAAATATATTTATTTTTCAGAAAGACACACATTCACTGGATGGTGTCATCAGTGATGTCATGAGTGATGTCACTGACCATGTCATGAGTGATGTAATATGTGATGTCATCAGCAGTGCATTGCACGCGCAAGTTATAGTGAGTCCATCTAACTATAACGTGGGAATTTCAATTGTTTTATATCAGTAAAATTTCCAGCTAACTATAACTGGTGTGAAACCTATGGTTTTTTCAGTGAATTTAATAGGTTTTTTAAATGCTAATTCCTAACTATAACTGGTTTGAAACCTATGGTTTTTTCAGTGAATATATATATATATATATATATAAATATTACAACACAATGAATTGCTCTACTGGAAAGACATACTCTTGGGTTAAATTCGTGTCATCTAAGTTGCCGTGTGGTAAATAAAATCTTTTGCCAAACCTGGAGTGCTTTTATCCTCTTTCCGAGACGGGAGGGAGATCCAGGAGCTTTCATATATATATATATATATATATATATATATATATATATATATACATATATATATATATATATATTACAACACAATCAATTGCTCTACTGGAAAGACATACTCTTGGGTTAAATTCGTGTCTAAACATGCACTTGCACTTTTAGTAATCTTTGGGCCAGATGTAGGTAAAAGTCATTTACCGATTCTTAAATACCGAATTTTACCGAATCGGTATTCAAGAATCGGTAAATGAGATGTAGGAAAAAAATCAGTATCAAATACCGATTCGGAAAAATTCGGTATCGGACTTTCGGTATTTACCGAATCAGCATTTACCAAATCGGTATTTACCGAATCGGTAAATACCGAATCGGTAAATTCCGAATCGGCAAGCAAGTAAAAGTGAAAGTAATGGAAACAGCCAATCAGGTGCCACCACCCTCCCCCACCCTACCAGGGAGTGGCTACCCAGTCAGCTGCAACTCATTAGAAGGTTCTGGAGAGGCAGTCAGAGCTGAGCAGAGAGACAGAGCAGCAGGGAGAGATTTGTTTGTAGTGGGGGTGCCGCTCGTTTCCAGAGGGTTATTGAGTTCCAGTGCCGCCTTTCGCTACAGGAGTAGCTTGAAGTCCCTACATTTGCCTTCGACTACAGCGTGAGGGGAGGACCATCTGTGTGGCCGCAGCGGAGGTGAGAGGCGCCGGCCGCGGGACTGCGAGGACCAGCAATCACCAACTGCAGCTGGGTCCTCTTCCCGCGTGAGCTGCGCCCCCTCCCAGTGCCACGCCCCCACCTGTGTGTTAAAACCTCTCGCGGCCCCCGCTTCGCGGGAGCCGCTCGTTTCCAGAGGGTTCATTGAGTTCCAGTGCCGCCTTTCGCTACAGGAGTAGCTTGAAGTCCCTACATTTGCCTTCGACTACAGCGTGAGGGGAGGACCATCTGTGTGGCCGCAGCGGAGGTGAGAGGCGCCGGCGGCGGGACTGCGAGGACCAGCAATCACCAACTGCAGCTGGGTCCGATTTCCTGCGTGAGCCGCGCCCCCTCCCAGTGCCACGCCCCCACCTGTGTGTTAAAACCTCTCGCGGCCCCCGCTTTGCGGGTGCCGCTCGTTTCCAGAGGGTACATTGAGTTCCAGTGCCGCCTTTCGCTACAGGAGTAGCTTGAAGTCCCTACATTTGCCTTCAACTACAGCGTGAGGGGAGGACCATCTGTGTGGCCGCAGTGGAGGTGAGAGGTGCCGGCCGCGGGACTGCGAGGACCAGCAATCACCAACTGCAGCTGGGTCCTCTTCCCGCGTGAGCCGCGCCCCCTCCCAGTGCCACGCCCCCACCTGTGTGTTAAAACCTCTCGCGGCCCCCGCTTCGCGGGAGCCGCTCGTTTCCAGAGGGTTCATTGAGTTCCAGTGCCGCCTTTCGCTACAGGAGTAGCTTGAAGTCCCTACATTTGCTTCGACTACAGCGTGAGGGGAGGACCATCTGTGTGGCCGCAGCGGAGGTGAGAGGCGCCGGCCGCGGGACTGCGAGGACAAGCAATCACCAACTGCAGCTGGGTCCTCTTCCCGCGTGAGCCGCGCCCCCTCCCAGTGCCACGCCCCCACCTGTGTGTTAAAACCTCTCGCGGCCCCCACTTCGCGGGCGCCGCTCGTTTCCAGAGGGTTCATTCAGTTCCAGTGCCGCCTTTCGCTACAGGAGTAGCTTGAAGTCCCTACATTTGCCTTCGACTACAGCGTGAGGGGAGGGCCATCTGTGTGCCCGCAGCGGAGGTGAGAGGTGCCGGCCGCGGGACTGCGAGGACCAGCAATCACCAACTGCAGCTGGGTCCTCTTCCCGCGTGAGCCGTGCCCCCTCCCAGTGCCACGCCCCCTCTCCGCTCAAGGGAATATTAGCAAGCCCAGTTACGCGCACCGCGGGACGAGCGCGGGTCGCAGTCCGGGGCGAAGACCGGGCAAAGAGCGGGCCGTTCGAGTACGTGAGAGTCCGGTCCGGGCCCCATCTCTTTCATCTCCTTATTTACGTTGCTAAACCACCAGCGAAATGAGTACCAGGGAAACTAGAAGTAAAACATTTTCCCTAGCCGCGGCCGGAGCAGTCAAAGGACCTATTGACACCTACTTTGCCAAAGCTGGTTCTCTCTTGATCGAGGAAATCGAGGTGCTGGAGCGAAGAATCTCCCAAGAAATAGACTGGGTAAGGAGATCTTCAATGGGCCCAGTGGCCCAAGCTAGAACTCCAGAAGATCGATCCTGTTTAACAACTAGTGGTAGAACTGATCAAGCACTATGTTCACTCCCTGGCACCTCAACTACCAACCCAGAGTTTACTATTGAGGTGCTGAGTGACCTAGAGGATATGAGCCTAATGGCTCTACCCAGCACCCAAATCCCCCTATCAACACCAACTGAGAACACTAAGGTAGCTAAATCTACTGAAGCTAACAGGGACAGAGATAGGGGGGTGAGAGAAGGGGCAATACAAAAAAGGAAGAGGGGGCCCCAAAACGAAGAAGAAAACAGGACAAAATCCCCCAAATCTAAACAACCGAGAGTCAAAGGGGTGAAAGGAGTCACCACTGTCCCCATGTTAGAGAAGTCGGGAATGACAACTCCCCCTAGTACTACTAATATAATTTCATTACCACAGCCTACTAATACCGTGCCAGTGGATACCTCCTCTGATGATATCACACTGGAGGATATAGGTACACTCTTTAGGTCCCTATTGAGTCCCCTTGAAGCTAGACTAATCAAGATTGAAGCTAGATTAGTTAGCATTGAGAAGGCCACAGTACAACTTGCTGATGCAAGGAAACTCGACAACAGTGGTGCCAAAGCTGCAAAAGAGGGACTAGGACCAAAGTCCACTAAGGGAAACGGACCACCTATCGTCACAAATAATAATAAGCTTCCACTCACAAATCCCAAAACTCTACAAGCTGCACCAAACAAGACTCTGCAACCCTTAAATGCTATTAAGGATTCATCTTCAAGCAAGTATACAGCATTTGCAACTCCAAAAATAACCCCCCGCCCAAAGTCACTGCCCCACCTTCTACCAATACCAAGGGCGATCCTCCCCCTATTGGAGAGAAATCACAACCCAATCGTAGACAAAAGCCTGTAAACCTCCCCCCAGAATCTGCACCCTATACCTTAATTCTGGCAGGGGTCCCGGAATTAAAATCCTCAACATTCGAATCCACTACCTCACTTAGAAATAAAGTTATCAACTGGCTCTCCATTAATAGACCACTACCTAGAGGAACAACCAGTGATATCTCTATGGCCAGGGGGGTAACGTGGGTGGGTTTCACCAGGAAATCTATTAGGGGGGACTGCATCCTGGTCACCTTCGGAGACCCGAATACAGCTGCAAACATCTGCACTTGGGTTTCCGATGGAGACTTTGGCAGCAATATTCAACCTCTTCCCCTTTCTTTCTTCTACCCCTCAAGCCTCTATAATTCAGATGACCAGAGATGGGGTGTCATGGCCGGGTTTTCTGATTAGATGGGATCAGCCCCTAGGGGCCCCTCCAACCCAGCCAGAACGTAACCACATCCCTCCTCAGGACCATCTATCCAGGAACCTGGGTACCTACCTGAGGATGGGGAACTCGCAATATACAAGCTCATATTATTAGAAACACCACTAAATCTATAGGGATACTAAGAATACTCACTGATTACTAAGGATATCCATGCCCTACACTACACTCATACCTTATAGTCTCGCGGCCACTCAGACCCAGACTAATCTACCCCAGGGCAGATATGACACACAATCCGGTGCGTCTACACATGGGCCTGCAGAACCCAATGCTCTCTTTTCCAAACGGTTTACAATCCGGCAAACCTACACGCCAGTAATCCCCCCTGGCGCTCTCACTTACACAAGCCACAATCCTGTGGGTATACACACAATCAGTGCTCTCATTAACGCCGTATATCAACGACGACCACATTCCTATGAACACCTTCAGTTATATGTTGGGAAGTCTCTCTCTCCCTATTCACTAAGGGCTTGCTACTACAATATTAGGAGTTAGCCAATTAATATAATGTACCTCTTATTCTTGGCATCATAGGTCCACTCGCTCCCTGTTTATGTGATCACCACTTACCTGATTGGGGTTACTCATCCATTCATATAAACCATAACCACCTAGGAGATACATTTACCTGGATTGAACAAGAATACAAGGCACCTTTCAGTTTACTACAAACTGGGGGTTGTTTATTGTAACAATAATAAAGTACACATATACAAAACTATGGGGTCTCTATAACTAGCAGTAACTTTAACACACCGCTGAAAGAAAAGGATTAGACATACAACTTATTTGCGGGGTAACAGGATCTTTTAACACACCGCTGAAAGGGAAAAGATTAGCAATACAATAGCTTAGGGAATAAAGACAAGATTAAGATGCAAGTGTAAAGTAAACTAATGTGACAGAATCAATATCACCTGATTAGTGTGAAGTCTTGTTCTAGCTGTCATCTGGGTTCCTCTCTCGTCTGTGCCTTGGCTCATCTCAGACTCTCTCTCTCTCCTGCACTCTTGGATACACCTCTGCGCTGATCACTTTGCACTGGACTCCTCTCCCCCACGAACTGTCTCCACCTTCCAGCTTCAATCTAATGGTTCCTGCCGCTCTAATGCTTTTCATTCCACTAGCTTGTTCACTCTGTCTCTGCGCCAATGTCCAATTAACTCCAGCTGCTCCCACAGGTTAGTCCACGATCTCTCCTCCGTCTCTTCTAAAAGGCATTACTTCAGACTCCAGCTATTCACACCTCCTCCTGATAAGTAACTGCTTCTGACTGCTTCCTTCAGTTCCAGCTCACTATTCAACTCAGCTCTCTCTAGCTTGAACCCTCTCTCTCTCTCCTACTCCAACACCTCCTCACTCTTCTACCACTCCATCTTGACTCCTCTCCGCTCCGCCAACTCCACTCGACTGCCTGACTCCGCCTCTGCACTTCACTGATATAGAATGCTGTTTCCTCATGGAAAGTTCCAGCCATCAGCCTGCCGCCCATCAGATCCCTGCACCACTCCGCATCAAGGACACACACCCAGCCGGCCGGCCTTTTGTTGTGTCTTCCACACAGAGAATAATACAGCCTACCGATAAGGGCTGGCCCAGACCGGTTCTCTCCAAGTGAAAAACAGCTTTAACTATAAACTTTACCTTTACCCTGAAAAGCCTCTCAGCTCCATCAAGATGGAGTCCCTCTGGTTCTAGGCCTGTAGGCCTGAAAGGGATGAAATACCCCTTAGCTCTGTCAGAATACCTACATAAACCATACCAATGTGTAATATAAAGTCAGGACCACAGGATCCAACCTCTACTATAAGAAATAATAACAGGCCAAAGCCAATAGGCAATAGATGGCCTCTTCTAGGTCTGGAAGAAAGGGCTTAAAAGGGCCAACACAAGCTAAGAATACCTATCCTAGATGTGAGCAAGATTAAAGTCTATATCACTGCTAAATAGAGCCAAAAACCCTGCCAAGACATGGGGGTACCATCAAGAGCTGCTCGAGGATTGGGAAAACTGCCCTCGGGAGAGTATTGTCCCCCAACACCACAGGGGAAGACCTATAGGTCATCTCCTCTCGTATGGGGAGGAGGCTGGCTGGGAAACTGTTACACGGAGAAGGGGCGGGGTGGAGGATATAGGAGAGGTATACCAGGGCCCCATAGAACACATTACCCAGCCTATTTACCCACCCACAACAGATACAGTAGTCTGGAAATGGTAGACTGACAGGCGGAGGATGAGGGGAGTTTTCCAATAGTATTTCCCGGGATCGAGACTAGCAGACTTCAAGCTGAACATAATCCGGCTTCCGTAACTAGTATGACGGACCTCATTCCGACCCCTATTAATATAACATCAGACACAAATTACTCCCCCACAAGCCAAATGGCGCCCACAGAGCTTAACCCTAATAACCCAGTCTCTATAGGCCCAGCCACCACCCAATTGGTTCATATAACTGTGATCTCTTGGAACGTGGCAGGCCTTGCCAATAAAATAGACTCCATAGAGTGGGGATCCTACATTAGCTCCAAAAACATACTCCTCTTCCAGGAGACTTGGGCACGTGAGGAAATATCATTTCCAGGATTTGCCTCTTTTTCGAAACCCGCTAAGTGGGGGGGAAGGGGCAGGCCGTCAGGGGGACTCACGACCTGGGTAGCAACTGACTTAGGTTGTCATGCCACCTGCCTAGAGACTGCCTCGGATGACATATTGGCTGTCTTACTCGAGTGGCCTGATTCCACTAAGTTGTTAGTCATTAACATATATTCTAGGCCCGTTCCTATGCAAAAAGAATCTTGTACCATAGACGAATTAGCCGGGTTCCTAGAAGGCATTCCTTGTGAACTTGCTTGCCTAGTGGGAGGTGATTTTAATTCGCAGTACGAACCACTCCCTGGACTACGTGATGGCCCCTCCTACGAGGAAGATTCATGTTGGTTTGTCCCAGAAACGGTGGCCCCACCACTTAGGGCCTGGACTCCCCTGGCCTTGCAGATAACTGCTTTAACTCTTAATCTAGGTCTAAGGGCTTGCAATGGCCGCTGCAAATCGGACATCCCTAGCATCCATACCTACAACAAAACAGGTAGCGAGTCTAGACTGGACTACATTATGGTTAAATTGTTCATGTGGCCACTAATAGTTGACTTCAAAGTCACTGAAAGAATGGACAGTGACCATAACGCCCTGGAATTGACTTATTCCTTGCCAGGCTGCGAGGTCCCATCTTACGGACCGGATAAAGATAAAGCAGGGCTCCTACTAGAAAATAACCGGCGGAAAGTCAAATGGGAGAAACTGGTCAATAGTCCAGACAGAATACCACAGTTATATGCGAGGATTATCCCATTCTTGGAGAGAGCCTTCCTAATTGGAAAGAAGGTACAAGATGACCCTAATAGAGGAAAGCTTGCACAAATCCACGCAGATATAATCACTACCTTAGAGCAGGATTTGTTTTCATCCTCAGGGAAAAGGAAAGGCCCCCTGTTTAAGACGTCCTGGTACAACGCCACTTGCAGGGAATCTAAGGCCCATCTGTTACTTGCTATAAAAGGACGCCATGGCAAGGATGAAATCCAAGCCAGGAGAAGATCCTATAAAAAGCTCCTGGAAAATGCGCGGGCGGAATGGGACCATGATTATTGGGAAAACCTCGTTTCCTCATTAGCTACCAGAGACTCACGCAAATTTTGGCGCATAGTCGCCAATGGGACAGAGGATTTATCCTCGGCAATAGAGCCCAATATTGCTCCTACGATTTGGCAGAGCCACTTTGAGGCTTTGTACGCGGAGGAAGGGGGGGACCAAAACATATCTAGTGGTATAAAGACACCTAGTCCAGCTACGGGAGCACCCTTTACGGAAAAAGAGGTGAGGGAGGCTATCACAGGTCTAGCTGCGGGAAAAGCCCTGGGACTCGATGGGGTGCCTGGGGACTTGTTCAAGCAGGAACCAGGGATATGAGTCCCATATCTTACTCTGATATTTAATGCTATCCAGGGGGGTATGGAGGTCCCTGATACTTGGCTGGGAGCAGTGAGGTTCCGTGACAATTGTAAGTGGTGTTTTCGACTCATACGAATATGGTCGAGTCTGGTATCTATGAACCGCAAATGACGAGTTTAGTAAGTGTGCGCAGTTTCGCTGTGCTAGCTTAAACCGTTCGTTTGTTATGTGGGTTTTTCATCTGTACCCACGGGTTCCATCTTAGATACGGCATCCATTTTGTCTCTTGCCCTCAAGTAGCCAGCGAACGGACGCTGTCCGCTTCGCGACCCTGGGACTCCCAAGATATTTGCGGAAGACACATGTTCTTTGAAAGTGTCTTTATGACGAGGGGGTTGCTACTGTAAGGCAGATGGCGCCGCTTGAGGCTCATCTTGCCGCACGGACTTATCGTCTCAGCCGTGCATCTCATTAGGCACGTCCCTTTGATGCCTGTATCTCGTGTTTCCCGATACCTCCCCTTTTACACCCTTTCCGATCTCCCCACTGTCTCTGTCTTCCTCCACACCTGTCCTTGTTCCTATTTCGCTCTGTTTTACTGCTGATTGGAATTCGCTAATGGTGGGAAGATGGTTTTTACAGTTGGGAACCGCCAAATGTTTCCGCACTTATGTTCCGGACCTCATGTGTTTCAAAGTGACCAAAGCGACCCCTCTGGGGGATAATGATGGGAACCGGGTTGTAAACTTTTGTGTTCAATGTTATCCTATGGGTAAAAACTGTATAAAAGGAGCGATCCGCAGAACCAATTTGAAGCAGTCTCCCCAAGTTGCACGTGGTGTACTTGTCGTGATCTCTGTGTTCCCTGCAGCAAATAAACCTTGAATCTTTGACGTCGAAGGAAGTGTCCCGTGTCTCTGTGATTCGTACGCCGGAGCAGGTTACCCACGAAGGTTTCAGGTGTTGTGCCCTGGCACCGCTGGGTCTTAAAGAACCCAGTCCTTCAGTTGGCGCCCAATGTGGGGCTGCATCAGTGGTACCGGTCCAAGCCCGACAATCGTGAGGAACTTCGTGTGAAATCTCCGAGGGAAGGTGCACTCCGCTTCATCGATCCTGTTGTCGAAACAAGTGGCCCGAAGACTTTTCCCGCGAAGATTCCCGCCTACTGACGGCTGCGACGGACTGCTGCCCTGACTGTAGACCTGTTTTGGCGCCTGGCGTAGACCTTGGTATAGCGAGACGATTGACGGGCCTTCCTGGTGACGCCATTGATTTTTGAGTTAAGTATTTGTGGGTCGCTCCCATAGTTCTTGGTTGTTGACACTTTAGCGAGTGTTTTTGTTGTTAGCGCTGTGTGAGTGTTTTTGTCGGTGACACTTTTGCCAGCGTGCTTTGTTGTGTTGTTTGACGACTGCAGCCGCCAAAAACCGAGGGTTTTGTTCTTTGCTGGGACTTGGTAAATCCCGTAACCCTTGAAGTTTGTGAAACTCGGCTAGTGTGCAGGATGCCTGGTCGCAGTACTTTGTTTAGTTGTTTCAGACCTTGTGGTACGGATTCCCGACTGGAGGACTCGTGTCCGATACCTCCGGTTGGAACTCCCACTTATGAGCTCTATAGTAAACATGGGCTAGGCCCAATTACCTTTAACGATTATTGGATTAAATACACAAAGAAGGACGGCGACCTTCGTTGGCCACCTCATGGTAGCTTCGAGGCCCCGATCTTAGATAATCTAGAGATTAAATTGTTCGAAAGAAAGTCAAGGCCGGCCATGTTTGATGCCTTTCGGTTGTGGCGCAAAGAAGCCCGACAGAAAGAAATCAGACAGACAAAACGTAATCAGCGAGATAATGTTGCTACCATAGTGAAGAAAGCAGAGCAATTTCAGCGAGATAAGGAGGTTAAGGATAAGGAAGTGTTTGACCGATTACAGCGTATGACTGTAGATAAATGTTACCCCGCTTTGCCTACGGAGTCGGAAAAGAAGGAAGAGCCAGTTGAGGATCCTTTAATGTCTTATCTTATGAAGTCGCCACCTCCGTACGTACAGGGTACCGCAGCTCCTGTGGTCCCTGCCGTACCTATTCTTCCACCTATTCCTCCTCCGCCTGTTCCTCAACCTGCACCCGTTCTTCCTACTGTTCCTGCTCCTTTGCCTGTTGCTATCCCTACTGCTCCTCCGCTTCCACATACTCCTGCTCCCGCTATTGCTACTGCTCCTGTTTTGTTAACCCCTGCTGTTGCTACTGTTTCTACTCCTTCCCTTGTTAGTCCTGTATCGTATGCTTCTCCCTCTACTCGTAGTCGCAATTCTCCTCTTGCGGCTAGCTTCTTTCATTCGCTCGGACCTGTTCATGGGTCCGCTGGTTTTGATGGTCCTCAGAGACGTAGTCAGCTTCCTGGAAACAGAGAACGCGTTGCGCTGTATAATATGGCGATGGGTTGGATGGTAAATCCTGTTAGATGTCCACCCCGTGTTGTTCTCGAAACATTTTGTCAATTCAATATACCAACCCAGAGATATGTGTTTAATGAAATGTGCAAGTTCCTTTATGATCAAATAGCGGCCGATGCGTCTGACGAGGTGCTGACCGCCCTGTCTGATCTTCAGCTTCAGTTCGCAAATGGACTGATAGTGGATACCAATGTTCGACGTGCTGTTGAACGATTGCTATCTCTTCGTCCCGCTCCAATCCCTCATGCATTGTTTGTTGAGGATATTGAAAAACAACCAGACGAGTCTGGCCAATATCCCATGCGTGAAGTTCCACCGGTTTGGATGCCAGGTAACCCCGCAGCTGCCCCTCCGGTCCCGCCGTATTTCCAGAGAGTATGGATACATCTCCCATGGAAAAGATCGGAAGTGTTGCAGGTGAAGCAATCTTTGCCTGACCCTCGCAAAAATCCTGCAGGGTATTACAAAGAATTATCGCAGCTCGTAGATGCTACGGTTATGAATCTTGCCGATATCGACATGTTGTTTGGCAATGTCGTACCGCAACCGGTATGGGCTAAGATTCGTCAGGAAGATCACGCAAATGAACTAGGTGGTGATTGGGCGGCCATTGTAGCGGCAGATGGGTTGCAAGTTGGTGGCGCTAAGCCTGAACAGTTGATTGCTGCTCTCCCTCAAAGAATAATAACATTAATGAAAACTCTTATGCCAGCTATGAAGGTGAACTGGGACAAATTGTCAGCTTGCAGGCAGAAGAAAGATGAGAGTGTTTCCGACTTCTTTACGAGGTTTGAGGAAGCATTCATTGACCATAGTGGTCAGGATATGGGTACCGAGGGTGGTCAGAGATTGTTTGTGGATAAATTTGTTTCGAACTTACTGCCCGATTTGAGCAATAAATTAAGGAATTCGGAAAGTGCATGGGCCGTTTCTACTTCGGCTCAGATATTGGCTACGGCACAGTACTATGAGAATAGAGAGAAAGAAGAGAACGACCGTGCTGATAAAAAGACGAAAGAGCTCAAAACTAAAGTGTTGTTGCAACAAGCGTATCCTCCGCGGTCGAATCAGAATAATTCGCAACAGAATAGATCACAGCCACAATCGAACAGATCCTAAACCCGTAATGACTCCTCCTCCCAAAGATCTTCGTTAGGGTACAATCAATGTGCTTATTGTAGACAGGAGGGACACATTAAATTCAATTGCCCTGTTTTGAATGAACGTAACAATGGTAACTCATCTAGAGGAGGTTGTGGTGGTTCGCAGCAAACATCACGTGGTAGAGGTCGTGGTGCTCAGAATGATCGCCCAGATAACTCATCTAATTCTAATAATTGTTTCGATCAACGTGGATCCTCGCAAGGACGATCTGCGCAGTACAATGTAGACGATTATTACGTCGATCAGGGAACTGACGACAGTAATTACTAGGACAGCCATAGACAAGGAGAGGGAGTGGTATCAGTTCCGGTTGATCAGAGAGGGCCTTACGTCGCAGTTGCTACATCGGGCGTCGTTGAGCCTTTTCTGTTGGACACTGGTGCAGCGAAAAGTTCTATCATGTATTCGAAACTCCCTGGCGCACCTTTGTCTGGCTTAACAAATGTTTCCGTTGGATTCTCTGGCGCCCCCGTTAGCAATCCAGTTTCGCGCCCTTTGCCCCTTAAAATTGGGCCACGTGAGCTAGAAGCTCCGTTGATTTTAACCACGGGTTGTGGCGAAAATCTTTTGGGCCTGGATTTGCTTAAACGTTTGTATGCGACTTTGCATTGTTCTCCTGCGGGTGTAAAGCTTACGTTAGGAGAGAGGGTTGTCTCTCCTATGTATTTGTCCCTCGATAAGCTCCCACCGGAATTGAGTTCTCTTCCTGCGTCTTTGTGGGCAACAGGTCCAAATGACGTGGGCCTACTTGATATCTCCCCTTACGTTGTACAGCTGAAATCTAATGTGCGTTTGCCACGTATTCCCCAATATCGTATCTCCCTTGATGGTGAACGAGCGCTGTTGGCGATCATCTATGATTTGATCGAGAAAGATGTTATTGAAGAGACTCGGGGAAACGTGTGCAACAGCCCTGTGCTGCCCATTCTTAAACGTACTGATCCTTCAAAACCGCCTGTTTATCGCTTTGTTATCGATTTACGGGAGGTAAATAAAATTGTGGTTCCTCAATTTCCTGTTGTGCCTGACATCACGGCGCTACTGACTCTGATTCCAGCTTCTGCATCATGGTTTTCGGTGATTGATTTGAAAAATGCGTTTTTCAGCATCCCGATTGCCGAGGAGAGCAGGGACCTTTTCGGTTTCTCTCTCGGTGGACGTAGCTTCCGGTTCAAACGCGCTCCTCAGGGCTACTGTGAAAGTCCATCTATTTACAGTCAAGCCTTGAAGGGTCAACTGGATGCATTTAGGTTGCCGGTCGGTGCGGCCTTGATCCAATACGTCGACGACTTATTGGTGGCTGCTGATACTCAGGACATTTGCAAAATTGCTACGGTATCGTTGCTGCAACATCTCTGTGAGTTAAATCATAAGGTGTCACCTTCTAAACTCCAATATTGTTGTCAAGAAGTAACCTATCTAGGTCACTTATTGTCAAAGGAGGGAAGGAGATTGACCCCAGAGAGAATTGCAGCAATTGCGCGAATGGCTGTGCCAAAAACCCAAAGAGATGTGCGTGCCTTTCTAGGTATCACGTCGTACTGCAGGCAATGGATTCCAAATTTTTCATTGCTAGCGAAACCATTGGTGGCTCTTACGTGCAAGGATGTTTCAACTCCTTTACCATGGACGGAAGAATGTCAGAAAAGTTTTTCTGAACTGCGTGATTCATTGTGTTCGGCTCCTGTGTTAGGTACTCCTGACTACAGTAAGCCGTTTACATTATATGTTCACGAGAGGGAAGGTTGTGCGTTGAGTGTCTTAACGCAACCTTTTGGTGGTAAGCAACGTCCATGTGCATATTTTTCCTCGACCTTGGACCCAGTAGCTAGAGCATTGCCGAGTTGTTTACGAGCAACAGCGGCAGCTGCGGTCTCCATCCGACAATCAGCAGGATTGGTCATGGATAATATGCTTACGGTGATGGTTCCGCATGCAGTCGATACTCTTTTGAATCGAACGAAAACTCAGCACTTGACGAGTGCGAGGTTGTCTGGGTACGAATTGACGCTCTTGGCAAGCCACATTCAGATAAAACGTTGTAACGTTCTGAACCCGGCAACTCTGTTACCAATTAGCACAGAGTCAGATGAAGTAGCAGAACATGACTGCTACTTGAGGACTGAAGAGGAAACAAAAGGTCGAGTGGACCTTAAAAACACCCCATTGGAAGATCCAGACGGTACCTTGTATGTGGATGGGTCATGTTTTAAATTGCCGAATGGCGATGTGACTACTGCTTATGCTGTTGTAACGTTGAATACTGTTGTTGAGACTGCAAGGTTGAATCAAAATTCTGCCCAAGCTGCAGAATTGATTGCTCTTACCAGAGCATGTGTGTTGGCGAAAGGGAAACGCGTGAATGTGTTTACCGATAGCCAATACGCGTTCGGCGTTGCACATAGTTTTGGACGATTGTGGAGAGAGAGAGGTTTCTTGACGTCGCATGGTACGAAGATACAGCATGGCCAGCTTGTGAACGATCTTTTGGATGCATTGACTTTGCCTACGCAAGTTGCGATTGTTAAGTGTAGTGCGCATCGTAAGGTGACGGATGATGTTGGCCGTGGTAATGCGTTTGCGGATGAGACTGCTAAGGAGACTGCCCGAAACCTTAGCACTCGGATGTATGTGACGAGTTCGGTTAGGTGGCCTACAGAATCAAGTATGTGTGAAGACACTATCGAGAGTGTGAAAGCAATTCAGAATGAGGCCACCGAGACTGAAAAGACGAAGTGGAAAGAAAGTACGGGAAAGTTGGATGCGAATGGTTGTTGGATTGATTTGTCGGATCAGAAAAGATGGATGTTGCCGGATGCGTATGTGCTGGCCGTTGTGACAATGGCGCATGGGTTAGCACATATTAGCGCGAAAGGTATTTGTAAGTTGCTGGCTCCTGTGTGGAAGAATGATGGTATTACGAAATGTGCTGAACGTCTGGTGAAGAATTGTATGGTGTGTATAATGTACAATCCTGGCAAAGGAACCCCAACTCCTCCTGGCAGTTTTGCTCCTCCTTCGTATCCCTTTGAGGTGATTCAATTGGACTTCATCCATATGGAGCGATGCAATAACCTGAAATACGTTTTAGTTGTGGTTTGCGCATTCTCCCGATGGATCGAGGCCTATCCCCTCAAAGACAATACTGCTTTGTCTACTGCGAAAATCTTACTGAAGGAATATTTTCCTCGGTATGGAATGCCTAGAGTCGTGTGGTCAGATAACGGAAGTGAGTTTGTTGGAAGTGTGATGAAGAGTGTGTGTAAGGGCCTTGGAATTAATCAGAAATTCCACAGCGCCAATCATCCTCAGTCAGCTGGGTTGGTTGAAGGGTACAATGGCACCCTTAAACTAAAGTTAGCGAAGATTCAGGCTACGACTGGTCTTTCGTGGCCTGACGCTTTACCTTTAGCATTACTGTCAACTAGGGCGACTGTACACTCCCGAGTAGGGCTTAGTCCCTATGAAATAGTGTTCGGCCGTCCTGCGAATGTGTGGGGGGTTCCTAGGCCAGGAATGTTTTCTGATCTTGAGTACCCAATGTTGATCGATTATCTACATGACTTGACTGCTAAACTGAGGTTAATTCACCAACAGGTTTACGACGCACTGCCGACGCAGACGGAGGGTCCAGGCCACCAGCTCCAGCCCGGAGACTGGGTGGTGACAAGGAACTTTTCACGCAAAAATAATCTGGACCCGAGGTTCACCGGACCCTACCAAGTGCTCCTGGCCACGAGGACTGCCGTTCGTCTTGAGGGACGTAAGAATTGGGTGCATGCCACGCACACCAAAAGAGTCCCCATCCCTTTGCCAGCAGACCCGTGGGTAAGGAGAGGCATTGCGTCATCTGAAACAGAAACATTGCCGGCGTTTGTGCCTTTTAGCGACGCACAGCTTGTTGAAGAAACCTCAGCGCAGCAGAAAGACACTGTTGAACGATTAGCATCAAAAGACTCAAGACCAGAACACTCAACTGATCAGCAGGACGCTGTCTCTTCAACGGATCCTTTGTTTGACGAGCAGACACGTCCTGGGAAAACCCGATACTTTTTGCGATCTCGCACTAAGGACAAATAAAAAGATCTTGCCTTGCTGTATTGACAACTGCATTATCCCGTCTTCCGTGATCAGTTCTGAACTTTCGTATTATTGTGATTATTTTGTATATATATACATATATTGAGCTTCATTCCTTATACTTTTGCCTTTACAGCTGAGAGACTTTGTTTTTGCATATATACATATTGTGCATTGAAGGCCGTAGGGCCGCGCGCGTACTTCCTTCTGGATAGTAGGTCTTGACGTTAGGTTAAAGGCCGTCGGTTCCTGGGAACTCCTAGGGATTGACTATTGCTGCACAGAACGAAGTGCGTCAAGAAACGTTGCGGACGGTCGTAGGGAATGGCATTCTCGAAGCTGAATGATTTGGAGGGAGCTCAAATTCATCGATTCAAGCTGCAGCAACTCAGTCGTACCAAATGTTTCATATTCCAACTGTTTGTATTGTTCCTGACTGCTTCTGCATTATTGGCGGGTGGGGTGTATTACACGATGTCTCACTTCTTACCTGCTACACTTGCTCCTACTTCTTACCCTAATCTTACCTCTACTGTTTCTCCTCATTCTTTTCATATGTTACCGGAACACGAACAGCCTAGACGTGTAGAATTCCGCAACAATTCCTTTATTCAGCTCCTTCATCAGCATCAGTTAGTGGTTAACACTACTAATTGTTGGGTGTGTGGGTTGATGCCACACACTACGGATAAGGGAATTCCATATCTGGTGTTACCGTATAGTTCCCAAGGGTCAGCTCGAGCATTTCAAACAATGTTTCGAAGCGCACTGGGTTTCCACCCCATTCGAGAACCACGTTCCCCCTACTCTGGTCCCACTTCGTATCAAAAACCTTTGTCGATAGCAATAGAGGATTTAGATAGTGACATCTATGATCCTTCGCTTATCCCTGAAGAAGAGATACAAGCCTATAGGGTCCTAAGTAGAGGTGAATATAGTGCGTTCACTAGCGAAAAGCAGCTTAAAAGCTCGCCTCCGATATGGGTCGTACCCCACACTGGTAATTTTTGTCTTATGGGTCGTGGCCGAAGATCGCAAGCCCGACTTGGAGCAAGTGCTTGCACTGAAAATTACATTCTGCCGATGTTCTCGTCCCCTGTGTTTCTGGCTGCCAAGGGTACATACTTTATCTGCTATGATCGTGCATACACATGGTTGCCCGCTGACTTCATGGGCTCATGTTTTATTGCAAATCTGTTGCCTCCGACGTTTACCGTAGATGCCGATTATCATAAGACTAGAGTTGTGCGAGGCGTAATTAGCGAAGAGGATACTGCCGGTCAAGAGGCAGGAGACTTTTTCAAGGGTTTCCTCCCGTTTTGGGGACCTATGGTTAATAGTAGGAACCTGAGACAGTTGACTCGGGTGGTAGAATCGACAGCTAATATTACTGCCAGTGCCCTTGGTAATATCACCACAGAACTTCAGGCGGAGAGACTTATGACGTTACAAAACCGTATGGTTTTAGATGTCATCTTAGCAGATCGAGGTGGGGTATGTAAGGTGATCCATTCGAGCTGCTGCATTTTCATTCCAGATAATGCTCCTACTGTCTATCAAGCCATCTCGAGGTTGCATAAGATCTCCGAATCCATACACGTGGATGTAGGGGATTGGACGCTGCTTGGATGGTTTTGGGGCCTGATGTCGACTTGGGGTTGGAAGATTCTGATGATCATCGGAGTCGTTGTAGTGTTCCTGTTCACGTGTTGCCTTTGTGTGCAGTGTGGTCCTGCCTTATGTGGCCTCTGTGCTACAACGTGTATGAGACAACCACCTGTTACTAAGGGGACTCGGTTGGACAGAGCTATGCTGCAGCAACATCTCGATGGTCTGATGAATATCGAATATGATTCCGACTAGTGCTTGCCTACATGAGGGCAAAAGGAGCGTCTGAGGTTCCGCGACAATTGTAAGTGGTGTTTTCGACTCATACGAATATGGTCGAGTCTGGTATCTATGAACCGCAAATGACGAGTTTAGTAAGTGTGCGCAGTTTCGCTGTGCTAGCTTAAACCGTTCGTTTGTTATGTGGGTTTTTCATCTGTACCCACGGGTTCCATCTTAGATACGGCATCCATTTTGTCTCTTGCCCTCAAGTAGCCAGCGAACGGACGCTGTCCGCTTCGCGACCCTGGGACTCCCAAGATATTTGCGGAAGACACATGTTCTTTGAAAGTGTCTTTATGACGAGGGGGTTGCTACTGTAAGGCAGATGGCGCCGCTTGAGGCTCATCTTGCCGCACGGACTTATCGTCTCAGCCGTGCATCTCATTAGGCACGTCCCTTTGATGCCTGTATCTCGTGTTTCCCGATACCTCCCCTTTTACACCCTTTCCGATCTCCCCACTGTCTCCGTCTTCCTCCACACCTGTCCTTGTTCCTATTTCGCTCTGTTTTACTGCTGATTGGAATTCGCTAATGGTGGGAAGATGGTTTTTACAGTTGGGAACCGCCAAATGTTTCCGCACTTATGTTCCGGACCTCATGTGTTTCAAAGTGACCAAAGCGACCCCTCTGGGGGATAATGATGGGAACCGGGTTGTAAACTTTTGTGTTCAATGTTATCCTATGGGTAAAAACTGTATAAAAGGAGCGATCCGCAGAACCAATTTGAAGCAGTCTCCCCAAGTTGCACGTGGTGTACTTGTCGTGATCTCTGTGTTCCCTGCAGCAAATAAACCTTGAATCTTTGACGTCGAAGGAAGTGTCCCGTGTCTCTGTGATTCGTACGCCGGAGCAGGTTACCCACGAAGGTTTCAGGTGTTGTGCCCTGGCACCGCTGGGTCTTAAAGAACCCAGTCCTTCAGCAGAGGTGGTTCCAATTTATAAAAAGGGATCCCCTCTGCTCCCAGCCAACTATCGTCCTATCAGTCTTATCGACATTTCCCAAAAACTTTTCGGAAGACTGATCTTGGACAGGCTCCTGGCCTGGATAGACGAGATGGACATTCTCTCCCCCTATCAGGCGGGTTTTCGACAGGGTGTATCGACTCTAGACCAAATCTTCAGGCTGAATATCCTTTATTGGAGAACAGCTGTAATCGAGGGCGGTACTTTGTACACTATCTTTGTAGACTTACGTGCCGCCTTCGATTTGGTACCTAGGGCGCGGCTGTGGAGAGTCATGGAAGAGATGAACGTCCCCGGTGACATTCTAGCAATCCTGATGAAACTACACTGTAACAACTACGCCCGCGTAAGGTGCGGCAAAGGTGGTAAGTTAACCGAACGGTTCCCCGTTCGCAGAGGGGTTTAATCGAGCCCCACCCAGGCTAGGCACAGTCCAATTAGAATGTGTGCATAATATTGAATACTTGGGGATTACTATAAATGAACATCTAACGTGGACATCACACCAGACTAAAGTGACCATCAAACTGGCTCAGTTGGCGGGTGGCACCATGCGTCTGGCGAACAAATCTCCTTATCGCCCACTAACACCAATTATTCACATTTACAAAACTCAAGCCCGTGCGGGTGTCACATATGGGGGTGAGCTGTGGGGACACATTAAATTGTCTAAACTACAGTCAACGGAAAATAAATTTCTGAGACAGATTGTTGCCCTACCTCAGAGCACTCCACTATTTCCCCTAAGATTGGACTTGGGAATTCGATCCATAACTGAGGAGTTAGGTCTTAAACCCCTGACATTCTGGAGGCGCTTGTGGTGCAGCCCAGATCTTATAAACTACAGAGAGGAGCTACAGGAATTCTTGCAGTTACGGAACGCTAAGAGAATTCCGTGGTTGTTATATGTTAAGGGAATGCTAGAGGAGATTGGCTATCCGGAACTATGGACGGATCCCTCAAACGCCTGTCCTAAAAATCCAAAAAAGGTACTTGTGAGAGCATATAAAGAACTGATGCTCACCAGAGCTATCGAGGCCACACGATAAGGATCTTTGACCCATGTGTTCCTAAAAGTGAAAGATTCCTACCTTCTTGAAAGCACTTTAGATGCCATGTCTCCTGTCCTAACGAGGAAACTATTCTTACAATGGAGATATGGAACTCTCCCCTTAGCATCCTTTACAGCATCCTGGACATGCTGCTCCTCCACAGAAACTTGCCCAGTGTGTGCACACCCGAAGGAGAATGACGTTCACGTTGTTTTCTTCTGCAAGGGCTATGAGAGGAGCAGGAAATACTGGTTGGTCCCTCTACTTAGGAATTTGGGCTTTAGATCCTTTCAACCTGCCTACAGAGTTTTAAAAACAGACCTCTCCCCCACTGTAGTCTTCGCCCTCTCGAAATTTTTAACCTCCATGTGGTACACCCGAAGCCGATGGGTAAAAAGACTTGTATAAAATGTCCCCTTGAAAGTCCAAGACTGAACCTCATGTACCCTGTTTTTATATTGTTTTAATCATGGGATCACACTGTTGTTTAATCTGTTTTAATAACTTTTTGTATAATTGTGATGCATCTTTTATGATCTGTGATCGAAATAAAGATTTTTGAAAAAAAGAAAGTTTGTAGTGAAAGAGAGTAATAATGGCAAGCAGCACAGAGAGCCAGAAGGCTGAGAGAAAACGAAAATTTAAGTTCAGCAGCATGGAGCTGCAGGTACTAGTGGAGGAAGTGGTGAGGGCCCACAAACAACTTTTTGGCAGGCAGTCCCTCACAGTACCAGAGTCAGCCAAAAGAAAACTGGCTTGCCACAGGGGAGAAGGTGAATGCTGTGGGTGTGACCATCAGGAGCATTGAGGACCTGAAGAAAAGATTTTACGACATCAGGAGCCTCACCAAAAAAAAGATGGCAGAGATCCACAAGCAGGCTGGTGTGACCGGTGGAGGCAGGAACCCAGCGCCCCCCCCGACTGACCTGGAGGAACTGGTGGCCTCAACCATCGAGCCTGACAGTGTTGTGGGAGTAGGAGATGTGGACAGCTCAGCCAGAGCTACTAGTAAAGGTAAGAGGCTTGCGCAGCATGACACCCCAAAGCAAACAGCTACCCTTTAGCCTTTGTGTATAGGCCAACCCCAGTCCAGTACTGCTAGCACTATACATGAGCAATGCATTATGGAAAATGTAGTCAGCAAATGTAGGACCATATGTAAGTGCACAGAAATCAGCAAGGCACTGAAAGCAAATCAGAGTAATGAAAGTGAAATGTGCAATGCATTTATTGTAGTGACTGTAAGATATTAGCACTCAGTTTACATACGGTTCTTTATACCTAGGGGCAACATCAGGCAGTGGACCATCTGCATCACAAGGGACTGCACCAGCGAGGGAGGAGAGTGTGGAGGCAGGGCCAAGCACCGTAGAAGCCTCGCAGGAGGAGGAAGACACCACTGCCATCTTCCATGAGGATGACACTGTTCATCCCCTTGTGTTTCCCCACTCCCCACACCTTTCCCAATCCCCCCATTGGTGTTCTCACCTGAGAACTCCCCATCACGGTCCCTGCCAGCACCTGCTACCTCACCAGCCAGGAGGAGAATTGTGGCCCCACTGAGAGTCATGGCGGGAGGTGAGGGTGAGGCTCCAGCAACCATACTAGTCACTCCTGCTGCACAGGAGTCCACCCATCAGTCCAGCAGCACTCGCAGCCACCAACGCACTCCCAGCAGTGCAGGTCCACCTGGAGAGGGCACTGTGTTCCGTGGCCTTGAGGGGAGCATGGTGCGCATCCAGCGCATGCAGGGGAAATCAATTCAGGCCTGCCACCGCCAATTCTGAATCCTAAATCAGCAAATGGGAGACATGGGCAAGGGCATCAGTGAGTTAGTGGAAAGCAACAGGGAGGTTGCAAAGACCAACAGTGACATTGCATCTGGAATGCTTCACATGACCACCGCCATCAACCAGCTGTGCGCAAAAATGGATATCCTGGAGCCCACAAGGCGCAGGGATGCGCCTGTTTACAACAGGGCTATGAACCGGCTGGCCACGACAACATCCCAGCTATGCCGTAGAGGCGTCAACATGCAGGAGAGCCTCACGCAGAACACCGCGGAGGTAACCAGGGGCATGGCCAGGATCACCAGTGCCCTGGAGGCCATGATCATCTCCCATACTGCTGTTAATCCTGCCCTGGACGTGGCTGAGGCAGACGACAGCAGTAGCCGCAGCAGCCTGGCTAGCGCAGTTGTTGAGCCACGCAGGAGTACCAGGCGCTCAGCTGAGCCTGCAGGCCATGCTGAAGGGAGTGAGCAACATCCCAGTGGCTCTGGGAAGCGCGGCCACAAATGACATTGACAGTGTGGGTGAGGCAACCCGGGATATAAGCAGTCCCCACGTTTCAATACTTTTTTTTGTTCCACATCAGTGCATGAACGTTGTGGCAACATTAAATTTCGTTTTTTTCATTCACAACCTGTCTGTGTCTCTTTACTCACTCAGAAATAGTTGTCTGTAATCTCCTCACGTCTGTATCTGCCATCACTTGGTGTTGACACTCCAGCAGGTTGGGTTTCTGGCACAGCAATGCCGTCGTCATGATCCTCGTAGTCTGACAACTCCACCTCAGTGCCCTTCTTCACAGCAAGGTTGTGCAACATGGCACAGGCAGCAATGATCTTACAGCAGGTGATGTGGGTATACTGCCTTGCACCTCCACTCTTGTGCAAGCATCTGAATCTGCTTTTCCATATGCCAAAGGTCCGTTCAACTACATTCCTAGTGCTTTTGTGGGCCCGGTTATACCTCCTCTGGCTGGGTGTTGAGGGGTTGAAGTAGGGGGTCAGTATGAATGAGCAGAGGGCATATGCACTGTCTCCTAGAATGAAAAGGGAATACATTACTCACATACATAAATGTACTTCATACTGCAATTGGTATAATGGGGGTCTGTCACTGTGTCTCACCTAGGAGGTATCCTTCACCAAATTCCCCTGCAGTCAGTCGTGCATAGATGCCGCTGCTTTGAAGTTTGTAGGAGTCGTGGGTACTCCCAGGGAATTTTGCCACAAGGTCAGTGATGGCGCACTTTGCATTGCAAATCACCTGCACATTGATGGTGTGCGTTGACTTCCTATTCCGGTATATGTATTCTGTGTCAGCAGGGGGACAAATGGGAATGTGCGTGCCATCAATGCAGCCAATGATATGGGGGAATCTTGCCATCTGGTAGAAGTCTGCTTTTGTTTGTACCAGTTCCGCATGGGTTGCCGGAAAAGAAATGTATTGGTCCATCCTCTGTAACATGGCGTCAAGGAATTTGTGGAAAAACCTTGACAGGCTGCTCTGGGTCACCCCACCTACCGCAGCAACCACACTCTGGTAGCTGCCAGACGCAAGCAGGTGTAGGCTGCATAGCACCTGCACGTGCAGTGGGATAGCGTGTGCCCTTGGGGTGGTGTGCTCCAACAGTGGTTGGAGGTCCCTGATGAGGTCCAAAATGGTGTCTGAGTCCAACCTGTACCTCTGGAGGATCTCTGCCTCTGTGAGGATGAACAGGGTGATCCTCTGTCTGTAGACCTGCTCCTCTCTCTGCCATTCCCTCTCTCCTTCCTGCTGTAGCCGTAGCCATCTTGCAATGACATAAAATGCCGCCATTGTGCAAGTAGAATTGCATTTTGGGTCCTTTTTTATGGGTTGCAGTTGGTTACCACCTGATTCCAATCCATGGTAAATACCGACTCTTAAATACCGATTTTGAGGCTAATTCGGTATTTCTGTGCTTACCTACATCTCAATGATCATTTTTACCACTTCTTAATTTCCGATTCGGTATTTTACCGATTCGGTAACTCTTCCGAATCGGTAAATATACCGATTCGGCAAATTTACCGATTCTGTATTATTTCCGATTCGGTATTTTACCGATTCGGTAACTTTACCGATTCGGTAACTTTACCGATTCAGTAAATTTACCGATTTGGACGGATTTCGGACTCCTACATCCCGATGGCTCAATACCGGCCGGTAACGGCTGAGAATCGGTAATTTCGGCCGTTACCGACCGGTATTGGCCCACCTACATCTGGCCCTTTGTTACTGTATTGAAGAATGGAAGGCTACTGAAGGAAAAGGCATATATCAGTAGAACGCCTGGTTTTCAAAAGCACTAGCACTTTAGAATAACATTGTGTGATGATACTAATCACCAAGAATGTTGTTTTTATGATTTTTAGGTCCCTTTTTATAAAGTGCATAAATAATTGTTTTTTATTAAATATAAGAAATTGACTTTTTTTTAAATAGGTATTGATATGTTATATTTATGAAGCACCTGCACTTTTTTGGGAATAATTGAGGTCCCAAATTGTTGGTACGACTTCAAAGTAGGGAAACTCCTTAATTTGCACATTAGCACTAGCACTTTAAATTGCCAAGATTTGCACCCAATGAAACAGGCACTTGCCAGAGTACAATGTTGAACCCAAGGTTTTATAAAATTGCTTACACTTGCACTTTGAATAAATGATGTGCACTATGATTGAATTCTAAATGTGATCAATTACAGTTGTTGGATATAGAAATGCAAGGAACTGAGGTTCCTGCAAATTATAAAAATCCAATCTGTGTGACCATTTCGAATTTTATAAATGCCTGTCATTATTTTGTTTAAATTCAGCGAAAGAGGATTTAAAAGCAATAGATGAGGAGATAAACATGCTTCTTGTTAAAGAATGAACATGTTATAAAATGGCTGCCAAATTGCAAGCAGTAGAGCTTTGAATGGAATGTGTTGAGTCCCATGTCAATGTCGTTCACTATTTTTGTGTATAATATTGACAAAGTAATGGTGCTCATGCATCGTGAACAAGGCAGCGTGAGTCTGCTGAAACGCGTAGATGTTCACTTCGTTTCAATAAACAGACCGAGTGTTGAAATTTTCCTTGGAGTGCCGGATGATTATTTCTACGAATACGAGTACTCTGATAATGGATATATATATATTTCAAGCATCCCCTCGTACCATCGGCCCAGAAAAGATGTATTCTGGGAGCTGTATGACTTACCAGAATGCAGCAGGTAAATGAGCACATGACAGGGGAGGTGTGTCGTTTTAAACAAGGGAGGATTGCAGACTGATTTAAAACCGGAGGCGTGGGGCTGTTTTCAGTGTGGCGACGGCATCTGAGGAAGACGTGACTGTCGAAATGCATTATGCCCAAACCCGCTTTTCCAATTAAAGGCCTTCTATTGTGAAAACCCCATGTGACCCCTTCCTTCTGCTTCGCTAAGGGTTCCTGTGCATATATATGCTCCTCCTGCCGGGCATGCAAATTTGGGCAGAACACCACGCACTATGATACTCCATTCTCCCATACTAAAACTGCAAAAAGGGCAATTTTAATTGTCGTACTGAGTTTGCTGTATATGTCCTGACGTGCACCTGTGGTTTGTGCTATGTTGGAAGCACAAAGTCGCAGGTGCATCTTAGGATATTGCAGCATCTCCGGGCTATTGTGAATAATGACGCAGCCTATCCTGTGGCACGCCATTTTCACATAAAACACGGCAGGGATCTGTCGTGTTTAAGATACTTTGCCATCAATGCAGTGCCCCCATTGAGAAGGGGTGGGGACAGGGAAAGAATATTAAGGAAGATGGAAACAAGATACATCATTGAGCTTGACAGCAAACAGCCCAACAGTCTGAACGCGACCGAAGATCTCCATAACTTTTTGTAAATTCAGCTTGTTTGTCAGTATTGGTCTGCAGCAGCACATGAGAATATCATCAAGTTCTGGTCATTCTATGAGTAATTAGAGTCAGGTTAGGACCTATGTCAATATTAGAGACCCATAGAGCTGCACACATGCACATACTCAGGGCACATAAATGAAATTAATGCACCTGATAATTATATGAATTAATAGCATGTGTATGATCAACCCTATCCTTTTCAAGTATTGTATATAGTTCTAAAATTCAATCAGTTTCTTTTTTTTATGTTTATCCTTTTATTTTTGTTTTCCACAAATTAAGCACATGTACAGACTAGCACTTATACTTGGTTTTAGTATGTAAATTGTAAATAGGTCTTAATATTTATGAAATACAGAATTTATTAATGTAACATTTTGAATAAATATGTAGGACAGGAGTTCGTGGGTAAACACAGTGGTTTTTCACCACATTCATACTGACTTTCTCATGAATCAATGCTTCACAATCGGTACAACATTTATCAAACTAGTATTTTTTAACAAGCTGCACTAGTCACTTTATGTACCATTGGTATCTGCATTTATGCAGTAAGGATATTTGTTGAAATGAAATTAGTGCAATTATTGAAATATTTTTCAATCTGATTTTATAACATCATGAAATTATGGGACTATTATACATAGTAAAAACAATGTGATTTGTTTTATGAGATGTATATATTTTACAGGCAAGCTTGTAAATTTTGGAGAATGCGAAATGTCGTTTCCTGAATCCCATATGTATTATGTAGCGTTTCTATGTCCATGAACCAGGTCATGTGATACACTTTTACACTTTAGGAGGTGTGGCCCATAGGAGGGGTCAGGGAAACACAGCATTAAAAAAGCAAGCTGACACGTTAATCAGGTGTGTGAACAAGAGTACTCGATACTCGAAACGCGTCGCTTGAAAGGTAAAAAATAAATAACATCTTGCCTGAAGCCGTGGGGTCTGTCTCTTCTTTTGCCACGCTCCGTGGAGGTCTGAGGAATTGTTCAATATACATATATACATATACATTATTCAATATACATATATATATATAGCGGACAGTGAATACAAGAGAAAAGGACACGAGACATCTGAGGAAGGCAGTGATGCCGAAATGCATTATGTCAGTCGCTTTTTCCTGCAAGCTGTAAATAAAAGGAAAAGGATTCCAACTTACCTGTGTGGCTCTCGTCTCTCAAGAAGTGGGGGACTGTTTGGTCGTGATATATATATATATATATATATATACACATCAATTCCTTCCGCACAAATTTTATTTAAATTTATAATTAATTTTTGAACATTTGTAAAATCACGGGTTTGCATTTTCTGAAACCCAGCGCTGAATGCGCAACCCGCTCTTGCCTCTCGCACTTGCGATTATATTTTACAAACAATCACAAATACCTCGAATACCAGTGCCTTTCTTGACTACCAAGCCTGTGTCCGGGACCCCCAAAATAAACATTTACTTTGACGGCTCAACTCGTGCAGCCATTCACGCACACCGTGCGGCCCCTCGCTTCTAACTGAAACCCTTTAAAACACCAAAAGGGGAAAGCGGAATTATTCGTACAATCAGCTTTCACTCAGCTTCCTACCTTTCTTCAGGCTTAGTCCAAGGACACAGCAGATCGGCATGACATGTAGCACAGGCACACGAGGTTACAGAGTGAGGGCATGTAGACTCTTTTAAAACATGCCGCGTTAGGAACTTTTCCATTTTTCAACCAACACGTGTGAGAACACAAATGATGATCTTATGACTGTTTGGTCTTGTTTAAAAGCAAAATAAGCATTGTTGTATGTTTTAATCATTTATCACACTTTGACAAGAACAACTACATGTAAAGACGAATTTACAAAATATTTACAAACATTTTATTTATGTTATTTTATGCTGTGTCATGATGACTTACAAATATAGAGGCGCTTTTAACTCTTCTATGTCCACGATCACATGCTACTTTTGTCACTTGGTCATTTCACTAATTAATCAATGTGCACCAGTATATAAACAGCTAGCTAGCAAGGTGTTAACAGATGTAGTGAGCAAGGCGGTTCCATCCGCCGAAACGCGTCTGATCGCTGTTATTGGTGAATAAAGAAACCTTTGATTACATCCACGGAGTCGGTGCCTGTTCTTCTTGAATGCTGAATGCCAGGATTGGGAGAATATATACATATATATATATATATATATATTTTACCTACTGGTGGTCGCCAGTAGGTAGTTATAGTTAGGACCTACTTTCCATTAGAAATCCGCAACATTCTATTCCCAATATAGTTGGTGCCGATTTGACAAATGTTTGTGAAATTTTCAAAACTGGTGAGGCGCTCCGGTCCGCTCTTATTCTGAAAGTTTGGGGGGGATTCGTCAAGTGGGGGCCGAGAAAAAAGGTGGGTCCCAAGCAATTTTCCATAGGAACCTTTAGTCACAGCTACAGCCTGAACTGCTGAACGGAATTACACCAAATTTGGCAAAGAGGTAGCCCTTGGTTCACACTCGTGCCTTTTGGTTAGTGGTGTAAATCGCTTCAGTAGTTAAAGAGATAATCAAAAGTAAAATCACATATATATCTATGGGCACAGTGGATCTGCGCACTCTTCTGATCACAAGCTGCATGCTAATTGGCTGTCAACTGGCTGTCAACACTCTAAACCAGGAAGTGTTGGCAGCCATTTTGTGTCTCGGTCGAAGTGAGGCTCAAGAAATCAGTGGAACAAGTGCGCAAAACGTATAAAGGGGGAAGGGTAGAAATACCCTGACCCTCTAGACCTCTTTAGGGGGTCCCACGAGGACCCCCAGGGCGCCAAATATTTTTTTTAAAACATCAAAATCCACGCAGGGTGCGCGGATCCTGCCATAAAAAATTAAAACGAAGCGCGGGCTCCAGCGCTTCTTTAATAATTAGCCCCCGGGAGGCCAAATCCTGGGGGCAAAAATATTAAGTTTGATGGGGGGCCCAGAGGGGCTTCCCAGACCTGGGGACTGCGACCCCCTAGGCTACAAAATAAATTGGTGGGGGGCTCAAAGGCCACCCCCCAGTAAAATATATGGGTGGGGGGTTCTAAGGCCCCCCCAGCCCCAGGAACCACTACCACCCGGGCTTTAAAAAAAATGGGTGGGGGGCTCAAAGGCCACCCCGGGGACCACCACCCCGGGGCTTTGTATATTGTGGGAAGGGGGCCTCGTTGCCCCCTTCCTGGAGCCGTCGAGCACCCTGCGGACAGCCACCCCCCAGGGCCGGCTCCTGCAGTGTCTCGGGGTGCCCACCCCCGGTACACTGCTGTTTGCTATGGCAGGGAGGGAGCCTTGTGGCTCCCGCCCTAACATAGTAAACTTGGTTTCGATTTTGAAAGAGAGAGCAGGGAAACTTGCTCTCTCTTTCAAAATGCAAACCATATTGCTTTTCCACATGGGAGCTGCATGTTAGCAGCTCCCCATATGGAAAAGGAATGCCGGCCGGACCGTGGGGGCATTGGGGCTCCCCCCACGGTCCCCAACGTTGTATCTAGGCCCCGGGGGATGGGGTCCCCGGGGAAAATATAATTTAGAGGTAGGTGCAAAACATTTTTTTAATGGTAAAATTAGGAGGCACGCATCCAGCACGGCGCTCAGCGCTGGTCCCTGGTGTGCACGCACTGGGTGCGCAACTCCTAACGCGTTTGGTGCACGACTCCTAATGCGTTGGGTGCGCGACTCCTAATGCAAAAAAAAGTTATATTTTTCAGATAGATATCAAGCTTGTGTGTTTAGATCTTGGGTGGCTCTAAAAAGAGCCCTTGTGTTTATTGGGAGATTTTGGTACCTACAAGTAAGTGCTGATGCAGAGTCTAAAGTTGTTGAGGAAGACTCTGTTACCCTCATCTGTAAAATGTACACCATCTCTCCTATAGATGGCGTCCATATTAAAACGCAGATTGTTGTTGTAAATGGACCCCATTCTATAATCTCTGAGATAAGCAGAATCAGTTTTATTGACATGTTTCCTAGCTTTCTCAATCTGTGGACAAAATTGATTGGATCAGTTCCATTTCTGTCTTTGGCATATGTTAGAATAGACAAAGGCAGTTTGGGGGAAAAGTGACATCAATTCTCCAAAGGTGTCCTTCATAATCATTTCCAGACCTACCCCAGTCAAAGTGCCTAGGTCATTGCCACCGCAGTGCACAATTGTGAGGTCAGGGTGTTGGAGATGCAAAAAGGATTTAACCAATGGCATCAATTGGTGTCACTTTAATCCTCTCTGTCCAATCCATTTAATGTCTACATTTGGCAAAGCTAGGTCTTTGTCAATACCTCTGTTTTCTGCATACCTTTGGCTCCAGAAAATATAGCTTTGTCCCACAATCCACACTCTCAGCATCTTGAAGGGAGGTCCGGATGCACTCAGAAGGTGTCTGTATATGAAATGGCAGTTTAAAAATTATGTTTTTTCTAAAATGGTGGCTAAGATGCAGTTTTGAAAAAAGAAAAGAAACGATTGGCTGTTTGAGAACATTATAGACTGAAAAGTAGGGTGCATGTTTCTGTTTTTTAAAAGCATGTTTCGTATTGGTTAACAAAAACTGTTTAAAAAGAACATTACATAGGATAAGCTGATATTTTGAAAAGTCAATCACACTTGTTGTTTGGATTAGCAACATTGTGTGCTTATCTTGTGACCTGAATGTTCAGTTGAGTGTTCCATGAACTGTTACTATGGTAACAGGGAGTAAGCAGATTGGGAGTAGGGTTCAAAGTTATGTCAATTGGAAAGGGTTGAAGTGTATAACCAATAGAAATGTGTGTTAGCCTTTGAATTGATGTGGGAAGCAATGTGATTTGATATTTACATGTATATGTGTGTGGAATAAAAGGGAAAGTTTGCCATTTTTTGGTTTTACTAAGAGCAGTGCAGTACAGACATTCTGTATAAGACAATCTGGTGTGTGACTGACATACTTCTTAATCTACAAATCAATTTGAAAGGGGAGTTATTAATATGTGAGGGGTAGTATGTGGTGCCTTTGTTTTTAATAAGACTAATGTGTTTTGGTAAAGTCCAACGAATAGTGTTGCTTGTCTAGAATCACACTGTGAGTCTGTGTGCATTTGGGCAACCATTGTGAGAGAAGCATTTGGTTACTTCATGTCTTTGCAGACTCATAACTGCTTAAAAACCTATTCTGCTCTCAAGTTTTAGTAGAATTAGAAGCCAGTCATTGCTTATGCATTCACAAAATGAGTCAGGCTTTCACACTAGAGTGAAGTACTGAAATATGTAGAATGTCTGCAGTCACCTTACCCCTTCCAGCCTAGTGAGTTTGTTTAGGTAAAGTCCAAGGAATACTGTTGCTTGTCTAGAATCACACTGTGAGTCTGTGTGCATTTGGGCAACCATTGTGAGAGAAGCATTTGCTTAATTAATGTCTTTGCAGACACATAACTGCTTAAAAACCTATCCTGTTCTCAGGTTTCAGTAGAACTAGAAGCCAGTCATTGCTTATGCATTAAGAAAATTAATCAGGCTTTCACACTAGAGTGCAGTACTGAAATATCAAAACAAACTCCATACGACACAGATATCCTTGCAGCATGGTGCAAGGGGGCCTGTGTCACCGCATGGCTGCAGTTTAAGCAGCAGTGCAGAGGGAAGCATAGACTTGCAACATATTTATGTACATATGTTGCATCCCTGTGCTTCAGAAGTACCACATCACACTGCAGCTAAAGAGCTTACAGTGTCATGCTGCAGCACTTCCTTATACTTCTGCACTTATACATTCACCATACACTACTAATGCATTATTTCATTTAATTATGCACTATGCATACATTTAACCAAACTTTCACACACTATCATACAAATATAGCTCATTTTTTACCTGAGAAGTTAGTTCTAAAAATAACTTTTTTTTGTTTTATATATTTTTTTGTGCTTTCTGAACAATTTTGTGATTTTTTTTTTCAAAAGAAAACAATTGAACAGGAGGAACAAAACAATCAACTGCAGGGAAAAAAAAGTCTAGCACAGATGATTTTCCTGTGCTCTGCAGATAAGATATACAGACTGCTCTCCGTAACACAATAATTTTTTGCACTTAATACAGTGCACCTTCAGTTGAGCAACCTGTGGATGTATGTCCAGATGTTGTGGCAATGACGATGTACCAGAGGTGCTTGCAACTGCAGGTGGAGGGTTTTCGTGGAGTCTTCTGCACTCCTCATGAGCCAGGTTCATGGGGTGCAGCGTCTTCAGGTGTTTAAACATGCTTGCCGTACCACAGGAGTATTTTTTGGTAGGATCTCCTCTGGAAAGCACCCTCTTACAAATCCTGCAGGTCACTTTAGTTGCATTAACTTTTTTGGGCCTTCTGGGATTGAATTTTTTTTCCAGACAACTGAAGTGCATCTTTGAGGATGTGAAGGATCAGGAAGAAATTCATGATCCGAAGAGTGGTCTGAGTCTGATTATGGCTGCTGTCCTGAAGCCATTTTGTGCAGTATTGAGAAAATAGCACAAAGGAATGCAATCAAAAAAGGTTCTTCTCAGTTGATAGTTGTTCCTCCAAAGAAGGTCTAAGAAGAATGATTGAAATGGGTGGGGTCCTTCAATAGTTAGAATAGGAAGTGTTATGAACCAATCAAATCTCTTTTTTTCAGGTCACATGGGGTCCGCGCACCCTGCGCACAGGCAGCACGCACCCAACGTGACTTTGCGAAATTGCATTTAAAAGTAATATAGGTTTATTAAAAGTAAAAGTATATTATTTTTATGATTAGCTTAGATAATGTCTTGCCCTAATATTTATATTAAATACATATATATATCTTTTTTACATGAAAAAATGTTGCAGGAGTCGCGCGCCCAACGCGTCGAACATTTATATGACGTCACGCGGAAGCGTGCGAGCATCGCGTAAAGTAATACGTATGTGTTGTGTATGCGCTTGGAGTCGTGTACCGGTCGCATAGCGATTGCGCCCGAAAATACGCACCCATCGCACACCCTACGCGGATCCTACACAACAATCTTAAAATGGCAGCTAGGTTCCACGCAGTGATCGGGAAAGGGACAATTTGGGTGCGCGACTCCCCCAAAAAAATTGGGGGAAAAAACAATAAAGAAAATAATATAAATATATTAAAAAAAATATAAAATAATAAAACAATATTAGAGTTTCAATCTTTTCAAAAACATTTATTTTTCAATTTATATTAAAAATATGTAATGTAATTAAAAAATAAAATATGTAAAAATAAATAGTTTAAAAAATTTAGAAAATCAGTATAAAAAAACTATATATAACAATTAATACATTTAAAAATTGTTATTTAAAAAACCTTTGAAATTCACTGAAAAAAACATAGGTTTCAGACGTGTTATAGTTAGGAATAAGCATCTAAAAAACCTTAGAAATTCACTGAAAAAACCTTAGGTTTTAGGGGTGTTATAGTTGGCTGGACATTTCACTCGTACAAAACCATTGAAATAACTCAGTTATAGTTAGTTCTATTAACTATAACTTGTGCGCCCGCAATCCACTGCTAATGATGTCACATATTCCATCATTCATGACATGGTCAGTGACATCACTGATGACATCACTGATGACATCATCCACGTGACAATCTGATACACCTCATCATACACTAATATAACCTTTCATCACTCATTATAAAATATGTAGTACCATATCCGAGTAAAATAGAATATAAATCGATTCCCTAAACTTGATTAAATAAACATTACTCTACATAGGGAGATAGCCCTACAGTAAACAAACCGCCGATATACAGTCTAAGATGGCGGAGGTAAAAACGTACATGGGAGCAAGATGTGCGCATGCGCTAATGAAAAACACACACCGGTGAGCAATTAGGTAGCTCTACGCTCGCTACAAATAGGGCAGGGAAATCGCCTGAAAACATACAGCGAAAAAGACGGGAAAGACGAGGTGGACGCGAGCATTTACCAACATCTAGGTAAGGGGGAATTGGATCGAGGGGAGAGATCTTTTAGGACAGGCTTAAAAGACCACAACAGGGGAATTGAACACCAGAGAACCGGCATACACGCCACATCTTAGAGATGGCTGGTGTCCCTGTGATTTTATATAGAATAATGGCAGCAAGCACTAACTACCCCTGCCCCACACAAGCATTAGAAATATGTCTAAGTTAAGAATAGTTTAAAAGTAAACTCCTTAGAGATGGTAGGTGTCTCTGTCATGGGACATATAATAATGGGAGTAAGCACCATGTCCCATATGAGTACTAAAAACGTGTGTAAGCAAAAAAATACTCCAAAAGTAAACTTCAATAATGGAGGGCTTCACTGTTATTCCCCCACAGAACATATCCAGTTCATTGGGATGCAGTAAGAAAAACGCTACACCTCGATGTGATGAATTGTTACATAATTAAGGTATGAACCACCCTATGAGTAAACAGTATAAAAAAGAATAGGAAATAGGGATGGTACTATAACAGATGTTGTCTATTATTTGCAGAAATAATTTTATCCAGGTCAAGACAGCGCAGGAGAGAAACCCAAATATTAAAAACTGCTGAAACACAATTAAAGCTAAATGAATGGCCAAAATGCGTGTGCGGGTAAAATGATATCACCGTGTAGGCGCACAATATGATACAATCCTCTTGTTATCTCCGTCTTTGATCTCATATAGTGCCAAAAGCAAAGAGAACTTTATCCTGTTTCAAAAAAACTGTAAAACGAGACGCTCACCTCTGTGGTTAGAAGCTAACAAGTGAAAGCTTGCGGTATCAAAATAAGGTAATAACCAAAGCTAATAAATAGTGTGAGGCCAGGGATCTAGAAATGCACCCACTAAAGAAAATATATCTTGATCCCTCAGGCAGCCTCGCAGGAAGCTCCATCTGTCACATCACGACAGGGGACACAGAATCAAAATTAAGGACATATCCGCTTGATAGCAAGGTAAAAATCCCTTTACCTTTCCCTGCAAATCAAGGAATGAAAGTATGAATGAATGAGAGAGAATGAACGTACAAATGGGATGAATGAATGAGTTTCCAACACCCAAATATAACGGAGGGATATTTGATAGCTGAGTATACAATGTAATTTCTGACTCGCGTTGTCCAAGAGGTCCTCCAAATACAACGTCACTAAAGGTGGATAGAAATGTGCTATTTTTTAAAAAAAGGGTGAATGAATATTTGGGGAACATAGAGGTTCAAGGCTAGAGAAATAGTGGCGATATAGAGCACTGGAGAGATATAGCAGTCAGTGTAACGGGCCTTAGGTCCAGAATTGACAAATGCAGCGAATAAAAATGAAACGTCAGCTAAACGTTTTCTAACTGTACATTATTATTTTGCATGCAGACAAAGATATAGAAAAGTGACGAACCCCACATACCAGCAGTCCTGATGAAGGTGTAGACATATCAGTTGTGAACACCGAAACGCGTCGACGCATTTTAAGATAGAACCCAGTCAGATCCCTAACAGAGAACAGATATACCTGGATTGTGGTTACTGTGATCTCCATCATCAATTGCATATTTATGTGTGATATCTACAAGAGGATACTGGGTCAGGTCTAAACAAGAATAGGAAAAAGTTCTACCTAGGGTGGGGAAGAGGTTTGTGTTGTATTCTCTTCACTTATGTTTTGCTGTATCACTTTAAGTTTAACATTCCTAGTGGTCTGAAGAAATACAACAGTGGGTTTCCAGGAAGTGATAGGAACAGATATCAAGGAAGGATGTGTAGTAGGTGTGGGAGCACTTTCCATAACTCAGATTTTAGGAGATGCTATGCTATTGACAAGGTCTGTAGGAAGTGTGGGAGGAAGGGGCATTTCTCCAAGATGTGCAGGGGAGGTAATGCAGATAAAGTAGCTGTTGTAGAGAACAGGGAAATAGTGAGAGACGTTGTTGGTGTTGAAGGTGCCAACAAAATTTTGTGTTTGGGTGAGGATGGTGTCAGTGAAGGTGAACCCGGTAGAAGGTTCAGGCCCAAAGCTCAATTCCTTATCGATGAGATCGAGACACAGCTGATGGTCGATCCAGGATCATTGTGGACTATCATCCCCAAGGATATGTATTTAGAAAATTGGAAAAATGTGCAGCTGTTACCTAGCGATATTAGTCCCTGTGGTTACCAAGGTGAGAGTATAGATGTAATTGGGTTCATGGTATGTGTGATATCGTTTAAGGACCGTTCCGTCAAAGGGAAGGTGTATGTGTCCAGATCAGGCCCAGCAATTTTGGGATGGGGGCAACAGTATGACCTTGGCATAATCATTAATCCCAGGGCAGCTCAACAGGTGATGGTTGTTGATAGCATAACTACGGATTCAATTGTTGAGGGGATGCAATGTCTGTTTGATGAGCACATAGGGGAGTTGAGAGGTTATGTGCATAAGATTGTATTGCGTGAGGATGCCGTGCCTATACAACACAGGGTGAGGAAGGTTCCATTTATTGCACGTGATGAAGTGAAGAAAATGTTGAAGGAAATGTTGGACCAGGGAGTGATAGAACAAATAGAAACATCACCTTGGATTTCTCCCGTAGTTATTACAACCAAATCTGATGGAAAATTTCGTTTTTGTGTGGACCTTCGCACCCTGAACCAGAACATTGTTGTAGATAACTTCCCGTTACCAAACATCAACGAGTTGGTTCTGTCATTAAAAGGGGGGAAGTACTTCTCCAAGCTGGATCTTCGCAGCGCTTATCATCAGATAAAGTTGCACCAGGACTCCAAGGCTTTGACAGCTTTTATAACAACCGAGGGGATTTATCAATTCACACGCATGCCTTTCGGGCTTGCCTCTGCAGCCGGAGTGTTTCAAAGAATGATGGGGGCTGTACTGAAAGGTGTGAACAACGTGGTGTACTTCCAAGACGACGTTCTAATATTTGGTGAGACTGTAGAGGAACACAATCTGATCTTAAAGACTGTTCTAGAAAGGATGGAACAAGCTGGATTAACTCTTAAGAAAGAGAAATGCAAATTTGCGGTGGAAGAAGTTGAATACCTGGGTTATACCCTGTCTGTCGATGGTGTGAAACCCAAGCGTGATTTATTAGACTCTATCAGGAATGCACCAGCTCCGAGTGACAAAGATCAGTTGAGGTCGTTTCTCGGCCTCATTGAGTACTATGCAAAATTCGTAAGAGACTTTGCAGAGAAGACAGAAAAAATTAAGGTGTTGTTGAGGAAAGGATGCAAGTTTGTGTGGGGTGTGGAGCAAGTAGAATGTTTTAAGAAAATCAAGGATGAAATTTGTGATGCAGGCATCCTGACTCCATTTGATACCAACCGTAGGTCAGTCTTGACTGTGGATGCCAGTGCTGTGGGTGTTGGTGCGGTTTTGGCTCAAGTACATGAGTGTGGGATCAAGACTGTGGCTTTCGCTTCTAGGACGCTCACTACAGCTGAGAGGAATTACTCTATTATCGAGCGTGAAGCCTTAGCCGCAGCGTGGGGTTGCGAGTATTACAGGATGTATTTGTGGGGGTTCAAGTTCACGCTCTTGACAGACCATAAACCCTTGGTTAAAATTCTGTCACCTGGTGGGGCTGGCAAGGGTTCTGCGAGGTTAGCTAGGCTCGCTGCTAGGATTCAAGAATATCTGTATACAGTTGAGTACATTCCAGGTTGGAGGAATTGCCAAGCCGATGGTCTCTCTAGACTACCACTACCGTGGGAGTCGGTAGACAAGCTGGGTGTTGAATCATCCAATTCTGAAGGGTCTGTAGCTGCTGTGGATGAGGTAGTAGATATTTGTGCCGGGGCAATTGGCAAGAGTTTGTGGAATACCTCTATGGCAAAGGATGTGGCGTTGAGAGAAGTCAAGGAGTTGATCGTTAAGGGTCCGAGGAGAGAGAGTTGCCTATCCCCCGCAGTTCGTCCATATTTGAAAGTACTTGATCAGTTGTCTGTCTTGGACAAGGATGGCTTCTTGATTTTAATGGAAGATAAGTTCATTCCCCCACAAGATGTGAGGTTTACCATATTTAAACTAGCCCATGAAGGCCATCTGGGACAGTCCCTCACCAAGAGGAGAGTTAGGGAGAATTTTTGGTGGCCTGGCATGGACCAGGAAATCTCTCAGTGGGTGGAAAGATGTACGGACTGTTTGGAGAGTGAAAAGAGACTCAAAGTTGGTAGTCATACTGGTTGTGGATCAATAGGTGACCCGGGGTCCCCATGGCACACTATATGCCTTGATTTCATTGGCCCGTTTTACCAGTTGACTCAAGATATGAGGTTTGGGTTGGTGGTAGTTGACGTTTCCACAAAGTGGTTAGTGGTTAAGTTCATGAAGGAGATTACTACCAGTAATACTATTACTGTGTTGAGTGACATTTTTAGGGAAGAAGGTCTTCCCACTAGGATTGTCACCGACAATGGGACTCAGTTAACTTCCTTGGAGATGGCCATTTTCTTAAAAAAATGTGGAATTGCACATTCCAGGACCTCACTTTACAATCCCCAGGGGAATGGAATAGTCGAGAGGGCGAACCGGATGGTTAAAGGTCCGATTCAGATGGCAATTTCGTCAAGGACAGATGTGAGAGATTTAGTAAACGACCTGGTTTGGGCCTACAGAACCACTGAGAATGGTGTGACCGGAATGATTCCTTTCAACATCATGAGGGGGCGCTCAGCTGGCACAAAGCTTGTTGCCGCCTGGATGAAAGAATTGATAAATGTTGGCCCTGACAATTCCGGCGCTTTGTGTGAGCCTGATAGCAGTTGTAAGATTGCGGTGAATGATTGGGTGAAGGTCAAGCCTGGTCGAGTTGGGGTTGGGTTGACCAAGTTTAGGGGCCCATTCAAGGTCAGGTCTGTTCATAGAAGGTTCATTACTCTATTCAATGGCGAAAGTTGGAACCTGAGGCGTGTGGCACTGTACAAAAAAGCTGAATGTAGCCGTGATGTTCCTTCTAAGGAGATCAATATTGATAGAGTTCAGAGAGTCAGAAGACCTCCAAGTTACTTGCATGATTTTGTTTGCCAATAAGGTCTCTTTGTAACGATGAGCATGTGCTTGTATTTTTTTTTTTTTTTTTTCTTTCTCTCTTCTCCTGCTTTCTATACGAAGGGAAGAGGATATGTTGTATTCTCTTCACTTATGTTTTGCTGTATCACTTTAAGTTTAACATTCCATTTCCTTGATGTCATTATCCACTGTATTCTGCCCAGTCAGTTAGCTCTCTGCTTTCTGATGGGATCACCAGCTTTTCTCTGTAGTGCATAATAAATGCCTTATAACCTTCCATGATCTCTCCATCTTCATTTACATCAGTTTGCTCTACGCAATTTAGCAGCATACATTGGGTGCAATTTTGACGATTACTGTTTATTTTTCTTTCTGATTTTAATGAATGTATTTTTTTGCCTTTGTAATTTGCACATGTACACATTTAAATGTATTGAAGTTGATAGAATTGTATAACAAATTGTTTTTATGTTTCACAGACAATAGTCTGTTTTTTAACTTTGAACACAAGAGTTTTTAATAAAAATACAAAGACTGTAAACGTCATATTTCCGTGTTGGTTTGATGAAGTATGAAAATGGTAAGGCTTGACTGAGGTGCATGTATGAAGAGGAAAGATACGGAGCAACTAGTTCACAGTCCAGGGATTTCCCTTTGACTTAAATTGTCGTTAGTACCCTGTTCCCTGGAACTCAATGGGGTCTTCTCTTTTTGTGATATCACGAATGCACAGCTATATGCTGAAGAGATAGTGTTGTGTGGGAATATCACTTTCCTGGTAATAACCCTTTACTTAGACTATAACACATGGACAGCCTGAAGACATTTGGCTTCAGCGAGGACCAGTTAAATAAAATACTTGGTCCTAATAAAAATAGCAGTAATGTGACAGTGGTTCCTAATGGGGGAGAAAAATGGAATCAACTAGTTAATCTAAAGAAAAAGATAATACGCACTGAACTCCATGCAGAATTCATGACTCAGTATGTGAGGGCAGGAACAATTCCGATAGGGCTTCAGGTCCGAAATGAGCCAGGTCTTTTTGTGAACAATACCAAATTTTTAGAAACATGGACATTCATCTCTAACAGATGTAGTAGAGATTGGATGATCCTTATAATAGAGACGGCCCAAAGCACCATTCTAATAGAAAAAAAGGAGATAGAAGATCTTGAAAAACTGCTGTCTGACTCTAATGTTCTGGAGGAAGCCAAAAAAAAGATTGATGAAATCAATCAGGACATGAATGGATATTATGAATATCTGATGAATAGGAAAACCCAGAAATTAAGAAAGGACATAAATAAATTTAGCCAAGAGGTAATTTACCCCTTCTTGAATAAAGAATATTACACAGAGAAACCTGAACAATACGGGGAAAGGATGCCTAGAGTCAGATTCCAACCAAGAAGACCTAGACATGTTAATTTCTCGGGGCCATCTGAAAGTAGTGGAGATGAGGAATTAATATCCAGAGAAGAAGAGGAATATGCCCACCAAAACAGAGACTATGATAATTTTTTAGGACAGCGCCCTCAGAGATCACGCAGGGGCTTCTCCAACAGAGAGAGGGGCACGTACACAAGGAAACCAGCAATGAGGGAACAAGACCAAGAATATCAGAAACCCCAGGCCCCTCAGGAATACAAAAGAACGAGAAACAAGGTGTATTGGAACTAAGAAAGACCCCTATAATAAACCTTTCCAAAAGACAACTCACAGAGAAGGAGAAACAGGTATTAGAAATGGGATTTAATTTTGTCCCCACGGCGGGCATCAATAAATTCCAAATAGAGAAAGACCTAAGAGCCTTTTTCAGAAAAATCAGACTACGCAGATTTTTCGAAAATAGACCAGAAAGAGAAACCCCCAGTGACTCAGGACTGAGAGTTAAATCCACTTTCACCCCAGGAGCAGGGATGATAGACAAAAATGTGGAAATCTTTGAATCTGTGGTCAAGATAGAAATAGGTAAATTAGTGGAGAAAAAACAGCATCAACCTCACAACATTTCAAAAGAACAAAGAGAAGCCATATAATCCTTAGCTAATGACACCCTAATTACCATCAAACCAGCCGATAAGGGCGGGGGGGGGGTAGTAGTGTTTGATACAGAAGATTACAACAGAAGGGTAATGCACCTTCTATCAAATGAACAACACTACGTCAGGATAACACAAACTAGATTAAGAACCCTCAAAACAGAAGTAGAAACCTGTTTACGCACAGCCAAAGCTAATGGAGATATTAGTGAAGACGAATATAAATTTTTAAATAAGACCAACCCTAAAACCCCAGCAATATATGGGCTTCCAAAAGTCCATAAGAACATGGAAGACCCCCCCCCTGAGACCAATAGTGGCATCTATCGATTCCCTGTTAGAACCACTCAGCAAATATGCTGACACTTATCTGAAACCAATAGTACAGGCACAGAAATCATATATAAAGGACACGACAGACATGATAGGAAAAACAGAAGGTCTGAGTTTCTGTAAGGAGAGGGAATTTATGGTAACCTTAGATGTAGAATCCCTCTACACTAATATTCCCCAACACGACACTATTGAAGTTATCAGAACAGTTTTAGAGACCACAGACACGAGAGGGGCCAACAAAGAATTTATACTTCAATGTGTATCCTTGGTCCTACTAAATAATATATTCCTTTTTAAAAAAGATCTTTATCTCCAACGGAAAGGGACCAGCATGGGCGCAACCTGTGCGCCGAGCCTAGCGTGCATATACGTTAGCATGTTTGAAGAAAAACACGTCTATAATGAAATGAGTCCTTTCTTTGAAAACATAAGAAATTGGACCAGTTTTATAGACGATGTTTTCTTTATATGGACGGGCACAGAGAATGATCTAAAAGAGTTTCTTACTTGGATTAACTTAGGAGATACCAACTTGAAATTTACCGCATCATATAGTAATTGCAGAGTCAATTTTTGGGATATCTGCATCAAGGCGGTAGATGATAAACTTATGGTGGAGCTGTATAAAAAGGAGTCGGACCGTAATACGGTCCTACACTATAACAGCTACCACCCAAAAAGCCAGAAGGACAATATCCCTTTTGGGGAATTCCTTAAATTAAGAAGAAACTGCACGACCATACAAGACTATTATAAGCATGCAGGAGATATGAAGCAAAAATTTCTGGATAGGGGCTACCCGAAAAAACTAGTTAGTCACTCCCTGAAAAGAGCCCGTTACTACGACAGACTGTCTGTTAGTAAAGGAAAAAGCCAAAGATAAGAACTTGGAGAAAATAGTGATGGTCAGTCAGTTTTCCAGTATCGCAAACCAGGTGAAAAACATCATAAACCGAAATTGGAAAATTTTAAACGATGGCAATGAAATCAGCATACCACGGCCAATGTATGCCTATAGAAAAAACAAGAACCTACGCTCAAGCCTGGTCCATACATACAGGGAGGACAGGCTGGAAACACAAAGAAATTTGTTAGGTGATAAGGCGTCGGGCAACTTCAAATGTGGCTCGTGCAGCGTGTGTGAGCTCTGCCTAGAAACTAAAGAGATTACCCTAAATTCCTCCAAACATAAAATCACCACTCTCAACAACTGTAGGAGCAAAAATATTGTATATTTAATTTTATGTCCCTGTGGATGTGGGTACATAGGGGAAACGGGCAGAGAACTAAGACTTAGGATAGGTGAGCACAAATCAGCAATAAAAACTAACAAAGAGAATGCACCCTTAGTAAATCACTGGAAGCAGAAAGGCCACAAGATCGACGATATACGATGGGTGGTCCTGGAAAAAATAATTGAACAGACGAGGATGGGAGACAGTAAAAGGAGACGCAAACTGCAAGAACAATGGTACATTGTTAAATTCAATACTATTAAACTAGGTCTTAACTCAAAAGAGGATTGGGAAACTCTCATCTAGCGACAGAATACAAGAAATAAATGGGAAGGGTGGGAAGAATAAAGAATAAAGAATAAAAAATTGAAAAATAACAATAATAAAAATTAAGATAGTCCCTCTGACCCCATACCACCATTACAAAACCTAAATCCAAATACCATCGATACCGTGTATACCACGCACACGGTTTAATACAATATCGTCTACTAATAGGATCCCTAAAAACATAAAAAGAGCGACTGGTGACAGTAAAACCGAAAGGGGAAGGATGTACATCATAATATCATCCGAGTATAGTACTTGCTCCCTAAATAAAACTCAATTCGCCCATAGTGATTAAATAAAATATTTGTCTAAATAGGGAAATACACCTATAGGCAATACATCGCCCGTGTACAGTTCCAAGATGGGGGCGATAGAAACGCGTCAAGAAGAAAGATGTGCGCAGGTGCAGAAATATCTCAATCATACTAAAAGAACTGGCAGTGCAGAGGGAGACTCGTAAACAAACTATATAGAAATAGGTCTCAATACACGTGTAGAATATACACACGGCTCAATATCACATCGCCCTTGAAATAAAACGACCCTTTTAAACGTTAAACGCATGACTCCAACAGTAACATCTTAATGTAAAGAGGGAATTTTTAATACCATCCGAGTAAAATAGAATATAAATCGATTCCCTAAACTTGATTAAATAAACATTACTCTACATAGGGAGATAGCCCTACAGTAAACAAACCGCCGATATACAGTCTAAGATGGCAGAGGTAAAAACGTACATGGGAGCAAGATGTGCGCATGCGCTAATGAAAAACACACACCGGTGAGCAATTAGGTAGCTCTACGCTCGCTACAAATAGGGTAGGGAAATCGCCTGAAAACATACAGCGAAAAAGACGGGAAAGACGAGGTGGACGCGAGCATTTACCAACATCTAGGTAAGGGGGAATTGGATCGAGGGGAGAGATCTTTTAGGACAGGCTTAAAGACCACAACAGGGGAATTGAACACCAGAGAACCGGCATACACGCCACATCTTAGAGATGGCTGGTGTCCCTGTGATTTTATATAGAATAATGGCAGCAAGCACTAACTACCCCTGCCCAACACAAGCATTAGAAATAGGTCTAAGTTAAGAATAGTTTAAAAGTAAACTCCTTAGAGATGGTAGGTGTCTCTGTCATGGGACATATAATAATGGGAGTAAGCACCATGTCCCATATGAGTACTAAAAACGTGTTTAAGCAAAAAAATACTCCAAAAGTAAACTTCAATAATGGAGGGCTTCACTGTTATTCCCCCACAGAACATATCCAGTTCATTGGGATGCAGTAAGAAAAACGCTACACCTCGATGTGATGAATTTGTTACATAATTAAGGTATGAACCACCCTATGAGTAAACAGTATAAAAAAGAATAGGAAATAGGGATGGTACTATAACAGATGTTGTCTATTATTTGCAGAAATAATTTTATCCAGGTCAAGACAGCGCAGGAGAGAAACCCAAATAATAAAAACTGCTGAAACACAATTAAAGGTAAATGAATGGCCAAAATGCGTGTGCGGGTAAAATGATATCACCGTGTAGGCGCACAATATGATACAATCCTCTTGTTATCTCTGTCTTTGATCTCATATAGTGCCAAAAGCAAAGAGAACTTTATCCTGTTTCAAAAAAACTGTAAAACGAGACGCTCACCTCTGTGGTTAGAAGCTAACAAGTGAAAGCTTGCGGTATCAAAATAAGGTAATAACCGAAGCTAATAAATAGTGTGAGGCCAGGGATCTAGAAATGCACCCACTAAAGAAAATATATCTTGATCCCTCAGGCAGCCTCGCAGGAAGCTCTATCTGTCACATCACAACAGGGGACACAGAATCAAAATTAAGGACATATCCGCTTGATAGCAAGGTAAAAATCCCTTTACCTTTCCCTGCAAATCAATGAATGAAAGTATGAATGAATGAGAGAGAATGAACGTACAAATGGGATGAATGAATGAGTTTCCAACACCCAAATATAACGGAGGGATATTTGATAGCTGAGTATACAATGTAATTTCTGACTCGCGTTGCCCAAGAGGTCCTCCAAATACAACGTCACTAAAGGTGGATAGAAATGTGCTATTTTTTTTAAAAAAGGGTGAATGAATATTTGGGGAACATAGAGGTTCAAGGCAAGAGAAATAGTGGCGATATAGAGCACTGGAGAGATATAGCAGTCAGTGTAACGGGCCTTAGGTCCAGAATTGACAAATGCAGCGAATAAAAATGAAACGTCAGCTAAACGTTTTCTAACTGTACATTATTGTTTTGCATGCAGACAAAGATATAGAAAAGTGACGAACCCCACATACCAGCAGTCCTGATGAAGGTGTAGACATATCAGTTGTGAACACCGAAACGCGTCGACGCATTTTAAGATAGAACCCAGTCAGATCCCTAACAGAGAACAGATATACCTGGATTGTGGTTACTGTGATCTCCATCATCAATTGCATATTTAGGTGTGATATCTACAAGAGGATACTGGGTCAGGTCTAAACAAGAATAGGAAAAAGTTCTACCTAGGGTGGGGAAGAGGTTTGCTCTATGCAATTTAGCAGCATACATTGGGTGCAATTTTGACGATTACTGTATATTTTTCTTTCTGATTTGAATGAATGTATTTTTTTGCCTTTGTAATTTGCACATGTACACATTTAAATGTATTGAAGTTGATAGAATTGTATAACAAATTGTTTTTATGTTTCACAGACAATAGTCTGTTTTTTAACTTTGAACACAAGAGTTTTTAATAAAAATACAAAGACTGTAAACGTCATATTTCCGTGTTGGTTTGATGAAGTATGAAAATGGTAAGGCTTGACTGAGGTGCATGTATGAAGAGGAAAGATACGGAGCAACTAGTTCACAGTCCAGGGATTTCCCTTTGACTTAAAGTACCATATTTGAAACCATTCAATCAATCAATCAATCAATCAATCAATCAATCAATCATTTGTAAAGCGCACTACATACCTGCTAGGGTCTCAAGGCGCTGGGGGGGGGCGCTACTAATTGAACAGCCAGGTCCTGAGTATCCTCCTGAAGGTCAGCAGGTCTTGGGTCTGTCGTAGGCTCAGTGGGAGGGTGTTCCATGTCTTAGCGGTGAGGTGGGAGAAGGATGTCCCACCGGTGGTTGTTCTTTGGATGCGCGGGGCGGTGGCGAGTGAGAGGTCGGCGGAGCATAGCTGACTTTTGGGGATGTAGAAGGAGAGCCGTCTGTTGAGGTAGGCTGGGCCAGTCCTGTGGAGTGCCTTGTGTGCGTGGATGAGGAGCTTGAAGGATATCCTCTTGTTGACGGGGAGCCAGTGCAGGTTTCTCAGGTGGGGGGTGATGTGGCTGTGGTGTGGTACGTCGAGGATCAGTCATGCCGAGGCGTTTTGGATGTGTTGTAGTCGTTTGATGAGCTTGGTCGGGGCTCCTGCGTAGAGGGCGTTTCCGTAGTCGAGTCTGCTGCTGACGAGGGCCTGGGTGACTGCCTTTCTTGTATCTGTCAAGACCCATCTGTAGATCTTGCTGAGCATGCGGAGGGTGTTGAAGCAGGAGGAGGTGACGGCGTTGACTTCCTTGGTCATTGAGAACATTAAGCCGAGGATTATTCCCAGGTTGCGTGCGTGGGTGCGAGGGTTCGGTGGGTGGGCTGAGAGCGAGGTTTGCGTGTAGTTGGTCTTCGGTGATTTTGCTCCAGCACTGGCAGGGGATCTGTTGGGTGCGGTGGTGTGAGGTGGGTTTCTGGAAGGCAAAGTGGATGCACAGGTGGGCGGTCCAGAGGAGTTCATTGGTGTTGCTGATGGAGACGTACGGGCTTGAGGAGAAGATGGGGTCGAGCGTGTGGCCGGCTGAGTGGGTGGGCATTGTGACAAGTTGATTCAGTCCGAGGTTGGCGAGGTTATCGATCAGGGTTGTGGAGTTGTTGTTGTTGTTGTTCTCAAGGTGAAAGTTCAGGTCTCCGAGGAGGATGTAGTCAGTGGAGGTCAGGGCGTGCGTGCTGATCAAGTCGGGGATGGAGTCGCTGAACTGGGGGCGGGGTCCGGGGGTCGGTAGACGAGGGTGCCTCTGAGGGTGGAATTAGGTCTGTGTGGATATGGAAATGCATGTGATCGGCGGTGCTGACCGCAATGTCGGTGCTAGTCGAGACCCTGATGCGGTTCTTGTGGACGATGGCGATTCCTCCTCCGACTCCGTTGGTGCGGTCTCTGCAGGTGATCTTTTAGCCGTCTGGGATGGCTATGGCGATGTCGGGTGCGGGGGAGTCGTTAAACCAGGTCTCTGTCAGGAAGGTGACGTCTGGGGATGTTGTGTCGAGCAGGTCCCAGAGCTCGACGGCATGCTTGCGTGCGGAGCGGGTGTTCAGTAGTATGCATCGGAGGTGGTTGGGGTCTTTCTTGGCGGGTGGTTCATCGGCTCTGAGGCTGGTGTAGCTGCAGTTCCGGCAGGTGAAAGGGCCGTGTGTGCGTTTCGGGGCGGCCTTGAAGCAGGTCTGGCTCCGTCCGGAGTTGAGAGCATGCAGAGTGCTGGCATTGTAGTGGCGGCGGTCGTCGTGGCGGGTGCGGGGGCCAGGGGCTCTGGCGCTGGCCGTGGTCCAGGCTCTGATGAGCTCAGACATGCTCGCCTTAGGCACGCCTTCGGCACGCCAGCGGCGTGGCTGTGCAGCGGCTGGAATATATGGGGATGTGGGAGGGAGGAGCAGCTGGGAGGCGGAAGGCGGGGGCAGCGAATGGGAAGTGGGCAATCAGGGGGGTGGGGCTGCAGGGGGATGCAGCGGTGAGGGACAACGTAGGTAACAGTAGGAAAAGGGGCACAAAATCAAGGGTAACATGAGTGGCACAGAAGGCAAAAGGGCACAAAAAACTAGTGGAACAGAAGGCAAAAGGGGCACAGAAACGAGGGAAAAACGAGTGGCACAGAGGGCAGAAGGGCACAAAAAAACGAGTGGAACAGAGGGCAGAAAGGCACAAAAAATGAGTGGAACAGAAGTCAAAAGGGTCACAAAAACGAGGGAAAAACAAATGGCACAGAGGGCAGGAGGGCACAAAAAAATGAGTGAAACAGAGGGCAGAAGGGCACAAAAAATGAGTGGAACAGAAAGCAAAATCGGCATAAAAACGAGGGAAAAATGAGTGGCACAGAAGGCAGAAGGTCACAAAAAACGAGTGGAACAGAAGGCAAAAGGGGCACAAAAACGAGGGAAAAACGAGTGGCAGAGGGAAGTAGGGCACAAAAAACTAGTGGAACAGAGGGCAGAAGGGCACAAAAAACGAGTGGAACAGAAGGCAAAGGGGCACAAAAACGAGGGAAAAACAAGTGGCACAGAAGGCAGACGGGCACAAAAAATGAGTGGAACAGAAGGCAAAAGGGGCACAAAAACAAGGGAAAAACGAGTGGCAAAGAAGGCAAAAGGGTCACAGAAATACCGGAAAAAACGAGTGGCACAGAGGCAAAATACAGAATACAGAAAAACAGGGACAGCCAAGAACAGAAGGCAGAATGGGCAGAGAGGGGAACAGAAGGGAAAACCGGGCAGAGACACGGGGGCAGCGAGGGGTACAGAAGGAAAAACCGGGCTGAGAGAGCACGGGGACAGCGAGGGGTACAGAGGGAAGAAAAAGGGGCATGGAACACGTACAGGCAGCAGGGGAAGACAGACAACAGCAGTCACAGACACAACAATGAAAATACAGACAATACAATAAAGCAAAAAGCGGAGGATGAACAAACCTACCTACGGCCTACCACTGGCCACCAGGGATGAGGCGCAGGTGGTAGCCTGCAGGTGGTGGAGGGCCTCGAACTTCCTCAGCAGCGGCAGCTGGGGCAGGGGACACACAGGCGGTGCTGTGCGGAGGGGGATCGACCTACCTGGTGGGGTCACACCAATATAAGTTTCTAAAAACCCACTCAGGGATTCCTAGATCTACACACAAATCTAAACACTTACCTATAGATTCACTCATACATGCTGACAAAGATCAATAGAACACTATCAAATTTACTTATATACCTACATCAACATTACACACCAGCATACATACTATTCACGTATGCAGTCATTCTACTCATTTATGCAAACAATTGATCATACTTACTTTTGCTCAGCTACACACTTATACAAACACCACTTCATTTATTCATATAGATAGTAGCTCATACTTAGTGTGCTATAAAATCACTATTACAAGTATACAGTTATCCATGCAGTCACTCATAGAATCACTGAGTCTTATGTATACTTATTTAAATACAACTGTCACATACACTGCTTTTTATATTTCTACTTTTTTGGACATGTATCATTGACAAATATATTTACTCATCACTACACCCATAAAGACATTCACCCACCCAAACATTCCACATGCAGTCTTAACCTCACATACCTACTAAATCAACTATTTACATATCTTTGCACAGTCACACACCTCCTACCCAACCACACACACATTCGCTCTCCCATACAAATATTCACTAAACTAATCAACAACTAATATAGACTTTCACATAGCTAGTAATCAACTTATGCAGTAGTTTACACAACAAGAAACAGAGTGATACAGATATTCACACAGTTTATTCACTATCCCATATATTTAGTGAGACACTTTAAATTAGTCACTTAAACAGTCAATCACACTGCTAGTAAATCCTCCATCCAGACACTTATACTTCCACTCATTCTTGAAAGCAGATTGCTATATATATATAATACATATTTAAATATCAACACAACCACATTCACTGGATGATGTCCTCAGTGATGTCATTTGAAATGTCATCAGTGATGTCATCAGTGATGTCACTGACCATGTCATGAATGATGTAATATGTGACATCATCAGCAGTGGATTGCGGGCGCGCGAGTTATAGTTGGTAGAAATAACTATAACAGAGGAATTTCAATGGTTTTGTATGAGTGAAATGCCCAGCTAACTATAACACCCCTAAAACCTATGTTTTTTTCAGTGATGTATATATGCACACATACGTATATTTACATTTGCATGTTGTTTCACCTGATTTATTTAACATTAGGCAAAGTTTTTCTGTTAGAGAGTGTTGCATTAATAAAAGCCCATACTTTATTTTGAAACTGTCTTTGCCTCATTTCATAAGTGTGGAGCCCCCTTTCCAAGTGCTTTCTCTTGCTTTACTGAGTGCCTCTGCTTGGGAGTGCTGAATGTCCTTCATTTAGGAGTGTAAAGCAAGACAGGTGTATATTCATTTCTGGCCCTAACGGAGGCTGTTTTTACAGGCTTCTTTCTGAAGCTAGTTTTTTACCCAAGTTCTTATTTTATAGAGGGTGTTTACTTGTATTGTGTGGATGGACTGTTTCCTTGTACCCTGTTCTACGGGGACCATCTTTTGTATGTCTTATAGGCATTTGGGATCTGGTTCTGGCACTTAGTATCCCTTATAGGGACTTCAGCTTATCTGTCTCTGAAAATATAGAGCTTGGCCATTCCGCCATGCACTAGCTGGCAACACCATCCCTGGAGGAGAGGCTGCAAACTGAACTCACAAAAGATCCCTGGGATGGTGTTGCTTGGGTATCTAATTCTAAGATAAGGAATCTGCGGCTAGATGTCTCTATCAGATGAATAAGTTACTTAGCACCAATAACACCTTATCTGGTAGAGACAGGATCTAACCCCAGATTCCTTAACAACCCACCCATCCTCCCTGCTCTGTGAAATGCTCGTCTAATTTCCTACAAGATCCCTTTCTGGGGGAGGGCTTATATGAACTCCATGGACCATGTCCCTCAGAAGAAAAACAGGAGGGGGCTCCACAGAGAGCGGAAGAAGGGTGTCCGAGCTAGGCGGCACCACTGGCACAGCACCCGACACTGAGCGGTGTCATTGCGGCATCGGGAGAGGAAACTGGTTTGGCGTCGAATGCCGCCGTCTGCCGATTGGATACCGACGCTGAAGGTGGAAACTCCAAAGAGTTGTGTACTTGCGCTGTAACAGATTCGACAATGGAATCAGAAGGCCTACTCTTTTTTCCGCCACCTTGTAGGCTAAAATTCTACCAATCTTGTCTCCACCCTCATATTGGGCAAATTTAAATTTCTGAATCCTTGCACTATTTTTACGAATAAGATTAGCTTTTATGTCATTTTTCAGTGCGCTAAGTTTTATGTTAATTTCCATTGCCGATGGAGAATTGATCTGTAAAGCTTTAGCTAATAAGTCTTCTTGGTTGGTTATGTTCTCTAGTACTGTAATCTTATGTTGCTTTTGTTCTGCGTTTTGCCTAAAAACGTACGCCTGGGTAAAGCCCCTAATGCTTGCCTTACAAGCATCCCAAACCATACAGCACCCGGTTGAATTCCTATTGATGTTAATAAATTCGTTTATATGAGTCTTAAGTTGTGTCACATAAGTAGTGTCTGAAATTAGATATCTTGGAAAAGAAAATGGCCTAGGTGGTGTCCTGGTACTTTGTGTATTAAATGTCAATATTAGCGCGTTATGGTCAGATGTGATCCGGGGACAGAGGATCAAATAACCTGTCCGTAATAAATTATCGCTCACTAGGGCCATGTCTAATCTGCTACACATCTTATGGGGAGCAGAATAGTACGTATATCCTGGTAGGGTTGGATATAAATACCTCCAAGCGTCTTTAATGTTATGTATCTGACATAAATCTAATATTGATGATCTAGTCCTATGCATCCTTTGATGTACGTGAGGTTTAGTTGTATCAATTTTGTAGTCTAGAATGCAATTAAAATCTCCCATTACAATTATCTCCCCCGCCCAATCCAGAAGTTTCACGTTTAGTTGGTCAAAATACTTTGGCTCGTCTATGTTTGAGCCATAAACGGCACATAGGACATATTTAACGTTTGCATAGCTGATTTGCGCTATAGCCCATCTGCCGTCCTTATCGTGAGCAGTTTGGAGTACTTGTACCCTAAAACGTTTATCCTTAAGTATAGCCACTCCTCTCGTAGAATTCACAAAAGTGGAACAAATCAAAACATCATACCCTAATTGGTTTAAGATTTTCCTATCTTTCCAAATAATATGGGTTTCTGTTAATAAACAAAAATGGGGGTTATGTAGTTTCAGCTCTTCTGCTACTAGGGATCTTTTATTTTTGCTATTCAGCCCTGCCACGTTCCAAGCTAAACATTTTATAAAATGCATTTTAATGCCAGTGAAAATACTACGCTCCTCTTCAAATAACCATGTAAGAAAGCTAGTTCTCTAGAGCCTCTATAACACAAAATGGTACCATCAAAAATCAGTAAAAGGTTGCAAACTTTATCGAATTGATTCCCCCTGTCATCCTGCCAACAGTTTTTACTATAACCCCCCCCTTCCCCTCCCCTTGCCCCCAACCTGCGGAGAAGGGGCCCCACCCCCCTCCCATCCCCCTCCCCCTGGCTCTCTCCCCAGCCGGGGAAGAACCACCCTCCAGTAACTGCCGCCGTTGGTGAGGCAGCACGTATGGTGACACACCCATGAGTCTCTCCCGCCCCCCCCACTTCCATAAGCAAACTTCATGATACAAACTGTAGAAATTGCGTGAATTTTTTCCCCCCCCACCCTTTTTTTTTTTTTTTTCCCCTTCCCTTTTTTCCCCTCCACCCCCACGTGTGTATACCGTGTGTTTGATCCCCCTCGGCCTCCCTCATGTACCCTCATGTACCCAATTCATCAGTAGTGACAATGCTGTTATATTGCGTTTTTAGCTCTGATTAGAGCTAATACTAGAGAGATAGTTCTCTGCCTCTTTTACATCGTTAAAGAAATACGTATGTCCGTTTCTTATAACCTTGAGGCGTGCGGGCTCTTGAAGAAATACCTGCCCTCCGTGATCTTTAATTGGGTCCATGAGTTTCCGGAGTTGCCACCTCCTTTCCATAGTATCCCTGCTAAGATCTGAGCGTGCAAAAAACGAGAGCTCTCCTACCGCAATCGGGGAGTTAGGGCGAGCTCTCTGCCAAACCGCTTGTCGTAGAAGGAAGTTGCCAAAATATATGAGAAAAGGGCGAGGGAATTGGTTTCCTTTATTCCTCTGGAACAGGGGCAAGCGATGGGCCCTCTGAATTTGCGAGTCCCAGTCCCAGTCCGCTAGGTCTGGGAAGGCCTTCTGAAATACCCCCACTATGTAAGCTCTGGGGTCCGCGCCCTCTGATCTCTCCGGGATACCAAAAAGTCGTAGATTGGATCGTCTTTGTCTATTCTCCAAATCTTCGACCTTTAGCTGCAGTGCCTTCAGCTGGTCATCGTGTTTTCCTACTGCTCCTTCAAGTTTGATATTTATTTCCTCCACCTGAGCCACACGTTCCTGCAGTTCTATGGTTTCTTGGGAGACCCCCCCGATTTTGGTGGTAAGGTCCTGTAAGGAAGATTGCATCTTGTTGTTATCCTCCCTAAGCTGAAGGTAGTGTTCCTGTGCCTCTGCCCGCTGGTTGCTCAATTGTTTGCTCAGCGTGATAAGTATTTCGTCTAGAGAGGATGTACCAACTCCGGCTCTTTCTCTAGTTGGGTCGGTAGTTTGGGGGGTCGAGGGAGAATCCCCACATATCTCGGTTGTAGGAGAGGGGTTACCTGCTGCATGGTTGTGCAGTTGGGTAGATAAATGAGTAGATAAATGAGTAGTTGAATGTAGAGCGGTGGAGTCGATGTTCAAGTAGTTAGTGCTCGCCTCATCCGATAAGCTTGATTCCAACCCATTATAAGGCTCCTTCGCCAGCTCTTGGTCTTGGTCTTGGTCTTGGTCTTGATCTTGTTCCTGTACTTGTCCTTGAGGTTGTTGCCCTTCGGTCTGTTCCACCAAGGGTAAGTTATCTAGATCAATTGGAGAGCTATTCCCGGGGGTATCGTTACTGAAAGGGTGTCTGTAGGGCTCCCGCCAGATAGCCGCAGTGTCATAGTTTTAACCAGACCCTTTGTAACAATCCAGCTTCTTAGCGGGCTTTTTTCCAATGTGTGTTTTCTCAAGGGTAGGTTACTACCAGTCTTTGATTTTGGTCGTTTAGAGATAGCACCGGCCCTGTTGTTTTTCTTAAACTTCTGCTTGCCCTTTCCCTTATTTTTTGAGGTCTTGTCTTCTTCAACCTCAGATTCCGCCTCCCAATCCTCGTAAGAATCGATCTCGTTATCTACGGGTAGCAGAATATGTGTTGGGTTCTCCTCCGTCTCCTCAGTCGCCTCAGGCACCTCAAGTTCGCCCCCATGGGCTTCTGTTATATCCACCAAATTACTTGGATTAATGTCATTAGGGGGTATCTTTAGTATTATCTTAGAAGGTGACTTGGGACAGATTTTGTTTATTTTACTAACATCGGGCTCCATAGTCAGATTCTGTACACTTAAGGAGTCGCTAGAGTCTGCGCCCCTACTTATTTCGGGGCTTAGATTTGACTCCGCACCTTGGTAGCATAGGGGCATTGTTATTCCTTCCCTCTGTTGTATTGAATTAGTGGAAGTATTCTTTAAGGCTTGTGGGGGTTGTGGGACTATCTCTCCCAGCGCCCCCCTCAAAGTTGCTGATGCTTTAGCCCCCTTTCTGTCTGCCTTATTCTGCAGCCCAGCTGGAAAAACAGAAGGTCTCAGTACCTGTTTCGATGCGACGGTGCTGGTGCTGGTAGTCTTCCTCTCCCCCGCAGGAGCTGAAGCAGGAGCTGAAGCAGGCGCTTGAGTAAAGGTGCACACAATCGCCTCATTGCTCCCATTGTTCTCTGACAGCTCCAAAATCTGCGGGGGAGCAGCCGCTGCCGTCGCTATGGTTGGCGCCGTAACTTGGGGTGCATCAACAATAGTAGCAGCGGTAGGAGCAGAAACGGGAAGGAAGGTTACCGGGGGTGCTGGCGCTGCCGCTGCTGTCGTCGTGGCCGCCGCTGCTGTGGCCACCGCCTGTTTGCTGTTCCGGGTCTGTCTCGGCGGCAACGGGTTAGGATTTTTAGGGGACATCCTCCGTAGCCAAAGGACACCGGCGCTCAGACGCTGGCTGACCGCAAGACCCAACCAACCGATCCCGGAGCTGCCGACCCGTCCTCGCAGCAGCCGCTGCAGTAGTCGGGTGGTTACCGGGATAGAAAGCGCCGGCATCAGCTTGTCTAAAATGTCAAAACCGGTCGTCTTCGAAGGGGGTCTCAAGAGTTTTTTAAGGCTCAAAGCTGACGAAGACGAGGATTAATCCATAAAGTCGCTCTTTCTGCAAAGTTTAGTGAGGGAGAGCGGAGCTCACGGGTGTGTCCACCAACGCGGATCCTCACTCCGCCATCTTGGATCCGCCTAATTCCTAACATTCGAGGACTGGGGAACAAGATATATAACCGACCACAAGACATACTAGACCAATTTGCATTATATTACGAAAACTTATATACCCCGGACAGTCCCGTAAATATAGATCAAATTAAGGAATACTTGAACGACTACACAGTAAACACAGAGAATTTATTAGGTTTGGATGCACTCTCCAACGACATACAATTGATCGAACTCCAACAGGCTATCAATACATTACCAGCAGGAAAGGCGGCAGGGGAAGATTCGATACCTCTAGAACTGTATAAAATCTGTAGACTAGAACTAGAACCACTTCTTTTAGAAGTAATTCAATCAATCGGAATAAATGGAACAACCCCTAAATCCTGGAACCGGACCAAAATAATTTTTTTTTTAAAAAAGGGGAAGCCTAAAGAGGAGAGAGGGTCATATCGACCCATCTCTCTAATAAATACGGATGCCAAAATATTCGCCAAGATCATCGCACTCAGACTTGCCCCATACATGCCTAGAATTGTAAACCCGCAACAACACGGCTTTATCTCAGGGAGAGACACAACGATACACGTAAACATGGCAATAACGGCATTCGATATTGCGGAGATTGAATCCACCCCACTCGGTATGATACTATTAGATGCTGAAAAGGCTTTCGACCGGGTGGGGTGGACTTATCTCTGGTGCGTACTGTCTAAAATGGGCTTTGGGGGCAGATTCCTAAAGGGTATAAAAGCGCTCTATGATAAACCTACCGCCTGTATTAGTTATGGGGGCCTGACCTCATCAGAATTCCCAATAAAGCGGGGGACCCGGCAGGGGTGCCCTCTTTCTCCCCTTTTATTTGCTCTTACACTGGAACCTTTCTTATCTGCCCTTAACTCCCAAATATTGATTGCTCCTTTTAGCTCCAGTTCACAGGAACTGAAAATGACAGCTTATGCTGGCGACATTGCAGTATACACCACAGATATAGCCAAGGCATTGAAGGGGATATATATTGAGGCTGAGAAATTTGGGAAGGTGTCAGGCTATAAGCTTAACCAGCAGAAGACGCAAGTTATAGCCAATTATTCTCCTATCGCACCTATTCCTGAGATATGTAAAGAGGCCACTTATTTAGGGGTGAAACTAACAGCTAGAATACAAGACATCAATAAGATAAACTATAATGACCTGACTAAAAAGACTACTCTCATATTGAAAAAATGGAACAAACTGCCTCTGAATATGATTAGCAGGATAAACCTTATAAAAATTAAAATACTCCCTAAATATGTTTATTTATTCCGATCGATTCCACTGGCATTAAATAATAAATTCTTCCAACACTTAGATGGGATTTTTAGTAGCTTTATTTGGGGTTACAAAAAAGTCAGAGGGTCACTAAAAATGCTGAAAAACAATATAAATAAGGGAGGGTTGAATGCCCCAGACTTCAAACTATATTTTTGGTCTTCATTTATTACACGCATACGCTCTTTATTGCATGGGGGTAGTACACTTTTTTTTCATTATTTTATGTTAAAACAAGACTCATTATCCTTTTTGTTCAGAATCAACGACCCAAATTACTACAAAAGGGTAAGATTTAAGACTGCTAGAGATATCATTAAAATATGGGAAAACATATTAAAATTTTGTAAAACAACTTTTTTCCACTCAAAATTACCATTGTGGGGCAACCCAGGTCTCCCGGCTATATTTACAGATTCCACCATCAACAGCTGGGCTTCTTCAGGGATTAATATTTTAATGGATTTATATGGCGGGCAAGGGTTTCTAGATTTTAACACGCTTAAACAAATATATGATTTACCTGAAACTTCAAGATTTAAATATATGCAAATCCACGATTATTTGATTAATAAAAAAAAGATACAAACTTTGTCTGAATGCGATATATGGGCATGCCTCTATACAAACAGGAACAAATCCACTATCAGTGAAGCTTATCGAATATTCAACACATTCAAAACAAATGATAATGACAAACTGGCTTTGAAATGGAGCATACAATTAAATCTAAATGTTACGCCCAAGCAGATAGAGAATTCTCTTACTAACATTAATAAACTGGTACGCTCATCTAGCCTTAGGCTCCAACAATATCGAACGACTTGTATGCTCTACTACACACCTGAAAGGATCGCTAGATGGTCTCCGAACCCTACGTTTAGTAGCCGTACCAAATGTCCCAAATGTTCGGCTGTAGCAGCTAATCTAGTTCATATCTTGTACTCATGCCCCAAACTTAAGAGCTTTTGGGATGATATACTGAGGGTTTTAAGAATAAAAAATATCCCACTGCCCACCATCACGGCCGCTTCGGTTCTGATAGATTTTAATTTATCTACATCTCCACTATCTCCTTTAACGACTATATTGTTTTCATGTGCTAAATTAACTTTAGCTAGGGCTTGGATAGATCTAGATACTCCGACGGTTTGGAAGTGGTGGACATTGGTAACAGAGGTACATGCTATGGAACTGGCTCTAGCTAATCTCAGGGGAGCACGATCTTTAAAAAAATTCGATAGAATCTGGGGTAGCTTCATAGATTAAAATCAGGAATTTGTTTTCATACTGTTGAAATGTGAAACTCTCATGTATTAAAAATGTAACTGCAACTTTAATTAAGATGACCACACACCATAACTAATCTGTTTTTTTTTTTAATTATTTAATTTCGCTAGTTTCCTTTCTGTAAACAACTTACGATTGTCTTACGAATGTTTGCTGATTTTTGCTCTCTTGCTTTTTTTTCTGTCATCCTGTCAACATCAATAAAAAAAAGTTAAAAAAAAAAAAAAAAAAAGGAATCAGAAGGCCTAACTGAAGTTGAGGCCGATCCCGCCGGTGTGGACAGAGTCAAGGCACGTCGCACCGTCTAGGGGCCAGGGGAAGGCGAAGACCCAAAAATAGCATGAAGAGAATTATAATATTCGCGTATCTGGGGCAGAGTTCCCTGGCTTCAGGAAAGGTAGGAAGGCGAGGGGTGGACGCGCCTATTGACTCCTCCACCAAAGAGTGGGAGGAGGCGAGGGAAAAGGCTTTAATACGTGAAGTCTGAGATGCTGCAACTTTGACCGACTGTGCCTAGCCTTCCCTCCGGATGTTGATGGAGAGTGACTTCCTTGGGAACGGTTCTTGGAGCGGGCCCTCGAACTGACCTGAGAAGGAGAGGAACAGGGGTGAGAGCACACCGATTCACCTCCCAGCAAGGTTCGCCCCTGGCATTGTGGTAAATGCAGTTTTGGTTACTTGATTTCTTCAAGAGTGTTCGAGTGTTTCGCCACAGATGACACAGATAGTGCTGATCTCCAGACACGTGTTTCTGGTTCTTTAACCGTCATCAGTAGAGATTACAGTCTTTCAAATGTGGGGTTTGCTGAGTAGGCTGCCAACATCTTTCTCAGATCAGGTACCTCTCACAGGCATGCAGGTGCTTCATCCACGAGCTCGTCAGCTCAATGACTCACAGGAGTACTATTAAACATGAACAGGGGTGGGAGCACACCAATTCACCTCCCAGCAAGGTTCGCACCTGGCATTGTGGTAAATGCAGTTTCAGTTACTTGGTTGCTTCAAGAGTGTTTGAGTGTTTCGCCACAGTTGGCGCAGATAGTGCTGATCCTTAGACACGTGTTTCTGGTTCTGGTTCTGGCCAGCCAGAGTTAAGATTTTTATGCGCTGCTGCTCCTTTTGCTCAGGCACTGTCAGGAGTCTACTCTTAACCTATGTTACACCACACCTCTGTCCACCCTTCTCTACGGAGGAGTACTGGATAATGTAACACTTGCAGTTAACTGATCATGGTGTGTAGGCATTGCTATGATTATATGCTGTAAAATGTTCAAAATATTAATAAAAAGATTTAAACAAAAAAACATCCAATGTTTTGAAAGGATTGTGAACTGAGTATCTTGTATTGTTCAATAAAACACTAATTCCTTGAACATTCTGTTTATGGAAACGCCCAGTGCATTTCGGGTTAGGAAATCCCTTTTTCAGGGGACGATATAAATATGAAAGACAAATACTGAATTTGTAAATATTCTATATAGTATACAGCGTGGAACACCCCAACCCGGTGATGTTAACCCAGAAAAATGGCAAAATATGAGATAAAAGTGGGTAATTCTAATTGTGCTACCAACGGTCAACCAAAACTTGTGGCAGTAAAACAATGTGAGACAGAATTCCCTTGAGGTCCAGAAAGATTGATGAAAGAAATTAAATATGAAAGTCTGTACACCTGGGGGCGCTAGGGGGGCGTGCTAACAAGATGGCTGCACTGTTGTGAAGCTCTGACCACCCAGGACTTCAATCAAAAAAATATCCTGTGAATGGTAAATGTAATCAACTCAAACTTACACAAAACGGCAGCGGAAAGAGAGAGGCGGCATCGTACCTGATTGGAAGCTGGCAAGAGGAAAAAGTGATTGAGAGACAACGTGTGACGAGCCGCGGCCTGCCAGAGGATGTGGAGAGGCCGCTATGCTAGACGCCTTGAGAGGTAGAATCGAGAGTCCTCTGCAGTACGCCCTGACAATCGGCGAGGGGCTGAAGAAAACATCACACACCAAGTAAGGCGCATAGGCGATTAAGGCTGAAATGTGAAGGGAGACCCCCGCTGCAGAAAGCGCGATCTGGACAATGTGGTAACGGTTTACCACCTCTCTCATTGGTGAACACCACTAGGGGCAAGCAACAGACTTTTTTTTAAATAATTTATTTATTGGCATTTCAAAAAAGAAACAGAGAAGAACAAAGTACAGGCACAGACAGAAGCATGAATCAGTGACAATGCAGTATATACATATAAGTCAGGTAGAATGACATCATTTCCAAAACAAAAATCAGGACTTACACTCAATAGAAACATAGCCACACTTAGCACATCCAGGCGTAGACCACCAAGGGTATATCAAACGAGATCCCAAAACCAGTCGAGCCCCCATGACCAGTAACCACCTACTCTCCTGTGTGAGGGGGTGATACAATCTGCGACCTCCCCTCCAACAAAGTCGTGTCAGCCCCATGTGTATTTGAGATGGTAAACAGTCAAAATATCGAGTACAAAATATCGAATGGACATAATATCGAGTTTAAAATATAGAATGGACAAAACATCGAATGGACAGAATATAGACATTAAAAATATCGTTTTTAAGGTAAGTAATGTAATATCGAATGTTAAAAATATAGAAAGTTAAAATATCGAAGTATATAATATAGGTTATTAAAATTATCAAATGTTTAATATTATCAAATTTTTTATAGTGTTTTTTATGTTATTATATGTGTGAAAAGTGTGTATTTATGTTATAATTCATTTTAATTAATGAATTTTGTTAAATTTTTGCGTAATTTAATTCTGTAGCGGGTTGTGGGTTTATAGGGGAATAGGGTGGGAAGTATTTTAATTATAATTAATTAAATATGTAAATGTATTTATTGGTATTAATTTTTAATTAATTGTTAATTAATTTGTATTTGGTAATTAATTAAATTTTAATTGGTAATTAATTTTGATTAATTGCTAATTATGTTAATTTTACTAATTTATTTTCTGTAGCGGGTTGTGGGCTTATAGGGGAATTGGGTGGGAAGTAATTTAATTATAATTAATTAAATTATTAAATGTATTTAATTGTATTTAATTTGAATTAATTGTTTATTAATTTTTTATTGTTAAATAATTAATTGTTAATTTGTAATTAATTTGTATTAATTGGTAACTAATTGTAATAATTAATGTTAATTAGTAATTTTGATAGATTAATTATTATATTATATTAAATTGGTAATTACATTTAATTAATTTTTTATAGATATTAATTTATATATTTTTAAAATAATATATGAAGTATTTACTTTCCCTACTGTTGCACTCTCTGAGGTAGGAATATTAATTTTAACCCCTACGCTATCCAATGCTTTCCCTACTGTTGCACTCTTTGGAGTGGGAATAGTAATTTTTACCCCTACGCTATCCAACGCTTTCCCTACTGTTGCACTCTTTGGAGTGGGAATAGTAATTTTTACCCCTACGCTATCCAACTTTTTCCCTACTGTTGCACTCTTTGCAATGGGAATAGAAATGTTTACCCCTACGCTATCCAACCCTTTCCCTACTGTTGCACTCACTGGAGTGGGAATAGTAATTTTTACCCCTACGCTATCCAACGCTTTCCCTACTGTTGCACCCACTGGAGTGGGAATAGTAATTTTTACCTCTAAGCTATCCAACGCTTTCCCTACTGTTGCACTCACTGGAGTTGGAATAGTAATTTTTACCCCTACGCTATCCAACGCTTTCCCTACTGTTGCACCCACTGGAGTGGGAATAGTAATTTTTACCCCTACGCTATCCAACGCTTTCCCTACTGTTGCACTCTTTGTAGTGGGAATAGTAATTTTAACCCCTACGCTATCCAACGCTTTCCCTACTGTTGCACTATTTGGAGTGGGAATAGTAATTTTTACCCCTACGCTATCCAACGCTTTCCCTACTGTTGCACTCTTTGGAGTTGGAATAGTAATTTTTACCCCTACGCCATCCAACGCTTTCCCTACTGTTGCACCCACTGGAGTGGGAATAATCATTTTTACCCCTACGCTATCCAACGCTTTCCCTACTGTTGCACCCACTGGAGTGGGAATAGTAATTTTAACCCCTACGCTATCCAACGCTTTCTCTACTGTTGCACTCTTTGGAGTGGGAATAGTAATTTTTACCCCTACGCTATCCAACGCTTTCCCTACTGTTGCACCCACTGTAGTCGGAATAGTCATTTTTACCCCTACGCTATCCAACTCTTTCCCTACTGTTGTACTCACTGGAGTGAGAATATTAATTTTTATCCCTACGCTATCCAACGCTTTCCTTACTGTTGCATTCTCTGGAGTGGGAATAGTAATTTTTACACTTCTGCTATTGTACGGTAATAATATTGGATATTATTTAATTATATTATGTTACTATATATATATGTTTTATCAAATATGATAAAAAAATGTTTTATAACTTTAATTAATTATTTAATTATTATAAGTTAATTTATGTATTTTTAAGTATATTTTAGTAATTAATTTTTAATATTAATTTAATTTAACATTGTGTTTAATAAAGTCGATATTTTTATAAACTATATTTTTGTAAACTATATTTTTTACTTGATATTTTTGTACTTACCTGTTTGTAGATACAAACTCGATATTCTGTCTGTCGATATTTTGTCAACGATATTTTTGATAGTCGATATTATGTCCCTCGATATTATGTCAGTGATCCATTTGAGATGTCTCGATCGGGTCTTTTCTCCAGAAACAGTGCCCAGAAGTTTTTGGGCCTGTTGCGGGGGGGTAGTAAGCCATTATATAACTTAGTTTGTGTGCAGCAGTAAAGCATTTCTTTATTCCACTGGGAAAGCGTGGGTACCGGGCCACGCATCCAGGAAAGTGCCACGCACCTCTTGGCCACCAGAAAAGCCATGTCAACTAGTCATCTATGTTCTGTCTTAATGGTCTTTGAGTATCCCAGAATAGCTAGCAGGGGAGTTGGGAGTAGTGAAAGTTCCGTACTTCTATTTACTTCCTCATAGACTGTGCAACAAAAGGCGAAAACTCTAGGACAGGACCAGGACACGTGAAAAAAAATCAGCCAGCTGCACTCTGCATCTCTCACAACGTGGGCTCTCCCGAAGTCCGTATCGATAGAGCCGTTCTGGGGTATAATAAACCCTGTTTAAAAACTTAAAATGCAGCAGCTGGTGGCGACCGGTGCATGTCGGACCCTGTGGGATTGAAAGCAGGGAAGGAGGGAGCGAGTGGTGTCCTCCGACTCCAGCTCGTCCCAGGAACAAGCCCTACCATCCGAGAATAAGTCACCCATGTGATTTATGTCTAGAGTGGCCAGCGCTGCCAGCACACCTTTATCCTTACATGGGGCGAGCCACGAACACCAGGCCAGGGGGGCCTTCGGGGCGTACATGAGCGTGCAGGCCTGTGCATCCATCATGTGATGCCAGGCATGGGTAACCCCATTCAGGGAGTCCAGGAAACCCGTCCGGCGGTCACGAGGGCAAGACATCAGCATGGGGAGAGGAACTGGGGCAGCGACGATCGATTCTATACGTATGTGCGGAATATCTGCAGGGTCGTGTATCCAATGATACGCATGTGCGCTTTGCGCGGCTCGGTAATATAGCTCAAGGTCCATAACATTCAGACCGCCCTCCGCATAAGGACGGGTAAGGATTTTCCACGCAACTCTGGGTTGCTTGCCGGCCCATGCCAGTCGAATTATAAGCGAGTGTAGTTGTTGAAAAAACAGGAAAGATAGGACCATGGGTATGTTACTGAACAGGAACAGAAACCGAGGCAGCACAATCATTTTCATGAGGGAAATGCGGCCCATCAAGGACAAAGGGAGGCTAAGCCACTTGGTAATATCGTCTTCCAGCTTGGAGACAGCCACCCCGTAGTTCTCCCTGAGAACCATCTCCGAATCTGTGTGTAGCCAGATCCCCCGATACCGTACCGCATCTGTGGTCCACTGAATGGGGTATTCCGGTTCGAGTCTCTTAGTGACGGGAGTGAGCGGGAACATGAGTGATTTGTTCCAATTTACGTGGATCCCCGAAAGGGAGCTGAATAAGACCACTTCACATAGCATCGCCGGTAGGTTTACCTCCGGGTCGCAGACAAATAATAGTGTGTCGTCTGCATATGTGGACACAATCAAATTGTATGTGGGGAACCGTATACCCCGATGTCCATGATATTCGCGTAGTACACACACGAGAGGTTCAGCCACTAAAGCGTAGAGTATAGGGGAAAGGGGGCACCCCTGCCTTGTGCCACGACCGATATTGATGGGGTCCGTGGTAAGGGACCCAATACGAACAGGGGCCATAGGGGACGCGTAGAGCGTGTTCAGGAGATGGAGGAAGAGGCCCCCCACCCCCATGCGACTCAGGACTTGTCTCAGGAAAGGCCACTCGACAGAGTCAAAGGCCTTTTCCATGTCTAAAAAGACAGCAACAGCAGAGACATCTGGGCGTGTATGTTGGAATGCCGCAAACACAGTCCGCAAATTGTAAGTAAGGTTGCGACTGGGGACGAAGCCCGCCTGCTCCGGGGAACCAGAGAGGAGGTTAGCGATTATTTTTGCAAATATGTTTGCGTCAACATTTAATAACGATAGCAGGCGGTACGAAGAACAGTCTCCCGGGGGTTTCCCAGGTTTGAGGATCGCAATAAGTATCACTTCTCGTATCGTGGGAGGCACTTCACCTGACTCAGCCATGTTCTCAAAGAGCGTCAATAGTCGAGGGATCGATAGGTCGAATATGTCTTGTAGAATGACACCGTTAATCCGTCACTACCCGGAGCACTCCCGACTCTCATTGCCGACAGGGCCAGAATAATTTCCTCACGTTCAAAGGGTTGAACCAGGAATTTGCGATGCAAGTTAGACAGCCAGGGCAGTTCAATATGAGTCAAGTAGTCAAGAATATGTTCCTCCGGGATAGAGCCTCTAGAGGCATACAGAGATGTATAATACTCCCGAAAACAGTGTGCTATCTGCTCATTAGATAGGGGCTCGTCGGTCTGAGGAGATCTCATATCGGGAATCGCTGTACCACTCCGACGCTGTTTGGTCAGCTGTGCCAAAACCGACCCGGGGCGCTCTCCCTCCCCATAGGATCGCGTGGTGGCATACTTTCCCAGATGCTTGATCTCGGTGTCAGCCTCCTCATGGTACTCACAAAGCGTTTGGGTGAGTTCCTGAGTTAGGACTTCGCCATCGTCCCGTAGGTGTCGTGCCTCAATGTCCTTAAGCCTGTTCTCCAGAAGCGTCAGTCACCCCAGGATGGATTGAAGGACCCACGCATGTTTAGAGATGGCGACTCCCCGTATGAACACCTTAAAGGCCTCCCACACCGTCGAACGAATCGACAGAGCCAACATTGGTGTTAAAAAATTCCTCAATAGCAGTGGCTAGCTCTTCCTTGAAGGCGTTGTCCAACAGGGAGTAAGGAGGGAAGCGCCAGGCGAATGGTAGGATACGTTTCGCCGGCACGGTAAATGTGATAAGAACAGGGGAGTGGTCCCAAAAGGTTTGCGGAAGGATTGTACACGCCCGGACCAGGGAAAGAAGATGGGAAGTGGACAACCAATAATCGATCCAAGTATGAATGTCGTGCGGTGCTGAGTAGTGTGTGTATCCCCCCTGAGTAGGGTGTCGAGATCTCCATATATCTTGCAACCCCAGTCGATCCATTTCCACGTCTACCACTCTGGCAGAGGCCGAGGGGTGGCGATTGGGACCGTCTGATCTATCCAGTCAGGGCTGTCTTGTCATGTTAAAGTCACCCCCCCATAGGATGTGTCCTCCACAGTGTTCTCTGACCCTAGCAGTTTGATCAGTGTAAAAAGTGGGGTGGTCGTAGTTAGGTCCATAAGTGTTCACTATATGGAACTCCATACCCTTTCCAGTGCATTTCGTGATCGTGTACCGTCCCTTACTGTCCGTTGCTATTGGGGTAAATTTCAGTGATGCCTTTGGGTTCACCCACGTTAAAACTCCCCTGGCGTGTGAAGTGAATCCCGCCGCATGTACATTTTTCAAGAAACCTCTTCAAAGCAGCGTCGGGCTGTCCGGACGCAGGTGGGTCTCTTGTAGAAGCGTTACATCAATTCCATGTCTCAGGAGATAGTGTAGGACTCGCCTAACTTTGCGGTGGTCATTAAGACCCCTAATATTCCACGTCAGTAATGTAATAGTATCTAAAGTGTTGCTCGGCTGTGCCATCCCGGGAATAGCAGTAGAATGAGAAGGCAGCGTGGTGTAGCCCGTTCATATGTCAGCCGTTCATGTCAATCAGTGTCTGTGCAAAAAGATCTATAAAACACACATAGAACCTGTAAACTTTCCCCCTCAATGCCAACAACTTCAGAGAGCAACCGAACCCCCTCCACACGAAAACCCACCCATGCCTGCCCTACCCCAACTAGGCAGCGATCTTCCTCCCAACCCACCAGTTCCCTCTTGCCGTCCCACCGCATGACTCAAGAACCCTCTCGCCCCTCCCAGGAAAAGTTTGAAAAACAAAAGGAAACCCTGCTCAGGGGAGTGTAATTCACACGGGGCGTAGGTAGCCGGCAGTACAGAAAACAGAGACTACTCGTCCAAATGTATAATGCTGCCGTGCGGTACCCCCCGTCCCCTAAAAAAAAAAGTAGTAAGCGTGTGTTCTCAGCTATCACCCAGTCACTCTCATGATACAACAGCGACTTGTGCCCTCCCAAGTAACCTCCAAGCCAGTTATCACAGCCATAGATCTGGGTTCCTCACATTAGAGCGCATGTGGGCACCCAAGCGCTTGTCAATGTAACAGATATCCCCCTCACACCCTATCTGACAGGAAAGTTGGAAGAGCACAGGAGACAATGCATGACCAGAGGCAGTCCCTGAAAAGACTTTCCCCACAGCAGACTCTAATAGCTCCTCCCCTCTAGCTCTCAATAACAGAAGTTTGTCGTGGACCACTCAGCGAACGATTCTGCAGTTCAGTCCTGTTCATCCAAGGAGCCTTCCGTAGCATCCGCGTGTTGTTCGTAATCTGAGGGTTGCTTCTTTTCTCTGCGCCATTGATTAAGGGCCTTCGGGAGAGCCCTGGGGTCGGTAAAGATCATGGACTTCCCCTGCCTTTTGACCCGCAGCTTCGCAGGGTATAGCATTGCATAGTCCGTGCCCATTTCTCAAAGCTGACGTTTCATTGGCACAAACTGTCCCCGCACCTCCTGCACCTTTGCAGTGAAATCAGGAAAAAGGGAGATTGTCGAGCCCTCATAGGTCAGTGGTTGCTTCTCCCTGGCAATCTTCAGTGCCGCATCACGGTCTGTATAATTTAGCAGTCTAGCAATTATTGGGCGCGGGGTGCCCCTGGTTTTGGTCTTGGGCCCAGGGACCGATGCGCTCTCTCAACGACAAACATCCCTGAGAAGGCTGCGTCTCCCAATAGTGATTTTAGGAGATTTTCCACGAATATCTCCATAGTCCCTGTCTGTGTGGATTCCGGCAAACCCGTAATGCGGAGATTGCATCTCCGGGAACGGGCCTCTAAGTCCTCAGTTTTATCCTGCAGGAGTTGGAGTACTCTGCCCAGTTGTTTGTGTTCTGTATCAAGAGACGTCTGTGCTTCCTCCACCTCAACGATGCTGCGCTCGGACATGTCGATCCATTCAGCATGTTTATCTAGCCTTTCCGCCATCCGGTCCATGCGGTAGGTGAGTGCGTCCATCTTTGATCCCAGTGAGGCAATCCTGCCCTGTAGGCCCTTCTTCATGGCTAAGAGGATATCTTGCTGTGACGAGCCTCCTGTTGTTTCTGCCTCAGCGCGGTCATCGTCCGGTGGGGGATCACTGGATTTGGAACTCTTGTTGCTGAAGGACAGTTTGGGTTGATTCCTGTCCGTGTGCCCCATCACGGCACTAGCAAGTGCACCGCCGCTGACAAACTAGAGTCAATTACGTAGGGCCCGAGGGTCGCCAGCACCAGGGTCGCAACTCTCACCTCACCGACTGAATGTGCAGCAGGCGCATGGACCTCAGGCCGCAGGGCAGCTCCGGCAAGGCACAATTCTGTAGCAGGTATTAGGCGGATATCTCACTTGAACAGAAGAGGGACAGTGCGTCAAGTCCACCAACAACCCCTCTCAGGCGACTATCACAGCTGTCGGAACCTCGCCCGGGTGGCTAGTAGCACTAATCCCCAAATGCACTCGGTAGGCGCCAAGTGGGGCAGCATTACTATTTACTGGGCTCGGGCTGTAGAACTCAATAGTACCATAGAAGATGGCAGGGGGTGCCCGTCGCAGTAGTAGGAGGGAGAGTCGCTCTATGAGGGCTGCCCCACTGCCAGTTCTGAGCTCGTGCACAATGTCAATGAGCTCCTGTCGTACCTCCCATGTCACGCCACCTTACCGCCAGTATTTCGTGATGCACCCCTTGGTGTCTCATTGGTGTCATACAGTGGAGATCCAGACGTGGCACAGTTCTTAGGGGCCCAGCTGCGCCTCTCGGCCCGTCACCAGTACACCACGACACTATCCAGTTGCCTCTGCGTCGCAGCTGGGTCCATAGCGCCGGTCCCCTCGCTCGGCAGTCTCCGCAGCATCTCCCCAGCCTGTCCACAGCAGCAACAGTGCATCTGCTAGATGTAGTGCCTCCTAATGCCCCCGTTGGCAGTCTCTCCATCACTAATCCACAGGGAGGGGCAGGGGGCTGCAGCGAAGTGCAGGCGGGTCACAGATCCCTAAAGGCAGCACCGGGCGTCGGGTCCGTCCACAACAGGCCACCACCGACGGGGTAACCAGTGCACTCTACTGCCCCCAGATCTCGTGGCGAGCCCTCTCCGCAAAGGCTCAGCTCACAGGGCCGCGGCCGAGCAGCGAGCGGCCGCCGGGCACCAGAGTTCCACAGGGCCGCCAGGCGCTCACGCAGCGCGCCTCCGCCACCGGGCAGGCTATCTCGCCCGCAGGCTCCGCTCCTCCGGCAACGCGCCCTTCGCCACAGCAACCAGGAGGATACCAGGGCCCGGCAGGAGGCAGCAGTCGGGTAGAAAGACCCCCGCAGGTGCCGTCTGACACCAGGGTCGCCGCCAGCAGGTCGCAGCCGCCCAGGGGCACAGATCTTCTCTCGGCGCAAACCGCCACAGCTGGCTCCGCCTCACTCCGATCTTAGGCGCACTTAGGCCCGGCAGCTCATCACAGCCCAACCAGCAGGGATCAGCAGCCGGAATCTCGCCAGGCACCGACCGCAGCAGTCGAGGGACGCAGATCAGGCAGGTAAGACATTCTAGAGGTCAGCTACACGCAGGATATTTTTCAGGATAGTGTCGGAGACGGGGGAGCTCTCAGCTCAAGCAGCCATCTTGGTTGCGAGCTAGCTCTGCCCCGGCAAGCAACAGACTTGAGGCATATTAAAGGCCATATACATAAACTGTACAGACAAAACGATGGTTAAAGCTGGCCAAAGGAAAAAAAACGCAGTGTAGCAAAGAATACAAAACACGAGATGCGCCCGCCATTTTGAGCCATGTATAAAGCTTCAGTGTGCACCGGCCACTGAACAGAGAAAAGTGCAGAAAAGACACGCTACAAAACACTCAAACAGAGCGACTCACAAGACTATAGGAGCATTGCCCTCATAATGTGGAAGAACTGAAAACCAAATTCATGACTGGACGATTAGGATGAAGTAAAGTCCAAAATACAGAGCGCCACACCAGGAATAGCACAATACAAATCCACACATCGCACTAAAGACACGCCTCATGTGCACCCGATTTTTAAAACTGAGGAGCGGTAGGCAAGGGCACACAGAGACACACAGGTTGAATTAACTTCAGCTGTACATCGTAGGTGAGGCCCCATCAATAGGCTGATCAGATCGTACACGCTGTACACCTCTCCTAGTACAACACCAAGGATAAACAAAAATGGGAAAACAGATGGAAAACAGGCCATGCTGCCATTCAAGGTGCAAAAAAGGCAAAGAGGACAAGCACGAGACCCTGAAGCGGAAGCAGGAGACCAGATGGCACATAACTCAGAGGACATGGATTTAAAAGCACTGATAATAACAATGAAAAGTAGCCTCTCATCAATTGAAGCCAAGATGGATGGAATGTGCGCCAGGATGGATTTCATTACACCGAAACTTGAAAACAAGATGGGAGCCTGGGGGAAGCAGAAAACAGGATATCGACTCTGGAAGATGATCAGGCGCAACACACTGAACAAATGGACAAACTACTCAAAGTGATTGCTGCAAAAAATGAGGACCTTGAAGCAGGATTTCGGCTGACCAACATAAGAATTCTTGGAATTCCACAATCTGCCAACACAGGAAGAATGGAAGATTACATAGAGAAATTACTCATCACATGTTTCGACAGGGACAGCTTCTCCAGCTTGATGATTGTTGAGAGGGCACATAGAACACAAGCACCAAAACCTCAGTCTGCTGCTCTGCCAAGACCTTTAGTGGCGAAGATACTAAACAACAGGGATCGCGACACAGCGCTACGAAGGGCCAGGGAGCTGAAGGCAGTGGTGTTCAATAACAACACAATATCGCTATACCCTGCCTTCAAGCTAGCTGTTCAGGAGGCATGCAAGAAATTCCTGACAGTAAAAAAGAAATTGAAACAGGTGGGGATAGAATATGCCATGATGTATCCCACTAGACTGAGGCTAACCCATAATGGCAAGAACTACTTTTGCAATACTCCGCATCAAGTGGCAGAATTCCTTGGAGCAAATACACACCAAGCCAAACATACAGAACATTCGCCCACAGCCAACAGCGTATTGTCGCCCCAGCACGAGGAGAAACAATAAATTCATAAGATTTAAAAGTGCCTTACAAAGGAGCAGATTCAGAAATCAGAGAAGGATGATGCAGCGAAGATCGTCACACGGTCTCCTCCAGAGGATGCCGGAAATTAACCTTCAAAAGATGTTTACTAAGAGCAATTGCACAACGTAGGAAGACTACAAACGGATAGAAATGGACACAGAGACTACCAGACACTGAAATTAAATAACCCAGGCACCCGCCTGTGCAGCGAAAGCTGGACGGGGGCTCAGCCTCACACCCTGGAAAACACACCCCCAAAGGAAATTCCCCCAGTTTTCCCACTATGTGGAGAAAGACAAATATTTGTTCTTGTTACTCTCCTAAAGAGGGCCTGTTGAATGTGTTGTTAGTAAGCCACATAGTTAGTTGCAAAATGCGCAATCTATCCACTTAAAGGCCAATATCTCATATTGTCAAAAGCATCACCTAATCAGAGAATATATTGAATATAACGAATGGGAGATATGCCGAAAGTATGAGAAAGAGACAATGCTAATGACACTGGCTTACAAGTTTGTTAAGGGGAGGGAGGGCACACTGCACGGCAAGTTGGGATGGCCGTTGTGGGAGGGGGGTAGGGGAAAGATTTTAGACAATAAATGTGAAGCAGAGAAAAGGGACATGGAATTTGCAAAAAATTTAGACCAAACAAATACAAACAAAAAGACTGAATGTACATACTAACAAGGAATATTGACGTGCAATAGTGCCCACAACGATCAGGCTATGGGAATGGGATTGTAGACATGGAATGTGAGAGGGCTAGGGGACCACCATAAGAGAAGACATTTATTGGCATATATGGATGGACATCAGGTGAAATTCGCTATGATTCAGGAAACACATACAAATCCGTCAAACGCGGTTAAATTTTTCTGCTAGATGGGCCTCTCATAGATATTTCTCCTCGTATTCAACATACTCGAGAGGTACTGCTATACTTATTTAAAAAAACACGCCATATGTAGCAGAAGGATCACTATGTGATCCCTAGGGCCGTTATTGTATTGTATGGGGCAGACTGAAAATCAGCTCCTGGACGTTTGGCGGAATCGTCACCCTAATCTGAGGGAAGGAACGTTTCATTCAGCAGGACAAGGTTGCTGGTCTAGATTAGACATTTGGTTAACTTCCAAAGAATTAGTAACGTATGTCACTTCTGCGCGCCATATGGCTCGCACATATTCAGACCATGACCCAGTTTACATACAACTGTCCCCCCAAAGGCTGGATATAGATATATAGATATATAGAATGCCGTTTACCTGCCACAACATTACTAGACTCAGCTTTCAAAGTGGAGCTGGGACAGGAGCTAGAAGAATTTTTAAATAATAATATAGGCTCTGTTCCTCTATTAACCACTGTCTGGGAAGCATTAAAAGTTACAGTCAGAGGCATATGCATATCTAAAGCAGGAGGCAGATTGAGAGATATCATAAAAACTAAATCTGAACTGGAAGCTAAACTAAAACACCAAGAGAGACATCTGCAGTAGAATAAAGCAAACAACACCATGGCAAAGATCAGGGAAGGGCTCACAGAATATCAGGAAACAGCAGAATAGGAGTGCCTATTCCGTGGAAAATACCATTAAGCTAGAAAATATGGAGAAGGGGAAAGACCTGGGAAGGCTTTAGCACAGCTCACACCCCCCCCCCCCAAATCCACAAATTATGTCTTGGGACACGTTGGGAATTGCAAGCTTCTTCACTGTACACTATAAAGCCCTATACTCCTCACGCAGCTCCAAACAGGCAGACACAAGGGAATACCTTGAGAAGATAAAACTAGCATGGCTATGTAACGGCCATAGAGAATTCTTGGCAGCTCAGTTGGAAGAAGAGGAAATTAGAGTAGCAATAATGCAAATGGGCAATGGAAAAGTTCCAGGGCCTGTTGGGCTGACAATTGAATTTTACAAAACGTATATAGATATATTGGCCCCATTCCTAAAAAAATGTATGAAAATGCAGTGCAAACAGGTATTTTACCACAATCAATGTGAGAAGCCCTTATAGTTTTGCTTTTAAAACCAGGCAAAGCACATAATAATACAAACTCGTACAGGCCACTATCCCTTATAAAATGTGATGTCAAAATTCTGGCCAAAGAGCTAGCTAATTGATTAAGTTTATTAATGGACAAACTAATTCGGCCCGACCAGGCTGGATTTGTGCCAAGGAGAGCCACCTCTCACAATTTATGTACCCTGTTCGCCGTCATGCAAGACATAGATCAGGAAGAAAAAGCAGTGGCGTTTTTCTTAGATGCTACAAAAGCATTTGATTCTCTTGAATGGGAATATTTATTCTCAGTTCTGATACAAATGGGGTTCCCACCAGGATCTCTGCCAGGGGTAAAATTGCGATACCCTAAGCCAAGAGCATTGTTGCTTGTAAATTGAATGCGCACTCCTAAACTAGAAATATCCAGAGGCACAAGACAAGGGTGCCCACTGTCACCCCTGTAATTTGCCATAGCAATGGAGCTGTTGGCAGCCATTCTCCGGCAACATCTCAAAGAACATGCGCTAGATTATCCCACCAGGCCGGTACTGGTTTTGCTATCTGCGAGAATCAGAAATAGGATTAAATGGCATTATTCGCAAAATCATCATATTTGGGGCATATTCAGGTATAACAATAAACTGGGAAAAATCGCAGATCTTCCCACTCAACCAAAACCCTCCAAAGACCCTACTGAAGTTCCCTATACAATGGTGTGACACAGAACTACGATATCTGGGAATAAACATTACTAAAGACAGGGAAGAAATAATGAAAGCAAATTACGGCAGAGTTCTCAACTCGGTGGAAGAGGCTATCTATAGATGGATTGCAATGCTGCTATTATTGGCCGGGCGCATTGCGCTAATGAAGATGGTAATATTGCCCAAATTCCTATATTTATTTATAAATATACCCTATGCACCAAGCCGGCCCTTTTTTGTCAGACTTAAAAGCCAACTAATCAGACTAGACGAGGTAAACAATCCATACTAATATTATAAAGAGAGAGCCCAAACCTTTGAGGCGGGTAATCTCAGGAACCACAGCACCAATCACAACACCCAATACAGCGTTGGAAAGGGCAGTTGCAGCAGAAGGACATAGGCTATGCAGACGCCCACCATATACATTTAAAAGGTAAAAGAACCGTGCCAGCTAAGTAGTCCCTTATGGGCGTGTCTGCGTTGTGCTGTGGGCGTGTGCTGGGGGCGTGAAAAGCGCTGGGGGCGCGTGGTACGTTCCACCCTTCATGCCATGTCTCATATCGTCTGCTAATCCCACCCTGCTCCCTTTAAATACCCCTGCACCCCATAATCAGAACCCACACTTACTCCTTAAAATACCCCAACACCCTTAAACACTAACCCATCTTAACCCTATAAATATACCCTGTACCTCAAAACCCAAACCTATCCCTAAACCCTAAAAATACCCCGTACCCCAAAAACCGGACCTAGCCCTGAACCCTATAAATACCCCTGTACCTCAAAACCTAAACCTACCCAAGAAACCCTAAAAATACCCCTGTACCCCAAACCCAAACCTAGCCCTGAACCCTAAAAATACCACTGTACCCCAAAACCCAAACCTACCCCTGAACCCTAAAATACCCCTGTACCCCAAAACCCAAACCTAGCCCTGAACTCCAAAAATACCCCTGTACCCCAAAACCCAAACCTAGCCCTGAACCCTAAAAATACCCATGTACCCCAAAACCCAAACCTAGCCCTGAACCCTTAAAATACCCCTGTACCCCAAAACCCAAACCTACCCCTGAACCCTAAAAATAACCCTATACCCCAAAACCCAAAGCTAGCCCTGAACCCTAAAAGTACCCCTGTACCCCAAAACCCATACCTATCCCTAAACCCTAAAACTACCCCTGTACCCCATAACCCAAAACTATATCCAAACACCCCAAAACATATACCTCAGTACCCCAAAACATATACCCCTATACCCATAATTACCTTATCCAAACATTAAAAATAAACATGCTTTTACCATTCATGCATTTACAGCGAATTTTGTTGTAAATGTATGCATGGTAAAAGCATATCAAATGTAATGCCATGCGTTATAATGGCATTGCGGAGTCATGGTACTTTCGTAATGAAAGTATGCGGAGTGATGGTATGCGGAAAGAAAGTTGCGGAATAATGGGTATTTTCCCTCCCCGGTAAGTACATTGGCGGCACGGTGGCCCACATCTCCAGCAACATACTCATATTTTTTCACCACCCATTTGAAAAATGCACAGGTCTCTCTCATTGATGGCCAGTACCGACATACACTTTTAGACACACCTCCCGCCACAAGTTCTAGAATTGCGAACTTTAGAGCTGGGGAGCTACGTTCGAATCTCGGCATCCGCTCAACATCCTGTGATTCCAGGCAAATCGCTTTGTCTCCCCGTGCCTACCACAAATGAATGTGTTCTTCTGTAATGTAAATTGTGCTCATGCCATGTTGTCGAGTTCGCGCTAAATAATATTGCAAGGAAAAATAAAGTAGGGAAACTCGAGTTCACACACTACTGAATGCGCACTCATAAGTGCATCAGCAGTGCACTGTGAATCGGAGCGTTTCACAGGCCTGTCACAGATGAGAAATGCTATCTAAACGAAATCCTACAAAACAATATACTACTGGCCGGCAGCAATTCATATCCGGACAACGTCGGGACAGGCTGCTAGTCTTGTATAAAATGGAGCACCCTTGTGCTGCCTTTTGCACAAGGGGGCTTTGAAGCGCCAGATCCTGAAAATATATTACCTCAGCACACAAGCTCAATATGCTGCATACTGGTTTAAGTCATCGCTGTTTATGACGCACCTAGCAGTAGAGCAAGGATATATGGCACTCACCCCCATGACAGGGTTTTTAGGTACAGAGGGACAAGCAGCAAGCGGTAGATCAGTAGCATGCACAAACCGAGCATGGAAAAAGATTGCGCAAAAAGCAAAAACCCCAATGATATACTCACCATTACTTCCAGTAGCACACCAGCAGTTACGCAAGAAGGGATATGCAAGGGCATGCTTTTAAAGTATAGCATAAACAGATGGGGAAACATGTGTGACAAAGGAGAATTTAGATGAGAAAATATATTTTTTGGGGAGAGAGAACCCACAGTCATGGATCACTTTCTGTATACAAGGCTTAGGCAAAATGTTAAAGCACCAACACCTAAATTTCCAGAAGAACCTCCCATTCTGTTAACTATGCATCTGTTGCTGAGTGGCGGGATATCACATGCAGTGTCAAGCATATATAAACTGAATAACGGGAAGGAAGGGGGAAACAGTCTGAAGGCAAGGGAGGGATGGGAGCAGGAACTGGGGCATCCGATAACAGTTGAAATATGGCTGTACTACTGTCTACAAACTGAGAGAATCACTGCAAGTAGTAGATTAAGAATCATACATTTAACTTTTTACACAGAATGTACTGTACAATGGCATAGATGCACAGACTCAAACTGAACTGAGAGAAAATGATGTTTGGGACAGATGTGGGAAGGAAAGTGCTGATTTCATGCATCTGGCGTGGTTGTGCCCGAGGATTGCCAAATACTGGGCGGAGGTGGGGAAGGTGCTGAACGAAATAGCAGAAATGCGCGTTGACCTAACTCCAGAGGTGGGACTGCTGGATACACAAATAAAATAGAAGGGCAGATCAAATGACTGGTTGCGCTGGGATCACTACTAGCAAAGCGTAGAGTAGCCTGTAGATGGGGAAGAGGCAGAGACCCTAAATTCAAGGACTGGCTTAAAGATATGACCTTCTGCCAAGAGCAAAATTGCACATATGTAGAGCTTCTCCCACTAAGCTCCAGGCCACAAAATATGTGGGAACCATTTCAAACTTACCTTAGGCATGTGAAGAGTACTGAAGAAGAACCATAGATGCCCAACAAATAACTAAAGAGTAGAAAATATAGAAGATATGATTGAGATGCAACATTAGATTAATTAGTATAAAATAATGTTCTGTATGACATGCCAATAAAATTAGCAAAGACAAAGAAAGTATGATTGTGAACCCAATTATATGTATGTACATAGTATACCCGAAACCGGAAAAAAAACTCTGTGACAGTAAGAAGATAAGTCAAGTAGATATAACTTGTGTTGTCTGTATTGTATAATGGAAAATGCAACTAAATAAAGTTTTGAAAAAAAAAGTCTGTACACCCGAAAACTTGTGCACCGAAAACCGCGTGAACCATTGTAGTGTAAGAACTACTATGGTGTGTAAAGACGCTTACTTAATGTAAATACAAATTCCACCAATCAATCATTGGCGATATTCTCAGAAGTGAAATAACACTACGTAATCTAAGAAAAACAACAAAAAATTTCACATCAATAGCCAGCACAAGGCAATACCCTGAATATATGGAAGCAGGCATCTGAAAAGTATGGTACCTTTGAATGATCGATATCCAGGAAAAAACTGCAATGGGCTACTAAACAAGTACTCCAGGTCCAGTGTTCGAGCTCGCAACACTAAAAGGACCCAAAAAAGAGCAATATGAATGCTGGTAACAGCATCAAACTGGCCAGAATATGACCTGAAATATACCAACAATGTTAACTACCAGTCTGCCAGAGTACGTGTGAACAGAAGGAAGACGCTGTATGCTGTGGAAACCTTGGTAAGTGCACTCCATATTTAAGACAACACAGAGAAATGGAAAAAGTACTGTGGCACGTGGGTCTAAACGTGGTCGCCATCTTAAAATATGTAACCAGTAATGATGAAATTCCCACCATCAATGAAGCGGCACTCAGGAAACACAGGAAAAAGAGAAAAGCGGCAGAAAAACAATGTGAGTACTGTAAGCAATATGAAGCTGACCGCAATTTCGCCCAAACCGTGTACAAAAATAGAAATAAAAACCTACTGTTCTGGCAGAATACACGCACACCTGTTGAAAGGCGCCATATGCTCTAAAAAACTTGATGAGTGGCGCCATATTTGAGACAGGCAAACAAGTATCTAGCCGCGCAACAACAAAAATCGGGACCACTGCTTAAAATGTGTTAAATGCAATGAGCAGCAGAGCCTGACAACGCGTCAAAGTAAACGTGAGCTCAATACCACACAGCGATAGGAAACTATAAACGAGCATGTGCTCATGTGAGCACATGGTGCTGAACGAGTATGGTGGACAAAACAGAGCACTCCTGTACATGTAAGTAGGCAAACTGTGTAGTAATATAAATTATCTACCAAGAGGAGAGAAAGCAAAAAGAAAAGGAAATAGGGAAAAAAAAGGAAAAAAAGAAAAGAAAACGCGCAGATGAAGAAAATAGTTCTCATAACAAATGTTGAAACTTGAAATTGTATCTCATGTTTGCCATTATGAGTCTGGACAATATGGAAACAGCTGCGAAATACGGGTTCCTAGTACTACATTGTTACATATAAACAAAGAAACAGACCAAAATCATATTACAAAGTAGAGAACATGAAATGCAATTACCTTTCTACAGTGAACGTCACAATTACAGGAAACAAATCATATACATTTTATCATTCAACCCATTGGGGGTCAATTTATTGAATTTCTTTATCCACCAAATCTCCCTCTGGGATAATAGTTTGGAATTGTCTTTGTCTACACTGGTCTGTAAATTCTTCAACATTAAAAACCTGAGTTGAGCTATGTTGTGTTTGTGTTCTAAATAATAATAATAATAATGATAATCTTTATTTGGCATATAAAAATATATGACATAAAAGATACAATGGGGGAGAAAATTACAAAAAACAATTTGATGGACAGAATGTAGATCAATGTCTTACATTCGCCCCAGTAGAAGGATCTGGGCCTAAATCCATCGTTTTTTGCACTCCACACCACCCTGGGTCAGATAATGGCTTTATGCAAATCAGCTCTGACCCTGTGCCCCATGGGAACAGTCCAGTCCGAACTACAACAGCCATATCTTTCCTTACCCCAATACACTCAGGGAGAAAATTACAAAAAACAATTTGATGGACAGAATGTAGATCAATGTCTTACATTCACCCCAGTACAAGGATCTGGGCCTAAATCCATCGTTTTTTGCACTCCACACCAAGCTGGACGTGGGTCCCAGGCACTCCACACCACTGGAGTCAAGCTAGCCGGGCTGATGAGAGGTGTTACCTCGAAACCGGTCCGGTCCTCGGATGCTTGATTCCGTTCTGGGAAGGACATGGCTTTTGTAGTTCGGACTGGACTGTTCCCATGGGGCACAGGGTCAGAGCTGATTTGCATATCGCCATTGTCTAACCCAGGGTGGTGTGGAGTGCAAAAAAACGATGGATTTGGGCCCAGATCTTTGGACTGGGGTAAAAGTGTGACATTGATCCACATTCGGTCCATCACCTGTTTTGTTTGCAAATTCGCCATAGGTGCGCTGGGGATGCTCAGACGTGGGTCCCAGGCACTCCACACCACTGGAGTCAAGCTAGCCGGGCTGATGAGAGGTGTTACCTCGAAACCGGTCCGGTCCTCGGATGCTTGATTCCGTTCTGGGAAGGACATGGCTTTTGTAGTTCGGACTGGACTGTTCCCATGGGGCACAGGGTCAGAGCTGATTTGCATATCGCCATTGTCTAACCCAGGGTGGTGTGGAGTGCAAAAAAACGATGGATTTGGGCCCAGATCTTTGGACTGGGGTGAATGTGTGACATTGATCCACATTCGGTCCATCACCTGTTTTGTTTATAAAAGATACAATATCATCAGCACATCAGTATAAAACAGTGATCATAAAAGAGAAAAACAGTCAAGGGGAAGAAAAGACAATACAAGCAGTGGACAGCAACTACTAAAAAAACATTAAAAGACTCTACAGGCTACAATAATTGGTACATAAGTCAGTTACATTTCATCAGCTTTTATGTTCCCCTAGTAGTTCTGAACTTTAAAGAAGATCTTAGGAAATTAAAGACACAGAATAACATGAAAGCATCAGGGGACAGTTTTAAAAACAGCAGAGCCACACAGGCCTGCTTAAATCTAAGTTTCCTTAAAAGCCCCTTGAGAAACACTCTTCTCGGGAATGAATAATACGGACACAGGAGAACAAAGTGAAGGGTATCCTGTGAAGACCTACAGTCGCAGACACAGAGCCCTTTTTGTTCGACATGTGCCGTATACCCGGCGGGTACAGCCAGTAAATGATGTAACAAATTCAGCCTAAACCGTTTAATTAAGAATCTGTTGTGTGCACTGGCTAAAAGGGTTAGGTATTGTTCTATAGTTTGTGTTGACATGACTAGTATATAATTTCTAACCATGGGTTTTTGCAATTCATTTTCCTCCTTTTGTGCTAGGGTATATTCGAAGAACAGGTCTTTAATAGGGGCTTTGTCCCGCGAGCACACCCTGTCTGGGTGGGAGAACAAATTATCTCTACGCATCATGGTCAGGGTGTCCTTTACATATTTCAGCCACAGGATTTTTAACGCGTGGTCCAAAGAGAGACAGTCCTGAGCTATTTGCCTATTAAAACCTGTTTCCTCATTGGATCATATGTTCACCCAACACAAGAGGGGTTTCACTGCCACCAGGTCAGAAATATATTTACCCCCGGCTCTTCATGGACAATAAACGCAGGGGTGCTCGGTGGGACTTTTCAACAGACGCCTAAAATAACTATTTTCTTTACTTTGTAGTTTATCTGTCCTCACAAATACCCAGACCTCACTTTCATATAAAATCTTGGAACTACAAAAGGAATTATACAATTTTAAGATTGTCCCAGGCAACCAGTTGCCTAATCTATGAGAAAAGCTTGCAATCGCTCCCGTGGACTTTGTGAAACCAAAACACTTGCCCTCTAATAACTGTTTAAAACTCAGTTTTGCATCCAACAAGATACCTAAATATGAGAAGGCCGGTACTTTCCCAAGAATATGTGTGCCAACTGTGTAGGTGTTTGACTTCCTACTCTTCCTCCCTACTTCCATTATGTAAGCGCCGAGACACCGGAAGGTATTTGTGCGCTTTAGAAATTTTATAAATAAATAAATAAGATTTTGTTAGGTTGGGTGACAGATCCATCTTTTCCATAAACCCTACGAACCTATCTAGTAAAATCTGCAGACCCTTTCGTGTGTGAGCAAGAAGGACTGCGTCATCCGCGTAAAGTAGGACTGCAACTGATCTAGCACCTACTTTTGGAGTGTCTGCTTTTAATGCGGTTAATGCTGAGTCAAGGCTGTTAATATAAATTGTGAATAAAAAAGGAGCTAAAATACAGCCCTGTCTGACCTCACACAGACACCTAAAATAATCTATGATCTTCCCCTCTTGCGTATGTCTTACTGCAGCAGAAGGGTTTAAATGTAATGCCATTAGTATGTTAATTAAGGCCGGACCTACCCCAAGCAATCCCTTAAGGTTCTAAAGTTTGCAGCTGCTGAATTTATTACCTTCACCAAGATTGGCGCCCATACCTCCGGGTTACAACGAAAAAGGTCAGGGGGAATCCCGTCTGGTCCCGGGGCTTTATTCCGCACAAGACAATCTATTTCCAATCTCAATTCATCTAAAGTAAAAGAGATAGCATCCCTACTCTGGGCGATACTCACTATCTGCAGGTCATCCTCTCTCTGAGGCTCATTATACAGCCCCTCAAAATGAGCCTGCCATTGTTCTGGTAAGATGTTATGAGCTAGGTTCGGGTTATTAGAATCTTTAAAACATGGGCTGTTGATAACCTTCCAGATGCGAGTGGAGTCCTTTAACTCCGCGGCCTCTTCTAAATCCTCCCATGCCCTCGATTGTAGTTGACGCTTCCGTGTCCCGACTACTTGTTTATACATTTTGCGGCAGGTCGCAATCTGGCCCCAATCGCTAGGTAATTGTTTAAGGACCCTCTTTAGAGGTCTGAGGGCCTGCGAGCATTGCCCATCAAACTATCCTGGCGCCTCCCTAAAACACGGATGTGCAGGTGCTTTTAATAGATTATCTACTGATTGCGCAATAGCTGTAAATGATTGAACTAACACACAACCCTGTATTTCTGGGTCTAAACAATTCTGAATCTCCTGCTTACCTCTATTAAAAAGGGAGTTATTAAATGAAGCTGTACCGACCTGCATCCAACGCAGCCGCCTGCCTTGGTCAGTTGCAGAAATCAGCCCCCTGTCAATCTATGCAAAACCAGGCGATATCGAGGGGCAAACAAGTGACATGGTTACCAGATTGTGAACACTGAATGCACTGTGACAGATATTAAAACAGGTAATAAACCTCTTCACTATTTGAGAAACAAAAATAAAATCAATAAATAACGCACAGCCTCTTACCTTATAAGTGGGGGGCACAATTATGTCAGGGTAATGGACAATCATATCCATTGTGTGGGTTAAACCAAAATTGTATAAGAGCACACTCAACTCCCGCCCTGCTTGTGTGTGTTCCATGTGTGGCCAACCAGTCACAATCGGTCACCCTCAAATTATGACACAGGTGGCAATTAAAATCTTCAGCCAATATTAGATGTGACTAAACTCGGCCTTCAGATTGTATTTTCTGTAATCAGCTACTTAATTCGCCCAGGGATTTTAGTCCCTGTGAGTTTGATTGTGCGTTATAAAAATTAATAAATGCCAGACGATAAGCATTGCTTACCAATGTTAAGCCCTGTACTATACCCGATTCCCATGGCATGGGGTTACACCTCCCCTGAATCCTTAAATCTACAAACATAATAAGCCCCCCTGGCTCTCCCTGCACTAGACCTTAGTGCTGGGCAGAAGAAAGTTTTGTAACCTTCTAAAAAGAAGGTATTTACTGGCTCCAATGTTACCTGCATGCAGATTATATGGAAATGTCTAATGTAATGGAGCCACTGCTCATCCCGGAATTTACTCACCAAACCTGCCACATTCCACGAAATAAATTTTAAGTCACCCTTGATTCGCCTCACCTGGTGGCCAAAAGGGTTAGTAGTAGCCCCAACCACAATGGGTGACCTCCTTTCACTTTGAACCCTGCGCTCCTGATGGACTTCACAAGTTGCCCCAGCAGTGACCTCTGCCCTCCCACTTGGTTCCTCTATGTATTCCACAATTTTTTCAACCAATTTTGCTATGCTTGCTCCCTCAGAGCATCAATCTATATCATTCAAATCCCTCAGAGGAGCGAATGCATTTCTTAAGTTCAGGGGGACCCAACCATACTCAGGCCATCTACCTGCGGAGCTGCCCATTGAGGGGATATAATATTAGAAGGGGGTGTATAAAAAAAAACCAGGGGTACTGGTTTCATCCTGGAACCTGCCATAAGTGATTGCGGAGATGCAAACTAGATCTTCTGGGTCAGTGCCGGGTATCGGAGCATGACAATCACGCTGTCCCCAGGGAATATTTTCTTAGACCTACCAATCCATGCCACCCTTCTTGCCATCAGGATGTGCCTATGTTCCGAAGTATTAACCGAGGTTACCTTACTTATCAACTGAACACTAGACTGTGTACTGTCTAGTCCTGGTACCCCCACTAGGACCACCGTGTAAGGACAGCTTGCTGGGGTGAGATCCATAACTGGCATGTTTTGGGTGTTATGGGCAAGCTGGTCAACATCACTGGCCAGGCGAGCATGATGTTAAGGTTCCCCATGGGAGCCTTTTCCAGTCGGCCCCCTGTTAGGGCAAGTCATCTGGCGAGACGTAGTCAGCCCCAAAACCTGCCCCCGCGGTTCCCCCCATCCTATTGTACCCCTAATCAATGAAGGATTCTGTAGCTCAACGCATGTCTGTACCAGTGGGATAACATTAGAAATTAGATGGTGTTGGACATTACACTTGGGGGCAGCAGTCTGTATGGATTGGCCAGCCAGAGGCAATGATTTTCCAATATTCAGGAGCAAAACCTTTATATCAGAGAAAGTTTTTGACAGCTCACTTAGAAAATCTTTAAGAAGACAAGAAACCAATGCCCCAATTTTTTCCTTAAGGGAACCCCACAGTTCTTCAGCATCCTTCGCATCCTTAGCACGTTCCTTGGCACCCCTAGAGTCTGGGCCTTTAGTGTCTTCTCCCAATTTCTCCCTAATTTCTTCTGTACTTTCCGCTGTCTCTTTGGGGCTGGTGGGCCACTTTGGTCCGCACAGCGAGTGGTAAGCGGTATGGCCCTACTCCGTGTAGTCTGGCCGGCTGCAACGCTTTTTATACTGGTGCTGATACTCTGGTTTGGGCTCACCTATCCTTCTACATCCGCCCCTGCCCCGGCTTAAAGTGGCTCCTACTCCATTCCCCTCCACGTTTTCACTACTACTGACATATTCCCATCCAATGTCAAACCTATTAGTCCAGCCCTTCCCTGTTTGAGCCTCCTCTCAGCTTTGTCAATTTCTTTAGAGATTGCCCTCACTACCTTTATTAGGAAATAGTCAATAGTGCCCTAGGTTGAATCAGGTGATGAGCCTGTGGGGGCATTCTTCCTTTTCCCCATACTGTGCTTAGATCAACAGGCTTGCCCGGGCAAGCCCAATCACAGGCCACAGGCAGGGGGCAGTTATAAGATCTGACCACCACAATGCAACACTCCCAGCACTCCCCCGATCATGCTCCTGCAACGGGTTATAAAACAGGCGTCACTTACATAGGGAGCCGTGTAGAGCCACAATTGGCTAAGGATATCCAGCAGCAGATGTTAGAGGTGCTGCCCGGCCACCTCCGGTCAGTGACAGGCAAGAACGGGCCCGCCCTTGGCCCAGGCGCGGCCCGCGCCACTGAGGTCGAGGCAGCGCTTTATAGAGTGATGGTCACGCTTCCCCCCTCGGCAGCTGTGATGAATTTACAGCAATGCACCCTGGGATTCCGAATCCCACCAGGGTGTGGATTAGGGGCAAGGGGCCAGACACCAGCAGGTCAAAATGGCGAGGATGCAGGTGTTTTGATCCTTACCTCGGGGCAGAATTAAGTCCAGCAACAGCTGCAAAGTAGAAGCTCATCCCGCGCCGTGGGGGTCGAGGCAGCGCTTTATAGCGCGATGGTCATGCCTTCCCCCTTGGCAGCTGTGATGAATTTACAGCGATGCACCCTGGGACTCCGAGTCCCACCAGGGTGTGGATTAAGGGCATGGGGTCAGACACCAGAGGGTCAAAAAGGTGAGGATGCAGGCGTTTTGATCCTCACCTCCACGCAGGATTAAGTCCAGCAACAGCCCGCAAAGTAGAAGCTCTTCCCGTGACACAGGGGTCAAGGCAGCGCTTTATAGTGCAATGGTCTCGCCTCCCCCCTCGGCAGTTGTGATGAATTTACAGCGATGCACCCTGGGACTCCGAGTCCCACCAAGGTGTGGATTAGGGGCAAGGGGCCAGGCACCAGCAGGTCAAAAAGGAGAGGATGCAGGCGTTTTGATCCTCACCTCGGCGCAGAATTAAGTCCAGCAACAGCCCGCAAAGTAGAAGCTCATCCCGCGCCGTGGGGGTTGAGGCAGCGCTTTATAGCGCGATGGTCACACCTCCCCCTTTGGCAGCTGTGATGAATTTACAGCGATGCACCCTGGGACTCCGAGTCCCACCAGGGTGTGGATTAGGGGCAAGGGGCCAGGCACCAGAGGGTCAAAAAGGTGAGGATGCAGGCGTTTTGATCCTCACCTTCATGCAGGATTAAGTCCAGCAACAGCCCGCAAAGTAGAAGCTCTTCCCGTGACACAGGGGTCAAGGCAGCGCTTTATAGTGCAATGGTCTCGCCTCCCCCCTCGGCAGTTGTGATGAATTTACAGCGATGCACCCTGGGACTCCGAGTCCCACCAGGGTGTGGATTAGGGGCAAGGGGCCAGGCACCAGCAGGTCAAAAAGGAGAGGATGCAGGCGTTTTGATCCTCACCTCGGCGCAGAATTAAGTCCAGCAACAGCCCGCAAAGTAGAAGCTCATCCCGCGCCGTGGGGGTTGAGGCAGCGCTTTATAGCGCGATGGTCACACCTCCCCCTTTGGCAGCTGTGATGAATTTACAGCGATGCACCCTGGGACTCCGAGTCCCACCAGGGTGTGGATTAAGGGCATGGGGCCAGACACCAGCAGGTCAAAAAAGTGAGGATGCAGTCGTTTTGATCCTCACCTCTGGGCAGAATTAATTCCAGCAACAGCCCGTAAAGTAGAAGCTTGTGTTCTAAACAGTGTGTAGCTAGATTAGATTTAGTATTCTGATTGCAGGTCATGCTCTTGTGCTCTGTTATTCTAATCTTAATCTTCAATTCTGCCTTGCCTATGTACATTAAGCCACAATGGCAATTTATGTAGTCATTGGAATCGCCTGAATATATTAGTTTTGATTGGTTTCCCTGTCCATGGGTGGGTGATGGTATTTGATGTTGTTGAACACTTACAAGTTTCTGTTTTTAATTGTTCAATTGATATTAACAACCAGATTGAAATTTCAATTAAATAAACAACAGAATGTTAACTGAGAACTCTATATTTTGTAACAGTGTACAATTTATGATTAGGTGTTGAATTTGAATTGAAGCTGTGTGACCAGGTATCAAGTGAAGCATCACTTGTTTGGGTTTCATCACACATGCTCGTTTATAGTTTCCTATCGCTGAGTGGTATTGAAATCATGTTTACTTTGAGGCGTTGTCAGAATCTGCTGCTTTGCTGCTCGTTCCAGTCAACACATTTTAAGCAGTGGTGGAACTTCCACCATCATTGGTTACACGTTCATAGTTGGCGTCCGTGATCGAGTCCTGATTTTTGTTTTTGCACATCTATATACTTTTTCACCTGTCTCAAATATGGCGCCTCTTATCAAGGTTTTTAGAGAATATGACGCCTTTCAACAGTTTGCGTATATTCTGGCAGACCGGTAGGTTTTTATTTTTATTTATTTATATTTTTTACACAGGTTAGGCGGAATTTCCGTCAGCTTCATATTGCCTACAGTAGTGTTGGAGGGTGCTACTCCAACAGTACTTTGATGTTCTCTCTCTCTCTCTCTCTCTCTCTCTCTCTTCCTTGGATTGCCATGATTTTTAATTTACTAGGTTGCATGTTTTTGTTCATAATCTGCTTCGTGTCTTGGACACCTGTAGTTGCTGCACAGCATGGTGTTATTGATGATTAATGACGTGTTTTTGACATTTATCGTTTAAATTGTTTCTTGAATATAAGGTGCCACTCCTGACTCAATCCCTGTGTTTCACACATGTGTCTTGTTATTTCAGATAGCACATCAGTGTGCTAAATTATGTGGTAAATACCACCCTCCAACAGCTGGCACCCACGGAAGCGACGTGCATAAGAATTTCCAGACTGCAAGGAGAGGGAAAGTTCCCTTGTGGCTGTAGCTGGAGGTTGCCCCTCGCTGGCACTTCCTGACTGAACCACCGGACATACACGAGTAAGTCAAAGAGTTTTTTGCTTTTTCTCCTAGCCTTGCTTTGGTGTAGTGTCTGGCTGTGGTTAGTTGAGGGCCTGCAGGTGTAGCGCAGCCTAAGCCACCGTTCCTTGCTGACTGGTGTCTTGCCATGAAAACAAACCTCTATTTTAAAATTAAGCACGTGAGCAGGCACTGAGCCAGGATTTATTGTATAAAGTCGATTTTTGAGGTTGTGGTTTTCTGGGTTTCCTGTGCACGTTTATATTTCATATTTGCTTTTATATCGCCTGAGGAGTGCGATATTAAAGCTCTCAGTTCTTGCATGGTTTCAGGGTGAGAGTCCCTGACGTTTTAAACTGTCCTTATATTGTGACAGGTAGACGAGAGTGCGTCTGGCAGCTCTCAGCTTTTGCATGGTTTCAGGGTGAGAGTCTCTAAAGTTTTCAACTGTCCTTATATTGTGACAGGGAGAGGAGAGTGTGTCTGGCAGCTCTCAGATTTTGCATGGTTTCAGGGTGAGAGTCCCTGCAGTTTTCAACTGTCCTTGTATTGTGACAGGGAGATGAGAGTGTGTCTGGCAGCTCTCAGCTTTTGCATGGTTTCAGAGTGAGAGTCCCTGAAGTTTTCAACTGTCCTTATATTGTGACAGGGAGAGGAGAGTGCGTCTGGCAGCTCTCAGCTTTTGCATGGTTTCAGGGTGAGAGTCCCTGAAGTTTTCAACTGTCCTTATATTGTGTCAAGGAGAGGAGAGTGTGTCTGGCCGCTCTCAGCTTTTGCATGGTTTCAGGGCGAGAGTCCCTGAAGTTTTCAACTGTCCTTATATTGTGACAGGGAGAGGAGAGTGTGTCTGGCAGCTCTCAGCTTTTGCATGGTTTCAGGGTGAGAGTCCCTGACGTTTTCAACTGTCCTTGTATGGTGACTGGTAAGGGAGGTTTAGTGCTAAAAGTATTAGAAATCTCCAGCTTTTGCTGAACGAAAGAGTTAAAATATATCAATGGTTAATAGACAAAATATTAGCTTTGTGAAATGGTGGCCGGCTAGCTCCTCATATGATAAAATTAGCATTTCTAACAGTGTAGCAGAATAAAGAGGAAATACTTCACTTTCGAAACTAGTTCCCTTCTCGGTTTCCTTCTTTTGCAGTCAAAGAGAAAAATAAACTTTTCTTATCTATTATCATATCTTACATTGTAAGAATTCGTCTTTTCATTCTGTTTTCTGGCAAAAGAGTGCACAGTCTTGACTTCTAATTAATTGTGAAACAATTGTCGATTCTTTTTTTCTTGAAAACATATAGGGTAACTCATGGTTTTTCTATCTTCATGTTTTCAAGTAACTCTTGTGTTTCCTTCTAAAATCGGTATCTTGGGCAATGACTGAGTGTTGCCTTCTAGTTATACAAATTGCCCTCTATCTTTTAACGAGAATGATCCAGGTGTATAAGAGTGTATGTTTATATGTTGTGTGCATTTCGGAGTGCTCCATTCTGCTAAATATATGTGTTCCCTGTTAGTGTGAGCTCAAAATACCCCTCTTTGTCCCCTGTCCATAACATGTTGGTAGAATATGAAAATTGTAAAGTGCATTGTTACATCTATCTTAAAAACACCAGCTTAACTTCCTGTTAATAAAGCCTTTAGAAAAGATTAAAATAGGCTCACTAATTTACATACTGGATTGTGAATAAATTAAAAGTTTCTTTTTCTCCTATCTCTCGTGAAAACCACCAATTAAAAGCACTCTTGGACACAACTCACACTTAACCCCCTGCGCCTATCTACCACAAATAAAAGCAGGAATATAACAATTCAATTTCATCTCTCAAACAAAGAGGTTTAGTGCATAGCTGGTCTGAAAGCAGTGGGTTATCTCAATTGATTGTTCAGTCAAGTGGCAGATAGCGGTTGGAGGAGGTAGTTAGCAGAGAACTCTAGAACCGAAGCGACGTGCTTGCGACTTCTGGCCTGACTGAAACCAATCTGTAATTGCCAAAGTTCCAAGGGGGCATCTGCAAAGCGAAAACACTAGTCGGACAGACTGGTCCTCCGACTTCTGGCTTGTCTGGGAAGAGGCTGAAGATCTGGAAGCTTGTGGGCACCTGGACAGTGAGAAGAAGAGGGCTCCTTATGGACATTTTTCCTTTTAAGTTCTACAGCCTTAAATAGTAAAGGCAAATAGGAAAAAGGATTGTTGCTTCTTCGAAAAACATGATACTTTTAGCCGACTGGTTCAAAAAAGAGAAGCAGCTGTGCTAAAATTACATTTTTGGTCAGCACTAGGAAGGTTTGCAAACAAAAACAGTGAAAGAACTGAAGTGATCCTCTACCTACTCCTAAACAGACGGGTTGCTGTATTTAATAGTGGAACAGACACAATAACTTCGATAACTGCGCATCAAAGTGACATTCTATTAACAGTTTGGGACATGCTGGGAATAGATATAACAGTAACACGAGAAGTGAGGGTGTCCCTACTGACTTTGACAAGGCTACTACAGTGGCCATACATGTCACAGGACTTGCCTAGCTTTTCCAGATTCTACACACCCAGATCTAGTCTGGGCAAATTGCTCACAGGGATCCTCCATTCCTGAAAGCTTGCAGTATACACACTCCTTGTGTTCACCTGTCTCTCCAGTAGCAATTGAAAACTGGTGGGATTTTTCAAAAGGATCCAACTACTCTGGGGGGACCCATAGAGGGAGCCCACAGCACATCCTCAAGCACGGCAACGACACTCATATGTAACTCTGATGAATCAGTAGAACAAACTGACTCTCAAGGGTCCAACTCTCTAGGCTTCAGGGGTCAACAACAAGGAGGGGAACACACATTAATTCCAGAGGTAGACTATACTTACCCAGAAAGCCTAATTAACCAGCTCATCTCGCGCCCTCTAACATCACCTGAAGAGCAAAATACAGTGCGCAACACAGAGGCAGCATTACAACACTGGAGAGACTAGGGGATGAACGTGGCATCAGTAGAATCCCCAGCAATACAGATTGTTGTGTACCTCATTGACAACCACAACACTGGTCTCTCAGAAGGCGGCCTTGCATCCTTCATTCCGGAAACACCCTTAACAAGTGCAGTCCTCCTAACCGTGTTCCAGGTTTTAGGCATCAATATTAGACAGGAGCAGCAGGTGAGGCTAACAATAGTCCCCGCCTACGTCTCACAGTTACATACAAGAACAGACCTATAAATGAAAGTCAACATGGCTACTCCATAGCCATGGGGAGCGACCCTTGACCCTGCTTGCAGGTCAGGCCGCTCCCCACACCGCACAGCACCGCCTGTGCGTCCTTGACTCTAGGACCGCTGCTGTCGCTTCCGTGAGTTTGTTCCCCCTGTGTCTGCCTGCCACCATTTTTAGGTTTAGACCTGGCGAGGGGCACGAAGTGCCCCTCCCAGTTTGAAAACTTTTGTCTTCAGTATGGATGTCGGCACCGCCTCTGCCTCTCATTGGCTAGCTCCATAAATGGAGGCTAGCCATTGGGAGACAGAGGCTGTCAATCGCGCTTTCTCTTGAAAACGCGATTCGGGGGCGTTTCTGGTGCTTTTTTTAAGCCGCGCCCCTTTGTCCCGGCCCGCGCTGCGATTGGCTGCCGGCCCGGGACACCCCCATGACGTCATTCCCGGGCCGCGCTGTGATTGGCTGCCGGCCCGGGACACCCCCGTGACGTCAGCCAATCACAGCGCGGCCCGGGACCTGACTTGTTTAGGATTTGTGCCCTATGTGTATACATGTATGACTTCGTAGTGAGACATACCCTGAAATATCATTTCACAGATAATGTTCCATGCTTTGGGGTTCACCCAGCGTGCCATTTTATGGCCTCGATTTACATCAGACATAACCGTGTTATGAAAACTATCGCCCGTTCATCAAGTGCGCAGTCTTTTCAGCCACCAATCCCACTGAGGTGAACGTATACGTTCTTTAACCACATCCACACTCCTAAAAATGTCTATTTCTGTGGAGATTCCTTTGTTGTATCACACACTCTTGTCTCTGTTCTGCTGAGTTGCTGGCGGCTGCAAGTGCAGCGCTGACAGAAATGTCTTCAGAGCTCCTTTGTGAAAGTGTTGTATGGAGTGAAATAGAAGGAGCAGATAAAGGCGAGGAGGCTTTTACCAACAAAAGGGCGCTCCTCGGCAATGCATTAGAGGACATTAAAATCAACCCTTTGCCTCAATTTTTCGGCGTAGTCGCTTTGTTTTCACAGCGTGATGGAAGTGGAGCACCATGTTAGTGTCCCAGAATCAATAGGAGAAGGAAAACAATATGATGCGCACGCGAACACGCGCAGAACAATAATCTCTTCACAAAGATCTGCACTGCAAGGAAGCACACTGAATTTATGTGTCAGTATTTAATATAACATTTGCATAAGTCTACTAAGCCGTCAGCTCTATCTTTAACAGGGCTTGGACCATGGCTGATGTTCATTGGTTGACATTCGAAACGTGCTGAATCCAGCCTGTCCCAGTAATCGATAGGATCCGTGCATTGAGACACAAAGGCGGGATTATGCTGCAAAGCTTTATGACAGTCAGGGCCGCTCAGACTATAATAAAGGTGCCCAGACGGCATGGGACGGACTCGGGACGGGCAGACAGCCACACACCAGCAGAAAATAAAAGCAAAGCGGATCCTTATTTTCAACTGGAACCAGGGGTTATCGTCTGGCTCGCAGCCAAACCTGCTTCTGCGAGCAGCCTGGTATTCATGCACAGCTGTTCTCATAGTTACCGATAAATGTTGTGACATTTATTGCCCTGGCCACTGGGCTGGCTATTTTCCAGTCTTTGAGCGGCCGCTGGGAAAAATAGGCAGCCATTAGCCTCGGGACTGACTTTAGACCACCATTAACATCTATTTTTGTGAAAAGTGGAAGCCAGTGGGTGGCACGCGCAGCAACTTAAAAGCGTTGACATTTCTAGATCTAATCACAGTTCTCTCCAGGAGACTAATGTAAATGTTTCTATGACTCGCGAAACGTTGACAGGGAGAGAAAAAAAAGGTGCTCTAAGGGATGAAGGGTTGTGTAGCAACAAAGGTCAAGGGCATCTTCTAAGGGCGGATGGATAGAGGAATCATCAGATACATAAACGCAAATAGCTCTGAAGAAAAAAATCGTGTCCATCCCTCGCTCCTAATTTATCATCTGCACTGCATGGAGCTACTTTGAGTTCACTGGTTACCACTTCCACAGACCAAACCTCCTGCCACCCCCCCCCCCCCCCCCCCAAGATATTGTGGCACAGATTTAGTGGCACCAATTTATAACATTTACAGCACACATATGGACAGTTTGCGGCACTTTTGAGGTGGAAAGCCCGGTTTTAATTTCAATTTTGATGCCTCAAAATAGTCCCATGGGCAGCAGTCCGCAGAGCCGATCTGCATGACATTTTTGCGCATTCTGGCCCGCCGCAGCGGTTCTGATTTTATATGGCCAGGTATTGCAGAGTCCCCTACCCAGTACTGACATCTCTTCCCAACCATGACCCCATGGGTATCCCATCCCCTTCCGCTCTCCCCCGAGGCATATATGAACATCAATACAATGTCTTGGGTTAGGGGGTCGTAAAACCCCGGCCATATTTTATTCAAAACATACAAACAAATTAAACATTTCATATCAATCTGCACTATTTTTCGGACACTCCCGGAACCCGTTCAGTGCCCAATGAGCACCGAGCCCTATCTGGACTACTTTTGCCCCGCAGCCCAGTTCCCCTTGGTGCTATATCTGCAAACCTGCCTAACCCCCCATGATGCACTCCTTGGGCAGCGGGCCTAATCTGCACTATTATTTTGCCCATAAGGGCCCTCGTGGACGTCGGACAGACCGATTTCAAATTATTTTTGTGTCTCTATATATCGCATGGGCCATGGCCCCTTTGTTTAGGCTTGTGGCCTCTTCCATTTCCTAACCCGTGAAGAAATTAAAATGGGCATGGGCAGGCTGGAGGAGACAGATTTAAACTGCAGGAGGCTGGGGGAATAATTGACCTTATCTTCTTTTTGGTGTCCCAGCCTCCAAGCAGTCTCCCCTCTCTGCCCCGGTCGGGGTTACAGTGTAAGGAAGGCCATCCAAAGGAAAACAGCAGCTAGGCGGCCCTCCAGGAGTAATGCAGAAAAAAGTGAAACAGCAAACAGGCAGGTGAGGAGTAAATCATCATAGATGCCCCCGCCTGCTGACCCTTTTTTATTTGGCCTAGCGGTGAGCACTGAACCAATACCAGGAGGAGGTCACATTTTTGCAATTTCACTGGCACTTTTGTGCCAATTTTGATATTTCTTTTGCAAATTGAGAGATCCTGGAAGGTCAGACCAACATGCCAGTGTTTTGCTATGTCCAGGGCACTTTTGGGCTTCATTGAATTGTTTCCTGAAACAGTTTTCAATTTTTTTTCTGACCAATAAATGCTGTGATTCGTTTCAGTGTCTTATATAAGGCTTTGGGGACCAAAGGCATCATTGGCCACTAATCAATGCAGGGCTGTGTTTGGCCAACGTCTAAAACATTACATAGCCAAGTCTTCGATCTGTGCCTGGTGCATAGCAGACAAGCACTGGTAGAATCCTGCTTCGTGAGTCTCCCCCAGGCAGTATTCATTCTTCAAATATTTTCAAATGGCTATGAATGCAGAGATGAATGACTGCAAAGGCAATACACCTAGTTGTCTATTCTCATTTTCGCAGTGTCAGTAAAAAGATGTATCCCTTGAAGGGACTGGTGCTGCTATTAAAAAAGTGACACATTGGGAAAATACATCATGGGGACCATGCAGCATTCCACAGTCCACTCTGCTCCCCCTACACACCACAGTTATTCTTACAGTGGTAGCTACCACTCATGGCCATTGTTCACGTTCTGTAAGGTTACCACCTGACAGGCGCAGTTGGTACCCTTGCAATGGTTTGCAGCACCAGAGCAGTCCTAAACTTTTACTTTACTAGCAAAATGGAAGGAATGAGTCCACTTTTTGTTGCGATTCACAAGGATTTTCAAAGTGTGCAATGTGAGTCAATGAAATTGCAACTTGCAACGAAAATTGATAGACTGCATTATTTATTCTTACTTTCAAAATCTGCTGCTTTATAAAGATCAAAAGCGTGTGATACCTCAGTCCTTATATTTAGTTGGTCATATAGGAGTACTATTGTCCAACGTTTACATCTAGAAACTCGTAGCATATGGCATCGTTTCTTATTTTAGTTTCATAAGCAGATTTAAGGAAAGGGGTTCCATAGGCAAAATACACATTGGGACCTGGGTGTAGAATATGGTGCTGAGTAGGAATGAGGTTTGGGTAAAAGATATGGGGTGATCTTATGTTTGGCAGTGATTTATTTCAGAGGTAAATGTTTCAAATTGTTTGGGCCATATGTATCAAGCCTTTTGCGACTCCCAAAGGCCGAAATTCGCAGAATTTCGGCCTTAGCGAATCGCAAACGGCCTTTTTGCATTTTTTCATATGTATGAAAAAATCGCAATTTAAGGAATCGCAATAATTTGCGATTCCTTATTTTGCCATAGCATTTAAGGAATCGCTAATTTTGCGATTCCTTAAATGATATGTATGTAACATTTTGAAATTACGATTTTGTGTTAAGAAATCGCAAATTACCACCAACTTGTAGTTGGTTGTAATTTTGATTTCTTCTAAAAATGCTCTATTTGGCATTTGTAAGGGTGGCATGTGAGGCACATACATGCCCATTGGGCATGTATGTGCGCCACATGCACACACATGTAAATTTCAGGGGTGCAGCAGGGTGTCTTTGAGACACCCCTGCACCCTTGAAATAATTCTCAAATTGCGATTAGCTAATTGCGAATTCGCAATTTGAGAATTATTGCACTATCATTCCTATGGGCCTCCTGGCCCATAGGAATGCATTGGAAATTATTCTTTATTTGCGAATTCGCAAAATGCGAATTCGCAAATAAAGAATAATAAGGAATCGCTAAAAAATAGCAATTTTGTACATACATTCCATTTTGCAATTTCTAAATAGCGATTCGCAGAAAATCGCTATTTAGAAATCGCAATTCGGAATCTTGATACATCTGGCCCTTAGCTTCTTAATTTTTTTTTTGTTTAGTGATATATAACTTGCACTACCAGTATAATACTGGGAGGGAGATATAACCTCTCAAATACAGACTCAAGCGAAATCTCAGAAATTTGCATGACATAACAGATCACTTTCGATCTCACTGGCATTAGAACCAGTCACTTAAAGTTTGCACAGATATCCCTGGGATTAGAACTGGTCACCTGCAGATTATACATGGATCTCCGATGTAAATTTGTAAATCCATTGGTGCATTTTACCCATTTGTTAGTATGTAACATGTAGAGTAAGTTAACTTTCCTGCTGGTTTCTTCCTCTTTCCATTATTTTTCATTTTCTCTCCTCTGCCTGCTCATTTATACCATTTTGTCTGGAGTTTCTCCTTTCATTTATTTTTACTCCTATGCTAACCCCTTTTTCTTATTTTTTCTCTCCCGTTTCTCTGTCTTTGTGTTCCTTACATCTACATCTGTTCAATTTGACTTCTTTTTCCATCTCCCTGCTCTCAGCATTTCTAATTATTGCCACCTTCAGTGTTTTGAATGGATAAAAAATAAGGCACCGGTAAGAAGAAAAGCATTCAATTTGAGATTTTCTTGGTGTGCAACAGTTCACAATAATACTCCAACAGTTCTGCCATCTGTAGAGTATTCGTTTTGTCTATATGTGAACAAATGGTACCTTTAAAAGGAAGTTTCGCTTTTAATGTGTGCAATTTGCCTCTTTATATATGGCACATGAAAGATATTTGTATTTTCACATTATGGACTATTATTGATACTGTGGGCGATTTGTGAAAGAAACATGAGTATTGATAAACCATGACCCCTTTCAAGTTAGGAGATTGTAAGATCTTGTGGGCAACACAAAAGTTGCCTCAGTGCAAGTTAGTATAAGGACTGACAGTTCAGAAGATGGAATGTGGTGCTAGGTATGGGGTGGTAGGTTGGAGCATTTGTTGATGACTTCACTCTTCAATGACATGCTGATTGAGGTCAAGTGATTCCACCTAAATGAGACACACAAACCTGGCCCTGTGAGACTCGGGAGGTCTGAACAGTTGAGGATGTCCAATAGATTTCATTTTCCTATAATACTGATTTGGCCCTGGCCTCAAGACGAAGCCCTACTCACCGGGACAGTAATGGACACAGTCATGAGAATGGAGACAGAAGGAGGTGTGTGTATGCTGAAGGGGCAGGGCATTGTGTCATTGAAAGGCGCACAGTACAGGACCGGCTGTTTTGAAGGTTTTATGTCACACTTATTGATGAGAATACAAATATTTGAGAAAATTAAGTTTTCCTAATTAAACTGATTTCATACTTGCATTCACATCCTTTATTTGTGTTTCTTTAGCAGCATTTAAATGGAAGCTGCAGAGTGTATGGGGCCATATATTAGAATAGCTTACTTGAACCCCTACAAAACTCTCTCTGAACTCATATTCAAACACTGAACCACTTACATGTTATGTTAGAGTAGCCAGAAGACCAAGCAAAAAAAGAGACTTTCTTAGAATCTCCCTTTGTGATACATGGTGTCCACACATCCTCCCTCACTTTTCCCTACTCTCTCACCACTCAGTCCTCTGCTGTCTCCCCTCCACCCCATGAAACACTTCTTTTCCATGGCGATTAATCTCACCACTTGCCCTTTGGCTATTTCACATACCGAAACATTTTCCCAAGCCAAATTCTCAAATCTGCCCCTTATGTCTTGCATGCGTTTTTCTCTACCATCTATTTCTCTAACCAAAGTCCCCCTTTCTCTCCTCTGCCTTGTCTATCGTAGTCTCCCCCGTCATGTCTGTCCCTCTCCTATGTTTCTCCTCCTTCACCAAGTTGCCTTTCCTGATTCTGTTCCTCCTGTCTTTCTAGCGTTTCTTTTATCTCGTTTCCCTGTCTTTACCTTTCACTGCTTCCCATTTCTGCATCACTCTGCCCCCCCCTCTCTCTGCCCTTTTATCTATATTTTATTGGAGGATTTGTGGAGAAAAGCAGGCCGTCCCTTTCCCCTCTGTCCAAAATGACACGCAAGACAACACTCTGCTTGGGTGCAAAGCTGATCTTTATACTCAGGTGTAACCGAAATTGGTGCAAAGTCACTGGATCCTAGGAGGGCTAGGGGTCCAATGCAGATTAGTGCTGGCTGTCTCTCACTGCCCAATCATAGGACGGCAGTGTCCATTTTCTTTCCTTACTTTAAGGCCCGTGGCATCATTGATATGTCATGTGACAAAAACTTCCAGGTGCTTCATAAAGGGATAGTGAGCTTGTGAGGAGTATATATTGTGAATGCTAAATTCTGCCAATCCACTGAACATAATAAACCTATTTTTTTTCAATTTCTTAAATGTTCCAAATTTGCAGGGTTTGTTAAGTGCATATAATTGCGCAGATGTTGCATTGCACACGTTTCTAGGTCCACTAAAGACCAGCGTATGCCCAGGACATTTGAAAAACAATGGAGATATTTCTTTATCAAAATATTTCACCTAATATCTAGGGTAGACGTCTCCCTGTTTAGCTCAAAAAGACACACAAACCCACACTCCCAGATATTCACAAAGTGGTATTCGAGAAAAAGAGACACACTCAGATAATCACACACAATACTGATACAAACAAATATTCACAATATTTCCACACAAACCAACACATAAAAAGATATCATATTTTTGTTTGCTGAGTACCAGCTGTACCAATGATGGTTACACACATTTCACAGCTTGCTTACTTGAAGGATTTGGTCTTGTGGCCTCTTTTGTTCCACAGCTGCGAAGGATTCTGATTCGAGAGACCAATCAATAGGAGATAACCTATGCAGAATAGTTGGGCAGTCCAGAGGTCTGCCATCATGTCTGCGAGCAGTGTCGGGAGCTTAGAGCTCGAGTGGAAGTTACTGGTTTCTCAACAAGTGAACTCCAAAGGTCTCCTTACCTTGCACTGGGCTGATCCCTGCGAATGCTGCGGTTTCGGACGTGGTGTCTATGAAAGGATGGGCCTACCTAACGCTCTTCTTCCTCAGATATGTATCGTCAATAGGGCCTTGCAGTCACACAAGTGCAGAAGTCAGGTGGTCGGAGCCCCAGCCAGAAGACCAGAGGCTGCTAAAGTGTGCCCACTCCAATACAATGCCTACTACATACAAGCGTGTAGTAGTTTCTTATAAGCATGTTGTTCTCACATACTCTTAGTCCTATGATGTCCCTGTCATGGCAATAGAATGTTACTGTTTGAATCCAGAAGATTGTCAATTCCTGGAAGCTGTGGAGATGAATAGTCAATAAAGTAGATGCTCTTACACTTACCTTGTTTGGTGTAATTACTACAAATTTGGCGACGAGTTGGACTGTTCCTCTCTCCACCCGCGTGTGAGGCATCTTTCTCCAGCTTCTCCTGTCTTTGGGCCATTTTTGCAAAGCTGTGGAGATGAACAATCAATAAAGTAGTTGCTCTTACACTTTACCTTGTCTGGTGTAGTCACTACAAAGCTGCCTACTCCAAAGCACAGGCGGCATACCAGAAGCAACCAGGACAGGTAGGCAAATTGTGCATGCAGCAGCCTGCACATTCCGCAGCATTTTAACAGAATCAGAAAATGGGCAGTGGTGTTTGTGGGCAGAATGGCAATGCAAGACATGATTAATGTGCACACACACAATGTTCAGTCTTACAAGCAAGTGCAGACACTACTCTCTGTGTGCTGATTGCAGCACAAGCTCTGTTGCCCGATCACACACTGCAGCCAGCCAAGCAGGTGACCTATGGTTCACGAAGACCCCAAGAGGAGCTAAAAGTCTTTTGCTAAAGACTTGGCTCTTTACCCAACCACGCTAAACTCCCTCACTTCAACCCTCCAGGTCAACTGTGTTCTTCCTAGAGCTGGGACACCTCCTCGTGAGGTAGCTGTTCACGCTTTACAAAATGCTGTATTATTATTATTGTTATTTAAAACCTGCACTGCTGCTGGACCCCTGTGAGTACGGTATTCTCCTTATCTAGAGTAAAGCTCCTGTACTCAAGAGAAGAAAACTGATAAGTGCCGGTACTCAGCACTGGTGAGTACCAGCCCATTTAAAGCACTGACCGTGTCTCCCTCCTGTACTTCCTTTTCTGGCTTGGTTCTTTTCTTGCAATTTCATTCATACTTTTTAGGTTTCGCCTGGCGAACAGCTGCACAAGCAGCGTTTCGCGCAGGTGAAATCTTTTGAGAATAGTATGTGGCTTGTGTCCCGCCTCTGTCTTCCATTGGCTAGCTCCATAAATGGAGGCTAGCCATTGGAAGAGAGAGGCGTCCGTCATTCTGCGAGGCGACTAGTGGGCGTTCCGGCGATTTTTTCCCTCTCCGCCCATTTTTGTGCGTCATGCGGCAGTGGGTGTTTACTTTTTTTCTGCCTCATGTTTGCGGCCGCTATTTTTTCATGGAGCTGGGGCTGAGCGGATGCTCAAGATGTTCCGTTCTCCCCAGGAAACTGCCCTCGGCGCTGCCATTTCCCGTGAAATGAAACTTGAAATCCCGCACGAGTCATGCCTGTGGCGCACCACAGGGGCCAGGATTAATCCCGGATGTGCCGGCCTGGGATAGAGCCGTCATGTTCGGAGGAATCAGCAAGTCGCAGAAGCGGCGGGAGATTGGAGTGCAGGCTGCGGCGCACATGATGCAGTCTCGCATCATGGCCACCACGACGCGGCCCCCTGTGTAGCCCTGGGGCTAAACACAGCTGCAGGTTGCAGCACGCCACCTTGACCACCACTGTGGCAGCTCAGCTGAGCCGGTGACAGCTCTGGCCACCAGGAAAACTGTGAGCGCGGCCGGGCCTGGGGGGCCGGTGCCGCACACAGCGGCAGCTGCAGCAGAGCCCAGCCACCACTCAGTCGAACGCAGCAGCGGCGTTCCGAGCAGCCCAAGGCATTTTTTCGTATACTATTGTCAGTCAGTGACACAGCACGATGGCCTGCCGTGCCGCTGCGCTGCATGATGACTAGCATGATCGACGCAGGGAGTCTGCCAGCAGTGGCACAGCTTATCTTATGTACCAGTGGGGCCGTGACCCCGTCACGAGGGTGACCCCATGCAGACCACAGCCACGGCCGCTGGATGACCGTGTAATCACGCTTGACTGAGAAGACCCGCGTTGTCCCAGTAAGTTTTTACTGTCCGTTTTAGTTACTCAAGTTTCCGCCACTGCTGGGCAGGCGCTGCTGACATAGCCGGGCAGTTGGAGCTATAGTACTTTACAGCTCCTGTGAAGCAAAGCAAGCATGGTTTTGTTTTCGTTATGGGGGCACCACAGAGAAGTCAGACGAGGGCACATATTTAACATGGCTCTTGTGCTCCTGACCTCCCCCGCCCCCCCCCCAGACAACATAATGACTGATGTTGCCGGTCGCCCTTCAAATCACACCCAAGGAGCCGAGAGGCCTCTGTACCACATCGTCATCAGCGAAAACCGAGCCCCACTGCAGCTCTGGGAACAGCTGCCATCCAGGGGCCGTAATAATTACGGGGTCATTAAAAAAATAATCATGTCACAAAGAGAAGCGCTGTGCATTTTAGAGTTATATTTGTGTTCCATGACAGAATATTTACCTGCCTTTATTAACTTGGTCTTTTAAGGAGTGTCACTGCGTTAAATTGATAACTACTTCTGTAGCCATCAAGAATGTTAACTCATTTTGGGTCCGTAAAGGAGACGAAATATTAGTAAATTCAGCTATTGTCAAAAGCGTTCTTAGTTTGCACTGCAGTCAATAGGTTATAAGAAGGGCTGGTTCCAAGAAGAAGTTATGAAAAAATGAAAATTGTCCGAAAAAAGCTATTGAGAGCTGTCTTTAATTTATTACAAAGTGTCAAATATAAGCCAGTGAAATGTTACTCATAAATACACTGAAAGCCTATAAATGCCACACATGGGAACATGGAAACCATGGCTTCTATGCCCATACCATCCAGACACCAGAGCACCCACCCCCTAACTAAAACAATTTACTGAAACTACAGAAAATGAGTTGACTGGCTAGTGAGATCCAGTTTCTCCGTGCTGGAAGAGACACAGCAGAGTAATCACAGGGCTCTCTCTGATTAGGTTAAACAACATCCTCTTTCTTCCTCCTGCAGCAATTGCTCCAACGAACTGCCATCACAAGTCACCCTTGTGTACTCAATATCAATATCGCATAATCTGCATGGTGCGGCTGAGATTATCTTCTGAGCAGCTACAGTGTCTAGTGGCCCCCTGTTGCTAAGCACTGCTGTCATGCAGTCTGTGTTCCGTTAGTGTCCTTCCATTCCTGGTGCCTTTAAGCAATTTTGAAATATAATTAGAGCTTTTTGTTGCTCAGTGGATAGTAATTTCTAATTGGTATATGTTTCCTTCATCTTCATTGCTTGATTTTGCTCGCGAGAAAATGTCACTCATATTCGTTGAAATGTCACTCATATTTACACAAACATTATGGAGATGTCACACATAGCAATTTGAAACCTTGGCAGCTATGTGCCTGCTGCAATTCCACAAAACACAATATGTGCCTGCCCCCCTCCCACTGTCCGTGAGCCCGTCCCCCCTCCCGCTGTCCATGAGCCTGTCCCCCCTCCCGCTGTCCGCGAGCCCGTCCCCCCTCCCGCTGTCCGTGAGCCCGTCCCCCCATCCGCATTGGCGATACTGGGAATTCGGGGGTGTTCCACTTTAGGAAGGCAGTGTGGTGTGCAAGCATGTCAACGTGTTGGTTGAGCAAACTATTCAAGGCGTCCTGGTCTCTGTATCTAAAATATGATATAAAGAGGCCGGGAAGTTCCGGCACGGTGTGTTCCGGCACTGGTTGTTCGTGTATCCGTCTGTCTCTTTCCCTGTACTTTTCTGTTGCCCGTGCCTGCCTGCTAGTGAGAGTCTGTGTGGTGTGCCCTTTCTGTGTTTGCTTTTCTGTCTGCGTCCGTCTATTTGTGTGTGGTTCTGTCTGTGTGGGTGCATGTGGCTCTGTGTGGGTGCAAATGCAATAGATCTCGCATTTGCAAGAGATTAAGCTATTGGCAATGTAAATGACAAGGCCATTTATTTATCTATTTTCAAAATCAACACATAAATAAAAATGTTATCATTTACAATGCCAATAGCTCAAACTTTTCCAAAGGCGAAACCATTGCATTGTAAATGCTTGTTTTGACTTGCTGCCCTGTCTTAATTTTGCTGTCTTTTGTTATTGCATTGCCTCTACTGTACTTCTTGTGCTGTTTTGCCCCTTTTTTGCTGCCTTTTTCCCTCTTGCTTCTGTTCACCCGTAATCACCCGCTGCTGCTTCCCTGCGGCCCCACCCCAGCTCGCCTAGTCGCCAGCCTGTTCCCGCCTCCCAGCTGCTCCTTCCTTCCACCTCACCATATATGGCAGCCGCTGTACGGCCGCGCAGCAGACGCGCCGCTGGCGTGCCGAAGGCGTGTCTAAGGCAAGCCCGTCTGCACCCATCTGTGCCTAGATCACGCTCAGCGCCAGGACCCCTGGCCCTCACGTATGCCACAACGCCCACCTCTGCTACGACTCCAGCACCCTCAACGGACTCAATGACGGACGATCACGCACCTGCTGCCTAGCCACCCCGAAACGCAGCCAAGGACCCTTCTCCTGCCGGAACCGCAGCTTCACCAGCATCCGGCCCGCCAACCCACCTACCAAAGAACCCAACTACCATAGATGCATCCTGCTCAACAACCGCTCCGCACGCAAACACGCCGTGGAACTCTGGGACCTACTGGACTCCAACACCCCAGATGTCGCCTTCCTGACGGAGACCTGGCTGAACCCCTTCTCGGCACACGACATCGCCATAGCCATCCCGGAAGGCTATAAGATCACCTGCAGGGACCACATCAATGGAGTAAGAGGAGGAATTGCCATTGTCCACAGGAACATACTCGAAGTCTCAACCAACACCAACGACACCCTCAGCACCGCCGAACACCTGCACTTCCAGATTCACACTGATCCCAACACCACTCTCAGGGGACCCTCGTCTATAGACCCCCCGACCCCGAGCACAGTACAGCGACTCCATCACCGACCTCGTCAGCACACAAGCCCTCGCCTCCACAGACTACATCCTCCTCGGGGACCTGAACTTCCACCTCGAGAACAACAATAACACCAAATCCTCCACCCTGATCGACAACTTTGCCAACCTCGGACTCAGACAACTCATCACTACACCCACCCACTCCACCGGCCACACGATTGACCCATCTTCTCGGCAAGCTCCCACGTCTCCTTCAACCACACCACCGAGCTCAACTGGACAGACCACAGCTGCATCCACTTCCCCTTCCGCTAAACCCACCACACATCACCCCACCCAACAGATGCCGCCCCCCCACTTGAGCAAAGTCAGCTGTCCACCACCCTGGCCCGTAGCCCACCCGCAGATCCGACCGACCCCGACACTGCCGCTCACAACCTCAGACAGTGGATCAACAACTGTGGCAACACCCTCACCCCGCTCATGAAGTCCTCCAACACCCACACCAGCAAGAAAGCCAGCTGGTTCACCAAAGACCTCCAGGACTCCAAGCGAACCTGCCGAAAACTCGAAAAAAACTAGATCCGTGAACGAACACCGGAAAGCTACACAGCCTACAAGAACGCCACCCACAGACACCACCACCTCATCAAATCCGCCAAAAAGACCTCCTTCAAAGACTGCCTAGACAACAGCGCACACAACAGCAAAGAGCTCTTCAACATAGTGAAGGAACTCTCCAAACCGCAGCTCAAACACCAACGACATCCCAGCTCAGCAAGACCTGTGCGACTCGCTGGCCACCTTCTTCCATCGCAAGATCGCAGACATCCACAACAGCTTCAACGCCGTCACCACCCCGGCAACAACTGAGACCCCCGCTCCCACGACCACCACCCGCACCAACAGCCTGCTCGCCTGGACCAACATCAATGATGACACCATCAAGATCATAAACACCATCTACTCCGGATCCCCGGAAGACACCTGCTGACACCACATCTTTAACAAAGCCTGCAGCACCATCGCACCCCATCTCCGGAAAACCATCAACATCTCCTTCGAGGCAGCGACCTTCCCGGAGAGCTGGAATCACTCAGAGATCAACGCCCTACTCAAGAAACCCATGACGGACCCCAAGGACCTCAAGAACGTCCGACCCATCTCCCTGCTCCCGTTCCTGGAAAAGGTCCCCGAAAAGGCCGTCAACAAACAACTGACCAGCTTCCTCGAGGAGAACAGCATCCTGGACCCGTCCCAGTACGGGTTCCACAGCAACCACAGCACCAAAACTGCCCTCTTAGCCGCCACCGATTACATCAGGACCCTGCTAGACAATGGAGAAACCGCGGCCCTCATCCTCCTGGACCTATCAGCAACCTTCGACACGATCTGCCACCACACACTACGAACACGGCTCTATGACGCCGGAATCCAAGAGAAGGCCCTGGACTGGACCTCCTCCTTCCTCTCCGGCAGAAGACAGAGCGTCCGCCTCCCCAGCCTTCCACTCCGAAGCCAGCGGGATCATCTGCGGCATACCCCAAGGCTCATCCCTCAGCCCAACGTTGTTCAACGTCTACATGGCACCGCTCGCCAACGTCGCAGGACAGCATTACCTCAAAATCATCTCCTATGCTGATAACACCCAGCTGATCCTCTCCCTCACCAAGGACCCCCACACCGCCAAAACCAACCTCCAAAAAGGAACAAAGGCTGTCGCCGACTGGATGAGGAACAGCCGACTGAAGCTGAACTGACAAGATGGAGGTCCTCATCCTCGGATCCACCCCCTCGGCCTGGGACAACTCTTGGTGGCCAACTGCACTAGGAACACCCCCTACACCCACCAACCAGGCACGCAACCTAGGGGTCATCCTCGACTCTACCCTCTCCATGACAAAGCAGGCCAACCCCGTCTCCTCCTCCTGCTTCAACACCCTCCGCATGCTGCGCAGGATCTTTAAGTGGATCCCCACCAAAACAAGAAGGATGGTCACCCAAGCCCTCGCCAGCAGTAGACTGGACAACGGAAACGCACTCTACGCAGGAGCCCCGGCCAAACTCCTGAAACGTCTGCAATGCATCCAGAACGCCTCCGCACGCCTGACCCTCGACATCCCTTTCCACAGCCACATCACACACCACCTGAGAGACCTGCACTGGCTCCCTGTCAACAAGAGGATAACATTCAAACTCCTCACCCACGCACACAGGGCACTCCTCAACACCGGACCAACTTACCTCAACAGCCGACTCAGCCTCTACACCCTCAGCCACCCGCTCCGCAGACCGCGCCCTCGCCACCGTCCCCCACATCCGAAGTGTGACCGCCGGCAGCAGATCATTCTCCCACCTCGCCCCCAAAACATGGAACACCCTCCCCATCCGCCTACAACAGACCGAAGACCTTATGACCTGCAGAAGACTTCTCAAGACCTGGCTCTTTGAACAGTAGCAGCTTTCCCCCCTCCCCAGTACAGTTGCACAACAGCCAGATGATGATGTAGAATGCGATGACACTTCCCACACATCACATTCAACAGCTCACAGCGCACACTCTGTCTCCAGTGCTTCCTTCACAGGCAAACAGCAACACCTTCCAAGCCTGTGCCGTTACTCCCACAAGCAGTTGCCGCCTAGCAATACACCAATACTGGACCGCCCTATCAAAACCCGACAAGTCAGGAGCGGTGAACAAGAATTCCATGGGTCCTTTGCTCCCTTAGACTTAGACAAATGGAGACACAGAATAGAATTAAGTAAAAGCATGGATAGCATAGCACCTGAAGACTTCCACACTAACTTGCTACAAAAAACGCAGTCTCCCAGCCCCAAGGGAGATTTTGCATCCATCCGACGCCTGTCAATGAAAATAGAGCAAATGCACGAGACACTAAGTGAAATGTTCAGTAACGTAAGCCTCCTACCACATAAAGTAGATGCAAAGACAGACACCCCATTACAAGAGGCACTGCCACCACATATCCCTGATGCAAGAGAAGGTGTTGGAATGGCAAAGAATGAGTCCACTGTCTCTGGCATGCCCCTGGCAACTACCACGACCATTCATGACAACTTCCCTGCTCAAGCACAACAAGTACTTTTGCAAACATCATCACTAACAATGACACATGCTATTGGCCCACCACCTGGGTCTACGCGAGCCTTCATACACAACGCACTAGGGAGGTATCATCTATACGAAGCTGAACAAAAAATTAAGAAAAAGAGAAGGACCGAGATAGAACTACTGGAAGTAATGAGAACACATGGGCGACCTGACGACGTCATATAATGTCTTGGGAACAGCCCTAATGCGTTCCACTAGGCAGGGAAATCACTATAACATGATGCTCAGTAAACATAGTGCACCACAGAGCAATGACTTAACGCCCAATGAAATAGTCACACAAGGGGAGGGTTCAGACTTCTATGTCAATCCCTTCACTGATGATTTGGCAGACTCGACAGAAAGCTTCGCACCACAAATGATCCTGTGGCCACGAGTTGGGTCCTTTGATCCACAAAATATGCAACAGCAGAAGACTGTATCCTACGCTGGGAGGGCAACCAAGATTGGAACTACGGTTACATGAGGGTATTTAAAAATATGGTAGAAATATGCATGTAATTTCTACCCCACATGACCCACAGCAACACGTACAAGAGTGACGCGCCAATTGCCCCTACTGTTAAAAAATGCCAATGACCCTCCTCTGTATGTCCCGTGGCCACAAATGGGCAAAGACAATTTGAAGAAACAACTCCTGCCACTGACAGAGGGCCATAGCAAATGGATAGCAGCCCTAAAGAAACAAACTGTTGGTGTCAACCTTGAGGTGGGTGATATCAAAATACCTGATCCCTGATCAGAGAGGAAGCAGAAGATATACTTAAAAACATCAATAAAAAAATTACGTTCACTGAAACAGAGTATGATGGCGTCCTGTTCAACAAAATATGAACTGGCATATGGTACCAGTTGCGTTGAAAATTATCTGATGTCCCAGACATGAAATCTCTAATGTCACAAACAATGCAGCAGAATTAAGACCCAGCACAGTACATTTCATGACTAAAAGAACAAGCATCTGCAATGCAATAGGTCTCGCATTTACGAGAGTTTGAGCTTTTATTTATGTTTTGGTTTTTAAAACATAAATAATAGACTTTCATTTACAAAGCAATAGCTCAAACTCTCGCAATGCGAGACCAATTGCATTCCAAATGCTTGAAGGCATCACTGAGTTTCCCGCTTCTGTCTTCAATGCCCCTGAGGAGCTCCTTGTTTGCTACGAGTTAAATAAACAAACCGGTAGTCACAACTGTGCACGAGAGACCCTCCTGTCCTTCTGCAGTAAGAGAAACTTGTTAACCCCTTCGCCGCGGGGCTAATTCCCCAGCGGTGTGGGGGGGAGGGGGGCACGCACGGCGCTGCGGTGCTGATGACGAGCCCAGGCTCGTCATGCAGCACGGTGCTCGTGTGCTCATGGCGAGCCTGGGCTCGTCATGAACCCGCCCGCGCAATGGAACGCTCAGCACAGCGGGGGAATTAGCCCCGCGTGTGAGCGTTCCACGGCTCATGACGAGCCCAGGCCCGTCATGAGCACACGAGCACCGTGCTGCACGACGAGCCTGGGCTCGTCATCAGCACTGAAGGGGTTAAAGAAAATAGTGATTACAGACTAAAGAAGACATATCATATAAAAACCGAAGTAAAAGGGCCAGTCCTAATGGGAGGTTACAAATGAAGACAAGGCTCTACTAAGGAGGGACTAACAAGCCTCATAACGAATCAGTAGCCAGCATTTACGAAAGACAATGACAAGCCAATGACAAATATGGGCAGAGAGTGCGTGGGACTTCAAGTACATAATCCAATACAGCATGGCTCGAGGAGTAGCACATGCGCTGCCCAGGCTGGACCTAAAAACAGGCATCTTATTTTAGAAGCTTTGTTATGTGTCAATTGTGTTACGCCTTGCGCCTCCAAACTAAAGAGACACGTCTGTACCATCACAGGCCTCTGTGAAATCCACATATTTTTCAAATCGATCAACCCTCCAAAATAATTTCAGACTTTTATGTTTTGAGTTCAATACCCCAAGTACAAATTAGTTAGTAAACAAAAATACAAAGAGGTGGGCAATACTGAAAATTCATAGAAAGAGCTGATCAAGAGCAGAGACTGCAAGAGGTCTGACTTGGCTCTAAGAGCACAAGTTGAGTCATTAGATTCAGAATGTAAATTGTGCAGCCAACGGCATCTAAAAACACAATAGAGTGTTTTAAGTTAAAAATAGGTTATTTCTTGAATGCTTATGTTTCTGTTCAGTACAATGGATCATATATCTCTCCACTGTAATTTGTTAAAACACTTTTTAAAAACAAACTGTTTACGACCTTCAGCAAACCGACAAAATGCAAAGAGTGAACCTACAGATGTCTCTTGGTTATTTGCAACGTATATCTGGGCAATATCACTGCTGTTATGTGGAGCAACATTATTGTCTATTAAACCTTTTGTGAGCATTTTAGGTATTATTAATCCTGAACTAAATTTCTTCAAGGTGGTCCTAGATATGAAGATCTATTACAATGAGTTGCGGTTAAGTAAAATGATTTGAACAATATAGCACAGTGTGATCAAATGAAGCTGAGATCTGAACTAAGGTTTCCTGGTTATATACAGAGTAATTCACCCACTGGACGAATATCTCCTTCTCTGCCCTCTACTCCCAACGGACAATGCTTTGAGCTCAATTATTATCCGATTTAAAAGACGTATACAATTTCAAAACTACTTTCTTCCTCAATATCGGAGAAGGGAGGAGGCTTTTTTTAAGTTAATTGCACGCCTTTCCCCTCACTGAACGAAACGTGCAGAGGGTCACCACCTCAATGACAGCATCTACACTGATAATCAAAACAACAGGACCGACTCTCAGTCCACACAGGTGGAGACGCTTGTGAATTACAGCTCACGCCCAGCAGAAATGCACCTTTTTAGATTGTGAACCATCAACTGTCAAGTGGCAACAATTTTCTTTTTATCTTTTAATGTTATAATAGGAAGGGGAAGAAATAGCTCTATTTTGGCTCGCAAGAGCCCATGGGCCTATGGCCAAGCCAGAGCCAGTCATTCAGCTTTAACCTTGCAGATCTTTACAAATACAGTCCCACGCCTGCCTATCTTCAGATACAAGCAGTCCTCCATAATAGTTTCAAAGAATCCATTTTAACCTTACTATAATATTCAGGGAAAGCTTCTTTAGGCAAACTTTTTTGTGATTTACCAAGAGCCGTACATGTGCTTAAGACAGCCTCGGCTGGAGGGGGCGGAGGAGGCTTGTTGCCAACAGGATCCCACGTAGCGCAGTGCCCATGAAACAAGACTATCTACACCCAAGGACATTTAACCTAATCTATTCTACTGCCGCAACATTTTCTGCGCTAACATGGTAACAATAAAGTGAATATTTTACCTTGACAATGATAACTTCTGTGAAAAAAAATCGCGAAATAATGGTGCCTCCTTATGCCACGTTATTTGCCTTTCCTTGCCGCGGATTAGGTCGTTCATTTCTGCTTAATTCCAGTGGCGAGGCCAGGACTCAAGGGCTCGTTTTAAAGTTCGATAGCAGTAAACGACACTTTAAAGAACCTTCATTTTTACTTTGGCTTATATTAAATTGCCGATATGTCTTCTATTCCACCACCATTCAAAAAACAACCTGACGTTCAGAACCTTTGTTAAGCACTACTAAGTGCTGTAACTAAATTACTGAACCCGCCTGGCGGCTTGCCGCACCATACAACAAAACAAGCATTGAAAATGCACTGGGTCTCGCCCTCGTTTAAGTTAAAGCACTTCTGCTTGTAATTAGGTGGCTTTTTAGCTTTGCTTTTATTAGTGTCTTTCAAACGTTCATGTACGTAACATGCATATGTATGTATGCATATATGTATATGTATGCATGCATTTATATAGATATGCAGATTATATATATGTTTATATATGTATGTATATACATACACATACATATATATAAATGCATATGTGTGCGCGTAGAGAGGAAGAGGTAGAGAGTAGAGAGTAGTAGAGAGAGGCAGAGAGAGAGGTAGAGCGAAAGGTAGCGCGAGAGGTAGAGAGCAGAGAGGTAGAGAGTAGAGAGGTAGAGCGTGAGTAGTAGAGAGTAGAGTGAGTAGTAGAGAGTAGAGTGAGTAGTAGAGAGTAGAGACAGTAGTAGAGAGTGAATAGTAGGGGGAATAGTGGAGTGAGTAGTAGAGTGAATAGTAGAGTGGGTAGTAGAGTGAGTAGAGAGTGAGTAGTAGAAAGTGAATAGAGAGTGAGTAGTAGAAAGTGAGTAGTAGAGAGTGAGTAGAGAGTTGAGCAGTAGAGAGTAGTAGGTAGAGAGTAGTAGAGAGTGAGTAGTAGATAGTGAGTAGTGGAGAGTGAGTAGTGGAGTGGGTAGTAGAGAGTAGTAGAGAGAAGTAGAAAGTGAGTAGTAGAGTGAGTAGTAGAGAGTAGTAGAGAGTGAGTAGTAGAGAATGAGTAGAGAGTAGAGTAGTAGAGAGTAGTAGAGTGAGTAGTAGAGAGTAGTAGAGAGTGAGTAGTAGAGAGTAGGAGAGAGTGAGTAGTAGAGAGTAGTAGAGTAGTAGAGAGTGAGTAGTAGAGAATGAGTGGAGAGTAAAGTAGTAGAGAGTGAGTAGTAGAGAGTAGTAGAGAGTGAGTAGTAGAGAGTGAGTAGTAGAGAATAGTAGAGAGTAGTAGAGTAGTAGAGAGTGAGTAGTAGAGAGTAGTAGAGAGTGAGTAGTAGAGTGAGTAGTCGAGAGTAGTAGATAGTGAGTAGTAGAGAGTGAGTAGTTGAGGATTAGTAGAGTGAGTAGAGAATGAGTAGTAAGTGAGTAGAGAATAGTAGAGAGTAGTAGAGAGTGAGTAGTAGAGAATGAGTAGTGGAGAGTAGTATAAAATGAGTAGAGAAGTAGAGAGTGAGTAGTAGAGAGTGAGTAGTAGAGAGTGAGTAGTAGAGAGTGAGTAGTAGAGAGTGAGTAGTAGAGAGTAGTAGAGAGCCGCTCACTGTGCTTCCTTTGGATTCCCTGTTGCTGTACCTGATGTAAGAGGACTTCGTGGGACAGTTTGGAGCTTTTTACGGCTCACCTTCACCGGGCGCTACTTACTGGGCAGAACAGTATTGAACTATAAACACCGAGGGACGGCGAGGACCAGCAGGCTCTTACACACAGCTGCTGCCTCTTCCCTCGGTGTTCCCGCCCCCCGGCCGCAAAGTATATAACCACCTCACTTATCCCGCGACGCGGGACGCGCGCAGGCGGGCGCCGGGCGAAGCCCGGGCAAAGGGCGGGCCCGTTTAAGCCCGTTCAAGCATGGGCAAGACCGGACCGGGCCCCCCTCTAGGACCTTCTTTAGTGTACCACTAAATAATGAGATAATGTCATCAAGGGAGATGAGAAGCAAAGCCACTGCATCAACGTCCATGGTTGCGGGTACATTGGACAGTTTTCTTATCAGAGCCAACACTGTGGTGAATAATGAACTAACCGTGTTAGAAAGAAGGCTTTCGGATGGCATCGAAAGCGCAGGAAGATACTCCTTGGGGCTAGTCGCGTCTGCTAGAACACCTGAGGAAGCGGATGATTCCCACATAGCTCTTTTGGATGGTATAGATCAAACGATTGAATCTGTCTTGCAAAAGCTTAGGTCTACCTCATCTTCACGCCGAGACTCGTTTCAGCCTACCCCTGAAAGGGTATCTGCTTCTATCCCCGAGGCAGTACCGATTTTGGATAAGGGGAGTGACTTAAATGTATCCCGCACTCGGGGGTTGCGGGAGGGAGCTGTCTCGAAAAGGAAACGAGGGAGGCAGTTTAATGGAGGAAAAAGGGCTAAATTAGATCTCCCCCCTAATAATAATAGTGTGGACTGTCCTACAACTTTAAGTCCCAATGCTAACCCTAATTCAAATAACCCCACGCAAACTCGGTTGGTAGCACACCCTGCCTCTTTTGTCTTTGGTGAGGGGTCGGGTGCTGGATGGGAACAGTCAATCCATGCCCTCACTAAAGTTCTGAAGAAACTTCTAGATCCCCTGATGGTCAGACTCGATTGTATTGAGGTTAGGCTAATGGGAATAGAAACAGTTACCGAGGGTATCGAGGGTCATCTGAGGAGTATAGGCAGCACCCTAAGCCTGCCCTCAATGAATATGGGTGGTTCCCTTCTGTTAAACTCTGCTGGTGCGACAACTTCCGTGACAGCACCCGTCCCTACCCCAGCAGGCGTATCTTTATCCCTTCCCAACCCCCTAATTCCTACTCAGGCACCGCCAGTACCTTCCCTCAGCCAACCACCCTCCTTAGCAAGAAAATCTAACCTGGCAGGTAAAACAAATCCAACTAGGTTAGCGAAGTCTGGTGACTGCACTACCCAGGACCCAGGTAGCTTAAGTTGGAAACATGTAGTAAATCTTCCCCCAGAGGCAGCATCTCATGTGGTAATATTAAGTGGAGCCCCCGAGCTTACCAACTCTGCACTAGAAACCTTTGATTCCCTAAAAAACAAAGTGACTAATTGGCTGAACATCCATAGGCCCCTCCCCCCTAATGTGAGAGGTCAACTGCTGATGGTCAGAAGGGTTGCCTGGGTGGGAAAGACAGCGAAGAAAATCAAGGGCGACTGTATCCTGGTGAACTTTGGAGACCCACAGATTGTTTCTTATATTTACAACTGGCGGGGCAGCTCAGGAAACACAACTATTCAGCCCCTCCCACTATCCTTTTTCTACCCCCCCGAAACATTCGATTCCATTCAAGGTTTGACGAAGGGTGGACATTGGTGGGACCAAGTTTTCAAGGCAGAAGGCACGGGCATACCCGTTATGATGCACCCACATTAGGTGATTATGCATGTACCAATAGGTATAGCTCCCTTGAGCAGGTTGATTGACTTCACCGGGAGGATAACACGGGGGGAAGAGAAGTGGGGGGCTCTCCACACAGTGCAGCTGGGGTCAGTGATAGACATCCCTGAGAGCGTCCATCCTTCTCGAGGGCCACCACCCCCTGGCCCGGTGAGTAACAGTAATGAGGAATGCTCTATACAACCACCTGACACCCCGCACGATCTACCTCTGTTAAAAATCCTTTCCTGGAATGTAGCGGGCCTGGGTAACAAGCTGCCCTGCCCCGAGTGGGGCTCATTCGTAGATCTGAACGATATTTGTCTCTTCCAGGAAACATGGGCGAGGGAAGAGTAACTTCGTGTGGGATTTGCCTCATTTTCAGTCCCTGCCAGATGGGGGGCAAAGGGTCGACCGTCAGGGGGTTTAACAATCTGGGTTGCAAGCCACTTGGGTTGCAGTGCCAGAACACTGGATACAGGAACAGAGGATGTCCAGTGTGTGATCCTGGAGTGGCAGACTGGCCCCAGACTTGCTGTGGTCAATGTCTATTCTAGACCCGTGTGTCCCTCTTCCGAATCAAAAACCATTGAAGAGCTATCCACTGTCTTGACTGGGATCCCGGAGGGTGTTACGCTCGTGGTGGGAGGTGATATTAATTCTCACTTCGAGCCACTCGAGGGGTTGTTGGACGCCGTAAACCAGGAGGAAGACGATCTATGGAAAATTCCACACGGAGCAGGCCCTGCGGCAAGGTCATGGGCCCCTCTGGCCGTCCAAATTACATCCATGACGTTGGCTCACTCGATCAGGGGATGTAACGGCCGTGTAAAATCTGACAACCCCCCTATGCCCACCTTTAACAAGATAGGGAGGGAGGCATGACTTGACTATATTTTTGTCGAGTGTAGGGCTTGGAATAGAGTATTAGACTTTAGGGTTGTAACTAGGGGAGAGAGCGATCATAACCCCTTGATCTTGGATTTCTCTGTACCATGTGTGTGTAAAGGTAGCGCATTAGCGCAGTCTGGTACACCTAGCAGGGCTATCCTGGCAAGTAACAGACGTAGGGTAAGATGGGATAAGCTGGTCGATAATCCTGAGGGAATATGTGAACTGTATGGCAGGGTCATACCAGTACTGGCTGAAGTAGCTGCTCTTATTGAGCAACAACCTGCGCTTGGTTTCCAAGAAAGACTGGGAGAACTTAATGAGTCACTAATTAATAGTCTCGCAGATATCCTAAATCCCCCAGGTCCCAGTTGGAAAGGGGTAGGTAGGAAGCCATCCTGGTATAATAGAGCATGCAGATTGGCAAAAGCAAAACTTCTTGGTGCTCTGAAGGAGAACAGCAACAGGGATCTTATTCAATACAGTAGACAAGCATACCGCCAGCTAATCTTGTCACTGTCTTCGTAGACCTGCGTGCGGCCTTCGATTTGGTTCCACGCAGGAAACTTTGGAGCGTCTTACGGGACCTAGGCATACCAGCGCCTCTTCTGGACATCATAATACGGCTCCACACTCATAATTTCGCTAGGGTCAGGTGTGGGAGAGAAGGCAATTTGTCATCTAGCTTCTCCGTTGGCAGGGGGGTTAGGCAGGGTTGCGTTTTGGCGCCAACCCTGTTCTGCCTCTATGTGAACTGAGTCATCCCCCATCTGAATGCAGTCCCCAATAGAGATGCCCCAAGGCTCGCTGGTACAGGGATCTCTGCGATTATGTTCGCAGATGATACCATGTTGCTCGCTAAGATACCAATGGGTATCCAGCGAGTCTTGGATGGCTTTGTCTCTTTTTGCCAGGACCGGGGGCTGGAAATAAACACGTCCAAAACGAAATTTATGATTTTTAATCCGCCAAAGACATCCCGCACAAACCCTGCTATAGATGGTGTCCCCCTGGAAAGAGTGCAGACGTTTGAATATCTGGGTTTGACTCTCAATGAAAACATGACCTGGGCCCAACATCAGACCAAATCCCAGTTAAAGCTATCTCAAAAGGCGGGGGGGATTCTTAAACTATGGAACAAAGCCACGACTAAACCTATTGGGCCTCCTCTTGAAATATACAAAATGCAGGCTCGCGGGCGATAATTTATGGGGGGGAACTGTGGGGCCACAGCTGTGCCCCTGCAATTACCACCACGGAAAATGTTTCATAGGCAGCTGACATCTTTGCCGGCTAGTACACCCCTCCTCCCGCTAAGGCTTGATCTGGGATTGAGAGCGTTAAAAGAGGAACTGGGCCTTAAGCCTTTAACTTTTTGGAGGCGCCTGTGGGTAACCCCTGAACTTGCTAGTTACAGGGAAGAACTCTCGGAATTGTTAAAACTCCCAAAAGTGTGGAAACTTCCCTGGCTAAAATATATAAGGCAGGAATTTGAGAGACTAGGTTGCCCTTCACTGTGGATTAACCCGAAAGAGGCTTGCAGAAACATAACACGTAAAGACTTGGTCAATATGTATTATGACTATAATCTGTCTGCTCGCCTATCAAATGCCCACCTGGGCTCATTTTCCAGCACATTTATAGTAACGAAAGATTATTATAAAATGGAGACTGTGCTGGATGATATTAGTCCTACTGCCCTTAGGAAGCTGTTTCTCCAATGGAGACACGACTCCCTCTCAATCAGAGCCCTTACCAGCAGATGGTGCCCATCTTCTCCTAAAAACTGCCCAGCATGTACCGAGGAACTGGAGAATGACATTCATGTAATGTTCTTCTGTCCTTCCTATCGGAAGCCTAGGAGGAAGTGGATTATTCCTATATGCAGAAACTTGGGGATAAGGCAATGCTTCCACTCCTATCGAATACTAAAAACGGACCTATCCCCATTAATTGTCTTTGCTGTAAGTAAATTCTTATTTGCTATGTGGAACATCAGAAGAAATTATGTGGTAAAATGAGTTCCAGTGTATCGCTGTTTAGTCCAAGGCCCACTAAGGCTATAATGAGGAGTGGGACCCCCAGCCGATCCTCGGTATATTTGTAGAAAATGTTTTTATGAATATTCATTTTTATGGGAATGTGCTTGGTTTTTATTATAGAATTTTTAATGATTTCTGCTGCTATTGTATTGTGATCTCTTTTATGACTTTTTAAGTCGAAATAAAGATGAAGGGAGGAATAGAGTATCTCACACACACAGTGTCTCCCACACACAGTGTCTCACACAAAGTGTGTCACAGTGTCTCTCACACACACAGTGTCTCAAGCACACACAGTGTCTCACACACAGTGTCTCACACACACACAGTGTCTCACATACACACACACAGTGTCTCACACAGTGTCTCTCACACACAGTGTCTCACACACACAGTCACCCACACACACTGTCACACACACACAGTGTCTCATACACACAGCCTCACACACAGGGCCCAATTCACAGAATGAACTTACTACTTTTGGCATTCACAGAATGAACTTACTCATTTCGGTATTCACAGAAGTTAGGGCTACTAACTTTAGGACTCTTAAATGCCTTCTGTGAATACTGAAAGTCTTAAAATTAGGATTTTTCTCAATTTAGTAGTAGTAAAGTTAGGACTACTAACTTTAGGACGCCTAAATGCCTTCTGTGAATACTGAAAGTCTTAAAATTAGGATTTTTCTCAATTTAGTAGTAGTAAAGTTAATTATCCTAACTTTACTACTACTAAATTGAGAAAAATCGTAATTTTAAGACTTTCGGTATTCACAGAAGGTATTTAGGCATCCTAAAGTTAGTAGTCCTAACTTTACTACTACTAAATTGAGAAAAAACGTAATTTTAAGACTTTCGGTATTCACAGAAGGCATTTAGGCATCCTAAAGTTAGGAGTCCTAACTTTACTACTACTAAATTGAGAAAAATCCTAATTTTACGACTTTCGGCATTCACAGAAGGCATTTAGGAGTCCTAAAGTTAGTAGTCCTAACTTCTATGAATACCGAAATGAGTAAGTTCATTCTGTGAATACCAAAAGTAGTAAGTGCATTCTGTGAATACCAAAAGTAGTAAGTGCATTCTGTGAATGCCAAAAGTAGTAAATTCATTCTGTGAATCTGGCCCGTTGTGTCTCACACACACACAGCGTCACACACAAAGCCTCACACACGCAGTGTCTCACACACACAGTGTCTCAAACACACATACAGTGTCTCACACACACACTGTTTCACACAGTGTCTCTCACACACACAGTGTCTCACACACACAGTGTCTCACACATACAGTGTCTCTCACACACACACAGTGTCTCACACACACACAGTGTCTCACACACACACAGTGTCTCTCACACACACGGTGTCTCACACACACACAGTGTCTCACATACAATGTCACACACACACTGTCACACACACACAGTGTCTCACACACACAGCCTCACACAGTGTCTCACACACACACAGTGTCTCAAACACAGATAGAGTGGCTCACACACACACACACTGTCACACAGTGTCTCACGCACACACAGTGTCTCTCACACACACAGTGCCTCACACACACAGTGCCTCACACAGTGTCTCACACACACACAGTGTCACACACACACACTGTCCTGTCACACACACACAGTTTCTCACACTAACAGCCTCACACAGTGTCTCTCACACACACAGCCTCACACACAGTGTCTCACACACACATACAGTGTCTCACACATAGTGTCTCACACACACACAGTGTCTTACACACACTGTCTCACACACACACTGTGTCACACACACACAGTGTCTCACACAGTGTCTCACACACAGTGTCTCACACACGCACAGTGTCTCACACACAATGTCACACCCACACTAAGCACTACTAAGAGCTGTAGCTAAATTACTGAACCCGCATGGCGGCTTGCCACACCATACAACAAAACAAGCATTGAAAATGCACTGGGTCTCGCCCTCGTTTAAGTTAAAGCAATTCTGTTTGTAATTAGGTGGCTTTTTAGCTTTGCTTTTATTAGTGTCTTTCAAACGTTCATGTACGTAACATGCATATGTATGCATATATGTATATGTATGCATGTATCTATATTTGTATTTATATAGATATGCAGATTATATATATGTTTATATATGTATGTATATACATACACATACATTACCTACTGGCGGTAGCCAGTAGGTATATATAGTTAGGACCTAGTTTCCATAGGAAATCCCCAACATTCTATTGGGAATAACTTTGGCGCTGGTTGATGAATCTTCGCAAATTTCTCAAAGAAGATGGCTCGCTCCGCTCCGCTCTTTCCCTGAAAGTTTGGGGGGGATTCGTCAAGTGGGGGCTGAGAAAAAAGGGGGGTCCCAAAACGTGTTTTCCCCATGTTAATTTCCATAGGACCTTTAGACTCAGCTACAGCTTGAACCGCTGAAGGGAATTACACCAAACTTGTCAAAATGGTAGTGTCTGGTACGCAGATCACGCTTTTTGTTAAATAGTGTAAATCCCTCCAGTAGTTCCTGAGAAAATTAGAAGAGAAATCAATTATATATCTATAAGCGCGCACGGGTGCGCGCACCCTGCGATTTTCCGCGATTTTTGGGCGGGGGCTTGGGGGGGGGGTTTGGGGGGTTTCTCTCTTTCATTTTAATGTTTTTATTTTAATTTCGAGGGTGCCCACCCCTCGTTTTGGCCCCCGAGATCTCCGCCGCCGCCCGAGCTGCCTTAAGATGGCCGCCGCCTGGTTGTGGGCGGGGCCGGGAGGACGTGGTTTCCGCTTCCCCCTGTCTGGGGGAAGCCTTTGCTGTGCCCGTCCGGTCTCCCGTGGCGAGGGGAGACCGGGTGATGTTGCCGACCAAACCTAGAGCCCCGGGGTGAGGCAGCCGAGGCGCGGCTGACTGGCGAGGCTCTGGAGAGGAGGAGCCCCGCCCGCGGTATCCCGTGTCCATGGTTAGAGCCCCGGGGTGAGGCAGCCGAGGAGCGGCTGACCGGTGAGGCTCCAGAGAGGAGGAGCCCCGCCCGCGGTACCCCGTGTCCATGGCTAGAGCCCCGGGGTGAGGCAGCCGAGGCGCGGCTGACCGGCGACCGTGTCCATGGCTAGAGCCCCGGGGTGAGGCAGCCGAGGTGCGGCTGACCGGCGAGGCTCCGGAGAGGAGGAGCCCCGCCCGCGATTAGGTATTGGTCTTCTCTCCTGATATATTTGGGTAAAAAACAGAAACATGACAGAGCAATAAAAAGGTCCTACCACCTCTTCACAAGACTGTGAGCACCAAGGAAGGAGACAGTGAATGAAGAGCAAATGTGACAGTGGGCACAATGAGAAATTGAGAGGGAGAATAGGTAAGTGTGAATGTAACGGAGTGTGAGCGAGGGACCATATTGGTGAGGGTGTTTATTTTCCTGTCCTAGTCTGCTAATACTGTAAACAGGAAGGAAGGGAAGTCCAGTTGGTATTATAAATAAGGGGGTTCTGAAATCTGGCACATATCTGGACCTACAAAGGACAGTTCAGTTGTAAAGGTATTTTCCTGGGAACGCAATGTGTATCCGTACAAAAGGTGTGTGCGAGAAAGACAGACAAGATAGGAGAAAAGGAAGGAGAAAGGTTTGAAGGCTTGGAGAGAGGGAAGATGAGATGACGCAGAATAACAGGAAGAAGGGGTGGGGGAGAGAGGAAGGTTATGTGGGTCTGCCTTGATTCATTCAAGCTGCAGCAGCGATGTGTCATCCCAATGATGCAGTGTTTCTATGGGTAATAGGAATGATTTTCATGCCTGTAATGAGAAAGTTATGTTAGCCTCTTGCATGCATGAGGAAGGTAAAAGGTCTCACTGGGATTCATGCTGGAACAGCTCATCTCAGAAGGTACAAGTGAAGCTCCACTTTAGAACTGAACGCAGTAGCATGGGAAGGGTCCCTGTTTAGGTCACTGAAATGGGTCAGACAGAGGATGTATGCGAGTCTGGATAGAGGTGTACAATGCTCCTCTTATTCATAACGGAATCATGTAGTCTATGTTGTTTAAGCTAACCCTGTGGAACAGTTTGAGATATTGGTGAGCTTGGCAGTGAACTGACCATTTAGGTAAAGATGATTTTGTCATATTCTCTCCAAGTAGCTTTGTATCACTTGGGTTAGATGCGGTTGTTTACCATCTTCTGGCTGATTCAGACTTTTAACATTTTAGCTCAACTGATCTTAAGGGATAGATAAAGCAGCTGCATTTTGTTTGCTGAAGAGTGCTTTGCAAGTAAGGGTGATCAAATTTATGGATTAAAGAATGACGCTGTATTAGAAGTGTAGTGTGTCTCATGTGTTGTATGGCAATGTTGATACTTGATCAGGAATAGCAGCTTGGAAAAGGAATAGATTTCTTTAGTGATCCGATGTGGTGTTTGCAGGCATTTTAGAAAGGGGCGGAAAAGGCAATTATATAGCAGATGAATCTATGGCCATGATTTCGATACAGTCCCAGGGTCCGACATAAAACTGTGGCTGTATTATGATGAATTTAAGAAATGATGGGGAATATTATTAAGAAGAATGGCAAACATACTACCCTGTCAACCCATCCATCCATTCATCCATCCATTGACCCATCCTTCATCCATCCGCACCCTACCATCCATCCACACAACCGTTCACCTATCGATCCACCTATTTTTATTCAATGCATTCTGCTACAAATTACTTGCATACCTTTCACCTATCCTCAAACACTGCTCACCCTGCACACTCACCCACCATTTACTACGCACAGTCACCCTGACATTGTGCAGGCAGTCTGATACTGCTCACCCACCACTCACACAGTCCACCATCCAGCCACCCATCCATCCACCATCCATCCAGCCACCCATCCAGCCATCATACATCCATCCATTATTCATTCATTCATTCATGCATGCATGCATCCACCCAACCATCCAGCTATCCACCCAACATGCATCCACCCATGCATCCATCCATCCACCCTGCATCCAACCATCATGCATCCACCCAGCATTCATTCATTCATCCACCCACCCATCATGCATTCACCCATCATGCATCCACCCAACAATCATTCATCCATCATGCATCCACCAGCCATCCATCCATCTTCCAGCCAACAATCATGCATCCATCCAACACCCAGCCACCCTCCCACCCACCATTCATGCACCCCATCCATCCACCCACCCATCCATCCATCCTGCATCCATCCATCATTCATGCATCCATCCATGCATCCACCCAACAATCATTCATCCATCATGCATCCAACCATCGTTCATGCATCAAAAATCGGATCCCCAGGGCTGCTCAGGTGGTCCCACAAGGATATTACCATATTTAAACGTTATCCGCTAATAGAATTAGCATTTTCAAAACCTTGCAAATTCACTGAAAAAACCATAGGTTTCTGGCCTTATATATATATATATATATATATATATATATATATATTAGCTTTTAAAAAACCAATGAAATTCACTGAAAAAACCATAGGTTATACACTATATATAGTTAGGAATTAGCCTTTAAAAAACCAATGAAATTCACTAAAAAAAACATAGGTTTTAGGCCTTATATAGTTAGGAATTAACATATAAAAAACCATTGAAATTCCTCCTATATAGTTAGCTGGACATTTTATTGATATAAAACCAATGAAATTCGACATATAGTTAGTTGCACTAACTATATATTTCGCGCATCCGCAATCCAATGCTGATGATGTCACATATTACATCATTCATGACATGGTCAGTGACATCACTGATGACATCACTGATGACAGCTCATTTAACATCAATAATCACACCACTGATGATATACTTCATGTGATAATACAATGCACCTCCTTACACTCTAATACACCTAGTGTAAAATACAGAGTATCATTTTTGAAACTATTGACACACCAATACCATTTACTACGTACCCACTCACTGATTCCTACGTCTACATGCACATTCATTCATTCACCCATAAGGTCATTCGTACATACTGTCACTCATCATTGCAACACTATCATATGCACTCATACACCTATGCAGACACTCACACACTGCCACTCATCCATGGAGTTACTCACACACCTACTCAGTCCTGTAAGGAATCAATCACACTTTGATTTCTTCGTCTATACAGTTAAACACAGAACAGCTTACATTTTCACAGATATACTAACACATACTTACTTACTTATACAATCAAATCCTTCATCCATACTTTTATACATCCTCTCATTCTTCAATATGTAAAACATATTTAAACTTTACAAAAACACACAGACACTGGATGATGTCATCAGTGATGTCATCAGTGATGTCACTGACCATGTCATGAATGATGTAATATGTGACATCATCAGCATTGGATTGCGGATGCGCGAAATATATAGTTAGTGCAACTAACTATATGTCGAATTTCATTGGTTTTATATCAATAAAATGTCCAGCTAACTATATTGGAGGAATTTCAATGGTTTTTTATATGTTAATTCCTAACTATATAAGGCCTAAAACCTATGTTTTTTTAGTAAATATATATATATATATATATATATATAAATGCATATGCATATATATATATATACACACGTGTATATATATGTGCATATGTGTGCGCGTAGCGAGGAAGAGGTAGAGAGTAGAGAGCAGTAGAGAGAGGCAGAGAGAGAGGTAGAGCGAGAGGTAGTGCGAGAGGTAGAGAGCAGAGAGGTAGAGAGTAGAGAGGTAGAGAGTGAGTAGTAGAGAGTAGAGTGAGTAGTAGAGAGTAGAGTGAGTAGTAGAGAGTAGTAGAGAGTGAGTAGTAGAGAGTAGAGTGAGTAGTAGAGAGTGAATAGTAGGGTGAATAGTGGAGTGAGTAGTAGAGTGAATAGTAGAGTAGGTAGTAGAGTGAGTAGAGAGTGAGTAGTAGAAAGTGAATAGAGAGTGAGTAGTAGAAAGTGAGTAGTAGAGAGAGTAGAGCAGTAGAGATTAGTAGGTAGAGAGTAGTAGAGAGTAGTAGGTAGAGAGTAGTCGAGAGTAGTATAGAGTGAGTAGTAGAGAGTGAGTAGTGGAGAGTGAGTAGTGGAGTGAGTAGTAGAGAGTAGTAGAGAGTGAGCAGTAGAGAGTAGTAGAAGGTGAGTAGTAGAGTAAGTAGTAGAGAGTAGTAGAGAGTGAGTAGTAGAGAATGAGTAGAGAGTAGAGTAGTAGAGAGTAGTAGAGTGAGTAGTAGAGAGTAGTAGAGAGTGAGTAGTAGAGAGTAGGAGAGAGTGAGTAGTAGAGAGTAGTAGAGTAGTAGAGAGTGAGTGGTAGAGAATGAGTAGAGAGTAGAGTAGTAGAGAGTGAGTAGTTGAGAGTAGTAGAGAGTGAGTAGTAGAGAATAGTAGAGTAGTAGAGAGTGAGTAGTAGAGAGTGAGTAGTAGAGAGTGAGTAGTAGAGTGAGTAGTAGAGTGAGTAGTCGAGAGTAGTAGATAGTGAGTAGTAGAGAGTGAGTAGTTGAGGATTAGTAGTCAGTAGAGAATGAGTAGTAAGTGAGTAGAGAGTGAGTGGAGAATAGTAGAGAGTAGTAGAGAGTGAGTAGTAGAGAATGAGTAGTAGAGAGTAGTATAGAATGAGTAGAGAAGTAGAGAGTGAGTAGTAGAGAGTGAGTAGAGAGTGAGTAGTAGAGAGTGAGTAGTAGAGAGTGAGTAGTAGAGAGTAGTAGAGAGCAAATAGAGTATCTCACACACAGTGTCTCCCACACACAGTGCATCACACAAAGTGTGTCACAGTGTCTCTCTCACACACAGTGTCTCAAACACACACAGTGTCTCACACACACAGTGTCTCACACACACACAGTGTCTCACACACAGTGTCTCACATACACACACACAGTGTCTCACACAGTATCTCTCACACACAGTATCTCACACACACAGTCACCCACACACACACAGTGTCTCATACATACAGCTTCACACAGTGTCTCACACACACACAGCGTCACACACAAAGCCTCACACACGCAGTGTCTCACACACACAGTGTCTCAAACACACATACAGTGTCTCACACACAGTGTCTCACACACACACACACACTGTTTCACACAGTGTCTCTCACACACACAGTGTCTCACACACACACAGTGTCTCACACATACAGTGTCTCTCACACACACCGTGTCTCAAACACACACAGTGTCTCACACAGTGTCTCACACACACACACTGTCCTGTCACACACACACAGTGTCTCACACACACAGCCTCACACAGTGTCTCACACACACTCAGCCTCACGCACACACAGCCTCACACACACAGTGTCTCACACACACATAGAGTGTCTCACACACACAGTGTCTCTCACACACACAGTGTCTCACACACACACAGTGTCTCACACACAGTGTCACACACATACAGTGTCTCACACAGTGTCTCACACATAGTGTCTCACACACACACAGTGTCTCGCACACAATTTCACACCCACACACTGTCACACACACACACACACACAGTGTCTCACACACACAGCCTCACACACAGTGTTTCACACACACACACAGTGTCTCAAACACACATACCGTGTCTCATACACACACAATGTCTCACACACAGTGTCTCACACACACACAGTCTCTCACACACAGTGCTTCACACACACACAGTGCCTCACACAGTGTCTCTCACACACACAGTGTCTCACACACACACACAATGTCCTGTCACACACACACAGTGTCTCACACACAGCCTCACACAGTGTCTCACACACAGAGCCTCACGCACACACAGCCTCACACACACACACAGTTTCTCACACACACATACAGTGTCTCACACACCCAGTGTCTCACACACACATAGTGTCTTACACACACACACAGTGTCACACACACACAGTGTCACACACATACAGTGTCACACACACACAGTGTCACACACACACAGTGTCTCACACACACAGTGTCTCACACACACACACACAGTGTTTCACACATGACTCTCCACTCTTGTCCCCCACCCCCCTCTACCTTCTGTTCCTACCTTGCCCCTCCCGGTCTCCAGCCTTGCCCCCTCCCTGGATCTCTCGCTGCCCGGTTCCAGCCTGCTCTGCCTTCCTTCACTGCCAGCCCCCCTCCCTCCCTGCAGCACCGCCAGGCAGCCCTCGGTGCGAGCAACAGGGGCCGTAGCCCAGACATGAATACAAGCCCCGATCCAAAACCTCGCCTCCAATGCGAGACGCAAGAGTGGGGGGCGGGGGTGAGGGAAATCGCACATACTGTGGGGATTCGAAGGTCCGCAAGGCTAGGATTGTTTTCGGAGCCGTGGAGATGCGTTAAACAACTCAATATTTTTAATATTCGCTGCCTCTTCTCACAGAACTGTCCTTAATACATCGTTAATTATAGGTCTGATATACATAAATAAACACAGTAGTTCTGCCCATCCCCCAGCTCCCACTTTTTTTCGGTGGAGATGGCAGTGTTGCCGTGTGTGGTTTCCTTTGTTCCTTTGATGGTTTGGTAGTTACGGTTAGGAAATGTTGCAAAAAAAAAACTTCATGTAATGAAATATAAATATTCAATGTGTACAATGATGTTAGGTTTACAAGTTGCAAAGCCGACAGGAATACTGTTCTAATGTACCAAAGTAAAAACTCTGCCGTGAAAGAATACGAACCCCGTGTAAAGAAACAACTCTAGCCACATATGCAAACTGTCAGTAAAAAGAGATGCACGATATATTCTCTCCTCGCCAAACATGTAACATGTAGCAATCCAGTAACATAGTCAGTGAAACGCTGCCGTCAAAGAATACGGACCCCGTGTAAAGAAACAACACTAGCCACATATGCAGTCTGAGGCAAAAAGTTTTCCGGATCCTGTATCACGCCTGGGGATAATTCTACGTTAAGGAATCTGCGGCTAGTAGTCTCCATCAGATACCTTGTTCACGTTTAGAACAGCTAGACAGGCTTTTACTGGGAGGTTCTTTTCTTTTTAGCCAATTGCAAGCTTTGTCAGGCGGTACAGCACTCAAACCCTCCCAGTACCGGCGGTACCCTGTCAGTCAGAATAAAGCAGTATCCTGATTGGTTACGCTTGCAGTCAGTTTTGCCAGAAGTTCAGAATCGAAAGTAAGATAGTGGCACTTTGTCAGTCCGATATATTTAAAAGATTTTCATCCGGTCAATTGGAAGTAAGTCTGCGCTGTCTGATTTGAAATGGGTTCAGAAAAGGGGGTGGTGATGAACAGAGTGTCTGAATTAAGCAGACCACTCTTACCCAGTCCAAAGATCAGGGCTTGATCCATCACCGATATTTATCTCACTGCACCATCCCAGCTCAGAACCTGGCTATATGCAAATCAGTCTGTCCCTGGCCAAGTGCATCATTGGAACAGGGCAGACTAAACTACCAAGCCAATTCTTCACCAGAAAGGAGACAAGCTACCGGGGACCGGTTTCTGGCATTTCAGCCGTCTTCGGCCCGGCTTGCTTGAATCCTGATGGTGCAGTGAGAAAGGGACTCATGTCTGAGTATACCCTGCCACACCTATAGTGGCCAAAAACGATTCAGAAAAGGGGGTGGTGATGAACAGAGTGTCTGAATTAAGCAGACCACTCTTACCCAGTCCAAAGATCAGGGCTTGATCCATCACCGTTATTTATCTCACTGCACCATCCCAGCTCAGAACCTGGCTATATGCAAATCAGTCTGTCCCTGGCCCAGTGCATCATGGGAACAGGGCAGACTAAACTACCAAGCCAATTCTTCACCAGAAAGGAGACAAGCTACCGGGGACCGGTTTCTGGCATTTCAGCCGTCTTCGGCCCGGCTTGCTTGAATCCTGATGGTGCAGTGAGAAAGGGACTCATGTCTGAGTATACCCTGCCACACCTATAGTGGCCAAAAACGATTCAGAAAAGGGGGTGGTGATGAACAGAGTGTCTGAATTAAGCAGACCACTCTTACCCAGTCCAAAGATCAGGGCCTGATCCATCACCGTTATTTATCTCACTGCACCATCCCAGCTCAGAACCTGGCTATATGCAAATCAGTCTGTCCCTGGCCCAGTGCATCATGGGAACAGGGCAGACTAAACTACCAAGCCAATTCTTCACCAGACAGGAGACAAGCTACCGGGGACCGGTTTCTGGCATTTCAGCCGTCTTCGGCCCGGCTTGCTTGAATCCTGATGGTGCAGTGAGAAAGGGACTCATGTCTGAGTATACCCTGCCACACCTATAGTGGCCAAAAACGATTCAGAAAAGGGGGTGGTGATGAACAGAGTGTCTGAATTAAGCAGACCACTCTTACCCAGTCCAAAGATCAGGGCTTGATCCATCACCGTTATTTATCTCACTGCACCATCCCAGCTCAGAACCTGGCTATATGCAAATCAGTCTGTCCCTGGCCCAGTGCATCATGGGAACAGGGCAGACTAAACTACCAAGCCAATTCTTCACCAGAAAGGAGACAAGCTACCGGGGACCGGTTTCTGGCATTTCAGCCGTCTTCGGCCCGGCTTGCTTGAATCCTGATGGTGCAGTGAGAAAGGGACTCATGTCTGAGTATACCCTGCCACACCTATAGTGGCCAAAAACGATTCAGAAAAGGGGGTGGTGATGAACAGAGTGTCTGAATTAAGCAGACCACTCTTACCCAGTCCAAAGATCAGGGCTTGATCCATCACCGTTATTTATCTCACTGCACCATCCCAGCTCAGAACCTGGCTATATGCAAATCAGTCTGTCCCTGGCCCAGTGCATCATGGGAACAGGGCAGACTAAACTACCAAACCAATTCTTCACCAGAAAGGAGACAAGCTACTGGGGACCGGTTTCTGGCATTTCAGCCGTCTTCGGCCCGACTTGCTTGAATCCTGATGGTGCAGTGAGAAAGGGACTCATGTCTGAGTATACCCTGCCACACCTATAGTGGCCAAAAACGATTCAGAAAAGGGGGTGGTGATGAACAGAGTGTCTGAATTAAGCAGACCACTCTTACCCAGTCCAAAGATCAGGGCTTGATCCATCACCGTTATTTATCTCACTGCACCATCCCAGCTCAGAACCTGGCTATATGCAAATCAGTCTGTCCCTGGCCCAGTGCATCATGGGAACAGGGCAGACTAAACTACCAAGCCAATTCTTCACCAGAAAGGAGACAAGCTACCGGGGACCGGTTTCTGGCATTTCAGCCGTCTTCGGCCCGGCTTGATTGAATCCTGATGGTGCAGTAAGAAAGGGACTCATGTCTGAGTATACCCTGCCACACCTATAGTGGCCAAAAACGATTCAGAAAAGGGCGTGGTGATGAACAGAGTGTCTGAATTAAGCAGACCACTCTTACCCAGTCCAAAGATCAGGGCTTGACCCATCACCGTTATTTATCTCACTGCACCATCCCAGCTCAGAACCTGGCTATATGCAAATCAGTCTGTCCATGGCCCAGTGCATCATGGGAACAGGGCAGACTAAACTACCAAGCCAATTCTTCACCAGAAAGGAGACAAGCTACCGGGGACCGGTTTCTGGCATTTCAGCCGTCTTCGGCCCGGCTTGCTTGAATCCTGATGGTGCAGTGAGAAAGGGAATCATGTCTGAGTATACCCTGCCACACCTATAGTGGCCAAAAACGATTCAGAAAAGGGGGTGGTGATGAACAGAGTGTCTGAATTAAGCAGACCACTCTTACCCAGTCCAAAGATCAGGGCTTGATCCATCACCGTTATTTATCTCACTGCACCATCCCAGCTCAGAACCTGGCTATATGCAAATCAGTCTGTCCCTGGCCCAGTGCATCATGGGAACAGGGCAGAATAAACTACCAAGCCAATTCTTCACCAGAAAGGAGACAAGCTACCGGGGACCGGTTTCTGGCATTTCAGCCGTCTTCGGCCCGGCTTGATTGAATCCTGATGGTGCAGTAAGAAAGGGACTCATGTCTGAGTATACCCTGCCACACCTATAGTGGCCAAAAACGATTCAGAAAAGGGCGTGGTGATGAACAGAGTGTCTGAATTAAGCAGACCACTCTTACCCAGTCCAAAGATCAGGGCTTGACCCATCACCGTTATTTATCTCACTGCACCATCCCAGCTCAGAACCTGGCTATATGCAAATCAGTCTGTCCATGGCCCAGTGCATCATGGGAACAGGGCAGACTAAACTACCAAGCCAATTCTTCACCAGAAAGGAGACAAGCTACCGGGGACCGGTTTCTGGCATTTCAGCCGTCTTCGGCCCGGCTTGCTTGAATCCTGATGGTGCAGTGAGAAAGGGAATCATGTCTGAGTATACCCTGCCACACCTATAGTGGCCAAAAACGATTCAGAAAAGGGGGTGGTGATGAACAGAGTGTCTGAATTAAGCAGACCACTCTTACCCAGTCCAAAGATCAGGGCTTGATCCATCACCGTTATTTATCTCACTGCACCATCCCAGCTCAGAACCTGGCTATATGCAAATCAGTCTGTCCCTGGCCCAGTGCATCATGGGAACAGGGCAGAATAAACTACCAAGCCAATTCTTCACCAGAAAGGAGACAAGCTACCGGGGACCGGTTTCTGGCATTTCAGCCGTCTTCGGCCCGGCTTGCTTGAATCCTGATGGTGCAGTGAGAAAGGGACTCATGTCTGAGCATACCCTGCCATACCTATAGTGGCCAAAAACGATTCAGAAAAGGGGGTGGTGATGAACAGAGTGTCTGAATTAAGCAGACCACTCTTACCCAGTCCAAAGATCAGGGCTTGATCCATCACCGTTATTTATCTCACTGCACCATCCCAGCTCAGAACCTGGCTATATGCAAATCAGTCTGTCCCTGGCCCAGTGCATCATGGGAACAGGGCAGACTAAATTACCACGCCAATTCTTCACCAGAAAGGAGACAAGCTACCGGGGACCGGTTTCTGGCATTTCAGCCGTCTTCGGCCCGGCTTGCTTGAATCCTGATGGTGCAGTGAGAAAGGGACTCATGTCTGAGTATACCCTGCCACACCTATAGTGGCCAAAAACGATTCAGAAAAGGGGGTGGTGATGAACAGAGTGTCTGAATTAAGCAGACCACTCTTACCCAGTCCAAAGATCAGGGCTTGCCATCACCGTTATTTATCTCACTCCACCATCCCAGCTCAGAACCTGGCTATATGCAAATCAGTCTGTCCCTGGCCCAGTGCATCATGGGAACAGGGCAGACTAAACTACCAAGCCAATTCTTCACCAGAAAGGAGACAAGCTACCGGGGACCGGTTTCTGGCATTTCAGCCGTCTTCGGCCCGGCTTGCTAGAATACTGATGGTGCAGTGAGAAAGAGACTCATGTCTGAGTATACCCTGCCACACCTATAGTGGCCAAAAACGATGTTAAATATTTTGTCCACCCTAAGCGTGGAAGGGTATACTCAGATGTGAGTCCCTTGCTCATTGCACCATCAGGATTCAAGCAAGCCGGACCGACGACGGCTGAAATGCCAGAAACCGGTCCCCGGAAGCTTGTTTCCTTCCCAGTGTAAGAATTGGCTTGGTAGTTTGGTTTGCCCTGTTCCCATCATGCACTGGGAAAGGAACAGACTAATTTGCTTATAGTCAGGTTCTGAGCTGGGATGGTGCAGTGAGCTAAAAAACGGTGTTGGATCGAGCCCTGATCTCTTGACTGGGTGAGAGTATTCTGTTTAATTCAGAAACTCTGTCCATCACCACCCCTTGTTGTTAAATATTTTGTCCACCCTAAGCGTGGAAGGGTATACTCAGATGTGAGTCCCTTGCTCATTGCACCATCAGGATTCAAGCAAGCCGGGCCGACGACGGCTGAAATGCCAGAAACCGGTCCCCGGAAGCTTGTTTCCTTCCCAGTGTAAGAATTGGCTTGGTAGTTTTTGTTTGCCCTGTTCCCATCATGCACTGGGACAGGAACAGACTAATTTGCTTATAGCCAGGTTCTGAGCTAGGATGGTGCAGTGAGCTAAAAAACGGTGTTGGATCTAGCCCTGATCTCTTGACTGGGTGAGAGTATTCTGCTTAATTCAGAAACTCTGTCCATCACCACCCCTTGTTGTTAAATATTTTGTCCACCCTAAGCGTGGAAGGGTATACTCAGATGTGAGTCCCTTGCTCATTGCACCATCAGGATTCAAGCAAGCCGGGCCGACGACGGCTGAAATGCCAGAAACCGGTCCCCGGAAGCTTGTTTCCTTCCCAGTGTAAGAATTGGCTTGGTAGTTTGGTTTGCCCTGTTCCCATCATGCACTGGGACAGGAACAGACTAATTTGCTTATAGCCAGGTTCTGAGCTGGGATGGTGCAGTGAGCAAAAAAACGGTGTTGGATCTAGCCCTGATCTCTTGACTGGGTGAGAGTATTCTGCTTAATTCAGAAACTCTGTCCATCACCACCCCTTGTTGTTAAATGATTTGAAATGGGTGGCATGTAATGTGTGTCTGCGGGAACATCTGGCATGAATTAATCCCATGCGTACTTTCATAACTCACAATGGGGGAACATCCTTTACAACGCAACTTTTACCACGCAGTGCCTTTACGACGCAACTTTTACAACGCAAACCATTACAACGCATTGCGCTGGGGGGCACTCTAGGATAGGGAATAGGTTTAATGTACTATCCAACACCTTCCCTACTATCCACGGGGACTGGAGTTGGAATAGTAAATTAAACTATTCACTATCCAGCGCCCCAAAGCACTATGCAATGTAAAGGAATGCGTTGTAAAAACCGCGTTGTAAAGGCATGCGTGGTAAAAGCATGCGTTGTAACGTCATACATCCCTCACTATGAATATCTGGTCCAAGTTGCCTAGCGTACCCGGTGCCTGAGTATATCCTTTGAACACTTTTATTTCTACCTCTGATTACTTCTCTACTAGGCTCTCATGGCCCGCCGTTTCCTTTACGTGCGTGGTATTTCTCAGATTGTGTTCCATATGAGGCATAGTTTAAAGTTTACCAGATTGCTACAATTGTTGTCACAAGGACTCCTAATTCCAGGTACTGGGTTTTCCTTATTGAACTCGTTGCATTCTGGGAGGTGAAGTCTTAGTTCAGTGGGTAGAATCGTCTGGATTGGCGCCTGAAAACTATCTGTGAAAGGAAAGTTCAGCTTAGACAAATGTAAGCTGGTAAGGACGATTCAACATTATTAGTATAGGTTGTGACGGAACGATAGCACTGGGCATTGCGTGGAAACTGGATTAAGGAATTTGTCCCACAGCAAGACGGTGTATCGACTCAAGGTTGAATCCTGAATCGGAATGAGGGTCTAAGTGCAGATCGTGAAGGGTAGAGATAACGGAAATGGCGTTGTCTGCAGCCACTGAAAAATACACTTACAAATCTAGCAGGTTTTAACCTGCTGGTTCACCTGAGAGGATCCATGCGACCAAGTAGCAGCTGGGTTGAGAGGTCACCGAACTGGGTAGAAAGATTACCCTAGTCTCGCTTTATTGTTTCTATACATTTACTTCTACACCTACTTGGTTTTTCTATGTTTATTTCTGCATCACTCGCTTTGTTTTTCTAGTATAGTTGATTTTCCTATCAACCCGTTTAAAAGCTTTACGACTTTAACTTGGTTCCGGATTATTCACCTATTACCTCGACCCCTACGTATTCCTGTTTCCTCTCGGAGCTACACCCGCGCCCTGGAAGCATCTTTAATTGGTGTATGGTCTACTCGGCCCTTTAAATACATCAGCATGCCTGTGCCAATGGAAGAGTTCATTTTTACAAGTCTCCTTTACAATCCTGAAGTGCCTGCATGCTCGTATCTGCCTTTGCTTGTAAAACGTAAGGATAAAACAATGTAATACCTATCCTTCTAGATGTTTCAAGTTGGAAGCCGCTGTATTACTCTTAATGATCAATCTGCAAAATGTTATTGAATATTACATTCCCGTCCTTTTGGAATTGTTTATGTATTATTATCCCGTCTCTTTCCACTCACATCGGCCATCCCCCCTCACTCTCCGCTCATGGACACCCTCATAAAGCACTCATGTTATGAAACGCTTATGGGTGGGAGCGGAGGACAGCCCGTACATAACCCTTAAGGATACCTTAAATCGTATTATACACTTTTGCCAGTCACTAAAAGAAGAGTACTTGCTGCCCATGCAGAGTTTCTAATCCTTAGGCCAACATATATTTGTCAACATGGATAGCTTACATTCGTGGAGAATATTTACGTGCGGTTAATGCCAGGCATAGCTATGCAGGTACAGTGGTAAAGTAACACAGCCAGCGTCGCCAGAACTGTAAAATGTATCTTTCCATAAGGGTATTATGCAAGCTTTTTTGTTGACCTGAGACATGTAAGATTGAATAGAACATGCTAGCATTCAAATCAAGAATCCTACCAAACAAGAGATATTCATTTATTTTATTAATTTTTTTAGTTTCCAAATTTTATTTTATGGCTACTGTTTTTACTAGGCACTGCACTTGAAAGCAGGGTCTGAGGTTATGGTTAGATGAGAGGATATTGTAATGCCTTGTTAAAACAGTAACGTGACCGCATCATGGTGTAACGTGCTCATGCATCTAAACATTTAATTTGATGAGGCTGGTGACACATATTTTTGAATACACGTTAAAGGCGTGCATTGTATAGCTGTCCTGTCCAGTTTTCAGCAGGCACCTTTGAGCGACAAGCCATCATTTTAGAGAAGAATTTGGAAGGAGAAGCAATTTTAGGCGGGAGACAGCAAAAGTAAAGCTGATTGGTGCATCACAAATCGGGAGTCTCCCGACCGAATCGGGTGCATTAGCATCCATGTGTCACGTGTGACACCAAGTGACACTTTATCAGGAGCAGAAAGCTGTGGATTAAGAAAAATATTTTAATACATTAAATTATTGGTTTATTAAGTGCAGTGCAGTACCTGGATTAAACAAAAGGTAGGCCACATCAGTAGCTTGAAAAGCAACCTTTTTTTCTACTTATCAAGAGCCCAGCAGCTCACAAGATGATCCTACAAAGCCATTTGCTTTGCTATACAATACCATTAGCAAAGCAAATGGCTTTAACTTAATCAAAGGTGAGACCTATTGCATTTTCAATGCTTGTTCCAATTTGTCTTGAGTACCAGATTGTCAGACTCTAGATGTATATTTGTCATGCAAGATTTGCTTTTGGACAGGAGGAATGTTGCAATTAGTGTTGGGGGGGGGGGTCTCTTTCGACTATCATATCAATGACAAGGTGCCAGGACTCTTTTTTTTTTATTATTAACAATTTTATTAATTTTTTGACATGGTGAGAGAACAAATGCCAGCAAGATAGCACAATACAATAGGGGCAAGAAGTCCCAGTCGGTTAGACGGTTAATCCTGGTCATAAAGTCCCATGTAATACAGACAGTTCATCAGGCAAAGCAATTTTAAGCCACGAGACCCAACCATTTGCCGCACACCCTGCAATATTTCTTTGGACATCCCCGTGCTTCATACATGGGTTTTTCCTGTGTGGCACACCAATCCACCCCCTCCCGCCACTTCTTGAGGCTAGGCGGAGTAGGACATTTCCAGTGAGCGGCTATGTCCTGCTTCGCTACAATCATTACTGTGGTAAAAAAACATTTCTCATTTCTGGACCCATCTAGCCCATCAGTGATCCCCAGAAGCGTGTGCAGTGGGTCATGGGAAACTTCCCAAACCAGGAATTCGGTGAGTTCCTCTTCTATACCCCCCCAAGACACACCCAGACCATGTGAAAGAAATCCGCCTGTTCTTGCACGCAGCGCACACAGGAGGCGGTTGAATATAGGCCTGCCCTGTGAAAGTGTGTGGGGGTTAAATAAGCAGAGTGCAAGTAAAACAGTTGGATCAGGCTAAGTCTAGCCGATGCAGTGACCATCTTAGGTGCCATTAGTGCGTCCCTCCAATCTTCTTCCTCCAGTGAACCCACCCATTCCTCCCACTGGTTTCTGAGCCGGTCCAGTGTGACTAGAGTGTTGTTGGTTAATGTGCGATAAATACGGGAGATGCCCCCTTCCCAGGTTCCCCATCAGAGTTTGTGCTTCCTGAGGGCTATATTCCGGTACTGTTGTGCGATCTGCTATGTGTGAGTGGAGAGCTGTAGGTTTCAATAAAATTGTGATGGGTGTAAGGAATACCTAGATTGTAGGTCTTGGAAGGTGCGCATATGACTGCTGGTCCACACATCCCCAAGCTGGAAGATCACTAAAAAATCCCACAACTGAAATCCCTTGAGCCCACTAATTTCCCTGAGCCACGCTCCATGCCAGAGTGGCGTTTGGTGGGTTAATTTATGCGTCCATTGGGTGTGGCACAATGATGCCCGCCAGGCCAGGAGGACGGTACGTGTCACCTCCGGTAAAGTGCAGGGAATAGACCCCCATACATCACAGTTTCGATGCGGGGTAGACCTAGTTTACCCAGCTCGAGCCTGTAACCCGGGTCCGACCATCCCCCATTAAACCAATCACGCACTGTGAGGAGGCGGGTCGCCAAGTAATATAAATACAAATTGGTCATCCCCATGCCGAAAGAGGGGGTCCGGCAGCGGGCTAGAGCTAAGCGGGCTCTCCGACCCCCCCAGAGAAATTTGGTAGCTGCGCTGTCGAGCTACCGAAACCAGGCCCGTGGGAAGCAGAAGGGAGTGTTTTGAAGGACGTAGAGGAATCTGAAGAGAATCATCATTTTGCACAGAGAGGCCCTCCCCAGGGGATTCAGGTGCAGCTTCTGCCACTTGCAAAGGTCCTCCTTCGCTGTTTCACCAGCGGAGTTATGTTGAGGGACCAGGCGGAATCGGGGAACAGTGCCACCCAGATCCCCAAGTATTTGAAGGATTGTCGCCAGTCATAGCAAACTCTCGCTAAGTGTAAGGGGAACAGGACGGACTTACTGAGGTTAAGCCTTAGGCCCGACCAAAGGAATGCAGCACCCGGAGACAATGTGGACCGGAGAGGGACGGTTCTACAAGGAAAATTAAGACGTTGTCTGCCTACAGGATAATTTTGTCCTCTTCCAAGTTGGGCCACTCCCAACCCCAAATGTGGTCATCCGACCAAATAGGCTTGCTAGGGGCTTCATCGCAAAAGCGTAGAGGAGGGGGGAGAGGGAGAATCCCTTCCTCGTTCCTCTACAAATGGGGAAAGCCTCCGATAAAACCCCTTTGACTAATACTCTTGCTGGAGCTCAGGTATAGAGAACCTTCACCAGGTTGCAAAAGCCTGGGCCGAAACCCATCTCAACCAGCACATCACCCAGGTATTGCCAGTCCACAGAATCAAAGGCCTTCTCAAAGTTGATGAGAAGAAGTGCCAGATAAGGAGTGAGCTAGTGTCGGTTTGTAAGGGCCAAAAGGAGGTGACGGAGGCAGTGTCTAGTGCCCTACATCGGCATAAACCCATACTGGTCGGGGTGGACCAGCTTGGTGAGGTAGGGCCTCATCCGCTAGGCGAGGACTGTAGCGAATATTTTAACCTCTGTGTTTATGAGGGATATGGGGTGGTAATCCGCACAGCGGGGTGACGGTGATTGTGTTTTAGGGAGAACAACAATCTCTGGCGGAAAGTAGCCCTTCTCTAGGGCCTCGTCAAAGAGATCGGTGAGGTGCAGAATAAAAATCTCCCGGTATGCTGTGTAATACTCCTGTGGGAGCCCGTCCGGGTCTGGGGTCTTGCCCGGCAAGGTATGCGCTATAGCTTCATTAAACTCCTCGCGGATGATGGGAGGTCCAGGTCAGCAGACTCGGCAATGCTAAGGCACGGAAGGCAGAGACGGCCCCTGCCAAGCAATTCAGAGAAGGAAGTTACTGGGCGCTGTGCAGAGTAGAGCTTGTGATAGTAGGAGGCAAAGCCCTGGGCCATCATCAAGGGGATCGGTGTACCAGACCAGCTGGGTCCACAATCTCTGGAATGATGCGGTAGGCCCTTGGGTATGTAGGTAGTCTGTGAAGGATCTTCCCATTCTTGTCGCCCCATCCATACACCCTAGCTATAGAAGATCTTAAGAGAAGTTTGGCGGACTCCAAGGAGACCTGCTTGATTTCGCCCCTCAGGCATGTGAGCTGCCTCTCTTGGGCGACGTCGCGATTGTCGGGAGGACATTGTTCAAGGAGCAGTGCCTGGGCCTCTCGCAGGGTGATCTTGTGTGTATGGGTTTGTTGCTATAGTTTAAGTTGGCACTTGCGGAAGCCTCGGATAGTGACTTGGCCAATTTCCCAGAGGGTACCCGGAGAGGGAACCGAACCGGTGGTAGCAAGTAAGTATTGCTGGAGTTCTACCCCAACTGCCCTTTTAAACTCCTTCATTCATCCGCCAGTTTGGATGCGCCGGGGGGTTCTCTAATGCTGAGAACTACTGGTGAATTGTCCGAAATACCCCTGGGGAGAATACGCATGTCTTTAATCATTTGGCAGTCAATAGACGGGACGAATATAGCATCTATCAGTGCCTGAGTGTGGTGCGCAGCTGATGTGTGAGTAAACTGCCTACTCTCAGGGTGCCAGATTCTCCAGGCATCACACAGGCCCAGGGAATCTGCCCAGTTCGATAACTGTTTGGAGTGAGTGATTCTGATGGTGGACGGTGAGCTTGCAGTGTTGAGGTGGGGGTCAAGAACTGTGTTGAAGCCGCCCACAACTATTGTGGCACCCAAAGGTAAGGAGGTGAGGAGGTCAGTGGTGTGCCCCAGAGTTGCTGTGAGCATCGATGGGGGTGAATAGATGGATACTAGACTTAGAGGGCAACCGTTCAGTGTTCCGCACAGAGCCACATATCCTCCCTGAGGGTCATGGGTGGCCTGTGTGAGCACAAAGGAGAGATAGCGCCTTATAAGGATGGCCACCTCCTGGGAACCCAGGGCAAACCCGAGTGCCAGACTCTATCATACCCATACCGTGCCAGAAAGGGCCAGTGGTTCCCCACCAGGTGAGTCTCTTGGAGCAGGAGCATGTCAGCAGGAAAGCCGTTTGTTTGACTCTATCTAGGAGCCCATTAATGTACTAGGACAGTGCGCAGAGGGAAGCCCCAGAACTGGTTGTGGAAGTCATTGTGGCCGTTGGCAGGAGCGAAGGTTCGCAGGACCTGGGATGGCTGTGGGTGCACATGGGGCCTGGCATAAGCGCGGGGCAGTAAATGGAGCTGTACTGTGCAGGTGATGCATGGGATTATCATAGTGTGTAGTTAGAAATCTGGTGGAGCAACATATTGAACCAACATCAACAATGGGACAACAGTTCCCACCCCCTCCATATCCCCTCCCCCCACCCTATACTTCAGGAACAGAAGAACCTGTCGTCCCAACTTAGGCACAATAAGAAACCAAACTAAAACGTTCTGGTTGTATTGCGTGGAGGACCCCTCCTTAGAGAAGGATGTTCAGAATCTCGGCAGAGACAAACGGATTGGAGAAGAAACTCTGCTGTGGCACTGTAATGCTCGAAGAGTTAGGAAGTGTCACCGGACGAATCCCCTCCCACCAGGTGCGGCGGGCCACGAGCAACCCAGGCTTGGCAGGGCAGTACAGGAATGTCCAGGAGGATAGGCCACAGTTCAGTTCCTCGCGGCGTGTACAGTTGGAACACCACAGGGTGCAGACGGTTTTATGGGGTACACGCTTTTTGCGGCACTGTTGGGTGCCTCCACCCGCACTGGCCACGGGGAAGGCAGTTTGCCCGCTCCCCAGCCCACTATGTGACATCATGCAGACCGTCCTTTAAGCTGAGAGGCAGCGCTGACCTCTCTGATCAAGGTTCCCTCTTTCCAGAAGGCATCTGATTGTTGGGCTGCGGGACAGGTCCAACTCTGCAGCTGACAAGCCCTGATGGTCCAGTGGGGATTGTTCCCCGGATGAGCGGCTGGTCGAGTGATTTCTGTGGCGAGATAGAGAGTCCGGGGGAACAGGAGAACTTTCGGGCCCGTGGGTTGCCAGGTTCAGCGATCTGTGTTCCACTCAGTGGAGCTGACGCCCCTGGCGGGAGTGTCTATGCCTTCGGCGTTGTTGCTTGGAGGCTTGAGGCTGCATGGATTGGGGGCCTAAGGGCACCGGTGACAAATTCCGCCAGGACCTAAGGGGACGCTCCTCCATTAGCCAGGTCCAGGCAGCCTGGGGTGAATCAAAGAATTGTATCCTGCACTGGAAGATGACGCGAAGGCGGGCCGGGAACAGAACTCGGAATTGAAGACCAAGAGTGTGCAATTTCTTCTTCACCTCCATATAGGTGCGTCGCTGGTTCTGCACTTCCTTAGTATAATCAGGAAAGACCGTAATGGTGTGATTTTGGAACTTTAGGAGTCCCTTGGATCGTGCCTCACGCAGGATCGCATCCCGTTCTTTAAAGTTGAGGATCTGGGCTATGATGGGGCAATGCAGGGCCCTGGGTGGCCGTTAAGGCGAGAGGGACCAGTGGGCTCTCTCCACTGCGAACCATGCGAAGATCGGATTCCTTGGCATCCAGGAGGAGAACCAGGATTCAATGAAGGTGGACATCTGCTCTTTCTCTGAGCCTTCAGGGAAGCCCACCAGGCAGAGTTTGATGTGGCCTGAGCGGTTTTAGGCATCTTCTGCGTGCCTGTGGAGCTCCTTGGTATGGGATTGCGTGGAGCCCCTTGGTATGGGATTGAAAACGGGTCGCCTGGTCTTTTAATCGGTAGATGTCATCCTCTTCCGCGGAGAGGCGAGACTCGGCCTTCGTGATGCGGGCCGTGGCGCTGCGCTGATCCTGACGGATGAGGGACATGTCTACCCTGACCTCACCAATCCTTCCCCTCAACCGAGGCCTGGGATGTGCTTATTGCCTGTAGGATAGCAGCTAAGTCTTTACCTGGAACAGGAGGGCCAGCTTCACCCTGCCCTGCGGGTTCATGGTCAGATGTGGTAAACTGGTCGATCTTCGTTTGCGTATGGGTGGCCGAGGATTTGGGACCCCGGCCTCTCCCCAAGGCGGATAATGGACGACGCACCAGCGGGGTCAAGGTCAGGAACCTGTGAGTACGTGCCTCCTCAAATGCCACAGCGGCGTGTTCAACTGCACTTGGATGCCTCCAGGGGCAAGTGCAAAGATCAGTGCCAGGATGGAACAAGGGGGAAATAACTGCTCCCAAGCGCCAGGGTACGGGCCAGAACAGCGCCCACTACAGTGCGTCGGAGATCCTGCGCATGCACATGAGGAAGCACCAAGTCAATGGTGGGGGGAAGGAGGTAGATGATGAGCAGGGCAAGTCCAGCGTGAGCCGCAGTGACTTCCTCACAGAGGCCACAGCACCCTGCATGATCTGTGTTGCTGGCAGGACTCCAGGTGTTCGCCGCTAGCACCTTAGCGTGTATTGGGGACCTGCGATGGTCACTTCATGGGCCCAGGTCCCCCGTTCCAGGGTGAGCGCCAATCAAAAAGCCGTCTTCCCCGGCCTCCAGCGATCACCATCACCCACTGCCAGGAAGCAACCCACAATCAGGTCCGGGAGCAACAGTGGGGTGTGCAGGGCTCAGCGGACACCAAGCGCTTAGGAGAGGATGGGGGAGAGGGGGACTCACTCATGGGCCTCCCCGCTGTCTGAACGTAATAGCTGATTCACCTCCCCATCGATGCGAGATCAATTGGCTGCAGGAGCTCCAGATGGGGGCTGGCTCTCCCCTCCGAGCCCCCCGGACCCACCAGGCTGCAAAACAGAGCACAGCCGCGGGGCTCGGATCCCGGCAATGCTGGCCCAGATGAGTGGAAGGCCTCCGATGCCCGGATGAGTAAGCGGGAGAAGAGGAACGGTGGAGGGGGCTCTCACTCAAGACCCCACGCTGCTCGATGGATGAGGCCGGTTCCACACCCTCAATCCCACCACAAGCAGTCCACAGGTCTCAGGGAGCACTGGTCCACACGTGTCCCAGCTCCGCCCTCCGCCCTCCGCCACCTCCACACTCACCGGGTACACAGGAGCAACAAGGTCTTTTCCGGCCCCTGGAGTCACGCATGTCTGGCAGGGTTGTTGCCGGTGAGTCGTCACGCTCGAGGTCCTGCTGGGCTGTGGGGGCGAGGGGGGCGAGACAGTGCCAATGCTCCCACGGATGATTTCACCCTGCGCCACCCGAAATAGCGACAGAAACCGCAGTCCCACCTCAGTGCAGACAGTGGTCAGGTCTCCACAGCACCAGGCCTCACCTCCAGCGCTGGGGCTCAGTCGATAGCCGGGGCCTTACTCCCAGGGCCCGTTGCCCAGCGCCACACCTCCGATCCTTGGCCTGCAAAGAGCCAGTTTCGGGCTCCACAGGGTCCCTCTGCTGGTCAGTCGGTGGGCCACCAGGCCACCCGGCACCATGCAGGGCCTCCCCCACCGGCTCCTGATCTCTAGGGGGGGCAGGATAACCTTCAATTGAGATTCGCACAGCCCACAATTCTCGGGGGTCCCACTGGGGGAGGAGGCCTCCTTCGTGAGTCACATGAGTGGTCAATTTGCACCAGGCCACGAGGGAGTGGGAGCAGGTTTCCCGGGTCACCGGTCCAGCCGCAGGTCTCCGCAGTAGCCCCTGGTCACAGGTGAAGCGAGTGTGTGTCACAGTCTCACAGCAGCACTGCTAAAACATCGCAGCCCGGAGGGCGGGCGCCGCGATCTTGACGAGCCATGGCGCTACAGTGATCATGTTGGCACAGAAATGGGGGTTGGTTGTGGAAATTTTCACCGCAAGGGTATGTCAGCGGTTGTGGCAAGATGCTGGCTGCAGGATTGGAGGATCGATGACTGCCGATTCTAGTGGATCTTGGTGTGCGACCGCCATTTTGACACGCCTAGCCACGCCACTGTGCCAGGACTCTTAAGCGTAGTAACAGTCATCAATTAGGCTCACACAAGTGCCAGACCTGAAGGTTTCCTTAGAAAGCATATCAGTTGGAGTGTGTCTATTGAGTGTATGAAGAGCACTAGCTGCTAGCATTCTAGCCAATTTCTTGCCTGACTTTGTTTTCATGAACTATTTTGTTACAATAGTGAGAATACTCCAAACAGACTCCCACTGAGTAGCACTTGATCCTGCATCATAGGGTGAGGATTGGTGTTAAAATCAGCACACAGGGAGGAGCCACGCACCGGACCAAGATGGCCACGTGAGTCTTCGGCTCCGCCGATCCCGATCCCAGACCCTGAACCCGGCATCCTGTAATTTTTCCTGCCTGTGAAGCACCGTAACAGCGAGAGGAGAACAAGCGGTGCCGCCAGCGGCAACTTCGGCCTCCTGATGACATCGGATGCCGAAGTTATAAGCGCCGTCACCTGAGGCCTGGTCACCGTGGTGAAGCCGGGGACTGCAGCATCTGAGTGGCCGTCGCAGAAAGGAATGAGACCAGTGACCGGGACCGGAAGTGACCGGTCGGACTGGAGTCACCGCGCGGTGTGGCACCCGATCCCTGTGGCGGCTTGGGTGCGGATAGCAGGGCAGGGAGAAACATTCTTAGGAGCCCCCCTTGCGGGCTTGACATCGGCCCCAGTGACGCAGCAGCATGAGCGCCCGATCTGCAGACAGACGGAAATTAGAGCTCAGCGAACTCCAAGGAGGAGCGGGGGTGAGTCAATCTGAGTTCCCCCCTCCTTAGACTGCGAGGCAGAGAGGGGGCAGCACAGGTCGAAACCGGTGGCCTTAACATCCCACAGGAGGGCACCGGCCAACCAGAGGCCAATAACCAGCCTCATTGGAAGTGGCTGGCTGACGGCGGCACCCAATGGAGGGAGTGACCCCTTGTGAGAGATATATCGCCGCGAAGGGCGGAATTTGAGCATATACGCCGGAGGGCAGTGAATCCGGAGCGGGAGCGGGGTAATGGAACTGGAGGCCATCACTGCAGGAGAATGCTTGTCAAGTTTGGAACGAGTGGCCTCCCTGCCCCACCGCCCAATTATTTATCATTGAACTCGAGGCAGGTCGGTGAGGGGCAGTGTCGGAAAGGCTATAATCGCAGCCCCTGGCAGTGAGGGGCGAGCCGGAGTGGTAGAGCTGCCCCCGCTCGTACTGATACTAAAGCTGGCTATTGGATTATCTGACTGACTGCTCCCGCCGGACTACGTTCTCGCTGAGGGCCCTAAGTGTGCACATTAAGAGTCTGTCCACCGCAACAGGATTCCGGGGGAAGGTATCGCTGGAGAGACTTGCGAATGGGTGCATAAATGGCGCCTAAACCGGACGCCGACAAACATCAGCCCAGGACGACCAAGGGGATGAGGCAAGTCCAGACCAACAAATTAGATCGCTATACCCTCCCTAAGGGGCTCACCAACTGATCAGCGACACTCCCTCATAGTGGGGGGGAATTCCACGAGCCCCCCCCCACTATGACCCTACATGATGTTATGGCGGCCATAGATGTGGCTAAGTCCTCCCAGGGGCAAAAAATTGTGTCAATGGAACATAAATTGGATACGGTCTCCATAGAAGTGAACCTCATCAGAGCGGATGTCATCAAGGTTAATGAAAAAGTCAAATCCCTAGACATCAAAACAGCTAGTCTGACGGATGATGTGTTGCAGCTCCAACAGGAAGTGCAGAATCTCAAGTCTTTCTATGAAACAGCCGAAGGCAAGTTGGACGAATATGAAGGGAGGTCAAGACGCAACAACATTCGTATTCTGGGAGTGCTGGAAAAATCAGAGTGTCCAGCCCCTGACCTGTTCGTAGAGGAACTTATTCTGGCGCACCTTAAGCCCAAGGGTCTGTGTAAATTCTTCACTATAGAACGAGCACACAGGGTCCCAGGTGGACGACCAAAGCCCTGGGCACCCCCTCGCCCTATGATTGCACAGGTCCTAAACTTTAGAGATAGAGATGCTATCCTGCAGGCAGCCCGAGCTGGTCCCCCCTTGCGCTATGAGAATGCCACCCTCTCTTTCTTTCCTGATTTCACACAGCTGGTGCAGAGGCAACGCAGGAACTTCCTTGCGGTGAATAAAAAACTCAGAGACAAAGAATTAAGTACGCCATGATGTTTCTGGCGCGTTTGCGGGTAGAGGTTGAAGGGAGGGCCTGGTTTTTTGACAATCCTGAAGTAGTGTCAGACTGGCTGGACAGTTGTAACCCCGGAGGATGCGGGACACGAGATGGAGATGGAAACCAGGCGGCGCAGGAGCTGGAGTGAGGTCAGGCAACTATGCTTACAGATTGACTGTTCATACTCCGGTACAAGAGTGATAGACCCCGTAGTTGGACATAAGACTCTCTCCTAAGAATGCGCTCCTCAGAGGCATATTGTGATCTTCAAGGGACAATTTGTCTGTGTTGGTCTGTTTTTTTGGGGGGGGTGGGTGGGGCAGAGTGCTGGCTTTCCTCCTCTTTTACTACCTTTAGTTATTTTTGTGTGTAGGGCGACAGGCACTCTGCCAGTTTGGGATGGGCGAACGCAACAACAGTAGTGCAGGGAGGGGGGAGTTGGGAGGGGTGTGAATTGTATTTTAATTTTAATTTTAAATTCGAATGTTGGTAACCTTGAGTTCTTTGGCACCATCAGAGAAGAAAGCAGTGCTAGAGCGACTTCTGCAGAGACAAGATGATGAGCGATAGGCAGGGGTCGGGGATCAGCGTGCTTAGTTGGAATGTGAACGGGTTGGGGGATAAAATAAAGTGGGGCATGGTCAACCAATTCATCAGAAGATATGCACCGGAACTAATTCTTTTATAGGAAACCCACCTGATCGGAAACAAATGCCTGGCCTTGCATAGGGAAGGGTATAAGTTGGTAGCTCATGTGGGATTTACCTCATGGTCACGAGGGGTGGGCATACTCATCAAAAAATCATTTCCTTTCACAATACAGGCCCCTTGGACAGACAAACGGGGAAGATATATAGGGGTCTCGGGACAATGGGAAGGTAATACAGCCACGTTCGTCTCAATATATGTCCCACCCGGTCTACTGTCGGAAACGTTTAAAGACCTGGGCTCGATTTTTTTGACACTACCACTGGAGTCCTGATATTGGGCTGTGACTTTAATGCAGTGAAGGCCGGGGAACTAGACCAACATCCTCCTCAAGCAATCAGACCCGCTCAGAGGTGGCTATCTGACTTTGTGGACACAATGGGGTTGGTGGACTGTTGGAGAGTGCGCAACCCAGGCAGAATGCAATTCACACACATATCAGGAGCAGCCACGGTCGGTAGGGGAGTACCTGCCGGGGCGGTGACGTGGGGAGGGGGAGGGGCAGGGTGGGGGTTAGTAATGTATGGATAATGATGGTTTGCAGGTAAGTAAACATTTGAATAAATCAAACGAATTTTGTTGCGCGCACTGCCTTGCATTTGGGGATGCAGTGCGCGCAACAAAATGCGTTTGATTTATTTAAATGTTTGCTTACCTGCAAACCTCCATTATCCATACATTATTAACCCCCACCCTGCCCCTCCTCCTCCCCACCTCACCGCCCTGGCAGGTACTCCACTACCGACTGCGGCTGATCAGGAGTGCATCACAGTCTGTCCCGTACGGACTATGTCCTTGTCCCAGTAGCGCAGGCCCATGCTATTAGTGAAGTGCGTCATCTGGGTCGGGGTATCTTAGATCATTCCCCTGTCTGGCTGAAAATAGAGTGGGAATATGTGTGCCCGGGTAGAGTCGCGACCATTAACCCATGGTTTTTGAAGGACCCGAATACCCGGAAAAGTATTGTAAAAGCTACGGAAAACTATTTCCAAGAAAGCAAGAATTCGGTCGACTCGGCACAGTCCTTATGGGAAGCGTACAAAACTGTCATCCGGGGAGAAACGCTCTCCATAATAGCCGGGAAAAAGAGGGAGAGGCAGACTGAGCTTGAAAGAGCAGAAGAATAAGTGGTGAAATCAGAAGAGGAACTGGCCCGGTCGGTATCCCCTGAGACAAAGCAGGAAACCTGATAGCATGGCTAGACAGACGTGAATGGGCATCGAGGCTGGTGCCAGAGGTGCAGGGAGAGGACTCTAGTCTTATGACGGACCCGCAGGCAATTGCTGACACTTTTGCGGACTATTACCGTACGGTATATTGTACGACCGGGCGGTACTCTGAAGCCGAAAACACTGAAATGATACGGAATATAAAACTCCCCACACTCTCAGAAGACAACAGGGACTACCTGGATTCCCCGCTGATGGATGATGAGGTGGCACAGGCTATCAGGGGTGTGAACCCAGATAAAGCTTCAGGGCCCAACAGTATTCCCATTGAATTGTATAAATTGAGGTCTAACAAACTGACCCCATATTTCCGTTCCATGCTAATGGAGAGCAGAGAGAAGGGACTGCTCCAAAATGATCTGTGCGTGGCTAATATAGTGGTCATATATAAAGAAGGCAAACCCAGAACTAGCTGCGCTTCCTATAGGCCAATATCACTTCTAAATGTGGAGCCCAAAGTCCTGGCTAAAGTACTTGCAACACGCCTGATTAAAGTTATCACCAATCTGATCCACCCGTATCAGTCAGGCTTTATGCCACATCAAAACACAGCCCTTGACCTGCACCGCCTGCATGGAGTGTTGAGTAGAACGTCTACCACACTGGAGCCAGCAGCACTAGTGTCCTTAGACGCCACCATGGCGTTTGATATGTTAGAGTGACCCTATCTGTTCGTGGTTTTAGGGTAAACTGGGATTTGACCTGGAATTTATAAGCTGAATTCGCCTCCTATACTCTGGCCCGATGGCCCGAGTGGTGGTAAACAACCTTTAGTTCCCAGACTTCCAACTCAGCAGGGGCACTCGACAGGGCTGCCCCCTGTCTCAACTCCTTTTTGCGTTGGCGTTAGAACCACTGGCAGCCTGGATCAGGCAGGACCGATCCATCCGTTGTATGAGATGGTCTCTGGAATGTGAGAACAAGATATCACTATATGCAGACAACATCCTCCTTTACCTCACAAATCCAAGGGCATCCTTGATTTGCCTCCTGGATGTTTTGGCAATATTCGGAAGGTACTCTGGGTTCATGGTAAATTGGTCCAAATCGGTAGTCTACGTCCTTCAAGGCGACCCGCCTGTAATACCACTAAATTGCACAATCCAGATTGCAGCAGAATGGTTCCGATATCTCGGAATCTATGTGACACTGGATTTGAAACTCAGATACGTCCGGAATCTTGACCCCCCCATGCAGAGACTAAGGAGGGATGTCACACATTGGCGATCCCTTCCCCTCTCCATGCTGGGCAGAGCGGTACTTTTTAAAATGATGGCTCTGCCTCGTTTTCTATATGCTCTCCAAAATACTATGGACCCGGTCTTAGTGTCCTATTTCAAAGAAATTGAGGGTCTCCAGAGACAACTGCTATGGGAGGGCAGACCCCGTATAGCGTTTTCAAAACTAAACTGACTCTTAACTGGTATGATGGGGCAATTGGTCTTCCAGACCTTAGAAAACACCATTGGGCATCTCAGCTGGCAGCCATCAATCATGGGATCTATGGGCACCCAGAAGACCCCAGGTACGCTATGGACAGGTGGCTGCTCCCAGAGTGTGATTATACTAGAGTGTTATATGCCAAACCTCGTAGATTCCCACTGTCTGGTTCTACAGCACACACCGTCCAGGTATGACACACAGTCACCAAACGCCTGAAATGGGAGAATAAACTCACACTAGCCACACCATTATGGAGCTCCGAGAAGTTGGGTAGTCTCTGGAAATCCAAGGGTTTCGATAAATGGGACCTCATAGGGATCTCATGAATCAAAGACATCTGGGGGGAAGGAACAGTTCTACCATTTGGGTCACTCAAAACACAATACAGCCTGACAGACACGGAGCACTTCCGATACCTCCAAGTCCGCCATGCATTACTCACTCACATCCTTAGAGACACAGCGGTCCTGGAAACCTCCCCCCTGGAGGACAGGGTGTTAGATGGACATCTCCCAGAGAAGATCATATCTCTAATATACAGAAAACTGGTAAACAACATGGAAGACCCATTGCTGACGCTCAGGGGGAAGTGGAACGGGGACAGATTAGAGCTCAATGATGAAGACTGGCAAGAGGCGGTTTCCTCCCCACGAGTAGTTGCAATCAAGGCCAGACTGAGATTAGTACAGCTCAAAATACTGCATAGAATCTATTTAACGGGACCCAGCCTGGTACTTATAGGATGGGCGGAAAGCAGAGAGTGCAGAAGGGGGTGTGGGGAATTGGGAACGTTTATCCACATACTGTGGAACTGCCAGCAGATACCGCAATACTGGAGAGACATCCACCACACACTGCAGTCTGTACTGGGGGTCGACATGCAGCCAGAAGTCCGGAGGTGCTTTTAAATGTATGGGAGCCTACGGATCTCAACACCTACACAACGCAATGGGCAACACTAGCATATATAAGATAGCAAAACATAACATTACTCAGCAGTGGGGTGCTAGTCAGCTGCCCCAATTGAGGAGGTGGAAAGAAGATTTAGGTTGGTGCATGTACAGGGAGAAGTCGGTCTTTATTGCTAGAGGATGCCCTGGGAAATGTGTGGGGAGCTTAGAACCATTACAGAGATGACATCTGTCTTCCGCCTGATCCTCAGATTGATGCTGACACTCTTGAAACCCCTTGATCTACATAATATCAGAAATGTAACGACTTTTGTATAAAATTCAATGTCACTGTAAGAGATGAAGTTGCCTGTTTGTACTCAATTGATGTGCCTTTTGTCAAACTGTTTAATAAAAAGAAATATAAAAAGAATCAGCACACTCCAGTATTTAATTAATTAAAGTTTGTTCTATCTCTCTTTTTGTTTTAAGACCCATGCCTTGTTGGATCCTGTCTTGCCTTGTTAATGCACAGCTCTAGATCATTTTAGCAGAGACATTCTGGCATCTTTATTATCTGGCAGAAAATAAACAGTGAAGATGTCGAACGACCAGATGTCAATTTTTTGTCTTAGGTGTTTTATATTATTATTGATTTTTTTATTTGCTTAGTTGTGTTTTAACTGGGAGGTCCGTTGAGACATATATGGTTAAGCCACCTTTGGGTCTTCCCTTGATTTGTTTGGTTGCTTGGATTCTATAAGCGGTGTATCCATACAGTTCACTTTTTCCAGAGCCCAGGTTTCTTGGAAACAGCATATATTATGGCATTTAAATATAGTAACCCAATCTTTGTTGTCTTTTTTAATTTGAGCCTCGCAATATTCCAACTAATTATTGGGCAGAGATCAGGGTCAATTAAAAGATCATCCTATGACTGGCAGTTTGGTTGCACATTAGTGTTTTGGGTAGCCAGCAGCAAATTTCGATACTCGAATGGGTTAACGGAGGGAGTAGAAGAAAAGGGGACAGATTTACGAGAACTGGCACATCCCTGCATATCAGCAGGGAAGCGCCAGTAAAGATGCGGCACGCAGGAATACCCTTGCACCACCACGGATGCATCGCATTTACAATGCAATGCACCGTGGCACAAGGCTAGCCAGATGCGTGTCGTAACTTCTGGCGTAAGGGCAGCGTATTGCTGAAGTCACTAGATGCGTCACTTTGTAAATCTGTCGCATGGAGGCGCATAGTTTACGACGCCGCTGCATCAAAAGAGTGATGCAACGGTCTCGTAGACTTGTCACAAGGGGCTTGTAAATCTGCCTCAATGTGTTTGGATGTAAAACGTCTTCCCTCCTATTTGTTGTGTGAATTTGGCTATTCAGATTTTGTGGATCTCTGTATTCTAGATAGTTGGAGGTTGGACCACAAGCTGATCTCTATGCAATTTGGGTGTAAAACATTCCACGTTTTATGGTCACCTCTTTTTCGTGTCTTCTAGTGTACTTGGATAAGGCATCTACTTGGGATAAAAAACTATGATGTAATGATCCACGTTCTCCAGGAGGCCAAGGAGTTCTAATAATGCTGCATTTGTATGAAATTTTCCAGCATTCATTCTACTAGTTGTTCCCAGAACCACTCTCTGCACTTATGTTCTTTCCTTATTTTATTAGAAAATTCTACTCCCCTATGCACATGGTTATTGTTCGATGTATGATAATCCCTATTTTGGGGTTTATTGGCTACAAACGTTTTAATAGCTGGGTTTGCTAATCTTCCAGGTGTGTTTTACAAGTATCCCAAGTTCGTGGTTGTAATTGTTTCCTGTTACTACTGTGGAGTTCAACCAGTGTTTAAGAATCATGCTGTAGAGGGAGTCTTATTATTGATTTGTTGAAAAACTGCCAGCTATGCAGGTAATTCCCAGGTAGAGATGCTGATATTGCAGTACAGTCCGCTCTGACTTTCACAGTCCCGTATGTCCTTTCTTCCTCTACCTGGGTCTTGCCCAGGCATTGAATGCCCTCAAATGGGGACTTGTTAGTTAAGATAAACTGGCTTTAGAGTTAGGGCCAATGGTACCTTGGTGTTTCTTTCTCTTAGGCCTACTGGAATTCTCTGGAATGCTGTGTACGTTTTGTTCATATCATAAACCAGGGTTTATATTCACAAAGGTTTTGTTACCTAGGTTCAACATTGAAGCAAGCACTGAAGTGCTCCCCTTCATGCACAGTGATGAGCTGAGATGTAATGACACCATCTGTTTTTTCTGAGAGGCTCCCTTATATTCCAAAAATATATTTTTTATCTTTTGTATAGCCGTTGCTTATTCATTTTTGGGGAAGCTTTTTTGTTGTCTTGCTATAGCTGAAGGGATTGCCTTTCTGTTGGCACCATGAGCGTTTGTTTCAGGAATTACCTCCAGTTATCCTGGATCTCAAGGGAAGGGGGATGTCCATCTGCTGCATCATCTACATTGCAATAACTCCTGGAGAGCACTGTCACAGGCTAAAGCCCTGCCTCACAGGACAGACACACCTAGCTGAGCTTCATATGTGAGGTCAAAGACCGTTCTTGGCTGCTCACCAACTTAAAAAATTAAATTAATAGGCCAGAATAGGAGCACTACAGAAACTCAGGACTTCTTTCCAACTGGACAAAGCATTTGTGTAGGAATCCACGTCTCTGTTCGGTGAACTAACATGAAGTACACTATGCAGAGAGTGCGAGAGATCCCCAATAGGCAGATAGAGGTAAAAGTAGATAATACTAACTCTCTTTTTGTGGTAGTGTGGGCGAGCAGGTAGGCCTATCAGAGGGTAGTGTTAAGCATTTTCTGTACTCACAGAGGCAATTAATGAGAGACACACAGGAATAAATCTGAGACCAATTTGTAAAAAAAATAACAGCAATTTTTATATAATTCTTACGACCATAAACACAGTTCTAGGGTAAGTACTTTCAGAGAAACGATTTGGCAAAGTTCAATAAATATATCCCTACTATGCACAATTCTGCACCCTAGGAACAAATAGGGAAAAAGCAGGATAATGCGTAGAAATTCTGGGAATGCTCTCATGAAGTTCACCTTCTCGTTGTAGGTGGATGTTGGGACCAGAACCAAAGTTCCATTAGGAGAAGTTCGGGAGCATCCCGGATCGGCCGGGAGCAGAGGTGCTGAGGTCTTGGAAGCTGCTAAGCAAAGACGAAGGAGGCCACTTGAAATAGCACTGTACAGAAGAGAAGGACTTACAGGTAAGTCCGGTGAGCCTAATTAGAGGGAGGAGGTTGCTAGGGCCTGGGGACCACGGGAGCAGGCCTGCTTTGTAAGTGCTAGGGCAGGTAGGGCCAGATACAGAGCGAACAGGTCAGCCAGCCATCATGCATCTTGACGTCCTTGCGGTCGGAAGCAGGCCATTTGGAGAAGTGATCTCGGGACAGCTGTGCGACTCAGGAAGTGGGTCTCCGGTGTCTCGACGTCCCTCAACGGGTGCTTGCTTCCATTGCTTCGGGAGTCTGGAGTGGACTCTTCTACTTTGGGTTTGCCGTTGGGGGTCCAGTACCTCATGTATTGGTACACCGCGGCTCCAGTAGGACCTGATGCCTCCAAACTTAGTCGGGAGGCTGATCTGACACTCCAGAGCGGTTGTACCTTTTCTCGCTTCGGTGCTGCATCAAGGTACTCATGGAGAAGCATGTTGAGAAACCGGACTTCATGGGATCAGTGCCTGCCGTGTGCAAGGAAGTGATACCTTCACTCCAAAGGAGCTTCTTGGTGATTTCTTGAAGGCTACAAGTTCTTCGAGGTCCTTGGAGTCCTTTCAGGTTGACACAGCAGCAGAGATTGTTGAGTCCTGGGAGCAGCAGCCAGGGTTTGACGCCTTTTTCTTCTGCAGCTGGGCTTCAGCTCTCGGCAGCGGGTCTCCCTTGCCCTGGTCTTCCCTTGTCCATGGAATCTGATGTTCAGGTCTCGGGGTGTCACCTAAATACTGAATTTAGGGGCGTTACAAGGGGAGACATGTAGTAGCCAATGGGCTACTTACCTTTAGGTTGTCTACATCCTCTAGTGACCACTTCCTGTGGGAAGAGGCACTACCCTAGCCCGGATAGGAAGTTTTCTCACCATCCCAAGATGGTGGAATTTCAGGAGAGGGGTTCACATTGTCTGCCCCGCCCTAAAGGTGGTGCAGGCTAAGTGGGGACCCTTCTCCTAATCTAAAGATTTTTTTTGTTTTCCCTTCTACCAAAAGTGGAGCAGGAAAGGGGGCTTGGCCTCCCACACCATCTGGAGGTTCCTGGGTTTGGTTTCAAAGGCAGCAGTGCCTTTGAAGCTTCCCACCCAGAAAGGCCAACCTGTTCTGCAGGGGGTGTGAAGCACCTCCGCCCAGAGCAGGCTTTGTCTCTGTCCACTGAGAGCGCTGGCTCTCACCTCATGGGGTCAGAAACATTTCTGGAAGTGGCCTGTAGGCAAAAACAAGTAGGGAATCACACCAGTGCTTGGTAGGTTTTCAGGGGATCCACTACAAGGGCCTCCTGTGTGAATTTATTAGGAAATCCAACACTGGTATCAGTGAGGATTCATTAAGACAAGATGTTTGGTACCAAACACCTTAGAAATCAGTGAAGCCATCATGGAGTAATGAAACTCGTGTTGACAAGTATCCAGCAAATATACTCTTTATGCTTACCCTGGGCACTTACATCTTAGAATAAACTGGACGTTGTAGGGGCATATCTGCTCATGATGATATGACCACAAATAGGATATAGTGCACCCTGTCTTAGGGGTTAAGGCCTGCAATAGAGGTGACGTAGCAATATCTTATGCAATGTATGGGAGTCATGGCACACAGAGCTGTGTGTAATATCGACTCTTTGGATATCTCTGGCAGAGAGCATAGTCTTGGTGAGGGTGGCACAAACAGTGCTACAGTCCCAGAGGACCCTCTTCAGTACCCATGTCCTAGGTACCAGGAGTACCATTTACTAGGGACTTACATGGGTAGCATAAGTGGTGCCAAATGCGGTAAATTTTTAGGGAAAGAACACAGGTACTGTTAACCTAGATAGCAGGGACCGAGTACTCTACAGTCAAAGTTGCACCAAAGCCAGGAAAAAAAGTGGGGGGTATTGCAACAGAAACCCACCTTCCTACACTTTACTTTTTCAACCATAATTCTGGTTATTACTTGGCCAGGGAAGATTTTATGGGATTGGAAACATGTCCCATACTTTCTAAGAGACATGCCAAAAAGGACACCCTGAGCCAATCCATGCATTTTTGCAAACAGCATGATGCCTTTTAGTGGTCCTTAAAATAGACTCTCAAAAAACTCCACTGCCAGAATGTGTCAAACGTTACATACAACTCTCTTAGCAATAGTAGTAAGAACAGGACAGCAATCAATGCAGTGTGGGCCACCTGCTATGAGCGATAAAATACCTCTATCCACGCACAAAGAGAATACTGCCAGACACTAAGGAGTTCTATGTCTTTTAAAACAGCACTCAGTCTACAGCCTCATCTCTCTGAATAGTCTAAGAAGTCACCAATGTCTTACAACAACTTTTTAATGTAAAAATGGTCAAATTTTGGCCAGTTCCTACCCCATGCAATAGGGCCACCTAAACAAATAAGTTACTTACCTTCGGTAACAATCTTTTTGGTAGAAACTAACTGTAGATACGTCACCTTTTGAATATTCTCCAGGAATCAGACTGGATCCAGAAACGTTTGGGCAGTACCTATGTGTGAAGTAGTTGCGCCATGCGGCTTCGCTCTGACACTGTTCTGCTCCGGAAATGACGTGCAGGGTCCATACAGGCCGACTCCTATGAGCTTAGTTCCTTTTCTTCTGCACCACCAGATGTGGACGCAGAGCTAACTCATCTCTGAGACAGTTTTTCAAGCAGATAATGTTCAATGTGTAAGACAAATATCACCTTTCAAGACAACAGGATTCAATTCCTGAAAGGACTGTCACAAACAAATGTCTGTGACAAATCCTCATCAGGTTTACCTGTGGAGCTTGGGGTCAAGGCACAGTTCGAAGGCATGCAGTGACTACACATCAGTGAACAAGGCCGTAAGATACCGGGAGGTGAAAGTCTATGTACCAAGCATTGGACGACTCAGCAATGAGACCGGCCCAAGTCGAATGGTCATTCCATGTACCATTCCCGGTCCAGAAAAGATAGGAGTCATTCTCCAGGTTAGTCGTCTTCATGTTTCAAGTCTTAGTGTAAGTCGAAGAAAAACACATAAAATCCAAGTGGGACATGGCTCCTTATTGCCGCTAACATACCCCTAAGGAGTGAAGGTGCCACCATGCCTCCTGATCTCCCTCCTGAAGCTGACTGACATTGGAGCCTCTCACACAACTTATTGCCACACAACCTAGAGTTTGCAGGGCAGGATGCAACACTAAGGCAGATCGAAGAGATCCGCAACGACACATGCAGATTCTTTGATCCTTAACAAATCGCTCTGATGCACCAGGGAGCCAAGAGGCATTCAACCGGGTTCACCCTTGGGTGCCACTTGCGTTTCCTTCTGCCCCAGTTTTGTGCTCCATACCAGTCCCCTTCCCCTAAGGAGGCGGTGCCCATTGTGCTGCCTGACTCAGAGCCGCTATGACCTCAACTGAGGCCATCCTCAGTTTCCTTCAAAGCACCACCTCCCCTGCTAGAATTGCCACCCCCTAACAGGAAGGACACTTACGTTGCATTCTTTAGTTGGAAGTCTCTATCAGAAAAGCAGGGTGCTGTTTTTATTGGGAGAAGCGCAAATGGTTGAAAATTTGCTTTCATAAATTAATATTAGTAAAACATTCTTCTTATTGTTGTCGTGCATCACAAAAAATACTTTTGCTAAACGTAAATCCAAACCCCTCCCTGTCCACACCTTCAGGCTAGGACACCTCAATGTAAGATCCATGTATAAACATCATTCAGAAATACATGACCTTTTAACTGACCATTCTCTAGATGCCCTGTTCATAACTGAAACTTGGCTCCTTGATGAGATGGACTCGGTCTGCAACCTGGCAACACCTACAGGCTACTCTATCTATACGGTGAACAGGGGCACGAGAGGGGGCGGGCTAGCGCTCATACTCAAATCCCATTTTCAGTGTCAACTTGACAAAGTAGACATCAAAGGCAGTGAAAGTGCTCGCTTCTCGATTAAAGTCAACCCCCAGTTCTGCGCTACTGGCCTTCTGGTCTACAGACCTCCTGGCGCTGACGTTCCCTTCACTAACTCCCTTCTACAATATCTAAATACCAATGTTATTAACTCCGCCAACTTCACGATTATTGGCGACCTTAATCTGCATCTTGACAAGAATACCGAGTCTAAAGCGGCAACTTTTTTAGCGGATCTTGCGGCTTTCGAACTCGTGCAACTTGTCCACGGCCCTACCCACAGAGCAGGACACCTTCTTGACCCTATTTTCACCAACATCACCGGCGGGTCCTCTGGCATACCTATTCCCATGACCTGGACTGACCACTACTTAGTGATGTTAACCATCCCCTGCAAATCAAGTCCTGTTGTAGCATCCACCCCTTCAGTTCAGAAACGGCCATGGAGAAAACTCCATCTTGAAGAACTCCATGATATCCTGGCATTACATCCCCTACCTCCGAGTGAAGACCTGGATGCAGGATACGATCAGTTCTGCCTTTGGATTACCCAGGCTCTCAACACTCTTATCCCTGCTAGATGGACCAAGGCCCGCACTCACACGGCGAGTCCTTGGTACAACTCAGAACTTACCACCTTGAAAAAGGAATGTAAGAAGGCAGAGAGACGCTGGAGGAAAAGTTATGATGCCAGCCTTAAACAAGAATATGTCCTGCTCCAAAAATCCTACCACCGTAAAGTCTGCAGAATAAGAGCGGCATACTATGCCAGTGAAATCAACAACAGCTCTAATACCTCAAAATCGGTTTTTAAAACTCTGAAAGACCTCACGGCAAAAAAAACTGTCAACGCCATTACTACCTCGCCCGACCTCTGTAACAACATGGCTAATTTCTTCACAGATAAAATCAAGAAGATATACGACACCTTCCCCAAAGACCCACTGTCACCGGTCACCTTTGATCCTACCAGGCCTTCCCTCACGTCCCTTCCCACACTTGACCGTGAGACTTTCTCTAAACTTTGTAGAAAGATCAAATCCGGGTCTCCGGCAGATCCCTTAAAGCCTGACCTTTTCTGTGACGCTCATACCCTCATCACAGATCACGTTCGTGACATCATCAATCGGTCACTCTCCACTGCCAGTGTCCCTATCAAATGGAAACAGGCATGGGTGTCCCCCATTCTAAAAAAACCCACTTTGGATCCCTCACTTCCGGAGAATTTTAGGCCGATCTCCTTGCTCCCTTGGCCTGCTAAAGTGGCCGAGGCACACGTCAATAACATCTTGTCCAACTTCCTCCTCACCAATAACATCCTGGACGACTCCCAACACGGGTTTAGAGCTGGTCATAGCACCGAGACAGCCTTGCTCAGTGTTTCTGAGGACCTCCGTTCCATTCTTGACGCCGGCGGTACTGCAGCACTGGTCCTATTGGACCTCAGTGCTGCCTTCGATACGGTGTCACATGAGGTCCTCTTGATGAGACTGGAGGAAATTGGAGTCACAGGGGCAGCCCTGGGTTGGTTTAGAGACTTCCTGTCTAACAGGTCTTTTAGAGTCTCCACCCCCCCTTACATCTCGAAGGAGCATAGCATTGGGCAGGGAGTGCCGCAGGGCTCGTCCCTTAGCCCTACCCTGTTCAATGTCTATGTCCGCCCGTTAGCGGAGGTGGCTAGAAGGAATGGTATGGCTTTGGTATCATATGCAGATGATACCCAGTTGGTGGTGGCGCTGAGTAACAACAGTGGTCTGGAAGCCCTTCACTTTAAACAGACACTCATCGACATCACCAACTGGATGACGGCGAACTTTTTCCAACTAAACGCCGGTAAAACCGATATTCTCCTCTTGAGAAAAAATACAGCTTCCTGGGGAGATAATTGGTGGCCTGACATTCTGGGCCCACCCCCCAAGCCAAAAGACTGTGTAAAAAATCTAGGTGTTTGGGTCGATTCGGCTCTAAAATTCACCATCCACACCAAGAAAGTGGCCGCCACGTGCTTCGGCATTTTACGCAATATCAGGCCCATCCTGAAGTTCTTTGACTGCCGCACTCGTCAACTTATCGTCCAGGCGACGATCCTTTCTAGACTGGACTATGCCAGCTCTCTCCTTTTGGGAGCGAACCTGGCTGAAACCACCAGACTGCAGAGAGTCCAGAATGCGGCTGCCAGGGCTCTGGTCGGCCTCCCTCGCCAATCCTCTGTCTCTGGAACTTTAAGAAAACTGCACTGGCTCCCGGTGGGAAGAAGGATCCAGTTCAAGGCTCTATGTCTAACCTTCAAGATCCTCAAAACCGCCTCTCCCCCACTGCTGAGTCCCCTCCTGTCTGAGTATACTCCCAGCAGATCCCTCCGCTCAGAGGGACAACATCTAGTGACCATCCCCCGCACTAGACTTGCTAGAGTTGGGGGACGCTCTTTCAGCCTCCTTGCTGCCAAGCTATGGAACAGCCTGCCTGTAACCATACGGGGGATGCATGATCTTTTAGCTTTTAGAAAAGCCATCAAAACCCATCTTTTCCAATAATCCGTTTTCTTTGTGCACCTTCATTCTGCACTCTGGTCAGCTTGCAGCGCCGGGACGCCCCTTGGCTGGGGCAGCCGCGCGCTATACAAATTCTCTTAACATAACATAACATAACATAACATAACTCCCGTGCACTAATGTGCACATCCAGTCTGTTCATTTTTCTAACAGCAGAAACCTGGAAATTCCTACAGTTCCAGTTTTCAGCTGTCAAAATAATTAGCAAACTGGATGTGCACATTAGATCCTATGTGCCCCATAAGGGACAGGGATGTCTTAAAAGCTATGGTTTTATAACAATAGCAGACAGCTTGCAACAAAAGGTTTTTATTAGCATCAAAGTCATTGTAGCATGTAATGTTAAGGACAAAAAGCGGTGTTGTTTTCTTTGCACTGTAGTACACATATCTGTGAATGTGCAATTACAAGTACAGTAGTTCCAAATAACATGTTTTGAGGAACATTTATTTTCAATTTCATTTATATTCACTGAAAATATGCAATTTTTCAAGTAACCTCAGTGTTAAATGTTGAAATTAGTAAACAAAAACACATTCAGCAGTTATAGTTGAGTGAGCTAGCTAGAACTTCCCCACCCGCTATTCACGGCTTATGATCTTGCATATTACATTATTCATAACATGTTAAAGGAGAGGAGGACATAGTCCACATTATAACCATATGCCGGGAACTGATGCAGGAGCGCCGGTCACTACTTAGACCTATCTCTTTAACAAGAAACAAATACGGTCATGCAGACAAGCGGTGCTCGCAAGCTTCTCTGGTGAAGATATACAACTAAGCTGCTGCCTGTTTTTTTTAGGTCTCGGCTAAAAGACGCGCGTAAGCGCGTCTCCGCCTAGATCTTATGTCAGCGAGTAGCAGTCCCAGGAGACAGTCCTGGCCACGCACATCCTTCCAGGCGATTTCTAACTGGAACGCGCGCTGTGGCCAGGCGCTGTCTCCTGGGAAGCGCAAGCACCACACACGCATGCGCATACACACACACACGCGCCCATGCACGCACGCACATACATACATACAGAGACACCACCCCTGACTCATACACACACGCGCGCACACACACAAGTGCACCGAGGCCCCCCCTCCCCCTTCCCCGCCGTCACCGTCGCGCACATACATACACACACACGAGCATACACACACACAAGTGCACCAATCGCGCTCCAGAACTTACCTTACCTCAGCACGCGGCGCCCAATCTCCTGCTGGCGCGGCCCCGGGGCTCTACACCGCTCACAGGAGCCCCGGGCCGCGAGACGCTACGACTCCGCCTGCCTCCTCTTCCGGTGTGAACGTGGCCCCGCCCCCCGTCACAGGCGACCGTGCCTGACTTCCAGGGCAGCCGCGAAATGAGTAGGCCCTGACATACAACGACTAACACTGAACTGTTCACCGGAAAACAGGCCACTGAGTCTATCGACGTCATTCGGGACTTACTTTCACCGTGAAGCCTGCACGCGTGACTGACCTCTCTCCTCACGGCTTTCAGAACGTGACGTGACTAATTACTAGGACATTCAGTGACCGCTCTACAGGTGCTTAACTACTACTGTGCTGCGTGCCCGCAGACCCGAGAGAGAGCGACATGTCTCCAAAGTTACCCTGCTATTCCTACTAATATTGCCCGTGCCCCGCCAGTCACTGGCGACTCAGACACGACACTGCGTCTGCCCGAGGCTCGTCGGCCTCTTGAGACGTCTCCAGATTTCCGCAGCAACCAGCCCACCCCTGGCAGGTAGGAACCCCTAGTCACATCAGTCAGGCCCACGCTTCCCTCTTCTCACAGTCGGACCCTGGCGAGCAGGAAGGGATGGGCAGGCCGACCAGCGGTGCCCGCCACTAGCCCAGACCAAAAGCATCGGAAAATATTTAAAAATAAATATACCAACAGGGAATCAGCGACTGTGACTACAAATTACAAGGGATGCCACCTGTGAAAAATGCTGGCTGGTTAAGGGGCCAGTATGTGGACATCTCCTTGGCAAGCAATGGTGTATTTGATCAGTGTTATGTCTCGGCTAGACAGAGCATGCATCCACCTGTGGGCTTACAGGACACCCATCTCCTAACATTGGTAACATTTAGCGTCACTCATTTTGTTGATGCCATTTGTCATGACATGCAGGTGTCATGCCCTCTTCTTGTGTTTGCCTTCTCTTAGCGCATGTCCCAAGTACATGTCACCCTACACTGCTCCCAGTTTGTGGGGTTATTTTTTCTTTGTTTTCAAGCACTCCATATGAGTACTTGAGTTTTCAGGCCATCTCCCTTGTGCACATACACACAGACCACAAAAATGCAAATGCATGTACATATATGCACTTCTTAAATAAATGTAATACACGACCACCACTTAGTGAGTGCAGAGTAGTGAGTAGTGAGTGCAGAGTAATGAGTAGTGAGTGCAGAGTAGTGAGTGCAGAGTAGTGAGTGCAGAGTAGTGAGTAGTGAGTGCAGAGTAGTGAGTGCAGAGTAGTGAGTGCAGAGTAGTGAGTGCAGAGTAGTGAGTGCAGAGTAGTGAGTGTAGAGTAGTGAGTGCAGAGTAGTGAGTAGTGAGTGCAGAGTAGTGAGTAGTGAGTGCAGAGTAGTGAGTAGTGAGTGCAGAGTAGTGAGTGCAGAGTAGTGAGTGCAGAGTAGTGAGTGCAGAGTAGTGAGTAGTAAGTGAGTGCAGAGTAGTGAGTGCAGAGTAGTGAGTAGTGAGTGCAGAGTAGTGAGTAGTGAGTGCAGAGTAGTGAGTGCAGAGTAGTGAGTGCAGAGTAGTGAGTGCAGAGTAGTGAGTGCAGAGTAGTGAGTAGTGAGTGCAGAGTAGTGAGTGCAGAGTAGTGAGTGCAGAGTAGTGAGTGCAGAGTAGTGAGTGCAGAGTAGTGAGTGCAGAGTAGTGAGTAGCGATTGCAGAGTAGTGAGTAGTGAGTGCATAGTGAGTAGTGAGTGCAGAGTAGTGAGTGCAGAGTAGTGAATGCAGAGTAGTGAGTGCAGAGTAGTGAGTGCAGAGTAGTGAGTGCAGAGTAGTGAGTGCAGAGTAGTGAGTAGTGAGTGCAGAGTAGTGAGTGCAGAGTAGTGAGTAGTGAGTGCAGAGTAGTGAGTAGTGAGTAGTGAGTGCAGAGTGCAGAGTAGTGAGTGCAGAGTGAGTGTGCAGAATGCAGAGTAGTGAGTGCAGAGTAGTGAGTAAAGAGTGAGTGTGCAGAATGCAGAGTAGTGAGTGCAGAGTAGTGAGTGCAGAGTAGTGAGTGCAGAGTAGTGAGTGCAGAGTAGTGAGTGCAGAGTAGTGAGTGCAGAGTAGTGAGTATTGAGTGCAGAGTAGTGAGTAGTGAGTGCAGAGTAGTGAGTAGTGAGTGCAGAGTAGTGAGTGCAGAGTAGTGAGTGCAGAGTAGTGAGTGCAGAGTAGTGAGTGTAGAGTAGTGAGTGCAGAGTAGTGAGTAGTGAGTACAGAGTAGTGAGTAGTGAGTGCAGAGTAGTGAGTAGTGAGTGCAGAGTAGTGAGTAGTGAGTGCAGAGTAGTGAGTGCAGAGTAGTGAGTGCAGAGTAGTGAGTGCAGAGTAGTGAGTAGTAAGTGAGTGCAGAGTAGTGAGTGCAGAGTAGTGAGTAGTGAGTGCAGAGTAGTGAGTAGTGAGTGCAGAGTAGTGAGTGCAGAGTAGTGAGTGCAGAGTAGTGAGTGCAGAGTAGTGAGTGTAGAGTAGTGAGTGCAGAGTAGTGAGTAGTGAGTGCAGAGTAGTGAGTAGTGAGTGCAGAGTAGTGAGTGCAGAGTAGTGAGTGCAGAGTAGTGAGTGCAGAGTAGTGAGTGCAGAGTAGTGAGTAGCGATTGCAGAGTAGTGAGTAGTGAGTGCATAGTGAGTAGTGAGTGCAGAGTAGTGATTGCAGAGTAGTGAGTGCAGAGTAGTGAGTGCAGAGTAGTGAGTGCAGAGTAGTGAGTGCAGAGTAGTGAGTGCAGAGTAGTGAGTAGTGATTGCAGAGTAGTGAGTAGTGAGTAGTGAGTGCAGAGTGCAGAGTAGTGAGTGCAGAGTGAGTGTGCAGAATGCAGAGTAGTGAGTGCAGAGTAGTGAGTGCAGAGTGAGTGTGCAGAATGCAGAGTAGTGAGTGCAGAGTAGTGAGTGCAGAGTAGTGAGTGCAGAGTAGTGAGTGCAGAGTAGTGAGTGCAGAGTAGTGAGTGCAGAGTAGTGAGTGCAGAGTAGTGAGTATTGAGTGCAGAGTAGTGAATAGTGAGTGCAGAGTAGTGAGTAGTGAGTGCAGAGTAGTGAGTGCAGGGTAGTGAGTAGTGAGTGCAGAGTAGTGAGTGCAGAGTGCAGAGTAGTGAGTGCAGAGTGAGTGTGCAGAATGCAGAGTAGTGAGTGCAGAGTAGTGAGTGCAGAGTAGTGAGTGCAGAGTAGTGAGTGCAGAGTAGTGAGTGCAGAGTAGTGAGTGCAGAGTAGTGAGTGCAGAGTAGAGAGTGCAGAGTAGTGAGTGCAGAGTAGTGAGTAGAGAGTGCAGAGTAGTGAGTAGAGAGTGCAGAGTAGTGAGTAGAGAGTGCAGAGTAGTGAGTAGAGAGTGCAGAGTAGTGAGTAGAGAGTGCAGAGTAGTGAGTAGAGAGTGCAGAGTGAGTGTGCAGAATGCAGAGTAGTGAGTGCAGAGTAGTGAGTGCAGAGTAGTGAGTGCAGAGTAGTGAGTGCAGAGTAGTGAGTGCAGAGTAGTGAGTGCAGAGTAGTGAGTGCAGAGTAGTGAGTATTGAGTGCAGAGTAGTGAGTATTGAGTGCAGAGTAGTGAGTAGTGAGTGCAGAGTAGTGAGTGCAGGGTAGTGAGTAGTGAGTGCAGAGTAGTGAGTGCAGAGTGCAGAGTAGTGAGTGCAGAGTGAGTGTGCAGAATGCAGAGTAGTGAGTGCAGAGTAGTGAGTGCAGAGTAGTGAGTGCAGAGTAGTGAGTGCAGAGTAGTGAGTGCAGAGTAGTGAGTAGCGATTGCAGAGTAGTGAGTAGTGAGTGCATAGTGAGTAGTGAGTGCAGAGTAGTGAGTGCAGAGTAGTGAATGCAGAGTAGTGAGTGCAGAGTAGTGAGTGCAGAGTAGTGAGTGCAGAGTAGTGAGTGCAGAGTAGTGAGTAGTGAGTGCAGAGTAGTGAGTGCAGAGTAGTGAGTAGTGAGTGCAGAGTAGTGAGTAGTGAGTAGTGAGTGCAGAGTGCAGAGTAGTGAGTGCAGAGTGAGTGTGCAGAATGCAGAGTAGTGAGTGCAGAGTAGTGAGTAAAGAGTGAGTGTGCAGAATGCAGAGTAGTGAGTGCAGAGTAGTGAGTGCAGAGTAGTGAGTGCAGAGTAGTGAGTGCAGAGTAGTGAGTGCAGAGTAGTGAGTGCAGAGTAGTGAGTATTGAGTGCAGAGTAGTGAGTAGTGAGTGCAGAGTAGTGAGTAGTGAGTGCAGAGTAGTGAGTGCAGAGTAGTGAGTGCAGAGTAGTGAGTGCAGAGTAGTGAGTGTAGAGTAGTGAGTGCAGAGTAGTGAGTAGTGAGTACAGAGTAGTGAGTAGTGAGTGCAGAGTAGTGAGTAGTGAGTGCAGAGTAGTGAGTAGTGAGTGCAGAGTAGTGAGTGCAGAGTAGTGAGTGCAGAGTAGTGAGTGCAGAGTAGTGAGTAGTAAGTGAGTGCAGAGTAGTGAGTGCAGAGTAGTGAGTAGTGAGTGCAGAGTAGTGAGTAGTGAGTGCAGAGTAGTGAGTGCAGAGTAGTGAGTGCAGAGTAGTGAGTGCAGAGTAGTGAGTGTAGAGTAGTGAGTGCAGAGTAGTGAGTAGTGAGTGCAGAGTAGTGAGTAGTGAGTGCAGAGTAGTGAGTGCAGAGTAGTGAGTGCAGAGTAGTGAGTGCAGAGTAGTGAGTGCAGAGTAGTGAGTAGCGATTGCAGAGTAGTGAGTAGTGAGTGCATAGTGAGTAGTGAGTGCAGAGTAGTGAGTGCAGAGTAGTGAGTGCAGAGTAGTGAGTGCAGAGTAGTGAGTGCAGAGTAGTGAGTGCAGAGTAGTGAGTGCAGAGTAGTGAGTAGTGATTGCAGAGTAGTGAGTAGTGAGTAGTGAGTGCAGAGTGCAGAGTAGTGAGTGCAGAGTGAGTGTGCAGAATGCAGAGTAGTGAGTGCAGAGTAGTGAGTGCAGAGTGAGTGTGCAGAATGCAGAGTAGTGAGTGCAGAGTAGTGAGTGCAGAGTAGTGAGTGCAGAGTAGTGAGTGCAGAGTAGTGAGTGCAGAGTAGTGAGTGCAGAGTAGTGAGTGCAGAGTAGTGAGTATTGAGTGCAGAGTAGTGAATAGTGAGTGCAGAGTAGTGAGTAGTGAGTGCAGAGTAGTGAGTGCAGGGTAGTGAGTAGTGAGTGCAGAGTAGTGAGTGCAGAGTGCAGAGTAGTGAGTGCAGAGTGAGTGTGCAGAATGCAGAGTAGTGAGTGCAGAGTAGTGAGTGCAGAGTAGTGAGTGCAGAGTAGTGAGTGCAGAGTAGTGAGTGCAGAGTAGTGAGTGCAGAGTAGTGAGTGCAGAGTAGAGAGTGCAGAGTAGTGAGTGCAGAGTAGTGAGTAGAGAGTGCAGAGTAGTGAGTAGAGAGTGCAGAGTAGTGAGTAGAGAGTGCAGAGTAGTGAGTAGAGAGTGCAGAGTAGTGAGTAGAGAGTGCAGAGTAGTGAGTAGAGAGTGCAGAGTGAGTGTGCAGAATGCAGAGTAGTGAGTGCAGAGTAGTGAGTGCAGAGTAGTGAGTGCAGAGTAGTGAGTGCAGAGTAGTGAGTGCAGAGTAGTGAGTGCAGAGTAGTGAGTGCAGAGTAGTGAGTATTGAGTGCAGAGTAGTGAGTATTGAGTGCAGAGTAGTGAGTAGTGAGTGCAGAGTAGTGAGTGCAGGGTAGTGAGTAGTGAGTGCAGAGTAGTGAGTGCAGAGTGCAGAGTAGTGAGTGCAGAGTGAGTGTGCAGAATGCAGAGTAGTGAGTGCAGAGTAGTGAGTGCAGAGTAGTGAGTGCAGAGTAGTGAGTGCAGAGTAGTGAGTGCAGAGTAGTGAGTGCAGAGTAGAGAGTGCAGAGTAGTGAGTGCAGAGTAGAGAGTGCAGAGTAGTGAGTAGAGAGTGCAGAGTAGTGAGTAGAGAGTGCAGAGTAGTGAGTAGAGAGTGCAGAGTAGTGAGTAGAGAGTGCAGAGTAGTGAGTAGAGAGTGCAGAGTGAGTGTGCAGAATGCAGAGTAGTGAGTGCAGAGTAGTGAGTGCAGAGTAGTGAGTGCAGAGTAGTGAGTGCAGAGTAGTGAGTGCAGAGTAGTGAGTGCAGAGTAGTGAGTGCAGAGCAGTGAGTGCAGGTGCAGAGTGGTGTGTATTGGCAATGTAAATGACAATGCCATTTATTTATGATTTAAAGAAAAAAAAAGAAATGTCATGAGCAATGCCAATAGCTCTACCTTTAATGATGCCGAGACCATTGCATTGCAAATGCTTGTTTTAAACTGCTGCTGATCTCCAACTGAAACGGACACCGCCGGACCAACGGAGAAGTTGCACTAGAACCGGGATGGAGCCGGCCTGTTATCTCATTGCGTAATAGCCGCAACAGTGCTTTGCACATTAAGTACTAAGCATTTTTGCACACACCAAGGAAAAGCATCAATAAACTATCATCGGACATTTTGTACTAATTAATCAATGCTGAGGCTGCATTATGCACTTTAAACTTGCACTTATTCGCCTACCTTCAATCTGCAGTCAAGACTCTGACCAGTAGGGTAATTCTACCTCATGAACTGCTGCTAAAACTACGAAAACAAAAATGTAGAAACTGGACTTTGGGTCACCAAGGCCAGGGGAGCGGATCTCTTCTGTAATTTTAATGTGTGTTCTTAATCATGGCTTTCAGCCTTTTAAATTGACGTTTTACTGTTTATAGGAGACGGCTAACTTTTGTAAAGGTTTTAATTAACTGCACAATAAATATTACTTACTTACTATAACATGTTAAATGACATCACCGGTGACATCACCCAGGAACATGACATTTCGCAACAGACTTTTCTAACTGAAAGGTATTCAGCAAACTACTCCTAGACCTACTTTTCTATCACCTCTGTAAATTGGAATGATCTTTCACAACATGAAACATATCTGTGAATGCAAAGGAAATGGGAGGTAGACCTGGGTAAGGAGATTCCTGAAACAACGTGGTCTAAGATAGTGGAGAGAGTGTGGAAGAGCACGTGCAATGCTAGGTTCCAGCTTATCCACTTCTATGTTTTACATAGGGCGTATTTAACTCCGGCACAGATAAATAAGTATTTTAATGTAGACACAGCCAGATGTCCCCGTTGCAATTCAGAGGGGGCGGAATTTATTCATATGGTGTGGAGTTGTCCGCATTTGGGGACATATTAGAAGGAAGTGATAGATGTCCTATGTGAGGTTACAGACAGGCGGATAGAGCCAGACTTGGGTGTATGTATATTGCACTGGTTTCCTCATACGGCTAGGACGAAAATCACAAGTAAGTCCTTAGACCTGGGGGTGCTATTAGCCAAACGGGAGTTGATGATGCATTGGAAATACAGGCAGAGGCCCAACGTTGAGCGCTGGAAGGCAGAGTTAACCAAATGGGCAGCCAGTGAGAGCACGGTACGGTTCCAGTAGGCCAGGAGAATCAATAATGATGAGGCACTGGAGGCGGCAAAAGCGTGGGAGGCTATGGTTGTGATGCTATTGCTACCTGACTCGGGGTCAGACGGGAACTCAACGGTTACGCCAACAGACGTATCCTAAATCGAGGGGCTTTTGTGGGGCTTCTAGCACTTCCAGGAGGCGTTGCTGCGAAAATGGGATTGAACTAGGCCAGGCTAAATGGTACAGATGCAGCGGAGAGGCACATCTCATTGCAATATTACGCACCATTATTTGTTTTGCCACTTGTATTAAAGGAGGACACACCGGTGGAGTGGGTTGGGGAGGGATATAGGGGAGGGGGTAATAGTTAGAAGTGCAGATGCAAGAAATGTTTGAAATAATAGCTCGAATGCTGGAATTGAATGAACCACTAAACCAAACTGGCACACTAAGGATGTTATCGTTGGCAGGAAGCACATTCGTGAAGGGACGATGAACATTCCTATGTATACGTATGAACAGATGGGTCAGCCAGATAATAATGTTAAAATTCAGGAAATGTGCTAATGAATACTGATGTAAAATAACTGCTGGATGTTTGTATGTTGAAAAATCAATAAAAATATGATTTACATTTTTTTTTTAAAGAAACATATCTGTGAAATCACCCACATTTAGTAGATATCTGTTCATAGTGGTTCTCAGGGTTTTCAGGGTTGTAACAAACTTACAACTCTGTAAACATTAATGTCAGCAACTAATTAAACCTCAAATACCATTCAAAAATGTTTGATCATGATTTACCCACATGGGATGTTCCAGTCAAATACCTCATTTGACACTGAATTTTAAGTCAAGGGCTTTACATCGAATCATTAGCCAATGATAAGGCATGCACTACCTTGCCCCAAGGACAAACATCTGTAGTCTGTTAAAGTACCCTACCCATATTCCTGAAATGAGCAGAACGGCATACGCATTAAGAACAATACTTACAATCATCCTGCGATTTGAACTATTTGTGAGTCGTCCAAGAGGTGTGGCGCAACAGCCAGAGTGGATGACTCCAGAGCACGGGGGTATGGCTTCGATTTCCTGCGCTGGAGGCAGCTCAGCTCAATATCATGTGATTCTGGGCAGTAGCTCACTTATGGGCATATTCACAAGGAGTTGTTGCCGTGCTAGCAGCACTTTTCTGCCGCTAATGCGGCGATAATTTTATCGCTCTATTACTAAGCTGGCGCTAACAGCCGTTAGCAACAGTTTTTAGGCGAAATCATACGTTATAAGGATCGCTACTTCTGTTAGTCATAATTATATGCAGGAGAGGCGTTTCAGTGCAAAAACGCCTGCAAACACCTCTACTCCATATTCACAAGGGGAACCTTGAACTTCTGAAGACCAAAAAAACTGGCTCTAACTGTAGTTAGAGCCAGTTACTTAAACCAGAAAATAGCTGGTCTTAAAAATGGGAATGCCTCTTTTTCATTTAGCCGGCTGCCCTCTCTAGACCTTGAACTGTAGTACTTGCAGGTTTAGTAGAAAGGTTATGATTAATTGGTTAATTTTTGTTTCTTTGCACAGAATTATTCCTAACAGAAACTCCTCAATTTTTTCACTGTATGTATGTTGATTGGGTGTAGAAAGATGTGATTTTGACTTTGTCTTGTTTTACTCCAATTTTTGACCTTAACCCCCTCTGTATTAGAGTACCTTTATTATCTTGAATTGCTTTTTGATTTACTCTGTTTTGCCCACAGATACGCTGCTGTTTGCCCAGAAAATATGAAATTGACTTTAATTCTACCCTCTTGGATTTTTGGAGGACTGTGATGGCCATTTGTACCTGAATGATTGGCGCCCTGATGAAGGAATTCCCCACTGTGGCATTTTTCCGAAACGCGCGTCGGCGCTTCTTTCTGTCTGGCTGTTGAGATTTTTTAGTTGAATGTATTTAGATGGATGTTCTGGTTTGTGAGTGAGTCTGTGATTGAGTGAATGATGTATGATAAATGTTTTTATTGTTCCTTGTAGTTCTGGGCTGACGCTATATGAATTACATATGCTGTTCTACTCATTGAAGTATATATTTTTCTCTATGCAAAAAAAAGTTTTGTGAATATAAATGATAATAAAATGACTTAGATACACTTAGCTTCTCTGTGGGCAAATGTTACTATTGGAACCTATTGGTCTTTTATATATTTTTGGGAACTGCCTTTTCATGTTGTTATACTTAAAAATGGGAATAACACTTGGGGCCACATCTCAGCAGGTTTTGGTGCTGGACAGCGCTGCAAGCAATGTTGCAAATGTATAGAAGGGTCCCCGTGGAAGGGAAATTATTTCTGCACAAACAATAAAAAATTTTATAACAAGAACTAAGATGGTACTCAAAAGACAGGGATGTTGTCATTTATTCAACAACAACAGGTTTAACAATTTACAACAATATTTGTAATCATTTATAGATGAAAACGAGAAATCGAAAATTGAAAGGGCCCCAAGGGGGAAAAGGGGGGAAGGAGGGATGTGCTCAAAGGTTGTGTGAAGGGTTATAAAGATAGTACACAGATTTAAACATACTGTACATATACACAATCAACAAGGAATTGCAAATTATTCCCAAAAACCAAAACGGCCTACATCAATTAAGGCAAAATTCAACAGAAAAGTGGGGCATTCCACGGTCACGTGTACAAATCAATCGAGTACTGGAAATGTGCCGGATGTCCCAAGATAATGAGGTGTCGACGTTTCGACCCCTATTTCTAGGATCAATTTATTCCTTTGCCGGGGTCTTCATCAGGACCGTTGTAGAAGGGAAAGGGACGGGGAGGGGCCGTCCTATCTGAAAAATGAAAACCCGTGTCAAGGGATGGAGTGTCAATTAATAAAAACCTAAACAGTCGTTAATACTGTGCACCAAGGAGGTGGCATTGATTAAAAACAAAAATGAAAGCCATGGAGTCCGGGTCATGAGACCTCTAGACAAGGGAACCAGAAGCTGAATATGCAATTAATCCATAAACACGCTTATGAAATTAATTATTCCAATACATCAGGGACACATTAGCCAGGACATAGAGGTGTCCGCTCAGAGTGGGGAACCCATTAACAGTACTTTTAGTGATACATGCTTTAGGTGGGCTCTGGATCACATGTGGGCGTTTAAACAAAGGGGGTCTAAATGCGTATTATAGTGCAAGGGCACGGTGACTAAATAGAGCTGTGAGCAATTACCTGTGATAGAATAAGACACACTCTTGAAAATTCAAATGTGTGGGCTGCCTGTTTCAGACAATTATGCTGCTGGGCACGTCTTAAATAAAGCCTCTAAATAAAACACGAAGTTTGCATTAGTCAGAGTAACCACAAGGGCAAATTTATTTGATAAGGCCAGTTCAAAAAGTGGGAAAGGGGTTACCTCAGTATATTAGGCTGCACTGTTGCTAGGAGGCTTAGGCGCTGTGTTATATTCAATAAACTGTAAATACAAAATATAAAAAGAGAATTTTTAAAAATTGCATCAATTGTGATGTAACCGCAACGCGGAGGTCTGCAAAGCAGACTCCACAGTCACGTATGTCCATACCTTCAACGAGTCCGTGCAGTGCCTAACGGACTGGGGAGCTGGACGATGATTAAGGCAATTTGCCGATCGGCTCCGTTTGGTCGCGAAGGGAACCTGAAATAATTATGGGCGCTCGTAAATCACTCGGAGTTAAGACTACAGACAGCCAAGAGAAGCGGGACCAAAGGGTTCTCCACTTACTTTCAACGCAGACCGCGAGGCAGCAGAGCGTCTTGCTGCAATCGTATCACCGTATGTTGTCCACCACTAAGCGAAGCAGCTGGGCTTCTCGCGTTGGGACACAAACTCCGCCGACCACTACGCGGAGTTCGGGGGCGGGGCTTGCGGTGTGACGTAGGTTGGGGGAGTAATAGAGGAAAGACTCGGGTATAGTGGGAAACCTCGATAGCTTATGTGTGAAAGACAGCCCTTTTGCAGAAATTTAACCTATTGTGGCTCTTACCTCTAATTAGAGATTTATTTAAGGACTTCACAGACAGTACATTTGCATCCAGCCCATATAGGCGAGTAAAATGAAATTCCACAGTTAGAGTGGACTCGCGCACAGCCCATGCAAGGGAGTGAAGGCGAGTGGGGAGTAAATAAAGAATTAATTAAAGAAACAATTCCGAGACCTTACACTTGCATCCAGCCCTTTTGGGCGAGTAAAGTAAAATTACACAGTTAGAATGGACTCAAGCACAGCCCTTGTAAGGGAGTGAAGGCGAAAAATCACCAAGGTCATTCTATTTAAAAGATGTCAATTAAGTAAAAGTTATTGAGGAGAAATGAGATCACATTATACAAGCACTGCATGTTAACATTTGATATGCTGTCTACCCTTTTCGATAAGTACTCGTGCACCAGTCTCACAGGATAGTGTAGACGAGTCACATGCATATATCAAATTGATTAAATTAAATTTGAGCATATTATACAAACACTGCATGTTGACCTTTGATACGCTGTCTACGCTTTTTGGAAAATACTCGTGCACCTGTCTCGCAGGATAGTGTAGACGAGTTACATGCGTATATCAAATAGTTAAAATGAATAGGGATCACCCATAGGGTATCTGGAAAATATCAGTGTGGGTTATATATGGCAATGAGTTAGTTATTCATCTCAGGGCGGCTAGCTGTGCAAAGCTGCCGTCCTGTTCATTCAGGCCATTTTTAATGGAGTCCAGGAGAGACATCCATTTGCATTCACGTACATTTAGCACCACAGCTAAGTTACCGCCCCGTCTCCCTAGGGAAACTTTCTCGATTACAAGCCACCGCAAATCTTTCACGGTGTGTCCAGCGGTCTGCCAATGGTCTACCAGGGGGGCACCTGGGACCTTGCAACGTAATCTACTGCAATGTGCAGAGATCCGAGATTTAATTTTCTGCTGAGTTTGCCCCACATATACTTTACTACATGGGCACGTTATTATGTAAATCACACCATCGGTGTTACAATTAGTGTGATGTTTTAGTTTAAAAGTCTGTTGTCCATGGGTGAAGGTCTTGGTCTGAATTGTTGTCTCGCAGGCAATACAGGTCCCGCATCTAAAGTGACCTATCACAGGTGGTAAGTTCCATAGGCTTGTGAGTGTTGGAGGGCTCTCTGGTTCCAGGTATGAGTGAACCACTATATCTCGAATATTTCTAGATCTCTTAAAGGAGTGGAGAGGAAGCTGCGGTTGGTCAATTTCCTGAGCTATTAATGGCCAATTCTTGTTGATCACTTTCTTGACATCATTACTCCTTGTGGTATAGGTGGTGACGCAAATCATCCTGTTCGTCTCAGGATCTATGCGACTCTCAGGATTCAGCAAATTCTCCCTCGGGTTATACCAGGCTCGTTTTCTCGCGCGTCTCACCATGCGTGTTGGATACCCCCGCGACACAAGGCGATCCCTGAGGATCTCTGATTCCTTGAGATAGTCAGTACGAGAGGAGCAGTTTCTTCTAATTCTCAGGAATTGTCCTACCGGAAGGTTGTCTCTGAGGCCTCTAGGGTGGTGGCTGCCATATTGTAATAGGGAATTTCTTTCAGTCGGTTTCCTGTACAGGGTTGTGAGAAGCTGTCCATTTGCCACATAGATGGAGATGTCAAGGAAAGGTATTGATTTATTGCTCGATTCAAGGGTGAACTGGATATTGGTGTTCCGTTGATTCAACCAAATGTGGTACTCATTCAATTGCTCGCTGTTACCTTGCCATATGCACAGAACATCATCGATGTATCTGACCCAAAGGGTCAGCATGGATGAAAAGGGATTGTTCAACGAGAAAACGTGTTCTTGCTCAAAGTGATCCATATAGATTATAGCCAGATTGGGAGCAAATGTAGCGCCCATGGCTACGCCCTTGGATTGTACATAAAATTTCTCTTGGAAAATGAAGAAGTTTTTCTTCATGGCTATATTAAGTAGGTCGATGATGAATTCCGTGGGAACCTGGAAGGGAGCCGGTCTGTGATTTAAAGCAACCTCCATTATGTCTAGGGCCTCTTGTTGAGGGATGCTAGTGTAAAGTGATATAATATCACATGTGACCAACAGCATAGTGTTAGGATCGAAAGGTCTCTCATCAATTAGTTGGATGACTTGGGTTGTGTCACGTAAGTAAGTTCTTGTACTTAAGGCAAGCGGCTTTAGAAAGAAGTCTATGTATTTACATAGCGGCTCTAGTATAGAGCCGCAACCGGATACTATTGGTCGCCCAGGGGGGAGATCAAGGTTTTTGTGAACCTTGGGCAAGGTATAAATAGTTGCCAGTCTCGGGGATTGCTGATTCAAGAATTTGAACTCTTGGTCACTCAAGAAACCAGATTCCAAACCTTTTTGTGTGATGGAAAGAATCATATTGGCTATCTCCTTTGATGGGTCATTCGGTATCTCTAGGTAGCTGACTCCGTCGTGTAGTTGTCTAAGTATTTCCTCTTTATACTTGGACAAATCCTGGACAACAATTGCCCCGCCTTTGTCGGCGGGTTTGATGATGACTTGTTTGTTGGAGGACAAATCCGTGAGTGCTTGTTTCTCTTTTTGGCTGAGATTGAATCTAACAAACTTTTTGGTGTTTAATGTCTGTTCAGCTGCTTGCGTGACTATATCCTCAAATGCGAGTATTCTCGGGCTCATGGCATAGGTGGGTGGAAAGAATGTAGATGGCTCCCTTAGGCCAGTGATTGATCCTTGCCGTCTGGCAATTTGATTCCGAAAGAAATACCGTAGGCGAATCTTCCTAAAGAATCTACAAAGTTCAATCTTCAGTTGGAATTTGTTGGCCGTGGCTGTGGGCACGTAAGAGAGCCCTTTGCTTAGTACCTTGACCTCATCCTCTTTAAGTTGATAAGATGAGATATTGATCACAGGGTTATCCCTGATGAGGGATACTGGAGGGGTATTCGTAGCTGTTGCCATCACCACCGATATGTGTTCCTCCGGGTCGAGATCTCGCCGTGTGGCTCCGCCCGAAATGTCACCTGTTTCGGTGATTTGCCTCTGTTGCCGTCCCAGCCTTGGTTCTGTTGCTGGCCTCTCCCTTGGCCCCGGTTCCAATTGGTACCTCTCCCTCGGGGTGGACGCCATTGTCCACGGCCCTGCTCTAAAAAATGAGGTTGAAAATGAGGGGGGTATTGTTGGTAGTTGGAATCCCCGGATGGGTAGTTGTAAGAGGTGCTGGGTCCGGCCTCACTGTCACTGCCGGAGCTGTAGGAGGAATCCGAAAAGGTGGAGAAGTTCCGTCTTCCTCTGAAACCCCCACGACCTCGATTGGAGAAGCGACCTTGTGTGTCCTGCTTATAATAATCTGGCTGCAGATATGGATACACAGATTTCTTGTCAAAGGTTCTCAGATCTCTAGCCAATTTCTCCAATTTTTTGGTCTGGGCGGTTATGTCAAATTCCTTGATGGATACTTCTAAGTTCTCCAGGGCTTTCTTGCTTTTGGTCAGTGTACTGTCTCCAAGTATCTCAGCCTTTAAATCCGCTATTTCTTTGCTGAGTGACACCACTTGTTCAGCAGCTGTCTCTACTCCCAGCACCATCCAGTGCCGGGAGCAGTTGTTGGCCACGTAACTAAACCCTTCTTTAAATTTAGGGACGTCTATGAAGATTGCGGGTTCGATCTTAATTTGTAACCCTACTGGTATAATGTTCTCCTGCAAATACTTAGTAAACAGGTGTCCATGTAATCTTGTACGTATAAGTTTCTTCTCTAGTCTCTCTAGACGAGATATTTTATCGTTCAGAGTGACATCAATGACGGGAGCAGTGGTGGATAAAAAGGTGGTGGATAGGTCTTTGGTAAGTTGGCTAATGTATGCCTCTGTGTAGGATAGGATCTCGGGATCCGCCATGGCAAAGTAGAATTAATCTACGTAAACCTCGCAGGTAGGCACCTGCTCAGAAGACATTATAAAGGGGGGGTAGAACCCAAGCAGTCACGGGGACCTGGGCGTCAAGTAGTAAATGTATAGAAGGGTCCCCGTGGAAGGGAAATTATTTCTGCACAAACAATAAAAAATTTTATAACAAGAACTAAGATGGTACTCAAAAGACAGGGATGTTGTCATTTATTCAACAACAACAGGTTTAACAATTTACAACAATATTTGTAATCATTTATAGATGAAAACGAGAAATCGAAAATTGAAAGGGCCCCAAGGGGGAAAAGGGGGGAAGGAGGGATGTGCTCAAAGGTTGTGTGAAGGGTTATAAAGATAGTACACAGATTTAAACATACTGTACATATACACAATCAACAAGGAATTGCAAATTATTCCAAAAAACCAAAACGGCCTACATCAATTAAGGCAAAATTCAACAGAAAAGTGGGGCATTCCACGGTCACGTGTACAAATCAATCGAGTACTGGAAATGTGCCGGATGTCCCAAGATAATGAGGTGTCGACGTTTCGACCCCTATTTCTAGGATCAATTTATTCCTTTGCCGGGGTCTTCATCAGGACCGTTGTAGAAGGGAAAGGGACGGGGAGGGGCCGTCCTATCTGAAAAATGAAAACCCGTGTCAAGGGATGGAGTGTCAATTAATAAAAACCTAAACAGTCGTTAATACTGTGCACCAGGGAGGTGGCATTGATTAAAAACAAAAATGAAAGCCATGGAGTCCGGGTCATGAGACCTCTAGACAAGGGAACCAGAAGCTGAATATGCAATTAATCCATAAACACGCTTATGAAATTAATTATTCCAATACATCAGGGACACATTAGCCAGGACATAGAGGTGTCCGCTCAGAGTGGGGAACCCATTAACAGTACTTTTAGTAATACATGCTTTAGGTGGGCTCTGGATCACATGTGGGCGTTTAAACAAAGGGGGTCTAAATGCGTATTATAGTGCAAGGGCACGGTGACTAAATAGAGCTGTGAGCAATTACCTGTGATAGAATAAGACACACTCTTGAAAATTCAAATGTGTGGGCTGCCTGTTTCAGACAATTATGCTGCTGGGCACGTCTTAAATAAAGCCTCTAAATAAAACACGAAGTTTGCATTAGTCAGAGTAACCACAAGGGCAAATTTATTTGATAAGGCCAGTTCAAAAAGTGGGAAAGGGGTTACCTCAGTATATTAGGCGGCACTGTTGCTAGGAGGCTTAGGCGCTGTGTTATATTCAATAAACTGTAAATACAAAATATAAAAAGAGAATTTTTAAAAATTGCATCAATTGTGATGTAACCGCAACGCGGAGGTCTGCAAAGCAGACTCCACAGTCACGTATGTCCATACCTTCAACGAGTCCGTGCAGTGCCTAACGGACTGGGGAGCTGGACGATGATTAAGGCAATTTGTCGATCGGCTCCGTTTGGTCGCGAAGGGAACCTGAAATAATTATGGGCGCTCGTAAATCACTCGGAGTTAAGACTACAGACAGCCAAGAGAAGCGGGACCAAAGGGTTCTCCACTTACTTTCAACGCAGACCGCGAGGCAGCAGAGCGTCTTGCTGCAATCGTATCACCGTATGTTGTCCACCACTAAGCGAAGCAGCTGGGCTTCTCGCGTTGGGACACAAACTCCGCCGACCACTACGCGGAGTTCGGGGGCGGGGCTTGCGGTGTGACGTAGGTTGGGGGAGTAATAGAGGAAAGACTCGGGTATAGTGGGAAACCTCGATAGCTTATGTGTGGAAGACAGCCCTTTTGCAGAAATTTAACCTATTGTGGCTCTTACCTCTAATTAGAGATTTATTTAAGGACTTCACAGACAGTACATTTGCATCCAGCCCATATAGGCGAGTAAAATGAAATTCCACAGTTAGAGTGGACTCGCGCACAGCCCATGCAAGGGAGTGAAGGCGAGTGGGGAGTAAATAAAGAATTAATTAAAGAAACAATTCCGAGACCTTACACTTGCATCCAGCCCTTTTGGGCGAGTAAAGTAAAATTACACAGTTAGAATGGACTCAAGCACAGCCCTTGTAAGGGAGTGAAGGCGAAAAATCACCAAGGTCATTCTATTTAAAAGATGTCAATTAAGTAAAAGTTATTGAGGAGAAATGAGATCACATTATACAAGCACTGCATGTTAACATTTGATATGCTGTCTACCCTTTTCGATAAGTACTCGTGCACCAGTCTCACAGGATAGTGTAGACGAGTCACATGCATATATCAAATTGATTAAATTAAATTTGAGCATATTATACAAACACTGCATGTTGACCTTTGATACGCTGTCTACGCTTTTTGGAAAATACTCGTGCACCTGTCTCGCAGGATAGTGTAGACGAGTTACATGCGTATATCAAATAGTTAAAATGAATAGGGATCACCCATAGGGTATCTGGAAAATATCAGTGTGGGTTATATATGGCAATGAGTTAGTTATTCATCTCAGGGCGGCTAGCTGTGCAAAGCTGCCGTCCTGTTCATTCAGGCCATTTTTAATGGAGTCCAGGAGAGACATGAAATGAAATGAAATTGGATTTCTTAAGCGCATGGCTGCCCAAGAGCGTCCCAGCGCTGATACACACATCTAGCTTCCACGATCCTCAGGCAGCGGACTCATATTCCTCGTGGAAAAAGGAATGTCTTTAAAGATTTCCGAAACCTCTGAAAACAGGGTTCCAGACGGAGAGCTGCAGGAAGATCATTCCAGATCTTGGCTACGTTCACAGAGAACCTCCTGCCACCTGAGCGAGTTCTCTTTACTCTGGGAATAGTCAGTAAATTGCTCCCATCAGAGCGGAGGGGGCGCGAGGACTTGTAAGGGCATATAAGGTCCCTGAGGATTGGGGGACCCATTCCCTGGAGAGACTTAAAGGCGATGGAAAGGGCCTTAAATTTGACTCTCTCCCGGATGGGAAGCCAATGGAGGGCTCTAAGAGCAGGCTTGGCTGAAGTTCTTTTTCCAGTACCTGTCAAAACCCTGGCCGCCGCATTTTGTGCTCGCTGAAGGGTGTTGATGGCTGATTCAGGGGCACCAAGCAGCAAGGCGTTACTGTAGTCCAGCCTTGACAGTATTAGCCCCTGAACCAAGAGTTTCCTAGAACTAAAGGGGAGAAGAGGCAAAACCTTTCGGACCGAGCGTAACAAACCGTAGCAGATCCCTGCCACTTTCTTCGTATGTACTCTGAACGTCAGGTCAGGCTCTAACCACACTCCCAAGCTCTTAATCTCATTTTTGGGTTGGGGCGCCTCACCCAAACAGGGGGGCCACATAGTTTTTGGAAGGGAGGTGGAGAGGTTGCCCAGCATCATAAGTTCCGTTTTGGAACCATTGAGTTTAAGCCGAGATTCTGTCATCCAAGCCATGATACTTGTCAGACAGCACCCGAATCTTTCTGCCGCATTTTCATGATGGGAAAGTGAAACGACAAGCTGGGTGTCATCTGCGTAGGTCACTATTTTCACCCCAAAGGGTGAAACCACATCTTCCAGTGGGGCCATGTAGATATTAAAAAGCGTAGGGCTCAACGAGGAGCCCTGCGGGACTCCACACTGGAGGGGGATCGACTCAGACAGGTTGATGCCATCGCAAACCTGGTAGGACCGCTCATTCAGAAAAGAAGTAATCCAGCTTAAAGCCTGACCAGATATTCCTACCCTAGTAAGGCGCTGAATAAGGATACCGTGATTAACGGTATCAAACGCCGCGCTGAGGTCCAGTAGGACCACAGCTGCGGAGCCTCCTGCATCAAGAATGCATCTGGCTTCTTCCACTACTGCAATCAGGGCAGAGTCAGTGCCCTGCCCAGGGCGAAAGCCTGTTTGCGAGTGCTTGAGTAGGTTATGATCTTCTAGGAATCTGGACAGCTGGCGGTTAACAACCTTTTCTGCAATTTTGCCCAGACCAGGGAGCAATGAAATAGGGCGAAAGTTCGCCAGGTCGTCAGGATCAAGTCCCGGCTTTTTAGGGAGAGCCTTAACCATCGCCTTCTTCCAGCTAGGGGGGACTTCCCCCCCGCCGAAGGAGGCGTTCATGAGATCCGTGGCCCGCGAGGAGATGGTCTGTGCAATCCTCTTGAGAATATGAATGGGCATAGGATCAGAGGGGGAACCACTTTTAAGATTGGCTAATTCTTTGCGGAAGTCATCCTCAGTTATGGGGGTGATAACTTCCCACAAAGGGCTCACACCACTCACGACCTGCGTGGTGGATTCAGAGGGAGGAGTGCTAAGGGGAATACTTTGTAAGATTTTCCTGACCTTGTTATCAAAGAAATGTGCAAGCTTGTTGCATCGATCTCTGCTCGTAGCTTGTGACAGTGAAGGAGAGGGGGTGTTCAAGAGTTCCTTCAATATAATAAATGTTTCTCTTGAAGAGCTGGAAGCAGTCCTAATTCTCTCTTCATAAAAGGTCGCTTTCGTGAGGTTGCAGGCAAGCTTATATGCCCTCATGGCTTCCTGATAGGGAACTTTACTATTATTAGACCAGTCTTTCCGCCAAGCGCGTTCCAAACGTTTGCAGACTTTTCTAAGGTCGCGCAGTTCAGTTGTGTACCAGGGGTTTTTAAACCCATTGCTTTTCTTGGTACTACACTTCTTAGGGAGCACCAAATCCAGTGCCTTTAGTAACCAATTATGGAAACTGCAATCTGCTTCAAGGGGATTTAAGCTCGGGGCAGGAATAGATTGTTCAAGGGCCGTGGTTAGGTCGTCAAAAGACAATTTAGGCCAGGGTCTATAAGAAGATCGACTAGAGCCTTTACATTGAGATCTAGAATCATACATGATTGTCAAATGAAAAGGAATAAGAAAATGGTCTGACCAGGGGAGGGGACATGGCGGTGAGGCCTTCAGGAGTGAGACATTAGAAAATAAAGGGTCCAATAAATGGCCCTTCAAATGTGTGGGTTCATTATTATGCAGGGTCAGGTTGCATGCTTCAAGGTCAGCCCGCAAATCCACAGCTACCTTATCTCCCCGGTCCTCCAAGTGGAGATTCAAATCTCCTAAAAGAAGGAAATTGGGGGCTGAGGCTGCCAGTGTAAGTGCTGTCTCCAGCAGGGAACTAATAAACTGCTTGACCCCGCCAGGAGGTCGATAGATCAGCAGTCCTGACAAAGAGTAGTTGGGGGAGAGTTGGATGGAAAACCTAATGCTCTCTGCATCAGCGATCTTGCCATTTTCTGTCCTGCAGGCTAGTGTCTCCTTATGAATTATAGCTAGACCTCCACCTATGCCACGAGGCCTATGCAGGCACTGTATCGCGTAGCCCTTGGGCATAGAATTAACTATATCGAACTCAGAGCTGTCAGAGAGCCATGTCTCTGTAAGAAACAGCACATCAATATTATAATCCTGAATCATTAGATTGACTTCATCCGAATGCTTAACCAGAGATCGACAGTTCAATAGGGCAAAAGACAGGGAAGAGGATGTAGGCTCTCCCATTATGGCACCGTTAGCAAACTTGGGGCAGTGTGCACACCGCCTATAAGGTGTTCCCGGCCCAGCTATGTATCGGCAGTGTTGATTGGAAACAGGGCGATATGACAACAACTCGTCCCTGGAATATAATGCAGGAAGTAATGTATCTGTGGACAGTGAAGAGCAATCGGACAGAGGTTTTGGCCCTAGGTCCGTACTGGCCCGGACGGGCACAGACGGGCTTGCCTCTGGCGCGCCTCCGGCGCGCCATCGGCGCGCCCGCTGCGCCCGCCCGCTGCGCGGACGGAAATTGGTTGCCATAAATGAAGTGCCGGTTCCGCGATTGTCCCGAGCACTAGAGCGCTGAGCCTCTAACTACCCCCAAGATGGCGCCTAAAAGGCTTGCGCCCGGGAGGACAGCGTGAGTCGACCAGGGCTCAAAGTCGGCCCTTAGAGTGCAAGTCGGCGCTGATTTCACCAGTATAACAGTCCAGGAATTTTAGCAGTAAAAAAGTAAGGCAACAGTCTTCACAATAAATTCACACAGTTTAAACAGTAAAATGATCAGTGTAAAATCGAGTGTATTAAAAATGTGCGTGTAAATGAATCCTGCCTCCGAGGAGTGCCAGGGAGCTATGAGTGTCAACCGGAGGTTAGACACCAGAAGAAGTTTATAGTGCCGGTTCCGCGATTGTCCCGAGCACTAGAGCGCTGAGCCTCTAACTACCCCCAAGATGGCGCCTAAAAGGCTTGCGCCCGGGAGGACAGCGTGAGTCGACCAGGGCTCAAAGTCGGCCCTTAGAGTGCAAGTCGGCGCTGATTTCACCAGTATAACAGTCCAGGAATTTTAGCAGTAAAAAAGTAAGGCAACAGTCTTCACAATAAATTCACACAGTTTAAACAGTAAAATGATCAGTGTAAAATCGAGTGTATTAAAAATGTGCGTGTAAATGAATCCTGCCTCCGAGGAGTGCCAGGGAGCTATGAGTGTCAACCGGAGGTTAGACACCAGAAGAAGTTTATAGTGCCGGTTCCGCGATTGTCCCGAGCACTAGAGCGCTGAGCCTCTAACTACCCCCAAGATGGCGCCTAAAAGGCTTGCGCCCGGGAGGACAGCGTGAGTCGACCAGGGCTCAAAGTCGGCCCTTAGAGTGCAAGTCGGCGCTGATTTCACCAGTATAACAGTCCAGGAATTTTAGCAGTAAAAAAGTAAGGCAACAGTCTTCACAATAAATTCACACAGTTTAAACAGTAAAATGATCAGTGTAAAATCGAGTGTATTAAAAATGTGCGTGTAAATGAATCCTGCCTCCGAGGAGTGCCAGGGAGCTATGAGTGTCAACCAGAGGTTAGACACCAGAAGAAGTTTATAGTGCCGGTTCCGCGATTGTCCCGAGCACTAGAGCGCTGAGCCTCTAACTACCCCCAAGATGGCGCCTAAAAGGCTTGCGCCCGGGAGGACAGCGTGAGTCGACCAGGGCTCAAAGTCGGCCCTTAGAGTGCAAGTCGGCGCTGATTTCACCAGTATAACAGTCCAGGAATTTTAGCAGTAAAAAAGTAAGGCAACAGTCTTCACAATAAATTCACACAGTTTAAACAGTAAAATGATCAGTGTAAAATCGAGTGTATTAAAAATGTGCGTGTAAATTAATCCTGCCTCCGAGGAGTGCCAGGGAGCTATGAGTGTCAACCGGAGGTTAGACACCAGAAGAAGTTTATAGTGCCGGTTCCGCGATTGTCCCGAGCACTAGAGCGCTGAGCCTCTAACTACCCCCAAGATGGCGCCTAAAAGGCTTGCGCCCGGGAGGACAGCGTGAGTCGACCAGGGCTCAAAGTCGGCCCTTAGAGTGCAAGTCGGCGCTGATTTCACCAGTATAACAGTCCAGGAATTTTAGCAGTAAAAAAGTAAGGCAACAGTCTTCACAATAAATTCACACAGTTTAAACAGTAAAATGATCAGTGTAAAATCGAGTGTATTAAAAATGTGCGTGTAAATGAATCCTGCCTCCGAGGAGTGCCAGGGAGCTATGAGTGTCAACCGGAGGTTAGACACCAGAAGAAGTTTATAGTGCCGGTTCCGCGATTGTCCCGAGCACTAGAGCGCTGAGCCTCTAACTACCCCCAAGATGGCGCCTAAAAGGCTTGCGCCCGGGAGGACAGCGTGAGTCGACCAGGGCTCAAAGTCGGCCCTTAGAGTGCAAGTCGGCGCTGATTTCACCAGTATAACAGTCCAGGAATTTTAGCAGTAAAAAAGTAAGGCAACAGTCTTCACAATAAATTCACACAGTTTAAACAGTAAAATGATCAGTGTAAAATCGAGTGTATTAAAAATGTGCGTGTAAATGAATCCTGCCTCCGAGGAGTGCCAGGGAGCTATGAGCTATGAGTATCCATTTGCATTCACGTACATTTAGCACCACAGCTAAGTTACCGCCCCGTCTCCCTAGGGAAACTTTCTCGATTACAAGCCACCGCAAATCTTTCACGGTGTGTCCAGCGGTCTGCCAATGGTCTACCAGGGGGGCACCTGGGACCTTGCAACGTAATCTACTGCAATGTGCAGAGATCCGAGATTTAATTTTCTGCTGAGTTTGCCCCACATATACTTTACTACATGGGCACGTTATTATGTAAATCACACCATCGGTGTTACAATTAGTGTGATGTTTTAGTTTAAAAGTCTGTTGTCCATGGGTGAAGGTCTTGGTCTGAATTGTTGTCTCGCAGGCAATACAGGTCCCGCATCTAAAGTGACCTATCACAGGTGGTAAGTTCCATAGGCTTGTGAGTGTTGGAGGGCTCTCTGGTTCCAGGTATGAGTGAACCACTATATCTCGAATATTTCTAGATCTCTTAAAGGAGTGGAGAGGAAGCTGCGGTTGGTCAATTTCCTGAGCTATTAATGGCCAATTCTTGTTGATCACTTTCTTGACATCATTACTCCTTGTGGTATAGGTGGTGACGCAAATCATCCTGTTCGTCTCAGGATCTATGCGACTCTCAGGATTCAGCAAATTCTCCCTCGGGTTATACCAGGCTCGTTTTCTCGCGCGTCTCACCATGCGTGTTGGATACCCCCGCGACACAAGGCGATCCCTGAGGATCTCTGATTCCTTGAGATAGTCAGTACGAGAGGAGCAGTTTCTTCTAATTCTCAGGAATTGTCCTACCGGAAGGTTGTCTCTGAGGCCTCTAGGGTGGTGGCTGCCATATTGTAATAGGGAATTTCTTTCAGTCGGTTTCCTGTACAGGGTTGTGAGAAGCTGTCCATTTGCCACATAGATGGAGATGTCAAGGAAAGGTATTGATTTATTGCTCGATTCAAGGGTGAACTGGATATTGGTGTTCCGTTGATTCAACCAAATGTGGTACTCATTCAATTGCTCGCTGTTACCTTGCCATATGCACAGAACATCATCGATGTATCTGACCCAAAGGGTCAGCATGGATGAAAAGGGATTGTTCAACGAGAAAACGTGTTCTTGCTCAAAGTGATCCATATAGATTATAGCCAGATTGGGAGCAAATGTAGCGCCCATGGCTACGCCCTTGGATTGTACATAAAATTGGTGACCTTGGTGATTTTTCGCCTTCACTCCCTTACAAGGGCTGTGCTTGAGTCCATTCTAACTGTGTAATTTTACTTTACTCGCCCAAAAGGGCTGGATGCAAGTGTAAGGTCTCGGAATTGTTTCTTTAATTAATTCTTTATTTACTCCCCACTCGCCTTCACTCCCTTGCATGGGCTGTGCGCGAGTCCACTCTAACTGTGGAATTTCATTTTACTCGCCTATATGGGCTGGATGCAAATGTACTGTCTGTGAAGTCCTTAAATAAATCTCTAATTAGAGGTAAGAGCCACAATAGGTTAAATTTCTGCAAAAGGGCTGTCTTCCACACATAAGCTATCGAGGTTTCCCACTATACCCGAGTCTTTCCTCTATTGCTCCCCCAACCTACGTCACACCGCAAGCCCCGCCCCCGAACTCCGCGTAGTGGTCGGCGGAGTTTGTGTCCCAACGCGAGAAGCCCAGCTGCTTCGCTTAGTGGTGGACAACATACGGTGATACGATTGCAGCAAGACGCTCTGCTGCCTCGCGGTCTGCGTTGAAAGTAAGTGGAGAACCCTTTGGTCCCGCTTCTCTTGGCTGTCTGTAGTCTTAACTCCGAGTGATTTACGAGCGCCCATAATTATTTCAGGTTCCCTTCGCGACCAAACGGAGCCGATCGGCAAATTGCCTTAATCATCGTCCAGCTCCCCAGTCCGTTAGGCACTGCACGGACTCGTTGAAGGTATGGACATACGTGACTGTGGAGTCTGCTTTGCAGACCTCCGCGTTGCGGTTACATCACAATTGATGCAATTTTTAAAAATTCTCTTTTTATATTTTGTATTTACAGTTTATTGAATATAACACAGCGCCTAAGCCTCCTAGCAACAGTGCAGCCTAATATACTGAGGTAACCCCTTTCCCACTTTTTGAACTGGCCTTATCAAATAAATTTGCCCTTGTGGTTACTCTGACTAATGCAAACTTCGTGTTTTATTTAGAGGCTTTATTTAAGACGTGCCCAGCAGCATAATTGTCTGAAACAGGCAGCCCACACATTTGAATTTTCAAGAGTGTGTCTTATTCTATCACAGGTAATTGCTCACAGCTCTATTTAGTCACCGTGCCCTTGCACTATAATACGCATTTAGACCCCCTTTGTTTAAACGCCCACATGTGATCCAGAGCCCACCTAAAGCATGTATCACTAAAAGTACTGTTAATGGGTTCCCCACTCTGAGCGGACACCTCTATGTCCTGGCTAATGTGTCCCTGATGTATTGGAATAATTAATTTCATAAGCGTGTTTATGGATTAATTGCATATTCAGCTTCTGGTTCCCTTATCTAGAGGTCTCATGACCCGGACTCCATGGCTTTCATTTTTGTTTTTAATCAATGCCACCTCCCTGGTGCACAGTATTAACGACTGTTTAGGTTTTTATTAATTGACACTCCATCCCTTGACACGGGTTTTCATTTTTCAGATAGGACGGCCCCTCCCCGTCCCTTTCCCTTCTACAACGGTCCTGATGAAGACCCCGGCAAAGGAATAAATTGATCCTAGAAATAGGGGTCGAAACGTCGACACCTCATTATCTTGGGACATCCGGCACATTTCCAGTACTCGATTGATTTGTACACGTGACCGTGGAATGCCCCACTTTTCTGTTGAATTTTGCCTTAATTGATGTAGGCCGTTTTGGTTTTTTGGAATAATTTGCAATTCCTTGTTGATTGTGTATATGTACAGTATGTTTAAATCTGTGTACTATCTTTATAACCCTTCACACAACCTTTGAGCACATCCCTCCTTCCCCCCTTTTCCCCCTTGGGGCCCTTTCAATTTTCGATTTCTCGTTTTCATCTATAAATGATTACAAATATTGTTGTAAATTGTTAAACCTGTTGTTGTTGAATAAATGACAACATCCCTGTCTTTTGAGTACCATCTTAGTTCTTGTTATAAAATTTTTTATTGTTTGTGCAGAAATAATTTCCCTTCCACGGGGACCCTTCTATACATTTACTACTTGACGCCCAGGTCCCCGTGACTGCTTGGGTTCTACCCCCCCTTTATAATGTCTTCTGAGCAGGTGCCTACCTGCGAGGTTTACGTAGATTAATTCTACTTTGCCATGGCGGATCCCGAGATCCTATCCTACACAGAGGCATACATTAGCCAACTTACCAAAGACCTATCCACCACCTTTTTATCCACCACTGCACCCGTCATTGATGTCACTCTGAACGATAAAATATCTTGTCTAGAGAGACTAGAGAAGAAACTTATACGTACAAGATTACATGGACACCTGTTTACTAAGTATTTGCAGGAGAACATTATACCAGTAGGGTTACAAATTAAGATCGAACCCGCAATCTTCATAGACATCCCTAAATTTAAAGAAGGGTTTAGTTACGTGGCCAACAACTGCTCCCGGCACTGGATGGTGCTGGGAGTAGAGACAGCTGCTGAACAAGTGGTGTCACTCAGCAAAGAAATAGCGGATTTAAAGGCTGAGATACTTGGAGACAGTACACTGACCAAAAGCAAGGAAGCCCTGGAGAACTTAGAAGTATCCATCAAGGAATTTGACATAACCGCCCAGACCAAAAAATTGGAGAAATTGGCTAGAGATCTGAGAACCTTTGACAAGAAATCTGTGTATCCATATCTGCAGCCAGATTATTATAAGCAGGACACACAAGGTTGCTTCTCCAATTGAGGTCGTGGGGGTTTCAGAGGAAGACGGAACTTCTCCACCTTTTCGGATTCCTCCTACAGCTCCGGCAGTGACAGTGAGGCCGGACCCAGCACCTCTTACAACTACCCATCCGGGGATTCCAACTACCAACAATACCCCCCTCATTTTCAACCTCATTTTTTAGAGCAGGGCCGTGGACAATGGCGTCCACCCCGAGGGAGAGGTACCAATTGGAACCGGGGCCAAGGGAGAGGCCAGCAACAGAACCAAGGCTGGGACGGCAACAGAGGCAAATCACCGAAACAGGTGACATTTCGGGCGGAGCCACACGGCGAGATCTCGACCCGGAGGAACACATATCGGTGGTGATGGCAACAGCTACGAATACCCCTCCAGTATCCCTCATCAGGGATAACCCTGTGATCAATATCTCATCTTATCAACTTAAAGAGGATGAGGTCAAGGTACTAAGCAAAGGGCTCTCTTACGTGCCCACAGCCACGGCCAACAAATTCCAACTGAAGATTGAACTTTGTAGATTCTTTAGGAAGATTCGCCTACGGTATTTCTTTCGGAATCAAATTGCCAGACGGCAAGGATCAATCACTGGCCTAAGGGAGCCATCTACATTCGTTCCACCCACCTATGCCATGAGCCCGAGAATACTCGCATTTGAGGATATAGTCACGCAAGCAGCTGAACAGACATTAAACACCAAAAAGTTTGTTAGATTCAATCTCAGCCAAAAAGAGAAACAAGCACTCACGGATTTGTCCTCCAACAAACAAGTCATCATCAAACCCGCCGACAAAGGCGGGGCAATTGTTGTCCAGGATTTGTCCAAGTATAAAGAGGAAATACTTAGACAACTACACGACGGAGTCAGCTACCTAGAGATACCGAATGACCCATCAAAGGAGATAGCCAATATGATTCTTTCCATCACACAAAAAGGTTTGGAATCTGGTTTCTTGAGTGACCAAGAGTTCAAATTCTTGAATCAGCAATCCCCGAGACTGGCAACTATTTATACCTTGCCCAAGGTTCACAAAAACCTTGATCTCCCCCCTGGGCGACCAATAGTATCCGGTTGCGGCTCTATACTAGAGCCGCTATGTAAATACATAGACTTCTTTCTAAAGCCGCTTGCCTTAAGTACAAGAACTTACTTACGTGACACAACCCAAGTCATCCAACTAATTGATGAGAGACCTTTCGATCCTAACACTATGCTGTTGGTCACATGTGATATTATATCACTTTACACTAGCATCCCTCAACAAGAGGCCCTAGACATAATGGAGGTTGCTTTAAATCACAGACCGGCTCCCTTCCAGGTTCCCACGGAATTCATCATCGACCTACTTAATATAGCCATGAAGAAAAACTTCTTCATTTTCCAAGAGAAATTTTATGTACAATCCAAGGGCGTAGCCATGGGCGCTACATTTGCTCCCAATCTGGCTATAATCTATATGGATCACTTTGAGCAAGAACACGTTTTCTCGTTGAACAATCCCTTTTCATCCATGCTGACCCTTTGGGTCAGATACATCGATGATGTTCTGTGCATATGGCAAGGTAACAGCGAGCAATTGAATGAGTACCACATTTGGTTGAATCAACGGAACACCAATATCCAGTTCACCCTTGAATCGAGCAATAAATCAATACCTTTCCTTGACATCTCCATCTATGTGGCAAATGGACAGCTTCTCACAACCCTGTACAGGAAACCGACTGAAAGAAATTCCCTATTACAATATGGCAGCCACCACCCTAGAGGCCTCAGAGACAACCTTCCGGTAGGACAATTCCTGAGAATTAGAAGAAACTGCTCCTCTCGTACTGACTATCTCAAGGAATCAGAGATCCTCAGGGATCGCCTTGTGTCGCGGGGGTATCCAACACGCATGGTGAGACGCGCGAGAAAACGAGCCTGGTATAACCCGAGGGAGAATTTGCTGAATCCTGAGAGTCGCATAGATCCTGAGACGAACAGGATGATTTGCGTCACCACCTATACCACAAGGAGTAATGATGTCAAGAAAGTGATCAACAAGAATTGGCCATTAATAGCTCAGGAAATTGACCAACCGCAGCTTCCTCTCCACTCCTTTAAGAGATCTAGAAATATTCGAGATATAGTGGTTCACTCATACCTGGAACCAGAGAGCCCTCCAACACTCACAAGCCTATGGAACTTACCACCTGTGATAGGTCACTTTAGATGCGGGACCTGTATTGCCTGCGAGACAACAATTCAGACCAAGACCTTCACCCATGGACAACAGACTTTTAAACTAAAACATCACACTAATTGTAACACCGATGGTGTGATTTACATAATAACGTGCCCATGTAGTAAAGTATATGTGGGGCAAACTCAGCAGAAAATTAAATCTCGGATCTCTGCACATTGCAGTAGATTACGTTGCAAGGTCCCAGGTGCCCCCCTGGTAGACCATTGGCAGACCGCTGGACACACCATGAAAGATTTGCGGTGGCTTGTAATCGAGAAAGTTTCCCTAGGGAGACGGGGCGGTAACTTAGCTGTGGTGCTAAATGTACGTGAATGCAAATGGATGTCTCTCCTGGACTCCATTAAAAATGGCCTGAATGAACAGGACGGCAGCTTTGCACAGCTAGCCGCCCTGAGATGAATAACTAACTCATTGCCATATATAACCCACACTGATATTTTCCAGATACCCTATGGGTGATCCCTATTCATTTTAACTATTTGATATACGCATGTAACTCGTCTACACTATCCTGCGAGACAGGTGCACGAGTATTTTCCAAAAAGCGTAGACAGCGTATCAAAGGTCAACATGCAGTGTTTGTATAATATGCTCAAATTTAATTTAATCAATTTGATATATGCATGTGACTCGTCTACACTATCCTGTGAGACTGGTGCACGAGTACTTATCGAAAAGGGTAGACAGCATATCAAATGTTAACATGCAGTGCTTGTATAATGTGATCTCATTTCTCCTCAATAACTTTTACTTAATTGACATCTTTTAAATAGAATGACCTTGGTGATTTTTCGCCTTCACTCCCTTACAAGGGCTGTGCTTGAGTCCATTCTAACTGTGTAATTTTACTTTACTCGCCCAAAAGGGCTGGATGCAAGTGTAAGGTCTCGGAATTGTTTCTTTAATTAATTCTTTATTTACTCCCCACTCGCCTTCACTCCCTTGCATGGGCTGTGCGCGAGTCCACTCTAACTGTGGAATTTCATTTTACTCGCCTATATGGGCTGGATGCAAATGTACTGTCTGTGAAGTCCTTAAATAAATCTCTAATTAGAGGTAAGAGCCACAATAGGTTAAATTTCTGCAAAAGGGCTGTCTTCCACACATAAGCTATCGAGGTTTCCCACTATACCCGAGTCTTTCCTCTATTACTCCCCCAACCTACGTCACACCGCAAGCCCCGCCCCCGAACTCCGCGTAGTGGTCGGCGGAGTTTGTGTCCCAACGCGAGAAGCCCAGCTGCTTCGCTTAGTGGTGGACAACATACGGTGATACGATTGCAGCAAGACGCTCTGCTGCCTCGCGGTCTGCGTTGAAAGTAAGTGGAGAACCCTTTGGTCCCGCTTCTCTTGGCTGTCTGTAGTCTTAACTCCGAGTGATTTACGAGCGCCCATAATTATTTCAGGTTCCCTTCGCGACCAAACGGAGCCGATCGGCAAATTGCCTTAATCATCGTCCAGCTCCCCAGTCCGTTAGGCACTGCACGGACTCGTTGAAGGTATGGACATACGTGACTGTGGAGTCTGCTTTGCAGACCTCCGCGTTGCGGTTACATCACAATTGATGCAATTTTTAAAAATTCTCTTTTTATATTTTGTATTTACAGTTTATTGAATATAACACAGCGCCTAAGCCTCCTAGCAACAGTGCCGCCTAATATACTGAGGTAACCCCTTTCCCACTTTTTGAACTGGCCTTATCAAATAAATTTGCCCTTGTGGTTACTCTGACTAATGCAAACTTCGTGTTTTATTTAGAGGCTTTATTTAAGACGTGCCCAGCAGCATAATTGTCTGAAACAGGCAGCCCACACATTTGAATTTTCAAGAGTGTGTCTTATTCTATCACAGGTAATTGCTCACAGCTCTATTTAGTCACCGTGCCCTTGCACTATAATACGCATTTAGACCCCCTTTGTTTAAACGCCCACATGTGATCCAGAGCCCACCTAAAGCATGTATTACTAAAAGTACTGTTAATGGGTTCCCCACTCTGAGCGGACACCTCTATGTCCTGGCTAATGTGTCCCTGATGTATTGGAATAATTAATTTCATAAGCGTGTTTATGGATTAATTGCATATTCAGCTTCTGGTTCCCTTGTCTAGAGGTCTCATGACCCGGACTCCATGGCTTTCATTTTTGTTTTTAATCAATGCCACCTCCCTGGTGCACAGTATTAACGACTGTTTAGGTTTTTATTAATTGACACTCCATCCCTTGACACGGGTTTTCATTTTTCAGATAGGACGGCCCCTCCCCGTCCCTTTCCCTTCTACAACGGTCCTGATGAAGACCCCGGCAAAGGAATAAATTGATCCTAGAAATAGGGGTCGAAACGTCGACACCTCATTATCTTGGGACATCCGGCACATTTCCAGTACTCGATTGATTTGTACACGTGACCGTGGAATGCCCCACTTTTCTGTTGAATTTTGCCTTAATTGATGTAGGCCGTTTTGGTTTTTTGGAATAATTTGCAATTCCTTGTTGATTGTGTATATGTACAGTATGTTTAAATCTGTGTACTATCTTTATAACCCTTCACACAACCTTTGAGCACATCCCTCCTTCCCCCCTTTTCCCCCTTGGGGCCCTTTCAATTTTCGATTTCTCGTTTTCATCTATAAATGATTACAAATATTGTTGTAAATTGTTAAACCTGTTGTTGTTGAATAAATGACAACATGCCTGTCTTTTGAGTACCATCTTAGTTCTTGTTATAAAAATTTTTATTGTTTGTGCAGAAATAATTTCCCTTCCACGGGGACCCTTCTATACATTTACTACTTGACGCCCAGGTCCCCGTGACTGCTTGGGTTCTACCCCCCCTTTATAATGCAAGCAATGTTGCAGCGCTGCCCTGCGACAAAACTACAGTGCAGGAATGCGCACCATCTACAAGATAGTGCGCATTCCTGGGCCTCAGGCATGAAAAGTGTTGCAGCGCTGCAACAAGACAGAGTTGCAACCCCACGTCACTCCCGCTCGACCCTCTGGGACCCGAGGGCTGACGAGGGTTCGCCGCTGGTGTGCCCCGGGTCTTTGCTTTCCGTTGGGTAAATTGTTGTTTCCTATTTTTTGGTTTCTTGGCGCTCCCTGTGCGCCCCTGCCCCTCTGTGCTCCCCGCTTCCTGTCGCTGCTCCCCCGTGGCCCCGCCCCCTTTTTCCTTCTGTACCCCTGCCCGCCATTGGCCCCCCGCACCCGCCTCCCAGCTGCCCTTCCCTCCCACTTGGCCTCTTAAGGAGGTCGCGCGGCGCAGGTGAGCCTGACCTGACCCCAGGTCACTCCCCACGCCGCTCGGCCCTCTGGGATCCGAGGGCTGACGAGGGGTCACCGCTGGTGTGCCCCGGGTCTTTGCTTTCCTTTGGGTAAATTGTTGTTTCCTATTTTTTGGTTTCTTGGCGCTCCCTGTGCACGCCTGCCCCTCTGTGCCCCCCCGCTACCCGCTTCCCGCCGCTGCTTCCCCGCGCCCCCACCCCCTTTTTCCTTCTGTACCCCTGCACGCCCATTGGCCCCCCGCACCCGCCTCCCAGCAGCCCCTCCCTCCCACTTGGCCTCTTAAGGAGGTCGCGCGGCGCAGGTGAGCCTGACCTGACCCCAGGTCACTCCCCACGCCGCTCGGCCCTCTGGGATCCGAGGGCTGACGAGGGGTCACCGCTGGTGTGCCCCGGGTCTTTGCTTTCCTTTGGGTAAATTGTTGTATCCTATTTTTTGGTTTCTTGGCGCTCCCTGTGCACGCCTGCCCCTCTGTGCCCCCCCGCTACCCGCTTCCCGCCGCTGCTTCCCCGCGCCCCCACCCCCTTTTTCCTTCTGTACCCCTGCACGCCCATTGGCCACCCCGCTCCCGCCTCCCAGCAGCCCCTCCCTCCCACTTGGCCTCTTAAGGAGGTCGCACGGCGCAGGTGAGCGTGACCTGACCCCAGGTCACTCCCCACGCCGCTCGACCCTCTGGGACGTGAGGGCTGACGAGGGTTCGCCGCTGGTGTGCCCTTGGTCTTTGCTTTCCATTGGGTAAATTGTTGTTTCCTATTTTTTGGTTTCTTGGAGCTCCCTGTGCGCCCCTGCCCCTCTGTGCCCCCCTACTCCCCGCTTCCCGCCACTGCTCCCCCATGGCCCGCCCCCTTTTTCCTTCTGTACCCCTGCCCGCCGATTGGCCGCCCCTTCCCGCCTCCCAGTTGCTCCTCCCTCCCACTTCGCCTCTTATGGAGGCCGCGCAGTGACCGTGCCAAAGGCGCGCCAAAGGCAAGCCCGTCTGCGCCTGGACCGCGCCCAGCGCCGGAACCCCTGGCCCCAGCAGAGGTCTGGGCACCCGACTGAGATACGACACCGCCACCCTCGTCGCACTCAACACCGGACGACCTGCCGCCTGCCACCGAGCCACCCCGAGGTGCACCCACGGACCCTTCACCTGCCAAGCCTGCCAATTCACCTGCCTCCGAACCTGCACCCCTCCAACCGAACACAACAACGTTAACAACAACCACCTCAAGTGCATCCTCCTCAACACCCGCTCCTTCCACAAACACGCCGTTGAACTCTGGGAACTCCTTGATACAACAGCACCAGACGTTACCTTCCTCACGGAAACCTGGATGAACGCCTCCTCGGCCCCCGACATCGCCATAGCCATCCCGGATGGCTACAAAATCACCCGGAAGGACCGCGTCAACAAAACTGGAGGAGGAATCGCCATCGTCTACAGGAACACCATCAGCGTCACGACCAACGCCAAAGACACACTCACCGCCGCCGAACACTCTCACTTCCAGATCCACACCGAACCCCAGACCACCCTCAGAGGAACGCTCATCTACAGACCCCCGGGCCCACTGACACAATTCAGTGAAACCATTGCCGACTTCATCAGCCCGCACGCCCTAGCCTCACCAGAGTACATCCTCCTAGGGGACCTGAACTTCCACCTGGAGAAAAACAGCGACGACAACACCTCCACCCTGCTCGACAACCTCGGACTCAAGCAACTGGTGGACACGCCCACCCACCTCGCTGGCCACACGCTCGACCCCATCTTCTCCGCCAGCAACCACGTCTCCTTCAGCCACTCCACCGGACTACACTGGACCGACCACAGCTGCATCCACTTCACCATCAAGAAAACCACATCCCACCACCACATGCTACAGATCCCCCGCAGATGCTGGAGCAAAGTCACCACAGACCAGCTGACCACATCGCTGAGCCAGAACCCTCCTGTCGACACCCCTGACACAAACAATGCAGCACACAATCTCGCACAGTGGATCACCAACTGCGCCGACGACCTCGCTCCACTAAAGAAACCCCCAGCCAAGACTAGCAACAGAAAAACCTCATGGTTCACAGACGCCCTCAAAATCGCAAAGAAATCATGCCGAACCCTCGAAAAAGCTTGGTGCCACAAACAAACATCAGATAACATGACAGCCCTCAAGAGTGCCACCCGCGAATACCACCAGATGATCAGCACCACCAAAAGGACATTGTTCAAAGAGCGGCTGGACAACAACACCCACAACAGCAAGGAACTCTTCAGCTTTGTCAAAAGCTCTCCAACCCCAACGCCAGCAACAACGACTTCACACCGTCGCAAGACCTCTGCAACTCCCTCGCCACTTTCTTCCACCACAAGATTGTAGATCTACATGACAGCTTCGGGCCCAGGACTCCACCTCCAGCCACCAAACCAACGACCCCTACCACCAGCCTCAGCGCATCGACCCCCATCAGCACTGAAGACACCACCCACGTCATGAACACCATCCACTCTGGCTCCCCTTCCGACCCATGTCCTCATCATATCTCCAACAAAGCCGACACCATCATCGCAGCCCACCTCCGGAACGTCATCAACAGCTCCTTCACGTCAGCCACATTCCCTGAAAGCTGGAAACACTGAGGTGCCGGGTTTTTAGAGACCCGGTGGTGCCAGGAGACCACACCCGAAGACCTCTGGGTTCTCCCTGTTCTGGACTACAGAAACACAGAGTCTTCTAGTTGAAGTCAGAGATCGAGGTTTATTGGTTGCAACCAAGTAACATGTGTCCTAGAATTACAACAGCACGGGCTGTAAGTTCTCAGGAGACTGTTCATTTTTACAGAACCAGCCTTCTCCTTATATACAAAAATAACAGCTGCGGGCAAGAATTCTTGAGTTTATGATATGGTTATACACATATTTCTACAATAATACAAAGAGCGAAGTCATGCTGGTCAGCACATATTTTAGATGTCCAGATCGTGATGGATTACCCAGCCAGGCCCAGAATTCCCATCAGATATCGATGAAACCCCAATAAAACAGGGCACCTCCTCGTCGTAAAACTGGCCATAAACAAGAATCATGGACAGGTGTATGTGTATGGAAAACATGGTCTGTATGTAGTGAATGGTTTATGGCATGTTGTGCCTTGATGATATCTTACTTGGCCACTGGGCGAGGAGCTGCCCAAACAGGTTTGGCTGGAGGCAGTGGAGTCAGCTCGGCCAGGTCATGGGGAAGTCAGCTACGGTGGACGTGTCCTTTCAGATCAGACTCGGCCTTAATCAATTGACTATATGAGGGCAAGTCATAAGATGGATGCCGTTTACAAAATGGAGTCTGAGGGTTCGGAACGGAAACCACAATTTAAGGGTGTTAGCATCACTCAATCATGACGCAAATGCATAGGGATAATGTCCTAATCATTACCGGTCCGTCGGTACCAAATTCGTCAAGGTACGACGATATTTTGTGATGCGAGTGTTGGACCTCGATACCGGTGGAACAGCAGGGTCCGGAATTTCAGTACCACAACACGCAGAAATCAACGCCCTTCTGAAGAAACCAACAGCGGACCCTAAAGACCTCAAGAACTTCAGTCCCATCTCTCTTCTCCCCTTCCCGGCTAAAGTCATCGAGAAGACCGTCAATAAACAGCTGACTGCATTCCTCGAAGCAAACAACTCGCTCGACCCATCCCAGTCCGGATTTCGAGCCAACCACAGCACCGAGACCGCCCTCATCGCAGTCACTGATGACATCAGGACCCTGATGGACAACGGAGAGACAGCCGCTCTCATCCTCCTGTACCTCTCGGCAGCCTTTGATACCGTCTGCCACCGCACCCTAATAACCCGCCTCTACAACACTGGGATCCAAGGAAAGGCCGGGACTGGATCACATCGTTCCTCGCTGACAGAACCCAGAGTCCGCCTCCCTCCCTTCCGCTCCGAGGCCACCAAGATCATCTGCGGCGTACCCCAAGGCTCCTCACTCAGCCCAACCCTCTTCAATATCTACATGAGCCCCCTCGCCACCATCGCACGCAAACACAACATCAACATAATCTCTTACGCCGACGACACCCAACTGATACTTTCCCTCACCAAAGACCCATTCACCGCCAAAACCAACTTCCAGGACGGAATGAAAGATGTCGCAGAATGGATGAAGCAAAGCCGTCTGAAGCTCAACTCGGACAATCCCCATCTGCCTGGGACGACTCCTGGTGGCCCACGACGCTGGGCACCGCACCAACACCCACGGACCACGCACGCAACCTGGGATTCATCCTGGACTCCTCCCTCACAATGACCAAGCAAGACAACGCAGTCTCGTCCTCTTTTTTCAACACCCTGCGCATGCTCCGAAAGTTCTTCCGGTGGATCCCCAGCAAAACCAGAAAGACGGTCACCCAGGCCCTCGTCACCAGCCGATTGGACTACGGGAACGCCCTATACGCAGGAACCACAGCCTAACTGCAGAAACGCCTTCAGCGCATACAGAACGCCTCCGCACTACTCACACTCGACATCCCTCGCCACAGCCACATATCCGCCCACCTGAGAAACCTGCACTGGCTCCCCGTCAGCAAGAGGATCATGATCAGGCTGCTCACCCACGCACACAATGCGCTCCACAACATGGGCCCGAATACCTCAACAACCGCCTCTCGTTCTACACCCCCACCCACCAGCTCCGGTCCACTAGCCTCGCCCTCGCCACCTTCCCACGGATTTGCAGAACCACCACCGGAGGAAGATCGTTCTCCTATCTAGCAGCCAAGACATGGAACTCCGTCCCCGCACCCCTACGACTGACCCAGGACCATCTCACCTTCAGGAAACACCTCAAGACCTGGCTATTCGAGCAATAGCGCCCCCCCCCTCCCTACAGCGCCTTGAGACCCTCACGGGTGACTAGCGCGCTCTACAAATGTAGTGATTGATTGATTGATTCACACTATGCCCTTCTTGCAACAGCATGGATGCGCTGTATTCACTGGACAGCGCTCCATAACGCAAGTAATGACAGACACGTCAGGAATCCTGACGTATCTGTCTGCGCTAAAGTCACTCATTGCTGCAGTCGTGTCACAACTATGACGCAACTCCAGCAATGCAACTTCTGTGGCACTGCGTCACCCTCACGCCTGCCATTGGGCAGGCGGAAGGTACTGACGCAGTGCTGTTCATGAGGGGTGCCCAAAAGTCGGTGCTGTTGGAGATCTATCTGTAGTGGATGTGTGCTGTGGTGTCATCGTTTGGAAGCATTGGCGGAGTGTTGTTGTGGAGGAAGTGGACAAAATGTTCTTCGGTGGCTTTGATCCAGCTGTGAGGGGGTGCGATAATGGTGGTGGCATCCGGTGGGCAGGGTGAAGACGTGATGTTACCAATGATGGTCGGTCCAGAAGAGTCTGATGTTGTGGCTGTAGTTGATGTTCCTGCTGGCGGAGCAGACGTGCTCGACCGTGTGTCCTGCTATGTGGCTTGTTGAGGTGATTTGCTGCTTGTGTCTAATGTAGGGGATCTTCCCCAGGAAGGGGGGGCTGACGGGGTGTCCTGGTCACTAGGGTTGTCCAGTTGGAACTGGAGTTCACCAAGTAGGATGTCGTCGGTGGATGGGAGACCCCGGGGTGCAATTTGGTCTACAATGGTATTGGAGGATGTTCTTGGGCTTGGTCCAGATATGGGAGTTGATGTGGTCCATGGTCACTCTTGGGTAATTAAAGTGCGTGGTCAGTCGGAGTGCGCTTCTGTAGGTGATAGCAATGCCTCCTCCTTGATGGTCGGGTGCTCCTTGCGGGTGATACTGCAGCCGTCAGAGATGGCGATGGTGATGTCCGGTCCGGAGCAGAGGTTGGTCCTGCCAGGCAAGGTGGAGTCCAGGGCTGATGACGAGTAGGGTGCTAGCATCGTAGTGGTGGAGTGTCCAAGAGGAAGGCTCCTTGGTACAGAGTGCGGTCCAGGTGCAGATTGATGCAAGCGACGTTGCCTATGGGTTTTCTTTGGCATGGGAGAGAACCATTATAATGCAGACAGTACATCATTAACAACGCAAAACTGATAACGCAAGTGCCTTTACATTGCATCTGATTACAATGCATTGTGAAGTCAGTAATGGGGTAATCTAAAGTTGTTCGTGTGGGAATGGGTTTCAGATGTAAAATATGAGAACTGGGGTGTCTTTTGGAGTAAAATAGGAATTTGGGGGGGGGGGTGTTTTGGGGCATAATATGGAAGTTGGGGTGTGTTTTAGGGTAAAATGTGGAATTTAGGGTAAAATATGGAATTTTGGGTGTGTTTTGGGGTAACATATGGAAATTGGCATGTGCATTTGGGTCAAATTAGATTTTTGGTTGTGTTATGGGGGCTCAAAAAAGAATTCCAGAGATCACAGTTGGGTTTGGGGTGCAAAGGATAGTTTTGGGTTGCACTCACTGAAGTGAGAATAGTGATATTAATGTCTCCGCTATGCAACACCTACTCTTCTGTTGCAATGTGCCTAGTATTAGTATGCATTGGAATTGAATGCTATGTTATGGCATGCATCGCAACTACGTATGTGCCTAAGTGGTATGCCCGCTGTGCATGGGCGCACAGGGCCGCCATTGAGAAGTGCTGTGGGGGGCTGGACAGCTGTGAGGTGATAAATGCTGGAAAGCACACTGGATCGGGCGTGGATGCAGGGATGTGTGTGTGAACAGGTATTTTAAATATTTTAATAAGGGAAGTATTACCTCGAAGCCGGGGTCTGTGTATTCGTTGCTCCTGCTCTCCTGCCTCTGCTTCCAGGAACGGGAAGTAGGCAGCTAGGCTCCCTCCCCATAGCCAATCACAACATTGCGATGCAGTGTTGGGATTGGTAATTGGTAACAGGACAAGGCATGCAGCCAGGGGCTGGAGGGGTGGGCATGTTCTCCATGCAGGCTGTAATGCAGCCTGCATTACAAAGAGGGAAGTTTGCATGACTGCTTTGGGCGGCCTGAGTGGGCCGACCAGACAGTCATTACGCACTTGAGTGGGCGTGCCATTGCACCTATGCCTTGCCCTGTGCTTGGAGCAGTCTTACTCACCCTCCCACCCGCAAAGGAATCCTAGCACGGTTACATCAGTAAGTCATCATCATGTGATGATTGTTCCTCTTCTGCACTGCTTGAAAGTAGTGGGGCGATGCTCTTACGCCATAGCGGATGAGCCGTCACTGGGGGTGCATCATCTACATGAGCTAGACCTGGTCGACTCGACCCCCAGGCGTCCTGTGCTACGCGTCCCACCTTCTCCTTACCTGGACATTGTCACTGTGCGCAATCTGCTGCACTCTCTCCAAATCTGTGACTCAGCCAGCAGGAGCCTCAGCCAGGTGGGATTTCACAAGCCTGGGTACAGCAGTAGCAGCCAAGTCCGCTGGTGAACCAACAGATGCAGTTGATGCAGCAGGGCCCCCTTAGGCATGAAGTTGCAGTGCTCCGGCCACACAAGTTTGGTGCAGCTCAGGGGCCTCACCCTCCACAGCGTCCGTCCAGCTCCGGGGACCACCACCTCCCCAGGGCAATAGTGAATAAATGCAGGGGCACGCGCCCCCCACCGCAGCCCCGGGCCCGCCACGTCCCCGGGGCAATAATTCTTAAATGCAGGTTGGCATGCAGCCCCGGGGACCGCTAACCCCTTGGGGCTTATATTATTAAATTCAGGGGGGCCATGTGCCCCCGGCTTGGGGTCTGCCGCCTCCTCGGGGCTATACTCAAAAGCGTGGGGCCACGCAGCTGCCCCGCAGCCCCGGGGACTGCCACCTCCCCAGGGCTAAATTTAAAAAGGAAGTGTGGGGGGCTTGAGCCCCCCCACTCTACCCCGGGGACAACCACCCACTCTGGGCACAGATTAATGAAATGTGGGGGTCTGTTGCGGACCCCCGACCTGGGTCTTTAAATTTGTTGGAGGGGGCGCACGGCCCCCCTCGTGGAGTCCTCTATGTCCCTGGGGATCAGCCCCCCTAGGGCCAGCTATAGCAATGTTTCGGGGTGCCCACCCCCGGGACATTGCATTTTGCTATGACATTATGCCACAGCAACCTCTGCTTCGCTTCATGGAATCGAGAGCATTAAAAAAATCCTGCTTTCATGAAGCGAAGCAGAGTTGCTTATGGGCAAAGGGAGCTGCATGTTCCCACAGGAGAAGGTGAACCACAGGGACCGCAGGGGCCTTGGGCACCCCCCCGGTCCCCAACGATGTGGCCATGCCACTGGGAATGGGTGCCCCGGGGCTGAAAATGGCCTGGGAGGGGGTCCACTCAGCCCCTGACCTTTTAAATTTTATGTTATTTTTTTTAATGGTCGGACCCCAGGGCCAAAAAGGGCCTGGGGCAGGGGGCCGCTCGGCTTCCATCCCTTAAATTTTCTTTTTTTTTAATTGCCTGGCCCTCGAGGGATGGGTTCCCCAGGGCCAAAATCAGCCTAGTGAGGGGGGCTGCACGGTCCCCCTCCCCTTTAAAAAAATAAAACATAGAAAGGCCCAGCATATATCGACCTCGGGAGGAGGGCCACGCAGCCCCCCTCCCTTTTTAATTAAATGTATTTTAAATGGGTCAGGCCCTGAGGGATGGGCTCCTGGTTGGGGGATGAAGTCCTCGACGCTACTGAGAGTCCTTAGGGGGGCAACTAGCCCACCAGGTACCTCTAGTAAGCCCCACACAGTGGGATTGCAGAGATGTGGTCCTAAGGCACGCCCCTTTTTACAACACTCTGTAAACGTGCCACTTGATGCACTGCTGGTGGGGCGATGAGGTCCCCTTGTATCCTGAGGACCTCAGGACTAAAGTGGACTTCATCCTCCAAGCAGCAGTGTGCCAGGAGGTGCATTTGTAGAGTGGTGTAAAAAGGGGGCATAACCTCTGATCACCTCTTATCAATCCAGCTGCAAGGGCTTACTGGAGGTAACAGGAGGGCTAGTTGGCCTCCAGGGACCCTCATGTTGCAAGGGGACTTCATCCCCCAACCAAGAGAGCGCCAGGAGGAGCGTTTGCAAAAAGGTGGAGAAAGGAGGCGTGGCCTTTGACCTCCCCTCAGCAATCCCACTGTGTGGGGCTTACTGGAGGAAACAGGTAGGCTAGTTAGCCCCTAAGGACCCCCAGCAGCGATGAGGACTTCATCCCCGAACCAAGAGCGCGCCAGGATGCGCATTTGCAGAGTGGTGGTGAAAGGAGGTGTGGCCTGGTATCAGAACTCAGCCATCCTGCTTTTTGGGACTTACTGGATGTAATAGGAGGGGTAGTTGACCCCCAAGGACGTCCTTGGGGGCCAACTACCCCTGCTGTTACCTTCAGTAAGACCCACAGAGTGGGATTGCTAAGAGGTTTTCGGAGGCTTTGCCCCCTTTCTCCACTATGCTGCAAACACACCTCATGGTGCACCTCTGGTTGGGGAAGAAGTCCACTTAACTCCTGAGGGACCTTGGGGGCCCAAGAAGGCCTCCTGGTACCTCCTATAAGTCCTACGCACCGGATTTCCTAGGCGCTGGTTCCAGTGACTGAGAGTGTATGGTGAGTGACTGAGCGCTACTCATGCACTCATCCAATCACTAAACCACTACACATGCACTCATCTAATTACTCACTCACTACCAATGAACTCATGCATTCTCTCAGGCACTACGTATGCACTTATCCAATCACTCAAGCACTACACATGCATTCATCCATTCACCCAGACACTTGCCTTGCACTCATCAAATCACTGAAACCCTACTCTTCAACTCATGCATTCTCTCAGGCACTATGCTTGCACTCATCCTATCACCTAGGCATTATGCATGCACTCATCCAATCACTCACGCACTACCCATGCATTCAAACACACCTCTTACCTTTTTTTGCACCTCTTACCTCTTTCTGCACCTCTCTTGCTTCTTTCTGCACCTCTTGCCTCTTTTTGCACTTCTCTTGCTTCTTTCTGCACTTCTCTTGCTTCTTTCTGCATGTCTCTTGTCTCTTTCTGAACCTCTCTTCCTCTTAGCATTTAAAGAAACCTTAGAAATTCACTTTTAAAAAAACACAGGTTTCAGGGACGTTATAGTTAGGAATTAGCATTTAAAAAACCTTGGATATTTACTGAAAAATACACAGGTTACAGGGACTTTATAGCTAGGCTGACATTTTCATTTTACAAAACCTGAAAAATTCAGCTGTTATAGTTAGCTGAGCTAACTATAACTCACGCCCCCGCAATGCACTGCTGATGAAGTCACATATTTCATCACTCATGACATGGTCAGTGACATTACTGATGACATCACCCACATAATCTCTGATGCACCTATTCACACCCCAATATAACCTATCATACCCCCACTTCAAATTTCAGACTACCATTCTTGAAACCATTGACACACCAATACCAGATTCAGATGTCTACAAACACTCACTCACCCATACAGAAACTCATACAGCCACTCACCCATACAGCGCTGATATATCCACTCATATACCCATACAGCAACTCATACACCAATATTCACCCATAGAGCTACTCACACACCAACTCACTCACCCAAACACTTAATCACACAGCCACTTACTCACCCATACAGAAACACACACACACACTCACTACTCATACAGATACTAAATACTTACTCTCCTATACAGACGCTGACACAAGCAGTCACTCACCCATACAGCCACTCTCACAAGCACACATACAGTCACTTATATACTCCAACACTCACATATATTGCCTTTCACATATGCAGTTACCCACCTAATACCACTGAGACATCCATTCACTCACCGACACAGCCATTCGCACACTCACTCAACCGTACAGTCCCTCCTAGACACACTCATGAACCCATAACACCTAGGGATTCACCCACTCATAAATCCATACAGGGAGTCACACACAGCCTCACCCACCCACACAGACACTCAGGCACCCAAACAACAAATCAATAATCAATAGACACTCATGTACCTTCTCACCAACTCATGCAGCCTCTTACACACCAACTGACCGACTAATACACACATTCACACAGATTAGTTACTCACCCATACATTCACTAAGACACGTTTAATCACTCACTTATACAGTCAGTCACACACCCACTAAATCATCCATACACACTCCTACACCCTCTCATTCTTCGAATACACCTTTGCGTATATAAATAAATAAAAACATTTAAAGCTTTATTTTCAATTTTTCAATAAAACAAAACATCAAACATTACAGCATACAGTGTGTTCTACACCTGTGTTGGACTGGGATTACAGTGCTGGGAGCGAGATCAAAAATAATTGGGGTCCACTGTCATATAATAAATATGGCACAATACAGAACACAGATTATACATACTCATAGGGAATACAATTCTAACATTTATTCTCCCGGTCACCCACTCTCTTGGTGTTCTTCCTTGTCGTTCTCACTCGCCTCATTGTCTGAGGCACTTCAAAGAGACCCACCTCCTGCCGTCAAGAATCCTGCTATACATAATTTCCACCATTCCATTAAATCTGATTGTAAGTTTTCATCCCAGCGTGTGAGCTTCATATGTGTCTCTTCAGCTAACGCCCACTTCCTGATATCCTTGAACCTGAGTGACAACTCTGGGCTTCTTTGCCCCATCTATGTTATAGCCACCCTTCGTCTGGCTAATACTAACATTAATTGAAGCAATTTATAATGTAAGTTCAGTATTTTGGGCTTCCGTACGTGAGCTAGTGAGCATTGCAGGGATTCCACCCCTCAGCGGAAGGCCCGTGACCTCCCATACCTCATGAGCCACCCCCGTCCAGAGCTGTCTTCCCTCTGAGCATCCCCATGCCAGGTGAAGGAAGTCTCTCTCCCAAGCTGCCCTTAATGGCAGTATCAGGGGTGTTGAGTCTTGTTTCATAGCCTTATATAGAAGGGAAATCATTCTGCGACCAGCGCCACATGTGAGTAGGATGTCCAATGTGTGTGTTGGTTGGGGGATATCTGGGTACTGTGGCCAGGTGATTTTGACTACCTCCTGAATACCTCTATAGTCCAAGTAGTGCCCCAGTCCTAGAATAAAACAGTCACTGGCCTGTTCGTAGGAGATAAAGATCTCATTTGGGAACAGGTCTGCGAGAACCCCATATCCGCCATCTCTCCAGGTCTAGAATGAAAGGTGTGTGCTCAGCTCTTGGAAGGGGGCCAGGACTAAGCATGAGCGAATTTTGCGGATCTCGCGTTCGCGAATTTTGCGGATTTGCGGATTCGCAATCCGCAAAATCCGCGAATTCCCGCGAATTTGCGGATTTTTTTTTTTTTGTGTTCGCCCGTGTTTCTGCCAGTTCGCGAGGGTTTTGTACACTTTCGCAAATTGCGAACTTACCTGTCGGGTCGCAAGTTTCGCGAACTTGTTGTTTCTACGTGTCCAGCCTGTTTGGGACACTCTTCTTCATCACTGCCACTCTCTGTCACCACTGCCACTCTCTGACTACTCATGCCACCCTCTGGCCCACCCATGCCACCCTCTGTTTCATCACCACACCCTCTGGTTGTCCAGTGTACATTATTTTCGGCAAAGCAAAGCACACCTTCCCTGCCTCAAGTGACCTGAATTAATTTGGGGCTGATTAATGTGTCACAGAATATTTTTTTAGCTGGCACCTGCTTCCTTAGTGCGCCCTGATTAGTGATCTTTTGCACTTGCTAAGTGCTTTCATTGTTGCAAAATTAGTTACAACACCTGCCCTGCCCCAACTGACAATAATGAATTAGGGGCTGATTAATGGATTTTAACTTCCAGCCTGGCTCCTGCTTGTCTCCCTTAGCTGTAATTCAGGACCTTTGTGGCATATGTGTAACTATTCTGAGGTTCAGAGCAGGGTCACATAATAGTTTCAACTGGCAACTGAACTCTGGAGGGGCCCCTCAGGAAGCACTACAGGAAATGGCTACTAATGATGAGCCTGAACTTTTGAACCTGGTAAGTAGTTACTTTCAGTTTTGCTAAGATCGTATTTCTGCAATTTTGCACTTATTCGCGGGGCGCGAACTCACGCGAACTCACGCGAACAGTGCGAGCAGTGCGAGCAAAATCCGCTGCTCGCGGATTTGCGGATTTTGCGGGAGATTCGCAAATCTCGCGGATTGCGGATTTCCCGAAAATCCGCAAAATCCGCGAGCGGAACGGATTTTCCGCCCATGCCTAGCCAGGACCCACATCGGTACCTCTCTATGGAATGGTGCTTTCCCTAAGATTTTCTCAATATATCGCTGCCAGATGCTTTCCGTGTGTCTCACTACACATGGGAGGGTTCCCACCGCTCCCTCACCCTTCATCAGTGCAATCTGAAGTGTTGTCGGGTCTGTCCTACCTGCTAACAGGCACTTTTTCCAGTTATCTTCCTCTGCCACCCATCGTGCCGCGTGTTGAAGTTGAGCTACATAATAATATAGGTCAAATTGCGGAGCTTCTCTCCTCATAATTACGGATCATAGTGTTTAGGGCTACTCTACTCCTTCTTCCCGCCCAAAGCAGTGAGGTCAGGATCATATTTAGCTGTTAAAATGTACGTGTCGGAAGCAGACAGAGTGAGTTCTGTAGCATCACCATCTTTGAGATGGCTAGCCTGCCCATCAGGGACAGTGGAAGGGTGTTCCAGAATGTCACAGAATGCCATAGGACCGTGAGTGTCTGATCCACGTTTATGGCCACTATCTGTGCATGTGACAGCGCAACCTGAACCCCCAAATACCCGAAGCCCACCCATTCCCATCGAGGTCCTGGAGATCCTCTAGAGGCACTGTGGCTAATCACGCCAGTGGGAAAATCAATGACTTATTTTGGTTAAGTCTTAACCCAGAGACCTCCCTGAACCTAACCAGCTGATGCAGCAGTTCCGGTATTGCCATCCGAGGGCAGGCCAGATAAAAGAGCGCATCATCTGCATAGAGGGAAATTATATGGTTCGTGTCTCCCACCTTAAGTCCCCACTGGTCCAGATCAGCTCTCACCCGTACCGCCAGTAGCTCTATAGCTAAGGCGAGCAATAAAGGTGAGAGTGGGCATCCCTGTCGGGTGTCCAGTCCCAACTCCCATTCTTCGGACCGCGTAACCCCTAGTTTGATCCTTGCCAGAGGGGCAGTATACTGTATCTGGACCTGACAGCGGAATTTTGGGCCCAGTCCCATAACCCTGAGTACCTCCGAGAGGTAACCCCAGTCCACCGTGTCAAATGCCTTAGCTAGATCTATAGAGACAAGTACCATCTCCTCCTGCCGGTCCCGCACTTTGTGCATAATGTGGTTAAGTTGGCTTAGATTCATGGCTGTATTACGGCCAGTTACAAAGCCACATTGATCCTCGTGTTCAGGGTGCGGCATATATGTTCCTGAGCGGGATGCTAGCAAATTTGCATAAAATGTTGATGTCCTTATATATCATCGTTATGGGGCGGTATGATGAAGGTTCATATGGATCCTTTCCTGGTTTCAGGATCAATCAAATTACCCTGTCTCATACAAGGTGGGAGAATACCTTGCTCGAAGGCCTCCAGGTACACCTGCAGGAGGAATTGGGGCAGTGTACCCGCAAAGGCCTGGTAAAACTCAGGGGGTACCCATCATTCCCCGGGGACTTAGCCCCTGGGAACCACAGCAATGCGGATTGTATTTTGTCTAGTGTTAATGGTACCTCTAAATCTTTCCTGGCTTGCTCAGGTATAGATCTCAGGGTCAAAGTCTGTAGGTAGGGGAGATAGTCACTCCCACTCACTGTTGAGTCTGCTGTATAAACTATCTAGACCCATAGTAGCCACAAATCAGAACGGACCAGTCTGCCAGTAGGCGTTCGCCGCACCAATATTGGGTCAGGGTTTTGTTCTCTGTGAAGGATCCAAGCTAATAAAGAGACCTGATTTATCCCCCTCTCTAGGTAAGCTTTGTCTATATTGTGTGAGAGTATATGTATCTAGTCTGTCCCATATGTCTTGCAGGTGTGTTCGAATTTCCCCTTCCCTAGTCCCTGCTGTCGCATCCGAACATTCCCGGGTCTGGGTTTCCAATAGGTCGCGCACCTAAAGTGCCAATTCCCTCTTGAGCTGTTTGCGGATCCCACACGTCAGGATGAGGCATGCACTCCTCTACCGCATTCAGGGCCTCCCGTTTCGTATCCCTTGACAAGTCTGGTCCCACCAAATTCAGCTTCCAGGTCCTTGGGCATCGAGCCTGGGATCCCCAACTTACCACACAGACCACTGGGGAGTGGTCAGAGAGGAATCTAGCCTGATGTGTCACCTCTAAGGACATGTCTGTGTCTGGGTTCGCCACTAATATTCTGTCTAGTCTACTGTGGGTAATATGCGTGGAAGAAAAGCAAGTATACAGTTTCTGGGCGGGATGCCGCTGTCTCCACATATCCTGCACCCCTAAGTTCCCCATGACTTCTCAGAGCTTTTACGTCATCCGTGGTATTGAACCCTTACAAGGGGGGAACCTGTCAAGCTCTGAGTCCAACACACAATTAAAATCTCCCCCCCATATGAGGGGCACCTCTAATTCTGAAACCAAGAGTTCCTGAAGGCCTTGGAAAAATTGCAGGTCATCCGTGTTGGGAGCATATGTGTTCATATATGTATAGCAAAATCTCTGCCGTCCAGTTTAGCTCTCAAAAGTATATACGGCCCATGTATATCTGCTTTCATGAATTGCAAGATAAATGGGGTTCCCGGGTCCACCCACAGCAGTACCCCTCTAGCGTAGGTAGAGTAGGATGAATGAAAAAGCTGTCCCCGCCATTTTTTCGCTAACCTTTGGGTGCTGTTCCTCACGGAGGTGGGTTTCCTCGAGACATGCTACTGATCCTTGGTGTCCCCGGAGAAAGGAAAGGAATCTATATCTTTCAGTGCATGAGCCAGCCCTCTAACGTTCCAGCTCATAATTTTAGTCCCTATTGTCCTCGCACCATCCTGCACCCTTATGGTTCTGCCCCTTCTGAGATTTAATCAGGCTTCCAACTGCATGCTGTGTAATCAATAACTGAACAAACAAAATGAATAATTCCCAGTAGTCCCTCCCCCACCCACGAGCAAATATGCTACAACCGTGCGTGCATTAATGCCCTTCCCCTGCTTGTGCCAGGATGTGCACAGCTGCCCCATCAGACTGACAGAGGCAGTAGAACTTCCCTCAATAAAAAAGTAAGGCTCCCGCCTTGCCCAGTCGCGGACTACCGTGTGTAAGTGCCTCTGGATTGCCCTTGGCTAAGTACCGTCCATTTCGAGTCGAGGCCACATAACAGATCATATGGCCTGTGCAGGACATCCTATCCTCGCTCCCCCCCTTTCATCTAATGTTCCTTCCCCACCCACCACATCGTATAAATCTCTATTTAGCAAGTGGGATGTCAGGTCCTTCTGGACTATTAGATGGATGCCCCCATATTGCAAACATTACCATCATTCCAGTCCGGAGGGGGTATGAGAGAGTCCATTACAGTCTCTGGGATCACATCATTCGTTTGGAGCAGGATCTCAGGTACCAATTTCATTTCCGGGGTGTCCATCGAGGTCTGCGATGGGGAGTCACCTGAGCCCAGGGACTCCACTCGCGTTGCGTCGTCATCACCCAACGTGATTCTATGTCTCTCCTTCAGATCACTGTCATTAGACCGGTTCCTGCACGTGCCCCTTCGATTCCTCTGGGGCCTAGTTTCCCATTCCTTCCGGAGTCCTTTCAGTTCCTGGACAGGAAGAGCATCTCCTCGGATTTCCAACCATTCACACAGACTTCATCCGGAGACAAGAAGAAGTGGGACTTTCCCTGCAAGATCACCTTCAGTTTGGCGGATTTATTGTTAATCAATTGATTTAGTTTGGATATGAAGCATCAACATTTCATGAATAAACAACTCAACGTATGAACATATGATCAGGTTCCATCTTTTTTTTAAACTTTGGTCAAGCATTTAATATCCTGCTGTTTGCAGGCTTTCGGTTGTGCCCAGGGGGATGTCACTGAGTTAAGCACCACTACTTCTGCATTCTTCTATTTATACCCCGGTCAGAGGGTGATACCCCAGGAGAACGCCACAACGACACATCTTCAAGATCACTTTTGGAGTGCGTGTTCGAACCATTCTTTACTCTAGCATGAAGTCACAGTGGCCAGAGCCCACTGGACAGTACCCAGTCACAGTTTCACTTCCCTAGACGCTGCAAATGTCGGGGTTGATCAGATCCCAGCAGGCCCCTCGGGCACTCTCGCAGGGCCCCACCGGCTGCTCACCTCGTTGCTCCTGCGACTCCCCAGGGTTAGACTATTCTGCTGGTGGTAACCCCTCTCTGGTCCACCGCATAGTGTTTTCTCTCTGATGGTAAAGGGACACCGCCCAACTCGGAGGTCTCCGGTGTACTCACTACCCCAAGTGCGCAATCAGTTGACGAGAGCAGCCCAGCAGCCACTGCGTAAGGCCCGCCTCACCTGCGGGCTAAACCGCTCCTGTATCAAAGACGTGGGCCACTAAGCAAAGCCTCAGGAAATGGTTCGCTCGCCAGCCATGGAGTCAGAGCGGAGGGCCGGTAAGAATTCCAGGTCTCCACGAATCGACTCCGGGAAGCTCTACGGAACAGGTCTCTTTTGGCCGTCATCAAGCCGTCTTTTTCGGCGGGCGCTCTGGACCAAGCTCCTCCCAGCCTACCTCAGGTCGCGGGCTCATGGAGTCCGCTACTGGTCATGCAGTGACCGGCAAGCGTGGTGCAGCTCTACCAACAGGATCTTTTGTGCTCGGGTGATCCCCATGGCGATCAGGGCCCCCACCACAGTTGCTAGACACCCGCTGGGGTCCGGGCACAGGACTTTGCAGGATTTCAGCAACAGGCCGGTAGGGAGCCGAAGGAGCTCACGTCCTGTCGGCCACGTTGCTTGGCCACGCCCCCCATATATATAACATTATTAAACTTTTTAGAAACACTGGATGAGGTCATCAGTGATGTCACTGACCATGTCATGAGTGATGTAATATGGGACGTCATCAGCAGTGCATTGGATTGGCGTGAGTTATAGTTAGCTCAGTTGACTTTCTCTGGTTTCGTACGAGTGAAATGTCAGCCTAACTATAACGTTCCTGTAACCTGTGGCTTTTTTCAGTGAATATCGAAGGTTTTTTAAATGCTAATTTCTAACTATAACGTCCCTAAAACCTGCGGCTTTTTCAGTTAATATATATATTTATTTTTACATAATTGTAGTAGTGCCGTATCCGTGATGGTATCAACTGTATTGCACCAAGGTACCCACGGTTCAAAATATTATATTTTTTTATAGGGGTTGTCCTAATCATAACTCGCCAACCGAGTCCCTAAGTTCAGGAATGGCAGCCGCAGCATTTTGCTTTAAGCTGCAGCCTATCACATCTTTTGGTACTGCGATACCAGCCTAGATAGCACAGCAAGGAAGTAAGCCACGGGACGATCGACTCCCCTGGCCAATCCCATTTTTTTATAATAATAAAAAAGGCAGTCCCACAAGACTGCTGAAAGTGTTTAACAGCAAAAAGCATTATCTTAGATGATTTGCAAAGAGGAACGCTTTTAAAAAATTAGGTCAAGCAACTTCTTGGAAATGTGGCTGCTTCTTGGTGCCTCTCTGAGGTGCTATTGCTGCAAATTGAAGGATTACACACTGTGGGAGAATGCTCCTAACATGATTGCCACAATTTGTGTTTTTTAATATTATAACCAGCGCTTATTCTGCCTTTGCCAGGAAGAGGGTACAGATGATATAATAACATTTCAAATAGACACGAAGTAAAAATAGACATGTTTTATGTGCGCTTTGCTCAGTCTACTATGCAAATGTGAGGTATTTGTAAAGTGTGAACCTAGATGTAAAGTACCAGACATGACCAGAAATGTAGCATTTTATAATGAATAAGGAAAATCCTACAAGTTCCGACACTTATTATTTTTATTTATTTTATTGGATTTGTATTGTGCTCAGCTACCCTCAATGGGTTTCCCGGCGCCAGGGACAGACTGAAGAAAGAAAACAAGCAAGTGCAAAAAAGAGATCACGAAATAAGGAGATCAAAACAGAAAGGTCTTCAATTTTTTGCGAAACGCCAGAAGATTAGTTTCTGTTTTTAACGCCAACGGAAGAGCGTTCCACATCTTCGGTCCAAGATATGCGAACGAGCGACCTCCCATTTTAGCCAGTCGGATTCTTGGAATCAAAAGATTGCCATTATTAGATGACCTTAAAGAACAGCCAGGTAGATAAGGCTGGACAAGGTTCAGGAGGTAAGTAGGAGCAGAACCCTGACGGATCTTGAACAAAACACACAGTGTTTTAAAACTCACGCGATCTGAGATTCTCAACCAGTGTAGGTCACGCAAGGCTTGCATTGCGGACGTTCTCCGTGGAACATTACGCAAGAGGCGAGCGGCTGAATTTTGTACCACTTGCAGTTTGTTAATTGTTGCTTTGTCTGCTCCAAGATAAAGCACATTGCCATAGTCAATGCGGGACATCACAAGGGCCTGGACGACAATTCTGCGGGTGGACTCAGGCAGCATCCATAAGATCTTCTGCAGCCAGCGTAAGATGGAAAAACAGACTGCAGCGACCTTAGTCACCTGCTGCCTCATCGAGAGTTTGTCGTCAATCAGGAATCCGAGGTTACGAGCAACAGGCACAGGGGTAGGCAGAGGACCCATATCACAGGGCCAGTGTCTAGAGCCCCACAGATCATTATGCTTGCCTAATATGATAACCTCGGTCTTATCTCCGTTGAGCTTCAGCAGATGGTCTTGCATCCAAGCTGCAACGCGAGATAGGCCAATTTTGAGGGCAGAGACTTCCTGGGCCCTGCACTTACAGTCTAACTGCTGGAAGCTGTTATTGATATATAAAAACAAACACTTAACTGGATGGAGAACACCCATTTAGAGAAGGGACATGGCTCAAATGTGGTCTAAACCTAAAAGAGCTCATTTATGAGAGGCTAGCACCATTGGAGTATCACTTTTTTTTTACACTGTGGCAGCACAGCCTCTCAATCATGTATGAGGCTACTCAAAGCCACTTTGCGTGGCATTGCATAGCCTCATAAAAAAATGGAACAATACAAAGCAGCGCAAGTCATTGTGTTGCCTTACTCCGTGCCAGGGAGGCATTCAATGGGTGTTGCAGTGGATGTTCCTACGCAAAACCCATGTATTTTGATGCTGCCCTCACCAAGACTAATGGTGCTGCCCTGCACCAATTACCCGTAAATGAGGCCCTTAGTGCAGTGCTGTAGTCAAATGAACATGGCAATAGCGACGACAATGGAGATCAATAAAGTCATACATTTTTTCTTAACATTATGAAGAACTTGTCTAACAGCCTTTTACACACCAATCAAGACAATTTAAGTAGGTTACATACACATCTGTTCTTCCCTGTAAGCACAAAATGCCGTGTCCTTCAAATTTAAAGCTGTTAGTTAACGAAGCTCTAGTCCACGGATCGCCACTCCTCTATGAGAGCTATTTTTGAGAAATGGCAATTATCCTGAGCTGCTAACAAATCTAATAACTGTTACAACAGTTACATATCAGACCTGGTCATGAATCATTTTTTGTGTTTAAATTGGTATACTTTGATCAACACCTGCAAGCCCCAACTTTCCCCTGATGTACTCTGATATTTCTTCTCAGAACAGAGCTTACACATACAGTGTGACGCCGGAAGCCGGAGTCCACTTCACCAGCAACTTTGGTGCATGGTGAATGGTTATGTCACAGGCTTCAACCTGTTAAGTGTGTTTGGTCATAGAACTTTGGGATTGGTTTGACTGGCTGACACTTCTGAGGTCTACATCTTAGCAGTACATACTCCTGCACTCTGAAGGAAGCAGCATGACTAAGTTTCAGATCCTCTGTATTTTTATAATGGTGGACTTCATATCCAAGATCTAACAACTGGTAGCGCTCAAGCAACCAGTTGGTGACCTCTGCTCTAGTCCATATTGCTTGCCAAAAATGATGACTCACCAATGCGTTAAAAGAAACTGCCTCAGAGGTACAATATCTCTCCAACCAAATACTTCCCATAAGCAGTGGTAGACCAGACTTTCAAAAGCGACCCTCAAAAAGTCTAAGGCCCTCATTAGGATGGCGGGCGGATTGCCCCCGCCAGGCTGGCAGTAGCCACCGCCGGCCTGGTGGGGGCAATCCGCCCGCCATCCACTCCGGAATGACCCCCGCCATATTAAGATGGCTGGGGGGTCTGCTGCGGACGGAAGACGGTGCGCCGCTTTTCCGCTCCGGTTGCCTTGCGACCGGGGCGGAAAAGGTTTAATATGGTAGCGTTGTCTTCCAGACACTGCCATCCATATTAGCATGGGCATTTTCCAATGCCATTCCGTGGCGGGGCCCGACTCCGGGGGTTGGGGGGTACACATGGGGGGTACCTATAGTACCTCCCAGCATTTCAAAGTACAACGTAGCAGGCATCGCGCGGTGCCTGTCAGGTTGTGCTTTGTAATGCACAACCTTTATCTTTAGCATTGAGGCGGGCGGTGCTTTTAGCACCGCCCTCCTCAATGCTAAAGACACAGGATGCGCCAGCCACTGTGGCGGGCACATCCTAATACCCCCAACGGGACCCCCGCCCTTATGGCGGGCGGTCCCTACACAGAACAGGATGAATGAGCCCCATGGTATCCGGTTTCAATTACAAAACTAGCTTCATCCACTACCTGCATTTTCAACATTTTAGCTTTGTTACTCTTATTTTCACTTTCAAGTATGCAGTGGCTTTGTTAAACATAGGTGTATAACAGTATACTTCAGCATACGGTTGAGTATACCACTACGCTTTGGCCGGAGTGGTCGCTCCCAGTGCTCCCTGGCGTGTACTGGTATCGTTAAAGCAGCGCTTTTGTGGATTTTGCCTCCTCTGTGCCTCATATAGCTCTGCCTGGCTGCCGCTTTGCTTATAACGCGCTTTGGCTTATAATTGTACTTTTCTGCTGCTGTGTTAGCGCGTTCTCCCCAAGCGCTCTGTTGTGCTCCCCCCTCCTCCATTTTGTTGGTTGTTGTTGTCTTGGTCAGCCCGTCCCGCCTCCCAGCTGAGTCGCCCTCCCACAGAATACAAACAGCGCCTCCCTACCTGGAAGCGCTGTGACTCGCTCTTCGCTTTGGCCGGAGTGGTCGCTCCCAGTGCTCCCTGGCGTGTACTGGTATCGTTAAAGCAGCGCTTTTGTGGATTTTGCCTCCTCTGTGCCTCCTATAGCTCTGCCTGGCTGCCGCTTTGCTTATAACGCGCTTTGGCTTATAATTGTACTTTTCTGCTGCTGTGTTAGCGCGTTCTCCCCAAGCGCTCTGTTGTGCTCCCCCCTCCTCCATTTTGTTGGTTGTTGTTGTCTTGGTCAGCCCGCCCGCCTCCCAGCTGAGTCGCCCTCCCACAGAATACAAACAGCGCCTCCCTACCTGGAAGCGCTGTGACTCGCTCTTCGCTTTGGCCGGAGTGGTCGCTCCCAGTGCTCCCTGGCGTGTACTGGTATCGTTAAAGCAGCGCTTTTGTGGAATTTGCCTCCTCTGTGCCTCATATAGCTCTGCCTGGCTGCCGCTTTGCTTATAACGCGCTTTGGCTTATAATTGTACTTTTCTGCTGCTGTGTTAGCGCGTTCTCCCCAAGCACTCTGTTGTGCTCCCCCCTCCTCCATTTTGTTGGTTGTTGTTGTCTTGGTCAGCCCGCCCCGCCTCCCAGCTGAGTCACCCTCCCACAGAATACAAACAGCGCCTCCCTACCTGGAAGCGCTGTGACTCGCTCTTCGCTTTGGCCGGAGTGGTCGCTCCCAGTGCTCCCTGGCGTGTACTGGTATCGTTAAAGCAGCGCTTTTGTGGATTTTGCCTCCTCTGTGCCTCATATAGCTCTGCCTGGCTGCCGCTTTGCTTATAACGCGCTTTGGCTTATAATTGTACTTTTCTGCTGCTGTGTTAGCGCGTTCTCCCCAAGCGCTCTGTTGTGCTCCCCCCTCCTCCATTTTGTTGGTTGTTGTTGTCTTGGTCAGTCCGCCCCGCCTCCCAGCTGAGTCCCCCTCGCCCCTCCCCCTCCACTATCCATATATAACAGTAGGTGCCGCGCGCAGCGTTTACGCGCAGCGACCGCGCCCAATTCGCGCCGAAGGTGCGCCAAAGGTAAGCCCGTCTACGCCCGTCCGCGCCTGGACCGCGCCCAGCGCCAGACCCCCTGGCCCCCCTCCCTCCCACCCCGCCCGCATTACCTACGATGCCACCACGCTCCTAGCCCTTAACCCCGGTCGCGCCCCCAACTGCATCCAAGCCGCTCCCGGACACACCCATGGACCTTTCTCCTGCTACTCCTGCAAATTCAGCGGCACCGACAACATCTCCGCTACGACCACACCACAGACTCCCGACCCCAACCACCTACAATGCATCCTTCTCAACACCCGCTCGGTCCACAGACACGCCATTGACCTATGGAACCTACTAGACACCATCTCTCCAGACGTCGCCTTCCTAACGGAAACTTGGATGAACGCCTCCTCCGCCCCTGACATCACCATTGCCATCCCTGAAGACTATAAGATCACTCGCAAGGACCGTACCGGCCACACAGGAGGAGGAATCGCTATCGTCCATAAGAAATCAATCCGCATCTCAACCAGCTCTGACGCCAACCTCGCCAACTCCGAACACCTTCACTTCCAGATCCACATCGACCCCAAGACCACACTCAGAAGCACCCTCCTCTACAGACCACCAGGACCCCGCGCAAAATTCAGTGAAGACATCACTGACTTCATCACTCCACACGCGCTCCCCTCCAAAGACTACATCCTTCTGGGAGACCTCAACTTTCACCTTGAAAAGACCAACGACCGCAACACCACCACCCTCTTGGACAACCTCGCCAACCTCTGACTTAAACAACTGGTCACTTCCCCCACCCACATTGCAGGTCACACACTCGACCCCATCTTCACCTCCAGCAATCATGTCTCCTTCAGCCACACTACGGATCTCCTCTGGACTGACCACAGCTGCGTTCACTTCACCTTCAACAAGCCAAAACCCATCAACCACCCCCAACCAACACTGCAAAGAAACTGGAACAAAATCACCATCGACCAGATCTCCTCATCGCTCCTTCTAAACACCCCAGCCCACTCTTCTAACCCAGACCAAGCCGCCGCTAACTTCACCCTATGGTTATCCAACTCCGCCGACACCTTAGCACCACTGAAAAAACGTCAAAACAAACCTGGCAACAAGAAGGCCTCATGGTTCAACGATGATCTTAAGAAGTCCAAGAAACTCTGCCGCTCCCTTGAAAAGGCCTGGAAAAAAGACCCAACCACTAGCACCAAGGACGCCTTCAAAAACGCCACCCGCACACACCACCAACTAATCCGAAAGGCCAAGAAAACAGCATTCAAGGATCGACTTGACGACAACGCCCACAACAGCAAAGAACTTTTCAACATCGTCAAGGAATTTTCCAATCCCTCGGCCAACTCCAACGACATCACCCCCTCTCAAGCCCTCTGCGACTCCCTAGCCTCATTCTTCCACAACAAGATTGCAGACATCCACAACAGCTTCGACAACCAACCCGGAGACCAACCCGCCCAACCATATGCTGAACATTCTCCCCCCGTGAACACCCTTAACGACTGGAACCCAATCTCCACTGAGGACACCATCCGCCTGATGAACTCCATCCACTCAGGATCCCCCACAGACCCATGCCCTCACCACATCTTCAACAAAGCAGACTCCGTCATAGCACCGCACCTCCGAGACGTCATCAACTGCTCCTTCAACTCCGCAACCTTCCCTGAGAGCTGGAAACACGCTGAACTCACCGCCCTTCTGAAAAAACCCACAGCGGACCCCACCGAACTCAAAAATTACCGCCCCATCTCGCTCCTTCCATTCCCGGCAAAAGTAATCGAGAAAGCTGTCAACAACCAGCTCGCCGCCTTCCTCGAAGCCAACAAATCCCTCGACTCCTCACAATCTGGCTTCCGAGCTAAACACAGCACTGAAACCGCCCTCATCGCAGCAACAGACGACATTCGAACTCTACTGGACAATGGAGACACAGTCGCCCTCATCCTCTGTGCCTCATATAGCTTTGCCTGGCTGCCGCTTTGCTTATAACGCGCTTTGGCTTATAATTGTACTTTTCTGCTGCTGTGTTAGCGCGTTCTCCCCAAGCGCTCTGTTGTGCTCCCCCCTCCTCCATTTTGTTGGTTGTTGTTGTCTTGGTCAGCCCGTCCCGCCTCCCAGCTGAGTCGCCCTCCCACAGAATACAAACAGCGCCTCCCTACCTGGAAGCGCTGTGACTCGCTCTTCGCTTTGGCCGGAGTGGTCGCTCCCAGTGCTCCCTGGCGTGTACTGGTATCGTTAAAGCAGCGCTTTTGTGGATTTTGCCTCCTCTGTGCCTCATATAGCTCTGCCTGGCTGCCGCTTTGCTTATAACGCGCTTTGGCTTATAATTGTACTTTTCTGCTGCTGTGTTAGCGCGTTCTCCCCAAGCGCTCTGTTGTGCTCCCCCCTCCTCCATTTTGTTGGTTGTTGTTGTCTTGGTCAGCCCGGCCGCCTCCCAGCTGAGTCGCCCTCCCACAGAATACAAACAGCGCCTCCCTACCTGGAAGCGCTGTGACTCGCTCTTCGCTTTGGCCGGAGTGGTCGCTCCCAGTGCTCCCTGGCGTGTACTGGTATCGTTAAAGCAGCGCTTTTGTGGATTTTGCCTCCTCTGTGCCTCATATAGCTCTGCCTGGCTGCCGCTTTGCTTATAACGCGCTTTGGCTTATAATTGTACTTTTCTGCTGCTGTGTTAGCGCGTTCTCCCCAAGCGCTCTGTTGTGCTCCCCCCTCCTCCATTTTGTTGGTTGTTGTTGTCTTGGTCAGCCCGCCCCGCCTCCCAGCTGAGTCCCCCTCGCCCCTCCCCCTCCACTATCCATATATGACAGTAGTTCCCGCGCGCAGCGACCGCGCCCAATTCGCGCCGAAGGTGCGCCAAAGGTAAGCCCGTCTACGCCCGTCCGCGCCTGGACCGCGCCCAGCGCCAGACCCCCTGGCCCCCCTCCCTCCCACCCCGCCCGCATTACCTACGATGCCACCACGCTCCTAGCCCTTAACCCCGGTCGCGCCCCCAACTGCATCCAAGCCGCTCCCGGACACACCCATGGACCTTTCTCCTGCTACTCCTGCAAATTCAGCGGCACCGACAACATCTCCGCTACGACCACACCACAGACTCCCGACCCCAACCACCTACAATGCATCCTTCTCAACACCCGCTCGGTCCACAGACACGCCATTGACCTATGGAACCTACTAGACACCATCTCTCCAGACGTCGCCTTCCTAACGGAAACTTGGATGAACGCCTCCTCCGCCCCTGACATCACCATTGCCATCCCTGAAGACTATAAGATCACTCGCAAGGACCGTACCGGCCACACAGGAGGAGGAATCGCTATCGTCCATAAGAAATCAATCCGCATCTCAACCAGCTCTGACGCCAACCTCGCCAACTCCGAACACCTTCACTTCCAGATCCACATCGACCCCAAGACCACACTCAGAGGCACCCTCCTCTACAGACCACCAGGACCCCGCGCAAAATTCAGTGAAGACATCACTGACTTCATCACTCCACACGCGCTCCCCTCCAAAGACTACATCCTTCTGGGAGACCTCAACTTTCACCTTGAAAAGACCAACGACCGCAACACCACCACCCTCTTGGACAACCTCGCCAACCTCGGACTTAAACAACTGGTCACTTCCCCCACCCACATCGCAGGTCACACACTCGACCCCATCTTCACCTCCAGCAATCATGTCTCCTTCAGCCACACTACGGATCTCCTCTGGACTGACCACAGCTGCGTTCACTTCACCTTCAACAAGCCAAAACCCATCAACCACCCCCAACCAACACTGCAAAGAAACTGGAACAAAATCACCATCGACCAGATCTCCTCATCGCTCCTTCTAAACACCCCAGCCCACTCTTCTAACCCAGACCAAGCCGCCGCTAACTTCACCCTATGGTTATCCAACTCCGCCGACACCTTAGCACCACTGAAAAAACGTCAAAACAAACCTGGCAACAAGAAGGCCTCATGGTTCAACGATGATCTTAAGAAGTCCAAGAAACTCTGCCGCTCCCTTGAAAAGGCCTGGAAAAAAGACCCAACCACTAGCACCAAGGACGCCTTCAAAAACGCCACCCGCACACACCACCAACTAATCCGAAAGGCCAAGAAAACAGCATTCAAGGATCGACTTGACAACAACGCCCACAGCAGCAAAGAACTTTTCAACATTGTCAAGGAATTTTCCAATCCCTCGGCCAACTCCAACGACATCACCCCCTCTCAAGCCCTCTGCGACTCCCTAGCCTCATTCTTCCACAACAAGATTGCAGACATCCACAACAGCTTCGACAACCAACCCGGAGACCAACCCGCCCAACCATATGCTGAACATTCTCCCCCCGTGAACACCCTTAACGACTGGAACCCAATCTCCACTGAGGACACCATCCGCCTGATGAACTCCATCCACTCAGGATCCCCCACAGACCCATGCCCTCACCACATCTTCAACAAAGCAGACTCCGTCATAGCACCGCACCTCCGAGACGTCATCAACTGCTCCTTCAACTCCGCAACCTTCCCTGAGAGCTGGAAACACGCTGAACTCACCGCCCTTCTGAAAAAACCCACAGCGGACCCCACCGAACTCAAAAATTACCGCCCCATCTCGCTCCTTCCATTCCCGGCAAAAGTAATCGAGAAAGCTGTCAACAACCAGCTCGCCGCCTTCCTCGAAGCCAACAAATCCCTCGACTCCTCACAATCTGGCTTCCGAGCTAAACACAGCACTGAAACCGCCCTCATCGCAGCAACAGACGACATTCGAACTCTACTGGACAATGGAGACACAGTCGCCCTCATCCTCCTCGGCCTCTCTGCAGCCTTCAACACAGTCTGCCACAGCACCCTTTTACAACGCCTCAGTAACATCGGAATACAAGGAAAAGCACTTGAATGGATCACCTCGTTCCTCTACGGAAGAACCCAGAGAGTCCGCCTTCCACCATTCAAGTCCGAGGCCACTGAAGTCATCTGTGGCGTACCACAAGGATCCTCACTCAGCCCCACCCTCTTCAATGTATACATGAGCCCCCTCGCGACCATCGCCCGCCAACACAACCTCAACATCATCTCTTACGCGGATGACACTCAACTAATCCTTTCTCTCACCAATGACCCCAGCACCGCCAAAACTAACCTACACGAAGGAATGAAAGAAGTTGCCGAATGGATGAAACACAGCCGTCTGAAACTGAACTCAGACAAAACAGAAGTCCTCATATTAGGTACATCCCCCTCTGCATGGGACGACTCTTGGTGGCCGGAAGCCCTTGGAAAAGCACCCATCCCGACAGACCACGCACGGAACCTAGGCGTCATCCTGGATTCTTCACTCTCAATGAACAGACACGTCAGCGCCGTATCCTCATCCTGCTTCAACATTCTTCGCATGCTCAAAAAAACATTTTGCTGGATCCCCACCGAAACCAGGAAAACAGTCACCCATGCTCTGGTAACGAGCCGACTGGACTACGGAAACACCCTCTACGCAGGTACTACCGCTAAACTCCAGAAGAAACTCCAACGAATCCAAAACGCCTCAGCCAGAATCATATTAGACATCCCGCGCAACGAACACATCTCTGGTCACCTGAAAGACCTCCACTGGCTACCCGTCAATAAGAGAATCACTTTCCGACTGCTAACCCATGCACACAAATCACTCTACGACATCGGACCAGAATGCCTCAACTCACGACTGTCCTTCTACACCCCCTCCCGCCAACTACGTTCTTCCAGCCATGCCCTCGCCACCGTACCTCGCATCAACAAGACCACCATGGGAGGCAGATCCTTCTCATACCTGGCTGCTAAAACATGGAACTCACTCCCTACCTACCTTCGCCTTACCCAGAACCACCTAGCATTCAGAAAGCAACTTAAAACGTGGATATTTGACAAATAATCCTCCTCCCCTTCCTAAGCGCCTTGAGACCCTCTGGGTATGTAGTGCGCTATATAAATTCTTTGACTTGACTTGACTTGATCTGCTGTCCACCACTTCAACACCCTGCTTCAACTGCATTTGTATTTCTGATGTGCTGGTGGTCTACACCTTCCTACGATATCCCAGAACTATTTTAACCAAAACAGCAGCATTATGTTACAAAATATAAATTACTTATTGTTAGAAATAGGGTCTCTAGGTGGCACAGGTTTGCACCCTGTCCAAGTAGGGACCACCAGTCTAGGTAGAGTAAGTTAGATATATACCCTAAATTAACTTGTGCTGCTCCCCCTCTCATATCTTGGTCCAGAGCAGTCAGGCTTAACTTAAAAGGCAATGTGCAAAGTATTTGTATAGGACAAATTACATTAACTCAATGCAAACATCACAAAAAGACTCCACACATGTTTAGAAAGAAGAATATTTGAGTAAAACAAGACCAAACGACAACAATCCTATAAGAAGAAGTTGAGAAATTATTTTTTAAAAGACTAAATGAGAAAACAGTGCTTAGATCTCAATAGCGCTAAAGATTACATGAAGTTGCCCTAGACCAGTGTAAACAAGAAAACTCAAGCCAACCGTGATGGAGCACACAGTTCCAACCAGGTCCCACAGACGTTTTACCTTCTCAAGCTGAGCGAGGAGTCCTGTTTGCAGAAGAGTAGTTTGCCGGTGCACGATGAGTGTCGCTGGTCTTTGGAGCGTGACAAGCTGCTGTCAGTCGTGGACAGACAGGCTTTGGGCTCGCGGACAGCGATACTGCAGTGTGAAGAGACAAGCTTGTGCCTGCTTCTGCTGATCCTTCGTGCGAGCGATGCGGTTCCAGAGCAAACGGGCCTGTTCACATTTGCAAAGAGCCCAAAAGCTTGATTTAAAGAGTAATGTTGCAGAGAAACCCACTTCTGAAGCCCTATGACTGGAAGGGAACCTCAGGGAAGGACAGGACTCACAGATGGCACAATCCAGCAGCACCAGAAGAAGATGGAAGTATTTTATATCCCTGAGACTTCTAGAAACCAGAGGCAATCCAGCAAGCTGTTCGTTTCACTCTGGGTACAGGTGGATAGGTCCAGTCCCTATCCTCAGCAGGGCAAGAGCAGCAGGGCATCTCAGCAAACAGAGAAGCAGTTCCATGGAACAGTCAGACACAGCAAAGGGGCAATCCTTACAACATAGCAGTCTTCACTTCAGCAGAGTTCTTCCACAAGTCAATTAGTGTATTGATTTGATAGGACCAGAGCCTTGGTACTTATACCCAAAAGTGCCTTTGATGCAGGGGGTGACTTCAAAGGAGTTCTTTGAAGTGCACGAGGATCACTTTCACCCCAGCCCTGGCTCCAGACTAAGTAGGGGGAAAATCAGCCCCTTAGAGTGAGGGCAGGACACACTCTATTCAAATGTAAAAGTGAACTAACTCACACTGCCCAGGAAGCCTATCACACCCAGCCGTTCCTGTGTTGTGGATGTCTAGAGAGTAAGCACAAAGTGTAGTTGTCACCCAGATGTGTACTGGAGACAGGGGCTGCAGGCACACAGAGCAAAGTTAAGAGCAGAGAAATTTCTACTTCCTAAAAGTGGCATTTCGAAAATTGTAATGTTAAATCCAACGTTACCATTAAAGAGGACTATGGAAGGAGTAGGCCTCACAGCAGTGAAAAACGAATTTAGCTGTTTGTCACTGCCAGGACATGTAAAACTTACAAGTACATGTCCTGCCTTTTAGTTACACAGCCTCTGCCCTTAAGGCCTACTTTAGGGGTGGCTTATGTATAACAAAAGGGAAGTTAAAGGTTTGGCAAGTGGTTTTAAATGCCAAGTCGAAGTGACAGTAAACTGCACTCACAGAACCTTTAATGGCAGGCCAGAGAGAGGTTAGAAAGGCTACTGTGGGGGGTGTCACAATCAGTGCTGCAGGCCCACTAGTAATATTTAATCACAGGCCCTGGGTATATTGTATACTACTTTACAAGGGACTTACAAGTAAACCAAACCAAATATGCAAATCAGGTATATACCAAAGCCAACATGTTTTAGGTGAAAAGCACAAGCACTTTAGCACTGGCTAGCGGTGATAAAGTGCTCAGTATCCTAAGGCCTCCAAAACAAAAAGCTACAGCTCAAAATGGTATAGAAAAAGCTGGGGAAAAGATCACCCTCAGTATGACAGGTCCAACAATGTTCAAGCAAGAAGCAGAACGTTAAAAAACCTAAGCTGTGAAAATTTAGATTTTTTCAGTTCACTTTGTTTTTCAGCAACTAAAGATCTGCCTGAAACCAGAAATAATAAAATAACTGAGAAAAACAAGGTTTCAGCCCTGTTTCGTGCTTGTCGCGATGTGCAAAATGCATAACGAAACCAAATCTAAAAGTGTCTGTATTGATAGAAAAAGCAATCTACAAATTTGATAAGTTGCTTTGCTACTTTCCTAACAAAGACATCAAAATCCCCCCATTACTTGTTCTGATACTTTATTATTTACATGCTAAAAAGGTAAACAAACACACAATGTTAAAATGCACGTTTTATGCAAAATAACATTTCCATTAAAAAAAATTCCCACCAATATATCATGTTTTTTTTCAAATCTTCCTTTTGAAAGACCAGAAAAATAAATAAATGGAAACTGAGGAATGTGGCTAAAACAGACACAGATATTTCCACACTGTAAGGGGGCTGCGGGATTACGGAATGAAAGGGGACAAGGGACATGAAGAAAGGTAGATTTAAAGTTGTTTTTTTTATCCTTTTCTTTCCCTTCTTTGTCCTTTGCTTAAGGATACGTTGAAATGTAAGAAGTTCAAATGAAAAAAAAGACAAAAATAATGTGTAGAGGTCCTCGACTGTTCTTCCCGGTTTCTTCTTTTATGCCTTGGGTCTCGTCACAGCAGGGACATCTGGGTGTCTCTCTTTCTTTGCTCTCAGCCCCAAGGCGTGGAAAAAGAAAAATAACAAGCGGGGGTTACCACCAGGCATGGTAGACTATTCTGCTACTTGCGCACCACCACTGGACGCTGTGAAGTGAAAAGGGGGGGGGGGGGGTGAGGGGATCTCGTCGTGGATCTATTTAAAACAACAAACACACGCGTGACTCATCTCCCCGTGTTACTCCACCACCCCCATCAAAACAATCACCCTTCTGGTTCTTGCCTTAAGCCACGACCAGTGTCCAGGGCCGTGGCGTTGGGACCCGGGGTGTTTCCTCCCTTCTCCGGGCTCTAGTGCATACATGCAAACATTTCAGAAGAGCAAATAGGGAGATTTAAAAAAAAAATCGGGAGAATCGGGCCTTGAATCGGGCTACTGGCATGTATGGGCTTTGGAAGTGTGCTGCTTCAGGATTTAACATTTGAAACACAAATGCACGTTTTTTTCATATCTTTCAGAAGCATGGAGCGCAATGGCAGGCAGAGAGAGGGTGATGAAAGTGTTGTGCACTGGCCTGGCAGGTTTCTGGCAGTACATGCTCCCGCTCCCCCACCCCGTGTGACAGCCTGGGCTAAAACAGCTTCCTGTGCACACACACAGCCCACCTCCCCCCTCAATACTTCACAGGTCTTTAAAAGACCATTCCCTTGTTAATGACGCTTTGTTGGTTTTTCACCCCTTCTAGAGCCCCTGCATGGCCACTCTGACTATTGCTGGAAGAATTGGCACTTTACACAATACCAAGCCCTGTCAGCTGAAACCCAGAGGAATCGGGTTTTTGCTTGCAGGAATCGGGAGGCGGGAGACTAGCCTTGAAATCAGTAGTCTCACGCCTGAATCGGGAGGGTTGGCATGTCTGCTAGTGCAATGTTTACAACACGCTCTTGGGCTTCGGGTCTTCTGTGTCCTTTCTCCTTGTTCTCGCCTCGTTCTCCACTCTTCACCTTCACCTTCACCTTCACCTTCGCCTCCGTCTCTGTGCTTCTCTCCTCGGTGTACTCCGCACCGCCGTTCTCCTGCTTGATGCCTTTTCTTCTGTCTGCTCCTGATGACGTCAGCTGCTCCTCCTCAGATCCTTCATCAGCCACTAGACCGCACAGGTCTTCTGCTATAGGTAGTACGTCCCAACAGTCCTCCTGCCACTTCCGGTCTGTCTCACGGCTGTACTCCTTACACACACTATAGCATAACACAATGTGGGGTGGGTGGTTAAAATTAAGAAAACAAATAGGTATGCCTAGTGTTTTCTAGAACAGTAGAACACACTGTCCACAAATGGGATATATGCCGTGCATCTGGAAAAAGATTAACATTGCTATTACCAATCAAAGTTGTGGCAGAACCTAGAAACTAATAGCAGATAGAAGCAATGGCAAATTTTACTTGTCAACCGTATTAGACCAATTGCAGCAAAAATCAATCTGGAGCCTTGGGGGGTGCTTAGGACTTGGGTTGAAAGAAGGGGGGGACAAAGCTCTACTGTGAAGGCTGGGAGGAACAGTACATGGTTATAGGGTGCAAGTGGTTATTTAGAGACAGGAGTTGGAAAGTACCAAGATTTTTTATGAAATTAAATGTTGTCCCATAACTAAGCTAGCTTGGCTGAGAAGGGCACTGCATGCACATAAGGGCAAGGCCAGCTACTATTTATTATCAGCAACAACAGCATTTTGACAAGAAATAATTAAGATGCTGAAACTTAATTCTTTAACCAGTCATATAGAAAGAGAAAGAGGCCAACTGAAAATCTAAAGATGTCCAAGGCAATTTGATTTCATGATCTGGCCAAAATCAGTGTGAAAGAACAGAGTCAATAGTTGGGCTGCATTTATAGCAATACTATCTCATCATAGTGCAAATACTGCAAATATGCTTAAACAGTCTTAAAAAAGGAGGACTACTGCTTTACATTGATAAGAGAGAGCGCCAAAAAACATCTTGCAGATGATAATTATTGGCTAAGCTGAGCCAGGTCAGCAAAGTATTTGCCGTAAACATAAAAGAACATGTAGGAACATAGACAATGCTATAACGTGAGGTCTCCAAATTACAAACAATCTTAGGAAATGTCTCCACTGCACAATATATTGGCCCTGAACATTATAGTCAAGTCAAGTCAAGTCAGGGACATTTGTATTGCGCGCAAATCACATCCGGAGGGTCTCATAGTGCTTGCAGACGGCTCTGACAAGAGGGGCAGAATGGTTTAGTTTGCAAAAAGCCAAGTCTTCAGCTTCTTCGAAAACAGCTCCTCGCTGAAAAGTGGCTGTGGGGCACTGTGTTGCACATCTGTGAACTTTACAGCTTTTGATAAAGGTGATTGGGGTAGAACGTAACAGAAGTTAGCCTTCCGCTATAATCATAATCCTGTATTAAGGATCTTACTAGTGTTGTACCCGGGGAACTGGACTGCTGTGAAACCTGTGGAATCTAACAATCAGGAATCTAGTGACTGCTGTTATTATGGTATGAGGCAGGAATGAATCTTTGACTCACTGTTGTTTAACCCCTTGGCCACGCGAAAATTCCGCCGCAGCGCTGGAGGGGTGGGGAGTGAGGGCTCATGACGGCGTGGTTACGTCACGGCCGCCCGCTCACTAATTCACCCGTACAGGTGGGGAATCAGTGCCGTGTGGGCGGAGCGGCCACAGCATGACGGAACCACGCCGTCATGAGCACACGCCGCGCGTTGCTCATGACGGCGTGGTTCCGTCATGCGCACGCAAGGGGTTAATGTTCATGTTCCGAACACAACATAATAATTCAGCTTGGTATGACATTTTCCTCTAAAAATAAGTAACTAACACACCCATCTTGTACCACTAAACTTGGCGATTACTGCAAACCCCATCTATATATATAAAGATTAATGTATGTCTGTCTGTCTGTTTGTCCTTTATGCATTACTACACCATTCATCTGATCGGCATGAAACTTTGGGAAGTTGTTGAGTACACTCCAGTGATGGTTTATGGCATAAAAATGTTTTAAATATTGGCCCCCCAGGGCCCTCATAATCTTTCAAATACTGAAATTGTCAGCGAATTTGCGAGTATCGTCGAGAATTATGCCCCCCAAACGGAAATCGATTGGTCGATCTACATCTGAAGCACAAAAGAAAAAGGCATTACTGCTGTTCGAATACAAACTGCTCAAGCCCGTTCTTCTCAAACGAACGAGCAACGAAAATCAAGATTGGAAACAGATCAAGTACGCACTGCTCAAGCCCACTCAAATGAAACAGGAGAGCAACGAGAATCAAGATTGGAAGCCGATCCAGTACTCACTGCTCAATCCACACTTTGAAATGTTTTCCATAATAAAATGAATACGTTTCAATAAAAATGCCACAATGTAAATTGAATGTTATCATAACGAGTTTCCTTAAATTTCCTTTCTTCTGAGATCGCTGCAACGTGTGACGGGGAAGCTAGTTCAGTATAAATCATTTGCAGAAAAAAACACCATCATGAAATTTGATATAATGGGACCTAGAGGTTCTTGGGCTTAAGCTTGTAAAGAAAGTGTCTTTAGAGGCTGGTACCAGAACAAAATGGTTGCCGCAAATGTAGGAAACAGTACTTTGAGCAGGATGAAGGTACTGAGTCAATATGGCCATACAAATGGTGGAAGTACTAGAACACCATGTATAAAAGCATTAAAGATAAAGTCAAACATTTGATACATGTGGCACCCGACCAGATTAGTTCATACTTCAGGCTGGTAGATATGATGGAGGTGTTGTTTTGAAAACAAGCATTTACGATGCAAAAGGTCTCGCATTTGCGAGAGTTTAAGCTACTGGCATGGTAAATGATAATGCCTTTTATTTATCTGTTTTGATAATTAACACATAAATAAAAGGCATCTTCATTTACAATGCCAATAGCTCAGACTCTTGTAAATGCAAGACCTATTGCATTTCAAAGAAGCGGCCACTATTAGCCCGGCTGCTTGGAAAGTGAAAGCGCGCATGGCGCACGGAATGTTGCAGGAAAGCATGTTGTGCCTGCAGTAGGAGAAATTAATTAAAGAAAATAGTGCTTACAGACAAAAAAAGACATACCATGTACCAACCGAAGTAAAAGGGTCAGTCCTCGTTGGAGGTTACAAATGAAGACACAGCAGTACTTAGGAGGGACTAACAAGCCTGTTAACAAATCAGAAGCCAGCATTTACGAACGAAAATGACACAAGCCAATGACAGATATGGGTTGAGAGTGAGCGGGGCTTCTTGTCCCTTCAGCATGCTCACAGAAGAGCCCAGGCTTGACCTAAAAATCCTAATTGCCTGACCACATTAATCGCAAAGAAGAAAATACAACACAATTATAAGACAAACAAAAGCTGTCACTGTTGCCCAGGGAAATGGTAGTCAGTTTACCGACATGAGAAAAATTGAATGCTCAATTAGCCTTACTGTGATTGGAATTCTTGACCTACAGGTCACTTCAAAGGTCAGTGGTGCCACCTTTAACTCACCGAACCATCCTGTTGGCACTATGTGCACCACGGCTCTGGTGATTTGCCAGATATTGATAAAGATCCTAGACATCTTTTTCTGCCTGCTGCGTCATATCAGATGTTAACATTGATAATAATAGTGTTTTATATAGCACTACATTCCGGATTTATGCAATTTCTATGCGAAGAATGTAACACTAGAGGTGGCTAAGACAACAAATTAACAGGGATAGTTTAGGGGAGGGACCTGCCTGGCTGTGCTCTCAAAGCTTGTGCACAAGCAGAGCTCTGAAAATTAAGCATGTGAATTGTTCTACAAACACCGTACACAAATATCAAAAAGACTCATCAAAATCCCAAAAATGAATTTCTTTAACATGCAGGTACATTTCAGTTTAGTACATCAAATTACATCGCTGCAAGGAGAGTCAATTATTAAAAATGTCAATATTTAAACATGAACTTAAAAATATTCATGTCCTCTCGCACCCTGAATTCGAGTATTTCAAAGTGCTCTCAAATCAATAAGGACAAACATTTGTAATGCAATAGGTATCACATTTGTGGGAGTTTGAGCAATTGACATTGTAAATGACAATGCCTTTAAGTTATGTGTTGGTTTTGAAAACAGATAAATAAAAGGCATGGTCATTTACAATGTCAATAGCTTACACTCTCACAAATGCGAAACCTATTACATTGCAAATGCTTGTTTGTAAAAGCGGCCTATAATGTACTTTCACTTTAATGGCGGTCGCACCCCTCTCTTTAGACGAGCAGGGTCTAAAGAAAGGTGCTCGGCCACCAGTAAAGTGAAAGCGTGGTGTGGGACGCTTTAACTAAAAAATGCCTTTTAAACATTTGTTTGTCAAGTAGATAAAGAAATGTTTGTAATAGTGTTCTGTCTGGTCTTGAAAGTGGTTGAAATTAACTGTCCCTGTGATTCATCTTCCAGACTTTGTCAGTCCGCTCGCAGGTTTGTGGATTTTCCCAGAAGTAGTTGGACCCTGTGACTTTCCTGACATTAAGTCTAGGAATATTGTACGTCAAGGGTTTTTAGCTGTGTAACAACTTCAGGCAACGGGGAAAGTGGGTCTTAGTCTCTTAGGGGAATAGAGTTAAGCATCGGTCAGAGTATTTCAAAGTGTTGTAGAAGCAGGTTTCAGATAGCATTTGTTGGGGAAAGAGCCAGAGTTTTCAGTTTGATGCACACCTTGTTGGAGCGACAACGCTGCTGGTGTATGCGCCCCTTTGGAAGAATGGTTATGGACAACTGGGGCAACCCTGACAAACCTGATCCAGGGGCAAATACTGGAATCCTAACAAGGGTTCAAGGTAACAATACATACAAACAACAAACTCCACACTAATGGTTTCAATTTAACAGATCAATAAAGAAAAAAATAGAAAGAGAAAAAGGGGAGAGAGAGGGAAATCCATGTACTACACAATTAAGTTCGTAGATAATTTATTAGCAAAACGTTGTTTTTTTAATACTAAAACATATAAGACAATGGCGCTCAACACAGTACACAAACAATGAAAATGATCAACAATACAATGTGTAATCGGACAGGTGGCAGAGGGAAGGGATTATACATAAATAGGAAGTTCAGGACAAAACTGAAACAACACAAATCATAACAATGTGTCATTCATCAATTACGGTCAAATATATACGTTGACGATGTTTCGACCGTTGTGGACATTCACGGTCATCACCAGGACAGAAATATAACTATCTGAGCATCCATAACAATTAGATAAGACATCTAAAGACAAACAAAATAGGTGTACATAGGTATCACAGCAAGGATAAATGTATTACAACTTACATGAATAAGTGTAAATCTCTACGTAACCATAATAAGCAAATAAAAAGCGAAAGAATGGAAAAAAGGAATAGGGAAAAAAGAAAGGGAGAAGATTTAGGATAACAAGTATACTAAATGTCACAGCACAAAACGTGTGAGGAAATGAATCCCATTGTGAATAGCGACCTTCACCACAGAATAAGATATATTTAAACATTTCACCTATTCAAATGGGGAAGAAGAAGTTCCAACCAGAATTACAACAATGATTTAAAGGATGATAAGAGATTGGCTGAATAAACAATAGTTGTGGAAACAATAGAAATAATACAAGTTCCCACCTAACTCGTATTACAAAGCAAAAAATGACAATGAAGGTGTCAATTGCCATACCATCATTATTTATTGGAGCATAAAATCAATTAGCCCACATGAGAAAATTAGGGTGACCGACCACAAATTCAAGGAATTAAGAGACTGAAAGGGAATATTATTATAAAAAAAGTATTATAAAAAGTAGCAGTGTCCTAACGTGAAAGGAAATTATATTATTCGAAGTATACTTACAGCCAATACAATTGGCAGTGAGCAAATCCTGCAACTGGTTATCGTCTCGAAATTAGTGACCATTTAGTTATGACTAGAGAAAATAATAATATGTAATTAGAGTCATTATAATGAGAATGCAAAGATCAGTACTACTGACTCCCAGTCTATCATATTACCTGTGTAGCATGTTCAATTAGTTAGGCGCAGTCAAGATAAAGCGTGTGGGACATGTGCAAAAAATTCATGCATGTCTACCGAGTTCTACAAAGAAACCATATAGGATACTTAGCCCAGTAAATATAGAGATGCTTCCATATAATGGGTAAAAGGTTAAAAAACGTATAGGTACCAGCCATAGGTTAAAGGCACACACAGGGACAAGGTATGACCTAACCTCATAACGGGGTACGGAGGCAAATGGCAAGATTTATGTGAGTCCTCCTATCCAGAGTATAACTATCTATCCAGAATTACCTGATAGTACGGGTGAAAAGTGGTTACTGAAACAGATTGTCAATACGCTGTGCACCAAATAGAGTAACATTGCGTATTTACCAAACATTCCTTAACATCGAGGATAGTGACTTCTATGTAATGGCAAGATGTTTGTAAGTATTCCTATCCAGAATATAACTGCTTATTAGGAAATAACTGATAGTTGGGAGCAATGTTCCCTCTAATTTTTTTCCTCTGTGTGCCGCAGTGGAAGGTCTGTATGCGCTGCAACCAGGGCTATGTGCGCCAGGAATCAGACCGCGTGCGTGTGCAGCACCAAATGTCACTCCAAACGTTTACTTTAAAAAGTGAATAAATTGTGCATTTTCACACATACAGCACCACGTTAAGGGTCTTAAGGCCAGTTTGCAAATTGGATAAACAGGCCATGACATGAATTGATTACACAGGCAAGTACACTTCAGGGTTAGAAAAGCACAAGACTCCAACTTTGGTACCATCATAAGATTTTACTAAATATTCTTAACTGGAGCACTGTTCATTTGGTGGGGAAATGTTGAGAGCCTATACAATATCACATATACACAATAAGTTACAAAATTACAGAAGATATTTGATGTGAAAGCTACTGAGTAATGTTGGGCTATCCAGCCAGAGATACTTTCTAAAACTCTGACATCCAGGTAAACATGGACTGTGGGAGAGGGACGTTCAGACATGTCAAGTGGCATCACTAGATGGGTGACAGGGTTGCTTCTCACTGCGATTCTTGCCATTTTTCCAGTGCTGATAAACTCTATCAAGGTCAACTTTCCCATTCATGAGGTAGGCCTCTGTCCGCATCCGCATATCCAAGTGCTTCTGCTCTAGTCTATTCCTCAATTTACTCTTGATAGTATTCATGAGGCTGAATCCTCATTCACAATCTGCACCAGATGCTTGAAATGTTGCACAGACATCAACAAGCTGAGACACAACACTATACTGAGCAGCATTGCGTACAGTGAAATTCACCATGTCTTGAAAGGTTGTAAACAACCCACCCTTTACATGTTCTGCCACCACATATTTATAGTCTCAGTATTGTCGAACAACATCTTCTGGTGTTTCACAAGCACCCAATACCAAGACATTTTTATACTTTTCAACAAGTATTTGTATATTCACAGTCCCAAAATCAAAATGTGATTGTGCTGCTATTGCCTGGATTTCAAAACTCGCCCATTCTTTCAGTTCATCTTCAGGGAAGTCTTTTGCATATGCTCACAAAGAAGGGAAACAAAAGACAAAATAGGCCCACTGTCAAACCTTTGCGTTTCCCTATACAACACCATCATATCTCTTATATTGCTGCTCCAAAAGACAGTGTCCCCCAAATACTGTTCCTTAATTTGGCCAATCTTTGCACTTGCATATTGTACAGCTTCAACAGTAGTCAAATAACTTTTTTGGAACAGTTTGCACAAAGATGCAAATTCACTCAGAATGTCATTAAGTACTGCAAGGGAAATATGGTAGTTTGAGTCAGATAGCTTTTTATAATTATTTTTAGCAACAAAATCATTCTCTTCAACTTTCTCTTGCTCAAAGTACTTAAGAACAGCCTCGTAATTCCGAATTAGTGCACCAACTGAAAAATGCCTTGATAGCCACCGGACTTCATTCAATGGTCGAAAAGAGACCACTTCACAATCAGTGACCAATGCCATTTCATCCAGCTTGGCCTTCCTTGCAGGAGATCTGGAGAACACCGTGTAGACAGTCCTCAATAATGTCTCCATCTCTTTAATCATTGAAGTACAAGATGAGCATTTTTGTAACAGAAATGTCTGTGCTCTCATCAATTATCAATGTGAGATACAAAGCGTTACAAAGTTCTGCAATAGCTTCACTGTGTATCACGCTATGATACACAGTGTCATAGTGTCAGTGTATCACCATGGCAGACTTGTGAACTTTGCTAATTAGATGGTGTTTCAGGTAATCCAGTTTCCAGCCAGCACTCCATTTCATCCCTGTAGAAAAGTCCCCGACAAGCTTGGCTTCGGCACATGCTTTGCAAATCAAGCCCACGTCTGGACTGTATTAAAATAGTTCCCCAAGTTGCACGCGAACCTTGCTTCATGACTTCTGTGTCTCAGCCTCCACAATTTCTTTCATCCACTCTTCCTTGAATACAAGTCAACATTTCCTCCTTTGTGGTGAAGCATTACCCTATGCAGAAGGTACAGCTTTGCGCTTGAACATATTTGTGATAACTGGGTTTAGCCAGCTATGCCACAAAGCCTCGAAAATAAAGTAACATGGCTAAAGTTGATGCCTATGCTCATGATTGCAATCTATCACATAATACTGAGGCATCTCCGGAAAAACGTAGAGTGTAATTACCTGGATTTTTCTGTCCACTGCCCTGCCCTTTCAAACTTAAATGTAGCACTGTCCGTAGAGCCTGCAATAGAAGTAAAGATTGTTATAGCACATTGTGAATTTGTGATACAGCAATAAGCCATGTGCACCATTAGGGAACTCTACCAAACAATTGCCTGCTCTGCTTGTACTCACGTATTCCAGTTCAAATGTGTGGGGTACTGTCTGCAAAGCCTACAACATAAGAAAACATGGGTAAGGTATGTTGTTATACTAAAATGTACAAGATGCACCCCAGTTTAACTCTGCCAAACAATTACCTGCTCTGCTTGTACTCACGTATTCCTGTTCAAATGTGTGGGGTTCTGTCTGTGAAACATACAACAGAAGAAAACATGGGTAAGGTATGTTGTTATACTACAACACACAAGATGCACCACAGTTTAACTCTACCAATAAATTACCTGTTTTTTCTGCCTGTACTCACGTCTGCCTGTACAACTTGATTTGTAGCACGGTCTCACAAACTTGAAAAAGAAAAGGGGTGCAGATTGTGAATCTATTTACCCAGCACCCCCCCTAATCCAATGTGGAACATAAACAGAATTACCTTGTCTTTGTGGGTACTCACGCCTGGCCATTCCAATCTAAATGGCTTACAGACTGCAAACCTGCAATTGAAGACAAGATGGTTAGCAAAGGCTCTAAGAGTTACAATCAATGAATGGAACTGGCCCAGATACTCCAATAGGAAAAACGACCAAATAGTTACCTGGGATTCCAGTATAAGCAAATAGGTACGTGTCCCTGTGCTTCATTATTAGCATCCATTAGGCTAAACATATCAGCACCTCCCCCACACAATCCAGCCACTCTCCTGCATTTTCTTTACCTTTTGCCATGCCAATGTTTTAGCAGATATGCGTGCCATTCACACACATGTGCATGTAATCACATTTACAAAAGACCAAAAATATTTTCTCAAAGAGCAAAAAATATTTGGTTGTGGTGTGACAGAGGGCCGCACTGATGCGTGCAGGGTAGTGGTCAGGGACTTGGGAGGTGTTAAGGTGGACTTGGAGAAGTATGTACATTTAGTGGCTGAACAATGTGGTATCAGAAAACTTGGGGTCAATACTGGCTTCTCCGCTTCACTTTGGCTGGATAACTCTGGAGATTGATGGACCAGCTGCAGAGAGATCTGATTATTGTCTAGTGGAGGTTTTGACTCATTATAAAGTAGCAGAGGAGGTCAAAATGCTTGATGCATATCAGATGAATCATGCAGATCACAAATTGCATGCAATGTAAATAGATCACTTCATTACTGCTTATGTCAGAGAGCCCCTTTTGTTACTTGCAGTTTAAAAGTTGAAATCGTAATATAGAAAAGTGAGCTATTAACTATAAAAGAGCTGCAAGCACACTGCAAGGTATAGATTAGAACATTATGAATTTCCCCTCCAGTCTTTCATTATCCTAATGCAGGATAAAGGTTTAACTTGGGTACAAATCAATTCTTATTATTAAAGTCAACCCCCAAACATGGAGTTACATTTTAAATTCTCAGTGTATGCTTTTTCAGACCAAGAACTTTTAAACTATACTGTCTACCAGTATGGATGACTTGTGACTCCTACAACTTGTAGTCCTCTGTCTGATGTACCATTTCCTATACATTGATTTACACACTATGATTCAGTGTCTGTGTAATGTGCATGCAATGTAAAATGGGGTTAGGTAGATTGGGTGCATTCGAGTGTAATAGATTGGGGTTGAGTGGGGTAAAGTAGTGTGGGGTAAGAGGTGTGATGGGGAGTGGAGTGTCATGGCATGTTGTGGAGTGCCTTGGTGTGGAGTAGCATGTTGTACAGTGTAGTGGCATGTCAGAGTGGAAGGGCATAGAGCGAAGTGGAGTGGTGTAACGTGGAGTATGCATGGTGTGGTAGCCACTACCATTACAGACAACATATTTGCAATTGAAATAAGCATTACATTTATACCAAAATGGGGTAAAACTCCACACAAACCATAATGTGTGCATAAGTCATCACCTAGTGTATTGATGTGGGTTTATCATATTCAAATATTTGTTTCGAGCACACTTTAGAATAAAAAAAATAATTGCTTCATTTCTACTGATAGTAATCTATTTTGAAAATCAGCGCAGTTCATTTTTTTTATGTGCTAGGAAAATAAATCCTACACCCTCTCCTCTTACATGGATACCCAGCAGGATTGTTGCATACATTCTCTCACTTTGAAGTTAGAGAAAGACAAGTAAACACCAATCCTTTTATGCAAACAGACTACCATCCGAGTGGGTGAGGAAAGAGCATATATTGTAACAGACAAGCCTGAGTGTCACCTCAGTGTCACCTCAGTGGCACTGCTGCAATTCCAGCGCTTGGGTATTGACTGCATAGGAGGAAACCAGATTATGGAAATGGCCCGGTATTCTTATAGTGTCTGTGATTCATATGTAACTGGTCTCCAAGCGCTCTCAGTCCTTGCAGATAAGGGAACTGAATCACATGGCCCACTGGAAAACAACGAAAGGCTAGTCATGCGTCAAGATTCCAGCTTGATGGGGGCGTGGCTTGGACGGCAAGCATGGCGGACGCAGCCTAGTTGAGCTCCGTCCCCGCCAGCCGTTTATCAGTCCAAATATCCTGTTCTTCCCCATCGGACAGCGACTCCGAGAGTAGCTCTCTGTGCAGAGGGTCGGCGGGCTCTCATCCGCGCCCTTCTTGCTGGGTTTATGCCGCAGGATCCGAGTGAGGGCGGACAGACACAGTGCGGCCTGGGCGGCCTACAGAAGCCGGGGAGCTCGAGTTTGGCGACCCTGGGGAACAGCATTCGGAGGCGGCGGGGGCTCGGCCGGAGGGCGGCGGACCTGTGGTTACGGAGGGTCGCGCCTGGCCCTGTACACCCCGGAGACGTCCCGGCTCCCGACCGGTGGGTGCTGGTCTCGCTGCAGAGGCCGCTCGGGAGGCGGCGGAGCAGAGGGGCCCGGCCGGAGAGCGGGATAGACATTACCGGCGTGGGGCGGCCCCGCTGGTGACCCTCCTCCCTGGCCTTCCCCGGGACCATGTGAGCGGTGCACTGAGGGAGTTGTTGTGACCCCGGAGGAATGCATCGGGAGTGGAAGAGGCCTGTGCCAACGGCGGCAGCCAGGGACCTCGATTTCCGCGCAGCCCAGCAGCGCACCAGCGGAGTGGACTGGGGCCTAGCCGTGGAGGACGCCGGCTGGGTATCTTCGCGGGGCAGGACCGGCCCGGTCCACAACATTGGGAGCCCCCGCCGAGCGGGTGGAGAGCAGGAGACCCAACAGCCCCTACACCAAGGTAAACAATGGGGGGCCCCCTTGGCTGCTGTGGTGAACTTGTGCCACACTGGACAGGGTCGGTGGTGGATGGAACCTGGTGGAGGTGATCGGGGGCCCCGGTTGTATGCACGACTGCTGGAGTTGGACATTGTGGGGCGCAGTCGGGACGGTGGAGGCCGTGGTGGGGTGCTTGGCCCGGCTGCTCGGCGGTCGGCTCGGACCGCGTGCGCCCCCCTCTTGAGTGGCGGTGTGGGCGGTTATCCGACGGAGCCTTTTCGGCGGGTTTGGACATTGGCGCAGCGAGACAACTATGACCCGCGGGGCAGGTGGTGGCGGGGGAGGCCCCAAGCAGGGACCCATCGACAGGTTCACGGGGCCGGGAGGCAGTGCGGGGGCCTCCGGTGGATCTCAGGCAGCCGGACCTGACAACACGGCACTAATGGCAGCCATCACCCAGTCCTGGGATGCATTGGAAGCGAAAATTGGAGCAGTGGGGTCGGATGTTACGCTGCTGCACCAGGACTTTCGGAATGCAGTTTCCGAAATTACAGAAGCCGAAACGCGGATATCAGGGGCGGAAGATGACATTGTGACCCTAAAACGCAAGGTGGCTAACCTGGAATCCGTTCAAAAGGGCCTGGCGCTCCACGTGGAGGATGCGAAGGGCGCGCCAGGCACAACAACCTCCGTTTTGTTGGACTACCCGAAGGCTGCGAGAAGGGGGACATGGAGGGCTTTCTGACGCGGTGGCTTGAAAGTTGGCTGTCGCCTGACGCTTTGTCCCGTTGCTTTGTTATTGAGAGGGCGCACCGGGCCCTAATGCAAAACCAGCCGGAGGGAGCGAGGCCGCGGCCAGTGATTGCGAAGCTTCTTAACTACCATGACAGAGATGTGATCCTAAAGCAGGCTAGAGTGAAAGAACCCTTGCGATATGAAAACCATACTATCCTGATCTTTCCAGACTATACCCGTTTGGTGCAACAGCAGCGCCAATCTTTTACGGCAGCCAAGGCCTGACTGCGAGACCTGAAAATACAGTATGCTCTTCTCTATCCAGCCCGCTTGAGAGTCATCTATCAATCACGTACACACTTTTTTGATTCCCCGGAGGAGGTGTTTCTGTGGACCGACAAAATTAGCCCAGTGAAGGTGCACACTCCCCAGGGGCGAGACTCTGAGTCCTCACATGAAGATGCACAGACGAGATCCTCTTGCGACGGAAGGCGCAAGGACAATTGGACATCCCGATCACGACAGCGGTCCGTGTCGGATACTGCCTCAGAGAAGGCGACGGGGGTGGCTGAGAAACAGAAGAAGGGCACGTGAATGCGCTCAGGGACATATTGCTGACACACTGCTATAACTCTCTACTTATATGGGGCGTGTGCCTGCGGGGAGAGGAATGTATCTGCGATATATGCGTGTTCCAGTGAGCGAGTGCGGGGTGACTGTGGATGGGGGGGGGTTTACGGGCAGGGAGGGGTTCCTCCCAGTTGAGGGTTGGTGGGGGTAGGTGATGGGAGAGTTGACTAAAGTTATGGGGATCCATTGGTGGGGTGGGTTGTCGGCCTCCTGTTGGGGGCGGAGGCCTTGCTACACCGCGACAGGTACTTCATTGTTTCTTGAGGTATGGGGTGAGGGGGGGATCCGGGGAGTTGATGGGTGTTGACTTGGGGGGGGAATGTACGTCTCTGATGCAATTACAGTGGTGGCTGAGGGTACACACAGGTGGCGAGTGTCATGGTTATTGGATACAAAGGGTCCTTGATGTCAAGCCTGGATAATGGGGCCGTTGGGCCCGGGGCCACACTTTGTGTCCTTAGTTGGAACGTACGAGGGGTGCTGGACAAGATCAAGCGGGGGGAGGTTCTGAAACAGGCTAAAAGGGTGAGGGCAGATGTTGTGATGCTGCAAGAAACTCATCTCCTGGGGACTAAAACACTATGCCTCCAGCGGTTTGGCTACAGTCAGGTCTTCCATGCGGGCTTCGCCAGGGGGTCCAGAGGCATGGCCATAATGGTACATCGCAGGGTCCCATATGCACACTCTACCCACTGGATTGACCCACAAGGTCGATACGTTTTTGTTCAGGGTACATTGGGGGAGGAATCAGTAGTGTTTGGCTGTGTGGATGCTCCGCCCCCTTTGCAGTGATCTCTGGTGGAAAAGATTTTGGCAATATGGGCGGATATCCCAAGTGTGCTGGCCGTCATCAGTTGAGACTGGAACGATGTGATCGATCAGGCACGCGATAGGTACAGGCCTGGGGGGGCACAGGGGCATTCGGATATACAAAAATGCATGACATGATTAGGAACCTGGGATAGGTAGATACATGGAGACACATACATGGCGTGCAGCGTGAATATACCTTCCTCTCAGCGGTCCATAAATCCTTCTCTAGACTAGACTATATCTTTGTTCCCCTGGCGGCTCAGGGTAGGGTGGAGGCTGCAGATATACTACCGCGGGTGCTGTCGGACCATTCTCCGGTGGCAGTTACTATTGGATTGGACCGGAGGAGGCAGCCAATTCGCTGGCACCTCTCGGTCTGGCACCTACAATTAGGGGACTACCAGGCTCATATGAGGAAGGCCATAGCGCAATATCTGGCTGAGAATACCGGAACAGTGGCAAATAAGGCGAAGCTCTGGGAAGCCATGAAGCCCACATTGCGGGGCATAGACAAAGTGTGGTGTGCGGCGGCCAGGAGGCGGAGTAGGGAGAATCTGGATCGAGCGGAGGCAGACATACGGGACTTAGAGCAACGTAGTGGCCCAGAGGGAGAGGGCCAGGCGGTGGAGCAGCTGCTGCTAGCGCAGCAGCATACGCTTCATTGTTACTGGACGAGGCGCGGCAGCTGTGGCTGGCCACCCGTAGCAGGGTATATCAGTTGGGGATAAATCTGGGACGATGCTGCATAGATTGTGTCAGGGCCAGTTCCATGCTCAGACCCCTCCGAGAATTCTAGATGACTCCGGTGCCCCGATGACTGACCCCATGTTACTTGCGGAGGGCTTTGCGACTTACTATGCCGACCTGTACTCCCCACATGAATGCATTGACGCGGGTCTGATTGACAAATTTATAGCGGATCTGCCACTGCGGGCGATTACAGATGAAGCACGCGAAGGTCTGGATAAACCATTGACAGAAGATGAGCTGGGTGTCGCTCTTGGGGAATTGAATACAGGGAAGGCCCCGGGCCCCAACGGCTTTCCCTGCAAATTCTTTAAGAAATTCCACCTCCAACTAGGACCCCAGTATAGGGCGGTGGTAGAGGACACACGGGAACATGGTAGTCTGCCCCAGGACTGGAGACACGCTGAGGTAGTGGTATTTCACAAGACTGGCCGGCCCCCTGAGCAGTACGCGTCGTACCGCCCGATTTCCTTGTTAAATGTGGAGGCCAAGGTCTTAGCAAGGGCGCTGGCCAATAGGTTACTGCCGTATATTACCGAACTTATACATCCAGACCAGGCCGGCTTTATGCCCAAACGGGCGACGCGACACAACATCAGGCGGTCCCATATCGCGGTGGTGGCGATTCGGTCCTCCGGAGCACAGGCGGCACTATTTCTGGCAGACATGGACAGGGCGTTCGATTCAGTTGGACGTATCTTTTTTCGCTCCTGCCGCGGCTGAATTTAGGGCCGGTATTTCTGTCGAATGTGAAACTGCTCTATACCGACCTCACAGCCTCTGTTAGGGTGGCGGGGCGGTGTCCTCGAGATTTACCATCCGGAGGGGCACCAGGCAGGGTTGTCCTCACTCGATCTATTCGCCTTAGCCATGGAACCCCTAGCCGCCTGGGTCTGGATTGACGCGCAGCTGAAGGGCTTTGAGTGGACAGGAGATCTGTCGGACCGCATTGCATTATACGCGGACGACGTCCTGTTTTTCCTCACAGACCTCAATAAGTCAGGGCCTCGCCTCATGCGCATCCTACAGATCTTTGGTGAGACATCGGGCCTACACATGAACCCACGCAAATCTACTCTCTGGGTGCTAGGAAATGGCCCGACGATCGGGGATTGGGCATTGGAGCTCCAGATGGCAACTGGAGGAATTAAATACCTAGAGGTGTTCCTGACCGAGATCCCAGCTGTTGCATGGGAGCGTAATGTGGTGCCGGTCTGGGAGCGGACTCAGGCAGATATAAAAATATGGTCCCGCATGCCACTGACCATCTATGGTAGATCGGCCATATTTAAAATGGGTTTTTTTTGTAACAACAAGGGACCCCAATTAGTCTGCTCGGGACCTCGGGGAACAATTTTACTAAAACAACAGTGGTCCCATGCAAGGATAAAATGCAGTATCAATAAATATAGACGCGAATCCAATCTATATTTTAGAGTGACATGTCCAGCCGGACAGAGGTCATTCAAGTTTACTCAATAAACAAGTATCCAACATATAACAGGAATACCTTCCACAATGCCCCTGTGAGGTACACAAGCCTGTGCCCAACACTTGCGGGGTAAGTACAGGTGAAGAAGTGATAGAGAGAGTTTAAAGGCAAAACAACGTTTTCTGCTTACACATTCATTGCAGAGAAAATATCAAGTTGCACCATTACATTAATTTAACAATCAAATATGTTTGTATAAGGTGCATGAGCGAGTCGACGGCGTTTCGGTTCCCCTAAAGGATAATTGGAACCATCATCAGGACAAAAACAATTTATTTGCCTTATAGCACTAAACCTCAAATTGCCTAAAGGAAATAGGGAAAAGAGTAAGAAAAATGACATTTAAAAAACAGAACAATAACATTTAAATTTCATGAAGTGACTATTGGTGCAGGGTGTAACCACATAATCCTTCCATGCAGAGTGAAGTTATTACGCCGTTTTCTATAGGTGAAAAATCGGTGTTGGCTATGAAAATAAGAATCTAGTTCCATCTGTCAGTCTGACGTGACCCAGGGATTTTTAGCGCGAATACTACCATGCAATACGTAGTGATCAGGCACGTTTGAGCAAAGTGAGCACGGTGCTTGGGAGCTGCAGTGCCTATTTAGGACAGTGAAGGGAGACGGGAACACTAGAATCGCGTGCTTACCGAGGTAGTACAAAAATGGACCCATGCGAGTCGATGCTCAGTATGGTCCGGTCCAGCAAGCCTCTATAATTCAAAATTCTGAATGTTAGAGGTCAGGCATCTTTATGCCGGTTTACGGATCTAAAAAGTGAAGAGCGAGCTGAGGTCAGTCTTACCGAATGAAGGGCTGCCGGGGTCCGTGTTACTCAGTCGCAACCGGACGGCGCCAGGGTAAGCCTGTGGGAGTCAGGAAACGTATTAAGATCCGGCCCTCGAACTGTCTAACAAAGTAAGGGGCAGAGCCAGGCTGTAAGGCTTACCTGAATCGGCGTTCATGGAGGTATCCCCTGGTGTGCTGTTGTGCTCAAACCAGGAAGTAAAGAAGGGGCGGGTGTATCGTGATTGGCCAGTGTTCGTGAGGGAACAGTCATAGAGATAAACAAGGGGTGCCTGGAGCGGGAGCCATCTTAGGTGAAGTGATATTCATGCACAGTGACATTTCAGAATCCATACTTTACAAGAAACGTTTCTGGAACAATAAAGTGCGCAGCACTAATTCCAAGGTTTTGAAAAAATAAGTCTGATCAGTCTAAATTAGAGCAGTCCATTCCTCTTGAAGATTCAAGCCCGAATTCAGGCTGTCTGTCTTCAATATCCATTTTAATTCTTCTCTGTTCAGCAGGCGCGATAGGTCGCCCCCTCTTGGTGGTATTCGGATTTGTGTAATGACCATCCAGCGAATTTCATTTTCAGTGTGCCCTCTGCTTTCAAAGTGTTCAACCAGGGGTGCATTTGCAGTTTTGCACCTGATGCGGCTCCGATGCTGTGATATCCGTTGTTTAATCTTTTGTTTTGTCTGGCCCACATATATTAAGTTGCATGGACATAGAATAGCATAAATGAGATTAGAGCTATTGCAATTTGTCATAGTATGCAGTTCATTCTTTACATTTTTATAAACAAATTCTTTACTCTCAATTGTTAGGTCACAAACCACACAGGAGCCACATTTGAAATGGCCCAAGACGGGTGGTAGCGACCAATGGTCATGTATGGTGACACTCCTACCAATTGAAGGTGGTAACGCTGCCCTTACCAATTGATCTTTAAGATTTTTACTTTTCTTGAAAGCAAACAGTGGGGTGTCCCAGTTGAGGGGGCCTGAATTCAAGATGTGCCAGTTTTTTCTTATGCATTGTTTTACCCTGTTGGATATGGGAGAAAATGTGGTCACACACACTACTTTGTCCTGACTCTCACGCTGTCTAGGCTCCAGTAGGACATCGCGGGGACAGTACCAAGCTCTTTTCAGAGTGTGCTTTATTAGACGCTTGGGGTAGCCCCTGAACCTGAGTTTCTCAGATAGTGTATCCGCCTCAGTAAAATAGTCCTCTTTCTTGAAGCAATTCCTTCTCAGCCTCAGGAATTGTGAATAAGGTAGACTATCCCTAAGCGCTCTTGGATGACAACTATTGTAACTAAGGAGGGTATTCCTCTCAGTAGCTTTGCGAAATAGGGATGTGTATAGGAGGCCCTCATGATGTTGAATAGTTAGGTCTAGAAAGGGTATACTATCTTTGTTGTGAGATAATGTGAAAGTAAGGCCATTACAGTTATTACTAAGCCAGTGTGTTAGGCCTGGTAAATCTTCAATAGCGCCATCCCAAATTAAAAAGATGTCGTCTATGTAGCGCTTCCAGACGTGTATACCCTGATGAAATGGGTTACTGCCAGACAGTATGGTATGTGTTTCCAGCCAGTCCATGTATAGAATTGCCAGGGTAGGAGCAAAAATGGCGCCCATGGAACAACCACGCACCTGCTGGTAGTAATCGGTGTAATAGAGGAAAAAATTCTGTGTAAGACAGACCTCCAGTAGCTGTATTATGAATAGGGTAGGTACCCTGTGGGGACGAGTCCTTGTGTTTAATATGCTTTCCATTACAAGCAATGAGTCTCTCTGAGGGATATTAGTATATAGAGACTCTACGTCTAGTGTACATAGAGTCTCATGCTCAGGGTCAAAAGAAAGGTTTTCAATCAAATTAATCATGTGCATGCTATCCCTAATATAGCACGCAGTTGTTGGCACAAAGTCCTTCAAAAAGAAATTAACATAGTGGCCCAAAGGTTCTAAGACTGACCCACACCCAGACAGTATTGGTCGACCCGGGGGATTGTCCTGTCTTTTATGGATTTTTGGTAGTGTATAAAGAACAGGAGTTCTCGGGGTGACAGTGTTCAGGAAATTATATTCATGCTTGCTTAAGATACCAGTCTCAAGCCCTTCCATAGTAATAGTTTTAATGAGTTTCTGAATATCCTTAGTGGGATTGTAAGGTAATCTGCAGTAGTGGTCAGTATTGGATACCTGGCGTAAAAGCTCATTCTTGTAGTTTTCAGGGTCCTGAAGCACTATCCCCCCTCCTTTATCCGCAGACTTAATAATCAGGTTGGTATTGTTTTTAAGAGAATTGATTGCCAACTTCTCTTCTAACGAGATGTTATAGGGTATAAAGAGATGGGATTTCTCTATATTGGAGACTTCCGTCAGAATCACTTTTTCAAAAGTTATAATCTCTTTAGGGATCATGCTGGATGTAGGAGAGAAGGTAGATGGGGGGCGGAAAGGAGTCGTGACACTCTTGGGCTCCATTGGGTTAAGCTCAAAATATGAGCGTAGTCTTAATTTCCTAAAGAAGACAAGTAGTTCAGATTGTAGGTTTAGAAAATTCGGGTAGGTGGTTGGGACAAAAGATAGCCCTTTGCTAAGGATGGACAGTTCCTGGGACGACAAGACATGGTTAGAGATATTAAAGATTGGGATAACATTCAGATTAGCAGAATTTGTTACCACTGATAAAACTTCTGCCTGGTCTGGCGTTCCCCTGGAGGGTTTTGCCATCGTTTCTGTTGCTTCACCCTGCCTCTTTTCTGGGGTTCTGGATTGCCCCTGGATAAAAAAGGAATCTGATTAGGTCGCTGTCCACTGACCCCCTCACCAGGGTCCGTACTATCGGATGAATCTGCTGAAGAGGCGGTGAATCCCACCACAGTATTCCTTTTGTTAAACCGTCCCCAGGGTCTCGGGGTTTGCTGATGTGGCTGAAAGTTACGATTTGTATAGAAGTCTTTGTTTAAGTATGGGTAAGCACGCTCCAAAGTAAAGAGCTTGATGTCTTTTTTGACCTTATTCGATTTTTTAGTTTGCTCAATGCGTTGAAATTCAGAGACTGTTTTTCCAATTTTCTCTAATAAGGCTTTTACATCAGTGATAGTTTTGTCATCAACTATTTGCTTCTCTAAGTCTTGGATAGTTTCTTCAAGTTTTTTGAGTTCCTCTCCTGCGATTTCTATCCCTAGCACTAGCCAGTGCCTGGAACAGGTGGTACCTATGCCACTAAAGCCTGATATATATTTTGGATTGTCCGTAAAGACTCCTGGAATGTTTCTAACCTGGAGGCCAAGGGGAATCGTGTTGGATTTAAGGTATTGGGTAAGCATTAAGGGCATCAACTCAAGTCTCACATATTTTTTCTTTTGTTTTTCAAGCTCATCAGAGAGATTAGTACTGCTTGTAACATTAGTTTCGTCTTGATCAGAGAATAGGGATGGACCAGCACAGATTTTGTTAATATATTCGAGTGAATATAGGGGGGCTGTGTCAGACATCACAGTAAGAAAGGAAGTGGGGGACGGTGAAAACCGCTTGTGCACAGGTAGAGAAGCTAGTGACCACTTAGGAGAAGTGGGAAGGAGGTCAAAGCCCTTGCAATCTATTGATTGCGCACAGTTATTTTTTGTAACAACAAGGGACCCCAATTAGTCTGCTCGGGACCTCGGGGAACAATTTTACTAAAACAACAGTGGTCCCATGCAAGGATAAAATGCAGTATCAATAAATATAGACGCGAATCCAATCTATATTTTAGAGTGACATGTCCGGCTGGACAATCTAAAATATAGATTGGATTCGCATCTATATTTATTGATACTGCATTTTATCCTTGCATGGGACCACTGTTGTTTTAGTAAAATTGTTCCCCGAGGTCCCGAGCAGACTAATTGGGGTCCCTTGTTGTTACAAAAAATAACTGTGCGCAATCAATAGATTGCAAGGGCTTTGACCTCCTTCCCACTTCTCCTAAGTGGTCACTAGCTTCTCTACCTGTGCACAAGCGGTTTTCACCGTCCCCCACTTCCTTTCTTACTGTGATGTCTGACACAGCCCCCCTATATTCACTCGAATATATTAACAAAATCTGTGCTGGTCCATCCCTATTCTCTGATCAAGACGAAACTAATGTTACAAGCAGTACTAATCTCTCTGATGAGCTTGAAAAACAAAAGAAAAAATATGTGAGACTTGAGTTGATGACCTTAATGCTTACCCAATACCTTAAATCCAACACGATTCCCCTTGGCCTCCAGGTTAGAAACATTCCAGGAGTCTTTACGGACAATCCAAAATATATATCAGGCTTTAGTGGCATAGGTACCACCTGTTCCAGGCACTGGCTAGTGCTAGGGATAGAAATCGCAGGAGAGGAACTCAAAAAACTTGAAGAAACTATCCAAGACTTAGAGAAGCAAATAGTTGATGACAAAACTATCACTGATGTAAAAGCCTTATTAGAGAAAATTGGAAAAACAGTCTCTGAATTTCAACGCATTGAGCAAACTAAAAAATCGAATAAGGTCAAAAAAGACATCAAGCTCTTTACTTTGGAGCGTGCTTACCCATACTTAAACAAAGACTTCTATACAAATCGTAACTTTCAGCCACATCAGCAAACCCCGAGACCCTGGGGACGGTTTAACAAAAGGAATACTGTGGTGGGATTCACCGACTCTTCAGCAGATTCATCCGATAGTACGGACCCTGGTGAGGGGGGCAGTGGACAGCGACCTAATCAGATTCCTTTTTTATCCAGGGGCAATCCAGAACCCCAGAAAAGAGGCAGGGTGAAGCAACAGAAACGATGGCAAAACCCTCCAGGGGAACGCCAGACCAGGCAGAAGTTTTATCAGTGGTAACAAATTCTGCTAATCTGAATGTTATCCCAATCTTTAATATCTCTAACCATGTCTTGTCGTCCCAGGAACTGTCCATCCTTAGCAAAGGGCTTTCTTTTGTCCCAACCACCTACCCGAATTTTCTAAACCTACAATCTGAACTACTTGTCTTCTTTAGGAAATTAAGACTACGCTCATATTTTGAGCTTAACCCAATGGAGCCCAAGAGTGTCACGACTCCTTTCCGCCCCCCATCTACCTTCTCTCCTACATCCAGCATGATCCCTAAAGAGATTATAACTTTTGAAAAAGTGATTCTGACGGAAGTCTCCAATATAGAGAAATCCCATCTCTTTATACCCTATAACATCTCGTTAGAAGAGAAGTTGGCAATCAATTCTCTTAAAAACAATACCAACCTGATTATTAAGTCTGCGGATAAAGGAGGGGGGATAGTGCTTCAGGACCTTGAAAACTACAAGAATGAGCTTTTACGCCAGGTATCCAATACTGACCACTACTTCAGATTACCTTACAATCCCACTAAGGATATTCAGAAACTCATTAAAACTATTACTATGGAAGGGCTTGAGACTGGTATCTTAAGCAAGCATGAATATAATTTCCTGAACACTGTCACCCCGAGAACTCCTGTTCTTTATACACTACCAAAAATCCATAAAAGACAGGACAATCCCCCGGGTCGACCAATACTGTCTGGGTGTGGGTCAGTCTTAGAACCTTTGGGCCACTATGTTAATTTCTTTTTGAAGGACTTTGTGCCAACAACTGCGTGCTATATTAGGGATAGCATGCACATGATTAATTTGATTGAAAACCTTTCTTTTGACCCTGAGCATGAGACTCTATGTACACTAGACGTAGAGTCTCTATATACTAATATCCCTCAGAGAGACTCATTGCTTGTAATGGAAAGCATATTAAACACAAGGACTCGTCCCCACAGGGTACCTACCCTATTCATAATACAGCTACTGGAGGTCTGTCTTACACAGAATTTTTTCCTCTATGACACCGATTACTATCAGCAGGTGCGTGGTTGTTCCATGGGCGCCATTTTTGCTCCTACCCTGGCAATTCTATACATGGACTGGCTGGAAACACATACCATACTGTCTGGCAGTAACCCATTTCATCAGGGTATACACGTCTGGAAGCGCTACATAGACGACATCTTTTTAATTTGGGATGGCGCTATTGAAGATTTACCAGGCCTAACACACTGGCTTAGTAATAACTGTAATGGCCTTACTTTCACATTATCTCACAACAAAGATGTATACCCTTTCTAGACCTAACTATTCAACATCATGAGGGCCTCCTATACACATCCCTATTTCGCAAAGCTACTGAGAGGAATACCCTCCTTAGTTACAATAGTTGTCATCCAAGAGCGCTTAGGGATAGTCTACCTTATTCACAATTCCTGAGGCTGAGAAGGAATTGCTTCAAGAAAGAGGACTATTTTACTGAGGCGGATACACTATCTGAGAAACTCAGGTTCAGGGGCTACCCCAAGCGTCTAATAAAGCACGCTATGACAAGAGCTTGGTACTGTCCCCGCGATGTCCTACTGGAGCCTAGACAGCGTGAGAGTCAGGACAAAGTAGTGTGTGTGACCACATTTTCTCCCATATCCAACAGGGTAAAACAGTGCATAAGAAAAAACTGGCACATCTTGAATTCAGGCCCCCTCAACTGGGACACCCCACTGTTTGCTTTCAAGAAAAGTAAAAATCTTAAAGATCAATTGGTAAGGGCAGCGTTACCACCTTCAATTGGTAGGAGTGTCACCATACATGACCATTGGTCGCTACCACCCGTCTTGGGCCATTTCAAATGTGGCTCCTGTGTGGTTTGTGACCTAACAATTGAGAGTAAAGAATTTGTTTATAAAAATGTAAAGAATGAACTGCATACTATGACAAATTGCAATAGCTCTAATCTCATTTATGCTATTCTATGTCCATGCAACTTAATATATGTGGGCCAGACAAAACAAAAGATTAAACAACGGATATCACAGCATCGGAGCCGCATCAGGTGCAAAACTGCAAATGCACCCCTGGTTGAACACTTTGAAAGCAGAGGGCACACTGAAAATGAAATTCGCTGGATGGTCATTACACAAATCCGAATACCACCAAGAGGGGGCGACCTATCGCGCCTGCTGAACAGAGAAGAATTAAAATGGATATTGAAGACAGACAGCCTGAATTCGGGCTTGAATCTTCAAGAGGAATGGACTGCTCTAATTTAGACTGATCAGACTTATTTTTTCAAAACCTTGGAATTAGTGCTGCGCACTTTATTGTTCCAGAAACGTTTCTTGTAAAGTATGGATTCTGAAATGTCACTGTGCATGAATATCACTTCACCTAAGATGGCTCCCGCTCCAGGCACCCCTTGTTTATCTCTATGACTCTTCCCTCACGAACACTGGCCAATCACGATACACCCGCCCCTTCTTTACTTCCTGGTTTGAGCACAACAGCACACCAGGGGATACCTCCATGAACGCCGATTCAGGTAAGCCTTACAGCCTGGCTCTGCCCCTTACTTTGTTAGACAGTTCGAGGGCCGGATCTTAATACGTTTCCTGACTCCCACAGGCTTACCCTGGCGCCGTCCGGTTGCGACTGAGTAACACGGACCCCGGCAGCCCTTCATTCGGTAAGACTGACCTCAGCTCGCTCTTCACTTTTTAGATCCGTAAACCGGCATAAAGATGCCTGACCTCTAACATTCAGAATTTTGAATTATAGAGGCTTGCTGGACCGGACCATACTGAGCATCGACTCGCATGGGTCCATTTTTGTACTACCTCGGTAAGCACGCGATTCTAGTGTTCCCGTCTCCCTTCACTGTCCTAAATAGGCACTGCAGCTCCCAAGCACCGTGCTCACTTTGCTCAAACGTGCCTGATCACTACGTATTGCATGGTAGTATTCGCGCTAAAAATCCCTGGGTCACGTCAGACTGACAGATGGAACTAGATTCTTATTTTCATAGCCAACACCGATTTTTCACCTATAGAAAACGGCGTAATAACTTCACTCTGCATGGAAGGATTATGTGGTTACACCCTGCACCAATAGTCACTTCATGAAATTTAAATGTTATTGTTCTGTTTTTTAAATGTCATTTTTCTTACTCTTTTCCCTATTTCCTTTAGGCAATTTGAGGTTTAGTGCTATAAGGCAAATAAATTGTTTTTGTCCTGATGATGGTTCCAATTATCCTTTAGGGGAACCGAAACGCCGTCGACTTGCTCATGCACCTTATACAAACATATTTGATTGTTAAATTAATGTAATGGTGCAACTTGATATTTTCTGTGCAATGAATGTGTAAGCAGAAAACGTTGTTTTGCCTTTAAACTCTCTCTATCACTTCTTCACCTGTACTTACCCCGCAAGTGTTGGGCACAGGCTTGTGTACCTCACAGGGGCATTGTGGAAGGTATTCCTGTTATATGTTGGATACTTGTTTATTGAGTAAACTTGAATGACCTCTGTCCGGCTGGACATGTCACTCTAAAATATAGATTGGATTCGCGTCTATATTTATTGATACTGCATTTTATCCTTGCATGGGACCACTGTTGTTTTAGTAAAATAGTAATATTTAAAATGGTGGCCTTGCCCAGACTGCTGTATCAGTTGCAGAACTATCAGTACCTGATCCAACCCTCATGGTTTAAGCAAGTAAACACAATCCTGGGACAGTTCCTCTGGGTGGGCGGCTCCGCTAGGGTGGCGTTGCGCACGTGCTTTCACTCAACGTACGGAGGGGGGTTAGCGACCTCGGACGTTCTTTCTTATTACCAAGCGTCCCATCTCCTAGTCTTAAATGAATGGTGGTATGGGGACAGGGGAGACCCGGCCTATGCTCTGGAAAGGCTACTGATGGAGCCACATACGCTCCACACGCTGCTTTATGCACCAAGGGAGCGCAGGGCCTTGCCATCGGTGACACAGGTAGTTTTCGACTGGCGGCGAGCGTTGCGGTGAATGGGATGGTAGCGAATCTTGGCCGAAGTATCCCCCCTTTGGCGCAATGGCCGCCTTTCAGATTTGGCATCCCTATCGGGATTTGCAGGATGGGACGCCATTGGCATTTCTAGGTTGGGGGATGTTATGACAGGGACGATGCTCAAGTCGTTTCAGGAGCTAAGCGCGGAGTATGACATGCCCCGCGCGCAGTTCTTCCGTTACTTACAATTTCGCCATGCCCTGGCTCCGGATCTGGAGGGTCTGATGTCGCTTCCCGAGTTTAGCCCACTAGAGGCCCGAGTTTTTATGGGGGAGTTGGACGCTAAGAAGATTTCCTGCATCTACCAATCCCTGATTATACACTGCTCCACTGATTTACACAAACTTAAGGAGAAATGGGAAGCTGATGTTGGGCCGCTGGAGGAGGAAGATTGGAACGAGGCGCTGGCGAGTCCTAGAGGTGCGGCCATCTCGATCCGCCTCCGGCTGATCCAATTCAAATACTTCCACAGAGTATATTGTACACGGCAAAGGCTGTGGAGGGCAGGACTCATTGCATCCCCAGAGTGCATTAGGTGTGGGAGCGAGGAGGGTACTCTCCTCCATACAGTGTGGAACTGTGGGCGACTGGATAGGTTCTGGAGTGGTGTCTGGAATGGTCTGGATGAGGCGCTGGGCTGGGTGCTCCCGCGCACGCCGCGCTTGGGTCTGTTGCATGTGCTGGAGGGAGTATGAGGCAACCTTTACAAGAGACATCTGTTATTATTGGGACTTACGGTGGCCAAGCGGGATATAGCTAGGGCCTGGAAGGACCCGCATGCCCCGTCACTCATCGCTTGGAAGAGGGGCCAAGATTTCTGTATGGGGATGGAGGAGCCTATATTTCTTGCCCGTGGCTGCCCCGGTAAGCATTACAAGATTTGGAAAAGGTGGGCCAATTACAGGGGTTTCTGGCTAGAGCCCCCGGCAGAGCAAGATCCGGAATTACAAGCTTGAGTGAGCTCTGCCATAGGGTGTGTGTGCGTGAGTGGTTGGATCGGTCGAATGTCGTGCAGGGGGGGAGGGATCCGGGTGGGATGGAATTGGGGCCAGTTGGGGGGTTGACCGGGGGAAGGGAGGGGGGATTAGTTTACTGCAATAATCCCTTTGTTCTGACTACAAAAGTAATGATGGATTGCGTTGTTTTATATGTGTATTGATATCTGGTGGATACCTCTGGGGTACAGAGATCTGCGATTGTCTATGTGATCTATCAATAAAATCTGTTTTGAAAAAAAAAGATTCCAGCTTGATCACGCAGGCTTATCTGTAGATCTCATGTTAATTGCAGCCCCTCCACAAGCTTAACAAGGATACTTAAACAAAAGCACTCAAACTGATTACAGCCTCGCGTTACTATCAAAACAATACAGCAAGTCTGCAAACAAGACAGATTACCCTAAAAACCACACGCCGTATTTTTAAACGTGCTATATTGTTTTATTAGTAAAGCGAGGCTGCGGGGGAGACTGTGTGCTTTTATTTAAGTATCCATGTTAATCGCAGCCCCTTCACGAGCTGCGATTAACATAGATACTTAAACAAAAGCACTCAACCTGCACGCAAGAGAAGCTTGACAAGCAACAGAAACCAACTTTAAGCAGTTTAACCGACCGAATAAGGATAATGGAACGCAGAGGGTTAGCACTATGGTGATGGGCCAACAAAAGCCACATCTCAATCAGACTACATTTACATCCTGGGCATTTTACATTTGTCATGGCAACAAATGCCTCAGTGGATGGCTTGGGCACAGCTTTTAAGAGCTGTCGGTGAAGGATCTGTGGATGTTGTTGGAAGTGCATTCTACTTTACTCAGAGTGAATGTCAGAGGTCTATCTTCCTTTCTCCCAGAAATACTGAGGTCTTCAGAGTCGGTGTGCGCCAAGACATAACTTCAATATTCTCCATGAACAACCAAGCAAACACTCATTATTATATGATTTTGCAATAGAGTAAAACAGCGCAGTAGCTCCCTGGAAGTGGAGTACCTACCAGGGATCATCGACTAGTGTCTGGATGTGCTAAAAAATTAGGGGGAAAATGCCACAAGCAGGAGCCCAGTCAGGTGCAGGCGAACAAGATCTTTCAGTGATTGAGGAGACCATCTCTGGACCTTTTGTGTAACCGAAAACAAACAAAAATGCAAATACTGTGCCAGTAGGCATTGGCAGCTTGAGACAAGTAGGGAGGTCGCTGTGGGAAAAAACGGGCCACTTGCTCAAATTAGGACAGACTCGAGCGAGTCGACCTCTATGCTGAAGACAGCGTGAGGCACATAGACACCAAATGCCAACTTCCCAATAAGGAGTAAAAACAGAGATGCCGCAGGGCAGAGGAGCGAGGACTGAGTTGGGGAAATGTGTGAGCCAGAAAGATGTTGATGAAGGGCAAACTCCAAAGAGATGCCAGAGAGGATGTGAAGAGAAAGACTAGTGCGCACACAGCTACACTAGGAGACATGACTTTCCCTCACTTACGACCTAAGGATAATTCTTGTACCCAGGCAAGTATCTAAGGAATAAAGGATGGAGAGAGGGAAGAACTGACTTTATTTCAGACATATATCATCATTTACCTTAGAATAGAGGCTAATGGAATGCCCAAGACTTGAATATGAAAGACAAAAGAAGTGAAAGAAAGATAGAAAAGGAAGTTAAAGAAAGTTAGAAGCAGACAGAAAGGAAAAGACTGAAGGGATTTTGACAGTAAAAGCAAAGAGCGGAGAAGAAAACAGTAAAGAAAAGATGAGTAAAAGAAGGAGTGAGAATTTTGTCCATTATATACACATTTCTTTTTTCTCAATTCTACATTCCTTTTTTTTGGGACAATCTTTCGGGGAGAGACAAGGAACACGGAACCACAGAGTGTATGACCAATACCAGAAATATGAAGGAGCAAACATAAGATTGTATCTTATAGCATATTTACCAAGAACCAAAATAAATATGGAAAATTGTGTAAATAAATTTGTTTAAAAAGTAGCAGAAACCTGACATATTTAGGGATGTATTTTCTTTTGTGAATTATTTCAAAGTTCTGTGAGAAGTGGAACATAATGAATGGAAGTACTACTTCAACAACAGCAGAGACACTGTAATTAGCTTTGGAATAGATTGCACATGCCTACCTTGCAACAAACTTTGCAAACCCAAAATGACTGGTTAATCAAAATGCCCCCACTGAGGATGATAGAATCATAAGACTGGCAGAAATGGTGGCTCATAAAAGAGTACACCCTCTGCAGTCCTGAAAAACAACGAAAGGCTAGTCATGCGGCAAGATTCCAGCTTGATCATGCATGCTTATCTGCAGGTCTCATGTTAACTGCAGCCCACGAACATGGATACTTAAACAAAAGCACTCAATTCTGCCCGCAGCCTCACTTTACTATCAAAACAATACAGCAAGTCTGCAAACAAGGCAGATACCCTAAAAACCACACGCCGTATTTTTAAACTTGCTGTATTGTTTTGTTAGTAAAGCGAGGCTGCGGGGGAGATTGTGTGCTTTTATTTAAGTGTCGTAAATATATAATTTACCGTCTTAATTTCTATGCAGGTAAGTACTTAATCAATAATAACTCAATCGGAAAGAAAGAAACAGAGTCCGTGGTGTTAGAGTTCTTAGGGGTTTTATTCCTTAAAAAGGAATCGTTCCGGAACTGGATATCAGGTTCCTGGCACCACACAGGGTCCAGGAAGGGATAGAGCCATATTTTATTGACAATACATAGCTTATATACTTAATTTACACCATAGAAACCAATATAGGAGGCGTAACAGCTGAGAGAAGACAAGATAACAGCATCCACGTGTTACTAGTACGTAATCAGAAGGCGTGGACTAGGCGTGAACTAGAGGTGTGTGCTAGAAACGTCACAGGTAGGTGTCACAAGGGGGTGGCACTAAACAGAAATGTTGCAATGTCAGCAGAAATCGGAAGCTTGGATGCGCGCGCAGCTGCATGACGTGTGATTGACGTGGAACTGGAGGGTGCAGGGGGCTTGACATTTACACTGACGGAAAGAGACAGAAGTCTGGCATGTCAGATCAACTCGTACTTCTATCATATCTGATATCTGATGTTTGGAAACCATATTATCTGAACGGAAAAGGTCTCTGGGGCAGAAGCTATTCTATACTGACTGTGAGTGCGTGTATAAGCGCCTAAGTGTCTGCATGAGAAACGTGGGGGCATGGGCCTTCCAGGGGAGCATGGTAACAGAGGCTATGAATTACTTGCATGGAGACAGGCCAGCCCTTTGGCTCTGCAGCTGGGGGATGTTTACTTAAACTAGTAGGCAGGAATGTATTTTCGAGGAGCGGAGCAGATAATTCGAAGGTTGTAGTCAGTCTTGGCAGGCAGCAGGCTGAGCTAAGCGCGGTGAGCCGCGCTGGGAGTAAGTCAGAGTTCACGGGTACAGAGGCAGCCTGGGCTGAGGCTTTCAGAGTCAGAAGCCAGAAAAAAGGCTCGATGGCAGAAATTCAGGGCCTACTTTGCCAGAGCTGGAAAAACGTGTAAAGTACACTACTAAAAGATGTTGGCATAGCATACTTAGGAACGGACTATTTAACCCATTCAGGGTGGGTCTGAAAGAGGACATGTTAACGTTGGACGCAAATGTATTTGCGTCTTCATAGCTGGCACAGGAGGGAAGTTACATGCACTTTAAGCTGGTACATGGAGACGGTGGGGTACACGCTAGGGAACACAACTTGACCATAGAATTTATATTTCCTCATAAGTATCCATGTTAATCGCAACTCCTTCAGGAGCTGCGATTAACATAGATACTTAAACAAAAGCACTCAACCAGCGCGCAGCCACGCTTTGCTAACAAAACAATACAGCGAGTTTAAAAACATGGCATGCGCCTTATTGGGAACAGTGGTTGGGAGTGAAAAGTGGTGACTAGAGCAGATTTTCAATACGATCTACATAAATTGAAATAACATGGCATAATTCCCAAACATTCCTTAAAATCGAGAACTAATGACTTATACCTCATCCGTACAAACCGCACAATGCTGCTGCTCACAGTGAACTCACCTAAAATTCCAATTCACATCCTGAAGATCGGAGGAACCACCCGACGCGCTGAGTCGCTGTTTAAATAACAAGCACACGCGCCAATGCGGTTCAAATTGAAACGTCCATGAAAACAGTAGTAGGACTAAAGCCGATACCCAGACAGCGGGGGCTATATTAGAGTAGAGAATTGTACGAGTAAGGAGTGGAAAAGATTACACCCATAATCGCAAAAATGAAGATGACGCACCATATGGTGAAGAAATCGTGGTAAATAAATATCTGATATCCGATAGGCCCAAAAGGAAGATAACTTAGACCCCCCAAGATAATGAAGACGACCATGTAGGCCAAGAAATTCAAGGGATGCAGTAATATGAAAGTATGGAAAACAATGTGTCTATGCTACCACAAGAAAGTTTAAAAACGAAGCTGAAAACCAAAAAGATTCGGCCATATTAGAATAGGCAATCCACTCTGGACATAAAGTTCCATATAGTAGCCAATAGGTAGAATACTCAAAAGGCCATTATATTAATACAAGTCCAAAGAGGAGAAATAGAAATAAGAAAAAAGAAAAGAGTGTGAACAAATAATATCAGACAATCATTTGATATCCATGATATAGAGCACATGCATTACAACATTTAATCTGTCTGCATTGCAACACAATAGCAATCCTTGTGCTCATATTAACACAATAGATCTTAAATACTTGGTAAACCAAACAATGAATTATTGAGCGACATTGGTATATAACTTTCACAGTCTAGCAAATATAGGAAACATGTGAATGATTAGGCTAATGTTGGAGGATCACTTGATGTACATTATGCAAGACACATGTATAAAATAGTCAATCTCCCCGCATTGCAAATCATCATCAATATATGTGCACATATTGTCACCGTGTAATCTTAAATGTTTAATAAACAGAGAGTAGGACATTGACCAACATTGTGTTTAAAACTTTCACTGAAAAGCACATATTCAAAGACACATGCAGAAGTATCTAACAATATTGCAATCACTCTAACCACAATATGATATAAATACATGGATTATCATTATCTGCTACACTCAAATATGGGAAGCATATACCCATCTTATAGATGTTTTAACAACAGAATATGATGGAATTGCATTCCTCCATAGTGTTCAGACCCTTATGGATGCTATTGCATCGAAGGATACAACGGCATTTGGTTTTATTCAAGATACTCACAATACTGCCGCCTCTGGGCGGTTTTTTAATCACTTCACTGACCTGCCATCGCAGGCCAGATGGTGCATGGTTGTGTTCCAGAAAATGAGACACTAGGGGTGCATGTTCAGTTTTACGGATCTATGACAGAATTTCGACAGACAGAATTTCGACCTACACATATATCGACGCAATTATATCGATGGCAAGAATATCGACGCCCTATCTACAACATAGTAAGTACCAAAGTATCGAAAAAATAATATTGTTGTTAAATATATCGTTTTTTTCTGTTTAAAAAAACATGTAAAATAATGTAAATAATACTTATAAATTAATTAAACATATTTAAACATATTTAATAATGTTAAAAATAAATAATTAATACATATTTAATAAAAAAATACAAATTAACAAAACATATATAATATATACTTACTTAACAATATTTTTTAAATTATTTCAATTATTTATAATTTAAAAAAAAATAATATAAATTACTAATGCATTTACATACATAAATTAATATAATAAAAAAATATATATATTTAAAACATAATAAATAAATAATTCTATATTTTTAAAGTTAATTAAATACAACATTATCTAAATTACTACAAAATATATAAAATACATAAATAAATACAACTACTATTTAAAGTATAAAAATAACTACAGTAATAAAAACATTGGATAGCGTAGATTGTAACATTTCTATTCCCAAGTAAGAAAATTAAATAGTAGTGAAAACGTTAAATAGTGTAAGGGTCAAAATTACTATTCCCACTCCAGTGAGTGCAACAGTAGGGAAAGCGTTGGATAGGGGGTGGGTAAAAATTACTATTCCCACTCCAGAGGGTGCAACAGTAGGGAAAGCGTTGGATAGCGGGTGGTTAAAAATTACTATTCCCACTCCAGAGGGTGCAACAGTAGGGAAAGTGTTGGATAGCGTAGGGGTAAAAATTACTATTCCAACCCCAGAGGGTGCAACAGTAGTGAAAGTGTTGGATAGCGTAGGGGTAAAAATTACTATTCCCACTCCTGAGGGTGCAACAGTAGGGAAAGCGTTGGTGAGCGGGTGGGTAAAAATTACTATTCTCACTCCAGAGGGTGCAACAGTAGGGAAAGTGTTGGATAGCGTAGGGGTAAAAATTACTATTCCCACTCCAGAGGGTGCAACAGTAGGGAAAGTGTTGGATAGCGGGTGGTTAAAAATTACTTTTTCCACTCCAGAGGGTGCAACAGTAGGGAAAGTGTTGGATAGCATAGGGGTAAAAATTACTATTCCAACTCCAGAGGGTGCAACAGTAGGGAAAGAGTTGGATAGCGTAGGGGTAAAAATTACTATTCCCACTCCAGAGGGTGCAACAGTAGGGAAAGCGTTGGATAGCGGGTGGGTAAAAATTACTATTCCCTCTCCAGAGGGTGCAATAGTAGGGAAAATGTTGGATAGCGTAGGGGTAAAAATTACTATTCCCACTCCAGAGGGTGCAACAGTAGGAAAAGTGTTGGATAGCGGGTGGGTAAAAATAACTATTCCCACTCCAGAGGGTGCAACAGTAGGGAAAATGTTGGATAGCGTAAGGGTAAGAATTACTATTCCAACTCCAGAGGTTGCAACAGTAGGGAAAGTGTTGGATAGCGTAGGGGTTTAAATTACTATTCCAACTCCAGAGGATGCAACAGTAGGGAAAGTGTTGGATAGCGTAGTGGTAAAAATTACTATTCCCACTCCAGAGAGTGCAACAGTAGGGAAAGTGTTGGATAGCGTAGGGGTAAAAATTACTATTCCCACTCCAGAGGGTGCAACAGTAGGGAAAGTGTTGGATAGCGTAGGGGTAAAAATTACTATTCCCACTCCAGAGGGTGCAACAGTAGGAAAAGTGTTGGATAGCGTAAGGGTAAAAATTACTATTCCCACCCCACCCTATTCCCCTATAAACACACAACCCACAGTACTAACACATAACATTTAATTGAAAATTAATTATCAATTAAATAATTACTTTATCAATTAAAATAATTAATTGCCAATAATTTTTTAATTAAAAATTAATATATACATAATAATATAATGAAGTATTTGTAATTAAATCAGTTCCCACCCTATTCCCCTATAAACCCACAACCCGCTCCAGTAGTAACACATAACATTTAATTTAAAATTACATTAATTACCAATTAAAGAATTAATTTATCAATTAAAAACATTAATTACCAATTAATATTTAATTACAAAATAAAATATGCTTAAAAAATATTTAATTAATTACAATTAAATTACTTCCCATCCTATTTCCCTATAAACCCAAAACCCGCTCCAGTAGTAAAACATATAATTTACTTATAAATATACATTAATTATCAATTAAATAATTAATTTATCAATTAAAATAATTCATTGCCAATTAATATTTAATTACAAAATAAATTATACATAAAAAAATATTTAATTAATTACAATTAAATTACTTCCCACCCTATTCCCCTAAAAACCCACAACCCACTCTGGTAGTAAAACATATAATTTACTTTTAAATATATTTATTTATATAACAAAATTAAACACATATTATAGCAATTAATTTAAATACTTAACTAAAATGTATAACACATATTAGTAAATCGAAATTACTTACATCGATATATATGCTATCGATATAAGTAATTTCGATATTACTTACATTGATATATATGCTATCGATATAAGTAATTTCGATGTTACTTACCTTAGGGTCGATATTCTGTCCAACGATATTCTGGACATCGATATTCTGTCCCTTCGATATTAGCAACTCGATATAAGTGTAGGTCGAAATTAAAGATTCGATATTTTGACTGAGTACCCAGTTTTACATCTGATTCGGCGTTTATGTTGTGCCAAGCGTGCTTTAAATTTTTGCGAAGGTCATGGCAGATGGTTCCATGAATGAATTGTTTGGTATTGAGACTAGAATCACACATCAAACAATTTCCACATTTATAATGGCCAACAATTTTGTTCAAACCCCACAATGTGGTCAAATCAGATGTCTCTATGCTTGGTAAAGCAGCACGAACAAGATGATCTCCAATGATTTTGCCCCTTTTGAATGAAAACAGGGGCTGTTCACTCGTAATGCCTGTAGAATTAAACTAGTGGCCAATGTTCAATGTTTTTTAATAATGGTGGTAATTTTCTTACTTTGTGAACTGAATGTCGTCACGCAAGGTATACGGTTCATTGTTTTACATGCCTTCCTAGTAAGGAGGAATTCACAATGGTTATACCATGCTCTCTTTAATGATCTTTTATGAGTCTCTTAGGGTAACCTTGATGTTGCAATTTTTTTTGCGAGGTTTTCGGCTTGTCTGAAGTAGTCCTCCTTAAAAAAAACAATTCCTGCGTAAACGCAAAAATTGCCCAAAAGACAGGCCGTCCTTCAGACCGGTAATGTCCAGCAAGGTATTCCGAGCTGTTGGTTTATTAAACAGTTTTGTGGTCAATTTACCCTTGTGTGGAAAAATAGTTAGGTCAAGAAAGGTTGCTGACATGAGAGGTAAATTTCAAGTCAGAGGACCTCAAATTGAGCCAACACAAAAAAGAAGTTAAGTCAGAAATAGTTCTAACAACAAGGAGGGACAGGTTGAGGACAATATTTACCGGGGTCCAATGTACGTGTCCTACTAAACTAGAAACAATTAGAATGTACAGAGTTCCCCAAAAGGAGGGTGGTAGATTGGAGGAGTGACTCTCTCACTGAAAGTGTGACAGGGAATAAAAGTAATCCCTTATCGGAACTAAGGATGCCTCACACAACTAAGAGGCTGGACGACTGTTGTCATCCTACCTGATGGTTGTTTTGTATCATCATTGGCCTCCTGCTCCAGCGACAGGCTGGCGGTGCAATGCCTTGGCTCGAGGCACATGCTGGAAAGCACCTACCCCTTCCACGGCGGCAAGATCGCAGGACTCCTGCGATCTCGCCGCCGTGGTAGGGGTAGGTGCTTTCCAGCATGTGCCTCGAGCCAACCAGGTAACTACCTGACAGCTCAGGCCCCACAAGGACAGTCTGTGGGGACCATCCACCAGGGATTAGGGGGAGGGAACCTACGCAGGACTCCTTCCTGCTTTTGGTACATCCACCACGCAGGTTGTATGTGAAACTTCTTTCAAATTGTTAGATTTTTCTCACTAGTTGATGAGCTTATTTTGGTCCTGAAGAATTGCCGCAGAGGCATGAAACATGTTGACCACACCATAGGCGAGGGTTGAACGAAGCCAAACCACCTTACCTTTGTGCTTCGGTACCCCTCCCTTCACCAATTTTAACTAGGCAGTGAGCCACATGAATAAAGTAATCCGAAGTGGACTCCACTGACCTCTTTTAACCTTCCCTTCACGCTCACTTCTTCACCTCCTAGGCCCCTCACACGCACGCATCTATTGGCCAGGAACAAAAGAACTCCACCAAAGAGTAGCATTCTGTGCTACCCGTCAGGCATTGCACCGCCAGCCTGTCACTGGAGCAGGAGGCCAATGATGATACAAAACAAACATCAGGTAGGATGACAACAGTCGTCCAGCCTCTTAGTTGTGTGAGGCATCCTTAGTTCCGATAAGGGATTACTTTTATTCCCTGTCACACTTTCAGTGAGAGAGTCACTCCTCCAATCTACCACCCTCCTTTTGGGGAACTCTGTACATTCTTATTGTTTCTAAGTCAGAAATAGTGCCAGTCCAAACAAAGAAAATATAATCTATGTAACGTCGCCAATGGCGGACGTTATCAAAATATGGATTGGTCCCAGAGTCATAAATAAAAGTGCATTCAAAATCATGGACAAACAGAATAACAAAATTGAGGCATAAGAAGCCCCCATTGAAGTGCCCTTGACCTGTAAATAATAATGTCCATCAAACTCAAAACAATTACGGGTAAGAGAGATGGTCAACCATTCAATAATGAAATCAGTCGGGACCATGACAGGACCCGGACGTTTGTCTAAGGCTCTTCTGATGACTTCAATGCCCTCAAGTTGGGGAATATTTGTGTATGAGGACTCTATGTCCAAACACACCAACTATTCGGTTTCAGGGGAAAAATTGCATTGTTTCAAGTTGGGTACTAATATTCTCACTGTCACATACATAACTGCGAGTATGGACGGCTAAATCTTTTATAAATACGTCAATATATTTGCAGAGGGGTTCCAGGTACGACCCACATCCGGAGACTACGGGTCGGCCTGGAGGATTAACCAGATACTTATTCCCCTATGGAAGTGTGTAAAGGACAGGGGTCCTGGGAGATTCAGAGTTTAGAAAGGTAAATTCCCTATTGATAAGGAAACCAGACAATTTAGCCTTAGATGTTGCCCTTACAATACATTTTTTAATGTCAGGCAAAGGATTGGCTCTCAGAATAGTATAATGATTTATATTATCAAGTTGATGTTTGATCTCAGACTTGTATTTGTAAAGGGGTTGCACGACTATACCGCGGCCCTTATCAGCGGGCTTTATAATGACCTCATGATTTTGTTTGAGGGCACGGAGCACTTGGCGTTCAGTCAAAGAGATGTTATAGGGAATATATTCAAACCCTTCATTCAGAGCCATAATTTCCTTTAGAATAGACTCGAAGACCAACAATTCAATGGGCTTCTTATTTGTAGGAGGGTTGAAAACTGATGGAGGTCTCAGTCCAGATGGATTAAAAGCATCACTAATACTGTTGTTGAAAAAAAGGCTTTCAAAACATAGTTTTCGAAAAAAACTGCAGATGTTCCATTTGGATCTCAAAGAGACAAGTTTTTTCAGTAGGAACAAATCTGAGCCCTTTACTCAGAAGAGTGATTTCAGCTGAAGACAGTGAATGGTTAGACAAATTGAAGATGGGAATGGTGTCAGGGAAAGTATGAGCATTGTCTGCCTCATCTCTTGGGGTGGACCCCACTGATAAAACTTCCGGTGGGTCTGTCGTTCCCCTGCCTGGAAGGTCCATTGTTGTAGGGAAGGTCTGGTTTTCACCCAACCTCTTCCTCGACCACGTTGTTCTAAAAAAGGATTATATCCGGATGTGGATGGCTCTTGTCCAGGATTGGAGCTGTTGTCGGATTTGTCAGTTGAACTAGCAGAAGACTCTGAGAAAGTAATTGCTGTGTTTCTCTTGAATCGACGCCAAGTTTGATCATTCTCTGTGTACTGTTGCTTAGGCTGAGAGTAGAAATCATCCAGTAGATATGGATGGGCCTTTACTTGATCAGAATTAGCAATGTCCCTTTGGATTTTTTTGTTGTTGTTTTTAGTGCGTCCAATTTTTTCAAATTCATCAACGGTTTTATTCACTTTTTCAAGGGCAGTTTTTGCATCGGCTACCACATTACCCTCATTCAAGCGTCTCTCTAAGTCAGCAATGATTTCCAGCTCTTTCTTACTGTGCTCCAAAGAAGGGTCTATTCCATGGACTAGCCAATGTCGGGAGCAAGTAACACCTATTTGACTAAAGCCTTTTCTGAATTTGGGATCGTTGGTGAAGATTACGGGACATTGCGAACTTGCAAGCCCACCGGTATTACCTCTTTTTTAAGATATTCGGTCATCATCAGTGCGTGTAAGGTGGTACGAACATGCTTATTCCTGCATTGCTCGAGTTAATCAAGCAATGCTTATGACTTTCTGACAACTTGTGGCACGCCTGTAGGTCCTAGTATAGAAGAACCACTTTAAATTTCAGACATATATTCCTCCGAGTAGGTTGGAACATCAACATTGGCCATAATAATTTAGGCAAATGTCGAGGCAGAAAGCCGTCACAGCAAGCAGCTTTACTGAAATGGGTATGGACAACAGGGGTAAGCCTGACAAACCTGAACCAAGGGCAAATACTGGAATCCTAACAAGGGTTCAAGGTAACAATACAAACAAACAACAAACTACACATTAAGATACAAAAGATTGTGTCAATTTAACAGATCAATAAAGAAAAAAGAGAAAGAGAAAAAGGGGAGAGAGAGGGAAACCCATGTACTACACAATTAAGTTAGTAGATAATTTGTTAGCAAAACGTATTTTAAATTTTATTTATTTTTTTGAACTAAAACATGTAAGATTGAACAATTAATGTCGAATGATACCTGAAGATCAGCAATACCTAGAACCACGTTTACGAAGGGGGAGGTACTGCGCAGTTTGAACTGTGAGACGCAAAAGACTGTATATATGTGTAAAACTGGAACTCTGTCTGTATGCCATGTAAAATACGCTAACATTGGAGAATTATGCAAAATGTTTAATAAAAATGGTTAAAAAAACATATAAGACAATGGCGCTCAACACAGTACACACACAATAAAAATGATCAACAATACAATTACAATGTGTAATCAAACAGGTGGCTGAGGGAAGGGATTATACATAGATATAGAAGTTCAGGACAAAACTGAAACAACACAAAGCTTAACCATGCGTCCTTCATCAATTCCGGCCACATACATGCATCAACAGCGTTTCGACCATTGTGGACATTCACGGTCATCATCAGGTCAGAAAAATAACTATCTGGGCATCCAGAACAATTAGATAAGACATCTCAAGACAATAAAAATGTGTACATAAGCATCACAGCAAGGCTACATTTATTACAACTGTACAAGTGTAAATCTCTGCCTAAGCATAATAAGCAAAAAAAAGCAAAAGAAGGGAAAAAAATAAAAGGGAAACAAGAATGGGAGAAGTTTCAGGATAACAAGTATACTAAATATCACCGCACAAAATATGTGAGGAAATGAATCCCAATGTGAAATAGCGACCTTCACCCCAGAATAAGATATATTTAAACATTTCACCTATTCAAATGAGGAAGAAGAAGGTCTAACCGGAATTACAGCAATGATTTAAAGGATGCCAAGAGATTGGCTGAAGAATCAATAGCTGTAGAATCAATAGAAATAATTCAAGTTCCCAGCCAACTTGTATTACAAGGCAAAAAATGACAATGAAGGTGTTGATTGCCATACTCACATTCAAAAGCGAAGATAGTGAAGATATCGTACCATCATCATTTATTGGGGCATGAAATCAATTATCCCACAGGAGAAAATTAGGGCGACCCACCAAGAAGTCAAGGAATTAAGAGACTGAAAAGGAATGTTATTATAAAAAAGTATTATAAAAAATAGCAGTGTCCTAAAGTGAAAGGACAGTAGAACTCAGTGAACATGCATGAATTTTTTGCACATGTCCCACACGCTTTATCTTGACTACACCTAATGAATTGAAGGCGCTACAAAAGTAATATGATAGACCGTGAGTCAGTAATTCTGATCCATGCATTCTCATTATAATGACTCTAAATACACATTATTATTTTCTCTAGTCATAACTAAATTATCACTAATTTTGAGACGATAACCAGTTGCAGGATTTTCTCACAGTCAATTTTATTGGCTGTAAGCATGCTTCGAATAATATGATATCCTTTCACGTTAGGACACTGCTACTTTTTATAATACTTTTTTATAATAATATTCATTTTCAGTTTCTTAATTCCTTGAATTCTTGGTCGGTCGCTCTAAATTTTCTCATGTGGGATAATTGATTTTATGCCCCAATCAATGATGATGGTACGATATTGTCACTATCTTCGCTTTTGAATGTGAGAATGGCAATTGACACCTTCATTGTCATTTTTTGCCTTAGAATACGAGTTTGCTGGGAACTTGAATTATTTCTATTGTTGCCACAGCTATTCATTCTTCAGCCAATCTCTTTAATTCATTGCCGAAATTCAGGTTGGACCTTCTTCTTCCCCATTTGAATAGGTGAAATGTTTAAATATATCTTATTCTGTGGTGAAGGTCGCTATTTCACATTGAGATTCATTTCCACACACATTTTGTGCGAGATATTTAGTATACTTGTTATCCAAAACTTTCTCCCTATCTTTATTCCCTGTTCTTTTCAGGTCAAGGGACCTATAAGCTGCGCAAAGCGCAGCTTCCGGTCTGGACATCTTATGTTTTGGAGTAGGGCAGTTTAAACCTGCCTCTCTGCTCCGTTCGCTTCCATTGGCTGGATTCCTAAACGGAGGCCAGCCATTGGAAGAGAAGGGAGTCACTCCAAACAAGCCCCTTCTCTTTCGGATTCGGGGGCGTAAGTTTTGCTGTTCTTTAGCTCGTGACGTCGTCCGTCACTCAGGACAGCAAAACACGCCCCCGAATCCGAAAAATTTCGGAAGCTTGAGGCCGCCATTTTGCTGCTGGTAAGGTTGAGGTATTCTGCTCTCGCTTTCCTCGTTCCCGCCGTCTTTTTTCCCGCCCCTCCCGCTGTCCGTGTCTTTGTTCCCCTCCCGCTGATGATATCGTCTCGCTGTCCTCCCCGCCGTGTCTTTTTCCCGCCCCCCCTCCCGGCACTCAATAGAGCTCTTGAACACGAGTTTGAGCTCCTTCTGTAACCCATGTTAAGAGAGGCTCGTGTTCGCGCTGGTCTAAAACTGGAATAGTCTCTCTTGCAGCAACTCCCTCCATCCAAGAAATCTGTGCGTTTCGAATCCAGTCACCCTGACCGCACCTTTCATCCTTCCAAGGCAGATAAAAGTGTGAATGGGCTAGGCACTTGCAACTGTTTGTCAAGATCCAAACTAAGTTGAGTCTATTGTTGAACCTTATAAAAGCTGCTCTTAATATATAACTAGAGTGCGACGGTGCTGCAGGGACACCAGGCAGAGACAGGCAAAGGCCACCCTCGGGCCCATAAAAATACCTGCTGCGCGTGAGCCTTTCTTTCGCGAGTCCAGACAGCAGACAGTTAGAGCGTGGAGAGTGAAAAGGAAATACCAACAGCAGCACACACTGCTTTCACAGAGGTAGCTGGATGACTGGGGTTAGATGCACTTCTCAGGTTCCCTCAGGACCGCACATACGGAAACACACACACATGTATTGTAGAGTTTACTATCCATAAGCGGGGCCTCAAGCGCTTCCATACACAGTCTCGTGCATAGATCACTTCAGCTGTAACAGGCCAGGGGCTCAGCCTTCCTGGGCCCAAACAGATGTCTGAGCTGAGCCGTATTGGCCAAAAGGAAAATCAAAAAGATTTTCTAGACAGGCCAGAGCTTCTGAAAGGCCAGAAGGGCTGAGGAAAAGTCAGCCGAATGCAACTCGTTCTTGACTTGCAGAGACCCTAACGTAGCCACACAGAGGTTTCAAGGGGAGGGGCTTGTGCAGAAATAGCAATATGTGCAAACATGCCGGTCAGCCTTCCCTTAAAGGGGCCGCAGCCATGATATGTACACATGAAGAAGTGTCAGGTGTTTCAGACCCTCGGCTAGAGGGGCTGGCTCTCAACTCTGCCATGTATGTTTATCAAACGCACTGCACTGGAAACTGAAGGTTTGGCCGTTAATATACTAAGAAATGACCCTCCACACAACTTTGAATAGTCGGTCTCCCTGCATTGGGTGGCCGGGCAGAGGTCAAAGGACACTATCGGGGGCAGCTGCAAGTCTGAGGCACGGCCCTCCACACTTCACACTCAAGCGCTACTATCTATCGCCAGAGGCGCTATGCACGAACTCACCGCTGATGGTCGCTCACGCAGCTCCCCATGAGCGCGAATTCTCGTTTACTTCCCTCACTGCAAGGCACACTGTGGTTCACTGGCATGTGAGGTAGGGGATTAAATTCAGTGCTGTGGTATGCGTAGAGTTGATTTGGACAACTGAAAGTGGGAAATGGGGTGGGTTTTCAGAAGCTTGTGTTATTTTAGCATGATATATAGGTCCGTGAGCAGTAAGGCAGCAATCCCATACTGAGCGCCAAAATTATCTTGGGCACTTGTTCAGTTTTGAGTGGTTTGGACATGTTTCAGGCTCACGTTTTTTTGAGGCAGCAGATATTTTGCATTGCACATTACCTCACAACGTTTCTGTGTCACTTTGCATTGCAGTTTCATCTAGGGTAGTGTTTTCGTGCTCTCATGTTGGAGCAGGGAATTCTCTAAGTTGATGTTGGGTATGAGCCAAGTGAACGTGGAAGGAGCCAGCTGCATTGAAGCAGTTGCTGTTTTTGGCGAGAAGTCCTATTTTGGCTTTGTAGTAGTATGTAAGCATCTGCTGGGGTCGATCCCCGTTTTGTGCTCTGGCTCTGTGCACCAAAGAGGACACGGACAGAGTCGAAGCCAGCGCCCCTCCAGCGGGACCGCCATGAGCGAGGCAGGTATGAGCACTCACCCTTTCAGGAGCCTCCTATCGAGGCAGGTGTGTTAAACCCCTCCCTCTATTATCACCCTTATTAAAGGAAGTAGCTCCGACCTCGCCTCCCTCGTCCCGCAATTTCTAGTGGGACCCAATACCCATCCTAACATCTCGTTTATAGGCGACCCCCTAAGACGTGCCCTCCATCCCAGCGGTGTCAGCTGTCCCCGGGCTTCGCTGGATTATTTTCTGGGCTGCAACGGTATCCAAGAGCAATCCCTGCCAGCAAGTGCCCTCGCAGCATTCTCCATCAATCCCCGCTCTCCCCATCCTTGCGCCGCTTCCCGCGTCCTCTTCCACTCACTATCTTCTGACTCTTCTGTATAGCGCCTTACTTTCTCCTTGGTTAGCACCTATGTACTGCTTTACTACCCAATGGCACTGAGCGGCTCAGATATCAGACTGGTCTCTACGGACAGCAGTACAGCAGGGGATGTTCTAATCTGCTCCACCAGCATTGAACGCAGTTTGGTTGCCAAGAAGCAATGGACCCTCTGTGAGAGGCAGCAAGAGACACCCAGAACTTCATACATCCCTCCTGCACTGTCAGCCAACAAACCCCGGGAGTGCAGGCTAAATCCTAGGACACTACAAGCAGGTTTCAAAGAAACTGCTTGTTTTTTCTTGCCTCTTTTTCCAGGGGTGTTACTGGGCAGAGATGGGCGTGTGGCTTACCTAGACTGAGGGCTGTCTGTATGTGTGTTGGGCTCTGTGTGTGTGGGGGGCTCTGTGTGTGTGTGTGAGTTGGGCTCTGTCTGTGTTGAGCTGTATGTGTGTGTTGGGCTGTGTGTGTGTGTTGGGCTCTGTGTGTGTGTTGGGCTCTGCGTGTGTGTTGGGCTCTGTGTGTGTGTTGGGCTCTGTGTGTGTGGGTGGCTCTGTCTGTGTGTGTGTGTGTGGCTCTGTGTGGGTAGCTATTTTTGTAGGTTGCTCTATGTGTGGGTGGCTCTGTGTGTGAGTGGGTGGCTCTGTGTGTGAGTGGGTGGCTCTGTGTGTGGGTGGGTGGCTCTGTGTGGATGGCTGTGTGTGGGTGGCTCTCTGTGTGGGTGGCTCTCTGTGTGGGTGGATCTCTGTGTGGGTGGCTCTCTGTGTGGTTGGCTCTGTGTGGGTGGCTCTCTGTGTGGGTGGCTCTCTGTGTGGGTGGCTCTCTGTGTGAGTGGCTCTCTGTGTGGGTGGATCTCAGTGTGTGTGGGGGGGCTCTGTGTGTGTGTTTGGGGCGCTCTGTGTGTGTGTATGGGGCTTTGTGTGTGTGTGGGGCTCTGTGTGTGTGTGTGGAACTCTGTGTGTGTGTGTGTGGCTCTCTGTGTGTGTTGCTCTCTGTGTGTGTGTGTGGCTTTCTGTGAGTGTGGCTCTGTGTCCGCGAATACTCTCTACTACTCTCTAATGCTCACCTATTGCCATTGTAAATGACAATACCATTTATTTATGTTTTAAAAAAATGAAAAAAATGTCATGAGCAATGCCATTAGCTCTACCTTTAATAATGCCGAGACCATTGCATTGTAAATGCTTGTTTTCCCTTCTTTTGCTTATTATGTTGATGCAGAGATTTACACTGATTCATGTAAGTTGTAATGCATTTATATTTGCTGTGATGCCTATGTACACATATTTTTTTTGTCTTTAGATGTCTTATCTAATTGTTCTGGATGCTCAGATAATTATTTTTTGTCCTGATGATGACCGTGAATGTCCACATCGGTCGAAATGTCGTTGACACATATATGTGGCCGTAATTGATGAAGGGTGCATTGTTATGCTTTGTGTTGTTTCAGTTTTGTCCTGAACTTCTTATCTATGTATAATCCTTTCCTCAGCCACCTGTTCGATAACACATTGTATTGTGTATTGTATTGTGACGCCTGGTGGAGCTACTTTGGGAGCTAAAGGGGAGATGGGTTATGGATTTCCCTCCTTGACCATCACCTCCCCAAACGGTCTTTGGGCAAACTCTCCTGCGTCTCTCTAATGGACTTTTCTCCCTTCTCCTCTTGACCATACCCCTTACCCTCCTCCTCTCTACTCTTCTCCTCTTTCCATCTATTGACCTTTGCCCCTGCCCGTCCTTGCTCATAGTTCCCACCCTGTCTGTCCACTGGACTTTCTTCTGTGAACTTTCCTTCATCAGTTGAGACCTAGCAATCTGACTGATGCCCGATGGAGCTACCTGTTTAACTATTGGGGTGATGGGCTCTGGATTCCCTCCTTGGAAGTCACCTATCCAGTCGGTCTTTGGGCAGACTTCCTTTCATTTCTCCGGCCGTCTTTCCCTTCATCCTCCCCCTTCTCACTTACCCCTCGACCCCTCCTCTCTATTTGTCTCACCTTTCTTTCCTCTCCCAATTTGTTGCTTAATTTTTGACGTAATGTGTATTTGTTTTCATTCTCAGTAACATTGTATAGTCTAATGTAAAGTGCTCTGATACCTACGGGTCTAGCCACCACTATATATAACTCATAAATAACATTCCTCTGAACTTCTGATGGTCCTCTGACGACGCCCATGGGCACCAAAACTGTTTGCACTCACCTGGATACACGAGCAACCTTGGCCGATGCCAGGTGGAGCTGTCATATTCAGCTAAAGAGGAGTCTGCCACTGGTTTCATCCCCTCAGCCGTCACCTACCCAGCCGGTCATCTGTCATTGTTTTCCTCATTTTTCCCATTGTGTATTCCCTCCCTCCCCCTGTGATTCTTTCATTTAAGTGATGTAACTATGTAACCTGTAACTCGCTGTAACTCATGTAAAGCGTTCTGCTACCTCCGGGTCTAGTAGCTCTATATAAAACTTTTTAAATAAATCAATTGCTTAGGAGAGGAATCCTCAAACTCGCAGAGGAAGGAACAACCGGTGCCAGGAAGCCCCTCCTGCATTCTGCTGGAGGTGCCCCCTGCGCGCATACACGTTATTTACTCCCTCGGTGCACACACTGTTCATCATTCATTGCAGAGGAAGATGAGTCCTGTTTCTCCATAGATTATATTTATTTATTGGGGAAGGAAGCCTGTGCTTGAGAGAGCGCAATTTGAATAAAACGTATGTGTACGCCATATGTACAAGCCCATGGCGTAAAGTTAGCTAATGTGACTTGAGAAATGAGAAAATGTATCCGTACTTACTCAAGAGTGTTGTAGTAGAAATAGAAAGCCCCTATAGAGTATGGGCTATAATAGAAATGTGTGGAAATGCTTAAGAAATATTAGACGTGATTAACCAGAATCCATGTTATGTAGCTGCTAAAGGAGGAATGTCATGCTGCAAAGCATAGAAGGGAACAGGCCTCATGGCCAGGGCAAAGAAGATTGGAAATGTACACTCATACATGACGTGGATTGCACTATGTTATTTAGTAATTCTGTTTATTTGTTAGATTTATATTCCATAGAAGTGTTTCTCATAATTAAAGAATAAGGTGTTAACATGTTATTTTAGTTCTCGAAAGGATTTGAAGAGAATAGAACCTCTGCGAGAAGGCTTGTAGGCCTGAAGAGAGGAAAAGTTTTTTTCTAATTTGCACGTGCTGATACATGTCGAGTTGTGTCGAGAAATAAGTTGCAAACTTCTGTAAGAAGTCTATGAGAAATGGGATCCAAGTTGCGGATGTCTGTCTGCAGGTGCGAGGGGGGTTCCAATCAAAAGTTTGATGAATAGAGCTCTGTCCGAGTAGACTGGTACAGACATGGAGGAGGATTCAGGAATGTTTACGGGGTATCAGCGGGCCGGAGAAGAGCCTGAGAAGCAAGGTCAACGCTAAACACGAGGCCCAGAGGAAGATCATCATGGAAAAAGCCAGAACCGACACCACGTGAGGGGCGTCTCGTGAGGGGCGTTTCAACTGTAATTGTGTTTTTGTATTAGGGACTATTATCAAGAACAGTGGTCCCTAAGAAGGAGGATACTTAAAGTAATGATCATACACTTGGTAGGTTGTATGTCTTCTGTCCGTCCGGACAGGAATTTATTTTTTAAGTTAGAGAAGTAATTTTAAGGTTTGTAGAAAATGTCAAGCGGGCACAGCCGTGACCTTCGACATACACAGGACAACAACAACAAACAAATAGAAAAAACATAAAATTTGTCTGTGCACTTGTATTTCAGTGGGACAGACGTTGAATATTAAACCGCACCATTGCAATTATCAATGTTACATTCACAGTTTTGCATATGGGGTTATGTGTCGACGTTTCGATGCCTTTCTTAGGTTATGGGCATCATCATCAGGACATTGGATGACATTATTGTTGTCTAAATGTAAATACATTTAGTGGCATGGTTTCCACGGCGGGAGAAGCCTGAAAACTTTTGGAAAATAAACGGTAGTGTTCGCAGACGATTCTGTATCCACGGAGTTACGGCGAAATAATTTGCCGCGTTTATATATACATGAATGCGCCGAAAAACACAATGGTTATTTCGGGAATTGACGATAACCGCCACGGGTCTGGGGATCTGGTGCTGGGTCCCTGTCCCCAGGGGTGCTGTATTAGGGACAGCACCCCTGGGTGTAGTTAGAGCAGATGCCTGGGGACCTTTCAGAGAGCGGATGGGTAGGCAGAGAGGGGTCGTGACTGGAGATCATAGGTTTTCACCTAAGACTAAGAGTGAATGAACTTCTTAGGGAGTCATTCACAGCCGACACCTTTGATAGGTAGGGACTTTGTTATGTAGGGATACCATCCAGTACAGAGTAGGGACAGCCTAACCTGATTCCTTCCTTCCTTTGTAAATGACGGATAGAATACAATTTGTGTCTATCATTGCAACCCTGATGATTTTGGAGCTAATCATAGTGATATTCTTTGGCCGCCTAAGAATCTTTAGAGAACATATGTTTGTATTAGTGCCTCTATATCTTTTGAATCTCGTTTTGAGATGCCTGTATCTGCAGTTATCTGTGACCTTATAATAAACCTTTGAAACTTAGAAGTAGTATGTGGTTTTTCAGAGTCGAGCCCATTATTAGTCAAACTAACCTGGTATTGGATGCACTTTCTTTCCTCAATGACAGGCAATAAAGATTCAGTCGACCTGAACGGGGTTTAGATCTGGAGTGGTAAATTAGAGATCAAAAATCCCGCCCTCCCATGCTTATTGGGACTCCTTTCATTTCCTGTGCACATAAATACTTGTATTCCAAATGATCATTTCATTTATAAGTGACTACTCATTTACCTTCAAGGAAGATGAGTCCTACAGATTCCCTGTAACATAATTGCGGAGGACTCCTGTTTCAATGCGGACTCCACTTACTTTCTGCAGACGTCCACACTTTACTCTTGGATAGCTCCTTCTTTTTCTGTGGGATTTCCATTTAAACTCCTGGGAGATGGCGCCTGAATCCCCAGAATTTACGTTGTCATCGGCTAGTTAGTCTGCCTCCTTGCTCACTCCATCAGAAGTGCTGGAGTGCTAATTCTGTGTTAACTAGCTGCGGTATTTTACCATTAGGAGACCAACACGCCACCTTTCCAGAGACGGGTGTCCAGGTGCGGCAAATGCGGCAAAGGTATACTTAAGCCACAAAATGCTGCTGCTGCTGCTGCACAATCGCATAATTCAAGTGTTAGGCAGAGCCTAGTGGGTTGGTCCCACAGATATGTTTGTGAGCCTGTTCTAAGGCCAAGCGGGTAGATTTTTACTGTTTATTTCTCTAATGTTAAAACAATCGTTGCTGCAGCAAGCACAAATGCATGCGGTCTCCCATACTTTGAGAAATACACGTAGAGCGTGTCTTCACAAGTTCAGAACTGGACGGTTTTGCAAAAGTGGTCCACTTTCTAAAGCTCTCTGGTTCTTCAAGTGCAGGTGCCCAATGAAGAAGTGCAGGTACTCAGTACTTGTTAGTACCGGCCCATTCAAAGCACTGCGCATTATGTGCTGACGCTAGATAAATATATTGCATTTGTACTGCTCTCCGGTTAAAATAGGGAGTTTCCAGCCTGCCTCAGATTCCTTCGGCAGCTACATGGGTGTATATTGCAGGGTCTGCAAAAGTCCTGTCCTCCTCAGGAAACCCCAAGGTGCCCTTGTGTTTTCCTGGTACTAGAGCACATGTCCTAGTTAAAAAAACGGCCCAATATGCATAGCGCTTTATTTAACCTGTTTGTCGATGGTACATGCTGCCTGTACGTTGGTCAGGGGAGCCCGCACAGATCCCGGCTGGCCGGATCCATGCCACATCTTCAGGGAGTCCTCTGAAGATATATTTCCATAGGTGCGCACTGACATGGGGACAGTCCACAGTCACGCGTGTGACACTGGGCCGAGTGTGCACAAGTCACTGGACAACGGTGTGCCGGCAGGGTCACTTTATAAGACTATGATGAAGGAGAAAAGCCTGTGTTCATACCAGTAAGTGCTGGTTCATGGTCCAAAACCCATGGAGTAACGTGTTTATCATCCAGAGAAAGCGCTATGGCACCTTCTCGGGAACACGAAGCACTGCATATACGCAATGCACGGCGCTGCACCCCGCTGCTCAGCGTCCCCTACCACAAACGGGATAGATATATATGTATAAAGCCTGTCTCATCAACTAGAATTATTCAGAAAGAAAATTACGACAATATTCCAAGTTCACAAATATAGTACAAGTTTGGTAAAAATTAGAATTCATTTAATCTTAGAGGTTTTCCTCCAGTCCAGCCAACACGTGTTTCGTCGATTGGGATGGAACCCACGACTTCATCAGGGCTGGGAAAAGATACAATACAGAGAATATTGGAGTTACGAGATACATTATCCCATCTACATTAATTATACACTGAGTCATTGTATTTATACAGAAGCAAGTGGGCAATAACATATTCCATATATATCTCTAAGCAGTGCGGGATCATGCGTTAGGAGAGAAAAATGAGGCGGGAGTATCAGTAATCTCCCATGGAGAAGGTGAGAATCTCTCATTGTCGAGAGACAGTGCGGGTACCCCACAGTTCGTGAAGTTTCATTCTATTGTTGTGCTATACTATATCATATAAACAAAGGTCATGTGCTCACCCCAGTTTTTTGTAACCACGTCATGTGCTACCTTCCGTGAGTGCTTGTGCCGGTTCTGATTGATCTATAAGAGACTGTGTCTAAATTGTGATCTATCAAACTTATTTAGATGCTGAGTACATAATACTCAGGCTTACCTGATATTAGACGCTTGCACACTTTTACGCCTGAAATCACCGAGTAGTAAGGAGATATTCAAATTGTTTGCTTATTTAACATCACATTTTCAAAATATGATATAGTTACCATAAGTGTCATACCAGCATCGTGAACGTACCTTCTGACTGGTTATAATTCCGACCCAGCCTTATGTGGCATGGGTAATAGTTTCCTTTTGGATCTTGGTCGTTGTTTTTAAGAGATCTACAATTTACATAAAGGAATTTAATTTATACTGTTGTATTGTTTAGGAGGATTAATCATTCCTCTTTTATCTCATAGTTATTCAGGTCATGGGCTTACCTTCTGATATCTAAATGTTATATTCCGTCTTGATCTAGAGTATTCACTGGAACCCGGATTTTATCTAATATGTCCTTCCTCCAACGTTATTATTTGAAGGGAAGTTGCTCCCTGCTGCCAAATCAGAGAAAAACGAACTCATTATAGTTGCGAAATATTTATGAAGTTCGAGCGATTATGCTCGTATTCTATACTTTCCTCACGGTTTAGTGATTGATTTACTCTTACCTCCTCAATTCTGGAGTCCCGGGGCTGCGAGAATCAAACCGTCCGTGGCGCGGTCTTCCGTGTTTTGGAAGTCAGCGTCAGTAACCCGGATGTTGTTGTTATATTTCCGGTTTCTATTCCGACTCGCGCTAGAGTTATACGAGTCATCCCAGTCCGCCATTATTAAACGGTGTTCATCCATAGAAATGTAACACCAAGATCCAATCATAGCGTGTCAAATAGTGCTCTTAATATTAAAAGAACTCCGTGCAAACTAAATGTGATATTGACTAAATCATGTCAAGGCATACGGATTAGTCAAAGTAAATCCGAATAAAAAATAATAAAGTGCAAGTTTTCCCGATAGTAACGCATTTGAACTGTGGGGTCTCAAATTCATAGTATTATATATGTATCCTTTGGCATATACAGAATCATAGTATCCATAGACATATGCATCATCTTAGCTATGAATATACATAACATTGCATGTAACAAGTTAAACAGTTGTATGTTCCTTACATTCCTTGTATATTTCGAATGTTATTCCAAAATTACAAATTATAATTTAGAAATACAAAATTACAAGGAAATCATTATTAGAGGGTACATTTACATGTATGATGGTTATCTAATGTGTACAATACAGTATTTATGGCATTTCAAAATACAGAGGTGGTGTCAGTGTTATATCCACTATTATATGTCAGTCACCCAAAAAATAGTGTAGTTCCTGATCAGCGTTCATGCCGTACTCAACCGCACGCATAGTCAGTATCCATGACGCTTCCCTGCGTCTCAAGGCTAGTTCTCTGTTACCCCCTCTTGGGTCGTTCTTTACCTGATCTATTGCACAGAAGCTAATGATTTTGTGTTTGCCTTGGGTGACTGACATATAATAGTGGATATAACACTGACACCACCTCTGTATTTTGAAATGCCATAAATACTGTATTGTACACATTAGATAATCATACATGTAAATGTACCCTCTAATAAATATATAATACTATGAATTCGAGACCCCACAGTTCAAATGCGTTACTATCGGGAAAACTTGCACTTTATTATTTTTTATTCGGATTTACTTTGACTAATCCGTATGCCTTGACATGATTTAGTCAATATCACATTTCGTTTGCACGGAGTTCTTTTAATATTAAGAGCACTATTTGACACGCTATGATTGGATCTTGGTGTTACATTCCTATGGATGAACACCGTTTAATAATGGCGGACTGGGACGACTCGTATAACTCTAGCGCGAGTCGGAATAGAAACCGGAAATATAACAACAACATCCGGGTTACTGACGCTGACTTCCAAAACACGGAAGACCGCGCCACGGACGGTTTGATTCTCGCAGCCCCGGGACTCCAGAATTGAGGAGGTAAGAGTAAATCAATCACTAAACCGTGAGGAAAGTATAGAATACGAGCATAATCGCTCGAACTTCATAAATATTTCGCAACTATAATGAGTTCGTTTTTCTCTGATTTGGCAGCAGGGAGCAACTTCCCTTCAAATAATAACGTTGGAGGAAGGACATATTAGATAAAATCCGGGTTCCAGTGAATACTCTAGATCAAGACGGAATATAACATTTAGATATCAGAAGGTAAGCCCATGACCTGAATAACTATGAGATAAAAGAGGAATGATTAATCCTCCTAAACAATACAACAGTATAAATTAAATTCCTTTATGTAAATTGTAGATCTCTTAAAAACAACGACCAAGATCCAAAAGGAAACTATTACCCATGCCACATAAGGCTGGGTCGGAATTATAACCAGTCAGAAGGTACGTTCACGATGCTGGTATGACACTTATGGTAACTATATCATATTTTGAAAATGTGATGTTAAATAAGCAAACAATTTGAATATCTCCTTACTACTCGGTGATTTCAGGCGTAAAAGTGTGCAAGCGTCTAATATCAGGTAAGCCTGAGTATTATGTACTCAGCATCTAAATAAGTTTGATAGATCACAATTTAGACACAGTCTCTTATAGATCAATCAGAACCGGCACAAGCACTCACGGAAGGTAGCACATGACGTGGTTACAAAAAACTGGGGTGAGCACATGACCTTTGTTTATATGATATAGTATAGCACAACAATAGAATGAAACTTCACGAACTGTGGGGTACCCGCACTGTCTCTCGACAATGAGAGATTCTCACCTTCTCCATGGGAGATTACTGATACTCCCGCCTCATTTTTCTCTCCTAACGCATGATCCCGCACTGCTTAGAGATATATATGGAATATGTTATTGCCCACTTGCTTCTGTATAAATACAATGACTCAGTGTATAATTAATGTAGATGGGATAATGTATCTCGCAACTCCAATATTCTCTGTATTGTATCTTTTCCCAGCCCTGATGAAGTCGTGGGTTCCATCCCAATCGACGAAACACGTGTTGGCTGGACTGGAGGAAAACCTCTAAGATTAAATGAATTCAAATTTTTACGAAACTTGTACTATATTTGTGAACTTGGAATATTGTCGTAATTTTCTTTCTGAATAATCCTTGTTGGTGTGACAGGCTTTATACATATATACCGAAATCTGTGGATTATTGTGGGTAAGGATGACAACCCATGCCTAGGCACCCAACTACATATACAACTATCGGTGTGGATGATAATATTAGCCTATATATTGTGAAGCGCCAACACCACCAAGATCAGTCATCCTTCCAAATCTTTACAAACGGGATAGATCCACCGGACTGAGTGCTGAGGACACAACTGCCACACATGCCCTGGTCGATACAAGGTGTGATCTTGTGCATGCTGTAATGCCAACAACCCCTTTGTTCTCTCTCCTGCACCGCAACAAATAGCCCATCCGATACCCCACCCCATTCAAATCCAGCTTATCATCTGTACCCCGACGGGCAGATTTATCATAGTGTGGCATTGCCCTTGAGTCACAGAAGGTAATGCATGAGCAACGCAAGGGCAACGCAACACTAAATTAGATTTACCAAGGAATGCAAGGCCACCTTGCGTGCCTGTAGCGCTTGGCACATCTGGAGATAAGCACAAGTGCACAAGTCGCTGTCATGTGTTACTCTGCCCCAAGGAGGCATTCCATAGGTGGAGCGTGGGTGTTCCCACGCATCCACCCATGGATTTTGGTGCCTCACGATTTATAGTAGACCTGGAATGCATCAAAATGCTATGCTTTCCCAGAAGAGGTGTAATGAGGAGAAATATGTTTTTTGTCCTCATTTTTTCCACTGTCTGCATGTTCTGCATTCTACAGCACAGATAGAGGAAAAAACCTCTGAGGATTGTTTTTGTGTAGGAAGGTGTTGCTTCCTACATAAAACCAACCCTGCCTACAACGCAGGCACCCTTTCACCACGGCGTAAGGGTGCCTGCATCGGCGCAAAGCAGCACATTGTGCAGCAGTGCAGAGAAAGGACAGGAATGCAGCATATAATGTTAAATACGGTGCATTCGTGCCCTCTCCCTGACGTGCAGCACAACAAGGTGTCTTGCTGGTTTGCATGAAAACGTGATAAATCTGGATCTGGTCAGTGGACTGCGATTTGCTTATGATAATATACTTAAACCCAGATTTCCAAAGCCCATGTATTGCCACTGCATCATGCAAGGGGGGCACGCAGCGGCTTCAGTGAGGTTTACTAAGCTGCAGTCCCTTTGTGTGGCTCTGCATGCAGTAGTGAATCTGGGGTATTGCAAGGCAGCGCAAGTCACTGCCTTGGGTTTCTCTACCCTGGAAAGGCTCTCCATGGGTGGAGCATGGATGTTCCCACGCACCCACCCATGGATTTGGCGCATCCCCAAAATTGCTAAGACAAGAAAAACCTGAAAATGCATCAAAATGCCTTCCCAGGTGTGGCGTAATGGGGAGAAACTTTTTGACTTATTTCCTCTTTCCTCATTCTGCCGCACATGTGAAAAGGGAAAAAGCCTCTAAAGATTGTTTTTGTGCAGGATGGTGCCCCTTCCTGGGCAAAAACAATCCTGCCTGTAAGACAGGCACCCTTGCAGTGCCAGGGTGCCTACGTCGGTGCCAGACTGTGCTTTGTGTGGCAGCGCAGGGAGAGGAATGTGCACAAATCTACTTGTATTGGCCATAAATTACCTTCATTTAAAGTTCCCCACAAGAAGTATGAATTACAAAATATTTCAGTACTTTCCCAAGATTCAGCCTGGTCCTCTGTCCTCACTGCACACCACCGAACCACGAGGGAAGGAGGATAAATTTCCACCTGCAGCAAATACAACAAGCATTGGCATAGCCAATAGGTCTCGCCTTTGGGACCTTATAAGTGTTTAGCCATGCAACAGTTGATGTAGTTGCACCAAGGATATTGTGCTGCATAACTAAATACTTATAAGGTCCCAAAGGCGAGACCTATTGGCTATGCCAATGCTTGTTATTATTTGTGTACTGTGTTGAGCGCCATTGTCTTACAAGTTTTAGTTTAAAAAAAAAATGTTTTGCTAATAAATTATCTACGAACTTAATTGTGTTGTACATGGGTTTCCCTCTCTCTTCCCTTTTTCTCTTTCTCTTTTTTTTTCTTTAGTGATCTGTTAAATAGACACCATTTTTTGTATCTTAGGGCCAGATGTATCAACACATTTCCCCCTAGACACAGAATGGGCAAAACCCTTTGGTACATCTGGCCCTTAAATGTGTAGTTTGTCCCTTGGAAGAATGGGCATCATGCTTCTGAGGTCTGGGCCTAATCACCCCCTTTCTTTGTCATTTGGGCGTAGTACAACTGCAGACCTCCTATGCTGGAGTTTGAGGCCCTTTGAGGCCCTGTTGCTGGGGTCTGATCACCCCTTTGGAGTCTGGGTGTCCCAGTGTTCAGCTCGAGGTGCCCTGCGGTACAGTTCCCAGAGTGCTCCCTGGTTCGTGTTATCTGCAGAAGGTAAACCGACCTTGCACTGCCCTCAAGGTGCTTCAGTGAAGAAGCCTTCTTGGGTACCCCCAGAGTGTAGAAGGATGTGAAACCCAAAGAGGTGCCTTCTTCTGTCTCCAGAGTAATACAGGTCACCACCTGATCTGCAGGTGAGCAGGGAGTCTGTGTTCTCATTTTCTCAAAGAACAACACACTTAAGTTCGTCGCTGGCATCTCGCTCTGTGTGTTATTGTACAGTTTGAGTGGAGCTAGACCCCAGGAAGCTTGTGGGACAGCTTGTCCTAGAGCAAGGTTTACACAGCTCTAGGAATTCAAGCAGTATCAGTTGCAAGCTTTCACTATGCACTGCGCGATTAATGTTTCACTCTTGTAATTTACTAGGTAGAGGTGGGAAGATGGCACCCTCACCGTTTTTCTTTACTTCGTGCCCTACATAAAGCATCCACAGGCTTGACCTGGCACCTAAAGTAAATCACAAGCCAACCAGCAACTCCTTTTCCCTGATCTGCTTCAATTACGTAATTATTATAAATTTGCAGTACCTGCCCCACTGGTCATGCCAATTAAATGAGATTTCGAGTAAGTAAGGGGGGGGGGTAGGCAGCTAAGACAGGGAGAAAGAGAGGAAGACAATCGAGCATGGATCAGAAACACAGAGAAACCACAGTGTAGAATGTAGCAGAATGGGGAAGAGAGCTTGAGAATCCGGAATAAGTATGACCTAATTCAAACTAGCGGGGTAAATATAACGAGCATTTGCAATGCAATAGGTCTCGCATTCCTGAAAGTTTTAGCCATTGGCGCTGCAAATAATGATGTAACGCTAATAGCTCAAACTTTTAGTAATGCGAGACCTAACGCAAATGCTTTTTTTTAGGGCACGGGAGAGTAAGTGATTTGCCCAGAATCACAGGACGTCGAGCGTCCCTGCCGAGACTTGAAGCCAGTTCCCCAGCTTCGAGGTCGACTGCTCTAGCCGTTGGGCCACATCCTGTCCTAAAATTTCAAAGATATGCCAAGACAACCCTTTAGCTCCATGTTTAAAACCAGTTAGATGCTTACCAACATATAGGTGATCTTTGACGCACAAACTGAATCTCATTCTTAAGTAAGTAAGTAAGTAAGAAATTTTATTTAGCATAGTTACTTAAAACCATTGCGATACAAAACAGATTAAAAGAAAAAAAATTAAAACTACATGTTTGGTCAAATCGGTATATCACATTCACATTTCCTCAGTTCAATTATGCACAGGATATCTTCCTGTGCGATTAATTTTTTTAAAGTTTAATTGTATTATAAAATATTTTTGCTTTCCCGGTATCCTCATGTTCTCATGAAGTCAGCCGTGAGATTAATTTTTTGGCATCTTCTTTTCCACTGCCTTCATAAATTTTACAAAGCTGCAGTTCAGCTGAGGATCATGGGATGAGAAGCAGGCGAGAACTGCATTCCTTCGTGTTCGTATCTCTCGTTGATTAAAGTGGTGTTTCAACAAGTATTTCCGTTCGTCCAGCAGTTTCTCGCTGGAGCATATCAAATGCAGCATGTCCTCTTGCGCTAAGCCGCATAACTGACAAAGGGAGCCAGCTTCGGTTTTTATCCAGCGTGGGAAATTTTGAATGCAGGGTAGCAGGCCTAACCTATACTTTAAGAAGCACATTTTAACGGATTTGGCGTAACCCACACCAAAGTAACTCTGTGGTGCTTTCGTTGAGTAAGAGTTCAGGGTCATCCAGCCGTGCGTTCTTTTAGAAAGGGCTGCCTTATCTTGGACCCACGATAGTTGTTTGAACGATTTCTTGACCAGTTTTTTAAGTGTTGTGTGGTTTACTGGGGTATCCCAGAGCTGCTTTAATCCCGTGTTTACCAAGCTGCCCGTGAGGAACTTGGCTGCTGGTGAGGACAGATGTTGCGCTAGCTCCATCCATACATGCCCGTTTAATGTTCCTTGTTTGGATTTCCTCACTTCGTCCCAGGCTGAAATATAGGCTCCCTGTCTTGCCAGGAGATGTTGTTCAATGCCGAATTCTAGCCTGATTTGTGCTGGTGAGGTTCGTTTGGGCAGGATGAAAATAATTCTATAAGCAGCTGTAATTGTGTTATCGAGGATCTTGGCGTCCCTTCCTCTAAGTGCCTCGCTCCCATAGGTGATTGTTGGGAGGAGTTTAGTGCGGATTACTTGCGCCAGAGGCAGAAGAGAGGTACCAGAAAGTTTGCTGTTTAGTGTTTTCAGTGAAATTGCTAAAGATAGCCCTTTTCCTCGTATACTTGTTCTCTGAGTGGAGAACTGCCGGCTGTTATCGATCTTCACTCCTAAATATTTGTATATTGGGGTGTCTCAATTCTTGTCTTGTTCCAGAACAATGATGTTAATTTTCTTTTATTCTTGCTGATGGTCATCGTCTGGGTTTTCTCCAGATTTATTGTCAGCTCATTTTCCTTTGAATAGTGTGTTGCGTTCAGGAGATGTTGGAGCCCTACCTTTGTGTGGCTTATTAAGACAATATCGTCTGCATATAGTAGACAAGGTAATTGGAGTCCTCCTAGCTTAGGAGCGTGGGAGTTGCAGCTGTTTAGAATCGGAACAAGGTCGCCTAAAAACAGGTTGAATAAAGTGAGGGCCAGGACACAGCCTTGTTTCAGGCCCTTGTTGGTCTGTATGCGTCTGGACAAAACTTATCCATCCCCCACCTTTATCTGTACCCAGGTCTCTGTATGAAGGTTGATCAGCAGATCCAACAGAGGTCTCGATATCCCCCAGCCGTTCAGTTTAGAACATAAAATGTTCCGCTTTTTGAGATCAAAGGCAGCCTCATAGTCTATAAAGCAGAAATGGATGGGCATTTTATTTGATTCTGCCTTGTCTATGAGCATGCCCATGGTCAAAATATTGGTCATTGTACCTACTGATTTGGCAAAGCCTGTCTGGTTGACCGAGATTAGGGATCTCTCTGTGGCCCATGCCAACAACTCTTCTAGGGGGATGCCTACAAAATATTTTGCCTCATTATCGATTAAGGCCACCAATTGATAGTTTTGAGGGAAAGCCTTGTCTCCTGCCTTTTAAATTGGAGAAATGATAGAACCCTTCCAGGAGCTTGGCAGGATGTTGTAATGTCTTATCTCCAAAAAGAGGGGTTCGAGAGCTGCTGCCCAGCCTTTCACGTCTTGTTTATAGAGAATTGGTGGGATTCCATTTGGTCCTGGAGCTCCCTCGCTTCTTCCTTTCTTAATTTGGCGCTGGATAATGTTTTGTAAATTCGGCAGATCATCATTTTGAGTCGAGTTATGACATTCTTTGAGACTGATATCACTGTTAAGTGAAAGTTTTTTACAGGTATCTGTCTCGCGGTCCGATGTTGACACCTGGTTATTTCCCGTTACCTGGTTAAAGTGCGTTCCAAGATAGTTTGCCCATGTCTCCTCTGTGATGTTGGATGAGACCCCATGGTGTGTAGGTCTTATGAACGAGTTTATCGATTTCCAGAACCTTGCCCCATCGTTTCGTTTGATATCAGAGTGAAGTCTTGCCCATAGATTATCCTCCAAGGATTTATTTGCTTCCCATTTTAAGTTTTTCAATGTTGATTTTAATTTCCGTAGATGGTCATGCTTTACTATATCCATGGGTTTCTGTTGGAGTTCTCTCATTGTGCGGTAGATTGATGTTTTTGTGCCTCTGATTTTTTCTTTGTGCTCTTGAGTGAATTTGCTCGATCTGTCATAGCCTGATTTTGCGCGTGGCTTGGATTTTGTAGCGTAATTAGACATGGTATTTGTGAATTGTTCCCATTTGGCAGTTTCGCTTGATCCAGTGTGTGCCCCAAAATGCTGTTTTGCCCTTTCAACTAGAGTTTCATCTGTTGCTACTGAGTGTTTGATTTTTTTAAAGTTAGCGGTGTGGGCTTAGTCTTTTGATTCTTGGATAGCTCGAAGTTGGGCTTCACAGTTTCAAGAGTGGTTTCTTGGGGACAATGATCGCTGTCTCCGCTTCTGCCTATCCAATAAGAACTTATGTGTTGGAATAATGGTAATGAGATGAAAGTATAATCTAAAATGCTGCTTTTTCTTATATGAGTGGAATGTTGAGGCCGGAGGGTTGGCTCCGGAAGTCCTTCCATTCAGGGCCCTAATGTTAAAGTGTTCCAGTTCTTCTAGAGCCTTATTGCCTAGTTGTGTTTGTTTGGATATTTGTGACTTCCCTTGTGGTGGGATGTCCCAAATTGAGTTTTGGGTTTGGAGCTCATCTTCTTGCGTGGTGCCCATGAGGTTGAGATTGAAATCCCCAGTGAGCATGACGTTGGTTGTAGGTCTTTCCCTTATGCATTCCTCCATGTAATTGCATAGGTTTTTAACTGCTTTTCTCTTCTTTCTCGGATGAACTTAGACGTTGATTAAAGTGAAGTCAGTATCAGCGATACCTGTTTTTAATTGCGCAGAGGGAAAGTTTACTGCCAGCGAAGCTGTAGAAGTTGGTCCAACTTCTTTAACCGTCAGGATGCTTTGGGCTGATACATAAAGTACTAGGCCACCTTGAAGGTGCCCGTATTTAGCTGTCCTTTTTGCGCCAGTGTAAAAGCGCAGGTAGCCCTGAAGGTGCGGGGGATCTGCAAGCCATGTCTCCTGTAATGCCACGACGTCGAAGGTTCTAATGTAATTCATGAACTCTGAGTCAGTTATTTTAGAGGCTAAGCCGTTGATGTTTCACAAACATATTCTTAATAGGTCATGAATGCCCTCACTTGACTTAGGGCCGGTTTGTCATTTGTTGTTGTTTAAAGTTCTGGCTATCCATCTTAAGTCAGACAATCCAGCTGGTTGTGTTTTTTCCTCTCCGATCCGTCGGGTGGTGCCGGTATGTTGGTTGTTGTTTGTTCCACCTGGCCCTGCTGCTCCTCTCAGAACAGAAATTCTGGGGCTTTTTGCGGTAACTTGATCTGCCGCCTTTTCCACCGGGATTAGTATTTCTAGATATCTTGGCTTTGAGTATGGTTTTATTGTGATCCCCCAGTTTTTAAAGGTCTCTGCTTTGGCTTGTATTTTCTGAGAAATTGCCAGAGTTGTCCAAGTTGCTTTCGTTTTTTCTCTGCCTGTACCATCATCGTCTATAAATTCGATGGATTCCAGGTCAGAGCTTTTTACTTCTGCCAGAGAGGGAATATGGGATAGTAGCCGTAGGATGTTGCCTCTATTGAGTGTGTCATGTCTTCCTTGCAAGATGTAGTTCGGGTTAAACCATGTGGCGCCTGTTACGTTTCTTTGTGTGTTTGAGAACCCACTCTCTATTTTAAGTTGGCTTGATGACATATGCTCTACTAGGCGTGTTACGTTTTTCGAAACACGGCGACCGGGAACACACAAGAGGAGGGATACCATATTTTCATTCGAAATCCATAGAATGACCGCATCCTAACTACTGCACTTAACTGAAAGTTGGATCCCCTCCCGGTACAGCTTGGTACATACACGTATCAAGTATACTCGTGTGATCTTCCGCTATACCTGGCATTTGGAGAATAAACACACAGATGAACTACTCCTTGCTCTAGATTCAGAGCTATGACATAAGATTCCCGTTTTAGATGTCTTTCTACTTCTAAACACGGAACTTTCTACCCGAAATACAAGTATCTATCAATTTCGACCTACTGACTTGTGGGTCGTACCACGAGCCCTGAAGAGTCGTGTTGACTCAATTTAAACACGACGAAACACGTGTCGGCTGATTGTGGACCATCGCTACGATTGTGAACTGATTAAACAACCTATCTAAAAAGAAAAGACACAAAGATCTGCATCTGTTTATTTTACCAAGACATTGTCGTAATATATTTGAAATATTTTGTAGTTACACTTTAATTGTGTGTGCGAGAGCATTGCTAATTTACGTTTGTTCTAGCCTGGATGATATTAGCTGCAGTGACTCTTAACTCTCGGCCAGATATATGCTGATTTGGTGCAGGCGGCTTGGCTGGTTGATAGTTCTCACCGGGCCTAGGGGGGTGGCACGTGAGGTCCGCGGTCACTGTGGTAGCTGGTTCTTCTTCTGTCTGTGAGGACCGGATCGCTTGAGTAATTGTGGATAGTTGACTATCTGATGACCCTTTGCCATTCCCTACATTTTTTGGTCCCGGGTTGTTCCCAGGCTTTTTGCCCGGAGTGTGTTCTTGCTCTGTGAGTTGAGGAAGATTAGTACCAGACATCCTGCTACTTTTGGGCGCCCGTTTCGAATTGGGTTCAAGAGTTACTTTGCTGGCCCCACAGAGTTGGAGGCTTTAGTCTTGTAATCCGGCTTCGGAGTCTTCTTGTGTGATATATCCAAGTATTTCCAAGTTCCTAATTTTTTGCCCCTTCCCGTTGGTTGGTTGAGTTGGGGCTGTTACCTTGGCAGGAGTCTCAGGTGTACTAGTGCCTCCCTCAGTCTCTGATATGCAAGTGCCACCCTCAGATTGAACTATGCTTTGTTCTGTGGCTGGAATATTCCCAAAGAGGTGCATAAAACCCTCGCGATTAGAGTGTATTTTGTGTTTCCTTCCTTTACGTTTTTTTGCTCTTCTTTGTTTAGCATTCAATTTTTGTGTATGCTTTTTCCTCCTCCAAGTTTTCAGAGAGTGGCGGGTCTGATGTTCCAATTTCGCTGGCCCCTAAGCTTTTGGGTATGTTGGGTGAAGGGGCTCTTGTTTTGGAGTTTTTTTGTTCGTTAATTCCCGGCACTTCCTTGTTTCTTGAGTTATCTATCTCTTCTTTGAAGATACCGTTGCAGGGGTTAGTTTGTTGGCACTGGGCAGACCTTTTGAGCTGTGGGCATAGGTTGCTCAATATTGATGGAAGTGTCGACAGTTTGTCGATGATTGGGCCGCATCCACATCCACCTCTGTTGTTCCTGGTTGCGTGTTGCGGCTGATCCAGCTTGTTTTGAAGAAGCGTGTTTAGCGTGCCCAGCTTCTCATCGATGGCGAGCACAAATACAGCCAGTGTGTCCAGTAGCGTTAATTGGGTGTCCATATTGTCCGATTGATAGTTGAGGGCTTCTACCAGGAGTTGTATTGTTTTAAGCAGACTAGGCCAAGCGCTTTCGTGCTTTGTGTGTTTTGGGGTTTCTGCATGATTTTCTGAAGTTATGGATCTTTTTTGACCCCTCTCTGACGCCCCTACACCCGTCGCCAGTTGTTCGTGTGAGCCATCACTTATCGTAATCGGGGTATTCGCGCTGGTCTCACTTTTGCTTTTATCTTGGGAGTATGCAGCTAGTAGATCTTCCCACTCTTCCTTTCCCAGGTATGAGGATATTTCTATCACCTCTGATGGGGAAGTTGGTGGCCTGACTGTGTTGGCTATGTCCCTCCCAGACTCGATGTTCTGTTGTGGTCAATCTCTTGTGCAATTTGAGTTGAAGCTAAGGCTCCCAGAGTTGAGTCATGCTTTCAGTGCTCCTTTTCGGTACTTATGTTTGCCTCCTTGTGATTGCTGAGGTACTTTGTTGCTTCTTGGCTTTTCGGTTCGCAGTTCGTTGGTGCATCAGTTTTACTGCACGTGCTGAATATATTTTCCTTTTTTAGAACACAAGGGAACCCAATAGGAGGCCTTCGGACCATGGGTTAGTTAACTTATTACAGAGAACAGGGGTCCTAAGGATTTACAATATGACAAGAGAATAATAATATAGACTACAATCAGTGCTATATTTTTCAGCGCCCAGCCGGGCGTGAGTTTATTCAAGGAATAATGTGGAATCGTGTTGACCCAGAGAGGGGCCAAGATAAGCGGCGAGATGGGGTACAGTCCTGTACCTATCCCAAAAGGTTAGAAAAACCAATCAGAGCGAGAGAGATAGAGGAAAGAAAGAAGTTTTTTCAGGCAAGAAACAAGTTTTTGAGCCAGAGGGTGACTTGCAATTACAGTAAATAGTTTCACCAAATTCACCCTACAGTGTAAACAATTTCAAGTATACATATTAAATCATATGTTACACTGTATAGCGCGTCGACGTTTCGATCCCTAAGGGCTCATAATAAACTGGGATCATCATCAGGACAGTTTTACAATTAATGCCTGCATTACAATGCGAAAGCCTGTAAAAAAGGGGGGGAAAGGAACTGGGGGGGCGTGGCCTGGAGCCGTCGATGGTGGACGTGTAGCTCGCTAGCTCCGTCCTAAGCCCAGTATATGAGCTGATTATACTGTGTCCCCCTGCCTGCAGCCCACCTGATCCCTGCATAGATCGCCCCCGGGGACAAGCGGAGTGAGACGGTGCGGCGTGGCCCCGCTACGACCGCTTCCTGGGGAAATTTTGTCGGCGAAGCCTGTTGCGGCCTGCATCCCGAGACGGAGCCCCGGCCTGGAGTGATCGGCCGGGCCGGCCTACCACCCACCTCCTTCGCGGTCCGTCCGTGACCCAGGATCGGACTTCCGACACTTTGCAAGCCGGACCCACGGACTGAGGTACGGAGCCCCTGCCCTCGCTGTAGCCCCGTAGCCTCCCCCGTTTGGGCACACCGCCACGGGCCAGACACACCGCAACGCGGCCCCTGCGGAACGCGGGGCCGCTTCAATGCCGTCCCCACGCTGACCCACGAGGTCCATGAGACTCCGGCGCTCCGCCGGTGGGGAAAAGACCAGTGGAACGGTGGAGCGGGCGATGCGTGCAAGCTGCAGCACACGCCACGGATCCAGCTCCACTCTGCTCATGCTGCCAGCGCCATAACACGGAGCGGCCAGACCCTGTCACTGTCGAGACACCATCTTCACACCACTTCAGGGCCTAGTGGAGATCTCGGACCCTGACAATTTCACCTTGCTACCACGGAGCTGTCTGCTTGGAGACCGGGGTCAGACACACAACATAAAGCGGCACGCCATGCAGACACGCGGATCGCGGTGGAGTGGAGTGGTGTGCCACGCGCTTTGGCGCCTATTTACAACGCTGCGGCCCGGACCTTTTCCACGCTCTCTCCAACTACGACGCACTAGCTCGGTGGTGGCCTGGACTCGTCACCTCTCCCCCCCGACACCTCTACGGACCTGGGGGTGTCCCTACGGATGGGACGCTGGTGACGCACCGACTCACCCCCGCATTGATACCCTGCCAGGATAATCCTCAACGGCTTTGGGGTCTTCACTACCACCGCCCCTGCCCGGTGAACGTTGGCCCGTCCGCATCCACTACAGACCACCCGGAGGGACAGCGGCGGGCTGCTGCGTCCGCTACAACGCCACCCTGCTAACACGAACCATGGGCAGGAACAGGGGCAGACCACAGGATCAAGGCGCCCGATGGGACATGCAGTCCACGGGCTCTGAGGACCCGCTAGCCTCCTCCAGCATGGACATCGTCCCGCCGACCGGTAAGGGATCGCAAGATGCCAAACTGGATCTCATCCTGAATGAAATACGCGCAACGCGTGAAGCGCTAGAATCGCGCATAGACAATATAGCGACTGGACTGTCCCTACTTAAGGCTGACCACAACAAGTTAGCGGATCGAGTGGCAGAACAGAAAATAGCGCTGGACGACCTAATACCACAGCAGACGGAGCACTCAACGAAATTAGAAAACGTGGAGAAGCAACTGAAACTTTTGTGGGGTAGAGTGGACGACGCGGAAGGACGTGCCCGCCGCAACAACGTCCGCATCCTGGGTATTCCGGAGAGAAGCGAGGGGAGAGACCCCAGGCAGTTTGTGGAGGATTGGCTACGGAAATTGGTAGGCCAGAGAGACCTCACCGCCCTCTACAGTGTGGAAAGAGCTCACAGGATGCCATCGCGGCCCCCGCAACCTGGGGCACCCCCTCGCCCTCTGATCGCTCGTCTACTCCACTTCAGGGACCGTGACACTGTCCTACGGGCGGCCAGAGAGGAAGCAACAATACGCTTCGAGGACAAGAATATATCGGTATACCCCAATTTCACACCCACTGTGCAGAGAGCCAGGTCCAACTTCATGGGGGTGAAACGAAAATTACGTGACAGAAACATGAAATATGCACTATTATTCCCTGCCCGGCTCAAAATCCTCCATGGCAACAGGTCCCATTTTTTCGATTCGCCCGAGGAGGCGGCGGAGTGGATGGAGGTCACTCTGACCCCGCCGGCATCGCAGGACCCATTCGCGGACCACCGAAGTGACACCCGCAGGGGCTCGCAAGACCGACAGAGCGACACTCACAGCCCTGTCCATCATTCAACGCGAGAAGCACCGACGACGACGCAGCCATCCGGACGCCAGGCGACAAGCAGAACATCACCACCCCCGCATCATCGTCTTACTGAGGAGGCATTGGCCGCCCACGACGCGGAAGCAACCGGAGACAGACTCTCCGTCACCACCGACACCCACACAGAGGTGTCTGGTTCGGTTACCAGTTTGCAGCTCTTCCCAAAGATCACAGCCCAGATGGCAGAGGAGTTCTGAACCACGCCTCTCCGGGTGGTAACGTATGACTAATCCCCTCCTCCACATATGGTGGGTTGTATGTGCAGGGGCCCATTGTATTGTGGGCTATCATGCCCACGCAGACAGTTCAGTGCCGATCGACGGAGGCCTACCACCCCCGGTATGCACAAGAACTTGACTGACCTGTGCCCAGGTTGGGCACTATGGTTTGGCTCCTGGGTATGTTGGCTCAGGGACCTTTTTGTTCAGGGGTTGTTTGTTTGCAAGACACTCTCACTTCTTAGCACAACAGGACATGTGGGGTCACCCAGTTGTATCACATTGTTGAACCACACAGTTGGAGATGGGACCTCTTAATAACTATCACTTGTGCACCTGGAATGTGCGTGGCATGGGATCTGTGCATAAACGACATAGAATCCTTGCACAACTCAACAGAAGGGGGACACAGATTGCTTGCCTGCAAGAGACACATTTGAACGCTGCTGAAGCGGTGAAATTGCGCAAAAAATGGAGAGGGCAGCTCTTTGCAACCTCATATTCTGCATTCTCCAGGGGGCGGCAATTTGGCTCCGTGGCTCTCTTCCCTTCCAGCTGCTAGAGCAACGGATCGACCAGGAGGGTCGATATGTATTTATACGGGGACTGTTGGATGGGGAGGCGGTAGTCATTGGCTGTGTGTACTCACCTAACACATATCAATCGGAATTTTTGTTCAAGGTCAATGGGGTACTTGCAGATTGGGCTGACCATCGCTGGATCATAGGGGGTGATTTCAATGCTGTACTTGATGTTATGCTAGATAGATCACATCCCCCCTTACTGGCTACCGAGAGCAGAAAACAGGCAGCTGCGCTTGCAAGTTGGGCTGAGGGCTGGGATATGGCGGATGTGTGGCGCAGCGTACACCCTCTAGATAGGGAATACACCTTTTTATCCCCTCCCCACTGGCTTCACACCAGAATTGATCATGTATTCTGCTCCCGTTCCCTCACAGCACAGATTGTCCAAGCCCAACACATGGGGAAGACACTATCGGACCATAACCCCGTGGAGATTACATGGCAATGGGGTAGAAAGCTGGCTCCCATTCCAACTTGGCCGCTGTCTCCTGATCTCCTCGAGGACTCGGTCTTCCGGTCCTCCCTGTCCGACACTATAGATACCTACTTCTCCACTAATGCACACACGGCCAGCTCCCGGCAGATAGAATGGGACACTTTCAAGGTCTGTATTAGGGGGGCTGCTATGGCTATCAGGGTGGGAAGGAAACGGGAGGTGATTAGCGAGCTGAAGGAGGTGGAGAGCTCACTTGCATCCCTAGAGAGTGAGGCAGCGGGCACCAATGTTCCCTTCACACCACTGCAAGAGGCACATATTAGACACGCGGAGCTCCTGGAAGAACTGCGGATTATAGATTATAGGGAATACACGAACAGGCAGCATACGCAGGCTGACCGAGCCGGACCCCTACTCGCCCGCCTCCTACGGGACTCCCCGGTCAGCCAACCCATCCTTAGGGTATTTGACCAATCTGGCCGCTCAGCTACCACCCAAATAGGGATCAACACAGCGTTTAAAGACTACTACACCACGTTGTACAGTACCCCGCAGCCCCTGTCAGAACCCGCACTTGTGGCTTTCATGGAGGGTCTGGACATCCCACAACTTACTGCCGACCAGAACAAAGCCTTGAAACGTCCTATCTCGGTGGCGGAAATAAGACAGGCGATCAGAGCCCTTCCGAAGGGCAAGGCACCTGGAACGGATGGCCTGCCAACTGAGTTCTACGCCACATACATAGACCTTCTAGCCCCACGGTTACATACTGTTTATCTGGCAGCCTTACGCACAACCTCCCTACCGCTATCATCAATGCAGGCCCTGATCACGTCCCTCTTGAAACCGGCCAAAGATGGTCTGCATTTGGCCGATTACAGGCCCCTGTCCCTTCTCAATACTGATTCTAAAATACTGAGCAAGATACTGGCGACGAGGCTTATGCAATACGTGCCTCAACTGGTCCACCCGGATCAATGCGGCTTTGTAACGGGCCGCAATACGGCCATGAACCTTAGGCGCTTGGCTCCACTCATGCTCGGCGACGATGTGAACCCTGGCTCCGGAGGGTGCATTTCTCTAGACTTGAAACAAGCTTTCGATTCCTTGAGATGGGACTATATGTTCGCCACCCTATTACGATTCGGGATACCGCCCGAATTCCTAGCTTGGGTCAGATTGCTATACACCATCCCCACTGCCAGAGTGCGCACCTCCAATCAAATCTCAGGCCCTATGGCTATAGCCAGAGGCACCAGACAGGGCTGCCCGCTCTCCCCTCTCCTCTTTGTCCTTGCCCTCGAACCGTTGCTCTGTAGACTCAGATTGATGGCCCCCCTTTATGGCATACGTTGACATGGTATGGACCACATTGTATCTGCCTATGCGGATGAAATCATTTTATATTTCCGCGACCTGAAAGGGGATCTGAGTCCGGTTTCTCGGGTTTTCGAGGATTTTAGGGAGATCTCTGGCCTCACTATAAGCGAGTCTAAGTCCTACGGGTTCACCTTTGCAATCACGGATGGATCAGCCCCCCTGCCTTTTGCCCCTCACGAATTTCAAATGGCTGACACCACCTTCCGATACCTGGGGATCCAGATATACAGAGAGGCGAGCATGATGATAGACGGCAACCTAGGGAAGGCCATTAGGGCGCTGAAGACACAAATCCAGTTTTGGCTCACATTACCACTCTCGATACCCGGACGAGTGGCGATCTCCAAGATGGTGATGCTCCCCCGGCTTATCTACTATTTCACCAACCTCCCATTCCAGATCCCAGCGGCAACGTTCAAGACCCTCGACTCGCTACTGTCCGAGCTTGTGTGGGGACATGGCCGCAGGCGCATAGGTCTGGCCAAGTTGCAACTCCCCTCCGATTCCGGAGGCATGGGCCTGCCGGACCTCAGGGCTTACAAATATGCATGTCAGCTGCAATGGCTAGCTTACTGGGTGGCGGGCCGTAATCTTCATGAGATTAATATATCAAGAGACGACCATTCTAAGGGGAGAGTGCACATCCTGCTCCTTCCTGGCTCGGATCTACCTAGAAATGCACCGCCGCTTCTCAAACTGGCGATCACATACTGGCGGAAGGCGCTGAAGTACACGACCCCCGGGACACCATATGCCCCCACGATTCCACTACTGGGCATCCCGCTAGGTCTGGGCACACTCTCGGAGACGCTCCTGGGACCCTGGCATGACGTAGGGGTGACTCACGTGGGTGACCTGTTTGCGGAGGGACACCTACTGTCTTTCGAGGACTTCAGAACGTCGCAGGGTGTCCCCGGCGGCTCCTTTCTCCTATACGCTGGACTCCGACACTATATCTCACGCAAATGGTCGCCTGACGGGCGGGAGCCTACTGCGAACCCTCTTGTCACAATGCTTTACCTCATGGGCACGGGCGGCCACCTGACAAAGTGGCTCACATCTAGCATTAAATCGGGGAGGGCACTCACACTGTCACCACTGAGAGCGACATGGGAGGTAGATATTGGAAGGCCGCTGCGAGACAAGGAATGGGAGCGCATACTTCAGTTCCCCAGGAAGGTAGCTAGGAACCCCAAGTACAAGTTCATCCAGCTGATGTTACTGCATAGAGCCTACCTGACACCACACCGACTACATGTGATGTTCCCTGCGACCAGGAACAACTGCCCCGATGCGATGAGGATGACGCATCACTAATACACATGCTATGGCTATGCCCCAAGTTAGGGTATTTCTGGAACACTGTCCATGACTCACTTGCGAAAGCTGGTACACTGCCCACAATACCCACACTGGAACGTACTCTTTTAGGACTGGGGCCTTCGACCCGCACCAGAACCGTGGCGACGCGCTTCTCTGATCTGGCCTTGTTGCTGGCGAAGCGTGCCATCACGATGCGCTGGAAATCGGCTAGACCACCCAACCCAGACATGTGGCGGGCGGAAGTAGTGCGATGGGGGAAAGCGGAGGGCGAAGCACTACAAAGAGAGGAGAGCAGGGGCCTCCGGAAAACACCGATCTCACTGGAATGGTTTGACACCTTGGGGGCCTTTGAGGCTGGCAATGACGAGGGTGAAGAGGAGACTAGCGAATAGCCGCTTAGGGTATTACTGTGCCCCGACCCGAACACCCCCCCCCCACTGCCCCTCCCATACACTACCGCCACTGCCTATGGTGCACTGCGATTGGGAACGGGTACCCCCGACTCATCGTTCACACTACCCCACCTTACCTGTGTGTAAGCCTTGTACTTTGTTTCAACACGTTGAGTGTGGCCCACATGTAGATACTTCATTTATGTGCCTCATTAGAGAGTGTTGGGTGGGATTGCTTAGGGGTGGAGGGTGGGACCAGAAATGAACGGGGTTTGTTAGTTTGTTCTAGTTCTAGTTCGTCAACATCGACAAAATGGAAAATCAAAGTCACTGTTTCTATATATGCTTGGAGCAGCCGCATACATATGCCAGCGGAATTTACACTGTAATTATATGTATGAAGTTGTATGCTATCACTGCTCTCAACACTATGCTAATAAACAGATTTAAAAAAAAAAAAGGGGGGAAAGAATAGAAACAGATTTTAAGGCATACGCCTAGACCAAGGAATTTTTAAAAAATCAAAACTCGACCAGGCACAAGTGCAAGTTTAAAAAAGGCCATTCTTCCATTTGTACTCGCAGGCATCTGACTAGTGTGACGGTGAATTTTATGATATTTACAACGTCTTACTAAGACTAAGAAGTGAAAAAACGGCGCAGTGACATAGTAAAAGGTGTCATTCATTGATAAATGTGCCAAAAAATTGCTGTGTCCAAGAGGATAGGGACAACTTGGTTGCGCGTATTCCGTAGTGCCTGCTCAGTGATAACGTGGTTCAGTGAGTGAAGTGGTTCCGTATTTGGTTTAAGAGGTGGTGATGAGTGAACGTGAGGCTGTCTTGGAGCAATCAATGGTCCATTGTAAGCAAGGTTTACCTTCAAGGGCCAAAATTACGGGTATGATGGCATGAGAATTTTCCTTCCCGGTACAGGGAGCTTGTTACTGTTAGGTAAAAAAGATTACCATTAGCAGAACAGCCATGGGTTGCAGAACCGGAATGGGAGGCAAAAGGGGGGTTGCAGCTTACCTGGCGCTACTTGGAGCAGTCGCAAGGGGTTGGCAATGGTTGTTCTGAACGGAGGAGAGATATTTCCTACCGGTTCGAGGAACAGGATGCTGTGTGGTAAATAAGTATTACCGTTAGCATGACACTCGGGCGGGTGGTTCTAAATTATTTAAGGGAAGAGAAAGGCTTACCTGGCTACGCTTGAAGTAGCCGTCAAGGGGGAGTAACAGAGGATGGTACTCCGTTTTGAAAGAGATTAATCCGTTTGGAGGAGAAGGTATTCTCCTTTGATTTGCTCCCACGCGTTTGCTTGGGAATACAAGATTTAAAAATTAAAAATTAAAGGAGCGACTCCATGAGTGACGGAGTTCACGATTATGCTACGATCCCGGAGTGGGCTTACCTTGCTTCTCGATCGAAGCGGCGGCGAGGCGGGTGAAGCTCAATGGACTTCTTTCCCTTTCACTTGCAGCGCGAATCCGCTGCGCTGTGATCGCTCGTGGGTTGTGCTTTTGGGCCAGTGGGAATGGAAATAGAAAAAGGACTGGTTCCCGGTGCCTCGTACTTCGGCAGACATCTTGGAATGATTAGAGGGCCGAGGTGAAGATAGGTAGTGTGGTCATTTGCCATCTTTGAGGCAGTACATTTGCCTGTGGTTCGGCACATTTCGTAAAAATAAAAAAAATAAAAAATGGATCGGCCACTTTAAAATTAGGTGGTGTTGCCATCTTCAGGGGGCCGTGAAGTTCGAACTAGGTGGTGTTGCCATCTTTAGGAGGGCGTGGGGGGTGAATGGGGTAAGTTATTGTGCACATAGCAGCGAGTAGTGCGTGAGGGGTGAATGGGGTAAGTTATTGTGCACATAGCAGCGAGTAGTGCAGGCCATTCATGCTCTACATTCATACACTTTTGGACTAACAGTGTTATTAAAACATTAGTTGGTTCAATATTTCACATTTTCTTATTGATAATTTTCACACTGCAGTAGTTGAGAAAAAACCATTTGGTACAGTGTTTAGGCATATCAGAGTAATTGGAGTCTTTGAAGCCACATCAGTACACTCAGAGTAATGATGTCCAATCTTCTGTGCGATTAAGCCCCTTGCGGATAGAGTCTAGCAATATTATGCATTTCAGCTCTTCTTTATTCAGTAAGTGGGGCATGCTTCCCCCTCTCGGTGGAAGCTTCAGTGACTTCAAAACAGTTCAACGAATGTCATCCTCATTATGATTGAATTCCTGGAAATGTTCCACCAATGGGGCGTTTGGCGTCCGACACCTAATGCGGCTCCTATATTGGCATATCTGGGTCTTGATTTTCTGAGATGTTTGCCCCACATAATTTTTCTTACATGGACATTGGATCAAATAAATTACGTTGGTGGTATTACAATTTGTGAGTGTGTTGCATTTAAAAGTGACATTGTCAAATACAAAACTTTTTCCTTCAATTGTAAAATTACAGACTGTACAGCCACCGCATTTCACGTGTCCAACTGTGGGGGACAGACCCCAAGCTGATTCAAGAGTGGAAGAGTGGGTAGGACTTGGGAGAGCTGCCCGAACCAGATGGTCCTTCAGATTCTTACTCTTTTTAAATGCAAACAAAGGGCGTTCTAAATCCAGGATCCCCGCATTGATTACTGGCCAGTGCTTTAGAATCATTTTTCTCACACTATTGGAGATAGGGGAGAATGTTGTCACACAGGCTATTTTGTCCATCTTTTTCTTTTGGTTTGGGACAAGGAGCGTCTCACGGGGGCGATACCATGCTCTTTTAAGAGCATTTTTGACAATTTTTCTGGGATACCCCCTATTTTTAAGCTTGATCGCCAAGGTAGTGCTTTCTCGGAAGTAATCCTCCTTATGGGAGCAGTTTCGCCTAATTCGTAAGAATTGGGAAAAAGGTAAGGAGTCCCTCAGTGCCCTGGGATGATTGCTTGAGTATTCCAACAGGGTATTTCTCTCTGTAGGATTTCTGTAGAGTTTTGTAAACAGCTCGCCCTCCTGGTGAAGTATTGTCAAATCCAGGAAATTTATGGAATTCTTATCAGAAGTAAGGGTGAATTGGAGTCCCAGACAGTTGTTGTTCATCCAATGTAAGAAGTGGGACAGTACACCGATGTCTAATCTCCATATCATGAAGATGTCATCGATGTACCTTCGCCACATAATGACACCAGAGAAGAAGGGGTTGGAGGGCACAAGAATTGTCTGTCTCTCTATTTCGTCCATGAACAGTATGGCCAGGTTTGGGGCAAAAATAGCCCCCATGGAGGTCCCCTTGATTTGTTGATAGAATTGGCCTTGAAAAGTAAAGACATTTTTTGTCAAACAAAGTTCTAGAAGTTTGCAAATAAAGGATGTCGGAATGGCATGACGGCGGGGGCGGTTATCTAAAGTTCTCTGTATAACAAGTAGAGCTGCTGTTTGTGGGATATTCGTATACAAAGACTCCACATCCATAGTGCAGAGAGTGTCAGTAAGTGGATTGAAGGGATGGTGCTCAATCAGATTGATCATGGACATGGAGTCACGTACATAGCAGAGTGTAGGAGGAACAAAATCTTTGATAAAGAAATCGACATAAGCTCCTAGGGGTTCCAGTATTGAACCACAGGCCGAAACAATTGGACGGCCCGGGGGGGCGTTCAGATTTTTATGAATCTTCAGCAAAGTGTATATTACCGGTATTCTTGGGCTTTTTACATTTAAGTAGTTAAATTCCTTTTTAGTCAAAAAGCCTTCTAATACTGCCTCAGTTGTAATTTTTTGTATTATTTCTTGGATACCCTTAGTTGGATTAGATGCAAGTCTAAGGTAGTGATCTTTGTTCCCTAGCTGTCTCTGAATTTCAGCTGTGTAGGAGTCAAGCTCCTGTATAACAATGCCACCCCCTTTATCAGCACTTTTGATCACAATCAAGTCATTATTTTTTAGGGAGACAATGGACTCTTTCTCTTTAAGCGTGATATTATATGGTATGAACTTTTTTTGTCCTTTCATATTCGAGAGATCTTTGAGCACTAGTTTCTCGAATGTAGTGACCTCTGGCGGTATCATATTAGCCGATGGTAAAAAGGTTGAAGGAGGGCGGAAGGGGGTTTGGGCATTTATCTCTGGAGAAGGGTGAATTTGAAAGAATGCTTTTAGACGCACTCGTCTAAAGAATTTCAGGAGTTCGGTGTGTAATTCCATAAAGTTAGGTGCCACAGTTGGAACAAAAGTTAGGCCTGTTTTCAAGAGAGAAAGTTCGTCTTGTGCCAGCAAATGAGTGGAAAGGTTGAAGATAGGGATGGTGTCTATTGTAGAGGTAGTCTGTATTACCACTGGTAGTAGTTGTTCCTTGTCCTCCGCTCCCCTGGTGGGTTGACCCATCTCTGGGGTTTTTTGACTTTCCCTCGTTGTGGCGGTTCTTGTTGGCCTCTGGCTAAAAAAGTATTCGAATTCTGATGTGCTCCACCACGTCTCGATGTACTCGATCCTTCGCCGGCGTCTGAATTATCAGACGATTCGGCTGAAGTGTCGGAGAAGCCAACCAAGTTCTGTCTCCTGTTAAATCTACCCCAAGGTCTATTTTGTTGGGGTTGTTGTATGCCTTAGTGGTATAGAAATCCTTTTGCAAATAAGGATATGTTGTTTCAATGTTATAGGATTTTATGTCTTTTTTAACTTTATTTGATTTTTTATTTTGCTCAATCCTGTAGAATTCTGCAACCGTTTTATCTACCTGTTCTATCAATTTTTTACTATCAGCAATATTGTCAGGGGCCTCTAGTTGTTTTAAAATTTCAGCGATTTCTGTCTCTAGTGATTTCAAGGTTTCAGAGGCTGTATCAATCCCTAGTGCCAGCCAGTGACGGGAGCAAGTAGTCCCTATGTAACTGAATCCTGTTATATATTTCGGGTTGTCCGTGAAGATACCTGGTACATTCCGGACTTGGAGGCCCAATGGGATGACCTCAGCCTTAAGATAGTCAGTTAACATCAATATCATTAGCTGTAGGCGGACTTGCTTTTTCCTCAGTTTTTCTAGCTGTTCTGGGAGTGGGTTATTAACTTGATTAGAGATGTCTGCATTTTCAGAAAGCAGTGAAGGTCCAGAGCATAAATGTTTTAAATAGTCATCTGTGTACAGCGGGGCATGGTTTGACATAGTAACCTTGTCGAGGGGATGAGGGGAAGTGGGGGGAGAGGGAGATGTGAATTGCCCGTGTGGGATGAATATAGAAACAGTGGGGTAAGAAAAAGTACTAGGTACTAGGGAACCCAAACTAAGTAGTTTGGACAGGATTGGAGACCTTGCAAACCAGCGTTTGCGCTCAAATCGTTTTAAGAACACAAGGGAACCCAATAGGAGGCCTTCGGACCATGGGTTAGTTAACTTATTACAGAGAACAGGGGTCCTAAGGATTTACAATATGACAAGAGAATAATAATATAGACTACAATCAGTGCTATATTTTTCAGCGCCCAGCCGGGCGTGAGTTTATTCAAGGAATAATGTGGAATCGTGTTGACCCAGAGAGGGGCCAAGATAAGCGGCGAGATGGGGTACAGTCCTGTACCTATCCCAAAAGGTTAGAAAAACCAATCAGAGCGAGAGAGATAGAGGAAAGAAAGAAGTTTTTTCAGGCAAGAAACAAGTTTTTGAGCCAGAGGGTGATTTGCAATTACAGTAAATAGTTTCACCAAATTCACCCTACAGTGTAAACAATTTCAAGTATACATATTAAATCATATGTTACACTGTATAGCGCGTCGACGTTTCGATCCCTAAGGGCTCATAATAAACTGGGATCATCATCAGGACAGTTTTACAATTAATGCCTGCATTACAATGCGAAAGCCTGTAAAAAAAAGGGGGGAAAGAATAGAAACAGATTTTAAGGCATACGCCTAGACCAAGGAATTTAAAAAAAATCAAAACTCGACAAGGCACAAGTGCAAGTTTAAAAAAGGCCATTCTTCCATTTGTACTCGCAGGCATTTGACTAGTGTGACGGTGAATTTTATGATATTTACAACGTCTTACTAAGACTAAGAAGTGAAAAAACGGCGCAGTGACATAGTAAAAGGTGTCATTCATTGATAAATGTGCCAAAAAATTGCTGTGTCCAAGAGGATAGGGACAACTTGGTTGCGCGTATTCGGTAGTGCCTGCTCAGTGATAACGTGGTTCAGTGAGTGAAGTGGTTCCGTATTTGGTTTAAGAGGTGGTGATGAGTGAACGTGAGGCTGTCTTGGAGCAATCAATGGTCCATTGTAAGCAAGGTTTACCTTCAAGGGCCAAAATTACGGGTATGATGGCATGAGAATTTTCCTTCCCGGTACAGGGAGCTTGTTACTGTTAGGTAAAAAAGATTACCATTAGCAGAACAGCCATGGGTTGCAGAACCGGAATGGGAGGCAAAAGGGGGGTTGCAGCTTACCTGGCGCTACTTGGAGCAGTCGCAAGGGGTTGGCAATGGTTGTTCTGAACGGAGGAGAGATATTTCCTACCGGTTCGAGGAACAGGATGCTGTGTGGTAAATAAGTATTACCGTTAGCAAGACACTCGGGGCGGGTGGTTCTAAATTATTTAAGGGAAGAGAAAGGCTTACCTGGCTACGCTTGAAGTAGCCATCAAGGGGGAGTAACAGAGGATGGTACTCCGTTTTGAAAGAGATTAATCCGTTTGGAGGAGAAGGTAGTCTCCTTTGATTTGCTCCCACGAGTTTGCTTGGGAATACAAGATTTAAAAATTAAAAATTAAAGGAGCGACTCCATGAGTGACGGAGCTCACGATTATGCTACGATCCCGGAGTGGGCTTACCTTGCTTCTCGATCGAAGCGGCGGCGAGGCGGGTGAAGCTCAATGGACTTCTTTCCCTTTCACTTGCAGCGCGAATCCGCTGTGCTGTGATTGCTCGTGGGTTGTGCTTTTGGGCCAGTGGGAATGGAAATAGAAAAAGGACTGGTTCCCGGTGCCTCGTACTTCGGCAGACATCTTGGAATGATGAGAGGGCCGAGGTGAAGATAGGTAGTGTGGTCATTTGCCATCTTTGAGGCAGTACATTTGCCTGTGGTTCGGCACATTTCGTAAAAATAAAAAATAAATAAAATGGATCGGCCACGTTAAAATTAGGTGGTGTTGCCATCTTCAGGGGGCCGTGAAGTTCGAACTAGGTGGTGTTGCCATCTTTAGGAGGGCGTGGGGGGTGAATGGGGTAAGTTATTGTGCACATAGCAGCGAGTAGTGCGTGAGGGGTGAATGGGGTAAGTTATTGTGCACATAGCAGCGAGTAGTGCAGGCCATTCATGCTCTACATTCATACACTTTTGGACTAACAGTGTTATTAAAACATTAGTTGGTTCAATATTTCACATTTTCTTATTGATAATTTTCACACAGCAGTAGTTGAGAAAAAACCATTTGGTACAGATGTACCCCATCTCGCCGCTTATCTTGGCCCCTCTCTGGGTCAACACGATTCCACATTATTCCTTGAATAAACTCAGGCCCGGCTGGGCGCTGAAAAATATAGCACTGATTGTAGTCTATATTATTATTCTCTTGTCATATTGTAAATCCTTAGGACCCCTGTTCTCTTGAATATATTTTCCTTACAAGGTTTGTCATTAGCAGTATTGCCGAGATCTGGGAAGCTCTTGTAAAGTTTGTCTGCAGACAGGTTTTTTGCATTGTTTGCCCTGTGCACTTGAATAAGGTTTGCTTCTAAGACAATTTTCATTCCGGGCTTTATCCCATTGGTTGTAAAGTCCTGAGTAATACAGCTTTTGTGGCGCTGAGGGGTTGATGTCACTTGTGGTGAACCTCTGGCTGTAGGGCTTGGGCTTCCCTTACTATTGTTGTCTGTCAGTGTGCCTATGTACTGTGCAGGCTGAGCGAGCTGAGATGGTTCGATAGGTTGCTGTAGGCCTAAAGATTCATTAATGTTTGAGAGTAAGGTGTCCCGCGTGTTTTTTAAGAAGCAAAACTTTGTAGATTTTTGGTTGGAACATAGCGTGGCTGGTTTTCGATTTACTGCTCTTTTCTACTTTTGTTGTTTGATCGCTTCTTGGGCTGTTAGAGTCAGATTTATCAATTGTTGTATCGATTAATGAGCGTTCGTTCTGTGTTGTCTGCCTGGTTTTGGTCGGTGGTTCCTCTCTAGTCCCATCGAATGCTTTCGACGATTGTTTGCGTTTTTTTGTGCCTCCTTTGCTCATAGGGCATCAACGAATGCGCCCTGATCTCATGCTGCTCGGACAATCTGGCCGACAAAATAGCGACCAATAGCGTCCAGTATACAACAAACAGCGGCAGAAGGTCAGTAGAGGGGCAGTGGGGCAGTAGAGGGGCAGTAGACAGCCTTGATGGTCCAGTCGGTGGAGCTTCCAACTACGGTGGAGCTTCCGACTACACCTCCGGGACACCGCCTGGGCTCCTTGCTCAGCTTAGTTTGTCCGGGGTTGATAACGGGCAGGCTAGTGATACTGGCAAGTGCTCAGGGACATGCGTAGCTGGGGGAATCTTGGGGACTCCTTGGTGTTCCTTCCCCCCTGCCAGATCCACGCTTCGCAGCCCCCTCCGCAAAAGTGCTGCGGCTTACCTCCAGACTGTCAGCAGCCACATAGGAGTCACATAGGGGTCGCAGAAGGGCCACCACCGGCCTCCGGTCTTGATCCTTGGACAGGGCCAGCCGTCAGTCATCACCCGTGGGCAGTTAACCCTCAGCCAGCAACCAGCAGCCAGCAGTTGGCAATATCCAGTAAGGGTAAAGATGGGGTGTAAAGGTGAGGTGGCACAACAGGTCAGCCCAGTTTTGGTGAATGCCTGGAGCCTGATGCCTGATGTCCAGTGCTTGGTGCTCAGTAAAAGATCTTTTGCATGCCTTGCTTTGTACCATGCCTTGTTTTGACTGTTTTATCTGTTTATCTCCTTTGCGCTCAGCTCAACCCAACCCAGCCCGGGTTGCCAACTTCAAACAAACTTCAAGCGCTCATGGGTTCAGGTATCAGAAGCCAGAGCACTCCGGCGCATGCAGGGCTCTCATTGCTGTGCCCCGTGGTTCCCGGCTCCTAGCAGCTCTCAGTGGCTCACAGCTGCACCTTGATTTCACAGCTGCGCCCTCCGTGTTCCCGGCTCTCAGCGGCTTTCAGCAGCTTTCAGCAGCTCCTTGTTGCGGGCTCCAACGCTCCAGCACTCCAGCGCTCGCAGCCTGCAGCATGCAGATCGTGCGGAAGCGTTAGGGCGCTTAGTGTCATACAAGGTGATCAGAGCGATCCGAGCGATCCGAGCGTTCTGAAGCCCGGCGCCCCCTCAGCGGTTTTCCCGTGGCAGCTTCCAACAGCTCCAACAGCAACTCTAACGGCTCCAACAATGGCTCCCAGGAACGCCGGTCACCAGCGGCAGCAGCAGCATTTGGCGCGAAGCTCCACCTCGTGAAGTAAAGGGCAATCTCAATCTTAAGGCAACAATGTTCAAATTAATAACATACGCCTGCTTTTTAAAATATCACATTCACTCAATAATTTAAAAGGGGGTGTCATGGATTTTAGATGCAAATCATGTTCCACTGCTCGAGCAACATCTGCAATGGCTTAAAAATGAGGTGTTCATGAATTTCTTGGCACATCATCATCTGTGGTACACTGCACCAGGTACACATTTAATGACTTAAAAAAGTCCAGGAAGCAAATTGTGAAACGGGAGCAGTTTTTTTAATGAGCCTAGCAGACACGCAAATAACATCAGCCCACCGTGTAGCAATTAAAAACAAGCATTTGCAATGCAATACGTCTCGCATTTACACTAGCTTGAGCTATTGACATTGCAAATTATAATGCCTTTTATTTTTGTTTGTAAAAAACATAAATAAATGGCATTATCATTTACAATGCCAATAGCTTAAACTTGCGTAAATGCAAGACCTATGGCATTGCAAATGCTTGTTTATATTGTTAAGGTGGAATATTGGTCTGGACTAGCAGGCTGATAGCTGGAGGCTAACTTGAGAATGTGTAAGTATGTGCCTGATGAGGCCAGTCTTATGTGTCAATTAGTTAACTCCCATTGTGCGAGGTAACCCCAACCCCTTTTTACATTAGTTCGTAGACCGCCTTTTGACATCTGTTCTATTTTTTTTTTTTTTTTTTAACTTTATTGTACAAAACAACATCATTACAGGTATGGGCCTACAACCACAAGGGCCGGCTGCTAGTGTATGCAAATCAATTACTTGACATCACAAAGCAGCGACTGATCCCCGGAGGTCCAGCAGAATTACAGGATACATTTTCGGCAACTCAGGAGATAGACAGGATATAAATATTTTAAATTTTTTAGAAAAGAAACAAGAGAAGAACAAGGAAACAAAACTCAAGGCCAAAACGTTGTATGCGATGTCGAGCTCCGATGGGGGGGACCTGACGTACCGGATAGAGAATCAGGAGGACAATAGAGATGACCAGGGGGGAGGCAGTGGGGAAGTCAGGACAATCAGCAAAAGGAGTACAGTATTCTAGGAACCTCAGGGTCAGGGGGACAGAGGAATGTCCGGAGCGTCTTCAAAGGGGGGCGTACAGATGTTGCCTCGGTAGGTGTTCCACTGGCCCCAAATTTTACTCCACGCCCTAGGCTTACCCCTAGCCAAATATTCCGTCTTCTCTCTAAACATGCACCAGTCCATATTCTTCTTCCATACTGACACGGTGGGAGGCCGTTGGGAACCCCAAAGCTGTGCAATGTCCCTCTTTGCAATCATGTTCCCAAGTGCCGCCCACCAGGCCTGGGCAACGTCGTAATCATTCGGCTCCCACACATTCAACAAACATCTACGAGCCTCAGGCAGCAGAGCGACCCCAGTGACACACTCCATTACCGCATGCACCCGGTGCCAATACGCCGCGACCTCACGGCACTCCCAAAGGATATGAAGGAAGGTGGCACTCATTCCACATCCGCGCTTACACAACCCATCCGAGGAAAACCCCATAGCGACCAAACGTGGACCCGTTACATAAACACGGTGAAGAATTTTGAGCTGGACGAAAAGGGAGACAGGCAGGAATAGCGACCTCTTTCGGGGAGGACAGTGCGGACTGCCAGTCTTCGTCATCCAACTCCAGTCTGTCTCCGATCCAGGCCTCCCTAAGACGCACAAGGAGATCCGCCCGATTGTTGATTAATTTCTTATAAATCAAGGAAATCTGGCAGATGACCATCAAGTATACGGTCCTCGAGTGGGGAAGATTCAGGGACAGTGGTACCGGCCGTGAAGACCGACAGCAAAGCGTGGTGAACCTGTGCATATCTGAAGAACTCCCTCTCACTCAACTCATACTCACTCTGAAGCACCGCAAAGGGTTTGACCGCACCTTTCACCCAGAGATCACCCACTCTGCTAATGCCAATCGTATCCCAGTTCTCAAAACCTTTCGTTGTCCAGAGGCATCCCAGTCTTTCCAAAGCAAACAAAGGGGTCGCTAGTGTCAATCAATCGTTCCATCCCATTGGCCACATTGGCATCTCTCCACACACGCACTGCAATCTTAGTGGGTCCCGTTAGGTTCCTCCCAGCCGTCCGAGAGTAGAGCACTCTGTTGAAGTTGCCACCAGGCAACTGATATTTATCCAAGAGGACATTAAGGGATTTACGAGGGGAGGTGAGGTACAAGAGAATATCGTCAGCGTACAACGAAACCCGGTCTTCAAAATCGGGGGCCCACTGAATGCCCTTAATCAACAGTTCCCATCAGAGCCAGGCTGCAAGCGGTTCCAGAGCAAGAGCAAAGAGCAGGGGGGACAGCGGACACCCCTGCCCGGTACCCCTCCCGAGAGCAAAGGACTGGGACACCCTACCATTGACAACAACCCGAGCCAACGGATCCGTATATAAAAGTCTCACCCAACTGATAAATCCCGCACCGAAACCGAACTTCGCTAGAATGGCCCAAAGATATGGCCATTCTATCGTATCAAAGGCCATCGTGGCGTCCAAGGAAGCCAAGATGGCCGGCTCAGACAGAAACTCCACCCTAGCGAGAACGCCATGTCAGCGCCACAATTTAGAGCTGTGTTCCGGTGCGGAATGAAACCAGATTGATCCGGATGGATCAGGTCACAAATGACAGTGAGGAGACGATTAGCGAGGACCTTGGCGAGAATCTTCGGCTCTGCATTCAGTAGGGAAATAGGCCTGTATGAGGCACAACGATCACGAGGCTTGCCCTCCTTAGTCCATACTCACTCTGAAGCACCGTAAGGGTTTGACCGCACCTTTCACCCAGAGATCACCCACTCTGCTAATGCCAATCGTATCCCAGTTCTCAAAACCTTTCGTTGTCCAGAGGCATCCTAGTCTTTCCGAAGCAAACAAAGGTGTCGCTAGTGTCAATCAATCGTTCCATCCCATGGCCAAATTGGCATCTCTCCACACACGCACTGCAATCTTAGTGGGTCCCGTTAAGTTCCTCACCGCCGTCCGAGAGTAGAGCGCTCTGTTGAAGTTGCCACCAGGCAACTGATATTTATCCATCTCAAATGCCGGCTTTGGACCGGGTGCATACGTGGCATGGTGTATGGCGGACAACTGGGAGGCCCAATAATACCTCCCGATGTCCGGGAGCGCCTTGCCCCCGTCATACCAGGGGAGAGTTAGTTTTGCAAGAGCGATGCGTGCGCGACCGTCCCAAACAAGCCTCCTCTGTAAACCCTCCACCTCCCGAAAGTAGGCCGCCGGAATGATATCATAAGAGTTCTGAAGTGTGTAGAGAAATCGGGGCAGGGACATCATTTTAAAGAGTGCCGCTCGACCAAGTGGCGACAACGGCAATCTACGCCACCGAGCCACGTCCAACTTCATTCGTCGGAGAGGAGGAAGGAGATTACGCTCGTAGCGGACAGCCGGGTCCAACGATACGTAGACCCCTAGGAATTGAAGCCGGATTGTGAAATTTGAATAGGAAACCTGTTAGTCAAGGGGGGGAGGCCGCCGGAGATGACGTACACACACGATTTAGACCAATTGATGATCAAACCGCAGTTTTTACCGAAAGAAGTGAGGACGTCAAAGAGGACATTAAGGGATTTACGAGGGGAGGTGAGGTACAAGAGAATATCGTCGGCGTACAACGAAACCCGCTCTTCAAAATCGGGGGCCCACTGAATGCCCTTAATCAACGGTTCCCATCGGAGCCAGGCTGCAAGTGGTTCTAAAGCAAGAGCAAAGAGCAGGGGGGACAGTGGACACCCCTGCCCGGTACCCCTCCAGAGAGCAAAGGACTGGGACACCCTACCATTGACAACAACCCGAGCCAACGGATCCGTATATAAAAGTCTCACCCAACTGATAAATCCCGCACCGAAACCGAACTTCGCCAGAGTGGCCCAAAGATATGGCCATTCTATCGTATCAAAGGCCATCGTGGCGTCCAAGGAAGCCAAGATGGCCGGCTCGGACAGAAACTCCGCTCTAGCGAGAACGCCATGTAAGCGCCACAATTTAGAGCTGTGTTCCGGTGCGGAATGAAACCAGATTGATCCGGATGGATCAGGTCACAAATGACAGTGAGGAGACGATTAGCGAGGACCTTGGCGAGAATCTTCTGCTCAGCATTCAGTAGGGAAATAGGCCTGTATGAGGCACAACGATCACGAGGCTTGCCCTCCTTAGTCCATACTCACTCTGAAGCACCGCAAAGGGTTTGACCGCACCTTTCACCCAGAGATCACCCACTCTGCTAATGCCAATCGTATCCCAGTTCTCAAAACCTTTCGTGGTCCAGAGGCATCCCAGTCTTTCCGAAGAAAACAAAGGGGTCGCTAGTGTCAATCAATCGTTCCATCCCATGGCCACATTGGCATCTCTCCACACACGCACTGCAATCTTAGTGGGTCCCGTTAGGTTCCTCCCCGCCGTCCGAGAGTAGAGCGCTCTGTTGAAGTTGCCAGCAGGCAACTGATATTTATCCATCTTGAATGCCGGATTTGGACCGGGTGCATACGTGGCATGGTGTATGGCGGACAACTGGGAGGCCCAATAATACCTCCCGATGTCCGGGAGCGCCTTGCCCCCGTCATACCAGGGGAGAGTTAGTTTTGCGAGAGCGATGCGTGCGCGACCGTCCCAAACAAGCCTCCTCTGTAAACCCTCCACCTCCCGAAAGTAGTCCGCCGGAATGATATCATAAGAGTTCTGAAGTGTGTAGAGAAATCGGGGCAGGGACATCATTTTAAAGAGTGCCGCTCGACCAAGTGGCGACAAGGGCAATCTACGCCACCGAGCCACGTCCAACTTCAATCGTCGGAGAGGAGGAAGGAGATTACGCTCGTAGCGGACAGCCGGGTCCAACGATACGTAGACCCCCAAGTACTTGAAGCCGGATTGTGAAATTTGAATAGGAAACCTGTTTGTCAAGGGGGGGAGGCCGCCGGAGATGACGTACACACACGATTTAGACCAATTGATGATCAAACCGCAGTTTTTACTGAAAGAAGTGAGGACGTCAAAGAGGACATTAAGGGATTTACAAGGGGAGGTGAGGTACAAGAGAATATCGTCGGCGTACAACGAAACCCGGTCTTCAAAATCGGGGGCCCACTGAATGCCCTTAATCGACGGTTCCCATCGGAGCCAGGCTGCAAGCGGTTCTAGAGCAAGAGCAAAGAGCAGGGGGGACAGCGGACACCCCTGCCCGGTACCCCTCCCGAGAGCAAAGGACTGGGACACCCTACCATTGACAACAACCCGAGCCAACGGATCCGTATATAAAAGTCTCATCCAACTGATAAATCCCGCACCGAAACTGAACTTCGCCAGAGTGGCCCAAAGATATGGCCATTCTATCGTATCAAAGGCCATCGTGGCGTCCAAGGAAGCCAAGATGGCCGGCTCGGACAGAAACTCCGCCCTAGCGAGAACGCCATGTAAGCGTTGCAATTTAGAGCTGTGTTCTGGTGCGGAATGAAACCAGATTGATCCGGATGGATCAGGTCACAAATGACAGTGAGGAGACGATTAGCGAGGACCTTGGCGAGAATCTTCGGCTCAGCGTTCAGTAGGGAAATAGGCCGGTATGAGACACAACGATCACGAGGCTTGCCCTCCTTAGGAATTACAACTATAGTAGCCAAACGCTGGTCACAAGGGAGGGAGCCAAGATCACGCGACTCCATAAACATATCACGAAGATATGGTGCGACTTTATCTGGACGCAATTTGTACAATTCAATAGGCAGGCCATTTGGGCCCATAGCTTTGCCAGAACGGAGGGAACGGATCGCGGTCGCAATCTCGTCAACCAACAACGACGCCTCCATGCACTCTCGATCCTCTTCAGACAGACAGGGCAGCGTGATGTCCCTCAGCAATAAACAGGAGTCGTCCTCATCTCTATCGGAAACCGGGGAGTAGACCACACGAAAATAGTCAGCAAAACACTCCACAATCTCGCCAGGGTCAGTCACATTCACACCGTTAGAATTCTGAATCACAGGGACCACACGATTCGCTCCCTCCTTCTTATCAAGCCAGGCAATCAATTCACCCGCCTTATCCCCGACATCATACAATCTACCTTGCTGTTCCCTGTACATTGTCTTGGCAGCATCCGTAACAAGGGATTTATAGTCAAACTGTTTCAAGCTAAGAGCGTGGAGTCTATCCTGGGTGACACCTAAGTCTAAATCAGCCTCCAACTCCAGTATTTCTGCCTCCAGACTCACGACCTCCCCACTCTTTGTCAGGATCCGACCTGTGCCTACCCAGTAATGGTCGAAAGACTACATGTCCCAGAAGGCCTGGAGTGTTAAAGGCTAGGGAAGAAGGCATGTAATCCTGCGAGGCTTGGGGTGTGATGCACGTGATTTTGTCCTTGCTTTGGACAGCTGAAGATTCGGAGGGGTGTTTGGTCCGTTAAAGTGTTTTACCTAAGTACTGTGCAATATAACCGTAACCGGCGGCTGCGGGGTTACCTTCAAGTGATTTTGGGAACCTTTGATTCGAGGAGTTCTGCTCCATACTGTTCAACCTGACTTTGGAGAGTTAGGGATTGATTGTTCGTTCCGCTCGGAGAGACGCCGGATTTCACCCTCTCGAGTCAGAAGATAGCGAGCGGTTTGCCAACGCGAGGCGAGAGACGCCGGATTTCCCCCTCTCGTGGTCGGGACTTGGTGGGTTTGTTTACCGTAGCGAGAGATGCTCGATTTGCTCCCTCTCGTGTTTGGAAGCACTTGTGGTACTTTTACCTGAGCTTGGAGAGACGCCGGATTGCACCCTCTGTGTTTGGGTATCGGTGCTTATCTTGGAGACACTGCGGGGCAGCGTATTGCTTAGGGTTGGGCGATTAGAGACGCCGGATTGCACCCTCTATCAACAGAACGGGGCTTTGGAGGAAAGAAGTTTGAAACTGGAAAGAACCCCGTACTGAGAGTGAGAGAAGTCCTGGTATGCCATTTTGGCAAACAAACTTGAAAAACAGATGGTAAGGACATACGTTTATAATGTGATGTTGCTTCATTATTGAGACTCTGATCAGGGAAGAAGGAACATTAGAACAAACTATTACACTTGCTGCTTTTAACCTTTTTTCATTTTATGAACTCATTCATAAATAAGGGACGGAGAGAGTATGGGAAAATTCCCATGTTTTGAGAGAAGTAATCTCATTCGAAGTTATCATTAGAAGGGAGAGGTGTCTGAGACAAATCAGGTATGAAGGGAGATCATAGGGGAAACAGGTTTAGTGTATGGAGAGTAGGACTCTCCACTTAAAGCTTGTTTTGTGTCATTTCAGATATCCCTTCTACGGCAGTTCCCGTTCCGGACCTTTTTTCCCTCACCTGCTTACTATCGTGCTTGGTGGTAGAAATTCCTAGAGCACGGAGAAAGCTGGAGGTGGAACCCATTTAGCATCGCCTTGATCCTGAGGAGCCGTTGGACAGTGACACTCTTAGCTTTCTTGGTCTCAGTTATTAAAGATAGGGCCTGTCCCCGAATAACAGTTTTGAAGGCCTCCCACAGGGACACTGAGGACAGAACAGACCCCTCGTTCTCCAGGAAGTAGTGGTCGAGCGACTTTATGAGGCTGTTACGGGTCTGGGGGTTGCGCAGATGTCAAGGATTAATAGGGGCGAGCCGCCCCGCGGCTTGCAACCCCGTGTCGAAAATAAGCCACACAGGAGAGTGATCCGAAATGCCCCGGACCAAGTGTTTAACCTCCCCAACGTGGGAGGACTGGACAGCGGGCATGAGGAAGTAGTCAAGCCTGGAGAGACTCCCATGAGCCCCGGATGAAAGGTGTATTGACATTGTGTTGGATGCATTAACCTCCAACAATCCACCAGACCAAAGGTGTCCTGTCCAAGAACCCACCAAGCCATAATTGGGAAGCGGGAAGGGCCCTGGGGGGGTGGCGGTCCAACTCGCCGAATAGCACAGAATTAAAGTCCCCACCCATAAGGAGAAGACTATCAGGGAGCTCCTTCATCATCCGACCAACATCCTAGAAAGTGGAGGTCTGGAGGCCTGGGGGGACATATATTGTGACTAAAGAAAGAGTCTTACCCTTCCACCTACTAGTTAGGGCGGCATAACGCCCTCTATCGTCAAGGATGACATTATCGATCTCTAGAGGGAGGGAAGACCGAACCAGAATACCAACCCCTCTGGAACCAGTGGTGAACCCGGAGTGTGCAACCAATCGGTAACCCCACCTATTCATAGCATGACAAACATTGCCTACCAAATGCGTCTCCTGCAGGAGTACCACATCAGGCGACAAACGACGTAAATATTGCAGCACAACACCCCATTTTATACGATCCCCCAAACCATTGACGTTCCAAGATATCAACCTCAGCCCACTACCCCCCATCCCCACAAGTGTTGCATGAATCTCCCCACAAAAAACAGGACACCTGAAGCAGAGAAAGAACCAATATGCCGCCTTGAGAAAGAAAAACACAAACACAAACACGCCCTCCCACCCCCCAACCAAAACCCGTTACAACTCCCCCCTCCCTGCACCCCTGCAGTAGACTAAAAAGCCACCCCAAAATGCAGTGTGCCTGTCGCCCTAACAATCCCATTCTACAAAAAGACCCCGGAGGAGGAAAGAGGCCCGTCTCCACCGGCCACACAGATGTGGACTACTATAAGGCAAAATATACAGAAAAAATAGCACCCAACTGAGCAATATCTGATGTTCGGAGGTCAGGGACCGAAAAGTCACTTCTGTGTAGGCTCACCACCCTCGGCACCGCCAGGGTGCTCCATCCGATCGCCTCGGCCAGGCAGGGAATCCAACCAGTCACTAACATTGTCCGGTCGATCAAAAAAGAAGGTCCGTTCCTCATATTCCACTCGAAGCCTGGTGGGGAAAAGCATCTTGTACTTTAATCCCAGGTCCCGGAGACGTCGCTTAACCCCCTGAAAGTCCATCCTTTGTCTCTGGACAAGTTGAGTGAAGTCCGGGAAAAAATTGACAGATGAGTTTTCAAATTTCACCAGGCCGTACACTCTCGATGCCTGCAAGATCGCATCACGGTCTCTGAAATGAAAAAGTTTTGCGATGATAGGCCTCGGAGGAGCGCCCGGCTTGGGCTTACCGCCCGGAACACAATGCGCACGCTCCACAGCGAAAAACTTGCTCAGTCCAGAAGGGCCAAGATGGCTGAGGATTAGATCTTCAACCAGGAGGTCAACCGAGTGAGTCTCGGGATTTTCTGGAACACCTATGACGCGAATGTTGTTGCGTCTTGCCCTGTTCTCGAAATCCTCCAGCCGATGGGACATCAGGTCATTGGCCGATTTCAAATTGCCAAGTTCGGTTTGGAGTTCCGACACATCGGCCGTGAGGCTGGAAGTCTTCAAATCCAACGACTTCACTTTCTCGTTGGTCTTGGACAGGTCGGCCCTGATTAGAGTGACATCAATGGCGACCGCGTCAATTTTACGAACCAGAGCCTCATATTGCTGGCCGATGGTCTCCTTCATGCCGGTGATGACGCCCATAATGTCCTGCAGGGACAAGTCAATAGGAGCAGAAGGGTCTCCTCTGGCGTCCTCCGGGGTACGGCTGGAGAGCCCGGGGGATCCTTTGGCTTGAGTGTACCGGTCCATAACGTTTGTCTGGACCGGTCCCCCACGAAGGGGAGTCTTGGTCTTCCGCTTCTCGGCTTCACCCCTGCCCGCCATGCTGAAAGATGCGCCCCGGAGGGGCCCGCGAGACCTGGTGAAAATGGCCGCCGGCAGGCCGGGCACCACCAGACCACAAAAACTGGCTCGTACGGCCAAGAGAAAGCCACGACTTGACCCAAAAGGCCTATAATGAGGAAGCAGCGCTGACGCTAAATGGAGGCCGGATTTGTCCCCAGCCGAGCGAAACGGTCTCTCAATCAGACCATGCCAGGATCCGGAAACGAAACCGAAGTATAGGTACGGCCACCGAGGAGGCCCCACTGACGTTGTTATTCAACTTCGTCCCGGATCCACAAGTCGCCAAGTCCCCGGCACGGCTTCCAGGTGGGCCTCAAAAGTTCAGAATGCCGTAATTTCGGTTTCCCGGGTCCGATTTAAATTCTGGAAAGAGTTATTGACTCAGTCGAGGTTCATCTTCGAGAGTCCGTCCAAGAAATCAGGATATCATCAGGATAAATTGCGAGGAGTGGCGAGGGTCCGGGGAGCCCTGTGCTCACGCGACCATCTTGGATGCGCGCTAAGCTCCTCCTTCCCACATCTGTTCTATTAATGTTTAGAATGTAAGCCTACATGCTACACTGGCTGGATTGTGATGTACCACTTTAATAAAGACATGTTAGAAAAAAAAACTTTGGGGCCGTGAGCTTATGCCTATGATTGTTGAAAAGCTATTCATTTTGCGGATTCCTCTCTTAGCTTAGGTAAAACTAAAAAAAAAAAATCATAGATTTCCAAATGTGCATCTAAAACGGTAGATTTTACGCTGATATTGGTTGATTTTGGGATTGGTTTAAGCTGCAAATGCACCTTAACTGTTCTTTTGGTACATCAGAAATGCATTGCTTAACATGACTGGAAAATTAAGGTGCACTTTGACACCTAGGGCCAGATGTAGGTAAGTTAATTTTACTGATTCATAAATACAGAATTTTACCGATTCGGTATTTATGAATCAGTAAAATGGAATGGGAGAGATGTAGAAAGAATCGGTAATTGAATTACCGATTCTGTAAGAATCGGTATTTACTGAATCGGTAAATACCGATTCGGTAATGCCCATTAATTCCTATCCAGAAAAGGGGGTGGTGATGAACAGAGTGTCTGAATTAAGCAGACCACTCTTACCCAGTCCAAAGATCAGGGCTTGATCCATCACCGTTATTTATCTCACTGCACCATCCCAGCTCAGAACCTGGCTATATGCAAATCAGTCTGTCCCTGGCCCAGTGCATCATGGGAACAGGGCAGACTAAACTACCAAGCCAATTCTTCACCAGAAAGGAGACAAGCTACCATTGAAGCCCATAGGAAGCAATGGGCATTACCGAATCGGTATTTACCGATTCGGTAAATACCAAATTTTGCAAAGGTGCAGGGGGTGTCACTTTGACACCCTCTAGCACCCCGATTTAAGGCATGTGTGACATGTGGCACACAGACATGCCCTAAGGGCATGTCTGTCTGTCACATGCCATAGGTGTGCATGCACACATGTGCATGCACACCTGGAATCGGTATTTTACCACCCACTTGGATTGGGTGGTAAAATACCGATTCGGTAAGGCCTGTGGGACTCAGAAGAGTCCCACCTACATTTCAAATTTACCGAATTGGTAAAAATACCGGTTCGGTATTTTACCGATTCAGTAAATTTACTGATTCAGTAAATCTACTGAATCGGTAAAATAGGGCCCCTACATCTCAAATGGCCATTTACCGACCGGTAACGGCCGAATCGGCCGTTACCGGTCGGTAAATGGCCACCTACATCTGGCCCCTAGTTTGCACACTTAGATGAGCAGCTTTTGTCACTAAAGCTAGGTGTATAGATTGGGTGTGATATCTGGGGATACCTTAATTATGGGTGTGAAGGTATTTTCCACATTCCTATTCCCAATCCCCCAGCTCTTGAAACACATGTTAACAAACTGGGCACTGAAGCAGTGGTAGAAGATAAGGGTATCCAACAACTATTACTACACCAGATCTGGCATCCAGGCTGGCACAGCGACTTGTACTAAGTACGCCCTGTTGCTGTTTCCTTACACCTATCACTTAGAGCGGCACCTACACTTTTAGAAAGTGCCTGCAAGGTGGCAGGAAGACAACACAAATGTTGTAGTGGGTTCTTCATCAAATAAATCCAGAAATCCAGCTGTAGTTGAAGAGTGGTTTATTGAAGCATCCACCTTCAGAAGATCAGAAGTGTAACTGAATGCCAGCTGATCTTCAGAATCTGGAACAGGTAACGACATTTAAAAACATACAAACCTATAAATGAATACAAGATACCAAAAATCCATACCAGAATACATGAGTAGAATTCACTAATATATTCTACTACCACATATCCTCCTTGCTTATAAATATAATAAGAAAAATTAATAACAAGAAATTATTTAAACAAAACAAAATCATCAAATTTCTTTGGTAAACGTATCTGTCTCTTGGAAGTATTCAACAAATCTGATGAAGCAAGCTGATCTTCAGAATGTACTTGAGGTGACAAATCAGAAGATGACAAAGTGGAAGAAGAAACAAGATCAGCTACATCAACAGGTCCTATTCATTTTCCAAAACAACAAAATCACTTGAAAAATCAGGTTCAGATGAACATTCATAACTTTTTGAAGAATATGCATTAACTTTAGCAAGTCTTGATATATTCCACCAAGAACCATTATCCAAAAGAACAGAAGTCTTACCAACTTTAAGAATAACAAAAACCTTTGAGAATTTAGATTGTACTTTTTTAACAAAAATGGGTAATCTGATCTTAACTTTATCACCTACTTGTAATGAAGGTTGCATAGAATGTGTTGAAGGCACCAGTTTCTTTGGAGAATTACAACTTTGTTTAACCATTTTATAAATCTTTTTCATCTGTAAATTTGAATCAGAAGTTTTAGCCCATGATAGAGAAAGCTCTTGCCTTGGTTTCCAGCCTTTTAACCCCTTCGACGCTCATGACAAGCTCAGCTCTTCATGAGCGGCGGTGCTCATGAGCTCGTCATGACCGTTAGAACGCTCGCACGCTGGGCTAATTGCCCTGCTGTGCTGTGCTGAGCGTTCTGAAGAAACGGGTGTGGTCATGACGAGCTGAGCTCATCATGAGCACACGACCACCGTGCTGCATGACGAGCCTGAGCTCGTCATGTGCACCGGGGCGCTGTGCACGCCCCCCCCTCCCCCCAGCACAGCGGAGGAATGTGCCACGCAGGGTAGGGGTTAATAAGACAAAAGGTGAACATTTTGTAGAACTATGTGGGGTACATAAATACGACCAAACCAAATCTGCTACATGAGCTTTGACATCAATGCAAGCTTTGATGGCAAATTGAATTCCTTCAGCCAAGGTTTTATTAAACCTTTACACTAAACCATTCATGTTAGGAGAATACAAAGCAGTTTTAACATGCTTAATATTAACCTTTTGAAGAAAAGAGCTAAACACATGTGATGAAAATTGTGGACCATTATCAGAAACAAAAATTGAAGGTAAACCTTCTTTTCTGAAAATTAGAGTGACATCAATGGCGACCGCGTCAATTTTACGAACCAGAGCCTCATATTGCTGGCCGATGGTCTCCTTCATGCCGGTGATGACGCCCATAATGTCCTGCAGGGACAAGTCAATAGGAGCAGAAGGGTCTCCTCTGGCGTCCTCCGGGGTACGGCTGGAGAGCCCGGGGGATCCTTTGGCTTGAGTGTACCGGTCCATAACGTTTGTCTGGACCGGTCCCCCACGAAGGGGAGTCTTGGTCTTCCGCTTCTCGGCTTCACCCCTGCCCGCCATGCTGAAAGATGCGCCCCGGAGGGGCCCGCGAGACCTGGTGAAAATGGCCGCCGGCAGGCCGGGCACCACCAGACCACAAAAACTGGCTCGTACGGCCAAGAGAAAGCCACGACTTGACCCAAAAGGCCTATAATGAGGAAGCAGCGCTGACGCTAAATGGAGGCCGGATTTGTCCCCAGCCGAGCGAAACGGTCTCTCAATCAGACCATGCCAGGATCCGGAAACGAACCCGAAGTATAGGTACGGCCACCGAGGAGGCCCCACTGACGTTGTTATTCAACTTCGTCCCGGATCCACAAGTCGCCAAGTCCCCGGCACGGCTTCCAGGTGGGCCTCAAAAGTTCAGAATGCCGTAATTTCGGTTTCCCGGGTCCGATTTAAATTCTGGAAAGAGTTATTGACTCAGTCGAGGTTCATCTTCGAGAGTCCGTCCAAGAAATCAGGATATCATCAGGATAAATTGCGAGGAGTGGCGAGGGTCCGGGGAGCCCTGTGCTCACGCGACCATCTTGGATGCGCGCTAAGCTCCTCCTTCCCACATCTGTTCTATTAATGTTTAGAATGTAAGCCTACATGCTACACTGGCTGGATTGTGATGTACCACTTTAATAAAGACATGTTAGAAAAAAAAACTTTGGGGCCGTGAGCTTATGCCTATGATTGTTGAAAAGCTATTCATTTTGCGGATTCCTCTCTTAGCTTAGGTAAAACTAAAAAAAAAAAATCATAGATTTCCAAATGTGCATCTAAAACGGTAGATTTTACGCTGATATTGGTTGATTTTGGGATTGGTTTAAGCTGCAAATGCACCTTAACTGTTCTTTTGGTACATCAGAAATGCATTGCTTAACATGACTGGAAAATTAAGGTGCACTTTGACACCTAGGGCCAGATGTAGGTAAGTTAATTTTACTGATTCATAAATACAGAATTTTACCGATTCGGTATTTATGAATCAGTAAAATGGAATGGGAGAGATGTAGAAAGAATCGGTAATTGAATTACCGATTCTGTAAGAATCGGTATTTACTGAATCGGTAAATACCGATTCGGTAATGCCCATTAATTCCTATCCAGAAAAGGGGGTGGTGATGAACAGAGTGTCTGAATTAAGCAGACCACTCTTACCAAGTCCAAAGATCAGGGCTTGATCCATCACCGTTATTTATCTCACTGCACCATCCCAGCTCAGAACCTGGCTATATGCAAATCAGTCTGTCCCTGGCCCAGTGCATCATGGAACAGGGCAGACTAAACTACCAAGCCAATTCTTCACCAGAAAGGAGACAAGCTACCATTGAAGCCCATAGGAAGCAATGGGCATTACCGAATCGGTATTTACCGATTCGGTAAATACCAAATTTTGCAAAGGTGCAGGGGGTGCCACAAACCCTCCTTGTAAACAAAGAGGAACACCAACTCTGGCTGAACTGCTGAATTTCTTTTATTCGTGGAAACAGCTCTCTCATGGATCTTTGCAACCTGTTTGCTCTGTACCATTGATACAGCCTCACTAATCCCCACAATATGAGTATGCATATCATTATTATGAGGATAGGCTTCAATATGTACCAAACAAAGCTCCTCCCTATGTTGGCAAACCAACCTCCAACTTTACCCATTCCATGACCCACTTTTTCCCATGCATTTATTTTTGTCAGATCTTCAATTTCTTGATGTATCTCAGTTATATTTTGTATACCTTTCTCAAGAGGTTTTGAATTGTCTGGAATGTAAGTGCAACATTCCTGGACCTTCAAAGCCTTACAGACTCCGCCCTCTTTGGCTAACAGAACGTCTAAAGCAAGACGGTTCTGAAGAACCATTGCCCTTATCGATTGCATCTCTCCTTCCACCAGCATTAGTGATCTTGCAGTACTTGCAGACAATCTGTCTACAACTGTAGCCAATCTCCTAATCTTAACATCATTAAGTATCAATCCTAAAAGAGGGAACATAGCACCAAATACATCTCCAACTACCTCAGCATCACTTACATCTCTTCTCCCCCTTGCTGAGGCTTTTCCCTCTATGATCTCTAAATCTTTCGCATGATATATTTTGGGGAAGACAATTGCCAAATAACATGAACCGTACCGGTTGTCAGGTAGCTTCACGTAAGCATTTCTTCCACATACAAAATATACATTAGGAATCACTTGCATTCCTTTTAAGAAATCCTTCGTGTAGTGTTCTAATCGAAAGGCATGTTCACAACTGACTTCACCTACAAACACATTCTCATAGTAAGTTTTACTCCTCTGTAAACATAATTTCCCTTTCTGTGTTCGATCTAACGCTATTGGACCATTACTACCCTTCCTTTTGTGTGCCTTCTCCTCCTCGGTCCAATCTGTTTTCCACTGTCCTGACATTTTCAGAATCTTTTGCCTTCTGTAGCGGTCATCAACTTGCCCTATAAATTTCTTCTCAATCTCTGATACTTTGCAAGTTAGATTGTTTCTGCGTGCATATGAAGTATCTAGAGGGTCCCAAGGAATGAAGAATTTCGCCAATCTATCTTCCTTCTTGTAATAGTCCCATTTGTTCATTTGCTTATAGTTCGGGACTTCTGGTAATACTGAGTCATACTTTCAAAAGTAATATTCAAAACTATCTGTCCGTAAAATATGCTAAGTAACAAACTACATGTAATGCCATAAGTCAATGGAAGATGATGATATCTAATGCCCTCATCTACAGAAGCAGGCAATTGCATGCAGACATAGCAATCCTTGGCCTCCATGACATCAATGTATTCATATAACAGTTTGGCATAAGCATTGGTTTTAAAGTTGCCCTGTGACTCGTCTACATGTAACCTACCGGCCTCTGCTGCCAGCAACGCTTTCTCCTGAATTGCATTGTCCTCCTTCTTACCAGCAGCAGCAGGTTTCGATGTCACTACAGGCTTTGCATCTGTTGTTTTTGTTACACTTGCATGTCCCACTATGTATGATACGGTAACTACTATAACTATAAGAAGAATCACTCCCGCTAATAGTGTGCCTACTATGCATTTTGCCTTGCGGTTCGGGTTACCGGCCTCCATGTTCTCAAATAGTATTGTTTCTTCTGAAAAGTCTCTTTTTCGTGTGTTTCTCCAATCAGTTTCTTTTGCTCATTCAGTCTGTGAATCACACTTGGAAGCTGATAAACCCCATTTGCAACATAGTCTCTTATTTTTCAGCGACAGACAACCTTAGCCCTTCTCCGTCAACTAGATGAAATGTCCCTAAGTTTTCTCTTCTTCCACTAGGCGCTAGGTTATCTTCTCATTCTGGCTTATTTACAAAGTCTTTAGGTATCTACGATGATTCGTGTTCCAGCGGCCCTAATAGCATATTCCAACAATTCTAAACGAAGGATGGTTTCCTCGTGCTCTGGTACTGGATGACCCAAAGTCGGAAATTCCAATCTGTTCAGTACCAGGTCTTTAATCCTGCTTAAATACGGAGGGATGGGGAGAGTGAATGTTAGCAACCCTTCAGTCTCAACTCCAGGTGCCAACAGTCTTACTCCCACCGTTATTATTGGTTCAAGGCTGATCACCTTCACTTCCCTCACCCTCCCGGATCTCTGTCTCCAAGACATCTGTTGCCAGGTAGGTCCACTCAGGAGTAGCGTATCTTCTGCAGGGCACACGCACCCTCCTTGACCTTCTTAGACTCTCTGCTTCTGAGTCCAATGCACCTTCGTCCAAGTCTGAGTCTTCGGATATCGGAGCGAGGGTACTCTCTGGTGCTGATCTTAGGCTTGGCCTCCTCCTTCTTTCTGGCCAGCTAGCCTCTCCACGCCTTTCCCTCCTGCTCCTTGTCCTTGCACTTGACTCTTGATCACTTACAGCTTGATCAGTGTCTGTTTCGTATTCACAACTATTTTCTCCTTCTGTGGCGACGTCAGTTTCGCTGGTGTATTGTCCGTCTTCGGCTTGTTCAGACACACTCCCAGTTTCTTCTGGCACCCCCACAGCTTGGCTGGTCCCCTCTGTGGCTTCTCCGTCCTCAGCTGGACTCTCGTCCGAGAGAGGAGCTGTTTCTTCCAGGGGTGCAGATCTCCACACTTGACTGCAGTGTTTGTTACCAGTATGACCTGGTAGGGTCCACGCCAGCGCACGTCTAAGCAATTCTTCCTGATGTGTTTCTTCACCACGACCCAATCCCCAGGGCACAGGTCGTGGCACAAGTCTTGAGACGATGGGATTTCCGCAGCCTGCACCTGAAGAGACACAGAATGAATGGCGTCAGATAATCCCTTGCAATAGTCCAGGATCAGATCATCTGTGATATTTAACAGTGCGGCAGTAGGAACTGATGGCAGTCTCATTGTCCTCCCCATTAGTACTTCGTGCGGGGAGAGTCCTGTCCTTCTGTCTGGTGTACTACGTATGCTCATCAGGACTAGTGGCAAGGCATCAGGCCAACTCAAGGATGTTGATGAACAAACTTTAGCAATCTGGGATTTTATTGTGCCATTCATCTGTTCCACAATTCACGAAGCTTCTGGTCGATAGCTGCAGTGCAACTTCTGGTCTATATCCAGAGCTGAGCAAAGCATTTTCACAATTTCGCTGTTGAAATGTGTTCCCCTATCTGATTCCAAAGAGGTCGGTACCCCGAAACGCGGTATTAACTCCCTAAGCAATAACTTTGCTACTGTGAGTGTGTCACACCTGCGTGTAGGGTAGGCTTCGACCCATCTGGAAAATATGCAAACGACCACTAAAACATATCGAAGCCGATTGCATCTTGGCATCTCAATGAAGTCTAACTGCATCCTATTGAAAGGGCCACCGGACCTTCCGATGTGACTCAGTGTAACTGGTGTTCTTTTCCCTATATTCAAATGCTGACAGGTGATGCATCGTTGGCACACTGCTTCTGCGGCCACTCTAAACTTAGGGTTATACCAGGTTTGTCTGAATATCCGCAAAATAGCTTCTCTACCTAGATGTGCTGGACTGTGTATTCTCCTTGCCATTGGACTAACTAATTCATTTGGCAGTACTGCTCTCCCATCTGCGGAAACCCAAAAACCCATTTCACTTTTCACACACCCTGCAGTTTCCCAAGTCTGCTTCTCAATGTCTGGTGCCTTTTCTTGCATGCCTTTTAACTCATCCCAAGTGTCTACAGTTTCTAGTACCATAGTTAATTCTGTCCTTTCCTGTATCCCACTCACTTCCACCTCTGTGAAGGAATATCCTTGCTCTGCACAGTATCGTGCAACTTCGTCAGCATACCTATTACCTTGTGACACAAAATCTGTATTTTTGGTATGTGCTGTACATTTAACAACGGCAATTTCTGCCGGACCTTGCAATGCTTCCAACAATAAACGTACAAATTCCCCATTTCGAATTGGTGAGCCTGAAGAAGTCATGTAACCTCTTTGAGACCACAATTGCCCGTAGTCGTGAACTACCCCGAAACCATATTGGCTATCGGTGTAAATGGTGACTCGAATTTTGCTACCTGCTAAACAGGCACGTGTCAATGCAATGATTTCAGCTACCTGAGCGGAGTGTACTCCTTCCAGGCAGGCGGCTTCCACAACTCCAGTAATGGTGCAAACAGCATAAGCTGCTCTCAACTGACCAACATCGTCCCTTATACAAGAGCCATCAACAAAGAAAATTTCATCGGGGTCAGTCAATGGCTCATCCACGATATCTGGTCTTGGTTTGGTGCATAGTTCAGTCACATCAAGGCAATCGTGATCTTCACATCCATCATCTTCTATATCATTTGGAAGTGGCATCAAGGTGGCAGGATTCAAAACAGAGCATCTCTTAAGGGTCACGTTCTCTGCAGCAAGAATGACTTGCTCATAGCGCGTGAGCCTACTATTCGTCAGATGCTGTGTCTTGGTCCTGGTCATCAATAATTCAACAGAATGCGGTACATACACCACTAACTGGTGTCCCATTACAATATTTTCACACCTCTCAATGCTGACATCCGTTGCAGCAACGGATTTGAGACATCCGGGCAACGCTGCGGCTACTGGGTCTAAAGTAGCCGAGAAGTATGCAACTGGTCTACGGGCATTTCCATGGATTTGGACCAAAACTGACAAGGCACAACCTTCTCTTTCACAGCAGTACAGTAAGAATGGTTTTTCGTAATCCGGCATTCCTAGAGCAGGGGCACGACATAGGTCCTCCCTCAACTGCAAGAATGCCATCAAACAATCTTTGTCCCATGGTACCGGATCACTCACCTCCTTGTGCGTCAGTTTTTGTAACGGTTTTGCTTTCAGTGAAAAGTTAGCTATCCACTGTCGGCAATAACCAACCATTCCTAAAAACATCCTGACTTCTCTCTGTGTCGTGGGCGTATTCATTTTCATGATTGCCTCTATCCTGTCTGGTGACACCTTCCGCTTCCCTTTTTCAATTCGGTGACCCAAGTACTGCACTTCTGTCAAACAGTACTGTAACTTGCTCGGGGACACCTTGTGCCCGTTCTCCGCTAGGTGATTCAGTAAGGTGATTGTGTCTATTTTGCAATCTTCCTCAGTTTCTGACGCAACAAGTAGGTCGTCTATGTACTGGACTAGAACAGAGTTCCGTGGCAGTACTAGACTTTCGAGATTTTTCTTCAGCAGCTGGTTAAAAATCGATGGGCTTTCTGTATACCCCTGTGGGATACGACACCATGTTAATACGCGATTTTCTATTTTAAAAGCGAAAAGAAATTGGCTCTCCTCGTCTAATGGGATCGAGAAGAAGGCCTGGCAAAGATGTGAACCACTCGGCTTGGAATGGTATCTGAAACAATATCACTGATGGATTCGGTACCACTGGACAACATGAAACAACTATGTTATTAATCTTTCGAAGGTCCTGCACTATTCTGAATTTCCCACTAGGTTTCTGCAAACCCATAATCGGGGAGTTACATGGACTACCCACGATTTCTTTCAGTATTCTCTGCTTAATCATAGATTCGATCACGGGTTTTATTCCTGCAATCGTCTCCGGGGTCAATTTGTATTGTGGCGTTCTTGGATATTCGACATTTGGTTTTACCATGATTTTCACTGGTTCTACTCCTTTGATCAGTCCTATCTCTTCCCCAGTGAAATCCCACACCTCAGATGACACCGCACCTCTCAAGTCCCATGGAAGCTCCTCCACCGTCAAGGTAGGATACAGCTCCACGCATACTTGTGAGTTTGCAACCTTAAAATCGGCATCATCATCGTTAGTCTGCACTTCCACTCCTTGAGGTGTGCAATATATAGTACAATTTAGTTTGCATAACAAGTCTCTTCCCAACAGACACACAGGGCTGGAGTCACAGACCACAAACTGATGTTCATCTCTGTATTTCCCTATTTTCACTGATACTGGCTCCGTCAAAGAACTGGTAATACTTCTGTTTGCGACTCCTACCACTTGAATGGTTTCCCCTGACATGGGCAAATCCGGGACTACGGCTGATCTTATAGTGGATCGAGTGGCTCCTGTGCCTACCAGGAAGGTCGTAGGACATCCTGCAACTTCAGCCTCTACATACGGTCCTCTTTGGTCCACCTCCAGAACTGCCCCAAGGGTACAGTCCTCCATATTACTCACACGCCGTCCAGTCAATGAATCAACGTAATAGCATTCCTCTCCTCCTACGAAAAGTGGCATTTGTCTATAGGTTTTTCCTCCTGTCGCTATTCCGGGTGGTTGAGGGAACTGGGCTCGAGGAGCTGTGGTCCCCCCTTTGACCACCTTTCCATTTTGCATCGCTGTCCCCTTTACCAGACTGCTCTGATCCTCTTCCTCCGGTCCTAGTTCTCCAATCTCAATATTATAGGGACACTCACGTTTCCAATGCCCCACCTCGTTACACTGGTGACATCTAGTCGTCTTTTTCAATGTCGCAATGTCTAACCTAGGTCTTGAATTAGAATTTTCCTCGCTGCCTTTATTCTGGTTATTTTGCCTCCTACCCATGGTCCCTGTTCCCTGTTGCTGCTGTCCACCCTTTCCGGCTGTCTGCATCTGTACCAATATCAGCTTCTCCTTAAGCTTCTTTGCTTTGGAATCTATCTCATCACTGCAATACCTTGCATATCTCAAAATTTCGTCTAATGGTTTGTTTTGCCAACAAATCAAATGTTGCTGAATCATCAAACAAATATCAGGTCTCAATCCCAAGACAAATTTCGATACGAACTGTCCTATGTCTTTTGTATCCATTACATCTAATCCGCTGTACTGTTTGAACGCTTTCAGCAATCTTTCATAATACTAATGAACTGTCTCTTTAGGTTGCTGTCTGGTCCGATCTATTTTGACCCAATCTATATCCTGCAATTGCACCTTCTCCTTCAGCCATGTCATTACCCTTTCGTACTTTTCCATAACTTTTGGAGATGGTCCGTTCGTGTGAGTATCCCTCTCTGGTTCAGACGTGGGCCATTCGACACTAACCTTACATGCCGTCCACAAGTCCCCTGGTACTACGATGTCAAACAGGGTGTTCAAGTCAACCCACAGTACCTTAGAGATCTTTACAAACCTTTCTACCTGCTTGTACCACTCCACTGGATTCTCCCTCAGCTTAGGAAAAGAATTGGTAAATGCTGCTAAGTTTCCCCTACTCCATGGTACGTGCACATAGCTTCCATTCGCGATTTCTCGCAAAGGGTATGCTTCCATCTTCTGTAGCCCTCCCTCCGGGGACATTCCTATTGTGCTCCGCCTGACGGTCCCTTTCTTGGACCACCTTTCTTCCCACTTATCCAGATCTCTCCATGTCCTTATCCCTGTTATCAGTTCTCTTATATGTGTTTTTAATCCTATTGTTCTCCTCTCCTCAAGGTCCTGATCTGAATAATGCAACCTATGGTTCCCCTGTAATGCCTTTGTTCTCGACAAGTCTACCATGTATTTGTCGGCTAATTCTGATAACTTCTCATGTACCGCTCTCGCCTTCCGAGTAATATCCTTAGCTATAAACAGTACCTCATCTTGCTCGTACATGTCAATCCTCTCCAAAGGCAACGTACCATCTATGATTTCCTCTAAGTCCGATTTTAAACTGGTCACATCAAGTCTCCTAGCTTTTATGTCAGCTCTCAATACATCATTCCTACAGGGCCCATTTACCTCTCTCCCGTCCCAGCTCCGAGTCCTACGCCTAGGCTCAGGTGAGTTATGGGGAGTCTTCCCATGTTCCCATCTTTCTAGGTTCCATGCCTTTCCATCTTCCCTTGGCGTGTGGTGAAACAATGCTCTATTTCCCACCATTTCGTACTGTCTATTCTGTTTGATTTCTCTAGACACATGGTAGGGTCCTTCACCATTTCCCAGGATTTCACGGTTCCCTTGCTGTCTGGTGTCGCTCAGCACATGATAAGATCCCTCACAACTCCCCATGTTCCCGCGATCCCGTTCCTGTCCGTGATCGCTGGACACATGGCGAGACACCTCGCGGCTCTCCATACTCCCGCGACTCCAGTGTGGCCTGCTGTCGCGAGGTGCATGGTGAGTACTCTTAAAGCTATCCCTGTACTCCTGCGTTCTTCGATCTCCTTCGCTGTGAATGGGGCGAGGCACCCCTCCACATCCTGTATTCCTATCTTCCTGCACTCGTCTGCTCCCACCACTTGTATGGCGGGTATCTCCTTTACTTTCCTGACTCTTCCCGTCCCACTCTGGACCACTTTCGCCAGCCCCACAGTGAGACAATGTTCTGCTGTCTTGGCTTCCCCATTCGGCTTCCACTCCCATCTTGTTATTCTGAATCTCTACGGCGGCATCCCATTCCTTCAAGTACTCCCTTAACTCTCTAAAGGACTTCGGTCGTGGTCCCCTTAGATCCGTCAGTCCTCTCTGACCCTCTTGGTCTATTATGGGATCCCCTGCTTGGTTTAACGCAGTGCTCCAATCTCTTGGACCTGACAACTGCCTTTGGGAATTAATCGTGTTGTTCCTATTCTCCATTTCTGCTCTCTCCCTATCTAATCGCACCTGTTCCTCCTCTCGTGCTCTCTCTGGGTTGTAAATCGATACTACAGGACCTATAGTAACAGGTACTTGGAGAGTGTCCGGCAGTTGGTAGGACTTAGCACGCTCTGTTTCTGGCACCTTTTGTACCACAAACCTTCCGACCACTGTCTGTACTGGACTAGGCTGAGGTTTTTCCTCACTGTTGGCGTACCCTTTTTCTAGTATAGGAGGTGGTCTATTTTCTCCTGTACCAGTCCCGCCCCCCTTTTGGAGCTCGGGACCTTCCATCTCTCTATTGTACGGAGGGGGTCTATCCAGCAATAACCTATTTATCAGGCTGTCCTCTGTGTCACTCTCCTCGTCCTCCACTAGTGGTTTCTTTTCTCCTGTGACTTCTATTACTGGGTACAGTTTATCTACTTCAATTCTCTGTATTCTCCACCTTTTTGCTTCTTCATCCCATTTAGCATCCTGCACTGCTCTTACCGATCGTTTTACTCTTTCCTGGCGCCTGTTCAAGGTCCGGTCGTACGCTGCCCTAAACCATGCATTAAGGGCTTCAAACTGTGTTGGTCTGGGTAGAGGTCTTGTCGCGAGCATTACTGCTTTCAACTGGTTCAATGCTTCTAACTTAAACGTTCCGTATTTCGGGAACGCCAATTCCTCGTTCCCTTCTGTTCTTTTACTCCACTCGGAGATCCACAATATAGTATGCAACCCAACATTCGTAGCCATGTAATGAGCTGGTGTACCCTCCGGCGGGGCCTCTTCCTTGTCCACCGATTCTCTATCGTCTCTCTTAAAGGCCGCTCTCAAGCGCCTAAAGCATTTCATGATCAATTCACAATTTTCCTACTTCGTTACGTTTGTTTACTTCCTGATGACAATATACCAATCCTAGCGCGATTCTTACTAGCTGACCTATCACAGCGCGGCTCTTGACAGCCGGCCTATCCCAGCGCGGTCTTACACCAACCGGCCTATCACAGCGCGGCTCTTTCTGACGTCACTCGTCTCCCTTTCGCAGCAGTTCCCCTCCTTTCTAAGCTCGTATCCCGGTCATGCATGCGTCCCATTCATACTCTGAAAAATGATTACTTCCGACCAAGCGATCACTTTCCTTGACTGTACGCCCACAGTCTAACTGTAATTGTCACCTCAACTGACGAAACGTCTTCCGTAAAACGTTCAGACGATCGTCTTAACTGATAGGTTACTTACACACAGTAAACGTCCGTCCAGCGTCCGTTACTCATACACTCACTCTTACATTCCCCCTATCACGGTCCTGCGGGCGATCAATGGTACCTCATGACCCCCTTCACAACGTTTGACAATTACTCTGGATGTCCGATACACCCGAACCACTTAAGCTCTTCTCTGAACTTAAGGTTTTCACCAGGTTGCGCGCGCTCACAACCGTCTCACAATCACACTACAGGCATTCAACTCCGCTTGACATTACAACACAGGTACGACACAAAACACCGCAATCTGACAACGCATGACCCTTTATACTCACTCTCGACCGTCTCTGCTGCTTTTTCTCTCTCGCACCGTCAGCACCTTCTTCGGAAGGCGATTCTTCTGCTGGTCATCTCTCGATCTCTAGGGGCCTCGGGGTAATCTTAACCTAGTCTAGATCACCTTCCTCAAGAAGGCAACCATCCTCTATAGCTACCAACTGGGGGGGTGGGATTTTTGATCTCTTATCTGATCACTCTTGATCTAAATCCCTGCTCAGGTCGACTGAATCTTTGTTGCCTGTCATTGAGTAAACAGGTAATCCACTACTAGGTTAATCAAACCAATAATTGCACGACTCTGAAGAACCACTTACCACGGATCAGTTTTAAAGTTTTATTGTAAGGCCAAAGTTAGCTGAAGGTATAAACATCTCAATATCAAGTTCAAAAGGTACACTGGCATCAACAGAAACATAAATTCTCTGAATGATCTTAAACGACAGAAAAATACCACCAACGCTAATTCAAGAATTAATAGATTTGCCAATATAGACACAAGCTGAAGCTTGCGAGACATTTACAGAATGAAGAAAAATATCAGGTTAGACTGTCCCTACACTAGACTAGGTGACATCCCTACTTAGCAGAATCTTAACCTAAAAAGGTGTCAGCCGTGGTGACTTCCAAAGAAGTTCACGCACTTCTCTTAGTCTTAGATGAAAACCTATGCATTGCAGTCATGCCCTCTCTGCCTACCCATCCGCTCTCTTAGGGTCCTCAGGCCATCTGCTCTTCTCCACCCCAGGGTGCTGTCCCTAATACAAAATCACAATCGAAATTTGGAACGCTCCTCTGAGACGCCCCTCACGTGGTTTCAGTTTCTGGTTTCTTCCATGATGGCTCTCCTCTGGGCCTCTCGTTAGCGTTGACCTTGCTTCCCAGGCTCTTTCTCCAGCTCGCCGGTACCCCCCAGAACATTCCAATACACTCCTCCAGGCCTGTGCCTGTCTTTCTGGACAGAGCTCTATTCATCACCCTCTTGATTGGAACCCCCTCGCACCTGCAAACAGACACCCATGAATAGGGCCCCAAATTCCACTCTCTGGTTATCTATCTCCGGCCATAAACTTTACAAAGGAATGACAATTTATGCTCTAACGAGACTCGATTCTAACTAACACGTGCAGATCAAAGAAGCTACTTTATCTTTCCAGGCCTACTAAATTATCTAGCAAGCGGCGTGTACTGCATGAACCCTTATTTCTAAAACTAAAACAATTCTTGTTAATACACTATGATTATATAAAACACTTCTATAAAACATGAATATATAAAACACTTCTATAAAACATGATTCTTAACATGTGGGCATCAATTACTGAATAATAGTAAATCCATGTCATGTCAAAATGTAAGTACACGTTGTCGATTTTCATACACTGCCATGAGGCCTTCACATTTCTACGTTTTGCAGCATCACATATGCTTCAATAGCAGCTACATAACATGGATTCTGATTAACACTTCTAATCAATTTAGAAATTACACACGTTTCTACATTAGTCTCACACTCTATATGATTTTCTATATTAACTAAACAAACATTCAGATACATATGTGATTATATGATTTAATACTTTAGCTGCTTTAGCTGAGCCCGTGCATCAAGGTTGCAAATATGGTGCACTTATACGTTTTCTCAGATTTGCGCTCTCTTACATCCCCTATGAAACTGCTCTTCTTGACTCACTCCCTTTGTGCTGCCATCCCACTAGACCCCACAATGTAAGGGTTGCCGAGGTACACTGATTCAATTTCTGTAGTCCTGGCTGGGATTCAGGAAAGGGAAATTATTCAAATCCTGAATCTGTGAAACTGAATTGGAAGCGCAGACCCAATATCCAACTTTTTGAGCTGTGATTTTAAATTAGGACCACAAAATAAATTGTGACTGAGACACCTGTATATATTTATGGCATGAGCATAGCTATGAATGGTGCAGCGGCACAGTGGCATAGCAGAGTAAGGCCCGACTTTCCTCGAAGTATGGCAGTATTTCATTACTAAACAGGTGGTAGGAGAGATATTTGACCCATGTCAACCTTACTAGTTACCTCACTGATCTACAAGTGACTCAGTACAGGTAGCTCGTTTGATAATTGGCCGTATAAATTAAGCAGACAAGCAACTGGTAGCAAACTTTCCATTAGCCTAAATTTTTTTAATAAAAAATGCCAGATCACAGTGAGTTTTCCAATAGACATAGACATATCTACAAATGCATACCCTACAAGACCCTGCTTCACCACTCTTTCTAGGTACAACAGCTCAGCATAGTAAAAAACAAGCATTTACAATGCAATGGGCTCGGCATTATTAGGGTAGAGCTATTGGCATTGCTCATGACATTTCTTTTTTTTTTAAATCATAAATAAATGGCATTGTCATTTATATTGCCAATAGTTTAATCTCTTGCATATGCGAGACCTATTGCATTAGAACCACACACAGAGTAAGTAGTAGAGTAGTAGAGTGAGTAGTTAATAGTGAGGAGTAGAGAGTTATTAGTAAAGAGAGTATTAGAGAGCGAGTAGTAAATAGTGAAAGAGTGAGTATTAAATAGTGAGAGAGTGAATAGTAAAGAGTCCTAGAGCCACACACATTTACATGCACGGCCACACCCTTACGTATACAAAGTGTATTTTTAGTTTCAGTAGTAAAGAGTGAGTAGTATAGAGTGACTAATTATGAGTGAGAAATGTTGAGTATTAGAGAGTGTAGCAGAGTGTGTAGAACAGTATTACAGTAAGTACTATACATTAGATGCTATTTAGTAGAGTGAGTAGTAGCGAGTAGTTGATATTGAGTATTACAGTGAGTAGAGAGTGTTATGGAGTTGTATAGTAAGTATTCGAGTGAGTATTGATAATATTTGATAGTGAGTATTATAGAGTGACTATTTGAGTGAGTATTTGTGAGTAGTAGAGAGTGTAGTAAAGGGTGTGTAGTAGAGGGTATAATAGAGCGTTATAGTGAGTACTGTAGAGTATTTATTTGTGTACTAAAGTGAGTAGGGAGTATTTGAGAGTTGTTGAATAAGTACTTTAGTAGTAGTCTGAGTAGTAGTGAGTAGTTGATATTGAGTAGTACAGTGAGTATAGAGTATTAGATATTTGTCATGTAACTAGTAGAGTGAGTAGTCAGAATATTAGAGAGTGAGTAGTAAAGAGTGAGTAGTAGTGTGTAGTAAGTTGTGTGTGGTAGAACGTTTTTTGTAGAGTATTACAGTCAGTACCTCACAGCATTTTTTTCTCATTACTAAATCTATTAGGCAGTATTAGAGAGTTGTAGAGTAAGTAGTACAGTATTAGAGTGAGTAGCAGAGAGTGAGTAGTAGAGAGTATTAGTAGAGAGTCATGAGCGGTACTGCCAAGTGAATATAAACAATACAGTTAACCGATGCGACGGAGGCTAATGTGTATTAAACAGCCGAATAAAAAAAACATAAGCAAAGATAATCAATTTGTTCTAGGGTATTGTTCCTAAAAATATATTTCACACTAGACACCTTTGCGATGATTTAAAATATGCAAGGTAACAACGAGAATGCCACGATCGTCCATCCCCAAAATACCGTCTCCGCATGTCTCACGATTTTGATAGGAATTACAATCTGATAAACAAAATACAATAGTAGGTTTGAAGACAGTTGCTACGATGCAGCTGTAACCCTCCTTTGTTTGAACACCAAGCTTCTCTCCCCAGCCCACCTCTTCCTGAGGCACGGTGAGTCCTTGGAGTGTTTTTAATGCGATTTTATATAGCGCGAACATTACCTGAAGGTGTCAGAGTGCTTTACATAAGAACCAGTTGCGATATATAAGGATTTAGGATTACATGAGTTACATAAAAGATGCAAACAGAAAAAAATTGAAAATATGCAAGTGGTAAAGTCACACAAGGAAGAGATACAAGCAGAAAAAATTGCAAATGTACAAGTTGTAAAGTCACTCAAGGAAGAGATACAAACAGAAAAAATTGCAAATGTACAAGTTGTAAAGCCACTCAAGGAAGAGATAGAAATGGATAAACTCTAAGAGTCATATAGGAATGGTAGAGAGTACAGGTCTACTATATATACTAGTGGTTAGAGTTATCTCTATATACATGTACATACAAATAGTAGAATTTCTCAGGTCAAGGCCCACATTTTTAAGTGGCATTGTCATTTACAATGCCAATAGCTTCATCGCTTGCAAGTGCGAGACCTATTGCATTTGCACCCACGCGCACACACAGAGAGCAACACACACACACACACACACGCACACACACACCCACACACACACACACACACACACACACCCACACACACACACACACACATAGATGTGGTGGTGGATGTGGTGGTGTTGGATGTGGTGGTGTGGATGTGGTGGTGGATGTGGTGGTGGATGTGGTGGTGGATGTAGTGGATGTGGTGGTGGATGTGGTGGTGGTGGAGGATGTGGTGGTGGGTGTGGTAGTGTTGGATGTGGTGGTGGATGTGGTGGTGGTGGATGTGGTGGTGGTGGATGTGGTGGTGGATGTGGTGGTGGTGGTGTTGGATGTGGTGGTGGATGTAGTGGTAGTGGATGTGGTGGTGGTGGATGTGGTGGTGGATGTGGTGGTGTTGGATGTGGTGGATGTGGTGGTGTTGGATGTGGTGGTGGTGGATGTGGTGGTGGTGGTGGATGTGGTGGTGGTGGATATGGTGTTGGATGTGGTGGTGGATGTAGTGGTAGTGGATGTGGTGGTGGATGTGGTGGTGGTGGATGTGGTGGTGGTGGATGTGGTGGTGGTGGACGTGGTGGTGGATGTGGTGGTGGTGGATGAGGTGTAGGTGGATGTGGTGGATTTGGTGGTGTTGGATGTGGTGGTGGTGGATGTGGTGGTGTTGGATGTGGTGGGTGTGGTGGTGGTGGTGGATGTGGTGGTGGTGGATGTGGTGGTGGATGTGGTGGTGTTGAATCTGGTGGTGGTGGATGTGGTGGTGGTGAATGTGGTGGTGGTGGATGTGGTGGATGTGGTGGTGGATGTAGTGGTAGTGGATGTGGTGGTGGTTGTGGTGGTGGTGGATGTGGTGGTGATTTTATATAGCGCGAACATTACCTGAAGGTGTCAGAGTGCTTTACATAAGAACCAGTTGCGATATATAAGGATTTAGGATTACATGAGTTACATAAAAGATGCAAACAGAAAAAAATTGCAAATATGCAAGTGGTAAACTCACACAAGGAAGAGATACAAGCAGAAAAAATTGCAAATGTACAAGTTGTAAAGTCACTCAAGGAAGAGATACAAACAGAAAAAATTGCAAATGTACAAGTTGTAAAGCCACTCAAGGAAGAGATAGAAATGGATAAACTCTAAGAGTCATATAGGAATGGTAGAGAGTACAGGTCTACTACATATACTAGTGGTTAGAGTTATCTCTATATACATGTACATACAAATAGTAGAATTTCTCAGGTCAAGGCCCACATTTTTAAGTGGCATTGTCATTTACAATGCCAATAGCTTCATCGCTTGCAAGTGCGAGACCTATTGCATTTGCACCCACGCGCACACACAGAGAGCGACACACACACACACACACACCCACACCCGCCCACACCCACACCCACACACACACACACACACACATAGATGTGGTGGTGGATGTGGTGGTGTTGGATGTGGTGGTGTGGATGTGGTGGTGGATGTGGTGGTGGATGTGGTGGATGTGGTGGTGGATGTGGTGGTGGTGGTGGATGTGGTGGTGGGTGTGGTAGTGTTGGATGTGGTGGTGGATGTGGTGGTGGTGGATGTGGTGGTGTTGGATGTGGTGGTGGTGGATGTGGTGGTGGATGTGGTGGTGGTGGTGTTGGATGTGGTGGTGGATGTAGTGGTAGTGGATGTGGTGGTGGTGGATGTGGTGGTGGATGTGGTGGTGTTGGATGTGGTGGATGTGGTGGATGTGGTGGTGTTGGATGTGGTGGTGGTGGTGGATGTGGTGGTGGTGGTGGATGTGGTGGTGGTGGATATGGTGTTGGATGTGGTGGTGGATGTAGTGGTAGTGGATGTGGTGGTGGATGTGGTGGATTTGGTGGTGTTGGATGTGGTGGTGGTGGATGTGGTGGTGGTGGATGTGGTGGTGGTGGATGTGGTGGTGGATGTGGTGGTGGTGGATGAGGTGTAGGTGGATGTGGTGGATTTGGTGGTGTTGGATGTGGTGGTGGTGGATGTGGTGGTGTTGGATGTGGTGGGTGTGGTGGTGGTGGATGTGGTGGTGGTGGATGTGGTGGTGGATGTGATGGTGTTGAATCTGGTGGTGGTGGATGTGGTGGTGGTGAATGTGGTGGTGGTGGATGTGGTGGATGTGGTGGTAGATGTAGTGGTAGTGGATGTGGTGGTGGTTGTGGTGGTGGTGGATGTGGTGGTGGATGTGGTGGTGGATGTGGTGGTGTTGGATGTGGTGGTGGTGGATGTGGTGGTGGTGGATGTGGTGATGGTGGATGTGGTGGTGGATGTGGTGGTGGTGGATGTGGTGGTGGTGGATGTGGTGGTGGATGTGGTGGTGGATGTGGTGGTGGTGGATGTGGTGTAGGTGGATGTGGTGGTGGTGGATGTGGTGGTGGTGGATATGGATGTGGTGGTGGATGTGGTGGTGGATGTGGTGGTGGTGGTGGATGTGGTGGTCGTGGTGGCTCAAACAGCTCTCACAGTCCACACAGCTCAGACAGCTCTCATTCCCCACACGGCTCTCACAACTCAAATTTCTTACACAGCGTACACAACTCTCACAGAATACACAGCTCTCACAGCTCAAACAGCTCTTACAGATCTAACAACCCACACAGCTCTCACAACTCAAACAGCTGTCACAGCTCAAACAGCTCTCACAGTCCAGACAGCGCTTACAGTCCACACAGCCCTCACAGCCCACACAGCTCTCATTCCTCACACAACTCTCACAGCTCCTCTCACAGCTCAGTCGTGAATGTAATGCAAGATCAAAGACAACATTGTAGACTATGTATCAATTATAATGTTTTATATACCACTTGACAATACTTCTAATGACGGTAAACACCAGGTATTAATTTTTACCAATTTATAGTACTCTAGTTACCGACCGCAGAATGATGAAAGGCTGAGTCTGGCTTGCTAGAAATCAAAGTAGTGGCCCCTAATCGCAGCATTTGTTGCCAGTCAGCGTTCAACTCGCTGAGCCGTCTTGCCAGCTAGACAGCGTCTTATGTTGTTTCTTTAAATCAGGGGTAGTGATGTCCAGCGGTGATTAACTATCAACTGTCTCCCATTAACATGGGATTAAATCAAACATAGATGAATACACAGTGCGCGGTGGGTCGGTCCTGGGTTAGGGTCTGTGGTGGTGAAATGTGTGTTTTTGACAAGTCAAGTCAAGTCAAGTCAGAAGATTTATATAGCGCGCTACATACCCAGAGGGTCTCAAGGCGCTTGAAGAAGGGTGGGGAATTATTTGTCAAATATCCAAGTTTTAAGTTGCTTTCTGAATGCTAGGTGGTTCTGAGTGAGGCGAAGGTGGGTAGGAAGTGAGTTCCAGGTTTTAGCTGCCAGGTAGGAGAAGGATCTACCTCCCATGGTGGTTTTGTTGATGCGAGGTACATTAGCAAGGGCTTGGTTGGAGGATCGTAGCTGGCGAGAGGGGGTGTAGAAGGAGAGTCGTGCGTTGAGGCATTCAGGTCCCAGTTCGTAAAGTGCTTTGTGTGCGTGGGTTAGGAGGCGGAAAGTGATCCTCTTATTGACGGGGAGCCAGTGGAGGTTTTTCAGGTGACCAGAGATGTGGTCTTTACGCGGGATGTCAAGTATGAGTCTGGCTGAAGCGTTCTGGATGCGTTGGAGTTTTTTCTGGAGTTTTGCGGTGGTACCGGCGTATAGGGTGTTTCCGTAGTCCAGGCGGCTCGTGACCAGTGCGTGGGTGACTGTTTTTCTAGTTTCGGTGGGGATCCAGCGAAATGTTTTTTTGAGCATGCGAAGAATGTTGAAGCAGGATGATGAAACGGCGTTGACTTGTCTGTTCATGGAGAGAGAGGAGTCCAGGATGACGCCCAGGTTCCGTGCGTGGTCCGTCGGGATGGGTGCTTTTCCAAGGGCCTCTGGCCACCAAGAGTCATCCCAGGCGGAGGTGGAGGTACCTAAGATAAGGACTTCTGTTTTGTCTGAGTTCAGTTTCAAACGGCTGTGCTTCATCCACTCGGCTACTTCTTTCATTCCTTCATGTAGGTTGGTTTTGGCGGTGTTAGGGGCTTTGGTGAGTGAGAGGATCAGTTGAGTGTCGTCAGCGTAGGAGATGATGTTGAGGTTGTGTTGGCGTGCGATGGCTGCGAGGGGGCTCATGTATACGTTGAAGAGGGTGGGGCTGAGTGAAGATCCTTGTGGTACACCGCAGATGACTTCAGTGGCCTCAGACTTGAATGGTGGGAGGCGGACTCTCTGGGTTCTTCCGATGAGGAACGAGGTGATCCATTCCAGTGCTTTTCCTTGGATTCCGATGTTTCTGAGGCGCTGTAGAAGGGTGCTATGACAGACTGTGTCGAAGGCTGCGGAGAGGTCGAGGAGGATGAGGGCGACTGTGTCTCCATTATCCAGTAGAGTTCGAATGTCGTCTGTTGCTGCGATGTGGGCAGTCTCAGTGCTGTGTTTGGCTCGGAAGCCGGACTGTGAGGAGTCGAGGGATTTGTTGGTTTCGAGGAAGGCGGCGAGCTGGTTGTTGACAGCTTTCTCGATGACTTTGGCCGGCAATGGAAGGAGTGAGATGGGGTGCTTAAGAGACGGGTGCTGTCTCCCCAGGGTGAATACCCAGTTTGTACATGGGCTCCTTTGATTTTATCATTGACATGCCACAAGCAGTGAGCTTGATTTGAACCAATTCCAATCTTCGCATAGAACAGGAGTGGGTGATTAAATACAAATATCCTAAATGAATCCTTTTGAAAACTGAAGTGCACTTCCATTAGACTTGTGGTATCACAGCTCTCACAGCTCAAACAGCTCTCGCAGCTCAAATTTCTTACCCAGCTCACACAGCTCGCATAGCTCACACAGCTTTCACAGCCCACACAGCTCTCACAGCCCACACAGCTCTCTCAGCTCCAACAGCCCACACAGCTCTCACAGCTCAAACAGCTCTCATTCCTCACATGGCTCTCACAGATTACACAGCTCTCACAGCTCGCATAGCTCACACAGCTTTCACAGCCCACACAGCTCTCACAGCCCACACAGCTCTCACAGCCCACACAGCTCTCACAGCCCACACAGCTCTCACAGTCCACACAGCTCTCACAGTCCACACAGCTCTCACAGCCCACACAGCTCTCACAGTCCACACAGCTCTCACAGCCCACACAGCTCTCACAGTCTGCACAGCTTTCAACGCAGTGTTTTAATCTGTAGTATAGCCAAACGCTTCCGAATGTTAAATACACTTTTTAAAAAAGAAGATATTTTATCATATTTGTATCTGATGTTTGTTGCACTAGTAACATTTCCATGACTCGGCTCGACAGAGCCCGGTAAGATTCCTGCCTCTGTTTTCTCTGTTGATTGGTCGATCGCCACCTCTAGGGATCTAGCTGAAGAAGCTCTTCATGACACTTACAACCTGGCTCTGACCCTGAACACAGGATCCGCCTGAAACAAAGCCGATAATCGCGGCAAACTGCTTAAAGCAGATAATTACTACTGCGAACTGACAGAAATCTACTGAACAACAAATGCTTTCGCGATGACAACAACATTAACAAATTACTCCCTGCACACGTGGAATCGTTAAACGAACCAATGGTTTACAGTAATGGTATGTGAAGTAGTAAATGTACTCATTACGTATGTAGGCCAGAGTCCCTTCAGTTAGTAAATCATTTTTTGCTACCATTTTATGAGCTAAGAAATGCAATGCATTGTACTAAATACTAGTACAATTGGTGCTCTGCGCTGTATAAAACAAGGATGGAGCAGTAGTAAACGCGTTAATCCCCTCTGCCCCCTAGAAAAAAATAGCAGGGGGGGGGTGAGGGGGTGAATCGTTTAAAGGAAGGTTTTCCTTTTCGTCGGTTTCTTTGGTGCAGGCTCTGGAGGGAGATTGCATTTAGCCTGTGTTTGGGACAGATTCTATGGCAGGACCGGAGGCTTCTGATTATGCTTTCTCATTTCTTTACTGCACAAACAGCAGCCAATGAAAATGAAACTACAAATGTAAAAAACAACATTTCCCATGAGGCTTTGAACCACGCCTCTCTTACAACAACCAATCACAATGGTAATAAGCATATATAACATAGAGACACTAATCAGGCCTCCTCTTTCTTTGCTGCTCCGCAGCCCAGATAAGTGCTCTATACTTTATATGTTTCTGATCTATGACTTGTGGCCTATGCCTTTTATATTGCCTTGGTGCATTGTGCTGTGACATTTTACTGTTACTATTCATTACTTTGTGTATACACTTATGCTTGCTTGATTGATCGCTGTTGCGCTCACTGTTTGCACTGGTTTTTACTAAATTGCCCGAACTGTTCTTAGATTGGGGCCGGAGCTCCGCTCCGCTCCCCGACCTCCCTGGTGGCGCGTGTTGCGCCCGTAGGCCCCCCCCCCCGATCTCTCCATTCATCGCTGCACCCGGCGGACGCTTCCCAGCGACCCGCGCTAGTGAGGGGTTTCGCCCCCCCCCTAGGGGAGTGAGACGCACGTCGGAGCCGTTGAGGCCTTACGTGCATCTCAGAGAGCTCGCGCACCCCGGTTGTGCGCGCGCAGTTCTCGAAGGTGCCAAATCGACGCTCTGCCCCCGGCTGAAGTGGGGATCAACGCAGCATTGGCCAGGAGCCGAGGGCGATTTCTGTGCTCATTTATCAGCGTTTTCATAGATTCAAGTGACAGAGCCTACCTGCTTTGACTCTTGCCTTCCTGGGATTCAGGAGACAATACTGTAATTTTTCCTCCGTTAGTCCTAGAGTGGGACTGTATTATATACTTTTATATTCTTGGTATTTCCGGCTCCTGCGCCTGGCACTCCCCACCTTCGACGCCCCTGCTTGGGCTGGTTTATTGCTTCCCTCTGGGGATTGGAGTTTGGAATTTCTAATTCCCGGTAATGATGGCAGACACTGAGTACTGCGAGGAGGAGGATGCTGCGTATGGATATCAGGGCCAGCAGGATTTCTATGAAGGAGAATCCATGGAGGATATCATAGATAAAAAGCTAGACGCCAAATTGGACAAATCCCTTTCGTCGGCCCCCCTCCCTTTGGCCAAGAAGTTGGATTTACTGGTCCCTGGTAAGCCTCTGCCCCTTCCAGACAAGGACTCTCTTCAGCCCCCCCTAAGAAGGTGGTACTTGACCTGACCTGGCCTCATGCCCAATAGTATGAGAAGATTTACAAATCCAAAGAGTCCCGATCCCAGGACAAATCTGTTACCTCTCCCCCCCCCCCCCCCCCCCCCCCGAATGACACCTCCACGGATACAGGCACTGATACTGATTCTTCGGATGCCGCTCCCCGCAAACGCACGAAAAAGCGTAAGCATACCTCTCCGATCACTCCCACTCCCTTTTCCTTTGACCCGACTGACATTGTCCACCCCAGGTCCTCCGACTGGGTTCCCCCTCCTGCTGTGGCGGCCTATCTGGAGACTCACCTCCGTAAGGGGTTTGATAAAGAGGTTCGCTCCCGCCTTAAGTCTGAGTGTCCCCGCCCTGATTTACCCCACAAGGTGGCTATCACGCCAGATATAGACCCCTCCATGGCCACCTTTCTTAAGAAGTATAAGAAGGACCCTAAGAAAGGGATTGATCGCGCGCTCAGAGCGTGCCAAGATAAGGTCCTGGAACTTTCGGGCCCCTTGGCCAAAATCCTGGAGTTAGCCCTTCAGGCTCAAGAGACTGGTGACGCCATCCACCCTGAGGTTTTGGCGGGCTGGGCTCAACGAGCCATTTGTATGCTTGGAAACGCAAACTGCGCTCTTGCCTCTGACCGACGGAAGTCCGTCCTTCTTCGAATCGACCCTCAATTGGTGGAGTTGGCTTCCTCGGAGCCGGGTCCTTTGGTGGAAGGGCAATTGTTTGGTGATAATTTTGTTAAAGACATTGCCAAGTCAACACTTTTGCATCCCTGGACAAGTCTCAGGCCTCACTGAAGCGTGTGTTACATCAGGTCTCTGGTAGGGCCGGGCGTGGCAGAGGACGCTCGACCGGCCGCTACTCAAATTCCAGTCCTCAAAGAGGCTACGCCCCTAGACGGGGAAGGGGGTACACGCAGGAACCGGACCAGGCCGGATTTTACCCGCCGAGATCACGCGGCTTCAGGGGCCGCTATAACAGAGGGGTCAATCGAGGCTACAAAAACTTCGATAACCAGTCTTCCGGTAAGTTCCTCTCTTCCTTTGCTTCCGCTAGGGGGAAGGTTGCATCATTTTGTCAAGAATTGGACAATTCTCACTTCAGATGTGTGGGTCCTTCGGACCGTCCAGGGGGTTACGAGATAGAGATGGTGTCTTGCCCCATTCAGCCCTTCCCCCCTCGTCCTCTCCTTTTTTCCCATCTCGAACACAGTTTTATAGACTCAGAACTGGACGAGCTTTTGGCAAAACAGGCCATTGCTGCAGGACCCTTCCTTCCAGGAGGCTGCTGTAGCAACGTCTTTCTTGTGCAAAAGAAAGGAGGCGGCCAGCGCCTTGTGCTGAATCTGAGAGATTTCAACCCCTTTGTTACGTATCGCCACTTCAAGATGGAGGGCACCCATCTTTTACGGGACCTTCTTTTGGAGAACGATTGGATGGTGAGACTGGACCTGAAAGATGCCTATCTGACGGTCCCAGTCTGCCCATCACATCAAAAGTTTTTGCAGTTCCCTTGGAAAGGGCGCTGGTTTCGTTACAAGGTGCTTCCTTTCGGGCTGTCCTCAGCCCCTTGGGTGTTCACCAAACTGCTCAAGCCGGTGATCTCCCGCCTCCGGGAGATGGGAGTAAGTCTGATTGTCTATCTCGACGACATGCTACTCCTGGCTCAAGACCGGTCCCTGCTTCTCACACACTTGGAGTGGACGACGTCCTTGTTGCAAGGTCTGGGATTCGTGATCAATACCAAGAAATCGGTGCTGATACCGAATCAACAGATGGAATTCCTGGGCTTCCTGATAGACTCGGTCTCGGCCCAGCTTCTCCTTCCCCTTTCAAAGATCAGGTTCATCAAGAGGGAGATAACATCCACCCTGGCCAAGGAGAAGATTTCCTTGAGGGTGTTGGCACGGATTGTGGGCCTTCTGGCCTCGTCGATTCAAGCCATCTTCCCCGGCCCCCTGCATTACAGGGCTCTACAGAGACTGAAGATCTTTTACCTACAGAGGAATTTTCATTACGATCACTTGATCCCTCTTTCCCCCGAGTCCAGGGAGGAACTTCAATGGTGGCTGGATCACATGTCAGCCTGGAACGGCCGAGCTATTTTCGGCGCAGCCCCAGATGTGGTGGTGGAATCAAACGCCAGCCAGTGGGGCTGGGGCGCTCGCTGTGGCGAGTTTACCACAGGAGGACGTTGGTCAGCAGACGAACTCTCACTTCACATCAACTGTCTAGAGTTGCTGGCAGGGTCCTTTGCCATCAGGTCTATCTCACCGCTGAAGAGCAATTGTTGTATTCTCCTTCGGATGGACAATGTCTCCGCTGTGAGATACATCAACCGATTGGGAGGGACGAGATCCCGGATGTTGGTACACATTGCGAAGGAATTCTGGCACTTCTGCCTGGATCGCAAGATCTCCGTGGTGGCAGAATACCTTCCCGGGAAATTCAATCAGGTGGCGGATTGGAATTCCCGCTTTCTCCGGGACTCCAGCGATTGGAGGCTCCACCCATCGCTGTTTTCCCGGATCAGGACTATGCAAGGCCCGTGTCGGATAGACCTGTTTGCCTCGCGCCTCAATGCCCATCTTCCCCTGTTTTACAGTTGGAGACCGGACCCAATGTCAATGGGGACAGACGCGTTCCTTCACCATTGGGGGCACCAGAGGAATTATGCGTTTCCACCTTTTGCACTAATCCCGAGAGTAGCGGCGTCGCTACGCCGACAGAAAGCGACAGTAGTGTTGGTAACCCCTTTTTGGTCGACTCAGTCGTGGTTTCCCACACTGTTGGAGTTGTCAATAGACCTCCCCTTCCGGCTCCCAGTCTTTCCAACGCTTCTGCAGGACCCAGTGGGGGCTTGCCATCCACTGGTCCTGCAGAACCAACTGTCCTTGATGGTGTGGACGCTCTCCGGAGACATGAACACCTTGCAGGCCTTTCACGAGAGGCTTCCAGTTTTATGCAGCAGGCGTGGGCTCCTTCCACCCGAAAACGATACTCTGCTTCGTGGAAGAAGTGGGTGGGTTGGTGCCTTTCAAAACAGGTGGATCCCGTGGGATCAAATATAACTGAGGTACTGAATTTTTTATCTGACTGCGCAACGTCGGGCCTGGCTTACAGGTCAGTTAACAATTTCAGGTCTGCTATTTCTGCTGGTCACGACCACATAGACGGTAAACCTGTGGGGATGCATCCCTTGGTGTGTAAGTTGCTTAAAGGTGTGAGTGTGGCCAACCCTCCTCTGCCTAGGTATTCCACCATGTGGGATGTTACTAAAGTGCTAAATTTGTTGGAATCCTGGCCCGATAATGGTGCTTTGTCTTTAAAGCAGCTTTCTGCCAAGCTTACCATGCTGTTGTGCCTCATTTCATGTCGGAGGGTTTCAGATGTCAGAGCTTTGGATTTGGCTGGGAGAATGTTTTCACCTCAGGGTGTATCCTTTGTCATGACTGGACGTACTAAGACCATGTCTTACTCAGTTGAATACCCGGCCTTTCCACATAATGGCACCTATGTGTTCTTCAATGTCTTAAATGTTATGAGGAGCGTACTAGTGCACACAGAGTTGATCCTTTGGGGCAGTTGTTGATTTCTATTCAAAAGCCATTCAAACCAGTCGCTGCTGCTACCTTGGCCAGATGGGTCAGGTGGATCATGTCGGAATCCGGCATTGATACTTCTGCTTATGGTGCACACTCTGCTAGGGGTGCGATGGCTTCTAAAGCCTACCTACTGGGTTCTCGCTTGGAAGATATCCTGAAGGCAGCTGATTGGTCCTCAGATTCAATGTTTAAAGTGTTTTATTACAAACCGATTCCTCATGTTTCTGATGCTGTGATTGACGAGCTTTAATGTGAGCTTTGAACCAGCATAATCAGAAGCCTCCGGTCCTGCCATAGAATACAAAATTTTCTAGCTATTGCGACAAGAATTTTAGATTCTATTAAGGACACGGAGGCGAGGATTATCCCACCCGTTGGGACAGTTATGCAACTATTGTTGATTACATGACGTTGTCTAACCTTTTATACCCACCCTCTGATTAGTCTAGGTTGTGGGAGTTTTTTCTCAAACTTCTTTTTCTGTTTTAGGAAATGACTCCAACAAGAGTTGATTTCCGCCTGTGGATTTCGGCTGCCATATCTTCCTGATGGAGGATGACTTCTTGCTGTTCTGGATTTCTCCGTTGAGAATTATTTATGGAACTGTTTCTCTCCGTTGAGAGCTAAAGACTTTGTTCAATGTGACGAGACTGTTCACGAATGTTCGCACAAAGAAAGAGGAGGCCTGATTAGTGTCTCTATGTTATATATGCTTATTACCGTGATTGGTTGTTGTAAGAGAGGTGTGGTTCAAAGCCTCATGGGAAATGTTCTTTTTTTACATTTGTAGTTTCATATTCATTGGCTGCTGTTTGTGCAGTAAAGAAATGAGAAAGCATAATCCTCGCCTCCGTGTCCTTAATAGAATCTAAAATTCTTGTCGCGATAGCTAGAAAATGTTGTATTCCCTCTGACAGGAGAATGATGGATGACACAGCTCTGCACCCCCAGCCCTCTCTCCGCCCCCACCCCTGCTCTCTCAGAGCGACTTTACAGGCAGAGCCTGGAGGAGCAGAGGGGAGGGGAGGGGGGGTAAAATAAACACCGCAAATGGCCCCAGAGCCCTAGACATCGACTGAGCTGCTACCAGAAATTAACTGGCATATCAATGTTTCCAATCTCGCCTAAAAACAATATATGTGCGCTGGTGGGTGCTATACTGCTCACTTACTACAAATTCGCATTCAAAATCTCCACCACCCGTTTTCCATTTTCTATTGTGAAGCGCTCTGACACCTTTGGGTAAAGTCTGCGCTATATAAAACCGCATAAAATAAAAATAAATTTCAAGTGGCGCTTGTTTAAATAAACAACACACAAATACTTAATCTGTTCTTCCACAAGTATTGCGTAATTGCAAGTGTAGCACGAAGTAGTGCAGGAAAGACTGTTTCATACATCGCTTAAATAAAGCGCTTTGAGCTGATTTTATTTTATGTTACTATGGATTCATAAGCGCACACGGTCACCCTTTGGCCTCCAAGTGCTACTGTTGTTGACATCTGATCTTCTCCCACCCAGGAACAGCACATTCACGACGGCTGGAAAAGCACTTCAGAGCCGGATACAGCGCTATCACGAGACACGGGCTGCCAGGCCTAGTCCACAAGGTATTTCCATTGGGGGTCTTCTACGCAGCTCATTTATCACTGTCACCCTCTAATGACGGCCTCGGCAGAGCTCTATTGACGGCAATAATTACATTGCAGGACCAGGCCGTAAATGCAGGAGCTAAGCAAAAAACGACTCCATAGCCCGACTAGCCACAAAAAGGGCGGAGGGAGCGCTGGGGGTTACACCCCACATGCCCAGCAGCTAAAGAAGAGCTTGCTTTTTATAATTATATATCAGAAGTTGTAAATCACAGCTCTGCAACTACAGTCAGGAGCAGACGCAACTGTTAATCAACTGTGTTATCTTGCGGCAAGCAACAAGAAATTGTTGGAATAAACTCTGGTCAGGACTGGTCTAAGTGCGTTGTTCTCTAAAGGCAGAGAAAAAGAACACGCCATGTCAAACTACCTGCAGGAAGTCTCTAATTGCGGCACAGCAGAGCAAGAGAGTAGTGCTCCATACGACCACGTTTCTCCGAGGCGAGGCAGAAATGCGTCGGAGAAACGCAGCCTCGTTTTCGCATTCGGGGGCGTGTTTTCTTTCTTTCCTCTTCCCATTGGCTGGAAGGTAAAATTCCAGCCAATGGGAAGAGGAGAGAAAGAAAAGAGAAAGAATGTAAAAAACACACCCCCGAATCCGAAAAAGACGGGGCTTGAACTGAGTGACGCCTCTCTCCTCCAATGGCTGGCTTCCGTTTAGGAAGCCAGCCAATGGAGAAGAGGGGCGGGGTCAAGCCCCCTACTAAGAAACATTAAATCTCAGAGCTCCACCCACACTGCTACGCAGTGTGACACAGTCCTCGACCTAAAAAAACAAGCATTTGCAATGCAATAGGTCTCGCATTAGGAAAGTTTGAGCTATTGGTATTGTAAATGACAATTTTTTTATTTATGTGTTGGTTTTGAAAATAGCGAAATTAATAGCTTTGTCATTTACAATGCCTATAGTTTTAACTTTCGCAAATGTGACACCTATAGCATTTGTAATGCAATATGTGTTGTATTTACGTGACTTAGATGTATTGATATTGACTTCGATGTATTGATATTACAAATAACAGTGGCTTTTTTTTATTTTTTATAATTAATACTCAAACAAAAGTTATTGTACTTTATAATGGCAATAGCTTAAACTTTTGTAAATAACTTTTGTGAAGATTATGTTCAGCGTATTTTATTGTGCTGAAAATCCAAGAACAGAAGTGAAATATTAACATCTTTTTGTGACATTTGTAATAAAGCTTGAAACATTGAGAGAACATATTTGAACCAGTTGTTGTTAAATGGTTGCACAGATTGATGCTGTGGTGGTGCTGAGTGATGTTGTGGTGTCGACAATTGATGCTGTGGCGTTCAGTGATGCTATGGTAGAGCATAGTGATGTTGTGGTAGCGCATAGTGATGTTGTGGTAGCGCATAGTGATGTTGTGGTAGCACATAGTGATGTTGTGGTGCCCCTGAGTGATGCTGTGGTGGTGCTGAGTGATGCTGTTGTGATGCAATAGAGAAATAGAGTGAGTGCGATAGATAGATAGATAGATAGATAGATAGATATATAGATAGATAGATAGATAGATAGATCGATAGATAGATAGATAGATAGATAGATAGATAGATAGATAGATAGATAGATAGATAGATAGATAGATAGATAGATAGATAGATAGATAGATAGATAGATAGATAGATAGATAGATAGATAGATAGATAGATAGATAGATAGATAGATAGATAGAGTGAGGGCGATAGATTGATAGAGTGAGGGCGATAGATTGATAGAGTGAGGGCGATAGATTGATAGAGTGAGGGCGATAGATAGATAGAGTGAGGGCAATAGATAGATAGATAGATAGATAGATAGATAGATAGATAGATAGATAGATAGATAGATAGATAGATAGATAGATAGATAGATAGATAGATAGAGTGAGGGTGATAGATAGATAGATAGATAGATAGATAGATAGATAGATAGATAGATAGATAGATAGATAGATAGATAGATAGAAAGATAGATAGATAGATAGATAGATAGATAGATAGATAGATAGATAGATAGATAGATAGATAGATAGATAGATAGATAGATAGATAGAGTGAGGGTGATAGATAGATAGATAGATAGATAGATAGATAGATAGATAGATAGATAGATAGAGATAGATAGATAGATAGATAGATAGATAGATAGATAGATAGATAGATAGATAGATAGATAGATAGATAGATAGATAGATAGATAGATAGATAGATAGATAGATAGATAGATAGAGTGAGGGCGATAGATAAATAAATAGATAGATGGATAGATAGATAGATAGATAGATAGATAGATAGATAGATAGATAGATAGATAGATAGATAGATAGATAGATAGATAGATAGATAGATAGATAGATAGAGTGAGGGCGATAGATTGATAGAGTGAGGGCGAAAGATTGATAGAGTGAGGGCGATAGATAGATAGAGTGAGGGCAATAGATAGATAGATAGATAGATAGATAGATAGATAGATAGATAGATAGATAGATAGATAGATAGATAGATAGATAGATAGATAGATAGATAGATAGATAGATAGATAGAGTGAGGGCGATAGATTGATAGAGTGAGGGCGATAGATTGATAGCGTGAGGGCGATAGATAGATAGATTGAGGGCAATAGATAGATAGATAGATAGATAGATAGATAGATAGATAGATAGATAGATAGATAGATAGATAGATAGATAGATAGATAGATAGATAGATAGATAGATAGATAGATAGAGTGAGGGAGATAGATAGATAGATAGATAGATAGATAGATAGATAGATAGATAGATAGATAGATAGATAGATAGATAGATAGATAGATAGATAGAGTGAGGGTGATAGATAGATAGATAGATAGAGTGAGGGCGATAGATAGATAGAGTGAGGGTGATAGATAGCTAGAGTGAGAGTGAGGCCGATAGATAAATAAATAGATAGATGGATAGATAGATAGATAGATAGATAGATAGATAGATAGATAGATAGATAGATAGATAGATAGATAGATAGATAGATAGATAGATAGATAGATAGATAGATAGATAGATATTAGATAGATAGATAGATAGATAGATAGATAGATAGATAGATAGATAGATAGATAGAGTGAGGGTGATAGATAGATAGAGTGAGGGCGATAGATAGATAGACAGATAGATAGAGTGAGGGCGATAGATAGATAGACAGATAGATAGAGTGAGGGCGATAGATAGATAGATAGATAGATAGATAGATAGATAGATAGATAGATAGATAGATAGATAGATAGATAGATAGATAGATAGATAGATAGATAGATAGATAGATAGATAGAGTGAGGGCGATAGAGTGAAGGCGATAGATAGATAGAGTGAGGGCGATAGATAGATAGAGTGAGGGCGATAGATAGATAGAGTGAGGGCGATAGATAGATATATAGAGTGAGGGTGATAGATAGATAGATATATAGAGTGAGGGCGATAGGTAGATAGATAGATAGATAGATAGATAGATAGATAGATAGATAGATAGATAGATAGATAGATAGATAGATAGATAGATAGATAGATAGATAGATAGATAGATAGATAGATAGATAGATAGATAGATAGATAGATAGATAGATAGATAGATAGATAGATAGATAGATAGATAGAGTGAGGGCGATAGATAGATAGACAGATATATAGAGTGAGGGTGATAGATAAAATAAAAATAAAATATCCAGCTAAATTATCCAAAAATGCAGCAAAAAAGTTTAAACATAACACTCTAAGGAAAAACCCTGCCACTCTGTTCTTTGACTGTCAAATAAAGTTTTCCCCTTCGGGTGAACTTAAAAGTAAACCACAGTTTTATGCAAAACATACACCAAGACACAGTAAGGAGCAGTAAATGATAAACATGGATCACTCATACCAAGAAATTGTACATTTTATTGAGGTAAATTAAAAACAGTTTAAAAAACACAGTACATAATTACATAAAAATGGGACAATTCATAAGGAAAATTATTCCAATTTAAAAAGGGGGAGAATGAGGACACCAGTTTTGAGAGTCTTGTAGTGATTACTCCAAGTTGTATTTCAATTTCCACAATTAATGGAGTTTTTTATCTCTGTCCCTCGGTACTTCTCCACCATAAAAAGCATTGACGCGTTTCGGTTATGGCAAATATGTACTCAAAGCCAAAAACCTTCATCAGCAGTAAAACAATAATATCCCACTTAAACACAATATCTTGATAATATTCTAGAGAACGTTGCATATAGTCAACTGCTTTTATTATTCAATCAATTTCAAGACGTATCTTCGAGCTACTCAGGATATTCCTATAAAAATACTGCCACCGTTATTTACAGAGCTGTCGTAATCACGTCTCAAATGTAGGGCATCGACAGGAACCCACGTCGCGGTGCAAACGGACTTATCAGCAGACTGCGGGCGGTCTGATTAGGAACCGTAACCATTCCTGTCGATGTCCTACATTTGAGACGTGATTACGACGGCTCTTTAAATAACGGTGGCAGTATTTTTATACGCATATCCTGAGTAGCTCGAAGATACGTCTTGAAATTGATTGAATAATAGAAGCGGTTGACTATATGCAACGTTCTCTAGACTATTATCAAGATATTGTGTTTAAGTGGGATATTATTGTTTTTACTCCTGATGAAGGTTTTTGGCTTTGAGTACATATTTGCCATAACCTGTGGTAAATAAATTTACCGTACTATTTTTCCATATAATTATCAAGACAGCTCATGAAAATGAGAGGCAGAGTCCGTGGTATCTGAGTCATACGGGCTTTAATGGACAATGAACCATGAAACATGAACCTCGAGGTTGGATATCATGTTCCGTCACCACTAGGGTTCGGGAAGGGACAGTCAACGTTTTATTAACATTACACATTATATATAGTAAAGTAACATAATTGAATCCAATACAGTAGGCGTAACAGGTGAAAAGAGCGAGATAAGAACACATGTGCGTAAGAGGAGGCGTGAAAAAGAGGCGTACACATGGGCGTGCACTGTACATGTCAGAGAAACGTCACAAGAATCGTCACATGTGGGTGGATGCATAGAGAAAAGTTGCAGAATCAGCAGAAACCCTTAACCCGGATGCGCGCGCAACTAGCATGACGTGAAACTGGGGGCTTTGACTTTAGTACTAGTGGAGGAGACGGATGTCTGGAGTGTCAGGGCAACCTGTACCTATGACATATCTAGTATCTTATGTTTGGGGGATGTAGTGTCTGAAGTAAAAGGTCTCTCGGGCAGGGGCCATCCCATACTGAAAGCTAGTGCGTGCATACGTGTCTGGGTGCAACGTGCGGAGCCATGGGCCTACCATGGTAACGGAGCCAGTAAATCACTTGCAAGGAGGACAGAAGAGGCCGGGCCCTTTGCTCTGCAGCCGCGAAGCTGTTTACCTATTTCACTAGACTGGAATGTGTTTTCGAGGAGGCTGAGCAGATAACTGTAGGTAAAACATGAATTTGGCAGGCAATCCAGGCCGAGCCGGGCACCGCTGCGCTGGCAGGAAGTAAGGCAGAGGTCAGGGATGTGTACAGCTTTCGGAGACAGGAGAGATGAGGCAGAGAGGCCTCGTTTAAGGGCCTAGCTCGACTGGGCCAGGAAACATGGAGAAAACGTGTGCGAATTTCAGGAGTGCACCATGTAAAGACGGTGGCACCGTATGTGAGAAGTTGGCCCGATATGCAACGTTCGCTATTCTAGCGACCGCTATGTATCGTTCCAACGACCCTTATGGTGTTTGGTTGTAAGTCAACCTATAGACCAGCTATCCTAGTAGCGTGGATACGAGCAGTCTAAGGCTAAAGACTCGAGAGGGCGCGTTAAGCCAGCTGTTTACCACACATGTACCCCTTGAACACCCAGTGAAAGGACACCACACAAGTGTTATGAAAATAAACAATATATTTATTAAGAATCACAACAGCCCTGTACTCTTTATGAGGACAGGGTACTAAGCACAAACCAAATCTCTTTAGCAAATACTTCAAGTGCACAGTTTAAAACAAGTGTCCGAGGACACGGAAAGGTTAAGGCAAGTCGGAAGCGAGGGACTCGGGACCCTAGAGTAAGGAGGCTATGCAGGCACCGAAATGCCGAGTTACCTAGCCACGAGGGCTGCGGCTGCAAGTCTTACAGGCGTCGGGGTCTTCGCTGACGAGCCAGGAGCCGGAAGAAAAGGAGTTGCTGGCCGGCGACCAGTGGTGTATAGTTCGTAGAGATTGATGAAACCTGAAAGCAGAGGGGACCAAGTTCGTACTACTAGCCAGTAGTCAGAGGGTACCAGGAAGGCACCAGTTGGCCGTCACCTCGACCAGGTGAGTGGGCGACGCTAGGCTCTGCAGTCTCACGGACCAGGAGGCGTTGTCGGCGACCACGGTGGAGGTGCGAGCTGTCCCACGACGGATGTCGCTGTCGGCGTCTTGAGTGGACCAGGAGGGTCCGGGGTGCTTCTCGAAAAGATGGAAGCAAGGGCCAGTCTGGAGCAACCAGACCGGCAGTGATGATTCTCGGATGTCGTCACAGAAGGACACAAGCCAGCGGCTAGTGACCAGACAACGTGCTGAGCAGCGAGCAGAAGGGCCCCACGCAGATCGTGGAGATGCTGGGAGACTGCACTTCGGTGCTGGAGCGGCTCAGGGTCGGGGCTTCTCGGACCCCAGAGCACTCACCAGAGAGTTACCTCGATGGTCGTGCTGGTTTTTAAGAGCGTGCAGGTTCTGATGATGGCCGGTCCCTCGAGGTCTCGTCGCACCCACAGATCACAGCTGAGCTGATGACGTGGGTAGGGGTCAGAGGTGCCAGGGAAGCCGGTTCTCGTCGAGCTGGGCCGTCGGATTCTTTGAGGAAGGACTTACAGCAAACCGCAGAGTTCTTAGATGGTGCCCGCTGATGCAGGGTGACTACTCCTTAGCCACAAGGGAGAAATCTTGAGAAGAGTCTTGAAGTCCTTTCGTAGAAAGTATTCTTGATTCAAAGATGATCTAATTTGGAAGGGTCCCCGCTCCGGCCTTTATCCTAAAGAAAGGGGTGGGTACATGACTAGGTCCTGCCCTAAGGGTGGGACCAGGAAGGGGGGTAGTTACACCCCTCTCCCCTGCCGGACTTTCCCCAGGCCAGGGCTGTCGCCCCTGGAACTGGTTCTAACCGGCAGATGCGTAGTGAGCACCGGGGTGCCACTCCGCAGTCACCTTCTCGCAAAAGCCCTACCTACCCAGAATACACAAACCCTGTCTGGGACGGTGCGAACACCGCCCTCGACAGGAAACCCTTTGTCCAGTGCTCCTCGCTGGAAGGACTCCCAGCAGCAGGAGGTCAGACTCGTGTCTGTGGTGGCAGCATCCATTTTGTGGAGCTGAGGCTTTCGTTAACTTTAACCGGGGTTCACAGTTACGTACATGTCGTGTGCCTCTAGAAGGGCGGAATGCTAACCTCGTCACCAGAGTTGGTGAGAGGGCAGCATCCCGATTCGTATGACACCTTACTCGACATGTCTTGATAACGCGACACCGAAGTTACCGATGTGGCACGCGTTATCATGGAACAGCCATTGGGTCTTTTCTCCGCAAGCTGCAACCGGCTCGGCTCGGGCCAGAACACAGTTCACGCGAGCCCATGCACTCTGCCTTCAGGATTGTCAAGGCCTGCCATAGGAGTGTCTGATAGGGACTCGGGTGTCCATTGTATGGTTAGATATAGAGCTACTATATCTAAAGCAAAGGGTGATTACACGACTTCGCCCCAGCTGTCATGCAGCCAGTTGTGTCAAATTTAGGAGGCCAGCCAGGGGTGGCATAATACATGCTGCAGCCCCTGGCGGCCCTGGGTACACCTATGCCCTGAGTTACAGGGTCTGATAAGGCGGCCCAGTACCAATTGGTAAATGCACCTAGGGTACATATCGTAATTTAGAAAGAGAACAGCCAGGCTGTGGGTCTGATTGGCAGGCCCACAGCCAGAGAAAGTCGTAAACCAGTGAAACAAAAGCAAAAAATCTGGGTGATCATAGGATTGCAGACCCTACTCTCCTACATGACCCCCCCCCCCAAACGTCGGAACAACTAGCTAACCTTGACCAGGTAAGTCTTCTTGTTCTAAGTGGAAATATCTGGAGAGCCCATCGGCATTGCCATGATCAGTACCAGGTCTATGTTCCACTGTGAAGTCCATCCCCTGTAGGGAAATGGACCACCTAAGTAGTTTGGGGTTTTCACCCTTCATCTGATTTAGCCACAAGAGGGGCTTATGGTCGGTCTGAATCTTGAAGTGAGTGCCAAACAAGTATGGCCTCAGCTTCTTCAGGGCCCAAACCACAGCAAAGGCCTCCCTCTCGATAGCTGACCAATTCTTCTCTCTAGGGGTCAGCCTTCTGCTTATAAAAGCAATGGGCTGGTCTTGACCATCAAAATTCAGTTGAGAAAGAACAGCTCCCACACCCAACTCAGAAGCATCTGTTTGGACAATGAATGGTTTGGAGTAGTCCGGACTCTTGAGGATAGGCGCCGTGCACATGGCCTGCTTTAGGTCATCGAATGCTTTTTGACAGCTCGCTGTCCACTGAACCTTTTTTGGCATTTTCTTACTTGTCAGTTCATTTAATGGTGTCACGATGGAACCATAGTTCCTGACAAACTTCCTATAGTAACCAGTCAGGCCCAAGAAAGCTCGAACCTGAGTCTGGGTGGTTGGAGGAGCCCAGTCCCTGATTGACTGTATCTTGCTCTCCAGTGGCTGAACCTGACCTCCACCTACAAGGTGTCCCAGGTATACAACCTGTGTCTGCCCTATCTGGCACTTGGTGGCCTTGATAGTGAGGCCTGCTGCTTGCAGCGCCTCCAATGTCTTCCGCAGGTGGACCAGGTGATCCTCCCAGGTGGAGCTAAAGACAGCAATATCGTCAAGATACGCCGCACAGAAGTCATCCAGCCCAGTAAGGACGTGATTCACCAACCGTTGGAAGGTGGCAGGTGCATTTTTCAGACCAAAGGGCATCACCACGAACTGATAATGCCCACCAGGGGTTGAAAATGCTGTTTTAGGCTTGGCGTCCTCAGCTAACCTGATTTGCCAATACCCAGCTGTCAGGTCAAACGTACTTAAGTAGTTGGCCGAAGCCAGCCTATCAATAAGCTCGTCTGCCCTTGGTATTGGGTGGGCGTCAGTCTTAGTGACTGCATTGAGACCCCTGTAGTCTACGCAGAACCTCATCTCTCTCTTACCACCCTGGGGGTGAGGTTTCGGCACTAGAACTACGGGACTAGCCCAAGGGCTATCCGAGGGTTCAATGACTCCCAGCTCCAACATTTTCTGCACTTCACTTTTGATGCAGTCTCTAACGTGATCAGGCTGCCTGTAGATTTTACTCTTTACGGGCAAGCTGTCACCAGTGTCGACCTCATGGGTGCACCAATCGGTCTGACTGGGTGTCAGAGAAAACAGATGTCGGAACGACTGAAGAACCTGTTTACAGTCGCTCTGTTGATGTTCGGAGAGGCTGCCACAAAAGACAACACCATCTACCGAGCCATCGTCAGGATTCTGAGTGAGCAGGTCGGGGAGAGGGTCACTCTCCTCTTCCTGTCCCTCATCTAGGGCCATGAGCAAACTCATGTCCTTCCTGTCGACATATGCTTTTAGCCTGTTGACATGAAGCACCCTGTGGGGGCTCCGGGGAGTTCCCAGGTCGACCAGGTAGGTGACCTCTCCCTTCTTCTCCAGGATGGTGTGGGGCCCGGACCATTTGTCCTTGAGTGCTGCTGGGGCCACTGGCTCCAACACCCACACCTTCTGTCCGGGCTGGTAAACAGTCAAGACAGCCTTTTGGTCATGCCAAGTTTTTTGGAGTTCTTGGCTGGCCTTAAGGTTTTCGGATGCCTTCTCCATGTACTCAGCCATCCGCGAGCGGAGGCCGAGCACATAGTCCACTATGTTGGTTGCCGGCTTTTTGAGAGGTCTCTCCCATCCTTCCTTCACCAAACACAGGGGTCCTCTTACAGGATGCCCGTACAAAAGTTCAAAAGGGCTGTAGCCAACCCCCTTCTGTGGGACTTCTCTGTAGGCGAACAAGAGGCAGGGGATCAGGACGTCCCATCTACGCCGAAGCTTTTCCGGTAGTCCATGAATCATCCCTTTTAGGGTCCTGTTGAATCTCTCAACAAGCCCATTGCATTGTGGATGATAGGGTGTAGTGAACTTGTAGTTGACACCACATTCCTTCCACATAGCAGTTAAGTAGCTCGACATAAAGTTTGCACCTCTGTCGGAGACGACCTCCTTAGGGAAGCCCACTCTGGAGAATACTCCAACCAGGGCTCTTGCCACAACAGGTGCTGTAGTGGTCCTAAGGGGAATAGCTTCAGGGTACCTGGTGGCATGATCCACTACCACCAGTATAAACTTGTGCCCTGATGCTGTTGGTGGTTCCATGGGACCGACGATGTCGATCCCCACCCTTTCAAAGGGCACCCCCACCACAGGCATTGGTATAAGGGGGGCCTTTGTCGTGCCACCTGACTTACCACTGGCTTGGCAAGTGACACAGGAGCGGCAAAACTCCTTGGTATCTTCATTCATGTGAGGCCAGTGAAAGTGCGAGACAAGCCTGTCCCACGTTTTCGTCTGGCCTAAGTGACCTGCTAAGGGAATCTCGTGGGCCAAGGTAAGTAGGAAACCACGCTGAGACAAGGGGACGACCAGCCTCCTGGTCATGCCAGGCTTGGGGTCTCTTGACTCAGTGTACAGGAGTCCATCTTCCCAGTATACCTTGTGGGTACCTGTGGCGTTCCCAGCAGCCTCAGCAGCAGCCTGCTGTCTGAGGGGTTCAAGAGAAGGGCAGTCTAACTGGTCCTTCCCCAGGTCTTCCCTTGAGGGTCCCCCTGAGCCCAAGAATTCAACTTGATCAAGTTCGAACTCCCGAGGCTCAGTTTCCCTCAATTCCTGTAGGTCAGCCTCCTCTGAGACTTGATCCTCGACCTGGGGCAAGGGGGAAGGCGTAGCCTTAACCCTACTGCTCTTTTTCTTGGGAGGTGTCTGGTCCGTTGTTCCAGGATCCAGCACCTGTTCAGTGGGGCATTTCCTGACCTGTGACCTAGTCACAGCGAACACATGTGCTGGCAAACCTAACATTTCCATGTGAGTCCGGTGCTCCACTTCTGACCATTGTGACGACTCCAAATCATTGCCCAACAAACAATCCACTGGGAGGTCTGGACTAACTACAACCTTCTTTTGGCCAGTTACCCCTCCCCAGGAGAAAGCTACAATTGCCATACTGTGATTGGTAGTGACATTGCTTGCATTGGTCACCAGGAATTCTGTACCTGGCATGATCTGTCCAGGGTCCACAAAGTTAGGCGTCACCATGGTGACGCTGGCACAAGTGTCCCTATAGGCCTGAGCCATCTTTCCATTTATGAAAGGCGTCTGTCGGTATTTGCCCAGCGTATTGGGACTTATGTCAGGGGACACGTCCGCGTCCCCCGTACTGACAAGGACAGCCTGAGTGAGTGTGCCAACTAAGTTGTCACGCCCCTCAGAACCCAGGGTTAACCCTACTAAACCCTTGGGAGGCGCACTACCACTGCTGACTGTACTAGGGGGCACAGGTGCCTTAGGGGCTGCAGTGGCAGGAGTCTGCCCTCCTCCTTTCTTGGTGCACTCACTAAACCAGTGAGATTTACTTTTACAGTACTGGCACCATCTTTTGGATTGGCCTTCTTTCTTCTTTTGGGGAGCCTGACCCCCACCCTCTTTGGGTTGTTGGGGACCTGTCGAAGACTTCTGGTCATTTTGTTCCCCTTTAGAATCTTTACCCTTCTGGTCTGCTTTCTTCTGACCGCCTTGATTCTGGCCCTGGTTCTGTTTAACTCTCGTGCGAACCCATTTGTCTGCCTTCTGTCCCAATTCTTGGGGAGAGGTCAGATCCGAGTCGACAAGATGCTGATGCAACAACTGGTTCTGACAATTGTTTAAAATTTGTTCTCTCATCATCAAATTATACAATCCTTTGTAATCAGTAACCTTACTGCCCAGCAACCAGCCCTCAAAAGCCTTAGTGGCACAATCGACAAAATCAGACCAATCTTGAGACTGCGTTTTCTGGGTATCCCTGAACAGCACCCTGTACTGCTCAGTGGTTAGGCCGAACCCTTCAACGAGTGTATTCTTCAAGACTTGGTAATTGTTAGCGTCCTCTACCCTTGTGGTGAGGAGCTTGTCTCTTCCTTTACCTTCAAAGGAGAGCCACAAGATAGCCGCCCACTGACTCTGGGGAACACCTTGCACAGTGCAGGCCCTCTCCAAAGCAGTAATCCATTTGTGGATGTCGTCCCCTTGTTTAAAGGGGGGCACTATCTTCCCAAGGTGTTTCGTATCGAAACTCTTTTCCCTATTACTAGGTACATTGCTGCCACCAGTGGGGATTGCCCCACTTAACTGTTGCTCTCTAGCGAAAGCAAGCTTTTCCTTGGCCAGGGCAAGTTCTTCCCTTTCGATCCTTAGATTAGCTGCCCTTTCTTTCGCTTCGTACACTCTCCTCTGAGGGGACGTCATCCCTCTCCGAGAAGAGTTGTGAGAGCCATTGGTATGAAGGGATCTGCCAGAGCCTCTTGATAGAGATCTGGCTCGTCCATTCCCCATGTTAAGCGGAACCGACAGTAGCGCCGGGGTTCCCCCAGTACCACTATCGTGTCTGCTTAAGTTGGACCGTGTTAGTCTGACGACTTCTACCTGTCCCTTATCTGCCTCGTCCCCTGAGAGATCCTCATCCTCATCCTCCTCCACATCCTCGTTCTCGGTTGCGAGGTGACTGAGGTCAGGATCGTCCCGGGTTCCCTCGAGGGGAGGCATGTCTCCTTCTGGATTAGAAGAGCTACGAAGTTTCTCAGCTCTCCTGGCATCATAAGTCTCCAAGAGACCAATCAGAAAGGACGTTGTGGGGTTAGACCCCTGCTGAATCTTCCGGGAGTGACACAATCGTCTTAACTCCTTGAAGCTCAGCACAGTATATCCTGAAGGGATGACCTGTGGAGGGTCAACTGACACAAGGGGAGACTCAGAGTTTCCTCCTTGGCCCGACATACTGTTTCTAGTGTGGTGTAAGTGATGCACCTACCTACACTATGTGTTTTCCTACTGATCCCTTGCTAAGAGTTGTAGCCAAGGTGTGCTAAGCCTTGAGGAGCTACAACAGCTGGTTCAGTAGAACTCAGAGTATTCTAAGCTTTAGTTATATGTACTAACAGTACTTGCGCGATCTTTCAACAAGATATTCTTAGGATACGTGTGGTAAAACAACAGCAAGCTCAAATCCCACCGCTGCCACCAATGTGAGAAGTTGGCCCGATATGCAACGTTCGCTATTCTAGCGACCGCTATGTATCGTTCCAACGACCCTTATGGTGTTTGGTTGTAAGTCAACCTATAGACCAGCTATCCTAGTAGCGTGGATACGAGCAGTCTAAGGCTAAAGACTCGAGAGGGCGCGTTAAGCCAGCTGTTTACCACACATGTACCCCTTGAACACCCAGTGAAAGGACACCACACAAGTGTTATGAAAATAAACAATATATTTATTAAGAATCACAACAGCCCTGTACTCTTTATGAGGACAGGGTACTAAGCACAAACCAAATCTCTTTAGCAAATACTTCAAGTGCACAGTTTAAAACAAGTGTCCGAGGACACGGAAAGGTTAAGGCAAGTCGGAAGCGAGGGACTCGGGACCCTAGAGTAAGGAGGCTATGCAGGCACCGAAATGCCGAGTTACCTAGCCACGAGGGCTGCGGCTGCAAGTCTTACAGGCGTCGGGGTCTTCGCTGACGAGCCAGGAGCCGGAAGAAAAGGAGTTGCTGGCCGGCGACCAGTGGTGTATAGTTCGTAGAGATTGATGAAACCTGAAAGCAGAGGGGACCAAGTTCGTACTACTAGCCAGTAGTCAGAGGGTACCAGGAAGGCACCAGTTGGCCGTCACCTCGACCAGGTGAGTGGGCGACGCTAGGCTCTGCAGTCTCACGGACCAGGAGGCGTTGTCGGCGACCACGGTGGAGGTGCGAGCTGTCCCACGACGGATGTCGCTGTCGGCGTCTTGAGTGGACCAGGAGGGTCCGGGGTGCTTCTCGAAAAGATGGAAGCAAGGGCCAGTCTGGAGCAACCAGACCGGCAGTGATGATTCTCGGATGTCGTCACAGAAGGACACAAGCCAGCGGCTAGTGACCAGACAACGTGCTGAGCAGCGAGCAGAAGGGCCCCACGCAGATCGTGGAGATGCTGGGAGACTGCACTTCGGTGCTGGAGCGGCTCAGGGTCGGGGCTTCTCGGACCCCAGAGCACTCACCAGAGAGTTACCTCGATGGTCGTGCTGGTTTTTAAGAGCGTGCAGGTTCTGATGATGGCCGGTCCCTCGAGGTCTCGTCGCACCCACAGATCACAGCTGAGCTGATGACGTGGGTAGGGGTCAGAGGTGCCAGGGAAGCCGGTTCTCGTCGAGCTGGGCCGTCGGATTCCTTGAGGAAGGACTTACAGCAAACCGCAGAGTTCTTAGATGGTGCCCGCTGATGCAGGGTGACTACTCCTTAGCCACAAGGGAGAAATCTTGAGAAGAGTCTTGAAGTCCTTTCGTAGAAAGTATTCTTGATTCAAAGATGATCTAATTTGGAAGGGTCCCCGCTCCGGCCTTTATCCTAAAGAAAGGGGTGGGTACATGACTAGGTCCTGCCCTAAGGGTGGGACCAGGAAGGGGGGTAGTTACACCCCTCTCCCCTGCCGGACTTTCCCCAGGCCAGGGCTGTCGCCCCTGGAACTGGTTCTAACCGGCAGATGCGTAGTGAGCACCGGGGTGCCACTCCGCAGTCACCTTCTCGCAAAAGCCCTACCTACCCAGAATACACAAACCCTGTCTGGGACGGTGCGAACACCGCCCTCGACAGGAAACCCTTTGTCCAGTGCTCCTCGCTGGAAGGACTCCCAGCAGCAGGAGGTCAGACTCGTGTCTGTGGTGGCAGCATCCATTTTGTGGAGCTGAGGCTTTCGTTAACTTTAACCGGGGTTCACAGTTACGTACATGTCGTGTCCCTCTAGAAGGGCGGAATGCTAACCTCGTCGCCAGAGTTGGTGAGAGGGCAGCATCCCGATTCGTATGACACCTTACTCGACATGTCTTGATAACGCGACACCGAAGTTACCGATGTGGCACGCGTTATCATGGAACAGCCATTGGGTCTTTTCTCCGCAAGCTGCAACCGGCTCGGCTCGGGCCAGAACACAGTTCACGCGAGCCCATGCACTCTGCCTTCAGGATTGTCAAGGCCTGCCATAGGAGTGTCTGATAGGGACTCGGGTGTCCATTGTATGGTTAGATATAGAGCTACTATATCTAAAGCAAAGGGTGATTACACGACTTCGCCCCAGCTGTCATGCAGCCAGTTGTGTCAAATTTAGGAGGCCAGCCAGGGGTGGCATAATACATGCTGCAGCCCCTGGCGGCCCTGGGTACACCTATGCCCTGAGTTACAGGGTCTGATAAGGCGGCCCAGTACCAATTGGTAAATGCACCTAGGGTACATATCGTAATTTAGAAAGAGAACAGCCAGGCTGTGGGTCTGATTGGCAGGCCCACAGCCAGAGAAAGTCGTAAACCAGTGAAACAAAAGCAAAAAATCTGGGTGATCATAGGATTGCAGACCCTACTCTCCTACACCGTATACCTAGGAACATATTTAACGAGACTTCTTGGTATGGTTGGATAGCTTACATGTTAAGGATGGATGCAAATGTATTTGCGTCTGTCTAGCATGTACAGAACAGAAGTTACACGACATACATGGAACATGGGTGCATGGATAGGGTGCGAGTGGGGGACACATTGGCTACCTGAAAATTTCTATTACCTCATTCCCTCCTTGGACCCTACTACACCCTTTAGGATATATCTATATTCATGAGACCATCTATCTGTTCGTAAAGCATCATTTGTTCATCTTTCTTTATTCGGGAATGGGAACGTGTACTTGGATGGGGAATACAAGCTGTGGCGCACAAGCCGCAAATTGCTGGCCCACATTGCAGACAGAGACAACAACTGAATACTATGAGCAGTGCGATTCCTAGGAATGACAATAACTTCCATCCCCAGGCAGATACTACACTCCAGAACCAACCGAACCAAGTCCAGGAGCCTGGATTCTGGTGTATCAGGTGAGCTATTTCATGAAGCCGAGTTATGGCCTTATACACGGATGGCGCGTTATTTGGAATAAACACGCAACAACTGGATCCGATGACTCTACAAGCCCCGCCCCTATCGGCCAGGATGACGTCAAGGACAAGGCGGTTCTGAAGAACAACAAGTCTCATAGCAGACTGCTCTTCTGTCAAGTTACCTAGGGCAGAAGTAGTTTCGTTCAATACTGCTTCAAGGATTCTGGTCAATTTGCGTATAAGTTTACTATTGGAGACAGTGCCTAAATAAGGGAAGAATCCCTTATTGAAGTCTGTGTATTGTTCCCATGTGGTTTCAGTCTGATCGACTATTGGGAGATCTCTCTTCTGTCTAACGTGAGTGAGGCGGGAATTCCTGTGATAATCAGATGGGGCTAGAAAAACAGGTGGCAATAGGAACGCAATAAAACAAGTACCATCCCAGTCTGGAGGTAAACGTATATAGGCAGTCTGACCACATATGAAATAAGAATGGCGGGAGGCTCTGAAAGTAGACTTTCCTTTATCACTGAATTAGACAACAGTATCACAATCACTGAGTCCTAGATGTACTGAACCATTCTTTCTGACGCATAATTCACCTTTTACTGGTAAAACTGTAATAGACGGCAAGTCCGAATTAGTCTCAGACTGCACGTTTAGGATCATGAGGTTAAGTGAAAAATTACCTAATCCATACACTTCATTTTCTAGATCGGTCCCTGTCCTTTGGGGAAGACCTTCCTGGTCTGGGAAACATATTCTATTCATGACTGTATTCAGGTTCCCCCATATCCAATTGCCTTGGGAAACCTGGGACTTACTATCTAGGGAAGACATTAAAGTAAACCATGCACCACACAAACCATTATGTGTGAACGGGTAAGGAAAGAGGGGCAGAGCTCCCTTGTAGTTCTGATAGGGAGGGAGTCGGCCACATATCCAGCAATTAGTGGCATTGCTGGTCTGGTGAGAATGGTGTAACATACGGATGAATGTATTGTTGCGCATCGCTAAACGATAGGAAAGCTCATGTGGGGGCAGTTCACTAAACGTGTGCTCTGCAGTGTCATTAGTAGAAAAAGAATGTGCAATAGGAAAGAACATATGTAACATCCAACTCGTGCAGATTATCGTAAGACTCAGAAAAAACATAATAAGTAATGTTAGAACACAACGGCTTCGGAGATTCTTACAATATTTTTGTTTCTTGATCTCCTGTCTATCTCTCTCACTAGTGGGGTCTATCTTATACATGTCAGGAACCTGTCTAACCGCTTCACCCAGGAGGGGACTTAAACAATTAAACTGTCTGACTTACTAGACCTCAACTTTAACTTGTGCTCTTGCTGCGGAGTTAACTCTAGCAGGGGGAGTTTAGAATCAGTCTCTGGAAGTGGGCAGTCCTTAAAGGGAGAGTCTGGCAATAGTCCGTGAATTTTTTTAACATGGCTCGAATGCAGCTATCCTTTCCTCCCCTCCACCTTAACTGCAGTCCTTGTAGATAACAAAGCCAATTTCGGCTGCTTCCATCTGGGTTCCAGCGGACTCTTCCGGTCGAAGTTCCTCACGAGGATCAGGTCTCCTGGGCGGACTTCATGTGGCTTTACTTGGGTGTTGTCCGGAAAGGCAGCCGCGACCTGTGAACTGAGGTAATTGAAATTTTTATGGTCAAATGTGTCCCCCACGTGTACCCCAACGGCTCCATGTACGAGTTTCAAGTACATGTAATTTCCCTCCACAACCAAATCTGAAGACGCAAATACATTTGCGTCCAACGTTAACATGTCCTCTATCAGATCCACCATGAATGGATCGATAATTCAGTTCCTAAGTATGCCGTGCCACCGTCTTTACATGGTGCACTTTCACGTTTTTCCTGGCTCTGCCGAGCTAGGCCCTGAATTCTGTCTTCAAGCCACGTCTGTCTCTGCCTTACTTCCTGCCAAGCGAGCGGTGCCCGGCTCGGCCTGGTCTGCCTGCCAAAACAGTATTTTACCTTCAAGTAAGGTAGTTGAAAAACTGGCTAACCGACAGTTGGTAAACTTTATGGAGGAAAACTTGCTCCTGCACACGTCTCAATCGGGTTTTAGAGCTAAACACTCGACTGAGACCGCCCTCCTCTTATCAACAGAATTGCTGCGGAGCAAGGCGGATGAAGGTCACACGGCCGCACTGGTCCTACTGGACTTAAGTGCGGCGTTTGATACCGTATCACATCACGCACTACTGGACCGACTGAGGGAAAAGGGAATAACCGGATCTGCTCATGAGTGGCTGGTATCCTTTCTTAAGAACAGGAGATTTCAAGTGCATTGCCCACCATGCAAATCTAGTGTAAGGTCTCTCAGGCAAGGGGTTCCACAGGGCTCGATTCTGAGCCCTACATTATTCAATCTGTACATGGAACCCCTTGCCAAACTGGTGGAGTCATATGGTGTGGCAATAGTCTCCTATGCAGACGACACACAACTGGTGATCAATCTGTCCCGTCATCCAGTTGTGGATGCTGAGAACTTCTCGGCTTGCCTTGTTGCACTTGACGGCTGGATGAAACAGAACTGTCTCCGCCTTAATGGCAACAAGACGGAAGTTCTTATTGTAGGTCCATGTCCTTCCATCTGGACCTCTGCCTGGTGGCCCACGGAACTGGGCTCTGTCCCCGTCCCAGTAGACACAGTTAAGAACCTTGGCTTTCTTCTGGACTCTAATCTAGCCTACACCAATCACGTGGGTAAGGTCGCGGGAAAATGCTATGGACTCTTGAAGGTCCTAAGGAAAATCCTGGACCTATTGCCCCCCAGCTCCAGAAAAACTATGGTACACGCCCTGGTCACCTCCCAGTTAGATTATGGGAACTCTCTCCTATGTGGACTTAGTAAAAAGGGCCTGTCACAGCTACAACGCGTACAGAACGCAGCTGCGAGGCTGGTCCTTAACCTCCCTAGGAGAGCTTCTGGGAAACATGCATTACGCTCCCTTCATTGGCTTCCAATAAGGGAGAGAATTAAATTTAAAACTATGTGCATCACCCACCGTATAGCTCACAAAAAAGCACCTCCATATCTGCAGGACTTGCTTCCTGTCTATCGCCCTTCACGTCCTTTGAGGTCGATGGGTAGCATGCTATTAGTGGTGCCTCGGATCCATAGAGCAAGGATGGGAGGACGTTCATTCAGACACCATGCAAGCAACGAATGGAATAATCTGCCTATTGAACTGAGGATGGAGCCGTCTGAAACCAGGTTCAGACAGAGGCTGAAAACCCATCTTTTTCCCATGATAAACTCAGTATAGTTCTCCCTTGTTCCTATGCTTCCCCTCTGTGAGCTAAGCTGAAGAGTTGTAGGTAGGTTCGTCAGCGCGGGGACGCACTGTTCTCTGTGCAACCAAGCGCTCAACAAATGTCATAAACTAAACTAAACTAAACTAAGTTATCAGCGTAGTCAGCTCAGCTCCTCGAAAACACATTCCTGTCTAGTGATTTAGGTAAACATATCCCCGGCTGCAGAGCAAAGAGCAAGTCTCCCTGTCTCCATGCAAGTAATTTACAGTTCCCGTTACCAGAATAGGCCTATGGCCCCGCACGTAGACACGCAGGCACCTATACACGCACTAACATTCCAAATACTAGATATCAGATATGTTATAGGGACAGGTCGATCTGACATGCCAGACTTCTGTCTCTTCTACTAGTGCTAAATGTCAGACCCTTAGCTTCCTCCAGATGCACGTCAATCACACGTCATAATAGCTGCGCGCGCATTCAGGCCACAGGTTTCAGCTGACTCTGCAAGAATTCTCTAAGCATCCACCCACTTATGACACTTTTCTGTGACGTTTCCAGTGTACGCCTCTGTGCACACCCTTGTTCACGCCTTTTTGCTACGCACATGTGTTCTTATCATATACATTTCACTTGTCACGCCTACTGTATTCACTGCTACTGTGTCATTTTACTATATATGTCATGTACTGTTAATAAATCGTTGACATCTTTCCTGCCATCATTGCATACCCGAACCCTTGTATTGATGGAATAGATTTCCATGGCTCGAGTCATCATTCCTGATTAAAGCCCTTATGACTCAGACACCACGGACTCTGCCTCTCATTTGATTGAGCTATTTTCTTTAATTATTCCGAAATTATCTGGCAAACTCGTATACGGTAAAATATTTACCACAGAACGACAAGATTGTAGTGCAGACATCAATGCAGCCAAGTAATCCGTCAGAATAGTACTGTCAACATCTGTGATTCTACGGGGCATAGGCGTCCCCCACATATTAGGAGGCCTTCCAAAGACCACCTCATACGGGGATAGCCCTGTCCTAGAATGAGCTACCATTCGCATGTAAAAGAGTGCAACTGGCAAGGCAACTATCCAATCTACACCTTTCTCGGCACATATTTTGGCTAGGCGTGTTTTCAGGGTCTGATTATGTCTCTCTACGAGACCTGCGGCTTCAGGATGTCGGACACAATGGAACTTCCACTGTGGTAAATAAAATTACCTATACTTAATTTATGCGGTAAAGTTCAATAAGAATAACTCAGTCAAAAAATGAGAGGCAGAGTCCGTGGCATCTGAGTTTATAAGGGTTTTATTCCTTAAAAAGGAATTGGTTCGAACCAGGTATCATGTTCCATCACCACGAGGGTTCAGGAAGGGAATGGACATGGACATGTACAATGCTTTATTAACAGAATATCATATATATAGTCAATGCATATAGTGGTGATGAATGCAGAAGGCGTAACAGCTGAGAGAAACGAGATAAGAACACACATGCGTAACAGAAGGCGTGCACGAGGGCGTACACGGAGGTGTGTGCTAGAAACGTCATAGAGAAGTGTCACAGGTGGGTGGATCCATAGAAGAATCCTGCAGTGTCAGCAGAAATATGTGGCAGAGATGCGCGCGCAGCAGCATGACGTGTGATTGACGTGTAACTGGAGGGTGAAGGGGACTTGACATTTGCGCTATACGGGGAGACAGAAGTCTGGCGTGTCAGAACAACCTAAACCCAAATCATATCTGGTATCTTGTGTTTGAGGAACTATATTATCTAGAGGGAAAGGTCTCTCGGGCAGAGGCTATTCTATACTGACTGCTAGTGCGTGCATATGTGTCTACGTGTCTACGTGTAAAGCAAGGGGGCCATGGGCCTACCATGGTAACGGGAGCTATGAATTACTTGCACGGAGACAGAAAGGCCAGGCCCTTTGCTCTGCAGCTGGGAAGGATGTTTACCTAAACTACTAGACAGGAATGTATTTTCGAGGAGCGGAGCAGATAACTTGAAGGCAAAATACAGTTTTGGCAGGCAAGCAGGCCGAGCCAGGCACCGCTAGCCGCGCAGGGAGTAAGACAAAGGTCAGGGATACAGATGCAGGTCCAGGCTGCAGCTTCCAGAGGCAGAAGGCAGAAAAGGCTTGATGGCAGAAATCAGGGCCTAATTTCTAATTTCTAATTTAAAACATTTATAAAGCGCAACGTACACCATGCGGTTTCTTGGTGCTAGTGAGCAGGATCGGCAGCTGAGGGAGAAGACAAGAGTGATAGGAATGAGGATCTAAGCGGGGAAAGCCTGATTGAAGAGGAAGGTTTTTAGATCTTTACGAAAGGAGAGGTACTGGGTAGCAGAACGAAGATGGTCAGGGAGGGAGTTCCAAAATGTTGGGGCCAAAGTGGAGAAGTTTGCCCCACCCCACTTTTTACGTGTAAAGCGGGGGGTCTGAAGAAGGGACTTAGAGGAAGACCGGAGCTCTCTTGTGGGAACATAGGGTTTTATTAAGGAAGAGATAAAAGCGGGGGCAGTGCCCTGACGGGCCTGAAAGACCATGCAGCCAATCTTAAAAAGGGAACGTTCTTTTATGGGAAGCCAGTGAAGCTCCCTAAGAAGGGGGGTGGAATGGTGGTAGCGTGGGAGGCCGTAAACCAGCCGGGCCGCCTGGTTCTGGATCGACTGAAGTCTACGCAGACTGTAAGCTGGAATGCCATGATAGAGGGTGTTGGCTCGCCAGAGCCAGGAAAACGTGAAAGTGCACCAGGTAAAGACGGTGGTAAAGCATACTTAGGAACTGAATATTCGACCCATTCATGGTGGATCTGAAAGAGGACATGTTAACGTTGGACGCAAATGTATTTGCGTCTTCATAGCTGGTTGTGGAGGGAACATACATGTACTTGAAGCACGTACATGGAGCCGTTGGGGTCTACGATAGGGGACACAATTGACCATAAAAATTCATATTACCTCAGTAACCTAACAAGAGTGACACCTGCTTCATGAGCTCGGACGAGAATGGCTGTCCATTATCAGAGTGCACGACACGGGGCAAACCGTACCGCGGATAAAACTCACGTACCAGCTGTTTGGCAGTGGTTACAGCAGTGTAATCGGGGACTGGATATGCTTCTGTCCATCGGGAAAGAGCACATACGACTACGAGGACATACTTAAATCCTCGACATCTGTCCATCTGGATATAATCCATCTGGAGGACTTCAAAAGGATGGTCAGGAGGATGAAATCCACCCTGTTCCACGGGGACACCTTTTCCTGGATTGAACTGACAACAGATCATGCAAGTACGCACTTTCTGTTTTGCGGCTGCTCGTAAATGTTTGTTATACCAAAGATTCTGTAAACTGTCTAACATGGCTTTCTCTCCTAAGTGTGCTGGACAATGTGCTGTGTTAATTATGACTTGAACCATAGAGTCGGGGAGGAACCATGTGGCTCGTCCCTTCGTCATCCATCCCTGATCTGTTCAGATCCCTCCTTGTTCAGTCCATTTCTTAATTTCGTCTGGTGTGGCATGTGTCTGTATGTCGAGTACATCTAGAATGGGATCTTTCACTGTCAGGCAATGTGTCAGTGTAGTCGGATCAATCTTTGTCATGTCAGTCGAAATATCTGTCTGAGCAGTGTATTTGGCTGTACGATCTGCCAGGTCGTTACCCTGGGAAATAATGTCGGTGACTTTGGTATGTGCTTTGCACTTCATGATGGCTATGGCTGTAGGCAAGTGTATTGCTTCTAGCAAAGCTTGAATAAGGGGACCATGCTGGATCTTGGTACCGTGAGAAGTTAAAAAACCTCTCTCTTCCCAAAGAACTCCGAAGTCGTGAACGACTCCGAATGCATACTGTGAATCTGTGTATATGTTAACTTTCTTGTTCTTGGCTAGTATACATGCTTGGGTCAGAGCAATGAGCTCTGCAGCTTGAGCAGATAGTGTGTCAATACAGTGTGTCTCTATGACTTCAGATTCAGTGGTCACTGCATAGGCGGCCACTAATTCTCCTGTACTTGTTCTCATACATGAACCATCCACATAAAGTGTCAGGTCTGGGTCGGTCAATGCAATATCTGTCAAGTCTTGTTGGGGCTTCGTCACTGTATTAATGACTTCAACACAGTCATGTGGTACTGGATCTGGGGTACCCGAGGGTAACAATGTGGCAGGATTGAGTATGTTGCAGCGTCTGATTTCAATGTGTGGCTGGAACAGTGTCAATTCATAACCTGTCAGTCGTGCTATGGTCAAGTGTTGAGTCTGTGTACGGTTCAGAAGGACTTTTACGGAATGTGGAACCTGTACTGTCAGAGGATGTCCTAATACTATTGAATCGCTTTGTCTGATAGCTAGAGCTGTTGCTGCAACTGATTTCAAGCACGCAGGCAGAGCCTGGGCTACTGGATCCAATGTACTGGAAAAATAAGCACAAGGCTTGTGATGTCCTGCTTGATCTTGTGTGAGAACGGACAACGCTGTGCCATCGCGTTCAGTGACAAAAAGTGTAAAAGGTTTGCTGTAACATGGTGTCGCTAAAACTGGTGCTTGGCATAATGCTTTCTTCAAGTCATTAAAAGCTTGTGTATGTTCCTGAGTCCAAGGGAGGACAGTCGAAGTCACTGCCTCCTGTGTTGTCAACTGTATGAGTGGCTTGGCTAGAAATGCATACTGGGGAATCCATTGTCTGCAGTACGAAGTGAGGCCAATAAAGGCCCGTACTTCCTTTTGAGTCTTGGGTTGTGGCAGATGTGCAATTAACTGGATACGATCTGGTGTTAACTGTCTACCCCTCTTGGACAGCAAGTGCCCAAGGTATACCACTTGCTGGGCACAGAATTGGAGCTTCGAAGGGGATACTTTGTGCCCCTTCTCTGCAAGGAAATACAAGACTGTCAGTGACGCGCGCTCGCAGTCACGCTCGGTCCGTGCTGTGATCAGTAGATCATCGACATACTGTAGTAGAGCAGTGTCAGTAGGCATGTGAATACTGTCTAGTTGTCTTTTCAACGCTTGGCTGTAAATACTAGGACTTTCTGTGAACCCTTGAGGTGCACGTGCAAATTTAAAGCTTCGGCCATTTAAACAGAATCCGAATAAGTATTGGCTGTCAGGATGAATGGGGACGCTGAAGAAGACGTTCTTGAGGTCAATTACTGTAAAGAACGCTGCTTCGGAATCAATGGCAGTCAATAGGGATGAAATATCTGGGACCACTGGGTACTGTGGTACAATGCATTTATTGAGCTCTCGGAGATCGATCACCAAACGATATACTGGAGGGGCATTTGGGTCAGTTCGTTTGAGAATCGGAATGATAGGAGAATTACATACATTGGAGTCGGTTTCTACAACTACTCCTTGGGCTATGAGTTCATCAATAATTTTCAGTAAGGCTGCTACAGCCTCGGGGGGCAATTTGTATTGTCGGATTCGGGGCAGTACAACACCTTGCTTGAGTGTAACACGATAGGGAGTAATGTGCATACAACCTACATCAGTTGGACCTTGCGCCCATAAATGCTGTGGAACATCTTTCAATCTGACATCAAAATCTCTCAACACATAATGGCCCTTGAAATCACGAAGGAATAATCTCACTCCTTCCGGGGAACAACATATAACAGCTCCTAGAGCTTTCAGTGTTTTGATACCAAGTAAATTTTCAGGACATGATTTCGTAAGCAATAAATCTGTAGTACGGGACAATGGACCAACTGCAAGGGGAACTGGCTGTGATACTTCGTTAACAATAGGCTTTCCTGAAAAACCAAGGGAAACATTCTGTGAGCCTGAGAGGGGTGCCCCTGGGACCTCGTCATGACTAATGGTAGTTCTGCTCGCCCCTGTGTCAATCAAAAATTTTCTGTCTTTCCCTAACACCTGACTATGTACATAGGGACCATCTTGATCTACAGGAACCTCGATAAGGGGCAAGCCAACCTCCCTCTCTAGGCTGTTTCATGTGTACTGCTGATAATCTGGATACTCGGATTGTGCATACTGATACATCTGTTGTGTGACGTGTTGTGTTGCGGCAATGGGTTGAGGTTGGGGTACAGCTACTGTCTGTTGCTGTGCATGTTGTGGAGGTTGCGGGTTCTGTTGAATATTCTGTTGAACATATTCTGGTCTAGGCTGACGTGGTCTTTCTTTCGTTTTGCCTGTAGCAATATTGTGTCTGAGAACGGCACAATCACTTATAAAGTGACCTGGCTGCTTGCAATAATTGCAATTTCCTTTAACAGGACCTGTAGGATGACTAGTCTGTGTGTTCTGAGTGTTACCCCTCTTCTGACCATCCGCTGGAACAGACTGGGCAACTAGTACTTTCATTTTAGTGTCTTTCATGCGTCTCTGTTCATGATCGTGTTCCTCTCTGATTCTATTCTGGTGGTACTGTAACATTTGTAACATTTGGGAAGGCGTGTTAGCTTGCCATGTACTTTCGACTTTCAATACTCTGGGCCCGATTCACAGAATGAACTTAAGACTAAATCCTAAACTTACTACTATTTGGTATTCACAGAATGCACTTACTACTTTCGGGATTCACAGATTAAACTTACTACTTTCGGGATTCACAGAGTAAACTTACTACTTTCGGTATTCACAGAATAGATTTAAGACTACTAACTTTACGTCCGCACTCGGGCCGTAAATTACAGCCCGGAGGCGGAGTTTCCGGCTCGGGGGCGGAGCTTACGGCCCGGAGGCGGAGCTTGCGGGCCGGAGGCGGAGCTTGCGGCTTGGAGGCGGAGCTTCCGGCTCGGAGGTGGAGATTTCAGCCATGGCTAAATACCCACCTCCGAGCGGGAAGCTCCGCCTCCAAGCTGCAAGCTTCGCCTCCGGCCCGGAAGCTTCGCCTCCGGCCCGGAAGCTCCGCCTCCGGGTCGGAAGCTCCGCCTCTGGGCCGGAAGCTCCGCCTCCGGGCCGTAATTTACGGCCCGAGTGCGGACGTAAAGTTAGTAGTCTTAAATCTATTCTGTGAATACCGAAAGTAGTAAATTTATTCTGTGAATCCCGAAAGTAGTTATTTTAATCTGTGAATCCCGAAAATAGTAAGTGCATTCTGTGAATACCAAATAGTAGTAAGTTTAGGATTTAGTCTTAAGTTCATTCTGTGAATCGGGCCCTCTTTTCTTAACCTGGGGTAAGGAATTCTCAACTAATTTGGTCACGAAAAGATGTGGATATGATTCGCTACTTGTTTTCAGGCCACTATTAATAATAAAACATTTCTCGAATCTTGAATAAAAATCACTGGTGTCTTCATCTTGTTTCTGTTTGCAGGCTGAGATTGCATCCCAATCTTCCTTTTTAACTGTCAATAATCTAGGCAAAACCTGTACTAATAATCCTGGTAACGCTTTAGTTTTGTCCCCAAGACCTAAACCTGGGGTACGTCCTTTCTCTTCGTCTTCTAATTCAGCCCAAATAATCTTTTTATCTCCCACCTCCCATTCCTTTTCTTTCAGTTTTTCGTAAATCCCTGCTGGCAACAAAACTTTTAACATTTTGAGAATGTCAGAATACGTGTAATCGCCCATAAGTAACATGTCTTTCAATTCACGGTGGAAACCTGCAGGATCTTTATAGTGACAAGGTACAATTTTCTTCATTTCCAATAATTCCATTTTAGTCAAAGGAGTATACACAAACACGCGTTCAAGCGTATCATCTGGCTTTCGGATTGGATGTACTTCTCGTAAGGGATTCTGTCTATCTAGGTGATATGGTTGTCTTACTGGGGGTGGAACGGAAACAAGACGTGGAGTCAGGAAAGTTCTGTATTTGTGACGTTGTTCTAGAATGATGTCAATTAAATCGGTACCTAGACCTCTCCATCTTCTCAGGAGTAAGTCTTGCAATAGATTATACAATGGACCTGGATCAGATTGTTGATTTTCATACTGTGTAATGAGATGTTGGGTCATGTATATACCAGCTAGTCGCTGTTCTTCTGGAGTAAGACTTAAAAACGTTTGCACTACTAAATCATCTTTATATATACTGTCATCCCCGGCCCATTGGACGGCTGACCGGGCGAGTTCCTGATCACGTAGAGTAGTGAGTTCATGATAACCTATTCTTTCTTTCAGTATTTTATCAGTGACTTGGAATATATGTTCAAGGGAACATTGCTCTGGTATCGGGGAAAGGTAACGTTTCTTGTTTTCTGGACGAATGGGTCTATCGAAAGGTCTATCAAGAGAATACTGTTTAGGGAGTTTTACTCTACCTATGTACGCTATTCTATCTTCGGTCTCTGCTGTAGTCTCTGCTTCTACCTCCTCCTCCTCCGAGGAGTCATTCTTGTCTGACTCGGCTTCTTTTTCGGCTTTCTGTCTGGTATGTATCGCTACTATTTCTTTACGGATCTTTCTGGACATAGCATCTATACAATTCTGTTTATCATGTTTACCTTCTGCAATATTTTGACTCCATTTTGTCAGTACATTCATCTCTTCCTTAACAACACCTGTCTGATCTTGTTCCCTTATCAAACAATTAATCAGGAATCGTAATAGTAAACCTTGTGTCTCAACTTTCTGATATGCCATGGCCTCACGAACACATTCTGGCCTCTCCCCTGTTCTAATAAAATGATATATGTTGTCTAGATGTTCTGGCATTTCTGGTAATAACATCAGATAATCTGTAACACGTCGTAGACGCAACGAGGCTAACATCATGTCTCCTGTCTTGCCAGGTACTGGATCATATCTACAATCCGTAAGATACTGTTTAAGTTTTTCATGGGGCATCGCTTTCGGAGTACGCTGTGTAGCTAATTCTCTCATTGTCATTTGATGTAACTGTGGCGGGGTGTGAGAGTGACCTCCTGAAGCACCTCCTGAAGCAGAACCATGAGCATGACTTGACGTCATTGCGTGTGGGAAAGGTACATGTAACGGGGACGACTGACTTTGAGTCGCATCTGTAGCAAAAGGGTTAAGAGGACCAATAGTAGGGGGACCAGTAGCAGCAACAGTAGAAGGGGAAGTGACAGCAGGTGCGGGAAGTGAATCTCGGCATGGAGGGGTCGTGGCTTGATCAGCCGGAATATGCTGTGGCAGATTATTATTAGCAGGTTGTACGGGTACATTGGTATATGCGGGAGCTACATCATCTAAATAGGAAGAAAGGAAAATATCTGCTGCGGTCTTATTGTGACGTACTTTAGTCGGAACCAATGGTGGAGGCAAGTTACGGGGTACTTCCGGGGTCGCCTTGGGCAGGCCCTCGGCCAGGACTGGATACATGCCTGTAATGAGTGCATTTCTTTGGCGGTCTAATTGTTCTGATCTGACCTGTTCTCCTTCTTCTAGTAACTCTTTTTCTCTAGCTTTTTCGGATTCTTCTCTACTTTTCTCTGCTTTCCTGATTGCTTTTTCTGTTCTTCTATGCGATTCTTTGCGCCACAATTCTATGGCATCTTTCTGTGATTGTCTGGCTTTCTTTTTCCATAACGCTTCTCAAGATGCATTCGGCATCCCATGTCCCTGAAGCAGGCCATCTAAACTTCTCTTCCAGTGTCTTGGTGTAGTCCACCCATAAATCTAAATACAACACAGCATCTAAGCCATGTTTATGGTACATAAAATATCCTGGAGTGTCCCTAGGCGGGACAGGAACTGCTTCTTCAAGTATCCCTTTCCTAGTACCTATCTGACGTAACTTTGAAAACAGCGGCATTTCTGGAATGATTTGGACGTGAATACAATAACCACAGTAATAAACAGTAAACAATCACTCATACCACAACATCAAAACACATTAAAACGACTGGAATTACCTGGAACACAGAAAACACAGAATAAATCTCGAGATAAAACTGAATAACTAGATGCACTGCTAAAACAGTACAGACCGGTCTCATAAAGAGACACGTCGGACCGTATCCACCTAAGTGAACACGTCAGGACCAGAATTGTGTACCCGACTCTGTCTTTACCAGGCACAAACTAATGAACCTGTCTAGATGCGTTCCCAACAACGGTACTCACCGGGAAGCAAGAAACTGAAGGCCTCGGAAACTGGACTGGACTCTGGACTGGACTGGACTGGACTTGACTGCTACGACATCGGACTGGCACACATCACGCTACCACGCATGCGCCTCGGAGCTTCGGAACAGGTGGGCCTCCGGACACCTCGGACCTTGCTCTCTCGACTAGGGCTCTGGTCGGGATCCTCCGCATTCCTCACCGCCTCGTCTGGACGCCGGACCGCAGTCTCCGTCTCCCTCGTGGACCCGAGGGAAGATAGCAGGAAACCCCGCAAACGTGCACGGTTTCCGTCGGGGTTGTAGAAGGGGTCGAAAGCCGCGTGACTTCACCGGCGAGTGGGGAAGGTACCGTACTATTTTTCCATATAATTATCAAGACAGCTCATGAAAATGAGAGGCAGAGTCCGTGGTATCTGAGTCATACGGGCTTTAATGGACAATGAACCATGAAACATGAACCTCGAGGTTGGATATCATGTTCCGTCACCACTAGGGTTCGGGAAGGGACAGTCAACGTTTTATTAACATTACACATTATATATAGTAAAGTAACATAATTGAATCCAATACAGTAGGCGTAACAGGTGAAAAGAGCGAGATAAGAACACATGTGCGTAAGAGGAGGCGTGAAAAAGAGGCGTACACATGGGCGTGCACTGTACATGTCAGAGAAACGTCACAAGAATCGTCACATGTGGGTGGATGCATAGAGAAAAGTTGCAGAATCAGCAGAAACCCTTAACCCGGATGCGCGCGCAACTAGCATGACGTGAAACTGGGGGCTTTGACTTTAGTACTAGTGGAGGAGACGGATGTCTGGAGTGTCAGGGCAACCTGTACCTATGACATATCTAGTATCTTATGTTTGGGGGATGTAGTGTCTGAAGTAAAAGGTCTCTCGGTCAGGGGCCATCCCATACTGAAAGCTAGTGCGTGCATACGTGTCTGGGTGCAACGTGCGGAGCCATGGGCCTACCATGGTAACGGAGCCAGTAAATCACTTGCAAGGAGGACAGAAGAGGCCGGGCCCTTTGCTCTGCAGCCGGGAAGCTGTTTACCTATTTCACTAGACTGGAATGTGTTTTCGAGGAGGCTGAGCAGATAACTGTAGGTAAAACATGAATTTGGCAGGCAATCCAGGCCGAGCCGGGCACCGCTGCGCTGGCAGGAAGTAAGGCAGAGGTCAGGGATGCGTACAGCTTTCGGAGACAGGAGAGATGAGGCAGAGAGGCCTCGTTTAAGGGCCTAGCACGACTGGGCCAGGAAACATGGAGAAAACGTGTGCGAATTTCAGAAGTGCACCATGTAAAGACGGTGGCACCGTATACCTAGGAACATATTTAACGAGACTTCTTGGTATGGTTGGATAGCTTACATGTTAAGGATGGACGCAAATGTATTTGCGTCTGTCTAGCATGTACAGAACAGAAGTTACACGACATACATGGAACATGGGTGCATGGATAGGGTGCGAGTGGGGGACACATTGGCTACCTGAAAATTTCTATTACCTCAAACCGAAACGCGTCGATGGTTTTTATGGTGGAGAAGTACCCGAGGGACAGAGATAAAAAACTCCATTAATTGTGGAAATTGAAATACAACTTGGAGTAATCACTACAAGACTCTCAAAACTGGTGTCCTCATTCTCCCCCTTTTTAAATTGGAATAATTTTCCTTATGAATTGTCCCATTTTTGTGTAATTATGTACTGTGTTTTTCAAACTGTTTTTAATTTACCTCAATAAAATGTACAATTTCTTGGTATGACTGATCCATGTTTATCATGTACTGCTCCTTACTGTGTCTTGGTGTATGTTTTGCATAAAACTGTGGTTTACTTTTAAGTTCACCCAAAGGGGAAAACTTTATTTGACAGTCTGCCTTCTGGTACCCTACCCCTTTGGTTTTCTGGGTCCCTCTCTTTTGTTAGAGACTCTGTTCTCTGACCCATACTATAATATAGATAAAGGCATTATAATGAATGACCTAATATTCTTCTCAAATAAAACTGCCAAATGGCGCAATGCCTTCACAAGTACGCTTAACATAAAAACTACGAAAAACATCCCTCATTGCACAAAAATAATGACCTCACCCTCAAGAAGATGTGAAGCTGAACTATGCATTACCATATATAAAACTGGTATAGTGCTGATACAAGCAGCGAACAGCGAGCTAGATAAGTTCGACAAGGTATTCCCAACCTTAAAAGAGTTGCTAGAGAGCCCAAGATACCAACAACATCTGACCTCTGCAGAGGTCCTTCCTGTCAACAACAATATCACTACCAGAGACGCCAATCGAACTCGAGGTCACCAGAATTAAGCTATTAACTCGAGAGATAAAAGCGAAACAGGACTGACAATATTGGAGAATGAGACTGAAAGGACAGGATGGTCTTCTAGTTATGAGAACAATGAAAAGGACCAACTCCAAAAGGAGGAGTCGACGCCACTCCAAAATGTTAAGATTTTGTTTGCGGAACACACATCATACTTCGAATGAATCACTCAATGAGAATCGGGAAACAAACAAGGTCGAAGGTATCGACCTCCCTTTACCTCCTTCTAGCACAGTACTTGAGTCACTCAGATCCTCACCTACAAAAACACTCCCAGCATCTCATAACCCAGATAGCACTACCGTCATCACAAATAGAAACGGAACAGACAATGAAACAGTGGATATAAAGAAAACGACTGCGACATTAAGAACAGACCAAAAACAGAGAAGAGGAAAATGCAGAACACGGATAGACAGATTAGCCATTTGCAAGAAGTCACGCCAAAATCAGAAAGCTATTAAAGAGCTTCAGAAACTAATTGGCAACATGGCACAAGACACAATTAGTTCTCTACAAGCGATTGAAAGAATACTGGAAATGACGGTAAGCACTCACTCCAAGGTCACGCACATACAAAATCTGGTACACTCCTCACAAAGAAAGAGCAACGAGATGGTCATGCCATTAGCAAAAAGGCACAACAGACCAAATAGAACAAAGTCCTTGTCGAAGGAGGAAACTCTTGCCTTACTCCGAACTTATGAACCCGCGGACATTAAGAGAGAGGAGAGAATCAAAACAGTACCAGTCGATTCTAATAGAACATCCAGAAAGAATGATAGAAAACCCGACCTCAACAATTTACATCAAATACAGATAATATCTGAGGCCGAAGAGATGAGCCATAGTAACTCTGGGAAGTCACTGACCTGCCTCTTACTCAATTGTCGATCGGCTACCAAACATGCCTCAGACATAACAGACCTCATCATCAACAAGGAAATTTATCTGGCAATCCTTACAGAAACATGGCTTTCAGAATCATCTTCGCCAACAATGGATCTATTAGTACCTCCTCAATATAACATTGTGAGACTAGATAGACTAAAAAAGACCGGCGGAGGGATAGCCTGCATTCACCGAGCGGATATAGAGGTCAACCAAATACAATCTGATCCACTAGAATCTTGTGAATACCTAGGTCTTAATATAAGATCAGCAACTAATCAAAGATGCAACCTACATGCGTTTTACCACCCACCCGGAGAGAACGCAGAGTTCACAGAGCAGTTAATGGAGATCATAACGGCCAACTCTAACACTGATGCTAAGAATATATTCCTAGGCGATTTCAACTTACATTGGGAAGACCACAATGACAAACTAGTTATCACGCTTAAAGACTTCCTCGCCAAGATAAACCTCAATCAAGCATGCACACAACCTACTCATTCGAAAGGAGCAACGTTAGACTGGATTATTTCAAGAGACAAGGATACATCAATCCTCGCAATAACACCATGTGATTGGTCAGATCACCACGCTATTACATTCATGATACCTGTAGTTAAAAAGGGCAAGACCACCCAACCCTGCAAGTTCAAAAAATGGATTCGAGACACAAAAGAGGCTAATATTGAGCTACTCGTAGAAAGCTGTGAAAGAGACCTAAAGACACCTAGCAACCTGCAGAATGTAAACGAGATGACAGATCACTACATAACTTCAGTCGGGAACATCGTCAATGACACCATGCCATTAAAACTGAAAAAAGTCACGGAGAAGGTAAAAAATCCATGGTTTAATGGATCACTGAACGAAGACAGGCGCAAATTGAGAATGGCCGAAAGAAAATGGAGACAACACCCATCATCACCGGAGCTGAAAGCCCACAGAAACATCAGAAACCAATATAACAAAAAGGTCATCAACTCCAAAAAGGAATTTATAAGATCTGAACTGGACAGCGCCAAAAACAGACCGTGGAAACTCTTTGAAATCCCAAAGCAACAATCAAATAAACTAGCCAAAACTGCTCATGAGAACTCGAAGACTCCTCTAAGCTGCGAGGAATTCTCGACATTTTTCACGGAGAAGGCCAAATCGTTGGAAGTAGAGCTCACTAGCGCAGCGGCTAACCTTCCCATCCAATCATTGGCTACGAATGATTCCAACTTGACAACAGAGTGTAGCGAGACAAAAAACAAGGCATACTGGGACACTTTCGAATTATATGACCAGGACAAGGTTGCCAGAACGCTCTCCGAAATTAAGCCTAACAACCACTATCACGACCCCCTTCCCGCGAAGTGCTTAAGAGAAATCAGCCATATTGTAGTCCCAATCTGGACCAAAATAATAAACTCATCACTGTCACAAGGGATCCTCCCCGACTGTCTAAAAACAGGGCAAGTTGTTTCCATAATCAAAAAACCTACAGCGGATGCAACAGATCCGAATAATTTTCGCCCAGTAACCAACATCCCTATACTGGCCAAACTAATTGAGAAATGCGTGCAGTGCCAACTGAGCCAACACATCACCAAGTTCTCCCTACTAGATGAATGCCAATCAGGATTCAGATCTGGGCATAGCACAGAAACAGCGATCCTCCATATTGTCGATGATGCGCTACAGGCCCTAGACCAAAACCAAGCATGCTTACTGATTCTCCTGGACCTGTCGTCGGCATTTGACACAGTAAATCACAAAGCTTTACTGAACAGGCTGCAGGACAGGATGGTACTAGCGGGAAATGTGGTGAAATGGTTCGAGTCTTTCTTATGGAACAGAACTCAACGATTCCTGGTCAACCAATCAATTTCATCCATATGCCCTAATTAAATTGGAGTTCCACAAGGATCAACACTTTCCCCTGACTTGTTTAACTTGTATGTCGAACCTCTTACAGAAATTCTCCGAAAATCACAGATATCCTATCACATGTATGCGGATGACACGCAGATATACATAAAGATCGCCTCTCTTAAAGACGTTGAGCTAATGAATGAGACTCTAAAAACGGCATTGCAATGGTTAACTTCCAATCATCTGAAGCTAAACGCCCACAAAACAGAGTTCCTACTAATTTCACCAACAAGGAGCCAGGCAGAAATAAAGGAATGGACCAAGCTGGTGACGGCGATGAACTGCACCCCAACTCTAGTCAACTCAGCTAAATCGCTAGGAATCACTTTAGATGAAAACCTTGACATGAAAGCTCACATTAATTCAATGGCTAAAAGTGCCCGCTTCCACCTGAATTACTTAAAAAAATTGAAACCATTCCTCTCGGAGGCGGAACTTAAACTTGCAATCCAATCCCTAGTTATCTCTAGGATTGAATATGGCTGCACCACCCTAGCTGGCCTACCAAAAACGTCCACAGCACCTCTAAAAACTTGCCTCAACGCAGCTGCAAGACTAATCACGGGTTCGAGAAAATTTGACCATATATCCCCTCACCTGAAAGCTTTAAACTGGCTACCCGTTGAAGCCAGAATACATCTAAAGATAGCGTGTATCACCCATAAAGCGCTCCACTACAACACGCCAAGATACCTAGCCAATAAAATTAAGCTATCTGGAGGTAACAGACCAACGAGGAGTGCCAAGGAGTTGCTGCTGCGACCAGCCTTTTTCAGAAAGAAAAAAACGTATGACAGAGCGTACTCAGGAGCGGCCCCAGAATCTGGAACTCACTCCCTCCAAACATCAGGAAGATTCAGAATATTGGAACATTTAAGCGAGAAGTGAAGAGCTTCATGATGTGTAAATACCTTACATAGGTTTATTGATCACGATTACAAACAAGTGCAGCTCTACTTTCAGAACATTCCCGCCATCAGTAAAGGGGAGCCTCAACGGGAATAAGTGTAGGATTCGACGATTTGAGACTGGCGTCATTACTGAGGCAGGCATCACTACCTCATGTCAATGTGAATTTATATAATACCTCACATCGTAAAGCCATATAATCTTCTACCTCATACTGGTTTGTGTAAATAGATATGATGTAAGTTAACCGTAACCGACCTCCTAATGCATAATGTTCATACTGAGCGATATATATCTATACGCTCCTCCCAAAGCCTTATAACTGTCTACCTCATATTTGCGTGATGTGACTATCTACCTCAGTTCTATGTGATGTGATCTATATGACTCTATATGTTAATCATTAACATGCTCTCTTTTATGTGAAGCGCTCTGATACCCATGGGTCTTGTTCGCGCTATACAAAACACTATAATAAAATAAATAAATAAAATAAAATAAATAAATAAATATATAGAGTGATGGCGATAGGTAGATAGATAGATAGATAGATAGATAGATAGATAGATAGATAGATAGATAGATAGATAGATAGATAGATAGATAGATAGATAGACAGACAGATAGACAGACAGATAGAGTGAGGGCGATAGATAGATAGACAGATAGATAGAGTGAGGGCGATAGATAGAGTGAGTGCGATAGATAGATAGATAGATAGATAGATAGATAGATAGATAGATAGACAGATAGACAGACAGATAGATAGAGTGAGGGCGATAGATAGATAGACAGATAGATAGATAGATAGATAGATAGATAGATAGATAGATAGATAGATAGATAGATAGACAGACAGATAGATAGAGTGAGGGCGATAGATAGATAGATAGATAGATAGATAGATAGATAGATAGATAGACAGACAGATAGACAGACAGACAGACAGACAGACAGACAGACAGACAGACAGACAGACAGACAGACAGATAGATAGATAGATAGATAGATAGATAGATAGATAGATAGATAGATAGATAGATAGATAGATAGATAGATAGATAGATAGATAGATAGATAGATAGATAGATAGATAGATAGATAGATAGATAGATAGATAGATAGATAGATAGATAGATAGATAGAGGGTGATAGATAGCTAGAGTGAGAGTGAGGCCGATAAATAGATAGATGGAGTGAGGGCAAGAGATAGATAGAGTGAGGGTGATAGATAAATAGAGTGAGGGCGATAGATAGATAGACAGATAGATAGAGTGAGGGCGATAGAGTGAAGGCGATAGATAGAGTGAGGGCGATAGATAGATAGAGTGAGGGCGATAGATAGATATATAGAGTGAGGGTGACAGATAGATATATAGAGTGAGGGCAATAGATAGATAGATAGATAGATAGATAGATAGATAGATAGATAGATAGATAGATAGATAGATAGGTAGATAGATAGATAGATAGATAGATAGATAGATAGATAGATAGATAGATAGATAGATAGATAGATAGATAGATAGATAGATAGATAGATAGATAGATAGATAGATAGATAGATAGATAGATAGATAGATAGATAGATAGATAGATAGATAGATAGATAGATAGATAGATAGATAGATAGATAGATAGATAGATAGAGTGATGGTGATAGAGTGAAGGTGATAGATAGATAGATAGATAGATAGATAGATAGATAGATAGATAGATAGATAGATAGATAGATAGATAGATAGATAGATAGATAGATAGATAGATAGATAGATAGATAGATAGATAGATAGACAGACAGACAGACAGACAGACAGACAGACAGACAGACAGACAGACAGACAGACAGACAGACAGACAGACAGACAGACAGACAGACAGACAGATAGATAGATAGATAGATAGATAGATAGATAGATAGATAGATAGATAGATAGATAGATAGATAGATAGATAGATAGATAGATAGATAGATAGATAGATAGATAGATAGATAGATAGATAGATAGATAGATAGATAGATAGAGGGTGATAGATAGCTAGAGTGAGAGTGAGGCCGATAAATAGATAGATGGAGTGAGGGCAAGAGATAGATAGAGTGAGGGTGATAGATAAATAGAGTGAGGGCGATAGATAGATAGACAGATAGATAGAGTGAGGGCGATAGAGTGAAGGCGATAGATAGAGTGAGGGCGATAGATAGATAGAGTGAGGGCGATAGATAGATATATAGAGTGAGGGCGACAGATAGATATATAGAGTGAGGGCAATAGGTAGATAGATAGATAGATAGATAGATAGATAGATAGATAGATAGATAGATAGATAGATAGATAGATAGATAGATAGATAGATAGATAGATAGATAGAGTGATGGTGATAGAGTGAAGGTGATAGATAGATAGATAGATAGATAGATAGATAGATAGATAGATAGATAGATAGATAGATAGATAGATAGATAGATAGATAGATAGATAGATAGATAGATAGATAGATAGATAGATAGATAGATAGATAGATAGATAGATAGATAGATAGATAGATAGATAGATAGATAGATAGACAGATAGACAGACAGATAGATAGAGTAAGGGCGATAGATAGACAGATAGACAGACAGATAGATATAGTGAGGGCGATAGATAGATAGATATAGTTAGGGCGATAGATAGATAGATAGATAGATAGATAGATAGATAGATAGATAGATAGATAGATAGATAGATAGATAGATAGATAGATAGATAGATAGATAGATAGATAGATAGATAGATAGATAGATAGATAGATAGATAGATAGATAGATAGATGTTGGACAGGCCTCGTGAAAGGCCCGCTCCCTCCCCGCATGAGAAGACTCAGACGCCGGCTCTCCCGGTGTCCCCAGAAAGCACCACCCCTGCAACCCACCGAAGCAACCCGCAACCCGTCCCCAACGGGACACCTGCTCCCGAACACCCCAGCATTGGCTGACCCGGGCCTCCGTCAGCACCATTGCCCCGGCCCAGCCGCCATCTTGGACACTGCACCACGAGGCCGTGTGGCCTCAGCTCGACCCCAACCCTGGGCCTGGCCAGGCCCCGACATCGAGGCACCACCATCCACCCAGGAGGTGAGGAGACCACTTGGCAGGTCAATGGGAGAAAGGAGTGTCGATGGCTCTCCCCCGCCAGGTGCCAATCGCCCCCGGCCTCCCCGGGCGCTGGCTCCACCCCCCTGCTGGGTGTCTGGACTCTCTCATCCCGGACCTCCCGACCTCCAAGCGCGAGGTTCCGGACATCAAAGGAGACCAGACCTATAACTGGGGCAGCTCCAGAGCAGGAAGGCAGTTGTATCCTGGAGTCGAGAGACACCTTGAAGAACTCATCCCTGACGGACTGCTGGCGCTGCCGCAGCCCTGCCTTGTGAACCATCTCTGAAGCCTGCTGGCGCTGCCACGGCCCTCTGCAACGTGCATCTTCGTCTGGACCTGCTGGCGCTGCCGCGGCCCATCCTTGTGAACCATCGCTCTTGCCTGTTGGCCCTGCCGCGGCCCCTCTGCAAAGAAGTCATCATCGTAGCCTGCTGGCGCTGCCGCGGCCCACCGTACTGAGAACCATCGTCCTAGCCTGCTGGCGCTGCCGCGGCCCTCCTTGCCGAGACTTTTAATTCTAGCCTGCTGGCGCTGCCACGGCCCGACCTTTCAGACCTCCGAGCTCGAGGATTGTGAGCTCCTTCTGGCCGCCCTTGAACCGGACCGGTACCCGAGACTGTCCCGCTACCCCTTACCCTACAGAGACTAGAATTGGGAGGATCCTCGTGTCCTGCCCCCACTGTATCGTTGATAACTTTGCCTCAAGAATCCTATATAAAGTGTGCAGATCTTATCCTTGTGTAGTGTCCGTTTGTGGGGGGGAAGTTACTCACCGGAGGCCTCTCCCCCTGTACTCGGCCGACCCTCCAGGTCCCCGTCTAACATTGGTGGCCAGCGGCGCGATCCGAGCCAACGCGTAATCGTACAGAGAGTAACTCACCCCACGACACAACCACAATGACCACAAAAGAGAGCGGAACCACAGAGAAATTCCAGATGGAAAAATTAGAGGAGTATAACCACAGAGAACTAAAGCAGTTCTGCATAGAACTAGGCATTGCTACCACAGGACTGAGCACGAAAGAAGACTTCAAAAAAGCCCTGGAATCTTGGGCAGAGACGGGTACGACCGTACCCCAAAATCAAAGCCTCGAGGCACCGGAAACGAACCCCACTCCGACGGAAGAAAGAAGATCGGGTCTCTCCCCAGAGGAGATCCATGAACGAGAAAAAAGCAGGCTCCATGAATTGGAGCTAGCTCGACTTCGGCTGGATGGAGAACTGAAGTTGGTGGAACAAAAAATAACATTGGAACACTTGCGGCTCCGAGAAGAGCGGGAAGAAAAACAAAGACAGAGAGAGTTAGAAGAGAAAAAGCTAGCCTACGAACATGAGCGCAACCTAAAAGAAATAGAGCTTCGGAAACAGAATAAAGATCTCGGGGTGCCCGAGCGCCCGAACACTCCTGCCACTACCGACCCGAAAGTCCACATCCCCAAGAATGTCGTCAGAGAGTATTACCGGAACGACGACATCCAGCAATGGTTCAAAGCCTATGAAGTAGCCATGACCTCCCACCGGATTCCCCGAAGCGACTGGGGAGCCGGGTTATGGGGGAGGTTCGTCAACGAAGGGCGAGACGCCCTGCTGCAACTCCCGGACCATCAGATGACCTCCTACGACCACATGAAAGCCGCCCTTCTCACTCGATACGGACTCACGCCCGAGATGTACCGCCAGCGGTTCCGCGACTGCAAACGGATCCCGGGTACAACTTGGGTGGAATACGTTAACTTTTTCAGCAGAGCGTTCGAAGGGTGGATCAAGGGCGGCAAGGTGACCACATACGTACAACTCTTTGACCTTATTGTGTGGGAGCACCTCTCTAACAACTGTTTCGTCGAGCTCAGACAGTAACTCCTCGACAGTAAACTAACTGAACCTCGGCAACTCGCCGCCGAAGCTGACCGATGGGAAAGCACCCGAGTGGCCCGAAACGGCCCCAGCGAACCAAACAGAACCAACCAAGGACCCCATCGCCCCCGAGGGGGAGGAGGAGGCCAGGGTCGGGGCAGAGACGCCGTCCCGGTGGCTCCCGCCAGCAGCACCCCGCCCCCGGCCGGCAGGGGAAACCCCCCGATGCGTCCAGGTTTCCGAGCCAACGTTACTTGCCACCGATGCCAGCGACCCGGCCACTACGCCAACGACCCTAATTGCCCGAAGAACCAGAACCCTGTGCCACGCCAGGTCACTGCCGCCGCCCTGGGAGAAGAGCCAACCCCAGAAGACGCTGAGGAGTACGAGGCCGACCAGCCCGAGTGGGAACCAGCCGCCATGTCTCTGGTCTGCCTAGGGGAAAGAGACATGATTCCGCGGGCTCCCCTACCCGCCAATACGCGGAAATACAGCCAGTGGGTCAACATTAACGGGCGCCAGGCTGAAGCCCTACGTGACACCCGGGCCAGTGTGACGGCAGTCCGCTGTCATCTGGTGACCCCGGAGCAGATCTTGCCGAACGTCCTGTGCCCCGTCCGGTCAGCCGACAACTCCGAAAGCCTGTGTCGGATGGCCTGCGTCCCCTTCGAGTGAGGAGGAGTGTCCGGAATGCTGAAGGTGACTGTCCGCGATGATGCCCCAGTGGACTGCCTCCTGGGGAACGACCTCGAAAGTTCCCCCTGGGCAGCCGTCGAAAGAAGAGAGCACCTGGGGATGTTGGGCCTCCCTGAATGGGCCTGCATAACGACCTGGTCCATGGCCGCCCGCGCCATCTCCAGTCCCGAAGAACCAGAAGGGCCAGAACCTCCTCCCCCTATCGTCCCGGAGGGAGCCGCCCTAAGCGCCAATCCCCCAGAGCAGACCGAAGAAGGGCCCGTTCAACTCCAGGAACTTCCCGAACTGGCCCAGTGGCGGCAAGAGGGTGGTCCCACCCAGGAGCAGTTCCGACAAGAGCAGAAGACCTGTCCCTCCCTCGAGGGACTCCGGCAGCAAGCCCTCGCCCAGAGCACAGGAGACACCGCAGGTGCCCACTGGATTTATTGGGACAATGACCTGCTCTACAGTGAGCAAAGAATTGCTGAGCTGGGGGCCAGTCGGGTGTTGGTGGTCCCCCTCCGCTTCAGAGACTTCCTTTTGAACTTGGCACACGATGTCCCCCTTGCTGGGCACCTGGGGCAAGACAAAACCTACAACCGCCTGGTGACTCACTTCTACTGGCCCAAAATGCGTAATGATGTCTCCAACCACTGCCGGGCCTGCCCTACCTGCCAGGCCAGCGGGAAGAGCGGCCGAAAGATCAAAGCACACTTGCAACCCTTTCCCGTCGTCACCACCCCGTTCGAGCGGGTCGGAATAGACATTGTGGGGCCCCTAGACCCCCGAACGGCCCAGGGGCACCGGTTCATCCTAGTCCTGGTGGACCACGCCACCCGCTATCCCGAGGCCATACCTCTTCGGAGAGTGACAGCACCCGTGGTAGGCCGAGCCCTGATGGGGATCTTCTCTCGAGTGGGCTTCCCCCAGGAAGTCGTCAGCGACAGGGGCACGAACTTTATCTCAAAGTACATGAGGTCTCTCTGGCAACAGTGCGGGGTCACCTACCGGTTCACGACCCCTTATCACCCGCACGGAAATGGACTGGTCGAGCGGTTTAACCGCACTCTCAAGGGAATGATCATGGGCCTGGAAGAACCCCTACGTCGCCAATGGGACGTGCTGCTCCCGTGCCTCCTCTCCGCCTATCGAGAAGTTCCCCAGAAATCCCTCGGCTTCAGTCCCTTCGAGCTCCTGTACGGACACCCCGTCCGGGGCCCCTTCAGCCTGGTCAAGGAAGGATGGGAGATGGCCCCCCAGAAGACCCCTCCAGATGTCTATAAGTATCTCCTGACCCTCCGCAACCAGACCCGGCGATTCAGGGAACTCGCCAAAGCCAACCTTGAGGCCAGTCAGGAGGACATGAAGAAATGGTACAATCAGCATGCCTCTTCCATCGAGTTCGAACCAGGCCAGCAAGTCTGGGTGATGTCTCCAGTCGAACCCTGTGCCCTGCAGGACAAATGACGATTCAAAAAGGCTGTTGTCATTTATTCAACAACACATCATTATGATTGGTAAGACATTGTTGCAATCATTACAAGGGAGATGAAAATTGGAAAATGAAATGGCCCCAATTTGGGAAAAAGGGAAGGAAAGGGTGTGCTCAAAAGCTGTGAAAAAGGTTAAGGATAGTACACAGACTTGAACATGATGTACATAAATACAGAAATCAACAAGGAATTAGGAATTGTTCCAAAAACCAAAGCAGCCTATATCAATTAAGGCAAATATTGAAAATGTACTTCAACTACGGACATTCTACGGTCACATGTGTAGTTCAATGTGATACAGGGGATGTGCCGGACGTCCCAAAGTGAAGAGGCGTCGACGTTTCGACCCCTTTGTGTAGGCTAAATTCAGTCCTTTGCCGGGGTCTTCATCAGGACCCTTAAGGTGGGGGAAGGAATGGAAGGGGGCCGTCCTGTCTGAAAAATTAAAAGCCAATATCAGAAATTGGGGTATTAAGTTTAAAAATATATATCACAGTCACTGTCCTGTACACCATAAGGGTGGCTTATTGAAAACGAACTAATACCATGGAGTCCGGGTCATAAGGACCTCTGGACTGGAGGAACCAAAGGCTGAGTAGGCAATAAGTCATACTCACGCTCAGTAGTATGCATCTGAATTATCAAACGCACTACTTGATTATCGAGGGAAACATTAGCCAACAGAAGAAAAATGTCCACTTAGAGTAGGGGACGGTACAGTTGTACATTTCAATGGTGTACTGTTCTAAGACACTTGCTCCTACGGGACTATGAATATCAATAGACCCACTAATGAGCTCAGTTCAAAAACCATGTGTCACGATCTCATGGAGACTCACCAGTACACGAACATGGTGAACAGATAAAATGAATTGTAGGTGATTACCTTAAGTTAAGTTAAACACATTCCATCAGGAAAAACATCAGCAGAATCAATTGGCAGCGTGCTGGTATGGTAAAAACAGCTGGGCAATTCTAGGTGAAACCAGATACATCAGGTTATTAAATATTAAGACACTGGTGTTATAACGTTCCAAGGCTCAGAGGGTCCTGGTCCAGTACAATAACACTCACAAGTATAAAATTACCTACGTTGAAATTAAACCCCTTTCATTAGGAGGAACATCAGCGAGAGTAATTGCTGCCAACAATGGTGGGCGCCGTGCTGGTTTGCTGGCAAAATGACCGTTAAATCTAGATCAAACCAAATATTTCGGGAAATTAATTTAGGAAAAGCGTCTTTGTAATACACAATATGGAGGTGTATTAGACATGAGTCACATTGGCATAAGTCCATACCATTTTAGGGTCCACACAATGCCTATGTGAACCGGAAAAACCGGGTGCACGCGGCGGTCGCCAAAAAATTCGGTCAGCTGTCTGCCTTCACAATTATCTAAAAGGATGGAATATAGAAGCGTTTAGAAGCGTTATACCTTTCTGATAGCTGTCGGAACAGGGGCAGAAGATTGCAACACTTACTTGGTGCACAGGGAGCGAGGCAACAGGACGTCTTGCTGCTAGCGATATTCCGAACTCCGTCAGCCGCTACGTGGAGTTTGGGGCGGAGCCTATGGCGTTGCATAGCCGATATAAATAGAAGAAATTCTATCGCGTATGTTCAAGGATTGGGAGCGGAGTGCGGTTGAAATAACGCATCGTCTCCACAGTGTTTTACACATATGGGTAACAGTAAACTAACAATAGCTGAGATTACTATATCCAAAATTACACTTGTTGCAGTCTGCTCACAAATTGCCCATTTAACGCGGAGTTATGGGGCGGAGCCTATGTCATGGTCTGGCTGGAAGAGTGAATAGGATCGTCTTGCAATAGAGTTTACAATAACAGATAACCAAAATGCTAACATAGCTCACCAAATCAAATTACTTAGTCCATCGTTACGTTTCAAACATAGTACTCGCGCACTAACCATGCAAGGGAGTGAAGGCGAGCTAGCACGTGAATATTTGCCATTAATGTAGGAGAGTAGGGTCTGCAATCCTATGATCACCCAGATTTTTCGCTTTTGTTTCACTGGTTTACGACTTTCTCTGGCTGTGGGCCTGCTAATCAGACCCACAGCCTGGCTGTTCTCTTTCTAAATTACGATATGTACCCTAGGTGCATTTACCAATTGGTACTGGGCCACCTTATCAGACCCCGTAACGCAGGGCATAGGTGTACCCAGGGCCGCCAGGGGCTGCAGCATGTATTATGCCACCCCTGGCTGGCCTCCTAAATTTGACACAACTGGCTGCACGACAGCTGGGGCGAAGTCGTGTAATCACCCTTCGCTTTAGGTATAGTAGTTCTATATCTAACCATACAAAGGACACCCGAGTCCCTATCAGTCACTCCTATGGCAGGCCTTAACAATCCTGAAGGCAGAGTGCGTGGGCTCGTGTGAGCTAGGTTCAGGCCCGAGCCGAGCCCGGTTGCAGCTTGCGGAATCAAGACCCCATGGCTGTTCCATGATAACGCGTACCACATCGGTAACTTCGGTGTCGCGCTATCAAGGCATGTCGAGTAAGGTGTCATACGAATCGGGGTGCTGCCCTCTCACCAATTCTGGCGACGAGGTTAGCATTCCACCCTTCTAGAGGGACACGACATGTACGTAACTGTGAACCCCGGTTAAAGTTAACTGAAGCCTCAGCTCCACAAAATGGATGCTGCCACCACAGACACGAGTCTGACCTCCTGCTGCTGGGAGTCCTTCCAGCGAGGAGAGCTTGGACAAAGGGTTTCCTGTCGAGGGCGGTGTTCGCACCGTCCCAGACAGGGTTTGTGTATTCTGGGTAGGTAGGGCTTTTGCGAGAAGGTGACTGCGGAGTGGCACCCCGGTGCTCACTACGCATCTGCCGGTCAGAACCAGTTCCAGGGGCACCAGCCCTGGCCTGGGGAAAGTCCGGCAGGGGAGAGGGGTGTAACTACCCCCCTTCCTGGTCCCACCCTTAGGGCAGGACCTAGTCATGTACCCACCCCTTTCTTTAGAATAAAGGCCGGAGCGGGGACCCTTCCAAATTAGATCATCTTTGAATCAAGAACTACTTTCTACGAAAGGACACTCAAGACTCTTCTCAAGATTTCTCCCTTGTGACTAAGGAGTAGTCACCCTGCATCAGCGGGCACCATCTAAGAACTCTGCGGTTTGCTGTAAGTCCTTCCTCAAGGAATCCGACGGCCCAGCTCGACGAGAACCGGCTTCCCTGGCACCTCTGACCTCTACCCACGTCATCAGCTCAGCTGTGATCGGTGGGTGCGACGAGACCTCGAGGGACCGGCCATCATCAGAACCTGCACGCTCTTAACCAGCACGACCATCGAAGCGATTCCCTGGTGAGGGCTCTGGGGTCCGAGAAGCCCCGACCCTGAGCCGCTCCAGCACCGAAGTGCAGTCCCCCAGCATCTCCACGATCTGCGTGGGGCCCTTCTGCTCGCTGCTCAGCACGTTGTCTGGTCACTAGCCGCTGGCTTGTGCCCTTCCTTGACGACGACCGACAAACAACTCTGCTGGTCTGGTTGCTCCAGACTGGCCCTTGCTTCCATCTTTGCGAGAAGCACCCCGGACCCTCCTGGTCCACTCAAGACGCCATCTTAGGCCCACCACGTGGCCCTGAGATCTGCCAAGGCTTGTTGCCCCATCCTGGGCCCAGCGACGCCGACAGCATCATCCTTCGTGGGACAGCTCGCACCTCCACCGTGGTCGCCGACAACGCCTCCTGGTCCGTGAGACTGCAGAGCCTAGCGTCGCCCACTCACCTGGTCGAGGTGACGGCCAACCGGTGCCCTCCTGGTACCCTCTGACTACTGGCTAGTAGTACGAACTTGGTCCCCTCTGCTTTCAGGTATCAACAATCTCTGATCCAGGCTTGGATCTCTACGAACTATTCATCACTGGTCGCCGGCCAGCAACTCCTTTTCTTCCGGCTCCTGGCTCGTCAGCGAAGACCCCGACGCCTGTAAGACTTGTGCAGCCGCAGCCCTCGTGGCTAGGTAACTCGGCATTTCGGTGCCTGCATAGCCTCCTTACTCTAGGGTCCCGAGTCCCTCGCTTCCGACTTGCCTTATCGGGTCCGCCCGAGACCTTAAACTTTCCGTGTCCTCGGACACTTGTTTTAATTGTGCACTTGAAGTATTTTCCCAAGAGATTTGGTTTGTGCTTAGTACCCTGTCCTCATAAAGAGTACAGGGCTGTTGTGATTCTTAATAAATATACTGTTTATTTTCATAACACTTGTGTGGTGTCCTTTCACTTGGTGTTCAAGGGGTATACGTGGTATAACAGCTGGCTTAACACGCCCTCTCGAGTCTTTAGCCTTAGACTGCTCGTATCCACGCTACTAGGATAGCTGGTCTATAGGTTGACTTACAACCAAACACCATAAGGGTCGTTGGAACGATACATAGCGGTCGCTAGAATAGCGAACGTTGCATATCGGGCCAACTTCTCACATTGGTGAGCAGCGGTTGGGATTTGAGCTTGCTGTTGTTTTACCACACGTATCCTAAGAATATCTTGTTGAAAGATCGCACAAGTACTGTTAGTACATATAACTAAAGCTTAGAATACTCTGAGTTCTACTGAACCAGCTGTTGTAGCTCCTCAAGGCTTAGCACACCTTGGCTGCAACTCTTAGCAAGGGAACAGTAGGTAAACACGTAGTGTAGGTAGGTGCATCACTTACACCACACTAGAAACAGTATGTCGGACAAAGGAGGAAACTCTGAGTCTCCCCTTGTGTCAGTTGACCATCCACAGGTCATCCCTTCAAGATATACTGTGCTGAGCTTCAAGGAGTTAAGACAGGTGTGTCACTCCCGGAAGATCAAGCAGGGGTCTAACCCCACCACGTCCTTTCTGATTGGTCTCTTGGAGACTTATGATGCCAGAAAAGCTGAGACCCGTCTTAGCTCTTCTAATCCAGAAGGAGACATGCCTCCCCTCGAGGGAACCAGAGACGATCCTGACCTCATCCACCTCGCAACTGAGAACGAAGATGTGGAGGATGATGAGGATGAGGATCCCTCTGGGGATGAGGCAGATAAGGGACAGGTAGAAGTCGTTAGACTAAGCAGGTCCAACTTAAGCAAACATGATAGTGGTACTGGGGGACCCCCAGCGCTACTGTCAGGTCCGCTTAACATTGGGAATGGACGAGCCCGATCTCTGTCGAGAGACTCTGGCAGATCCCTTCAAACCAATGGCTCTCGCAACTCTTCGCAAAGAGGGATGACGTCCCCTCAGCGGAGAGTGTACGAAGCTAAGGAAAGGGCAGCTAATCTGAGGATCGAAAGGGAAGAACTTGCCCTGGCCAAAGAAAGGCTTGCCTTTGCGAGAGAGCAACAGTTAAGTGGGGTAGTCCCCACTGGTGGCAGCAATGTACCTAGCAATAGGGAAAAGAGTTTCGATACGAAACACCTTGGTAAGATAGTGCCCCCCTTTAAAAAAGGGGACGACATCCACAAATGGATTACTGCTTTGGAGAGGGCCTGCACGGTGCAAGGTATTCCCCAGAGTCAGTGGGCAGCTATCTTGTGGCTCTCCTTTGAAGGTAAAGGAAGAGACAAGCTCCTCACCACAAGGGTGGAGGATGCGAACGATTACTGTGGGCCCGATTCACAGAATTAACTTGAGACAAAATCCTAAACTTACTACTTTTGGTATTCACAGAAGTTAGGATTTTGTCTTAAGTTTGTCTTAAGACAGACTTAAGACAAAATCCTAACTTAGGTCTGTCTTAAGTCTGTCTTAAGACAAACTTAAGACAAAATCCTAACTTCTGTGAATACCAAAAGTAGTAAGTTTAGGATTTTGTCTTAAGTTAGTTCTGTGAATCGGGCCCCAAGTCTTGAAAAATACACTCGTTGAAGGGTTCGGCCTAACCACTGAGCAGTACAGGGTGCTGTTCAGGGATACCCAGAAAACGCAGTCTCAAGATTGGTCTGACTTTGTCGATTGTGCCACTAAGGCTTTTGAGGGCTGGTTGCTGGGCAGTAAGGTTACTGATTACAAAGGATTGTATAATTTGATGATGAGAGAACAAATTTTAAACAATTGTCAGAACCAGTTGTTGCATCAGCATCTTGTCGACTCGGATCTGACCTCTCCCCAAGAATTGGGAAAGAAGGCAGACAGATGGGTTCGTACGAGAGTTAAACAGAACCAGGGCCAGAATCAAGGTGGTCAGAAGAAAGCAGACCAGAAGGGTAAAGATTCTAAGGGGGAACAAAATGACCAGAAGTCTTCGACAGGTCCCCAACAACCCAAAGAGGGTGGGGGTCAGGCTCCCCAAAAGAAGAAAGAAGGCCAATCCAAAAGATGGTGCCAGTACTGTAAAAGTAAATCTCACTGGTTTAGTGAGTGCACCAAGAAAGGAGGAGGGCAGACTCCTGCCACTGCAGCCCCTAAGGCACCTGTGCCCCCTAGTACAGTCAGCAGTGGTAGTGCGCCTCCCAAGGGTTTAGTAGGGTTAACCCTGGGTTCTGAGGGGCGTGACAACTTAGTTGGCACACTCACTCAGGCTGTCCTTGTCAGTACAGGGGACGCGGACGTGTCCCCTGACATAAGTCCCAATACCTTGGGCAAATACAGACAGACGCCTTTCATAAATGGAAAGATGGCTCAGGCCTATAGGGACACTTGTGCCAGCGTCACCATGGTGACGCCTAACTTTGTGGACCCTGGACAGATCATGCCAGGTACAGAATTCCTGGTGACCAATGCAAGCAATGTCACTACCAATCACAGTATGGCAATTGTAGCTTTCTCCTGGGGAGGGGTAACTGGCCAAAAGAAGGTTGTAGTTAGTCCAGACCTCCCAGTGGATTGTTTGTTGGGCAATGATTTGGAGTCATCACAATGGTCAGAAGTGGAGCACCGGACTCACATGGAAATGTTAGGTTTGCCAGCACATGTGTTCGCTGTGACCAGGTCACAGGTCAGGAAATGCCCCACTGAACAGGTGCTGGATCCTGGAACAACGGACCAGACACCTCCCAAGAAAAAGAGCGGTAGGGTTAAGGCTGCGCCTTCCCCCTTGCCCCAGGTCGAGGATCAAGTCTCAGAGGAGGCTGACCTACAGGAATTGAGGGAAACTGAGCCTAGGGAGTTCGAACTTGATCAAGTTGAATTCTTGGGTTCAGGGGGACCCTCAAGGGAAGACCTGGGGAAGGACCAGTTAGACTGCCCTTCTCTTGAACCCCTCAGACAGCAGGCTGCTGCTGAGGCTGCTGGGAACGCCACAGGTACCCACAAGGTATACTGGGAAGATGGACTCCTGTACACTGAGTCAAGAGACCCCAAGCCCGGCATGACCAGGAGGCTGGTTGTACCCTTGTCTCAGCGTGGTTTCCTACTTACCTTGGCCCACGAGATTCCCTTAGCAGATCACTTAGGCCAGACGAAAACGTGGGACAGGCTTGTCTCACACTTTCACTGGCCTCATATGAACGAAGATACCAAGGAGTTTTGCCGCTCCTGTGTCACTTGCCAAGCCAGTGGTAAGTCAGGTGGCACGACAAAGGCCCCCCTTATACCAATGCCTGTGGTGGGGGTGCCCTTTGAACGGGTGGGGATCGACATCGTCGGTCCCATGGAACCACCAACAGCATCAGGGCACAAGTTTATACTGGTGGTAGTGGATCATGCCACCAGGTATCCTGAAGCTATTCCCCTTAGGACCACTACAGCACCTGTTGTGGCAAGAGCCCTAGTTGGAGTATTCTCCAGAGTGGGCTTCCCTAAGGAGGTCGTCTCCGACAGAGGTGCAAACTTTATGTCGAGCTACTTAACTACTATGTGGAAGGAATGTGGTGTCAACTACAAGTTCACTACACCCTATCATCCACAATGCAATGGGCTTGTTGAGAGATTCAACAGGACCCTTAAAGGGATGATTCATGGACTACCTGAAAAGCTTCGGCGTAGATGGGACGTCCTGATCCCCTGCCTCTTGTTCGCCTACAGAGAAGTCCCACAGAAGGGGGTTGGCTACAGCCCTTTTGAACTTTTGTACGGGCATCCTGTAAGAGGACCCCTGTGTTTGGTGAAGGAAGGATGGGAGAGACCTCTCAAAAAGCCTGCAGCCAACATAGTGGACTATGTGCTTGGCCTCCGCTCGCGGATGGCTGAGTACATGGAGAAGGCATCTGAAAACCTTAAGGCCAGCCAAGAACTCCAAAAAGCTTGGCATGACCAAAAGGCTGTCTTGACTGTTTACCAGCCCGGACAGAAGGTGTGGGTGTTGGAGCCGGTGGCCCCAGCAGCACTCAAGGACAAATGGTCCGGGCCCTACACCATCCTGGAGAAAAAGGGAGAGGTCACCTACCTGGTCGACCTGGGAACTCCCCGGAGCCCCCACAGGGTGCTTCATGTCAACAGGCTCAAGGCATATGTCGACAGGAAGGACATGAGTTTGCTCATGGCCCTAGATGAGGGACAGGAAGAAGAGAGTGACCCTCTCCCCGACCTGCTCACTCAGAATCCTGACGATGGATCGGTAGATGGTGTTGTCTTTTGTGGCAGCCTCTCCGAACATCAACAGAGCGACTGTAAACAGGTTCTTCAGTCGTTCAGACATATGTTTTCTCTAACACCCAGTCAGACCGATTGGTGCACCCATGAGGTTGACACTGGTGACAGCTTGCCCGTTAAGAGTAAAATCTACCGGCAGCCTGATCACGTTAGAGACTGCATCAAGAGTGAAGTGCAGAAAATGTTGGAGCTGGGAGTCATTGAACCCTCGGATAGCCCTTGGGCTAGTCCCGTAGTTCTAGTGCCGAAACCTCACACCCAGGGTGGTAAGAGAGAGATGAGGTTTTGCGTAGACTACAGGGGTCTCAATGCAGTCACTAAGACTGACGCCCACCCAATACCGAGGGCAGACGAGCTTATCGATAGATTGGCCTCGGCCAACTACTTAAGTACGTTTGACCTGACAGCTGGGTATTGGCAAATCAGGTTAGCTGAGGACGCCAAGCCTAAAACCGCATTTTCAACCCCTGGTGGGCATTATCAGTTCGTGGTGATGCCCTTTGGTCTGAAAAATGCACCTGCCACCTTCCAAAGGTTGGTGAATCAAGTCCTTACTGGGCTGGATGACTTCTGTGCGGCGTATCTTGACGATATTGCTGTCTTTAGCTCCACCTGGGAGGATCACCTGGTCCACCTGCGGAAAGCGTTAGAGGCTCTGCAAGCAGCAGGCCTCACTATCAAGGCCACCAAGTGCCAGATAGGGCAGACACAGGTTGTATACCTGGGCCACCTTGTAGGTGGAGGCCAGGTTCAGCCACTGGAGAGCAAGATACAGTCAATCAGGGACTGGGCTCCTCCAACCACCCAGACTCAGGTTCGAGCTTTCTTGGGCCTGACTGGATACTACCGGAAGTTTGTCAGGAACTATGGTTCCATCGTGACACCATTAAACGAACTGACAAGCAAGAAAATGCCAAAAAAGGTTCAGTGGACAGCGAGCTGTCAAAAAGCATTCGATGACCTAAAGCAGGCCATGTGCACGGCGCCTATCCTCAAGAGTCCGGACTACTCCAAACCATTCATTGTCCAAACAGATGCTTCTGAGTTGGGTGTGGGAGCTGTTCTTTCTCAACTGAATTTTGATGGTCAAGACCAGCCCATTGCTTTTATAAGCAGAAGGCTGACCCCTAGAGAGAAGAATTGGTCAGCTATTGAGAGGGAGGCCTTTGCTGTGGTTTGGGCCCTGAAGAAGCTGAGGCCATACTTGCTTGGCACTCACTTCAAGATTCAGACCGACCATAAGCCCCTCTTGTGGCTAAATCAGATGAAGGGTGAAAACCCCAAACTGCTAAGGTGGTCCATTTCCCTACAGGGGATGGACTTTACAGTGGAACATAGACCTGGTACTGATCATGGCAATGCCGATGGGCTCTCCAGATATTTCCACTTAGAACAAGAAGACTCACCTGGTCAAGGTTAGCTTATTGTTCCGACGTTTGGGGGGGGGTCATGTAGGAGAGTAGGGTCTGCAATCCTATGATCACCCAGATTTTTCGCTTTTGTTTCACTGGTTTACGACTTTCTCTGGCTGTGGGCCTGCTAATCAGACCCACAGCCTGGCTGTTCTCTTTCTAAATTACGATATGTACCCTAGGTGCATTTACCAATTGGTACTGGGCCACCTTATCAGACCCCGTAACGCAGGGCATAGGTGTACCCAGGGCCGCCAGGGGCTGCAGCATGTATTATGCCACCCCTGGCTGGCCTCCTAAATTTGACACAACTGGCTGCACGACAGCTGGGGCGAAGTCGTGTAATCACCCTTCGCTTTAGGTATAGTAGTTCTATATCTAACCATACAAAGGACACCCGAGTCCCTATCAGTCACTCCTATGGCAGGCCTTAACAATCCTGAAGGCAGAGTGCGTGGGCTCGTGTGAGCTAGGTTCAGGCCCGAGCCGAGCCCGGTTGCAGCTTGCGGAATCAAGACCCCATGGCTGTTCCATGATAACGCGTACCACATCGGTAACTTCGGTGTCGCGCTATCAAGGCATGTCGAGTAAGGTGTCATACGAATCGGGGTGCTGCCCTCTCACCAATTCTGGCGACGAGGTTAGCATTCCACCCTTCTAGAGGGACACAACATGTACGTAACTGTGAACCCCGGTTAAAGTTAACTGAAGCCTCAGCTCCACAAAATGGATGCTGCCACCACAGACACGAGTCTGACCTCCTGCTGCTGGGAGTCCTTCCAGCGAGGAGAGCTTGGACAAAGGGTTTCCTGTCGAGGGCGGTGTTCGCACCGTCCCAGACAGGGTTTGTGTATTCTGGGTAGGTAGGGCTTTTGCGAGAAGGTGACTGCGGAGTGGCACCCCGGTGCTCACTACGCATCTGCCGGTCAGAACCAGTTCCAGGGGCGCCAGCCATGGCCTGGGGAAAGTCCGGCAGGGGAGAGGGGTGTAACTACCCCCCTTCCTGGTCCCACCCTTAGGGCAGGACCTAGTCATGTACCCACCCCTTTCTTTAGTATAAAGGCCGGAGCGGGGACCCTTCCAAATTAGATCATCTTTGAATCAAGAACTACTTTCTACGAAAGGACACTCAAGACTCTTCTCAAGATTTCTCCCTTGTGACTAAGGAGTAGTCACCCTGCATCAGCGGGCACCATCTAAGAACTCTGCGGTTTGCTGTAAGTCCTTCCTCAAGGAATCCGACGGCCCAGCTCGACGAGAACCGGCTTCCCTGGCACCTCTGACCTCTACCCACGTCATCAGCTCAGCTGTGATCGGTGGGTGCGACGAGACCTCGAGGGACCGGCCATCATCAGAACCTGCACGCTCTTAACCAGCACGACCATCGAAGCGATTCCCTGGTGAGGGCTCTGGGGTCCGAGAAGCCCCGACCCTGAGCCGCTCCAGCACCGAAGTGCAGTCCCCCAGCATCTCCACGATCTGCGTGGGGCCCTTCTGCTCGCTGCTCAGCACGTTGTCTGGTCACTAGCCGCTGGCTTGTGCCCTTCCTTGACGACGACCGACAAACAACTCTGCTGGTCTGGTTGCTCCAGACTGGCCCTTGCTTCCATCTTTGCGAGAAGCACCCCGGACCCTCCTGGTCCACTCAAGACGCCATCTTAGGCCCACCACGTGGCCCTGAGATCTGCCAAGGCTTGTTGCCCCATCCTGGGCCCAGCGACGCCGACAGCATCATCCTTCGTGGGACAGCTCGCACCTCCACCGTGGTCGCCGACAACGCCTCCTGGTCCGTGAGACTGCAGAGCCTAGCGTCGCCCACTCACCTGGTCGAGGTGACGGCCAACCGGTGCCCTCCTGGTACCCTCTGACTACTGGCTAGTAGTACGAACTTGGTCCCCTCTGCTTTCAGGTATCAACAATCTCTGATCCAGGCTTGGATCTCTACGAACTATTCATCACTGGTCGCCGGCCAGCAACTCCTTTTCTTCCGGCTCCTGGCTCGTCAGCGAAGACCCCGACGCCTGTAAGACTTGTGCAGCCGCAGCCCTCGTGGCTAGGTAACTCGGCATTTCGGTGCCTGCATAGCCTCCTTACTCTAGGGTCCCGAGTCCCTCGCTTCCGACTTGCCTTATCGGGTCCGCCCGAGACCTTAAACTTTCCGTGTCCTCGGACACTTGTTTTAATTGTGCACTTGAAGTATTTTCCCAAGAGATTTGGTTTGTGCTTAGTACCCTGTCCTCATAAAGAGTACAGGGCTGTTGTGATTCTTAATAAATATACTGTTTATTTTCATAACACTTGTGTGGTGTCCTTTCACTTGGTGTTCAAGGGGTATACGTGGTATAACAGCTGGCTTAACACGCCCTCTCGAGTCTTTAGCCTTAGACTGCTCGTATCCACGCTACTAGGATAGCTGGTCTATAGGTTGACTTACAACCAAACACCATAAGGGTCGTTGGAACGATACATAGCGGTCGCTAGAATAGCGAACGTTGCATATCGGGCCAACTTCTCACAATTAAGAGTAACACGGAAAAAGTTGAAGAAACACAGTAAATCACACTCAAGTTATATCCAGCCCAGGAGATGAGAATACTCGTGCACCTGTCACGCATGGTGGTGTAGACGAGTGACCCAAAACAAGTTAGTGTGGATTATCGGGCGGGTGTGTTGTACCTCCCAATTGTCCTGTGTGCAGCTTGAAGGATTCTATCATCTTAATGCAGCCAATTGGGCAAAAGGATTCTATCATCTTAATGCAGCCAATTGGGCAAAACTGCCATCCTGTTCATTCAAGCCATTTTTAATGGAGTCTAGGAGAGACATCCATTTGCACTCTCTTAAGTTAAGCACAGCCGATAAATTTCCACCTCTCCTACCTAAGGAGACTTTCTCAATTACCAGCCACTTTAGGTCTGCCAGTGTGTGTCCAGCGGTCTGCCAGTGGTCCACCAGAGGGGCACCTAGGACCTTGCAACGTAGTCTGCTGCCGTGTGCAGAAATACGAGATTTTATTTTTTGCTGGGTTTGCCCTACATATACTTTATTACACGGGCATGTAATTATGTAAATCACACTGTCGGTGTTACAGTTAGTATGATGTTTTAGTCTGAAGGTCTGCTGTCCATGGGTGAAGGTTTTTGTCTGGATGGTTGTCTCGCAAGCTGTACACGTCCCACATCTAAAATGACCTATCACAGGTGGTAAGTGCCATAGACTCGTAAGAGTTGGGGGGCTCTCGGGTTCCAAGTATGAATGGACCACCATATCTCGAATGTTTTTGGATCTCTTGAAAGAATGGAGAGGAAGCTGCGGTTGATCAATCTCGTTAGCTATTAGAGGCCAGTTCTTATTGATCACTTGTTTAACCTCGTTACTCTTTGTAGTAAAAGTAGTGACACAAATCATCCGGTTCATCTCAGGGTCTATGCGAGCTTCAGGATTCAGCAGATTCACTCTCGGTTTATACCAGGCTCGCTTTCTAGCACGTCTCACCATGCGAGCTGGGTAACCCCGTGAGACGAGGCGCTCTTTAAGGATCTCTGACTCCTTGATATAATTGGTCCGAGAAGAACAGTTTCTTCGGATTCTCAGAAACTGTCCTACAGGAAGATTGTCTCTGAGGCCTCTCGGATGGTGGCTGCCATATTGTAGCAGAGAGTTCCTCTCTGTCGGTTTTCTGTAGAGTGTAGTTGAAAGGTGCCCGTTTTCCACATAAATGGAGATATCAAGGAAGGGTATGGATGTATTGCTCGATTCCAACGTGAATTGGATGTTGGTGTTCCGTTGGTTCAGCCAAGCGTGGTAATCATTTAGTTGGTCACTGTTACCTTGCCAAATACACAGGACATCATCGATGTATCTGACCCAAAGGGTCAGCATGGATGAAAAAGGATTATTTGGTGAAAACACATGTTCCTGTTCGAAATGGTCCATATAAATAATGGCCAGATTGGGGGCAAATGTTGCGCCCATGGCTACGCCCTTGGATTGTACATAGACACATGGTTTTTGAACTGAGCTCATTAGTGGGTCTATTGATATTCATAGTCCCGTAGGAGCAAGTGTCTTAGAACAGTACACCATTGAAATGTACAACTCTACCGTCCCCTACTCTAAGTGGACATTTTTCTTCTGTTGGCTAATGTTTCCCTCGATAACCAAGTAGTGCGTTTGATAATTCAGATGCATACTACTGAGCGTGAGTATGACTTATTGCCTACTCAGCCTTTGGTTCCTCCAGTCCAGAGGTCCTTATGACCCGGACTCCATGGTATTAGTTCGTTTTCAATAAGCCACCCTTATGGTGTACAGGACAGTGACTGTGATATATATTTTTAAACTTAATACCCCAATTTCTGATATTGGCTTTTAATTTTTCAGACAGGACGGCCCCCTTCCGTTCCTTCCCCCACCTTAACGGTCCTGATGAAGACCCCGGCAAAGGACTGAATTTAGCCTACACAAAGGGGTCAAAACGTCGACGCCTCTTCACTTTGGGACGTCCGGCACATCCCCTGTATCACATTGAACTACACATGTGACCGTAGAATGTCCGTAGTTGAAGTACATTTTCAATATTTGCCTTAATTGATATAGGCTGCTTTGGTTTTTGGAACAATTCCTAATTCCTTGTTGATTTCTGTATTTATGTACATCATGTTCAAGTCTGTGTACTATCCTTAACCTTTTTCACAGCTTTTGAGCACACCCTTTCCTTCCCTTTTTCCCAAATTGGGGCCATTTCATTTTCCAATTTTCATCTCCCTTGTAATGATTGCAACAATGTCTTACCAATCATAATGATGTGTTGTTGAATAAATGACAACAGCCTTTTTGAATCATCACTTTAGTCTTTTCAAATTTCTAATTTGTGATTGTTTGTTTATACTTTTCTCTCACGGGGACCCCCCCTATACATTTACCACATAACGCCCAGGTCCCCGCGACTGCATGGGTTTTACCCCCCTTTGTAATGTCTTCTGAGCAGGTGCGCACCTGCGAGGTTTCTGTAGATTAACTCTACCTTACCATGGCGGATCCCGAGATCCTATCCTACACAGAGGCATACATTAGCCAACTCCCTAAAGATTTATCTACCACCTTTTTGTCTACCACCGTACCAATAATTGATGTCACTCTGAATGACAAAATATCTTGGTTAGAGAGATTAGAGAAGAAACTCATCAGAACCAGATTACACGGACAATTGTTTACTAAGTACCTACAGGAGAACATTATACCAGTAGGATTACAAATCAAAATCGAGCCCGCAATTTTCGTGGACGTCCCTAAATTTAAAGAAGGGTTCAGTTACGTGGCCAACAACTGCTCCCGGCACTGGATGGTGCTGGGAGTAGAGACAGCTGCCGAACAAGTGGTATCACTCAGCAAGGAAATTGCAGACCTCAAAGCAGAGATCTTAGGAGATAGTACTCTGACTAAAAGCAAGGAAGCTCTGGAGAATCTGGAAGCATCGATCAAGGAATTTGACATAACTGCCCAGACCAAAAAATTGGAGAAATTGGCGAGAGACCTGAGAACCTTTGATAAGAAATCTGTGTACCCCTACCTGCAGCCAGACTACTACAAGCAGGACACACAAGGTCGCTTCTCCAACCGCGGCCGCGGGGGCTTTAGAGGAAGACGTAACTTTTCTACCTTTTCGGATTCTTCGTACAGCTCCGGCAGCGATAGTGAGGCAGGACCCAGTACCTCGTACAACTACCCACCCGTCGATACCAACTACCAACAGTACCCCCCTCAATTCCAACCCCATTTTTTAGAGCAGGGCCGGGGACAATGGCGTCCCCCCCGAGGGCGGGGTACCAATTGGAACCGAGGTCAGAGGAGAGGGCAACAACAGAACCAAGGATGGGATGGCAACAGAGGCAAATCACCCAAACAGGTGACATTCCGCGCGGAGCAGCATGGCGAAATCTCGACTCGGAGGAATACCTACCGGTGGTGATGGGAACAGCCACCAACGTACCCGTAGTACCATCCACTGATGCGGTTAAGGACAACCCAGTGATTAATATCTCGTCCTACCAACTTAAAGAGGAAGAAATCAAGGTACTAAGTAAAGGTCTTTCTTACGTGCCCACGTCTGCGGCTAATAAATTCCAATTGAAAACTGAACTCTACAGATTCTTCAGAAAGATTCGCCTAAGGTACTTCTTTCGGAATCAAACAACCAGACAACAAGGATCCACCACTGGCTTAAGGGAACCATCTACCTTTTTTCCACCAACCTACGCTATGAGTCCTAGAATCCTTGCGTTTGAAGATATAGTCACGAAAGCAGCTGAGCAGACATTAAATACCAAAAAGTTTGTCAGATTCAACCTCAGCAAAAAAGAAAAACAAGCACTTACGGATCTGTCTACCAACAAACAAGTTGTCATCAAACCCGCCGATAAAGGCGGGGCAATCGTTGTCCAGGATCTGTCTAAGTACAAAGAAGAAATTCATATACAATTGTACGACGGCGTCAGTTATCAAGAGATACCCAGTGATCCATCCAGAGACCTAGCCCGTATGATTCTATCTATTACACAAAAGGGTTTGGAGTCAGGCTTTCTGAGCGAACAAGAGTTTAAATTTCTGAATCAGAAATCTCCGAGGTTGGCAACCATCTACACCTTGCCAAAGGTTCACAAAAATCTCGACAGCCCTCCAGGGCGCCCCATAGTGTCCGGCTGTGGCTCTATACTAGAGCCGTTATGTAAATACATAGACTTTTTTCTGAAGCCACTTGCCCTGAACACTAGAGCCTATCTACGTGATACCACCCAAGTTATCCAAATGATTGATGAAAGACCTTTCGACCCAACTACTACACTATTGGTGACTTGTGATATTATATCACTTTATACTAGCATCCCCCAACAGGAGGCACTAGATGTCATGGAGGTGGCATTGAATCAAAGACCTGCACCGTTCCAAGTCCCAACGGAGTTTATAATTGATCTACTGAACATAGCTATGAAGAAAAATTTCTTCATTTTTCAAGAAAAGTTCTATGTACAATCCAAGGGCGTAGCCATGGGCGCAACATTTGCCCCCAATCTGGCCATTATTTATATGGACCATTTCGAACAGGAACATATGTTTTCACCAAATAATCCTTTTTTATCCATGCTGACCCTTTGGGTCAGATACATCGATGATGTCCTGTGTATTTGGCAAGGTAACAGTGACCAACTAAATGATTACCACGCTTGGCTGAACCAACGGAACACCAACATCCAATTCACGTTGGAATCGAGCAATACATCCATACCCTTCCTTGATATCTCCATTTATGTGGAAAACGGGCACCTTTCAACTACACTCTACAGAAAACCGACAGAGAGGAACTCTCTGCTACAATATGGCAGCCACCATCCGAGAGGCCTCAGAGACAATCTTCCTGTAGGACAGTTTCTGAGAATCCGAAGAAACTGTTCTTCTCGGACCAATTATATCAAGGAGTCAGAGATCCTTAAAGAGCGCCTCGTCTCACGGGGTTACCCAGCTCGCATGGTGAGACGTGCTAGAAAGCGAGCCTGGTATAACCCGAGAGTGAATCTGCTGAATCCTGAAGCTCGCATAGACCCTGAGATGAACCGGATGATTTGTGTCACTACTTTTACTACAAAGAGTAACGAGGTTAAACAAGTGATCAATAAGAACTGGCCTCTAATAGCTAACGAGATTGATCAACCGCAGCTTCCTCTCCATTCTTTCAAGAGATCCAAAAACATTCGAGATATGGTGGTCCATTCATACTTGGAACCCGAGAGCCCCCCAACTCTTACGAGTCTATGGCACTTACCACCTGTGATAGGTCATTTTAGAAGTGGGACGTGTACAGCTTGCGAGACAACCATCCAGACAAAAACCTTCACCCATGGACAGCAGACCTTCAGACTAAAACATCATACTAACTGTAACACCGACAGTGTGATTTACATAATTACATGCCCGTGTAATAAAGTATATGTAGGGCAAACCCAGCAAAAAATAAAATCTCGTATTTCTGCACACAGCAGCAGACTACGTTGCAAGGTCCTAGGTGCCCCTCTGGTGGACCACTGGCAGACCGCTGGACACACACTGGCAGACCTAAAGTGGCTGGTAATTGAGAAAGTCTCCTTAGGTAGGAGAGGTGGAAATTTATCAGCTGTGCTTAACTTAAGAGAGTGCAAATGGATGTCTCTCCTAGACTCCATTAAAAATGGCTTGAATGAACAGGATGGCAGTTTTGCCCAATTGGCTGCATTAAGATGATAGATTCCTTTTGCCCAATTGGCTGCATTAAGATGATAGAATCCTTCAAGCTGCACACAGGACAATTGGGAGGTACAACACACCCTCCCGATAATCCACACTAACTTGTTTTGGGTCACTCGTCTACACCACCATGCGTGACAGGTGCACGAGTATTCTCATCCCCTGGGCTGGATATAACTTGAGTGTGATTTACTGTGTTTCTTCAACTTTTTCCGTGTTACTCTTAATGGCAAATATTCACGTGCTAGCTCGCCTTCACTCCCTTGCATGGGTAGTGCGCGAGTACTATGTTTGAAACGTAACGATGGACTAAGTAATTTGATTTGGTGAGCTATGTTAGCATTTTGGTTATCTGTTATTGTAAACTCTATTGCAAGACGATCCTATTCGCTCTTCCAGCCAGACCATGACATAGGCTCCGCCCCGTAACTCCGCGTTAAATGGGCAATTTGTGAGCAGACTGCAACAAGTGTAATTTTGGATATAGTAATCTCAGCTATTGTTAGTTTACTGTTACCCATATGTGTAAAACACTGTGGAGACGATGCGTTATTTCAACCGCACTCCGCTCCCAATCCTTGAACATACGCGATAGAATTTCTTCTATTTCTATCGGCTATGCAACGCCATAGGCTCCGCCCCAAACTCCACGTAGCGGCTGACGGAGTTCGGAATATCGCTAGCAGCAAGACGTCCTGTTGCCTCGCTCCCTGTGCACCAAGTAAGTGTTGCAATCTTCTGCCCCTGTTCCGACAGCTATCAGAAAGGTATAACGCTTCTAAACGCTTCTATATTCCATCCTTTTAGATAATTGTGAAGGCAGCCAGCCGACCGAATTTTTTGGCGACCGCCGCGTGCACCCGGTTTTTCCGGTTCACATAGGCATTGTGTGGACCCTAAAATGGTATGGACTTATGCCTATGTGACTCATGTCTAATACACCTCCATATTGTGTATTACAAAGACGCTTTTCCTAAATTAATTTCCCGAAATATTTGGTTTGATCTAGATTTAACAGTCATTTTGCCAGCAAACCAGCACGGCGCCCACCATTGTTGGCAGCAATTACTCTCGCTGATGTTCCTCCTAATGAAAGGGGTTTAATTTCAACTTAGGTAATTTTATACTTGTGAGTGTTATTGTACTGGACCAGGACCCTCTGAGCCTTGGAACGTTATAACACCAGTGTCTTAATATTTAATAACCTGATGTATCTGGTTTCACCTAGAATTGCCCAGCTGTTTTTACCATACCAGCACGCTGCCAATTGATTCTGCTGATGTTTTTCCTGATGGAATGTGTTTAACTTAACTTAAGGTAATCACCTACAATTCATTTTATCTGTTCACCATGTTCGTGTACTGGTGAGTCTCCATGAGATCGTGACACATGGTTTTTGAACTGAGCTCATTAGTGGGTCTATTGATATTCATAGTCCCGTAGGAGCAAGTGTCTTAGAACAGTACACCATTGAAATGTACAACTGTACCGTCCCCTACTCTAAGTGGACATTTTTCTTCTGTTGGCTAATGTTTCCCTCGATAATCAAGTAGTGCAATTGATAATTCAGATGCATACTACTGAGCGTGAGTATGACTTATTGCCTACTCAGCCTTTGGTTCCTCCAGTCCAGAGGTCCTTATGACCCAGACTCCATGGTATTAGTTCGTTTTCAATAAGCCACCCTTATGGTGTACAGGACAGTGACTGTGATATATATTTTTAAACTTAATACCCCAATTTCTGATATTGGCTTTTAATTTTTCAGACAGGACGGCCCCCTTCCGTTCCTTCCCCCACCTTAACGGTCCTGATGAAGACCCCGGCAAAGGACTGAATTTAGCCTACACAAAGGGGTCGAAACGTCGACGCCTCTTCACTTTGGGACGTCCGGCACATCCCCTGTATCACATTGAACTACACATGTGACCGTAGAATGTCCGTAGTTGAAGTACATTTTCAATATTTGCCTTAATTGATATAGGCTGCTTTGGTTTTTGGAACAATTCCTAATTCCTTGTTGATTTCTGTATTTATGTACATCATGTTTAAGTCTGTGTACTATCCTTAACCTTTTTCACAGCTTTTGAGCACACCCTTTCCTTCCCTTTTTCCCAAATTGGGGCCATTTCATTTTCCAATTTTCATCTCCCTTGTAATGATTGCAACAATGTCTTACCAATCATAATGATGTGTTGTTGAATAAATGACAACAGCCTTTTTGAATCATCACTTTAGTCTTTTCAAATTTCTAATTTGTGATTGTTTGTTTATACTTTTCTCTCACGGGGACCCCCCCTATACATTTACCACATAACGCCCAGGTCCCCGCGACTGCATGGGTTTTACCCCCCTTTGTAATGTCTGCAGGACAAATGGACAGGACCCTTCAAAGTAATAGAGCGCAAGGGCCCTGTCACCTACCTAATAGACATGGAGGCCTCCCGAACCCCCTGCGAGTCCTCCACGCCAACAGACTCAAACCCCACTTCGTACGTTCGGAGCTCAGCCTACTGATGGCAACAGATAGTGGGACGGAAGAGGACTCCGAGCCCCTCCCTGACCTACTGAGGACCCGTGAGAAAGATGGCTCCGTGGAAGGGGTCAGACTCTCCGATGCCTTGTCCCCAGAACAACGCCAAGACTGTCGGGCTCTCCTGCTACAATTTGCGAGCCTGTTCTCCCTCACCCCCGGGGTCACCCCCTGGTGCCTTCACGATGTGGACACTGGGGATAGTCCACCCATTCGACACAGGGCGTACCGAGTGCCAGATCGGGTGCGCACCTGCATCCAGAACGAAGTCACTAAGATGCTGGCCCTAGGAGTGATCGAGCCATCCGACAGCCCCTGGGCCAGCCCAGTCGTACTGGTCCCCAAGGCTGCCGCCCCGGGCGTTGCCCCCGAGCTCCGGTTCTGCGTAGACTATCGGGGCCTGAACGCTGTTACCAGAACCGACGCTCACCCCATCCCCCGGGCGGATGAGCTGATTGAACGCATGGGGGCTGCCCGCTACCTGAGCATCTTCGATCTAACAGCGGGCTACTGGCAAATCGGCCTCACCCCCAGGGCCCAAGAACGATCCGCCTTTTCTACCCCGGATGGCCACTACCACTTCAAAGTGATGCCATTCGGCATGAAAAACGCACCAGCTACCTTCCAACTACTCGTGAACCAGGTACTGGCGGGCCTCGAAGAATTCAGCGCCGCCTAACTGGACGATATCGCTGTGTACAGTCGCCACTGGGCGGACCACCTTCACCACCTCCGAGAAGTCCTGCACGCCCTCCAGCAGGCTGGCCTCACTGTCAAAGCCAGCAAATGTCAGATTGGCCAGGGGTCCGTGACCTACCTCGGACACCAAGTGGGGAGCGGTCTGGTGGCCCCCCTTCAGCTCAAGATCGCTGCCATCCAGTCCTGGCAACCACCTGTCACCCAAACCGAGGTCCGGGCCTTCCTAGGGCTCACCGGATACTACCGGCGGTTTGTAAAGGACTATGGCAGCATTGTGGGGCCCCTCACAGAACTAACATCCAAGAAAAACCCCAAAACCGTCAACTGGATTTCGGATTGTCAAACGGCCTTCGAGAAGTTGAAGGCCGCCATGTGCACCGCCCCCGTGCTCCAGGCCCCCGACTACAGCCGGCAATTCATAGTCCAGACAGACGCCTCAGATCATGGCATTGGGGCAGTCCTCTCTCAACTCAACGCCGAGGGAGTCGACCAGCCAGTGGCCTTCATCAGCCGACGCCTGCTAGCTCGAGAACAGCGCTGGAGCACTACCGAGCGGGAGGCCTTCGCAGTAGTATGGGCCCTCAAGAAACTCCGGCCCTACCTCTTCGGTACCCATTTCAGGGTGCAAACAGACCACAGACCCTTGCAATGGTTGATGCAAACGCGGGGGGAGAACCCAAAACTGTTGCGATGGTCCATCTCCTTGCAGGGGATGGACTTCACTGTGGAGCATCGCCCTGGCCAGGACCACGCCAACGCGGACGGCCTGTCACGCTTTTTCCGCCTCGGCGAGGAGAGTACCCAAGAGGATGGGTGACTCTCCCTGCCTTCAGCTGGGGGGGATGCATGTTGGACAGGCCTCGTGAAAGGCCCGCTCCCTCCCCGCATGAGAAGACTCGGACGCCGGCTCTCCCGGTGTCCCCAGAAAGCACCTCCCCTGCAACCCACCGAAGCAACCCGCAACCCGTCCCCAACGGGACACCTGCTCCCGAACACCCCAGCATCGGCTGACCCGGGCCTCCGTCAGCACCATTGCCCCGGCCCAGCCGCCATCTTGGACACTGCACCACGAGGCCGTGTGGCCTCAGCTCGACCCCAACCCTGGGCCTGGCCAGGCCCCGACATCGAGGCACCACCATCCACCCAGGAGGTGAGGAGACCACTTGGCAGGTCAATGGGAGAAAGGAGTGTCGATGGCTCTCCCTTGCCAGGTGCTGATCGCCCCCGGCCTCCCCGGGCGCTGGCTCCACCCCCCTGCTGGGTGTCTGGACTCTCTCATCCCGGACCTCCCGACCTCCAAGCGCGAGGGTCCGGACATCAAAGGAGACCAGACCTATAACTGGGACATCTCCAGAGCAGGAAGGCAGTTGTATCCTGGAGTCGAGAGACACCTTGAAGAACTCATCCCTGACGGACTGCTGGCGCTGCCGCAGCCCTGTCTTGTGAACCATCTCTGAAGCCTGCTTGCGCTGCAGCGGCCCTCTGCAACGTGCATCTTCGTCTGGACCTGCTGGCGCTGCCGCGGCCCATCCTTGTGAACCATCGCTCTTGCCTGTTGGCCCTGCCGCAGCCCCTCTGCAAAGAAGTCATCATCGTAGCCTGCTGGCGCTGCCGCGGCCCACCGTACCGAGAACCATCGTCCTAGCCTGCTAGCGCTGCCGCAGCCCTCCTTGCCGAGACTTTTCATCCTAGCCTGCTGGCGCTGCCACGGCCCGACCTTTCAGACCTCCGAGCTCGAGGATTGTGAGCTCCTTCTGGCCGCCCTTGTACCGGACCGGTACCCAAGACTGTCCCGCTACCCCTTACCCTACAGAGACTAGAATTGGGAGGATCCTCATGTCCTGCCCCCACTGTATCGTTGATAACTTTGCCTCAAGAATCCTATATAAAGTGTGCAGATCTTATCCTTGTGTAGTGTCCGTTTGTGGGGGGGAAGTTACTTGTCTGTACGATCGCCGGAGACGGTCCTCACCGGAGGCCTCTCCCCCTGTACTCGGCCGACCCTCCAGGTCCCCGTCTAACAAGAGATAGATAGATAGATAGATAGATAGATAGATAGATAGATAGATAGATAGATAGATAGATAGATAGATAGATAGATAGATAGATAGATAGATAGATAGATAGATAGTGAACTTTACGTATCATTGCTTATAATGCGCGGATTTTGCATTCTCTAAGCAATTTTATAAACACTTTTAAAAAAAACTCAGATTTTCCAGTATCCTAATAAAGATAGCATTACTTCACCACATTTTAATTAATTTTAATCACCTATATTTAGTTATAACTAAGAGAACGATTTCTGGAATCGCTGCCTATCTCCTATGGTCGCAGACAGTGCAGACGTAAATACCCCCCTGCATGTGTCCTGATGGAGGATTGGGAGTCAGGTGCCAGCCGGAAATGTAGGATTGAGGATTGAGGACTTACGGCTGGAGGTTGTGACATGGTACATTGACCCATAATCCCACGATGTGAGCAACACTGTTGAATTACCATGAACCTGTTTGGGCTATTGACTGGGGCGTGTGCACTGCGGGAACATGTCTGCAAGGAGGAAATGTATGGTTTCCTGTTGTTCTGTGTGTCCTTGTAACCACTGCTTCCGGCTCAGTTATTAGGGGTGAGGTCACATGGTATGTGTGTGCTTGCTTGGGACTTATTCACAACTGAATGAGGCAGATCAGAGCGCACATTCTGCTTTGGTGGGGGTCTCATATATCTGGAACTACATTTACTATAACGAAAAAACCTTTAATAGCTCGCGGAGGCCTGCGTGCGCCCTGCGCCTAAAAGCGCGCATGTAAATATTGCTGCTATAGTCATTCAACTCGTGAATAGGACGCGAGTCGCCCTGCCGTCTCCAAGAAATAAAACGCATGTTCGTGAACTTGAGCGCCCCATTACTGAATATGCTATGCATACACACCACACATTGAAGGAAACACTCACATTCATGTGTGAGAAAGCAGCGTGTCAGGGTTAAAATGCATCTTCAGATAGCGTGACCTCCTTTTTCTAGCGTCACACATGAACAAGAAAGTGCTTGAGTCAGGGAAAGATACTTTGAAGGGCTCGTGTGAAGCAGTGTCCCGCCGAGAGACGCCTGGCCCTGCTAATGAAACTGTCTGATTTATCTATTTTCTTGGTAGTGTTGGGTGGACATAGGTGAAAGGGTGTGGGGGGTAAACCACCAAACCTAAGCAACAACAACAACGCGAATGACCCTGGACTTCATCATAGAAGTGTTTCAATGCTCTGCATTTATCAAAGGTACACGTGGACATGGCAAATCAGACCGCACAACCGAAAGTCCGATACCATCTTCACACACACAGAAATTATTTAGAAATGTATTGTTGCTTACCTCTTGAAATCACTTCAAATCAGCAACACGGCATCCCAATCTCTCCCTTTAATCTTGTGACCTTCTCTGCACGTGGAATCTGAATACAGAAGAGAGATGGCAGACTGGTACCCAGGCTAAGATGCTGGTCCCCAATGCATCTGTGATTTATAATGCAGCAGCTAAGGAGTGCAATTCAAATTCTTGTGCATTAGATACAAATAAACATTGAAAAGAGCTAGCATCAAGGCCCACCCAAGAAACCACGCCAACTTGAACTGCCAACACAATGACATGAGTGAACACGACGCCCAAACGAGCTTGCTTGATGCTGTTCGCTTCCAGCAGCTCACAGGTCTGTAACCCTTCCCCCGACCCCTCCTTCGTTAGGTGAAACCCTTCTGAAAAAAAGTGCAAGCTGCTCCACAGATAGCCCAGAAAATACAAAATTAAAATCTCATATCCAGCAACCAAGACCTGCGTATTCATAATTCACACGCCCTCTGGCAAACCAAGAAACAACATGGGGCAGCTTGTGATGTCTCCACTAACGACAAAGCACAAGAACAGCTTCAGGGCAGACCATAACGTGATTACCAAAGATGTGGCTATTGATCAAATTTCGATAACTGCGAGACAGTGGCAGTAAGCACCATGCATCAGTTGAGACTACACAAGAGAAGGCTCTTTCACCATGTGGCAGTCACAAAGCAGGGCGCTGTAGTTGGTGTGCACATCTCGATCCCTTGATCTAACAGTGAGAAGTGACGACTGTGTGGGCAATATTGAGGCACTGACCTGGCAGCTCCGATTAGTACCGAACCGGGTCAGAGCCAAAGGCGGCCGCCGGACAACACAGCAATAAATACAGAATGTCGAGGACCAGGAAACAATAAAAAAAAAACAAGCGCACACAGGTCTGTCAGTAATACAAGCCGGGGTGCCAACCTTCGTGTAGCGCTGTGAGGAGGAGGGAGGGGGGAGAGAGTGCGCTGTGTATACAAATGGCGAGGGAGGGCAGGTCCAGCGGAGACTGCAGAGGAAGAGGCTGAAGGTGGGACTGCGGGGGAGATAGTGAAAGGGTGAGAGAAGAGGCATTGCGCAGAGGGGTGCTGGGGAGAGCATTCCTTTGAAGTGTGAAGCTCTCGGCATTGCTGTGGCGGGTCTGATGCGATAATGCGAGGCGGCTCGGGGAGCAAACGGCAAGCGCGTGCACGGATACATGCACTCTGCGTAATCCGCCTGCCAAAGCCTTCTTGCTCAGCTTTCCTGTTCCACCTCTATATGTGTCGACATCTGCATTGCGCAAGTGCATTAGCAGAGGTCGAGACCTAACAAGAGGCTACTGCCCACTAGATTAGTATTGAACCATATAGGATCACATCTGTCCTCAACCGCCCCTGAAGACAGGTCACCGAACAGTGCTTTAACCAAACACCCTGTCAGTGCCCAGAGGTTGTCGTCACCAGCCGTTGTCTGACTCGAGGCCAGGATACCTTTTTAAGCCCTCGTGGTCTGTATTCAATGAGAGGGAAGCGAGTGAGAGGTGACAGCAAGAAACCAATGAGCAGCAGCAAAGATACTAGAGGGGGAAGTGAGCTGGGCAAACAGATAAGGAACAGGTTAGGAAGGAGAGGTGAGAAGGAAAGAAGAGAAAGGGCGCCTGAGAGAAGGAGAGATAACACAAAGGCAAGGCGAGCAGGAAAAGGGAAGACTGAAGTCGGAAAACGAGAAACACCAGGAGAAAGCCAGACGGAAATGAGCTATTGTAGGACAAGAAGAACAAGACAACTCCTTCTTAGTAATGGATTGTCGAGGGTGGGACCTGGGAGGGGAGAAATACTGAGAGAGGCATGCCTAGGACGGGAGGCAAGTATCCTGTGATTGAGGGCCATCTCTGACAAAACTCCTGTGCCTGAAAAATGAAAGTGCGCCTGTAATGAAACGGGTGCTCATGTAAAGTGCTCATATACCAGTGGGTCGAGTATGCGCTATTTAAAACTGCTACAAAAAACACATGGGACCACTTGGAGTATGACTCACCCCTCCACACCAGACACCTTTGAAACTGCGCTGCAATTAGCGATTGGGGCCCAACGGGGGAGAGGGGGGGGGGAGGAAAACAGCACCGACCAGAGACTCAAAATTAGGTGTGATAAAGGCCGCTTTATTGGAAGCAGGTGCACCTTGCACAATGAAAACCCTTGGCCTGCATCGTACAAAACTATACCTCACTAAATATAGAAATTCTTGACAAACCCCCCACCCCCTCCCCTTACTGGTTCCCCCAATCCACAAACAGTAAACAATTAGCAGAAACGTCAATTTGCCTCTCCACCTGGCTAAATCCTTTATTATGCTTGACCTACCCCCCGATAATCCAACAACAGACCTTCTACACGTCCCCCATATATTAGGAAGAACCGCCCCAAAGGCAGAAAATCACCCCACACCTGCTCCAGTGACACGACCAACCCCACAACCATCAAACAAAAACCAGATGCACCGGCCCCCAAGAAAACTCCTTCCAAAAACCACTGCATACCACAAAAACCCCTCCTACACCCTGAAGAACAGCAATCACCCCTCCCCCTGCCCCCCAGGCCCCACAACTAGAAACCCCCCCATCAACAGATCGAAAACACAGGGAGGGAGGGTGGGAAAATAATTACCTCCGCCACACCCCCGCCCGGCTGCTGTGTCACCAGCCACCAAAATGGTGGCCTATAACTCAAAATGTCTGGTTTTTAAGTGGCCCAGCCCAAAAGCAGCCTAAAACTAGCCCACCCCAGCCCAAGGCTACCAACTAGCCCAAAACCAGCCCACGTGCGGATGCTCCATCCTTTCAACCTTCTATCTATGGCCGCTGGCCTCTCAGCCCCCCTTCAACCCGCCTGGGACCGAAACTCTGACCAAATGAACTGACACCCCGCCTACCCACGCCATATCTTTAACAGGTCCCTTTTAACTTGTTTAAACCAACGCTAACCCGTTGCACGGTACCAAGCCACGTCAGGCACACTCTCCCCTTTACCAGTGCACACAAGCCTGCCAGCTCATGCCCCTTTTCCTTGCCGCTGACAATGAAACAACCTGTTGTCCGACTCCAACCTCTGATTCTGGTGCTTGACCCAGTCCCTCTTTTCGCCTGCTTTATAAATGAGTGTTCACCAACATAAATCTCCAGCGCCGCCGCAGTTGGCCCTGCCCCTGCACCTGAAAAGACACACATGTGAGAGGCGAGAAATGTCCTTCATGTCGTACGTTCACTTCCCACCCCCCGCAGCCTGACAGATGCCCGCTAACAGTCCGACCTCCAGGGCCCGAGGCCTTCCCCAACCCTGACGCGCAGCCTCGATTGCCACCCCCACTCAGACGGAATGCCTACGTAACGCCTTCGGGTCCTCACCCATACACCATAGGGCATGCCGCAGGAGCCCCAATACCTGTACCGCATACACTCTGCCACCTCCTCCTCGACCAAACCCCCCGCCCCGCCTTCTTACAGCTGCGTCCCCCATTCCCCCGCCGACGGCGAATCGTCACCCCCGAAAGCCTCCATCCATCAAATTCAACCTGAACCGCAACACCCGCTCCTGCGGAAGCCACCTATCCCCTGCCCCACTGCTCCTGACCGTCCCAATTCCTCCCATGTCAGCTCATATGCACACCATGGAAATGCCCCAAGAACGCCTGTCCCAAGCAAATCCCCCTTACTCCCCACTGACAAACGTACTCGATGATGCGGCAGCGTCAGACCCAAATGACTACCATGGCAGGCATGCTTCCATGGCCACGGAGTCGAGCTCTCTACCAAGGAATAACAGCACCGAACTGGGACCGTGCGTCTTCTCTGGCACCCGGGACACCCCCAGGTAAGCCACAAGGCCCGTAAAACCATCCAGCTCCGCTAGCAGTCCGTCGAAACCCGGCCATCCCACCAGAAAGAAGTCAACCAGATAGTGCGTCACCGAACAGAGCCTGTCCCCCAGGAAAAAGCCCACTGCAAAAAGCACCGAATGGCTCACACAGCGCACACAAAATCGAACATCCCATGGGCAGTGCTGTTGCCCCCCAAGCCAACATCTCCGCCCCCTCTTCCTCTGGCAGACGTGCTTCCATGGCCCGGAGTCGAGCTCTATACCAAGCAAGGACAGCCCCGTACTGGGACCATACGTCTTCTCTGGTGCCAGAGGCACCCCCAGGCAAACCACGAGGCCCGTAAACTGACCAGCAACCGCTGGCAGTCTGTCGAACCCGGCCGTCCTGAGGAAATATAAATTTTTGGTCATGTTATGTTCCCTAGCGCGTACCCCACCGACTCCATGTACCAGCTTAAAGTGCATGTAACTTCCCTCCTGTGTCAGCTATGAAGACGCAAATACATTTGCGTCCAACGTTAACTTGTCCTCTTTCAGATCCACCCTGAATGGATTATATAGTCCGTTCCTAAGTATGCTATGCCACCGTCTTTTTGTAGTGTACTTTACATGTTTTCCTGCTCTGGCAGAGTAGGCCCTGAATTTCTGCCATCGAGCCTCTTTTCTGGCTTCTGACTCTGACAGCCTCTGCCCAGGCTGCCTCTGTACCCGTGAACTCTGACTTACTTCCAGCGCGGCCCCTCGCGCTCAGCTCAGCCTGCTTTCTGCCAAGACTGACTATAACCTTCGAGTTATCTGTTCCGCTCCTCGAGAATACATTCCTGCCTACTAGCTTCAGTAAACATCCTCCCCAGCTGCAGAGCCAAAGGGCCGACCTGTCTCAGTGCAAGTAATTCATAGCCTCTGTTACCATGCTCCCATGGAAGGCCCCGTGCCCCCACGCTTCTCATGCAGACACTTAGGCGCTTATACACGCATCCACAGTTAGCATAGAATAGCTTCTGCCCTAGAGACCTTTCCGTCCAGATAATATGGTTCCTAAACATCAGATATCAGATATGATAGAAGTACAAGTTGATCTGACATGCCAGACTTCTGTCTCTTTCCGTCAGTGTAAATGTCAAGTCCCCTGCACCCCTCTATTCACACGTCATGCAGCTGCGCGCGCATCCAAGCTTCCGATTTCTGCTGACATTGCAACAATTCCATTAGTGCCACCCCTTTGTGACACCTATCAGTGACGTTTCTAGCACACACCTCCAGTTCACGCCTAGTTCACGCCTCTTGATTACGTACCAGTACCACGTGTATACTGTTATCTTGACTTCTCTCAGCTGTTACGCCTCCTGCACTATTGCTTATGATGTGAATTAAGTATATAAGCTATGTATTGTTAATAAAATGCAGCGCTCTATCCCTTCTGACACCCCTGTGGTGGTCAGAATCCGATATCCTGGTCATGACCATTCCTTTATGAGGAATAAAACCCTTAGAAACTCTAACACCACGGACTCTGTCTTTTTTTCATCCGATCTGAGTTATTATTGATTAAGTACTTACCTGCATAGAAATTAAGAGAGTAAATTAATTATTTACATCAGTCCCACCAGCAAGAAGTCCTCCAGATCGTGCGTCTGTCTCAAAGCCTGTCCGGCAGGAAAAATCCCACTGCAACAAGGAACTGAAACGCCCAAACCGCGCACGCGAGATCGAACCTCCCATGGGCAATTCTATTATCCCCAAAAGTGCCCCTCCGTCAAAGCGGTTCCCCACCGACCGGTGATCCCCCGGATGCCCCCGAAAACCACCAGACGCTAACCTAACCTCGCACTTTACCTGAAAGACCTTCACCCACCGCCGCCGCGCTCCACAGCGCCATGTCCATGACCGTATACAACAACCCCGGGAGCTCCGCCGCCACAAAGTCGCTGACCGACTTACCCCCCCCCCCGACCCCGACTGCTGCTTGCACAACCGAGACTGACCGGGCTCCTTCCTGCGCACCACCCGATAGGGGAAACAATCAAACTCGGCAGCGGCGGCTCCAAACAAAAGGAGGGGGGGACCCCATCCTGGCCCGCTCATCTCCTTAAACAACTGTCCGCACTATCCCTGTGTTCGCATTGACGGCTCAAATTCTCCACCTTCACTAGCGACGAGCCTATGCCCAGAACTCTTGACCCCCTTTCCCACCTCCCCACACCCCCTGGCACCCCTTCCATACCACGACATTCCTCGGCGCCCCCCAGGATCCCCGGTATCTGCACCCACTAACAGCCGATGATTACCCAAACCACTCCCCTACTCTGCCACCATCCTTACCTGGCGTCAAGGCCGGCGTCGTCACTGAATCCCGCCGCCTAACCAGTAGAGGCGGGGGGGGGCGTCACTCTCAGGGCTCCTTGTCGTGGGCATACCTGAAACACACTACCAACACCGTTACTCTGCTCCCCCCGCTTTCCGCAATGAGGAAACAGAAATTTTTAGGTAGTCAGTGTGTCCCCCCCTCGCACCCTATCCACGTACCTATGCCCCATGTATGCCCATGTTATCGTATAATTCCCTTCCCGTACAATTCCATTAGTGCCACCCCTTTGTGACACCTATCAGTGACGTTTCTAGCACACACCTCCAGTTCACGCCTAGTTCACGCCTCTTGATTACGTACCAGTACCACGTGTATACTGTTATCTTGACTTCTCTCAGCTGTTACGCCTCCTGCACTATTGCTTATGATGTGAATTAAGTATATAAGCTATGTATTGTTAATAAAATGCAGCGCTCTATCCCTTCTGACACCCCTGTGGTGGTCAGAATCCGATATCCTGGTCATGACCATTCCTTTATGAGGAATAAAACCCTTAGAAACTCTAACACCACGGACTCTGTCTTTTTTTCATCCGATCTGAGTTATTATTGATTAAGTACTTACCTGCATAGAAATTAAGAGAGTAAATTAATTATTTATGTCATTTTGGCGCCCGAACAGGGACCCCTCCCCCACCTCACGCGCCGGTTGGTGCGTTGCAAGCTCTGTCCCCTGCCATCAGTTAGACGGAACCTACGCGTACTGGCAGGATTTCCTGCATCTCCCTCTGGCCCACGGAGGTGACGAAGACTGCGATCAGTGCCCAGACGAGGCGGTGAGGAGTGTGGAGGATCCCGACCAGAGCCTAGCCGAAAGAAGCAAGGTCCGAGGTGTCAAGAGGCCCACCAGGTTTCCGAGGTTTTCCGAAGTTTTCCGAAGTTTTCCGAAGTACCGAGTCGAGTCCAGTCGAGTTTTCCGAGGCCTTCTGTTTCCGTGCTTCCCGGTGAGTACCATTGCTGGGACGTATCTAGACGGGTTTGGGTACACAAGTCCGGTCTGCACTGTTTTTAGGCAGTGTATCTGTACTGTTTAGCAGTATATCTAGTATTCTGAAATTCTGCACTGTTACACCAGTGTATCTGTACTGTTGAGCAGTACATCCAGTATAGGGGGTAGTCATCTATGTCTCAAATGTCTTCTTATGTGATTAATGTCGTGGTATGAATGTGACCGTTTTAATGTGCATTATTGTGTTTCTTGTATAACATAGCTGTAGCCAGTATTTAAGGAGTAAGGATCGAGCATTCAGTAATAAGTAAACAAGATGCCGTTTTTCAGCAAGTTAAAACAGATAGGAACTAGGAAAGGGATACTGGAGGAAGAAATTCCTATTCCCCCTAGGGACACTCCAGGTAACTTTATGTATCATAAACATGGCATAGATGCCATATTGTATCTAGACTTATGGGCCGATTACACCAAGCACCTAGACGAAAGACACAGATGGCCTGTTACTGGAACATGGGATGCCGAGTGCATCATGAAGGTAGAAGAAGCATTATGGAAAAAGAAAGCTAGACAATCTCAGAAAGACGCCATAGAATTTTGGCGTAAGGAATCACATAAGCGTGCTGAGAAAACACTCCGTAGAGAAGACAGACTTAAAGAATCAGAAAAAGCCCAAGAAAACGAATTAGTTACTGAAGGGATCCGAGTAAAAACAGAACAAATAGACCGTGCCCGAAACAATCTTGTAAACGGTATGTATCTTGCAGCCGAAGGCACATCTGAGGCCCTATCAGAAATACCGAAAAACTTACCGCCACCATTAGTTCCAACTAAAGTAATGCATAAGACTACTAAAGACATATTCCTAAATTCTTATCTAGAGGATGTAGCACCAGCTTACACCAATTTGCCTGTTCGTGCCCTGCCTCCCGACAGGGACGGGGGTGGCACTCCGCCCCCAGATCATGTTCCGCCGGTACCGCGACAGACCTCCCCCGCTCCGCCGGCTCCGCCACTTCCCGCACCCAAAATTGACCTACCGAAACAAAGTCTACCCGATCCTACCAAACGACAAATTCAAGTTCAGATACAGACTCCACAGGGAGATAATGCCCAAGCATCCACTTCAGGAGGTGCGACCGCGGGTCTTCGGACCCCGCCATTAACACCCAGATTCAATCTCAGAGACATGCAGAGTCCTCTCACGTTCAAGTCACCCCGTCTTGACGCACTTAGAGAAAACATTTCCGTTTGTAGATATGATCCAGTACCCGGTAAAAACGATCTAATGATATTGGCATCACTACGGTTAAGATCTGCCACTGATATCTTGCTATGCTATGTAGGAATGAAGGAACGTCTAGATAGAATATATGAGTTTGTTCAGACAGGGAAAGACCCTGACAGTATCAAGGATGCAATGGATAAACAGAAGGTTGACATTCAAGCACAGATACTACGATTTTTCATAAATTGTTTAATAAGAGAACGAGACAGGCCCGGAACAGATCAAAGTGAATTAGATGCACTGAACAAGTGGGGTCAAAATATAGCCGATGGAAAACATGACAGGGGGGCTTGCATAGCCAGTATGTACAAGAAAATTAGAAAGGCAGTGATAACGGTACACCAGAAAGGGAACGACAAAGCTTCCTCCGAGGAGGAAGAAGAGCTTGAAGAACAAGAAAGGACTCCAGATACTATAGCGTATGTAGGTAAGGGAACTTACCTTAGGAAAGGCATCCGTCCAGAAAGCAAGAGAGTTTTTCTCTCTGCTTTAACAAATCCGAATTCTTCTGAACACCAGTTCCAGGAGACTGATAGAAGACTACGAGAAAGAATGGGGTACCATGTACTCAATTCGATGGATGAACAAGAACTAGCCCGGTCAGCCATATTATGGGCTGAAAATCCAGACATATATAATGATGATACCTTAGCACAGACGTTTCTAAACCTTTCCCCAGACGAACAGAAATTAGCAGGTGTATACATGATTCAGCCCCTCCTCACGAAATACAGAAATAAACATTCCGATCCAGGACCCTTGCACGAAACATTAGAAGCACTACTCATGGATAGATGGAGAGGTTTCAGTACCAAGTTAATACAAATAATTCTAGAACAACGACATAAATATAACACCTTCATAAGCTCTGAATATGTTCCCGCCCCACCTCTAGAAAGGAAAACGTACCACATGCAGTGCGGTAGTGGTATTGAAAGTCAGAACCCCTTACGAGAAGTACACCCAGTTATGGGTGCGGATCACGCCTTGAAACGTGTATATGTGCACACGCCACTGACTAAGTTAGAACTGTTAGAAATGAAGAAACTAGTTCCGTGTCATGATAAAGACCCTGCAGGTTTTCACAGAGAGCTTAAAGACATGTTACTGATGGGGGATTACACGTATGATGATATTATGAAAATGTTAAAGGTGCTGTTGCCCACGGGCATTTACGAGAAATTAAAGGAAAAAGAATGGGAGGTGGGGGACACAAAGATTGCATGGGCAGAAATAGAAGACGAAGAAAGCAAACGGATCCTCGGAGTAGGTCTTGGGGACAAGACTAAAGCATTACCCGGATTAATAGTACAGGTTCTGCCAAGATTATTGACAACTAGAAAGGAAGATTGGGACGCCATCTCGTCCTGTAAACAGAAACATGATGAAGATACTAGTGACTTCTATTCCAGATTTGAGAAATGTTTCATTATAAATAGTGGCCTACAACCAAGCAGCGAGTCATATCCACACCTTTTCGTATCAAAATTAGTCGAGAACTCCCTACCATTAGTTAAAAACAGAGTGTACAAGGTTGAAAGTACTTGGCAGGCAAATACGCCATCCCAGATGTTACAAATGTTACAATTTATGCAAACAAAAGAAGGAGTATCCCCTACGTCAAGTTTTTGAAGAAAAACTTTCGGAGGGTGAGTTGTTTGGCAAAAAAAGGAAAAAGTCAACCTTTTTGTTAGGAAACCCCTCACTCACCACCTAGTGGTGACTTGCTTCATCATCGGGGTCCACCCTGGTGACCTAGCGTCACCAGGATGTGCTTCGACACCTGTGTTACAGTGGAGCAGGTTGTGACTGTATGTGCAAAAAAAGGTGTTAAAAGTTGTCCTGGTTTAACTAAAATCCAATTTTATTTTTAAAGTAATCAGAACAATGTTAAAAATTGCTGGCGAGATACTGGTTGGTGAGTTACGGCCAAGGTATCTCTATATGTGTCTGTGTGGCTTGGTCGACATGTTTCTACCATCAGGGCAGTAGCCCGGTATTCTTCAGGACCAAAAACAGGTGGATGGGAGGTGTGTGCCCCCTAAAAGGTACACCCTATCCTGATCCCCTGTAAACCAACTGGAAAAATAACCAGTGGTAGATGTGCTCTTTTAAAATAAAGAGAGCCGTCTGGTTACAAAAAGGAAAAGAGACCTGTAGGAGAAAGCAAAAAAGTACTGATTTCAGTTGAATATCTATACTTTCCTGTTACGTCGTGAAGTGTCTCTGTGATATGACTAATCATGCCAAGGGGAAGTGCCCTCCGAGTGATCAAGTATCGTGTTCAATACGGGTGGTTGGCAGGGAAGTATTATCCGAGTATGCACTCTTATCAATAGGTGCTCGTGTTTGCCATGCAATATATATTTGCTGCCTTCATAAAGATTTACGGGCATGCACTTCATTTCAAATGCATGCATACATGATTTATCATTCGTCTCATTCAACCACTTATTGTCTTTTGTGCCCAGTGACTTTCTATGAGCGCCTTAGATAGGTGTGGCAGGTTGTGGCGTTTCCTCGTATGTACAATAACACTTAGGTGCGCCAAAAATTGTAAATAATAACAAACAAGACACACATACATATAACATATAGGAGTACGCGTAGATTCCATGGTTCGAACAGGGGGCTTACTTGTTTTAAGCCTCTAGATTACTTCAACGGGCAGGGGGTAGGTTCTTCTAACCGCTAAACCAAATTCTGAAATGGCGCGAAAGATAATAGTAAGGTAAGTAGATCGAGCGAAGTGCCCGGCCGGAATCAAAATAATCAATGGTCTTGGATTCCATCTCTGTTTGAAAAGCGGGGGGTATTAACTTACAGTTTGCGGGAGAATTAAACGGCCATTCACCTACTGCTATCCTCCTCTGCTCGGCTAGTGGTGCCGTGCGGGAGTTCCAACGTTAAATGAGATTTCCTTCCGGGTTGGGCGTGGTGCCGTGCGCCGGAGGGGGAGGAGTTTCAGGGCGGGACCTGGTGACGCTGTTAACGCGTATGTTGGTAAACAAAACGCGTGCCAGTTACTTATTCAGCATTTGAGATGATTTTGGGATTAGGGTCGCTAGCTAATGCTGAAGAGTTAACGTCAGTAATTGTTACTAACCCCAGGAGAGAAATGCGTAGAATTTTAATGCGCAGGTGAAAGTGATATGAATAGAACCCACTGATAGCGGGTGGAGCTAGATGTGGGAAAACAACTTAAATTATGCAGGTTTAGATCATGATATGGACGTTAGTATATAGTTACTAATTCCAAGAGAGAAGTGCATAGGATTATAATGCGCATGGGACAATGGTTTGAATAGAACCCACTGAAAGCGGGTGGAGCTAGATGTGGGAACACAACTACAGTTATGCAGGTTTTGATCGTGTTGTGCAGGCCCAGAGTTCATGGGTCATTTGAGCACATTGGCCCATGGAATATTATCATTGAGTCCAATTTTGTGCGTGGAAAGTCTATAAATCCACCTCTGCTCTTTCTCATAGAGGCGTGACTGTATGTTAGGGCCCTGCTGTATTTGCTCAATAACAGTCCACCTCATGTCATTTGGGGTATGCCCCATTACAAGGAAATGGTCTGTGAGTCTTGTATTGTTCTTCTTGCACCTGATTGTGCTACGGTGTTCAGATATCCGTTGCTTCACTTTGCGGGTGGTCATTCCAATGTATGGTTTATCACAGGAACATTTGATCAAGTATACAACGTTTTGGCTGTTGCAGTTTGTGTGTGCCCTCTGTTCCCAAGTTTTCCCTTCCTCAAGGTTCAATGTTTTGGTGTTGGCAGTCAAATGGCAGACGCTACAATCCCCACATCTTGAATGTCCTGTGACAGGGGGGAGGCCCCATATTTCCGTGATTGAGGGGTTAGTAATGGTCAAAGTTGGTTTAGGTCTAGTGTTCACCAGAGTGTCTTTTAGACTGCGTGCCTTTTTGTAAGAAAACAGAGGTTTTTCCCATTTGTAGTTGCCTGTATGGAGTATGGACCAGTGTTTCTTTATACTCTTGCTCACTTGATTGGATACAGCATTGTATGTCGTGACGCATGCTAGTGGAACCTCACCCTCGTCTTTGGTTGTGTCTTCCAGTAGGGCTTGTCGAGGCTGGTTTCGAGCTCTTTTCTGGCATTTGTTAGTAATTTTCTTGGGATAGCCACGGGAGGAAAGTTTTTGTGTTAGGTCATCTGCCTGGCTCTTGTAATCGGACAATTTACTGCAATTCCTTCTGAGGCGAAGATACTGTCCATAGGGAAGGTTTTCCCTAAGGGGGCGAGGATGGAAACTCTCGTATCTTAGTAAGTTGTTCTTTGCCGTTGGTTTGAAATGTGTTTTAGTTATCAGATTCTCATTTTCTCTTTGTATTTCAATGTCCAAGAAGACCATCTTGTTCCTGTCTATGCAGTGGGTGAACCGTAGATTCCTGTTACGGGTGTTCAGCCAAGTTATGAATTCCATAAGAGTCTCTTCTGAGCCTTGCCATATGGAGAAGACGTCATCTATGTATCGTCGCCAAAATTTTATGTGGCTGCCAAATGGGTTATCCTCTGCCAAGATGTATTTCAGTTCAAAATCATATACGTAGAGTCCCGCCACACTAGGGGCAAAAACACTGCCCATAGATGTACCCCCTACTTGTAGGTACAGTGTGCCCTCATATTCAAAGTAGTTCCTTTTGAGGGCCAGGGTGGCACATTGTATGATGAACTGTTTTGGTGTGTGGTAGTTCCAAGTGGTGTTTTCCAAGGTTCTTTCCAATACATTGATGGTGGCGTCTTGTGGGATGTTTGTGTAAAGGCTTTCGATGTCAAAGCTGAGGAGAATATAATCTTGTTCCATTTTGATGTCCTCCAAAATTCTCAATAGGCTTTTGGTGTCACGTAAGTACGTGGATGTTCCCTGTACAATAGGTTTCAGAAAGAAGTCACTGAATCTTGATAACGGTTCCAGAAGTGAGCCGATGCCTGACACAATAGGTCTGCCTGGTGGGGGGATCTTACCCCAAACATCCCACAAGACGCCACCATCAATGTATTGGAAAGAACCTTGGAAAACACCACTTGGAACTACCACACACCAAAACAGTTCATCATACAATGTGCCACCCTGGCCCTCAAAAGGAACTACTTTGAATATGAGGGCACACTGTACCTACAAGTAGGGGGTACATCTATGGGCAGTGTTTTTGCCCCTAGTGTGGCGGGACTCTACGTATATGATTTTGAACTGAAATACATCTTGGCAGAGGATAACCCATTTGGCAGCCACATAAAATTTTGGCGACGATACATAGATGACGTCTTCTCCATATGGCAAGGCTCAGAAGAGACTCTTATGGAATTCATAACTTGGCTGAACACCCGTGACAGGAATCTACGGTTCACCCACTGCATAGACAGGAACAAGATGGTCTTCTTGGACATTGAAATACAAAGAGAAAATGAGAATCTGATAACTAAAACACATTTCAAACCAACGGCAAAGAACAACTTACTAAGATACGAGAGTTTCCATCCTCGCCCCCTTAGGGAAAACCTTCCCTATGGACAGTATCTTCGCCTCAGAAGGAATTGCAGTAAATTGTCCGATTACAAGAGCCAGGCAGATGACCTAACACAAAAACTTTCCTCCCGTGGCTATCCCAAGAAAATTACTAACAAATGCCAGAAAAGAGCTCGAAACCAGCCTCGACAAGCCCTACTGGAAGACACAACCAAAGACGAGGGTGAGGTTCCACTAGCATGCGTCACGACATACAATGCTGTATCCAATCAAGTGAGCAAGAGTATAAAGAAACACTGGTCCATACTCCATACAGGCAACTACAAATGGGAAAAACCTCTGTTTTCTTACAAAAAGGCACGCAGTCTAAAAGACACTCTGGTGAACACTAGACCTAAACCAACTTTGACCATTACTAACCCCTCAATCACGGAAATATGGGGCCTCCCCCCTGTCACAGGACATTCAAGATGTGGGGATTGTAGCGTCTGCCATTTGACTGCCAACACCAAAACATTGAACCTTGAGGAAGGGAAAACTTGGGAACAGAGGGCACACACAAACTGCAACAGCCAAAAGGTTGTATACTTGATCAAATGTTCCTGTGATAAACCATACATTGGAATGACCACCCGCAAAGTGAAGCAACGGATATCTGAACACCGTAGCACAATCAGGTGCAAGAAGAACAATACAAGACTCACAGACCATTTCCTTGTAATGGGGCATACCCCAAATGACATGAGGTGGACTGTTATTGAGCAAATACAGCAGGGCCCTAACATACAGTCACGCCTCTATGAGAAAGAGCAGAGGTGGATTTATAGACTTTCCACGCACAAAATTGGACTCAATGATAATATTCCATGGGCCAATGTGCTCAAATGACCCATGAACTCTGGGCCTGCACAACACGATCAAAACCTGCATAACTGTAGTTGTGTTCCCACATCTAGCTCCACCCGCTTTCAGTGGGTTCTATTCAAACCATTGTCCCATGCGCATTATAATCCTATGCACTTCTCTCTTGGAATTAGTAACTATATACTAACGTCCATATCATGATCTAAACCTGCATAATTTAAGTTGTTTTCCCACATCTAGCTCCACCCGCTATCAGTGGGTTCTATTCATATCACTTTCACCTGCGCATTAAAATTCTACGCATTTCTCTCCTGGGGTTAGTAACAATTACTGACGTTAACTCTTCAGCATTAGCTAGCGACCCTAATCCCAAAATCATCTCAAATGCTGAATAAGTAACTGGCACGCGTTTTGTTTACCAACATACGCGTTAACAGCGTCACCAGGTCCCGCCCTGAAACTCCTCCCCCTCCGGCGCACGGCACCACGCCCAACCCGGAAGGAAATCTCATTTAACGTTGGAACTCCCGCACGGCACCACTAGCCGAGCAGAGGAGGATAGCAGTAGGTGAATGGCCGTTTAATTCTCCCGCAAACTGTAAGTTAATACCCCCCGCTTTTCAAACAGAGATGGAATCCAAGACCATTGATTATTTTGATTCCGGCCGGGCACTTCGCTCGATCTACTTACCTTACTATTATCTTTCGCGCCATTTCAGAATTTGGTTTAGCGGTTAGAAGAACCTACCCCCTGCCCGTTGAAGTAATCTAGAGGCTTAAAACAAGTAAGCCCCCTGTTCGAACCATGGAATCTACGCGTACTCCTATATGTTATATGTATGTGTGTCTTGTTTGTTATTATTTACAATTTTTGGCGCACCTAAGTGTTATTGTACATACGAGGAAACGCCACAACCTGCCACACCTATCTAAGGCGCTCATAGAAAGTCACTGGGCACAAAAGACAATAAGTGGTTGAATGAGACGAATGATAAATCATGTATGCATGCATTTGAAATGAAGTGCATGCCCGTAAATCTTTATGAAGGCAGCAAATATATATTGCATGGCAAACACGAGCACCTATTGATAAGAGTGCATACTCGGATAATACTTCCCTGCCAACCACCCGTATTGAACACGATACTTGATCACTCGGAGGGCACTTCCCCTTGGCATGATTAGTCATATCACAGAGACACTTCACGACGTAACAGGAAAGTATAGATATTCAACTGAAATCAGTACTTTTTTGCTTTCTCCTACAGGTCTCTTTTCCTTTTTGTAACCAGACGGCTCTCTTTATTTTAAAAGAGCACATCTACCACTGGTTATTTTTCCAGTTGGTTTACAGGGGATCAGGATAGGGTGTACCTTTTAGGGGGCACACACCTCCCATCCACCTGTTTTTGGTCCTGAAGAATACCGGGCTACTGCCCTGATGGTAGAAACATGTCGACCAAGCCACACAGACACATATAGAGATACCTTGGCCGTAACTCACCAACCAGTATCTCGCCAGCAATTTTTAACATTGTTCTGATTACTTTAAAAATAAAATTGGATTTTAGTTAAACCAGGACAACTTTTAACACCTTTTTTTGCACATACAGTCACAACCTGCTCCACTGTAACACAGGTGTCGAAGCACATCCTGGTGACGCTAGGTCACCAGGGTGGACCCCGATGATGAAGCAAGTCACCACTAGGTGGTGAGTGAGGGGTTTCCTAACAAAAAGGTTGACTTTTTCCTTTTTTTGCCAAACAACTCACCCTCCGAAAGTTTTTCTTCAAAAACTTGACGTAGGGGATACTCCTTCTTTTGTTTGCATAAATATTCCTATCAGGGGAAAAGGAGGTATCTCTTTTCACTTCCGAGTGAAAATATCCCTTGCTCTCTCTTTTGATCTCAAACAAATGTTACAATATCATCAGAACAGAATTAGAGAAGAACAAGATCAGGAACAGAAACGTATGAAAGATACTAAGATGAAAATGTTAGTAGCTCAGACGGTCCCAGCCGACGGCCAGAGAAAAGGTGGGACCCAGACAAGTCACACTACAGCTCCCGTTAAAGGGACATGTAATTATTGTAAACAGCCAGGTCATTACGTACATGAATGCCCAGTCCTGAAACATAACATTTCAACAGGTAAAACTAAAGAAAGACCGCATCCGCCTAGACAAGATCAGGTCCAGCAACAGACCTCACAAAATGTACAGCCAATGCAGAATACCCAGCCTATGCATGCTCCATCTCATACAGCACAGACAGTAGCAGGACCACAGCCCATTGCCGCGACTCAGCAAGTTTCACAACAGATGTACCAGTATGCCCAATCTGCATATCCAGATTACCCCCGATATACATGAAACAGCCTAGAGAGGGAAGGTGGGTTGCCTCTTATTGAAATTCCTGTAGATCAAGAAGGTCCTTATGTACACAGTCACGTATTGGGAAAAGACAGAAAGTTTTTAATTGACACAGGGGCAAGCCGCACCACAATCAGTCATAATGAAGTCCCAGGGGCACCCCTCTCAGGCTCACAGAATGTTTCCCTTGGTTTTTCAGGACAGCCTATTGTAAATGAAGTATCGGAACCAGTACCCTTGGCTGTGGGTCCATTGTCACGAGTTACAGATTTGTTACTTACGAACTCATGCCCAGAAAACTTGCTAGGAATTAAAACTCTGAAGGCTCTAGGAGCTATAATATGCTGTTCCCCGGAGGGAGTTAGACTCTTTCTACGGGATTTCAAGGGTCATTATGTTTTACGAGAATTTGATGTCAGATTGAAAAATGTACCAGATCACCTATGGGCAAAAGGCCCAGCTGACGTAGGTTGTATGCATATCACTCCATACCGTGTTACACTCAAGACAGGAGTTGTTCTACCCAGAATCAGACAATACAAGTTACCACCCGATGCTGTAGTGGCTTTACTGAAAATCATTGAAGAGCTCATTGCCCAGGGAGTGGTCGTAGAGACCGACTCCAATATCTGTAATTCACCCATCATTCCAATTCTTAAACGTACAGACCCCAATGCACCGCCAGTATATCGGCTGGTGATTGATCTTCGAGAACTAAACAAATGTATTGTACCACAGTACCCTGTGGTCCCCGATATCTCTTCCCTATTGACTGCTATTGATTCAGAAGCAACGTTCTTTACTGTAATTGATCTCAAGAACGCTTTCTTCAGTGTACCTATTGATCCAGAGAGCCAATATCTCTTCCGATTCAGTTTAAATGGACGAAGTTTCAAATTTTCCCGCGCACCTCAAGGATTCACAGAAAGCCCCAGCATCTATAGTCAAGCACTGAAAAGACAACTAGATTGTATTCAAATGCCAGTTGACACCGCTTTACTGCAATACGTCGATGATCTACTGATCACCGCACGAAGTGAGCCCGAATGTGAACAAGCATCATTGACAGTTTTACATTTCCTGGCCGACAAGGGACACAAGGTGTCTCCTTCGAAGCTACAATTCTGTGTTCAGCAAGTTGTGTACTTGGGTCACTTGCTGTCCAAAGTGGGGAGACAGCTCACTCCCGATCGCATTCAGTTAATTGTAAACATGCCACGACCCCAGACACAAAAGGAAGTGCGGGCCTTTATAGGCCTCACCTCGTACTGCAGACAATGGATTCCTCAATATGCATTTCTAGCTAAACCACTCATCCAGTTAACGACGCAGGAGGCAGCAACTTCGATTGCCCTCCCTTGGACTCAGGAACACACACAAGCCTTTGAGGAATTAAAGAAAGCATTATGCCAAGCACCAGTTTTAGCGACACCATGTTACAACAAACCGTTTACACTTTTTGTTACAGAACGTGACGGTACAGCATTGTCTGTCCTCACTCAAGACCAAGCAGGTTCACATAAGCCTTGCGCTTATTTTTCTAGTACATTGGATTCCGTAGCACAGGCACTCCCTGCATGCTTAAAGTCAGTAGCCGCAACAGCACTAGCAATTAGACAAAGTGATTCAATTGTTTTAGGACATCAGTTAACAGTACAAGTACCGCACTCTGTAGAGGTTCTTTTAAATAGAACCCAAACTCAGCACTTGACTATAGCACGACTGACAGGTTACGAATTAACACTATTCCAGCCACACATAGAAATCAGACGCTGCAGCATCCTGAACCCAGCAACACTGTTACCTACAATTATGACAGATCCAGCCCCGCATGATTGCATAGAGATCATTAATGCAGTAACAAAGCCCCGACGAGACTTAACAGATGTTCCATTGACAAATCCTGACCTGACACTTTATGTGGATGGTTCATGTATGAGAACAAGTACAGGAGAATTAGTGGCCGCGTATGCAGTGACCACTGAAACCGAAGTTAAAGAAACACATCGTATTGATACACTGTCTGCTCAAGCGGCAGAGCTCATCGCTCTGACCCGAGCCTGTATTCTAGCCAAGAACAGAAATGTCAACATATACACTGATTCCCGTTATGCGTTCGGAGTTGTACACGACTTCGGCATGTTATGGCAAGAACGAGGTTTCCTGACCTCTCATGGTGCCAAGATCCAACATGGTCCCCTCATTCAAGCACTGTTAGAAGCAATACATCTGCCTTCAGGAATATCCGTCAGGAAGTGTAAAGCACATACCAAAGTCACAGATTCTGTTTCCCAGGGTAACGACCTGGCAGACCAGACAGCCAAACATACAGCATCGACTCATACTCAGACAATTGATACGACAAAGACAACAGAACCAACAAATTGCATGACAGTCAGGGATCCCACACTAGATGTTATTGACATTCAGACACATGCTACTCCAGAAGAAATAAAGAAATGGATTGAACAAGGAGGGATCCAAACAGATCAAGGTTGGGTGACGAAGGGAAAATCTACATGGTTTCTCCCTGACTCTATGGTTCAAGTCATGATTAATACAGCACATAGCCCAGCACACCTAGGAGAGAAAGCGATGTTAGACAGTTTACAAAATCTATGGAATAATAAACACTTACGAGCAGCCGCAAAACAGAAAGTGCGTACTTGCATGATCTGTTGTCAGTTCAATCCAGGTAAAAGCGTCCCTGTAGAGCAAGGTGGATTTCATCCTCCCGATCACCCTTTTGAAGTCCTCCAGATGGATTATATCCAGATGGACCGTTGTCGAGGATTTAAATATGTTCTCGTAGTTGTCTGTGCTCTGTCCCGCTGGACCGAAGCATACCCAGTCCCAGATTACACTGCTCCGACCACTGCTAAGCAGCTGGTTCGTGAATTTTTCCCACGATACGGCTTGCCTCGTGTCGTGTACTCAGATAATGGTCAGCCATTCTCATCTGCATTAATGAAAGAAGTTTCTTTATTACTTGGATACCAGTGGAAATTCCATTGTGTCCGACATCCTGAAGCCGCAGGCCTTGTAGAAAGACATAACCAGACACTAAAGATCCGCCTTGCCAAAATATGTCAGGAGAAAGGGGTCGACTGGATAGTCGCCCTGCCAGTGGCACTATTCTACATGAGAATGGTTGCCCATTCGAGATCAGGGCTATCCCCGTACGAGGTGGTCTTTGGCAGACCACCGAATATGTGGGGGACGCCCATTCCGAAAAAGATTACTGATGTTGATTGTAACATGTTGACAGATTACCTTGCCTCCTTGATGTCTGCACTCCAATCATGTCGTTCACAGGTTGCCGCAGCCTTCCCTGACAACACTGATGTAAAGCCACACGACGTCCGTCCTGGGGACATCGTATTAGTGCGAAATTTTGATAGAAAGAGTCCGTTGGAGCCCCGCTGGAAATCGCCGAAGACCGTTCTTCTCACCACGAGGACCGCCGTGAAGATCGAGGGGAGAAAGGGGTGGGTTCACACGAGTCATGTGAAAAAATTTTTGGGACTGAAACCTGATCGAGACTCGTCCACCCCCACCAAAAACTGTGTTGAGCCAAAAGACTTTACAGAATCTGAACGAGAAAAAACTCCCCAAGAGGAGTATCGCATGAGACTCCGATCTAGCAAGTCAGACAGTTTAATTGTTTAAGTCCTCCCCTAGGTGAATCGGTTAAATAGTTTCTGACATGTATCCCCTAGATCGAGATAGAGAGAGAGAGAGAGAAGCCAAGAAACGTACATATTGTAAATAACTTCGTAGTCACTGTATAGTGACACTATTAATCATGTTTATTCTGAGTATTTTAATTATTGTTGCTAGCATCCTTTTGCCTATCTACTACCCTATTTTCAAGCGTGAACAATCTGCTTACAATATATCTGCTGAACACACTTTTAGTGAGTTACCTCCACACGAACTTTCTTACAGACTTGCGCTGCGCAACAACACTTTTATTAGTATGCTACACCATTCTCATCAAACTAACAATGCTACAGATTGCTGGATATGTGGCCGACTCCCTCCCTACCAGAATTACAAGGGAGCTCTGCCCCTCTTTCCGTACCCATTCACTCACAATGGCTCTTGCGGAGCATGGTTTAAAATAATTAATTCCTTAGATCCTGATATTGCTGTTTTCGATGGGGGCTGGGTTTGGGGAAACCTGAACTTAGTCCTGCTCGACGTCTGTTACCCTGATAAGGAGGGACTACCCACTAGAATAGGAACTGATCTAGAAAATGAAGTGTATGGATTAGGTAATTATACAATTAGCCTTATGATTCTTACTGTTGAGTCCGAAGCTGCACCAGTTCTACCAATTATGTCAGTATTGCCAGTTACTGGCGAATTATGTATCAGGAAGAAAGGTTCAGTACACTTAGGTCATAGTAAATGCACTACTGTGGTCGAATTCAGTGATCATGGAAAATCGTCCTTTAAAGCTATTCGTCATTCTTACTTTGTTTGTGGTCATACCGCATACACACGTCTACCTCCAGATTGGGATGGTACCTGTTACATTGCATTCCTTCTGCCACCTGTTTTCCTAGCTCCCCCTGATTACCATAGAAATACCAATCTACTAAAGAATAGACCCAGAAGAGATATCCCACTTGTCGACTACACAGAAACGGCATGGGAACAGTACACCGATTTTAATAAAGGATTCTTTTTCTTTTTAGGACCTGTTCAGAATAGTAAATTAATACGCAGATTAACTAGAACACTTGAAGCAGTAGTGAATGAAACTGCCTCCGCCTTAGGTAACTTAACAGAAGAGCAGTCCGCCATGCGGGTTGTTGTCCTTCAGAACCGTCTTGTTATTGACGTCATCTTGGCAGATAGAGGCGGAGCTTGTAAGGTCATCGGGTCAAGTTGCTGTGTTTTCATACCACAAAACGCACCATCTGTATATCAAGCTATTACCCGTCTCCATAAAATTGCAAATCAGATACATCAGAATCCAGGCACCTGGACTTGGTCCGGTTGGTTCTGGACAACGTTAACAGCTTGGGGATGGAAGATCCTATCCTTCCTAGGCATTGGCCTAGTCCTAGTATTCAGTTGCTGCCTGTGCCTACAGTGTGGGCCAGCGATTTGTGGACTATGTGCCACCTCTTGTATTGAACATTCCAGTTTTCTCTCAAAACGCAAACGAAAGAAAGAAGAGCAAATGATGTTGCAAGAACAAACTGATCGATTCATGAGGATCGATATTTCATGAAGGGTCCGTAGGGAACAAGGAGGGAATGAGGAAATATAAATTTTTGGTCATGTTATGTTCCCTAGCGCGTACCCCACCGACTCCATGTACCAGCTTAAAGTGCATGTAACTTCCCTCCTGTGTCAGCTATGAAGACGCAAATACATTTGCGTCCAACGTTAACTTGTCCTCTTTCAGATCCACCCTGAATGGATTATATAGTCCGTTCCTAAGTATGCTATGCCACCGTCTTTTTGTAGTGTACTTTACATGTTTTCCTGCTCTGGCAGAGTAGGCCCTGAATTTCTGCCATCGAGCCTCTTTTCTGGCTTCTGACTCTGACAGCCTCTGCCCAGGCTGCCTCTGTACCCGTGAACTCTGACTTACTTCCAGCGCGGCCCCTCGCGCTCAGCTCAGCCTGCTTTCTGCCAAGACTGACTATAACCTTCGAGTTATCTGTTCCGCTCCTCGAGAATACATTCCTGCCTACTAGCTTCAGTAAACATCCTCCCCAGCTGCAGAGCCAAAGGGCCGACCTGTCTCAGTGCAAGTAATTCATAGCCTCTGTTACCATGCTCCCATGGAAGGCCCCGTGCCCCCACGCTTCTCATGCAGACACTTAGGCGCTTATACACGCATCCACAGTTAGCATAGAATAGCTTCTGCCCTAGAGACCTTTCCGTCCAGATAATATGGTTCCTAAACATCAGATATCAGATATGATAGAAGTACAAGTTGATCTGACATGCCAGACTTCTGTCTCTTTCCGTCAGTGTAAATGTCAAGTCCCCTGCACCCCTCTATTCACACGTCATGCAGCTGCGCGCGCATCCAAGCTTCCGATTTCTGCTGACATTGCAACAATTCCATTAGTGCCACCCCTTTGTGACACCTATCAGTGACGTTTCTAGCACACACCTCCAGTTCACGCCTAGTTCACGCCTCTTGATTACGTACCAGTACCACGTGTATACTGTTATCTTGACTTCTCTCAGCTGTTACGCCTCCTGCACTATTGCTTATGATGTGAATTAAGTATATAAGCTATGTATTGTTAATAAAATGCAGCGCTCTATCCCTTCTGACACCCCTGTGGTGGTCAGAATCCGATATCCTGGTCATGACCATTCCTTTATGAGGAATAAAACCCTTAGAAACTCTAACACCACGGACTCTGTCTTTTTTTCATCCGATCTGAGTTATTATTGATTAAGTACTTACCTGCATAGAAATTAAGAGAGTAAATTAATTATTTACGTCAGTCCCACCAGCAAGAAGTCCTCCAGATCGTGCGTCTGTCTCAAAGCCTGTCCGGCAGGAAAAATCCCACTGCAACAAGGAACTGAAACGCCCAAACCGCGCACGCGAGATCGAACCTCCCATGGGCAATTCTATTATCCCCAAAAGTGCCCCTCCGTCAAAGCGGTTCCCCACCGACCGGTGATCCCCCGGATGCCCCCGAAAACCACCAGACGCTAACCTAACCTCGCACTTTACCTGAAAGACCTTCACCCACCGCCGCCACGCTCCACAGCGCCATGTCCATGACCGTATACAACAACCCCGGGAGCTCCGCCGCCACAAAGTCGCTGACCGACTTACCCCCCCCCCGACCCCGACTGCTGCTTGCACAACCGAGACTGACCGGGCTCCTTCCTGCGCACCACCCGATAGGGGAAACAATCAAACTCGGCAGCGGCGGCTCCAAACAAAAGGAGGGGGGGACCCCATCCTGGCCCGCTCATCTCCTTAAACAACTGTCCGCACTATCCCTGTGTTCGCATTGACGGCTCAAATTCTCCACCTTCACTAGCGACGAGCCTATGCCCAGAACTCTTGACCCCCTTTCCCACCTCCCCACACCCCCTGGCACCCCTTCCATACCACGACATTCCTCGGCGCCCCCCAGGATCCCCGGTATCTGCACCCACTAACAGCCGATGATTACCCAAACCACTCCCCTACTCTGCCACCATCCTTACCTGGCGTCAAGGCCGGCGTCGTCACTGAATCCCGCCGCCTAACCAGTAGAGGCGGGGGGGGGCGTCACTCTCAGGGCTCCTTGTCGTGGGCATACCTGAAACACACTACCAACACCGTTACTCTGCTCCCCCCGCTTTCCGCAATGAGGAAACAGAAATTTTTAGGTAGTCAGTGTGTCCCCCCCTCGCACCCTATCCACGTACCTATGCCCCATGTATGCCCATGTTATCGTATAATTCCCTTCCCGTGCCTGTCATAACAATGCACTGCATTTCCGTCTCAAGTTAGCATGTCAGTCATTAGGCCTTTCATGAATGTAATGTTAATTCTGCACTGAGGCCTGCGTTGCCAATGCATTTACATGGTACACGTTTAAAATATCGCGAAGCACACGTTTTTGTGGCTCAGCCGAGCCAGGCCCTGAATTCAGGCTCCGAGCCTCTTCTGTCTCTGAAAGCTGCAGTTTAGATATGCATCCCTGACCTCTACCTTACTCCCTGCCCAGCCGAGAGGTGCCCGGCCTGGCCTGCCTGCCAAGACGGTATTTTGCCTACAGTTATCTGCTCAGCCTCCGCAAAAACACATTCCAGTCTAGTGAAATAGGTAAACATATTTCCGCCTGCAGAGCATAGGGCCTAGCCTTCCTGTCTCCATGCAAGTGATTTACTGAACCCGTTGCCATAGTAGGCCCATGGCCCCTGCGCAATGCACGAAGAAATATATGCACCCACTAGCATTCAATGATGAACGGCCTCTGCTCGAGAGACCTTTACTTCAGACAATACATCTTCCAAACACAAGATATTAGATATGCCAAAGGTGCAGGTCGTTCTGACATCCCAGACTCCAGGCTCCTCTACTAGTGCTAAAGTCAACCCCCAGCTCTCCCCAGTTGCACGTCAATCTCACGTCATGATCAGTTTCGCGCACATGTAGGGTAAAGGTTTCTGCTGACCCTGCAGACTTTCTCTATGCATCCACCCACCTATGACACTTCTATGACTCATCAAGTGCACACCCCTGTGTACGCCTCCTTACACGCCTTCTTTTACGCCCATATGTTCTTATCTCTCTCTCTTTTCACTTGTTACGCCTACTGTATTCATTGCAATTGTATGGTTTTACTATATATATAATGTGTGATGTTAATAAAACGTTAGACATCCCTTCCTGAACCTTAGTGGTGATGGAACCCGATTCTCAATGACTCAAGTCATCATAATTAAAGCCCTTATGACTCAGATACCACGGACTCTGCCTCTCATTTTATGAGCTATTCTTATTGTTATTAATGTATTGAAAAATAGTCCCGGTAATTTTATTTACCACATAATCTGGCGCCCGAATAGGGACGAGTCCCCTTCCCCACGCGCCGGCGATGTAACGCAGCCCCCTCACCCCTTCTGTGCACATCCGCGGGTTTTCCTGCTAACTCCCTCAGGCCCACGGAGGAGACGGAGACTGCGACCAGACATCCACACGAGGCGGTGAGGATTGCGGACTGTCCCGACCAGAGCCCAAGCCGAGAGAGCAAGGTCCGAGGTATCCGGAGGCCCACCTGTTCCGAGGCGCATGCGTAGCAGCAAGAAGCCGTATCCAGTATCCAGTATCCAGTATCGAGTTTCCGAGGCCTTCAGTTTTGCTTCCCGGTGAGTACCGTTGTTGGGAACGCATATAGACGGGTTCATTTATTTGAGCCCGGTCAAGACGGGTCTGGGTACACAGACCCGGTAAAGACGTGTCCATTCAGGTGGATACGGTATGACGTGTCTCTTTAGGAGACCGGTATGACTGTACTGTTCTAGCAGTGCATCCAGTATTCTAGTGTTGCATTTTCGAGTTTTTTCAGAATTGTGTTATTCTATGTACCAGGTAGTATCTGTTCGCAATGTTTTAATGTCGTGGTATGAATGATTGTTTGCAGTCTATTATTGTGCTTAATGTGGTTGCGTTCAAGTTAGTTTAAACATGCCGCTGTTTTCGAAATTACGTCAGATAGGAACCAGGAAAGGGATACTCGAAGAGGCAGTTCCCGTCCCGCCTAGGGACACTCCCGGACATTTTATGTATCACAAACATGGCTTAGACGCCATACTGTACTTAGACTTATGGGTAGACTACACAAAAGATCTGGAAGAGAAGTATAGATGGCCTGTCTCAGGAACATGGGATGCTGATTGCATCATGAGAGTAGAGGAAGCACTGTGGAAAAAGAAAGCCAGACAATCCCAGAAAGAAACCATTGAATTGTGGCGTAAAGAAGCGCATACAAGAACAGAGAAAGAAATTAAGAAAGCAGAGAGAAGTAGAGAAGCATCAGAAAAAGCCCAAGAAAAGGAACTACTAGAAGAAGGTGAACGAGTTAGAACAGAACAATTAGACAGACAAAGAAATGCCCTTATTAAAGGCATGTATCCCCTTCTCGCCGAGGGCCTACCTAAAGTGACCCCGGAAGTACCCAGTAACTTGCCGCCACCACTGATCCCGACTAAACTCCATAGTCATAAACAGACCGCAGCGGACATTTTCCTTTCCTCCTATTTAGATGACGCTGCTCCAGAGTATGTAAATGTACGCGTACCCCCTACTAATCCTCCCAACCCTGTTAATAATACGAATCCCCCCACTGTTCCTCCTGCTACCAACCCCCCTCCGAATCCTTTTCTCCCCGCACCTGTAGCCCAAGATCAACCTGCATTACCAGCAACAACGCTGACAGCGACAGCGCTGCCAGTAAAAGCCGATTCAAGCCTAGGCGATTCCAGCTTGGGAGCAACGGGAGGGGGGCCCTCTCGAGAGATGCCGCACACCCCACCGCCGTTAAAACGATCATCGCTACGAGATTTAGCATTACAGCACACGCCAAAAGCAGCTTCATTCCAATCCCTTAGACAGTTCCTTACTGATTGTATATATGATCCAGTACCAGGGGAGGGGTCAATGATTATATACTCAGTGCGATTAAGACGCGTTACAGATTACTTGCGTATTCTACCAGACATGAAGGGCCATTTAGACAAAATATATCACTTCATTAGAATGGGGGAGGGACCAGAAAGTATTCACGAGGCCATGGCACATAGAAAAGTGGAGCTTCAGCGTATGCTCTTACAGTTTTTGATTAATTGTCTGATCAGAGAACAAGACCAGCCAAATAAAGAAGTAACTAAAGTCCTGACAAATTGGAGTGACAACATAGCTGCTGGTAAACATGATAAACAGAGTTGTGTATAAGCAATGTACAAGAAAATTCGTAAAGAAATCATTGAGATACACAAGAAAGAGCAGGCCGAGAAAGAAGCCGAGAAAGATGAGGATGACGAAGTCTCAGAGGACGATGATTTAGCAATTGAGGACACTAGTAGAATACATTACGTAGGTAGGGCAAGACCTTTTGATGGACCTATACGCCTAGAATACAAGAAACGTTCTCTTTCTCCCATACCAGAACAATATTCCCTTGAATACATATTCCAAGCCACTGACCAAGCATTGAAACAACGAGTAGGGAGTAGCAAACTTAGTACTATGCATGAACAGGAACTAGCCCGGTCAGCAGTTCAATGGGCTGGCAATTCTAACATATATAAGGATGACATAGTAGCGCAAACATTTTTGAGTCTTCCTCCGGAAGAAGAGCGTTTAGCTGGTACTTACATGATTCAACATCTCATCACACTGTACGAGAGTCAGCATTCTGATCCAGGTCCCCTATACAAATTATTGGACGATTTACTCCTAGCAAGATGGAGAGGTCTAGGTACCAAATTAATTAATGTCATTCTAGATCAATGACATAAATACATGGCATTCCTGACCCCACACTTGATTTCAGTTCCATCTCGAGAAAGAAAGACCTTTTACATAGACAGACAGAATCCCTTACGAGAGGTTCATCCTGTCAGAACTGACGCGGGTACGCTTCAACGAGTATACGTGTACACTCCCTTGACAAAAATGGAATTATTGGAAATGAAAAAATTATTGCCCTGTCATGATAAAGATCCAGCAGGGTTCCACCGTGAATTAAAAGACATGCTCCGCACGGGAGAGTATACATATGCTGATACGATTAAAATGTTGAAAGTCCTGTTACCTGTGGGCATTTACGAAAAACTCAAGGAAAAAGAGTGGGAGGTGGGAGAGAAAAAGATTAACTGGGCAGAATTAGAAAACGAGGATAATACACAAACCCCTGGTACTGGTCTCGGGGATAAAGCTAAAGAATTACCTGAGCTATTGATTCAAGTTTTGCCTAGATTATTGATTACCAAAAAGGAAGATTGGGATGCCATTTCAGCCTGCAAACAGAAACAAGATGAAGACACTAGTGATTTCTATTCTAGATTTGAAAAATGTTTTATTATTAATAGTGGCCTGAAGACAAGTAGTGAATCGTATCCACATCTGTTTGTGACCAAATTAGTAGAGAATTCCTTACCCCAGATTAAAAATAGAGTACTGAAGGTTGAAAGTACCTGGCAAGCTAATAGCCCTTCCCAAATGTTACAAATGTTACAGTACCATCAGAACCGAATTAGAGAAGAACAGGAACACGAAAAGAGACGTATGAAAGACACGAAAATGAAAGTATTAGTTGCTCAATCAGTTCCAGCCGCCGATGGCCAGAGAAAGGGCGCGGCACCTGTCAAAGGGAACTGCAACTACTGCAAGCAGCCAGGTCACTATATAAATGAATGTACTGTCCTGAAACACAATATAGCTACAGGCAAGACGAAGGAAAGACCGCGTCCTCCTAGACAGGAACACATCCCGCAGAACACGCCACCTCCACAGAACGTGCAACAGACAGTAGCTGTACCCCAACCCATAGCTGCCACACAACATGTCACGCAACAAATGTATCAGTACGCACAGTCAGATTACCCAGATTATCAACAGTACTCATGAAACAGCCTAGAGAGGGAGGTTGGCTTGCCCCTTATCGAGGTTCCTGTAGATCAAGAGGGTCCCTATGTACATAGTCACGTATTGGGGAAAGACAGAAAATTTCTGATTGACACAGGGGCGAGCAGAACTACCATCAGTCACGACGAGGTTCCAGGGGCACCCCTCTCAGGCTCACAAAATACTTCCCTGGGATTTTCAGGAAAGCCTATTGATAACGAAGTGTCAAAGCCAGTTTCCCTAGAAGTTGGTCCATTGTCCCGCACTACAGACTTATTGCTTACGAAATCATGTCCAGAGAACTTGCTTGGTATAAAGAGATTGTTTTTACGTGATTTTAAAGGACATTATGTGTTGAGAGATTTTGATCCCAGACTTCAGAATGTACCACAGCATTTATGGGCGCAAGGTCCAACTGATGTAGGTTACATGCACATAACACCATACCGTGTCACACTCAAACAAGGAGTTGTACTGCCACGAATCCGACAATACAAGTTACCACCCGAGGCTGTAGTGGCCTTACTAAAAATTGTTGATGAACTCATTGCACAAGGAGTGGTTGTAGAAACTGACTCCAATGTATGTAATTCTCCTATCATTCCAATTCTTAAACGGACTGACCCAAATGCACCACCGGTCTACAGACTAGTGATTGACCTCCGAGAATTGAACAAATGCATAATATCCCAGTACCCAGTGGTCCCAGACATTTCTTCACTATTGACTGCAATTGATTCCGAAGTGACGTTCTTTACTGTCATAGATCTCAAGAACGCCTTCTTTAGTGTCCCAATCCATCCGGAAAGTCAGTACCTTTTCGGATTCTGTTTAAATGGCCGAAGCTTCAATTTTGCGAGGGCTCCTCAAGGGTTCACAGAAAAGCCCTAGTATTTACAGTCAAGCACTGAAACGACAACTAGACAGTATTCACATGCCTACTGACACTGCCCTGCCCCAATACGTTGATGATCTATTGATCACAGCATGGACAGAACAAGACTGCGAACGTGCATCACTGACAGTCTTATATTTTCTGGCAGAAAAGGGGCACAAAGTGTCCCCTTCGAAGCTACAATTCTGTGCCCAGCAAGTGGTATACCTTGGACACTTGCTGTCCAAGAGGGGTAGACAGTTGACACCTGACCGAATTCAGTTAATTGCACATCTTCCACAGCCCAAGACACAAAAGGAAGTACGGGCCTTCATTGGCCTCACTTCTTACTGCAGACAATGGATTCCCCAGTATGCATACCTAGCCAAACCACTTATACAGTTGACAACACAGGAGGCAGCGACTTTGACTGTCCTCCCTTGGACTCAGGAACATACACTTGCTTTTGATGAACTGAAGAAAGCTCTATGTCAAGCACCTGTTTTAGCGACACCATGTTACAGCAAACCTTTTACACTTTTTGTCACTGAACGCGATGGCACAGCATTATCTGTTCTTACACAAGATCAAGCAGGAAAACACAAGCCTTGTGCTTACTTTTCTAGTACATTGGAACCAGTGGCTCAGGCTCTGCCTGCGTGCCTAAAATCAGTTGCAGCAACAGCTCTAGCAATCAGACAAAGCGATTCCATAGTGTTAGGACATCCCCTGACCATACAGGTTCCACACTCAGTGGAAGTCCTCTTAAACAGGACACAGACACAACATTTGACCGTAGCAAGACTGACAGGATATGAATTGACACTGTTCCAGCCTCACATAGAAATCAGACGTTGCAGTACTTTAAACCTTGCTACACTTTTACCCTCAATCACAGCAGACCCTACACCACATGACTGTGTGGAAGTCATTAACACAGTGACGAAGCCAAGACAAGACTTGACAGACATTGCATTGCCCGACCCAGACCTGACACTTTATGTGGATGGTTCATGTATGAGAACAAGCACAGGAGAGTTAGTGGCCGCATATGCAGTGACCACTGATACTGAAGTCATAGAAACACAGCGAATTTACACCCTGTCTGCCCAAGCAGCAGAGCTCATCGCTCTGACCCAAGCCTGCATACGAGCCAAGAACCTGAAAGTAAATATATTACACAGATTCACAGTACGCATTCGGAGTCGTTCACAACTTCGGTGTCCTCTGGCAAGAGAGAGGTTTTCTAACCTCCCATGGAGCCAAAATACAGCATGGTCCCCTCATTCAAGCTCTGTTAGATGCAATACACTTGCCTACAGCAATAGCCATCATGAAGTGCAAAGCACATACGAAACTCACTGACACTATTTCCCAGGGTAACGACCTGGCAGATCGAACAGCCAAACTTACAGCACAGACTCATATAGAAATTCCAGCTGACACGACAAAGACTGAAGTACTATCACAGACGAATTGCATGACAGTCAGGGATCCCTCACAAGATGTACTCGACATACAGACACATGCCACTCCAGACGAAATCAAGAAATGGACTGAACAAGGAGGGGTCCAGACAGATCAGGGATGGATGACGAAAGGAAAAGCTACATGGTTTCTCCCTGACTCCATGGTTCAAGCTATCATTAATACAGCACATAGTCCAGCACACTTAGGAGAAAAAGCCATGTTAGACAGTATACAGAACATCTGGTTCAACAAGCATTTACGTGCAGCAGCGAAACAGAAAGTGTGTACCTGCATGATCTGTTGTCAGTTCAATCCAGGCAAAGGCATTCCCGTGGAACAAGGTGGATTTCATCCTCCTGACCACCCTTTTGAAGTCCTCCAGATGGATTATATTCAGATGGACAGATGTCGAGGATTCAAGTATGTCCTCGTAGTTGTATGTGCCCTATCCAGATGGACAGAAGCGTACCCAGTCCCAGATTACACTGCTGTGACCACTGCTAAGCAGTTGGTCCGTGAATTCTTCCCGCGATACGGGTTGCCCCGTGTCGTGTACTCAGATAATGGACAGCCATTCTCTTCTGAATTAATGAAACAAGTATCTCTCCTGTTAGGGTACCAGTGGAAGTTCCATTGCGTACGACACCCAGAGGCAGCTGGTCTCGTAGAGAGACACAATCAGACTCTGAAAACACGGCTAGCTAAGGTCTGTGCAGAAAAAGGCATAGATTGGATGGTAGCCTTGCCAGTTGCCCTCTTTTACATGCGTATGGTAGCTCATTCCAGAACCGGACTATCTCCATATGAGGTAGTTTTTGGTAGACCACCAAATATGTGGGGTACGCCTATGCCGAGAAAAATTACAGACGTTGACAGTAATATGCTGACAGATTACCTGGCTTCCTTGATGTCTGCACTACTCTCTTGTCGTTCACAGGTTGCCGCCGCTTTCCCAGACAACACCCAGGTTAAGGACCACGTCATCGTCCCTGGAGACCTAGTCCTGGTGAGAAATTTTGATCGGTCAAGCCCCCTGGAGCCGCGTTTGAAGTCGCCGAAGCTTGTGCTACTGACTACGAGGGCGGCTATCAAAGTGGAAGGACGTAAGGGCTGGATCCACGCCCACCATGTTAAAAAATTCCATGGACTTGGCGCGGTAAAGAAATCTGAGGACTGTTCCGCGAAGGTTTCTGAGAACTGTTCCGACACTGACATTAAACTCCCTTTGCTAGAAAAAACTCTGCAACAGGAGTACAGGTCTAAATTACGGTCTAGTAAGTCAGCCAGCATTTAATTGTTTAAGTCCCCCTCGGGTGAAGCGGTTAGACAGGTTCCTGACATGTATAAGACTGTAGACCCAAATAGTGAGAGAGATAGACAGAAAAAAATTAATGATAAATACTGCAAAAATCTACGCAGCAGATGCATAGTTACTTTGATCATTATGTTTTTCTTAAATATTTTGATTATATGTATAAGCTTGACGCTACATGTTTTCTTTCCTCCACTTGGTTCACATGTACATTCTTCTTTCAATGACACTGTAGAGCACACATTCAGTGACCTGCCACCTCACGAACTATCCTATCGACTAGCACTGCGCAACAACACTTTTGTCCGTATGTTACACCATTCTCACCAGACCAGCAATGTCACGAATTGCTGGGTATGTGGCCGACTCCCACCCTACCAGAAAATGAAGGGAGCTCTGCCCCTCTTTCCTTATCCGTTTTCGCACAATGGTTCGTGCGGAGCATGGTTTGCTTTAATGTCATCCCTAGGCAGTAAGTCCACAGTTTCCCAGGGCGATTGGATATGGGGAGACCTGAATACAGTTATGAATAAAGCATGTTTCCCAGACCAGGACGGTCTTCCCCAAAGGACAGGGACCGATCTAGAAAATGAAGTGTACGAATTAGGTAATGTTTCCCTTAACCTCATGATTCTGAACGTCCAGTCTGAGACCAATACAGATTTACCGTTTATAACAGTCTTACCAGTGAAAGGTGAATTATGCGTTAGGAAAAATGGTTCAGTGCACTTAGGACACAGTGATTGTAATACTGTGGTCGAATTCAGTGATAAAGGAAAGTCTACTTTCAAAGCTTCCCGCCATTCCTATTTCATTTGTGGTCAGACAGCTTATGTACGTCTGCCCTTAGATTGGGGTGGAACATGTTATATTGCATTCTTACTGCCACCAGTTTTTCTAACCCCATCCGATTATCATCGAGATTCCCGACTAGTACATGTAAGACACAAGAGGGAGATCGAGTCCCCATTTGTCGATTAGACTGAGACAACATTGGAGCAATATACAGATTTCAATAAAGGATTCTTTTTCTTCATAGGTCCCATTCAAAATAGTAAATTAATACGTAGATTAACCAGAACTTTGGAAGCAGTAGTGAACGAAACTACTTCTGCTCTAGGTAACTTAACCGAGGAGCAGTCTGCTATGAGACTTGTTGTTCTTCAGAACCGCCTTGTTCTTGACGTCATCCTGGCCGATAGGGGCGGAGCTTGTAGAGTGATCGGCTCCAGTTGTTGTGTGTTTATTCCTAATAACGCACCATCAGTGTATGCAGCAATAACAAGATTCCATAAAATAGCTCACCAGATACACCAGAATCCTGGCACCTGGACTTGGTCCGGTTGGCTCTGGAGTGTGATCTCAGCCTGGGGATGGAAAGTATTGTCCTTCCTAGGAATAATACTGCTCATACTATTCAGTTGCTGTCTCTGTCTGCAATGTGGCCCAGCGATTTGCGGCTTGTGTGCCACAGCTTGCATTCCCCGTCCACGTTCACGTTCCCGTGCCCGAATAAAGAAAGACGAGCAAATGATGCTATATGAACAAATAGATGGTCTCATGAAAATAGATATATCCTAAAGGGCGCAGTAGGGGACAAGGAGGGAATGAGGAAACAGAAATTTTTAGGTAGTCAGTGTGTCCCCCCCTCGCACCCTATCCACGTACCTATGCCCCATGTATGCCCATGTTATCGTATAATTCCCTTCCCATGCCTGTCATAATAATGCCCCTGCATTTCCGTCTCAAGTTAGCATGTCAGTCATTAGGCCTTTCATGAATGTAATGTTAATTCTGCACTGAGGCCTGCGTTGCCAATGCATTTACATGGTACATGTTTAAAATATCGCGAAGCACACGTTTTTGTGGCTCAGCCGAGCCAGGCCCTGAATTCAGGCTCCGAGCCTCTTCTGTCTCTGAAAGCTGCAGTTTAGATATGCATCCCTGACCTCTACCTTACTCCCTGCCCAGCCGAGAGGTGCCCGGCCTGGCCTGCCTGCCAAGACGGTATTTTGCCTACAGTTATCTGCTCAGCCTATGCAAAAACACAACTAAGCAGTTGGTCCGTGAATTCTTCCCGCGATACGGCTTGCTCCATGTCGTGTACTCAGATAATGGACAGCCATTCTCTTCTGAATTAATGAAACAAGTATCTCTCCTGTTAGGGGACCAGTGGAAGTTCCATTGTGTACGACACCCAGAGGCAGCTGGTCTCGTGGAGAGACACAATCAGACTCTGAAAACACGGCTAGCTAAGGTCTGTGCAGAAAAAGGCGTACATTGGATGGTAGCCTTGCCAGTTGCCCTCTTTTACATGCGTATGGTAGCTCATTCCAGAACCGGACTATCTCCATATGAGGTAGTTTTTGGTAGACCACCAAATATGTGGGGTACGCCTATGCCGAGAAAAATTACAGACGTTGACAGTAATATGCTGACAGATTACCTGGCTTCCTTGATGTCTGCACTACTCTCTTGTCGTTCACAGGTTGCCGCCGCTTTCCCAGACAACACCCAGGTTAAGGACCACGTCATCGTCCCTGGAGACCTAGTCCTGGTGAGAAATTTTGATCGGTCAAGCCCCCTGGAGCCGGGTTGGAAGTCGCCGAAGCTTGTGCTACTGACTACGAGGACGGCTATCAAAGTGGAAGGACGTAAGGGCTGGATCCACGCCCACCATGTTAAAAAATTCCATGGACTTGGCGCGGTAAAGAAATCTGAGGACTGTTCCGCGAAGGTTTCTGAGAACTGTTCCGACACTGACATTAAACTCCCTTTGCTAGAAAAAACTCCGCAACAGGAGTACAGGTCTAAATTACGGTCTAGTAAGTCAGACAGCGTTTAATTGTTTAAGTCCCCCTCGGGTGAAGCGGTTAGACAGGTTCCTGACATGTATAAGACTGTAGACCCAAATAGTGAGAGAGATAGACAGAAAAAAATGAATGATAAATACTGCAAAAATCTACGCAGCAGATGCATAGTTACTTTGATCATTATGTTTTTCTTAAGTATTTTGATTATATGTATAAGCTTGACGCTACATGTTTTCTTTCCTCCACTTGGTTCACATGTACATTCTTCTTTCAATGACACTGTAGAGCACACATTCAGTGACCTGCCACCTCACGAACTATCCTATCGACTAGCACTGCGCAACAACACTTTTGTCCGTATGTTACACCATTCTCACCAGACCAGCAATGTCACGAATTGCTGGGTATGTGGCCGACTCCCACCCTACCAGAAAATGAAGGGAGCTCTGCCCCTCTTTCCTTATCCGTTTTCGCACAATGGTTCGTGCGGAGCATGGTTTTCTTTAATGTCATCCCTAGGCAGTAAGTCCACAGTTTCCCAGGGCGATTGGATATGGGGAGACCTGAATACAGTTATGAATAAAGCATGTTTCCCAGACCAGGACGGTCTTCCCCAAAGGACAGGGACCGATCTAGAAAATGAAGTGTACGAATTAGGTAATGTTTCCCTTAACCTCATGATTCTGAACGTCCAGTCTGAGACCAATACAGATTTACCGTTTATAACAGTCTTACCAGTGAAAGGTGAATTATGCGTTAGGAAAAATGGTTCAGTGCACTTAGGACACAGTGATTGTAATACTGTGGTCGAATTCAGTGATAAAGGAAAGTCTACTTTCAAAGCTTCCCGCCATTCCTATTTCATTTGTGGTCAGACAGCTTATGTACGTCTGCCCTTAGATTGGGGTGGAACATGTTATATTGCATTCTTACTGCCACCAGTTTTTCTAGCCCCATCCGATTATCATCGAGATTCCCCACTAGTACATGTAAGACACAGGAGGGAGATCGAGTCCCCAATTGTCGATCAGACTGAGACAACATTGGAGCAATATACAGATTTCAATAAAGGATTCTTTTTCTTCATAGGTCCCATTCAAAATAGTAAATTAATACGTAGATTAACCAGAACTTTGTAAGCAGTAGTGAACGAAACTACTTCTGCCCTAGGTAACTTAACCGAGGAGCAGTCTGCTATGAGACTTGTTGTTCTTCAGAACCGCCTTGTTCTTGACGTCATCCTGGCCGATAGGGGTGGAGCTTGTAGAGTGATCTGCTCCAGTTGTTGTGTGTTTATTCCTAATAACGCACCATCAGTGTATGCAGCAATAACAAGACTCCATAAAATAGCTCACCAGATACACCAGAATCCTGGCACCTGGACTTGGTCCGGTTGGCTCTGGAGTGTGATCTCAGCCTGGGGATGGAAAGTATTGTCCTTCCTAGGAATAATACTGCTCATACTATTCAGTTGCTGTCTCTGTCTGCAATGTGGCCCAGCGATTTGCGGCTTGTGTGCCACAGCTTTCATTCCCCGTCCACGTTCACGTTCCCGTGCCCGAATAAAGAAAGACGAGCAAATGATGCTATATGAACAAAAAGATGGTCTCATGAAAATAGATATATCCTAAAGGGCGCAGTAGGGGACAAGGAGGGAATGAGGAAACAGAAATTTTTTGGTAGTCAGTGTGTCCCCCCCTCGCACCCTATCCACGTACCTATGCCCCATGTATGCCCATGTTATTGTATAATTCCCTTCCCGTGCCTGTCATAATATTGCCCCTGCATTTCCGTCTCAAGTTAGCATGTCAGTCATTAGGCCTTTCATGAATGTAATGTTAATTCTGCACTGAGGCCTGCGTTGCCAATGCATTTACATGGTACACGTTTAAAATATCGCGAAGCACACGTTTTTGTGGCTCAGCCGAGCCAGGCCCTGAATTCAGGCTCCGAGCCTCTTCTGTCTCTGAAAGCTGCAGTTTAGATATGCATCCCTGACCTCTACCTTACTCCCTGCCCAGCCGAGAGGTGCCCGGCCTGGCCTGCCTGCCAAGACGGTATTTTGCCTACAGTTATCTGCTCAGCCTCCGCAAAAACACATTCCAGTCTAGTGAAATAGGTAAACATATTTCCGCCTGCAGAGCATAGGGCCTAGCCTTCCTGTCTCCATGCAAGTGATTTACTGAACCCGTTGCCATAGTAGGCCCATGGCCCCTGCGCAATGCACAAAGAAATATATGCACCCACTAGCATTCAATGATGAACGGCCTCTGCTCGAGACCTTTACTTCAGACAATACATCTTCCAAACACAAGATATTAGATATGCCAAAGGTGCAGGTCGTTCTGACATCCCAGACTCCAGGCTCCTCTACTAGTGCTAAAGTCAACCCCCAGCTCTCCCCAGTTGCACAACAATCTCTCGTCATGATCAGTTTCGCGCACATGTAGGGTAAAGGTTTCTGCTGACCCTGCAGACTTTCTCTATGCATCCACCCACCTATGACACTTCTATGACTCATCAAGTGCACACCCCTGTGTACGCCTCCTTACACGCCTTCTTTTACGCCCATATGTTCTTATCTCTCTCTCTTTTCACTTGTTACGCCCACTGTATTCATTGCAATTGTATGGTTTTACTATATATATAATGTGTGATGTTAATAAAACGTTAGACATCCCTTCCTGAACCTTAGTGGTGATGGAACCCGATTCTCAATGACTCGAGTCATCATAATTAAAGCCCTTATGACTCAGATACCACAGACTCTGCCTCTCATTTTATGAGCTATTCTTATTATCGTGAACTGAGCTGCATTAATTAACTGTGCCATATTCCGACCTGCGTATTAACTGCATTGACTGCACCTCGCTTGCTTGCACCATTGTTGTCTTGCCAGAGTTAACTGCGCGATACCCCCCGGCGCCCTGCTCGACTCCCCCCTCCATTTTGTAGCTGTTGTTGTTGTGCTTCGTGTTGACCTGAGCCCGCCCCGCCTCCCAGCTGAGCCGCCCTCCCACTATCTATTTACAGCGCTCCCTGTACCAGAAGCGCTGTGATCCCTCTGTGCTTCTGCCCCGAGTGGTCGCTCCCCTGCCTCTCCACCGTGAAGCGGTATCGTTGAACTGCGCTGCTTTGAGCGACTGTACCATTTTTAGAACTGCCATTTAATTAATTGTTTTGACCTCGCTTGCCTGCCGGTATCGTGAACTGAGCTGCATCAATTAACTGTGCCATATTCCGACCTGCGTATTAACTGCATTGACTGCACCTCGCTTGCTTGCACCATTGTTGTCTTGCCAGAGTTAACTGCGCGATACCCCCCGGCGCCCTGCTCGACTCCCCCCTCCATTTTGTAGCTGTTGTTGTTGTGCTTCGTGTTGACCTGAGCCCGCCCCGCCTCCCATCTGAGCCGCCCTCGCCCCTCCCCCTTCCCACCATCCATATATGACAGCAGCCCAAGCGCGCAGCGTTTACGCGCAGCGACCGCGCCCAATCCGCGCCGAAGGTGCGCCAAAGGTAAGCCCGTCTACGCCCGTCCGCGCCTGGACCGCGCCCAGCGCCAGACCCTCTGCCCCTCGCGCTGCCCAGCCCTCTCGCATTACCTACGATGCCGCCACCCTCCTAGCCCTTAACCCCGGTCGCGCCCCCAACTGCGTCCAAGCCGCTCCTGGACACACCCATGGACCTTTTTCTTGCTACTCCTGCAAATTCATCGGCTCCGACAACATCTCCGCTACGACCACACCACAGATTCCCGACCCCAATCACCTACAATGCATCCTTCTCAACACCCGATCGGTCCACAGACACGCCATTGACCTATGGAATCTACTAGACACCATCTCTCCAGACGTCGCCTTCCTAACTGAAACATGGATGAACGCTTCCTCCGCCCCAGACATCACCATTGCCATCCCAGAAGATTATAAGATCACACGCAAGGACCGTACCGGCCACACAGGAGGAGGAATCGCTATCGTCCATAAAAAATCAATCCACATCTCTACCAGCTCTGACGTCAACCTCGCCAACTCTGAACACCTTCACTTCCAGATCCACATCGACCCCAAGACCACACTCAGAGGCACCCTCCTCTACAGACCACCAGGACCCCGCGCAAAATTCAGTGAAGACATCACGGACTTCATCACTCCTCACGCGCTCCCCTCCAAAGATTACATCCTTCTGGGAGACCTCAACTTTCACCTTGAAAAGAACAACGACCGCAACACCGCCACCCTCCTGGACAACCTCGCAAACCTCGGACTTAAACAACTGGTCACTTCCCCCACCCACATCGCAGGTCACACACTCGACCCCCTCTTCACCTCCAGCAATCATGTCTCCTTCAGCCATACAACAGATCTCCTCTGGACTGACCACAGCTGCGTTCACTTCACCTACAACAAGCCTAAACCCATCATCCACCCCCAACCAACTCTACAAAGAAACTGGAACAAAATCACCATCGAACAGATCTCCTCATCGCTCCTCCTAAACACCCCAGCCCACTCTTCTAACCCAGACCAAGCCGCCGCCAACTTCACCCTATGGTTATCCAACACCGCCGACACCTTAGCACCACTGAAAAAACGTCAAAGCAAACCTGGCAGCAAGAAGGCCTCATGGTTCAACGATGATCTTAAGAAGTCCAAGAAACTCTGCCGCTCCCTTGAAAAGACCTGGAAAAAAGACCCAACCACTAGCACCAAGGACGCCTTCAAAAACGCCACCCGCTCACACCACCAACTAATCCGAAAGGCCAAGAAAACAGCATTCAAGGATCGACTAGACAACAACGCCCACAACAGCAAGGAACTATTCAACATCGTCAAGGAATTTACCAATCCCTCGGCCAACTCCAACGACATCACCCCCTCCCAAGCCCTCTGCGACTCCCTAGCCTCATTCTTCCACAACAAAATTGCAGACATCCACAACAGCTTCGACAACCAACCCGGAGACCAACCCACCCAACCATATGATGAACATTCTCCCCCCTTGAACATCCTTAACGACTGGAACCCAATCTCCACTGAGGACACCATCCGCCTGATGAACTCCATCCACTCAGGATCCCCCACAGACCCATGTCCTCACCACATCTTCAACAAAGCAGACTCCGTCATAGCACCGCACCTTCGAGACGTCATCAACTGCTCCTTCAACTCCGCCACCTTCCCGGAAAGCTGGAAACACGCTGAACTCACCGCCCTTCTGAAAAAACCCACAGCGGACCCCACCGAACTCAAAAATTACCGCCCAATATCACTCCTTCCTTTCCCGGCCAAAGTCATCGAGAAAGCTGTCAACAACCAGCTCGCCGCTTTCCTCGAAGCCAACGAATCCCTCGACCCCTCACAATCTGGCTTCCGAGCAAAACACAGCACTGAGACCGCCCTCATCGCAGCAACAGACGACATTCGAACTCTACTGGACAATGGAGACACAGTCGCCCTCATCCTCCTCGACCTCTCTGCAGCCTTCGACACAGTCTGCCACAGCACCCTCTTACAACGCCTCAGAAACATCGGAATACAAGGAAAAGCACTTGAATGGATCACCTCGTTCCTCACCGGAAGAACCCAGAGAGTCCGCCTTCCACCATTCAAGTCCGAGGCCACTGAAGTCATTTGTGGCGTACCACAAGGATCCTCACTCAGTCCCACCCTCTTCAACGTATACATGAGCCCCCTCGCGGCCATCGCACGCCAACACAGCCTCAACATCATCTCTTACGCGGATGACACTCAACTTATCCTATCTCTCACCAATGACCCCAGCACCGCCAAAACTAATCTACACGAAGGAATGAAAGAAGTTGCCGAATGGATGAAACACAGCCGTCTGAAACTGAACTCAGATAAAACAGAAGTCCTCATCTTAGGTTCATCCCCCTCTGCATGGGACGACTCTTGGTGGCCGGAAGCTCTTGGAAAAGCACCCATCCCGACAGACCACGCACGGAACCTAGGAGTTATCCTGGATTCTTCACTTTCAATGAACAGACAAGTCAGCGCCGTATCCTCATCCTGCTTCAACATTCTTCGCATGCTCAAAAAAACATTTCGCTGGATCCCCACCGAAACCAGAAAAACAGTCACCCATGCTCTGGTCACGAGCCGACTGGACTACGGAAACACCCTCTACGCAGGTACTACCGCTAAACTCCAGAAGAAACTCCAACGAATCCAAAACACCTCAGCCAGAATCATATTAGACATCCCGCGTAACGAACACATCTCTGGTCACCTGAAAGACCTCCACTGGCTACCCGTCAACAAGAGGATCACGTTCCGAATGCTAACCCACGCACACAAATCACTCTACGACATCGGACCAGAATGCCTCAACTCACGACTGTCCTTCTACAACCCCTCCCACCAACTACGTTCCTCCAGCCAAGCCCTCGCCACTGTACCTCGCATCAACAAGTCAACCATGGGAGGCAGATCCTTCTCATACCTGGCTGCTAAAACGTGGAACTCACTCCCCACCTACCTTCGCCTTACCCAGAACCACCTAGCATTCAGAAAGCAACTTAAAACGTGGATATTTGACAAGTAATCCTCCTCCCCTCCCTAAGCGCCTTGAGACCCTATGGGTATGTAGTGCGCTATATAAATTCTTTGACTTGACTTGACTTGACTATTGTTATTAATGTATTGAAAAATAGTCCCGGTAATTTTATTTACCACAGCATCTCCCCCTCCTCCTCCGAATCCTCCATATAGTTCAATTGCACCATGGCCTCACCCCCTTTCCACATCTCCCCCTCCTCATCAGAATCCTCCACCTAGTCCAACGGCACCATGGCCTCCAGCCCAGCACTGGGCCCATCCTTCCACTCGTCCCCCCCTTTATGGCTTCGTCCTACTACACCCTGCCACCTGCTGACAAAACCACATCAAAGCTCCCCGATCCAAGTCCTCTCTCCTCCACTCCTCCTTACTTTCTCCTCCAACGGTTCAATCATGGATGGACCAGCTGAATATATGAAACAACAAACCCATCATTGTCGACAGCGCAAAATCCCTTGGGGTCCTACTCGACACACAACGCAATCTACCCACCCTATTACTACAAATGCCAAGCCTGCTCGACACCGACAGCGCCCTCTTAGTGGGATCCAGCTTCTTCCTGCAGCGTGAACTCAACAACCCAGGTCCCATCGCTGGTCCTCACCAAGACTGGACTACTGCAATTCTCCTCCTATCGGCCTCCCCGAATCCCACCCGTCCCCCCTTAAGTCCCTTCCCCTTACAGCAGCTTGCTTCCATTATAGGGCCAAAAGAAGCGACCACAGCCAACCTATGTTATCAGTTGGCTTCCCATCAGTGCGAGGGCTCTCTACAAGACTGCCCGCCTCACCCACCAAGCCTCACACTCCTCCTCTCCCGCTATCTGGCTCATAAACTGAAACTCCCTGGAGGCTCTAGCCCTTCACGAAATGCGGAAAATCTACAGCTTGAACCTCCCACTTTCAAGAAGGAAAGATCGATGGCCCAATCCTTATCCGGTGATGGAAGGAGAATCTGGACTGCACCTCCGCCCCAGCTCCGGACCACCAACTCTTCCCCAGCCTTCCAAACTGACCTCAAAGTTCCCCTCCCTCAAGGCCCTTCCAAAGTTCAATCATGCCCTCACTATTACCTGCAGGAAGACCCTTTAGTATAGAAAATTTGTAGTCCCTCCAACTCTGGAAGTGCCGTCCCAGTGTGTACGCGTGGTCTGTGAGACTGCCATTATTGTAGTACTACTCTTCTACCTGTGATTGAGACTCTTAGTAACATGCACACGTCACGGGTCCAGTGTAACACCCTGTTTGCTACCTCCTACATTTGTTCGTTTTCGATACCTTCACAGGGGCCACCATGCCCACGTAACTCTCGCTCTTGAGTTCGAGTGTCCTCCATTTATTGCAGTATTATACCTCCCCCCCCTCCATTAGCACATTGCCCGCTTTCGTAACCTGCCCACATGCCACTCTCTCTCCTGTAACGCACCGTTTGCTACCTCCTATATTTGGTTTGCACACGATTGTCACTTATGCCTCATGTACTGTAACCTTGCTTTAGCAATTCATTCACTTGTAATGCTCCTGTATCCGGTCTGTTCCCATTGTGAAGTGCTCTGACACCTTCGGGTAAAGTCTGCGCCATATAAAACGCATAATTAAAGAAATAATACTCCGCATCTGATCAACAGTCTCTTGCCTTCATCCCCAACCCCCGGCGGCCGTCCTGACCCTTCGGGGATGGGAGTGGCGGGGCGCAACGCCCCGCTTCCCCTCGCGCTTCCAAAAATAGTCCCTCGTGGGAGCACGACCGCCCATACCAGGCAGAGCCGGCCCATCCCCTCAGTCGAGTGGAGCCGTATGCTGCTCTCCCGAGCGCCTATCTCAGCGTCCCTGCCCAGAACAAGAGGCGCCAGCCCCCTACTCGTCCTACACCCCTCCCCCCAACCCCCTACTCCCCCCCCCTCGTCGTACACTCGCCGCAGAACAGCTCCCCCCCCAGCCCACCATCCCCCCCTGGCTCTCAACCTCTGCCCCCCCCGCCCGCAGAGACGGATACCTGCGAGGCCCCCACCATGCTCACCTCCCCCTCGGGGACACCACCCCCCCACGCCACTCCCCCCCATCCGTCCCCCCCGTTTAATTCAAACTACCGAGATTCTCATACGACATGCCTTTAAATAAACTTTGTCACAAAGCATGAAAACGGAGTTTCACGAGAGAACTGGTGCCTAGCGAAAGTCTTGTGACTCTGATCGCACTCATGGAACCGGCTATGGGGTATAAGACCTGCGGCGAGGCCGCACAGCGGAAGCAAGCGCCAGAGCCAAGACAATCCCGGAAGATGGAACCGAGGCCGAGCCCCAGCAGCTAATCCATCCCGCAGCCGCCGACCTGAGCCACGGCATCTTCAGAAAAGTGGGAGGGGGGGCCACCAGAAACCCAGGCTCCCTTGGAGGCCCCAATTTGCTGCGCACCACGGCCACAAGCATCTCCCCCTTGCATCCCACCGCACCAACACAACGCCAAAAGACCCAAACCTCTCATGCGCCCCCGCAAATATGAATACGCACTACAACAGGAACAAATAATTAAATGTACTAGTGTATCACTCACGATTATCGCGCACACAAAGGACAAGAAGAAAATTAGCACAGTAGATTGTCATAAGTACAAGCAAGCACACATCATCAATAGATGCACAATAAAAATGCAGTACCTTTACGCACGCGCCTCGATTCTATACATTACATAAACTCTAACCAAAATGGTCATTATCTAAGCCTTCTTTATTTTTCGGCATCCACGTCCATTAAGACAGGCCTTTACAAGCACAAACTGCCACGCTAGTACGATCAAATCCAGAAGCAACGCTACTTCGGGTCAAAATAATTACCTCCGCCACACCCTCCGCCCGGCTGCTGTGTCACCAGCCACCAAAATGGTGGCCTATAACGCAAAATGTCTGACTTTTAAGGGGCCCAGCCCTAAAGCAGCCCAAAACTAGCCCACCCCAGTCCAAGGATACCAACTAGCCCAAAACCAGCCCACGTACGGTGCTGGCTCTATCCCCCCCCTCCCCGGCCCCAAAACCCCCCCGGGGTGGCAGGCCTCCCGCTGGTCGGCCGCCCCCCCCCCAAGCCCTAATGTAAATACAGCACATCTCTCACTTTAGTTGTACGCTTGTCACTACCTTCTCTAATCATATTTAATCCAACTCACATTGGGGGTCCTGGGGGGGGCGGCCGACCGAAGGGAGGCCTGCCCCGCCCGGGGGAATTTGGGGGCCGGGGAAAGGGGGGGGGTGGAGCTGGCGCCGACCGGGACGGGTTGGGCTTTCTGGTAGCTTTTGGGCTGGGGGGTGGGGCTTTGTTGGGCTTCTGTTTGGTAGTTTTTGGGCTCCGCCCGGGCACGCGGCAGACGCCATTACAAGTGTGGTGTCTCGGCCGCCGGGCGGGGGGTGGGGGATGGACAATTTTTGGACAATTTTTCAGCACGAGTAGATTAGCCTGCAGGAAAATGGACTTAAGGAATGTGTGGAGACACGATGGGACATGGCAGTTTTGGGTGAAGCGAGAATTCCCGGCAGGCTGGACACTTCGCTGGTACAGGGACGGGCCGCGGCTGGAGGTCTGCTGGACACATCGCTGGACGTAGGAGGAGCTCGGGAGAGCAGCATGCGGCTCCACGCGGCCGAGCGGATGGGCCGGCTCTGCCTGGTGCGGGCGGTCGGGCTCCCTCGTGGGACCAGGTGAGGACAGCTGCCCCTACCCCAAGGGTCCTTACGGCCGCCGGGGGGGGTTTTGATTTCAAAGGAGCCCCGGTCCGCACCTGCTACCTGTGTGGGAGGTTCAAAGTTATTAACTCGGGTGTTTTGGCACAATGAACACGAGATGGTGGAGAGGTAGAGAGGTATTCATAATTACTCGGGCCAGGATTAGTTGTCTATCACTGTTCATGTTTGAAGTACTGTCACAATTGTGGGAATTAAGGCCTCTGAAATGGCCATGCCTTTTTATAACGTTTAGTTTATCTTAGACAGGCGTTCTACATTCTGTATCATACAGCTTTTGGACTTGCAGAGACAATGTTGACAGCTTTTCTTTAGTACAATCTGTTGCTTTGCACTAGAAACATTTTCCGAGTTGTGTGCATTATTGATCGATTTCCCCGAATGATAACACCCCCGGTGTATAGTGAAGGTAAAAAGATGTCACTTGGGGTAGCAGTTTAATAAGGTTAACCTTAGAATGGGCCTACGGGAAAAAGCAACGGTTTTGAATAATGGCAAGCTGTAGGAAAACGTGCTTGCTGTAAAATGACAGTACACACAAAAAGTCCAGCGTCTCCCATCTCACGTAAACCATTCTTGCAATGTCTATGATGTCCTATGTATGACTGAAATAATATCTTTAAACGACAGGTTGTCTGAGTCCTTATGGGTGACAGTTCCGTGATTTCAGTGTCCCTTGAGGACACTTTTCACAAGTGAAATCAATCACTAATATCCATGTAACAATACACATATTATGAAATTACTTATTTTTGAGCAACGAGAAGCTCTACAATGGCCTTGCATTTCCTGCAAAACCCCGGAAATAGAAGCCCACTAACCTGATTTATTATTGAGAATGTTATCTATTCTCTGCGAAACCTCAATGGTCAAGTGGTACCCTTATCAATGTATATTTATTCTACGAAGTTAGCTATGGGCCTACATCGTTTTACTCAATTTTCATTATTAATACCATAGTTTTACTCCCGGTTTACAATAGATTGTGTTGGATTTACACAATATTGCATGTTGCATGACGTACATACTTCTTGCAATCGAATGTGTGTATTATTTAATCTGCGCATCCCAGAGATATAACATTGGTACTGGCAAACATTTACCCAGGGGCCACAAAAATGTTGTCTCGGATGTCACAGATGGCCGTATTGATACTAGCAGGGGGACATTATCACACATGAGGACTTGGAAAATACATGTCTTCAGGATGTGTGCTGTACAAAATCTTCTCCTATGTTTGATTTAATAAACTATGTATTCCATGTGTAATCGGAACCCAGGCCGCACATAAGTGTGCACATAACAAATGACTTGCCTCTTAGTGCCAAATTTAATTTTGAGAACGTTCTCTTAAAATAAATAAATAAATAAATAAATAAATAAATAAATAAAATACTTATCAATGCACTGATCATCTGATGTGCTAAGGTGAAATTGTTCAGCATGTTAATGGACTACACAATTTGAATTATTAACCGACTTTATCATATTCTTACACTTTCGCTGCAAGATGTCTTCATAAATGTAGGTGTTCCTAAAAGTAGTGCAAGTTATTTCCTTTCTGTTATTTCAATAAACTTATAAAGAAAAGCTTTTCCCTTTATTTAACATAATTTTAATGTTAGTGCTGAGGCAAGTGAACAGTAGCCCTGTGCTTCTTTTGACCAGGAGGGCCGCATGCGCCCCCCGGGCCGTACTTAGAGTATGGCTGCTCTATACCATCGGTTGGCCCTACCTTCTCTGGAAAGGCACCTTTCTCAAAAGGAACAATTACACATTCCCTAATTATAATGTTCATGTGTCATCAGGAAGGACTTTAGGATCCACGACATTGGACCTTACAGAAAATAGGCCACATGTTTGAGATTTTGCCAGTATCTGTGACTTCTTGAAACAAGGGTTGCTTTGGGAAGAGTGGGATATTAAAGTGATGTGTATTGTCTTTAGAGGATGTGACCGCCAGGGTGGCGGTCACGTCCTAATCGCACAGGAGGGAGCGCCGCAGCCATGCGGTTGTTCCCTCCTCCTCAGTGATCACGGGCGGACGCAAGTCCGTCCTCAATCATACTCAGCCCCTAAGTCGGTGGTATTTCTAGAGGGGAGCAGATTTGCCTGTGCACCAGATCTCTTCGTCATGCCCCCCTTCTACCTCACTCCCAGAGCTGCTGAATAGGCACACTGAAACAACAAACACTGCACTTGCCAAATACATTGCGTAGCAGCCTTTGCATAAAATGTTTTATTCTGAATTCGTATACATGTGTGCATATCTCTATAACTAAATCTTTACTGGAAAAACACAATGATTAAAGGTACGTTATAGGGGGGCGTGGCCAAGATGGCGGCGGAGTAGGACGCCTTTTCGTGCCGCTCCGGCGCTGATCCTACAAAGCATCTAATAGCACGAGTCTGTGGGACCCCACCCGCCCCAAAAGCGGCGGGGAAGTCCGCCTGACGGAGCGGCTGGCCTTGGTGTGGTCGCCGAGGCGGTGCGATCCCGAGTTCGCTCCTGAGATCGAGCGCGCCCCTCGGCCTGTGAGACCCCGGGCTCTCCTGACATCGAGGCCCGGCGAGGTTGATGGGCGGGGCCCTGGAGCTACCCTGAAGAAGTCGGAGCAGAAGGAAGGCGGAGAGTACCTGCATTTCGGAGACAGGTGGACCTGGCGACGGACCCAGCTCGACCCCCCTTGCCCTTGGGGTATTGCTGCACCGGTTTCCAGCACCGACTGAGGCGCACGGAGGTCGGAGGCGCCCGCGGTCGGCATCACCCGCCACCGCACGTGTGAGGCTGGACGCAACCGGCGTCTGCGGAGCAAGTGAAGGCGAGCGCTTGGCTGAACGGCGAGGTCCGCCGTTGAACTTGGCCACGAGGCACGGACACTGGGCGCTGAGGGCCGCCGAGTCTAAAGTGGAGTGAGACTGCGGAACTGGCCAGCAGTTCTCGGTGCATCTTGCATCGCACGAGGGCCCGGAGGGCGGTGGAAAGCAGGCGCCGGCACTTGGGCTTTGCCTTGCCTGGGCTACGGTGAGGCCCACGGATCGGGTTCCTGTGTGCGTGGGGCTGGGCACAGTTGGAAGCTACAGAGCGCGCCTTGCTGTGCGTTTGGACTGCCTGAGGGGCCCGCCACTATCCTGAGCCACGTGGCGCCGGGCCGGAGCACTGTGAGCCGCCATGACTAATGTGCCACGCAAACGGGGCCAAGGGAAGGACAATGCCCCGAAATCTTCTCAGCAACCGGCTTCCCCTGGAGCGAGTGGGTCCTCGAAACAATCGGACGATGAGGCCCCGGTGACGAAGGCCTTTATGACCGAGCTGTTTGCCTCCATCAAGGAGGACATCACCGAACTCAGGGCGCAGCTGGCCTCCGATCTAAGAGAGGTGCGGAGAGATGTGGACGGCATAGGAGAGAGGGTGGCGACCCTGGAAGACCGAGACTTGAGCGTAGCTACCGACGTGCACCTATTGCAGCAAGACATTATTCGCCTCACCGAGCAAAATCTGGACCTACAATTGCACACGGAGGACTTAGAAAACCGCTCCCGTAGAAATAACATCAGAATACGGGCGGTACCGTGGGACGGTGAGGTTGGAGACCTGCGGGGGTATGTCCAGGAGCTGTTCCTCCAGGTGCTGGACGAGGAAGAAACGAAGGAGATTCAGATGGACAGAGTGCACAGGGTAGGCCTGCCACGGCGCGGGGGGGCCCCCCCCCCCGACATCCTAGTGTGCGTACACGATTTCCAGCTGAAGGAACGGATACTACGCAAGGCCAGAGCCATCGAGTCGCTACAGTTCCGGGAGCATCGGCCTCAGCTGTACCAAGATCTGGCGGCGTCTACCCTGCAGAAGCGGCGGGAGTTTCGACCGGTGACGGCTTTTCTGAAAGAGAGGGGCATCACCTACTACTGGGGGCACCCTTTCAGGATCATTTTCAGGTGGCAGAATCGCCTCGCTCAAGTCCGCACGCTTCAGGCAGCGAAAGAACTTTTGGGCCTGGAGGATGTACCGCCTTCGCAGGCCGCGACGGCTTCCCCGTCCCGAAGGCGACGTCGTTCGTCTTCATGGCAACGGGTGGGGGGGTCACCCATCAGGCAACGGCCGGATCTCTCTACCAGCCTGCAGGAACGGGATGCAGCAGTCGCCTCGGTGGCATCAGTCACGGTGACCGACACACAGCATAGCTCTGGGGCGGCGTGATCCCCGGGAGATGGCGGATCGGCGCCGGAGGGGCCCAGACCATCTGGTTGAGGGAGCTGAAAGTACTCTTGGAGGGGACGCCCTCGACTATGGCCATGGGGAATAGTATCTTTGTTCCCCCGGCCTGCATCTTGAGTGGGAGGCTTCCTACGGACTTCGGCCTGCTGGTCTCGATGAGTATTGTTTTTGCACTTTTGTTCTGGACTTTGCACTTTGTTTGGTTTGCATATCCTTTGGGGTTGGGTTGGGATGGGGGTTGTTGGGGACAGTGGGGGGGGACCCGTGACGGAGGGCCAAAGGGGATGTTTGTTGTGTGCCTGCTGATGACTGCGTGCTTTATTGCTGGTGATGTCATGCTACGGATGTTCTGGAAGCAACTAGTTGTCTACTACTTGGGGGAGGGGCTGGTCGCGGGTGGTTGACGCTTGGTGTGCTGAGAGCGGGATCAGGGGTTGGTAATTGCTATGCCGCTTAGCATAGGGACGTGGAATGTTAAGGGCATGAATTCGCCTCAGAAGCGGCAGCGGGTTCTGAAGTATGTGGTGGACCATCACCTTGATGTAGTTGGCTTGCAAGAGACGCATTTGGCACGGAAGGATGAGTTGAGGCTCCGCCATAAGACATACCCCATTATCTACAGGTCCTCTGCTGTCACGAAGCACCGGGGGGTGGCAATTCTGTTCAGGGCTACGTTGCATTTTCAACCAGTGGAAGTCCGCAACGACAGGGAGGGTCGTTGGCTGATGGTTAAGGGGCACATTCAGGGTAGGTTGTGTACCTTTGTGGTGGTGTATCTGCCCAATGCCGGTCAGAACAAGTATCTACAGGAATTGCTGGTGAAGGTGGGGGAATTTGCGGAGGGGCTCTTGTTTATGCTGGGCAATTTCAATTTGGTGTGGGACAGGGGTTTGGACAGCTCGGGGGGTCGAAGGGCGGACACAGGGGTCTTTTCTGATTCCACGCAACAAGGGGTGGGGGAGTTGGGTTTCGTGGATGGATGGCGATTTTTTCACCCTGCCATGAAAGACTACACATTCTTTTCACATGTACACCACTCATACTCTCGCTTGGATCACATCTTCCTTAGTCAATCCCTCAGAGGGAACATTCTAGATGCCGCCATTCTCCCGATTTCGGTGTCGGATCATAGCCTCTTGGTGCTCACTCTTCGTTGGTCGCCGCCCGACACCGCAAGCCGAAAGTGGTACTTCCCGGCGTCGGTGGTTAGAGATGAAGTTTCCGACCGAGCCCTACGCCTGGCCATCCGTGAGTTTTTCGATTGCAATCCCCCGTCGGACACTTCTCTGACGACCACGTGGGATGCCTTCAAGGCGACGATCAGAGGGACGTGCTTGGGCCTCAATTCACAACTTAACACTCTGCGTAGGAAGGAACGGGAGGCGCTGGAAGCCGAGGTGCTTGAGCTCGAGAGGGCTCATAAGTCCAACCCCTCGAGGGTCACCCTGCGTCCACTGACGGCGGTTAGGGGCAAACTGAAGGCACACTATGCAAATAGGGCCGAGCTCACTCTCCTGCGGTTGGGGCGGCAATCATACTCCAGTGGCAATAAGATTGGCAGACACTTAGCCCGGCAACTGCGGGACAAGAGGGAACGAGAATATGTAGGGGGGATCAGAGACCCCGCAGGAGTACTCCACCACCGTGACGGGGAGAAAGCGGGCATATTTGGCCGCTTCTATGCCGATTTATATACAGGCGAGGACCTGGACGCTGCAGCGCAGCGGGAGTTCCTGCAACGCTTGCCCCTCCCGCAGGTTTCTAGTGCGTGGAACGACCTGTTAGAGGCCCCGATCTCGAGAGAAGAAGTCCTCTCTGCCATTAAAGCCTTGAAATTACATAAAGCCCCCGGCCCGGACGGGTACACTGCAGTCTTCTACCAGACCTACACGACTGAGGTGTGCGACTTCCTGGTCGCCCTCTTTAACGACATGGCTACGTCCGGAGTGAATTCCGGGACCCTGGCAGAGGCGGTGATTACGGTCCTGCCGAAGCCGGGGAAGGATCCGGAGCACTGTACGTCATTCCGTCCCATAGCCTTACTCAATATTGACGCGAAGCTGTACTCGGCGATACTAGCGCGACGCCTCCAGGACCTGCTACCGGCGATTGTTCATCCGGATCAGTCCGGCTTCATCAAAGGCCGCCAGACACACGACAATACACGAAGAGTTGTTCATCTCATTGAGAAGGCGGACAGGTTCCGCATCCCGGCGGTGTTGGTGGGCCTGGATGCGGAGAAGGCCTTCGATCGCGTGGACTGGAACTTTCTATTCCACACGTTACAGGCGTTTGGTTTCTCCGACAGATTTATCACCATGGTGAGGGCAAACTTCTGTAGCCCACGCTCGAGGGTGGCGGTGAACGGCAACTTGTCGGCCTTCTTCCAGCACTCGCGAGGCACCAGACAAGGGTGCCCCCTCTCTCCCTTGCTGTTCGCTCTCAGCATTGAGCCCTTGGCGATGGCGATCCGGGAGCATGAGGGGGTGAAGGGCATACCATTCACAGGAGAGCAGCACAAAATTTCTCTCTTTGCGGACGATGTCCTGCTGTCGGTGGCCGATCCCGCTAACTCTCTCCCATGCGTTCGGGATATCTTGCTGGACTTCGAGGGAGTAGCTGGCTTCAAGGTTAATTACGGCAAGTCTTATGTCCTGAACTTAACCTTGTCGCAGGCCGAAGTCGCTCGGGTGAGGGCGACAACTCCGCTAGCCTGGGCCTCAGGCTCGATACTTTACTTAGGAGTCCACCTCTCTCCTACGGTAGGTGGCTTATTTGCAGCCAACTTCCCGCCCCTACTGGCCAGGACGCGGGCCGAACTGGAGAAGTGGAAGTCCAAATTCCTGTCCTGGCTAGGTCGGGTGCATGCCATTAAAATGGTCCTTCTCCCCAAGTACTTATATCTTTTTCAGGCCTTACCGATTCCGCTAAGCACTTCCTTTTTTGACCAGCTCAAAACATTGATTTTAAAATTTGTTTGGCAGGGAGGTCGGGCACGACTTTCGTTTGCACTCCTACGACGGTTGCGAGCTGACGGAGGGGTCGGCCTCCCGGATCTACACCTCTATTATAAAGCTGCCCAACTAAAGGTCATGGTGGAATGGTCACAGCAATTTTCCGAAAAACACTGGTTGCATATGGACCGGAGCGTGGCTGGCCGGTCCGTCTGGGATCTAGCCTGGAAACCAAAGCGTGACCGCCCGGGGAATGCATACATCAGTACGCCCACGGGGACTACACTGAAAGTCTGGGATACCTTGGCGGGGGATGAAAGATGGACGACCTTCCCGTCTCCGTTCACCCCATTGCATTTCAACCCGGCGTTCCCGCCGGCGCTCGCCGAGGGCCCCTTTGATACCTGGAGAGAGGGTGGATGTCGAGCACTGCTCCATCTGTACCACGGCACTGACCCCCTAACATTTGAGAATTGCATGCGGGACTACCAAGTGCAGCCGACTGAACAATACAGACATTTACAACTGCTTCACTGGGCCACGTCTCCAGGAGTGCGGGAGGCAGCCACGAGGCCTCCCTCCGAATTTGAGGCCTTCCTGCTGAAAACGTCTTCCATGAAGGGGGCCATCTCCTTTCTGTACCAACTGCTGCTTCGATCTGCCCTTTCCCCTAGACCGCGCTACATGGAGCAATGGGAGGAGATGGTGGGAAGGGATATCACTGATGGTGAATGGTCGGCGTTGTGGAGGGACATGACGCAATTTAACCACTCAATACTCCTGAGGGAGGCGCACTTAAAAACTCTTACACAGTGGTATATGGTCCCGGCCCGGCTTCACCGTATCTACCCGGCTGCCTCGGACAGATGTTGGAGGGGTTGTGGCTTACTGGGGGACTTCCGCCACATTTGGTGGGATTGTCCGATCATCAAACCCTTCTGGGACGAGATCCTATCCCATATTAAAGATATCTTGCAGTACCCTATCGATAACTCCTTAGAGTTCGTGCTCTTGGGCTTGAGAGATCCTGGTCTTGAGCACCAGACACGTGCAGACAAGAAGATTCTATGGCTCTGTCTAGGCGCTGCCAAGCTCACGCTGGCATCAGCCTGGAAGCGGAAGGAGGCACCGGCGATCTCACTTTGGCACGCTAGGCTGTGGAGGCTCCTGAGTCTTGAGAGAATGGCGGACATCTTCCTAGGAAACTACAAACACTTTAAGCATATATGGGGCCCCCTGGTGTCCTTTCTCTCTACTGGTTTGCCCTCGGCAGTGTGCCCAGCATCTCTGAGGACCTTACATCTATTTCAGATCTAAGTACGTGTGAGGATGAGTGGGGAATGAATGAGGCACCGTCACGGGAGGGGGGGGGAGGGGTACGGGAAGTTGAGTTTGTGTACTGCTAGCGGGACACCTGTTTGATGGGACGAGGCTTAGACCAACGGCTCTGTGACACTGGACTTTCTGCTGGCTGAACTAACAGAGTACCCCGCCTTGGGGCTACGTGTACGCCGCCTTGTGATGATGGAGCCTATTATTTGTTCCTTCTCTTGCATTGCATTATTGCCTCGTCTTAATTTACTGCTTTCCCACTGTGTGGGACCATCTGTGCTCCCAAGGCGGTACCTTTTGCTCACTGTTTTTTTTTCCCTTCTGTGTTTTGCAAAATAAAAAATTTAAAAAAAAAAAAAAAAGGTACGTTATAGTTAGGTGAGAACGTCACAATGCCAATAGTCATGGCGGGTTGTGGGGTAATGTGAGTTGTATAATATAAGTGGAGGCGGTAACAGAAGCGGCAAAACACCAGTTAAGCTGAGCACATATTGGTATCGATAGGGGGGGAGCCAAGAGCAGGGGTAGATTGTCTAGAGTGTCTGGGAGGGCGGTGGCGTCTTAGAGGACTACACGCGGCTTGGGGCGGCCTGGGTGAAGGTATGGGGGGGGCTGGAGTTGTATGTAGGGACGCGGGGGGCATTCGTAGGGGAGTCCTTCAGGCCTCATGCGGGCTCCGGCGCAGTTTTGTCGGTCACCTGTTTGCCGTTATGGTGAACATGGGGCGTTGTTGGGTGCTGACTACCTTTTGGGGTGTCGGCCTAGGGGCGGGTTTGGGGGATTCGGCCGGACGGTGCGGGCGTTATAGGCGTGAACAGGGAAAGCGTCTCGGTTAGGCCGGGGGCATTTCAAGGGCGGTTGGGGGTCGTGCGTGGGTGAGAGGTACGTTCTTTGCAGTGGGCTTTTTCCTGGCGGACAGGCTCTGGGGGGTGATGCACGGTGTGGAGGACTTCTCCCTGGGCGCCAGAGAGGAGGCACGGTCCCATGCCGGTGTGGTCATTCTCCGTAGTGAGCTCGACTCCATGGTCAGGGAACACGCCCGCCGGAGGACAGGGGGGTCGCAACGCGCGGTGGGGTCTGACGCGGAACGGTGAGGCAGCCATGTCGGGGATGGGCAGCGGGGTAGGGTAGGTGACGGGGGTGTTGGGGGCACTGCGGCAGGGGTTTTTTCCTGGCGGGCGGGCTCCGGTGTGGGACGCGCCATCCGGGGGCTTCTCTCTGGTGGGACGGCCGGTTTCGGCGGACTGCCTGCAGGCGCTGGGCGGCTTCCCGGGCCTTGTGTTGACAGGGGGGGGGCCCTGGGCGCCAAGGAGAGGGCACGGCCCTGTTTCAGTGCGGTCCTACTTCGTGGGGAGCTTGATTCCGCTGCCTGGAAGCACGCCCCGGGGGTGACGTTGACTGAGGGCATGGCCCTATACATTTAGTGACGGAGGGCATGGCCCTATGCATTGGTGACGGATGGCAGGGCCTTGTGCATTGGTAACGGAGGGCATGGCCCGATGCATTGGTGACGCGAGCGTGGCCCTATGCAGTGGTGACGAGGGCATGGCCCTAGGCATGGGGGACGAGGGCATGGCCCTATGCATTGGGGACGAGGGCATGGCCCTATGCATTGGTGACAAGGGCATGGCCCTATGCTTTGGTGAAAAGGGCATGGCCCTATACATTGGTGACGGGGGGCATGGCCCTGTGCAGCGGTGACAGATGGCATGGCCCTCGGCATTGGTGACGGAGGGCATGGCCCTTTGCATTGGTGACGGAGGGCATGGCCCTATGCATTGGTGACGGAGGGCATGGCCCTATGCATTGGTGACGGAGGGCATGGCCCTATACATTGGTGACAGAGGGCATGGCCCCATACGTTGGTAACGGAGGGCATGGCCCTGTACGTGGGTGACGGAGGGCATGGCCCTACACATTGGTGACGGAGGGCATGGCCCTATACATTGGTGACGGAGGGCATGGCCCTATACGTGGTGACGGAGGGCATGGCCCTATACATTGGGACGGAGGGCATGGCCCTATACATTGGGACGGAGGGCATGGCCCCATGGTTAGGGGGGAGGACCTGTCGGCGGTACGAAGGCATAGACCTGACAGCAATGTGTTTGAGGGGGGCCCGCAGCACGCCATAGGGTTGGGTGTGGTGGGCCTGACGGCTGGGTCAGGCGGCAAGTCCCGGGTTTAAGGGATGGGGAGTCCTAGGGGGGTTCGAGGACCGTTAGCACGTCCCTCGAGTGGCGGTTCTTCCTAATATATGGGGGAAGAGTAGGAGAACTGTTTGGATTGTCGGGGGTAGGTCAAGCACAATAAGGTATTTAGCCAGGTGGAGATGCAAATTGACGTTATGCAAATTGTTACTGTTTGTGGATTGTGGGAATCAGTTAGGGGAGGAGGTGGGGGTGAGTCAGGAAAGTACATATTTGTGAGGTTTAGATTGTGCGGCGCAGGCCAAGGATGTTATTGTGTAGGATGCACCTGCTTCCAATAAAGCGGCCTTTGTCACACCTACATTGAGTCTCGGGTCGGTGCTTTTCTTCCCCCCCCCCTCCCTTTCCCCAATGGGCCCCAATGAGGGTCCTGGGGGGCGCGGCCGACCGAAGGGAGGCCTGCCCCGCCCGGGGGAATTTGGGGGCCGGGGAAAGGGGGGGGGGGTGGAGCTGGCGCCGACCGGGACGGGTTGGGCTTTCTGGTAGCTTTTGGGCTGGGGGGTGAGGCTTTGTTGGGCTTCTGTTTGGTAGTTTTTGGGCTCCGCCCGGGCACGCGGCAGAGACGCCATTACAAGTGTGGTGTCTCGGCCGCCGGGCGGAGGGTGGCGGATGGACAATTTTTCCCTCCCTCCCTCCCTCCCTGGGGCATGTTACAGTGGGGGGGGGGGGCACAAGGGCGGGCATTTCTCTTTTCGGGGGAGTTCTTCTTTTTCGGGGGAATGTGGGGGTGTCAGGGGATTTTGGGCGAGCTTTGTTGGAGGCTGGTGCAAAGGGGGTTTCATGATTAGGTGGGGGGTTTTCACATGTCGCTGGAGCAGGTGTGGGGTGCATTCTGCATGTAGGGGCGGTTCTTCCTAATATATGGGGGAAGAGTAGGAGAACTGTTTGGATTGTCGGGGGGTAGGTCAAGCACAATAAAGTATTTAGCCAGGTGGAGAGGCAAATTGACGTTATGCAAATTGTTACTGTTTGTGGATTGTGGGAATCAGTTAGGGGAGGAGGTGGGGGTGAGTCAGGAAAGTACATATTTGTGAGGTTTAGATTGTGCGGCGCAGGCCAAGGATGTTATTGTGTAGGATGCACCTGCTTCCAATAAAGCGGCCTTTGTCACACCTACATTGAGTCTCGGGTCGGTGCTTTTCTTCCCCCCCCCTCCCTTTCCCCAATGGGCCCCAAATGGGCTGCTAGAACTCCACTGGTGTGCTTATGGGGGAAAGATCGAGGTTCTCGGAGCCAAAGCGAACAGAAAACAATATGGTTTTAGAGTCTGAGGCACTTCCTTATTAGCCTGGCCAAAACGAGATGGAAGGGAATCAGTAAATAACTAACATATCTGCTGTTTGTAGAAGTGCAGCGGTCAGCCACTCCTTAAATTGAAAACGGATCTGCGCTAAAATAACATGAAAGGCGCAGTCGATAAACATCACGCAAGTCAAGTCAATTAACAGCATGCAAACACAATAAACGTGGATGCATAAAATAAACAAGCCAGGGTAGGATGGCAGCGAATAGCCGGCGCCCCTCCTCTTCCCCCAGCGGCTGTGCACAGCTCTCACATTCTCTGTGTTTATGGTATCATTCCACACAGACTCGCGGTCTGATAAAGGAAACGTTCATTTGCATTAGGAGGGTAGGGGAGGGCTTGTAACATGAAGCTGAAGGGGGAAGCAATCAAAAGGAGTAGTGCGGTGTTGCGGACGAAAACAGTAGTTAGGCCCTTCTGCTTTCAGACTACACGGAAGTCAGTACCAGTAAAAAGCCAGCTAACGGGAGACATGCCAAATTTAAACAAATGGCAAGTGGCAGGAGAAATTACCCGGAGTTTCTCACAACATACAGATTATATAATGCCTCGGAGAGGCAGACCATTTGCTGCCCACAGCGAGACCAGTAAAAAAAAAAAGATAACCAATTGTCACGTTTAAAATGCAATTTTACACATGGTTTAAGAAGCAGCTGCCATATGCCGATCCAACCCGCATCAAAAAAATAATAATAATAAAGAAGTAGCCAGTAATTCACTACGTTGTGAGATTGTTGCTGATGATAGCCCTTAAAGGCTCGAAAGCTTCGCGGTTTCTTCCAGTCTCATAGCCAAGAATGTTTTGTCGTTTGCGAGACTGGCTGCTTTAGTGCAATTTGTCTGGTTTTAAAGTGGCTTCCTGCTAGAACGGGACTTTTTTCCTGTTAACATCAGACTGAAAATATTTTAGCCACATTTATGGTTGCGCTGCAAAAAAAAAAAATATTTATTGGATGCGCTGTAATTTCACTGTAGTTTCTCAATGCAAAACCTCATTACCTCCAGTTTACCGCTTAAAGGGGATGGACCTTTGCCACAGTTATCATCATAAACAATGAATTGCAAATAATATTTAAGGCAATAATGAGAGTTGTGAGTAATTTTTTTTTGTTGTCAAATCTTTTTATTTCATCCCCATAACAGGGGGTTGCAGCGGAGTGATTTGTACACATCGTTAAGCCTACAACCCAACAGGGCCGGCTGCGTTACACCATGAAAAATGGAAAACCGTTGCCAGTACTCAAGCTCAAAGTTATACACAGCGGTTTACCTACAAGCCACAAGGGCCGGTCGCGTCATATTCCAGCAACAGAGCCTGTGTAATCACTGCACAAGATAGTCCAATCTTCGGAACCCCTGGAACCATTAAACCCAAGGAGTAGAACTATAGGACCAAGATGGTCAAAACTTCAGTAGAATGACAGAAAAAGGGACAGCAAGAAAGAGAGGACAGTAGGAGTAGAGAAAAGGGGTAGACAAAGGGAAAGAAGAGCCACTGGATGCCAGGAGTGGGGGCCGAGTGGAGGGATGGATGAAGGGCACTGTGTCAGTCGTCAGGCCAATCGACGTTGTTGCTAATGCGCAAAGCCTCACACATCCAAGTCTCATGCCAGCAATCTACCGGGGTCAGGGGGAACTACAGCATCCTCCCCTAATCGTAGCGCCCGCAGTTTAGGGGGCATGTCACACGCCTGTTCTATGGTGCACAGATATTTCACCAGGGGTTGCCACACTGCTTTGTAGCGCACATCTCGGGCCTGCAGCCGGGCTGTGAGGAGCTCCATTGTCATGACATGCCAGAGACGCACAAACCACACAGCAATGGGCGGAGCTTCTACCTTCTTCCAGTATAGAGCAATGAGCTGTTGAGCCGCCCCCAGCATTTGAAGCACCAGCGCCCAGTCGCTCTGAGTGAGGGCCTTCAATCCTGCAGGTTTAATACCCCGTAGTATCGTACAAGTGGCTTCAGGCAGAGGAAACCCCATCACCCTCCTGATGTGGCTTAAGACCTCCTTTCAAAAGAGGGTCAGCAAGGGACAGGTCCACCATATGTGCAGGAAATCCCCAGTCGCAGATCTGCACCTCCAACACACAGGGGAAGAGTTTGGGAACATTCTATGTAACCGCTGCGGCGTGTAGTACCACTGGGTCATCATTTTGTAGGCATTCTCCTGTTGCGATACACTTCGATAAATCCGGGGTATGTCACGCCATAATCTGGACCACTGTGCCGGAGTGACGTCGACGCCTGAGAGGGAGTGCCAGCGTTGCTGATATGGTAGAGAAGGCGGAGTGTGCGGGTGTTGTAAAATCAGATAGATTTTGGAGATCAGTCCCTTTGTCTCTGTAAAGGAGCGAGCTAATTGCTCAAACGGAGTAAAGGCGTGTGTGGCCGCATGATAGGTATCGTCTGCTAGCACCCAGTGTTTCAGTTGAGCATATTGCAGTCCGGCCGCAGGCGGCACTCTAAATTCCTCCCTGCAGTCCGCAAAAGTCTTGAGGGAGCCCCCATCAAACAGATCTGTGAGCACCCTATAGTTGCCTTGAGGCCACCTACGGAAAGCCCCCGTCCGATGTGCCGGTAGAAAACTTGGATTTCCTTCGATAGGGGTATGAGGTGAGGGGAAGGTTGTAAGGCCCTTACGGACCGCTATCCTGTCCCAAATCTCCAGCACTGTTTTTGTGGGCACAGCCAGGTACGTGCTCGGAGATCGCCCTGCCCTAGGTTTCCAAGCCAGGTCCCATATGGTGCGCCCAGTCACGGCCCTGTCCATATGGAGCCACCCTTTTTCGCTCTCTGTTACACCTCACTCCACTACGTACCGAAGGTGAGCCGCCCAATAATATTCCACCAGGTTGAGGCAGCCCAACCCTCCCCGGTCCCTAGGCCCCAGCAGGAGAGCTTGAGAGATGCAAGGTTTCTTGCCCCCCCAGATGAAGTTCGTTAGATCTTGCTGAAGGCCTCTGATGCTATGTAGCGGGATAGGAGTAGGCAGACATTGAAATAGATACAAGATTTTGGGCAGAATGGACATCTTGACGGCGTTGATTCTGCCCAGCCAGGATGGTACAAGTGGTCTCCACCACCTCAGGTCCTCCAGGATCGTGCGTCGAAGATCTTTCCAGTTGGCTTGCGTCCAGCCGTCCAACGAAGGGGTCAACGTCAGGCCCAGATACCTGATGTGCTGAGTCGACCATATATAGGGGGCTAGTTGCTCTAAGGAGGGGATGTCGGATTTCGGGATAGTGAGGCTGAGCACCCAGGACTAGCTGTGGTTAATTTTCAGGCCCGAAGCCCTCTCAAAGAGGCACAGCGCAGTATGCACTGCCGGTAGGGACTCTCGGGGCTGCGTGAGCGCAAGGATAAGGTTGTCTGCAAAGAGCGCTACCTTATTGTCTTGGCCGCCTAGGGGATCACCGTGAATATTAGGGTCCCTCCGTAACATATCCGCCAGGGGCTCAACTGCGAGGGCGAATAAAAGGGGCGAGAGCGGACAGCCTTGCCTGGTGCCCCTTCCAATGTTGATAAGCTCCGAGAGCTGCCCGTTGACCCTTATCCTAGCCCGCGGCGCAATATATGGGGCCATGATCCTGGCAATCATCTTCGGACCGAGCCCCACCCGGCGCAGTACCGCCCTGAGGAAGGACCAGTCCACCCGGTCAAACGCCTTCTCAGCGTCTAACGAGAGAAGGCAGGCAGGGATCCTCCAGTGGTGAGCCTTCCCTACCAGGTGAGCAACCCTGCGGACGTTGTCCGCTCCCTGACGCCCGTGAATGAAGCCCACCTGATCAGGATCGATCAAGCTTGGCATGTGAGGACCCAGTCGCTTCGCTAATAGTTTGGTGTAGATCTTAAAACCCGAGTTCAGAAGAGCAATCGGCCGGAACGACGCACACAGTGAGGTGTCTTTCCCTGGTTTCGGGATCAAGGCAATTTCTGCCAGCCCCATATCAAGGGACGGACCCATCTCATCGGTGAAGGAGTTAAACAGGCGTAAAAGGTAGGGCCTAGCTGTGCTTGATACATGCGATAGAAGGAGATTGGAAGCCCGTCAGGCCCTGGTGTTTTCCCCAAGGGGAGCTCGCGGATCGCCGCAGCTATCTCCTCCGGCATGATCTATTCCTCTAGTTCCTCAGCTTGCTGCGGATGCAGTGTTGCACCCCCGTAGTGCCCAAATATGTCCTCCACCAGCTCAAAAGGTGGCTTCTCTTCCGTGTACAGTGCCGTATAGTAGTCCCGAAAAGCTCGACACTTATCCCTTGCCGCCACCACCCTGGACCCATCGGGCAGTTGAACAATTGCTATATGCTCTTTCGCGGCTCGGGCCCTCAGCCTCCGCTCCAGGAGCTTCCCTACTTTGTCCCCCCCTCAAAATACCTCTGTTTCAGTGCCAGGGGGGATTTCTAAGCCCCATTTGTGCGCATCATCCTGAACTGTTCTCTAAGATTAGCTAAGTGCCGTCTTGTGTGCCGAGTGGAGTGGCTCTGGTCCTGTGTTTCAGCCGTCCTCAAGTCTCCCACAAGTTTATCTTCCAGTGCGCGAGCGTCACGCGCCCTTGCAATCGCGAGGGAGGTGATATGGCCCCGTATGATAGCCTTAAAGGCGTCCGAGACCACCGGGAAGGGTGTTTCAGGGAGGTCGTTGTTCTCAAAGTAGGAGACAATGGCTCCACTAATGTCTTCCACAGCCTCCGCATCCCTCAGAATGCTCGGCGGGAGGTACCACCTCGGTTTCCGGGCAGGGCACGCCGCCGGGTCCTGTAGCAATAGTTCAACGTGGGCGTGATCAGAGAGGGAGATATCGGACATGTCGGCCTCCATTGTGTCACAGAGGAGATCCCTAGTAACAAATAAGTAGTTGATGCGAGAGTAGGATCTATGGACATGCGAATAGTATGAGTACCCTCGCTTATCCGGGGAAAAGTACCGCCAGGCATCGAACAGCCCAAGGTCCGTCAGCTGCTTGCGCAGAATCGCCGACATTGCTCCTGCGCCACTGGAGGAGTTCTCACTCCGGTCTACCTTATGATTCCATACCAGATTGAAGTCCCCGCCAACAATAAGTGATGAGCCGGTCTGCAGTATCTTTCCCCCTACGAGGTCTCGAAGGTAACGGTCCTGCGCCTGATTAGGGGCATATACATTGCACAGCGTGATGTGACAGCGCCCAATTTCAAGCTCCACACGAAGAAACCGTCCATTGCCACCCCGGTCGGGACTGCCGCCCCCCCGCATGATGCCAGCCCTGCACAAGATTGCCACTCCCGCTGTCTTGGTGTCAGCGGTAGCCCAAAACTGAAGTGGATACTTAGGGTGAGCCATGCGCACAGTATCAGCCTGCATGAGATGAGTTTCTTGGAGAAAAATTATGTCAGAGTGTTGCCCTAGGAGATAATGCCAAACCTGCTTACGCTTATTAGGGGAGTTAAGGCCCTTCACGTTAAGCGTCAGGACCTTCAAAGGACTAAGAGCATTCACCGCCATATCTGATTCTGAGCGCCACCCGGCCACAATCGCACAGCACACATCCCGCGTATCTCACGCGCACGAGAGCCATGCATCCGCAGCACCCCAGCCCATCAACCGACGTTCCCACCCCGCACTCTCCAGTAAAGAGAGAGAAGAGAGAGCATAGGATAGTAGGAAGCAGGAAAAGTAAAGAAGAGGAGAGAAAGCAAAGAGAAGCCAGGAAGGCCACTCGGCAAGAAACAACAATTGCGGCCAACAGGGCCTCACTGTACTGTCCCCGGTACAGAGCATCCTACACCCACAGGTTTGGACACTTACTGGGATGTTACCCCCTGAAGGACAGTCGAAGAGGGGGGGTCGTGACAGTCTTAGAAATTCTGTATTCGAAGAGCTCCCACATGCACCCGGCCCCGCACCTCAGGAGCCAGGGTGTAATGTGAGACGGCACAAGGCCCAGGAGTAGAACCCCAGTGCTAGGAAAAGTGGAGTGCTAACATGCCGCAAGTCAAGGTGTCAGGGAGCGCTCACCATGTCTCTCTTTGTCTCCTTCAAGGGATCGGATATGAGCAATGATATCTTGCTTGGCCTGTGAAGGCGACTGCTCTCTGTCGGAATGCGGGCGAAGCTGGCGGCGCACAGTAGTCCACGAGGGTGCCGCGGCCTTCCTCTCCCGCTTACGAGACAGTGACGGGCTCGCTGGCGGAGTCTTCTGCAGTCGGATGAGTTGCGCCGCTTCTGTGTAGGAAAGTATGGCTCTCCACTTGGGTTCCCACTGGAATATCCGAGCGAACGGATGACCCCATTGGTACGCAATGCCCATACTGCGCAGCTTCTCAGTCACTGGTCGGAACGCACGTCTCCTCTTCAGGGTGTTGGGCGCCAGGTCCTGAAAAATCTGAATTTTGTGGCCTCTGTATTGGAGGTCCCGTTGATCCAGCGCGGCTTTCCAGATTGCCTCTTTCTCGGTGAAGAAATGGACCTGCGTTAGTATGTCTGGTAGGTGTCCCGATCTGCCCGCCGGGGCGGACACCCGGTGCGCCCGATCCAGTGCCGGTGGAGAAGCCTTTTAGTCCCTCCAGATCTCATGGAGGAGCTGCGTCACGTATCCCATGGCGTCTTCCCCCTCTTCCCCAAGAGGAATTCCCCGGATACAGAGGTTGTTGCGGCTGCTCCTGTTCTCAAGGTCCTCCTGCTTCACTTGAAGCTCAATATTCTGCTCTTCAAGGCCCGCCAGGCGTTGCCATAGGTGTTCCTGATCCTCCGTGCGCGCATCCATCGTCCGCTCCAACCCGTCCACACGGTCTCCAAGCTCCGTGACCTCTTTCCGCATCTCCTTCACACACGTGTGGACTTCAGTCTGCAGCGACCCAATCTCCATTTTCAAGTCGGACATGAAGGTGGCCATAAACACCTGAGTGACCGGCGGGGACTCCTCCAAGAGCCCACGATGCCCCGTCCCCGCCAGCAGTCGCCCCAGTCTTACCCCACATCGCTACGACAGTGTTGTCCTTGGGGGCTGCCGAATATTCGGCCTTGTTGCCTTTGTTGGAGCGCGTCATTGCTAATGACAGCCGCCTAAAGTCCAGGGTCACAGGCACTCCTCGCAATGTCGTAGAAGCCAAATTGGGGTAGAAAGGGCCGTGCAGAGGTCAAAGCTAGGGTCCAGCTCAGCCCCCAAGCCTCCCACCACACACCAGTCTAGCAATTCCCCCTCTCCACCCGTAGAGCCCCAGCTTACATCATAGGCACACTAGCGGCACTATCGGAGCCCGGAGGGCGTAAGGCCAGAGGAGGAGATCCGGTCAGCGACCACTCCAGAGGAGAGAGCACCAGCCGTACCCCTCACAAGTGCGGTTGAGTCAAGGTCGGCCCCCTTCCGTGTCTGTTCACAATGAGCTCACAGCTACGCCCAGGGGACCTCTCCTGGGTCCTCCCCCAGCCCCCTACCATCCAGCCACCCGCCAAGAGGGTCAAGGTGGTGCAAAAGTGAGGTGAGGCATAGCCTATAAGCTACCGTCCACTCAGTCCTGAGGCCCACGTTCCAACCACCAGGTCACCTCAGCTAGCCCCACAGAGTCAATGGAAGAGGGCAGCTTGCTTTGTCCACCACCCCTTAGCTCCCAGGGGCCACTCTTCCCACCCGAATTGGCCGGCACAGTACCTGTTCACGCCTACGGCTGGCGGCGCCTTGGAAGTCCAGTCTCTGCAGCAGCAGGTGCCCGCCAGCTGCAACCTCTCTACCACCGAGTGGGGCCCCCAAGGAGCCGCACTCATCGCAGGCCACTTAAGAGCCTGTGGGTCGTTGATCGTCCGCCACGGGGGGAGTCGTCCAGCACAGGTCACCACGCGTAGGGACCCAGCTCCTCAAACCCCAGAGCAGCTCCCTCGCCGATTCCCCCGCAGGCCACGCTTCGCTCTGCACAACAGATCCCCTCACCAGTCGGAGGAAGAGCTGCACAGTAGTCTTCCGGCGCTCCAGTCCGCACCTCAAGATGGCGGGTCACAGCTTCCACTCCGCACCCCGGCGGCCAACTTTTCTCAAGCGTGGGTCACTGGCGATGGGGTAGCGGGGTCATTTACCACCCCTGCAACCTGCAACTCCCCGCGCCGCCCTGCAGGATCCCCAGTAACCAGCAGGGGAACAGGTGCGTAGATATCTTGGGGGCCCACAGACAGCCAAGCCGCCGTCACCAGGCCGCACCTCTAGGCCCCGGGCGGTCAAAATGGCGGACCACAGTTCCACTGCTTCCATCGTCTGCCAGCCTCTCAACGCGGGGGAGTCGCTCCTCGGGCATATCTTGCAATTTGGCCCCACCAGCCCTGTGTCGCCGCCTCCACTGCCCGCTGCGAGAGGGGAAAAGGGCCGCTGCTCTGCCCCACGCCACCCGGAGGGCACTGCTGGCCAGGGCGCCCGAGGTTGCAGCCGTCGATTGCCTCCAGACACCGACACCACAGGTCAGGGATCAGCAGGTCCTCGCGGGGGCTGAGGACCTCCGGCAGGGGCCCCCTTCAGCACCAACGCCCCACCAGCACTGGAATCCCGGGCACAGTACCCGCCAGGAGATGCGGTCTCGCCCGACCTCGCCGGCAGCCAGAGGGCAGCGCAAGCCGCAGGGGAAAATGGCGAGTTCCGTTCAGGACCTCAGGTAGCCCCAGCCAGGCAGCCACCGCCGTGCAGGAGGGGTCAGGTCCCCTCGCACCCCGCAGTCGGGTCGGCGCTGTGTGCAGTCTCTCGCCAGGAGAGCACTCCGATGTCCGGGGGGTCGCCTACTCGCCGTTTGCACTGCAATCCAAGCCCCAGGGCACAGATCGCAAAATGGCGGCTACTCCGGCTGGTCGGCCGTGCTGTCGCCGCTGAACATCTCCCGGAGCCTTCCGGGGTCCCAGACTCCTCGTTCTCCGCAGCGCCGAGGTCAGCAGGCCCTCAACACCTCCCGGGTGGCAGGTAGGTGCTCTGGCTCCACAGAAATCGCCTATAATAGCGGCGTGCAGCGGGAGCTCCTCCGGAGCACGTCTCACCGCATTGCAGCCCTGGCCACGCCCTCGTGAGTAATTTTTAAAGGGTTTTATTTTCTAGTCAAAATCAAAAGTTAAGGTTCTTAGAAACTTTATTAAAAAATCAATCAGGTTACAAAATTGAAAAATAGAATTGATACAGAACATTGCATACAAAGCACTTCATAAAGAAAAGGGAATAAGGCATAACATTTCAGGAATAATATAATTCAAGAGTGAGTTTGCAAGGCTAATCAATAATTAATAATTTGTTAAAATCTCCCATAAAGAGAAATAAATTCATAAGACAAATAAATCTTTAAAAAGCCAGTTAGTCAAAGCATGAAATTTTAAAGTTTTTTTTATCTAAACCGGTCCTGATATATAAGCTGGTCTATCTTTCTCTGTCTGCTCGCTATGCCTCTCTGCTTCTGTCTGACACAGAGGAGCTGCTCCCTTGAATGAGCCCTCCCTTCACAAGACCAAAGTAGTTGTGATCTGGCTTGCGTCCTGCCTAAAGTATAATGTGCAAGGCTAGCCTACACCTCTCTGAAAAAATATGAGCAAGACCAATCTTCCCAGCTTAGCAACCCAGATTTCAAGCAAAAAATACACGTGATGGTCTTCATAGCTTGTCCAATAAGATCTTCAGATCACATCGACACCCCATGGGCTGACTGGACACATCATCAATAAGGCGCACATTTGAGTCTCTTTCTAAATGACTACATCCTAAAAACTATTACATTTTCTGCAACAAAAGTATTATGCGGAAACAGATAATACATTTATAAGACAACGTGTGCTTTGCACTTTTCACTCCATACTAATAAGTGAAGTAAGCTTTGTTTGAATCACTACATAGAGATAAAATTTTGCAACATGCCTTCATAAAGAGACAGAAACAGGCGTAAATTATAACAAAGGTATTTCATGGAGAGGAGACGGGAGGAAACAGAGAGCAAACATTCCTTTCTCATCATCAAGGCTAAAGGCCGCACAGTGAGTTGAGCCTGCCAAAGCACTTTTCAGCCTTTTCTACACTGTAAAATGCGTGTTAATTCAACACAATTAAAAGTTCAAAAAAACACGTTTTCTAAATTATGTGTACGTTCTATAGTGAGGTTAAAAAAAAATAAACACAATTGAACCTCCATTATTAATTATTTGAGCATGGTTTTATATGATTTCATTTGCATGTTCCTTGTTTTCGAGTTTGCCTGCAATCTCAGAGTGCGAGGACGAGGGGGAGAGGAGGTCGCCCTGCTGTCTCCCGCGTCCGACCTCCGTGGTTGCTAGTGGGGGGGGGCTTCCCGACGGCCACTAGGGGGCTTCCCAACAAGGTGTGATCACACCAAGCTCTCCTTTAATTTCGGTGTGTGTCTGCCATCTCGGGCCTAAGCTTTTCCTCATTTAGGTCGTGGCCAGGTTCTAAAGACTGCGAGGCATATTGGCCGTACATAGCGATAGAAATATTACCGCTGGCTATCACTGAATATTATTGCCATGGTAACGCTATATTTACAACACATAGCGCTATGGCGATAATATTTCAGCGATAGCGGTGTTTTCAATGGAACAGACTTTAAATTCCTGAGTTAAGGCTGAGGTAGCGCAATTTTTTTATCGCTGCCCCTCCTTGTTAATATCGCGAAGCTGCCTTCACGATATTAACATGTGTTGTTTTCACAGCCACACCTTCTTTGTATCTCATTAGTGATGCAAGGCAAGGCTGTGAAAACACGGGCTCTACAGCAAGGAAACACGCGCTAGCGTGTCCTTGATGATATTGCGATATAATTATCACTGCTTTTCGCCCAAAAACGGACGCAAAAGCGGCGATAATTATATCACCAGCCCTTGCTGATATGACCCTGCATCTCTCTAATGCAGCTCTCTCCTGTCTGGCAGAACAGCTGGGAGGTAGAGGGCTGCCACGACCTATGTCATCTGTTGCTGTTTAGTGAGGAGAGGAACAAAACCACAGAACAACCTATTTACCCAGCTGCAAAAGTGTACATGCTCCTACATCAGCACATTTTAAACACATTTCAATGGTAGCACTAAAAACATTTTATCATAGGGGTTCAGGGCAAAGAGTAAATTAAGCACACTTTAAATTAAGCAATTTTTCAGTTGATGCACTAAACAGTCACAGGGGCCCTAATCGCTTTACCCTATACTCCATACACTTAAGCCAATATCTTTAAAACTTTACACATAAGTATTTAACCTTAACTATACCTGAACCTCTATATCCTTATACCTGTAACCCCATACACTTAAACCTTATACCACAATTCTCTGCCCTGTATCCCAATCTTTTAGCCCTATTTCCCAAGCCCTTAACTATATACCCTTAACCATATACCCAATCCTGAAATCCTAAACCTTTAACCACATCCCCTTAACCTGTATACCTCATACCATATAACCTTAACAATATACAATGGAGCAGACCACGTGGAGCTCCCATAATGCTCTGCGGTTGAGTCATATTCAGAGGATGCAGCAGTAAGATGGCTGGCGCATGGAGCAATATAACATCACTGTCTTGGAGCGTGTTGTGACAGCACTGACAGCAGCCGACTACGGGGGTAAGCCGAGTGTAGGAGAGTAGGGTCTGCAATCCCATGATCACCCAGATTTTTTGCTTTTGTTTCACTGGTTTACGACTTTCTCTGGCTGTGGGCCTGCCAATCAGACCCACAGCCTGGCTGTTCTCTTTCTAAATTACGACATGTACCCTAGGTGCATTTACCAATTGGTACTGGGCCACCTTATCAGACCCCGTAACGCAGGGCATAGGTGTACCCAGGGCCGCCAGAGGCTGCAGCATGTATTATGCCACCCCTGGCTGGCCTCCTAAATTTGACACAACTGGCTGCATGACAGCTGGGGCAAAGTCGTGTACTCACCCTTTGCTTTAGGTATAGTAGCCCTATATCTAACCGTACAATGGACGCACGAGTTCCTATCAGTCACTCCTATGGCAGGCCTTGACAATCCTGAAGGCAGAGTGCGTGGGCTCGTGTGAACTAGGTTCTGGCCCGAGCCGAGCCCGGTTGCAGCTTGCGGAACAAAGACCCAATGGCTGTTCCATGATAACGCGTACCACATCGGTAACTTCGGTGTCGCGTTATCAAGACATGTCGAGTAAGGTGTCATACGAATCGGGATGCTGCCCCCTCACCAATTCTGGCGACGAGGTTAGCATTCCGCCCTTCTAGAGGGACACGACATGTACGTAACTGTGAACCCCGGTTAAAGTTAACTAAAGCCTCAGCTCCACAAAATGGATGCTGCCACCACAGACACGAGTCTGACCTCCTGCTGCTGGGAGTCCTTCCAGCGAGGAGCGCTTGGACAAAGGGTTTCCTGTCAAGGGCGGTGTTCGCACCGTCCCAGACAGGGTTTGTGTATTCTGGGTAGGTAGGGCTTTTGCGAGAAGGTGACTGCGGAGTGGCACCCCGGTGCTCACTACGCATCTGCCGGTCAGAACCAGTTCCAGGGGCGCCAGCCCTGGCCTGGGGAAAGTCCGGCAGGGGAGAGGGGTATAACTACCCCCCTTCCTGGTCCCACCCTTAGGGCAGGACCTAGTCATGTACCCACCCCTTTCTTTAGGATAAAGGCCGGAGCGGGGACCCTTCCAAATTAGATCATCTTTGAATCAAGAACTACTTTCTACGAAAGGACATTCGAGACTCTTCTCAAGATTTCTCCCTTGTGACTAAGGAGTAGTCACCCTGCATCAGCGGGCACCATCTAAGAACTCTGCGGTTTGCTGCAAGTCCTTCCTCAAGGAATCCGACGGCCCAGCTCGACGAGAACCGGCTTCCCTGGCACCTCTGACCTCTACCCACGTCATCAGCTCAGCTGTGATCTGTGGGTGCGACGAGACCTCGAGGGACCGGCCATCATCAAAACCTGCACGCTCTTAACCAGCACGACCATCGAAGTAATTCCCTGGTGAGTGCTCTGGGGTCCGAGAAGCCCCGACCCTGAGCCGCTCCAGCACCGAAGTGCAGTCTCCCAGCATCTCCACGATCTGCGTGAGGCCCTTCTGCTCGCTGCTCAACACGTTGTCCGGTCACTAGCCGCTGGCTTGTGCCCTCCTGTGACGACATCCGACAACCAACGCTGCTGGTCTGGTTGCTCCAGACTGGCCTTTGCTTCTATCTCTTGAGAGAAGCACCCCGGACCCTCCTGGTCCCCTCAAGACGCCATTTTAGGCCCACCACGTGGCCCTGAAATTTTCCAAGGCTTGTTGCCCCAATCCTGGGCCCAGCGACGCCGACAGCATCATCCTTCGTGGGACAGCTCGCCCTCCATCCGGGTCGCCGACAACGCCTCCTGGTCCGTGAGACTGCAGAGCCTAGCGTCGCCCACTCACCTAGTCGAGGTGACGGCCAACCGGTGCCCTCCTGGTACCCTCTGACTACTGGCTAGTAGTACGAACTTGGTCCCCTCTGCTTTCAGGTGTCAACGATCTCTGATCCAGGCTTGGATCTCTACGAACTATTCATCACTGGTCGCCGGCCAGCAACTCCTTTTCTTCCGGCTCCTGGCTCGTCAGCGAAGACCCCCGACGCCTGTAAGACTTGTGCAGCCGCAGCCCTCGTGGCTAGGTAACTCGGCATTTCGGTGCCTGCATAGCCTCTTTACTCTAGGGTCCCGAGTCCCTCGCTTCCGACTTGCCTTATCGGGTCCACCCGAGACCTCTAAACTTTCCGTGTCCTCGGACACTTGTTTTAATTGTGCACTTGAAGTATTTTCCTAAGAGATTTGGTTTGTGCTTAGTACCCTGTCCTCATAAAGAGTACAGGGCTGTTGTGAATCTTAATAAATAACTGTTTATTTTCATAACGCTTGTGTGGTGTCCTTTCACTTGGTGTTCAAGGGGTACATGTGTGGTAAACAGCTGGCTTAACACGCCCTCTCGAGTCTTTAGCCTTAGACTGCTCGTATCCACGCTACTAGGATAGCTGGTCTATAGGTTGACTTACAACCAATCATCATAAGGGTCGTTTGGAACGATACATAGCGGTCGCTAGAATATCGAACGCTGCATATCGGGCCAACTTCTCACATTGGTGAGCAGCGGTTGGGATTTGAGCTTGCTGTTGTTTTACCACACGTATCCTAAGAATATCTTGTTGAAAGATCACATAAGTACTGTTAGTACATATAACTAAGCTTAGAATACTCTGAGTTCTACTGAACCAGCTGTTGCAGCTCCTCAAGGCCTAGCACACCTTGGCTGCAACTCTTAGCGAGGGATCAGTAGGTAAACACATAGTGTAGGTAGGTGCATCACTTACACCACACTAGAAACAGTATGTCGGACAAAGGAGGAAACTCTGAGTCTCCCCTTGTGTCAGTGGACCCTCCACAGGTCCTCCCTTCAAGATATACTGTGCTGAGCTTCAAGGAGTTAAGACAAGTGTGTCACTCCAGGAAGATCAAGCAGGGGTCTAACCCCACAACTTCCTTTCTGATTGGTCTCTTGGAGACTTATGATGCCAGAAAAGCTGAGACCCTTCTTAGCTCTTCTAATCCAGAAGGAGACATGCCTCCCCTTGAGGGAACCAGAGACGATCCTGACCTCATCCACCTCTCCACTGAGACTGAAGATGTAGAGGATGATGAGAATGAGGATCCCTCTGGGGATGAGGCAGATAAGGGACAGGTAGAAGTCGGTAGACTAAGCAGGTCCAACTTAAGCAAACATGACAGTGGTACTGGGGGACCCCTGGGGCCACTATCAGGTCAGCTTAACATTGGGAATGGACGAGCCAGATCTCTGTCAAGAGACTCTGGCAGATCCCTTCAAACCAATGGCTCTCACAACTCTTCTCAAAGAGGGATGACGTCCCCTCAGCGGAGAGTGTACGAAGCTAAGGAAAGGGCAGCTAATCTGAGGATTGAAAGGGAAGAACTTGCCCTGGCCAAAGAAAGGCTTGCCTTTGCTAGAGAGCAACAGTTAAGTGGGGTAGTCCCCACTGGTGGCAGCATTGTACCTAGTAATAGGGAAAGGAGTTTTGATACAAAACACCTTGGTAAGATAGTGCCCCCCTTTAAACAAGGGGACAACATCCACAAATGGATTACTGCTTTGGAGAGGGCCTGCACTGTGCAAGGAGTTCCCCAGAGTCAGTGGGCAGCTATCTTGTGGCTCTCCTTTGAAGGTAAAGGAAGAGACAAGCTCCTCACCACAAGGGTAGAGGATGCTAATAATTACCACGTCTTGAAGAATACACTGGTTGAAGGGTTTGGCCTAACCACTGAGCAGTACAGGGTGCTGTTCAGGGATACCCAGAAAACGCAGTCTCAAGAGTGGTCTGACTTTGTCGATTGTGCCACTAAGGCTTTTGAGGGCTGGTTGCTGGGCAGTAAGGTTACTGATTACCAAGGATTGTACAATTTGATGACGAGAGAACAAATTTTAAACAATTGTCAGAACCAGTTGTTGCATCAGCATCTTGTCGACTCGGATCTGACCTCTCCCCAAGAATTGGGAAAGAAGGCAGACAGATGGGTTCGTACAAGAGTTAAACAGAACCAGGGCCAGAATCAAGGTGGTCAGAAGAAAGCAGACCAGAAGGGTAAAGATTCTAAGGGGGAACAAAATGACCAGAAGTCTTCGACAGGTCCCCAACAACCCAAAGAGGGTGGGGGTCAGGCTCCCCAAAAGAAGAAAGAAGGCCAATCCAAAAGATGGTGCCAGTACTGCAAAAGTAAATCTCACTGGTTTAGTGAGTGCACCAAGAAAGGAGGAGGGCAGACTCCTGCCACTGCAGCCCCTAAGGCACCTGTGCCCCCTAGTACAGCCAGCAGTGGTAGTGCACCTCCCAAGGGTTTAGTAGGGTTAACCCTGGGTTCTGAGGGGCGTGACAACTTAGTTGGTACACTCACTCAGGCTGTCCTTGTCAGTACAGGGGATGTGGATATGTCCCCTGACGTAAGTCCCAATACTTTGGGCAAATACAGACAGACACCTTTCATAAATGGAAAAATGGCTCAGGCCTATAGGGACACTTGTGCCAGTGTCACCATGGTGACACCTAACTTTGTGGACCCTGGACAGATCATGCCAGGTACAGAATTCCTGGTGACCAATGCAAGCAATGTCACTACCAATCACAGTATGGCAATTGTAGCTTTCTCTTGGGGAGGGGTAACTGGCCAAAAGAAGGTTGTAGTTAGTTCAGACCTCCCAGTGGATTGTTTGTTGGGCAATGATTTGGAGTCATCACAATGGTCAGAAGTGGAGCACCGGACTCACATGGAAATGTTAGGCTTGCCAGCACATGTGTTCGCTGTGACCAGGTCACAGGTCAGGAAATGCCCCACTGAACAGGTGCTGGATCCTGGAACAACGGACCAGACACCTCCCAAGAAAAAGAGCGGTAGGGTTAAGGCTGCGCCTTCCCCCTTGCCCCAGGTCGTGGATCAAGTCTCAGAGGAGGCTGACCTACAGGAATTGAGGGAAACTGAGCCGAGAGAGTTCGAACTTGATCAAGTTGAATTCTTGGGTTCAGGGGGACCCTCAAGGGAAGACCTGGGGAAGGACCAGTTAGACTGCCCTTCTCTTGAACCCCTCAGACAGCAGGCTGCTGCTGAGGCTGCTGGGAACGCCACAGGTACCCACAAGGTATACTGGGAAGATGGACTCCTGTACACTGAGTCAAGAGACCCCAAGCCTGGCATGACCAGGAGGCTGGTTGTACCCTTGTCTCAGCGTGGTTTCCTCCTTACCTTGGCCCACAAGATTCCCTTAGCAGGTCACTTAGGCCAGACGAAGACGTGGGACAGGCTTGTCTCACACTTTCACTGGCCTCATATGAACGAAGATACCAAGGAGTTTTGCCGCTCCTGTGTCACTTGCCAAGCCAGTGGTAAGTCAGGTGGCACGACAAAGGCCCCCCTTATACCAATGCCTGTGGTGGGGGTGCCCTTTGAACGGGTGGGGATTGACATCGTCGGTCCCATGGAACCACCAACAGCATCAGGGCACAAGTTTATACTGGTGGTAGTGGATCATGCCACCAGGTATCCTGAAGCTATTCCCCTTAGGACCACTACAGCACCTGTTGTGGCAAGAGCCCTAGTTGGAGTATTCTCCAGAGTGGGCTTCCCTAAGGAGGTCGTCTCCGACAGAGGTGCAAACTTTATGTCGAGCTACTTAACTGCTATGTGGAAGGAATGTGGTGTCAACTACAAGTTCACTACGCCCTATCATCCACAATGCAATGGGCTTGTTGAGAGATTCAACAGGACCCTAAAAGGGATGATTCATGGACTACCTGAAAAGCTTCGGCGTAGATGGGACGTCCTGATCCCCTGCCTTTTATTCGCTTACCGAGAAGTCCCACAGAAGGGGGTTGGCTACAGCCCTTTTGAACTTTTGTACGGGCATCCTGTAAGGGGACCCCTGTGTTTGGTGAAGGAAGGATGGGAGAGACCTCTCAAAAAGCCTGCAACCAACATAGTGGACTATGTGCTTGGCCTCCGTTCGCGGATGGCTGAATACATGGAGAAGGCATCCGAAAACCTTAAGGCCAGCCAAGAACTCCAAAAAGCTTGGCATGACCAAAAGGCTGTCTTGACTGTTTACCAGCCTGGACAGAAGGTGTGGGTGTTGGAGCCAGTGGCCCCAGCAGCACTCAAAGACAAATGGTCTGGGCCCCACACAATTCTTGAGCAAAAGGGAGAGGTCACCTACCTGGTGGACCTTGGAACTCCCAGGAGCCCCCACAAGGTGCTCCATGTCAACAGGCTCAAAGCATATGTCGACAGGAAGGACATGAGTTTGCTCATGGCCATAGATGAGGGACAGGAGGAAGAGAGTGACCCTCTCCCAGACCTGCTCACTCAGAATCCTGATGATGGGTCAGTAGATGGTGTTGTCTTTTGTGGCAGCCTCTCGGAACATCAACAGAAAGACTGTAAACAGGTTCTTCAGTCTTTCAGACATATGTTTTCTCTGACACCCAGTCAGACCAATTGGTGTACCCATGAGGTTGACACTGGTGACAGTCTGCCAGTTAAGAGTAAAATCTACCGGCAGCCTGATCATGTTAGAGACTGCATAAAAACTGAAGTGCAGAAAATGTTGGAGTTGGGAGTCATTGAACCCTCAGATAGCCCTTGGGCTAGTCCAGTAGTTCTAGTGCCAAAGCCTCACACCCAGGGTGGTAAGAGAGAGATGAGGTTTTGCGTAGACTACAGGGGTCTCAATGCAGTCACTAAGACTGATGCCCATCCAATACCAAGGGCAGATGAGCTGATGGATAGATTGGCTTCTGCCAACTACTTAAGCACATTTGACTTAACAGCTGGGTATTGGCAAATCAGGTTAGCTGAGGATGCCAAGCCCAAGACAGCATTTTCAACCCCTGGTGGGCATTATCAATTTGTGGTAATGCCCTTTGGTCTGAAAAATGCACCTGCCACCTTCCAAAGGTTGGTGAATCAAGTCCTTACTGGGCTGGATGACTTCTGTGCAGCGTATCTCGATGATATTGCTGTCTTTAGCTCCACCTGGGAGGATCACCTGGTCCACCTGCGGAAAGCGTTAGAGGCTCTGCAAGCAGCAGGCCTCACTATCAAGGCCACCAAGTGCCAGATAGGGCAGACACAGGTTGTATACCTGGGCCATCTTGTAGGTGGAGGCCAGGTTCAGCCACTGGAGAGCAAAATACAGTCAATCAGGGACTGGGCTCCTCCAACCACCCAGACTCAGGTTCGAGCTTTCTTGGGCCTGACTGGTTACTACCGAAAGTTTGTCAGGAACTATGGTTCCATTGTGACACCATTAAATGAACTGACAAGTAAGAAAATGCCAAAAAAGGTTCAGTGGACAGCAGGCTGTCAAAAAGCATTCGATGACCTAAAGCAGGCCATGTGCACAGCGCCTATCCTTAAGAGTCCGGACTACTCCAAACCATTCATTGTCCAAACAGATGCTTCTGAGTTGGGTGTGGGAGCTGTTCTTTCTCAGCTGAATTTTGATGGTCAAGACCAGCCCATTGCTTTTATAAGCAGAAGGCTGACCCCTAGAGAGAAGAATTGGTCAGCCATTGAGAGGGAGGCCTTTGCTGTGGTTTGGGCCCTGAAGAAGCGGAGGCCATACTTGTTTGGCACTCACTTCAAGATTCAGACCGACCATAAGCCCCTCTTGTGGCTAAATCAGATGAAGGGTGAAAACCCCAAACTACTTAGGTGGTCCATTTCCCTACAGGGGATGGACTTTACAGTGGAACATAGACCTGGCACTGATCATGGCAATGCCGATGGGCTCTCCAGATACTTCCACTTAGAACAAGAAGACTCACCTGGTCAAGGTTAGCTTATTGTCCCAACGTTTGGGGGGGGGGGTCATGTAGGAGAGTAGGGTCTGCAATCCCATGATCACCCAGATTTTTTGCTTTTGTTTCACTGGTTTACGACTTTCTCTGGCTGTGGGCCTGCCAATCAGACCCACAGCCTGGCTGTTCTCTTTCTAAATTACGACATGTACCCTAGGTGCATTTACCAATTGGTACTGGGCCACCTTATCAGACCCCGTAACGCAGGGCATAGGTGTACCCAGGGCCGCCAGAGGCTGCAGCATGTATTATGCCACCCCTGGCTGGCCTCCTAAATTTGACACAACTGGCTGCATGACAGCTGGGGCAAAATCGTGTACTCACCCTTTGCTTTAGGTATAGTAGCCCTATATCTAACCGTACAATGGACGCACGAGTTCCTATCAGTCACTCCTATGGCAGGCCTTGACAATCCTGAAGGCAGAGTGCGTGGGCTCGTGTGAACTAGGTTCTGGCCCGAGCCGAGCCCGGTTGCAGCTTGCGGAACAAAGACCCAATGGCTGTTCCATGATAACGCGTACCACATCGGTAACTTCGGTGTCGCGTTATCAAGACATGTCGAGTAAGGTGTCATACGAATCGGGATGCTGCCCCCTCACCAATTCTGGCGACGAGGTTAGCATTCCGCCCTTCTAGAGGGACACGACATGTACGTAACTGTGAACCCCAGTTAAAGTTAACTAAAGCCTCAGCTCCACAAAATGGATGCTGCCACCACAGACACGAGTCTGACCTCCTGCTGCTGGGAGTCCTTCCAGCGAGGAGCGCTTGGACAAAGGGTTTCCTGTCAAGGGCGGTGTTCGCACCGTCCCAGACAGGGTTTGTGTATTCTGGGTAGGTAGGGCTTTTGCGAGAAGGTGACTGCGGAGTGGCACCCCGGTGCTCACTACGCATCTGCCGGTCAGAACCAGTTCCAGGGGCGCCAGCCCTGGCCTGGGGAAAGTCCGGCAGGGGAGAGGGGTGTAACTACCCCCCTTCCTGGTCCCACCCTTAGGGCAGGACCTAGTCATGTACCCACCCCTTTCTTTAGGATAAAGGCCGGAGCGGGGACCCTTCCAAATTAGATCATCTTTGAATCAAGAACTACTTTCTACGAAAGGACATTCGAGACTCTTCTCAAGATTTCTCCCTTGTGACTAAGGAGTAGTCACCCTGCATCAGCGGGCACCATCTAAGAACTCTGCGGTTTGCTGCAAGTCCTTCCTCAAGGAATCCGACGGCCCAGCTCGACGAGAACCGGCTTCCCTGGCACCTCTGACCTCTACCCACGTCATCAGCTCAGCTGTGATCTGTGGGTGCGACGAGACCTCGAGGGACCGGCCATCATCAAAACCTGCACGCTCTTAACCAGCACGACCATCGAAGTAATTCCCTGGTGAGTGCTCTGGGGTCCGAGAAGCCCCGACCCTGAGCCGCTCCAGCACCGAAGTGCAGTCTCCCAGCATCTCCACGATCTGCGTGGGGCCCTTCTGCTCGCTGCTCAACACGTTGTCCGGTCACTAGCCGCTGGCTTGTGCCCTCCTGTGACGACATCCGACAACCAACGCTGCTGGTCTGGTTGCTCCAGACTGGCCTTTGCTTCTATCTCTTGAGAGAAGCACCCCGGACCCTCCTGGTCCCCTCAAGACGCCATTTTAGGCCCACCACGTGGCCCTGAAATTTGCCAAGGCTTGTTGCCCCAATCCTGGGCCCAGCGACGCCGACAGCATCATCCTTCGTGGGACAGCTCGCCCTCCATCCGGGTCGCCGACAACGCCTCCTGGTCCGTGAGACTGCAGAGCCTAGCGTCGCCCACTCACCTAGTCGAGGTGACGGCCAACCGGTGCCCTCCTGGTACCCTCTGACTACTGGCTAGTAGTACGAACTTGGTCCCCTCTGCTTTCAGGTGTCAACGATCTCTGATCCAGGCTTGGATCTCTACGAACTATTCATCACTGGTCGCCGGCCAGCAACTCCTTTTCTTCCGGCTCCTGGCTCGTCAGCGAAGACCCCCGACGCCTGTAAGACTTGTGCAGCCGCAGCCCTCGTGGCTAGGTAACTCGGCATTTCGGTGCCTGCATAGCCTCTTTACTCTAGGGTCCCGAGTCCCTCGCTTCCGACTTGCCTTATCGGGTCCACCCAAGACCTCCAAACTTTCCGTGTCCTCGGACACTTGTTTTAATTGTGCACTTGAAGTATTTTCCTAAGAGATTTGGTTTGTGCTTAGTACCCTGTCCTCATAAAGAGTACAGGGCTGTTGTGAATCTTAATAAATAACTGTTTATTTTCATAACGCTTGTGTGGTGTCCTTTCACTTGGTGTTCAAGGGGTACATGTGTGGTAAACAGCTGGCTTAACACGCCCTCTCGAGTCTTTAGCCTTAGACTGCTCGTATCCACGCTACTAGGATAGCTGGTCTATAGGTTGACTTACAACCAATCATCATAAGGGTCGTTTGGAACGATACATAGCGGTCGCTAGAATATCGAACGCTGCATATCGGGCCCACTTCTCACACCGAGGAGCTGCTTTCTGCAAACAATTGGCTCTGCAAGATGCTATGGTGCTTTCTTGCACAGTGTGGCCTCGTACGGAGAACAAGTGTGCACAAGCAATGGCACACCTGTTCTCTGTTCTCAAAGACTGGTGGCAGCTTGCTTCTCCGGCCAATTCCCCACACCCACACGGGTCTTTTGTGAAACCAGCCGGGGAGTAGCGATTGGAGGAAAGCGAGATTGCTTTTTGCCCTGCCCCGACGGATGCTCTATGCCATCTGCATCCAACGCACTTGTGATTCAGGACTTCTAAGTTACAGCAGGTCAGACAGTGTTCCGCCTTAGCTGCTGACTTGAGCTGTGGTCGCTGCTACCAGTCGACAGTATGAGGGGCCACTGAATAGATGGTAGGTCTCTGAATACAGGCTTGCCTGCAAGAAAGGAACTGATCAGGAAAGATGGCCAAGGTCAGAGCTGCCCTTCCGCCTCTTGCTCTTTGGCATACTTTGGTAAGCAGCCCCCCAGTTGTCTCAATAAGTAATTGTACATAGTTGGCATATGTAGCACAGGGGAAGAGACCCCAATATGAAGGAAAACCTGTGTGTGATTTAAACAAAGGCTGGCGAACCTGATAACTACATCGGGATGTGCAGCCACTCATTAGGATAAGTGACCCGAACAAACGAATGGAGGAGAGGTTGAAGCAGTCTAAGGTGTGTCCTTGGGTCCCACCTCAGGTGGAGGAATAGCGGGGAAGTTGTGGAAGTGGTCTGTATAGCAAAGATGTAGCTTGTGGCTTCCTCATAAAAACTCTGGCATCCCCCATTGATCTTTAGAGCCTCCAAGCTCAAACCATCTGGTGCTCTAATGAAATATATCTCGATAGCCATTGCCAAAGGTTTAACAACCCCAAGGGGGCCTATCATAAAAGAATCCCCAGTTTCTAGTTAAAAAGAAGTACAGCGTGGAAATAGTTGGCACACATTAGTCACTCACTTTACTCAGGCGGCGGCCTGCTGTCCAGTGTCTGCTCTGCTCTCTGACTGGGGTCGGACGGTCAGTGTCGGTCACGGTTGGACGGTGGGCGACACAGGGGGGTCGGGCTAGGCCTAGGGGGCGCCGGCCTGGTAAAATTAATTTATGGGCCTGGCGGGACGTGCGCACCGACTGGCTGCAGGCTGCTCGCTCCTCTCGTCAGTCACGCGCAGTAAGTGCCAATGCGCATGCGGGAAGGAGGAGAATGACACCAGCCGCAGTGACGCACCCTAGTGAGGCGCGCCGCGCGCAGACGCTGCAGAGGAGGGGGCAGGCATAATTCTGCGCGCTGCGCACTGGCCCCTCCCCCCTCCTCCCCCATGTGTTTATGTTACTGTTAGGCTAACAGTAAAATGGTTACGGACGGAGTCGGAGTCGGACCCGACTTGCTAATTGCACACTGCAGTGCACTGTGCACATACACAACCAATCAGGCTTGCAGCGCTTGCATGCAAATTATGTGCGAGTGCGTGCCGGCCGGTGCCCCTGCCCTGCTCTGAACAAAGCCTGTGAGTGACCGCACGCTGCCGCCGCGGGGGCAAAATCGGCCCCCAGACACAAAACCGGCCCCCTTTTCGGAAAAACCGCCCCCCAAAATCCTCCAGCCGACCGGGGGATTGCCCGGTGCCCGGAGTCACCAGTCCGGGCCTGCTCTGTGGCTGCCAGTGGGGGAGAGAGGAGGAGGACGCTTCGCTGCAGCTACCTTGCTGCCTCTTGTGATTAAGACCAGGCTCCGTTGATCCTCGCTGAGTTGCTGCCCGGTCCCGACCCCGCCCGGACAGTGGTACTCTAACAGGCGGTCACTGAGGGTGGCTGTTGATCTGGCTGGGTCCAGAGGAGCGGAGGGCGGGAAATTGCAAGTGGTCGTTGTCAGCATTGAACAGTGAGTGAGCTGTGGGCGGTGTTTCAAGCGGTAGGTTGTGACTGGATCCCGGAAGGCTGCAGGCGGTGAGTGGCGTGTGCGGCCTTCATTAGTGGGTGGCTGCTGCGTGTGATCCAAGGTTGAGGCAGCAGAAGTGGGCCAATCCTGTGTACTCCGCCCGCTTACCAGGCCCCCCGGATTCCTTGGAACAACCACTTAGCTACTCTCAGGCATTATAGACAGCACAGACATTCCAGCCGCCTCTCTCTGTTCAGTGGGCTTAACATCTGCTGGGGCATTGCTCTAAAATGAGATCAGGCAAAGTAAGAAAGCAATCCAAGCCATGGAAAAAACAAAAATCTAAAAGCATCAAAATCCCACTGGGCAACTTGACAGAATCGTCTCTAACCACAGGAGCTGCACTAATATCACCAACGTATTACATTTTGGATCAATAACCCCCTCTGGAAAATTCGCGTTCCTAAAGATCCAACTGCAGTTATTTTTTTACATCAGGTAAAACCACTGGTCTTCCCAAAGACCAAAGACCCTCTCACTGCCAAAGCCAACCTCCACAGGGGAATGAAGGCAGTCGCCGAATGGATGAAGGACAGCAGGCTGAAGCTTAACTCTGACAAGAAGGAGGTCCTCATCCTCGGCTCCACCCCCTCAGCCTGGGACGACTCCTGGTGGCCTACCTCTCTGGGAACAGCTTCAGCACCCACCGACCACGCACGTAACCTGGGGGTCATCCTTGACTCCACCCTCTCCATGACCAAGCAGGTCAAGGCAGTCTCTGCATCCTGCTTCAACGCCCTCCGAATTCTCCGCAGAATCTTCAAGTGGATCCCCTCCGAAACGAGAAAAACCGTCACCCAAGTCCTCGTCACCAGCAGGGTGGACTACGGAAATGCCCTCTACGCAGGAACAATAACCAAGCTCCTGGGACATCTGCAACTCATCCAGAACGCCTCTGCACAACTGATCCTTGACATCCCCCAACGCAGCCACATCACCCCCCACCTGAGAGCCCTACACTGGCTCCCTGTCAACAGAAAGATAACCTTCAAACTCCTCACCAACGCACACAAAGCCCTACACAACGCCGGACCAGCATACCTCAACAGAGGACTCAGCTTCTACACCCCCACCAGCAGCCTCCGCTCAGCCAGCCTCGCCCTCGCCACAATTCCACGCATCCGTAAAACGACCGCCGGCGGCAGATCCTTCTCTCACCTCGCCGCCAAGACCTGGAACACCCTCCCCACCAACCTACGACAGACCCAAGACCTACTGGCCTTCAGAAGACTTCTTAAGACCTGGCTCTTCGATCAGTAGCAGCTCCCCCTCCAGGCACCTTGAGACCCTCACGGATATGTAGTGCACTTTACAAATTCCTTGATTGATTGATTGATTCCCAAACCTCTGATGCCTTACAAACTGAAAACTTCACAGGACAAGGTTTCAAAGTGCAGTATAGGAACAATTCCAATAATAATGGATGAAAAAGCAGTTTCAAACGCAGTGACTAATGTGGATAATATTCATCAGTGTGTCAATAATATGCATACCATCCAGGCGCAAGTGCATGCAATAAGCACAGCTCAGTCTGAACCAGAAATTGATCCAATTATGGAAATCACCAAAAACCGCTGGACTGTGGTATACCCAATGGTCATTCCACTCCCAGACAACAACTGGTTAAAAAAACACACAGGTCACTTCCAATCCTGTACAAAGCACAGTACCAAATCTTAATGACTCGGATTGAATCCCTCTCAATATCAAACAATATAGATTTAATGCAGGCAATGGGAACTATTGCCACAAATCTGTGTCAGACTCAATTTACATCTCAAACAGACAAGTCCTGCAGATGAAAAATATGCCACTCACAAAGTAAACAATGAGCAAAAGCTCAATGTGGGGGATATATCTGTTAAAGATAATAGCGATCAATGTGCAAGTCCAAAGAATATAAAAGTAGCCCAGGTACCGGGAACCATCATTAGGAACCAAGCTGTAAATACTCAAGCCAGCAATAATTTAATTCCTTCATATGAAACTCAACCGCAATCAATAATAGAAATATCATGCTCGCTTGAACATCGCTGTGTCGGCTTTATTAGCCCAGCAAAAAACAACAGAAATAAAACAGCCAATAGAATTCATGAGGCAATACCTGTCAATTGCTGCACTCTCAATCCTCCTGAGTGTGTATTGGAGAGTACTGCTCCAAAGTACCCTAAAGCCAGTCATGAGGAAGAAGTCTTGAAATGGGTGTAAAGATAGAAGACCTTGCAATCCTACATACTTATCTGATAATAGCACTACAAACACCTGTACTGGCATTCAATATGCAGTCGGATAACATCACATAGCAGATTATATTGCTGGAATAAACACCAAATTAGACTTATTGACAAGCCAAATTATTGCTAAAAACAGCACGCCAACTCTAATTTCAGCTCCAGTGAACTCCAATTTCAGCTCCAGTGATTAACTGTGTATGCTGTAATATAGTTGAAAAACTTAGCGACTTACCAAACATCTTAATGAATATTTTAAGGGAATGCAAACAGTCCGCCTCGTCCTCAGAGTTACAATGTGCGGTGGTGATAGACACACCAAATGGGCTTAAGGTACAACCAACAGTATTGTACAGTGCTGCAGCAGCTGCTCCGCTGAATAGGCAAATGATTCCTAATCACAATGTTTCGCCATCCAATCGTGACAATATCCTCGTATCAAGGGGCAAAAAGGTGCAAAGACAAGATTTTGATGAGGAAGTTTTGATTTTAGAACCGCAGCCTTTATTGCCCGTTGCAATAGATAATTTGCAAACAAAATTAAAGGATGGGCCAATAAACTCACTCAAGCACGATGTATACATGTTCCTATCAGCCCTAACAAAAAGGCAGGAGAAGCAGGCCAGGAAGGCCAGAAAACACCCTCATTACAGCAAGGAAACAGAACACGATGTTGAATGACCATTATCCAATCTTTAACTTCTAGGGGGAAAAAAATCAGCCCCCAACTGCCATTGCGGCAAACAGTAGCCAAAAGGGAGTTGGGGTGCAACATCTTAAGGATCAACCGGTGACGATGGAAGCGTCAACCCCAAAAGGTGGGGAGTCTTTTATTTTAAATATGGTATCTGATACAAAAAAGGTATATGAGACTTGTATGGGGGGCCTGGGTCAAATGCTGAACATGTAGCAACAAGGTACTCCAAGGGCAGTAAAAAGTCACCCCTCGAGAACAATACAAGAGCAACAGAAGGTACATTAGATCAATGTATCACGATGACAAAAAATAGTGTAGAAGAGGCCAGCCCTAAAATCTGTAGTTCAGCTCATGATTTAGGCCTCTGCCTGGAAACTAAAAGTCCCGCTGGGGAGAGGGAGAGAGATCAAAATACAGAAAGGATCCCTGCCCTGTGGAGAGTTGAGTGACCGAGTTGCAATAAAATGTATTCCTCAGCATGTTAAAGAGCAGGGTCCGAGCACGTATGAGTCCCCTAATAAACAAGCAAGCAGCCCTACTCTTTTCGTGCAATGAAGAGTCTGTGAGCGAACACAACAACTACATAATCAGTTATTATTAGCCCCATGATATAGCTCACAAGGCCCCCAAGACTATTTGAAGAGAATGAATGAATGAATGGAATTTTGTACCGCCCATACTTAGCCCCAAGGGGCATCAAGGCGCAAACATTCTGAGTCTAATGGCAGCTATTCCTACTTTAAAGCACTCAACGTCAAATGACATGGAATCAATTGAGTTCCTTCACCAGAAGGACTGTAAGGGTACGGAAAGCACCCTGTCGACTTGGAAAACTGAGGAAACAGTGTTGGGCATTTTAATTCACGCACCTCAATTTGAGGCCTGGGGTATATCTTTGTCTATACCGATTAAAAAAGGGTATCCTACAACCCTGCTACAGCTGAAGCAAAACAAATCCACCAAGCTCAGCAGAAGGCTGGTTTATTCGATACTACGGGGCGCAAGAGGTAAAAAAGAAACTGAGGGCCCCCCACCTTTAGAACAAAGAGAATGACCCGGGGGGATGAGTAGCAGAGAAGATCAAAGGCCATTAAACTTTCTCTCATGGAATATAGCAGGAGCAAATTGTGATTTAAAGGATAATGTACCACCTGAGTACTGGAATAACTACGAAATAGTAGATCTCCAGGAAACATGGCTAACAGACCCAGTCCAGACCCCAGGGCAGATTTTTCATCATGTTATGTTATGTTAGGTTAGTTTTGTAAGGTGCACAGCTACCCAACAAGGTTTTCCCAGAACCAGCCTTAAAAAAAATTACTGATTAAACAACCACGTTTTTAAAAGTTTACAAAAGTTTGCATATAATGTTTCACTGCGAAGTGCTGTGGGGAGAGAGTTCTACAGGGATGGACCTAAGTAGGAAAACGAGCGACCTCCAGTTTTCGTAAGCTTGACTCCAGGAATCGAGAATTTTCCCTGGGTAGAAGAGCGTAACGAACAAGAGGGTTGGTAGGAATGAACAAGATTTTGCAGATATTGAGGAGATGTACCGGCCTTGATCTTGAACATATATGCCAAGGCTTTAAACTTGGTACGGCTTTCGATCGTAGGCCAATGCAGATCTCTCGGGGCACTAGAGGTAGAAGATGTTTTAGGAATCTGGCAGAGCAGTCTAGCAGCTGAATTTTGAACCACCTGAAGCATCCGTATTACGTCCTTATTAGCCCCCCAAAAAAAGGATGTTCCCGTAGTCCAGTCTGGTGGTCACAAGCGCCTGGACGACGGTTTTTTGGGTATGGCTAGGGAGCATCCAAGTGATTTTTTTTTCAACCATTTTAGAATGGTAAAGCAGGTGGCTGCCACCTTCACCGCCTGACGTTTTATCGATAATTTGTAATCATGTAAAGGCCACAAGGATCCAACGATTTAGGAGACCAAAAGGTGGCTTAGCAGTTTATATCTCAACAACTTTAAACATTACATCTACCCAACTACCTATAACTACAACAGGCATGCAAATTATAACAAGCAATGGCATAACCAATAGGTCTCGCCTTTGGGACCGTATAAGTATTTAATTATGCAGCAAAATATCCTTGATGCAACATCAACTATTGCATGGCTAAACACTTATAATGTCCCAAAGGCGAGGCCTATTGGCTATGCCAATGCTTGTTCTAGTTCTGAGGTGTTATTGACTGCATGGGTGTTTCTAGTTTCCATTATCCCCTCTCTTAAGGCATACAAGCAGTAAGTTCTGCAGACCATCTCCACAAGGGTTCACCTTCAGGAAACCCACCACACACCACCCACCCAACAGCTGCCACGCCGCTGCTGGGGCAAGGTCACCAAGCACCAACTGACTACCACTCTCGCCCTGAGACCACCCGCCGAACCCAACACCGCCACAACCAACCTCAAGCAGTGGATCAACGACTGCGCCAACACCCTCGCCCCTCTCAAGACCTCCGCAACCAACCACATCAACAAAAATGCCGCCTGGTTCACCGAAGACCTCCGGATCTCCAAGCGCACCTGTCGCAAGCTGGAGAAGAAATAGCTCCACGACCGAACATCAGACAGCCACACAGCCCACAAGAGCGCCACCCGCAAACACCACCAACTCATCAGGACTGCCAAGAGGACCGCCTTCAAGGACCGCCTTGACAACAACGCACACAACTCCAAGGAGCTCTTCAGCATCGTGAAAGAACTCTCCAACCCCAGCTCCAACAGCAACGACATACCACCATCACAAGACCTGTGTGACTCCCTGGCCACCTTCTTTCACCCCAAGATCACCAACATACACGACAGCTTCAACTCTGAGACCCCCGTACCCACCACCAAGTCCACCACCCCCGCGACCACTACCCGCACCAACCGCCTGACCGCCTGGTCCAACATCAGCGACGAAGACACCATCAAAACCATGAACTCCATCCACTCTGATTCCCCATCCGACCCCTGCCCTCACCACGTCTTCAACAAAGCCACCACAACCATCGCGCCCCACCTCCGGAAAACTATCAACAGCTCCTTCGAGACAGCAACCTTCCCGGAAAGCTGGAAGCACGCCGAGATCAACGCCCTTTTGAAGGAACCCAAGGCGGATCCCAAGGACCTCACGAACTTCCGGCCCATCTCCCTGCTCCCGTTCCCGGCGAAAGTGACAGAGAAGATTGTCAACAAACAGCTAACCCGCTACCTCGAGGACAACAACATCCCGGACCCTTCCCAATCCGGCTTTTGCAGCAACCACCCCCCCTCCAGCACCTCGAGACCCTCACGGGTATTTAGCCCGCTTTAGAAATGCAATGATTGATTGAAGGGATTTTGTAGAATGTGGGTTTCCATGCTTGAATATGTTGTATCTTACTTACAAACTAATTTTTCCTTCCCCCCTGTTTTTCGTTGTGACTGTGTCTGCCTCATGCGGCTGCAAAGACTTCATGCAGACTGCTGTGTGTTCATGTGAAGCTGCTACAGCGCTTCAAAGATGAGGTACCCACAGGGCTTTAAGTGGGATGAGAAAACTGAGGGAGGTTTCCCAATCGGAGAGTGGCCTATGTAATTAAGGGCGTGGCTTAAAACACACGCTAAAAATCTGTGCTGAGCATAGGGGGCCAACCGGAATTTTGATGCTTCTGTCCATTCATCTAGATATATAATACAACAATTAACATTACACGTACAAATTAGCAACTGGTGCTAATGTTTGCATTATATAAAACCTCAAAATGAAGCGACGTTCTATTGCAGAGTTAATTGTTTTTCCCACCCAGAGGGTAAAAATGGAGAGCCCGATAGGGATCCGTTTCAGCACTCTGCTTTTTTAAAACTGCTGGTGGCTCACCTAAAGCCCTGGGTACCCAGACTATCCAATCACCAAGTGAAATGTGCATTTAACCACCATCTTGTGAAGCGTACGACGTGTCACTGAAGAGGTCTACATTGATAACACATTCAAGTTCCAAGCATATAATAAACCTAAGCATACAAAAACTAACACACATACACATTCTCTCAGTTGTTGAGCGTCTTGGATGAAAATAGAGGGTTAGTAAGAAAACAGCCGGTTGGCACAGCTGTACGCACAACACAGGCACCTTCCTCGCTCTCTTTCCACACATCCTGTGCCGAACACAATATCACTGATGAATTTCCAGAGGAAAATGGGGAGGGGGAGCATACTGTAATCCTATTACGGATTCAGCCGAGCTTATGTAACATGGGACAACTCTGCAGCCATCGAGAAGAGGGCCATTGTCTCTGTTTCCATGGCAACCCGTCTCAGATGTGACCCGGTTGAAGAGAGTGGATTGGCTGTTATTTATTTCTCAAGGTGTAGTTCCCCGCGTGAAGAAACTGCTGCGTCTGATATGCGTGTTCCCGGCAGTGTCCCCACAGCCACGCTTTGTTGTCAAGCAAGCTAGATTGAGAAACTGCATTCAAAAGGGAAACTGCTGCAGAGGAATATTTATGTGTCGTTCTCAGCTGCTGATCAGTGATTGCCACGCAGAGACATCCCTGGCAGTGGCAAGCACCAGGATCAAGTGTATACACAGCTACGCTGAGGGGAATAATATGAAGAAGAAGAAAATTCTTTCACAGAGGCATACAAGTGGCATGCAGAGTAATATGGAGAATAAGTAGCTTGTGTGTGGTGGGGGTACAATTGATACAGACATGAAGCAACACTTCATTATACATTAATTCAGTCTTGCATTGTGTTCAATGCCCTCTGGTTCTCAGACCCAGTTGCTCAAACAACAAGCACTCGCGTCTCGAGCTAAAAGTAAAAAAAAATAAGTGGCGGCAAAAGTGAAAGCGTTTCCATTGCGGGAGCGAACAGCGCCAGGAGCGATAATTGCTAACACATGGCGCCAAAGCTCGCTCCTGCAAGAGAATCGCCAAACGTGCATGCGTTGCCATTGAAAGCAATGCAACATGTGCACGTTTTTGCATGCAAAGCTGGGTGGATTACAAAAGGTATTTTTCCTATGCAGCTTATGCACGCTGCGTAGGCGAGACCTAAAAATGGATCGGAGTTTAAATAACAAACCAGGAACAATTATTCTCATCAACTTTTACATGCATCCAAAGCATACAAGTAAAAAATAATTGTTCAAAACCTTAATTACCACCATATTGGAACTTCGGTTTGAACATCCTGCATGGTAAATATTAACCGGGGATTTTAATTCAAATTTGATTTGAACACCCAAGAAAGATGATCTTTTAAGTGAGGTTAATGCAATATGGGCAGTACAAAATCAGGTGTATACTACCTCCCCACGGACAGATCAAATGGGAAAACAATTAGTGGCTGACCTAGAGCATTCTAGGGCTGCGAGAACTAAACAGCAGAGTGGCTCAGGACTGCCTGCCAATCAGCACATATCATGGCCCCAAAGTTAGCTCTATTTTGGATTACACAACTGTCACACTACCGCTCCTTGAACAAGTAAGAGTTTTTTAAATAATATATTCCATGGATAATCATTCCAGGCAACATCTTGAATTGTCAAACCCATGTCCAAGGCATTTGGAAGCTGTACCTGAGCTTGGAATTATATCAACGATAAATCTGAAAAGACTACAATGGACTAGTAATACACTTCCCCAAATTGCTGAGAGGGCAAAGGAGCTGGGAAAAACTCAAGACTCACTAAACGGTAGGATGATAGAAACCTGGATTGCCTTTCTACCAAAACTCCCCAAGGATGCTAAAACAACAAATTCAAATCGAAACACGATGCATAATCCATGAGGATTTTTGAGTCGGACTGCTAAAAACATAAGAAAGAACCTATGCGCTGCCATCAGATCAACAAGGAGTAGCAACATATCAAAAATGAAACAGGAGCAAATACATCAACTTAAAAAGCAATACAAAAAACAAGTCTGGGACGACAATAAATTGCAGCAGGGCAAATTTTGGGCGAAACTTTAACAAAACACTACAAGATCTAACCCCAAAGCTTTTTGGGATCAATTGAATTCCCCTAGTAAGAACGCCAAAAGCGATCAATTCGAAGTGCGTGATAGAACAAGCCTGAGCAGATCTTTTAACTGCTACTTTCTCAATAACATCTGAGAATGAGAGCACATTGCAGCTATCCCCATTCACTGAGTTAGCAAAAGAAAGAACTGCTTTTGTACAGTCAAGTTCAGCCATTCATACAGTGCAAGCACATACAATGGAGGTCGAAGGCATAATGAAAAAGGAGGATAAATCAAACAACCTCCCTAAAGATTCAGGAAGTACAAATTATTTATTCACGCATTCCGTCCAAGATAAAATTGCAAAAGTTACAGCCATGGGCAGGGTTTTTTTTATTTTTTATTTTATTTTTTTTAATTTTTTGTAAACCTTTATTGTACTTATAGCAATACAATCGCGGGCAAGCAAGCATCAAGATCATAAACATACAGCATTACGTCCCCAAATTGCCCCATTGTAGCTCAGGATAATGTTCGTATTATCAAATACCAGGATGGATGAGGTTTCTTTTTTCTTTTGAGATTCTAATGCACAGGATCGATAGCGAGCAATCTTTTCAGAGTCTAAAGCCAATTATCAAATCGTACAAAGGCGACCAACTGGACAGTTAAAGTGGGAGTGGGGGGCGAAATAAGCAATATTGAGCAGCCATAATCACAGTCTCTATACAGAACAAACCAGTGCCCCACCCCACAAGAACTGAGTACGCCATAGAATTCCCGAAGAAGAAGACAGAAAAAAGGCAAAGAAAAGACCATAGAACCGAAGAGAAAACAAGAAGATACACAGTAACCAGCCCCCAACCCCCCACCCCGCACCCCTGCAGAAGGCCATGGCCTATCCCCCCAGCAGTGTGCCCGTCGCCCTAATAGGAAACCTGAAATATAGCAGAGAAGAAGTGAAAAGAGAAGAAAAGATGGAGGAGGAAGGCAACTAACATGTGTGTTCTCAGCCGCCCACCCCCCGACCCTCGAACCGATGAAATAGCAACGGTCAACTCAGTCAATGTCCCGCCTGTTCCTCATAGTCCCAGCCATGCGAACAACAGCAATCAAGAAAACATCCTCAACCTTGCCCCTTGGGATCAGGTGCGTCGACGGAGTCCAGCTGTCCAGCCGCCATCTTAGATGAAATAGGCGAACAGAATTGCCACAACAGAATAGGAAGCTGTCCACCAAAGTCTGTCCAGACCAACGCTGTGTGTTCAATGATGATGCAGAAAGAGTCAACGCACAGCAGTAATCCCCCAAAGCCGGCGGGCCAGTACGGTAACATCAGCTCCAAGAAAGGATGGGGAGTCACGCCATCAGACCACAAAGGAGTTGCCGGACATGGCGTCCGGAGACGATTCCCCAACCACTGCACGAGTCCACGTACACCAGACCTCCTCCCGACCATTGCGGTCAGCACCGTGGCGGTATCGAGATCTTGGTCATCCAACGCCTCCGTATAAACCTGGGTAGGCAGTCCACTGCGGTCGGGTACAGGGTGTGGTGCAGTGCCCCGCACTCGAGAACAATCACAGCCAGTCGAGGGCACATCAGGCGCAATAGCATCCAGCCGCCTCCCCAGATCCTGGGCACTATTAAGCAGGGCAGCTCGCAAAGCACCTAGAGCGCCCAGAATATCGCTGATCCCCAGCGGCGCCCCAGGAAGAAAGGATGCAGCATTTCTCTTCACCCGAGGCACACAGGCATGTAGTAGCTCTCGAGGCTGACCATCATCACCCCATGCGACCAGCTGATCACCCCGCCGACACTCCGCAAAGTACAGTCGGGCCGGAGGCACAGGGTCAGCAGACTCCATTCCGTCACAACACACAGCACTGATGCAATGTCGGCAATCACCTGGACCCTCAGTCGCGGTCCTGGGTCTTCAGTTCCAAGCGCCGAGTACGCGATATACAAGATGGCTCCCACCGCTGCACAGGAAAAGATGAAAGAACTGTCCGGGCCGTCCACGGGCGGGGAAAAAGATACAATGTAATTCCCACAACTGCGATACCTTCCAAGCGTGCAGAATCGCAGGGCAGATTGAATCGCTGCAGTGGGAAGCGCAGTGCGGCGACCTCTCTCCGGCCGACCGACTCCTCCCCGTCTTCGATGGCCGCTGTTGTTGTGGCCGGGGCTGGCCGTCCCTCACGCACAAAGACCCGGTCTTACAGCCATTAAGGGCCGGGGAAGAAGCGAGGACGTTTCACCACCGCTACCGCCAGAAACAAGCCGGGGAACACACCATTGGGATCAGAGTCGCATCCCTGTTCCAAAAACTCGGCTCAAGTGCAGGATAGATTGCAGGATGCAGAAGGAAAGCGAGACGGTCGGCGGAGCCGAGAGTCTAAGCGGCCATCGTGGTTGCAGGCTAGGCTCCTCCTCCCATGGGCAGGGTTAACTGCACCCCTGGCCCAAATAGTATACCACAGGCAATATATAAACAAGAGGTTGTATGACGTTACAACGCATACTTTTACAACGCAACATCCTATACAACGCAATCCATTACAACGCATGCCGTTACAACAAATTGTCTAAAGACTACCTTTACAACGCATTCCATTACAACGCATACTACCTTTATAACGCATACCATTACAACGCATACCATTACATTGCATGTATGGTAAGTATTGGATAGTATAGGGGTACAATTTACCATTCTAACTCCAGGGGGTGCAACAGTAGGGTAAGTGTTGGATAGTGTAGGGGTAACAATTACTATTCTGGTTGGTTGGTTGATTGCTTTATTTCGATATGCATATATCATAAAAGCAGTACAAAAGATAAAAACAGCATGTCGAAAAAAGTGTGACTGTACATTAGATAAAAGAGTAAAATACATTTGATCAACATAAATTAATTAAAAAGAGAATTAAATTGATATGGACAGTCTTCTAAGTTACTATTCTAACTCCAGGGGGTGCAACAGTAGGGTACGTGTTGGATAGTGTAGGGGTAAAAATTACTATTCTAACTCCAGGTGGTGCAACAGTAGGGTAAGTGTTGGATAGTGTAAGGGTACTATGCGGTGTAATGGTATCCGTTGTAATGACTGCGTTGTAATTGTATGCGTTGTAATTGTATGCGTTGTAGTGTCATGCGTTGTAATGGTTGCGTTGTAATGGCATGCGATGTAAGGGATGTTGTGTTGTAATGACTGCGTTGTAATGGTAGTGCGTTGTAAAGGTTGTTTCTCAAACAAGATCCTACATTTTGGGCCGCACCACTGTCTTGTCTGTTCGATGAAGTGAGCACTCTAAATCGCCTGCCAGACAGCTGGAGAGGCTCAATAATAAATCCATTGTTCAAGGGAGGGGAGCGAACTGACCCAGCCAATTATCGTTTAATAGCTCTAATCGATGCCGAAGCGAAGTATTATGCCTCATTAATCTTGACAGACCTAATTAGCTGGTCCAATAGTAAAAAAAATCATTCCCATTAACCAGTCTGGCTTCCGACGTGGCTCTGGCACCATTAAGAACATGCTATTGCTTGATCTGTTGGCAGAAAAAAGCTTACGACAGCAAAAGAACTTGTTTTTATGCTTTGTTGATTTTAGAGCTGCTTTCAATTGAGTTAATAGAGGCATTTTATGGAACAAGCTAAAGCAGTGGGGCCTGCCAGATAGAATATTAAATCCAATTATGGCATTATACTCTGATACATGGATGCAGGTAAAAATGGCTGATGGGATGAGGCTCTCAAGGAAAATCTACATGAAGGAGGGACTCAAACAAGGTAGGTCATACCGCCTAATTTGTTTAATCTATTTATGGCGGATTTGTCACTAAGGCGTGACAAAATCAATTTGCATCCTTCTCATTTGGTAACTCTGCAGATTACTCATTTAGCATATGCTGACCACATAGTTCTGGCAAGCCATACACGGATCGGCCTTCAAAGAGCAATAAATGAGCCAGGGAACTTCACCACGAAGAATCTGATGGAAATAAACATTGCAAAATCAAAGGCTATGATTATAAGTCGAGCCATCCAAAAATTAACGTCATTTAAATTCGGTAATTCGATTCCTGAAGTAGTGAATAGCTACAAATATCTAGGGATATATCTGGATAATCGATCAACTTTCCGAATATGAGGCTATACAAAACAAGCATTGGCATAGCCAATAGGTCTGGCCTTTGGGACATTATAATTGTTTAGCCATGCAACAGTTGATGTTGCACCAAGGATATTGTGCTGCATGATTAAATACTTATAAGGTCTCAAAGGCGAGACTTATTGGCTATGCCAATGCTCATTTTATTTGGAAGCACTGCCCTTTTCTGAAAACCTTAGTGCAGTTGTGGCCCTTTGATTAACTTGTGGTATTTTACTTTACAAGAACAGCTTGTTTGAGAAATGAACTGAAGAAGTTTTGGACACAGTGTCCAAAGTCAGAGGTAATCACCACATATTGGTTCACACACAACACAGAGTTCATACCACAACCTATGGTGCACTTCCCCATCCCCCAATGAGGGCAGTTTACAACAGCACACATGGATTGTGTTTGTGAAGCAATGATAACATGTTTACCAGATTGCAGAAGTGCCCCTTCACCCTTTCATTAACATAGTTCATATGTTCCAAATTGTGCTTTAGGGGAACAAAGCAGTGATATAAAATACAGGTACATTCTAGGATGTATGCATTATGCGAAAAACATAGAAAGGGTACATACATTTTCTATAATGCACACACTTGTGTAAATGAATCAATGGAGTATAAGTAAAGGCTTGGACTGTATTTATTACATAAAAAGAGACAACTTTTTTAGATTTTTATGAAATTTTAAATGCAATCCCTTATTACATACGAAATATGTCCTGATTGTGTCCTCCTACATGGAGGCATGGGATAGTCACTGGAGCCAGCCATGTTATGATCAAGTGAGTAATTCAGGCAGCTGGAGCAGGTCCTGGGAAGCTTGTGACTGCATCACACGGCCTGTCTTGCCTCCGGTCGTCCACTTAGATAATAAGGAGGAGCCTGCGCCTTCCCAATGCAGACCCTGGTAGTAACCCGGAAAACTGCCCTCACACTCCAGGCAGCGAGTGGCTGGGCTGCCCTGTGGACTGGTCTACAGTATGAATTACATTGTCAATAAGGCTAATGGCTGTAGGGGGCTCACCCACTCCATGTATGTCACGATGTGAATGACACTTTAACAAAGCAATGCTTGAATGTGCCTGACTGAAAACCTATTCATGAATTATTATTTTCGACAACTTATTTTGTATTATTTTCAAAAGATCTGACAATTAAAGCTGCCTTTGGCTCGAATTCCCCTTTCAGTTGGACAGACTCTTAAAGTCAACAAAAATAAGGTGTCACATTTTCCAAGTCAGTTGATCAGGGCATCTGTTTTCCCACACAAAATTATGTAATCAGCCGCCAGCAAATAAACAGGCTCTTTAAGGAGTATCATTAAGATCACGCTGGGATGAACATCAATAGTTTTAGCTATAAGAGCCTCCTACACATAGCACTGGTGAGCCCTAGACCAAGGTATTCCCTTTTCCTCCCAGGACAGGCTTCACATCAATGAGCCGGACTTACTGCAAACCTTCTGAGAAGCCTGACGCCTGGGCTTTTTTCAACGCTGGGCACTATGAAAGAGGAAGGAACCATGCAGCAAAGAGTGGCGAAGGTCACCGGAGCTGCTGTAAAGCTGTCAACACTGTGTATGTGAAGCATCACATTCCAACAGTAGAGAATTGTGTAAAAACAAATTCTCCCTGAAACTTTGTTACACCTTGAAATAAACACCAAACAAAAACAAGCAATTGAAAAAAAGATAGCAAAAGTGAAAGCAGGGGTGCGCGCTGTTAAAAAAAAGACAGCAAAAGTGAAAGCAGGGGTGCGCACACTGGCAAACACGTGAGTGGTGTGCTCGCAGCATGGCGCCTCGGGTGCTGAAAGCTGGCAGCTGTGCACGTTCACGCTCGCGTGAACGCAAGTTTTAGGCCAGCAAAACCCAGTGGGCAGGACTTTTGAAACCCACTTACTTAATGTCTCGAAGACATCGCATGCATGCGCTGGCTCAGCGAGACCTAAAAAAGGGAAATGGACTTACATTTGCATTCTGCTTTATCTCAGTTTAAAAGGTCCCTCCCTTACCCCATTACTATCCATTATGAAGGCAAAACGTCTACCTACCCTTGCTCACAGAAGCAAAGTCCAGTGTGGGAAAAATGCTGGGGTTTTGGATAGGCTCCAAACACGAGCATACAAAAAAGTTTTTTCACTTCCGCATAATGCCTCGCTGGCGCAGGTTTGATTAGAATTCGGATTACAACAGCAACAGTTTCATAGAAGATATATCATAATAAGAGCCTGGTATAAACTTTGGCAAGACCGTGAAAATAAAATCAATAATGCACTTTGGAATGCTTTACAAGGTGATCCGCAGTCCGCCTTCTCCGTATATATTTCAATCCTCACTACAACTCACTAACATGGTAGATCTTTGGCAGAAGAACCTTCTTTACTCCACTTTCCAGCAAATATTGAAGAAGGGATAAAAGCAACATTCATTACTCGAGGACAAGACCACCTTGAGCAGGCGGGCACACCCATGGATGGTCCTGCAATCCTATATAAAGCTGCAACCTGCTGCATATTTGGATCAGCCGTTTTCTTACTATCTGAAGTCTAAATTTATAGCAATACGCTTTGGTAAATTGCCATCAAATGCAGACAAGTTGGAAATATCAGGGCCCAAAATCATGTTGTCTGTGTGGAGCGCCAACACAGAATTTTATTCACCTACTGGCAGATGCATCAAAGTAAATACCGGGAGCAAATGGGCAGATTCTCAGAATCTGCACCTTTGCTCCCGGTATTTTTGCATTTGAGATGCATCATCCCAAATGCAAAAATCGCAATTTAAGGAATCTCTAAATTGAGATTCCTAAAATTGCGATTGCATTTAAGGAATCCCAAATTAAGATTCCTTAAATGCAATGCATGAAAGTTAAAAAAAAAAGCGAATTCGCTAATAGGGGGAGCAAATTACCATCAAGTTGGACTTCATGGTAATTTGCTAAAACTTTGAAAAAAGCACTTTTGTGCATTTTTCAAAGTTTTATGATACGCACACACATGCATAGATCAATTTCAGGGGTGCAACAGGGTGTCATTTTGACACCCTTGCACCCTTGAAATTGCATGAGCAATTTGCGAGTACCTACTGGTACTCGCTAATTGCTCATGCAATCTCCAATACATTCCTATGGGCCTGTAGGCCCATAGGAATGAATGGGACAGCATTCTTTAATTGCGACTAGCAATTTGCGAGTAGCAATTAAGGAATGTTAAGGAATCGCTATTTTAATAGCGATTCCTACATGCGTAGGCTTTTGCTATTCCTAAATAGCGATTCCTTAAAAATCGCTATTTAGGAATAGCAAAAGGCTACGTTGATGCATCTGCCAGCTAGTCTTTATCTGCCCAGCGTTAGACGAGGATCGTCAGAAATTGTTGAGGGGGGTCATTCAATACAAGAGGTGTCCACTCTTGCCAACTGCAATATTACAATGCCTTGACCCGGAAGATCCACAGCTTAATTGTTGCTTGATCAAATTCCTAATTAAACATGAGGAAAGATCAAATTAAGACTAGTGGCCAGGCAAAATGGTTGTATGATGAACCGTTAGATACCATGCTAAGGAGACCACTAAATGCCAGAGGTATCTACTCTTGCGGAACTGTTATATCAAAATGCCCCGGCAGGGAAGATCTGTAGCCTAGCTGCGGCTTGACTAACCTCATAACCCAGCAAGAGGAACATCCAAAATAAGGCTAGTGGCCTGGTAAAATGGTTGTATAAAGTAACACTTGAGACTATGTTTTAAAAAGCCAATTTTATCAAATGCTTTGTTTAAATTACACAGGAAGAAGTGCAAATTGTATGATAAGAAATCGTTTTTCCTTTTAGAGAACAAAAAATGAAACAGCTTTGTAATGGATAGTTGTTGCAAGTATAAATTGTTGTGGTTCTAACTGAATAAAATGTATTCATTCATTCATTCATTAGCAGGCCTCTTTCATGTTTTTACTTTTTATGCACCAAAAGTTACACTTTTAAAAAGCATTTGACCAGGCCTCATTTCATGTTTTTCACTTTTCATGCACCATAATCTGCGTGCCAATTTTGAAATGCAGTCTGTCTGCCTAAATCTAGGTGAAATCTGAGCTACATCACCATCACTAAAGCTGGCGTCCCACCAGTGCTCTTTAGATAAAGTGAGCAAAGAGTTCTCAGAAGGGCCAATGTAAGTTAATCAGGAAAGAACACTGTACAAGGTCCGGTCCTGATGGCCGGTTACAAATGCAGACAAGGCGTAACTAAGGAGGGACTAACAAGCCTGTTAACAAATCAGAAAAAAACATTTAGAAACTACAGCAACAGGAGTCATAGGAAAGATGGGCAGAGTGGGTGAAGCTTAAAGTACATACCCGAGTACCCCATGCCTAAGAGCCGCGCATGAGCTGCACATACTTGACCTAAAAGGGGGTCCCAGTTTCTCTACCCCATTTGCTTCAATTTATATAGTGTGAATTCCGATCCCCGCCCAGAAAGGAACAGCAAGTGCTGCAAATGTGTGGCTATGGGTAACTGAAAAATCTTGTATGAGTTTGAGATATAATATAGCCTTGCTCAAGGAAACATTTGTGAAATTATTTTTGACATTCACAAAGAATGTGCTTAATAGACCATTCAATAGAACTTACTTTTCGTTTTTAGGTCTCACCTGTCAATGCGCTTGCGCATTGAGCTTGCAAAAGATATTGGGGCTTAACCAGAGCTTAACCATTGGGCAATTTGATGCTGTGCCCGTGAAAAGCAAGCTCAATGCGCAAGCGCATTGACCTAAAAAACGTGTGCACATCAAAGCCACCAGCCTCCATCCCACAGGCATCCCCCAGCGTGCGCTGTGCCTCAGGCATTTCTCCTCTTCTAATTTTTTCACTGCCCACGGCTTTCACTTTGACGGCCGCCAGGCCGTCTCTCACCTTACGCTTTTCACACACCCCCTTCTCTCTAACACGCTATCACGCATACCACAGCCTCTCTCCCAGTTACCCATTACACATTTCCCAGTTTTCTTTTTTTCTTTACCATTGTTTTTATTTGTAATGGCATATTTTACAATGTTTTAATGACGTGTACTGCCTGTATGTAAAACATCTATTACACTTAAACGTAATTGGAGATTAAATTGTATAGCGCTTTGGCAAAGTAGAAACAGCTTCAAAGCATATTGAAAATAAGTGTTACCGAAGGCGGGCAGAACAGTAAATAGTATTGAAAACCAGGCGCGCGCTTGGCCTCACTCACACCCCATAAGCTTTCCCTCCCACTCGCTCTTTCCCCTGCCCTCCCCCCCCACCAGTCTCTTGAAGCACGGCGCTCCGCTGGTCATAAACAGGACCATCTGCTCATTCCTTAGCCCTTCTCTCAACCCCTCCCCTTTCATGTTCTCACCCATCCACCTTCTCTCCCGTGCGTCTCGTCACCCTTACTCTCCCCTATTCTTCCCTTCTTGCCTCTCATCCTTGTTTCACACGTTATTGCTAAGACCTCCCTGGATACAAGAAATGCATGTCACAAACGTTTTTAAAGTAACTGAGCCTATATAGGCTGTTCACATTCGTACGAAAAGTCGGGTGGGATAGGCTTGGGGTGCAGTCTCTGACTTCTTGAAACATGTTACACCACCATTTGTTCTTCCTTATTTTGCATTTATATTTTAAACAAGGTTAGATCTTGCTACCATTTCTTCTTGCATTACTTTGTGTCCGATTACAGGCATTGCGTGGGCGGTACAAACTAATGTGTGTTTAGCACCAAATCACCCACTCCGCCCTTGCAGCAAAACAAATATAGATAGAAGACATAATGCCAACTTTTTTAAATTGCTTATTGTTATGAAGCTGCAAAACAGCACGGACGGTCTACAATAATAACGAAAAAAAGGCAAGATACCTCCTCACCATCACAATGAGAAATCTAGTCTTAAACAACACCACATTGCAGATTTGCGACCCCTGAGCTGACTCGGGAGCCAAACCCTTTAAAAGCAAAAGCCCCATTGAAGACCTCTCCTCCGCCCTGGTTTGTTTACGGTTTCCCTCGCAGGATGAAAAAGAAAACCCAAAAGTTGCCATTATGAGAATGCAGAGCAGATAACAGGGTTGGTCTCATAATAGGGCTGAAGTTGGCTGCAACAAAAGGGTGGGCCTGTGGGCCCCATTGACATGCATGGATCCTTTAGGCGCGCGCATGGGAGCCCACTTTTATTGGCTTTGGATGACCTGACTCTGCCTTCCAAGCGCCCCGGGGACACAACCAGCAGATCACCTATGCGTGCATTTCAAAGGGCTTCTATCAAGGGACGGTACAAAAGGGGGTGGTGATGGACGGAGCATCTGAATCAATCAAACACTCACACCCAGTCAAAAGATCTGGGTTTAATCCATCACCATTCTTTAGCCCACTCTGCCACCCCAGTTCAGACATGGCCATATGCAAATCAGTCTGACCCTGTGCCTCATGGGAACAGTCCAGCCCGAACTGCCAAGCCATGTCTTCCCTGGACCGGAAACAAGCTTCCGAGGACCAGTTTCTGGCATTCCAGCCGTCTTCAGCCCGGCTTGCTTGAATCCAGTGGCAAAGTGAGCAAGGGACTCACGTCTGAGCATACCCTGCCACACTTATGGCGGCCAAAAGCGGTACAAAAGGGGGTGGTGATGGACGGAGCATCTGAATCAATCAAACACTCACACCCAGTCAAAAGATCTGGTTTTAATCCATCACCGTTCTTTAGCCCACTCTGCCACCCCAGTTCAGACATGGCCATATGCAAATCAGTCTGACCCTGTGCCTCATGGGAACAGTCCAGCCCGAACTGCCAAGCCATGTCTTCCCTGGACCGGAAATAAGCTTCCGAGGACCGGTTTCTGGCATTCCAGCCGTCTTCAGCCCGGCTTGCTTGAATCCAGTGGCAAAGTGGGCAAGGGACTCACGTCTGAGCATACCCTGCCACACTTATGGCGGCCAAAAGCGGTTAAAAAGTGGGTGGTGATGGACGGAGCATCTGAATCAGTCAAACACTCACACCCAGTCAAAAGATCTGGGTTTAATCCATCACCGTTCTTTAGCCCACTCTGCCACCCCAGTTCAGACATGGCCATATGCAAATCAGCCTACCCTGTGCCTCATGGGAACAGTCCAGCCCGAACTGCCAAGCCATGTCTTCCCTGGACCGGAAACAAGCTTCCGAGGACCGGTTTCTGGCATTCCAGCCGTCTTCAGCCCGGCTTGCTTGAATCCAGTGGCAAAGTGAGCAAGGGACTCACGTCTGAGCATACCCTGCCACACTTATGGCGGCCAAAAGCGGTACAAAAGGGGGTGGTGATGGACGGAGCATCTGAATCAATCAAACACTCACACCCAGTCAAAAGATCTGGGTTTAATCCATCACCTTTCTTTAGCCCACTCTTCCACCCCAGTTCAGACATGGCCATATGCAAATCAGTCTGACCCTGTGCCTCATGGGAACAGTCCAGCCCGAACTGCCAAGCCATGTCTTCCCTGGACCGGAAACAAGCTTCCGAGGACCGGTTTCTGGCATTCCAGCCGCCTTCAGCCCGGCTTGCTTGAATCCAGTGGCAAAGTGAGCAAGGGACTCACGTCTGAGCATACCCTGCCACACTTATGGCGGCCAAAAGCGGTACAAAAGGGGGTGGTGATGGACGGAGCATCTGAATCAATCAAACACTCACACCCAGTCAAAAGATCTGGGTTTAATCCATCACCGTTCTTTAGCCCACTCTGCCACCCCAGTTCAGACATGGCCATATGCAAATCAGTCTGACCCTGTGCCTCATGGGAACAGTCCAGCCCGAACTGCCAAGCCATGTCTTCCCTGGACCGGAAACAAGCTTCCGAGGACCGGTTTCTGGCATTCCAGCCGTCTTCAGCCCGCTTGCTTGAATCCAGTGGCAAAGTGAGCAAGGGACTCACGTCTGAGCATACCCTGCCACACTTATGGCGGCCAGAAGAGGTACAAAAGGGGGTGGTGATGGACGGAGCATCTGAATCAATCAAACACTCACACCCAGTCAAAAGATCTGGGTTTAATCCATCACCGTTCTTTAGCCCACTCTGCCACCCCAGTTCAGACATGGCCATATGCAAATCAGTATGACCCTGTGCCTCATGGGAACAGTCCAGCCCAAACTGCCAAGCCATGTCTTCCCTGGACCGGAAACAAGCTTCTGAGGACCGGTTTCTGGCATTCCAGCCGCCTTCAGCCCGGCTTGCTTGAATCCAGTGGCAAAGTGAGCAAGGGACTCACGTCTGAGCATACCCTGCCACACTTATGGCGGCCAAAAGCGGTACAAAAGGGGGTGGTGATGGACGGAGCATCTGAATCAATCAAACACTCACACCCAGTCAAAAGATCTGGGTTTAATCCATCACCGTTCTTTAGCCCACTCTGCCACCCCAGTTCAGACATGGCCATATGCAAATCAGTCTAACCCTGTGCCTCATGGGAACAGTCCAGCCCAAACTGCCAAGCCATGTCTTCCCTGGACCGGAAACAAGCTTCTGAGGACCGGTTTCTGGCATTCCAGCCGCCTTCAGCCCGGCTTGCTTGAATCCAGTGGCAAAGTGAGCAAGGGACTCACGTCTGAGCATACCCTGCCACACCTATGGCGGCCAAAAGCGGAAAAAAAGGGGTGGTGATGGACGGAGCATCTGAATCAATCAAACACTCACACCCAGTCAAAAGATCTGGGTTCGATCCATCACCGTTCTTTAGCCCACTCTGCCACCCCAGTTCAGACATGGCCATATGCAAATCAGTCTGACCCTGTGCCGCATGGGGACAGTCCAGCCCGAACTGCCAAGCCATGTCTTCCCTGGACCGGAAACAAGCTTCCGAGGACCGGTTTCTGGCATTCCAGAAGTCTTCAGCCCGGATTGCTTAAATCCAGTGGCAAAGTGAGCAAGGGACTCACGTCTGAACATACCCTGCCACACTTAAGGCGGCCAAAAGCGGTACAAAAGGGGGTGGTGATGGACGGAGCATCTGAATCAATCAAACACTCACTTTGCCACTGGATTCAATCAAGTCGGGCTGAAGACGGCTGGAATGCCAGAAACCGGTCCTCGGAAGCTTGTTTCCGGTCCAGGGAAGACGTGGCTTGGCAGTTCGGGCTGGACTGTTCCCATGAGGCACAGGGTCAGACTGATTTGCATATAGCCTTGTCTGAACTGGGGTGGCAGATGGGCTAAAGAACGGTGATGGATTAAACCCAGATCCTTTGACTGGGTGTGAGTGTTTGATTGATTCAGATGCTCCGTCCATCACCACCCCCTTTTGTACCTCTATCAAGGGACAGCAGTCCTTCGTGGGCCCCACCAAAATGCTAATGTGGATTAGGGTGTGCCCTGCAGTTTATGGGGCTGTAATGGGGCTGCTTTGAATGGGCACCTGTAAGAAAAGAAACACCTTCCCTTGTACCGTTATTCTTCTAATCTTCAAAAGTTTCACAGTAGATGTATTGTGCCCTTCAGTATTTCATGCCGCTGAAGTCGATAAGATGGTAGGGTGACCAGGCCTACTGATTTTGAACGGCTGCTGCAGCATTTTCTATGCTGCAGCATTTTCTACTCCTGCTCAGGGAAACGAGCAAAAAAGGAAATACTTGCGCCTGTCTTGCTTTTTAGAGAGGTGGGAATAAAAAAGGTTCAGAGGTTTTTTTAATGCTTTTTGGAGAAAAAAAAGATAACTCTCTCCTCTCCCCTCTTCCCTCTCCTCTCTCCCCTCTCCTCTCTCTCCTCAACCTCCCTCCTCCCACAATCTCTAGTGTTAAACAGGAAGCAGAGAAGAGGTGCCACTGGGCAAGAAGGCAGACCGAGCCATTCTTCTTGATTAATGGTTTTAGCATTTCACGTGTTACCAGTAAACATGTCCGAGGCGACACGAGCACAAGCTACATTGAGACATCCTCCTAAGTTGCCCGAGGCGCCAGCGGAGCACAAGCCACATGGAGACATCCTCCTAAATTGTTGTTTCCCCTCTAACCTGAATCACTTTTATGCGTAACTCCAATAAAAGAAAACGTTAAAGAAAAGACAGTACTTTTCTTCACAAAAGATCTTAAACATTGTTTGCGGGGTCAATATTTGAAAGACATTATGGTGGCCTCATCTCCGCATTTTTTACGATTTGCATTTACTTAATATATAAAGCCGATCTCAAAGTTATTTTATATTTTAAAAACAACATTAATTGTTAATCACACATAACGGTGATTTTTAGATTTTTTTAGCACTTTTGTTACGGGTTTCAAACATTACACACTACACTAGCTAATTATCTCTCTCCTTCTCTGTTTTCCCTATCTAATTCTGGCAGTACTTACATAACTTTATTTATAAGTTTTAAACTGAAGGCAGACCCCATCTCCCCTCCACACTTTTACCACTCCCCCCTCTCACCACTATACCCTCTCACCACTCAACACTCTACCCTCTCACCACTCTCACCTCTACACTCCCTCTCCAATCCCTCTCTCTCTCCTCACTCACCCCTTTCTCCTCTCTCCCCTCTCCTCTCTCTCCCCTCTCCTCTCTCTCCTCACTCTCCCCGCTCCTCACTCTCCCCGCTCCTCACTCTCCTCACTCTCCCCTGTCCTCACTCTCCCCTCTTCTCACTCTCCCCTCTCTTCACTCTCCCCTCTCTCCCCTCTCCTCACTCTCCCCTCTCCTCACTCTCCCCTCTCCTCACTCTCCCCTCTCACCACCACTCTCCCCTCTCACCACCACTCTCTCCTCTCCCCTCTCCTCACCACTCTCCCCACCACTCCCCATCACCACTCTCCTTCACCACTCTCCCCTCTCCTCACAACTCTCCCCTCTCGTTACCACTCTCCCCTCTCCTCACCACTCTCCCCTTTCACCATCACACTCCCCTCCCCTCTCTTTTTCCCCTCTCTCCTCACTCTCCCATCACTTTCCCCTCTCCCTCTATCCCCACTCTCCCCTCCCTCTCCCTCTCCCCTCCCTCTCACCACTCTCCACCCTCTCACCACTCTCCCATCTCACCACTCTCCCCTCTCACCACTCTCCCCTATCCCTACTCTCTCCTCTCCTCACTCTCCTCTCTCCTGTCTCTTCTCTCTCCCCCCACTCCTCACTCTCCCCTCCCCTCTACCAGCTCCCGTCTCTCTCCACACTCTCCCTTCTCTCCTCTCTCCTCTACCCTCTCTCCTCTCTCTCCCCTCTCTCTCTCCCCTCTCTCCTCCCTTTCCCCTCTCTCCTTCCTTTCTCCCGTCTTTCCTCACTCTCCCTTCTCTCCCCTCCCATCTCTCCTCAAGGTACACACAATTGTCAATGAGCACTAACACAGCATAATTTATACCATTTCGGCATTAGTCAACACCACTAGAGCATCACTCAGCATACCAAATCATTAAACTGCATCAACACAGCATCATTCACCACCACTACACCATCTTTGATCACCAGCACTGCAGGCATCACTAATACAGCATAAATCTGCAGAACTCACACTACAATTATAATATGCCCCTCATGCGGGGCACAAATTAAATTGAACAGCAACACAGCATTATTTTTGCCACAAATCCAACACTCACGACCACTACAGCATCAATCACCACATCATTAAACAGTATAAACACAGCATCAGTCAGGACAACTACAGCGTAATTCATCACCAGCACAGCATCAGGCAGCAACATTACAGAATAGATCTGCACACACCTATCACACTACACTTATGATATAATCCTTAAGCGGCGCACAAATATCAGTGAGCATCAACACACCATCCTTCATTCCACCAGTTACTCTCTTTACTTTATTAAAAGACACTTTATTTCCAGTACACATTTTCACAATAATTTTATCGAGCCATCCTCTTTTATTTCTTCCTCTATCCTACACAGTACTTTATGTAAATAGTGATGTACTTTGAAGCATTTACATAGCACACATCTCACTGTTCCCCTAAGGCCCCATTTCATTGAACAGAAGCATTTATGCTGAGGGACACAGATTGAAGCGGTGATGTCATACAAGCACATGTTGATGTTAGGCATGCCATTGTTACCTGTTCGCCTCGTAGCATTGTTCCAAATTATGCAAAATATATCCACACATTACAAATAAGATAATGTACAAGCTACTCTCACAAACCACATTAACCTTCCCTGCACGGAAGAGTTTCACTGGCGGGAGGGGGGGACGTTTTAAAAAACATTTGGCATTACAATATAATGTAAATAAAAGTGATAACTATTGCCATTGTAAATGACAAAGCTATTAATTTCGCAATTTTTAAAACCAACACATAAATTAAAAAAATGTCATTTACAATACCAATAGCTCAAACTTTCCTAATGCGAGACTATTGCATTGCAAATGCTTGTTGACTTGCCTACCATACACCTAGTCTGCAAAAGGACATGTAGTTCCTTCTTCCTGAATCACATATACACGGAAATCCATGTAATACATGATACTCTGAAGCACTTCTGTATTTAACAAAATTTAAAACGTTACATACATACGTTATTATAAATCGGTATAAATTGAATATACGTGACATTTTCCATATTTTAAGTGTCTGGTGTTATTATTTCCCTCTTTTTTCACAATTCATAGAGGCTTAAAACAGTAGGGTATGTTTGTTCTGCAAAAAATACTGTTTCTGTCTTGCCAAAAATGCTGACTTATGCCGGTTGCACCAGATTGTTGCATTTATCGTTCTATCTATTCCCGAGTCCAACGGTCCTTTGGGTTACCCCATTACATATTGTCGTGCTCGGTGAATGGATCCAAAAGCTTCAAGTCAGCACTTTAATTGCTGTTCTCATCATACGGTTCTCTCGTGATGCTCTGTCTTGGCTTAAGGCAAGCCGTAAAGGCACGCGCAGACAGGCACACAAGCCCACATTGTGGGGACAGCAATCCTACCTTGACACCCACCTTTAACCAACGATCAGCGGACGCATCGTATTGAAACTGAGCAGTGAGAGCGTAACTTTGACAGTGTAGTAAGTTGTAAGTAATGAGCAGAAGCCGCCCACCGTGGCAAACTAAATGGTAGAGGCGCATGTTGACAACTTCCGGGATGTCGCAGACTCGCCGCCACTCGCCACGGGCGGGACTGTACACCTTTACCACAGGAACATCGCAGATGCAGTAGATCTCGTCCTTAAAAACGCAGACTCCTTGGAAGCGGTGGTTCCCCACTGAGGCGCAATTTGTCCACTGGTCCCGGTCAGGATCGTAGCACAGTAATCGCTCGTGGTTTACCGCGTAGAGATAGTCCCCCACCGTGACCAAATCGAAGAAGTACATCGAGTGTGGAAGAGGGGAAACCAATGCCCACTGGTCACGCTGTACACTGTAACACTCGACTTCTCTTGACTTGGCCTCCGTAGTAGGGTCCCTACCCCCTAGAATATAGATATGGCCTCGCAGGTATGCTAGGTCCATCCCGAACCGGCAAAGCAATGTTTCTGCCAGCTGCCGCCAGCTGCCGCGCACGGCGTTGTAGACCCACAGTTGTTTGAGAGGCTGTAATAATAAGTAGATATCGTGCTGTGGAGAGACACAGACTTTCCAGGAAGTCGCTGTTTTGTCGCTTTCGTGTACGGCCGTGGCCACCAGCGAGGGCATGGTGTAGATGTTGCCAGAGTGAGGATCCCAGCAGCGGAAGGCATTCCTTAGGTCTGTAATAAAAATAAAGATGACCATCTCCTTGGCCTGCATTCCGATGCGGCGGGCAGGGCTCTCCTGTGGTGGGGTCTGTGGCTCTGGGGGCGTTGGCGGACAGACAGGCCCATAGCGGTCATCCAGCACCCCCTGCAGGTAGGGCAAGCAGTACCGCCGAACAAAAGGCCGGCCACGCAACCCCTCCAGGTATACACGGTCCTCGTCGACCAAGTAGTGCCAACGCACACAGCGCAGCACCTCGGCGGCGCAGGGTCCACGGTCGGCCGGCGCAGCCTCCAGCCACTGTAGGGCGGCTGCACACACGCGCCGTTCCCCGTCCACATCCAGGTCGTCGAGCCGCAACACCTCCTGCAGCTGTGCCAGACTCAACTCGCACAACTCTCCGCCGCTCAGCTGGCTAAAGTGTCTCGCCACGTAAGCCAAGGTCTGAGCTCGCAGTTCGGCGAAGTCAAAGGCGTCCGCGAACTTTAAAGTATTGGCGCAGTTGGCTGGGTCCAAATGGCGAGTCAGGAAGCCGGCGCAGACTTGGCGCACATACTCCAGCTGCAACATGTCAGCGGCAGCGTAAAGGCGCTGTACGTTGGCCTCGCTCACTGTCACGCGACCGGTGTAGCAGTAGTCGATAATAAGGGCCATGGACTCAGCGTCCATGTCGTGCAGCGTCACCTTCTTCTGCTTGCTCTCGTATAGACCACCGGTGAACATGCTCTTGAAGTACGGGCAGGCGGCCGCCAGTACGTTACGGTTGCAGGAGAAGAGGCGGCCAGTTGCTTCCACTGAGGGGGAGCGCGCGCCAGCGGCCGTAGTTGGAGTGGTGGCGGTTGGCGACGCCATGCCCCCGAGCACCTCAATCGTGACATCACAGAGGAGCCGAGAGTCGTAGAAGTTTTTCAGTTGTGCCAGAACAGCTGCCGCGTGGCCGCCGTCCACCTTCTCCTCCGGCCCCGAGAAGTAACTCGACACTGAGCGGCAGGACATCTTCCTGTGGAGCTGAATTCGAATGAAGCTCTTGAAACGTTGCACTTCAGAATATAAGTGTTTATTAAGGCTTTAAGGTTCAGATAAATAAAGCCCACAACCGGTGGCTTCAGCGTCCTTGTCGCAACTGCCTGAATAAACAGTTCCAGGCAGCAACCGCAAGAACAGCAGAACGGAAGATAAATTAAAAAAACAACAACAGACCGCGGGGGAGCGCTCGAGATACAGATGTGTATACAATTGAATAACAAGTTGCTCTTAAAGGGGAAAGAGCAACTTGTTACCTTTACATAAATTGTAGTGATTATAATAATCACGCTCACGAAATGCTTATGAATATTTAGTATTTATTCACATGAACAGAGCTTGTGGGGAGGGAACAGGTGACCGACAGGGTAAACGAAGAACAACTGTCAGTGCCGGCTGTGGCGCTGACGTCACTTAAATAGTATGCAACAATACACAGCTGCGCGAGCCATGCAGCCAATAGCATCAGGGCACACAATAAAAGACTAGACCTACAACATCTCCCTTTCTAAAGGAAGTATTAACTCACATCATAATCTTTTAACGTACTGGGCAACTTTGCAATTCTACTTTCACTCTCAAGCTGACAGTCACCAATGGTACTAGACTTATCTGTATGGTTGGCAGAAAAACATTCTTCATCACCATTAAACATGTTTAACCATGAGTACTCCTCATGTGAGCCTCTTTCCTTAACCTGACCCCTGTGTCACACTTCAGCTTGGTGCTTGTTAATTCTGACCACATCACTTCTTTTGCGCCACCCAGCATATTTAAGGCAAACAGCACTTTCTGAGACCTCGACCACCTCTTCAGGGGCAAAGTATCTAGACTCTCCTTTGACCTGATGACCTGGCTTGGTGGCTAAAGCCCAATCTCCTATAATTAACTCTTTGTTGATAGCCCTATGCACCTTATTATGATATTGTTTACTTTTCAATTGACACTCAGTTATTTTTTTCTTAACAAGTAATTGATCATCATCTATAATGATGGAGGGAGGCAACTCGTTCCCTGACAACATAAACTTGGGAGTAATGTCGTGGTCGCATCTCCTTCCCCTCAACAAAAAGAACGGGGAAAACCCTGTGGCAGTGTTGTGAGTTATATTGTAAGTAAACACCCTTTCTTTTATGAAGTCTTTTACAGGTAGGTTTGACGCCAGGGCAAGTTGAATGCCCTACTTGAGGAACCTGTTGACTCGTTCAATTTGTCCATTAGACTTAGGAGAATACAATGGAGTTTTCTCCTGGGTAATTCCATGCGATTTGAAAAATTCTGTAATTTTGTTTGACGTAAGTTGTTTTCCATTGTCTGAAACAATAATGCGTGGACTGCCTTCTATGTCAAAACACGAGCGTAGAAAATCAATGACTGTGTCAGAATCAATAGTGCTGACAAATTTATGGTATATCCATTTCGAATAGTAGTCACTGACTGCAATTATGAATTTAGCTTCCTGACCAAGCCGTTGGAACGGACCTGCCATATCAATAGCAATTTTAAACCACGCTGCATTTGGGATGGAAACCAATTGCATTTCGTGAGTTCTTAATTTCCAATGTTTGTCTGATTTTGTGCAAACTGCACATTTTTCCACAAATAAGTTCACATCCAGGTCCATGCCGGGCCACCAGTAATGTTCTTTGAGTCGTCTTTTTGTCATGGTGGCTCCCAAATGCGTTTTATGCGCCATGTCTATAACCCTGTTTCTAATGCTGGTGGGAGGAACAAGCAAATCACCTCTTCTGATATACCCATTAACTATATTCAACTCATTGGACACTTGCACAAATGTTATATAAAATAGAACAAAATTAACCCTGCCACACAGATATAAGGGGTCCTATTACAGGATCCAATCAATAAACAAATGGGGTGAACATGAAAACCAGAGCCATAGACTTCACCATTCCTCTTTTTTAGTACATGATATTTTTATTTTTTTCCTTAAAAGATGATTTGTCTTTTCACAGTACGATTTTTAATTAAAAAATACTGTTGATACATAGTTCATGAACAAGGTATTATCTACTTCGCAGCACGGAGCTTTGGAGGACTCTCTTGCGGCGTAATTAGACAGCGTTAGACGCGCTTTTAAAAAAATTATTGCCTAAACTTTCAAAACTTGCTTTTTATTTCCCTGACATATAGCGCTTACCCGCATTTTAATTTTGGTCACTCACCGCTGTTGGGAGCGGGTCACTTAGGACTCCGAACACACTTTCTCTTCTTGGCATCCATCTTGGGTGAGGCAGGGATTCAACGCGGCGCCATTTCGTCCAGCGCCCTAGTCTTTAAGCCAGGATTACACGCCCTTATTTAAGGCGAGCATACCTGCCTGGCCAGCCCTGAACAAGGTATTATCTACTTCGCAGCACGGAGCTTTGGAGGACTCGCTTGCGGCGTAATTAGACAGCGTTAGACGCGCTTTTTTAAAATTATTGCCTAAACTTTCAAAACTTGCTTTTTATTTCCCTGACATATAGCGCTTACCCGCATTTTAATTTTGGTCACTCACCGCTGTTGGGAGCGGGTCACTTAGGACTCCGAACACACTTTCTCTTCTTGGCATCCATCTTGGGTGAGGCAGGGATTTAACGCGGCGCCATTTCGGCCAGCGCCCTAGTCTTTAAGCCAGGATTACACGCCCCTATTTAAACCTCCCTATGATGACGCGCAGCGGAGATGCGCAGCGGAGCCGCCGGACTCACGCCGGAGTCCAGCCAGAGTCCTGCCAGAGTCCTGCCCGTCTGGGCTCGTCCGGGCTCAGACGGGCCTGGGGCCTGGCACTATGCCTAACATTTTGGCATCTAGACTCTCGTACTCCCGGGAGGAGCTCTTCGCTTTGCGTTATCTTCTTCCCGAGGACTGCTACCCGGTTGACATGGGCTTGTTCCAACCACCACTCGGCAGGGTGGGCACGCTGGCTCCTCCGCAGACAGGTAAGAATACCCTGCTGTTGGGTCTGCTGAATTGCAGATCTCTCCCGAGGCATTCAGTGGAACTCAATCTTCTTATACAAGATCAGGACTTAGATATCCTGTTTCTATTGGAAACTTGGATAACTTCCAGTTCCGACGCCGACATGGTGCAAGCCCTCCCGCCTGGCTTTCTCCTGTTTCATCTGGATAGACCTGAGGGGCGTGGGGGTGGCATTGCTATCCTACATAGAGAGACTTACGTATGTAGGGCCCAGAAGGGACTTGTTGCTGACTGTGAGAGCTGCCATTTCTCATTACAGATATCTCCCACAGTGGCACTGTCAGGCTTATTGATCTACCGGCCCCCAGGCGGTGTGGGCAATTTCGTAAGTTCCGTTATGGAAACTGTGACGATGCTGGCCTCTTCGACAACTAATTTTATAGTGTTGGGAGATCTTAATCTCCATTTTAATGACACTACAGATTTTATAGCCAGAGACCTTCAAGGTGACTTGAATGCATGTGACCTCCCTTTAATTAATACAGAAGCCACACATGAGAAGGGTCACTTATTAGACCCAATGTTTTCTAATATCTCTCGTCTCATGGCCAGGCCAGCTTACCCTCTACCGTGGTCTGATCACTTTTTGGTTTCGGCGGAATGGCAAGTTGAGCTACCTCCAACACCTGCGCATCAAGCGTTTCTGGTGGACAGAGCCTGGTCCAGATTGTCGATCAATGACTGGTCCGCTAAACTGGTAGACTCGCTACCCCCGCCCGAGTCAGACCCGATTAAAGGAGATGCGAACTTCAACCAATGGTTGACTGCCTCGCTGGACGCCCTCATTCCAAATAAAAGAGTACAAAAGAGGGAGAAAAGAATAGGTTCCGCTCCATGGTACACGGCTGAGCTTCGCCCGCTTAAGAAAGGATGCAAAAAATTGGAGAGGGCTTGGAGGAAGAAATTAGAGGCAAATAGTCGAGAGGAATATCGTGTAGCGATGAGGGGCTATAAAGCTGCCCTCCGACTGGCAAAAGCCCAATTTTTTGAGGAATGCATAAGATCAGCATCAAATTCCTCTAGGGAAACTTTTAAAGTGGTGCAAGAACTCCTTAAAGTTCCCGAACCGATAGCTACTCATGACAATCAGAAGTGTAAGGAGTTGGCTGACTTCTTTCACACAAAAATAGAGAAGATACTTAGTTCCCTACCTCAGAATACACAACCTCAGCAAACACAGGAAAAGAATTCCTCAACCCAGCCGAGAGAGCTATCTACCTTTTTAGATACTTTCAGCCCAGTTTCAGAGGCTGAAACACTGAAAGTCCTTGGATCCATGAAAAGTGGCTCCCCTATGGATCCGGTCCCTATTAAATTTTTAAAGCAAGTAGCAGCCTCTATCGTGACTCCTATCACTGATTTGATGAATGCTTCTTTTCCCAGGGCTTGGTGCCACCAAGCTGGAAAACAGCAGTGGCTAAGGCACTGTTAAAAAAGCCTAACTTGGACATGGCAGAATTGGCAAATTTAAGGCCCATATCTCTGCTGCCAGGCCTCGGCAAAATTGCTGAGAGGCTAGCAAACTACCAACTGTCAAGTTTCTTGGAGTCGAATGGTCTGCTCCGAGACTCGCAGACCGGATTCCGTCCAGGCCAGAGTACTGACACGGCCCTCCTGGCAGTCATAGAAGAATCCAGACGCATCATGGACTCAGGAGGATCAGTGGCAGTGATCCTCCTGGACCTTAGTGCGACGTTTGACACCGTAAATCATCAGGTGCTGATTCAGCGACTGTCAGAGGTGGGTGTGGCAGGGGCCGCCTTGAAGTGGCTTAGATCATTTCTTGACGGTCGCTCATATCAGGTTTGGGAAGGCAGCAATCGGACTACATCTATCCCCCTCCAGTGGGGTGTGCCACAGGGCTCCTCCCTTAGCCCGACATTGTTTAATGTTTACATGGCCCCCCTGGAGGATGTGGTGGCCCCTTATAACATCAAGATCATCAGCTATGCTGATGATACTCAGTTAGTGGTCGCCCTTCCTCAACTGGTAGATAACCCCGATTTGCTGCACTCATGCCTGTCGGAAGTTCATACCTGGATGGACGAATCAGCTCTCAAGCTGAACAGCTCTAAGACAGAGATAATGCTATTAGGGAATAAAGCCCCCTCATTCCCATTGACCAGCTGGCCGAGCTGTATGGGTGATCTCCCCAGTGTGAAAGAGGAGATTAAGAGCTTGGGGGTCTGGCTGGAACAAGATCTTTCATTCAGGACCCAAGCAAAAAAAACGGCAGGAGTTTGTTTCGCCCTGCTACGCTCAGCTCGTAAAATCTTTCAGCTTCTTCCCTTTCTATTGAGGAAGCTGTTGATTCAGGGGCTTATAACATCGCAACTTGATTATAGCAATGCCCTCTTTTTGGGTGCCCCTGAATCTACCTTTAATAAACTACAGCAGGTCCAAAATGCGGCGGCCAGACTACTCATGGGCATTCCTAGAACCGAGTCAGCTAGACCTGCCCTTAAGGCATTGCACTGCTCCCAGTGCGTGAAAGAGTAAAATTTAAGGCACTCTGCACAGCCCACAAAATTCTCCTGGGTACAGGAGCCCCTATTTTGAGAAATCTAGCAATGCCATACAAAGCGAACAGAACGCTGCGTTCCGACCAGAAACATCTCCTCCTTGTCCCCAGAGTAAAGAGGGCGCGCACGGGCGGGAGAAGATTCTCGGTAAACACAGCGACGCTTTGGAACTCCTTACCTTTAAAATTGCGCACAGAGACCTGCACTTTGCGCTTTTGCAAATGTCTGAAAACACATCTGTTTCCTGCGTGATTGGTCCTGACTGACTGTCTTATCTGTTGAAGTCCTGTTCAAGCGCTGGGATGCCCTAGGGTAACTGCGTGCTATATAACATTTTAAATAATAATAATAATAATATTAAAATGATTACATCTAGGGGAAGGACACATTTCATTCAAGATAAGGGAAAATTAGATACAGTACACAAAAAAGTTCCTCACAATCCCAAACACTCCAAAAGAAATTTTTGTTATATATACATCATCACTCAAAATACTCATTCACTTCCTCATTCATTCAAATTCACTCACAAATAAGTACAACCGTGCCTGCAACAACAGATGTAAAATAGTTGCATAGGTTAAGGGTGGACGGAACGGACAAAACTAATGGGAAAAGGTTTTTATGAGGACCCAGAAGTTGCCGTCCACTATGTAGCGCCGACGCGTGTTTCGGTGTTGGCCCTATTAGGCAGCACCTTTTTCAGAGCAGGAGTGTACAATCAGGGAAGGGAACACATAGGCTGTGAATAAAAAAACAATTCTCAATATCTTATAGATAATACATTTGATACAATGCATACAGATAATCAACATTTTACTTTTATTTTCTGATTTATCATTTGGTTTAAACTAGTGGTTAAGTCACAAGTCTGTTAATCAAGGGGATCACTCCTCACAGATCAAACTTCCCTAGGATAGGGGAGCACAAGGTCATTTTTTAGACCTAAGTTTAGGGTGGGCACATCCACATTCGTTCAAGTATAAAAACTATCAATCATATAGTCCATTCATTCTAACTCATTGTGGGGGCACTCATGAATTATACTAAAAAAATATATATTTAAATGGGCAAAGGAACAGTCATGCCCATATCATCTAAAATGTTTATAAGGCCCTTGTATGTTGGAAGGCTACATGGGGACACAGGCATATGACACAAGTGTAGTTCTACCCAAAAAAACCCTGGGGTATTTTAAAATCATGGGAAGATGCGATACACCACACATAACGTAGGTATTTCTTGCAAAAGTCATACCCAAAGGGTCCGGAGTGTTTTAAGGTCATGGGGAGATGCGATAGAGCAACATAACCTGGATATTTTTTACACAGTGGTTCAAAGGATTTCCAAAGGCTTCATAACTGGGTCTAAATGTTCTAAGGAGCATATGGTACAGTTTCCTTTAAACATACTATTAAAAAAATTACCTAAGATGGGATCACAATATTATCCCTCTCGTCGTTCACGGCTCAATAGATCTCAAATCACAGATAGTCTAATGGGATAAAAAAGAGAGATAGTAAATATACCCCGTGTATCGGTTCCTAAAACACACAAAAGCAGTACTGACCCGCCTCTCAGACCTATAGTTTCTACTATAGGTTCTGCTACAGAACCCCTATCAAAATACATAGACAAATTCTTGAACCCATTGGTCATGATATTAGATTCCTATGTAAAAGACACCGGACATTTCATCAGTCTGGTGGAGGGCCTGCCATTTTATGAGGACCGGGAACTGTTGGTGACCCTTGATGTGGAGTCGCTTTACTCCAACATCCCCCAAAAAGGAGCCTATGATACTATCAAAAAATCCTCCTCATGGGACCTGAGGCTAGTAACACACAATTTATTCTTCAGTGCCTTGAGGTGGTTTTAAATGAAAATTACTTTGAGTTCGACCAAAACATGTACAGACAAAAGGTAGGAGTCAGTATGGGAGCAAGTTGTGCCCCCAGCATCGCCTGTCTGTACATGGGGGAGTTCGAACGCATAAATATTTTCAATGAGATGGCCCCCTTCCATGAGAATGTCAGAAACTGGAAAAGATTCATTGATGACGTTTTCTTTATATGCAAGAAATACCTAGGTTATGTGTGGTGTATCGCATCTTCCCATGATTTTAAAATACCCCAGGTTTTTTTTGGGTAGAACTACACTTGTGTCATATGCCTGTGTCCCCATTTAGCCTTCCAACATACAAGGGCCTTATAAACATTTTAGATGATATGGGCATGACTGTTCCTTTGCCCATTTAAATATATCTTTTTTTAGTATAATTCACGAGTGCCACCCCAATGAGTCAGAATGAATGGACTATATGATTGATAGTTTTTATACTTGAACGAATGTGGATGTGTCCACCCTAAACCTAGGTCTAAAAAATGGCCTCGTGCTCCCCTATCCTAGGGAAGTTTGATCTGTGAGGAGTGATCCCCTTGATTAACAGAGCCGTGACTTAACCACTAGTTTAAACCAAATGATAAATCAGAAAATAAAAGTAAAATGTTGATTATCTGTATGCATTGTATCAAATGTATTATCTATAAGATATTGAGAATTGTTTTTTTATTCACAGCCTATGTGTTCACTTCCCTGATTGTACACTCCTGCCCTGAAGAAGGTGCTGCCTAATAGGGCCAACACCGAAACGCGCGTCGGCGCTACATAGTGGACGGCAACTTCTGGGTCCTCATAAAAACCTTTTCCCATTAGTTTTGTCCGTTCCGTCCACCCTTAACCTATGCAACTATTTTACATCTGTTGTTGCAGGCACGGTTGTACTTGTTTGTGAGTGAATTTGAATGAATGAGGAAGTGAATGAGTATTTTGAGTAATGATGTATATATACAAAAAATTCTTTTGGAGTGTTTGGGATTGTGAGAAACTTTTTTGTGTACTGTATCTAATTTTCCCTTATCTTGAATGAAATGTGTCCTTCCCCTTGATGTAATCATTTTAATATGAACTATGTATCAACAGTATTTCTAATAAAAAATCGTACTGTGAAAAGACAAATCATCTTTTAAGGAAAAAAATAAAAATATCATGTACTAAAAAAGAGGAATGGTGAAGTATATGGCTCTGGTTTTCATGTTCACCCCATTTGTTTATTGATTGGTTCCTGTAATAGGACCCCTTATATCTGTGTGGCAGGGTTAATTTTGTTCTATTTTATATGTGTTGATTTCCCCCTTTTTCCTGCCCACTATAAAAAAAAAACCCTGGGGAACCCCCTTCTATTAAACAACAACTTGTACAAATGTTCTAAGATCAGATGAAAGATTACGTATGGGAGGCCATGAAGTAGACATATATTTCTTGACTTTAGACATAACTACATCCTTGCTCATGGCCTCTGCCCACTCTTCGTCAGAAATGGTCATATTGAACTGTTGTACAACATCTACGTTAGACACCACACACTCTGTTTCTTCAGTTATTTGATCATCTTGACTTTCTGTTGGTAAGCGGGAAAGGAAGTCCGCTCTGCCATTGCACCTGCCTGAAATATGTTTAATAGAAAAATTATATTCCTGTAGTTTGGCCAACAACCTCACCAACCTTGAAGAAGCTCTCCCATTACCCCTGCCATACCCATCAAACAAATATATGAGGGGTTTATGGTCTGTGATTAGTTCGAAATCTTTGCCCCAAATGTACATCTTCAGCTTCTCAACGACCCAAACACAGGCTAGCGCCTCTCTTTCTATGGTGTTGTAATTCTTCTTGGTATCATTTAATCTTCGAGAAATGAAAGCAACTGTGTGGGTATGCTTACCTACTTTTTGGGTGAACACAGCGCCAATTCCCACTGAACTTGCGTCAACTGTAATGACATTAGAACCATGTGAATCAAAAAAATTGCTAATTTTACCTCTTTGAAAGCAACATCATGTTGCTCCTCCCAATTAAAACTTTGCCCTTTGGGTAAAAGGACCCTTAATGGTTCCACCATTCTAGCATAATTCTCAACAAACCTTGAGTAGTATTCACTAAGACCTAAAAACGATCTGAGTGCGTCCTTACCATCAGCATTGGGTGCATCATTTATTGCTTGTACAAGATTCAGCTTTGGTTTGATGCCATCGGCACTGAGTACATGACCTAAATACTCAATCTCCGTTTTCAAAAATTTACATTTGTCTCTTGAGACTGTCATACCTCTCTCTTGCAACTTGTTTAATACCATATCCAAGATCTCATTGTGCTTACTTACTGAATCAGCGTGAATCAATATGTCGTCTTGGAACTTCTGTACTCCATCGATTCTGCCGAACATGTTCTCCATTAGCTTCTGAAAAACACTGGCAGAAGAGGCCAAACCGAAAGGTAGACGAACATATCTAAACGCCCCCAGGGGAGTGATGAAGGTGGTTAACATTTTTGATTTTTCATCCAACTTAACCTGGTGGTATGCCGATTTAAGATCTATTAAGGAAAAATATTTGGATCCAGAGGTGTTGGCTAATATTTCTTGGATCCTGGGTAATGGAAAACAATCCACCAATATATTCTTATTTAAAGATCTTAAATCGGCACACAGACGGTACTCACCGTTTTTCTTCTTTATTAAAACGACCCCCAAAATCCACTCTGCCGAATCAGCAGGTTCAATTACTTTTTCCTTAACTAGTTTTTCTAAAAGCGTACGCAACTCCTCCTTAACCGATAAGGGTAACGGTCTTACTTTGTGTTTTACTGGAGACGCATCTTTTTTTTAATACAATACTGTGCATAAATCCCTTCACACAACCTATGCGTTCTTCAAATAACGCTTTGTACTTACTCACAATTGTAGATAAATTACTTTCTGACTCTGAGGAACGCAGCTTTTGGACTCTGCGGGAATATTAATAAGAGATATCTAAAACAATGGGATCCTCAGCTCCTGGTTTGAGAGATATTTTTAGTTTTGCAAGATCTCTCCATCCCACAATATCTCTGCCACGTTCCGCCACGTATATTTTGGTTTCAATGCATCTGCCTTTTATGTTCAAAATATCATTAAAATACCCAAACATGTTTATGTCGTGCTCTCTGAACGCCTTGGGGTTGATGTCTGAAGATAACAAATCAGTATTGGGCCAGTACTTCAAATTTTTTTTTATCTGAAACAATAGTGATAGGTGACCCTGAATCTGCCATGATACTGAGCTCAACCTCGCCCACGTGTGCAGTACCTATTGGACCTTTTATGCAACTGTCACTGTCACCTAATGCTAAAATAATATTTGAGCACATATCTTCATCAAAATCTTCTACTACGTTTACTTTTGCTCTTTCTATTCTTTTATGTCCAAAATTTCCGCACACGCCAGCAAAGTGCCCTACCTTCTGGCATGTTGTACATCTCTTCCTCATAGCCGGACAGTTCAAGGAATCAGCTTTGTGGTTGTGCGAACCACATCTATAACATACAAAATTTGAAGAATTAACCATTGAATTTGGCTTAACAGATCGACCAACATTATATTCTTTCTTCTTTCTGTCATTGACATACAAAATACTTGCATTAGCTGAAACACTTGACCTGGCTAACTCTCTTCTGCCCTCCAATGAATGTTCAATACCTTTTGCAATGTCTATAACTTCATACAAAGAGGGGTTTTTACATGCTAATAAACGCTCCTGAATCTTGATCTCATGGCAATGGAACACAAATTGATCACGTAAGTATTCATCAACCCTATCTCCAAACCCACATTTGGCAGCCAACACCCTTAAACTGCCAATATATTCCTTAACACTTTCAGAATCAGATTGCTTCCTCATCGCGAATCGATGTCTGCCCACCATTATGTTTTCCTCTTCGTCAAACTGTCTTTCTAGTTTCTTTATAGCTTCTTGGAACTCGTCGAGAGGAATAAATTGTCCAGGTGCAGGTTCATATTCTGGTAAACTATAAAACATTTCTTGACCAGCCATGCCTAGTAACCCATATAGAATAGCATTTTTACGTTCAGGTTCAAATCTTTTGCCATGTATTGCCACCAGATAGTTATCAAACGCCCTGTACCAGTTTTTCCATGACATAACTGGTTTACCTGGCGTTTCCAGAAAATGTGCTGGAGCACAGAAATTGCTTTCACTTGCCATTTGAAATTTATCCTCCTCGAAGGTCTCTTTTTTAATAAACCACGCTATTGTGATGAAGAAAACAAAACTCTGACAATAAGAATTCACGAGTTAATGTTCTTGCTACACTCGGCGTTGACCGTGGTCATGTAAAACAGTAATTTTGTGTGTACCTGCTTTACGATATTTCTCTGCTCACATTACATCAAATCTTCCCTGACGAGAAAACACGGAGCACCTCAGAGGGAAACCCCAACCAAAATGGCGGCACGCACTGGCTTCTGCGCTATGAGGGGCTCACGCTGCCTCACCACGTTCTGCCGATGAAGTGAAATACCCAGCTGCAAGTGACGTGTTGAGGTCAGCTTGCCGATGACAGTTGACAGTTGGTTCTGTCACTGTTTTCTCACAGGCAGAACACCGCTTCTTTGCCACGCTGAAATACACAAAATTCAGCTCTAGTTGACGCAAATCATCACAGCCACATGCAAACATCCACACTTGCCTGAACGTTTGCTCCGGACGGCTGCTCCTTATTCTGATCTGCACCCAGCCAACTTTACTTTTCACTTCCCGTAAACTTCTGCTCAGCTGGCCGAAGTTCTCACGATCGTCTCGACGGCAATCTCAGAATTAATGAAACAAGAAATAAGAAAATGACAACTCTTGTGAACTAAAGAGTATCAATAACTTGCCTCGAGTGAATTGAAGTTCCTCCGAAAATTTTCCTCCACAAGCTCCGACGAACCATTCGCATCCCGTACCTCATCGCCAAATTTTAGTGATTATAATAATCACGCTCACGAAATGCTAATGAATATTTAGTATTTATTCACATAAACAGAGCTTGTGGGGAGGGAACAGGTGACCGACAGGGTAAACGAAGAACAACTGTCAGTGCCGGCTGTGGTGCTGACGTCACTTAAATAGTATGCAACAATACACAGCTGCACAAGCCATGCAGCCAATAGCATCAGGGCACACAATAAAAGACTAGACCTACAACAATCATCCCCCTTTATTAAACAAAAAATAAGAAAATAAATGAGTTTACAACAAATGATTCAAATGTGAATAAACAACAGGAAAAGTTGAACAATGTACTGTACCAATAATATTTCTATCATATAGTAAGGTAACTACATCAAATAAAAAGCTTTGAATTTTTGTGAACAGAAACATTGCGATGTGGTCTTTGAGAAGCAACAGGTAAAGAGGGAATGTCAGAAGATGATTGCAATGTCAGTGAGGAATTGTAACATGAAGTCGTACTTGGAGTCATAGCAGAAGGACACTCATTAGACATTGAATCTGTAGATGGAATAAAGTCTCTGTCCGCATTAGTCGAAGATGAATTGTCACAAAAGAAATCCATGTCAGATTTTGCTCCATCCAAGTCTGAATCATAAAAACTTTTCTTTTTAGCAGAAATGATCGTCAAAGCTTGATCATTGGTAATTTTAACCAAATTCCTTCTATTCCACCCCCCTTCCTTTTAATAAAACAGCACTCTTAGCCACTTGTATGTCTCTGACAGGCAGAGTGAATTTGGACTCCCCTTTCTTAATTCTGTTGGGTTTTTTAATCAGAACCCAATCACCAACAGAAAACAAGACGTTTTTGTGTTTTTAGAATCATGATGATACAAAGAAATGGCATTGTGTTTAGATTTAACAACCTCCTTGATTTTTTGTAAGTCACCTTCATGAGAAACATTGCTATTGGTCATGTCTTTAACCCAATGAGGACAAAGATTCGAAATTGCAACTCTGTTGCGCAGTAATTTGAAAGGAGAAACGCCTGTAGTACTGTGAGGTGTATTATGGTAAGTCCAAACTTTTTGTTTTAAAAATTCTTCCACCTGAAAACTAGCAGATAAAGCAGTCTGAACTCCTTCTTTCAAAAATCTGTTGATACGTTCAACAAGACCATTTGATGAAGGAGAATAGAGCGCTACAGTGAGATGTTTAATTTGCAAATTTTGAACAAATCTTAACATTTGATGAGATCTAAATTGTGTGCCATTATCTGTCACAATTCGTCTTGGCGGACCTTCAATGCCAAAAGTACTTTTCAAAAATTTGATAACAACATTAGTGTCTGGAACTGAAACAAAATCAAAATAGACCCATTTTGAAAAATAGTCAATTAAAGCTAAAAAATGTCTTTTATTTGCAGAAAGGAGGTCAAATGGGCCTGCAAAATCCAAGGCAACTTTTTCCCAGGGTGAGTCAGGTAGTGGAACCATGTGAATGTTAGGTTCAAAGGTTATCCAATGTTTATCAGAGATAAGACAGGTGTTGCAATCAGAGATCCACATTTTTACCTGAGAATCAAGACCTGGCCACCAGTAAAATTGTTTTAAATTTCGAATAGTGGCTGACACACCCATATGTCCTTCATGAATCTTCTGAAACAGTTATCTGAGTTTGAAAGGGGGAACCAAGGAATCATGACGATGTAAAAACTCATTTTTTTTGTCAAATCTGTTTATTGGCATTACATTGGGTGCACCATTTGAAGTGTTACAGCCCTGCAGCCGAGCCGGTTGACAGTGCACGAGTAAGGAGGCATAACATTGGGACGCTATATCAGTACACATTAGTAGCATGCTGTTGGATCTCGGGCGCCCAGGCATGCACTCAGTATAAAAAGAGTCAACGTGCCCTATCTCTGTGTGGGTAGACAAGTCTTATTTGTGCATAACAACTTCAAAATGAAAACATTTGTATCAAACAGAAACATCAAACTGCGGCACTGTCCCATAGATACAGTACAATCTCTTCCCCGTTCCCATCCCCAAGCCCGCCCCCCCACCCTTTCCTGCCCGCTCCCCCCAGGCTCTCGTGCTCCTATTGCTACTGCTGTCTTGCCGCGTGTTCATGTGGTGCACCAGTCAGTGCGTCAGGCGTGGCGTCCGCTGCATGCACCCCCGCCCGCTGTACCTGCATCCTCCCCTGTCTCCCCCTCGCCCGCGACTCTCTCTACCGCCTGCAGAGCTTTGAGCATACCCTCCCACTGCTCCGCCATAGGTTCCCTGCGGAGCCCCACTGTTTCCTCGCTCCGTATGGCAGTCCACTCTGCCCGAGCCCACGCCAGGAGTGACAGTATCCAGGCCCGTACACGAGGCGGGTTGCTCGCCTTCCATCTCCTAGTGAGGAGACTTGTCGCCGTCACCATCTCCAGATCCAGAAAGCGGGACGATGTCTTATCTTTCGGTGACCGCTTGAAGTGGTGTAAAAGATACTGAGGCCAGTCACAAGGGATGGTGCGTCTGGTGCAGCGCTTAAGCAGTACACTGATGTCCCTCCAGTAAGTGCCAAGTCCGGGGCAGTGCCACAATAGATGGAGGAGGTCTGCATTCACCTCACCACATCTAGGACAAGACACCTCAGCCCTGTGAAAGTATTTATTTATTAAGTCAGGGGTGAGGTAGGCCCTGTGAACTACGTATACTTGGATTTGGCGGAAGCGCATATTCCTAGGGATGCGCACCAGGCTTTTAAGGATCTTCTCCCATTCTTTGTCCGCTAGCGCCGGCCCCAGATCCCGCTCCCACTTTCCATGGAGCGGAACCAGGTCCAGTTCCGTGTGCATCCGCAGGGAGACGGCAAACCACTTCATTAGATGCCCACCCCTACCCATGACATGCAGATACTGCACTGTCAAGTGTTGCACTGGCTCCACTGCAATGCCGCCCCAACGGGCCGCCATATGAGCCGTGAGGGAGCAGTGCATTAGAAAAACCCCAGACGGGAGCCCAACGTCCTTGACTAGCGTCTCGTAGGGCAGCAGTGCTCCATCCTGATACAAGTCGCCCAACATATGGATGTCCGCTTCCTACCATTGCTCCAACATGGAGCGCGTAAGGACTCCCTCACCCCCCGGCGAGCCTTCCAGCGGCACTGCAGGCGCGTATGGGAGCACCATTCTTGTGAGTTGCGGCGCCCCTCGAAAGCATTTGAATGCAGTAGTGGGGTGAGTCGCGTCGGTGCCGCTAGTGGGTGAAACATTGCGGTGATCCGCTCCAGTGCATAGGGCGGCTCAGTTGTAGCAGTATCTTCCCTCCCCCTGTCTGCTAACCAGCGGGCTATCCACTGGAGCTGAGCCGCCAGATAGTAGTGCTCAAAGCAGGGGGCGGCCAGTCCACTTTTGTCAGTGGGCAGGAACAGTTTCCCGAGAGCCAGTCGGTGCCGGGACGTGCCCCAAATAAAGTCACGCAGGGTCTTGTTAAGTTTAGAGAAAAAGGGCGCAGGTATATACAAGGGCAGGTTCATGAAGTAGTATAGAAGGCGAGGAAGCATCAACATTTTTGCAAGGGCCACTCTGCCGGTGGGCGTCAGGGGGAGCGTGGACCAGAAGCCAATCTGAGTCTTGAGTGCCGTTACCACTCTCCCCAGATTCCTGTCTGCCGGCTGTCGGTAGATCTGGATCCCCAGATACTTAAACGTGTCTGCCTTCCACTGAACTATTGTGCCGTGAAGGCTATATTCCGGGTCAGCCACCTCACTGCGGAACGCATACAGACATGATTTGCTTGCATTTACCCAGAGCCCCGATAAGTTGGCGAAGCGGCATAACAAAGGGGCCAACAGCTCTGGTATATGGCCCACATCTCGAACAAAGACCAGTAAGTCATCGGTGTACAGGGACACCTGATGAATGCCGTCGCCCAACGGGATACCATCAGCCAGAGATTGTCTCATGGCCGCGGCCAAGGGCTCCATAGCCAGGGCAAAGAGCAGCGGGAACAGGGGACACCCCTGTTGAGTGCCGCTTCCCACCACCACTGCCTCCAAGAGATAGGGCCCCAGTCGAACGCGAACCACAGGGTTCCTGTACAAGAGTCTCACCATCTGTAGGTAGCTTTCATCCAGGTCGTACGCCTCCAGCACTGACAACAGATAGCACCACTCAAGGCAATCAAAGGCCTTTTCTAAGTCCAGCACCAGACACCCCGCTCTTGGCCAGGCCTTCACTGTTTCCGCCGCTACCCTAAAGAATCGCCGGAGGTTCAGGGACATAGACCTCGCTGGAACGAAGCCATTTTGATCCGGGTGGACCAAGTGCAGAACGAACGGCGCCAGATGCTCAGCAAGGATTTTGGCGAGCACCTTGTAGTCCGTGTTAAGCATTGCCAGTGGGCGATAGGAGCCAAGGGACATGGGATCTCTGTCGGGCTTAGGCAAGGACACTAAAAACGCTTCCTGTAGGGATGGTGGGAGTCGACCCGCATCAATCGACGCCCGGTACACCCGGAAGAACTGAGGAGCTAGGATGTCCCTATTCGCTTTGTAGTATTCGGCCGGGAGGCCATCAGGTCCCGGTGTTTTCCCTGTCGCCAGCTTCCCTGTCGCCAGCTTTTGGATCGCATCTCCCACCTCTTTTAATGTGAGCGGGGCACCAAGCTCTGCGTTCTGGCTCTCCGTGGCTGCGGGCAGTGCAACCGACTCTAGGAATTCAGCCAACAGATGTGCAGGGCCAGCGCCTCGGGCTCTATAGAGATCCCGGTAGTGGTCAGTAAGCGCCCGGTGAATTTCATGCTGTGTGTATACCACTGTCCCGCCCCCCGTGCATATAACACCAATCGGGGTATTGCGTTCCGCTTTCCACACTAGCCAGGCCAGCAAGCGACCAGCTCTGTCCGCCTTGGCATGCGTCTTGGCAGTATGCGCTGCATAGTTGTGACATCGTAGTCGTTCAATAAGGACTGCGCGCTCTCCGCGAAGTTCCCCGAGTTTGTGCACATGCCTGCCAGTTCCCTCCTGTTGGACCTGGGGTCTCCAGATCACATAGGGTAGCCTGGCCCAGTGTAAGACAGTCAAACCAAAAGGCAAAAGTGTTAAGCTTTTGTCACACCCTTACAGTATCCTAGCATCCATCCATTCAAAAATGACACTACACCACTTTTCTTTAAGAAAATAAGAGCTGTTTTATAAAAATATTCTGTTGTTAGGTTTCTTTCCAATTAGGTTCTCAGTTGCTTCGCTATTTAGTAAATTAGCATTTTAAACATGACTGTTGGATTACTTGTAATCATAAAATCATATCATGACATTAGATCTCATTACTTAGACGAATCTTGGTCTGTCTTAGCATTAGTTTGTTGGGTAATTGTGAAAATCCACTTCTATCAAGGATTCATTTCCATACAAAAAGGAATGAGAGTCACAGGCCAGATAGGCCACTCTGTAACAATTCACACATTAAGATACCTGTTGGACCTAGATTACCCAAGCCTACATATGGTAGCCTGGCACAGTAGTGGTCTACAGCTAACTCCAAGCGTTGGCTAAGTACTTACAAATCTTACCCCCAGTAACACAGTGATGAACCACCAAAATAAAGACACAACACCTCTGTTTGGAAAAATACCGTTACCTTTTTATAAAAATAATATGCTCTTCTTGTTATGCTTTTTAGTCAGGGATAAGAGACAATCAAATTACACATCTACATGAAATTCAAATCACACTTCAATATTTTTCCTGTTCAGAATTTGAGAATCAACGGTACATTTAGGTTCTGTAGTTATTCAGGACACAAGTCACTTCACTAATAATTTTACAGGAAGGCAAAATACAGTCTGGCAGAGTAATATGTTTTTAAAGACACATTTGCAGGTACATTACCCCACAGCTCTTAAGCACTGCTCAGCCCAACAGAATGACCTGGTTGTAGAACCTCACAGCCTTACCCACCAGTAATGTGACTAGAAGGAAAGACACAATAATATTAGCAAGGTACACCTAACTGGTAGAGGATCTACTCCCTCCGCTACCAAAACTCTGTAAGGGCTTTAGCCCAGGAACCCTGTGGTTCCCTTTACCACTTTCACCTTTCTCTCTTTTGCACAGTTATTGGATAGGTTTTACTCTTTATTGGCCAGTTCACTAGCTTGTTTTCCCTCCAATTAGGCTCTCCAACTGTTCAGTTAATTGTTGTGGTTATTTCCCCACTGTCTGGCTTTGTCGGCATTCAACACTGCCGTCTCCCGCTTCCCCCTCCACTACCCGGCTTACTTGTGGGGCTTGAGGAGTTTCTCTGATCCAGGCGCGCTCCCACTGTGTAGCGCTGGGCCGAAGGGACCGGGTTGGCAGTCAGCGCGTTGCACTGTCTCTGGTGACTGGGGCTTGAAGGGACGGTGTGCGCTTCTCTCTATCCGATGTGCCTCCGCCTCCCAACGCTGGGCGGTGGGGAGCCTCGCTGCCGATCGGCGCCTTCGCTCCTTGCTCCCCTGGTGTGAGGCTGTCCCGCCGGTTCTCCTCAGCTTCTTCCGTGATGAGTCGACACCTCACCGGGCATGCGCGATGCTCTCCTGCACTCCGCCTCCCACGTCGCTCTGCTCCTCGGCGCCTGCGTGAACCTCGCCTCTCGAGGTAGACGCTACTCTCCTGGGCCTGCTCGGACCTAGGCCCCTCCTGCCTCACCAAAGCGTCTAGGTGCTGGACATGCGCGGACGCGCCTACTCCCTTACTTGACGCGGCCGGTGCCCCCGGGGTCCCGATGCCGGTCGGAGCAGCGCCGCTGCTTCCCTTCAGTCCCTCTCACTTTTGGCCTCACAGGAAGGATGTCCCCACACGGCGCCTTCGCTCCTCAGGTCGCCAGGGTGCCACAGACGCCAGCCTCCACTTCAGCTACTCCACGAACCCGGTAAGCACAGCGCTGGGCGTTGACAGGCAGGAATACCCCCAATTAAGGGTGTTCTGAGGGGTTTTACTGGGGCTCTGAGATAAAAGGGTCTTCTTCCTCCAGTAACTCGATTTCCTTGTCAGTAGTTGTTGTCTTTGGGAGAGGGATCGGTCAGAGGCAATAGGGGGAACAATCTTCTGAAGTAACTGTCAGCCTCAGTGACAAACTAGCCACTCTCAGTGTGTCCACCTCCTCTCGCCACTGCCTCACTCCTCTACTCTGGTCAGCACAAAATGGCTGCTGGTCACTGGCCTTATATATGTTGGCCTGAGACCTGCAGAAGTCTCTAGTAGATTCCAGAAGGTTCCCTAATGCTATCCTATGTACCTATCCTCCAGTAGTGTCCGTTATGACAGTTGGTGGACACCATTTTAGGTCTCTGGAGATCTCTAAAGTTTCAAGGGGGTGACTAGGCCTCACAAGTGATGAGGGAAAAATGGCGTCATCGCCAAGGAACACCTAGCCCCCTGACAGCATAAAAAACTCCTGATGGACATATGTAAAAATAAAAATAGAAACTCTGGGAGGCTAAGGGGGACAAAAATAAATCATGGTGGTTAGAGTCTTCCCAGAAGCAGACAGGTCTAACACGCGTCCCCCCCAGCTGAAAGTGGGGAGAACTACCCAACCCCTTGGGAGTCCTCATCACTAAGGCGGAAATACCTGGATAGACCGTCTGCGTTGGCATGGTCTGCCCCAGGTCGATGTTCCACCCTGAAGTCCATTCCCTGTAGGGAGATGGACCACCTTAGCAACTTGGGATTCTCCCCCTTCATTTGCATCAGCCAACGAAGGGGGCGATGGTCAGTCTGAACCAGGAAGTGCGAACCAAACAGGTATGGTCGCAGCTTCTTCAGAGCCCAAACCACCGCAAAGGCTTCTCTCTCAATTGTACTCCACCTCCTTTCCCTGGGAAGTAGTCTCCTGGACAGGAAGACCACGGGTTGATCCAAGCCCTCATCATTTAGCTGCGATAACACTGCCCCAATGCCATGTTCTGACGCATCTGTTTGGACAATGAATTCTCTAGCAAAATCAGGGGCCTTGAGAATGGGAGCGGAACACAATGCTTGTTTCAAGGTCAGGAAGGCTCGCTGGCAAGCCTCCGTCCAGACTACCCGTCGGGGTTGCTTCTTGGAAGTAAGCTCAGTGAGAGGGGCCACGATAGTGTCATACCCCTTCACGAAGCGACGGTAATATCCAGTGAGGCCCAGGAAGGCTCGGACCTCTGTTTGAGTCTTGGGGGGCTCCCAGGCGATGATAGCCTCAATCTTTGCCTGGAGGGGCTGCACCGTCCCTCTGCCCACCAAGTGACCTAGGTACACCACCGACCCCTGTCCGATCTGACACTTGCTGGCCTTGATTGTCAATCCAGCCTGTTGCAGGGCATGAAGAACAGCTTGCAGATGCTGCAAATGGTCCTCCCAGCTGCTACTGAAGACAGCAATGTATGCAGCAGAAAAAGCTTCCATTCCAGAAAGGATCCTGTTCACCAGCCGCTGAAAAGTGGCAGGGGCATTCTTGAGCCCAAAGGGCATCACGCGAAATTGGTAGTGTCCCTCAGGTGTAGAGAAGGCTGACCTTTCTTTCGCCTCCTCTGTAAGGGAAATCTGCCAGTACCCTGAAGTTAGGTCAAAGGTACTTAAGTATTGAGCAGCTCCCAGCCGGTCAATCAGCTCATCCGCCCGTGGGATAGGATGGGCATCAGTTTTGGTCACTGAGTTCAAGCCTCGGTAGTCCACACAGAACCTCAATTCCGGTGTGGTGCCTGGTGGGGCAGCCTTTGGTACCAAAACCACCGGGCTAGACCAAGGGCTTCCAGAAGGTTCAATCACTCCCAGTTCCAGCATCTTGGCGACTTCACCCTTGATGCTGGCCTTCACCTTGTCCGACAGCCGGTAGATTTTAGACTTCACAGGTGGGCTGTCTCCTGTGTCCACGTCATGGGTACACAGGTGGGTCCTACCCGGGACAAGGGAGAACAGAGAAGAAAATTGCTCCAGGATCTGGCGGCAATCACCCTGCTGTTCAGGAGTTAGGGATGGCGAGAGAATTACTCCCTCCACCGACCCATCCTTTTCTTGGGACGAGAGAAGATCAGGGAGAGGTTCGCTTTCTTCTTCCTCTGCTCCATCGGTTACCATCATCAAGACAACCGCGGGCCTCTCATGATGTGGCTTGAGGCGATTAGCATGCAGCACCCTGTGGGGCTGCCTCGGGGCCTTAAGATCCACCAAGTAGGTGGACTTCCCCTTCTTTTCCAACACCTCAAAGGGGCCTGTCCAACGGTCCTGGAGGGCATTTAGCTCTCCAGGTTCCATCACCCACACCTTCTGTCCAGGCTCCAGTTCCACTGGGTGAGCGTTGTGGTCATACCACTCTTTCATCACTGCTTGGCTGGCCTCCAAGTTGTCTGAAGCTTGCTTCCACAACTTAGCCATTTGGCTCCGGAAGGCCAGCATGTAGCTCACCACGTCCTGGGGAAGCTTTCTGGGAGTCCGTTCCCATCCGTCTTTCACCAGGCTGAGAGGTCCCCGTACAGGGTGCCCGTACAAAAGTTCGAAGGGGCTGAAGCCCACTCCCTTTTGTGGCACTTCCCTGTAAGAAAACAAGAGACAGGGTAGGAGGATGTCCCATTTCCTCCGCAGGCTCTCAGGTAGACTCCTGATCATACCTTTCAAGGTTTTGTTAAACCTTTCCACAAGACCATTGGTTTGTGGGTGATAAGGAGTGGTAAACCGATAGGTAACTCCACACTCCTTCCACATAGCCCGCATGTACGCTGAAAGGAAGTTAGTCCCCCTGTCGGACACAACCTCCTTGGGGAAACCCACTCGGGTAAAGATCCCCATCAGGGCCCTTGCCACCACAGGTGCAGTGATGGTCCTCAGAGGTATTGCCTCTGGGTACCGTGTGGCATGATCCACCAAAACCAGTATGAACCGGTGACCAGCTGAAGTTGGTGGATCCAATGGCCCAACAATGTCGATGCCCACCCTCTCAAAGGGGGTGCTAACGATAGGTAGTGGTTCCAGGGGAGCTTTAAGCTTCACTCCTGTTTTCCCACTAGCTTGGCAGGACACACACGTCCGACAGTATGTGTCAGACGCCACTTTCATTCGAGGCCAATAGAAGTGGGGGACAAGCCGGGCAAAGGTCTTGTCCTGTCCTAGATGTCCTGCCAATGGTATCTCATGAGCCAGTTCCAGTAGAAAGGCTCTAAAGCATTGAGGGACCACCAAGGCTCTGGCTGAACCGTGGCCAGGTGCCTTGGGCTCACTGTAGAGGAGTCCATCCTCCCAGTAAATCCGGTAGCTCCCTTCAATGTTTCCCGCTGCCTGGGCGTTGGCCTGTTGCCGCAGCCCCTCGAGAGTAGGACACTCCTTCTGAGCTTCACAGAATTCTTCCCTGGAAGGACCTCCCTCCACATGCCATTCAGTAGGGATGGGTAGGTTCTCCAAGGAAGCAACATTCTCCCCTGTGGACTCCAGATCCACCTCCGCAGGTGGTCCAGCTGTCTCACGAGGTGGAGATGTCGAGGCAGGGTCCTCCGGCCTCCTGTCCTTCTCCTCTCTGGCAGCCGGCTGGGCCATTGTTCCAGGCTCCAGCGTAAGTGAACTCCCCCTTCGGGCAGTCGCTGACCTTGTGCCGACACAAGTCCAGTCAGGGGGTCCCAGCATCTCAGAGTGAGTCTGGTACTCCACCCTCCTCCAAGCATTGTGCTCCATATCATTCCCTAACAGGCAGTCAACAGGCACGGCAGGGCTTACGGCAACTCGAAGTGGGCCTGCAACCCCTCCCCACTCAAAGGGAACCTCAGCCACAGGGTAGTGGCCCAATCTGCCGTCAGCCATTACGGCGGGATGGAGTACATCTGGGATGACCTGCTCTGGAGACACCAGCTGACTCCTTACCATAGTCATGCTGGCTCCTGTGTCTCTCAGAGCCTCCCCTCTACGGCCATTGATGGTGACCCACTGCTCATACTTAATAGTATTGGAGGGCAGCTGGGTCTTGGGAACCATCTCCTTATCTCCCAGGGACACTAAAGTGACACCCGCCCGCTCCCCTCCATTAACCAAAGGCATCTCCTCCCCGAGCACTACACTAGTGATTCCCGGGGCTTTTCCTCCAGTGGGAGGGGGTGGTCTTTTTGGGCATCTCACATCTCCTTTATAGTGTCCCACACCACCACACTCAAAACAATGAACAACCCTTGGCTGCTGGCTTTGGCCAGGGGTAGGGTTGCGAGGGGGGTTACTCCTAGGGATGAATCCTCTGCCCCTTCCTTGCGAAGTATTTTGTGGCCCTTTTGAGAACTCCCTCTTAATTTCCCCTCCCTCTTTCTTCTGGGGGGCGCCCTGTCCTGGCTTCTGGGAATTCCCTCCAGTCCCCTTAGTCGACACCCGGGTACTAACCCAGATGTCCGCCTCCTCAGCAAGCTTCCTGGGGCTGGTTAGCTTGCTGTCCACCAGATGCTGTCTTAGCTCGGGAAGACACTTCTCGAGTAGGTGTTCCTTGAGTATGAGGTCATATAGTCCCTCATAGTCCCCTACTTCGCTGCCTCTTACCCAACCCTCCATGGCCTTCCTGGAGTAGTCCAAGAAATCTACCCAGTTTTGTGTGCCCAGCTTGTAGCTGCCCCGGAACTTTTGTCTATATTTCTCGGGGGTCAACCCAAACTTCTTGAGCAGCGCTAATTTCATAGCCGGATAGTAGGTCTGTTCACTCTGGTCAAGGGCCAACAAAGTATCCCTGCCAGTGGGGGGCATGTATTTGTATAACCCACCTCCCCAGTGGACTTCCAGAATCCCATGGGCCCTCAGCGAGACCTCGTAGGCGGCTAGCCATTTAGCAATGTCGTCACTGGGTACATAACAAGCCATTATGTCTTTCGGTAGGTACGGTCTAGGTTCCCTGGTGTTGGTTTGGTTATCGCTGCCACCATCCTCTGGTTTGGGGGTACGTAAGTTTAGGGCTTGCAAATCCATCTCCTTGATGGTCCGCTCATGCTCCAACCTCTTTTCCTCCCTCACCATGTCCATCCTGGCTAGTTCTATTCTCATCCTCCTCTCCTCCCTCCTGTCTTCTAACTCGGCGTCGGTCAGGCCCCTCTCTGACACACTACTGCCCACTCTAGAAGGTGTTCTAGGACCTGTTACAAGGTTCTCCCCTCCCGCCTGGTACAGTGTTGTGGTCTCCAGGACAGTGTCCATGTCACTCTCTTCAGGATCTACCTCCTCCCCGGAATGAGCCTCTACCCATGCCCGAATACTGGTCAGCAGCTCAACTTTCCTGGCGCCTTTCTTGAAAAACACCCCCTGCTGCTGACACCATTCTTTCAATTGAGGCACAGTATAATTGTCTAGCTCTTCCACATTTATCTCCATTCTTATTTGAAGTATAAAATGCTACACAGGAGAAATCCACAGAGTGACCTGAGGTCAACCTCCACCCACCGCCAGAAGTCAATTTAGAAAAACCAAAAATGTAAATTAGGAGGGCCGCAGGGAGAAAACTCCAGGTGGGGTCTCGTGGTTGTCACTGCGTTACTAATAAGTAAGTGTAAGTACAGATCCGCTATCCCACCGCTGAAACACCAATTATGTTGGACCTAGATTACCCAAGCCTACATATGGTAGCCTGGCACAGTAGTGGTCTACAGCTAACTCCAAGCGTTGGCTAAGTACTTACAAATCTTACCCCCAGTAACACAGTGATGAACCACCAAAATAAAGACACAACACCTCTGTTTGGAAAAATACCGTTACCTTTTTATAAAAATAATATGCTCTTCTTGTTATGCTTTTTAGTCAGGGATAAGAGACAATCAAATTACACATCTACATGAAATTCAAATCACACTTCAATATTTTTCCTGTTCAGAATTTGAGAATCAACGGTACATTTAGGTTCTGTAGTTATTCAGGACACAAGTCACTTCACTAATAATTTTACAGGAAGGCAAAATACAGTCTGGCAGAGTAATATGTTTTTAAAGACACATTTGCAGGTACATTACCCCACAGCTCTTAAGCACTGCTCAGCCCAACAGAATGACCTGGTTGTAGAACCTCACAGCCTTACCCACCAGTAATGTGACTAGAAGGAAAGACACAATAATATTAGCAAGGTACACCTAACTGGTAGAGGATCTACTCCCTCCGCTACCAAAACTCTGTAAGGGCTTTAGCCCAGGAACCCTGTGGTTCCCTTTACCACTTTCACCTTTCTCTCTTTTGCACAGTTATTGGATAGGTTTTACTCTTTATTGGCCAGTTCACTAGCTTGTTTTCCCTCCAATTAGGCTCTCCAACTGTTCAGTTAATTGTTGTGGTTATTTCCCCACTGTCTGGCTTTGTCGGCATTCAACACTGCCGTCTCCCGCTTCCCCCTCCACTACCCGGCTTACTTGTGGGGCTTGAGGAGTTTCTCTGATCCAGGCGCGCTCCCACTGTGTAGCGCTGGGCCGAAGGGACCGGGTTGGCAGTCAGCGCGTTGCACTGTCTCTGGTGACTGGGGCTTGAAGGGACGGTGTGCGCTTCTCTCTATCCGATGTGCCTCCGCCTCCCAACGCTGGGCGGTGGGGAGCCTCGCTGCCGATCGGCGCCTTCGCTCCTTGCTCCCCTGGTGTGAGGCTGTCCCGCCGGTTCTCCTCAGCTTCTTCCGTGATGAGTCGACACCTCACCGGGCATGCGCGATGCTCTCCTGCACTCCGCCTCCCACGTCGCTCTGCTCCTCGGCGCCTGCGTGAACCTCGCCTCTCGAGGTAGACGCTACTCTCCTGGGCCTGCTCGGACCTAGGCCCCTCCTGCCTCACCAAAGCGTCTAGGTGCTGGACATGCGCGGACGCGCCTACTCCCTTACTTGACGCGGCCGGTGCCCCCGGGGTCCCGATGCCGGTCGGAGCAGCGCCGCTGCTTCCCTTCAGTCCCTCTCACTTTTGGCCTCACAGGAAGGATGTCCCCACACGGCGCCTTCGCTCCTCAGGTCGCCAGGGTGCCACAGACGCCCGCCTCCACTTCAGCTACTCCACGAACCCGGTAAGCACAGCGCTGGGCGTTGACAGGCAGGAATACCCCCAATTAAGGGTGTTCTGAGGGGTTTTACTGGGGCTCTGAGATAAAAGGGTCTTCTTCCTCCAGTAACTCGATTTCCTTGTCAGTAGTTGTTGTCTTTGGGAGAGGGATCGGTCAGAGGCAATAGGGGGAACAATCTTCTGAAGTAACTGTCAGCCTCAGTGACAAACTAGCCACTCTCAGTGTGTCCACCTCCTCTCGCCACTGCCTCACTCCTCTACTCTGGTCAGCACAAAATGGCTGCTGGTCACTGGCCTTATATAGGTTGGCCTGAGACCTGCAGAAGTCTCTAGTAGATTCCAGAAGGTTCCCTAATGCTATCCTATGGACCTATCCTCCAGTAGTGTCCGTTATGACAGTTGGTGGACACCATTTTAGGTCTCTGGAGATCTCTAAAGTTTCAAGGGGGTGACTAGGCCTCACAAGTGATGAGGGAAAAATGGCGTCATCGCCAAGGAACACCTAGCCCCCTGACAGCATAAAAAACTCCTGATGGACATATGTAAAAATAAAAATAGAAACTCTGGGAGGCTAAGGGGGACAAAAATAAATCATGGTGGTTAGAGTCTTCCCAGAAGCAGACAGGTCTAACAATACCAAACAACTGTATGTCTCAATAAACAAGCAGCAGAATGCCTAGAAGCAGAAGCATAAAGTTATTAGTGCAATACACTCGCTAAATAAAGGCAGTTCAGGAATTAATTTGGCAGTGTAGTGTGGTTCACACCGTTAGACAACCATAGCTTCTCATTGCTTTAAACCCACTAAAATGCCCCCATTTAGATATTCCACCAATTGCCAATTCTAAGAGAGCTGCCGGCAGCCAGTGTCAGTTTCTCGTCACTCAGAGCCTGCGTAGCATGGGGATCTCTACAGTGCCACCCTGTTGGTCTCCTTCCCCTGGGCCCACCATTCACTCTCTCCTTCCGGGGCCAGGGAGTCTGATCCGTTCAAATCCGGCAGAAGTCTCTGTGTGCGGTGCCTCCCCACTCACTAAGCCCAACACCCTGTTTACTTCAAGGCGTGAGGCACGGTCAGGCACAGTCAGGCTCTGTCAGGCGTACCGCCGATCTCGGTTATCCGAGGGATCAGGGTTCCTCGGTCACGGCTGACAGCTAACTCAATGGAGGCAGGTCACGCTCCGATTTCAGCCTCTCCAGCGCTCTCCGCGCACTTTTCCCACACGCCCACACTGAGGGTCAACTCCTCCCTCGGGTCCTCCAGCCCTGCCTTACCCCTTCCGGCGCTCTTCCTACCAACACCGGCCGGGGCTCTCGTCAGGCCTCCGTATCCTGGCAACCAGTCCTGAGGCGGTGTTCGCTTCCTGTCAGGATCCTCACTGCAGGGGGACCGGCGCACCAATGATGCCCACAGCGCACCCACAGCGCACACACCTCCGAGGCTCAACCCGGACTGGCGGCGGTGAGTCCACAGGGACGCAGAGAGCGTGGGACAGCCCAGATTCGGCGGCGATGACGCCACCCAATGGTCAATACGAAGGTAAGCTCCAGACGAGACAGCTGAGAAGCTGGACGCGCATGGTTCCAGGTGATAGCAAGGGCGAAGGGAATAGGGTGGAAGTCTCGGTTGCTGAGGGAAACCCATTGCTCTGTCACTAAAGTCTACCGGTTAGGAAGTTGACTCTTCAAGTGTGCCCGACTTCTTGGCAATAATTTGATTTTAGACTGTTCCTGCCCCTCTTACTAGTAGGATCCACCTGGATCTGATCCAGCGCTCCTTGTTGGGGAAGAGGACACTCTTCAGAGGTACCTCACGAAAGACGTAAGGAGACAGCTCCACCGGGTCAGATCTATGGATGAGGGAGGGCGTCAGGCAGGGAAGGTAATCAGCCCCCAGAGGCTGTCAGATCTTCTTCCACGTGCCCACCTCCTCACACCTCAGCCTGGACCTCAGCTTGCTCTTGCCTGGTGTGTCCTCTCACTCCACTCACTCTACACAAAATGGCCCCACAACATTCCAATATTTATAGCCCTGGTCCAGAGGGTCTAGAGTGGACCAGAAAGTTCTGGAACTACTCATAATACCCAATGGCTCCAGGTTCTGAGGTAACAGTTGTGGCAGTTGTAAGCCACCATTTTGTGGGTCTTGTAGATTCAGTCAGAAAGGCACCTAGGCCTCAGGAAAAAGACTATGAGGCCAAAGAGCACCTAACCCCTAGGTCAACACCTGAAAATTCCAGTGGACATATAAATGAAAGGGTTTGAGGGGCAAAAAGGGGACAAAAAAAAAAAAAAATATTAGGAGGGATTACTCAAAGGGCAGACAGGTCTAACACCTCCCCATCCCCTTCGTATCGTAGGAGCTCGGACTCTATGCGGGCCAAGGATGCAAACACATGTGATGGAGCAAGGATTCGCACATAAAGCGCCTTGCTTGTACTCATGAACCTCGAATAACCTTAATTTGTTAATCAACACTGTTTGTCTTATTAATTTTTCCCTTTATTATGACATTTGGTGTGTCCCAGTGACGCTTGCCTATGTGTTTACTAAACCTAATACGCTTGCCACTAAAATGGCTGCTGCTACGCGGGAATTTCTTCTGTGCATGTGTCGGTCATACCAATGTGAAGTGACGTACTCGCAGTTCTGGTGGGAAACTTTATGCACTTGCGCATTAGAGCTAAAATGGCTGCTTTGTGTTCTCACATGCCTGAAGCTTGCAGCGGCTTTTACTATGCTGTTTGTTTTGCCCTAATTATTAAGGCTATAGTTATATTACAGTAAGGGGAATAGTGTAAGGATTCATGGTATACAGTGTATTCATTTATTCTGTGTTCTAAAACTGTTCTTTTCCATTTCATGATACTTTCCGAAACATTGCCCGATGTCCCTCACTGTTCTCCATCTTGCTTGAAACTGAGTCTGCGCAAGATCGGTGAGTCTCCAGAGCAGATGACCTTCGCAACTCTGCCAAGGAGCTGACTGACTGAGCAGATGCTCATGGGAACCTCACCTTATGCTCCCCAGAGAATTACAATGTATTTGTAAATAGAACATGTATTGTTGTATGGAGGAAGATGTCATGTGAACCTGAAGTTCGATAGGCGTGCCCAGAAAATGTAAATGATGGGCTCGAGAAAGTCAAATCCTAGCTGGTGTGATGACCTGTCCTTTCTTTTGTCCAATCGAAATTGGGGATTCTTACACTTGCAACATTTGGGGGGTGGTACACTGACCCAAAAACAGTATAACTAGCCTAGGTTTAGCTAAAGAAATTGTCCGACTTGTTCGAATAGCTGACCTATCACTGACCCAACGCACTCAATAGCTGATCAAGAACAGAGGTGCTGTGGAGCACTCTGTCCAGAATTTCCACTGACCCAATCTGGGTTTTGGGAACCTTAAGTGCTGGCGGAACACTTTGCTGGGGAATTCGGTAGACCCAATCGGGGTTCTGACTGATAGCTGCAGAGAGGGTGTAGCGCAGGCGTTGCAACTGAACTGCGGGTGCTGGTCTCAACTTTGGTGGTCCTGTCCTGATCCTAATCTGGTATTCCTGTCCTGGGTTTCCATTCTGCAGCTGCTGGCCTACTGGGGACTGCATTCCTTGGGGTTCCTACTGTCCTTAACTGACCTGTGGCCAGGGTTGGTCTCCACACCGTTCTAGGTAAATATAAATCTGGGAGGAAACACACTTGCATCCCTTTTCTCTACACTTTTTTTTTAGTCTTGCTAAAGGTTATCATTGCATAGGTTCCTTTCTTTACCCTTCCCTTGTGACACAGTATTTGAAGTTATAAAAGAGCCTATAATAGCATGTTCCATTTTTCCCCTACCTTATAGCGTGATATCAAAATACTGTCTCTGAATAAATAGATGTTCCTTCTCTTTACCCTCCCTTTATTGAACTAAAGACATCATTTCAGTATTATTAGCGTGTTCCAATTTTTCCCCTTCCTCTACTGCATGATAAACGTAGTATTCGCCAATATAGATTTATGTTCCTTTTCTTTACCCATCCCTTAGGAATCAATAAACTGTGACATTCTAGCATGTCCCTTGTTCTCCCCGTCCTTTAGAAACACCATTTCCAGTCTGATTCCAAGACGCTTATTTCCCAGTGTGCTCCTTTTTCTCTGAATTTTCCCTTTAGATTTCTAAATGGTTGGCCTAATCTGTTTTCTGCATGGCTACACAATTTTCATGATTTTAGTTATTGATAGCTTAATCGCTGTGAATTTCATGCTTTCTGATTTTGACGAGAACTAGATAAAGGTTTTCAAAACTTCCTGAGTCTGTGGTTATTATAAAGAGTGCAAATATTATAAATGTTATTGTATTTTGGTGACTGCTTATCTTTTACAGCTAGCTCCCTGATCCATTGTGATCATAGGTACCTGTGACAGTGGATTGGTAAGTCGGGTACATTAGAGTTAAATAGGACGGAACTGGGTTGCTGGTAGTAGAGTGTAGGTTACCCGATTAATAAATATGGTAAATTGATTTTATGGGCCCAAATGTGCATATGGTAAAAATTATAGTCGGGTGACCTGCGCGCTCTATCAGTAATTATCTGGCAGCAGAGGTATGGTTAGGGACTAGTTAAAGGTAGGCAGGACTAGTTAAGATAGCTAAATAGGTAAAATTGCTGCTAAACTGGATTGACAAGTCATCTCTCCTCTCAGTCACTATTCCATACTCGGCCTGGAAAAGCACCATCAATAAGCAAGTTAAACTTATTTCGCAGTTCATGGATCTGCAGGCTCTAAAGGCATCAACCATTCTGCTCCCCTTGAACTCTTCGTATCTTCTTGGGCGTCCACAAGCATACTGCCAGGAAAACTTAAGCAAAGTGGCTCGGTAGAACATCATGTTTATGCGACTTCTAGGCCTGCGCTCGACGGCCTTCAACAAATGGGCCCCAACAAGCGAGTGGGGGGCTTGCAGGCTGTGCAAATACCACTCTGAATCATGGCTGCATCTCCTGTGCTGCTGTCTGGCACTAGCAGTCCCCAGAAGGTCCTTTTTGAAACCCTTGTTCTTAAAATGGGGCGCTAGGACGTGCTGGGAGGCCTCTGCCTTTTGCTTTACATCTACTGAAATTCAAGTGCTTGCAAGGTTTGGAAAATTTGTGAGACTTTTGGACAATCTTCTATTACCTCCCTTGGTTGCCATGCTTCCTCCCCCTCCCCCTCAAAGACTCATTACAGACTTTTTCCGTCCTTTGGCCCAGTACTCTCTGTCTTAATTATTTTATCTGGCCAAGCACAGCAAAACGTTCACACAGGCAACTATAACGCTACTCATCAATAACCATATCGGTCTCTAAGCCTTGAAAATTGTTCTTTAGCCTTGTCTTATTTGATAAATGTGTTAAAAGCTACATTTTATACCCGTGCTAAAGTAGATTTTGTACAGCAATGGTTTTAAGTAACTGTGCTAAATTAATAAAACTTGAAACTTGCTGCTAAACTCTGAAAATTTTATTGCTGCTAAAAAGTATTGATCGATCAAATGTAAAATTGTTATTGCTTTGAAATATTATGAAATGTTTTACATTTTGTTCTCTGAAATGCTGCTATATTGATAAATGTTCTAACCAAACTCGTTAGTGATTGTTATATGTTTGTCTGGAGTCCCCGGGGGCAGAATAGCTGGTGGTGAGGAGAATCCACATCGCAGTGAGGTCACTTATTCGAGGAAAATTAGTGCAGGTTGGGCAGAACTGGAAGCACTAATTAGGGTTTTTCTGGATAAATGTATGAATAAATGATAGCAAAGAGTTCGCTGGAAAAACTTCTATTGTGATATCACTTAGTAAGGGTCACACGGAAGGAGTAGCAGGTTTGTCTGAGCTTGATTGATAGCAAAGGGGTTCGCTGGTGAAACTTTTGGCTTAGTATATATCCCAAAGTGGATGAGTCGAAGGAGTAGCAGGTTCGCTAATGCTTGTGTGAAGAGTAGGCAGAAGGCATCTACTCGCAGTATATGAAAAGTAAACGGAAGAGATTTACTTGCAGTTAAACAAATCTTTTCTTTCTAGACACTCGAGTACAGTGGAGAATGTTTTGCGTTGTAAATTAAACAGAGCACTTGCACTTTAAAAGGTAGAAATTGAGTTTTCCGTTACCTTGTGAAAGAGGGAGTAAGTTGCGGCGCTGCGCTGACGTCACTCAGTGCCGCGCTCGTATTGGTTGAGACAGTGGGCGTGTAACTGAGACAGCATTGTAAAGGAGGGGTGAGCACAGGAGCGTAAGAACTGGTCTCACGGGAAAAGCAGCGCACCCATTGGTTGAACTTATTTTGAAATCGCATTATTGATTGGTTGCAGAAAAATAAAAGACGCATTTTGATTGAAAGTGATTTTGTAAACAAAGAAGTTTGCGAAAAAGTATATGTGGTATCCGACTCGTCCCGAGATTCGACCTGATCCTAGATATCGGGGTTTTGTGAGGGATCAGTGGAGAACAGCTAGAAATAACATTATGTACGGAAGCAAGAGAAAAATGACACTTGTAGACAAAGTAAAGAACTATTTAAAAAAAGATAAGCTCATCAAAACTAGAGAAGGAGTTATTATTCCACCACCTAATACTCCCGCATCATTTATGTTATTTGACAGAGGGTACCATGCTTGCGTATGGTTGGAAAATTGGGTGGAATACACTAAAGATGATGGAATGTTAGCATTTCCCTTGGAAGGTACATTTAATGGCAGGATCTTGTTCAATCTGAGAACTCGAATGAATGATTTGCATCCCAGTCCCAGACTAACGCAATATGAGGCCTTACAAGAATGGGAAATAGAGACTTTTGAGCGAGACAGACCCAGAATTGACAAAGGGTTAGCTAAATTTTACCCGAAAGTACAGAAAGAGACCCAAGAAAAAAGAATGAAAGAATGGAGACAGAACATGATGGTAGAAGGACTGTACCCTGTATTGACAGTAGATGAGCCTATGGGAGGGAAAAGGACAGAGAATACAAAGCATTTAATGACCAGTGGTGATTCAGACAATGATTACCTGGAGGGTTTGTTAATGAAAAATCCACCACCTTATAATGAAGAACCAAGATCCCTAAATACGAGAAATCCCTTTCTGAAACCCAATTATGGTGAGGGATCGAGTATGGCAAATCCAAGTGCCCCCGAGTTATAACCCTCCTTTGGTTCCACAGATAGTACATGAAACCACCATGGAAAAGGTATTACAGGAAAGAGAAAAAGAGGCTTTAGTTAAACAAAGAACAGAACTAATTCAGAAAATCTCCCAATTAAATACAAGTCCTGAAGCATTGACGATCCCAGTAACTATTGGGCCAGTTGTTCCGTTGTACGGGGATAAGCAGAGTACTCCGAAAACCCCAATTATAACCCCCATCTGTAGTACAGCCCAGAAGAGAGCCCTTGATAGTAGATGACCAGGCACATTCATTCATTCCTTGATGGACTTACCAATAAGGGAGCCAGAAGGGAGTTCACAGAGAAGGAACACTCCTTTTAATTCAAGAGAAGTCCAAATTGAGTCATCTTCTGGTACTAGAAGTGCCACGGTAGTGACTCCTGAAGAAATAGACAGATGGGCCCGAGAATTAGAGAAAATGAATTCCCAGCCAAAACCATTAGATATTTACAAATTAAGGATAGAATTGGAAGAACTGATAGCTGGGAATGCAGGATTGGACAGGCTGGACACCCTTAGTGAAGAGGAGTTGTTATTCGTTTGCAAAAGCCTTACCCGAAATACCAGGGTGTACTATGAGAAATTAGTAGACACCGCAGCTAGTATGGGAATCGACATCAGCAGATCTAAAGTATTGCAAAAACCCAACAGAGCAGAATTCTCAGACAAAGATTTGGAAAATATGAATGTGTCTGGGAAAAAGATACAGATAAGGGAATTGTTGAACCTGTTGCAAAAATGGGGAGATTTAGAAAAATGGAAAGCCAGGTGGGCTAAGAAAAGGGAAGATAGTAGATCCAAGCAAATGTCTTCTGAATATGTTTTAAAGGAAGCAGAAAAGGTGGAAAAACTGTATCCTATGCGAGAAGTGCCAGGTGGAGGATATGTACATGTTCCATGGTCCCGACAGGATATTGTGTCCTTTACAAATGACTTCCCAAAATTATGAGAATAACCTGTAGAATGGTACAGATAGGTCGAGAGATTTGTGAAAGTTCAGAAATGCCTCCTGAAAGATCTAGATGGTTTCTTTGACATTGTAGTTCCCGTAGATTTGTGGACAGAATGTAAAATTTCTGTTGATTGGCCAAGTGAAGAATTCCCTAGAGACCCAAAGACAGGGGCTCCTTCAGCAGATGTGATGAGGAAGTACAATCAGGTAATGTTGTATCTGGAAGGAAAGGTGCCTGCAAAAGGAACTGATTGGACCCGAATAGATAGAACTACCCAGATTCAAGATGAAACTGTACATTCTTATTATGAACGACTGTTACAAGTGTTCAAAACGTACATCGGACGGATAACATTGAAATGAAGGAAATGACCCACTTCATTTATCGATTTGTGTTAGGGTTAAGGCCTGAGATTTCACAGTGGATCAAAGACAATAAAATTTGCTGGCAGGCTAAACCTATTGATGAAGTCCTGAAGTATGCCAAATATTGCGAAGATGAATTAGAAGACAAACGAAAAGAATTGAAAGACAAAGTCATGTGGGCACAGGTCCAATTAGCAGAGCACCAAGAGCAGCAGCTGAATAAATTGACTAGTAATCAGAATCAGGGCCCTGGGGTGGGGGAAAGCCCAGAGTAAAAATAAGCCGAGAAGAGGCACAAAAGAAGTTTCCCTGCCACGGGTGCGGAAAGATGGGACACTGGAGAGACGAGTGAAAGGCTGTACAGAATGGTAATGTGCAACCTGTGGACCAATAAAGGCCTTTGAGTGTAAAAGGTTGTTTCCCTTACCTGACTTTGTGGGTTGTTCATTCAACACCTGATAGACTTTGTATGGCTCTGAGATATCCAAATGACTGCGTTCCGGGATCTCTTCAAAATCTGTGCTTTTGTTGAGAGCGCAACAAAGATGAGTCTTCCAAGTGGAGGGGTTGGCTTTATCGGTACCTTCCCGATACTTCCTTTTATAGATAGCCCAGGCTTGGAGAAAGACACAATAGACAGTCAGATTAGAAACATATCTACACATTTCATTCTGTGAGTCTAGATACTGCCACATGGATTGGAAATTATCTAGAACAGGTTGTCAACTATGTGCACTGAGCCAAAAGTGCTGTTCACCCAAGGAAAGGGTGGCTTACACACTTCAATTCTGTTACAACTGTTTCTTCAAAATCACTGCCCGAATAATGTAGAAGGCTCAGTTGATGACGGAGTACTTTATACGTGTGTGTTCTTTGAAATTAATCTCGTGTTTGGATGCTTTATGTGCTGCAGTCATGCAGTTTTTGACATCTATACAACAGTTGGAGGGTGTTTATTTATTTTTATATTTTACTTTGAGTTCTAAAAATGGCAAACCTATCCAACTGTTCATTCTTTGGTATCATGATGTTGTACAATCACGTGATGCGTGGATGCTCCAGCAGGGTACTCGCAAGAGCACACACAAGTGATGCTAGCTGCAGAATGATCCAGGGAACTCAATCTAACCCCTTTTGCAGTCCAGACTCGTACCATGTCTGTATGTGCATCAAAAATGCAGAAATCACTGGTGTTGTTGATTTTGTTTTTTAGATAAGCTGAGGAGGACTCCATATGGAGGTCAACCAAGATTTCCTAAACCTTTGAAGAAGACAAACATAAGATCATTTAGTCTGATGCAGGTTAACTTTCACCATCAGCTGAGACAGGCTTTTTCCCAAGAGGGCCAGAGGACAGGGCAGGGTACTGAAGATGCCATCATGGTGTCAGTCTGTGACACCTAAACCAGCCTTAAAACTCAATGAAGGCTGAATGAACACAGAGGCTGTCCAATCTACTTCTTATGAATACTGACCAGATAAAGACATTGATGAAGCTTTGTATACCTGCAATGTTTTATTTGTCTCTTGCTGTTGGGTAGTAAGCCACCTGTACATGGCACACCCATGATGGGAGTGAGGGAGTGGGTGGAGTAGATGGGGCTGTATGAGAATTAAAGGGTATAGTTAGTGACTTTACCATAGCAGTAGTAGAGCACCCTATGGGATCACTGACTAGTGGGTTGAGTTGTCTATGGGAATGTTGGTCTGTCAGAGGAAGTTATCCATGGAAATTGCAGCGGATGAGAAGAGATTACTGGTTGCTCTTTGTGTCGATGTGGTGGAGCAGTTGGTAAGACTGTCGGAGGGTGGCCATGGTAATGTTGTGGAGTGGGTGAGACCTGTCAGTGGTATTACTAGTTTCAAGATGTCCCACAGGAATATTGTAGATAGTGACTTGTCAACCATAGAAACTTCAGTGGAAGAAACCTGTCCATGGGAATGGTGGTGGGTGGGTGAGTGTACATCTTTGGTAATGTCAGTGATTGGAGGTGGCTGGTCTGTGGAAAGGTTATCAGGAAGAGGAGGAAGACTGAACTGCCAACTGCGATATTGTTGGTGGAAAGTAGATAGAAAGATGGAGTTTGGTGAAGTCATGCTATCTTGGGGAATATCAGTCAGAGTTATCAGTGGAGAGGCTGGCTGACGGACAAGATCTCTGAGTCAGTCAGTGTAGCAGAGTTCGCTGGTGGAATATGCATGGGTTAGAGCAAGTATAAAATAAACTGAAATTAGTAAAATAATTTGTATTTATATGTTAGGGCCTGACTTTCAGACACGAAGAACTATTAGGGATGGATCTCAATTAACTTTAATTTAATTGTAAACCATATGCCCTTACTTCTTCAGATGTTACTGCTATCAGTCTCTTTGTAAGTGGCATGTATGCTTGCCGAGTCTCCAGCCATTTCCCATCGCGCCAATTATGGCAAGGTATTTAACACTGTTTGACTTCCTTGTTCTTCCTGTGAAGAGAGCTGCATCCTTTTTCCCCTCTAAGATGCCTATATTACACCATCGCACATATCCTGTCTTCCTTCCTTACCTTAGAGCTGTGTCCTGCTTTTCTGGCCCTTGCCTCATTCGTGAAAAAGGTTTTGCAGCTTTGCGCATTCCCAGCTTCCCTTAGGTTTTTACCTTGAAGAGGACGGTACCCTCCTACTAAATCCATGCTTCCTATTGGACCTTTATGTTGCCACTTTGCACATCTCGGCCTTCACTAGGCCAACTATTCACCCCTTGCTCCCTCTGACATGCAGATGTGCTGCTTTGCTTGTCCCCAGCCTATGTTATGTTTTGTCCTTTGAAGAGAACTCACCTAACCCAGGTTCCCTTTAGTACCTACCTCAGCTCCTTTGTCCATTTGCTGCCTTCCATACGTTCCTCACCTTTCAGGAGGATGCGGCTTTCACCTCGAGTCATGCTTCTGTTTCAACTTTCGAAAACCATGCACTTCTCCCCCAGGGAATGCCTTCTCAGTCCCTTCTCGCTCTATTTCGCCTCTGCCTTTGCTTTGCACCTATGCTGTCTTCTTTTTTCCTTACCTTGAAGAGTAAAACATCTTGGTTGGCCCTTGCTATTATGCTGTGCTGTAGTTCTGCCCACCTCCAGTCTTCTTTAGACCCCTTACCTTAAGGACAGCTACACTGATCTCCTTGTGCCCTGCTCCCTCAGGAAGTGAAAGTTGTTTCTTCGCCCATTTCTGGCTTTTCGTGCGTCCCTTACCTTGAAGAGGGATGTCTATTCACACTCAGCCCTTGCTTTATCATTCATATTTTGCTACCTCTTCCACCTAGTACCTTTCTTGGGTTCCCTACCCTAGCAACAGATGTGTCATCCTGCTCCTTCGTTGATGCTCAATGATGCCATGTTGCTGATTCGCACATCGCTTGTATTCTCTTCCCTGCCTTCCTGACTTTGAAGATGGCCATGAAGTACTATGTCCTGGATTTGTTTCCCATGTTGCTGCTTTGCACACTACACTGCCAGCCTTCAGCCTTCAGGAAGGCGAGGACCTCCAGACTGGCCTTTGCTTCTCCTGGGACACCATGCTACTGTGCCTTAAGTCTCCAGCTTCCATACATTTCTTACCTTGAACAGGCAGATTCCCCATTCCCCCCCTCCATCTAGGATGCTTATTTTGCTGCATCCCATATCTCATGCCTTCGCAGGTCGCTTACCTTGAAGAGAGCTCCATTTCTCTGCTCATCCCTTAGTTCTACTTTGCACCTTTGCAAATTACCATCAGTCATTTGCTTCCTTACCTTGTAAAGGGCTGCTTCCTCATTCTCCCGGTAGTCCTGTTTGGCTGCATGCTTCCATGGAATCCGGAAGATGGATTTCTCTGCATTCTCCCAATGCAGGCCTGGGTACCGACCACTGTCCACCTGGGCAATAAGCCATTCCTTTAACTTCATCTGGGCCACCTTGTCAGACATGTTAGTTACAAACCCCAAAAAGTCTAACAAAAATTTTAGGAGCCCTTGAATCACAGATATCCCAGAAGTCCTAGAATCCCTCCTAATTGCAGACACCCCCGATCCCTGCCACCTAATCCGTCTTGTGTATTGATGTTTCCAGACACCTCCAGTGGTAGAAAAGGATGGCTCCCACAAATTCAGATGCCCCTCTGGAACTTCTCTGACACTTTGAGGGCCCTGCTAGCCTCTAGTCTGCTGCTCTTCTAGATACTGTGTGCCCCGGATCTTCTCCTAGTGTTTAACCATCCCCCAGATCTCTGCATCTTCTCAGGGACCACCATCCCCCTCTGACTGTCGACCTTCTCCCGATCTTTGCTGACTCCGATTTTGTCCCGACCTTCTCCTGCTGTCGCACTATTCCTGATTTTCTCCTAAACTTCCCCTGGTAGGCAATCTTCTCCTAATTGCGCCCTGACTCCTAATCTTTCCTGGACTCCTAACCCTCTCCTGACTCCTGATTTTATCCTAATCTTCCCCTGGCAGACAATGCTCTCCGAATCCTGCCTTCACTCACGATCTACTGATTTTCTCCCGACTTCTGCCGTTCTCCTGCTGCCACGCTACTCCTGATTTCCTCCTAAACTTCCAGTGTAAGCAATCTTCTCCTGATTTCGCCCTGACTCCTAATCTTCTCAGGACTCCCAATCTTCTCCTGACTCCTGATCTTATCCTAATCTTCCTCTGGCAGACAATGTTCTCCAAATCCTGCCTTCACTCCCGATCTACCCCTGATTCCCGATCTTGTCCTTAAATCTCCGTCTCCTGATCTTCTCCTAGATCCTGATATTCGCCTGCTCAAAAGCCCTTGTGCCCAGAGTACCTGATGGAAACAGAGGAGTAATAGAAATGCGAAATCTAATTGCATTTCCATGGGGGCAGACATTTTAATAAACTGTCCCTCATAAAAGGCTGATAATGGGTCAGACTCGTACATGAGATTTGCATTGTGGAGAAATAATGCTGACTAGAGAGGCGACGGTATCGGATTGCTTCTGCATGTCTGCACCAAGAGGTGTTTCCCTACCTTTAGTTCCTCTGAGCTCTGTATCAGAAAGATGGGGTGGAGGAAGGAGCCAGATAGAGGGTGCGGGCTGAGCTGGCGGTCTCAGGCTCTCATGTCCGGGCCAACCAGGGAAGGGTGTCTTGCAAGAAAGAGGGAGCAGAGGGCAAAGGGCACAAGGCAGCCACAGGGGTCTTCAGAAGTTTCGGTGCCAGTCCACGACGGCCATGTAGGGGGAACTGCATCTGAGAGATTGTCAGCTTTGATGAGCTGCAGGACGTTGATTAGGGCTCAGAAGCCCGCGACCGAGGCACCTCTTAGCAATTACAATCAAACACCACCTCAGAGGCTTCAAACATTTCATTAGCGCCCGCCAACCCCTACCCATTGCCAGGGTGGGGTGATTTAAAAACACTCCCTACCGGAGTACGAGGAGGGTGCAACAGGTACAAGGCAGGCTCTGACCAGAAAAGCTGGTCAACCCCTTACCGCTTCACTCCTGGAAGCATTGGCTGCAAAATCTAAGCACGTATATGAGAAGGGAATCCCCCCCTCTCACACTTAGAGAAACACCTTAGTGAGTGTAACACATAGCCTGGATTACACTCCTTTTTAACCTGCACTCCACTCTATTTTAAAAAGGTCCTGAGGAAAGCCAGATTTAATTTAAGGCACTGGCTGAAACATGTCAAACAACTGATGGATGTAGGAGGTAGTAACTCGCCTCCCTTAAACATCCCCAAGCCTTATTTTAACCGCAGTTATTAAAATTTAATTTACCCTCGGGTACTGGGACCCTCGCCAAGCCGTTTTAACTCACATTTTTTTTACACCTCACACTGCACTCTCAGTAAAATACCAGCTCCGCTGTAATCAGGCGTCGCAGTACACCCGGGACACATTAGGTGTCACTGGGTGGGCCCGATGATGAAGCATGCCACCAACCAGGTTGGTGGGTGAGGGCTTCATGAACTCACCAACGAGGTGCCCATGACAAATCTAATCAGAGTCCAAGCAATATTGGTCATATTTAAGTTAGTCTCTTTTGATAACACATGATTTAAAAGCATGCCAGATAATAATGAAACTGTGCGATCAAGAGATTTTGACACTCTTATTTCATAGAGTCTCTTAAGTTTGACATTTTTGACAAAACACAGTGGCGTAGCAAGGTCAGATGGTACCCGGTGCGGGAAACTTCGTGTCACCCCCCCACATTGAAAAAGTGCATGACAGTGGAAGCTGCTGTTTGACAAGTCTTTCCGTGCAGGTGTATGGCACCTGGCTCCCACAGACACCATCCTAAAGCGCATACCCCGGTATGACTTTGAAGGATAACTATGGTGTGGCAGCATGGCCCCTCAGGCAGGTGAGTGTCCAGAGACAAACGGAACGAGCCAAATTAGACCTATCCAGAGAGCCTACCTGGTATTCTTCCTGATTCAATAAAAAGGACCGGCGTGGTAAATGCACTACAAAGTAGTGTACACGCCTCTGTGAGTTGTTTTTGGGATGGTGCCTTTGTGGGCCAGGTGTCTTACTGCTCATTTAGGATACTTGAAGGTTGGCACTATGAAATGAGACGTGTGGTCAACAAATTAGACGCATGGCCCATGATGTGGCAGAGTACGCCCAGTGGCAGTTGGCCTTACGTTTATGAAGCTTTTGCGTTTGAGCAGTTCTGCCTGAGGTAGCACAAATTGTGAAAATAGCGAACAGTAGCTCCACAAGTGCACCATTTATTAAAACGACTAGTATCTAATTTTTCTGTTTCTCTTGCCTTTGCAAATTACTAGATTAACATTCTGACCTACCTTTATTGAGTTTGCTGATTTTAGCGGAACAGGCATGTTTCCGTGATTAGTTATGTGCTGGTTAGGCTTCTCAACGGTGATATCCACATATTAATTTCTGTGTATTTACAATGTGTATTTTTTTTTTACTTCCTGAAGTCCAGGAAAATCTTTCAAAAAGGCAGTGGCGCTGCTAGGCATCAGAGCCCAGCATATACGCAGACAAGCCAGAAAACTTTTTATTTTATTTTGGTAGAGTGCAACCGATCTTTCTGCCAAACACCAAGACGGACAGTGATGTATCCTGACAAGATAACATGATCAAGGTATGCACATAAAAAGTGAAGAAGACGCTTTGCTTTCCACGGGATGGAAAAAGCTTATTTTCGCCATTTTCAAAGATCAGTGAAATACTTCATTTAGGGAAAAGATTTTGCGCTGCTTGTGTCCAGCAAGCAACTTGCCCCCCCCTTCAGAGATGACACCCGGGGCAGCCCGCACCCACCGCTCTCCCTTCCTACGCCGCTGCAAAAACAACATAATTACAACCAGTGTCTGTAAAAATAACACACAAAGCCACACAACAGTTTGCAGCGCTCCCCATAACCCTTAAAAGTATGTAGTTGAGTTCATCTGCCAGTGCTAGCAGTGACCGATATTTCAGTAAATTTAGCGCTTTGTGGGAGCATTGTACCAATGTATCTGATCTGTGCCTCGAGGTAACTGCTCAGACTTGAGTGACTGTCCTGCACAAAGGTCCACCATGCACCACTGATCCCAACCTCAGGCTTACGATCTGTGTCCTGCCACACTGCCCATATGAATAGTACTCGCATCGGGGTACTGCCAGTGATCTCCTCGGTGTAGATGTTTAATCTCCTGGGTAGACTACAGTATAAGGTGAGCGCACAGCCTTCCCAGCCTGCCACCAGCTGTCATCTGTCAACATTCCAGAGGTGACAGCTAGTGACGTAGGTAAGTGAGTACGGTGTCCTAAATGGAACAAAAGGCAATCACAACACATCCTCCTCTCTGAGGAGGAAAGAGCAACAAGGAGAGCGGGGAGAAAGGTGGAGAGAGAGAGAGAAAAAGAAGGAAAGAAAGAAAGAAAGAAAGAAAGAAAGAAAGAAAGAAAGAAAGAAAGAAAGAAAGAAAGAAAGAAAGAAAGAAAGAAAGAAAGAAAGAAAAGTGGAGATAGAGAGAGAATGAAGGAGAGTGGTGGAGAGGAAACCAAAAAGTGAGCAAGCTGCAATATTTCAAAACAGGGAACTAAGGAATGACTAGATATACATTTTAATGCTATTCACAAACATAGTCTGACAATTTAATAGGTGGCAATAATCTCCTTCCTGTTCTACTGGTGGCTTGGTTCAAGGCTAGGTCGGGAACAGGTGTGGATGGCAACCTCCTACTTGTTCTACCTGTGCCTGACCTACACGGCTCACTGTGACTGGAAGAAGTACTGTCAAGCTCCTGATGGGGAAGCCTAGTAGTAGTGGAAACTTGGGGTTTCCCGTCAGCCTCCTCATCTGACCATCCTGTAAATGCTCTACCGAAGCCCTGTGTATGTTCTTGGACCACGTAGTCAGGTTTCTCTGTTTTGTTTTTGCACTGTGACAGTGCTGAGAAGTGCCACACTCTGCCATTGCTGAGCAAGGCTGAATTACAATACACCCCACGTACTACTTGCGGCTCTGAGTATCTATTACCGCCTTTGCTAATGTGTCCACTTCTCTTGACCCTCACTGTGCCCCCAGCCTCCATCGTGACAGGTTTGCAACCGTGTTTTACATCATACCTTTCCTTACAGTCAGCTTGTGCCGCCTTCAATTTCTCCTCGACCTGCTCATTTGACCAGATAACTCTTTTAGCTGCCTTGGCCCAACCTACATTACCTTTACACAAGGGAGTCCTGCCCCACATCAGTTCAAAGGGACTTTGGCCAGGGGTAACACATGATGTGATGCGATATGCCCATACAGTTTTGCACACCTCCTGTCTCCATTTCTTATTATTGTTTTTAGCCAACTGAATAATCCCTTTTATGACTCTGTTGAACCTCTCCACTGCTCCATTGCCAGCGGGGTGGTAAACTGAGGTAGTTTTGTGACTTACTTTGTTTCTAAGAATGTAATTTTGAAAGGTGTCAGAGGTAAATTGTGGGCCATCGTCACTGACCAGAGTTTTGGGAAGACCTTCCCGTGTGAAAACCTTGTCCAGGAATTTTACCACATTTACTTCATCAGGTTGGGTCACAAACTCTACTCCCGGCCATTTGGAGAAGTGATCAATGAGAACCACCACATACACTTGTTCTCCATTGTCCATTACAGGCCCCATGATGTCTATCCCTACCCTCTCCCACGGCATGGATGGGCAAGGTATAGGTTGCAATGGTGGTCTAAAGGTCACTTGTGTTTTATCCAAGTTAAGACAAGAGGAGCAGTCCCTGACTACCCTTTCAACTTCCAAACTTTCCCTGAGCCACCAGTAACCGTTCTTTACTCTGTTCTTAGTATTTGCGATCCCTATATGCCCCTCGTGACATATGTCCAGCATCCTTCTCCTTTGTGTAGTGGGCGGTACAACTTTACCCCCCTTAGCAACAACCCATCTTCATTTGAGAGTTCGTGTTTCACCTTCCAAAATGGCTTTAGTTCCTCAGTTAATGTACTTTTTGATCCCCAACCTTTTTTACCATCTCAATCGCTTCACATAACGTCTTGTCCCTGTCCTGTTCTGCATTCCACTCCTCGAGAGAAATCCCCTCTAACTCTTCTCTCACTCTAGCGATACTCTCTTCTTCGCTTTCATCACACTTTTCTCGTTCAGGCAACGGCATGCGACTTAAAAAGTCCGCCACAACATTCTTTACCCCAGGTACATACTCTACAACATAGTTGTACTCAAGCAATTTCATAGATAAACGCGCTAGCCTTGGTGACGCATTGTACAATCCTTTGGTAGTAAATACCTTTGTCAACGGCTTGTGGTCACTTCATAGCACAACCCTGCCACCCCAGACAAACTGTCTGAAGTGCTCGAGAGCCCATATGCACGCCAGTGCCTCACATTCAATGACTGAAAATCTTTCCTCGCTCGGGGTTAAAGAGCGCGAGGCAAAGGCAATGGTACACTCCTTACCATTAACATCTCTCTGTGATAGTACTGCGCCCAACCCTCTGCATCTTGCATCTGTAGTTATTACATTCTGAAGCATGGAGTCAAAACCTTGCAGAGGAACAGTTGAGCAGAGTTCTTTCTTCAATGCTTCAAAAGTGCTGTGGCAGTCATCATCCCATATAAACTTGTTCTTCTCCTTTAATAATTGTCTCAGTGGGTAAGTCTTGTGTGAAAAGTTCTTTATAAACTTTGCATAGAATTCAATCAAACCTAGGAAGGAGCTTAGCTCCTCCCTGTTTTTTGGCTCAGGAGCATCGTTGATAGCCTCCAAAAGCTCCTTCTTCAGAGAAATTCCCTCTCCTGTTATCTCATGCCCCAGGTAGTTCACCTTGCGACATGCGAACCTGCACTTCTTGTACTCCTCCGTCAAGCCCTTCGCTGCAAGAGTTTCTAGAACTTGATTGGCCTTATCGTCGTGCTCCTGTCGGGTCTTTCCCATGACAAGGATATTGTCCTGGAACGTCAACAAGTCTGGAATGTCTGCAAAGATGTTCTGCATCAGTCTCTGAAACATTGCGGCCGCAGATGGCAGACCAAACGGGACTCTGTTGAAGTGATAACACCCAATAGGCGTTACCAATGTGGTCAGATTCTTACTCTCTCGGTGGAGGGGAACCTGGTGATAGGCGGCTTTCAAATCTATTGTCGAAAACCACTTCACTACTTTTGTTTTGGCTAGCATCTCATTGATTCTCTGCAAGGGATACTGTTCCACCACAATGTTCCTATTAAGATCACGCAGGTCAATGCACAATCTCAAACTGCCATTGGCCCGTTTTGGCACGACTAAAGTTGCTACCCATTCCGATGCTTTGACACACTCTATTACACCTTCCATGAGTAGTTTGTCAAGTTGCTCCTTCACTTCTTCCTTCACTAAGAATGGCAAGTTGCGCACTTTGTGCATCGCTGGCACGGCATCCTTCTTGACCACAATTTTGTGTGTATATCCCTTGAGTGCTCCTATCTTCCCATTGAAGACATTTGGAAATTTTTCCAACAAGGTTTTACTGTAACTCTCACTATCGTTCACTACTAGAACAGGGTCTGCTTTGCTGGGATCAAGTTTAATTCCCAGATCCCCTTGGTCCATCCAGCCCAGAACAGATGGTCCTACTGCTGACACATAGAGCTTGCAAACAGACTCTCTACCTTTGAAAGCAAATTTGAACTTCCTGAATCCACAGACTTCGATGGGATCACCATTGAATGTCTTTATTGTGATGTCTGCTTTATCTAAATTTTCCCTAAATGCGGTGCAAACTTCTCCTTCCATACCTCATTATTTACTATCGTGTACGGAGATCCAGAATCTGCCACAATGCTGATCCTAATTCCTCCTATTGTCATCTCGCACATAGGTTTCTTGGTTCTCGACTTCTTTTCATCTCCCACAATTTTAACAGTCATCTTCGATACTCAATATGAACATGTTTTCTTCTTCGTCCTCAGTCGTGTCACAACTGTTTGTTTCTTCACACTGCACTATCTTTATTTTGCTTGCACCACGTATGTTGCAAACTTTATGGAAATGCCCGACAATGCCACAATTCGTACACTTTGCCCACGTGCTGGGCATCTTTTGTCATTAGCCATGTGATTAGTGCTCTCACATCTGTAGCAGCGCCGTCGGTCACTGTATTGACTTCTTCCTTGAACTGGTTTAGAACTTTTGTAAGTTTGGCCTATTCTAAAATCAGTCACTTTATTTACGGTTCCTCCTTCCTTCTTCTCACTGTTCTCTACAATGACTGCCTTTGCGCATCTTCCTGTAAGTTCCGGCTTCTTCGCGACGTCTATTATATTTTGTAGTGGGTACTCACCCTATGCCCACAGATTATCCTGGATGTTGCTGTTGGATCCCTGCATAACAAGTTGGCCCCTAATGAACTCATCATGTAAATTCCCAAAGCGGCAGTTTATTGCAAAATCTTTCAACGCCGAGACATAGTCATCAATCGACTCTTCTTTTTACCTTGTTTTCTAGGGAAAAATTTGTACCTATCCACACCCACGCACACAGTAGGCTTGTCGTAGGTGTTCAGGTCATCTACTGCGTTCTCAAACACATCCTTTTCTCCTTCTCCCCTCGTATTTTTGTTAATGCTCTTGTACACCTTCATTCCTCCTGCTCCAAGACTATGTAACAGTATTTTGTATTTTTTTTTTGTCTTAAATTTATCACCATCCTCAAAATTTGAAATGTAGTTCAAGAAATACTCCCTCCATTCCTCCCACTTCACCTCTGGTTCTCCTTTCCCTGGGAGGAATGCTTGTGGTGGAGTAAGGTTCCATAGATACCCTGAAGCCATGAGTCTTACACTTCCTTCTGAGCTTAGTTCATACACAGTTTTTTTTCTCACTTCCTTATTAATATCTTTATTTCCTTAAAGAATTTTATAAAATTTCCTGTGCAGTGAATACACTTCTTTCCACATTCGCAAGGGTTATCTGATTAGATACACACAGTGTACCTTTATTTAACTTCGCTTGTTGTCATTTCAATTTTAATACACGTATTTGCAGACTTTGCTGAGTGGCAGTAAATGTTTTACTTTATTTATGCATGTAGCGTGGAAAGGTTCCTTTTTGAATGCTTTTCCGCATTTACTTTCCAATATCCATGCAGCGTCGTCTTTGTGTGCTTGAATTTGTGTTTTCCGAAGTCCTAAGATGGCCGCCTGCGCGTGACGTAGATGCGCTGATTCAGTCAGCTGTGTGATGCGTTGCCATGGAGACGCACGCACAGCTGACGGTTGACAGTTCAATGTCGAATTACACTCAGCAGTTGGCGCAACCGGCAAAAACACCTCCCCTTAAATTATTTTTCCACAAGTATTGCTGGTGTTCTCATTCTTTCCACAACAACGACAAGTGTTTTCAGTTCCGACTTCACACGTAATTAGCACTTGACGCTTTTTTCCTCAATTCACTTTCTTTTTTTTCTATGACGGATCTTCACAGCCGTTCCAGTCACAATCTTCACGACGTTCACTCACCGAAATTACGTGTAGTTTCCTTTGTTTGTACTCCTTTCTTCATTTTTTCAGCACACTTAATTTCTTCATTGTGTTCCTGTGCTGAGGTTTCTCTCTCACTCTTTATTATTTTTTTTCCTCGTCTTTATGCTGCTGTATGTGGGTCCGAGTGTTGGTGCCTCGTCACCAACTTTGTTAAGATAGGCATCGTAGGCGGTGTAGAAGTTTTAAGTAATCTTTATTACAAATTACACCAACACATGCTCCGGAGACCGGAGCACACAGCCTTCCCAGCCTGCCGCCAGCTGTCATCTGTCAACATTCCAGAGGTGACAGCTAGTGACGTAGGCAAGTGAGTACGGTGTCCTAAATGGAACAAAAGGCAATCACAACAAAAGCTTTGTAAATCCAGGACAAGACCTGTAAACTGCTATGATAACATTCCTATATGTATATATATCACTCGATGCGAGGCACAAGATGGCTGCCAACACTTCCTGGTTTGAAGTGTTGGCAGCCAATTAGAGCCAAGCTTATGCTGGCGAGGGGTAAGGCTCCACCCAGATGTCACTATATTTACACCATTTTTTAAAAGGTCTCTTTCTGAAACAAGGGCTACCTTTTTGTCAAATTTGGTGTAATTCCGTTCAGCAGTTTTTGTGATAACTGTGTCTAAAGTTTCTTATGGGAAATTGATTTTTTTACCTCTATTTTTTGAATTTCTCAGGAACTACTGAACGGATTTACACCATTTAACTAAAAGGCACAAGTGTGAACCAAGGGCTTCCTCTTTGCCAAATTTGGTGTAATTCCGTTTAGCAGTTCGGGCTGTAGCTGCGATTAAAGGTTCCTATGGAAAAATTGCATGGGGAAAACACGATTTGGGATCCCCTTTTCTCTCAGCCCCCGCTTGACAAATCACCCCGAGACTTTCAGAATAGGAGCAGACCGGAGTGGGCCACCAGTTTTGAAAAGTACGCGAAGATTCGTCAACCTCGCCAAAGTTATTCAAAATAGAATGTTGCGGATTTCCTATGGATAATAGGTCCTAACTATAACTACCTACTGGCAATATATATATATATATATTACCTACTGGCGGTCGCCAGTAGGTAGTTATAGTTAGGATTTTTTTCAATGTTAAATCTCAAAATTCTATTTGGAATAACTTTGGCGCCGGTTGACGAATCTGCCTGAAAATTTCCTCAAAATGGCCTCGTCGAGCTCTGGTCCTTCCCTGAAAGTTTGGGGGGGATGCGTCAAGCGGGGGCTGAGATAAAAGGGGGGTCCCAAAACGCGTTTTCCCCATGTTCATTTCCATAGGGCGGTCGACCTCACTTTTAGCCCGAACGGCTGAATGGATTTACACCAAACTTGGCAAAATTCTAGGGATTGGTAGCCCGATGTGCCTTTGCTATGTCTCAAGATATGTGCTCCAGTGGATTTTGAGTAATTTAGGTTAAAAAAAAATATATCTATAAGCGCGCCCCGGTACGCGCACCGGGCGCGCCACATGACTTGCGCACGGAAAGCTGATTGGCTGTCGGGTGTCTGTAAACATTCTAAACAGTCCGGAGCGGCCGCCATCTTGTGTCTCGGTAGGATCGAGACATGAGAGGTGGCCAAAACAAAGGGGAAAATGACCATAAGGGGGCAGAGTAGACCCTCCCTGACCCCCTAGGTCTGATGTGGGGGCTTTAAAAGGGCCCTGCGGGGCCAAAAAAAGAGTAATTTTTTTCGATTTTTTGCGGGGGGAGCGCCCGGTACGCGCACCGGGAAGCGGACCGGGGAGCGTACTATGGGGAAAAAAGAATGATAGACTTTTCAAATAGTGTATGTTTATTAATTGGTTTTTTTTATTTAAGTACCAACATGTAGGTACCAATGCAGAGTCTAAAATTTAATATACACTGTCTCCTTTGTAGATATCTTGCATGTTGTTACAGAAGTTATTGTGGAATATGGAATTCATACCATAGTCTGTCAGGAAAGCAGAAACAATATGGAGGCAGGAGATGATAAAGAGATGTTAAATACACATTGGAGATAATATAGTGGGAGAAAGGAAGTAACTATGAGCAAACTTACTATGTAACACAAAAAAGTTGCACAGTATATTTTAAGTCTCACTTTATATTATATCTATTTTGGTACTATTTCATAATTTACATATAAAAAAGAATAATGTCTTAAAACAATTTTTAATTTATAAATTTAAATTTATTGTTGTGATTTTTCAAAATCTAAAAGAATTTGCAACATTAATTCATCAGGTATGTCCTCCTTTTCATTCCATGATTCAATTTCTTCAACACATTTAATTAAGTCTTGGTCTACAGTGTGATCCAAAAAGTCTATTTCATCTTTGTCTTCCTTAGGATTGTTTTCCATATTAATTTCAAATGAAATATTATTTTCATTTTGTTGGGCAGTGTATGGTTTCAGGCAGGAAGTAGAACTATTAAAAAGTGCCTGTGATGAAGCCTAAGTAAATTCATAGTTATACCAGAGAAGCCTAAGTCAATCCATAATTATAATAGTCTAGCCTATCTCAATGTCTAACTCTTACAGAGGGACAGTATATAACTATCTGAAAACGTTTTCCCAAATTAACTTAAAGTGCATAACATAGTTCTCCTTTCAAATTAACAACTTAGCATCTTCAAAGTAGTTGAAGTTTTCTGTGAATTTTTTTTCCAAATGTACCTTAGGTAGTGTTAGTCAAAATGGCTGTGTTTCCCTCTCATTTTTCATCCATATTCATGTACTTAACCAATCAAATGTCAGCACATAAAAGTGCAAAAGTACAAAATGTAAGTAACATTTTAATTGGTTGAAAATTCAAACAGTTTCATATGTGTTTTTGTCATGTAATTTACCTCAGGATATTTAGACAGGGCTACAGCCCAAATGGCTCAATGGAATACCACCAAATTTGTGTAAATGGTAGGGACTGCTATGTAGTAGGGCGTATTCTATATTTGGTGTAAGTGTCTCCAGTGTTTTTTCTGTAAATTACTTTCCCACCTTTTTTTTGGGAGCACCCACCAGTGCGCGCACCGGTACCCGCACCGGCAGCGTTACGGGAGTCCTCCATTTTGTGTTTTGGTAGAATCGAGACACAAGATGGAGGACAAACAACGTTGGGAATGGGTAGAAGGGGGCACGGTAGACACTTCCTGACCCTCTAGGTTTTCTGAGGTGGGCTTAGGACGCTCATATAGGCCAAAAATATATATATATTTTTTTAAATTCGTGGGGGAGCGCCCGGTATGCGTACCGGTAAGCGTACCGGGGAGCGTACTTTGGTGAAAATTAGTGAAAAAAGTTAGAAAAAGATAATCGTTTTGAATGATCAGTGGTAGGGTAGCTCTGAAAAGAGCTTTTGGGTTCTGTGGCTGATTTAGGTACCTACAAGTAGGTTCCAATGCACAGTCTTAAATTCAGGAGGAATATTCTATTCCCCTCATCTGAGAAGTGCACACCATCTCCTCTGTAGATGTCTTGCATGTTGTAATGCAAGTTATTATTGTATATTGAACCCATTCCACAGTCTCTCATGTAAGCAGAAACAGATTTATTCACATGTTTCCGTGCTTTCTCAAATTGTGGACAAAATTGGTTGGACCAGTTCCATTTCTGTCTTTGGCATATATTAGAATATACCAAGGCAGTTTTTGGAAAAAGTGTCATCAATTGATCAAAGGTGTCCTTTAAAAGCATTTCCAGACCAACCCCAGTCATAGTGCCCAAATCATTTCCACCACAGTGCACTATTAAGAGGTCAGGGTTTGGCAGATGCAAAAAGGTTTTCACCAATGGTATCAATTGATGACATCTCAATCCTCTCTGGCCAATCCACTTGATTTCCACATTTCTGCTTGCTGCATACCTTTGAGCCCAGTGGATGTAGCTATGTCCAATAATCCATACAGAAAACATGATGAGAGAAGGTTCTGGTGCAGTCAGATGAAGTGTGGGAATGAAATGGCAGTTGGAACAGTATGAGTTTACAAAAGAAAATTGTGGAGTTTCCCTGCTGTTGAATCACAAGCAATGATTGGTGGATTCAGATAGTTGAAAACTGAAAGTTAGGGTGCATGGTTGTGTTGTGTGAAAGAAGTAATTTGAATGGTTAAGAAAAAGTCACTAAAAGCAATAATGCTCTGGATAAGCTGGTGCATTGAGAGGTCAAACATCCTTGCTGACTTAATTTGCAACATTGTAGAATAAAATTTTGAACCTGAGAGTTCAGTTAGGAGGGAGTTGCTATGGTAACAGATAGAAAGGCCTGAGAGCCACCCTCTTTCACTCCTCTTTACTTACACTCACTGCTATTTTCTTTCCCTCCGTCACCATTGTTCCTTTTCTCTGGTTCCGTCACTACCTTTCATTCCTCATCCTTTACTCTCCTTCCTTTTACTGTCATCACCCATTCACATTCTCCTAGAACATCTGTGTTGGACCTGCGATGGGCAAGCCCAGCACAAAGGGGGTAGCTTGGCTCAAGTGTCAAGGCAAGTGAAGGCTATCGTGTTAAGCCGGCTTTGACCCAATAATATCTCCTTGTACAACCACCAAAAAGAAGGACACCACACCACTGTTGTAGCAAAATACGATTTCTTTATGTAAAAATTCTCTGTTGTGAATGGGGATCAATTAGGAAAGCACATTTAAATTTCTTTTGGTCACAATTTGCTAGGTTTCGATTTTGGAATAAATACAATAAATAAGCTCAGGACTACAATTCATCAATAAATAGAATAAATATCAGGAATAAATATCAGGAATAAATAGAATAAATATCGGGAATAAATATCTTCAATAAATAGCATAAATATCACTTTCTGTTTAGCAGAATAAATACTGGTTCAGTTAAATAAACAACCACATATTCTTTGTGGCATCGCTGCCACCAATTAAATGCTTCCAGAACACTACATTTGTAAATACATTTCAAGTTGGAAAGATAACTCTTACAGTTTATGACGATTTCACCAATAATGTACACAGGCTTCTCTGGGCACAAAAGGAGTGTTGGGACTCTTTAAGAATCACACGGGGGTTAAGCGCGTGTATCTAAAAGGCAAGGAAAGACAGTGAACACTTCATTTACACTCGGCTGCCACCGGGTTGAGATCTCTGTATGCCGGTGGGGGTCTAAGCGCGCCTAGGGGCTTTACCACTGCCAGCACTCAGGCGGCACCAGTTCAAAGTCTTTAGACTGCCGAACGGGGCTGCCGAAGAGGTCACACAATCTTCGCGCTCAGTCAAATAAATGCCGGTTCACAGTTCCTTTGTATCAGCGCTTCCCACCTCAAGAAACGGGCCCACCTCACATCGGCTGCAATCGAAAAGCGATTCAGTCGGGTTCAGCACTTCTCTCGCCAGCGATGGGTTATCAGGGGCTCCACGGACCTCCCTCCGACTTCCTCAAACAGGGATGGTTCCCGCCCACAGCTACAGCCGCCGATTCACTGGGGAGGGGCAGAGACAGTAGTCCCGCCCAACGAAGGCCGGTCTTTCCCCGCCCCGGCGCACCACCTCACCTCAGTCTGCGCAGGAAGCACTCTACGCCGGTGGAGCTCGGAGAGGTCCGAGCTCCTCGCTGGAGGCGCCTGTCACAAGGAGGCACAGAGGACGCTCTCGGTCGCGGCGAACTTGCTCTCGCCTTGCGACCCGAGTCTGTCGTAATTCACCACCGGGGGGGCGGGGAGGCACACGAAAATGGCCACAGTCTCTTGGGGGTGATGAGGCACTCGCTGGGCAGGCGCTGTAGGCGCGAGGTCACCGCACACACAGCTGACTGGAACGCCAGTCAGGATCCACGTCAGTGACCCTTGCTTGCTCTACTGCCTGCACTACCAGCCGCCTCAGGGGTCAACAGGGCTAGGTGTCAATCTGGTGTGAATCTGGTGTCAAGTCTGGAATCTCCTTCTTCACCTAGATCTGGAACATCATTATCCTATCTAGTCTTCTGGTCATCTAAAATGGCCGCCAGGGACTGGACCTTATATAGCCAGTGCCCTGAGGTGCTGGCCCATGCCAATAGGTTCTAGAACCTTCTTTGGGCTAGGCCAATGACATGGCACTTCTGGGGTATTTGGGACCCTAACAGCCACCATACTGGGGTTCTAGAGCAGCCATTTTGTGTACCTGAGGGAAATAAAGAAATTCCTGTCAGGAATGCGCGCCAAGTAAAAGGGCGCCAAAACCTTGAAAGGTCAAGGTTCATGGAGGCTCCAAGGGGAGTCACTCACATGAAGAAAATGGATGGTCACCATTTTGAGGCCATTCATACAGGTTGCCAATCCCAGTCTATAATGTCACAGGTTCCTTGTAAATAGGTGCCAAAAACCTTGTGAACAACTGGGCGTCAAGGAACATCCAGCCCCATGAAACAGCACACAAAAGGTCCTGGTAGACAAAGAAAAGCGACACATTTTGGGAGGTACAGGGGAACAAAAGAAATCATAGTGGTGAGGGGACTCTCAGAAGCAGACTGGTCTAACAATCTGCTTTAGTTTTCTTCCTCTTTCTTCTCTTCTTTTGCTCCCTTATTCATTTTCCTTTTCTCAGTTACTTCCTCTTATACCTTTTCTCTGTTTTACTATCTCTTACACAGTCCCTCTGTGTTTCTCCCTCTAGCTCTCTTTCTCTTTACATCACTCTCTTTTTTTCCCCATTCCTCATGCTCACTCCTTTTTTTTTGTTGGTGCGCTGACGGGACGCGGCCCGGTACGCGCACCGGGGCGCTGACCGGTACGCGCACCGGGAGCGCTCCTGAGTGAAATATAAAAAAAAGAATATACTTTAAAAAAAAATTATATTAATATACAATATAGGATTCATTTTTAGAAAAACATACCTTTCTAAGCTATTGATATTTGCGAAAAAATAACCTTAGAAATTCACAAAAAACACATAGGTATGAGGCCCTATAAAAAGTTAGGAATTAGCAGTTAAAAAACCTATGAAATTCACAGAAAAAACCATAGGTTTCACACCAGTTATAGTTAGGAATTAGCATTGAAAAAACCTATGAAATTCACAGAAAAAAACATAGGTTTCACACCAGTTATAGTTAGGAATTAGCATTTAAAAAACCTATTAAATTCACTGAAAAAACCATAGCTTTCACACCAGTTATAGTTACCTGGAAATTTTACTGACATAAAACCATTGAAATTCCCACGTTATAGTTAGTTGGACTCACTATAACTTGCGCGTGGAATGCACTGCTGATGACATCACATATTACATCACTCATGATGACATGGTCAGTGACATCACTCATGACATCACTAATGACACCATCCTTGTGACAGAGTGACTGATCTCCTTTCACTGTAAAGTAACCCGTGAAACACATATTCAAAAATAGAAACTAACATTTTCAAAAAAGTGGAGATACCTATACCAGTTACAACAACCAATTCAGTAATTCCACCATTTATATACACATCCACTCATTCATCAACAGTTCTATATAGTCATTCCTACATATACTCACTTATCATATGTAGTGAGACACCTTTACATCCGTTAACACACCGACAGTCTTCCCAAAGTTGCTCACACACATACTCACACATGCAAATAAACTATTGAACATCCATTTTTTTGCATATACAGCTATACACACACTACCACCTTACTTCTAAGGAAACTTACACCTACTTACTCTCTTAAACAACCACTTATCGAAACACATACTTATTAAAACAAGAACTCTTTCAATCTCTCACTCTCACATATACTCACTTATATACATCAATACTCACATATACTAGATTAAAACATATGTAGTTACTGATAAAGACACTAGTGAGACAGTCATTCACTTACTAACACATACATATACACACTCATTCACCCATACATTCCGGCACATATGCTGTCTTCAAAACACATACAAACAGTGAGTCAGTCATTGATGCATCTATGTGCTAAGTAACACCCCCACCAAATCAAACAGACAATTATAAAGATACTAAAAAAAATATATAATAACCCATATACACACACATGTAGCTACTCACCAACCCATGCAGCCACTTATACACAAAGTGAAATACTGATACAAACATTTAAATAATACTCGCTAATATATGTATTCACTATGATACACTTAATAAGCCAGTTAACCAATCAATTTTTTTTTAAAAATCATCCATTAAGACACTTATTGAAACATTTATTCTGCCTTCAACCTTTACATATACATATATAAAACATGTTTATTTTTCAGAAAGACACACATTCACTGGATGGTGTCATGAGTGATGTCATGAGTGATGTCACTGACCATGTCATGAGTGATGTAATATGTGATGTCATCAGCAGTGCATTACACGCGCAAGTTATAGTGAGTCCAACTAACTATAACGTGGGAATTTCAATGGTTTTATGTCAGTTAAACTTCCAGATAACTATAACTGGTGTGAAACCTATGGTTTTTTCAGTGAATATATATATATATATATATATATACTCATGAGGACACACCACACCCAAATGTCTGAGAATGTCATTCTTTACTACCGGTACATAGACGATATCTTCGTCTTGGGGAAAGGCAGCGGGCAGAGCGCACTAGACTTTGCTCAAGAGATAAATGGCAACTCGCTCAACCTACAATTTACATGTACAACAAGCAAAACTTCCATTGTCTTCTTAGATCTTGAACTTTACATCAGCAATAATAAGGTACAAACACAGACATACAGGAAGCCAACATCAGGCAATGTGATCTTGCACGCAGAAAGCTTTCACACACAAAGCCTCATAGCAAGCATACCATATGCGGAATGCTTAAGAATGAAGAGCAACTGTAGCACTCAAGAGGGTTTCACTAAATCTAAAGAAAACCTTTTTAACAGACTGAGTGAGAGAGGATACAAGAAGCATACACCAGAAACAGCTGAACTGAAATGCTCTGGAAAGAACAGGGAAGATCTAATCCAAACGAGTAAGACCTCGCAATCCAAATCAGACAAATACATTGACGGAACACCTAGAATGATCACTGGCTACAGCACATACAATTCTAACTTGCATAGGATCCTCTACAAACATTGGCCGGTAGTGCGCACTGACCCCACCATAGGAGTATCCTGTGCCAAACTCCCCAAATTAACATTCAGAAGGGCCAAGTCTATGAAACAGGAATTAGTTGTAAAAGCACCCTTACACACAAATGGTCCAAATTGGCTTAAATCACAAAAAGGGTTCTACAAATGCAGCAAATGCAAGGCCTGTCGACATGGTACCAACACAAAGCCAGTTCCCATAGCACTTAGGAAGACACCACTAGAAATCAGGGAACACTTTACATGTAAAACCGATTTCGCAGTATACGTTTTGGTGTGCAGTTGTAACAAAAACTATGTAGGGAGCACAATTCATCCAGCTCATGTGAGGATCCTTCAACACCTACGGACAATAGCCAACGACAATCCCACATATCCAGTGGCCCGACTTATCAACACACAGCATGGAGGGAAAATAGAGTACCTGACATACTTTGTAATAGATAGTGTCCCTAAGAACCTCAGGGGAGGCAATCGACAACTGGCACTAAGGAGATTAGAGTCCAGATATATTATTCTTCTGGACAGCAAAGCACCGAACGGCCTGAATTCAGATGAGGCAATGAATGTCCACCTCTAACCTACAACACTGTTGTAATACCATAGCAGCTCATTCCCAATCCCTGATCCACCCACTCCTTGACATCGATCTCACATGTGTATACTTTCAACACAACCCTCTTTTTCCACCCATGTAACATTATTCCAGTATTTTCATCTTTGAAAATATGGACACCCATGCACATCTGTAGACCGACTGTCAGAGACCGCAATCACACAACCACGAGCACCCTCAAGGGCGTCGCCTTGGCATCACAGAACCGCGCACAACATTGTGCAAATCCCACTGCCCACTTGGGCTCAATCCCTCTCGTGGTACGCTACAAAGAACTTGCCATTAACACTTAGGACAACCTTCCTAATTAGAAATAATAAACGCCTGAGCTCATGAGATCACACACGTACGTACGTAGGGAATAGTTACCTACACAGACAACCTAGTAGGCACATGGTGGGACACAAATACACTCTATTGTTTTCTAATTTTTAAACACTTGTTTTTGATTTGTCACAATATATAAAACGTCTTCAAATGTGTGCCTCATTAAACAAATGTGACTACATGTATATTTATAATTTTATGGACTGTTGTTTCTTCTAACGAGACAATGCATAGCAGCATAGCACAAACTCACCATGACTTGCTTTTCTTGGTTGTATGTATTTTTTCCATTACTGTGGTCGTCAAGTCGGTTACCATGACAATTAGGTTTCGTTTACACCATGTTTGTTTCTATATTTTCCTGCACTGTAGTGAGTAGCGATGTTGTGAGCAAAGCAGACACGTCCGCCGAAACGCGTCGTCCATCACGGAGGAATAAATACTTATCCTTGAAAGCATCATCAGCCACAGAGTCAGCGCCTGTTTTTTCACTGCGTAAAGCAGGATTGGCACCAATATATTTTTTATATATATATATATATATATATATATATATATATATATATATATATATATATATATATATATATCACCTACTGGCGGTCGCCAGTAGGTAGTTATAGTTAGGATCTACTTTCCATAGGAAATCCGCAACATTCTATTGGGAATAACTTTGGCGCCAGTGGACGAATCTTCGCGAACTTCTCAAAGTAGGTGGCCCGCTCCTTCCCTGAAAATGTGGGGGGGATTCGTCAAGCGGGGGCCGAGATAAAAGGGGGGTCCCAAAACGTGTTTTCTCCATGTTAATTTTCATAGGGCGGTCAAACTCACTTTTAGCCCGAACGGCTGAATGGATTTCCACCAAACTTGCCAAAATTGTAGGGACTGGTACCCCGATGTGCCTTTGCTATGTCTCAAGATATATGCTCCAGGGGTTTTTACGAAAATTAACTTTGAAAAAATATATATTGGACTACATTGGGCTATATATATGTTAGAGCCCAAATGTAGCCCAATGTAGCCCAATGTAGCCCAAAGATGGCCACCAGAGACAAAAAAAACAAATGTAGCCCAAATATCAGCCAGATGTAGCCCAACTATAGCCCAATGACAGAATTTTCCCAGAGTGTTCTAAAGAACAACTAGAGTGCTAACAGTCCTACTTATGACAAAAGTATGGCACACCTGAAGTCATCTTGATTGGAATAAAGTGTTAACACTTAAAACATTTAATTTACAAAGGAACAAAATGAGGGGGTTCATTTTGCCATAGAAATTATGATCAGTGCTGAAGAAAGAAAAATTAGGGCACATTTTGAGTGACTTCTCAAATCCTCTTATATTTCATTAAAAAAAATCTGATATGCAGTCTCCCAAGATGGCCACCAGAAACAAAAGAGCCCAAATGTAGCCCAAATATCAGCCAGATGTAGCCCAACTATAGCCCAATGACAGAATGTCCCAGAGTGTTCTAAAGAACAACTAGAGCGCTAACAGTCTTACTTATGACAAAAGTATGGCACACCTGAAGTCATCTTGATTGGAATAAAGTGGTAACACTTAATACATTTAATTTGAAAAGGAACAAAATGAGGGGTTTCATTTTGCCATAGAAATTTTATATATATATATATATATATATATATATATATATATATATATATATATATATATATATATATATATATATATATATATATATATATATATATATATATATTCACTGAAAAAACCATAGGTTTCACACCAGTTATAGTTAGGAATTAGCATTTAAAAAAACTATTAAATTCACTGAAAAAACCATAGGTTTCACACCAGTTATAGTTAGGGGGAAATTTTACTCGCATAAATCCATTGTAATTCCCACGTTATAGTTAGTTGGACTCACTATAACTTGCGCGTGCAATGCACTGCTGATGACGTCACATATTACATCACTCATGACATGGTCAGTGACATCACTCATGACATCACTGATGACATCTCAAATGACAACACTGATGACATCATCCAGTGAATGTGTATCTTTCTGAAAAATAAATATTTTTTATATATGTATATCTAAAGGTTGATGGAAGAATAAATGGGTAAATAAATGTCTAAATGGATGTTTTTTTGTGTAAAATTGATTGGTTAACTGACTTATTAAATGTATCTTAGTGAATACATATATTAGCGAGTAATGTTTAAATATTTAAATATCTGTATCTGTGTCTCACTTTGTGTATAAGTGGCTGCATGGGTTGGTGAGTAGCTACATGAGTGTGTATATGGGTTATTAGTTGTTTTTTTGAGTATCAGTATCAGTGTCTGTATGGTTCGGTGGGGGATATTACTTAGAGCACAGATGCATGAATGAGTGACTCACTATTTGTATGTATTTTGAAGACAGCATGTGTGCAATACTGTATGGGTGGATGATTGTGTGTATGGGTGGGTTAGTGAGTATGTGTTTTTATAATTGATTGTTTAAGAGAGTAAATATGTTTCCGTTTCTGTAGAAGTATGTGTAGTGGTGTGTATATAGCAGTATAATCAAGTAAATGGTTTTTTGATAGTTTATTTGCTTGTGTGAATTTGTGTGTGAGTAACTATATGGATGAGTATTAGTGTGTAACAGGATGTATAGGTGTATGAGTACATATGATGAGTAAGTACATGCATGAGTGACTATATAGAACTGTTGGTGAATGAGTGGATGTGTATGTAGATGTTGGAATTACCTAATAAGTTGTTGTAATTGGTATTGGTTTCTCCTTTTTTAAGAAAATGTTAGTTTCTATTTTTGAATGTGTGTGTCAAAGGTTATTTTATGCTGATAGGAGGTCTGCCACTTTGTCACAAGGATGTTGTGATCAGTGATGTCATTTGAGATGTCATCAGTGATGTCATGAGTGATGTCACTGACCATGTCATGAGTGATGTAATATGTGACGTCATCAGCAGTGCATTGCACGCGCAAGTTATAGTGAGTCCAACTAACTATAACGTGGGAATTTCAATGGTTTTATGCGAGTAAAATTTCCACCTAACTATAACTGGTGTGAAACCTATGGTTTTTTCAGTGAATATATATATATATAGATATATATTACCTACTGGCGGTCGCCAGTAGGTATATATAGTTAGGATTTTTTTCCTATGGGATTTTTGAAAATTCTATGTCTACTAACTTTGGCGTTTGTGGACGGAATTGGCTGGAATTTTCAGGAAAATGGCACATTTTGTTTCTGAGCAGCCCCTGAAAATTTGGCGGGATTTCGTCAAGGGGGGGCGAGAAAAAAGGGGGGTCCCAAAACGCGTTTTTAACATTGAGTTTTCCATAGGGCGGTTGGCCTCACTTTTAGCTCGAACGGCTGAATGGATTTGCACGAAACTTGGCAAAATTGTAGGGACTGTTAGCCCGATGTGCCTTTGCTAGGACTCAATATATGTGCTCCAGTGGATTTTGAGAAATTAACGTTTTAAAAAACAGATATATCTGTGACAGCGTCCCGGGTAGCGCTCCGGTTCGCGTACTTTTCGCGTAACGGAACTTTGCGAGGCGAAGCTGATTGGCTCTCCGGTGTCTGTCAACATTCTAAACAGTCCGGAACGGCCGCCATCTTGTCTCTCGGTAAGATCGAGAGACAAGAGGAGGAGAAAAACGAAGGGGGAATTTAATGAAAGGGGGCAAGGTAGACCCCTCTTGACCCCCTAGGAATGATGTTGGGGTTATTAAAGGGTCCCGTGGGGCAAATAAAAAAAATTTGATTTTTTGCGGTAGAAGCGCTTCCCGGTACGCGAACCGGGTCGCAAACCTGTAGCGTAATGGGAATTCGCCATTTTGTGTTTCGTTTTAATTAAATCACAAGATGGAGGGAAAACAATGTGGGAAATGGGTATAAGGGGGCACGGGAGACGTATCCTGACCCCATATGTTTTCTGAGGGTGGCTGAGGATGCTCATATATGTTGATACATGTCTTCCAGCGGCTGCACATGAGCGGAATATTTTTTTTGCAGCGTGACGTCTGTTAACGTTCGATTTGAAGGAAATCAGGAAGTGTTGACCGCCATTTTGTCACTGCGAGTAAATATATTGTTCATTTCAAAGCGTTGGAACATGGAAAAGGGAGAAGGTAGAGATTGTCTTGCTGCGTAGTTTTTCTCAGGGTGTGCAGTAAGGCCCAGGTTGTGCTTATACTCACGGTGGGGTCTTTGAACACTTTAGCAAATGATGATCCAAGCTGAGGCAAAGGAGGGTGTCAGTCGGGGTGGGGGGGAGCAATGGTGCAGTTTTCACTTTCATGTCTAAGTGTTAAAATCTGGTTTGCGATGTCAACATAATCAGCGCCACCTTGTCCCCACTCAGGCACGTACGCTCTAGCAAGCAGCAGCCATTTTGAAAGCGCTATGGCCCCTCTGCCCCTCGCCGGTCCCCAGCACGTCTCCCTAGCGCTACGAACACCCCCCCTCTCTGACCTCCCCCGTTCTCTCTGTGGAAAATTAATCCGTATTGATAAACATTGTCTGCGCCATCTTGCCTTTTTTCCAATGCCACACTTTTGTCGTGCACGGCAGCCATTTTAGATGCCTTGACCAGACCCATGCCGCCGATCCTCATCACGGCCCCCTACCCTCGCAAGCATCTCCCCCACGCACTGGTCACCCCGCTCTCTCTCTCATGCATGGGCCATAAACCTCCCCCCATCTGCGCTGCTCTTCCCTGAGAATCACACCCCGTGCCCGCCCAACACCTCCCTTTGTCTCCACCAACCAGCGGTCGGAACAGAACCCCTTTCAGCAGTCCAAAAAGTTCTGTTAAATGACAACAGAAGGGATAGGCAACAAGAACCATCAGTCAAAGAGGGGAGGGCTAGTTCTTCTCTACCGGGTCACGTTGGGGCTCCACCGGAACCGATCAAATTGGTAGTCTACAGTGTTTCTGGATGTTTCAGACTGAAGCTGGCGTCAGCATGAGAACACCACCATCTCGTGGCTCCGTCGTGGCCATTCCGCGAACAATCATGGCAGTCGCTCCCCACCGGAAGTCTGCGGGAGTCGGGGGCCCCGGTGACTCTTGTAGAATCTTCAAGGCTGAGGGGACGCTTTTGGGAATGGGGCCCATGCCCTAGCAGTCAAGCGTCCGAGTTCCAGGGTTGTCCTGAGCCATCCTTGCAGGCCAGGCCCTAGTCTGTGGAGCCGACCGCCATTTTGTGAGCTCCGTGGCAGCCGCCTGTCGCTGTACCGCAAGATTGGGTGCAATTCCGTTGGATGGCGAGTGAGACGCTGTAATAGCAAGAGCAGGCGCAATTCAGCTGGCCGAGCGAGGCACTGTGTCGCAAGAGCGGGCGCAAGTCAGCTGGTCGAGTGAAGCGCTGGGGTGTAGCTGAGAAACCTCCACCTGGGGAGGTGGGGGAGGCTCGTTCGCGCCGCCTCTCCCTTCTAGTGCACCCCACGCCGTCTCCTGGCGCAGGTATATGTGATGGTCGGATCAGGGCACCGCAGGACGTGTCTTCAGGTCAAACGGATTGTGGGACAAGGTGTGGCGCAGGCGCAATTCAGCTGGCCGAGCGAGGCACTGTGCCGCAAGAGCGGGCGCAAGTCAGCTGGCCGAGTGAAGCGCTGGGGTGTAGCTGAGAAACCTCCACCTGGGGAGGTGGGGGAGGCTTGTTCGCGCCGCCTCTCCCTTCTAGTGCACCCCACGCCGTCTCCTGGCGCAGGTATATGTGATGGTCAGACTAGGGCACCGCAGGACGTGTCTTCAGGTCAAACGGATTGTGGGATAAGGTCCAGAATGGAAGAGTCACCAAAAGGCAAAAAGTTCCGCCTGACCCCGGGAGCCGGCCGCCTATGTCGGGGGCGATCTCAGGCCACACCAGGGCAACAAGACTTGGGGAGGGGGCAGGAGCCAAGCGCCCCCTCCGAGTCCGCCCACCACACCGCCCCTCGGGGGCCTCCGTCAAGCGGTTCAGGAAGGCACCGCATCACATTGCTTTCCAATGCAGTCAGGTCATCAAACAGCCCCCACTTACTTTGAGAATAGTGAAGCTGCAGCAGGTGCAAATGAGCTTCAGACAGTGTTACAAGCGCTGCTCGGAACACTCAACTATGGCACCCAACATCCAGGATTTATGCCATTTGTGCAAGGCAGTGACATCGAAGCATCTCAGGGACCAAGCAACATACCATATCCAGAGTCCTTCCTACAGCCTCTGCCTTCCTTCTTACCTAGTTATGGTTCTTTCAGTCCCACTCCAGGCTTTTAGTCTGTGGATGGAAAACCATGAACCTACACTCACCTATGAAAATCTTACTATTGATGTTTGACTGAGGCCAAGGAGATCAGAGTGCATGTCTGTGTAAGGTGATGAACCTCTGGGGAGATGATGTTATGTTTAAACGTAGCCCCTGAGTGCTTAGTTCGCTTCTGTTCTCTGTCACTGTTGTTGATTTTGAGCCCCAAATACAAAGGCTTGTTGTTGCTTGTGAATCCCCAAGTGTATATTTGCCCATACTGATCCATCTCGTAGGTCACAGAGTAGTCGGGGAGAAATCCCGGGAATGGCGGCATGCATTTGGATCGATGTTGCAGCAGGCTGCCATGTAAATAGTTATTTAATAAAACGTTTTACCCTGTTACTTTGCTGGTGTGTTGTATATATTTATAATATTTGCATAGGGTTTGTCGTTATTTTGGGCGGGGTGGGCGGCGGAGCCGAGCTGTCTTGCAGCCATCATGGTGTCGAGCTGAGTTCCTCTCACTAGTTTCGTATTTCTCATGAGGGGTTGTTCCTAATGTTTCTATTTTAGCGAGGTCAAAAAGAGATCCCATTAGTGGCCTACTGATTTTGCTTGATTCCTTTTGTTTTTTTAACGATTTTTCACTATCTGCAAAGACTAAACAGAGTATTGCGACTCTGTGCTTGTTTGTAAATAGAGAATGAACCAAAGAGAACCAATTCTAAAACAGTAAATGCTTGGATAACAATCAATCAAATGGAGAGGGAAGCAGGCACGACGCATTACAACGGGGGCAAAGGCCTGCGTTCCCTACCCTTCACTATCTGCAAAGAGAGAATACTCCTAAAAGAAAAGAGGGGGGGGCAGCGTTCAAAGCACATCAGTGTGCATAAACACGAAAATGTTTTTACCTACCACGTACTTCACATTTTAAAGCTTTTGATATTTGCTATTAAAAAACCATTGAAATTCACTGAAAAAACCATAGGTTATAGACCATATATAGTTAGGAATTAGCATTTACAAAATCTTGAAAATTCACTGAAAAAACCATCGGTTATAGACCATATATAGTTAGGAATTAGCATTTACAAAACCTTATTTTACTCACACAAAACCATTGAAATTTCATATATAGTTAGTTGCACTAACTATATATCGCGCACCCGCAATCCACTGCTGATGATGTCACATATTACATCATTCATGACATGGTCAGTGACATCACTGATGACATCTCAAATGACATCACTGATGACATCACTGATGACATCTCAAATGACATCACTGATGACATCTCAAATGACATCACTGATGACATCTCAAATGACATCACTGATGACATCACTGATGACATCACAAATGACATCACTGATGACATCTCATTTGATATCAATGGTCACATCACTGATGATATCATTCATGTGACAATACAATGCATCTCCTCACACTTTAATATAACCTCTGTTACATCCAGTGTAAAATACAGAATATCATTTTTTAAACCATTAACACACCAATACTATTACTACATACGCACTCACTGATTCCTATGTCTACACACACATTCACTCATTCACCCATACAATCATTCATACATACAATCACTCATCTTAACAACACTATCATATGCACTCATACACCTATACAGACACTCACACTCTGCCACTCATCCATGGAGTTACTCACACACCTAGTCAGTCCTGTAAAGAATCAATCACACTTCCATTTTCTAATCAATACAGTTAAACATAGAGTACCTTACATTTTCAAACATATACTAACACATACTTACTCTCTTATACAATCATTGATACAAGAACACATTGATCTGCACAGAGTCACACATCTCCCAGCCAGCCACACACACACTCAGTCTCCCATACAAATACTTGGACAATTAATCAATAACCCATATAGTTACTCATATAGCTACTGATCAACACATGCAGCAGTTTACAGAACAACAGACATAATGATGCACAAATTAAGACAGTTTAGTCACTAACCCATGCACTCAGTGAGACACATTTAATCACTCACTCACTCACTCATGCAGTCAGTCATGCACCTACTAAATCCTTCATCCAGACACTTATACATCAACTCATTATTCAATATGTAAGACATATTTTAACTTTACAGAAACAGACAGTCACTGGATGTTGTCATCAGTGATGTCACTGACCATGTCATGAATGATGTAATATGTGACATCATCAGCAGTGGATTGCGGGTGCGCGATATATAGTTAGTGCAACTAACTATATATGACATTTCAATGGTTTTGTGTGAGTAAAATAAGGTTTTGTAAATGCTAATTCCTAACTATATATGGTCTATAACCCATGGTTTTTTCAGTGAATATATATATATATATATTCTTTTTGCTGTTTTATATTGCGCAAACTAACCAGGAAGTATTGGAGGCTTTGCTTGAGCACTAGTTACAATACTCAAGGACACATTTAATTATTTATTTTATGCACAGGGCGATTAAGTGATTTGGGGTTAAGATTCACAGGATGTTAAGCCAACGCTGAGTCTGGAACCTGGTTCTCCAGTTATAAGTGAGCAGCTCTGGTGCATTATAAGCAATCTCGACAAACGAAATTGGGAATGTAACAACCTAACATTTATTTACATGGGCTTGATTACCCCTCTCCCACCTGTAAAACTGTCTAACAAACTGATGGATCCATCGCTCAATGACGTAAACAATTATGACAAATCGCAAGTTTCAGTGACTCTGCAAGTTGAGGATTTTAAATGGTGTCATTTCAAGATGCTCTATCCGCTGCTCTGTGTAAGAAAGTTTATCACTATAAAACTCGCACTGTTCATACAAGCTTCTGAAAATGCAGATGAGCTAGAGAGGCAGGATAGTTGAGATGCGTCTGTTAAAATGCTTGTGACAAAACTGCACTTTTCAAGGGGTTCCATCACACTTTCTTCTTTTAGGGCAGCTCAGAGCTCAAAGTCAGCGCAGGCATATTGTAACTGTATTTATATAGGGCTTCCTACCCCTGAAGAGGCCTCAAAGCGCTTTTTGGCAACTCGCATGCTACTCCAGAACTTATAGGGAAATATAGGTAAATTTGAGTGGTGGACATGTAAGTCTGTTATTTAGATTGAAAAGGATAGTAGAGGAATAGAAGATGGAAGACTCTAGAAAGTGTTATTTGGGAGATCATAGTAGCGGATGAGGTTTGGGATGAGCAAAAGGAGAGATGGAGGAGGGAGAGAAGAGTCTCTAGAATGGGATTAGGGAGATCATAGTTGTAAAATGAGGTTTTGGTACCCTGCAACTTACATTGTACCAGTGGTTGTAAGTGTTGGTCAACAACATATATTTCTGGGGAGCAGTATTTATTTTTATCTTCATACTTCAACCGAGACCAAGAAATGTAAAACGAGAAAAGGGAAAAAGCAGTAGGAGCAGAAAGATAGGTAATGAATGACAAATTATGAAAGTATGGGTAAAACAGATCCTGCAAGAATAAGAGAAAAGATTTGTAGGTCATGGAAGAAAGAGATGCGACCTTCAATCAGCATTAGGAATCCTTGGGTTTTGGAATCGCTAGCATTTGGCATCACAGGTAGCACACGTATGAGAGAAATCCTGAACTTCAGCAGTCCTTTTTTAGGTCTTGCATGGGCCAACGATCATGCGATGCGAGGCGAGGCTTCTAGTAAGGGCTTTTCAACTTGCACCACAAGCTCGTGCGTGTGTTTATTTTTCAGCACGCCTATTGGTCTTTGCATGCGTCTTTCTTTCTAAGAAAGATAGCTCGCGATTGGCCAAAGGCGGGTGCATGGCCTGCCTTCTCTCTGCCTTAGCCTAGGCAGGTCATGGAGCGAACAGCAGCGCCATCTGTTTCCAATTATCTTAATTGGAAACAGATGGCGGTCACGTTGGCCCTGGTGCAAATTTCTTTTAGCGTCCGTGCACCACACCCGGGCTTGTTCTTCTGAAGGTGTGAGTGTAAATGCAGAGGCGCCACTGCGGAGCACGGGGTAGAGGGGTAATCTCTCTCTTGCCTTAGCCTAGTGCCAATGATACCAGTCCTGCAGAAAAAGGCAGACTGCACTGCTGTCCAGCACTGGAGCTACATATACTCCAAGTATCTGTAGACTTCGGAGAATCAAAAAACCTTCTACCACTTTCGGCTGAAAATCACAGACCCTTAAATCTGCACAAAGCGAATATCTTCCTTCTCCCTGCCGGTCGCTTCTTCGCTCCTTTGTAGCTTCGTGTGTCTGCCTCTGCTCCCACACACTCCACATTTTTTTCGGCAAGCTACACTGACCTCGGCAACTGTATTTTTATATGGGAAAATCACTTCTCACAGCCTCCGCTAAAACCGTTCCCACCGGGAATGTAGAACCGCAGCAGCAGAGTAGAAAAAAAATTTCGCACACTTTTTCTTTGAGCGAGCGCTGTTCTTCTCTTCTTCCTCATCTTGTGCACGGCTCTGTTGCATACAGAAACACACACACACAATGGAAAGTTAATTAGACAGAGGTAAAGACACTGGACTTATTCAAATAAAAGTGTGCTGAGGGATGGTGGAGGGGAGCAGGGAGGACGGGGCAGTGCTCTCTCTCTCTATGCAAAACCCAATTCTATGTCAGGACTGGAGGCTCCGATTATGCATCTCATTTCTTTACTAATAAAAACTCAGCAGCCAATCAGATAACAGTAAAAAAAAACACTACAATACCCATGAGCACACACTGGGTATCACATGACAACCATAGAGAATCCCCTATAAAAGGTCCATAAGAGAATACCATATCCTTTTTTTGCTGCTCCGCAGCCAGTTAAGTGCTTTACCATTTTCCTTATATTGTTGCATGCTTTGAATGCATTGTGTTGCTGTCGCATTCATACCTGATTTGTCTGCTTTATGATATCTGATTCACTGTGTGGCGCTTGTAGAGCTTTGCGCTTGTCTCGCTTCCGCGCTGTTTCGCCGCTTTGTTTCCCTTTAGGAAGCGTGAGGCACCTCCCTGGTTTGGGCGCTTTGCACCCGCGCTTATTGCTGGTTTGTGGAGCAGGAGAGTGGGGCTTGAGGACGCGCGTCTTGTTACCATGTTGTCTTCTTTCTCTGACGATCGGGCGGCCGTTACCGCGCATGCGCGGTGGCCATTTTCTTTGTTTATACGGCGTATTTGCCTTTTTTTGCATATTCTGTAGCGCGGGAGCAGCGCTTTTCATGCTCTATTGCCCACAGCCTGGTTGCAGCCCCTATTTGACGTCCAAACCTCCACAAAAAGGGTTTGAGCTGGAAAATTGTGCATAGGCTCTGCCTAGAGTGTTTTTTTGGCAAATCCTCCATCCACACTTAATTTACATTGTTTCACAGTTACTTTGTATCTGTGTTCTTGGCTTGCCTGGGGTACTTCCACTCACCCTTATTTTGCCTGCTGGCATTATGCTAGGTTGCTGTGTTTCTACTTCCTCCTGTGGGCATTATTCACACTTTCAGTGTTACTATGGCTGAATATTTTGATGAGGAAGGTGACTACTATGATGAAGGGGCCTCTGGGCCCATGGAGCAGGAGTTGGTTGAGGCACTTGATGTGGGTGTCCAACATTCTGTTAATAATGCGCTGGTCCGCGCTATTGAGCCTTTAAAGTGCCATTTTTGTTCTTATGCTCTGCAGCAGGGCTGGCTGTCTGGTTCTTCTAGTCGTTCTTCCACGACCACTGCGAAGGCTGCGAATCCTCATAAGTTTGATTTTGCAAAGTTGGCCAAGGCTCTCTCAAATCACCATTTTTATGTTCATTCTTCCAAAGATGCGGCAGTTTCTCATTCTCGCCTGGCGGATGCTGGGGACACTTCTTCTGGCACGTCTTAGGACCATGAAGATTCTCCTCCTCCTGCTAAGAAGGCTCGTAAAGAGCATTTTGCCGATTCACCTACGCATCCACAACTCCTTACTATTGATCCTAAAGACATTGAGCACCGTAATTCGGCTTCTTGGCTCCCGTCCGCGGAAGTAGCAGATTATATTCAAGCCCATATTTGCCAACTTTTTGACAAAGATGTGAGGACGGGTCTGCGTTCTGAATGTCCACGGCCAGATCTCGCCGATAAATTGGTGGACACACCTGAGGCAGATCCCTCCATGATGACCAAATTTGTTGCCACTTTCAGTGGTCTAGATAAAGCTCAGTCCTCTCTTCGACAAGCTTTTCGCCCGGTTTTTGGATAGGCCCGACGATACAGGGGACGATCGTTCGGCCCCGCAGTAACCAGGGAGCCCAGCGTGGTTCTCAGTCCCATCGTGGAGGTTATCAAGACTCCGGATATAATAACAACTCCCCCTTCTATCCCACTCGCAGAGCCCGCAACAAGTTCAGGAAGGGACGTTATGATGGAAATCAAGGAGAACATCACGATTCCTCAGCTTCAGGTGAGCTTAATAGCAGCTTCAGAAGTTTTGTTGGGGGGCAGAATTCAATTTTTTCTTCCCAGTTGGCAACAGATCTCGAACGATGCATGGGTGTTAGACACCGTGAAGGGTTACAAGATAGAGTACTTCAGTGTTCCCATTCAGACTCATCATCCATCGGCCCTAGTTTTTTCCCTTCAGGATCAAGCTGTAATTTCTGCGGAAATAGATTCTCTTCTGAAAAAAGGGGCCATTGTTCGGCCCACCTGTCATCCTCAGGGTTTCTCCAGCACAGTCTTTCTGGTTCAAAAGAAGGGGGGTGGATCCAGACTAGTTCTCAACCTCAAGGACTTCAATGGCTGGGTCATTTATCGACACTTCAAGATGGAGGGCATCCATCTTCTTCGGGATCTCCTTCAGGAAGGAGACTGGATGGTCCATCTAAATCTGAAGGATGCGTATCTCTCAATCTCCATTTACGGTCCTCATTGTCGGTTTCTGCAATTCCAATGACAGGGAGTCTGGTTTGAGTACAAGGTTCTCCCTTTCGGCCTCTTGTCAGCACCTTGGTGCTTCACGAAACTTCTGAGGCCTTTTGTGGAGTCTCTGAGAGTCTGGGGTGTTCGTCCGATCATTTATTTGGATATCATTCTCATCATGGCTCATTGCCCTTGCCTTTTAATGACTCATTTGGAGTGGTATCTTTTACAGTCGCTCGGATTTCTAGTGAATCCACAGAAGTCAGTCTTCATCCCGTTTCAATCGATGGAGTTCCTGGGTTTTCAGGTCAATTCCCTCAGTTACCAGCTCCTCTTACCGAATCAAAAGATCAGATCTATCAAGAGGGAATTGAGATTGATTTTACACCAACAGTTTGTATCATTGAGATCTGTAGCCCGGATAGTCGGCCTACTAGCTTCCTCAATACAAGCAATATTCCCGGGTCCTCTCCATTACCGAGCTCTTCAACGACTCAAAATCCGCCATCTCCAGAAAGGCCTCAAATATTCAGATCAGATTCCTCTTTCCGAGGAGGCGAGGTGGGAGATGTTGTGGTGGTTAGAACACATGGAGTCTTAGAATGGTCGAGCCCTGTTCGGAGTGGCTCCGGAAGTGGTGATAGAGTCCGACGCCAGTCGGTGGGGATGGGGAGCCCGTTGCGGTCAGGTAACGACGGAGGTTATGGTCCCAGGACAAATAGTCTCTCCATATCAATTGTCTGGAGCTCCTGGCAGGATCATTTGCGATTTGTTGTCTTTTGCCACGCATGACGAACTGTTGCATTCCTCTCCGCATGGACAATGTGTCAGCTGTTCGGTATGTCAACAAATTAGGGGGAATGACGTCCAAGATTCTATCAGAGATCGCCAAGGATTTCTGGCACTTTTGTCTTCAGAGAAAAGTCACAGTGATTGCGGAATATCTCCAGGGGTGCAACAATCTGATTGCAGATTGGAACTCTCATCCTCTCAGAGATTTCAGCGATTGGAGGCTTCATCCTCTTGTATTCAGGTCTCTGACTCGTTTTTGGGGTCAGTGTCATATCGATCTCTTTGCCTCTCGACTCAACAGGCAACTTCCAATGTTTTTCAGTTGCGCCCGGATCCGGATGATCTGGCCACGGATGCATTTCTGCAGGTCTGGCCGTGTCATCTGTGTTATGCCTTTCCTCCGTTTGTGATGATCCCCAGGGTCTTGGCACGCACAAAACATTATCAGTCGGAATTGATTCTGATCACTCCTCTTTGGAGGGCTCAGGCTTGGTTCCCGGTTCTTCTGGGGATGATTTGTGCAGTGCCGCTCCTTCTTCCCCAGCGTTGGAATCTGTTATTTAAGCATGGGCTGAAAATTCGTTCCGCTCGCGAAATTTGCGGATTTTTGGCAACTTTGCGTTCCGCAAATCGTGCGAAATTGCCAAACAATCCGCAGTTTGCAAGTTCGCAATTTTTTTTTGCTTGTTCGTGCTTTAAAAATACAATCTTGCGCGCGCTCCGTTGACTTACCTTGATTCTGAGTTTGCCGAGTTGTTTTCCACCCGCAAACAAGATGGTCGCGCCCAAAAACGACCACATGGGTAAGTTTGCGGTAGCCGCGCTGAAAAAAACCTGCGTGCATGCCCCCCCAAAAAATTCGCAAGTTCGCACAAATTCGCAAATTTCACAGACCGCGAATTCGCTTTTGCGCGAATTCGCAAATTTCGCCCATACTTACTGTTATTGGACCCTTTCAACAATCCACATCCACTGATAGAGTCGAGTCAACTCCTTCTAGTGGCATGGCGGATTTTGGGGATCGTTGGAAAATCCCAGGCCTTTCGCGAGACACTACCAGATTTATCAGCGAGGCTTTGTCTACCAACATAAATAAACAAAAAGAATCCAACTCAAAGGAAGGAAGGGGGAGGAGTGATCAACGAATGTTGGAGCACTCAGTGTTCTGTAAAATACCCCTCACACACCAAAAGGCCCCTTGGTGTCATGCTTCATCATCGGGGTCCTCGCACCCCTCTATCGGGATGCGGCGTGCTGCAACCTGCGACTACGCGGGAGCACTTATAGAAAAGACTATGTGTGGTATGCGGTGTGTGGGGTATGTTGTTTTATAAGTGAGTGGTGGGATGTGGTGAAGGATTAAAAAGTACCTGGCACATGAGTGTAAAGAAAAAACCTGCCCCCGTCCTGAAGAAGGAGCTTGTCTCCGAAACATGTCGACAACGCACACCAGAGGTCCTGTTCCTTAATCTAACAGGTTCGACCTCACACTGCACTTCTTTTAATAGTACCAGCCAGAGTTCAGAATAAAAAATTTTCTTTACACTCATGTGCCAGGTACTTTTTAATCCTTCACCACATCCCACCACTCACTTATAAAACAACATACCCCACACACCGCATACCACACATAGTCTTTTCTATAAGTGCTCCCGCGTAGTCGCAGGTCACAGCACGCCGCATCCCGATAGAGGGGTGCGAGGACCCCGATGATGAAGCATGACACCAAGGGGCCTTTTGGTGTGTGAGGGGTATTTTACAGAACACTGAGTGCTCCAACATTCGTTGATCACTCCTCCCCCTTCCTTCCTTTGGGTTGGATTCTTTTTGTTTATTTAAGTATCACTGTGGAGCAAGAATCCAACCCTCCGCTCTACCTCCGTTGTGTGTTTTTTGATTGGTCTACCAACACACACAAACATTATTCCACCGCCTGGAAACGATGGTGAAGTTGGTGCGATCAACAGGAAGTGGATCCCGCTTCAGCAGATATCTCTTTGATTGTGAATTATCTTGCATCGAATTCTTCTTCCGGTCTTGCTTATAGAACGGTTAATAATTTTCGATCTGCCATTTCTGCTGGCCATATAACAATCAATGACAAACCTGCTGGCGAGCACCCCTTAGTTTGCAAGTTACTCAGGGGTATCAGGTTGGTAAAACCGCCTTGCCCTGAATATATTGATTTATGGGATGTTTCTACTGTTTTACGATTCTTGGAGGCTTGGCCCTCCAATTATAATCTATCCCGTAAACAGCTTTCGGCAAAAATGACTATGTTATTATGTTTGGTTTCTTGTGAGCGCGTTTCTGATATCCGTGCTCTTGATCTTGCGGGTCGTAGATTTTCACTACAAGTTGTAACTTTTGCTATCTCTAGACGCACTAAGTGTAATACTGCCTCTATTACTTATCCGAGTTTTCCTAATAATCCCAAACTTTGTGTAGTGCAATTTTTTAAGGATTAAGAGGTAAGTACTGCTGAATTTTGACAAGATATGCATGGTCAGTTGTTGATTGCTTTACAAAAACCTTTTCGCCCTGTGACCCTGGCTACCTTTGCAAGATGGGTGAGATGGCTCATGGGTGAGGCAGGAATTCATGTGACTAAATTTGGTGCACATTCAGCTCGTGGAACTATGGCTTGAAAGGCCTTTTCTATGGGAGTCAGTTTAATGGATATTATGAAGGCATCTGATTGGTCAACTGATTCTATGTTTAAGTCTTTTTATTATAAACCAACTGTGGATATTGCATCTTTGGTGGTGGCACAGCTTTGAATAAGCATAATCGGAGCCTTCGGTCCTGACATAGTATTCAAAATTTGCGAACATACGTGACAAGAATTTTCAATTCTATTAAGGACACGGAGGCGGGGATTATCCCACCCATTTCTGTTTTCGTATGATTGTTTATATTATCTGCTTTTACAGCATGTGTATATTTGTAATATGGATATATTCCTTCTTTTTCACTCCCCTGTATTTTTCTCCCATGAGGGAATGGTGTATTACGAATCTATATTTCCTTTCAGGTTCGGATCCTAAGTGAGGCGCGTTGCTCTGTCTCCATGGACTGTCTTATGGATACCTGCAGGTTCCGTTTTTTTCTTACGAGGCACGCATCAAGTCTTCTGTTTCCAGCCCGTTGGACTGCTGTTTCAGTGCTCGAACTTCTTGGTTTTTCTCGTTCTTCACAAATGTTGGACTATGTTTCTTCACTTTAACTGTTATGCTTACCAAAGAAAGAAGATATGGTAGTCTCTTATGGACCCTTTATAGGGGATTCTCTATGGTTGTCATGTGATACCCAGTGTGTGCTCGTGGGTATTGTAGTGTTTATTTCTTTTACTATTATCTGATTGGCTGCTGAGTTTTTCTCAGTAAAGAAATGAGAAGCATAATCCTCGCATCCGTGTCCTTAACAGAATTGAAAATTCTTGTCACGTATGTTCGCAAATTTTGAACTCTTGCAAAACTTTGTCTAAACTTTCACTTTCAGAGCGGCGAGGCGGGGTTTCCCAGCAGCATGGGGTAGAGTGGAGCTGAGAGGGAGCCAGCTGCACTGCCAATGAGGCCTTCCAGCCCACAGAGCTCTGCGTGAATCCAGGCTCCTCGACCCGTCCTTCCAGGGTACCATGTACTCCTCTTACTGCCTCACCCACGTAAAGACAAAGAACTTATTCTTGCCTTTGTGTCCTTGTTTTTTTGGGGTGCGCACCCTGTACTGCCTGGCGTCGTCACTACTCCCGCCCCACCAGATGTTATGGAACGCCCAATGGATCCATAGCAGGCCCCCAGCCCATTCTCCTTATCTTAAATTCCTCCTCCCGGGCAACCTAGTAATTAGACGCTTAGCCACCTCTTTCTCAAGCTGCCGAAATGAGGGCCCATGCCTTTGCCCACCCCCCGCTGCTCTCACTCATGCGCGATTGTGTCTCCCTCTAACCCGACTCCAGTACTGAAGCATTTTACACTTATTTATTTATTTATCACATGAGCATCCGTTGCGTTACACCAGGACAAATTCCTTTTTGTGGTACTCAAGGGGAGATAAAATAATTTGCCTAGGACCCAGGATGTTGAGCATTGCCGAAATACAAACCTGATTCCTCCACTCCAAAGTCAGCAGCTCTGAGCATAGGGCAGCTCCCTTCCCCCTTAATTCCCGCTATTGTCTATTGTTATCTAGTGTAATAACATTGGGCTCTTTATTGTGCCCACCCCCCTCTTCAACCATCCTCACTGTGCCTACTCCGATTCCCCTGGTGCCCACCTAAGCTCTAGCCGGCAAGGACACAATCCCTCACCTATGGAATCCACACCCGTATGTGGCAAGCACCACAACTCTTGCCCTCCACCACCTAAAAAAGGCGCTCTTGGGGCCCATCGGTGAACGGGGGGGAAGCAAAACACCGACCAGAGACTCAAATTTAAGTGCGATAAAGGCCGCTTTATTGGAAGCAGGTGCATCCTACACAATGAAAATCCTTGGCCTGCGCCGCACAAAACTAGGCCTCACTAAATATGCAATTTCCTGACACACACCCCCACCCCCTCCCCTAAACTGGTTCCCCCAATCCGCAAACAGTAAACAGTTAGCAAAACGTCAATTTGCCTCTCCACCTGGCTACACACTTTATTGTGCTTGACCTACCCCCCAATAATCCAAACAGATCTCCACTTCCCACATATATTAGGAAAAACCGCCCCCAAAGGCAGAAATCACACCCACACCTGCTCCAGCGACACGATGAACCCCACAACCATCAAACAGACCCCATTGCACCGGCCCCCAATAAACCTTCCAAAAACTCCCCCGAAAACCCCCAACAAAAAACCCAAACCACCCCGAACAAAAGGGGAATCACTTCGCCCTTGGGCCCTCCTCCCCTTTCACTGTCAAAAAACTCCAGGGAGGGAGGAAGGGAAAATAATTTTGTCCGCCACCCCCCGCCCGGCAGCTGCATCACCCAAACAAAATGGTGGCATGCAAAACGAAATGGCCGGTTTTAAGGGGCACCAGCCCAAAATTGCCCCGCCCCCAGCCCAAGGCTCCCAACCCGCCAAACCAGCCCACGGACGGTGCTGGCACTACCCCCCCTTCCCCGGCCCCAACACCCCCAGGTGGGGCAGGCCTCCCGCTGGTCGGCCACCCCCCCCAAAGCCCTATTGGGGCCCATCGGGGAACGGGGGGAGGCAAAACACCGACCAGAGACTCAAATTTAAGTGTGATAAAGGCTGCTTTATTGGAAGCAGGTGCATCCTACACAATGAAAATCCTTGACCTGCGCCGCACAAAACGAGGCCTCACTAAATATGCAATTTCCTGACACACCACCCCACCCCCTCCCCTAAACTGGTTCCCCCTATCCGCAAACAGTAAACAATTAGCAAAACGTCAATTTGCCTCTCCACCTGGCTACACACTTGATTGTGCTTGACCTACCCCCAATAATCCAAACAGATCTCCTACACTTCCCACATATATTAGGAAAAACCGCCACTCGAGGGACGTGCTAACGGCTCTCGACCCCCCCTTAGGACTCCTGTACTTTCTGGCACCCGTGCCCACCAATGCCTTGCTCCAGAGCCTCCAGCCGGTGTACCACATACAGATCCGCTCCGTGCGGCAGGTGTACCCCCTCCCCCCTGAAAATACACTGCCCCATACCCAATCTCCGGGTGCCCCATCCTGTCAAAACCGTCCTACTCCTCAAAACGTACCTTTCCCACTAAACTTCCTCCCGGCCCACTATGCCGCTGGCCTTCCAACCCCCCCTACCCCAACGCCCTTGACCTAAAATCCGACAGTTGACAAGCCCCCCGCCCACCTGCATCGACTCCCCACCCAGGCCCTCACCCCGTATTTTATTTCTTTCTTTCTTTATTATTATTTTTTTTAATTTAAAACCACACCACCCTATGCATGTTAACATGCAGCGGCCGGCACACTCCCCCCCCATACCCCTTCAGACCAAGCCGGGAATAACTCGTGCCAGCGCCTACCCCTTCTTCCTGCCCATGACCACGAAACAACCTGCTTCCGGCGCTTTCACATCACCCCAACCCCCCGCACACACTGCAAACCGCTACGTCCCCCAGTCCCCCACCGACGACGAATCGTCACCCCAACAACACCCCTACCGCCGCAAGTCCCCCCCTGTCCGGTCATAGCTCCGGCAGGCGTGCTTCCATGGCCACAGAGTTGAGCTCTGTACCGACGACTGACAGCACCGAACAGGGACCGTGCCTCCTCTCTGGCGCCCTGGGCACCCCCAGGTAAACCTCAAGGCCCGTAAAACCGTCCAGCTCCGCTGGCAGTCCGTCGAAACCTGGCCGTCCCACCAGAAAGAAGTCACCAGATAGTGCGCCACGGCCAGAGCCTGTCCGCCATGAAAACCCACTGCAAAAGCACTGAATGTCGCACACAGCGCACCCAAAATCGAACATCCCATGTGCAGCGCTGTCGCCCCCCACGCCAACCCTGCAGCCCCCACGCCTCCGGCGGGCATGGTTCCATGGCCCGGAGTCAAGCTCAACACCAAGCGAGGACAGCACCTTCTGGGACCATACGTCTTCTCTGGCGCCAGGGGCACCCCCCGGCAAGCCTTGAGGCCCGTAACCGACCAGCTGCCGCTGGCAGTCCGTCGAACCCGGCCGTCCCACCTGAAAGAAGTCATCCAGATCAGGTATCACCGTGTCAGAGCCTGTCCGCCATGAAAAGCCCCACCGGAATCAAGCACTGCTCGACCTCACGACGCACCCGAAAGCGGGTTGCCCAGAAAGAAAGGCTAGATTTTAAGAATGCCAAGTACGTCTGAAAGGCAAGTAACGCTAGGGCAAAGACAGTCACCTGTCCGGCCAGTGACAAATGGAAGCTGGAATATTAGTAATTAATATAGTGCGCTCCCTTTTAGTCTATAATATCACAATTCAAGTATATGATAAAAAAGATTCTGAAGCAAACTCTAGAATTCTAAAAACACAAAAACAGGAATTCAGTCTGACACCATGAATCCAAGTCTCATTTGGACAGGGCTAAAGGACTGACACAGAGCCTTTCTCAGTGTTTGTCTTGCCAGGTGAATAAAATTGCAGAAGCGCTGTATGATTGTTGAATCCACCAACAATATACAATGCATTCTCCACTGCCCATTACACAAAGGGCCTTCTATTGCAGAAATATTGCAGTCTATAGATCGACCGTGACCTGGCACCAGATTCCACAAAAATTCCAAAAGGTACAGAGAGGACCTATAATAATCATTATGCAAATAATATACACTTATTGTTTAAGTAATTATCATACAAAGCCAACCTCTAAAGCTATGGCCAGCAGACCGCCCATTCCCTGGGCGCCTCACAGCAGCCTTCCTGCGCTGAGGTGTGCCCCCAACACAACATGCCCCCAGGCTTAGGACTCCTCCATTGCTAAATACTTCCAACTCTCAGGCCAGCGTTTTAAATTCGCTCAAGCAGCGTCACCTGTACCTATGTTAAAGAAATCTACCTGTTACCCGTGGATATTGCATCTCGAAATTGACAAGGGGGTTGGGGTCAAAACCATGTGGTTTAGCCAACAGAGCACAAGAGTCCCACACAAGCCGGAATGGTAAGCCCATTTTCTTATGATTTACACACAGTTCCACACCATGCCACTCAATTCCATGCCTCCTCATTCTAACCCATGCCCTATAATTCCACATAAAAAATCAGATTATTCCGCACCACGCCACAGAATTCCACTCCTTACCTCCTAATTGCACGCCACCAATGGCATTGCACAACCTACAATTCGTCTCCACACTATCCACTACACACTCCAAACTACTCTCTACTACTCTACACTACTCACTAACTACTATTGCCTACAACCAACCCCACTCTGCTCCATTCACGTATCCCTCCAATACAAAACTAGGCACTCTCCACTAACTTTCCATCACTGCTAATACTCTCTACTACTCTCTAAAGGCCACCTATAGCCCCTGGGCCATGTTTCGTCCCCGAATTCGCCCCGTCAAAGCGGTACCCCACCAACAGAGTACGGAAGAGCTGCGAGCTGCCCAAAATGCCATAATAACCCGTCACCTGAGATCGGAACTGTCTGGAACCCGCCGGCAGCACAGGTCCCCTGGAACACACCGTGAGCTACCCGTACAATACGCTGGCCTCCGTACCCGCACAAATGCCACGGCTGCCCACGGAAATCCTGCCCCCACCTTCGAGTGTCCGTCCCGCAGTGCCATATCCCCCCTCTCCTCACTGGTTGCCCGCTCCCGCAACCTGCACCCCAGACCCCTTTGTGCCAGCACGCACCCCTTGCCACCTCTCGCCAATGGTTCGCCCCGGATGTCACCGTCGCCTCTTGTACAGAAATGGCACCACACACTTCGTTCCTTCGCACCGCCCCCGCCCAACATGCCACTTGTCCCCTGTAACTCACCGCTTGCCGCCTCCTGCCCGTGGCCTGCCCACGATCATCTTGTGCCTCATGCGCTGAAACGGCTCCTTACAAGTCTACCCTTCGTTTGCCCCGATTGTCACGTCGCCCCCCGTCTCAAAATGCTGCCGCACCATTCGCTCCTCCGTACAGCCCCCGTATCATGCCACTCATCTCCCGTAACGCACCGCTTGCCGTCTCCTACATGCCGTCTGCCCACAAGAGTCACTTTAGCCCCACAGTTGCCCCCACAACACATTCCTATGTTTTGTCCCCCCGCATCCTCCCACCCCTCCCCTGCACGCACCGCCTGCCGTCTCCTGCCCGATGTTTGCCCACAAGTGTTACTTTCACCTCAAGTATTGAAATGCTGCCATACCATTTGCCTTTACCCTGCCCCCGTAACACGCCACTCATCCAGGTTGTTCGCCCACAATTCTCACCCCGCCTCATGAACAGAAAACGGTGCCTCCTAATCCGCCCCTCTGTACTACCCCTGTATCACCACCTCATGCATGTTGTTCGCCCACAATTTCCACTCCGCCTCATGAACAGAAAACGGTGCCTCACAATCCCCACCTATTTACTACCCCCCGTATCCCACCTCTTGCATTGCTATACACCTCCTGTACTAGAACGTACCCTATGCCAACGTTCCCCTGTACTACCCCCTGTATCAAGTCCATTCTCATCAAGAAAAGCTCCAACAGCCTTGGTCAAAGTTTGCGCCATCACAATGCCATAAATAAGGCCATAATCAAATGCAATAATTAAGTCCATAATACCCCACGTCCCCAAGCCCCGGTGGCCGTACCGACCCTTCGGGTGGGGGTGGCAGGGGAAGCTCAAACAGCCTTGGTCAAAGTTTGCGCCAACACAATGCAATAAATAAGTCCATAATAAAATGCAATAGATAAGTCCATAATACTCCACGTCCCCAAGCCCCGGCGGCCGTACCGACCTTTCGGGTGGGGGTGGCGGGGGCACACCGCCACCTTCTCGTCGAGCCTCCAAGACTAGTCCCTCGTGGGAGCGCGACCGCCCGCACCAGGCAGAGCCGGCCCATCCTCTCGGCCGCGTGGAGCCGCATGCTGCTCTCCCGAGCGCCTACTTCTGCGCACCAGTCCAGCACCAGAGATGGGGTTCAGCATGCTGGGAAAACAAACCTCCCCCCCAAACCAGCACCCCCCTCGCCGCAAACACCCCCCGCCCAGCCCCTGCTGGACACCGCCTCCCCCCCACTCGGAGGCTCCCCCGGCCAGCCAGCCGCCCCCCACCCCTACGCCCCCCTCCCTCCCTGAAACAAACCCCCTCTCGCACACCCACCGCAAAACCGCTCCCCCGCCCCACCCTCTCCCCCAGTCTCTCGACCTCCGCCCTCCCTTGGTGCCACCCCCGCGAGGCCCCATCCAGCTCACCTCCCCTTCCCCGGGCCCCACCACCCCCCCCTTTCTGCTCCGCCTCCCCCAGAACTAGGCAAGTCCCCCACCCCTGGCCTCCCCACGCCGAGCCCCCCCACACCATCCGCATCTCCCAACTCCTGCCCCCCCCCGTCCGAGAGCCCCCCCTGCGGGGCCTCCCCTGCCCCCTCCCGCCCTGTCATGTCAAGGAAGGTCAGCCGCCTCCGCCACCACGCGTTCGCCCCCCCCCCCCACCCCCCTGCCCCACATCCCGGCCGCGGCCCGACCGCGCCGCCCTCCAACCAGGCCCAGCGCTGCCCCCACCACCTACCTATGTCATGCACTCGGCGACGCTACCGCCAACCCGCCCACCGCGGCGTTGCCAGCAGCACGCCGCAGCGGCCCTACCACCACGTCGGGCCGCACCAGTCCGCGCGGCCCACCTCGTCCAAGCCCTGCTGTGCCTCGATGCGCGCCGCTCCTTGCTCCACCGATCACTGCTACTCCCGGCCCCGATACAGACACCCCCCTGCCCCGCCGACAACCACCGCACCCGGGCCCAAAATAATTTTGTCCGCCACCCCCCACCCGGCAGCTGTGTCACCCAAACGAAATGGTGGCCTGCAAAACGAAATGGGCGGTTTTAAGGGGCACCAGCCGAAATGCAGCCCAAAATTGCCCCGCCCCCAGCCCAAGGCTACCAACCCGCCAAACCAGCCCACGGACGGTGCTGAAGGCAGTAAACGGCCGCTCCCATGTGACCCTCTCTCCCCCCTACCTGGTTGCTCCGTAGAACACGTTCAGCTGTGAAGTGAGTGCACCGCAGAGTAAATATTTGTCCCTTCTGTGCATACAAGCCTCCTGCCCGTAGTCCACACTCCTCCTGCCCTGTCCCTCTTAAAGAGCACGCACATTGCACGAGTGCAAACATGGATAATCCAGGTCGCCAGGGGTTTAAGTGGGTTGCAAAAAGTATGGGGGGTCCTTGAAACAGGCAGGGCCTATATAATTAAGGACGTGGCTTACACTAAAATTCAGTCAGAGTGCCACCGTACTTGCCCATTTGCATAGAATTGCAACTGCAACTGGCATTGGAGGAGCACGTATTCTGAGCATCTTTTTGACAGGCACTAAGAGAAACTCGCACTGCCTTCAGCCAGAACTCAGTTGCACCCTGTTGTAAACACATGGAGGCCACTACGTTCTAATTATGCACCACAGGGCTTTAAGTGGTCCGGGTTGCTCCGGGTCTCAGACCCGGTAGTATTTTAAAACAGACATTGAAACGGTAGGCACTGATCTATTACTGAACAAATGTGGTAAAAAATGTTAAAGCATTTGTTAAAAAGTGGGTTCTTGGCATATAATGATAAAACATGAAATCTTATTTCTTCAGAAGTGGATTTATTCTTCAAGGTGCTTAGATTAAACAGCTCATCCACCCAACTGACAGCAGACTCTCCATCATCTGCCCTCAAGAATCTAATACAAAGCCACGGTCAGTAAATTCTATTCTAGAACTAAGACTATGTCACTAATAGATCTCATAACAAATGAAATAAATAAATAAGAAACATTACAAATAAATAAAGAACATTACAACACATCTCCCTCCTTTATACATTAAAACAAAGTTCAAGCAGTATAGTCAAGTAAATATGATGGACTACGAGTAATCCTACAAGATCTTCTTACAACAGGAACAGTGTTATCCGTAAGAACTCTTGAGGAGTTGTCTAAAACACCTTTACCTTTACATACAGCAACACGGTTTAAATTCCATACCCTATGATCAGATGTTTTCATAGCATTGTCAAAAACTTTGATAACCTCAATGGGTTTTGAAAATTAGAAACAGTAATACAGAAACCAGGCTTCTTGATCTTTACCAAATCACCAACAGCAACTTTAGTTGTTTTAACAGCATGCCTTACATCATAGTATTCCTTACTCTTGAATCACTTTAGATCTTCTTTGTCTTACCACGAAGTGGAATCTAACACCTCACCCTTTAAAGAAAGAAATTTGTTAACCCAAGGTGGTTCAAGAAAAGTATCAGGTTGTCTACCACGACATAAAACAAAAGGAGACTTTCCAGTGACAGAATGAGGAGCAAAATTATATACACAAACTCTCTTTGAAACTCCATCTTTCCAGTTGAGACCATTCTGTTTAGCTAATGATACAGTTTATTTTAATACACGATTAAGGGCCCGATGTAGGTGGCTCATTACCGATCTGTAAACTCGGAATTCAGTAAATTTTAGGCTTACCGACCGGTATCGAGCCATTTCCAAAGTAGGTGATGATTCTGTAAATGCAGAATCGGTATTTACGGATTCTGTATTTACCGAATCATTATTTACCGATTTGGTAGGTACCGAATCGGTAGATGGTATGTAGGAAGCACATATAAGATTGCTTATGTGCTTTAAGGATTCGTTATTTACCACCAACTACAAGTTGGTGGGAAATATCGAAAACCTTTGAAAAAGCTATTTTGTGCTTTTTTAACTGTGCCGTGTGGCAGACATGCATGCCCTTAGGGCATGTATGTGTGCCACATGTGCACATATGCACGATTCAGGGGTGCAACAGGGTGTCAATGTGACACCCTGCCACCCTTGAATGTGTTCCTCTTATTACCGATTCGGTATTTACCAAATTGGTAATAGTGATTGGCTTCCCATTCATTCCCAGGCCCATAGGAATGAATGAGAATTACCGAATCGGTAAATACCTATTCGGAATACCGAATATTACCGATTCTGAAATACCGAATCATTAAAATTCGGTATTTTAGAATCGGTAAATAGTAATTACCTACATATGGCCCTTAATCTCTCAACTGTGCCGTTAGATTCAGGGTGATATAATGCACATCTTTTGTGAATAATACCACAATTGTTAAGAACATTTTCCATATCCCCAGCGACAAGTTGAACACCATTGTCGGTGAGTAACGTTTCAGTTATTTCCTTCTCTTGAAATAAGTAACTTCAGAAAGTCCATCACAGTATTTGTTATTACATTCTTAGTAAATAGAATTTCTGGCCACCTAGAATAGAGGTCCATTGTAACAATGATAAAAGTGTCAGAACCTTCACCATGTATAGGTCCTAAAATGTCAAGTGCAATGTCCTTCCATGGACCACTAGGTGCAGACCTCTTTTACATGGGTTGAGTTCTAATCTTCAAACTTTTCTCACTAAGAGAACCCTAACCAATCGGTCAATTTATAAATCAAGACCAGGCCATCAATAACAAGAACGTACTCTTTCCATAGTCTTGGAAATACCTAGATGTGCCTCATGGGCTAAATTTAACAACTCTTGCCTCGAGGATAAAGGTGGAACTAATCTGTGACCCCTAAGGAGTAAACCATCACAGCAAGAGAGCTGATCTCTAATACTCTAAAAATCTTTTACAGCTGAATCGCACTGATCTTTGTGGTCCCAACCATCACAAATATGTTTAAAAAGATCTTGTATGACTACATCTTCTTTACATGCATCTAGCCATTTCTCATGTGAAATTACTTTGTAATAAATTTCACAAACAAAATCATGAAGATTATCAAAAGCTGAGTCAGTACAAGAATCAGATTCATTGATAGGAACTAACCTTGAAAGTGTGTCTGCCACAAAATTGTCAGAACCAGGAACATGTTTTACAGTAAAATTGTAACCTTGTAATCCAACAATCCATTTAGAAATTCTTGGAGAGAAGGCATCAATACCTTTATTTGTTAACACTTCACACAGAGGTTTGTGGTCTGTTCTAACAACAAAAGACGTACCCCACAGAAATCTCTTCAGTTTTTAACAGCCCAATAGACTGCAAGGGCTTCCCTTTCTATGACAGAATATCTAGACTCTGCACCTTTTAAACTTCTTGTAATGAACATTATGATGTTCTCTGGAGAAATTCCACCCTGGTATAGAACAGCACCAAGACCCTTCAGACTGGCATCAGTAGAGATAATTGAATTTTTTGTAGGGTCAAAATTACGAAGATTTGGTGAATTTGTAACTTGCTATTAACTTCAACAAATTCCTTCTCACACAACTCATTCCATTGAAATGTGTTACCTTTAATACATTTCTCATATTAAATGTAGCCTCTGCAATAAAATTTATGAACTTATTGTAATATTCGGCCATCCCTGAAAACCGCATGAATTCTTCTCTAGAGATGGGCGTAGTTAAGTTTGTTATGCTGTTGACCAATTCAGCCTTTGGAACCACCCCTTCAGCAGTTGTGGTATAACCCAAATAATCAATTTTGTCAAGACCAAATTTGCATTTTTCTCGTTTGATGGTGAGGTTGCGAGTAGTGAGTCTATCTAAGACCTGTTGAACCTGCTTCACATGTTCTAGTTCACCACTCCCATACACTAAAATGTCGTCTTGGTAGACAGAGACCCCTGGATTGTTTACTAGTACCTTTTCCATAACTCGTTAAAAAACAGAGGCCGCAGAGACCAAACCAAATGGAAGCCTGATGAATCTAAAAGTACCAAATGGTGTTATGAAGGCAGTCAAATCCTTGGAGGATTCATCAAGCAAGATCTGATTGTATGCAGACGTTAAATCAATTGTGCTAAAAAATCTCACACCACGCACCATGCTCAGAATTTCAGAAATATTAGGGAGGGGATATTTGTCCACCAGAACACATTTATTAAGTTGCCTAAGGTTCACACATAGTCTCAGGGACCCATCGGCCTTCCTAGCTGCCACAACCGGAGCCAACCATGAAGTTCCTCAATGATTCCTTCAGATTTAAGTTTGTCTAATTCTTTCAACATTTCATCCCTTACAGTAAATCAATCAATCAATCAATCATAGCATTTGTAAAGCGCACTACATACCCGTGAGTGTTTCAAGGCGCTGGGGGGGGGACTGCTATTGTTCAAAGAACCAGGTCTTGAGGAGTCTCCTGAAGGTTAGGAGGTCTTCGGTCTGCCGTAGGTGGATGGGGAGGGTGTTCCACGTCTTGGTGGTGAGGTGGGAGAATGATCTGCCACCAGTCACTCTTCGGATGCGGGGGACGGTGGCGAGGACGCGGTCTGCAGAGTGGAGCTGGCGAGCGGGGGTGTAGAGGCTGAATCGGCTGTTGAGGTACGCTGGTCCGGTGTCGTGGGGTGCCTTGTGTGCGTGGGCGAGGAGCTTGAAGGTTATCCTCTTGTTGACGGGGAGCCAGTGCAGGTCTCTCAGGTGGGGTGTGCTGTGGCTGCGGAAGGGGATGTCGAGAATCAGGCATGCGGAGGCAAATGGATGCATTGGAGCCGTTTCATGAGTTTGGCCGGGGCTCCTGCGTAGAGTGCGTTGCTGTAGTCCAGTCTACTGCTGACGAGGGCCTGGGTGACCGCCCTTCTAGTTTCGGTGGGGATCCACTTGAAGATCCTGCGAAGCATGCGGAGGGTGTTGAAGCAGGAGGAGGAGACAGCGGTGACCTGCTTTGTCATGGAGAGTGTGGAGTCGAGGATGACCCCTAGGTTTCGTGCGTGGTCGGTGGGTGTAGGGGGTACTCCTAGTGCCGACGGCCACCAGGAGTCGTCCCAGGCCGAGGGGGTGGAGCCGAGGATGAGGACCTCTGTCTTGTCCGAGTTTAGCTTCAGTCAGCTGTTCCTCATCCAGTCGGCAATGGCCTTCATTCCTTCGTGGAGGTTGGTTTTGGCAGTGTGGGGGCCCTTGGTGAGTGAGAGGCGGACATTCTGGGCTCTCCCAGAGAGGAAGGAGGATGGTCCAGTCCAGGGCTTTCTCTTGGAATCCTGGTGTGGTGGAGTCATGCTCTTAGTGTGCGGTGGCAGACTTTGTCAAAGGCGGCTGACAAGTCCAGGAGGATGAGGGCCGCGGTTTCTCCATTGTCGAGCAGGATTCTGATGTCGTTGGTGGCGGCGATGAGGGCGGTTTCGGTGCTGTGGTCACTGCGGTGCCTGGACTGGGACGGATCCAGGATGTTGTTCTCCTCGAGGAAGCTGGTCAGTTGTTTGTTGACAGCCTTTTCGATGACCTTCACCGGGAACGGGAGCAGGGAGATGGGTCGGAAGTTCTTGAGGTACTTGAGCTCTGCCTTGGTTTTTTTTAGTAAGGCTTTGATCTCTGCGTGCTGCCAGCTCTCCGGGAAGGTCACTGTCTCAAAGGAGATGTTGATGGTTTTCCGGATGTGGGGCACGATGGTGCTGCTGGCTTTGTTGAAGATGTGGTGTGGGCAGGGGTCTTCCGGGGATCCGGAGTGGATGGTGTTCATGATCTTGATGGTGTCGTCGTCATTGATGTTGGTCCAGGTGAGCAGGCAGTTGGTACGGGTGGTGGTCGTGGGAGCGGGTGTGTTGGTGGTTGCTGGGGTGGTGATGGCGTTGAAGCTGTTGTGGATGTCTGCGATCTTGCGATGGAAGAAGGTGGCCAGCGAATCACACACGTCTTGTGACGGTGGGATGTCGTTGGTGTTGGAGCTGGGGTTGGAGAGTTCCCTCACGATGAAGAGCTCTTTGCTGTTGTGTGCATTGTTATCTATGTGGTCTCTGAAGGTGGTCCTTTTGGCGGATCTGATGAGTTGGTGGTGTTGGCGGGTGGCGTTCCAGTGGACTGTGTAGCTTTCCTGTGTTTTTTCACTGGTCCAGTTTTTTTCTAGTTTTCGGCAGGTTCGTTTGGAGGCCTAGAGGCCTTCGGTGAACCAGCTGGCTCTCTTGCTGGTGTGGGTGTTGGAGGGCTTCTTGAGTGGGGCGATGGTGTTGGCGCAGTCGTTGATCCATTGTCTGAGGCTGCGGGCTGCAGCGTTGGGGTCGGTCGGGTCTGCCGGTGGGCTCTGGGCAAGATTGGTGGTTAGCTGTTCTTCTGTGATCTTGCCCCAGCTGTGGCGACGCATCTACTGGGTGCGGTGGTGTGTGGTGGGTTTCCGGAAGGTGAAGTGGATGCAGCGGTGGTTGATCCAGTGGAGTTCGGTGGTGCGGTCGAAGAAGACGTAGGTGCTTGCTGAGAAGATGGGGTCAAGCGTGTGGCCGGCGGAGTGAGTGGGTGTTGTGACAAGTTGTCTGAGTCCGAAGTTGCCGAGGTTGTCGATCAGGGTAGAGGAGTTGGAGTCATTGTTGTTCTCGAGGTGGAAGTTCAGGTCCCCGAGGAGGATGTAGTCCGTGGAGGCGAGGGCGTGTGTGCCGATGAAGTCGGGGATGGAGTCGCTGTACTGTGGTCGGGGTCCGGGGGGTCTGTAGATGAGGGTGCCTCTGAGGGTGGTGTTGGGGTCGGTGTGGATCTGGAAGTGCAGGTGTTCAGCAGTGCTGAGGGTGTCATCGGCGTCTGTCGAGATTTTGAGAGTGTTTCTGTGGACGATGGCAATTCCTCCTCCTATTCTGTTGGTGCGATCCTTGCGGGTGATCTTGTAGCCTTGCGGGATGGCAATGGCGATGTAGGGTGCCGAGGAGGGGTTCAGCCAGGACTCCGTCAGGAAGGCGACGTCTGGGGCGTTGGTGTCGAATAGGTCCCAGAGTTCGACGGCGTGTTTGCGGGCGGAGCGGGTGTTGAGCAGGATGTATCTGAGGAGGTTGGGTTCTTCGGTAGGTGAGTTGGCGGGTCGGATGCTGGTAAAGCTACAGTTCCAGCAGGAGAAGAGTCCTCAGGTGCGCTTCAGGGCGGCCAGGCAGCAGGTGCGCGATCGTCTGGTGTTGAGTGCATGGAGGGTGCTGGAGTCGTAGCAGAGGCAGGCGTCGCAAGGTTCGCGGGGGCCAGGGGTCCTGGCGCTGGGCGCGGTCCAGGCGCAGATGGGCTTGCCTTAGGCACACCTTCGGTGAGCCAGTGGCGCAGCACGGCCGCTGTGCGTCCTCCATATAAGGGGTTTAGGGAGGGAGGAGCAGCTGGGAGGTGGAAGCAAGGCGGCGAATGGGAGCTGAGGGGGCGGGCCAGAGGGGAGACAGGGACAGCGGTGGGAAAAAGCGGTGAGAGTGGGCACAGCGGGAGAGGGGGAAAATGGAGAGAAGCACGTCAAAAGGAACATTCTGTACTTTACTAGATACAGGAACAGATCCTGGATGTAATCTTATCTTGTGACAATAGCCCTTCAGACACCCTAACTAAGCATGGGCGAATTTTGCGAATCTCGCGTTCGCGAATTATGCGGATTTGCGAACTCGCAATCCGCAAAAATCCGCGAATTCTCGCGAATTTGCGGATTTTTTTTTGTGTTCGCGCGGGTTTCTGCCAGTTCGCGAGGGTTTTGTACAATTTTGCAAACGCTAACTTACCTGTCGGGTCGCAAGTTTTGCGAACTTGTTGTTTCTACTTGTCCAGCCTGTTTGGGACACTCTTCTTCATCACTGCCACCCTCTGTCACCACTGCCACTCTCTGACTACTCATGCCACCCTCTGGCCCACCCATGCCACCCTCTGTTTCATCACAGCACCCTCTGGTTGTCCAGTGTACATTATTGTGGCAAAGCAAAGCACACCTTCCCTGCCTCAAGTGACCTGAATTAATTTGGGGCTGATTAATGTGTCACAGAATATTTTTTTAGCTGGCACCTGCTTCCTTAGTGCTTCCTGATTAGTGATCTTTTGCACTTGCTAAGTGCTTTCATTGTTGCAAAATTAGTTACAACACCTGCCCTGCCCCAACTGACAATAATGAATTAGGGGCTGATTAATGTGTCACTGTTGGATTTGAACTTCCAGCCTGGCTCCTGCTTGTCTCCCTTAGCTGTAATTCAGGACCTTTGTGGCATATGTGTAACTATTCTGAGGGTCAGAGCAGGGTCACATAATAGTTGCAAGTAGGCAACTGAACTCTGGAGGGGCCCCTCAGGAAGCACTACAGGAAATGGCTACTAATGATGAGCTTGAACTTTTGAACCTGGTAAGTAGTTTCAGTTTTGCTAAGATCGTATTTCTGCAATTTAGCGCTTATTCGTGGGGCGCGAAGTTGAACTGGGAAGCCGCGAACTCACGCGAACAGTGCGAGCAAGCCATAAAATCCGCTGCTCGCGGATTTGCGGATTTTGAGGGAAATTCCCAAATCTTGCGGATTGCGAATTTACCGAAAATCCGCAAAATCCGCGAGCGGAACGGATTTTCCGCCCAAACTTAACCCTAACCTTTCTCCAAATACTTGAGGATATTCCCCCATCAATTGAGCTGGCAAAGATGATTGATCAGTAGAGACAGAGGAATGATTTACAAACTTGATAGTCTCCTTAACCATGATGGGAGGAGTGTTATTCGGGTCTAACATGACACCTAGATCCTTTTGATGCCACCAACTAATTATACTGTCACCTTTCTTTGAGACATAAATCTTCCTGGAAGTAAAACGGCCTTCATATTCGATTAAACTCACAAAATAACCTCTCAACTGTATGGTATCTCCACCATAAGCAGTAGGTCGAATATCTGGTTTCAAAAGATTAACTTTGGAGCCTAAATTATCGCTAAAAAACTTGTTAGAAACAATGGTAATTTTAGCACCAGAGTCAAATAAAACTTTGGTTTTATGACCTTACACAAGTATAAAATCTAAGGGCCCATCACCACCAACCTGAACCACAATTTGTCCACATTCAAAATCATGTTGATCATTGTCATGAGAAACTTCATTGACACTTCGTTTGGCAGCTTTGATTCTACAAGCACTTACAAAGTGACCTTTTTTTTTTACAATAAGTGCACGTGGCATTTAAAGCTGGACAAGCCTTGTCATTGGCCCAATGTCCAGAACTGTTGCATCTATAAAATTTATTATCTTTGTCAACTTTGATATTGGATTTGTTAAACACCTTCTTTTTAGTGTAATTCTTAACCTGAGGTTCTTTCAGCTTAGAGGACGGATTTGTATCACCTACTGAAATATCTTTATTAACATCCTTATTTAATCTTTCTTAATTTCTTTGACACATTCTAGAGAATGTTCAATTCTTTTGGCTATGACTTATTTTTATTTATTTTATTTTTATTTTGGAGTTTTATATAGCCCTAGCCAGACCCAGAGGTATGGGAGCGCTTTACAACATTTGTCAATAGCAGCCCAGTATACAAAGAGTGTCAGAGTAAACAGTGGCCCCCATTAGGATGGCGGGCGGACTTTGCCCGCCTGCCATCCTCGTGGAAAACGGGACCACGCGCGATCTGAGCGGTGGTCCCGCAATGCCCATTATGATGCACCCGCCACACTGGCAGGCGCATCATGCATTTATAACATTGCAGCGGACGGTGTTCACAGCAGCACCCGCCGCAATGTTATAAATGCATGGTATGCATTTGCATACACAAAGCGGCTGGCACCGCGTCGTGCCTGCCGCATTGTGTATGCAAATGCTGGGGGGTACCACAGGTACCCTCCATGTGCACCCCCCTTGCCTTTACCATGGGAGGGTGGTGATCCCATAGTCTAATCTGGATATGACGAGAGATTGCGTGTCTTGCTTAAGGTCATTTGGTGGGATGAAGGGCTTGATTTTGTTCAGTAGCTTTAAGTTGAAGAAGGCACATCTTGCGGTGTTCTTGATGTGTTTGATCATATCCAGGTTGGGGTCTAGAGTGATACCCAATTACTTCACGGAGTCTGCTGGGATGAGGGTACAGTTGAGAGCATCAATAGACTTTATCCATTCCGTGATTTGGGGGGTCTGTTCTTTGTTGGCTATGAGGAGGATTTCCGTTTTGTCTTGGTTGAGTTTCAGATGGTTTAGGGACAGCCACTTTTGGACTTCTATTAGGGTGTTGTTTAGTCTTTGCATGTCTGCTATGGTTGAGGTTTCTAGGTAGGTCTGGGTGTCATCGGCATAGAGGTGGAAGGGAATATTGGCTTTTTGAGGATGATGGTGAGTGGCTCCATGTACATGTTGAACAGTGCGGGTGAAAGAACTGAACCTTGGGGAACACCTCTGATTATAGGGAGTCACAGTTCATCTCATACTTTTTCAGACACACACCCAAGTATAAACTGATCATGTATTCTTTCATCAATGAGAACATCAAACTTGCAAGTAGAAGCTTAGATCAGTCACATAGTTCTCAATGCTTTCACCTTCCTTTTACATGCGTCTCCCAAAATGATAACCGCTCCAAAATTGTGCTGACTTTAGGCAAATAATGGGTATCAAGTTTGTGAATACACAGTTCAAATTCATTCATGTTTGCTGCAACATTGTCAGGAACATCAGAGAGATGATCAAAGACATCCTGCCCCTCTGATCCTAAGCAGTGCATAAGTAAAGCTGTCTTTCTCTCAATACTAGGAGAGGTGCCACAAACACGTGCATAGCGCTCAAGCACTTTCTTCCATTTGGACCATTTAATTGGTGGATCTCCTGAAGATTGCAGGAAAAATGGAGCTGCAGTAACATTTTGCATTTTTTTTTAAACAGAGGAGAGGACACGCTTTACAATTGAATAGGCTGTGCGTATCAGCGTTGAAGACATAACTGAATCAGTACCAGCGCACCTGTGGGAGCTCCTGAACTGCACTTGCTGCCCCCTCTGGACTCAGCACACCCGCAACTCTGTTTCTGCTTCCCTCCCGCCGCCACACCTCCAAACACCAGTGTGGCTGCTGCGTGGAGGAGAGCCAGGGCTGAGAGGACTACGGGTCCCAGTGACCAGCGCGGCCGGAAGCAGCCTACCGTGAAGGAGCGCCAGGAGGCGCATAAATTACATCCCCATCGTCCGCATCGCGGGAGCGCGCGGGAGGGCGCCGGGCAAAGGGCGGGCCCTCTGTGGCCCTCCGTGGATGACGGAGGACGGGTTGGGCAACACCATTCTCATCTGGACTTAACCCACGGTCAGTACAGTACTTAGTGAAACTCATGTTCACAAAAAACAGTGACATTGGGTTACATAAAGCTCCTCCGGTTCACAAACAGCTGGTTACGGTATGGGGAAATGCAAGACTATGGAAGGAGGGAGGGGGGCCATTGAGGCAGCCAAGCGCCCAAAACAGACCAAAACAAAAAAATCGAAGGGAACGCCAAAGCATGCTGCCATGAATTGTGTTATGGATCGTATTGATGCTATTGTGAATGACTGCCAGGAAATTTTGTCTGTTGATGTGGGGATCCCTGAGGCGCCTAGTTCCATCACGGGGGCGGGGGCCCGGAAGCCTGTTATGCATGAGACAGAAGGCCCACCTGTCACAATCCCGGAAATGTTTCGATCCCAGGCTAAACCCCCTGCGGCTAGGCCCCCCAATTCAGCTGTTAAATCCACATCGCAAGGTCAACGAGGTAGTTTAGAGGGAGAAGTGGAGACTGGAAAAACCTCGCCCACAATTGCAACTGATATCGATCCAATTTTTTGTTCCAACAGATACATGGTTTTAGCTGAGGTCCTGCCTGGGGAGTCAAACTCTAACCCTGTGTGAGAAAATAACTCCCCCTTATGTATTGGAGTAAATGATGGAGACGCTGTTATTAGCACTAAAGAAAGTCCCGAAACTATTCGGGATCTAGTTAAACTAGTTTCTCTACTCAGGGACAAGATTGTGGCCATGAAAAAACGAATTATTAATCTGACTGTAGCCACACCATCAGATCATGACAATTCTCGGCCCCAAATTGGGGCTTCTGTAAAGATAGCTGCAGCTTATCCAATTAAATTAAATCAAAGTACACATCAACCTATGGGGAAAAGTGATTCTAAGAGTAGTAAGGCACCCCAGATAAGTTCTGTAGCAGGGAGAGAGAATAGCTCTGCAAGCATCCCCACAACTACTAGCAAAGAGATCTGGTCCCGTGGGGGCAAAAAAGGTAGCAATATAGCGTGGCTCTAGTGAGCAGAAGGGCCCTAGTGGGGGTAGGGGATGGATAGGGGTTTCCCAATCAAACTCGACAAGATCGAAGATAGGGGCATCTCATTCTAACATCCCCATAAATCAAAACCAATGGCCTCCAAACTCTAACATGGAGCTAGGTAGGGGTCAGGCCTACAACAAGGGTGATTTCTCCACAAATAAAATATTTATGACTAATGTCCCTAAGCAAGAATGGAGGGCTGAGTGCCCCAGGGAAGGGGTTGACTCTCTGACGAACAAGGCCATTCATTGGCTACGTACGTCAGAGGGTGTAGATCGGTCATAAGGGACGACATAGTCAAAGCAAGGAGAATAACTCACCCCGGGGCTACTCATGATGTCATTGAATTAACCTTGTCCTCTGACGATCTAGCTGAGAACCTATCCAGATGAAATTTAGATCTAGCCCTCCCGTCTATTCGGGTATACAGTTGAGGAAGATGCCCCCTCTTCCGTTCTCGCTGGCTCCTGCCATGTCTCTAGGGGAAACCAGGCACAGGATTGGGAACTCCAGGCTGGATTCCATAGACTGACTACCCAGCAATGGAATAGGGGACAAGAATGATCAAGCGGGGTCTAGAGACGGAGAACATGGTCTTAACTGTAGTTTGGTCGAGGGGTTGGATCTCATGGAACTGATGGGGCCTAGCCCTGTAAATAATGGGGTACCCTTGGATATTGTTGGGGTGGTTTCTGTTGACTCTGACTCACCCCCAAATATGGGCCTGGAATCCCCAAATGCAAAGGGTCTAAGTATATGCGACCCAGTTATCCCAGCACTGGTGTGTGAAACCAGTAGCAAAGGAGGAAGTGTAGTATCGTGGAACATAGCTGGACTGGGCACTAGATTACAATCACCGGAATGGGTTTCTTTTATAAACGGCTTTGACGTTTGTATTTTTCAAGAGACCTGGGCCTGCGAGCCTCAGTTTCTCCTGGATTTCTTGCATTTTTTTGTGCTGGCCCTCAAGGATCCCAAGGGTAGCCCGAAAGGGGGGCTAACCATTTGGGTACGACAAGCACTCTTTGCTAGGGTGCTTGAGCTCCCGTCTGGTAGCAGTGACATCCAGCTGATTAGGATCACGACTGAACTAGGGAGTTCTCTATATATTTATAATCTGTATGTTAGAGGGACAGGAGGTAGGAAGTCTGAGGTCCTGGTAGCTTTAGATCACCTGATTGACACCCAGTCTCCTGAGAACAATATAATAGTGGCAGGGGACCTAAATATGACCTTTGAGCCCCTCATAGTAGATGACTGGCATCCCGGGGAAGATGAGGACTCCCAGTGGGGGATCCCTAGGCTGGACCTCAAACCCGTAAAGAAATGGACAGATATCATAATACAGTTCAATGCCTTGTGTAGCGAAAGATGGCTTAGAGCACTCAACGGAAGAACTATGAGTGACCCACAACGAGTAGACACTTTCGACAACGGTCGCTCACAGAGCAGGATTGATTATGCTATCTGCAGCATGGCAATCTGGCACCCGATTAAGGATATGAAGGTGGTGGATAGGCAAGAGAGCGACCACAATCCTCTATGAGTTACACACCTCTATTGGGGTAGAGTCTTACGGGGGTTAAACAGTTGCGAGGAGGCCCTAGCAGAGATCGTCCCATCAAACGACACGAGGCGGGTGAGGTGGACACAAATCATGATTAAAAGTGAGGTGCTGGAGAGTATTAGCGAGGAACTAGATAAAACCACTAATGCCATGGATGCCAGATTGGAGGCTGGAACAGAGATTGCAAATTACCTCAAAGAAATTACAAATTTGCATGACAACTTTTTTGAAATCATAAAGGGGCACTTCTATAGGGTAGTACCCAAACTTGCAGGTAATAACAAACGCCCCAAAAGAAAGGGATGGTATAATGAGGCCTGCAGATCTGCAAGATCACTCCTAGGTCTGGCTATCAAAAAGAGAGGTCCGTCTGCTGTCAGGGAAGCAAGGCTGGAGTACAAGACCTGTATACTTAGGGCTAAAAAACAATGGGACTAGCAACACTGGCAAGACTTCAAAAGTGCCAGTACCGCAAAGGACTCCAGACTCTTCTGGAGTATCGTTAAGTGGGGGATAGGAGGTCACCCTGAGCCGCCAACTAATCATTTAACACAGAGCAGTTGGATAGAATATGTTGGCCCCCAATATACATGCCGTCCTGAGGATAAGTCCGAAGAAGCCCCAGTCAATATTGTACACCTAGTTCCTCCCTTTAATATGAGCGATGTAGCAGTGGCCCTTGATTCAGTTTCACAGGGGAAAGCACCCGGACCCGACGGGGTCCCAGCGGATGTTTTTCTCCATGATAAAGCCCGATGGGGCAGGTATGTAATTAAGTTTTTTCTTTTGCACTGCACTGGATTCCATCACGATCTTTTTTGCTCATATGGTCTTCACTGCATCTGGAGACGAGACCCAGACTAACTTAGGTTATGGAACAGTCCCAATGATCATGGGACACACCATTCCTATCTGGATGGCCAAATGAGAATAAATGATCTACATTTGACGTTGATGGACATCCTCCTATTCTCTGTATGGGTCTGGTCAATATTTGTAGTGAATCCCTATGCACAGGTCATTGTTGTTAACACCTCGTAAACGTTTTGGTTACACAGTATTGACAAACGTCCACTGATTTGTTTAACGGTGTTCCTTTTGTCAGTTTGTTTGTTTTCTGGAGCGTACTAGGCCCAGTTTCAGACCCCCAGTGTGTTTTTTGTTTCTTACATGTAATGAAGTTGGCCAATGCAGTGGTGCTAGGGGCCCCGGTACCGAAGTCCTGGCAAGGGGCTGTTATAATTCCCGTGTACAAGAAAGGCGATAAAACATTGCCTGGGAATTATAGGCCTATTAGCCTAATAGACACGGTGCAAAAGGTGATAGGGAAAATGACCTTAGAGAAAATAATGGTCTGGGCAGAAGAAGAAAATATCCTGTCCCCTTTTCAAGCAGGTTTTCGCAGGCTAACTAGCACCACAGACCAGATATTTCGTTTCACTTTACTTCATTGGAAGACGGTCTTGCTAGGGAAAGGCAGCCTCTATGCTGCCTTCATTGATTTGCGAGCAGCATTTGATTTAGTCCCTCGGTCAAAGTTGTGGGAAGTTTTAAGCCAGATGGGTATGCCGCTGGAAATTTTATCACTTGTGATGAGACTGCATGAGCGAAATCACACAAAAATCCAGTGGGGGGGACATGGGCAAGTAACCAACGAATTTCCGGTTGAGCGGGGAGTACGCCAAGGGTGTGCTATGGCACCTACGCACTTCACTTTGTATATCAACGGGGTAGTTGAGCGTATACTGGCAGGTGATGTAGACGCCCCGTCCTTGGCTGGAGTGAAGATTCCGATTTTATTATTTGTGGATGACACGCTTATTGTCTCCAAAACCCCTAGTGGACTACAGTGTGCTCTGAAGAGCTTCGAGGGCTTTTGCATTGACCGTGGGCTAGAAGTCAATGTCACAAAGACAAAGCTCATGGTATTTAATCCCCATCCCAGCTTTAAAGGGAACTTATTTATGGATGGCCAAAAACTGGAAAAGGTATCGGACTTTGTTTACTTGGGCATCCACATAGCAAAGGTAGCTAATTGGGGGAAGCATATAGAAATGGCGGCGAACAAATTTCGCTAAAATACAGGAGCCATAACTGTGGAGCATAGAAAATCTTTGACAAAGCCGATACAGCCAACACTCCAAGTGTATGAGGCAAAAGCCATCAGTTCTGCTCTTTACGGTGCGGAAATCTGGGGCTATGTCAACCTAGGCTCATTAACACTTGTTGAAAATAAATTTTTGCGAAATCTTATTGGCCTCCCCAAAAGTACACCCATGAAACCGTTGCGCTATGAATTGGGTAGGAAAGCACTCTCGGACATGGCCAGATTGCGACCAATATTATATTGGCGTCGTATCTGGGTCACCCCGGAACTTGTGCATTATGCCCAGGGTTTCTTTGATGTAATTAAAACCGACACATTTCACAAAATAAGCTGGCTTAAAGAACTGTCCAAAGCATTATCTATAATGGGCATGAAGGGGTTGTGGGAGAATCCTGAGTTAGCCCAGTTCCCATCTAAAGAGGTTCTAAAAGTTAGGTACTGGGAAATGGTTGCCTACCAGAAGTGGAATGATGCTGATCCTTCTTCTATGGAGGGTCTCTATCTGGAAGTGAAAGTCTCTCCCAGTTTGGAGCCCTATTGGGATGTCATTACAAAGCCTGAGGATCGGAAACTGTATTTCCAGCTCAGAGTAGGGTCACTCCCAGTTAGATCATTAACAGGCATATGGGCTGAAGCCAATTCCAATGTTTGCCCGGCTTGTAAAAAAGGTGTTGAGACCATTGCCCATCTTCTTTTTGTCTGTAGGGCCTACTCAACCTGCTAGGTACTAGGGACAGTAAGGTGGCCCAAAGATTAATTTGCTCTAGCACTTTGCCGGTTATCTCGGTGGCGGCTGCCAAATTTCTAGGGTGGGCATGGGCAATTAGAAGAAAATTTGTACCCTGAGCTCTGATTAATTTTTCCCTCCCATCGCTGATTTTGATGTTTGATTTATAGATGTTTTTAAATAGTCTGTCTAAATGCTTCGTACATTTAATTTTAGAAAATATTGTTCTCTTTTAACCTGTAAATGTATTATTAACAATGGAATTTTATTAGAGTTTGCAAAAGTATTTTAACATGGAACAAAACCGTTTTATATTTTGCTTTTATGAGTTTTTATCTCGAATAAAGCAAATTTGACTTTTAGAAGAAAAATAGAGGCTGTGTGTGTCAATGTTAAAGTAGAGAAGAGGACAGAACACGCTTTATAATAGAGAAGGCTGTGCGTGTCAGATTTAAGGTAAAACAGAGGAGAGGACACGCTTTCTAATTGAAAAGGCTGTGCGTGTCAGCGTTAAGGTAAAACAGAGGAGAGGACACGCTTTAAAATTGAGAAGGCTGTGCATGTCAGCGTTGAAGTAGTGTTTATAAAACAGGTTGTGCGTGTCAGCGTTAAGGTAGAACAACACACTTTATAATTAGGAAGGATGTTCGTGTCAGCATCATGGTAGAATGTAAATGTAAATGTACAGGAATTTATATAGCGCAAATCACCGAGCGGTTTCTAAGCGCTTGCTTAGGGAACCCGTCCTGGTATTCCCCTGTGAGATAACCCCGGCAGGGTATCCACAAGGTGAAAGCCAGACATCCCGCCGCGAGGGGCCGTTGTGGAGATTAAGCAAGCTATTGCCCAGAGTCGCAGAGTGTGAACCCGTGAATCGAGTAGGCACCGGAACGAGAATTGTCGAGTCCATGGACTTTTAGGACTCAAGACCCCGCCGAGCCGGGAATTGAACCCTGGTCCCGGGCTGACCTCTGCTTCCAGGTCTGCCTCCTCTAACCAGTGAGCCACACTTCTCCACTTCTCCACTACAACAACACACTTTATAATTGGGAAGGCTGTGCGTGTCAGCATTGGAGTAGTGTTTATAGAACAACCTGTGTCTGTCAGCTTTGAGATAAATAAACAGCACGCCTTCACGCTTTCTCTTCAAACAAGCTGTGTGTGTCAGTGTCGTAATACATAAGTGAACCACGCTTCACTCAGAGTTGGAGTAATAGAAGTGTCTTCCCACATTCGTATAAAACTTGTAATGAGTGTCACACTTGAATGACCAACACGCGCTCCATCGAAGCTGGATCATGTTTAAGAAAGCTCATTTAGAAGTAGTAGTAACTGGTACGTATAATGAACATATGAGCTTTGTTTAGTCTGTAACGATAATGTGTGCGCATCACAGGTAATACACACAACTGAGATGGATACTATCTGTCTATAGCAGTCAGAGAGTACATCCAAGATGGCCACTGTGTACACGTACACCACGATGGCGTCTTCATGTTGAAAAACAGGATGTTATCGTTCTAGTTGATTCTGATGACATCTTCAAATCTGCTCGTATGGTGAAGACGCGAGCACTGTGTTGGCTTCCGCTTGAAGACGGGCAGAAGAAGCAGCGCGTGGACAGAACGTTGAAGAAAAATGTAATCAAAACTTCAATGGTGAGTATGACAATAAGGTTCTCAATGTCTTAAATTGTGAAGGCATGAGGAGAGTACTTTATCTTCAAGAGTGTGAAACTAAGTTGCAACATTTCACGCCGTTCGTAACATTTCAACGCCATAAACGAGCACTCTCGAATAACTTATAAAAATGGTCACCAGTACAACATTTGCGCAGCAGGTTCAAATGATTCTTCACAATGTTTACAGTCAATACTCTAGTGTATAAGTCCAGCGCAAATAGTGACACTAAGCGAAAAGAAAAGTAAACAGTCTTACTTGATGAAGCGATTGCGGAGAGTCATGAAATTCAGCATTTTTCTTCAGAATGTTGGAGTTGAGCTGTTGAAGTAATACCCAATCGTCGCCAGTGTTACAAAGTGAGTTCTTGGCATATAATGATAAGACAGGAAATCTTATTTCTTTAGAAGTGGATTTATTCTTCAAGTTGCATAGATTAAACAGCTCATCCACCCAACTGACAGCAGGCTCTCCATCATCTGCCCTCAAGAATCTAATACAGAGCGCGGTCAGTAAATTCTATTCTAGAACTAAGACTATGCCACTAATAGATCTCATACCAAATGAAATAAATAAATAAGAAACATTACAAATAAATAAAGAACATTACAAGAGCATTCCTTGTCGTCCCTGCTTATATATCACATCCTTTAATTAAATTTACTTTTGCTGTGAGTGTTTGCTTATCCATGATGCTGTGTTACTTTGTATTTTCTCTGACGACATATTACTCTTATCCGGTGCATCGGGGCTTTAAGTGAGATGAAAAAAGTGGGGGGTCTTTCAAAGGGGCGTGGCCTGTATCGTTTAGGGTGTGGATTAAAAACACCTAAGCTAAAAAAAACTTTGCATGGCAATGTGTGCTACCCGGTATTTTGCAGTTTCAGTCAATGCATCCAGATATATAATACAGCAAGTAACACTATACCTACAAACCAGTACTATTGGCTTTGTCAGTGGTTGTTAGCTGCATAAGATAATTAAGCAACAACTATGGCTTTGTTGTATAGAATATTGAAAATGCTTCAGTTTGGAAATTTTGAGACTGTGAAAGAACTTTAAAGATTCTCTTTGAAGTTACCTCTAAGGCAGTGAAGAGTGGTAATGCTCCAAAGTTAAGATTTTTATTTTCACCCTGACGCCGAGGGCAGAAATGGAGAGCCCAATAGCGACCTGTCTCAGCACCTGCTTTTTAGAACTGCCGGTAGGACTCGGCCCACTTAAAGCCCTGGTGGGCTCCATTCTATGTGTGCTTCACTCACTGCCACATAATTACGGGAAACATCCTTTACAACGCAACTTTTACCACGCAGTGCCTTTACGACGCAACTTTTACAACGCAAACCATTACAACGCATTGCGCTGGGGGGCGCTCTTGGATAAGGAATAGGTTTAATTTACTATCCAACACCTTCCCTACTATCCATGGGGACTGGAGTTGGAATAGTAAATTAAACTATTCACTATCCAGCGCCCCAAAGCACTATGCGTTGTAAAGGCATGCGTTGTAAAAACAGCGTTGTAAAGGCATGCGTGGTAAAAGCATGCGTTGTAATGTCATACATCCCATAATTACACACCACATAATTACACTCTACTGAATGCAAAATACACTCCATACAATACCACTCGGTGCCACATAATTATATGCTACATAATTACACAGCACTCAATGCAACATACACTCCAAATGAAACCACTCAGTGCCACATAATTACATGCCACCTAATAACTCTCTACTCAATACAACACAACACTCCACCTAATACCACTCAGTGCCACATATTTACACGCCAAATAATTGCACTCTACTCAATGCAACATAAATACACTCCACGTAAATGCACCCTATACCACATACCACCAATCAACAAAAATGCACTCCACACCATGACACAATTTCACTAAACATAATTTCACTCAACACCACAGTTCCAGCCCACACAATTCAACTCCACACATTTCCATTACACACCAAACAACATATTTCAACTCCTCAACTCCACAATCCACAACGTACCTCCAATCCACACCACATAGTGTCAACACCTGAGCACCAAACATCATTCACCACCACCATGTTGCATCAGGGCACCACCTCAGCATCACCTAAGCATCACGTCCATCTGCCCTCGGAATCTGGCATCTGTTGATTCTCCCGGAGTGTCCGTCCACTGCTCGTGTTCTTATTAAATTGCTGTTTTCCAACATCCACTCCCCCGTTATTTATGCCCCGCTCCCCCATAACATAAAAAATTATAACAAACAAGCATGAGAACAGGCAGGAAGAAGTTGACAGCAGTGCAAGTACAAAAAAACTAGAAGACATTTTTTACGTTAAAATCTTTTTTAATCAGGTTTTTCAGTTGTATATAATGTCGTCTTTGTTTGTGTAAAGGTAACAAAAATGCTTAACACTTTTTATTATAACTTTTCAACATAATGCACAGCAGCCACAATGCTCTACAACATAGCCAAACGTTCTGGCTAAACACATAAGGTCCCAAAGGCGAGACCTAATGACTATGCCAATGCTTGTTTAATTGATCATTGAGCAGCTGTGATTGTCTCAGAGGAGTGTCCTTTGGATTAATTTGTGCATCTGTTGTTCTCCCCTCCCACCACCTCCCCTCGTACTCTAGATCGCAGTTGGGCATACAGGGGGTGGAGGAGCCTTGGGTAAACAGGTAACCATCAGTTTATAATTTTCATTACCTGCACCTTTCTCCCAGTGCTCACAGTGCACCTTCAATGACAGGTGCTTTGAAATATGAGGAAACAGGGTAATTCGGAAATCGGTCATTGATTTCTTTTGGTACTGTTACAAACATGCACATGTAGCCATTTTCAAATTAGCTTGTTTTCTTAGATAAAAGTTGATCCGCTCGTACAACAGTTCTTCCTTTTTGCAGATAACAGAAACTGAGTACTGCTGTTACATATGCCTCTATTTAGAAAGATGAAGACGATTTTGTCTGAGAACGTTTGACAGGAGTTGTACATTTGGGAATAATTTATATCAAAAGATTTATGTACAGCAGCTTAACTTCTATCAGGCTTGTATAGTTTGGTGGTTCACTTATTGTGCAGAAAAGAGTCACGGAGGGCGTCTACGCTCTACCCTCAAATCAATAGCCATATTGTGAAGGAGAAGCCATGTCTCTCTCCCTGGGAACATACCTTTAAAGTTTCTCTGCCATCCTCAACTCCCCGGGCAGGCAGTGGCAGTGAACGGAAAACAGTAAGAACAGATAAAAGACTGATCCTCTTACCAACACATTTCTAGCACATTAAGTCAAAAAAGCACAAAGTAATTTAAAAAGTAGCCCAAAACCTGGCAACTAGCACAAACCAATATTTTACCGCACAACCAGGCACCAAGTAATTTCTCAGCTTATTGAGAGTTTGTACTTGGCAGTACACATCTCATGTTGGTGCTGCAGTGGCCATGCTAGAGCCTGGCTAAACACAACCCTGGAATCGCGTTGAGAAATCAAAATCACTCTTGCATGGCTGTCGGCTTTCACCATTCGATAGCATGAGGCTGTGAAATTTAGCCTGACGCAGACATGGCCGCTACAGTGACATGGCTAATCAGGTTCCGCTGTCAAAGCAAAGTGGATTTTTAGGTCGAGCCTAAGGGCAGCCGCATGCTCTGCGAGGCATGCTGTATTGGAGTATGCTCTTGAAGCTCTACCCACTCTCTACCCATATTTGTCAGTGGCTTATGTCACTGCCCTTCGTAAATTCTGGCTTCTGATTGGTACATAGGCTTGTTAGTCCCTCTTTAGTACCGCCTTGTCTTCAATTGTAACCTCCCACCAGAACTGTCCCTTTTACTTCGGTTGTTACTCCATAAGGTAGCTTTATAAGTTGGTGAGCACTATTTTCTTTAATGCTTTTCCCCTAGTCCACCAACGGCATTTGAGCACCCACCCACTTTGTTTTAAATTGTAATATATTTTATTCAAATTACAGCTTGGTCCGCTTTATAGCGGCAGCACTTATTTAATTATTCAATATACTGCGCGGTCCGCATTCACTTTAGTGTCTGCGCCTATTTAATTACCAGCCGCTTTCACTTTAGCGTCGTTCTACAAAGCTTTTGAAATTACTTAAAAAAACAAAACTTTGGGTGAAAGCACCATATGGGCTATCATGACAATGGTGGCTAGGCCCCTTTGTTTAGACGCTCTTCACGGTAACCTGAATATGCGAGCAGCGTCTAAAAAAAGGGGAATGGCCTCCATTATAGTGGTCTCACATTTGCGAAAGTTTGAGCTCTTGACATTAAAAACAACAATGCCTTTTATATATGTGTTCCTTTGAAAAACACATAAATAAAAGGCATTGTCATTTTCAATGCCAATAGCTTAAACTCTTGCAAAAGCAAGACTTGTTGCATTGAAAATGCTTGTTCAAATATGTTGCCTCTCATAGACATAAAAAAGATCTCCACTTCGCAAATAGGAAAACACAGCTAGATAGTGGTTTTAGTCAGATAAATCAAGCAAAGATCTGACTTGGAAACATCCTTTAACAGTGGTCGCTCTATTTCATTGAGGATCAAAACAATAACTGACAATGGGCCTGATTCACAGAATGAACTTACTACTTTTGGCATTCACAGAATGCACTTACTACTTTTTGTATTCACAGAATGAACTTACTCATTTCGGTATTCACAGAAGTTAGGACTACTAACTTTAGGACTCCTAAATGCCTTCTGTGAATACCGAAAGTCTTAAAATTACGATTTTTCTCAATTTAGTAGTAGTAAAGTTAGGACTACTAACTTTAGGACGCCTAAATGCCTTCTGTGAATACCGAAAGTCTTAAAATTAGGATTTTTCTCAATTTAGTTATAGTAAAGTTAGGACTACTAACTTTACTACTACTAAATTGAGAAAAATCGTAATTTTAACACTTTCGGTATTCACAGAAGGCATTTAGGCATCCTAAAGTTAGTAGTCCTAACTTTACTACTACTAAATTGAGAAAAATCGTAATTTTATGACTTTCGGAATTCACAGAAGGCATTTAGGCGTCCTAAAGTTAGTAGTCCTAACTTTACTACTACTAAATTGAGAAAAATCCTAATTTTAAGACTTTCGGTATTCACAGAAGGCATTTAGGCGTCCTAAAGTTAGTAGTCCTAACTTTACTACTACTAAATTGAGAAAAATCCTAATTTTAAGACTTTCGGTATTCACAGAAGGCATTTAGGCGTCCTAAAGTTAGTAGTCCTAACTTTACTACTACTAAATTGAGAAAAATCCTAATTTTAAGACTTTCGGTATTCACAGAAGGCATTTAGGAGTCCTAAAGTTAGTAGTACTAACTTCTGTGAATACCGAAATGAGTAAGTTCATTCTGTGAATACCAAAAGTAGTAAGTGCATTCTGTGAATGCCAAAAGTAGTAAGTTCATTCTGTGAATCGGGCCCAATGTTTCTCAGTGAATGTTTTTAGTAGTTTGATGGAAAGGGGAAGCAATAGTTTTAAATATATTCATGTAATATTTCTTACCAAAAAAAAGCATGGACTTACAGGTGCACTTGGATTGCATTTAAAATATTAATATAGCCTTATAGCCCGCCGTAGAGGGCAATACCGGCGCGGGCCTTTAACAAGGGAGAGGGACTTTAATAGCCGGTATAGCCCAGATACGAAGGGCTATAAGGCTATTAGAACATTCTTCCACTAGATGGCAGAATGTTCTAACAAAAAAAACCAAAGCCTTATGGGAGCGTGAGGGATTTGAATCCCCTCAGGCTCCCTGAAACCTTTGTTCACAGCCAGAGCTGTGAACAAAGAAACATTGGAATGTTGGCGCTCCAGGCTTATACCAGCCATTATAAGCCCAGAGCACTCCATTGTTTTCAATGGAGCTCCCAACATTCCAATGTTCTAATATAGCCTTATAGCCCGCCGTAGAGGGCTATACCGGCTATTAAAGGCCCTCTCTAGAGTTAAAGGCCCCGAGCCGAAGGCGAGGGCCTTTAACAAGGGAGAGGGACTTTAATAGCAGTATAGCCCATGTAGGAAGGGCTATAAGGCTATTAGAACATTCTGTCACTAGAAGACAGAATGTTCTAACAAAAAAAAGCCTTTTGGAAGTGTGAGGGGATTGGAATCCCCTCAGGCTCCCTGAAGCCTTTGTTCACAGCCAGAGCTGTGTACACAGAAACATTGGAATGTTGGAGCTCCAGGCTTATACCAGCCATTATAAGCCCAGAGCACTCCATTGTTTCCAATGGAGCTCCCAACATTCCAATGTTCTAATAATGTTTCTATCTCCTATATCAATACTTTAAGCATTTATGGGAAGGTTCTTGTTCAGTTCAGAATGAAAGGTGTAATATTTTCCAAGATGGGCAACATGTTTACTGCCGTACGCGAGGAATTGTTTTTCTATTTTCAGGTAATCACCTGGCCCACAATGTTTACAAAGACGGTTTGGTAGGTATCCCACTGTGGGATCGGATTGGTTAGTGAACAGACTGAGCATGCTTTCTTTCGGTCAGCTGACACAAGTGAGTATGCTACTGTTAACTGCTAACCATGGCTCTTATTTTTGATGGTTAAAATCCAGGAATTTTGATGAAGTAAATGATGGTGTAGTCTTAATTTGTCCTGGTAGGATAAGGTATTATATCCCTACGTCCTTATGTCCTTGTTCCAGTCATTCAGTAGCGAGGAAAGCAGCCCACAAGATATAAGGTAGGTTTTCCAAGTAATTTATTGAAGTAGTACAAATGTAGTTGAGCCCATCCTCAAACAACCTCCATTTCTGTAGTTCTGTTACTGAATGACGTCAGTAAAAGACCCGACCCAGCAACAAGAATTGCAGAGCATGGAACGCCATTTGTAGGATGACAGACATTGATAAGATACAACAAGGTAGCACCCTCTAAAGCACGCGTGTGAACAGCAGCCGGGCGTAATACAGGCCCCGCACCTCCCACAGTGTGCGGGTCCCCCGACCTGCAGGCAGACCCTCAGCACAGTACTCTTGTCCAGAGCTCCTGATAAGATCCGTAGCAGGGCCCCTCCGTGCACCTTGCAGGGGGCCATCTCAAATTTCGTTACGCCACTGACCAGCAGACGTACCATCAAGTACGATCACATAACCAAGCCAATCCACGTACGGTTCGTAAAAACACAGTACGACACGAAAATACATACGAGTTGCTTCATGGGTCACGCAGTACGGTACGTCCGTACGTAACCAAGCAGCAGTTTCCGGCCCAGCAAGTACGATCCGTCCCTGCGACACTCCGTACGACCCATCTTCTACGGGACCCAAAATCTGCCGTAAAAGCAGAGTCCGGCTCGAACCGCACCCCGGTACGCAACATACACGCCATTGAGGTACCGGGTTTTTAGGGACCCGGCAGTGCCGGGGGAACACCCAGAGACCTCTTGAGTTCTTCCTGTTTCGGACCACAGAAACACAGAGTCTTCTAGGTGATGTCAAGGATCGAGTTTTATTGGCTGCAACCAAGTAACAAGTGTCCTAGAAGTACAACAGCACGGTGTGTATATTCTCAGGAGACTGTTCGTTTTTACAGAACCAGCCTTCTCCTTTTTACAAAAATATTGGCTTCAGGCAAGAATTCCTAGTTTTACAGTTTGGTCATATACATATTTTCACAACAAAGAAAAAGCAGAGTCATGATGGCAAGCCCATATTTTCGTTTGTCCAGTTTGTGATGGATTACCCAGCAAGGTCCAGAACTTCCATCAGATATCGATGAAACCCCAATAAAATTGGGCACCTCCTTGTTGTAAAACTAGCCATAAAGCAGAAACAGGGGCAGGTGTGTGTATGATAAGGCGTGGTTTGTATGCGGTGAATGGTTTATGACATGTTGTGCCTTGATGCTAATCTCGCTCGGCCATTGGGATGGGGACTGCCCGAACAGGTTTGGCTTGGGGCAGTGGAGTCAACTTGCCCAGGTTACAGAGAAGTCAGGAAAGGTCTACGTGTCCTTTCAGCTCGAATTCGGCCTTGGTCAATTGACTATGTAAGGGCAACCACAAGATGGATGCCGCTCACAAAATGGAACCCGAGGGTTCAAGACAGAAACTACGATTTTAAGGTGATTGCATCACTCGATCGTGACGCAAATGCATAGGCATAATGTCCTAATCATTACCGGTCTGCCGATATCAAATTTGTCATGATATGATGATATTTTCTGACACGAGTGTAGAGCCTAGGTACCATACAATAGCAGGGTCCAGAATTTTCAGTACCACAGGCCCTCCTTTTGCCCTTATATAGGCAATAACTCATACTAATCTGAGTCCAAATCTGTATTCATGAAGTCATTGAGATGCTGCTGTAGCATCATCCTGTTACTTAGTTCGTCCCTTGACACAGGCTTCCTTACACATGATGTAGCACAGAGGCCACGTATTGCAGGAGCGCACTGTACACGCAGGCAAAACAGGAACAGAATGGCTAAGATCATTCCAATGAATATCAGAATTTTTCATCCCCAGGCAGATATCAGTTCCCAGAACCACCCCATTAAGGACCAGTCCCCTTTATCCACGTGAATGGATTCAGAGATCTTATGCAATTTGGAGATGGCCTGGTATACTGTCGGAGCGTTATCTGAGATAAAAATGCAGCAACTGGATTGGATCACTTTACATACCCCACCACGGTCTGCAAGTATGACATCTAGGGCAACCCTGTTCTGAAGAGTCATAAGGCGGTCTGACTGGAGCTCTGCAGTCAGGTTACTAAGGGCACCAGCCGTTTCAATCACGGCGGATTCAACTACCCTCGTCAATTGGCGAGTGTTCCTGCTGTTCACCATAGGCCCCCAAAATGGCAGAAAACTTTTTGCGAAATCTCCAAACTCCTGTTCCACAGTGCCGTCTTTACTCATGACACCTCTAACTGTCCTTGTCCGATGGTAATCTGCCTCGCCCGTGTAGGTGGGTGGCAGCAGAAACTAGATAAAACATGTGCCCGAAAAGTCAGGGGGCAACCATGTATATGCTCTATCATGGCAGACGAAGTAGGTACCCTTAGCTGCTAGGAATGAAGGGGAGGTCTGAGACGAGAAAACGTAAGTTTCAGTACAGACACTCTTCCCTAACTGAGCTCTGGGGTTTTTGCCATTTCCCTGCAGACATAGGTGACCTTGATGGGGTACTATCCAGATTGGGGAGGATTTCTTTGCTCGCTGGCTCTCACTCAAGGAAATTCCATACTTAGTTATGTTCCATCTACTGTACGCTGTAAACTCATCTTTGGGAATCGTTCGATACGTGTCAATATCCCTGCTCATATTTCTGATTCCTGCCACTAGTGCCTTGTTGCTTGAATTTCTTCCTGTGGGACGCGGGGATACGGTTCTATAGCAAACAGGAACATTGTCTGGAAAGCCCACAGAGAACCGTAGTAGCTAAATGGCAGGACAAAATACGGGATACCCTTATCTGTCGTGTGTGGCATAAGTCCATATACCCAAAAATTTGTTGTGTTCATTACAGACTGGTGCTGGTGTAGGAGCTGGACGAATGAGTTATTTACAAATTCTAATCTTCTGGCAGACTCGTGTTCAGGTAGAGGGTGAAAAGAGTGCGGGGAAACAGTAGGAGGAGGTGTGGGCTGCGTGGTGTGTACAAATGAAACTCGAAAGGTGAATAGAGGATAGCCAATCAAAAACATCATTATGCTACACAACATGAAAATGCATATTATTAAAAATAGTTTTTTCGCCATCACAGCGCATATTATCTTTTCAAAGTTCGTAGATCTGGCAGGTCTCTCCATCTTAGGAAACTCCATCCTCTAAGTTGCTGCCCGCGGTGGGAGATTGATTCTGCTAAGGAGTGCTTCTGTCAGTTTAGGGCAACTCCTTTGGACCGACCAGAACTGTCGACCTAACCGTCTCCAGCTGCACTCCAAAGACTGTGGCAACCGCGACCCTAGCAGCAGAACCAGATGGCGGTTCGAAAATCAAAAATGAGCAAGTTTCCTGGATGAGAGAGCTGCACAATCAAAAAAGAAAAAGCTTGTTTATTTGTCCATAGTCATAGGTCTCGGCCTCAAGTTATAACGGTTTCGACCAGGTGCTGTGTGGTCTATAAACAGCAGTTCAGGCTCAATAGTGTCCAATTGCATTGACGGTGGCACAGATCCTTGCAGAACGTTATCGCTCTCCTTTTCGGTAGTAGTTCCTTTCAAGCGTGCATCACTGAAGGGTAAGAATCGAGGCACAGTCTCAGCCTCAGAGTCAGCAATTCCCTCCTGGACCCACCGGTCATAAGGAAGGGGTAACGGGACCCTTTTGCAGTGGGCGCCGTGCACCCAGTTCGTCTTGCCGTGGACACGTACTGCAGAGCGGGTAGCCAGCAACACGTGAAAGGGTCCGGACCAGCGAGGCTGCTCGTTCTTGGTTCGCTGGAAGTTTCGCACCAGGACCCAGGTGCCAGGTTCAATTGCGTGGCCTGGATCATCAGACGCTGGCGGGGAGGAACTGTGGACCTGTTGGTGTAAAACACGCAATTTAGTCGTCAATTCGTGCAAATAGTCAAGCAGTACAGGATGCTCTATCTCACTGAACTTTGTGGGCCTTGGCACTCCCCATATGTTGGCCGGGCGGCCAACACAATTTCATGTGGACTAAGTCCCACTCTAGAATGAACGGTCATTCTAGTTGATAGGAGTGCCAAAGGCAGGGCGTCAGGCCATTTAAGATCTGTGCTTGCTTGAATCTTGGCCAGTTTCAACTTTAGAGTGCCGTTATAGCACTCTACTAATCCAGCTGATTGGGGGTGATTTGCAGCGTGGAACTTCTGATGTATGCCTAGCCCTTCACACACTCTCTTCATCACTCGTCCCACGAATTCAACTCCCATTATCACTCCAGATCATTCTAGGCATTCCAAACCTAGGGAAGAATTCTTTGACAAGGGCTTTGGCTGTAGACAAGGCAGTATTGTCCTTAAGGGGATACGCTTCCACCCACCTGGAAAAGGCACAAACAACAACGAGTCCGTATTTCAGATTGTTGCACCTCTCCATGTGGATGAAATCTAGCTGCAAAACCTCGAACGGATACGTTGGAGGCGCAAAATGACCAGCTGGAGTTGGGGTTCCCTTACCAGGATTGTACTTCAGACACACCATACAGTTCTTGACCACATTCTCTGCACATTTAGGGATTCCGCTATTCTGCCATACTGGAGCCAACAACTTACAGATCCCTTTCACACTAATGTGGGCCATTCCATGAGCCATTGTCACCACTGCAAGCACGTACGCATCGGGTAACAACCATCTCTGATGCTCTGACAATTCAATCCAACAACCATTCGCATCCAATTTACCCTTGCTTTCTCTCCATTCATTCACCACTTTCTCTGTGGCTTCGGATTGGATGGATCTCACACTCTCAATCGTGTCTTCGCACATACCAACATCACCAATCCATCTCGCAGGACCTGCAACATACATTCGACTCATCACATTCCTTGCAGTCTCTTTTGCAACTTCATCTGCAAATGCATTCCCACGACCAACATCATCCGTCACCTTTCTGTGTGCACTGCATTTCACAATCGCAACTTGTAGTGGCAAGGTCAGTGACTCGAGAAGCTCATTAACTAGCTGACCATGCTGTATCTTTGTACCATGCGATGTCAAGAACCCACGTTCACGCCACAATCGCCCAAAACTGTGAGCCACGCCAAAGGTGTATTGGCTGTCTGTGTACACATTCACTCGTTTTCCTTTTGCCAACACGCACGCTCTTGTAAGTGCAATCAACTCTGCTGCTTGCGCAGAATTGTGTGGGATACGTGCAGTTTCAACAATCATATGTAATATCGTCACAGCATATGCTGCAGTCGTATCACCATTCGGCAACTTGAAGCATGAACCATCAACCCATAAAGTATCATTACATTCAGGAAGAGGAGTGTCCTGCAAGTCTACTCTCCCTTTTGTCTCTTCTTCTGTCCTAAAACAGCAGTCATGTTGTTCAACCTCATCTGTCTCTACTGGAACGGGCAATAACGTCGCTGGGTTTAGTGTATCACACCTTGTTATGTGTATGTGACTCGCTAACAGTGTCAGCTCATAACTTGACAATCGAGCACTAGTTAAGTGCTGTGTCCTTGTTCTGTTGAGCAGAATGTCTACTGCATGTGGGACCATAACTATTAGTATATTATTCATTACTAACCCAGCAGACTGTCGAATACAGACAGCTGCTGCCGCAGTGGCCCTCAAGCAACTTGGCAATGCCTTAGCTACCGGATCTAGAGTTGCTGAAAAGTACCCGAATGGAGGCTGTTTGCCCCCAAAAGACTGTGTCAGGACTGATAATGCACAACCTTCATTCTCGTGGACATATAACGTAAAAGGCTTACTGTAGTCGGGGGTGCCCAACACAGGAGCCGAACACAACGCATCACGCAATTCATGAAAACTTTTCTGACAATCTTCGGACCATGGAATGGGATTCGGTGTATCCTTGCAAGTTAATGCCACCAAAGGTTTGGCCAACACTGAGAAATTCGGTATCCATTGTCTGCAATACGATGTAATGCCCAAGAAAGCACGCACTTCTCTCTGTGTCTTTGGGACACTCAATTTTGCAATTGCCTGTATTCTCTCTGGGGTCAGTTTCCTTCCCTCCTTCGATAAGATGTGACCTAAGTAGGTCACTTCTTGTCGACAATACTGTAATTTTGAAAGAGAGACTTTGTGCTTCATATCACACAAATGACACAACAATGACAATGTGGCATGCTTGCAAATCTCTTCAGTATCTGCAGCGACCAGCAAATCGTCTACGTACTGAATAAGTGTCGCACCATCAGGTAAAACAATCGTGTCAAGTTGTGATTTCAGAGCCTGACTGAATATTGATGGGCTTTCACTGTAGCCCTGAGGAGCGCGTTTGAAGCGGAAGCTTCGGCCTCCTAAATTGAAGCCAAAAATATCTCTGCTCTCCTCGGCAATCGGGATGCTGAAGAAAGCATTCTTCAAGTCAATCACCGAGAACCAAGTGGCTGAAGCTGGAACCATAGTCAATAGAGCGGTAATGTCGGGAACAACTGGAAACTGTGGCACAACAATCTTGTTCACTTCTCTAAGATCAATCACAAACCTATAGACAGGTGGTTGGGAAGGATCGGTACGCTTTAAAACTGGCAGAACAGGACTATTACAGATGTTGCCTGTTGTCTCTTCAATGACATCTTTCTCAATCAGATCATAAATTATTGCTAACAACGCCTTTTCGCTCTCGCTAGAGATCTTGTATTGGGCAATACGTGGCAACCTAACATTGGCTTTCAATGTTACAACATATGGCGCTATTTCTAAAAGTCCCACATCATTAGAACCAGTAGCCCAAAGTACATCTGGAAGAGACGACAATTCTGTTGGAAGTTTTTCCCTTGACAAATACATCGGAGAAACCACTTTCTTACCTAGTGTGAGTTGTACTCCCGAAGGAGAACAGTACAAAGTCGCATATAGTCTCTTTAGCAGATCCAATCCCAACAAGTTTTCACCACAACCTGTTGTCAGAATGAGGGGTGCTTCTAATTCACATGGCCCAACAGAAAGGGACATAGGACTAGAGATCGGGTTCCTAACCGGGGCGCCAAAAAACCTACTGAAACGTTCATTTCGCCAGACAAAGGTGCGCCAGGGAGTTTAGAGTGCATAATAGAACTCTTTGTAGCACCAGTATCCAACAGAAAAGGTTCTGACACACCTGATGTAATCACATCAACATAAGGTCCATTCTGATCTACTGAAACTGAAACAACTCCCTCTCTTTGTCCATGGCTGTCCTAGCAATCATTACCCTCATTGTCGTTCTCTGCATAGTAGCCATCAGCATAGTACTGAGCTGTCCTAGAAGACGCATTATTCTGTTGATCAAAGCTGTTCATAGATTTCTGAGGAGGAAAAGAAGGAGCTTTCTGGGGGACACTTCCACGGCCCCTACCTCTAGGAGCCTGCTGAACACCTCTACCTCTTGCACCAGAAACACCATTCAAACGTCGCAATAAAGCTGGACAATTATTCTTGAAATGACCCTCTTCTTTGCAATACGCACACTGGTTGGGTCCATACGGTAAACGCTGTTGAGAAGACTCGTTTCTCTGCGAGTTTCTCGAATACTGCTGAGGTTGCTGATAATCGTGCTGACTAGCAGTACGAGGTGGATAAGCTTGCTGTAGAAGGACTTTAGTTTTCAATTCTCTAGTCTTTTTGTCTGCCTTCTCTAACTCATCTTTGCGTCTATTCTCATAGTACTGGGCTGTGGCTAAAATGTGCGCTGACGTGGAAACAGCCCAAGCACTCTCTGAATCTTTCAACTTATTACACAATTCAGGAAGTAAATTATGTACAAATTTGTCTACAAACAATCTTTGGCCACCCTCAGTAGCCATATCCTGACCACTATGATCGACGAAAGTCTCTTCAAACCTTGTGAAAAAGTCAGACACATTCTCATCTTTCTTCTGCTTGCACGCAGACAACTTGTCCCAATTCACACGCAATTCAGGCATTAAAGTCTTCATATACGTGATAATTCTGCCAGGAAGTTCCGCTACTAAAGGCTCGGGCTTAGAGCCACCAACTTGTCTAGCATCAGCAGCAGCAATATTAACCCATGTATCACCTAACTCTTGATCATGATCTGTGTGACGAATCTTTCCCCATAAAGGCTGTGGAACAACATTTCCAAACAACATGTCTACATCTGCTAGATTCATGATACATGAGCTGGCAGTCTGTGATAACTCCTTATAGTACCCTGCAGGATTTTTACGAGGATCAGGCAATGTCTGCTTTAGAGCCAAAACTTCAGATCTTTTCCAGGAAACATGTACCCATACACGCTGGAAATGCGGCGGAATTGCTGGATTCGCATTTGCGTCACCTTCCCTCCAAACTGGAGACCCTCTCTCATAGGATACTGTCGCGCCTTTTTCCTACCTGGCATGTCATGCTCGGACAGTGATCTAGAATTGCTTCCCTTACTCCTATACGATAATAACATCTCAATCGCTTGTTCAACATCGGCACCCACAATCATGCCTTCTGCGAACTTGAATCGCACACGGAATAATTCATTCATGTTGTACTCTCGATCATTTCCCTCCAAATCCTCAGAGAGGTATATACACATTTGTTCAAAAACATATCTCTGTGTAGATGCTTCCCACTGACGGAAGACTTCCATAACGGACTGAACATCATACTTTACAGTATCAGTAACCCATTTATGTGCTAACTCATTCAGCACTTCTCTTTCGTGATAGTCAGGCAGTCCACTCCGCAACTGTCTTCGTTCTGTGTTAGGGGTCGTCTTAGGCGACCCAAAGAAAGGCGAGCAAAGACCAGTGACAGTATTTGCTACTCTCTGTCGAACAGAAGGAGAAGCTGGTGGAAAGGCAGATACGCCCGAAAAGACAGGCTGATGTAAAGCAGAAGTCGAGGCAGTAGCAGAAGGAGTATTAGGATGAGCAGTTGGAGCAGTAGGCGAAGTCGTTGAAAAAGCAGATGGAGTATGCAGCAAAGGCGGCGGCCCTTGAGAGGGCTGCGCCGGAGGAGTAGAAACCAGCTGAAGAGGAGCTGGTGATTGTATTAGGACCTGTTGTCCAACAATAGGAGGTTGTACAACCAAAGGTTGCTGTGGTGCTGTAGCACTTTGCGCATATGGAGGTGGAGAACTCAGTAGATGAGACATTAAAGGATCCTTCTCAGGTGTCTCTTTTGATCCCTGTCCTTTATGTGGCAACACTGGGTAGCATTTATATACTGCTAACTTCCTACTTCTGAGCACTTGTTCGTTCTCTTGCTCTTCCTCATTATCCCTGTATGCAATGGCAGCTTGTACCATTGACATACCTCGTTTATTTTTCTTTGCTAATTTCATTTCTTTCTGTTTGGCTTCTTTGCGCCATAGGCGAAAGGAGTCAAACATCGCCGGCCGGGCTTTCTTCTTGAACAGTTTCACCTCTAGATTATCTAAGATTTCTGTGTCAAAGCTACCATATTGTGGCCATTTTAAAACACCATCATTCCTGGTGTATCGGATCCACACTTCATTATATGTGATAGGGCCTACGCCGTGCTTCACATAGAGCTCATATGTTGGAGTTCCAATCGGAGGAACCGGACACGAATCCTCTAATCGGGAGTCCCTACTACAACCAAGACAAAACAAGTTTCCAAGTCTGCTAAGGCCAGGCATCTTCGCTCACTAGTCTAGCTTCAAACTTCAAAGGATTATCGAATACGATAGTCTTGTGAATACACGAGTCCCTTGGTTTTGGCGCTTGCAAGTTCCAAACAAAGCGTATCTCAAGGATACCAAAACTAAGAATCAAACTAAGGACTGGGAGACGCTCCACTTATACTTAACTGAAGTATCGATGATCGATGACGTCACTAGAAGACTCGTCTATCGTTTCGCTCTACCAAGCATCAATGGGTCCAAAACAGGGCGATAGTCAGGGCAGCAGTCCTTCGTTGCCGTCGGGACGCGGGGAACCTCGCAGCAAAGACCTTCGGAACCACGTCGACATACAGGGGTCGCTGAAGTGGCTGGCCGTCCTCTGGAATTTTCACACGAAGCTCCTCACGAACATCTGGCTTGGACCGATACCGCTCGATACCGCCCACGTTGGGCGCCAACTGAAGTACCGGGTTTTTAGGGACCCAGCGGTGCCAGGGGGAACACCCAGAGACCTCTTGAGTTCTTCCTGTTTCGGACCACAGAAACATAGAGTCTTCTAGGTGATGTCAAGGATCGAGTTTTATTGGCTGCAACCAAGTAACAAGCGTCCTAGAAGTACAACAGCACGGTGTGTATATTCTCAGGAGACTGTTCGTTTTTACAGAACCAGCCTTCTCCTTTTATACAAAAATATTGGCTTCAGGCAAGAATTCCTAGTTTTACAGTTTGGTCATATACATATTTTCACAACAAAGAAAAAGCAGAGTCATGATGGCAAGCCCATATTTTCGTTTGTCCAGTTTGTGATGGATTACCCAGCAAGGTCCAGAACTTCCATCAGATATCGATGAAACCCCAATAAAATCGGGCACCTCCTTGTTGTAAAACTAGCCATAAAGCAGAAACAGGGACAGGTGTGTGTATGATAAGGCGTGGTTTGTATGCGGTGAATAGTTTATGACATGTTGTGCCTTGATGCTAATCTCGCTCGGCCATTGGGATGGGGACTGCCCGAACAGGTTTGGCTTGGGGCAGTGGAGTCAGCTTGCCCAGGTCACAGAGAAGTCAGGAAAGGTCTACGTGTCCTTTCAGCTCGAATTCGGCCTTGGTCAATTGACTATGTAAGGGCAACCACAAGATGGATGCCGCTCACAAAATGGAACCCGAGGGTTCAAGACAGAAACTACGATTTTAAGGTGATTGCATCACTCGATCGTGACGCAAATGCATAGGTATAATGTCCTAATCATTACAGGTCTGCCGATATCAAATTCGTCATGATATGATGATATTTTCTGACACGAGTGTAGAGCCTCGGTACCATACAATAGCAGGGTCCAGAATTTTCAGTACCACACCATGAACCCCATCATCCGTGTCATCCCAGTCCTGTACACCTACGACCTGGTGCATAGAAACCGACGACGATGCAGGCGGTGAGAATTACGTACCATAACAAGGGAAGTGTACCTGTACGGTGACACGCACGCCATGAATGTCGGGGTACGGTGCATCACACGCGTTTGCGTATGGCACCATTGTAAGAGAGATACGAGCCGCACACACGCCATGAATATTGGGGTACGGTGTGTGGCACATGAGGGGAGGGTGGATATGACTTCCAGAAGTGCCCAACAGTATGGGGGTGAATGGATAGGACTCCCAGAAGTGCCTAACAGAATGGGGTGGGTGGATATGACTCCCAGCAGTGTCCAGACATATGAGGGGTGGATGGATAGGATGCCCAGAAGTGCCCAACAGAATGGGGGTGGGTGAATTTGACTCCCAGCAGTGTCCAGACCTATGAGGGGTGGGCGGATAGGACTCCCAGAAGTGTCCAGCAGTATGGGGGTGGGTGGATATGACTCCCAGCAGTGTGCAGACATATGAGGGGTGGGTGGATATGACTCCCAGAAGTGCCCAACAGTATGGGGGTGGGTGGATATGACTCCCAGCAGTGTCCAGACATATGAGGGGTGGGTGGATAGGACTCCCAGAAGTGCCCAACAGTATTGGGGTGGGTGGATAGGACTCCCAGAAGCGTCCAGCAGTATGGGGGTGGGTGGATTTGACTGGCAGCAGTGTGCACACATATGAGGGGTGGGTGGATATGACTCCCAGCAGTGTCCAGACATATGAGGGGTGGGTGCAGAGGACTCCCAGAAGTGTCCAACAGTATGAAGGGTGGGTGGATAGGACTCCCAGAAGTGTCCAACAGTATGGGGGTGGGTGGATATGACTCCCAGCAGTGTTCAGGCATATGAGGGGTGGGTGGATAGGACTCCCAGAAGTGCCCAACAGAATGGGGGTGGGTGGATAGGACTCCCAGCAGTGTCCAGACATATGAGGGGTGGGTAAATAGGACTCCCAGAAGTGTCCAACAGTATGGGGGTGGGGAGGGTGTGGCTTGGACGCCGATCGGGATGGCGGCGTGAGCTTGCAGCTCCGTGCAGGGTCCCGCTATTTCTCCTGAAAACTACACCCGGGGAGACCCCTGATCGGCGCAACTGGCCTGCGAGGTGTTGGGGAACCACTGGAGAGCGGCTGAGAGCTCTTGGGGGACCGCTAGTGCCACCGAGACCTTGAGAGACGGAGCCCGAGGTGTTGCCCGGATTGCGAAGAAAATGGCGGCGGAGAGGGTCGATGGTCTCTGAACCGAAACCGAGGAGGACTGGCGTCGGCCTGCGGGGTGGCCCGCCTTCTGCAAGATTGGAGCTACGGGAGCACGCTGGCACGGACCTGTGGGGCAAAGCTGGGGGCCTGGAGGTCAGCATTGGACTGGTGTACAAGTTGAACGCACTCGTTTATACCTCCCCCCTTCCCCCTCCCCCCGGCCCTGGCGACAGTGGAGCGGGCGGCCCTGGCACTCCCGGTTCTTTGAGTTGCCGGTGCAGTAGAGGTACTATATCACAATAACTGTGGGTGCGCACGTCCCCCGGCAGGGGATACCGGGCCTTGGAGAGGATCGGGTGTGTCCGTGTGACGACGACAGAGGTACCTAAGATGGCGGCTGCGGGAGGGGCAGCCATCACGGAGCAGGGCCGGCAGGACTCGACCGCGCTATCCCAGGTTGGTGAGGCCCGGGCCTCCCCGCTGATGATGGAACAGGAGCAGAGGCTGAACCAACGCCTGGATATTATCCTGGAGGCCATCACCTCGACTAAGGAGGCATTGCAGCAGGACATTGCGCAGGTCACCACGGGGCTGGGTCTCCTGAGGGCGGATCATGCCAAGCTGGCGGACAAAGTAAAGGACCATGAGCAGCTGCTTCTAGACCTGAAACCGGCGGTGGTGACCGCGGAACACAAGATTAAGGACATCCTCAACCGTTTAAACACGCTGGAGAGACGTGCGGAGGATGCCGAGAGCCGTAATCGACGGAACAACGTGCGGGTCGTAGGCCTGCCGGAGAAAATTGAAGGGGATGATTTGGAGGCCTACTTGGAGAACTGGTTTCGGACGGTGGTGGCGCCAGAGGGCCTCTCACCCTTCTTCACGTTGGAACGGGCGCACAGGGTGCCGGCTCGCCCACCGGCGCTCGGCCGCCCCCCTAGACCGATGGTGGTGAAGCTCCTCCATTACAAAGATCGGGACTTGTTAATTCAGAAAGCTCGAGCACTGGGCTCATTTGAGGTGGAGAATAGCCGAGTCACGATTTTCCCGGATTATACGCAGGCGGTCCAGAAGAACAGGGCGTCCTTCCTGGCAGTGAAAAAGGAGCTGAGGGAGGAGGGCATCCAGTATTCGTTGCTCTTCCCGGCTAAGCTGCGAGTAATCCTGGATGGGAACACTCAATTTTTCCAGACTCTTGATGAAGCGTAGTCCTGGTTAGAATTGTATCGTGCCGGCACGGACAGGACTGGCAAAAGTCAGCGAGAGAGGCCTAAACCGCTTCAGGTCCGGAAATCCCAACGGATTCGCTCCCGCAACAAGCTTCAAAGAGCAAAACGGGAGGCTCAAATGGCTGCGGACAAAAGAGGGGCTCTGGCAGCGACGGCGAGCATCACACGGTCGCAACAGGAGAGTGACCTGCTTGTGTCGGACTCTGGTGAGGACGGTGGCAGGACCAGAGAGGACTTATCGGAGGCGGAGAGCTCGAAGGGCCCGGCGGTCACCCCACAGACGTCCGACAGGATCTTTAATGGCTGACTCATATATGGGACTTGTGACACTGTACTTCTCGTAGGGAAGTATTCAGTTGTTATTAGGAGGGCTGCCAGGTAGGGTGTGGCTTCAGCACTGCGGGATGGAAGGCGCGGGGCGCGGGCTCCGCCTGCCCGTGGTCGGCGATAACTCACCCCCTCGGGCCCTTAGGCCTTCTGTGGTGGCGACCACAGATTAGTCGGATGTGTGTTTTGTTCAAGGTTTGGATCAGGGCTGAAACTGGGTTTGTAGGCTCTGTCCTGGGGAGCGGGGTTTGGGGAGTTTTTTCTATGATTCTGTTGGGGGGGGGCAACTGCTACGATGTGGGTATTGAATGGCTGCACCCGAACTGGATCGTTATGCTTTGGCATGGGGACGTTACCTAACTTGAAATGCCTAACATGGAATGTCCTAGGACTGCGAACTATGGTCAAACGCCACAAAGTGCATGCTTATTTGGTGAGGCGGGGGGTCCAGATTGCAATGTTGCAGGAGACTCATTTAACTAAACAGGAATGCACCGCGCTACAGAAGAGATGGCGAGGTCAGGTCTTTGGAACCACTTATTCCGCGTTCGCTAGAGGGGTCCTGATATGGGTCTGAGCGGGTGTACCGTTCCAGATGTTGAATCAGTTGGTGGATCCTGAGGGTAGATATGTGGCGGTGGAGGGAAGGCTGTACGGCCGGGATGTGGTTTTGTGCTGTGTATATGCTCCGAATGTTGACCAGGCCCGCTTCTTTGATGGTTTATCGTGCTCACTGGCCTCTTTCTTGGCGGGTCCTGTGCTTCTGGGAGGGGACTTTAACTCGATCACTGATGTGGCTTTGGATAGGTCTCACCCACCGCTGGTTGATTCCCCAGTACGTAGACTAGCTGCACACAGGAAGGATTGGCAGGAAAGATGGGGACTTCTGGATGTGTGGCGGGAGCAACACCAGGGTAGTAGGGATTATTCCTTTTTCTCGGCCCTACATGCTCTACACGTCAGGATCGATTCGGTTCTGTGCAGTGGGTCCCTAGCTACATTGGTCACTCATACGGAGTACCTGACCAGGACCATCTCGGATCATAATCCTTTGTTGGTGCACGTGCAATGGCAGTGTGCGAGATCCGCGATTCCAACATGGCGGCTTCGGCCCGACACCTTGGAGGACTCAGTGTTTAGTGACGCGGTCCAACGGGGCATAGACCAATACTTTGATGAGAATGAGGGGACAGCTAATAGTAGGTCCACTGAATGGGACGCGATGAAAGTGGTGGTGAGAGGAGTGTGTATGGGTAGGTTTTCGAATGCCCGAACGTCGGTGTTGAATGCGCTTGCTAGGGCGGAAGAGAAGTTGAGGGATCTGGAACAGCGTAGACCGGACCGACCGGACTTACAAGCCCGGTTATTGGAAGCTAAGGAGGTGGTGGCTACCGAAACGGAACGGTTGCGGAGTTATGATTATCGACAATATGCCATCAAGGCACATGCTGAAAGGGATAAGGTAGGCACGTTACTGGCCAGGCTCGCTAATCCTGAACTCAGAGGCTGCCCAATCTTGAGCATAAAAAATGCAATGGGGGAGATGGTTTATTCGCAAACGGCGGTGATGGAATGTTTTCGGACCTATTATGCTGAGTTGTATGAGAGTCAACTGGGGGTGGAGGCCTGGGAGATCAGTGATTACTTGGAATCGATGCAGCTTCCGGTGCTGGATGACGATGATGCGAAGGACTTGGGGGGACCTATCACGCTCGCCGAGATCAGGGCGGCTATTAAACATATGGCGAGGAACAAAACGCCCGGGGTAGATGGCCTGCTGATTGAATTCTATCAGAAGTACGTAGATAGTTTGGCGCCTAGATTACTGGTGGTGTACGGAGAGGCTCACAGGCTGGGGAGTCTGCCCGGATCAATGAGGGAGGCGTTGATAGTGCCATTGCTGAAACCCGGCAGAGAGGCGTCGGATGTAAGGTCATATAGGCCATTGTCCATGTTGACAGTGGACTACAAGATATTGAGCCGTATTTTAGCCACCAGGTTGGCCCCGCATATGACCAGGCTGGTGCACAGGGACCAAGCGGGGTTTATCCCTACGAGGAACACAGCGCTTAATATTCGTCGTCTAATTGGGATATTGGACGGCTCGACGGAAGCGGACGGGGACCCAGCGGTGCTATCTGTGGATATTGAGAAAGCCTTTGATAGTCTGGAGTGGGTCTACTTAGAAGAGGTCCTGGTGAAGTTTGGCATTGGCGAGGGGTTTCGTAGATGGACGAAGGTGTTGTATTCTTCGGCTACAGCGCGGGTGCGCCTGGGCGCTCTGGTACCCGCGGATTATCCAGTTTGTAGAGGGACGAGACAGGGGTGTTCGCTCTCCCCATTGCTGTTTGCACTGGCGATGGAACCGCTAGCAGCGCGCGCCAGGTCAGGAGTCATGTACGCGGGGATCGGAAGAGGCGGGCAGTCGCACTATATATCTTTGTATGCAGATGATTTGCTGCTGTATATGGCGGACGCGGAGCGGGCTCTGGAGGGGGCGATGGATATGTTGTCCATGTTTGGTCGGTTGTCGGGCCTCAAGGTTAACTGGACGAAGACTTGCATTTTTCCGCTCAGGGCAGACACGCTGTGTCCTTCTCGTGATATAGGGGTGGTCTGGGAGCCATCTTGCTTTACTTATTTAGGAGTCCGAATCTACCACAAGGTCGTGAACTTATTGGAGGGTAACATTGGGCGATGTATAAGAGCACTGAGAGGCTGTATGGCCTTTTGGGCCTCCCTCCCTTTGTCAGTGTTGGGAAGAGTGGCTCTACTGAAGATGGTGGCGCTCCCATGGCTACTTTATTACTTTCGCACGCTGCCCATTTGGATCCCTCAGAGGATCTTTAAGGACCTGAGGACGATGATGATCGATTTCCTTTGGGGGCACGGCCGCCGTAGGGTGGCATTGAACACCTTGCTTCGACCCAAGCTTGAGGGGGGGATGACGGTCCCCGACTTTGAGTTGTACTACTTAGCCGCGCAGCTTCAGGTTCTCACGCAGCACGTGGCTAGGGTATTTCGAGGGCCAGAACACGAATGAGAGCACGGTATACAACGTCATGTCCTGGCTTATATTATCATGCAGCAGAGACTGGAGTTGCGAGGCCTCACCATGGAGGAGAAGACGCTTAGGTTGTGCTGGCAAAGGAGTTTGAAGAGAGCGAAGGCATCCCGACCGTATGCGCCGGAGATACCGTTGGGAATGTTGACTGCGCTGCCGCATGGGGGCGATTGGTCTCCGTTTCTGGAGTGGGAGGAGCTGGGACTACAGGTGGTGGGGGATCTGTATCTTGATGGGACGCTGGTCCCCTTCCAGATGCTGCAGGAACAGTTTGGGCTGCCGGAGGGGAGTTTCCTCTTGCACGCGGCTGTGGTAGCAGCAATGCAGAAGCACTGGAGAGGGGGGCTCATTGAACCGGAAACGACTATGGCTTGCCAGTATGTTGTGATGGCCGCAGGTACCTTTAAAGCGGTGACCTGCCTCCATAATAGGATGTTGCATGAGGGGTTGGATCCGCTCCTAGGCCTGAAATCGAAGTGGGAACTTAGCATAGGTAGGCCCATTCCGGACACGGTGTGGGGTCATATCCTTAAGCGTACGTGGAAGGGTACTAGGAACGCACGCTTTCAGCAGGTACATTTTTACGTGTTGCACAGGGCTTACCTGACCCCGGAGAAGATTAAACGGTATTTCCAGGTGCAGGAGGCGAGATGTCCGAGGTGCCTGGCACTGGGGGCTGATCTGGATCATTTGTTATGGGGCTGTCCGAAGCTGGAGACTTACTGGGCGGAGGTTGGGGAACTCCTAAATGCAGTGACCGATCGGGAGGTGGATTTTGACATGGCGGCGTGTTTGTTGCTCTGGTTCCCACACACGAAGAATACTAAAGTGACGAGTAAATTCATTGATCTGGGGCTGATACTGGCGCAGAGGGAAATCACTTGGCATTGGAAGTCCAGGGAGGGACCGTCCGTAAGGAGATGGGTGAATGAACTGCTGAGGTGGTCTGAATGTGAGAGTGTGCTCCGTATGAGGCAGGCAGTCAAGCTTGACAATGAAAAGAGGCTAGAAATGGCGAGAGCGTGGGAGATGATAGTCCAGGCGTTGCGTGATTCCATGGTGGAGGACGACGACTGAATTGCTTGTGTATGCGAGCTCCATGAGGCTTATGAGTGTAGAGGTATCAATTGATCTGTAGCGAGACCCATAGTAGCGTTAGGAACATGGCCCACATCGATAGCGGTTGCTGGGGGGGGGGGGGATGGGGGTTGTCTTGGGATTGTGGGGGGGGGTTAAGCACCGGGACCCTGGTCGGGAGGCAGTAGTGATCCCCAGGGTTGGCACTGTCCTAGCGTGACGGGAGAGCTTGGATAGGCGGCGGGGTAGAGACAGGAGCACATGGAACTGATATGATAGGGGCCCACCACTGAATGGACTGGGGATTAGGATTGCGAATATCGCCCATGTGACCGACTGTTAGGGTAGGCTAGGCGGTGTTGGGGGAGGGTTAGGTGTTTGGGGGGGTAAAATGCAGATACATACAGCGGTTATTGACCAATTGTCCCTCAGGGATGCTCACTGTGATGTTCTTGCTGGAAGTTTGGATTACTATGCCGCCCGGCCTCCGGGATACGGGCTGAATGGCTGTGTACGACCTATGGTTTACTTGATCCATGCGGGGGGACACCATGAGTGTGCTGGTTGATTTATTATATGCAATGGTTTCTAATTCTGCAATAAAAACAAATAAAAAAAAAACAGTATGGGGGTGGGTGGATAGGACTCCCAGCAGTGTGCACACATATGAGGGGTAGGTGTATATGACTCCCAGCAGTAGCCAACAGTATGGGGGTGGGTGGATATGACTCCCAGCAGTGTTCAGACATGTGAGGGGTGGGTGGATATGACTCCCAGCAGTGTTCAGACATATGAGGGGTGGGTGGATTGGACTCCCAGAAGTGCCCAACAGAATGGGGGTGGGTGGATATGACTCCCAGCAGTGTCCAGACATATAAGGGGTGGGTGGATATGACTTCCAGAGTGTCCAACAGTAAGGCGGTGGGTGGATAGGACTCCCAGCAGTGTGCACACATATGAGGGGTGGGTGGATAGGACTCTCAGAAGTGCCCAACAGTATGGGGGTGGGTGGATAGGACTCCCAGCAGTGTGCACACATATGAGGTGTGGGTGGATATGACTACCAGCAGTGGCCAACAGTATGGGGGTAGGTAGATATGACTCCCAGCAGTGTTCAGACATATGAGGGGTGGGTGGATAGGACTCCCAGGAGTGTCCAGACACATGTGAGGGGTGGGTGCAGAGGACTCCCAGAAGTGTCCAACAGTATGGAGGTTGGTGGATAGGACTCCCACAAGTGTCCAACAGTATGGGGTGGGTGGATATGACTCCCAGCAGTGTTCAGACAAATGAAGGGTGGGTGGATAGCACTCCCAGAAGTGCCCAACAGAATGGGGTGGGTGGATATGACTCCCAGCAGTGTCCAGACATATGAGGGGTGGGTGGATAGGACTCCCAGAAGTGCCCAACAGAATAGGGGTGGGTGTATAGGACTCCCAGAAGTGTCCAACAGTATGGGGGTGGGTGGATATGACTCCCAGAAGTGTGCACACATATGAGGGGGGTGGATATGACTCCCAGCAGTGTCCAGACATATGAGGGGTGGGTGCAGAGGACTCCCAGAAGTTTCCAACAGTATGAAGGGTGGGTGGATAGGACTCCCAGAAGTGTCCAACAGTATGGGGGTGGTGGATATGACTCCTAGCAGTGTTCAGACAAATGAGGGGTGGGTGGATAGGACTCCCAGAAGTGCCCAACAGAATGGGGGTGGGTGGATAGGACTCCCAGCAGTGTCCAGACATAAGTGGGGTGGGTGGATATGACTCCCAGAAGTGCCCAACAGTATGGGGGTGGGTGGATAGGACTCCCAGCAGTGTGCACACCTATGAGGGGTGGGTGAATAGGACTCCCAGAAGTGCCCAACACTATGGGGGTGGATGGATAGGACTCCCAGCAGTGTGCACACATATGAGGGGTAGGTGTATATGACTCCCAGCAGTGGCCAACAGTATGGGGATGGGTGGATATGACTCCCAGCAGTGTTCAGACATATGAGGGGTGGGTGGATAGGACTCCCAGCAGTGTCCAGATATATGATGGGTGGGTGCAGAGGACTCCCAGAAGTGTCAAACAGTATGGGGGTGGGTTGATATGACTCCCACAAGTGCCCAACAGTATGGGGGTGGGTGGATATGACTCCCAGCAGTGTTCAGACAAATGAGGGGGTGGATAGGACTCCCAGAAGTGCCCAACAGAATGGGGTGGGTGGATATGACTCCCAGCAGTGTCCAGACATATGAGGGCTGGGTGGATAGGACTCCCAGAAGTGCCCAACAGAATAGGGGTGGGTGGATAGGACTCCCAGAAGTTCCCAACAGTATGGGGTGGGTGGATGTGACTCTCAGCAGTGTTCAGACATATGAGGGGTGGGTGGATATTACTCCCAGAAGTGCCCAACACTATGGGGTGGGTGGATAGGACTCCCAGCAGTGTACACACATATGAGGGGTGGGTAGATAGGACTCCCAGCAAGGTGCACACATATGAGGGGTGGGTGGATAGGACTCCCAGCAGTGTGCACACATATTAGGGGTGGGTGGATATGACTCCCAGCAATGGCCAAGAGTATGGGGGTGAGTGGATATGACTCCAAGCAGTGTTCAGACATATGAGGGGTGGGTGGATAGGACTCCCAGAAGTGCCCAACAGTATGGGGTGGGTGGATAGGACTCCCAGACGTGTCCAACAGTATGGGGGTGGGTGGATATGACTCCCAGCAGTGTTCAGACATTTGAGGGGTGGGTGGATAGGACTCCCAGAAGTGTCCAACAGTATGTGGGTGGGTGGATATGACTCCCAGCAGTGTTCAGACATATGAGGGGTGTGTGGATATGCCTCCCAGCAGTGTCCAGACATATGAGGGGGGTGGATAGGACTCCCAGAAGAGTCCATCAGTACGGGGGTGGATAGGACTCTCAGATGTGTCCAACAGTATGGGGGTGGGTGGATATGACTCCCAGCAGTGTGCACATATATGAGGGGTGGGTGGATATGACACCCTGCAATGTCCAGACATATGAGGGGTGGGTGGATAGGACTCCCAGAAGTGTCCAACAGTATGGGGCGGGTGGATATGACTCCCAGAAGGGCCCAACAGAATGGGGGTGGGTGGATAGGACTCCCAGCAGTGTCCAGACATATGAGGGGTGGGTGGATATGACTCCCAGAAGTGCCCAACAGTATGGGGGTGGGTGGATAGGACTCCCAGCAGTGGGCACACATATGAGGGGTGGGTGGATAGGACTCCCAGAAGTGCCCAACAGTATGGGAGTGGGTGGATAGGACTCCCAGCAGTGTGCACACATATGAGGGGGTGGGTGGATATGACTCCCAGCAGTGTTCAGACATATGTGGGGTGGGTGGATAGGACTCCCAGCAGTGTACAGACATATATGGGGTGGGTGCAGAGGACTCCCAGAAGTGTCCAACAGTATGGGGGTGGGTGATAGGACTCCCACAAGTGTTCAGACGTATGAGGGGTGGGTGGATATGACTACCAGCAGTGTAAAGACATATGAGGGGTGGGTGCAGAGGACTCCCAGAAGTGTCCAACAGTATGGGGGTGGGTGGATATGACTCCCAGCCAGTGTTCAGACATATGAGGGGTGGGTGGATAGGACTCCCAGAAGTGCCCAACAGAATGGGGGTGGGTGGATATGACTCCCAATAGTGTCCAGACATATGAGGGGTGGGTGGATATGACTCCCAGCAGTGTTCAGACATATGAGGGGTGGGTGGATAGGACTCCCAGAAGTGCCCAACAGAATCCGGGTGGGTAGGTATGACTCCTAGCAGTGTCCAGACATATGAGGGGTGGGTGGATGTGACTCCCAGAAGTGCCCAACACTATGGGGGTGGGTGGATATGACTCGCAGCAGTGTCCAGTCACATGAGGGGTGGGTGGATATGACTCCCAGAAGTGCCCAACACTATGGGGGTGGGTGGATAGGACTCCCAGCAGTGTGCATACATATGAGGGGTGGGTGGATAGGACTCCCAGAAGTGCCCAACAGTATGGGGGTGGGTGGATTGGACTCCCAGCAGTGTGCACACATATGAGGGGTGGGTGGGTATGACTCCCAGCAGTGGTCAGACATATATGGGGTGGGTGGATAGGACTCCCAGCAGTGTTCAGACATATGAGGGGTGGGTGGATAGGACTCCCAGAAGTGTCTACCAGTATGGGGGTGGGTGGATATGACTCCCAGCAGTGTTCAGACATATGAGGGGTGGGTGGCTAGGACTCCCAGCAGTGGCCAACAGTATGGGGGTGGGTGGATATTACTCCCGGAGTGTATCTGATACCACTATTCAGTAAGGTATCCAGGTGCATGCCTTGCAACCCTATATGGGTCATCCTTTGTCCTTAGAAGACCCCTCACTCACCAACCTAGTTGGTGACATGCTTCATCATCGTGGTCCCACCTGGATAGCCGAGTGCCATCTCGGTGTGCTTCGACACCTGACTACAGTGGAGCTGGTTTTTTTGATTTTATATGTGCTAGGAGTATAGGAAAGTGATTTAAAAGTCGTCGCAATACTACTCACTTGTAGAATTTATTTTGGAGTGATTGGACAACGGATAAAATAATGTGGGACACCTTTGCCTAGTTATGTAGGCTGTGGTGTCGGAAAAAGTAGTGTTGTGATTCTAAAAAATATATACATATAGGTCTACATGTTTCAACCTTCGTGTAGTTTATGAGGTTTTCGTCAGGACCAGTGTAGTGTAGACTGGGTGGTGTAAATACGCTAAGGTGTATCCTGCCCTCGCCTACTCAAATAACCAAAATCACAAAATTGTGATATGTTTCAAAAATGTGTTCTTCTCCACGCTCTTGGAAAAAAAACCTGTGAAAATAAAATGGGGGATGGGGTTGGGACAACATACCAATATACATACAGACATGACACATAGTTTTCATGGTGCACCTAGTGTATTGAGACCAAATCGTGAAAGATTATATAAAGCAGACATACGTGCTGTTGTGTAATCAGACATAGCCTGCCATCAGAATTCATGCGACCCACTCGTTGCTGTGCAACGTGTAAAGAGATATACAAGTGTCGCCATTCTAGAATAAATACGAGGGGCACATGCGGGTGTATACACATGTGTCGTCATTCAAGATTGGCGGTGGGTGAGTGGGTATCTATTCCTAAAGTTGTACGTGGCGTGACAAAGTAGATTAGCTAACACGCACCTGATTAGTGCAGTCTAAAGACATCGTTATTGTACATGGTGTGACAAAGCAGAAGTGCTGACACGCATTTGATTAGTGAAGTCTATTAAAAAGTCTATTAAAAACACACTCGCAAAACACACACAGGATCTACAATCTTAAAGTGAACAGAACAATACACACATAGTAGCGTGCGAGAAATGGGTTATAGTGGGGTAAAAGGATCCCCTCTTACTAGAAGCGCTCAGATTACGGAGTTCATGGTCATCCCCGTTCCTGCGATCAATCTCCGCCACCATCTGTAAGGGAGTGGGGGCATTGGTTTATTTATTTATTTATTTTTAATATTTATAAAGCGCTGCTTATACCCGTGGGCGTCAAGGCGCTAAACCATTATTAACAAAGAAAGTATAGAGGCATGAGTGAAGGAATCAGATAGGACGAAATGGAAAGAGATTACTGAGAGAACAGCCAAGTTTTCAAGAGTTTGCGGAACTGAAGCAGTGTGACACTTTGTCTGATATTGAGAGGCAAGGTGTTCCAAAGTCTGGGGGCTGCCACCAAAAAGCGTCGGTCACCCCAAGAGACTGTTTTGGTACGAGGGACAACCAATTGGCTGAGCGTGGCTGATCGCAGGGCTCTTGTGGGTTTGTAGCTTTGAAGTTGTTCTCTTAGAAAATGAGGTCCTTGATTATTAATTGATTTGAAAACTATACAGAGTGCTTTGAAATGAATTCTCTTTTGTACAGTCAGCCAATGAAGATCTTTTATGTTTTTGGAAATGGGTTCGAACTTTGTTTTGCCGGTGAGGAGGCGAGCTGCTGCGTTTTGTATAGTTTGAAGTTTGGCAATTACTCTGATTTGGGCATTGAGAAATAGCCCATTGCAGTAATCCAGGGAGGAGAGGACAAGGGCAGAAACCAGTGTCTTGATAGCAGAGTCAGGAAGAAAAGGGCGTATTTTGCGGATCATTTTTAGCTTCAAGTGTGCTGCAGATGCTGTTTTGTTGGCATGATTCATGAAATTAAGTCCATCATCGAAGGTGACACCCAGATTCCTGACCTTCAAGGTCGGCGTAGGAGGAGTACCGAAGGTCTCTGGCCACCAGCAGGTGGACCAGGCTGGGGAGAGTGGACCAAAGATGAGAACCTCAGTTTTTTCTGAGTTCAGCTTTAAGCAATTTGTCGCCATCCAATCTCCTATGTCTAGGAGCCCTTTCTTAAATTTTTCAGCTACTTGCTCTCCGTCGCCTTTAATCGCCAACACTAGTTGGGTGTCGTCAGCGTACGAGGTAAGGCTCATCCCATGTGCTTTGATGGTCTTAGCTAGGTCCGACACGTAGATGTTAAAAAGTGTCGGACTAAGGGATGAGCCTTGAGGAACTCCACAGGGGGCAGAGAGTTGAGCTGATGGGAAGGGTCCCAGGATGACAGCCTGCGTTCTTTTGTCAAGGAAAGAAGCTATTAGGTTAGGTAAGATGCGGCTCCGAAGAGGGCCCGGTCAGTAAACTTACTTGTGGAATAGGAATGCGGCAATTCGCCTAGCAGTGAACCTGTAACCAATAGCGTTAGCGCAGGGGATTGGTGTCCCACATGAGCATGGTTGCTTCGGCAACCATCCTAGTACCGTCCCTACCCGGAAATGCGGGAATCCTTTAACCGAACCGCCAGAGCCCGTGATCCACATCTACAGGGCTCCCGAGAGGTTCACTGCTAGGCGAATTGCCGCATTCCTCATTACACAAGTAAGTTTACTGACCGGGCCCCCGGACGGGCAGGTCTCTTCGGAGCCGCAAAAATATGTCAGGCAGCTGATAAAATGTGTTCCAGATGTGGCAAGAAAGGGCATTTCAGTAGAGTTTGCCGATCAGCGCTTAAAAGAGTGAATCTCATCCAGGGTTATGAAGACAACGAATGTATGAATGATTATTATGAAGAAATTGTTAACACTGTCCTCAACATTTGCAGGAATTAAAAGATGGCTAAATTTCCTTTGTGTGATGTTAATATTGATGGTATCAGCAGACATGTACTAGTAGATTACTGTGCTTGGTATACCATTATTTCTCTTGATATTGGTAAGAAGAACTGCTTCAGATATTGCTCCGGGAGGTTACACTGGTCCCACAATGTATTTGGTAAGATACTTTTGGGCTACTTTAGAATTCACAGGACATCACACATTTGGCAAAGTCTATGTAGCAAGGAATTGATAATCAATTTTAGGATGGCCACACCAGGAGGAAATGGGAATACGGTTAAATCCCAGAGCGAACCCCCAAGTGTTTGCCATTGGTTCTTACACTATCAACGGTGATGATCATGCTGAATGTATTCAAAAATTATGTTAGAAAGGAACCCCTAGGGTCGGCCGAACAAGGGGGAGAGGCCTCCAGACGAGGGCCTTCTCCTAGGATCGTACAGCAGAGCAACCACCCCCCTACAGATGGACGCCACACAAAGATAAGTTCTGAACACCTTTATCAGTATTTTTAGGTAGGTTATCGAAACGAAACAGAAGGAACAGGATTCAGGGATCCTCTTACTCTTAGTCTCTTGGGGAAGGGGTTAGCGGGACAGTCTTGGTACCCGTCTGGTACAGGGATATCTGGCACACAGCTCTCAATCCTCGAGGTGGAGGGTTCTTCGGTAGGGGCCGCGGCAGCGCCAGCAGGACCCCAAGGATGGTTTCACGAAGATGGGCCGCGGCAGCGCCAGCAGGACTCCAAGGATGGTTTCACGAAGAGGAGCCGCGGCAGCGCCAGCAGGTCTCCTAGGATGGTTTACGAAGATGGGCCGCGGCAGCGCCAGCAGGACTCCAAGGATGGTTCACGAAGATGGGCAGCGGCAGCGCCATCAGGACTCCAAGGATGGTTTCACGAAGATGGGCCGCGGCAGCGCCAGCAGGACTCCAAGGATGGTTCACGAAGATGGGCCGCGGCAGCGCCAGCAGGACTCCCAGGATGATTTCAGGAAGATGAGTTCGTCTCAGTGTCTCTCGACTCCAGGATACAACTGCCGACCTGCTCTGGAGCTGTCCCAGTTATAGGTCTGGTGCCCTTTGATGTCCGGACCCTCGCACTTGGAGGTCGGAGGGTCCGGGATGTGCGAGCCCAGACACCCAGCAGAGGGGTGGAGCCAGCGCCCAGGGAGGCTGGGGGGCGATCGAAACCAGGCGGATGGGGGACCATCGAAACTCCTTCCCCCATTGAATCGTCAAGTGGTCTCTTTACCCCCTGGTTGGATCGTGGTGCCTCGATGTCGGGGCTTTGCTGGGTCTGTGGCTGGGGTCGGGCCGAGGCCACGAGGCCTGGTCGTGGAGGGTCCAAGATGGCGGCTGGGCCGGAGACGGTGGTCCGGGAGAGGGTCCGGGCCAGCCGAGGGGGTTGAGGAGAGGAGGCCGAGTTCCACCGGGGAAGAGCTGGGGGCTGCCCGGAGGGGCGGCACTCGTGTAGGGTGGATGGTGCGGCTCTGGGCCGGGGAACAGGGGTCGAGGTAGTCCGGGACCCGCTCTGCGGGAGGAGTGGGGCCACGCCACGAGGCCAGGTCCAACAAATTATAAACACCATTTCCTAAAATTTTCAGTAATCAATTAGGAGAATATCAGGGATTCCAATCCCTGGTTACAGGCGCATTTCTGGCCCCCATGTGCTGCATCCAGAGCTCGATGTCCTTGCTGTGCCCAGTGTCAGTGTGTGGGTGTATTCCATATTCTGTCTGAACTCCCTATCATAGGTTAACCATAGTGTCCCCCCATTGAGCTTGCCTTCATCATAGATGGTCCTATTGTAATTACATAGTGCTGGGCCTTGCTCTGGGAACATTTCCATAATTAAAGTTGAGAGGATTGAGAAAGCCTCAAGCAAGTTGTCCAAGGTATGCTCAGGCCTGGTTCTCCGCTTTGGTTTCCTCGCCTGTCAGTAAGGTAGTATCAGTGTCCTCCTTGCTGTGCAACAATAGCGTGAAGATATCTATAAATTCTCTTTTCAAAATCTGTAAGAAATGGGACCCCTGGCCGGCCAAGGCTTGCACCACAGCCAGTCAGAGACCGCCACTCCTATGCAAAGTCGACCCCTGCTCACCCTCTAGGTAACGCGGCGTGGGCAGTCAGGCCTATCTCGGAGGACATGTGTGAAGCATTTGCGCACGCACTAACCAACAACAACATCCAGGGCCTCCCACAAAAAGAACTCCACGCCAAGTATATATGAAAATAGTCTTTGTATTAAGAAGGACACATAGGAACACACATTGTATAAGGGGCCCGAGGCACAGGCAGGGGTTACAAGGAAGAAGGTACAGGGCAGGGCCAAGGGGCCCCTGCCAGGGGTATGCACATGATGGATAACATATCAACTGGGAGCTTCCTAGAACTAGCAGTAGAACTCACTCTGACCAGGAATCACATACAGGGGACATCTGGTATTCAGGAGGGAAGGGAGGACGAGGTACATAACATAACAGGAGCACTCTCAGAGGTGCAACACAGAACACTCGCAGGGATCACATTAATATGAGTCCATAGCATTCCACAGGCCAGCTGGCCTTTCTGGGGCAAGTGCGCCCAAGAGTCTCGATGTTCAGGGCAGGCTGCAGGTCGCCCGGGAAAAACCTACACGTGGCAGCGGCCCACGAAGTGCTGGGCCGCTGAGGGGCTTTGATGCAGCCTTGTAGGCTCGGGGGAGGATGACGCCATGAGGGAGCCTCCAGGACTCCAGAACAAATATGCTGGGCGGAGCCTCGCCGGCTGGAGGGAACAGGGGGGCAATGGTGGAGCCTCTCGGGGCTCATGATGAGCGGGGGAGTCCCTCTCGGGGGACTCGATCTTACGGGGGGGGGGCCCACGGGCCAGGACGGAGCCTCTCGGGACTCGGGAACGAAACTGTGGGCAGGCGGGGCCCCCCTCGGCGGACCCGGCATCACTGGGGCCCTTCGGGCCTCGAGGCACAACAGGGAGTTCACTGGAGGGGAGGGGCGGGCACCGACAATGTGCCCCGACGCCCCTCCTCCCTCTCTCACGCTTGCTGCACTCACCGGTCTTGGTGCGCCGGTCCTCTCTCGCTCTCCGGGGCTCCCTCTCGCTCCTGGGGGCCCCGGGGGGGAAAGCGGCAGTTGTCCTTGTGGGATGCAGGGGCGCGGAGAAGGCTCCCGCCGACCCCTGCCTTCCCGGCTCTTCTCCACTCGTCTCCTCAGCTCCTCGGGCTGCCGGCCAATCACAGCGCGGCCCGGGGAGACGTCAGCAACCAATCCCGGGCCGGCAGCCAATCCCAGCGTGGCCCGGGAATAACATTACGAGGGGTCCCGGCCGGCGGCGGTGACTCGGGGTAAGTTACGAGGGCCAGGCTCCCTCGAGAATTTAAAGGGGCAAGTAGCGAGGTAGGCTCTCGCTGGGGTTGTAGAACCTCTGTAGTACGGGGCAGACGCCGGGTGGGCACCGGCTTGTGGAATATAGCGCTCCCAGCGCTAGGGCATGAATGAAGCGCCCCAAAGCGGTAGAGGGCAGGGATCAGCGCTTCCAGGCGCTGGGCAGAAGGGACAGCGCTCCCCAAGCGCTAGAGGCAGGATAACAAAGTCCATAGGTAGTCCAGGACCTCAGGTGGAGCACAGCAGCTCCTACAAGGGAGAAGACCATCAGCAGTCCAGGAGTAGGGCAGGGCCCAGGGAGGCAAGCCAACCCTGAGCCCAAGCAGCAGCAGCCCCTGGTAGATTCAAGTTAAGAACAAGAACAAGTCCAGAGTGTCACAGCACCCTTTTTATACACACATTCTTGGTCTGAAGGGGCAGGCAGGGAGAGACCCAGCTGGGACTGGTTATGGGGGGATTCTTTACACTGGCCAGGCTAGGAACATCAGCCGCACCCCAGGGGGTGGAGCCAGCATTGTCTGGGGAAAACCCAGCCTCATTCATGACACTCAAACCAGACAGTCAATCCACAAGCAGACCCAGGCTCACTCCTCCCCTCACATCAGCATGCTAAACACTCCATTCACCACCGGGGCAGACCCTCCCAGATCCTGGGAGCCAGGCTCACCAGCCAGTCTCCGCCAATCATACGCCAGGCACACATTTCACAAATATGCCAACTTCTAAAAGGGGGACTTCTACATTAGACACACTCATGCCACATATACCGTTGCGCAGCATTCAATCTCGCGAGTTCATACATACCAGACTTGACCCTGCACACCCTACGCATCGGGAACTACCGAGGACTCATCCATTCCCCATGTATTCCTATGGAAGGGTAGGTCGCTCTCTCTTCACACGCACTCAGAGGGGGAATCACCATCCCCAGGTTACATATACCATAAAAACTTCAGGGGCGGACCTGCCAGACGGGCCAAGTCCAACAAAATCCTTTCCTTTGTGGCTAAGGGAATCCTCTATGCGAACAATGTCCCAGCAGATAAGATGGGGGCTGGTGGTGCGCATTCTAGTGCTGGTGTAACTGCTTTTGTTCCCTCCCAGGCCTATTTCACTTGTTCCTGAGCCGCTGTCCGCTGTGGTGCCTGGGGTATCGCTTGTAGGGATGTCCATCCTACTGGGGTTGGATGGGAGTGGTGTCTTGCCTTGCTCCCACACTGTGCTCAGGCCTTGCCCCCCTGTGTCACTTTTTCTCCCTTCCAAAGGGCTAGACTCCACCAGGGTTTTTACCTTGGCCATGAGCCCTTGCATCACGTCCATCAGCTTACCCAACTGCCACTGTATCGTGGATTTATTTGAGTCCCTGGGCTTCTTTACCTGGGCACTTGCTTAAGGTGGCGAGCTGTCTCACGATGGGTTGTCTCGCTGTGCGGGGGCTCTGGTGATGGGACTGCTGAGGGAGCTGAATCTAAAGATGCCTTCCACGCTTTCCTTTGCTTGGGGGCCTTGCTTGAGCCTGCCACCTTTTTCCTCTTTAGAGTGGTAGGTGTGTCCTGATGCAAGTATGCCATGCCTGATTCTCCATGCTGCGGCATAGAAGAGTCATGAGATGTAGTCGTGTGTTGTGGGGCCACAGACACTGCAGCCCCTTAATCAGTAAAAGCTGAAAGGCCCAGTTGGAAAAACCTGCCTTAGCCAATGCAGTGAATTCGGCCCGCAAAGCTGCGTCAGGTGCTTTGCTGGTTTCGACCCCTGGGTATGGGGTGTCTTCCATTGAGAATAGGGTAGGAGAGCTCTGATCCTTCATTCTTGCCTTGACTCTGTGTCACGATGGATAGGGTATCCTTTTGCTTCACTGCCACTTGTCTAAAATAAACAATGTAATTGTCATAATTTTTTCATATACCTCTGTTTTAACTGTACCACTTGTGCATTGGTTGTCCCCTAAGCTTCCCTGTTATCTGTCTGATGGCCATGTGCCTTCCTGTGGCCCCTACCCTTGCTTGTTACAAAAGATACCATCTTCTCCTTATCCGGTACTTACTTCTTGGATGGTGCGAGCTACCCTGCATTACCTCTCAAGGGGGTGCCATTGTCCTGCAAAACTGTTAGCGTTTGTTTGGAATGAGAAAGCAAATCATAAAGCTGCCCTGCTGAAAGAAGGCCCTGGGTTTGTCCTGGGTGCCAGAGCCCCACCCTTGTGTGCCCAGTTGGGACCTTTCTCTATGGAATTGAAGTTACTTCACTGAATGACAATACAGCTTTTTGATCTTCACTGGCGCAAATGTTGATCTTACCTAAGGTGCCTTGTCTCTGTAGCTGCTCCCTTGTTTCTGTGTTATATCTGTGTACTAGTTGATTCTGAAACTGAGTGTCAGATCAAGATGAGCGATCTCCTCCCAAATCCCACCTGCCGCTGCCAGAAACAGATGATAACAGCTGTCCCTAACTTCAGCCCGAGGGAAAGGGGAAGTGGGAAGACAAAACAAGAGAGACTTTCTCAGGACACAGATACTTCTACTGGAATTCTCTTACAAGTACCTGAAACAGATAAGCACAAAACAATTACTTCTCCCAGGCCCTATACACTGAGATCAGAATTCCTTATTTTTATTATTTTACCTGCTTCAACCTGAGATCTAGCCCCTCTCCATGGAGGTTTGTCCTTTTAATATTTGATCAATTCTTAGAATTCTTAGTGACTCCCAAGAGGGAGATTGAAGAATGAGAGTTTATTATTTAAATCAGTTGAGCAATGAAAGAATGAAGTGTTTCACTCATTTAGTAGATTAACATGCAGTCTTAATAACAAACTTCTTGTAAATGTTAATATCAGCAATTGTAAATCAGTTGGGCTGAAGATGTGCTCAGTTCTTTTAGTAGTTCAGTTATTTTGTTTTTAGTTGAAAGTAGTTTGCAGATTAGAAAGCACACAAACGCTTTTAAAAATGCTCTCAGTAATTATAAAGGTTCAGTCTAGGATACAAGTTTAAACACAGATGTTCTCCCTGCTGTCTTTCTTCTCCTTCGTCAATAGTTTCTGAATGCAAGTCATTAATCAAAATGAACACGCTTACTTGAGAAAGTAGGGGAACGCTTCTCTTCATAGAAACCTGACTCTCAGATTTTCTCTCAGCGAAGCGTTGAAGAGACTCTAACCGGAACTGGAAACTCCGGCAACAGAGTTGTGCGCTGTGAAAGGAATAACAGGCACGTCAGGATTTAGTCAAAACCAGATAACCAAATAGTTTCCGAAACTTCACTGAAGGAAGGCAGACTGTAGCTCAAAAAAAGACACTTGCGAAATTCTCCTCAGAAGCAAGCGCACAGAAACTAATGTCTGTTCCGTTAATTGCCTCAGTTTAAGTGTGCCACGCGAAACTCGCGCAGGCGCATTGTGAACACTGGAGTGTCTTGAGTAAAAAACAACTAGACCGAGAACTCCTAAAGGAAGTGTGAAAATGGGTCTAGCAACTAGTAGTGGAATCTCTTAATCCATATAAAATGGATCTGAGGGATGTCTTCCAAGTAGGGCCAAGTCTTATCCAACGTGAATATTGCATGGAAGACAACCTTTGAGGGTGTGCCAAAGTTCCTTTTGAGACGCGGCTGGAACAAGATAGAGGAGTCCTGACAGAACCCCCCTCCAAAAGGGGTCCCTTCAATCTTGGCTTGGTAGGGTTGCTTTTGTGAAAGTCTTGAACGAGTTTCGGAGCATGAACATTAGTGTGCGTCTCCCAAAATCTCTCTTCAGGGCCAAAATTCTTCAAATTGATCAAATAATACAATTTCCCATTTCTAAAGGTTGAATCTAAAATATTGTGAACTTTAAACTCTTCAACTGAATCTATCAAAACTGGTCTTGGAGGAGAATGGGCTCTCAGATTAGGTGGGCTTTTCTTAAGTAATGAGACATGAAACACTGGGTGTACCTTGAGATAGGATGGCAAATTAATTTTAACTGTAACTGGGTTTAACATTCTGTCTACTTTAAAAGGAACAATGAATCGAAGTTGGAACCTTCGATTTCCTTTTAACCTGAGATTCTTAGTGGTCTCCTCATTTAAATACTGGAATCTCTCTCCTTCTCTTATCTCACTGGTATTTATAAGAGCTTTTAGCCTTAACAATATTCTCTTCAGCTCGTATCAAAGTTCTTTGAACTTCTTTTACTAATTACTCCACTGCTGGTACTGGTCCCTCCTCTTTTTCTAATATTAAACTTGGGTGCCTACCATAGTTTAAATAAAAACGAGAGTAACCCGTAGAGGAATGTTTAGCATTATTAAAGGCAAACTCAGCTACCCCCACTAATTCTGACCAACCAGATTTCTGATTCTTCAAATAAAGACGGAGGTATTGTTCTAGATCTTGGTTGACTCTCTCTGTCTGTCCATCAGTTTCGGGTTGAAAACTGGTGGAGTAACGAGCGTCAATACCTAACCTCTAAGTGAATGCTCTCCAAAAGTGGGAAACAAATTGTGAATCACGATCGGAGACTAAGACCTTTGGGATTCCATGCAACCTTACTATGTGGTGAGTAAACAATTGCGCCAATTGAGATGCTTGGGGGATATTTTTTAGTGGAACGATATGTGCCATTTTAGAAAATGTGTCAACCATTACCAGGATAGTGCTATACCCTTGACTAGGAGGAAGATCTACGATCAGATCTATTGAGACCGTATGCCAAGGATGTGGTGGAGTAGGCATAGACATCAAAATCTATTGAGGAGGGGGCGTGGCTTGGCGGGCGATCATGGCGGACGTGGCTTGTTAGAGCTCCCGCCGGCCCGATACTTATCCTGGGATTTCTCCTGGCCCCCGGACCCGAATTGTACACCACTTCTGGGGCAACAGTAGCGGACGACACTGGGAGTCATCCGGTGCCGGAAAGGACGCGCTGAGACCTCTCTCAACGGTGAGGCGGCTCGGAGCGGTGGGCGGCCTGGTGCCGGTTGTGCAAGCCGGGGCCTCAATTTTGATACGCCCGGACCGGAGGACTCGATCCGGGACCTGCGGCGCTACCCTTTGGCCACAATCCAGGGCTGCCTGCTGCCGGCGATCTGCTGCGGGACCCCCTGCCTTTCCTCGCAGTGTCTGCGGTGGGGGCCGGTGCCCGGTGGGGGCTTCGGAAGACCTGCGGCCTACCTGGCCTTGGTGGAGCCGGGACCCCGAGTTTGGTGGTCCCCGCCTGGAGTCGCCGGCCCGGAACCTCTGGCTGGTGCCGGGAGGGACGCGCTGAGCCCTCGCTCGGCGGTGAGGCAATTCGGAGCGGTGGGCGGCCTAATACCGGTTGCACAAGCCGGGGCCTCAATTTTGGCAAGCTCAGGCCGAAGGACCAGATCCGGGGCCTGCGGCGCTACTCTTTGGCCGCGATTTGGGGCTGCCTGCTGCCGGCGACCTACAGCGGGATCCCCTGCCTTTCCTCACCAGACCTGCGGTGGGGGCTCGTGCCTGGAGGGGGCCTCGGACGATCTGCGGCCTACCTGGCCTTGGTGGAGCCGGGACCTCGAGTTTGGTGGTCCCCGCCCGGAGTCACCAGCCCAGATCCTTTGACCGGGTGAGTGGACGCAGCGGAGCCCCCGGGGGCTGAGGTGTCAGTCGGGCACCAGGCCCGGATAATTGCTCTTCCTTGCTCCTGTGGTGGCCGGGGCAGCGGCCGGAGGACCGGTGGACTGGACTAGAGTGGCCCATATCTGCACCGTGCCAGGAGTGCCAGTGGGCGCGGAGACGATCTAATACATCTTGGCGAGGCGGCGTTGCCTGGGGGCCTACCCGATCTGTGGGCCAGTGGCGAGGGGATCCTGTGTGGCTTGGTGTGTTCTGGACGCCCCGGCCGAGGCCTGGTTGGTGGACTATCGCGAGGTGCGACCTCGATACAGGTGCGTGTCACTGATCTGCCGTCTCAGCGGCCGCCATGACTAGGGGCTCGGCCGCCACTAAGACTGGACCCATTGATAAATTCACCGGCCCTGGTGGTGGAGCAGGAGCGGCTGGTGGGGGTCAAACTGCTGGACCGGACAACGCGGCGTTGCTGACGGCCATTACACAGTCCCGCGACATGCTGGATGCGAAGATTGGCGCGGTGGGTGCCGATGTGATGCTGCTGCGTCAAGATCTTCGTAATGTGGTCGCTCGCATTACTGAAACTGAGACCAGGGTCACGGCAGTGGAAGGAGATGTTGGTGCCCTTAAGAAGAAGGTTGCCGACATGGAACAGACTCAACGGGGCCTGGTGCTTCGGGTGGAAGATGCCGAGGGGCGGGCGAGGCGGAACAACCTGCGCTTTGTTGGCTTTCCGGAGGACTGCGAGAATGGGCCCATGGACGCTTTTCTGTCCCGGTGGCTGGAGAGCTGGCTACCCCCGGATTCCCTGTCGCGATGCTTCGTGGTGGAGCGTGCACACCGTGCCTTGACTCAGAAGCCGCCGGCTGGGGAGCGGCCTCGCCCGATCATCGCCAGGCTCCTCAACTTCCACGACAGGGACGTCATCCTCCGGGAAGCGCGGCTTAAGGACACCCTGCTCTATGACAATCATAAAATTATGATATTCCCGGACTATACCAAACTGGTCCACCAGCAGAGGCACTCCTTCCTGGCAGCCAAGGCCAAGCTGCGTGGCCTGAAAATCCAGTACTCGCTGCTCTACCCGGCCTGCCTCCGGGTGATCTTCAACTCCAAGACCCTCTTTTTCGATACGCCGGAGGCCGTCTTCAACTGGACCGATGAGGCAGTCAGAATTCGACCACATGTCCAACCAGGGCTGCACTCTGGATCGTCGCGTGGCTCGTCACAGGACCGGAGCAACCCATCAGGCAAGGGGAAACGTCACCGCAAGTCCCGCTCTCGGCGGAGGTCCCTGTCCCGGGACCCCCTCTTGGGGGACACACAGCCCGATACGGATCAATCTGATAAAGGCTCCTGATCACCGTTCACTGGAACTGTCTGCTGGATGCCTTTCATGTGTGCCTATATGTTGCAGATGCTGAGCTGTGGACGGTGGGACAGACATTGGCTGGTGCAGTATTGACTTCTTCTTTGGCGAATGCCAGGGCCTTCCCGGTCTGATGCTTTCCTGTGGTGCTATGCTTATGATTCTGCTGTATGTTTGTTGGGGTTCGGGGCACGTACTATGGGCTGCCTCCTCCTTCTGGGACTTGGGGGTGGTTCTGGGAGTGTGCCTGGTTTAGGGGGGTTGTTTGGGATCCATTGGCATGTCTGACTTTTGGCACTATGTTTTGGGCCTGGAGTACTGTATGCCGCGACAGATGCTTCATTGTTTTTTGAGGTATTGGGGTGGGGGGAGGGGGTTTTGGGGTGTTGGGTGGTTAGGTGAGGGGGTCTGCTTCTGGGGGATTGTGGGGTTTGGGGTTCTGTTGTCTGGGGTGCACGTGGTCTTTGTGAATTTTGCAACGGTGGGGTCTGGGGCATGGGCCGGGAGTCGGGGATTGGGGGGCTGGGTGCATTGTGATAATGGCTAATGTCCCTCACTCAGCGCCCTCTGGCGCTTCCATGCGTGTTCTTAGCTGGAATGTACGGGGTCTATTGGACAAGATCAAGCGGGGGCGGTGCTCCGCTGGGCTAAGAGAGACATGGCGGAAGTGCTCCTTCTTCAGGAGACACACATGCTAGGTACAAAGGCCCTGAGTCTACAGCGCTTTGGCTTTCATCAGGTGTTCCATGCCGGGTTTGCTAGGGGCTCCAGGGGAGCGGCCATTCTTATTCATAGACGGCTAGCGTACGTTCATGAGCGTCAATGGCTTGACCCCCAGGGCCGCTTTGTATTTGTTCAGGGGAAGGTTGGTGCAGAACCTGTTGTGTTTGGCTGTGTGTATGCCCCCCCCCCTTTGCAATGGGCCTTAGAGGAACGACTATTTGCCCTATGGACTGAACTCCCCCACTCCATGGCTGTGATTGGTGGCGACTGGAACGATGTGTTGGATGTGGCTTTGGACCGGCAGAGGAGGCCTGGAGTGGTGCTTGTGTCCTCACCTACACGATTAGGAGCTATGGTTGATGGTCTGGGTTGGGTAGATGTGTGGAGACATTTGCATGCGGAGCGGCGAGAGTACACCTATGTTTCGGCTGTCCATGGCTCCCTTTCGCGCTTAGATTGTGTGTTTGTTCCGAGGGCCTTTCTTGACAGAGTGAAGGGGCAGCGATTCGGCCCCGCGGACTCTCTGACCACTCCCCGGTGGCAGTTCAATTTGACTTGTGCAGAGCGCGCCCCCCCTTCAGATGGCGGATGTCCACGTGGCATCTGCAGCGCCCTGACTATTCCCAACATCTACGTAGCGCGATTGCCCATTATTGGCAGGACAACCTTACCGAGGGGATGGATGCAGTGACCGTCTGGGAGGCTATGAAGCCCACCCTGCGTGGAATTGATATCGCTTGGTGTGCATCTGCTCGCCGGACTCGGCTGGGTAGCATTGTTGCGGCTGCAGAGCGGGTGGAGGAGCTTGAGGCTAGGCACAGCGAGGCACCCGATGATATGGCGCTGCGGCTACTCCTGCAGGCACAACAGTCTTATTCCTCGGTTCTCTTAGACGAGGCTCGCCAGGCGTGGTTGGCCACCCGTAGCCGGGTTTATCAGTGGGGTGACAAGTCTTGCACTATGCTCCATAGGTTGTGCCAACAGAACCTGCAGCCTCTAACACTGCCGGGCCTTGTTGATGGTGCAGGAGTGGCGATCACAGACCCGGCAACTCTTGCAACGAGTTTTGCGCGCTATTATGGGCACCAGTATGCCTCCCGAGAGACCCTCTCCCCCGCCAGTATCGCAGATTATATTGCGTTGGTTCCCCCCTCTGCTGTGTCCGATGAGGTGCGCGATGCCCTGGACCTTCCCCTGACGGCTGAGGAGCTGGGTGATGCGCTGGGTCAGCTGAATGTGGGCAAGGCGCCGGGGCCGAGCGGATTCCCCAGCGAATTCTATAAGAAGTTCCATCTGCAGCTCGGGCCGCAATACTTGCGGGCCCTGGAACAGGCACGAGAACATGGCCGCCTCCCACCGGATTGGCGCCATGCCGAAATCGTGGTGTTTCTGAAGCCGGGTAGGCCCCCTGATCGCCATGAATCTTATCGTCCCATATCCCTCATTAACTTCGAGGCCAAGCTCCTGGCCAAGGCGCTGGCGAACCGCTTACTTCCACACATCTCGGCCCTTGTCCACCCAGACCAGGCAGGTTTTATGCCGCGCCGGGCTACGAGACACAATATACGGCGGGCGCAGGCCGCGATACAAGCCGTTGAGTCCTCGGAGGATCCGGCGGCACTCCTGCTGGCTGATATCGATAGTGCTTTCGATTCGGTCAGCTGGACGTTTCTTTTTGCCCTATTGCCGCTGCTGAACCTAGGCCCGACCTTCCTCTCCTATGTCAGGCTGCTTTACACCGAGATCACAGCCTCGGTGCGTATCTCGGGGACGGCATCCGCTCGCTTTCCGGTTTCCAGGGGCACGCGTCAAGGGTGTCCGCTCTCCCCTTACCTTTTCGCGCTGGCCATGGAGCCGCTGGCTGCCAGGGTGCGCCCCGATGAGCTCTACCGTGGCTTCGTCTGGGGTGCGGATCATTCGGACCGTATAGCTTTATATGCGGATGATGTGCTATTTTTCATGACAGACCTGCAGCGTACGGGTCCTCGTGTCTTAGAATTGATGCAGGACTTTGGTCGGGCGTCGGGGCTCTACCTTAACCCGCGCAAGTCGACCTTGTGGGTGCTGGGGGGTGCCGCAGTGGCCTGCCCTTGGGCTGCATCCCTTCAGATGGCTGTGGAGGGTGTGAAGTACCTGGGTGTCTTCCTCTCTGCTTCGCCCACAATGGCGTGGGACCGGAACGTCTTGCCAGTGTGGGATCGGGTCCAACTGGACGTCAAGACGTGGACGCGCATGCCTCTTAATATCTACGGCCGGTCGGCCATCTTCAAGATGGTAGCTTTGCCCCGTCTCCTTTACCAACTACAGAATCATCCCTTCCAGATTGACCCGCAGTGGTTCCGTACTGTTAACTCTGTGCTGGGCCGGTTTCTGTGGGCTGGGGGTGCCACCAGGGTGGCGCTGCGCACATGCTTCCTCTCTACCTACTGCGGCGGTTTGGCAGCTGCGGATATTCTATCTTACTATCAGGCCTCCCATCTCCTTGTGCTTAACGAGTGGTGGTATGGGGACCGTAGTGATCCGGCTTATGCTCTCGAGCATTCTCTGATGGGTGGCGCCTCCCTTCACACCCTGCTGTACTCGGCCAGGCGGAGGCGACTGCTTCCACAGGTCACCCAGGTGGTTTTCGCGGTCTGGCGGCGGGCCCTGCACCGGGTGGGCTGGTGGGGTCGGCTCACGGCTGAAACCCCGTTGTGGCGTAATGGCCTGTTACCAGCGTTGGCGTCTCTGTCCGGATTTGACGGCTGGGATGCGATCGGGATCTCGTCCCTCGGTCATGTCCTCTCTGGTACTACCCTAAAGTCCTTTCAGGACCTCAGTTCTGAATTTAGCATGCCCAAGACCCAGTTCTTCCGCTACCTTCAATTTCGCCACGCTCTTACTCCTAGCCTGGTGGGCCTGGAACAGCTTCCTGACTTTAGCCCCATCGAGGCGAAACTTTTTATGGGAGACCTGGGTGACAAGAAGGTCTCACAGATCTACCGATCTCTGGTCACTCACTGTTCCCCTTCGCTCTCGGCGCTGAAGGCCTCTTGGGAGGGCGATGTTGGTCCCTTGGATGACGACGATTGGCGCGAGGCCCTTGAATCTCCCCGTGGTGCAGCTATAGCTATCCGCCTCCGCTTCATCCAGTTCAAATACCTCCACCGGGCTTACTATACTAGACACCGTCTATGGCGGGCGGGCCTTATCGCGACTCCGGAATGCCTGAGGTGTGGTTCTGAAGAGGGCACCCTTTTTCATACGGTATGGTCCTGTGAGAGACTGACTCGATTCTGGGCCGGGGTTTGGGACTGCCTGTCCGAGGTGTTGGGATGGGACCTGCCCCGTTCCCCTAGGCTGGGCCTCCTTCATGTTCTGGAAAGCGTTAGGGGCAATGTTTACAAACGCCATTTGCTATTGCTGGGGCTAGTGGTAGCGAAGAGAGACTTGGCGCAGGCCTGGAAGAGCGAGCGCGCCCCCCCACTCGGGGCTTAGAAGGCGGGCCTGGACTTCCTTATGGGACTGGAGCGACCTGTTTTTGAAGCCCGGGGATGTCCCCGCAAACATTACAAAATCTGGAAACGGTGGGCGGATTACCGGGGCCTGCTCCTTGACCCCCCCGTAGACCTTGATGATGCATTACAGCTGGATGTGGATCCCGCACTCTAGGCTGCTGGCCGGCTCCACCCTTGTAGGTCTTCTCCTGTTGCTGAACTGTGATCACGTGCACTGGGTTAGGGTGGGATAAGGGGTGGGTAGCTGCGGGTGCGGTTAGTTGGCGTTCTAGGGGTTGGGTGGGTGGGGTAGTTTGATATTTTTCGATCTGTAATGCTGGGCTCAATGCTGTATTAATGCTGTGTCTCCCTCTATCTGTTGTTGACAGTCTCCTCCTGACTGTGGAGGGCTGTACTGAAATTTGCTTGAACTCATAATAAAATTGGTTTTGAAAAAAAAATCTATTGAGGAGCCTTTCAATCAGACTTTCCTTTCAAACATCTCTCGCAAGTGGTTACATATAGTCGTATCTGTGGCTTCATCTTAGGCCACCAAAAATTCCTCTCCGCTAATTCCATGGTTTTTTGAATTCCTTTATGTCTAGCAAGTAATTTATCATGACAAGACTTCAACGCCTTTTCTTAAAATTCCTGGTTGGAAGAAACAGGCGATTATTTTGATATGGAAGACCACTCCTGATCTCTCTCTCAGATTGTTCTTCTGCCCAGCGAGACATCTCCTCAGTAAACATTGCCTTTTTAACATTGGTTGAAAAATCAGTATTGAGTGTAGCTACAACAATTTTCTCTTTCGAAATTATGGTCTGCTCCTTTTGATTAGATTTCAAGAAGTCAGAATTTATTATGGAGAGTGCATCTGCTTTTGCATTACTTATACCTCGCCTAAAGGTGATTATGAAATCAACTCTGCAAAAAAAAGGACCAGCGTAACTGTCTGGCTATTAATGTTCGAGCCGACTTAAGGAATTGTAGAGTTTGATGAGCCGTGTACACAGTGACCTTATGCTTAGCCCCAAGCAATTAATTTCTCCATTCTACAAAGGCATTTTTAACAGCCAACAATTCCTTGTCGGCAATGGAATATTGCATTCTGGAGGGGTTAGCTTTCTGGAGTAATAGGCCACTGGGTGGAGCTGGCCGGTATTCATGTGGCGTTGAGACAAAATTCCTCCTATTGCTACATCAGAAGCGTCAGCTTCAACATAGAATGGCTCATCTGTTCTTTGATGCAACAGGATGGGAGCTTGAGTAAAGGACCTCTTCAAAAATTGGAAGGTTTCTTCAGCTTCAGAGTCCCAGACAAACTTTACTCCCTTCCTTAACAGTCGAGTGATAGGACTTACTTTGTGAGAAAAATCCAAAATGAACCTTCTGTAAAAATTCAAAAATCCAATGAAACTTTGGATCTTCTTCACACTTTTAGGAGAAGGCCATTCTTGTACTGCATTGACTTTCGCAGAATCCATGCTCATTCCTTCCGGGCATAACACAAATCCTAGAAATTCTACTTTTTCAATGTGGAAGGCGCACTTCTCCAATTTCACATAAAGGTGGTTCTCGAGTAACCTTGTTAAAATAGCTCTCACATGGGTAACATGCTCTTCCATGTTGTCAGAGAAGATCAAAATGTTGTCTATATAGACCACAGCAATCCTATCCAAGAATTCTCTGAGGACATCGTTAAAAAAGGGTTGGAACGCTGCAGGAGCATTGCATAACCCGTATGGCATTACCTGATACTCAAATAAGCCATAATGAGTTTGAAAGGCAGTCTTCCATTCGTCTCCTGGAGCAATTCGGATTAAATGATATGCCCCACGTAAATATGATTTGGTGTATACTTTGGCATTCTTCACTTGGATATTAATGGAAGGGGATAGCGATTTTTTATTGTTACATGATTAAGAGATCTATAATCAATGCAAGTTCGAAGGTCTCTATCCTTCTTTGGAATGAAAAATAAAGGGGAGGAGACCGGTGACTGGCAGGGGCGTATTCATCCATTTGCCAAGTGTTGGTCCAAATGGGTCTTAAGATATTAATTTTCCTTTTCGGTCAATGCATATATGCGGCTGCAAGGCATAACTGCTCCTGACTCAATGTCAATGTCGCAGTCGTAGGGTTGAGGGGGGGAAGCTTTTCTGCCTCTCTCTTATTGAACAAAGAAGAAATATCTTTGTATTTCATTGGCATTTCCCTAATCTCCAAGGAGCAAATCAAAGTTGGATGACAGGCTAATTTTCTAGCTGGTGAGTCTTCCAACAACTTCGGTCGCTCACAAAAGCAGCTCTCCTTACAATAGGAAGAATCCATTGAAACGGTTCTCTTTTCCCAATCTATGCGCAGGTTATGTTCAGTTAGCCATGGAAGACCAAGGATTAACTGAAACTGTGGTGCATCAATTAAGTTAAATTTTAAAATTTCTGAGTGACCCCCACAGGAGTCCCTGCCAGAGGACATGGTCCACAACTTCATCTCGGATCTTCCGCCCCAGTCTCTCTCTGTTGAGGCTCGAGAGACGTTGGATATTCCGCTTACAGTGGAGGAACTTGGTACGGCACTGGGTGACCTGAGCTCCAGGAAGGTCCCGGCGTCCAATGGGTTCCCCTGTGAGTTCTTCTAGAGCTACTTCTCGCAACTGGGACCCCATCTCTTGCGGGTGGTGGAGGAGGCATGTGAGCATGGATGCCTGCCGCAGGACTGGAGACACGCGGAGGTGATCGTCTTTCAAAAGCCAGGCCGTCCTCCGGACCAACATTCTTCATACCGCCCTATTTCACTGCTGAATATTGAGGCCAAGATCTTGGCCAAGGCACTGGTCACTCGCCTTCGCTCTCACATCACTTCGCTGGTCAATATGGACCAGGCGGGCTTCATGCACCAACGGGCTACACAACACAACATTCGACGGGCGCACATTGCCATAGACATGATTCGGAGACTGGATGTTCCAGTGGCATTCTTGTTGGTGGATGTGGATAGGGCTTTCGAGTCCCTCAGTTGGCCATATCTTTTTGCACTCCTAGAGAGTCTGAATCTAGGCCGACACTTTCTGGTCTATTTAAAACATCTTTATATGTAGCTCACGACGTCGGTTCGTGTTGCAGGCGCGGTATCCTTCACTTTTACGATCTGGCAGGGCACCAGGCAGGGGTGCCCGCTGTCGCCCTTTCTGTTCGCACTTACGATGGAGCCATTGGCTACGTGGGTGCAAGTGGCGGGTTTCGAATGGGCGCAGGGACTATCGGACCATATTGCGCTCTACGCAGACAATGTTATTTTCTTTCTGACTGAAGTTAACAGGACGGGCCCCAGATTGCTGCATATTATGGAGATCTTTGGTGAGACTTCCGGCCTGTTCATGAATGCGGGTAAATCTGTGTTGTGGACACTGGGGCATTCGGTGGAACTGGGCATCTAGGCCTCCGAGGTGCAGGTCACCACCGTCATCATGAAATATTTGGGAGTCTTTTTGTCCGGGTCAGCAGGTGAGTCTTGGGACCGCAATGTGGGACCGGTCTGGGTACGGGTGCGCGATGAGTTGCAAACCTGGTCGCGTATGCCCCTTTCTCTTCCAGGTCGGTGGCCATTTTTAAAATGGTTTTGTTGCTGCAGTTACTCTATCAGCTGCAAAATTATCCCTTCCCCGTTAAGCTTTCTTGGTTCCGCCTGGTTAACTCGGTGCTGGGAAAACACCTAGGCTGCCACTCTGAACCTGCTTTCAGTCCATGTATTGTGGTGGGCTGGCCACCTCAGACATTCAATACTATTATGTAGCCTCGCAACTGCTGATATTGAATGAATGGTGGTATGGGGATGGTTCGGATCCGGCTTATGCAGTGGAATAGTGCCAGATAAAATCCTATTCCCCACACACAATTCTATACTCGGCCTCTATTCGCAGGACGCTGCCATCTGCCATGAGCGTAGTTTTCTAATTGTGGAGGCGGGCCCTGCACGGGATGGGTTGGTGAGGCAGGCTGACATGGGAGACTCCCCTATGGTTTAATGGCAGGCTGCCGCAGCTGGCTGGTTTGGGGGCTTCTGCGACTGGAATAATATTGGAATCCCTAACCTGGGGGATGTTATGCAGGCTACAGTTCTCAAAATGTTTCAGGACTTTCAGCTGGAATATCAGATGCCGAAAACACAATTTTTTCAAATTCCTGCAGTTCAGACATGCTATTCTCCCCAGTTTCAGTAGCTGGGGTCTCCTCCCGAGTTCATCCCCGTTGAAGCTAAGGTATTTATGGAGGACCTGCAAGACCATAAAATCTCCAAAGTATACCAAACCCTGGTGACAAATAGTCCAACCACGCTAGATAAACTAAGGGGGCGATGGGAAGATGACCTGGGTCTCATGGATGAGGGGGACTGGGCGGAAGCACTTGCGTCCCCTCGTGGAGTGGCAATAGCCATGCGCCTCTGACTGATTCAATTTAATTATCTCCACCATGTGTATTATACTCGCGTTCGGCTGTGGAGGGCTGGCTTGATAGAGACCCCGGTGTGCCTGCGTTGCGGCTTTGAGGATGGTACTCTCTTTCACGCAATTTGGCAGTGTACAGTAATAGAAAGGTTCTGGCAGAGAGTCTTGGCCTGCCTTGCGGAAGTCCTGGGGTGGGAGCTTCCTTACTCCCTGAGATTGGTGTTGTTACATATAATGGAGGGGGTGGGGGGGGGGAATATCTACAAACGTCATCTGATGATGCTGGGCTTTACGCTGGCTAAACGTGATATTGCACGTAGGTGGAAGGCTGGGGCTCCACCCCGGCTATCGTCGTGGAAAACTGGGTTGGACTTTAATATGGGCTTAGAGGTTCCCATCTTTCAGGCATGTGGGTGCCTGATGAAACACTGCAAGATCTGGAAGAGGTGGGCGGTTTATCGGTGCTTGGATTTGGAGCCCCCCGTTGGGAGAGATGTGGCAATTGAGGAATAAGGTGGACAGGAGTTGTGTCTCTGTGCTTGTTGGATCCTGCGAATGGTGTTCTCTATGCGCGGGCGACTGTGTTCAACCATTGGAGGTTTATAAAGACAGTGCAGGGGGTGTTATGCTTTCTTATATTCTTATATAATGTTTATGTAAAATGTCAATGCACAATGCTTTGAGTATTAAGTGGCAGGATGTCTCTGGGTTACGGAGCTGTGCATTGTATGTGACTATTGACGAAATAAAAATAGTTGTTAAAAAAAAAATTCTGAGTGACCTTGTAATCCGGATAACTGAATCAATTCGGTTTCATAGGTGATGGGCTGGGAGGATACATTTGTTCTGTCCACAGACCTTACAGCTTCCAACATCTTTTTCTTAACAAATTTAATTCCAATTCGCTGGGCGTATTTGATGTCACAAAAGTTTCCAGTTGCCTCTGAGTCATTCATCACAGAAACTCCACAAACTTCCTGGTCACGAGATTTTGCAGTAAAGGAAACCACCAAATGAGGTGCGGAAGATTATAAAGTATTTCCTACTTGCTGCGAAATGGGAGCTGACTTTAAATTTGATTCCACCGGTGCAACTCCTTTTATAGATGAAGCCGATCTTTTCCCTGCTGCGAAGATTTTGGCTTTTTTTGTGCAATCTTTTACAAACTGACCAGAAAGTCCACAATACAAACATAGATACCCAGTCCTTTGCCTTTCTTTATCTTCTTTGGACAAAGGACCTCTTATTGATCCTATCTGCATGGGTTCTTCTGAGGATGAACTTTCTGTGGTCTTTTGGCCCTCAATCTTCATTCTATCAAAATGAGCAGGTGTCAGACGAACATGTCTTCTTTATTCATTTTTTCGCTCACTTAATCTCTGATCAAGTTACAGAACCAGATCAATCAATTCAGAGACTACAGTGGGTCTCCTCGGAATTTGTGCCAAGGCGTCTTTAAGTTCATCCTTTAACCTTCTATAAAAAATAGTCGCTATCTTGGCCTCTGGCCAATTTGTCTCCACAATTAATTTAATAAAGTGGGCTAAGTATGCAACCAATTCTTGGCTGCCTTGCTTAAGCTCCAACAGCACATTGTCTGTAGCTGGTGAAGAAGATTGTCGATCAAATATTCGTAGGAATTCAATCTTAAAATCATCAACATTTTATAATACTGGATCATTTTGTGTGACTAACGACATCGACCAAGCTTCCGCATCGCCGTTCAAATATGACAATGTTAGAAATGGGATCCCTGGCTGGCCAGGGCTTGCGCCAAAGTCAGTCAGAGACCACCACTCCTAAGTCAGGGCAAGGGAGTTACACGCCAAGATAACCCCTGCTCACCCTCTAGGTAATGTGGCGCCAGCAGCAAGGCTAAACTTGGAGGCGATGTGAGTTAAGTATTTGCGCACGCACCCCAGCAACAACACCCAAGGCCCACCACAAAGGAAACTCCACACAAGATTATATATAAAAATAGCCTTTGTATTACACCAAAACACATTAGATAAAACCACACACTTTACAATGTGCCACCAGGCACGGGCAGAATTTACAGGGGATATGTACAAGACAGGGCCACATGGACCACTGTCAGGAATCAGCACTTTTAGAACTTAGAATACGATACTTATAGGCCTAGAACTTAGAACATAGAGCCTATCGGACAGTACCTTCTGTCATGGTTGCGCGGGATAATGCAAGTGATATCCTTAGTACTCTTGAGCGGGTGGCCGGCTAGCTACAAGTGTCTGTGTGGGGCGACCAATGTGTTCGGCTCAGAGGAGGAGGGGGAGGCAGGATGTGGGCGGCCCAGCTAAGCGGCGCGGCTCAGGGGAGAGCGGCGCGGCTCGAGGCTTGGACGGGCGGCCGGGCACGAGCTGCCGAGGGGAGTGAGCGAGGCACACTTCAGCGAGGCCCCAGTGGCCCAGGGAGGTCAGACCAGTCCCAGCAATTTGTCAGGGAAGGCACAAATAGAGTCCACTGGTCCTGGGACTCTGGTCAGGGGTGAGCTCAGTATCAAGCCCTTGGAGATAGTGCAACACCAAATAATCATGTAGCACACAACCAGTAATTACTGGTAACCGGTAAGTACCACCTACGCAATCCTAACCACCTTAGGAACAGGTCACGCAGGGAACCAGGACCTCACTAGCACCACCTGTACTAGCAAGAACAACCACCTAAGTATCACAATACAAGTAGGGGCATAGGCACATTACACATGATGCATCATTATACATTCAGCGGTGTAGGAGAGGAAAACACATGATGCAGAACCTACATTCAGTCACTGGCAATTACCACACCAGTATAATTGAACCCAAATTGTATAGAACCTTGAAGCATCGGCTACACTTTTTCTAGTCTTCTTTTGAAGGAACTCCATATTCCCAATGCCCAACTAACCCCGTTCTACCAAGAGCTTGACGTACATGCACTAGGATCTGTCTCAAACTTACTTCTTGGACAAACACGCCATCGGATACGCCTTTCTTAAAATACTATACTGCCCTGAAGAAGCCCGTGTTTGGGCGAAACGCGTTGCTGATTATATCTTGTGAAGCACAACAAAGAATAAAGACTTCATAAATTCATTCATCTGTAATTGCTTGTTTTTACGCGTTTGTATGTACCTATGTGTCTGTTTTCTATATATTGCTTCTCATCCTACCAAATTAGTTCAAGTTTTAAAAGTGCCGTAGAAAAGGAGCCGGTTCAGAAATCTGAGAAGGATGATGCAACAAAGACCGGCACACGGACTCCCCCAGAGGATACTGGAAATTAACCTTCAAAAGATTTTTACTAAGAGCTACTGCATAACATAAGAAAACTACAAACGGACATAAATGGACACAGAGACTAAAAGACACTGAAATTAAATAGCCCAGGCACCCCCCTGCACAGCGAAATCTGGACGGGGGGGCTCAGCCTCACACCCTGGAAAACACACCCCAAAGGGAATTCCCCCAGTTCTCCCGCTATGCGGAAAAATACATGTTTGTTCTAGTTACTCTCATAAAGAGGGCCTGTTGATTGTGTTGTTAGTAAGCCACATATTTAGAATGCAAAATGTGCAATCTAATCACTTAAAGGCCAATATCTCATATCGTCAAAAGCATCACCTAATCAGAGAATATATTGAATATAACAAAGGGGAGATACACCGAAAGTATGAGAAAGAGACAATGCTAATGACACTGCCTTACAAGTTTGTTAAGGGGAGTTCAGGGAGTTCAGGGAGTGAGGGCACACTGCACGGCAAGTTGGGATGGCCGTTGTGGGAGGGGGTAGGGGAAAGTTGTTAGACAACAAAACTGAAGCAGAGAAAAGGGACATGGAATTTGTAAAAACACAAACAAAAAGACTGAATGTACATACTAACAAGGAATAATGACGTGCAATAGTACCCACAATGATCAGGCTATGGGAATGGGATTGTTAACATGGAATGTGAGAGGGCTAGGGGACCACCATAAGAAAAGACATTTATTTGCATATATGGATGGGCATCAGGTGAACATCGCTATGATTCAGAAAACATACAAATCCGTCTAACGCAGTTACATTTTTCCGCTAGATGGGCCTTACATAGATATTTCTCCTCATATTTAACATACTCTAGAGATACTGCTATACTTATTAAAAGAAACACGCCATATGTAGCGGAAGGATCCCTATGTGATCCGCAGGGCTGTTATTGTATTGCATGGGGTAGACTGGCCTCACAATCTGTCACATTAGTAAACAGCTATGGACCTAACATTGATGACGAAGATTTCTTCATTAGAATATGGGGACAGATAGTAAATATAGGCTCTATGCATATAATATGGGGGGATTTTAACCTAACACTCTGCCCTTCTCAAGATTGTTCGCATCCGCAACCTCACCACTACACTGAAGCACACCGGCAAGTACAACAGATAGTGGCTGTTGCTGAAAGATGTTTGGCGGAATCATAACCCTAATCTGAGGGAAGGAACATTTCATTCAGCAGTACGCGGTAGCTGGTTTGGACTAGAACAACTAAAAAAAATCAGGACCACTGCTTAAAATGTGTTGAATGGAATGAGCAGCAGAGCCTGACAACGCGTCAAAGTAAACGTGATCTCAATACCACACAGCAATAGGAAAAGATAAACAGGCATGTGTGATGTGCTCATGTGAGCACATGGTGTTGAACAAGGATGGTGAACAAAACACAGCACTCGTGTACATGTGAGTAGGCAAATGGTGTAGTAAATCGAAATGATCTACCCAGAGAAGAGAAAGCAAAAAGAAAAGGAAATAGGGAAAAACTGGAAAAAGAAAAGAAAAAGCACAGATGAAGAAAATAATTCTCATGACAAATGTTGAAATGTGAATTTGTATCTCATGTTTGCCATTATGAGTGTGGACAATACGGAAACAGCTGCGAAATACGGGTTCACAGTACAACATCATTAGGTGTCTCAAATATGGCACCTCTCATCAAGGTTTTTAGAGCATATGGTGCCTTTCAATAGTTTGCGTGTATTCTGGCAGACTAGTAGGTTTTTATTTTGATTTATTTATATTTTTTCTACACGGTTTAGTCGAGGTTGCGGTCAGCTTCATGTTGCCTACAGTACTCACATCGTTTTTCTGCCGCTTTTCTTTTTTTTCTGAGTTTCCTGACCGCTGCTTCATTCGTGGCGGTACTTTCACCGTTACCTGTTACATATTTTGAGATGGCGACCACGTTTAGACCCACATGCCACAGTACTTTTTCCATTTCTCTACATTGTCTAAAATATGGCGTGCTCTTACCAAGGTTTCCACAACATACGGCGTCTTCTTTCGGTTCATGCGTACTCTGGAAGACTGGTAGGTTACATTGTTATTATAGTTCAGGTCCTATTCTGGCCAGTTTGACGTTGTTTCCAGCATTCATATTGCTCTTTTGGATCACTGAAATTATATCGACCTCAAAATTATCGAGTTGCCATAATATCGTTGATAAAATATCGATGGACAAAATATCGACTGGCTATCTTTAAACAGGTAAGTACTAAAATATCGACTCTAAAATATCGAGTTACTAAAATATAGACTGTAAAAATATCGTTTTTTTTAAATGTCTTTAAATTAAGTTAAAACTAATGTAATATTAAATATATTTATTATAAACGTACTTAAAATTATGACATTAATGTTATATTAATAAATATTTATTGTAAATTAAAAAAAATAATACATATATATTTATATAAATTTTTTTTTATTAAATAAATATATATAATAATTTTACCGTAGCATAGCAAAATGGTTAAAATTTATTGTAACAACTGTAGTGAATTCTACAACAGCTAAAGCGTTGGATAGCGTAGGGGTAAAATTTACTATTCCCACTCCAGTGGGTGCAACAGTAGGGAAAGCGTTGGATAGCGTAGGGGTAAAATATACTATTCCCACTCCAGTGGGTGCAACAGTAGGGAAAGCGCTGGATAGCGTAGGGGTAAAAATTACTATTCCCACTCCAGTGGGTGCTACAGTAGGGAAAGCATTGGATAGCGTAGGGCTTAAAATTACTATTCCCACTCCAGGGGTGCAACAGTAGGGAAAGCGCTGGATAGCGTAGGGGTAAAGATTACTATTCCCACTCCAGTGGGTGCAACAGTAGGGAAAGCGTTGGATAGCGTAGGGGTTAAAATTACTATTCCCACTCCAGTGGGTGCTACAGTAGGGAAAGCGTTGAATAGCGTAGGGGTTAAAATTACTATTCCCACTCCAGTGGGTGCAACAGTAGGGAAAGCGGTGGATAGCGTAGGGGTTAAAATTACTATTCCCACTCCAGTTGGTGCAACAGTAGGGAAAGTGCTGGATAGCGTAGGGGTTACAATTACTATTCCCACTCCAGTGGGTGCTACAGTAGGAAAAGCGTTGGATAGCGTAGGGGTTAAAATTAATATTCCCACTCCAGTGGGTGCAACAGTAGGGAAAGCGTTGGATAGCGTAGGGGTTAAAATGACTATTCCCACTCCAGTGGGTGCAACAGTAGGGAAAGCGTTGGATAGCGCAGGGGTTAAAATTACTATTCCCACTCCAGTGGGTGCAACAGTAGGGAAAGCGCTGGATAGCATAGGGGTTACAATTACTATTCCCACTCCAGTGGGTGCAACAGTAGGGAAAGCGCTGGATAGCGTAGGGGTAAAGATTACTATTCCCACTCCAGTGGGTGCAACAGTAGCGAAAGCGTTGGATAGCGTAGGGGTTAAAATTACTATTCCCACTCCAGTGGGTGCTACAGTAGGGAAAGCGTTGGATAGCGTAGGGGTTAAATTTACTATTCCCACTCCAGTGGGTGCAACAGTAGGGAAAGCGTTGGATAGCGTAGGTGTTAAAATTACTATTCCCACTCCAGTGAGTGCAACAGTATAAAAAGGCAAAACTTCATAATTGATTATAATTTATAGAAATATTAGTACCAAGTAAATTTAATTTCCTATACCAATAACTTTTATTTACCAATTAATTTTAATTTCATGGAAAATTATTAATTAATTAAACACTTTAATTAATTAACTGAATTAATTAATTAATTGTTGCTTTACTTCCCACCCTTTTCCCCTATAAACCCACAACCCGCTACTGAAACTAATTTACTATAAATTAATTATTTATCAATTAATCAATTATTAATAATTACCAATTATTTTTTATTTAATTAACTATTATTAATTATTTTACAATTATTATTAATTTACATAATTAATTATATTTAAATTACTTCCCAACCTATTCCCCTATAAACCCACTACCCGCTACTGAAACTAATTTACTATAAATTGTTTATTTATCAATTAATCAATTATTATTAATTACCAATTATGTTTTTTTTAATTACCAATTATTATTTTTTTTACAATTGTTATTAATAATTACATAATTATTTAATTATATTTAAATTACTTCCCACCCTATTCCCCTATAAACCCACTCCCCGCTACAGATTTATATTACACAATTATTAAAAATTAGTAAAAACGTACCTTATTTTCCATTTTCTTTTGTCCTAATTCTATCTACTCGATATTATGTCTAGTCTATATTTTTGATTCGATATTTTGGCTATTAATATCGATATAACTCGATATTTTTGTAGTCTATATTATGTCTGGTCGATATTTTGTCTAGTCTATATTTTTTCCTCGATATTATGTCCAGTCTATATTTTGGATTCGATATTATGTCTGTTTACCTGCTCTTTTTGTGTTCTTTTAGTGTTGTCAGCTCGAACACTGGACTTGGAGTAATTGTTTAGTAACCCATTATGTTTTTTTCCTGGATATCGATCATTCAAAGGAACCATACTTTTCAGATGCCTGCTTCCATATATCCAGGGTATTCCCTTGTGCTGGCTATTGATTTGAAACTTCTTGTAATTTTTCTTCTATTATGTCAGTATTATTTCACTTCTGACAATATCTCCATTGATTGACACACGGAATTTGTATTGACATTAAGTAAGTGTCTTTACACACCATAGTAGTTCTTACACCATAATGGTTCACGCGGTTTTCGGTGCACATGTTTTCAGGTGTACAGACTTTCATATTTCATTTCTTTCATCAATCATTCGGGACCTCAAGAGAATTCTGTCTTACACTGTTTTACTGCCACAGGTTTTGGTTGAACGTTGGTAGCACATTTAGAACCACCCACTAGTGAATTTTTTATCTCATCTTTTGCCATTTTTCTGGGCTAACATCACCAGGTTGGGGTGTTCCTCCTATATACTATATATAATATTTACAAATTCAATATTTGTCTTTTGTATTTATAGAGGTCCTCTAAGAAGGGATTTCCTATCCCGAAATGCATTGGGTATTTCCATTAACAGAATGTTCAAGGAATTAGTGTTGTATTGAATATTACAAGATAATCCGTTCACAATCCTTTGAAAAAATTGGATGTTCATTGAACACTTACACAGATTTTGTTTCTGATTGTTCAATTGATATTAACAACAAGATTACATTTTCAATTAAATAAACAACAGAAAGTTAACTGAGAACTCTATATTGGAACTCTATATGGAGAAGTGTGGCTCAATGATTAGAGCGGCAGACCCTGATGCAGAGGTCTAGCCCGGGACCAGGGTTCAATTCCCCGCCTCGGCGGGTCTAGGGCTCAAAATTCCACGGACCTGATAATTCTCGCCTCGGTGCCTATTCCAATCATGGAGTCCCACTCTGCAACTCTGGGCAATAGCTTGCTTAATCTCCACAACGGCCCCCACAATGCTAAAAGGATGCCTGGCCCCCACCTTGGGGGTGCTCAGGAGTGGCCGCCTCACAGAGAAAGCCAGGATGGGTTCCACAGCGGTATTCGTACAAGCGCCTTGAGACCGTTGCGGGTGAGTAGTGCGCTATACAAGTATCAATTTACATTTACAATTTATTTTGTAACAATGAGCAATTTATGATTAAGTGTTGAATTTGAATTGAAGCTTGCGGCCAGGAATCAAGTGAAGCATCACTTGTTTGAGATTTGAACTCAGGGATGTGTGCCATGCCAACTCTTGAATTTGTTCGGCACCATAACACACAGCCTGCAATGACAGTGTGTGGGTGTAAAGGTACAGGGGTTCTAAGGGTGACACAATAAGTGCTACAGCTCTATGAGGTCTTCCCTGGTCACAGTGCCCTTGATACCTATGGTACCTTTTACAAGGGACTTACATGTGGCCAGAGAGTTTCCAATTGGGTTGTGCAACAGTACAGTTTAGGGAAAGAACATAGGCCCTGGGTACCTGGTTGGCAGGAACCCAGGGCACTCAGTCAAAGTACATCAACATTAGGCAAGGCAAAAAGTAGGGGGCTACCATGCAATAAGCAGACCCTCCAGGATTTCGCGATTTGCCGCGAAATCGGCACTTTTGTAAAAATGCGCGATTTTTTCAAAAGTGCCCATGAAATCGGCACTTTTTTAATTGCCCACGAAATCCAGATATCTCCACACCACCCTTCTATTACCCCGGTGGCTCTTACCACAGGTCCAATAGAAGGAAGGTCCTCACAGCAGGCAGGCGAGGTGGTGTATATTTACATTCCTCACCTGCCCTGCTGTGCTGTTCCCTCATTCTCAGGACTGCTGCTCACCTCATCACCTCACCGTTGGCCCAAGTAAGGATTTAGAAGGAAGCTGTGTTGGGGGGGCCCCACCGCGTGCCCAGCATGTGGCGGGCCCCAGGGGCATTGTGTTTTTGGGACCCACCGCACACTGGGCACTCGGCGGGGCCCATCCTGGCATTTTTTAAAAATGGTTGTTGGGCCCTTTGCGTGCCCAGTGTGCAGCAGGCCCCGGGGGCATTATGTTTTTGGAGCCTGCCGCACACTGGGCATGCAGCGGGCCCCTCCTGGCATTCCCTTTTTTTTAACCTTGTTGGTCGGGCCCATTCGTGCCCAGTGTGCGGCGGGCCCCGGGGGCATTGTGTTTTTGGGGGCCACCGCACACTGGGCATGCTGCGGGCCCCTCCTGGCATTTAAAAAAAATGATTGTTGGGCCCGCCGCATTTTCAGCATGCAGTGGGCCCTGGGGGCATTGGGTTTTTGGAGCCCCCCCGCACACTGGGCACACGGCGGGCCCCTCCTGGCATTCCTTTTTTTTTAACTTGTTGGTTGGGGCCACCGCACACTGGGCACGCAGTGGGCCCCTCCTTTTGTGTAAATTTGTTGGTTGGGCCAGCCGCGTGCCCAGTGTGCGGCGGGCCCCGGGGGCATTATGTTTTTGGGGCCCGTCGCACACTGGGCAAGCGGAGGGCCTCTCCTGCTATTCCTTTTTTTTTGTTGAACTGTTGGTTTGGCCTGCCGCATTCCCAGTATGCTGTGGGCCCCGGGGGCATTGTGTTTTTCGGGTCCGCCGCATACTAGGTACGCGGCGGACCCCTCCTGGCATTTTTTTCTTTAATGGTTTTTGGACCCAGTGTGTGTCGCGCCCCGGGGGCATTATGTTTTTGGGGCCCGCCGCACACTGGGCACGCGGCGGGCTCCTCCTGGCATTTTTTTTAAAAAAAATTGGTTGTTGGGCCCAGTGTGTGGCGGCCCTCGGGGCATTATGTTTTTGGGGCCTGCCGCACACTGGGCATGCAGCGGGCACCTCCTGGCATTTTAAAAAAAAAATGGTTGTTGGGCCTGCTGCGTGGCCAGTGTTCGGGCACCGGGGGCATTGTGTTTTGGGGCACGCCGCACACTGGGCATGCGGCAGGCCCCTCCTGGCATTTAAAAAATAAATGGTTGCTGGGCCCGCCGTGTGCCCCGTGTGCGGCAGGCCCCAGGACAATGTGTTTTTTGGGCCCGCTGCACACTGAGCACGCGGCGGTCCCCTCCTGCCATTGTTTTAAAAAATAATCGTTGTTGGGCCCACCGTGTGTCCGGTGTGTTGCGGTGCCTGGGGCATTATGTTTTTGGGGCCCGACGCACACTAGGCATGCGGAGGGCCCCTCCTGGCATTTAAAAAAAAATCGTTGTTGGGCCTGCCCCTTGCCCAGTGTGCGGCGTGCCCCGGGGGCATTGTGTTTGTGGGGCCCACCGCACACTGGACACACGGCAAGCCCCTTCTGGCATTTAAAACAAAACAAAAATGGTTGTTGGGCCCGCTGCGTGCCAAGTGTGCTGCGGTCCCTGGGGGCATTATGTTTTTGGGGCCCGCCGCACACTAGGCATGAGGCATGAGGCGGGCCCCACCTGGCATTTTTTTTTAATGGTTGTTGGGCCTACCCCGTTGCCAATGTGCCTCGGGGGTATTGTGTATTTGGGGCCCGATGCACACTAGGCACGAGGCTGGACCCTCCTGGCATTTTTGTTTTTAAATGGCTGTTGGGCCTGCCCCGTGCCCAGTGTGCGGCGAGCCCCGGGGGCAATGTGTTTTTGGGGTCTGCCGCACACTGGGCACGCGGGGGCCCCTCCTGGCATTGGGGGATTGCTTTTGGGCCCGCTGGGCATGCGGGCCCAGGGGGCAAATGGGGGTACTGTGGTTTTAAAAGAGGCATAGTGGGGGAGGTGGCAATTTTGTGGGACAGGTGCCATAGTAAGGGCTGGCCAAGCCTGCTCTACCTCTTTTTTCTTCTTTTTGTAGAGTCCCGGAGGAAAGAATCTGGTGGTTCAAGAAACGGTGCACAGCACAGGTAGGTTTTGGCCCCGCTGTGTGCCCAGTGTGCGGCGGTCCCTGGGGGCATTGTTTTTGGGCCCTCTGGGCATGTGGGCCCAGGGGGCATATGGAGGTGCTGTGGTTTTTAAAGAATTGTAGTGGGGGAGGTGGCAGTGTTGTGGGACAGGTGCCATGGGAAGGGCTAGCCAAGCCTGCTCTAACTCTTTTTTCTTATTTTTGTAGAATCCCGGAGAAAAGAATCTGGTGGTTCAAGAGCCGTGCACAGCACAGGCATGTTTTGTTCCCGCAGCGTGCCCAATTTCTGTACACTTCCGGGGAGATGAATACTACATATGCTAAAGTGCAGAAGCTTGAGGTCGCCACCCATATATGTGAAGTCATACTTGCGATGGGTGGGAGCTCTGTGCATGGTTTGGTGATGGGTATCTGTGTAATCATGTGGGTTTCATAATTGTTATTTTGTTTTTTGTTTTTCTTGGGGGTGGTTTGGGGCTGTCTTGGGATATTCCCTAGACACCTCCTACAAAGTACACTTATACAAATTTGTTTTGAACAGTTAGGTTTCACTTTCTTTGCAGGTGGCTCATCCTTCCCCTTTTTTCCGTTTTACTCCAAATGTTATTTTTTATTTTGGAGGCATTTTGGGGCAGGGTTGTTTTTTGGGGGGAAACACTTTTGCCTTATGTTTTTTATGTTTACCTCGCACCCCCACTGCCCTTCAAAGACGCCTCAAAGTTGCCAAGCGGGACCACACAAGGGTGCCATTCCACTTCGAAGGACGTCTGCCTACCTGTATGTTAACGCGCAGTGTATGCAACTTTGCTTCAAAAGGTTTCACGTTCTCCTTTCTTTGCTACTGCCCTTGCTGTGTTAACACTGTTTGCTCATCGCCGTTTGGGGAGTGCCGTTTCCCATTACGGATCTGTTTTGCCATTTGCAGGAGCTTCAGAGTTACATGCATTTTTAATCATTGTTTCCCTCTGTTTTCTTAACTTTCCATTCAACAATTGCAATGCCCTTTTCACCTTTGGAACACATCTAGTAACACCAAATATATTTGTAGGTGAGTTATGTGACTGAACCACAAGCCCGAGATCTTTTGGATTCCAAGGGAGCAACAAGACTCCACAACTAAAGCATGATGGAGAAGTTTCTGCAGTCTGTGAAGACTGTAAAGCACCGATGACACCTACCTACCCATATAACCACAGCAGATAGGGCCAGAGAGTACAGCATCGTGATGCATGCTGATGGTGGTGTGCTGTTTTGGAGTGTGTGCAATGTGGCGGTGGACCACATCAGGAAACACACAGTCCATATGCATGTGCGGTCACAAAAAACCTTGAAGTGCTGTTCAGATGATCCAGGCACTCACTCTTCATCAAAACGTGCCCGTCAGATGACTGTGAACTCACTTTTCACAAAGAGTACAGCTACCGGTGCCTCAAACCAGGAAATTATAAGTGAGTGGGTCAATGTCTATACAGCCCTGAACATTCCGCTAAGCAAAACTGACCACCCTATGTTGCGCAAGTTTCTCCGTGAGCGAGTACAAAATGGTGAAGTGATACCTGGAAGTCATCAGCTTCAAGAACGTTATCTCCCAGCGTGATATATAGGAGCCAAGAACAAGCTGAAAGAACAAAAGATCAGTGTTATATTTGATGAAACACCTGATGTCGAAGGGCGGTGTGTATTTAATGTGTTATTTGCAGTGGTCTCTGCGCAGGGTGGCCGTCAGATCCACACCCACCTAGCAGACACAGTGTTCCTCCCACAGTGCAACCATGGGACTGTAGCGCAAACAGTTGTGAAGGTGCTCACAGAGTACAGCATAGCCTTTCAGAACGTTGTTTCCTTTAACACTGACAATGCGGCATACATGCTAAAGGCATACAACACTGTTGAGAAATCCGTATACAAATTCCATACATATCACCTGCTTGGTACACATAATGAACCTTATTGAAGAGTCATTTAGGAAGCCTTTTGTGGAGCTAAATGCTTTCCATCTGTACTTCTCACGCATCTTTTACATGGCCGGTAGCAGAAAGAGAAGGTATCTGCACCATCTTGCTGAGAACCATGGGATGAAACCACAGATGGCACCTGACCCTTGCAGTACCTGGTGGAATTCTTGATTTGCTGCTGTTCAATACCACTGCAAGCACTTTGAGGCCTATGCTGGGTTTGTTGAGTCAGAGATGCAACTCAGCAAGTCTCCCCAGATTCCCTTGAAAATCTGCAAAGGATTTTGAACAGCGACCAAAGAAACTGCATTAACGTTGAATTGGAGATTGTGGTAGAAAAATGCCAAAACATTTTGTATCTGATGGACTTATTCCAGAGTCAGACACCTGTGACAATGAAGGTGTATGATTATTTGGAGGACCTCCACATGAACCTAACAAACAATTCAGTCCTCACTGTGGATTCACTACAACCATTTCTACAGACCACTGCAGGGGCTAAATTATCTCTGACACAGAACAGAAATATGACAGCCCAGCTTAATGAAGCTTTTGAAAATTCTCTGGAAAAGGTGGGCAAATACATGGAGGAGGCCCAACCAGGCATTGGATTCTTTTTTTCTTTTGTAAATCTTTTTATTAAACAGTCTCGACATGAAGGTACAAACTCACAGAATCAATTGAGGATTACAGTAAAATCAGGTTACAAACAATATAGCAGCACAATTCATTGAAATTCACGGAGATAGGATGGTCATCATCATCAGCTTCATGGGTATGGGTACATATATCACCCCGGTATGCGTTCAAGGGGGCCCAAACCTTGGACCATTTGCGGGGACAACCCCGGGACACATAGACTGTTTTCTCTCTCAGCATACACAAGTTTAGATCTTTCTCCCAGGCTACAACCGTGTGCTGGTGTGGGGCTCCCCAGAGCTGTGCAATATTTCTCTTGCCGATCATGCAGCCAAGCGTGACCCATTTTGTAGTATAAGTGTTGAGGTTGGTAGGTTCCCAGATGTTAAGGAGGCACCTGGGCGTTTCCGGTCTGATTTCTACCCCCAAACCTTCACTCATGACCGTGTGGATGTTGCGCCAGTATACCTGGATTTGCTCACAGTGCCATAGTATATGTATGAATGTGCCCAGTTGTGCGCATCCCCTCCTACAAGAGCCTTCTGCCAGCCCACCCATGTGCACCAGATGGGGACCAGTCATATAAATTCTGTGGAGGATCTTTAGTTGCACCAGTCTGAGTCTCGCTGGGATAGCGACCGTTTTGGGAGAGGAGACCGCTTCCTGCCAGGTTTTGTCATCTAATTCTATTCCATCCTCAGTCCATTTGTCTCGCAACTTCAATAGGAGGTTGATGATATTGTTAATGAGTTAGGGAGATGGCCCTGTCAGGCAGGCGACCATCCAATAGTCTGTCCTCTAATGGGGAGGTGTCCGGCGGAGTTGAGTCTTCGGGAATGGCTGTTTGCAGCGAGGGTCTGATTTATAGGTATCGATAATATTCAGAATACGCCAGGGCATACTGAGTTTGTAGAGTGTCAAAGGGTTTCACACCCCCAGAGCACCAAAGGTCTTTTACATGGGAAATCCCATTTAAGTCCCATTTATCAAATCCTTTCGAGTTCCCCATATATCCTAGTTCTTGTGAGTCCCACAAGGGTGTGGCCAGCATCAACTTGTTTTGTCAGCGATTGATTTAGTAGCAGAGTGCCAGATTTTAACTGTGTGGGCAGTGGGCCCGGTGAGCGGGTATTTGTTTGGTGTTGAATATAGCGCTCTTGAAAAGGTCCCTTTGGGTAAAAGTCAATGATCCATAAGGAACTCCGGGTTGTCAGGGTGACCATACGTGCAATGGTTGATAGCTGTTAGATGTGCAGTCCAGTAATATTTTCTAATATCAGGCAACCCAATTTCTCCATCATACCAGCTGAGTGTCAGCTTTTTCATAGTGATACGTGATCTCCCTCCCCATAGGAGGTCTCTCAGGAGCCCTTCGAGATCTTTAAAGTACGACTATGGGACAAGGTCGGCTGAATTCTGCAGTGCGTACAGGAAATGGGGCAAAGACATCATTTTAAATAATGCAGCCTTGACCAATAGTGAGAGCGGGAGTGACTTCCAGTGTTTTATATCGCTTTTGAGCAGTTGCAGTGGGGGGAGCAGATTGCGGGCGTATCGAACTGATGGGTCTAGAGATATAAATATGCCCAAGTATTTGAAGCCGTCTGAGACTACTGGAATCGGGCAGTTTAAGGGCAAAGGGGGAGAAGTTCCCCATTAGACATACAGAAGTGATTTTTGCCAATTGACGCGAAACCCAGAGTACCTAACAAAAATATCTAATATGTCAAAAGCTGCTATTAGGGATCTCTATGGGGACGTGAGATAAAGGAGAATATCATCAGCTTACAGGGATATTCGGTCCTCCCAGTCTGCCAACCAGTGCATGCCGCGAATCATTACATCTTTACGGATCCACGCTGCAAGTGGTTCAAGGGCCAAAGCGAACAGTAAGGGAGAAAGGGGGCACCCCTGACGGGTCCCTCGACTGAGTATAAAGGGTTCAGACTTTCTGTTATTTACCACTACATGAGCCAGCAGCGCACTATACGACAGTTGTATCCAGCTGCAGAAATTTGGCCCAAATCCCAGTTTGACAAGTACTGCAAAAAGATAGGGCCATTCCAGTGTATTGAAAGCCATGGTGGCATCTAGGGAGACCACAACAGTGTCCTCTCGTATTGTCGGTACTCTGCCCAGGACTCCGTGTAGTCTGCGCAGGTTGAGAGCAGTGTTTCTTTTAGGCATGAACCCCGATTGATCTGGATGGACTAGGTCGCCTATCACCTCGATCAGCCTGGTGGCAAGTACTTTAGCCAGAATTTTGGGTTCTGCATTCAGCAGCAATATAGGACGATAGGAGGTACACTCCATTTTGGGTTTCCCTTCCTTGTGGATAGTGATTATAGTGGCAATTCTCTGGTCATATTGTAATGTTCCCTGTTTAAGGCTATCCTCGAACATAGACTTTAGATATGGGCCAGTTTATCTTGTCGAAGCTTGTAGAGCTCAATTGGAATGCCATTTGGGCCCCAAGCTTTCCCCGAATGTAGTGTTCTTATTGCTGTTGCTATTTCATCAGCAGTTAGCGCACTGTCCATGCATGTGAAGTTTGAGTCTGATAGCTTCGTAAGAGAAATGTCTTTAATAAGATCAGTACAGTCTGCTTCAGGGTACGGCGCTACCAAGCTATATACGGTTTGGAAGTTTGCTGCAAAGTGGTTAGCTATGCCTTGGGGATCTGTCACCGGGGAACCATCAGTACCTTTGACTTCTGGCATGAGCCTGCTGGCCTGCTCTCTCTTGTCTAACCATGTGAGCAATTTGCCGGCCTTGTCACCCCAGTCATATATACGTCCCAGCCTTTCCTGTCCCAGTAGTTTGGCGCAGTCAGTGACCAACGGCCGGTATTCTTCCTGCCGCTGACGGAGGGAGTTGAGCGCTTCAAGTGTGGCATCTGAGGTGACATCCTGTTCTAGGCGGTATAGCTCCTGCTCTATGTCGGAGATTTCTTTCACCCTGTCTTTTCTGGAGCCCGCCACCAAGGAAACGGCCTGCCCTCGGACCACCGTTTTGAAAGCTTCCCACAGTGTTTGGGGGGACTCAACTGTGTGTTCGTTCTCCAAAAAGTATTCATCAATATTTTTAATTAGGCCTTTCCGTATTTTGGAGTTCTTGAGGTACCAGGGATTTATTGGGGCAACCCTTCCCACCTTCAATTGATCTAGAACTATATGAACCCACAGAGGGGAATGTTCGGAGATACCTCTTGCCAGGTGGCGGATTTCATGAATATCAGTGATTTGCGAAGCCAGGACAAGTATATAATCAAGGAGGGATAGGCTGTTGTGCGCCCCTGAATGGAAGGTGTGTGGTATCTCATCGAGGTTGTATGCCCTCCAGCCATCTATCAGCCCCATCGCCTTTAAGAAACTGGGGAATGCATGAGCATTGGGGGGTTAGAAGGGGGGGTGTCTATCTAGAGCTCTCGACACTATTGAGTTAAAGTCGCCTCCGAGCACCAGGTGTACTGAAGGATTCAAAATGAACCAAACAGTCTATACTCACAAATAGCCCATACCTCTATTGCAAATAATAATTCAGTCAGCAATGGAGAAGGTTCAATCGTTTATTCATCAAATACAAGCCCTGCCAGGGGAGCCTCAGTCTGCACGACCCTCAGAGGTGCACAGAGGAGACTGACTACGTGTTCGAAGTACAAAGCATATATACATTTCACAAGTTCATAATCACACCCTACAAGGAAAAATACAGTTTGTCAGGGAGCCAAAAGGAATACCCATATAAGGCACAACTGATTCGTTAGTAGCCTAGGCCTAAGCTATTCCGGGGGCAGGTCAGCGAGGTGCCTCCCTTTCTATCTGTAGCCCAGGGAGTACAAGAACGGGCTCTGCTAGAATGTGCGCATCCCACAAGAAGGACAGCTGTGACCTTGGGTTTCCTCGAGCTGCAAGCTAACAAATATAATGGGCAGCTCAACTGTTCGAGGTTTCGTAACCGAACAAGGGAATCACGTGGTTTCAGGGAAGCAATACTAGCACACAGAGAAACGAAACAAAATGGCTTTGGTTATACCAATAGGTCGAAATGGGCCTTCCTGAAACAATCGCGAAGCATACATATACTACATAATACGGCATAATTATTCTGGTGCATATAGGATTATATGGTACATAGTGGGCCAATCATAAGTACATATAATTTTATATCCCAACAGATGGCCTTTTTGGCCTACTATGGCCAATATAACTATTTCACTCAAACACCCCCTCATCAATCTGCATGAGGTCGATTACCTCCTTCTGAATCATTTGTTTCTCAATCTTTTCCTGTCGGGAAAGGGTTAGAGCAGACGTTATTCTAGTTGCACAAAAAGTGCAACATGCTGGGCCACATTGGAGACATACACAGCAAACAAAAATAACTCCAAAGGCCCCTGCTAAGATCAGGAATATCTTCCAACCCCAGGTAGTCAAGAGTCCCCAGAACCACCCACTAAGGGACCAAGTCCCGTTTTCTACATGGAGTTCACTGGCTAATCGATGTAACTTCTTAATAGCGAGATGTATGGTAGGGGCCGAATCAGGAATGAAAATGCAGCAAGAGCTGCCAATCACTCTACAAGCTCCTCCCCTGTCTGCCAGGATGACGTCTAACACCATCCGATTTTGGAGCGAAACGAGTCTCGTGGCCTGAAGCTCAACAGTAAGATTGGTCAATATCTCAGTTGTTGTTTGAACCACATTTTCCACTATTCTAGATAAACGTCGTATAGTTCGACTATTGAAGATCGGGCCCCAGAATGGGACCAGACCCTTGGAAATGTCTTCAAATTGCTGCAGCGAGGTATCTGTCTGATCAGTACTATCAGTATCAAAACTCCAAATAGTCCGATTTGATTCCAACCCTCTTTTGACTAATCGATGAGTCCTATGGTAATCAGAAGGGGCAATATACACAGGGCGATAGAGAAAGGACAGATAACATCGTCCGGCCCATCCGCGAGGGAGCCAAGTATAAGCATTTTCCCCGCATACAAAATACACATTGGGGGGAGTGATCATCGGAGGAGTACTATCAGTCTGCAATGTATAAGTATAATTACAAGTGCTGCTCCCTACCTTAACATGACCTCGCCCCCTAATGCAAAACAGGGAGGTGGCATTGATTATTGGAGCTTTGTCATTCGTGACATTTCGTTCTTGAAAATGCTGAAAATACAGGGTAGAGTTAAAGAGTTCAAAATCCTGCATTTCTTCCTGCAACCGGGTATCATTTTTAGAATCAGTATATATATTCATACAAGCATTCGGATCTAGGGAACCCTGTCCTTCATCCCCTTCTGCATCAAATCCTTGTTGTTGCTCTATATACTTTAGAATGGCCTCATAATCTTTTTCAGAATATATTTTGGGATTTTCAACATAATGTGAATACATTAATGACAACAGTTGCCACCATGCCTCACAGCTAGCTAAATAGGAAAAAGGAAGGGAAATGAATAACTCATGCTGATGCATGACTGATGGTAACAATCCACAAACCCAGCAATTGGTCTTGTTCGTAGTACTGTGAGTCTGATGCAGCATTTCAATAAAAACATTCTTTGAATAAGTTTCCCTATGTCTAGCCTTATGCGGGGGTAGAGAATAAAAGAGATGTTCTTCAGGGGCAGGGGTAGTTCTCAACAAGGTCTGCACTGGATGCTGGAATTCCAAATGCACAAACACACACATCATGAATACAGTAATCAGGGAAATACAAACAACGAATGCCACCTTCACTCTGGTGGGCCATCCGGAAAACAGTTGCATATCATGTATAGGACGCCGGGGGGAAAGTGGTCTTTCATCTTCCATCATAAATCGAGCAAAAGGGAACATACTCTCTACAAGTCCAAATCTATTTCGGTCCCTTGCTAAAAGTCCAAAACTAATCTTTGTATCCACAAAGCACACACACCACCAGAGGGTTTCTTCTTCCTGTGTCCGTTTTAGAGCCTCACAGGCAGACTCTACTCATCACATATGGAAAAAAACAAAATTGCAGAGTCCAAAAGCACGATCGTGGCCCTCAACTCAGTCTTTCTTTCTGAACAGAGCCACATTAACACAGTGTTCCAAGCTCTCTGCGGGTTCAGTCAAGTGTCTCGCTCAGTACCCCTAATCACTCTGCTCAAGGTTTTTCAATGCAAAGTCTTGATCTAATTTCTTCCATTAGTGAGTGGGGTACCGCCCTGTTTTCGGGGCCGCAGATCGTATCGACAATGGCCAGGCCGTTCTTGGTCAGAAAACAATTCAGCAGCATGAGTAACAGATTTGGTCGGTCCTTGTGGCACCTCGGGACTGGAAACTGCTTCTGAATGAGCTGTCACACCTTTCCCTTCAGGCAGCACTTCACTTGATTGCCCTATTTCCTGAGCATCTGAAAAGGGCACAAAACCTTTAAGCAATTCCCCTTCCTGAATTGGTATTCCCAATTTGTTGAGTCGATCGGAAGGCAGGGGCAGCGGTAGGCGCTTCAGATGGGAAACATGAATCCAGTGTTTCCGGCCATGCACCTTCACCGCCGTCCTCGTAGCCAAGATGATCTGGTAGGGATCGGACCACCTGGGCTCCAAACTCGATGTCCGCTGATAGTTCTTCACTAAAACCCACTGGCCTGGTTCCAAACAATGTCCAGGACCCTCCGGCAGTGGCTGCAATGTGTCCGATACCTGTTGATGAATAGAACGCAAATCTTTAGTCAAGGCATACAAAAAATCTGTCATTAATGGGTAACTAATATCCCTAAAAGATCGAGGTCTAGGGACTCCCCACACATTGGCGGGGCGCCCAAAAATCACTTCATAAGGAGATAGCCCTGTTCGAGTGTGGGGAGTTGTTCTAAGGGACAACAAAGCCAACGGAAGAGCATCTGGCCACTTCAATCCAGTGCTTGCACAGATTTTGGCCATCTTCAATTTCAACGTTCCATTATATTTTTCAACTAACCCTGCTGATTGTGGATGTCTAGCGGCGTGAAACTTCTGTCTTATCTTGAGGCCATCACAAACACTCTGCACCAACTGGGCATTAAAATGGGGTCCATTGTCCGACCAGATGATTCCGGGCAAACACAAACGGGGAAAATATTATTTTATTAGAACTTTGGCAGTAGCAACTGCTGTGGCATCCTTGGTGGGGTAGGCTTCAACCCATTTACTAAAGGCACACACCACCACTAGTACATATTTCAAATTGTTCACACGTTCCATCTGAATATAATCCATCTGTATGACCTCAAAAGGCAAGGAGGGCGGAGCAAAATTGCCACTCAAAACAGTTTCTCTACCTCCAGGATTGTACTGCAAACATACCGGACAATATTTGACAATATGTGCTGCAGTTTTGGAAATGTTCAGATTATTCCATATCCATACTGGATCTAGTACTGCACTAATTCCCTTTGCACTTATATGGGCTGGACCATGGGCTATAGTTACTACTGCATATACCAGTGCGTTAGGAAGCAACCATCGTTGTTTCTCAGATCGGTCTATCCAACATTCATTCTTATCTAGTTTCCCGACCTCCTGTTCCCACCTCTGCATCTCTTCCATAGTCGCTTCCTTTTGTAACTCTTTTACACTTTCAATGGTATTGTCAAAAAGGGATGTTTCAATGGGCCATCGAGCGGAGGTACTAGGGAACATGGGGCTTCCTTTAGCTTGAGCAGTTTCTTTCACTACTGAATTAGCAAAGGCATTTCCCTTTCCTGTAGAATCTACAACTTTCTTGTGGGCACTGCATTTGATAATGGCCAACTTCATGGGTAATGTCAAAGCAAATAACAATCGATCAATTAAAGGGCCATGTTGGATATTCTGGCCGTGCGTGGTAAAGAAACCCCTCTCCCTCCACAGCCTCCCGAAGCTATGGGCAACACCAAAGGCGTATTGGCTGTCTGTAAAAATATTCACCCTCAGTCCTTCACTCAATTCACATGCTCTCAGCAAGGCTATTAGTTCAGCTGCCTGGGCTGAGTGGTGTGAAATCCTTGCGGTTTCCACCACTGTTTCCAAAGTCATAATGGCATATGCAGCTGTCGCAGTGCCATTTGGTAATGTGAAACAAGAGCCATCTACATATAATTCTCCCTGTGGCTCGAGTAAAGGGGTGTCAGACAAATCCACACATCTCTTTGTTTCTTCCTCTGTTCTAAATATACAATCATGCACATCATCTCTTTTATGATTCTCAGGGAGAGGTAACAATGTAGCTGGGTTCAAGGTAGCACATCTCTTGATAGTAATGTGTGGGGCAAACAGTGTCAGCTCATATCCTGTTAATCTAGCGCTTGTCAAATGTTGGGTTTTTGTCCTATTCAGGAGGATGTCAACAGCATGCGGTACCATAACTGTAAGGTCAGTATTCAGGACTATTCCTTCCGATTGTCGGATGGCCAGTGCTACTGCAGCAGTGGCCCTTAAACAACTTGGGAGGGCTCGAGCAACAATACCTAAAACCAAAGAGAAAAATGCACATGGTCTCTGTTTTCCACCAAAAGTCTGTGTTAATACTGACAATAATCAACCGTCCACCTCGTGCACATAAAGTGAAAAAGGCTTCCGGTAATCTTGGGTTCCCAACACAGGTGCAGAACAAAGAGCAGACTTTAAAGATTCAAAGGCTTCTTGACATTCATCTGTCCAGGGCAGGGGTTCATGCACATCTTTGGTCGTCAAATGCAACAAGGGTTTAGAGAGGAGTGAATAGTTAGGTATCCATTGGCGACAGTAAGAGGTTATGCCAAGAAAAGCATGAACATCACGCTGAGTACGAGGTACAGACATGTTAGTTATAACAGATATTCGTTCAGGAGTTAGCCGCCTCCCCGCTTTCGACAGGAAATGGCCTAAGTAGGTCACTTCCTGTTGACAATATTGAAATTTAGAAAGGGACACCTTATTTCCTTTCTCAGCCAAATGATGTAACAATTTTAACATAGCCTCTTTGCATCCCTCTTTCGTATCAGAGGCCACCAAAATATCATCTACATATTGAATAATTGAATTTCCAGCAGGCAAAATTAATTCATCCAAAACTGCCTTCAAAGCTTGACTATAAATGCTAGGACTTTCAGTATAGCCTTGGGGGGCACGTGTAAATCTAAAACTTCGGCCAGCCAATGAGAAGCCGAAGATATGCCTGCTTTGAGGATGGATTGGGATGCTGAAAAAGGCGTTCTTCAGATCAAATATAGAAAAGTACTGGGCCGTGGGAGGAATCATGGTCAAAATAGAAGTTATATCGGGTACCATCGGATATTGTGGAAACACTATTTTATTAACCTCTCGGAGGTCAATCACAAAGCGATATGTATCCTTATATTTTGGGGCACCATCAACAGGTGCTTTCTTCAAAATCCGTAGAAGCGGGCTGTTGCAAGTATTGGCCGCTGTCTCTTCCACCACCCCTTTTTGAATAAGGTCTCGAATTATGTGTAACAGAGCTCGTTCACCTTCTGGTGAAATCTTATACTGTGGAATGCGAGACAGCTGCGCATTAGGTTTCAAAGTGATTGACACAGGGGCTATTCTTAACAGACCAACATCTGTGTCACCTGTGGCCCACAATGTCTGAGGAATGGTAGAGAATTCGGGGGCAAACTCTCATTTTTAGCAAAGTATTGAGCTTCTGTAACAGATGGTTTTTGCATTGTCAAGAAAACACCATCGGGGGAGCAATAAATGCGTGCATGTAATTTCTTCAGAATGTCTAGCCCTAAAAGGTTTACACCATAGTTAGAAGTTAGAAGGAAGGGTGTATGCTTGGAAATGGGACCTATTGTAAAAGGGAGAGGTTTTGAAACAGGGCTTATTACCGGTATTCCAGAGAAACCTACTGATACATTATTTTGACCAGACAGAGCTGCCCCCGGGACCAGTGTATGGGCAACTGAACTATTCATCGCCCCAGTATCCACTAAAAACCTTCTCGGTGTACCCAACAGTTCTCCTTGCACATAAGGTCCTTCTTGATCAATTGGTACTGTAATATGGCCCCTGCTCTGTCCCTGGCTGTCTCATGCATAATCCCGTTCATCGTATCCGTCATCCCGATAATTCTCGTTGTAATACTGTCTGTTCTGTGGGTCATCAAAATAATTCTTACGGGGACGCTCATGTTGCGAATCCTCCCTTTGCATACTATTTCGGTCCATAGTCCCTCTACCCCGTCCTCTCCCTCTACTGGATCCATTCCTTGCCAACAGCAGAGGGCAATCTGCCATCCAGTGTCCTTCTTCCTTACAATAGGAACATTGATTTATCCCGATGTTGGGAGGACCTCCTCTACCCCGCCCTGTCATATTCCTTCGTGGAGACGAACCTCGTCCACCATGCCCTGAAGTTTGTCCCCTACTTACTTGTTGCAGTAGAACTCTAGTTTTTAGTTCTTTAGTTTTCTTTTCTGATTTTTCTTTACTCTCATTTTTGCGATGTTCATAGTATTGGGCCATACTGAGAATGACCGATGGGGCAGCCGTGGTCCACGTACTCTCGGCTGATTGGAGGCGGGACATAACCTCCGGGAGTAAATTCGTGACAAATCGGTTTACAAATAATCGTATTCCCCCTTCTGTAGAAAGGTCTTGGCCACTAAAATCGATGAACCCTTTCTCAAACCGTGTAAAGAAATCAGACATACTCTCATCCTTTTTCTGTTTACATGCAGTCAGTTTATCCCAGTCTACTTTTCTAGGGGGAAGAAGGGTCTTCATATATGCAATAATTTTATCTGGTACAGTTAATATTTCGTCCCGTGGTTTCTCTCCGGGTTTTCGTTCCTTATCCCAATTTTTCAACTGATCCCATGTTCCCCCAAGTTCGGGAACATGATCCGTATCATGTATCTGCCTCCAAATGTCAACAGGAATTAGGAGGCCAAAGAATCGCTCGATATCAGCCACAGTCATAATGGCAGAATTGGCTGCTTCGGCCAATTCTTTATAATAAGCTGTGGGATTCTTATGGGGGTCGGGAGCTGGGCTTTTAACGAGAGGACCTCACTTCGTTTCCAAGGGGTAAAAACCCATTGCTCCTGAAGCCTAGCATCCAATCGTGCTCGGGTAACGATGCCCCCATTATCCGTTATCTCAGGCACTTCGGGGAAGGAGAGAGGATGCACTTCTCTCATGGGGTGCTGTGTTCCCCACTCGAAACCTTTCAGATGCATTTGTTCCCTATAATGCATGAGTGTATTCACATTCTGATATACCTCCTTAGTTTGAAGATGGAATTTATGAGCATGGTCCCTGATGTCACGCAGTATCTGAGGGGGCAGCCCTTCCTCAAAACACTGTTCCCATAATGAAATCAGTCGGATCGCCATGCTTTCTAAAGCCAGTTGTTGCGCAACTGGTTCAAAATCCTTCATAATGCTCCAAATATCTTTCAAAGTATAAATAGGGTTCCGCATCCATTGGGATGCCTGAATTATAATAGCTCTCCTCTCTTCTTGCCCCATCAGCGACCGAGTGTAGGCTCGTTGATCACTCAAGTCTGTCACCGTCCGCTTAGGTGTGGCACCGCCCAGACCGCCAATATTTCGGACATCTAAAGTGGTCTGAGACAGAGGGGAGAGAAATACTTAATGTGAGGGCGAAGGAACAGCCGCGTCCGGCTGCAGAAATATTAAGGGTGAGGTAGTCGGCCGAAGTGAAGGAGGTGGAAACAAGACAGTCTGTCCTACCCCTCCAGTGGGGGCCGTTGCAACCACCCCTAACTGGGTTTTCGGGGTCGCCACGGCTCCCGACTGGTCAACTCGTAACAGAGGTACGGCTGGATACAGACCTTGCGCAGCATAAGGGGGAGGCGGTCGGACTTAATTCTTCCACTTCGTCACCTGTCTCTGGTCTGTCTACGTAACTTTTGTCCGTTTTTAATCGGAACTGCCTATCCATTCTTTTGATATTTTGTTACACCTTCCCCTTATCGTGCGCTACTGCTTTCTGAGTCACTGTTTGTCCTGACTTACATTTACCCAATTTTTCTTCCCTAATTCGTCGTCTTTTTGCCTCCTTCAACCATAAGCTCAAAGAGTCAACATTGACTGACGACTTTTCTTCATAAATAATTTATTCTGTATATAGTTAATCTTTCTCTCATCAAAAGACCCCGTGAGGGGCCACTGTAGTTCTGAGTTGTCCTTAGTATACCGGTTCCAAAGAGTATTGAATAAAATTGGCTGTAATCCATGCTTAACATACATTCGAAACGGAGACTGCCCTCAGGAGGGGCGGGCTGTCTTTCTTCGAGCCGTGTTCCCCTCTGACAGCAGCACCCAAAACAGATTTTACTAAAACAAGGCATTATGACAACAAATATACAACGCTTATCTGTTCAATTTCCACATACACACTTGGACGCGTCCTCTTTACCATTCACTCCTATCGCTCGCATTCGATCATCACAATAAAGTGCTGCAAAACCGTGCAAGGCCAGTTTCCCTCAAAAGTATCTTCTATGCAAATGACGTCTTCAAATACGAACAGAGCCCGTCGACTCCTGTTCGGGGAATAGATTCAAAAAGAATTCCAGACAATCAAAATCAAACCAAAGGAACAGTCCTCAGACTGTCCTGCAAGTACCTGATAGGCAAACCACGAACCCTCTCACAGGCTCTCCCATGGTCACGTCCTGGTTGGGCTGGGCATCTGGGCACGTAGCACCAGAACCCAAGCTTACCCAGTTGTTCCCAGGGCGTTACCAGAGGGGATCTGGCCGAGTGAGTAACCCCGTACTCCGCTAAGGCATCAGGTGTAATCTCAAATTTTTATCAAACAAGTCCGTGAGGCATCCACTAAGCAAACCCCTTTGCCACAACAGCAGACCCTCAGATTCCCTTTGTGGTCCGGCTTCCCCGGCCACCTTGCAAACAAAAACAGTTAACTGTCGTCAAAAAGAAACACTGCCATTGCGTGATTCTTATCCAATCAAAAACTCGAAGATCACTCACCTGGTGCACTTCAGGCCGATTGCAAATTTCTCCACTGCCGACACCTAGACAGACCGACACAGTCTGTTCTTTTCTCGGGTTAAGCCCGTAGGACTCCGGCGAAGGGTCTTCAATTGCTGGGAGGGATACTGCGCTCGAGAGTGGGGACGGCTTCTTTTCATACCACAAAAGGGTGTCTCAAATCAGGATCCTCTTTCTGTCCACCCCCTCGGCCAGAACTCCTCCTTGTCCCGTCACCCCTGTTTACAGGAGGGGACGACCCTATCGTGGAGTCCCGGCGGAGTCGCCAACTGAAGGATTCAAAATTAACCAAACAGTCTATACTTACAAATAGCCCATACCTCTATTGCAAATAATAATTCAGTCGGCAATGGAGAAGGTTCAATCGTTTATTCATCAAATACAAGCCCTGCCAGGGGAGCCTCAGTCTGCACGACCCTCAGAGGTGCACAGAGGAGACTGACTACGTGTTCGAAGTACAAAGCATATATACATTTCACAAGTTCATAATCACACCCTACAAGGAAAAATTCAGTTTGTTAGGGAGCCAAAAGGAATACCCATATAAGGCACAACTGATTTGTTAGTAGCCTAGGCCTGAGCTATTCCGGGGGCAGGTCAGCGAGGTGCCTCCCTTTCTATCTGTAGCCCGGGGAGTACAAGAACGGGCTCTGCTAGAATGTGCGCATCCCACAAGAAGAACAGGTGTGACATTGGGTTTCCTCGAGCTGCAAGCTAACAAATATAATGGACAGCCCGACTGTTCGAGGTTTCGAAACCGAACAAGGGAATCACGTGGTTTTAGGGAAGCAATACTAGCACACAGAGAAACGAAACAAAATGGCTTCGGTTATACCAATAGGTCGAAATGGGCCTTCCTGAAACAATCGCGAAACATACATATACTACATAATACCGCATAATTATTCTGGTGCATATAGGATTATATGGTACATAGTGGGCCAATCATAAGTACATATAATTTTATATCCCAACAGTCCGTTAGGCAACGTCAAGAGTATAGCACTTAGGTCAGTGAATGTTGTGCCCTACATCCCCGGGGGCGCGCATATTGACATAAAGGTGATAGGTCTGCCCTCCCAAGAGCCTGTGATTCCAACGTATCTGCCCCGGTCATCTACATATGTAGAGGTGAGTGAGAAGAAATTACTTTTCTTGCATAAAGCCTACTCCCCTGGAGCTAGAGGTGAAGCCTGCATGTGCCACAGTTGAATATCCCCATCTGTGCATTGATTTGCATGTGTTGCCAATGAGGTGTGTTTCCTGGAGTAATACGATGTCCGGTGATTGTCTCCTAATATACTGCAACACAACACTCCTCTTGATCTTGTCCCCCAAACCGTTAACATTCCAACTTAAGATTTTGACTTCCCTGTTGTACTGTACTCCCATTGAGAGCTAGACAGGTCCCCACAAGTGGGGTCACGTGTATACATCGCACTGTGGACATAATACAAAGAAACAACAAACAAAATAAACAACAGTCCATCCCAACATCCCCCCACCCTGCTCCCCTGCACTCCGGGTTTAGAACTGCCCATGTTATTTAAATGCAGAGTGCCTGTCACCCAACTATTCTACTGAAAGAAAAAACACACGGGGGAGACCTCAGAGTTCTGTCGGCCCCCCCGCCTACCATCACAGATTATCGATGCAGGACATGCCAGATATTCAGATCACCAAAAGTGAAAGTTCCCAAGACTTCGGTGCAGGGTTCAATACCAGCATGGGCCGAGTGCTGGTGGCTCAAGGTTCAGCAACGGTTTAAGCAAAGCGTTTTTAAAGCAGCAAAGGCCCCTCCATAAGAGATCACCACGGAAATCAATGGTCGGTAGAGTTCTGTTCCGGCGAGGTTCTAAGGCTGTCCAGCCAGTCGGATGCCACCTCTGGGAGGTCAAAGAAGCGAGTTTTTCTGTCGAGTTCAACTCGCAAGCGTGCTGGGAAGAGCATGGCGGCCAAGACATGGCACTCCCTCCCCATCCACCTATGGCTGACCCAGGACCATCTCTCCTTCAGGAAGCAACTCAAGACCTGGCTTTTCGAGCAGTAACGGACCCCTCCCCCCAGCGCCTTGAGACCCTACCGGGTGAGTAGCGTGCTATACAAATTGTTGATTGATTGATTGATTAATGGCGTACTTGAAATCTTTTTCCCTCAACCTGCGCTTGACATCGAGGTAGGAGCGTCGCCGCATCTGCACCGCTCGGGTGAAGTCGGGGAAAAGGTGATTTCCGAGTTGTCTAGGTGAATTGGAGGAGCGATCCTCGCCGGTTGGAGCATTGTATCTCAGTTTCTATAATTGAGCAGCCGGGCCAGTATTGGATGAGGTGGGGCCCCAGGCTTTGGGCGACCCCCAGGCACTCTATGGTCTCTCGCAATGACGAACAGTTTAGAAAGGCCCTTTGGTTGTAGCTTTGTCAAGATCAGTTTCTCAAGGAACAGGTCAGCAGCTGGACCCTCCGACTTCTCTGGCACGCCAAGAACGCAGATGTTATTGTGCCTCAGGCGTCCCTCATAATCATCCAGTTTGTTCCGTATATTTGCGGAATGACTGAAGCTACCCAATGTCCGTTTGTAGTTCTGAGGTGTCCTCCACAAGACTGTTGGTGGTAATCTCTAATTGTTTTACCTTCTCTCTATATTTTGTGAGATCTGCTATGATCAGTGTCACCTCAGAGGAGAGGGTGTCAATAGACATGCGGATACCTATGATAGTTGCCTTTAAGTCCTTTACTGTGGGCTCGGTAGGGTCTTGCTCAACTCCACTCTGCGATTTGTCCCCCTTTCTCTCAGTAAGGTCTGCCTTCGGGCAGGTAAATCGGTCAAGCCTGCTTTGTTGAGATGCCCGGAAGCCCTTAGCGCTGGACAGGATGAGGCCCCTGTTGTTCCTTCGAATGGATACTCAAATGAAATGTCATATGGAATTGTCCTTGGCAAGTTCCCCTTGAGGTCTTCTGCAGAGTGTCGGGCCAATTGTGTACTAATGTGGATGTCGCTGAGTTAACTTTGTTGTATCCAAATGCTTGATAGGACCCTGGAATCAGATGCAAGCAATGGGGGAGGGCACCTAAGGCGTCGCCCGCTGTTAAAGCACTGTTTACAGTTCTCGTGGTGACCTCTGCGGACTATGGCAGCCGCGGAGCGTGTCTCAGCCGTGGGCCATCAGTTCGCCACCCGGACATGTCACCGCGCAGGCCCCAGGACGTTGGCAGCTTTAAAGCCACTCTCCAGGTAGCGAGGAGCATCCACGGCGATTCAGACTCAAGGGCCACTGGTGTGCCAAGGAAGTGTGGGGGAGCAGGGTAGACCACTCCATGTGGCCCCAAGCAGCCGGCCTCACTGACGCAGTTATATTAAAGAGACTGCTTCACGCTCACTCCTCCATATCCCCATGAGCCACAGCAAAAGTACCCAGTAGAAATCCTCTCATACACCGCCAGTCCCGGGGGTCGTCTCAATCAATGAGGCCCGATCCGGTAGGGTCAAGATCGCTCTCTGCTGTTCTCACAACAGGCCCGCCCAGACTCTGTATTGCTGCAGCTCACATTTAACTTTGCCCAGATGAGTCTCACAGGCCCCTTCCAGTCTCTACTGCAGTAGGTGCAGCCGCGTTATATCAGTGCGCAATGCACCCTAAGATCACAGTCATCAACCAGCCCCGTTCTCGATTCAAAGGTAAGGAGGCATTGGGGGCAATCACTCTTGAGCGCCTCTCTCTCCGCCACGATGTCTGTGGGGCAAATCGGGCTGCAATGGGCTGCCGACGTTGTAGGGCACAGCCCCAGTCACCAGCAAATCCACATTAACTGGGTCACGGTGTTGTAAACGTATCTAGGACCCTATTTAAATATTCCCGATTTATGCCCTTGTGCGGTTATATCAAATCATATCCTTATAAAGGCATAAGAATCATACCCATAGTAAGTCATAGCCATTGCAGTCCAAATACGGCAAGGCTACTCCCACAGACTCCTAGAAAGCACAACGTGTTCTTAAACAAACCAAAACTCCAGCAGCCCGGGAATTCCCCCTGCTTCTGTATTGATTTGTCCTAGAACTCCTGGAGTGCTGAAAGAACTGCAAATTCTTAGTGACGACTTATGTCCAACCTACCGTCAAACTCAGCACCATCCAGGTATAAATATACCAGCATCTGCCCTAGCAAACACACGGTGGTTTGGAGCAGATCGGCTAACTACTTGCCCGACGCCCTGCTGTAGTGAGTGCTGAAGGAAGCAGACCCTCCCATTGACGCATTGAGAGAGACGCTGTCTTTTCTCCTACCGAGAAATCCAGCTCCAGTGTTTCCCTGTCACCCTTGCGGATTGCTTGGAGATTGAGTCCAGAGAGAGAGATACAAGACATCCTTCATTCTATAAACCAAGGTACGGAGCTGATTCGACCCTTAGAGAATTTTTGATTTAGATTCTTGGCAGAAACTATCTTAACTTAAACTGCAGTTCACTTACTCCTTCCCACGTACTAGGCTTAGGTTAGGTATACCGGGGTAGGGGTATCTCAGAAGCACCAGTTGAGTATGTTTAGTCATGATTTTATCTATGTATATATTTGATCTATTTTAAATACCGCATGGCTCAGAAACCATACCATGCTTTAACAGTATTATTTCATAATACTCCTTTTACTGTACGCACTTTACTTTATAACAAGTATTGCAATTGTGGCAACTCACTTCTCTTGCATGAGAAAGAAGACTGTTCAATAAATAACCTCTTTTATTGAAAACACCCGTCTCTCTGTTTCTCTGCACTTCTGGTGAAACTAAGCATGCTCGATTGACTGAGTAAAATAGTTATCTATTGTTTCCGTGACTCTGGAGGTATACTCCTTATTCTGGAGGGAGCAAAGTTGTCATGTTTATGCGGTTGTCAGAAACTAATCCCTTCTTGTCTATTCAGGAAAGTTAACACCTTCTTGTTTACTCGAGAAAGTTTCTAGTGACCTCTGAGCTAGCTGGCATTCATAATTAAGTCTAACATATTCAATAGAGACCTAGTCGACCTTAGTCCTACGTCGAAACTATCGTTTATGTTATTCCAATGCGCAGAGCCTATTGGGAATATAGGAACTACACTACATGGCACCCAACGTTTGGTAAAGGCGATAATTTAACGCTAGATACTAGAGTAACTCAGTCGTGCTTCTCACACAGACCCCTTTTTCCCGTAAAAACTCCAATAGACGTCTGGAGTGGGTGAAAGGTTAATATCCGCCAACACTTAGTAGGATGAGAATCGTATGTATTAGTTTTTGGTTTAGTCTACGTTGAAGGATACAGTGTTCCAAAATATTGTGCACCTAATCTTTGTTTCCTTGAAACTTGCTCTGCAAACTTTCTGTCAGCAAAATGACGGAAAGTGAAGAGGAAAGAGAAAGAGAAGCGTTAGCAACTCAACTTTTAGCGGAAGACACAAGTCTTCAACAAAATAATCCGGATGCTATAATCATCCCAGTCAATGTAAGGAAGAGTGTAACTTACAAACTTATAAATAATGGAGTATCATCAAGTACAGTGGTACAGTCATATTTGTGGCAGAGGCCCAGGAATATCGGCAGACAGAGGTATTCTATTCATGGATACATTTTCCGGCAGCAAATGCTGTGACACACGATTTCCACTACTAGAAAACAGAGGAATCTCCAGAGGAATACATTCCCTTCGAGGACGTTTAGATTCCACTAACTTACCAAGAGCATCAGCTCTGGTTTAATGGTGCCCTAAAACATCAAATTCACATTACCAGGTTCGGTCCACTAGGTAGACCAGGAGCCACATGGCCGGTTCTAGCCAGCTATACACCACATCCTGACATTGAAGGAATGTCAGACAGAGAACTTTTAGTTCAGCAAAAACAATTAATCAAAATACATAGACAATTGGTCCAATAGGTCATGCAGACTTTAACAATCCAACCAGCAATAAAAATTGCACAGCACACCCCTCACCAGGGGAACACAAATAAAATCACACTACAGACTATACAATCAGTCATTGGCAAATTACCCGCAAAACGGGAACAAATTCTGTTCTGGTTAGCTCAAAAAAATACTCAAATAGAGGCAGTATTTCCTGATACTACACCTCATGAAAAACACAGAATTCAGACAATCTGTCTACCAATGGGGATCGCACCACATGTGGAGGACTGTGATACTTGGGGAACAGTCTTTGCTTCGATGTACACAAAAACACATGGTGTTCCGTCTATGGCGGTTATAGATATCGGAAAGAAGAGGACGGTCAGAACATAAAGAAGAGCGCGTCAAGTCCAAAGGCAAGAAACCTGCTCATCAAAGTAAAAAATTACAATTTCCCAAAAGGAAGGTAGCCAGTATTAAAATAAAACATGCCGAGGATTCTGAGGACACAAGTCAAAAACGGAGAATGGGCCCGGGCAATGCGCAGCAGAAGTGACCATAGCTCACAAGATCCTGATGAATCTTCCGGAGACAGTGGACACGAATGAATACATTCAAGTAGAAACTGCAGACACCAGAGTTAGTGTGCCCCATAAATTATATGAAATAACATTACGTATAGAGGGGGACAAAACTAGAAAAATAAGAAGTCTCTTTTGGGAGAACCTATCTAAAGGCTATATTATCCTTCTTGCAGAGAAAGACTGGCCACCAGAGTTTGTCAGGGAGTGCCCACATGGTGAAGAAATGATTATGTCTGCCTTCTCAAAACAAATTCCAATTCATAGAAAATACACATATGCTAGAAAATGGGCAGTGGCCCAAGCCCCTGCATTATATAAAAATCATGTAGGATGGGATGAGGATTCTCCTCACCATAAAATTCAGTTAAAAAATCAACCTACTGCACAGAGGCAGTATCCTGTTAAGGAAGAAGCTAAAAAACAAGTCAGGGAGATCTTAGAACAACTTGAATACCAGGGGGTGATTGAAACATGCACCTCACAAATGAACAACCCTTTGTTTCCTGTCTCCAAACCAGATGATTCATATCATCTAGTTTTGGACTACAGACACCTAAACTCTTTCTGCAAAACATTTGCAATACAAAACTCACACAGTGCATCACTAATGAATAACATTGTGCGCAAAATATATAAAACGACATTAGATATTTCAAATGGTTTCTTCTGGCAAAACATTGCACCAGAAAGCAGGTATTTGACCGCTTTCTCAAGTATGGGGGCCCAAAGGCAATTCTGTCTTCTCCCCCAGGGATTCAAGAACAGCCCAGGATTATGTTCAGCCAGGGTAACAGAATTACTACAAATGTATGATGATGAGGCATTATCTTATGTCCATGATATCTATCTTACAGACGATGACCTGGAGACATACTTGAAAAGAGTGAACACCATAATATTTGGGTTCGCATCTGAAGGGTACAAATTCAACTTTAAAAAGTCACGAATTGCCCACCTCACTGTCCTATTTTTAGGATACGAGTTATCAAGTGAAGGCAAAATCCTAGCAGACAACTTCTTAGAGAAATGTGCAGTACTCCAAGCTCCAAAAAAGCTGAAAAACTTACAATCAATTCTAGGTTTCCTGAATTTCGGAAGAACGTACATTCTGAACTACGCAGAGAGGGTTAAACCTCTCTACGAATTAATAAAACCTGATTTCAAGCCAATTAATTGGACTCAGAAACACAAAATGTTTTTACGATAATTACAAACAGACATGTTAACTAAAACAAAACTGCAAACACGCACAAACAAACGCAACCTTGTAATCCGAGTCATCCCAGGAAGATGCAGATTTACGTACCTAACCTCTAATGAGGGAGAAACTGTACCAATAGCTTACAAATCACACTTGTACACACAAGCTGAAATGACATTCAGTTCTACTGAGAAAATTCTGACTGTGGTCCAAACTGCTGTAGGAAAAGAAAGAGCCCTAGCCCGAGGGAAGAGCATATCTGTTTTAACAGCAGTATCAGCCCTTGAGGCAGTAACAAGACCGAGCATTCAGAATGCTAAAGCTTTAGATCCAAAATGGAGACATTGGGAAAATTATCTTGCTGCAACAGACGTGATACACGCATTTGATCCCAAAATGAAAAAACGAGAACATCTAGAATACGAACATGAATGTCTTCTGTCAATCGAAATTCTGCCTCTCGAATAGTACAGCTGTGTAATCTACACAGACAGATTTGCACAATACTACGTTGTGGATAAACAAGTTTACAATGCAGCATGCGCGATTGTTAAAGGTCGCTGGCACATAGGTAAATTCAGACCAATGGTCACTAAAACTGAATCACTCAGAAACTGTACAGCTCAGCGAGCTGAACTACGAGCTTTAAAGATGGCGCTTGAGAATGCCGATCGCGAATTCCCCACACTAATAGTGTGCGATTCGTATTATTGCATCCAGTCTTACAATGAATACTTGCAGAACTGGGTTCAAAACTGTTTCAAAGATGCAAAAGGTGGCACAATTGAGCATAAAAAACTATGGGAACAAGTAGTTCTTTTACAGAAAGAACTACGAAAGACTCACGTGATACATACGCAGAGCCTTCGACGTGATGGCGTTCACGTTGCAGGGAATTCATTGGCTAACAGAGCCAGAACGGCAGCTGTTCAACCGGCTTCCGTAGCTACAAAAAAGCGTTCTAAAAAACAAATAGACGGAAAAACCGTGCTGGCAGTAAAAGCCTCATTAAAAGGCGACTATGCAGCATTACCACTCAAGTATCCACAGAACAATATATACATAATTGATGTGAACTCCGTTCCTTTTTGCTCGAATCCCTGGAGTGGGGGACAGAGTAATTCCAAACACGAACAGGAGGGCTTACTTGATTCAAGAAGCACACATGGGAATGGGTCTGTGTCACCAAGAAATCTTGAAATCTCTAATAGAATTGCAATCACACTACTGGTGGCCGGGGATGAGCGTGCAAATTCATAACTTTGCAATGGATTGTCAGGACTGCAACAGAGATCGCAGTTGTGAACCGTACCAGATACCAGCCCAGACACCTCTGTTAGACAGCATTAGGCTATCTACACGCAGACATCCACACGGAAAAATGCGATCCCATAAATATTAAGACGAGATTCATTTGGATGTGGCCCCAGCGCTCGGCTGACGCCAGAACTGTTATAAAAGATTTGCGAGTCTTTATCGGCACATACGCAATTGGCATGCTACATTCTGACCAAGGTCCTGCATTTAGCTTTCGAGCTTACAAGGAGGCCATGGCCAACTTGGGCATTGCATTGTGGTACTCTAGTCCATTCCATCCCGATGGAAATGCGGTAGTGGAGAGAAAAAAACGTGACATAAAGCAATCTATAACAGCAAGGGTATTAGGTTCGGGTGACGGGTGGGTCAAACATCTAATAAGTGTCCAACGTAGTCTTAATAATCTGCCAAGACATTCTCTGGGTGGAATCACTCCGTATGAACTTTTGTTTGGTACTAGAATGATAATCGAAGACCTCGATAGTCAGACTTCAGTGGTGGAACAAAAAACCTTTGATATCAAAGATTGTTTTGCTGTTTTACAGGACTTAAATGAAACAAGAAGAAGTCTAAGTAACACAAAGCTAAAGCCAACGGCCACTGAAGAAAAACCACCTGTCCCAGCAAGACCTGTCTGTATTCCAAAGATTGGGGATCTGGTCTGAGAAAAGATCGTGATGAAGAAGGAATTTGGGCCTTCTTACAGAAAAGCAGTACCGGTCTTAGCCATCAGCGGAACAAGATCAGTAGTACTACCACCCCTTGCTGATAAAAAGGAGAACAGAGTTGTATCAATCGACCTGGTAAAACCACAATCATGTGGCCAATAATAAGTAGTAGGCCCAGTGGACTCCCAAGATGTAGCAGAAGACCAAACCTTGCTACCATTCAAGAGGTTCAGACTGAGAGACTAATCACATTTGATAAACCTGCAGTGAATAAAAAAGGACTATGCAACAAAGCCATGTAACTTGTGCCTCTTGAAACCCAAATTGCAACAGTTCGTCAAGAAACACCAATCTACAATGATGTAGCCTCTGACTATACAAATCCAAAGATTAATGAAAATCCAGAAGCAATTCCAACAAATGACAGAACTGCATCTGGCTACTTCATCAATTTCGATGACTTTTCTGGAGATCCAAGTGAACATGAAGAAAAGCCAGCAAATAAAACTTTAAAAGAAAAAATAATAAACTCTTTCATCAACTTGGAGAAACATATCTGATTTCACCATGGATTGAATTGTGGATTGTGTTAGGTGTACTTTTCCTCCTACTCTGGCTCATTTTGGTTTTAAGCTTGGGAAGATGTATTGATGGAAAATATAGTACAATGGACACAGCAAGTCAGAACATCAACTTGGTTCTAAAGCCTCACAGATCTTCTCACATTGAAAAAAGAGAACTATCATCAGTAAACATCACAGCCATTCCTATACCTGGTGGTGTAGCATGGGACACTACTGATTACGACATCTATGGCCCGGTTGAACTCTTGAAATATCCACACCAGTTCAAGGTTTTATTAAGTGACTTTGTATCACCTAGTACTTTCTCTGATGATTGGGACTTTGAAAATATTAATAATATGATGTCAGATTTAGAAATGTCAGCAAAATTTACAGAATATGATTATTTAGAAGGTTCATCAGATTATTAAGAAATGTATTGCTTTAATCATTATGGGAATCACTATTTGCATAAATCTGCTAATCCTAGAAATGTTTTCACTTGTAATCAATGGGAACATTGTCCAACACCGCCAAAAGGCAGCTTGAAAACATTTTATGAGAAATTCCCATACTTCTCAGGGTTTAATACAACTGATCCAGAAACGTTTTATTTTAAAATAATGAATAAGACAGGAATGAAAAACATGTTGACAAATACTAAATTGATATATTCTACAAAATTGTATGAAAAAATGTCTACATTTGGTTTTGAATTTTGGAAAAACAACATTGAGACAAAAACTGTCTGGGGTACAAAAGACTGGCAGGTACAAGGTTTAGAATCATTATTCAGAGCCTGCATGATCCCAGCACAGATAATGTTCCTGAATGACACCATTCAACAAACAACCCGTCTTGGCCTAACCAGGATAAAGGACTTAAACAAACTGTCTATACCAAAGCCCATACCTGATAGTAATAGCTCTACTGATGCGGAAATAGACGTATCCCATATTTTGCACCAAAACAGAACTAATCCTGATTGGAAAAAATTGTTGATCTGGCCCACAGACACTAATAACTGTCAAGATAGATTCCTGAACAACAAACAGGGGTTCAAACAAAACAGGTCAGACCCAAGATATTCCCAGAGACAACATCCAGGGATAATAACAACATACAGTGTAGGAAAACTATGCCTCGAATGGCTACAGAAATCTACACTACCTGAAATTAAGCAACACTTGACTTTACTTAAAGAAGGTGCTGACTTGCGAGATTTGTTATTGGGACCTCGCAAACAGCGTCAAAAACGGTTCATATACGCCGGTATATACGTTGCTTACAACGAAGCTTGGAAAGTAATGCAAATTGAAACTGCTGAAAAGATACGAGAAATTGATCGTATTAATTTGGAAAAATCACTGTCTGTAGTGGACAATGGGTTAACGACTCTGTCCTCCAGAATTTATTCACTGGATAGCATTGTATCATCTGCTATTGATATAATAGAACAAGATATGCTAATGTTACAACATGGCCAGTCCCAATTACGTTCTATTGTACAGTTAGGCTGGACGTTACAAAGTCTCCGTTCAGGCTACGTGCCATGGCGTCTAATCAACACAACGTCATTATTTTCTATCTTTAACCTTACACATAAACAAATCTCTTTGGCACAAAAAAGAGCAGACTATAGGGTGCTGAGCATTGAAAAACTAGAAAGATTGCCATTGACAGTCTCCGAAAGGCCTGTCATTGAATGGATAATACATGGCACAATCACAATTCCAATAACAACTTTTCAGTTTCAATATTGCCAAAAGCACATACCAGCGGGCCTGTATGAAAGGTTGTGTAAAGGCTACATCAAGTCAACATGGAATCTACCTTATACACATAGATGTTGCAGTGGGGGGAAAAAGAGGTGTTTCTTAGTGGTAACAACTGTAAAAATTCACTGAGTGGCACACTTCTGTGTCAAGGAATTAACTTGCATGGAGCCTGCAAAGGTTCATCAAATAACCTTTCATGCCACCTGCACGGCACCCCTACTACACAAATAGAGACTTTTTTTAGACAACTTTCCAACGGCAGTTACGTTATAATAAGTGACCGCAGCTGTTGTGGCATGGTGCCAGGAAGGGCCTATCTCGTCAGTGTAACTTCCATGGTCACTTACTGTATGCAAGTATTGTATCCAAACAGCAAACCAGACAAGGAGGCAACGATATGGCCTTCTCTGAATATCTCTTCTATTCGAATTGATACTTTAAGCAGAATGAAATCTATTATTTTACAAACAACTGTGCCTTTAACCTCGTCTAAAGAAACGTATGATCTGCAAGTTGCAAGGACAGCAGCAGAGATACATGCATTATTATGAACAAATTGCCCCGTGCATTTCGTAGAAATGTTAGGTCAAATCTTAAACATGTCTGATACCAGTGGTATCGCACATGTATTTGAGACAGTTTTTCTGGGACTGTTAGCACCATTTGAAGCAGTCCTGAGCATCTTCCCGAATTTCGTGCACTCTGTGTTCGGCGGCCTGCCTCTCATCTTGGGACTCGTAGCAGGAATCTTATTTTTGTTCCTTCTGCTCCGATATGGCAAGTCCAGTCACAAACAAGACTCAGGCTACCATGGAAGAAACGCTCCTAGCGATGAGATACCGAGACCGGATAACTAAAGTACTCGGCGTGGCTCAGCTAAGAGATCTGAATACTACCTGGTTTCTTTCATTCAGACTAATCTGGCAAGATTGCATCCTACCTGTTCTACGATGCCTGCTCTGCGGAGAAGAATGTGTGTTGGACGTCTGTCTCCACACTACCATCAGCAGTACCTATGGATATCGATACTTTGCTTGGTTCGGTAACGGCTCATGCAACGTGTTGTCCCCAGTGGCTACCTATTCTGATGACGGCATTCGTTGAGACCGCACCATTACGATTAGGTGGCGGTGAGATACGAGATGAAAGCGGCACACAGGTACAACTTACTGTGACCATTGCTGATCTAGACACCAATGACGGCAATGCATCTCACATATGCACTATTTCTACATTTTCGGACATGGTCCAACTTTTAGCTACTGTTGTAGACAAATTCTTTGCCAGCCTATCTGAGTTAATGTTCTCTCCCAACAACGAGAATAACTTTTGAAAACATGAGCACACAGTGTTCCCTGAACTCTGAATTCGACATTCAGTTTTGATAAACAGAACTTCTAAAAAGACTGTGAAACTATTTTTTCCCTGTAAGCGAAATTATTTTTTCCCGTTCCCAAAATATTTACCCCTTTGGCACATGATCCTGTGCTTAAAGTAGAACTATTCTTAGAGAACAAAATTTCTATTTTTTTTAACACTCTAGAGACAATATTTGACTTAGCCTCTAGCACATGTACAGTCTTGTATAAATATGTGATGAAATGGTCTCGACCTTCTCTTCTGTATTAAGAGCCAATTCATAAATGTAATTTTCGTGATTCATTCAACAACATTCCAATGTACGATATATGCATTATCTGAATGATACCACTGCTCAGAAAAACGTACAGTATAATACTCATTTTTCGTGTATATACCATTTCAAATGCATTTTATGTATTTTGGGGTGGGATGGAAAACACATGCATAGTTATATGTTTAAAATTGCTTAGTATTTAGTAATGATGGACATTATACGTGGAGTGGGTGTTGTAAACGTATCTAGGACCCTATTTAAATATTCCCGATTTATGCCCTTGTGCGGTTATATCAAATCATATCCTTATAAAGGCATAAGAATCATACCCATATTAAGTCATAGCCAATGCAGTCCAAATACGGCAAGGCTACTCCCATAGACTCCTAGAAAGCACAACGCGTTCTTAAACAAACCAAGCCTCCAGCAGCCCGGGAATTCCCCCTGCTTCTGTATTGATTTGTTATAGAACTCCTGGAGTCCTGAAAGAACTGCGAGTTCTTAGTGACGTCTTATGTCCAACCTTACGTCAAACTCGGCAACTTCCAGATATAAATATACCAGCATCTGCCCTACCAAACACACGGTGGTTTGGAGCAGATCAGCTATGTACTTCCCCGACGCTCAGCTGTAGCGAGTGCCGAAGGAAGCCGGCCCTCCCATTGACGCACTGAGAGAGATGCTGTCTTTTCTCCTGCCGAGAAATACAGCGTTTCCCTGTCACCCTTGCGGGTTGCTGGGAGATCGAGTCCTGAGAGAGAGATACAAGATATCCTTCATTCTATAAACCAAGTTACGGAGCTGATTGGACCCGTAGAGAATTCTTGATTTAGATTATTGGCAGAAACTATCTTAACTTAAACTGCAGCTCACTTACTCCTTCCCATGTACTAGGCTTAGGTTAGGTACACCGGGGTAGGCGTATCTTAGAAGCACAAGTTGAGTACGTTTAGTCATGATTTTATCAATGTATATATTTGATCGATTTTAAACCCCATATGGCTCAGAAACCATACCATGCTTTTACAGTATTATTTCATAATACTCCTTTTACTGTACGCACTTTACTTTATAACAAGTATTGCAATTGTGGCAACTCACTTCTCTTGCATGAGAAAGAAGACTGTTCAATAAATAACCTCTTTTATTGAAAACGCCCGTCTCTGCACTTCTGGTGAAACTAAGCATGCACGATTGACTGAGTAAAATAGTTAACTACTGTTTCCGTGACTCTGTAGGTATACTCCTTATTCTGGAGGGAGCAAAGTTGTCATGTTTATGCGGTTGTCAGAAACTAATCCCTTCTTGTCTATTCAGGAAAGTTAACACCTTCTTGTTTACTCAAGAAAGTTTCTAGTGACCTCTGAGCTAGTTGGCATTCATAATTAAGTCTAACATATTCAATAGAGACCTAGTCGACCTAAGTCCCACGTCTAAACTATCGTTTATGTTATTCCAATGTGCATACCCTATTGGGAATATAGGAACTACACTACAGCGGGGTCTATTTTCACGCTTCCGGCGGTTGACATGGGCCCTCCACGCAGATGTGAGCGGTCCGATGTCGTCACGGCCAAGCCCGCTCAGGGGCTGCAGTCACTAATCCAGTGCCCCAGGCCACAGCGTCACGGTCACGGGGGGCTTAAGGATGGCTCTTGAGCCGCTTGTCACAATTTCTTCGACCCCCCGAGGGTGGGGGAGGGGGTCACGCCCGCGTCCTCGTTCCTACCGATGGCCACTTCCAGCACTCGAGGCCCCGGCTTCTCCAGCTACAGGCCCAGAGTTGCCGATTAGTACAACTACGGCCCACCACCTCCGATTTTGCCCGGGGAAGCTTTATTGGGTGCCGCTTGCGTTCCTGTTTCAGATTCTGCACCTCTTGGATGAATGTGGCGGATCAATGAGGCAGGACTGGAGGGCTTCGGAGCAGCCCTAGGTAGTAGCCATGTTGGTTTGCCGTGAAACCAAGCCCCCAGTAATTGGATTCTTGAAGCAAGTGAGCCTTTTCAATCCTGCACGACTCTGCATCCTGCCTAAGGACAAGAGTGCATATTCAGCCATCGTTGGTTTGAGAGAAGTTCCCAATCAGGAGCTTCCCCTCTACTTTGAACATGTAGGCCCGAAAGCAGTACAGGCATCTGTTTCTGGGGCGAAATAACACTGACCTCTTTTGGCATGGGATGGCTGACCGCATTACGGCCCTTTCACAGCTTGCAGCTGTGTATAAGGACTGTGTGACCAGTTCTGCAGAGGCTGAAAGAAGCAACAGCATCTACAAAATTATTGTGTCAGCCAGACAACGGTCCCTCTCAGAGTAATCCATCTGGGCATTATTGTTTTTGTATTATAATCAGCAGCACAATATAGGGCTAGATTTGAACTAAGCATGGGCGGAAAATCCGTTCCGCTCGCGGATTTTGCGGATTTTCGGTAAATTCGCAATCCGCGAACGCTCGCGAATTTACCGACAATCCACAAATTTGCACGCAACGGATTTTTTTTTCTTGGTGATACAATTTTGCGGCGCGCAGCGTTCACTTACCGTCATTCAGCGTTTGCCGAGTTGTTTTTCTCGATATTTTGCGAGTGGTGCGCCATTTTGGATCTTGCTGCGGGATGCCGCGGGAGTTTGGCGACCGCGATTACGTCATCGCGGCTTGCCACCTTGCACAGCGAGAGTTTGTCAACGCGAGTACGCCTTGATCACGTATTGTGGGAGTTCGCAATTGCGAACACGTAGATGCGGCGGGCAGCAACAATCTCGCACTCGCGAAAATACAAAATTTGCAATTCTGCACAAGAAATCCACCAGCAAGCAGCATAAACCTTCTGGAAATGATGATTTTTATCAGAATAACTTCTCAGGTTGACATTTGACTGCACTTTTTTTTGCAAGGAGTCCATTTGGGGGGGGGGGGGGGGTAAGGAAGTGCCCCACAGTCTTAAACTTCCTGTTCATGTCGGATTCTTCACCTGGAAGGATTACTTTTTATGGATGCTGCTGGATATTTGGATTTGAGGCCTTTTTGACTTTCTTTGGATCACTTTTGGAATAGAAATTTCACAAGTAAGTTTGTTTGGGGCATTACATTTGCTGCAACTACAATTTTAGAATTTTCGATATTTGGGCTGTTGTTTGGGCCTTTTGCCCAAGAGGTACTCAGTGGTGGGTGGACTGAGTCTTTCTGTGGGGTCTCTTTAATAAAAACATCATGGAGGGCCTGGATGGCTTGGGATTGTGCTGATTTTTCTGTCATTATCATTTTTTTGGGCTGTTGTTGTGGCCTTTTCACCAGGGGTAGTGAGTGGTGCATGGGCCTAGTCTTTCTGTGGGGTGTCTTGAATTTAAACATCATGGAGGGCATGGATGGCATGGGATTGTGCTGATTTTTCTGTGATTTTCGTTTTGTTGGGGTGTTGTTGTGGCCTTTTCAACAGGGGTAGTGAGTGGTGCATGGGCCTAGTCTTTCTGTGGGGTGTCTTGAATTTAAACATCATGGAGGGCATGGATGGCATGCGATTGTGCTGATTTTTCTGTGTTTTTTTATTTTTTGGGGTGTTCATGGGGACAGGCCATGTGGGTGGGGGCCATTTTGAGTGCTGCTACAGGCTGGCCCTGGCCATGTGCTGGGAGGCAGGGGGCCATTTTGAATGCAGGTAGTGTTCTTAGGTCTGCAACCATTTTGCCTAGCTTTCAACCTTTATACCCAGGGGTAGTGAGTGATGCATGGGCCTAGTCTTTCTGTGGGGTGTCCTGAATTTAAACATCATGGAGGGCCTGGATGGCTTGTGATTGTGCTGATTTTTCTGTGATTTTCATTTTTTTGGGCTGTTGTTGTGGCCTTTTCACCAGGGGTAGTGAGTGGTGCATGGGCCTAGTCTTTCTGTGGGGCGTCTTGAATTTAAACATCATGGAGGGCATGGATGGCATGGGATTGTGCTGATTTTTCTATGTTTTTCGATTTTTTGGGGTGTTCATGGGGACAGGCCATGTGGGTGGGGGCCATTTTGAGTGCTGCTATAGGCAGGCCCTGGCCATGTGCTGGGAGGCAGGGGGCCATTTTGAATGCCGGCAGTGTTCTTAGGTCTGCAACCATTTTGCCTAGCTTTCAACCTTTATGCCCAGGGGTAGTGAGTGATGCATGGACCTATTCTTTCTGTGGGGTGTCTTGAATTTAAACATCATGGAGGGCCTGGATGGCTTGGGATTGTGCTGATTTTTCTGTGATTTTCGTTTTTTTGGGCTGTTGTTGTGGCCTTTTCACCAGGGGTAGTGAGTGGTGCATGGGCCTAGTCTTTCTGTGGGGTGTCTTGATTTTAAACATCATGGAGGGCATGAATGGCATGGGATTGTGCTGATTTTTCTGTGTTTTTCGATTTTTTGGGGTGTTCATGGGGACAGGCCATGTGGGTGGGGGCCATTTTGAGTGCTGCTACAGGCAGGCCCTGGCCATGTGCTGGGAGGCAGGGGGTCATTTTGAATGCAGGCAGTGTTCTTAGGTCTGCAACCATTTTGCCTAGCTTTCAACCTTTATGCCCAGGGGTAGTGAGTGATGCATGGGCCTAGTCTTTCTGTGGGGTGTCTTGAATTTAAACATCATGGAGGGCCTGGATGGCTTGGGATTGTGCTGATTTTTCTGTGATTTTCGTTCTTTTGGGCTGTTGTTGTGGCCTTTTCACCAGGGGTAGTGAGTGGTGCATGGGCCTAGTCTTTCTGTGGGGTGTCTTGAATTTAAACATCATGGAGGGCATGGATGGCATGGGATTGTGCCTGATTTTTCTGTGTTTTTCGATTTTTTGGGGTGTTCATGGGGACAGGCCATGTGGGTGGGGGCCATTTTGAGTGCTGCTACAGGCAGGCCCTGGCCATGTGCTGGGAGGCAGGGGGCCATTTTGAATGCAGGCAGTGTTCTTAGGTCTGCAACCATTTTGCCTAGCTTTCAACCTTTATGCCCAGGGGTAGTGAGTGATGCATGGACCTATTCTTTCTGTGGGGTGTCTTGAATTTAAACATCATGGAGGGCCTGGATGGCTTGGGATTGTGCTGATTTTTCTGTGATTTTCGTTTTTTTGGGGTGTATAACTGAACTGATGTTCCTCTGTCTTCCATTGCTTTTAGGTGCACAAGACTCCAGAGAACCACCAGTGCCAGGAAGAAGTCCTGCAGCGGTGTGTGTGTGCAGCATAACGTCGCGCCACGTCACCCCTGGCCACAGACAACTCTGCAACTCGTGCAACTGCGGCCTGCTGTTCTGACCTGCTCTGAAGAAGATGGCCCCAAAAAAAGTTCCCCGTAGCTCCTCTAGCAAGAAAGTTGCCAGTAAGAAGCAGAAGAAGCAATTTACCAAGGAGACTGGTGTGCCGCCCGCCACATTTTTGGGGAGTAAAAAAAAAAGTACGCCTGCAGCAGCAGCAGAATCTGCTGGGGACCAAGCTGGGAGCAGCACCCCCGCTCCATTGGGCTCAGTGCCACCACCACCACCACGCCAACTTAAGTCCAAGCCCTTGAGTGCTGCAGAGGCACTTAGTATAGTTGTTCAATTACCATCCACTAGTGATGTTGGCTCATCGCAAGAAAGTAGCAGCAATGTCCCTCAATCAACACAGGTTGTTGTAACTCATCTGACGAGTGTTGAACAACCACAGCCGCAACAACAACCACATGTGCAAGTACAAGCCCAAGTACAAGTAGAAGGAGAGGCAGCGCAAGGAGATGTGCAAGCAGAGGTGCATGGAGGGTCACAAGTGCCCACAATAGTTGTTCCTCCTGAAGTAGGGGCACACCAGGAAATCGACAATCAAGGCGAGGTATCATTTGAGGAAGCCACTCCTCCTGATGATCGTTCATTGTCTTCTACACCCCTAGCAAGGAAGAGATCAAGGGTGGTGTCTACATCTTCTTCAAGCACACCTCCTTCTGATGATATGGATCAAAATTGGGAACCAGCACCACTGCCGTCTGAGAGTGAGGCACACCATGACCTGACAAAGGTAGTTAAGCGTAAAAGGAAGCTCGTCCAAAGTCTCATAATTATGGAGTGTGATGAGGCTCAACAAAAAGTGGCGGATACTGCTGCTGATGAAGACTCACGACGACGACCCAGTCATCATAAAGGTCACTGCAGCCCCAGCGGGCATACAGCAAACAGACATTTTGACCCTAGCCCGAGAAGCTGCTGAGCGTGATGATGATGTTGTCGACGAGGAGGCAGTGGAAACACCACAATCATTGGAGTTAACTAGTACACCAACACGTACCGCTTCCATATTTCTTCCTCACCAGAAGGGACCTCCATCCACCTCGACCTCAATTAGTGGTGGTGAAAGTGCACAACGTACTAAAGTTCGGCAATCCACATCCTCCACTTCATCTGGCATTAGCAGCATGACCACCAGTATCGCCGCCTCCTCTGGCCCCAACAGACAATTCATGTCCCCAGCTTGGGACTTCTTTAGTGTTTGCCCAAAAAGGGAAAACTTCACCATTTGTAGCATTTGTAAGATTGCAGTTAGTCGTGGTAAGTTTGGTACCAACTATGGTACCGGAGGCCAGAGAGGTCATCTTAAGAGACATCACGCTGTCCAATGGTTTGCGCGCCTAAAGGCAATCAAGGAAGCCCAAATTGCACGTCAAGAAAACGTTGATGTTTCATCTGATGATGACGAGGAGGAAGAAGACGTGTCAAACACTTCACTTACACCCAGTACCCCTGTCAGCAGCACACCCCATGTGAGCCACACTAAGAGTGTGGGAGAGAGTGAGACACCAATGCGGAAAATGTTCATCAGCGAGCGTAACTGGGTCGAAGAAGTCATCATCATTATCCCGTAAATGCTTGGTCCAGGGTAACATTAGAACCATGTTGTTTACAGAAGCGCCATATGAACGCAACCAGCCACTGACGCGTCTGTATAACACTAAGCTGGCTAAAATGCTAGCTCTGGACCTTCTCCCTTTTTCTTTTGTAAAAGGGGTTGGTTTTCTAGAATTAGTGGCAGCGCTCTGCCCTAAATGGAAGGTTCCTAGCCGGTTCTATTTTGCCAGAGTTGCGGTTCCAGCACTACATGAAGATGTGCTGGAGGTGATTGGGGCAGCTTTGCAGAAGAGTGCTGTTCACACTATACATCTGACAACAGACATGTGGACCAGTGGCGCAGGCGCTGATTACATGTGCATCACTGCACACTGGGTCTCTTTTTCAGGGGTTAAAGCAAAGCTAAACGCAGGTGTTGACCCGGACCAAGTTTTTAAAGCTGCTCGTAAACATGCAACACTAGCCATGTTTGGCTTGGAGAAACGTCACACGGCAGAAAACATTTTGAATGAGTTTAACACAAAGGTCTTTCACTGGCTGTCCCCAAAAAAACGCCAGATTGGTTATGTTTCCACGGATAATGGCGCCAATGTAGTTAAGGCCATGGAGCTGGGTGAGTATTTCAGAGTGCCGTGCTTGGCGCACTGTATAAACCTGGTTTCAAAAAATTCTTGAGTGATGAAGACAGTCCAGCGTGCGAGTTAGTGGCCACCTGCCGAAGAATGTGCAACCATTTCAGCCATTCTTTTAAGGCCCGGAAGCATCTGAGGAGCCTGCTACATGAACGTCGAATGCCAGTGAAAGGACTCATCCAGGAGGTGGCAACACATTGGAACTCAACCTTCTACATGCTTGAGCGTCTGTATGAGCAGTATACGGTACTCGATCACTATTTCTTAACAGTGGGCACAGCTCAGAAGGACCTGAGGCTAGATGCGGCGCAATGGAACCTAGTCAAAAGCATGACAGACATGCTTTGTCCTTTTGAGGTCTTCACGCGTTCAGTCAGCAAGGAGGACTGTAATTTGGGAAAAGCTATCCCATTGTTGCGCATGCTGGAGCACCAACTGAAGGCGGTGTCTTCTATGTTTGAAAAATATGAAGAAATGAAAGACGCTTTTCTTTTGGCGGAGAAATTATTAGAGCGCCTACCTGGTGATGAACGTCTTAAAATGATCCACTCAGAACAGCATTACATTTGTGCTACTATTCTGGATCCACGCTACAAAAAGGCGCTGGCAGGCCAAGCATTCTTTCCTTTTGGTGATCAAGATGTTACAAAGTACAAACGCTGGCTAGCCTTGTCAGCCAAGAGGTTTGAAAGAGAATGGCAGCAAATTGAAGGAAAAGGCAGTACATCAGCATCAGCAGGCCATCCCAAGTCAAAAGAATCCACTTCTGCACCTGTGGCTGTGGCACAAGTGACCTCTCAGCCGTTAAAGACACCGGCAACCGGATCATCTGCACCAGACACAACAGTAACATTGGATGCAGAAGAGGATTGGCTAACTCGGCTTGGGTTTGGTTCTCAAAAGGTCACAGCAAAAAGTAAGCAAAGTGGAGGATCCTTGGAGGACCTTGAGTCGATTGTGCAGGACTATCTGAATGACTCAACAGAGGTCTATGTTAATGCTGACCCATTGGCGTATTGGCATGGGAAAAAAGAATTGTGGGTACAGCTCTCCAACCTGGCTATAAACTACTTGTCTTGCCCACTCGCAAGCGTGTCTTCTGAACGTGTTTTCAGTGCTGCTGGTGGCGTTGTAACTTCCAAACGGAGCCGCCTCTTGCCCAAAAATGTGGAGAGGTTAACAATGATCAAGATGAATCAGCACCTCATACCACCAGATTACAAAGTACAAGAAAGCACGCCGGATGAAGACGAGGTGGACAGCAACGTAGATGAGGGAATTTCTTCTCTGTTAGGTGACACTGACCTCACCCTGCCTGAATTCGCAGAGTATGATGACGAAGCCTTATTCTTATTCACTGACACCGAGCCCTGAAAATGAGACAATGAATCAATAACTTTCTTTTTCGTCCTTATTCACTTTTATTCCTGTGTGTCTGACTTTCTTTGTTGTGCACAGTTAATATAATTCAAACTTTAATCACCTAATCACAAAAACAAGCCCATCAGCAGAACTGTCTTCACTTGTTTGCTTATTGATTTGAAGGTGCCGCAGTCTGCATTCCTCAGGTTCACAAGTTCACAAGAACATGCTCCTCTATCCTCCTCCTCCAGACTCCTATTTCCCTCAAAGCAGAGGGCTGGATTACGCCCAATGAAGAAAGACTCTGCACTTGTGGGGGTGTTCTACTTCTTTGCGGGTGAGTTGACGGCTCTGGGGCCATTGCTGGGAAGCTCTAATACCGGATAAAAGTGGTTTGGACCAAATCGGAGGCGAAATGTTTTTTGCGTTTTTGCTGACTTGCTTGCCTTTCAGGTGCTGTTTGGGCAGGTTTCGGGTGTTTGTGGGTGAGTTTTGGGGTCTGGGAGCACTGCCTGGACAGTCTAATTTTGATTGCATTTGCTTTTCAGGAAATCCGTGGTGGAAAACGAGAGTTATGACCTAGCTGCACAGCGCGTTTGAACCGAAGGCCGAGAAATATTGTAAGTATGAGATTTTCCTTTTTGGCTGTTTGGGGGCATTGTGCTTTTTTGCGGGTGGGTTGGCAGGTCTTGGGGCATTGCTGGGAAGGTCTAATACCGGATAGAAGTGGTTTGTACAAAATCCATGCAGATTTTTTTTTTGCTATTTCTGACATTTTGCTCAATGTAGCATTTTCGGGGGCCTGTTTGGGGGGCTTCCTGGTGTTTGTGGGTGGGTTTCGGGGTCTTGGAGCACTGCTGGCTATGGATACTTTAGATTGCAAGAGGTTTGAAGCAAATCCATGGTGGCAGAGGGGAGTTAGGGCCTAGCTGCAAAGCACGCGCGGAGTAATTTTGGAAATTGCCAAAAAAATGACTAAGTCCCCATTTTTGTACTTTTGCTTTTTGGCTGTTTGGGGGTCTTCTACTAGTTTTCGCCTGGGTTGACGGCTCTGGGGCCATTGCTGGGAAGCTCTAATACCGGATAAAAGTGGTTTGGACCAAATCGGAGGCAAAATTCTTTTTGCGTTTTTGCTGACTTGCTTGCCTTTCAGGTGCTCTTTGGGGGGGGTTCCGGGTGTTTGTGGGTGAGTTTTGGGGTCTGGGAGCACTGCTGGGACACTCTAATCTTGATTGCATTTGCTTTTCTGGAAACCCGTGGTGGAAAACGGGAGTTATGACCTAGCTGCACAGCGCGTTTGGATCGAAGGCCGAGAAATATTGTAAGTATGAGATTTTCCTTTTTGGCTGTTTGGGGGTGTTGTGCTTTTTTGCGGGTGGGTTGGCGGGTCTTGGGGCATTGCTGGGAAGGTCTAATACCTAATAGAAGTGGTTTGGACAAAATCCATAAGGAAAAGCCTTTTGGTACTTTTTGTAACTTAGGGTTCGTTAGGGTTAGCCCTAGCAGCAGGATTGCATGTGTTTCGGGGTGTTCTAGATTTTTGCAACTGAGTTCTGGGGTCTTAGAGCACTCGTGGGAAGGTGTAATTTTGGTTGCAAGTCATTTGAAGAAAATCCATGGTGGGAAAGGGGGGATTTGGCATAGTTAAAGAAAGCCTTTGCCACTATTCTTAACTTAGGGCTCGTTAGGGTTAGCAGTATTTCTATTGCATGTGTTTGGGTGGGGGGGTTTTCGAGTCTTGGAGCAATGCTGGCTATGGATACTTTTGCTTGTTTGCAAGTGGTTTGAATACAATCCACGGAGGGTAAGGGGGTATTTGGGCCTACTTTTACTTTCAAAGTACGTTTTGTCACCAGTTTTGTGCTAGGCCTCGTTTTTTGAGATCTGATTGGGGGTCTTCTACATTTTTGCGACTGGCTTTAGTAAGGGTCTGGGTGGGAGCACTGCTGGGAAGGTCTAATTTTGTTCTAAAACACAGTTTACAGTACACCTAGCTTGAGGGGAAGATCCGCTAAATTAATTTGCCCATACTTATTTATCCTTCAAAAGGAGACTCAGACAGGGTACGCACTTTCAAAAATATTGTACTGTCTATTAGGAAACTCAAAGTGTGACTTTTTGCACTACACAGCGTACATACCTTATATTTATTTATAAGTGGTGTTGTAATATCACTTCCTGTTTTTCGTTCAATAATTACAGGCCGGGTTTCAGTCTGTGCAATGGGGAAAAAAGGATGGAGTCAGGCTTCGCATTAGCGAGCCGCAATTCAGCATCCGCCAGGCAGGCAGTGGACAGGGAGTCTTCTGGTCACCAACATTGATGGACGAAGCGTCAGCTGGAATGGAGGAGTGCCGCTAATATGAGGAATGGTTTGCTGCATGCAACTTACTTACCAAATTCAACAGGACAACTACAACAACATACAGATACAGTATCCATTGTTTTCTTCTATGAGTGTGACAGCATTTCTTGGATCTCTCTCTGCTTCTAAATTGATCCCTACAGCCATTCTATAGGTTTTACTTCGGCTATTTTTTAAACCTAATTTAATGTAGCCCTGTACTGTCGCATTCTGTCATTCACGGTTGTCGAAAGTACTACTTACTTTTCAGTAACAATGCATTCAGTAGTGCATGCACTTCCTTTATGTCACGTAAAAGATTTATGGTTAGCTTTGTACCCAAAGATTTCTTTATGTTCAATTATTGTTTGTCCATGCTGTGCTTTTTTTTTCTCTCAACAAAACCTACCCAAAAAGAAACCCCCATTCCCATCTATTTTCCAAACCCTAACCCTCTTCCCCCGGGCTGTGTGGTTTTGATTGATGTGTGACTAAATGACATCAATAATTCCACACACTTGCTGGGGAGGATAAGGTCATAGCAACAGGCTGGTGAAGGAATCCGAGGATATATTCTAGACTTACTCAGCTTCAGTACTATTTCTTGTAGTAGTAGCCAATGTCAAAGAACTTCAACGCAAGTACTAGTTATACTTTCAACATTTGTTAGGCTACATTGTGACACTGTTCTAGTGTACTGTCACCTGCTATATTCTCTATCGTACCGTTGTAATGCTACAGTAAGGACAAACCAGGTTTCATTTTCTTTTTTTCCATAGGCATGCAACTGCCACTGTGTCACACCACTAGTACCACAGCAATGAGGACATTTCATCCGCCCAGGATTGCCAACTTTAATCGCCATTTCCCGTGGAGCCAGCCCTGGGCCTAGCCCTACTTTCAAATTACAGGTAAGATAAGCATTTGGTGGGAGGTAGTATAATGGAGTATTAGGAGAGACGAGAGATTGACGGTAGTAGTACTAAAGTCCTAGCACTCTTGAATTCACTTACTCTGTGAGAGGCACTTAGTTTTGAAAACATTTGGGCAATTAATTACACAACTTGAATCAAGATGCCACTTAAGTGTCACCAAAACAAAGTTACTGTTAAACCCCCACCCACCAGCCTCAAAAGCAGTAAAAAAAAACGTATGCTAAGATAGAGTTTAAAGTATATTTATATCCCTGACAAAAATAATCTCGCACAAGACCCAACCCACCCCCACTCCCTAACCCCAACGAATGTCCGTGAAAAGTCCAAAAAAGTGAAAAAACCCAACTCCCAATTCCCACCCCCCAGAAGTCTTTAAAAAAGGGGCAAGGGACAGTCTCCTCCTACTGCTGGCTGCTGCTGTTGAATTTCCGGGCCAGGTCGGAATGCTCCTTGCGGAGGATCTCGAGCAGGGTTTTGGTGTTGAGCAGCTCCTGCTCGAGGTAGGAAACCCTCAGGGAAAGGCGGTGCATACTTTTCTTCCAACTGCTGTGGGGGGCAGCTGATTTCTTCGCTCGGCGGTGGTGGGTGGCTGCGGTACCCCGGCTCCGTACCACTGGAGGCCTGCGCCGTCTGGGTGGCCCAGGGAGCGCGGAGGAGGATGCAGCAGTCCCTGTAGATGTAGTGGTAGACTGCGTGTCCCCCTCCTCCTGGGCCACCAGCCGCCGATATTCAGCGACAGTGGCCTCCAGCCTCCGTGGCCCGTGTAGCCAGCTCCTTCCGGGTTAGTTTGGAAGGAGCATCTATATGAAGAAAGAAAGACATAGTCTGTAACCAATGCTCTTTAAGATTAACAAAAATGATTCAGCAGAAAGTTGTGTTACAGTAGAACTAGCAACTTGCAAGTGCAGTACATAACTATTGTGGCCAGTATCTATCTAACCTCCCACTTCTTCACCCTTGCTCTAACATTAGTGGGAGTTTAAAGAATCAATTCTACGAGCACTATGGACTCACTCCATTAGAGTCGACTATGACAGTACACCAGTCTTATTCTTCTTCTTCTCTCTTGTTTAGCAAAATGGGTACGTTAACTTCTGCAAGCCGGCATCATGCCAGCGCAGTCAACTTGCACCCAAGGAAAACAGACACCCGCCATGATGAGTGAGACAGACTTGCGTTACTGTACCAGTCCAGTACATACAGGTGGTGATGCTGTTACTTTTCTATTACGGGTGGCACTGAGAATACACTGTTACAAGGGCTACTGCTTAATTAATTTTAGTTTCACCCTACAGTGCCAATGAATACTAGAAAAGGAAAATGAAGAAGATAAATAATCTGATTATCTATCACTGCACATGGTATGTATTTACTTACATATGGGATGACTTTAGGTGCTTTGCTTTTTATTGAGTGATCAGTGATACATCCACACATGAATGACCGAGTTCTACTAAACTTATTAACAGAGGTAGTGAGTGGCCATCGTAATAGCCGGATATATGCTGTGCTTGCAATACAAACTACTGCTACTATGCATGGTAGTATTCGGACAAAATTACAACTTCTTTTCCTTGCCTTTCCTACACTGGGACGGACGTACAGGTGCGGTGTTACATGCTCTTCAAAGTAACACTTAGTTCATCCAGTGACCGTCTACTCTCTCTAGATACACATATGCTATCTAAGACTCAGATAGTACCATGATCCAGGCATCCATCCAAACTATGGAGCAGATTAGGATTGCGGATTTCCCGCATCCTCCGGGCCGGCGGAATCCACCGCCGGCCCGGAGGTTGCGGGAAATTCGCAGCGGACTGAAAAAGACCCCCCGCCAGATTAGGATGGCTGGGGGATCGTTTTTCAGTCCGCAGCTTTTCCGCCGCAGTCGCCTCCCGTCCGCGGCGGAAAAGCACTAACATGGCTGGCGGTGTCTATCAGACACCGCCAGCCATATTAGGATGTCTGGAGGAACACATGCCTTTACACGGCGGCATTTCCGACGTGCAAAGGCATACAGATTTTTGTTTGGGGGCGCGTTGCAGGCCCCCAGAGGTGAAGGGGGGTTGGGGGGTGCATATGGGGGGTACCTATGGTACCCCCCTGCATTTGCCTGCACAAAGCGGCAGGCACCACGCGGTGCCTGCCGCTTTGTGCATGCAAATGCACAACTTACATTTTTATCATTGCGGCGGGTGCTGCTTCAAGCAGCACCCGCCGCAATGATAAAAATACAGGATGTGACCGCCAGGGTGGCAGTCACATCCTAATTACCACGGAGGGACCGCCACTGCACCTGCGGACGGTCCCTCCTACTCTATGGTGGCGGACGGACTCAGGTCCGTCCGCCATCATAATAGGCCCCTAAATGTCAATCATTCTTTTTCATGTCTCTCATCTGGACAAACCTTACGTTTTCTCATGGGGAGCAGCACACTATGCAGTCTGCAATCTCAATAAGTAAGGAATATAAGAGCTTACCACTGCCCGCCACTACCGTGGCAACCCGCACAGCAGTTTGGTCCGGCTCTGGCACTTGAACAGCCTCCTCTCCAGAGCTTCCCTCCTCCACCTCCGCGCTGGACCCAGCCCCAGATGTTCCGCCTACAAAGTACATTTAAGAATGTTAGATGTCATAGACATACACCACTCACTAGCATTTTGTCTAGGAATGAAGAAATGTGAATACAGAAACCAATCTAATAATTTGGTCTACTGAAGGGTCTTGTCTTGCTGCACTTTTTGGCACAACTGATGACTGCTTGCTTTTTAACACGCACCATTTTTTTCATACAGACAGAAGCTTCACTTCTAAGAAAAAATCATCATCATCACCACTAGGACAGAGGGACCAATAATTCATCACCAAAAAGAAAAATTCATGTTCAAACCAGGTGAGGGCTCGGCTCGCCCACAATAAATGTGTGAAATAAATGACTATTAGCACTTTTCCATTTTTTATCAACCGTTTCTGTTTTATGACAAGCTTGATTTTAATAAATATTTTTACTTTTAATAAAGCTTTAAAACTTAAATAGACTCTGTGGTTTTTGGTCACGAGTGAATGAGCAAAAGGTTTTGCAATTTGCAAGCATGAGCCCGTGCCTCTGACATTTCTGGACTCTGACTCCGTACTCTTGTCCTGCGTTGGATATTCATTCATCATTGGGGATCAATCATCGATGAATTCGGGAGCTAAATGACTCTGCCACACTATCTAGTCAGTAAGGAGATTGGGGGTTCTTCAAAGTCTGATAATACTGAGGTATGTGGAAAGTCTACCTGCGCCTATTATAATTGATAAACAATGCACTATTTAGTGTCCATAGTTCTGTTTGTGCAGATTTGTCCCTGCAACAGTAGTAGAATGGATTGTCCTCCTATCCAAACCAAAAGTAAAGTAGTATCTTATTCATTCTTGGTGGTCATTCACCTTTTTATTGTTGGCAATTGTCAAAGCATAAACATTTAGAAGACTTGAAAAGACATTATGGACAATCCCAGAGGACTGCACTCAGTGCATAGAGCTATTGCTGACTACAATGGGAGTCCAATGGAATTGCCAAATGTGCAATCTTACTTAGCTACACAGACAGACTAATAAGGATAATCTAGTAATACCACAGGGAGTCATAGTCGAGGCAGGATAAGAATTTAGATACAGTCTACAAGAAGATCAAAGACGATTTAGAAAAAATGTAATGAAGAACGCTAGGAAAAAATAGGTACTCTATATTAAAATTAAAACTTACCGGGGCCAGCAAAGGAGCCCTCGCCTGACCGATCCTGTTCAGCAGCAGCAGCAGCCTCCTCCAATGCCCTCTTGCCCCTGGGGGGAGCTGATGTACAACTTGAAAGAAAGAAAGACCATAAAACATGGATGAGATTTGTCAACCAAATCAAACATTTCAAAAGAACAATAACAAAATATTTTGGCAAAATAGCAAATAGACAACTATTCCACAGGATATATAGACCGATCTCATGTGGTCTACTACGTTATTAGTATTGCTTGATTTGCGGACCACCGACTTGGAAAGTTCTTATGTAACCCACTAAACAAAGTACTAAAAAGGTTTGCCTAGGGCTGGCAGGCAGCAGTCCGCAGCACGCGAAGTGACAGACAAAGTCCATCGTGATTGCAGATCAGCGACAACACTAAAGTTTCCTACTACATTAACCAGTCATTAAAATACTCAAACTATCAATCCACCACCATTATTTCTTCTTATCGCCATGGGTACAAAGGAAGGACTGGACTTGAGTCTGTAGGGGCTGATTTAGAAGCCCCTTGCGGCTCTTTTGCTCCATTGTTGCGTGACTTTTGTGACGCAGCGGCAGAACAAAAGAGGCACCATGGTGCGGCGTATATTAACAACTTGACGCATATGGGAGTTGCATCACGTTGTAAAGCCCTGCGTCATCAGGGGGCGTTCCGGCGCAAGAGACGGTGTTCCTGCGCAGGAACGCATTGTAAAAAGTGGCTGAGGGAAATCTACAAGATTTCAATCAGTCACTTTGAGGACAATGATGCGTGACTTAAACCCTGCGCCTGCTTGAAGCAGACGTACGGCTTGACGCAGCATTGGAGAGATAGGGCACCCCAGAGCATTGCTGGAGCTGCGCCATCGTTGCGACGCAACTCCAGCAATGCGCCGCCTTTACGGCACAGATGCGTAACGCTTTGGTGACGTTTTGGGCCCATGGTCGGCCGCTTTATAAATACGGTGCACCACGGGTGGTGGTGGCGTGGCGCACAATTACTGGCGCATCCCTGCTACTTTGCAGGGATGCGCCGGTAATTAAAAATCTGACCCTTAGTGTCTAGCATTAGGCAGTTCTTTAAACTACACTCATGCATAATTTCACAGGCCAATGAAATGAGCACAAAATCGAAAACAAATAAGCATAGTAGCAGCGCTACTGAGAAGGAAAGCAGTGCACCTGAAATGCACAGAAGATTTTGAAATATAATTTACCTACAATGTAATCAGCAGCATTATTGCTCTTGGTAAAAAACAAAAATTTGCAAGATAATAACACACAGAGCAGGATAAAACATAGTAAAGAAATAGCTACTACCACTCACCAAGCCCGGGGATCTCAAGGCCGAGCAGGTCGAGCAGATCGCGTTGCCGGTCCAGGACATCCATCCAGCGGTGGGTGGACGGCCTGGATCCCGTACCCGCTAGCAATCTTGCCGCCTGCCATGATGGTCCTGGGGAGGCGGCGCTGAACATAAAAAATTAGTGCGGACACCTCCTCCGGGCTGAAGATCTCCCGGGGTGCGACCTGCTCCCCCCTCAAACGCCCGCACGGGAGCCGGGCACGGGGTGCAGGACCCTTCCCCTTCTCGGGTTGCTTCCCGGCTCCCTTTACCATGGTCTGGGCAGAAAGGAAGCTAAATAATAAAGAAAATAGAATAGGGAAGAGAAGAAAAGAGTTTAAAAAAGTAGTTTAAAATTAACCAAAAGTAGCAGAAAACACAAAAATATAGAGCTAGAAAAATAGAGGGATAGATAATAAGTAAAATAGATCCAAAAAAACTTCAAACAAGCAAAGGATGGCAGAGATTCAGAGAGGATAGAAGAAGCATGCCCAGAACCATAGCAATGAATGAGAAACAAGATGGCCGTGCCCGTTCACGACCGCGTGGGTAAGTTCGCGTGAGATTTTCCTCGCGAACAGACGCGAAATTGTACTAGCAAACCGCACACTTTGCGAGATTACACATCGTGCCGGGAAACGGAAATACGTCATGCAAACAAGATGGCCGCGCCCGTAAACGACCGCAAGGGTAACTTCGTGCCGTTGCGCTACAAGCGGCTCGCTAAAATGCACAAAACCTTGCGAACTAACACGCCGCAAAAAAACAAATCGCATATTCGCACGAATTTGCGACTTCCGAATTCGATCTCGCGCAAGTTCGCGCCCCGCGAATCCCGCGAAATTGCAGAAAACGAGTTTTGCAAAAGTGAAAGCACTCAGCAGGTGCAAAAGTTCAAACTCATCATTAGTAACCATTCCCTGTAGTGCTTCCTGACTGGGGCCCCTCCAGAGTTCAGTTGCTAGTTGCAACAATTGTATGACCCTGCTCTGACCCTCATAGCAGGCTCATAGAATAGCTACAAGTAGGCCACAAAGGTCCTGGAAAAAAAATGCACTGCAACAGAAAGCAAATTACTGATAAGGAAGCAGGTGCCAGACTGGAATTTTAAAACAGTGACACATTAATAAACCAACCCCAAATTAATTCATGTCAGTTGAAGCAGGGCAGGTGTGCTTGCTTTTCCCTCCCATATTCTACATTGATGATGAACCAGAGGGTGGCATTGATGTACCAGAGGGTGGCATGGGTGAAACAGAGGGTGGCAGTGGTGAAACAGAGGGTGCTGGGAACCTGTGATGATGAACCAGACGTAGAAACAACATAGTCGCGACCGTTGCGAGCCGACAAGTAAGTTCGCAATTGTGAACTGGTACCAAACCCTCACGAACTGGCAGAAACCCTTGCGAACACAAAAAAAAAAAATCCGCAAATTTGCGAGAATTCGCGGATTTTGCGGATTGCGAGTTTGCAAATACGCAAATTCGCGAACGCCAGATTCTCAAAATTCGCCCATGCTTAATTTGAACTGCTCAGAAGAACTACACATACATGGCCAAGATTAACATGACAAGCATACAGGTTCCGTGGGCATTTAATCAATAATATGTTTATGTCTATATGTAGCCTTGAAGAAAAACAAATTGTTTAAATTGTAAATAAACCAAATATACATAGCTTCATGTTGTAAAATAACTCAGAAAAACGAAGATATCTGTGTTTATTGTAGGAAAAATTGCAAAATAAAGTGCCGCAAAATTTCCATATTAGTGCCGCTAAATTTGCTAATCCATGCTGCTATATCCTGGGGGGTCTGTATAAAGGGCACTTTCTTACACCCCAGTCTTGGGATGGTCAAGATGAAGATATTGCAGCCAGTGAGATTACAGTTTTTAATATACAGGGAGGTTCTATTACCCAACAACTCAAACAACTCAAATTCATTTCTAGAAGGTCCCTGAATCAATACCTCCATGCCTTCATGCTCATTCAATATCATAAGGTACAAAGAATCCCACAAGGTCTGAGATTGCCAATAAAACCACTATTATACAGGTTCCAATTCAATAAGGCGTTTATGGAAAAATGGCAAGTTATTTTGAACAAATGTTCGATGGATTTAATACTTTTGTTAATAGAAGAACTTTCACGGAAAATCCGAGTACTAGAGGAGGAAGCAGAAATTATAAAATCTGATTTGACATCAAGATGTGAATCAGAATTTTGAAAGAATACTCTTGATGAATTGAATACCAAACTGGACATCTACAGCAAAGAAATACAAGAACGCAAATTGAGAAAATTATGCTGCATTAAAATTGACTACAAGCTTAATGAGGTGTACAAATGGGCTGAGGGTTACACTTGCAGAAGAATGACTCAGAAGCCAACTGCATCCTCACAGGAGAGCATAGTTTCTGATCAACAGATGGTTGCCAATAAAACAACATTGAGTAGGAGTCACCACCAGGAGGTGACATCCCAACAATTTGTAAACATCCACAGTGTGAACACTCAAGCTACGTCCTCATCTTCTTTCTTAATGAGCGGCCAGGCAACAGGACGCCCACCAGACCAAAGCCTTCCCAAAAAACACATAGAGGGCAAAGAAAAAGATCGGGACGGTCGGAACTTGCGGAGCAAAACCAAGAATTGATTATCAATATTTCGTCCACAACATTGACAGCTCTACAAAGAAAAGTTCTAAATAAAGGAACATCTTTCATGCCTACATATAATATTAACACATTGGAACTTGAGATATGAGTCTTTAAATTCATGAGAAACGTAAAATATTTCGACATTTTTTCACGAACATTTTTACCAATGTCCAGAGATTCAGAAAATCTCTCCAATTCATCCACACAAGATGACATCCCGTATAAGGAATTCAAACCTCGCAGCACTCACCCTATCGCAGCACTTATCCTATATCACATAAAATGTTCAACACTTTTGAAACCATGATCAAAAAGGTCTTTTTGACACTCAATTTACTATATAGAACCAGGTCAAATATATCTAACAATGAAAAACGAATACTGAGAGAACTTGCTAATAATCCAGAGTTAACTTTTCAAATAGCGGATAAAGGTGGAGCTCTAGTTGCATGGACACGAGTTTCTATGAAATGAAGGTGGAAGAACACCTTTGGGATTCATCTACATATGCGCGGCTTGAACATGATACAACTCAAGAAATAAATGATACGCTGATGAGGATACTGGATAAAACTCACAGTTCAACGTCCTAGGTACCCTCGACTGTAAACGTTGCCTAAAGTACACAAAAACCTTTACAATCCTCAAATCAGACCAATTGTTTAAGGTTGTGATTCGGCATTTGGGCCTCTTGGCTAGTACATTGATTATTTTCTACAATAATTTGTACAGAACTGGGTATCTTACATAAAGGACACCACATATTTTCTAAATCTTCTGAACAACCTGGATATCACTTCACATGAACAGTGGCGTTTGTATTCTATTGATGTGAAATCTTATTACACATCCATACCCTTGCAGGAAGGCATTGAAGCATGTGAATAGGCATTGTTTCAATTGCCTACAATTGAAGCCAAGAAAGTCTTTATTTTGGAGATTCTTCAATTTTGCCTACAACACAGCTACCTCACGTGGAGAGATGAATTCCACTTGCAAGTTAGCGGAACCTCCATGGATTTCTCTGGGGCACTATCTTACGCTAATATCTTCATGTCAAAATTTGACCAGGATTACATTTTCATGGATTCATGATGGAATTCTAATTTGATTTTTTATGGTTTCATTGATGAATTTTCTTTTATTTGGAGTGAAACTCAGGCAGCATTAGAGTTAAAAATTCAAGAACTTAATCAGAGAAATGCATGAATCCAGTTTACACATACCATCAGCATCACCAGCTTATCATTTTTGGACGTGTTGATCAGCAAATCTAATGCTAATTTGGACACCACAATTTTCAAGATGGAAACAGACAGAAATAATTTGTTGTTATTTTCGAGTTTTCATCCTCCAAGTCTTATCCAGAATTTACAGTACTCACAAATGCTGAGGATCAACAGAATTGCGTCCACACACAAAGCTTTTAAGACTGCTATGGGGGTTCAAAAATGTAACTTCAAGGAAAGGGGTTATGCTCTTTCTATATTATCTGAAGCAGAGACAAGAATTTCTTCTATCCTGAGACATGATTTGCTTACAACCAAAAACAAAACACTGCAGAACCGCATGGTTTTCATGTCTAAATATTCCACTAAATCAGTAGCCATGAAAAGAATCATGAAACGATGGGAACTACTACAGCATGAGCCTGACTTCAACAATTTGTTCGCTGAACAGCCTTTATGCGTACGTACTAGAAGTCAAAACATTAAAGAAATGTTAACACAATCCAAATCCACACAAAACATTGCTGAAACAGTCATGCGGAAATGTTATAATTGCATTAATTGCAACAATGTGATTCCGGGGAATACCGTCACCCACCCACAGTCAGGGAAACCGATCAAACTAAGATATTCAGGTGATTGCAATTTCTACGTTTTTGATTTACTGCATAAAATGTCCTTGTGGCTTAATGTACAGAGGCAAAACAGAACACAAGATTAAGATTAGAATAACGGAGCACAAGAGCATAATCCACAATCAGAATACGAAATCTAATCTAGCTGCACTCTGGTTAGCACACAAACACAACGTAGCTCGACTCAGATTTTTAATTCTGAAGATTTTACAGACCAGTGTAGACAAAGACAATTCCAAACTATTATCCCAGGGGGGGAGTTGGTGGATAAAGAAATTCAATACAATGATCCCCCAATGGGTTGTATGGTAAAATGGATATGATTCATTTCCTGTAATTGTGGTATTCGCTGTAGAAAGGGAATTGCATTGCATGTTATATACTTTGTAACATAACATTGGCACCATGTGCACACTGAGTGATTTCTGTCTGTTTGTTTATATGTAATAATGTTATACTAGTAACCCGTATTTTGCAGCGGTTTCCGTATTGTCCAGACTCATAATCGCGAACACGAGATACAATTTCACGTTTCAACATTTGTCATGAGAATTATTTTTTTCATCAGCGCTTTTTCTTTTCTTTTTTTCCTTTTTCCCTGTTTCCTTTTCTTTTTGCTTTATCTCCTCTTGTTAGATCATTTCTATTTACTACACCATTTGCCTACTTACATGTACAGGAGTACTCTGCTTTGTTCACCATTCTCGTTCAGCACCATGTGCTCACATGAGCACATCACACATGCTCGTTTATAGTTTCCTATCGCTGCATGGTATTGAGATCACGTTTACTTTGATGCGTTGTCAGACTCTGCTGCTTTGCTGCTCGTTCCATTCAACACATTCTAAGCAGTGGTGGAACTTCCACCATCATTGATTACACCTTCAAAGATGGCGAGAGTGATCGGGTCCCAATTTTTGTTTTTGCGTGGCTACATACTTTTTCGCCTATCTCAAATATGGCATCTCTTATTAAGGTTTTTAGAGCATATGACCCCTTTCAACAGTTTGCGTGTATTCTGGCAGACTGGTAGGTTTTTATTTGTATTTATTTATATTTTTTACAGAGTTTAGGAGAGATTTTGGTCGGCTTCATATTGCTTACAGTACTGTTGGAGTACTTTGATGTTCATTCTCTCTCTCTCTCTCTTCTTCCTTGGATTGCCCTGATTTATAACTTACTAGATTGCATGTTTTTGCTCATAATCTGCATTGTGAGTTCGTTCACTGCTTTTCTGAGATACAAATCACCAGGCGCCTGACTCTCCTCTACTGTCCTCTATGTGAACATCTTTCTGAACATCATGAAGATGTTGCAATAACAGGATGCATCTGTCATCTAGAAGGACAAGCTGGGGTCAGAAGAGGGGTGGGGGCTAACTGTTACTTTCGACAGCTTCTCACCTAACGTTTATGCTTGTCTTTGAAACTAAGACAGCTGCATGCCTCAAAATAAGAAAGTAATCATTCTGTGCGCTATGTACCTTATGAGGAGATTCTGCCTTAAAGCTTCTGAGAGGTGACGCAAAGTGTTTTTGATGAAAAGTTCAAACTCTGTTATGCTCTGCGGTCAAGCACCTGACAAAGTTAGATCTAAAGTTAGAAGATCTTGCGGTCAATTGTTCCTCATTACAAATTTATAAAAAGAGATACCTATCTGTCCATTCACCAACCACCTTCTACAGTGTACTTATCACGCTGTTGGTGTTCCCGATTAACCGTTCTACTTAGCATTTTAAATTGAGGTTGCAATGCTTCATTGTACTTTGATATTCACTCTCTCTCTCTCTCTCTTCTTCCTTGCATTGCCATGATTTTTAACTTACTAGATTGCATGTTTTTGCTCATAATCTGTGTTGTGTCTTCGACACCTGTCACTTGCTGCACAGCATGGTGTTATTTTTGATTAATGAAGTGTTTTTGCCCTTTATTGTTTAAATTGTTTCTCGAATATAAGGTGCCACTCCTGACTCATTACCTGCGTTTTACAGGTGTGTCTTGTTATTTCATATAGCACCTCACTGTGCTAAATTATGTGGTAAATACCACTCTCCAACAGCTGGCAACCACGGAAGTGACGTGCATATGCATTTCCAGATTACAAGGAAAAGGAAAATTCCCCTGTGGCTGCGGCCGGAGAAAGCCCCTCGCTGGATCTTCCTGACTAAACCACCTGACATACACGGGTAAGTCAAAGAGTTTATTGCTTTTTCTCTTTGCCTTGCCTCAGTGTAGTGTCTGGCTGTGGTTAGTTGGGGGCTTGCAGGTGCAGTGCTGCTAAACCACTGTTCCTTGCTGACTGGTGTCTTGCCATGTAAACAAACCTCTATTTTAACCTCTTAAGTGCTGCGCCTATACCAGCGGCCGACGGCACCACTACCTCAGGAGTGCTGCCATCGGCCGTTGGACGTTCCAGCTGCACCTGCGCAATGGAACGTTCAGCACTGGAGCTGGACGTTCCAAAGCAGCTAAGGTGTTAAAATTAAGCACGTGAGCAGGCACTGAGCCCGGATTTATTGTATAAAGTCGACATTTGAGGTTGTGGTTTTCTGGGTTTCCAGTGCACGTGTTAATATTTTTTATTTGCTTTTATATTGCCTGTCTAAACAGACAGGGATCAACTGTCCTTATATTGTGACAGGTAGAGAGTGCGTCTGGCAGCTCTCAGCTTTTGCGTCGTTTCAGGGTGAGAGTCTCTAAAGTTTTCAACTGTCCTTATATTGTGACAGGCAGATGAGAGTGTGTCTGGCAGCTCTCAGCTTTTGCATGGTTTCAGGGTGAGAGTCCCTAAAGTTTTCAACTGTCCTTATATTGTGACAGGGAGAGGAGAGTGTGTCTGGCAGCTCTCAGCTTTTGTATGGTTTCAGGGTGAGAGTCCCTGACGTTTTCAAATGTCCTTGTATGATGACTGGTAAGGGAGGTTTAGTGCTAAAAGTATTAGAAATCTCCAGCTTCTGCTGACTTAAAGAGTTAAAATATGTCAACGGTAATACAAAATAATAGCTTTGTGAAAAGGTGCCCGGCTAGCTCCTCATATAATAAAATTAACATTTCTAAATGCGTAGCAGAATAAAGAGGAAGTACTTCACTTTCGAAACTAGTTCCCTTCTTGGCTTCCTTCTTTTTCTGTGTAACAGAAAATAAAATTTTCTGATCTATTAGCATATCTTAAATTGTACGAATTTGTCTTTTCATTCTGTTTTCTGGTAAAAGAGTGCACAGTCTTGTCTTCTAATCAATTGTGAAATAATTGTCAATTCTTTTTTTCTTGAAAAAAATACAGTTGCCTGTTTTCCTGTTTTCGTGGGTAACTCATGGTTTATCTTTCTTCACGTTTTCAAGTAACTCTTGTGTTTCCTTCTAAAATCAGTATCTGGGGCAATGAGTCAGTGTTGCCTTCTTGTTATACAAATTGTCCTCTATCTTTTAGCAAGAAATGATCCAGGTGTATACAAGTGTATGTTTATATGTTGTGTGCATTTTGGAGTGCTCCATTCTGCTAAATATATGTGCTCCCTGTTAGTTTGAGCTCAAAATACCCCTCCTTGCCCCCTGCCTATAACATGCTGGTAGAATATGAAAATTTAAAAGTGCATTGTTGCATCTTTCTTAAAAACAGCGGCTTAACTTCCTGTTAATAAAGCTGTAGTATCCTGCCTTTGATGTTATTCATATCACCTCATGCTCTGCCAGTGGAATGTTGAGAAGGGCTGAGCATCATGCTGGCTGCTCCTGGTGGGGTTTTGCACTGGACTTAACTGCATGTCTTGTAACTAACTACAAATAAACATCTGAAGATCCTCTACACGTCTGGACTTCGTTACTACAAATTTATGGCGACGAGTTGACGCAAAAAACCTTCGTGTGCTACCTGTCAAGGCCTTTATTTTCAAACATGATGTACCCCTGATGTTGAAGGAACTTATGAACCTGGCAAGTCTCTGTCAAGGTGAGAGAATTTCTGTGTAACTAATCTGCATATTTACACTAACTGGCACCCCAAACCCCACCAGTGAACCATCCATCAGTCGCCCACAACTCAAGCGTGCCAGTTCCATTTGTTGCTGCTTCAGCTGTACTTGAGCTCCTATCCCTGAAAATTAAGAGGTGTGTTCCACGATGGGAGAGGTTCAACCATCCGACATGTACTTTACTTTGTACAGCTCCTGCTCAAGCGTGCTGTACCCCATCAACAGAGACCACAGCCCCTCACAAGGGTTTGGTTCTCCATCTCATGAAGACACAACAATAAGAACTATGCTGTAATGTAAAGTATGCCACACATGCTACATCTTGATAGGTTGTGGTGTTGGTTTGATAAGTCTAGCTACAAGATATGTACCTTCAAGGGAAGTAATTAACATCGTTTGTGATATTTTATTTGCCATCTCTACTATCAACACTGCCCACTTTAAGATTTACTCGGACAGTGTGATTGTCATCCTGATGTCTGCGGCAGGACGTATATTCCTGCATTATATATTCTCATGCTCCTGGCAACCTGTTTCTGGAGAGATTTGTAAAGAATTATTTTTTGCTTTGCTGTGTCTACAAACTCATGTGTTTACTGCACTCGAGCAGAAAACGTAACAAAATGCATTTTCACAGCTTGACTCATGATGTTGTAGGTAGTGTTTGGCTTTTTTTTTTACAATTCTGCTCTGGTACTGGAAAGTGGAGAGGGACATTGAGGTGAGACGTTTATGGTCTTTTATTATTAGGGTCACTTGAGTCTTTATTATATTATTGGCAGTTCAACCACCGAGTTAAGATTTAAAAATGAGGCATGTGTGATTGCCTATGGGCGCACTCTTACCTTCTTCATGGGCCTGCCATTGTTCTCTTCGTGACGTTCAAGCCTCACTGTACTGCATCTTTGTGCGCACGCAAACACCATGATCCACCCTGTGCCGACTGATTGGCGTGCCGCCATCTTTGGGTTGGAGACTGCAGGGTTTTCAACATAGCCTTCAATGGCCCGTGTTGTGCCATAGTAACAAATGAAAACGAAAATAAATACACTGTTCCCCAGGAGGAGATAATAGAACAGCGAAAGGAGAAAGTAGGGAGAATTCCCCTTTCAGGCCTGAAACCCTCACACACCTAGCAAGCTAGGTGTCATGCTTCATCATATGGGTTTTGGTCCTCGTCAGACTGGCTCTGCAATGTCTGACGGGCACCCATAAAGGGGCTCTTTATCGGAGATCTTTTGTTCCTGCCAGTTGGTGCATGTGGGTATGGGGTTTTCAGACAAAGTGTAGACGTGAAGTGGTGAAAAATTAAAAAAGGTTAGTGAATCCACGGCAATCTTTATTGGTGTGGTACACTACCTTAATAAAAACAGTGAGGCGACAGCACACGCTGGTGCAAAGATCCAGTAGTGTCTATCTTACCTAAAGGTCGACATGGACATGTTTCATGCTTTGAGAGCAATTCGTCCGGACCTACAAACTAAGATATAAATGTGTTCTACACGAAGGAGAAGGGGAATACTACCTCCCTCTAAATGTTGGACTGCAGGCCAGGTGGTCCTGCTCAGTCTAAGTGGGACCCTACTAAGACCGACAATGGCGTCTCCGGTCTTCTCTATAAAGCGTGGTACCAAAGTGGTTGGTACCCTGTCCGTCGTGCGGACCACGCTGCCACACCTACCCAAACGAACGTCGGGGTCAGAGAGAAGCCAACCATATTTTGGCCTTCAATTAATGTTAATTGAACGTTCTGGAGTGAAGGCTTCTTTTCTCTTCATTGTGGTCACATCAACGCTTTTCTTTTAAGTACAACGGTCGTCTTTGGCTGTAGTAACTTCTTGCCAGTCTCTAGGATTGGGCTGTGGTTCGAGTCTTCATCGGTTCTGAATACTCTTAGTACTCTGGATTATGGTGGGTGTTCGTGTGGTGAGCTCTAATTTATTTACAAGTTTTTGTGCTCTACGATCTTTGGTGGGTATTATCTTTACACCATGGAACTTTTCTGCCTCATGTGTCTTGGAATCACTAGAGAGCGTGAGGGAAACCTCACGCTACTTGTCGCACAGCTATGGGCAGAGGGCATCTATATAGTATTCAAAAGATCAACCATTAAAGTGATACATTCGTCTTCTCTAGTTTATTTTTTGCATTAAATCATGATTCGTCATATAGTTTCAATATCAATATATTTCACATGATTCTCTAGTTCATAAAACAAATTGTACATTCAATTAATGAGTTCTCCTTTCACTCAATTCAATTGTATTGTATGAAATAAAACACTTCAATTTACAAAACTCAACATTATACCCAATGCATTTCGGGTTCTGAACTGAACCCTTCATCAGGGGATAAATTCCACAGCATACTTGTAAAGTTTCTGACTTTCTCGAAGACTGTTGTATGGTTACTTTCCAGATCTAGAACACAGAAAACAGCAACAGTTGTTTTATATTTCACATAACGTCAACAAGCAGTCAATGCTTGCTGATTTTAAATTCCAAATAAAACTGGGGAATGGCACCGCAAACACCAAAAAGAGAAAATGAGGAGAAGAAATCCAAAAGTGAAATGAAAGACTCCACCCGTGCAAGATTCAAAATAACGATGAAAAATGATAAAAAAAAGTGCCTCACTTCAGTTATCTAACACCGAAGGGCCGACTGGAAAGTCTCTGTTAAAGGTAAGATATCAAAGATAAGAGTGATGTGTTCGTCGGTACACAGTCAAAATATCGAGTCAATAATGTCGATATGCAGTAATATCGACACCTAAATATCGCAGGTAATAAATTTCGATTATATTAATATTGATGTATTAAATATCGTTTTTTGATTAGTGTATGTAATATCGGTGTAGGTAATGTCGTTGTTAAAAATATCAAAAAGTAAAAATATCGTAGTTTTAAGTATTGTACATTGTAATTGTTTATATTTTATGTATGTTTATTTTCTAAGAAATATTGAAATAGGAAGTTAAAATTTATAATGTAGAAATAAATGTAAACATTTTAGGAGCAGGATGTTGGGTTTATAGGGGATAAGGGTGGGGAGTGTTTTAAAAATATATAATCATTAAAAAAAAAAAAATTGAAATTAAAATTTTGAATTTAGAAATAAAAAATAAAATGTTAGGAGCGGGATGTTGGGTTTATAGGGGATAAGGGTGGGGAGTGTTTTAAAAATATATAATCATAAAAAAAAATCAAAATTAAAATTTTGAATTTAGAAATAAAAATTAACATTTTAGGAGCGGGATGTTGGGTTTATAGGGGATAAGGGTGGGGATTGTTTTAAAATTTTACAAATAATTTTATAAATTGTTTGAAATAGGAAATAGATGTTTTAAATTTAAAAATTCATTTGAAATTTTAGGATAGGTATTTTGGGTTTATAGGGGATAAGGGTGGTGAGTGTTTTAAATATAAATATTTTTTATAATATTTTAATTTAACTATATTTTTTATAATTAGGAAGTAGAAACTATTAGTAATTTTTAGGAGTGGGATGTTAGTTTATAGGGGATGAAGGTGGGGATTTATAAAAAATTGGGAGTTGATAGATTTTTAAATTTATATTATTTAAAAAATGTGCAATCATTTAAAAGTGGGGTGTTTAGTTTATAGTGGGTGTTAGTATTTTTAAAAAATAATAATGTAAATTGATTTTAATATTTGATTTTGAAAGAAAAATTTAACATTTTAATAAATGTATATTTTTTTAAATATAATTGTGATTAGTATGTTAATGTTTATTGGATTTGGTATAGTAAATTAATTAGATTTAGTGTCCACCACATACTTTAATTAAATGTACACTGGAGTGGGAATAGTAAAATAATTAGTTTTATTATCTAGCACCTACCCCAAGTAAATGTAGACTGGAGTGGGGATAGTAAATTAATTAGATTTATTATCCAGCACCTACTCCAATTAAATGTAGACTGGAGTGGGAATATAAATTAATTAGGTTCAGTGTCCAGCACCTACCCCAATTAAATGTAGACTGGAGTGGGAATAGTAAATAAAATAGTTTTTTTTATCCAGCACCTACCCTAATTAAATGTAGATTGGAGTGTGAATAATAAATGAATTAGATTTATTATCCAGCACCTTCCCCAATTAAATGTAGATTGGAGTGGGCATAGTAAATTAATTAGATTTATTATCCAGCACCTACCCCAATTAAATGTAGTCTGGAGTGGGAATAGAAAATTAATTAGGTTCAGTCTCCAGCACCTACCCCAATTAAATGTAGACTGGAGTGGGAATAGTAAATGAATTAGATTTATTATCCTGCATCTACCTCAATTAAATGTAGAGTGGAGTGGGAATATTAAATTAATTAGGTTCAGTGTCCAGCACCTACCCCAATTAAATGTAGACTGGAGTGGGAATAGTAAATTATTTAGGTGCATTGTCCAGCACCTACCCCAATTACATGTAGACTGGAGTGGGAATAGTAAATTAATTAGGTTTATTATCCAGCACCTACCTCAATTAAATGTAGACTGGAGTGGGAATAGTACATTAATTAGGTTCAGTCTCCAGCACCTACCCCAATTAAATGTAGACTGGAGTGGGAATAGTAAATTAATTAGATTTATTATCCAGCACCTACCTCAATTTAATGTAGACTGGAGTGGGAATAGTAAATTAATTAGGTTCAGTGTCCAGCACCTACCCCAATTAAATGTAGACTGGAGTGGGAAAAGTAAATTAATTAGGTTTATTATCCAGCACCTACCTCAATTAAATGTAGACTGGAGTGGGAATAGTAAATTATTTAGGTTCATTGTCCAGCACCTACCCCAATTACATGCAGACTGGAGTGGGAATAGTAAATTAATTAGGTTTATTATCCAACACCTACCCTAATTAAATGTAGACTGGAGTGGGAATAGTAAATTAATTAGGTTTATTATCCAGCACCTACCTCAATTAAATGTAGACTGGAGTGGGAGTAGTAAATTAATTAGGTTTATTATCCAGCACCTACCTCAATTAAATGTAGACTGGAGTGTTAATAGTAAATTAATTAGGTTCAGTGTCCAGCACCTACCCCAATTAAAAGTAGACTTGAGTGGGAATAGTAAATTAATTAGGTTCAGTGTCCAGCACCTACCCCAATTAAATTTAGGCTGGAGTGGGAATAGTAAATTAATTACTTTTATTATCCAGCACCTACACCAATTAAATGTAGACTGGAGTGGGAATAGTAAATTAATTAGATTTATTATCCGGCACCTACCCCAATTAAATGTAGACTGGAGTGGGAATAGTAAATTAATTAGATTTATCATCCAGCACCTACCCCAATTAAATGTAGACTGGAGTGGGAATAGTACATTAATTAGGTTCAGTGTCCAGCACCTACCCCAATTAAATGTAGACTGGAGTAGGAATAGTAAATTAATTAGTTTTATTATCCAGCACCTACCTTAATTAAATGTAGACTGGAGTGGGAATATAAATTAATTAGGTTCAGTGTCCAGCACCTACCCCAATTAAATGTAGACTGGAGTGGGAATAGTAAATAAAATAGGTGTATTATCCAGCACCTACCCTAATTAAATGTAGATTGGAGTGGGAATAGTAAATGAATTAGATTATCCAGCACCTACCCCAATTAAATGTAGACTGGAGTGGGAATAGTAAATTAATTAGGTTCAGTGTCCAGCACCGACCTCAATTAAATGTAGACTGCAGTGGTAATAGTACATTTATTAGGTTCAGTGTCCAGCACCTACCCCAAATAAATGTAGACTGGAGTGGGAAAGTAAATTAATTACTTTTATTATCCAGCACCTACCCCAATTAAATGTAGATTGGAGTGGGAATAGTAAATTAATTAGGTTTATTATCCAGCACCTACCCTAATTAAATGTAGACTGGAGTGGGAATAGTAAATTAATTAGGTTCAGTGTCCAGCACCTACCTCAATTAAATGTAGACTGGAGTGGGAATAGTAAAATAATTAGGTTTATTATCCAGCACCTACCTCAATTAAATGTAGACTGGAGTGGGAATAGTAAGTTATTTAGGTTTATTGTCCAGCACCTACCCCAATTACATGTAGACTGGAGTGGGAATAGTACAAAAATTAGGTTTATTATCCAGCACCTACCCTAATTAAGGGGCTCATTATGATGGCGGACAGAAATGCGACCGCAGCCCTGGAGTAAGCGGAAAAAGCCATTTCCGTGTCCGCCTGCCGCGGTCACTCCGTCTGCCATATCAGGATAGGAAAGAGTGTAAAAAATCCGTCCGCGACGGTAGAGCACGCACTGCTGCCTAACTACACCCGACCCCGCGGCGGACGTAAACAATCCAGAGACACCGCCGTACGGACTGACGTCAACGACTGTCCCCCAAATCAAGATGGCGGAAAACACACATAAAACCGCTGCAGGAAAACAACCTGCCTGAACACGGCGGATTCCGCACAGTGAAGATACCATACATAGCAGAGAGACCCACCACAAGCTGCTCACCGTCATGGACCCAGCGCTACACGCTTTTCCGATACTCTTCGCGATCCACCACCTTAAGTCATGGCCCACTATCGACGACGACGCAGGTACGCAACACACCATTCGCTGTCTGAAGGGGAGTACCTGCCAGGGTCATGACGTTGGGAGGGGGAGTGTCCTGTTTGATAAACCACATCACTTCGCAAATACAAATCCACAACTGGAGTACACAAGCAGGAATGACAACGACAAACCACGACACATGAATGACTTGCTTTATTACACATAACAGGGGTATAATCACAGAGTATGCAAGAGCATGGGCATTGTGGGCACCAGAGCAGGTACATCAGAGGCAGCACATGAGAGGGGCACAGAGCATCAACAGTCCATGCCATCGAACTGGTACATCAGAGGCAGCACATGAGAGGGGCACAGAGCATCAACAGTCCATGACATCGAACAGGTACATCAGAGGCAGCACATGAGAGGGCAGAATGCAGTATCAGAACACCAACAGGGCATTGTGGCCAACAGAGCAGGTACATCAGAGGCAGCACATGAGAGGGGCTGAGTGCATCAACAGTCCATGGCATCTAACAGGTACATCAGAGGCAGCATATGAGAGGGGCTAAGTGCATCAACAGTCCATGGCATCAAACAGGTACATCAGAGGCACCACATGAGGCCAGACTGCAGTATCAGAACACCAACAGGGCATTGTGGCCAACAGAGCAGGTACATCACAGGCAGCACATGAGGGGCACAGATCATCAACAGTCCATGGCATTGAACAGGTACATCAGAGGCAGCACATGAGAGGGCAGACTGCAGTATCAGAACACCAACAGGGCATTGTGGCCAACAGAGCAGGTACATCACAGGCAGCACATGAGAGGGGCTAAGTGCATCAACAGTCCATGGCATCGAACAGGTACATCAGAGGCAGCACATGAGAGGGGCTAAGTGCATCAACAGTCCATGGCATCAAACAGGTACATCAGAGGCAGCACATGAGAGGGGCTAAGTGCATCAACAGTCCATGGCATCGAACAGGTACATCAGAAGCAGCACATGAGAGGGGCACAGAGCATCAACAGTCCATGGCATCGAACAGGTACATCAAAGGCAGCACATGAGAGGGCAGACTGTAGTATCAGAACACCAACAGGGCATTGTGGCCAACAGAGCAGGTACATCAGAGGCAGCACATGAGAGGGGCTAAGTGCATCAACAGTCCATGGCATCGAACAGGTACATCAGAGGCAGCACATGAGAGGGGCACAGAGCATCAACAGTCCATGGCATCGAACAGGTACATCAGAGGCAGCACATGAGAGGGCAGACTGCAGTATCAGAACACCAACAGGGCATTGTGGCCAACAGAGCAGGTACATCAGAGGCAGCACATGAGAGGGGCACAGAGCATCAAGAGTCCATGGCATCGAACAGGTACATCAGAGGCAGCACATGAGAGGGGCACAGAGCATCAAGAGTCCATGGCATCGAACAGGTACATCAGAGGCAGCACATGAGAGGGGCTAAGTGCATCAACAGTCCATGGCATCGAACAGGTACATCAGAGGCAGCACATGAGAGGGGCTAAGTGCATCAACAGTCAATAGCATCGAACAGGTACATCAGAGGCAGCACATGAGAGGGGCACAGAGCATCAACAGTCCATGGCATCAAACAGGTACATCAGAGGCAGCACATGAGAGGGCAGACTGCAGTATCAGAACACCAACAGGGCATTGTGGCCAACAGAGCAGGTACATCACAGGCAGCAGAAGTATGTGGTGCAAGGTACCCGTCTCAAGGACAAGAACAATGCAAATGTGGTTTCCATGGACAATAAACACACCAACTCGAAATACATGTGAGTGAAGGTAAACACACCGCACATCACGGAGCAGGTGGAGTGCCCGATGTACCTGCCCCTGACACACTGGTAGCACCAGAAACTGGAGTGTGAGACACAGCCACAGCCCTAGTGACTGACACATGGGCCATAGACCCAGACACACTGCCAGCACCAGACATAGGAGTGTGAGACACAGCCACAGCCCTAGTGACTGACACATGAGCCATAGACCCAGACACACTGCCAGCACCAGAACCTGGAGTGTGACACACAGCCACAGATGTAGTGACTGACACATGAGCCATAGACCCAGACACACTGCCAGCACCAGACATAGGAGTGTGACACACAGCCACAGCCCTAGTGACTGACACATGGGCCATAGACCCAGACACACTGCCAGCACCAGACATAGGAGTGTGAGACACAGCCACAGCCCTAGTGACTGACACATGAGCCATCGACCCAGACACACTGCCAGCACCAGAAACAGGAGAGGGCACAACTGAGACAGTGGCACTACATGATGCATGACAGCAAACAACAGACCCAGTGCCACTATCTGACAACTGAGAGTGAACCTCTGATGCGCCACTGAGAACACCGGAATGATGAGCCACAGGGCTGTATGGGCCAGGTGGCAGGGTGGCTCTGGGAGCTGGGGATAGCTGTACTGGAGCTACATCGTGTGGTCAGGTGTCAATGGTGTGTGTCTACGTTTCTTAGGGATATGTGAGGGCACCCTGGACATGACAGGACTGGCAAGTGGTGCGGACTCCAATGAAACATCACCAACCAATGCTGGAGCATCTGCTGCTGGGGCTCTGCACTCTGGGGACGTGCTGGACCCTGCTTGTCATTTGCTGTGTGCCTGCCGTCTGGACTCAGCATCATGTGTAATGGGGGATGCAACAACAGGGGACTCCTTCTTCAGCTTCTGACGTGCCAGGATGGGAGTGGAGCTATGGGGGTACTCCGCCGCGGAGACATCTGTTTTCTGTTCCTTCAACAACATCAGCCTCAGTGCAGCCAGGGGTGATGTATGCCTGACCTTGATGGAGCAAGTGTCTATGGGAGAAGCCTTGTCCCTTGGATGTGCCTTGGCCGTAGGAGGAGTCTTGTCTCTGGACTTTCCCTGTTCCCTGGACAGTGCCCTGTTCCTGGCAGCAGACTTGTCCTTTGTAGTGTACCTGTCTCTAGAAGACACCTTGTCCCTGGGTGTGTCCCTGGCCTTGGGAGATGGCCCTACCTCTGTAGTGTGCCTGTCCCTGGGAGTGTCCCTGCTCTTGGGAGTGGCCCCTTCCTTTGTAGTGTCCCTGTCCTTGGGAGGATCCCTGCTCTTTTGAGGTGCCTTTGTCTTTTGACTGTCCTTGTCCCTGCTCTTGGGAGTGGCCCCTTCCTTGGTAGTGTCCCTGTCCTTGGTAATGTCCCTGCACTTTAGAGGTGCCTTTGTCTTTGGACTCTCCTTGTCCCTGCCCTTGGGAGTGGCCCCTTCCTTAGTAGTGTCCCTGTCCTTGGGAGTGTCCCTGCTCCTTGTCCCTGCCCTTGGGAGTGGCCCCTTCCTTAGTAGTGTCCCTGTCCTTGGGAGTGTCCCTGCTCTTTTGAGGTGCCTTTGCCTTAGGACTGGCCCTGTCCAAGGGAGTGTCCATGGACTTGGGAGTATCCCTTGCCTTGGGAGAACTTTTTGTGTGGGATGCCTGTGTAGCATGTGAAGGCATTTCCCCCAACACCACTTGTGGATCCTGTGTGTGAACTCCAGTGTATCTCACGTTGTCTTTGTTAACAGATTTTGCTGTCCTAGGGGATGGTGTCTGTGCCCTCCGTGCCCTGCCGTGCTGCCTGTGGCTGCTTCTAGTGCAATAACCTGTATAAGAGTCCTGGTCAGAATATTCACTCCCCCCTGAGACATCAAGTGGTGTAGATGGTGGAACAGAAGTAGCACCCTGTCCATGCGACTGTACAATGGCAGAAGACACAGTGTTTCCAGTGACTGAACTGTCCTGTGTAGACCAGCAACATCGCCATGCATCCCTTCCATGAATGCCACCACCTGCCCCAACTTCCTATCGTGATCTTGGAATGCATTGATCATATTGGTCTGCCCCACACACAGCTGTCGCAGCAGATCAACAGCCTTATCACAAAGTGCACTTTGGGTCACCGGGGCAGGGGCAGCGGTGCCTGCACCGAATGCCACTCTGCTCCCCCTAATTCTGCGTGCACGAACAGTACATGGTGCAGTTGGCGGCAGTGTGGGCCCTGTGTGCTGTGTCCCGACCGAAGGTGTTGATTGCCCACTCCCAGTCTGTGACAACAGTGCTGACTCACCAACACTGTCGGAAGATGAGGATGATGGTGACTCGACATACGAGTCCTCAGGGACGGTCCTGTCCCCCTCTCCGGGGCTTCCCTCTTCTGTGTCAGTTTGCGTGTGTGTGATGTCTGATCCGGATGCATTGCCACCACTCATCTCCGTCGTCTGTGGCTGAGTGCCCTCTGCCAAAGCTGAAATACAGAGAAAAGAGGTGTAAGTCATGGCCACACTCACGTACAGAAGGACAGGAAATATCCAATTCCATTTCTAATAAACAACATGTAATCCCCATCCTGCACATGGCCCACCCCTACCAGTCATCCTCACATCCAATAACCGGTGGTGGCCGTGAAACATGTACAGCATGCGGACAGGGCAAGTGCATGTAGATCTGCACACATGTCTTGCCATGGGGCCACAGACATCTAAGGCATGTGCTTGAACACTCAACTACGAAGCAAGTGGCGTGTCAACATGGCGGACATGGAAGTCAAATTACACTCCGCCAATGGCACCAACATGGCATTGCTGCAAAACATACGCACCACGGAAGTCACTACTGTGTCTGAGCACCAATACATACATTGCATTCCCAAGTAACATACACATACAGTCTGCTTACCGCTAGTTTGCTGTTGATCCACAGTCAGCCGGTCGGACAGGTCAGGATGCGTCACAGCAATGATACAGTGCATAAGAGGGGTCATGGAGCGTCGGGCCAGACGTGGCATTCTTGGAATCATCCCCAGTGTCATCTCCGCTACATTCTTGCTCAGCCTGGATATGTCGTCCCAGCATTTGTGGCAGTTTGTGTGTCGTCTATTGCACACCCCCACTGCCCGTACATCACGTGCTATGCTCCTCCACACGGCTTTGCGAAGGTGCAGCTTTACCTACCATGATGGGAGACAAGAGGATAACGTAAGTGGACAGTATGACATGCACATACTACGTAGAAAGACGTATCTACATCCAGCCATGCTCTGCACAACACATGTGAAGGTCCCACAGCACACCGGCAAGCCTACAGGAGGCAGGAGCCACTGACCACCTCAGGGCCAAGAACATGCACACCACTGCACTTACCACCTGTCCGGGTGCACCGTACAGCTGTTCGTAGTGGCTGAGCACACCGCCCACGAGAACATCTAGTTCCGCTGCGGTGAAGGGACGAGACCGGATCTCTCGCACTCTCTGCATGTCAAGGTCCTGTACTGTGACACTACAGCAGCAGTCGGTAATCAGCTCAGCAGCAGTAGGTTGAGGTGATAGTCACAGGCAGCAGTCGGTGGTCAGCTCAGCAGCAGTAGGTCGAGGTGATGGTCACAGGCAGCAGTCGGTGGTCAGCTCAGCAGCAGTAGGTCGAGGTGATGGTCACAGGCAGCAGTCGTGGTCAGCTCAGCAGCAGCAGGTCGAGGTGATGGTCACAGGCAGCAGTCGGTGGTCAGCTCAGCAGCAATAGGTCGAGGTGACGGTCACAGCCAACACTGGTTCACAGCAGTGAATGAGTGCTTTTGGAAATCACACATATATAAGGCCCTGAGCCCATGTCAGTGGCATATGTCGGCAGCAATTGGTTACCCCTGGATGCCTGTTTGTAAAAGGGCCAACGACTGGCCCAGGTGTTGCGGTGCACTGCTTCCGCGATTTTCGATTGGACATACGCGGCCCGCGTACCCTCTTCCCATTGGCTGCATGTGCACGGACCGTCACGGTTCTGGACGGGCCTGGGCCGGCCGGTGTAGGGTGGATGATGCAATGTGACTGTAAGGAGGGTCATGAACTGCCATGTCAATTGACTTCTTCCGAAGGATGTGTTAGCCTGCACCTCCCCCGCGGAATGCGTACACCGCCATGGTGGCGCCAGTGATTGAACATTGTTGCAAATGAAGCATCCGTCCCGGAAGCTTGCACATGCGGTTGCCAATGTGTGGCAGTGACGGTCCATGCACATGCAGCCAATGGGAAGAGGGAAAGCGGGCCGCGTATGCCCATTCGAAAATACCGGAAGCAGTGCACCGCCATGACGGCGCCAATGATTGTATATTTTCAAACGGTGCACCGTGGTGTATAGTCCGCAATTGCGTTATGAGGGTTGTGACCGTGATGGCGAAACTGCATATGTCATGCACTATATCATGTGTGTTCATACTATGCCCATTGATGTGCACACAATGTGCTACACATGTGCATGTCGACGTGTTGACGTTTTGTATTTCCCTACACACGTTTCAACTTCTTCACATCTACACAGTACATCACGGCTGTCTCGCCACATTCTGAATCTGTTGTCAGTGTGTGGTTAATGTGTGCTAATAACAATGGTGGGGGTACACATGCATTCTGTGTATGCCTATGTGTGTTTTCTGTTGTGTGACCATGCATGTAATGTGCGGATGCCCACCATTGTCGGTGTGGTCATTAGTGCATGATGACATGGAGTGTGTATAGCATTATCGTTTTGTGTTTGCACGTGCATGTGTGTCTGTGATGAGGCTTGTACACATTTGGGTCCTTACACATGTCTTGTTGGCAGTAATGTTGACATGAGACTAAGTTGCATTGTACATGTTGCCACACATCATGTTGCTAGTAGCAGCACATTGTTCATAGGGCACTCCGTATTGTAGTCACTTTCAGAGATGTCACACATATGACAATTGACCACAACATTTATATTCTTGCTAGTGTTGGCTTACATGTGATGGAGTTGCACAGCCATGTGTTGTTTGTAAATTGACTTCTACTACATGTACTCCCACACAGGAGGGCTCCAAATGTCCATCGCCCATACACTGTGCTGGAGGATATGGTTGACGAGGAGGTGAACAGGAAATTCTGGCTAGATCGACGTAGATTGATGGAGCTTGTACACCAATTGTCTCCTCATCTGCAGCCACGAAGAACGTATCCTGGTTCTATTACACCCACAGCAAAGGTGATGGTGGCACTACTACCTTTTTTGCAACTGGCACCTTTCAGTACACAGTTGGACATGTGGGGAGATGTCACAGTCATGTTCACCATGGTACTTCGGGATGTTCTGAAAGCCATGATGCTGTACAAGGATGACTACATCCATTTCCCACGGCCGGCAGAGTTGGCAGCAGTCAAAGCAGACTTCTATGCACTGGGTCAGATACCGCACGTAGTGGGTTCCATTGATGGCACACAGATCGGTCTCATTCCACCACGGGCACGTGAGCCGGTATATAGGAATCGGAAGCACTTTCATTTGCTCAACGTGCAGGTGGTGTGCCTGGCTGACAATATCATATCCCATGTGTGTGCAAGATTTCCAGGCTCCGCACATGACTCCCACATCATGCGGAGCAGCATTGTCCCCCAACTGATGGCAAATCTGCGTCCAGAACGTGCGTGGCTTGTTGGTGAGTATGCTGTGGGGACAGTTGTGTTATTTGTGTGGCATGGGGTACCCACCAATTCTGGTTGTGATATTTGAGTCTGTCATCCCCCTACATAGGCGACTCTGCGTGCCCAAACCGGCCTTGGCTGCTGAGTCCCATACGTAATCCAACTACAGCGGGTGAAGTGCGAAACAATGATGCCCATGGAAGGACACGTAGAGTGGTGGAACGTACTTTTGGACTGCTAAAGTCTAGGTTTCGGTGCCTGGATAAGACCTGAGGGGCCCTGCCTTTACTCACCATGCAAAGTAGAGAAGTGTGGAGTGTGGAGAAGTGTGGCTTAATGGTTAGAGCGGCAGACCCTGATGCAGAGGTTTAGCCCGGGACCAGGGTTCAATTCCCCGCCTCGGCGGGTCTTCGGCTCAAAATTCCACGGACCTGATAATTCTCGCCTCGGTGCCTATTCCAATCATAGAGTCCCACTCTGCAACTCTGGGCAATAGCTTGCTTAATCTCCACAATGGCCCCCACAACGCTAAGGATGCCTGGCCTCCACCTTGGGGGTGCCTTGAGTGGACGCCTCGCAGGGAAAGCCAGGATGGTTTCTACAGTGGTATTCGTACAAGCGCCTTGAGACCCTTGCGGGTGAGTAGTGCGCTATACAAGTATCAATTTACAAGTATGCAGGTTCGTGATTGCCTGCTGCATGCTCCACAACCTGGCCTTGCGCAATAACATTGAACTGATCTTGGACCCTGAAGACCAAAAGTTCCTCGGCCTCCCATCCCACCCATGTCGACTGATGAGGATAGTGGTGAGGTGGAAGGTGTCAGCTCATTGATCGCTATTTCCCTTGAATGTGAGTAACTACCTCTTGTGCCGGTTGACAATGCGTTATGTATGTTTGATGGTGGTGTGTGGATGTGGTGTTCATCAGCTGGCTGTTCTGGTATGTAATGTTTGCATGTGTGTGTGTTTATTTCTTTAGACATGCAAGTCTCCATGACGTGTGTCCTCTCATTCACTGATTTTGTGATGAGTGTAGTTTGTGGAATTTTGCACTGCAGTGTGTTGTGATGGGTGTGATTCAGTTTCCTGACGTGTGTTTGCTGTCTCTGATTTTCCCTAGGTCACTCCCACAGAGGCAAGATTCTGTACGACATGGATCCATGCACCTGGTAACGTCTGTTTCTGAGTCAATCATGTCAATAAAACATGGAGTCAACACATCATTGAGTGTGTAAGTGAAATTTATTTACAGGTTGTGCATTGGTGCTGGTGGATATTTACAAGTAAGTGTTGGGTGGGGGAGTGCGAGTTGAAGGTCATGATAGATGAAATGTCCGTGCTGACACCACATTGGGTGATGTCCAGCTAGTCCAGCAGACCTGTGCCAATACTTGGCGTAGTGGGACAGGATAGTTTGGGGGTGGATGGCAGCGTCAGGCAGTGTTCGAGTCATTGTCGGCCCCTCTTTGAGTGTGTAGATGGAGCATCCCCACTGCTCTCACCTACTTCCAGCCTCGAACAGCCCCTCCGTCTTGGAGCCGGAACGGAGTCAGCTTGGGGGGCAGGTTGCTCAGGGGCCACATCCGTATCCAGGGGCACAGGTGGCGGTGGCGTTGGTGTTGCTGACCATGGTGGCTGAACACTTGGTTGAGGGGGGGGTGTTGCGGCCTAACCATTCCCTCCACAGTGATGTCTGCTGGCCCATGAAGTCCACTATTTGGCCAATGCGGCTGTCAATGGACCGCAACAGATTGGTGTTTTCAACCAAGTCCTGGTGGGCACGATCAGCCTGTTCCTGACCACGCTCATAGGAAGCCTGGACTCTGGCTAGGGCTTCCAGTGAATCAGCGCCTGGATGGGGTGGGTGTCCTTCCCCAGCTCGCCGTTGAGAGTTACTCCTGCTTGTGTGATGTGGCCTTGGCTCTCTCCTTTCCCGGCCACTCTCCCTGCTTGGCTGTGATGTCGATGGCCCTGCGTCATGCGGTGGGTCAGGCAGGGTGGCACAGGCAAGAGTGGTGGTACTGGTGGTGGTGGAGGTGGTGTTGGTGGCCCTACAGCTCACTGTGGCAGGTGTTGCAGGAGTGACACAGGCCACGGTTGTTGTGGCAGGGATTTCCAGTGAGCCAGATGGCCCTGGGAGTGTGCTTGGGCCCGCTCCCTCCTCCGCACCGGAGCTGGCTCTGGCATCGTCCCCAGAGAGTCCTGGATGTGAGTGAGGCGAGTGTTGCGGCCGGTTGCTGGTTTCACCAGTCAAATTGCAATCACCGGAGGGACAAGATTTTGATAATCAATACTGTGGACATGACAAGTATTATTTTCCATACATTACATTTCAGTGTCCTCTCGCACACACCCCTCCCACCACCACCCTCCCTGTGGACATGGGGGCCTGTTGGGAGTTGTAGTGCTGGTCTCTCACACACCCCACCCACCACCACCCTCCCTGTGGACATGGGGGCCTGTTGGGAGTTGTAATGCTGGTCTCTCACACACCCCACCCACCACCACCCTCCCTGTGGACATGGGGGCCTGTTGGGAGTTGTAGTAGTGACCTCTCTCACATACCCCATCACCTCCCGACACACACCACCACCTCCCTCCCTGTGGACATGGGGGCCTGTTGGGAGTTGTAGTGCTGGTCTCTCACACACCCCACCCACCACCACCCTCCCTGTGGACATGGGGACCTGTTGGGAGTTGTAGTGCTGGTCTCTCACACACCCCACCCACCACCACCCTCCGTGTGGGCATGGGGGCCTGTTGGGAGTTGTTGTAGGGACCTCTCTCACACCCCACCTACCCCTCGACACACACCACCACCACCCTCCCTGTGGACATGGGGGCCTGTTGGGAGTTGTAGTGCTGGTCTCTCACACACCCCACCCACCACCACCCTCCCTGTGGACATGGGGGCCTGTTGGGAGTAGTTCACATTTTGGTGAGTAAGTGGCCCACATGCATGGGTTGGGGCCTCAGAGATGTGTCTTCTCAGTTGTGTGAGGCAGACCATGTCGGTGTGATCGTGGTGCTTGGTTTGTACTTACCAGCCTCTTCTCCTTCCTCAATTCCTTCCAGGCTCTCTGGGTGCAGTATGCCCAGCACCTTTTCCTCCCAATCAGTATAGGGTATGGGCTCCGTGGGTGTACCGCCACCAGTGTGATGTGCTCGCAGATGGTTTTTAGCACGGATGCCTTTGACCCTGGTTTTTAGGTCATGCCACCGCCTCTGGATCTCGTGCTTTGTCCTTGGCACGGTCCCTGACGCATTCACACGACTTAAAATCCTGCCCCACATGTGATTTTTGTTGGCCACGGTGGTCTGCTGGACTAGTGTCCCGAATATGTGGGGTTCAACACGGATGATTTCATCCACCATAACCTTCAACTCTGTCTCCGTGAATTTAGGGTTTTTCTTAGGTGCCATGGTGTGTGGTGCTCAAGGTGTGGGTGGAGTGGGTTGGGAAGTGCAGGTGTGTGGTGTGTAGGAATGGTGTGGTGGGTGTTTGTGTGGTGGGTGTGTTTGGGTGGTGGTTGTATGTGTGCAATTTGTGTCTGCTGTACGTCGTCTTGGGCCTCTTGCTAGCAGCTTTGCTGTGATGCAAAGGATTGTTGTAGTGGGTGGGAGTCATTTTATAGTCTGGGTCGTGGTTGTGTCCCAATGGTTGTTGGCAGTCAGGTGCTAGGTGGGTGTGTTGACTAGTGTGGATTAGTAGGTGCTTGGGGGGGTGTCATTGTGGCTCGTGATTGGTGTAGGTGTTTCAGGTGGGTGGTAGTCGTATTTCCTGTGTTTTGTATTAACTTCCGTCAGACATGTTGTCATTGGTTTGACGGTAGGGATGTTGTTCGTGTTGGCCTTCCGCTGGGATGCACCGTTTCTCGTTGCATTGTTTCCGCTGCGACCGTGGATTGAGGTGAGTTCCGGGGACCAGGCGGCGTTATCCTAATCGCGGACACGGAGCCTCTGCAAGTATTGCAGTGGCTGTGCCTGTTTCCGCGGTCATGTTCGTCCGCGGCAGTCGGTGTTTCTTGGGTTCCGTCCGCTTGCGGCGGTCTCAGGTGTTCTCTGGACGGAGTTTGATGTGGTCCGTCCGCTGCAGGCGGAGTTTCGTCCCATTATTATCATAATTGCTATGGAGGTTTATCTGCGGAGCGGTCGGGAGTATCTTGGCCGCTTCCTTGGCGGACGGAACCCGTTTCCGTCCACGATCCTAATCGGCTCCTAAATGTAGACTGGAGTGGGAATAGTAAAATAATTAGGTTTGTTATCCAGCACCTACCTCAATTGGTTTAGATAAAGGAAGCAACCCGGATTGTGAAACATTGACCTTTCAAATTAAGATTACCAACAATTATACGTTTAATGGCCTACTGATCTATGGACCACCTAATGCTAAGACACCTTTAATTGAGCTTTCAAGTCCATTCCTAGAATCAAGCGTGACGAGGAGACTTCAATATACACTTGGAAAAAACTTCCGACCCCAAGGTAATCTCATTTAAAGATGAAATGGCAAATTTTGATTTAGAACAAAAAGTACACTTAGACACACACTGCGCCGGCCATACCTTGGATGGCATCTTTACATCTTGTCAGAACATAAATAAAATTGATACGCTCATTATCCCGTGGTCCGATCACAAGATGGTCTCCTTCTCATTAGAAATTGCACAAGATACAGGAAGACCGGTCGAAGCCATAAAAAAAATACCACATATCCTGACTGGTCCAAAATTCAGCCCCAAGCCTTTATGGACATTCTCTGCTCATCTTATCCAACTCTAGATGTAGACAGCAATAAAGCCTGTAAACAATTCAATGAATGGTTGGAGGATGCAGAAAGACCCCCTCACAACCATGGTTCTCAGATGCTTTGAAGGAACAAAAACAGTTGTGTAGAAGAGCAGAAAAAAAGTGGAGAACCAACTACGACGCCCAGCAAAAAATAGAATATAAAGCAGTTCTAACCAGCTATAAAAAATTAATAACAGAGAAAAGCAAATACTTCGTTCAAAAAATTAATGAGTCAAAAAACTCTAGTAAGCCCTCTTTTCTACTGTTAGAAAACGTTCAAATATTGAAAACAGTACTTTAGAAGAAATGTCCCCAGACTTTTGTAACACTTTAGGTGAATTCTTTGTAAATAAAGTATCTTCAGTTTATGACTCTTTCAAAATCCATAACACAGATATGGCAGATCAGGCAGATCAGGCTACCCCACAATCAACAAATTCAGTAGAACAATCAGTCCAATCTATATTGTTCCAATGTATTCCTCCAACAACGGATCAAATTCAGAAGGAATTACTCACTAAAAACTCAGGTAGCCCAATGGACCCTTGTCCACCCAAAATAATGCAAATCTGCTCAGAACAACTGAGCATGGTATTAGAAAAATTATTTGGTCAAATACTTGGAACTAATACCTTTCCAGACATCTGGAAAGAGATATCAATTAGACCACTACTAAAAAAATCAAATCTGAACTGTGAAGAACCAAGTAACTATAGACCTATAGCTAGGATCCCTTTCGCCGCAAACATTTTAGACAAACTCCTAAATAAACAGCTATCCCGTTATCTGATGGATGGTAACTGGTTAGACCACTCTCAGTTTGGTTTCCGCGAAGGACACGGAACGGAAACTGCTTTAATTACAGCTGTGGAAGAACTTAGGAAAGTGCTGGACAATAGAGCGAAGGCCGCCTTGATATTACTCGACCTATCGGCGGCCTTCGATACGGTCAGTCATAAGATTCTTCTAACTCGTTTAAAAACAGCAGAAATACATAATTCGGCATCTACCCTCATCGCATCCTACCTAACAAACAGAACTTTTTCAGTAGAAGTAGGAGGAGCAAAATCTAAATCTTTTAATTTACCATGCGGGGTCCCGCAGGGGTCCTCGCTGAGTCCCACCCTTTTTCACTTATACGTGGCCCCCTTGCAGAAATCATAAGAAACTGTGGTTTCACCCCAATATCCTATGCTGACGACAGCCAAATTGTGGTATCCATCAGCAAGGATGTGGAGGACACAGCAGAAAAATTCCAACTATGTATGACACAGGTTAGTCAATGGATGGAAAGGAACTGCCTAAAGCTTAACGGAAATAAAAGTGAAGTGATGATACTAGGGGGTGACACAAACATCTGGTCCCCCGCCTGGTGGCCTAAGGACCTGGGTAGATGCCCAGGATCATCAGAAAAAGTGAAGAATCTGGGCATCACTCTTGATATCAATCTATCATTTGAAGCCCAAGCCAGCAAGCTGTCATCAACACTGTGGTATATTCTAAAAATGATAAAAAAGCTACTGCCTTATCTACCACAGGATTCACGTAAAACAGTAGTGACAGCACTAGCCTTGGCGAGACTGGATTACGGGAATGGTTTATATGCCGGAGCGAGGACAAAAGTCATAGCTAAATTACAACGCCTGCAAAACGCAGCAGCCAGACTGGTTTTAGGCATACCTAAGTTTGAACCAATTAGTCACAAACTAAAAACTCTGCATTGGCTGCCAATTGCAAAAAGGGTGACATTTAAATCACTCTGCCTGGCCTACAAGGCACTTCAGGGAAAAGGATCACAATTCTTGAGGTCTCATTTAAAACAATATGAACCAACGAGACCTCTGAGATCTGGTCAATTGAAGCTGATTACTGTTCCCAGATTTAGACGAGCTAGCTGGGGCGGTAGAAGCTTCCTTGTACATGCAGCACGAACCTGGAATCAGCTGCCTCTTGCCATAAAAACATGCCCATCTTTGGAATCCTTTAGAAAGGAAGTAAAAACGTGGATGTTCTCTGTATAACTTTAGACACCGTTCATGAGATAGGAGGATCTATCATAGCGCCAAGACGCCCACGGGCATTCGCGCACTTAAATTGACAAATCAAATCAAATCAATTAAATGTAGACTGGAGTGGGAATAGTAAATAATTAGGTTTATTATCCAGCACCTACCTCAATTAAATGTAGACTGGAGTGTGAATAATAAATAATTAGGTTCAGTGTCCAGTAACTACCCCGATTAAATGTAGACTGGAGTGGGAATAGTAAATTAATTCATTTTACTATCCAGCACCTACCCCAATTAAATGTAGACTTGAGTGGGAATAGTACATTAATTATGTTCAGTGTCCAGCACCTACCCCAATTAAATTTAGACTGGAGTGGGAATAGTAAATTAATTACTTTTATTATCCAGCACCTACCCCAATTAAATGTAGACTGGAGTGGGAATAGTAAATTAATTAGATTTATTATCCAGCACCTACCCCAATTAAATGTAGACTGGATTGGGAATAGTAAATTAATTAGGTGCTGTGTCCAGCACCTACCCCAATTAAATGTAGACTGGAGTGGGAATAGTAAATTAATTAGTTTTATTATCCAGCACCTACCCTAATTAAATGTAGACTGGAGTGGGAATATAAATTAATTAGGTCCAGTGTCCAACACCTACCCCAATTAAATGTAGACTGGAGTGGGGATAGTAAATAAAATAGGTTTATTATCCAGAACCTACCCTATTTAAATGTAGATTGGAGTGGGAATAGTAAATGAATTAGATTTATTATCCAGCACTTACCCCAATTAAAGGTAGACTGGAGTGGGAATAGTAAATTAATTATGTTCAGTGTCCAGCACCTACCTCAATTAAATGTAGACTACAGTGGTAATAGTAAATTAATTAGGTACAGTGTCCAGCACCTACCCCAATTAAATGTAGACTGGGGTGGGAAAGTAAATTAATTACTTTTATTATCCAGCACCTACCCCAATTAAATGTAGATTGGAGTGGGAATAGCAAATTAATTAGGTTTAATATCCAGCACCTACCACAATTAAATGTTGCCTGAATTACATATATGTTATTAATCTAAAAAAATACAAATTTTTGTACAATGGTAGTGTTAGTTATTTTTTGGTATTAAAATAAATTACACAATTTTACAAAAAAACATTTTATTACATTATTCCAAGAGTACATAAATTAAAGCAAATTTGTATTATAAATAATAGTATGCATTTTTAACAAATATATAAGTATTTGGATTTTTTTATTTAATACAAATTGTTTTTCATTTGTATAGTTTTTGAGAGAAGTACATTATAGTAATATAGAAACAGTATAGTTAATGTAAATAAATTATACATTTGAATATATTTTGTACATATATTTGGATGAATTTTCATTTTTCTATTACAAAGTTTGTATAATTATATCATTTTTTATACATTTTGCATATTATTTTTATCAAACAATTATGAAATATATGTCAATATAAATGTAAAGTAAATGGATTACATTTCATCTAGTACATTTTATACTAAACAGTTTTTCTATATTAACATTTCAGAATCTCTGTATGAAATACATGTATGGATTTTATTAATATTAATATGTTTTTATTAATATTAATACATTTCAAAAATGTGGAAATGTATTATTTGACAGAAAATACAGGATATGTTAATTAGCACATTATTTACATCATTTTTTTAATTATAATATTAAATATTATAATGTGATAATATTTAATTTTATAATGTTACAATATATCAACAAAATTATACATTTTGTAATACATTATATATAATTATAGAAAATTAGAACAATATTTGTTTAATTTTTTTAATATTTAAATTTTGTTAAATAAATTTTTTAGTCATTTATTTAACTATTAGTGCATTGATATTATTATTTGGGTGTTTTATTTTGTAACCGCTCTTGGTCTTTTTGGGTCATTTGGGAAGATTCAAGCTCGCGGTTGGAAGCTGCTTCGCGTTTGAGAAGGTAAGAGATATTTTCGTTATTTTTTAACTATTTTAAGTGTGTTTTGAAGGTAGTAGTTTCATATTTAGGGTGTGTGGAGTTTTGTTTTAGAAGTTGTGATGATTGTAGTAGTTTATTTAGGTTTTAAATTTTAGTGGCTTTTTTGGATTTACGGCGTGCTCTTATTGTGTTTGTATGTACTTAGTTAGTTTTTGTGTCTATAATGCATGTTATTGTGATTTAAAATGTGTAATTTAACCTTTTATGTGGGTGGGAATGTTTGTCTTTCTATTCTAAGTTTTTGGAGAAAGCGTTTTCGTTTTTCGAAGTTTTGCAGTTTTTTTTCAAAGGAAGTGTGTTTTACTTGTTTCAACTAATGTATTTTTTACCACTTCCTTTATTATTCGGGTTTCCTGGAGCGGTTTTTCGACTTTTTTAAAGTTTTCGGGTTTTTCATGGTTTGGGGATTATCTATTTCTCATGGATATTCGATGGATTTGGCACAGTTGTATTTTTCCATTTTGTTGGGGTTTATTATTTTTTTCCATGGATTTATGACTATCTGAATTGTTTTTGAGAAGTTGGATTGTCGATTTGCATCTTTGGTAAAGGTAAGTTATTTTAAATATATTTTATTTGGGGTGGGTAAAAGTGTAATTTTTGATTGTTGGTGTTGTGTTATATAATTATTTTGTCTATATATTTAAGAAAAAATATATATATTTTATACAAAATAATTATTCATTATTTAAAATGAAAAGTGTTAGTTAATATTTTAGAGATATTTTGGTTTGTTTTTAGTTTAAGAAGTTTTACATTTTAGATTAGGGTTTTGGCAATCATTTTTAAGTACTCCAGTCCTTTTGTTGTTGGATAAAGTTGGACTTGTTGTTGTAGATATTGGTACATTGGAGCAGTTTGTCGTGATAGTTTGGGTTTTAATTGTAAGACAGATTGCTCCATTTTTAGTTCTTTTTAGTTCTTGAAAGCTTTGTTCTTTTTGGATTGCTATTAGGAGTTTGTGTAGGGTAGGAGTAGTTCGGCCTGTTGAAGATAGGAAGGCATTATGCCAACCTTCAACTGCGTTGTTAGTTTTAGCTTCTTGGTTTAGCGTTGACAGATAGACATTCGACCAAAGGATTTGGAACTTTGGTTGTCGTCCGTGGCCTGATCTGTGTAGTCTCCCCACCCAGGTGTCTTCAAAATAGTCTAAAAGGGGAGCTAGTTTTTGTTAATTTTTGGTGTAGAGTGGACTTTCTATTAGTATGTTGTAGTGCTCAGCTACGTCTGTAACTGGAACGTATGCTAGGGCTATTAGGTGTTTTATTTGGTATGCAAATGTCATGTTGGTTGCATAATCAACACTTAGGGGCCGATTATGATGGCGGACGGACCTGAGTCCATCCTCCACCATAGAGTAGGAGGGACCGTCTGCAGGGGCTGCGGTGGACCCTCCGTGCAGATTAGGATGTGACCGCCAGGGTGGCGGTCACATCCTCAATCTTTAACATTGCCGCAATGCTAAAAATGCATACACGGCATTGCATGCACAAAGTAGCAGGCACCGCGCGGTGCCTGCCGCTTTGTCCATGCAAATGCAGGGGGGGGACCTTAGGTACCCCCCATGTGCAGCCCCCACCCCCCTTCACCAAGGGGGCCCGCAACGGGCCCCCAAAGTCAAAGTCCATATGCTTTTCCACGGCGGAAAAGCCGCCGTGGAAAAGCATATGATTTCCGCCATCCTAATATGGCTGGCGGTGTCTGATAGACACCGCCAGCCATGTTAGAGCTTTTCCGCCTCGGTCGGAAGACGACTGCGGCGGAAGAGCTGCGGACGGATTTTGAGACCCACCGCCATCCTAATTTGGCGGTGGGTCTTTTGTGCCTCCGCAGCAGTTTTCCCGCATCCTCCGGGCCGGCGGTGGCTTCCGCCGGTCCGGAGGATGCGGGAAAACCGCGATCCTAATCGAGCCCTTAGTGTTGATTTTTGTAAATGTCTCCATAGACATTGATTGAAGTGGAAGTAACATCCTTGTATGGATGTGTGAGGGTATATTTTAAGGATGGTATTCATCATAGCTTGTTCAAAGTCTATGATTATTTTTAGGGGAAAGAACTCTGATGTTTCTTCTCTAATTTTGTTCAAAATTTCTGTGTATATTGAAGTTTGTTTGTTTGGCAACAAACAATAGATAAATGGAATGCAGGTGTTATGGTATTGTCCATGTATTGTATATAATTGGTAGAATGGTTTGGGACATATACTAAAGGTGCCATTCATCATCCATGTTTGGCTTTGTTTCAATTTGTTTATATTGTTTATTGTAGAAAACATAATTATTATTTTATCTTTATTGTTGTTATCATAAAAGATAAAAGGTTCGTCATTATGAGTTATAGTAAGGTCAGCGGGAATTATTATCTCTTCAAAAGTTTTAGGTGTTGGTATTGTTGGTCTTGTAGATATTTTAGCTCTAGTTGTATTGTATTGTATTGCATTGTGTTTTTGTATTTGTAAAGCGCAACTATCGCTCCGGAAGGAGCATCCTGGCGCTGGTTTGATAGTATGCAATCAGTTACATAAGCAGAATTAGATGGCGGCCATGACATATTCGTCTGGGAGATTAAAAATCCAGGTTTTTAGTTGCTTCCTAAACTGGGTTTCTTGTGTCTGGGACCTGAGATTTTTGGGCATGGAGTTCCAGGCTCTAGAGGACAGATAAGTCAGGGTTTTACCACCTTTGGTTTTGAGGTTGAACTTAGATAGTTTTATCAGATTGTCATTAGAGGTTCTTTTTATAGAAGCTGTTGTTGGTAGTTGACCTCTAGCTTCTCTAGGGACTTTAGGAAGTATTTCTTTAAGTATTACACTTGTTGGTAGTTCTGAGGTGCTGCTTAATTCTTTAATATTTTCTATTGTAGATCTAACTTCTATTTCTGTTAGATTAGGGGGATGATTATGTTCAGTAGTATTTATCGCACTTGTTTCCCTAGTTGTGGCACGAACATAACATTTATTACTGTAATATTTTGTACATTTCCAATTTACTTTAAGGTCTTTTTGTTTCTCTTGAGTATAAATATACCCCATATAGCATAACAGAAATTTGCCTTTTTGAGATGTAATAAATTTTGCATCTTCAGTCATTGTGGATTTCTTATTTCTAGAAAAAATATATAAAATAGTATATGTAAATGTTTAAATTTTTAGGCATTAGTAATAGTATATGCATTTTAATATATACTTACCAATGATATTTTAGTACACTTTGAATGTAGTTTTGTTCTTCTTTGGTTGATGCTCTTTTGAATGTTAGTGACCTGTTGAAAAAAAGTGAAATATATTTTAGTTCATGCTTAAATGTTGTATTGGTTTTAGCAGTTTGTAGGAGTTAATGTTTTATAACTAGCATATTAAATTTCTTTTTTAAGCATTTAATAAAAGTATATCAGAAAATGGACAATATGTTTCATTTAGTTACCTTTACAGTTTGTTAAATAATAAGCATTATTAGTAGTATTTGTGCTTTTTAATATATACTTACCAAGTGTTGTTTCTTTGCACCTCACTGTTGATGTTCTTGTAAAAAAAATTCTGCTTAATTTATTCAGTTGGCTGTTGAAAGAAAGTGATATGTATTTTATGTTTTGCATTTTATTTTGATATACATTAAGCATTTCTTAAATACTACATTTATTTTGTTTGAAATTAAAAAACGTTTTCACATTTAGAGGAAATATAAAAAATCTGAATTGCATTTGTTTCATTCTTGGAACATTTTAGCTGTTTAGTTGTCTTTTATTTAGTGTTTAAGGAATTGGAATACTATACTTACTTTTAAGATTAGTTGTGTTTTGTAGGTAGAAAATGTTCTTCTATTTTTTAGTAGTTGGGTCTGTTGTGGCTATATAGAGAGATAAAAATATAAATTAGTATGTATGTTTTGATGATGATAGGCAGGTTACAAGTAAATTGTTAGTTTATTTCAAAGGTTTGATTTACTTACTTTTAGATATTCGTTGTGTCGTTTTCAAAGTAGTCTTAAAGTTGTAGCAGATCTGGTAGAGTTTCTCCTTGTTTCTTTTCTTGAAGGTGTGAGAGTTTTCAGTTTAGTTCTTTATATAGTGAGTATTTAATTAGTTGTTGAATTTGATTAGTTACTTATATTTAAATGTGTTTCTATTGGTTAGTTTGAATTTTTTTCATTTAGATATTTATTTAAATAGCATGTCATTTAGTAGCTTCAAATTTTGCTGTGTTTTTCTCATTTTATAAGAGGGCTTTGTAAGGTATGTTGTTTTAGAAAAGGTATTATATTGTTTAGAATTGTTTTATAAATAAAGTGTGTTTATTAAAAAAGTTTTATTTTATTTAGTATGCTTATTTATTTTTATAGTTTTAGTTGAACGTGTTATGTATATAACAATTTTTATGAGTGTGTATTTTATTATTTCTAATTATAGAGTGTAAATAAAGCATGTATTTGTATTTTTTAGGTGTCGATATTTATGTGTATTCGATAATATTGATGTCTATATTTTTGTTTACGATATTTTAGATATGTGCTATATTAATTTAATACTGTCGATATAATTGATTTCGACATGTGTGCTAACGATATTTGTGTGTCCGATATTTGTGTGTAACGATATTGTTAACTCGATATTTATGTTGTTTGTTAGTTAAATATAGGAGGTCGATTTATATGTTATCAATATTTATTATTCGATAATTTTGTAGGTCGATTTTGTTGTTTTCGGTGTTTTGTCATAGATTCGTGTTCGTCACCCAGCGCAACAGTAAAGTACTACGGTGCACATGTCACAGCGTAGATGCTCACAGACAGGTCCTCAGTTTACCACACATGCGAACGCTAAACAGACCAATATGGAGGATGCCTCTTACCAAAATACTCCGTCAAAAAATGCTCAAAATATTCAATATGTGATCGCAATAGGAGTTCCTTAAGTGAAGTAACACAAATCCTGAAAGAAACGAACATTACGTATAAGAAAATTCCTTGATATACCAGAGTTCACAAATGGTTACCAAGCAGTCGAAAGATCATACCCAATTCTTTGCTGAAAAACCCTCGGGATTCACTCGCATTGGGTATAATGTTGAGTTTTGTAAATTGAAGTGTTTTATTTCATACAATACAATTGAACTGAGTGAAAGGAGAACTCATTAATTAAATGTACACTTTGTTTTATGAACTAGAGAATCATGTGAAATATATTGATATTGAAACTATATGACAAATCATGATTTAATGCAAAAAATAAACTAGAGAAGAAGAATGTATCACTGTAATGGTTGATCTTTTGAATACTATATAGAGGCCCTCTGCGCATAGCTGTGCGACAAGTAGCGTGAGGTTTTCCTCACGCTCCCTAGTGATTTATTTGTAATTTGAGGGCTCTCGGCACATGCCCCCACACTTGTCAGCACGCAAAACATTTTTCACATAGTGCAGACTTCAGGTGAAATATTGAAAAAATAGGTGTGCAGGCCCACCACTACATATACTCATGTGTCTTGGAGCCATGCTGATTTTATGTGGAGTTATTCTAACTCTAATCCTCGATGTGAAGTTTCTTCGCTGCTTGTTTCAAGGATGCATGCCAATTTATTCCGGCAACAGGCACACAACGTTCTTGACTGCCTGGGCTCATGAAGTTAGTTGGTCTGAACTTTAAAGCTCCATTTCTATTGTACTGTGTCTGAGCTAATGTGTCTGGAGTGTTTAACAAGTGCATTCTATTTTCTTGTCAGTTCTGCTGCAAATGTTTACTCTTTTACATTTGTGTCTGATGCTTACTATTCACAGTACATTTGTGGTCATACCTCTTCATTCATTGTTATATCCCTAACATGTGGGATTGTGTCATGGGTTTAGCTACCCATTTACTTAGTAAGCATAATTGCTCTTATGCGAGAGATGTTCTGGTTATGTAGTACTCGGGTGAGAAGTTGCTCACTGGCGATTTTTTACAAAGTTATTGTTAATCCTTCATAGGATTGTACAATGATTTCAGTTGGATCTACATTGTACAGTTTGGGTTTCAGCCCCATCTCTTTAGTGCACAACAAATGACCTCTATTCAAGGTGTCGTATGGGTTACAGTCCCATCACTACCGTGCACAAGATTTATCTCTACACGAGGTGTGTCGTATGGGTATTCCCATCACAACAGTGCTTAATATTTGAACCTCTACCTGAAGTTGACTCTGCACAAAGTTACACATTTACCCTCCTTGGGGTGCAGTTATGGGTTGTAGTCCCGTCACAACAGTGCACAGTGTGCACACTTTCACCTTTACTTTTAACTCCTCAGGGTAGGAGTTATTCATGAGTTCTGACTCATGTATAGTAGTTAACATTTCCTTACATTCCTTTTAATATTGGGTAGGTCATGGGTTCAGGCCCATTTTCAGTTTTTGACATTAGTTAACCCCTGTTTCGTCTTGTCATTGGTCTGGGGTTTCAGTTTCATGTTTTTACATGTGTGTTGTATGGGTTTTAGTCCCATTACTACACCACACTAAGGCAATTCCACATTACGTTGTCCCCTCAAGAGTTAGTATTGCATGGGTTATAGTCCCATACTCAAGTACGTGCTTTTCTTATATTCAGTACGGTGCACAACGTATGACCTCCCCTGAATGACCCTCCGACTTCTCTGGCACGCCAAGAACGTGGATGTTATTGCGCCTCAGGCATCCCTCGTAATCATCCAGCTTGTTCCGTATATTTGCGGAATGACTGAAGGTCCCCAATGTCCGTTTGTAGTTGTGAGGTGTCCTCCACAAGTCTGGCGGTGGTAATCTCTAATTGTTTTAGCTTCTCTCTCTATTTTGTGAGATCTGCTATGATCAGTGTCACCTCCGAGCAGAGGGTGTCAATAGACATGCGGACACCTATGATAGCTGCCATTAAGTCCTTCATTGAGGGCTCGGTAGGGTCTTGCTCAGCTCCACTCTGCGATTTGTCGCTGGCCCCCTTTCTCTCAGTAAGGTCTGCTTTTGGGCAGGTAAATCAATCAAGGCTGCTTTGTTGAGATGCCTGGGAGCCCTTCGCACTGGACAGGATGAGGCCCCTGTTGTTCCTTCGAATGGATACTCATATGAAATGTCAGATGGAATTGTCCTTGGCAAGGTCCCCTTGAGGTCTTCTGCAGAGTGTCGGGCCAATTGTGTACTAATGTGGATGTTGCTGAGTTAACTTTGTCGTATCCAGATGCTTGATAGGACCCTGGAATCAGATGCAGGCAATGGGCGTAGCCACCTAAGGCGTCGCCGGCTGTGAAGGCACTGTTTACAGTTCTCGTGGTGACCTCTGCGGGCTATGGCAGCCGCGGAGCGTGTCTCAGCCGTGGGCCATCAGTTCGCCACCCGGACTAGCTACGGCTCAGGACCCAGGATGTTGGCAGCTTTAAAGCCACTCTCCAGGTAGCGGGGAGCATCCACGGCGATTCAGACTCAAGGGTCACTGGTGTGCCAAGGAAGGGCGGGGTAGCAGGGTGGATCACTCCATGTGGCCGCAAGCAGCCGGCCTCACTGACGCAGTTATATTAAAGAGACTGCTCCACGCTCACTCCTCCATGCCCCCATGAGCCACAGCAAAAGTACCCAGTAGAAATCCTCCAATACACCACCAATCCCAGGGTCGTCTCAATCAATGAGCCCGATCCGGTAGGGTCAAGATCGCTCTCTGCTGTTCTCACAACGGGCCCGCCCAGACTCTGTATTGCTGCAGCTCACCTTTAACTTTGCCCAGCGGAGTATCACAGACCCCTTACGGTCTCTACTACGGATGTATGTTCATACATCGCGCATCATTCCATTGCCTACTTTTACCACGCATATAAGACATCGCAAAGACCACAACATCGGAGATTTTCACACCGCACGTTGTTGCAACGCCAATGCGTTCTTTCCTATTGGCAAGTACATAACATCGGAGACTGCCAAATCGCACGTAATTACAACGAGTTCTTTGTGTGGAGGAGCCAGCGGTGAAAGGAAGTTCCGTGCCTCTGTGGGGACCACTAGGGAGTATATATCCGGGCCTGGGTGCATGATAGATCGTGGAGCTGCTGGGGATAGCTGGCACCTGATGGTGCATCAAAACCTGTTGTAGGCGCCAGGCCCAACACCGCTTGGCTGCCCCACCAGACAACTGTGAATTAGATGAGATTGACTGTACTACATTTAAATACTAAAAACAAAGAATAACATTTGGAGACATTGTAAGTGTAGTTCTCCAAACAAAGCTTTCATGAAGTAAAAGTAACAACAGATTATTATATTTGGGTGCAAAGTCAGTTACTTAATACAAAGCGCCCAAATGTGCTAATAAAAAATTAGAATGTTGATGATGAAGTTGACATTTTCTGATTAAGTGACCTCATTTACTGATAATGCTGATCAACACTAGGAAGCGATAAGTGCATTTTCGGAAATGAAAATCCGATATTTAGAAAAACAAGTAAACATTTCCAGCATATTTCAAGCTCATACTTGAGTGATGGATCAATCAGCTTCACGGTGAATAAAGGGCATTTCTTTCTGATGTAATGTCAATTTGTGGAGTGAAACAGCACTTTATTACTGTTTCAATAATTTATTTTCAGATCAGGTAGGAAAATCAGTAGTTACACCAGGCAGGGAAGGGGATAGCCTAGCAAATAAAAAAGCAAGAGATTGCTCATCTATAGATTTTACCAATGCACATTCAGGCACAAGATATTAAAGGGTTAATCCCTCTCCCACACTGCCACACGCTCACCAGTACCCCTCCCACGCTATCACACGCACACTAGCAGTGGTTGGAGGAAATGGGTGACATCAATGGAGAGGCACTCAGCTGCTACTGAGTGATATTTGAATTAAGAAAGTACGTATCAACACTAATCATTCATCCATCCTTCCATACCATTCATCCACCCACCCTTTCATCTGTCCATCCATCCATCCTTCATCCATCCACCCTTGCACCCATCCATCCATCCATCATTCATCCACCCACCCTTTCATCCATATCATTCATCGCGTCATGCTTACAATGCTTAAATTTTTTACATCGCACTATCATTTACATGCCGGTTTTGCAGTCCAGTTTACAATAATAACATCGCGTCATGCTTACAATGCTTTCATTTTAACGTTTAAATGCCGATCAATGCATTTTTGCCCTGTTATGCTAATATAACATCAGATCAATGCTTACATTTTTTACATCGCACTAACGTTTACATGCCCTCTCGTCATGCTTACAATGGTTGTATGACGATCCATCGGTCACATGTGACACTCGGCATTATGAATAAATCCTTGTTTCTGCATTTTTTGTTTGGCGTGACATTCTGCATTTCCAATAAATCCCTTGAATTTTCTGTTTGAAAAGCCCGTTTCTGTAGCGTTCTAATGCCACCTTAATATCGCATGCGATGTTAATGGTCTTGCTGCGTCGTACCATGCTTGGTAATAGCATGCGATGTGAATGACCATACGATGTCAAAGTGGTGGTGCGATAGCACCGCGATGTTTTGACGCCGATATGTTGGGTGTTTCCCCTCTACTACAGTAGGTGCAGCCACGTTATATCAGTGCGCACTGCACCCGAAGATCACAGTCACCATCCAGCCCCAGTCCCGATTCAAAGGTAAGGAGGCATTGGGGGCAATCACTCCCGGGCGCCGCTCTCTCCGTCCCGATATCCGAGGGGCAGATTGGGCTGCAATGGGCTGCCGACGTTGTAGGGCACAACCCCAGACACCAGCGAATCCACATTAGCTGGGTTGCGGGGTCTATTTTTGCGCTTCCGGCGGTCGAGATGGGCCCTCCGCGCAGATGTGAGCGGTCCGATGTCGTCACGGCCAAGCCCTAGTCCAGTGCCCCAGGCCACAGCGTCACGGTCACGGGTGGCTTAAGGACGGCTCTTGAGCCGCTTGTCACAATTTCTTTGACCCCCGAGGGTGGGGGAGGGGATCACGCACGCGTCCTCGTTCCCCCCGATGGCCACTTCCAGCACTCGAGGCCCCGGCTTCTCCAGCTCCAGGCTCAGAGTTGCCGATCGGTAAAGCTACGGCCACCGCCTCCGATTTTGCCCGAGGAAGCTTTATTGGGTGCCGCTTGCGTTCCTGTTTCAGATTCTGCACCTCTGAGTCGGATCAATATGGCAGATCAATGAGGTAGGACAGGAGGGCTTCGTAGCAGCCCTAGGTAGTGGCCATGGTGGTTTACCGTGAAACCACGCCCCCAGGCATTGGATTCTTGAAGCTAGTGAGCCTTTTCAATCCTGCACGAATCTGCATCCTGCCTAAGGACAAGAGTGCATATTCAGCCATCGTTGGTTTGAGCGAAGTTCCCAATCAGGAGCTTCCCCTCAACTTTGAACATGTAGGCCCAAAAGCAGTACAGGCATCTGTTTCTGGGGCAAAATAACACTGACCTCTTTTGGCATGGGATGGCTGACCGCATTACGGCCCTTTCACAGCTTGTAGCTGTGTACAAGGACTGTGTGACCAGTTCTGCAGATGCTGAAAGAAGCAACAGCATCTAAAAAATTATTGTGTCAGCCAGACAACGGTCCCTCTAGAGCAATTCATCTGGGCATTATTGTTTTTGCATTATAATCAGCAGCACAATATAGGGCTAGATTTGGACTGCTCAGAAGAACTGCACACACATGGCCAAGATTAACATGAAAGCATACAGGTTCCGTGGGCATTTATTCAATAACATGTTTATGTCCTATACGTAGCCTTGAAGCAAAACAAATTGTTTACATTGTAAATAAATCAAATATACACAGCTTCTTGTCGTAAAATAACTCAGAAAAACTAAGATATCTGTGTTTATTGTAGGAAAAATTGCAAAATTAAGTGCTGCAAAATGCATCAAAATGTTCATATTTGTGCCGCTAAATCCATGCTGCTATATCCTGGGGGTCTGTATAAGGGGCACTTTCTTACACCCCAGTCTTGGGATGGTCAAGATGAAGATATTGCAGCCAGTGAGACTACAGTTTTTAATACACAGGGCGGTTCTATTACCCAACAACTCAAACAACTCGAAGTAATTTCTAGAAGGTCCCTGAATCAACACGTCCATGCCTCCATGCTCATTCAATATCATAAGGTACAAAGAATCCCACAAGGTCTGAGATTGCCAATAAAACCACTATGATACAGGTTCCAATTCAATAAGGCATTTATGGAAAAATGGCAAGCTATTTTGAACAAATGTTCGTTGGATTTAATACATTTGTTAATTGAAGAACTTTCACGGAAAATCCGAGAACTAGAGGAGGAAGCAGAATTGATAAAATCTGATTTGACATCAAGATGTGAATCAGAATTTTGAAAGAATACTCTTGATGAATTGAATACCAAACTGGACATCTACGGCAAAGAAATACAAGAACACAAATTGAGAAAATTATGCTGCATTACAATTGACTACAAGCTTAATGAGGTGTACACATGGGCTGAGGTTTACACTTGCAGAAGAATGACTCAGAAGCCAGCTGTATCCTCACTGGAGAGCATAGTTTCTGATCAAGAGATGGATGCCAATAAAACACCATTGAGTGGGCGTCATCACCCAGAGGTGACATCCCAACAACTTGTAAACATCCCCAGTGTGAACACTCAAGCTACGTCTTCTTCTTCCTTCTTAATGAGCGGCCAGGCAACAGGACGCCCACCAGACCAAAGCCTTGCGGAGCAAAACCAAGAATTGATTATCAATATTTCGTCAACAACATTGACAGCTCTACAAAGAAAAGTTCTAAATAAAGGAACATCTTTCGTGCCTACATACAATATTAACACCTTGGAACTTGAGATAGGAGTCTTTAAATTCATGAGAAACGTAAAATATTTTGACATTTTTTCACAAACATTTTTACCAATGTCCAGAGATTCAGAAAATCTCTCTAATTCATCCACACAAGATGACATCCCGTATGAGAAATTCAAACCTTGCAGCACTTACCCTATCGCAGCACTTACCCTATATCACATAAAATGCTCAACACTTATGAAACCATGATCAAAAAGGTCTTTTTGACACTCAATTTACAATATAGAACCAGGTCAAATCTATCTAACAATGAAAAACGAATACTGAGACAACTTGCTAATAATCCAGAGTTAACTTTTAAACTAGCGGATAAAGGTGGAGGTCTAGTTGCATGGACACGAGTTTCTATGAAATGAAGGTGGAAGAACACCTTTGGGATTCATCTACATATGCGCGGCTTGAACATGATACAACTCAAGAAATAAATGATACGCTGATGAGGATACTGGATAAAGCTACCAAAAAGGAACTGGAACACACACAATTTTCTCACAGTACAACGTCCTAGGCACCCTCGACTGTACACGTTGCCTAAAGTACACAAAAACCTTTACAATCCTCCATTCAGACCAATTGTTTAAGGTTGTGATTCAGTATTTGGGCCTCTTGGCTAGTACATTGATTATTTTCTACAATCATTTGTACAGAACTGGAAATCTTACATAAAGGACACCACATATTTTCTAAAACTTCTGAACAACCTGGATATCACTTCACATGAACAGTGGAGTTTGTGTTCTATTGATGTGAAATCTTATTACACATCCATACCCTTGCAGGAAGGCATTGAAGCATGCAAATGGGCATTGTTTCAATTACCTACAATTAAAGCCAATAAAGTCTTTATTTTGGAGATTCTTCGATTTTGCCGACAACACAGCTACCTCACGTGGAGAGATGAATTCTACTTGCAAGTTAGCGGAACATCCATGGATTTCTCTGGGGCACTATGTTACGCTAATATCTTCATGTCGAAATTTGACCAGGATTACATTTTCATGGATTCATGATGGAATTCTAATTAGATTTTTTATGTTTTCATTGATTACATTTTTTTTATTGTTAGTGAAACCCAGGCACCATTAGAGTTAAAAATTCAAGAACTTAATCAGAGAAATGCATGAATCCAGTTTACACATACCATCAGCATCACCATCTTATCATTTTTGGACGTGTTGATCAGCAAATCTATTGCTAATTTGGACACCACAATTTTCAAGAAGGAAACAGACAGAAATAATTTGTTATTATTTTCTCACAGTACAACGTCCTAGGCACCCTCGACTGTACACGTTGCCTAACGTACAAAAAAACCTTTACAATCCTCCATTCAGACCAATTGTTTAGGGTTGTGATTCGGTATTTGGGCCTCTTGGCTAGTACATTGATTATTTTCTACAATCATTTGTACAGAACTGGAAATCTTACATAAAGGACACCACATATTTTCTAAAACTTCTGAACAACCTGGATATCACTTCACATGAGCAGTGAAGTTTGTGTTCTATTGATGTGAAATCTTATTACACATCCATACCCTTGCAGGAAGGCATTGACGCATGTGAATGGGCATTGTTTCAATTACCTACAATTAAAGCCAATAAAGTCTTAATTTTGGAGATTCTTCAATTTTGCCGACAACACAGCTACCTCACGTGGAGAGATGAATATGGTTGGGATACCCGACACCCCCTCTCAACACAAACCCCAAGAATGGGAAGACGGAAACGGTTCTGAACTTTTGGAAGGCGGGAGGGAGTTACCCTCCCGGCCGTATTTATTAAAATATGAAACAAAATTATAAACATTAAAATAACAGTTTCATATCATGTACAATTTCATTTACACATTACGATGTTCTTGGCTAACCTTAACACATCTCTAACAAAGGTTCTCCTAGCCGATACTAAAACATCCTGTAAATACATTTCTCAAAATTGAAATTGTACATCCTAACATTACGGGCCAACGGCAAGGTCGTAACCGGTGTCAGATCCCTAATACCAGAACTCCCCCCTCACTTGTGAGTGGCGGGCGCACAGAGGACTGTACCTCTGTGCCAACTTCCAATTTCCCTTGTCTTAACGGGGGCCCCTGTTTACTCGACGCCATCTTAATGGTCGTCCGAGGACTCGTGTGAGGTGTCTAGAAGGTAGCGTAGACCCCCCTCCCACCCCACACTGCTTACCACATCTGCCGTCGCAGATATCCTGGCCCCGGGAAATTCCCAGGAGGGGCCCATTGCCCCTCCTCCCCAGGGAGGGGCCTTGACCGCCTTCCCTTTTGGCGTCCCCATCCTTAGAAGGGGACCGCCTCCCCGTTTGAGGGGCCACTGGCCGCCTCCCCCCGGGTGCTCCCATCCATAATGGGTGACGCCCCACCTCTAGGGATCTTCCAATTACTGCTCACCGATCATGACCTTACCGCTTGACCAAAAAATAAATACGACATTTCTAAACTAAGAGGGAAAAAAGGGCAATTATACTGATCAATTCAAAGTATAACTTCCACAACACACTACATTTAACTCCGCTGCAATTACTTTGCCGAAATCCATGCTAAAAAGATCAACCATTTTATTACATATCAAATTATCCACTTTATTCACAATAACCTGTAAAAGAAAACAGTATCATGTCATTCGACTTTATTCAAAACAAATCGCTGTCATCAGGGGCTGGTGGGTGGGTCAAAATTGGCTCTTCGTTCCGTCTCGAGCTCACGTGCAACGGGGAGGTGCAGCTTCAGAGCACAGGAACAAGAGGATGCTTCCTTGGCTTGGTGCTCCTTTTATCCTTCTTCGGGCGGGCGTGGACCCTCCTCCAATCCGCCTCCGGGGCATGGCCATCGGCGTAGGTGTCTAGGACAGCCCCCTCTTGGGCGGGAAAAGGCGCGCCCGGCTACGCCGCTTCGGGCATACCAGCCGAGACTCGCCTCCCGCCCAAAATGGCTTCCCGGGGGGATCGGGGTACTCCACCATACGTTCGGGGGGACCGAGTGGTCGCCCCTTTCCATATGGTTGGGATACCCGGCACCCCCTCTCAACACAAACCCCAAGAATGGGAAGACGGAAACGGTTCTGAACTTTTGGAAGGCGGGAGGGAGTTACCCTCCCGGCCGTATTTATTAAAATATGAAACAAAATTAAAAACATTAAAATAACAGTTTCATATCATGTACAATTTCATTTACACATTACGATGTTCTTGGCTAACCTTAACACATCTCTAACAAAGGTTCTCCTAGCCGATACTAAAACATCCTGTAAATACATTTCTCAAAATTGAAATTGTACATCCTAACATTACGGGCCAACGGCAAGGTCGTAACCGGTGTCAGATCCCTAATACCAGAACTCCCCCCTCACTTGTGAGTGGCGGGCGCACAGAGGACTGCACCTCTGTGCCAACTTCCAATTTCCCTTGTCTTAACGGGGGCCCCTGTTTACTCGACGCCATCTTAATGGTCGTCCGAGGACTCGTGTGAGGTGTCTAGAAGGTAGCGTAGACCCCCCTCCCACCCCACACTGCTTACCACATCTGCCGTCGCAGATATCCTGGCCCCGGGAAATTCCTAGGAGGGGCCCATTGCCCCTCCTCCCCAGGGAGGGGCCTTGACCGCCTTCCCTTTCGGCGTCCCCATCCTTAGAAGGGGACCGCCTCCCCGTTTGAGGGGCCACTGGCCGCCTCCCCCCGGGCGCTCCCATCCATAATGGGTGACGCCCCACCTCTAGGGATCTTCCAATTACTGCTCACCGATCATGACCTTACCGCCACAGGCCGGATAGTTGACCGGCTATCCGGCCCCCCACAAAACTCCTACCTAAAGGTCATGGCTGCACAAACTCCTTAACCAGGCTACGAAGTCCCCTATGAGTAAAGCATTCCCCTCCCGGGACAAATGGACCCCATCCTCCAGGTACATATGGTCCCCCCTGATACATCCATGAGGAATAGAATGCAATGTACATGTACGAAACAATCTACCAAGTTTGTTATTCACCTTCTTCACCGAGTGATTCAAAGCTGGCACAGAAATAGCCCCCCGCCACACCTTTCGTGGAATCATGTGGGACCATGCAATCATGCACCCCGGAACCCTTCTCGCCAACCAACTTACTGTGGATAGTATTAATTCGAGAAGTACTCGTCGACCCGTGGTCACCAAATCATTGCCCCCAAGATGCACTATGATTACAGATGGCGGTGACCTTGTCCGCCCTAACAAACCCTCCATAAAAGTTTGAAACTGGTCAATACAGAGCCCGCCCCTTCCGTAGAAGGTCACCCTGTACCCGTATTCCCCAGCCATGTGAATCATGTCACCTGCTTTGAATACGTCTGCGGCGCGCCTCACGTATGAGTGGCCGACGACCCACACCACTCTTGTCTCAGCCGGTGATCTTTGACCGCTGGTCCCCAGGTGTCGGGTCACTTGCACAGTCCGCCCCGCAAAGCCTGCTCGCGAAACTGAAAACCAAACAGAAAACAGGAAGCGTGAGTGCATGACATTAGCTTCACAACATGTGCAACCGCACATACCTCTTATAACAATTCGAGGACCAGCGCCCCAACTGTTTCACTTTATCTACACTCAAACCCCTGGCTGTAGCCTCTGTAGCAGCACCTATCCGGAATGAGTGTGTACCAAAATCGCCCGGGTTCAAGCCCGCTGCCGCGATTGCCATTGTTAACACCCACTGGAACTGAAACCTGGCCAGTGGGGTGGCGTCGGTGTGCCTCAGCAAGGTTCCCCCCCATGATGGCGCCCTCTGCGCTAAATACTCCTCCATGCATTTTACCGGGCACATGGGAGACCCTGGAATCCGCTGGACTACCACACTGTCCCCGATCGCTCCCTGATCGGTCTTGGAACTGACAATTGAAACCACCATTGTCTCCCCCTTAATTTGGATGTGTTCTCGACACAGACCTCCCCCTGTATCCTGCTTGTTTCGCGCTACCAGTTCGCTTACCCGCATAGCCCCATGGAATGCTAATGCAAAAGCGGCCCGGAATAGCACCGTCTCTGTTTGAGATGAACATGTCGCCGGAAGTACGGCCAGTAACAGGGACAACCTTTCTAAACCTATCGGGTGCCTCTCATCCACTCTGCGACCCTCAAGGCGTTGCCACCCCCGCAGCGCCCTTTGTACCACAAAAGACGATGTGGGGTCCTGAATGCCATGAGCCCTTGCCATAAAAGAAATGGCGGCCCGGTGTCTATTGGCCGTAGCCAGTGACTTGCCTGCCTGATGTAAAGATACCAGAAATTTCAGGACATACTCCTCCTGCCCCCAGTGCTCCCCCCTAGCTGAACCCAAAAAGGACCAATAAGAATGGAACGCCCCTTCATATGCCTTCCTTGTCCTGGGTGCTAGACTCTCTCCCACGAGGTTTTGTAATCCGGGTCACCGAGAGACCAGAGAGCTTCGGGAAATGGTGCCGCCACCGAGTCCGCTGAGGGCAGAAAACCCCGGAAGGCCTGCATATGGGAACGAGAGAGCGCATCAGCTGCCTGATTTAGTACCCCTGGCACGTGTCTTGCCCTAAAGTGGACGTTTAGTCTCATACATAGCAGGACAATTTCCTTCAGTAATCTCGAAATCCATTTGCAGCGTGCTGCCTGACTATTGATGCACTCAACCACGGTCATATTATCAGACCAGAACACCACAGACCGATCACGGAACCCCTCTGGCCAGGTTTCCAAGGCCACCAGAATGGGGAACAGCTCCAAAAACCCAATGTTACCAGTGAGTCCATTATCGTGCCACCACTCAGGCCAGGTTCGTGCAGACCATTGATTGCCGAATATGGCGCCAAAACCTACACTCCCCGCTGAGTCGGTCCACAACCCTAGTTCTTCTGAGGACACAGGCGGGTCGGTCCATACCACACGACCGTTGAAATCCGTCAGAAATGCCAACCATATGCGCATATCCTGGCGAACCTCTGTTGACAGTCTTGCGCGGTGGTGCCCTTCCCTGAGGCCCACCATGGCCTGTGCGATAGAACGGGAGAAGGGGCGAGCCATTGGTATTACTCTCAGGGCAAAGTTAAGCTGACCCACAACCTGTTGTAACTGATGGAGAGATGCCTTTCTCTCGCCGAGACATGTTTTTAGCGAGGCCCTGAATTTCATAACCTTCTCTACGGGCAAGCGGAAGCACCCCTCTACAGAATCGAGCTCAATTCCGAGCAACTCGAGTGTCGTAGATGGCCCTACCGTCTTACCGGGTGCCAGCGGCACGCCAAATTCCTCCATCAGATTACAGAATTCCCCCAAAGCCTGTGCACATTCCATGTCCCCGGCTGCCCCCAGAAACAGAAAATCATCAAGGTAATGCATAACATGTGTAAAGCCCGTAACTCTTGTGAACGCCCATTGCAAAAAAGTACTGAATTTCTCAAAATACGCACAAGAGATGGAGCAACCCATTGGCATACATTTATCCATGTAATAGCGTCCCTGAAACATAAAACCTAGGAGACGCTGATCATCGGGGTGTACCGGGAGCAACCGGAACGCTGACTCGATATCTGATTTAGCCATCAGCGCTCCGGGCCCCAGGCGATTCAACATGGCGACGGCCTCATCAAAGGATGCGTACCGCACCGAACAAACTCCTGGGTCAATCGCATCGTTTACCGAAAGGCCCCTAGGAGCTGACAAATTATGTATTAACCTGAACTCCCCCAGGTCCTTTTTGGGAACCACTCCCAACGGTGAACAAACAAAATTGCCAACTGGTGGAACGTCATATGGTCCGGCAACCCGACCTCGGGCCACTTCCTTACCAATCTTTGCCTGTACCACCGCCGTATTCCGTTGAACCGATAGTTGGTTCCTACACTGTGCGTCCCCCCGAAAATCCCCCGCCGGGATGCGGAAACCATATGAGAAACCGTCTCGCAACACCCCGGCGGAGATATGATCAGGGCATTCATTCAGCCAAGGGATCAAAGCCATGATATCAACCGGGGTAGGCAATGGCGCCCCTTGGTCTATTTCAGACCTGTTTGGCGCCCCCTCTACCTCCCGTATCACCAGTCTTGGCTCTGCACGTACTCTCGGGGTGTGAGGACTGTCCGCACCCTGCACACTCATGCCTGAACCTACACGATCCCTGTGGCCTAGAACACTTGCCTCTGTTAAAGCTCCAGCAGACCCCTTTCTTACCCGGGTTGCCATTATTCTTTGTGTTCTGATCGTTGCTTGAACTCGCCCGAAAGGGGGCCCCTAAAGAATGGCGGGAAGGCTCCACCCCGTTCCCGCCCAAAAATGGCGACTTCGCCGTGCTCGACTTCTCAATTTTCTGCCAGGAAATGGAGTCGAAACAATCCCACGTCAGAGATGAGTCGTACTCTTTGGACTTACGAAATATGCTATCGTAACAACACCATTGATTGCCCCCGTATGATTCATAAAAGTCCATGATACGTGTCTGATGAACGGCTAACTCCACCACTAATTCGGGCCTACGTTCCCCCATAATTGCAGTGAACATTCCAAACGCTCTGGCCCAATTAGAGATTGTTTCATCTACCCTGAAACCCGCCATCTTTGCGCGCCATACACTAGGGTGCAAAAACTCTTTCTGGTTTTTTACATGCTCAATCTCATAGTGATCGGTCAACAGGGACAACATGTTCACATATTTATCCGCCCAAATCCTCTCTTTCACATCGATCGGGATATGTTGAACAACTTTCTCCCTTCTTGAGGGTACCGATCCCTCCCCCGCCATCGGTAATGGCTGCTTACCTGAACCGGTGGCTGTGATCGTTGTCGCTGCCGAACCAACGCCCGATACTGGTTGTTCCACGGGGGCCTGCGGGGAAACAAGAGGACACGGTGCCTTCGCAGCATCTTTCGATTGCCGCAACTGCTTCATTATCGACCTGGCTTCTTCAGCCGTGGCCCCCTCATTCCCTCTGCCCAACCATGCCGCCAACTGGGCAGCCAGCTCGGGAGGCATATCCTCCTCGTTCACAGGAGTGACCACCACAGGGATTGGTTGTCCCGCATTCGGGACCGGAACTGGGGCCTCGATCGGGGTGACCGGGTTCGCTGGAGTTGATTCGGGAACCGGGGCCTCCCCACCTGATGCCCCCTTCTTGGCCCTTCTGAGGTTCCGTGACGGTTCCGTGACGATTTGAACCCGTGTTTTCAAGTTTGTCAGAAATACATAATATTGGTATCAGTGAACCGCAAATGATCCATTTAGCATACCCTGGTGTTTTCGCTACGCTACAAGCAAGAGCACTCCTTTTATTAACATATTTCTGATCTACCCACGGCATCCATCTTAGATCATGGCAGCCATTTTGTGTTTCTTGCCCTCACATACGCAATAACCTCTGATCACTTCATTTCGATTAAGGACACGTAGCCTTAGCCGGAGATTCACCTCTTTCATGATACGTGCACCTTAAACCAGATCACGCTGTAGCTGCATGACTCGACAAAGACTGCCTCCTCTGCCCGAGGCCAGCCCTGCCAAACTGGTCTTCGTGTCCATTGTCCTGATCATGATTAGGCGGCCGAAGCCGGTAGCCTTGCCCATTTACAACCCACAAGCATCTCTTATCCCGCTTTCCTATCTTCCACACCTGGCTCCGTTCCTTTCTTTCTGAAACTTTATTAGGGGGAGGTAACGAACTTTACGATGAGGCGGTCCGGGTCCTGAATGCAATATTGACAGGGAATTGTGATGAACTAGTGGGAACCCCTCTTCGTAGATGTTTCGTATCAGATTTTATCAACGGTTCCTATGCACGCCAAATATTTATTGTTTATGACACAAAGGTTTTGGGAATGTACCAACATGTGAAGAATTCGCCTGAAGGCCAAAAACTAGTATATAAGGAGCAACCCGCTTTGTACAATTTGAACAGGCTCCTAGATTCTGCCCGTGTGTAGTATCTGTGACTTCTGTGTCCCTGCAGTAATAAACCTTTGGTCTTTGACGCCACCATCGAGAAGCCCGTGTTTCTGTTCATTTGTGCACCAAGGCAGGTGGAACTCCGGGGTCTTTGGGTGTTGTTCCCTGACACCTCTGGACGGAACCAAAAAGTCCAGAACTCCAATTGGCGCCCATAGTGGGGCGACGTCATTCGGTACCGGTCCAAAAGCCTGAAGAGTTCGAGAAGCTTCGTGTGAAGATTCCTGAGGGAGGCGCCCCACTTCATCGATCCCGGCATATCGCAAAAGTGGCCCGAAGTTCTCTTCCACGAGGGTTTCCCGTTCAGGACGGCTGCAGTGGGCCGTTGCCTTGACCGTCGCCCTGTCTTGGACCCGAGGTGCAGTCCTTAGTACGGCGAAACGTGACGGGTTTCTCCTTGGTGACGTCTTCAGTGACTCAGTTAAGTATTTAGTGATAGCTAGCTGGTTACTTTGTGAGGATTGTTAAAATCCTTGATTGGTTCTTGGTTTGGTTTTGGTTCTTGGTAGGATTATCACAGGTTGTTCTGGTTAAGATAATCTATTTGGTTTAGTTTGGGTATCGATACAACAGTTCGTTTTGGTAGGCCTAAATTCTTGGTTCAAGTGCACATATCTGTTTTGTGTTTTGTTTGTTTTGTGTTCCGGACTGAAAAATGGTAAGTCGGAAAATGTTGTCTTGCTTTGGTTGCAACCGTGACTCACGATTGGAGGACTCTTGTCTGGTTCCTCCGATTGGGACTCCCCTATATGATTTATATTGTAAACATGGTGTGGGTCCTATATCTTATAATGAGGTATGGGTCCGTTACACTGAAAGGATGGTGTCCTTAGTTGGCCACTGCATGGTAGTTTTGAACCCGAGATTCTCGACAACTTAGAAGCGAAATTGTTTAGGAAGAAAGCCCGGCCGGCAATGTTTGATTCTTTCCGTTATTGGCGAAAAGAATCCAAACAGAGAGAAATGAAAAGGTTGAAGAAAGAACAGAAAGAACAAGAAGAGTTGACTCTAGAGCAAGCGGCTAAGCAGTTGCAAGCTAACGAGTGTGAGAAGGCCATAGATGTAGCCATTAGAGAGCATAACTTAGCGATTGACAAGTGCTATCCTGCCTTGCCATCGAAAATGGCTAAGATACTGGAGGATTCCGAAAACGATCCTCTGTTATCTTATCTGTTACGGTCACCTCCACCGTATGCACAAGGTGCTGCGGCTCCACTTGTCCCGAATGTTCAATTGCCGGTTGCTGGACAACCTGGTGTTCCTGCTCCTGTCCCTCAGAATCAAGTTCCCGTACCTCCTGTGATGAATGTGAATGTTCCTACAGCTCCTTCTCTTCCTGAACTGCCAGCTTCTGTACCTACTATTCCACAAACTATTTTTCTCGATACTCCTACTGTTCCGTTATCTATTCCTACCTCTACTGCGTTCTCTACGTCTGCGAGTGTGCTAACTCCACTTTCTGTTCGTCGAAGAATCACTGATTCTGTTACTAATATGCTGTCTCCTTTATATAAAACTTTAATTAAGACTCCTACTCCTGACTCAGTTCAGAGACGTAGTCAGCTTCCAAGTACTGAGGAACGGGGAATTTTAGATTCCACGGCTCTCAGATGGATTTCGAAGAGTAGAAGATATAGTACGAGAGATGTGCTAGACACATTTATGCAGTGGAGGGAACCAACACAACGGTATGTCTTTGATGAGATGTGCTCGTTGTTACGTGAAGAAATAGAAGAAGATGATGTAGAATCAGATTTGGAAGATTTAATTAAAGTTCAGAAAGAGTTTGCTGCTGGAATGATAGTGGGTGATAATATAAAAGAAGCGATGGAACTTATTTTAAGTTTTAGGAATGATCCATCTCTTCGTTCGCCGAGAGATTTAGAAAGAGGAAAAATGAAGCTAAGTCGCCAATATCCTATGAGGGAAGTTCCTCCAATCTGGCGCGAAGCAGTGGCACGTGATGATAATGCTGGTATTGCAGGTGCTCCAGCGCAGTTCCAAAGAGTGTGGATACACATTCCATGGAAGCGAGCTGAAGTGCTAGCGGTGAAGCAGGCCTTGCCAGATCCACGTAAGAATCCTGCTGGATATTACAAGGAATTAACACAGACAGTTGAGGCTTGTATAATGAACTTAGCCGACATCGATATGTTATTTGGCAATGTAGTTCCGCAACCAGTGTGGGCTAAAATTCGTAGAGAGGATCATCAAGCTGCCTTAGGTGGTGATTGGGCAGCTATCACTGCAGCAGATGGTCAGCAAATAGGTGGTGCGAAACCCGAACCCCTAATTGCTAATCTACCAGGTAGAATAATTGATCTAATGAAGACTCTGATGCCAGCATTGCGTGTAAATTGGGACAAGCTGTCAGCATGCAGGCAGAAGAAAGACGAAAGTGTCTCCGACTTCTTCACAAGGTTTGAAGAGACTTTTGTAGATCATAGTGGTCAGGACATGAGTACAGAAGGAGGACAAAGACTGTTTGTCGATAAATTTGTGCATAATTTGTTACCTGAATTATGCAATAAATTAAAAGACTCAGAAAGTGCATGGGCTGTATCCACAACAGCGCAAATACTTGCGACTGCACAGTACTACGAAAATAGGGATAAAGAGGAAAAGGAGAAATCAGAAAAGAAAACGAAAGATTTAAAAACTAAAGTTCTTTTGCAGCAGGCGTATCCGCCTCGCATGAATCAATCTAATACGCAGCAAGGTTCGTACCAAAGGACAGATTATAGTTCATCAAGACCTCAATATCAGTGGAATCAGTGTGCGTACTGTAAGAAAGAGGGTCACTATAAAAATGAATGTCCGATCTTAGCGCAAAATAATGCAGCAGCAGCTCAGAAAGGTCGTGGTGGTTTTGTGCAGAATTCTAGAGGTCGAGGACGAGGTGCTATGCCTCCACAAACGAATGATCGTCCTTCCAATCACTTTGATCAACGAAGTGGACAATCTACTCAGCAAAATAGATCTCAACAATATCTTGTTGAGGACTATTGTGAAGTAGATGAGGGTTTTCAGCAAAATGGGTACTAGGACAGCCATGGACAGAGAGAGGGAGTAGTATCAGTTCCAGTGGATCAGAGTGGGCCTTATGTCGCAGTAGCAACATCAGGTGTAGTCGAACCGTTTCTGTTGGATACTGGTGCCGCAAAAAGTTCTATCATTCATGCGAAACTCCCTGGCGCACCTTTGTCCGGCTCAACAAATGTTTCCGTAGGTTTTTCAGGCGCCCCTGTTTACAACCCGATATCTGGTCCTTTGTCTATTTCTGTTGGACCGTGCCAATTGAAAGCACCCCTGATTTTGACGACAGGTTGTAATGAAAATCTGCTTGGTTTAGATTTGTTAAAATGACTATATGCGACATTGTACTGTTCTCCGGAAGGAGTACAACTCACATTGGGTAAAAATATCACCTCTCCGATGTACTTGTCAATGGACGCACTCCCGCCAGAGCTACGCTCACTCCCTGATTCTCTTTGGGCGACTGGTCCTAATGATGTAGGTCTCTTAGAAATTCCACCGTATGTGGTAACCTTGAAAACAAATGTAAAATTTCCAAGAATTCCCCAATATAAAATATCTAGTGAAGGAGAGCGTGCACTTTTATTGATTGTGCAAGATTTAATTAAGAAAGATGTGATTGAAGAAACTAGGGGAAATGTCTGTAATAGCCCTGTACTACCGATTTTGAAACGAACTGATCCTACAAAACCTCCAGTGTACAGGTTTGTCATAGACCTTAGAGAAGTTAATAAGATTGTGGTTCCGCAGTTTCCTGTGGTTCCGGATATTACTGCCTTGCTAACATTGATTCCTGCTACAGCCACATGGTTCTCAGTTATTGACTTAAAGAATGCCTTTTTTAGCATTCCGATAGCCGAAGAAAGTAGAGATATTTTCGGCTTCTGTTTAGGAGGACGAAGCTTCAGATTTAAACGAGCTCCACAAGGCTATTGTGAAAGTCCATCTATTTATAGTCAAGCATTAAAAAGCCAGTTAGATTCTTTTGTCCTTCCTCCAGGTTCTGCTCTAGTACAGTACGTAGACGATCTTCTAGTGGCTGCCGATGACAAGGAAACTTGCAAAGCAGCTACAATTTCCTTATTGCATCATTTGTCTAATTTGAATCACAAGGTGTCTCCTTCCAAAATGCAATACTGCTGCCAAGAAGTGACCTACCTAGGTCATCTCTTGTCAAAGGAGGGAAGGAAGTTGACCCCAGAAAGAATAAAAGCAATTACACAGATGAGTGTTCCACGCACACAGAGAGAAGTACGTGCCTTTCTAGGTATTACCTCTTACTGTAGGCAGTGGATCCCAAATTTTTCTCTTTTAGCGAAACCACTGGTAGCCTTGACTGGGAAAAATGTTCCGAGTCCAGTGCCATGGTCTGATGAATGTCAAGAGAGTTTTACTGAATTACGAAAAGCATTGTGTTCAGCTCCTGTATTGGGTACACCTGATTACAGTAAGCCGTTCACGCTCTATGTTCACGAGAGAGAAGGTTGCGCGTTGAGTGTTCTGACACAGAAGTTTGGTGATAAACAACGCCCTTGTGCGTATTTCTCATCAACATTAGATCCGGTAGCCAGAGCGTTACCTAGTTGTTTGAGAGCTACAGCGGCAGCTGCGGCTTCCATTCGACAATCTGCTGGTTTGGTGATGAACAACATGCTAGTGGTCATGGTTCCTCATGCAGTGGATACACTCATGAACCGAACGAAGACACAACACCTTACTAGTGCGAGATTATCTGGTTACGAGCTGACATTACTAGCGAGTCATATTCAGATCAAAAGATGTAATGTATTGAATCCAGCAACACTGTTGCCGACTGATCAAGAGTCGAGTGATTCCGAGCCACATGATTGCTGTTTTAAAACGGAGGAAGAGACAAAAGGACGCATTGATTTGAAGGATACTCCGTTATCCGATCCGGATGGTACGCTGTATGTGGACGGGTCATGTTTTAAATTGGAGAATGGTAATGTGACTGCTGCTTAGGCAGTAACGACTTTGAAGACGATTGTGGAGACTGCAAGAGTGAGTCAGAATTCTGCCCAAGCTGCAGAATTAATAGCTCTAACGAGAGCGTGTGTTTTAGCTGAGGGAAAGAGAGTGAATGTGTTTACAGATAGTCAGTACGCATTTGGCGTGGCCCATAGTTTTGGCCGGTTGTGGAGAGAAAGAGGTTTCATTACGTCCCATGGGACTAAGATCCAACATGGTCAGCTAGTTAATGACTTGTTGGAATCTCTAACCTTGCCGACTGAAGTTGCGATTGTGAAGTGCAGTGCTCATAAAGCAATCACGGATGATGTTGGTCGTGGGAATGCTTTTGCTGATGAAATTGCTAAACAGACAGCTAGAGACACGATGAGCAGAATGTATGTTGCTACGTCTGCAAGATGGATTGCTGAGTCTGGAATGTGCGAGGATACTATGGAAAGTGTGAAAGAGATTCAGAAAGAAGCAACTGAGGAAGAGAAACGTGTATGGAGAGAAAGTACGGGCAAGTTGGACTCGAATGGATGTTGGATTGATTTGACAGAACAGCAGCGTTGGATGTTGCCCGATGCGTATGTGCTTGCAGTAGTGACGATGGCGCATGGAGTAGCGCATATAAGTTCTAAAGGGATCTGTAAGATGTTGGCTCCGGTCTGGAAGAATGAGGGAATCAGTAAGTGTGCAGAGAGAGTGGTGAAAAATTGTATGGTGTGCTTGATGCATAATCCTGGCAAGGGAACTCCAACTCCAGCTGGTCATTTCGCTCCTCCTTCCTGCCCTTTTGAAGTGATTCAGTTAGATTTTATTTACATGGACCGCTGTAATAATTTAAAATATGTCCTAGTGGTGGTCTGTGCTTTTTCCAGGTGGATAGAAGCATACCCACTAAAGGACAACACTGCCCTATCAACTGCCAAAATTCTTCTCAAAGAATATTTCCCTAGATATGGAATGCCACGGATTGTATGGTCAGATAACGGAAGTGAGTTTATAGGGAAAGTTATGCAGAGTGTGTGTGCCGGCCTAGGACTGAAACAGAAATTCCACAGTGCAAACCATCCCCAGTCTGCTGGTTTAGTGGAGGGTTACAATGGCACCCTCAAGCTGAAAATAGCTAAAATACAAGCATCCACAGGTTTAGCCTGGCCAGACGCACTTCCTTTGGCCTTGTTATCAACGAGAGCAACGGTACATTCTAGAATAGGGCTTAGCCCTTATGAAATAGTCTTTGGTCGCCCGGCAAATATCTGGGGTGTGCCAAGGCCTAAAGAATTTTGTTCCATAGAATATCCTATGTTGATAGACTACCTTTACGACTTGACTGCTAAATTGAGTCTTATTCATCAACAGGTTTTCGATGCTTTGCCAAAACCTCCGGAGAGTCCAGGGCATCAGCTGAAACCGGGAGACTTCGTCGTCATCAAAAACTTCGCGAGGACGAAGAACCTTCAGCCGAGATTTGTGGGGCCCTTCCAAATCCTACTTGCAACGAGGACAGCAGTTCGTGTAGCTGGCCGCAAGCACTGGGTACACGCATCCCACGTTAAGCGTGTCCCTTTGCCGCTCCCTTACGACGACTGGGTGAAGAAGGGAATTGGTGCCTCCGAATCTGAAAGCACACCGAAGTTCATCTCTTTCAGCGATGCCGAATTGATTACTGACACTCTAAAATCTGACTCTCCTCCTGAAAAGACTCCTTTGAACACTGAACATTTGTCTCCAGCATCAGAAGAAACTTTGCCATCTGCGAACTTAAACACTGCAACAGCTGCTAGTGATACACTATTTGCCGATCAGACAGTACCAGCGAAACAGAGACATAACTTAAGAAGCCGTAAAATGGACAAATAAAGCAGGCAACTGCATATTGTGATTTTGATATATTGAACTTTTGCCTTCAGCCAGGAAGTTTGCTATTGTTTATTGTTTTTAAAATTGCCTTGCAGTCTGGGTAGCCGTAGGGTCGTGGCTGTGTGCCTAGTTGAATCTGCAGGGGTCTGACACAAGGTCGATCTTTCTGTTGGTTCTGGGAACTCCCAGGGCTGATAGAGGCATTTTCATCTACGTACACATCATCAGTGGTCGCGAGCGGATTGTAGAAGATGGAGCTTCCTGCGCTGCAACGAGAAAATGTGATTTATGTTCGCAGAAACAGACTTCATAGAATTCTTCATAGCAAATGCTTTGTGATGCAATGTGCCATTACATTCTTGATTATTTTAGCAACATTGGTGGGTGGAATCGTCTTTAGTATAAATTTGATTTTTGTGCCAGTTACTACAGTACCTCCCCTTGATCCTGCCATTTCTACTGTTTCTTCTATACACTCTTTTCACTCGTTTCCGGAACATGAGCAAGCCCGACGCTCAGAGTTCACCAACAACACTTTTGTACAGCTCTTGCACCAACACCAACTGGTAGTTAACACTACAGACTGCTGGGTGTGTGGCTTGATACCCCACACTATGGATAAAGGTATTCCCTATCTGGTTTTGCCTTACAGCTACAATGGATCATTTCAGGCCCTCCAAACCATCTTTGCTTATGCCCTTGAAACCTATCCTCCACGTCCACCGCGTTCCACTAAATATAACTCTGCCAACAAAGCCTTAGTCCAGGGAATTATTGACATGGTCAAGGACGTCAATAATACTCCATCTTACCCTAGAGACGAATTGCGAGTATATTTAAGTTGGAATACTTCAGAGTATCGCCTTAGTTTAGGAGAAAGCAAGCGTAAAAGCTCAACTCCAATCTGGGTCGTACCTCACCGAGGTCAGGTCTGTTTGCAAGGTAATGGGAGAAATCCGAGAGCTCAGCTAGGGAGGAGTGAGTGCGTAGAGACTTATGTGTTTCCGGCTAACTCTTCCCCTGCCTTTCTCACTGCTAGGGGTACCTACTTCATTTGTCGAGACAGAGCTTATACATGGTTGCCTGCCGACTTTTCAGGATCATGTTATATTGCTCGATTGTTGCCTCCGACATACACTGCTTCATCTGATTACCACAGAACCAGAGTAGCGAGAGGTGTCTTCAGCAAGGAAGATACCGCTGGTCAGGAAGCTGGAGACTTCTTCAAAGGCTTCCTTCCGTTCTGGGGGCCTATGGCCAATAGTAGAAACATACGTCAGCTAACACGGGTAGTTGAATCTACTATTACCGAAACCGCTGGTGCCCTTAGCAACTTGACAGCTGAGCTTCAGGCGGATAGACTCATGACGTTGCAGAACCGTATGGTTCTAGACGTTATACTTGCAGATCGAGGTGGGGTATGCAGAATGATCCAATCGAGCTGCTGTGTCTTTATTCCTAATAAGGCTCCAACAGTCTATGAGGCGATCTCTAAGCTACACAAGATTTCCGACTCTATACATGTAGACAAGGGAAACTGGTCCTTCATGGAGTGGTTTTGGACTCTGATATCAGCGTGGGGATGGAAGGTTCTAATGGTCATTGGTGTCATCTTAGTATTCCTATTCTCATGCTGCCTGATTATCCAGTGTGGTCCTGCTCTGTGTAGTCTTTGTGCTGCAACTTGTCTCAGAAAACCACCTGCGTTTGGAGAAAAGGCACGAGAAAGGATGATGATACAACAACATGTCACTGACCTGATGAGCATAGAACTAGATTCTGACATAGACTGAGTAATTGCCTATGTAAGGGCAAAAGGAGGGTCTGAGGTTCCGTGACGGTTCCGTGACGATTTGAACCCGTGTTTTCAAGTTTGTCAGAAATACATAATATTGGTATCAGTGAACCGCAAATGATCCATTTAGCATACCCTGGTGTTTTCGCTACGCTACAAGCAAGAGCACTCCTTTTATTAACATATTTCTGATCTACCCACGGCATCCATCTTAGATCATGGCAGCCATTTTGTGTTTCTTGCCCTCACATACGCAATAACCTCTGATCACTTCATTTCGATTAAGGACACGTAGCCTTAGCCGGAGATTCACCTCTTTCATGATACGTGCACCTTAAACCAGATCACGCTGTAGCTGCATGACTCGACAAAGACTGCCTCCTCTGCCCGAGGCCAGCCCTGCCAAACTGGTCTTCGTGCCCATTGTCCTGATCATGATTAGGCGGCCGAAGCCGGTAGCCTTGCCCATTTACAACCCACAAGCATCTCTTATCCCGCTTTCCTATCTTCCACACCTGGCTCCGTTCCTTTCTTTCTGAAACTTTATTAGGGGGAGGTAACGAACTTTACGATGAGGCGGTCCGGGTCCTGAATGCAATATTGACAGGGAATTGTGATGAACTAGTGGGAACCCCTCTTCGTAGATGTTTCGTATCAGATTTTATCAACGGTTCCTATGCACGCCAAATATTTATTGTTTATGACACAAAGGTTTTGGGAATGTACCAACATGTGAAGAATTCGCCTGAAGGCCAAAAACTAGTATATAAGGAGCAACCCGCTTTGTACAATTTGAACAGGCTCCTAGATTCTGCCCGTGTGTAGTATCTGTGACTTCTGTGTCCCTGCAGTAATAAACCTTTGGTCTTTGACGCCACCATCGAGAAGCCCGTGTTTCTGTTCATTTGTGCACCAAGGCAGGTGGAACTCCGGGGTCTTTGGGTGTTGTTCCCTGACACCTCTGGACAGAACCAAAAAGTCCAGAACTCCACTTCTACCTCTCCCATTAGGGACCACTCCCGGCAATGCTGGTCCGATGACTTTCTTTGGTCCACCCGCACTGTTCATTGCTGCCATGTGCTTCTTCATGTCCGCCATGTCCTTTACCAGCATACGAAGCATCTGTTCGGTTCCGATCCTCTTTCCGAACTTCTTGCCCGGCATCGTCCAAGGGTAATCCTCAAGGTCCTAGGTCAGGAAGCTTCGAACTCGCTGAAAGAAGAAACACAAAAATTAAATTCTCAAAATTGACTCTTCGTTCCGTCTCGAGCTCACGTGCAACGGGGAGGTGCAGCTTCAGAGCACAGGAACAAGAGGATGCTTCCTTGGCTTGTTGCTCCTTTTATCCTTCTTCGGGTGGGCGTGGACCCTCCTCCAATCCGCCTCCGGGGCGTGGCCATCGGCGTAGGTGTCTAGGACAGCCCCCTCTTGGGCGGGAAAAGGCGCGCCCCGGCTACGCCGCTTCGGGCATACCAGCCGAGACTCGCCTCCCACCCAAAATGGCTTCCCGGGGGGATCGGGGTACTCCACCATACGTTCGGGGGGACCGAGTGGTCGCCCCTTTCAATTCTACTTGCAAGTTAGCGGAACATCCATGGATTTCTCTGGGGCACTATCTTACGCTAATATCTTCATGTCGAAATTTGAACAGGATTACATTTTCATGGATTCATGATGGAATTCTAATTTGATTTTTTATGTTTTCATTGATGAAATTTTTTTTATTTTTAGTGAAACCCAGGCAGCATTAGAGTTAAAAATTCAAGAACTTAATCAGAGAAATACATGAATCCAGTTTACGCATACCATCAGCATCACTATCTTATCATTTTTGGACGTGTTGATCAGCAAATCTATTGCTAATTTGGACACCACAATTTTCAAGAAGGAAACAGACAGAAATAATTTGTTATTATTTTCTCACAGTACAACGTCCTAGGCACCCTCGACTGTACACGTTGCCTAACGTTCACAAAAACCTTTACAATCCTCCATTCAGACCAATTGTTTAAGGTTGTGATTCGGTATTAGGGCCTCTTGACTAGTACATTGATTATTTTCTACAATCATTTGTACAGAACTGGAAATCTTACATAAAGGACACCACATATTTTCTAAAACTTCTGAACAACCTGGATATCACTTCACATGAACAGTGGAGTTTGTGTTCTATTGATGTAAAATCTTATTACACATCCATACCCTTGCAGGAAGGCATTGAAGCATGCGAATGGGCATTGTTTCAATTACCTACAATTAAAGCCAATATAGTCTTTATTTTGGAGATTCTTCAATTTTGCCTACAACACAGCTACCTCACGTGGAGAGGTGAATTCTACTTGCAAGTTAGCAGAACATCCATGGATTTCTCTGGGGCACTATCTAACACTAATATCTTCATGTCGAAATTTGACCAGGATCACATTTTCATGGATTTATGATGGAATTCTAATTTGATTTTTTATGTTTTCATTGATGACATTTTATATATTTTTAGTGAAACCCAGGCAGCATTAGAGTTAAAAATTCAAGAACTTAATCAGAGAAATGCATGAATCCAGTTTACACATACCATCAGCATTACCAGCTTATCATTTTTGGACGTGTTGATCAGCAAATCTAATGCTAATTTGGACATCCCAATTTTCAAGAAGGAAACAGACAGAAATAATTTGTTATTATTTTCGAGTTTTCATCCTCCAAGTCTTATCCAGAATTTACAAATCACAAATCACAAATGCTGAGGATCAACAGAATTGCGTCCACACACAAAGCTTTTGAAACAGCTACTTCAAGGAAAGGGGTTATCCTCTTTATATATTAACTGAAGCAGAGACAAGAATTTCTTCTATCCAGAGACATGAAATGCTTACAACCAAAAACAAAACACTGCAGAACCGCATGGTTTTCATGTCTAAATATTCCACTAAATCAGTAGCCAGGAAAAGAACCATAAGGAAACGATGGGAACTACTACAGCATGATCCTGACTTCAACAATTTGTTTGCTGAACAGCCTTTATGCGTACATACTAGAAGTCAAAACATTAAAGAAATGTTAACACAATCCAAATCCACACAAAGCATCGCTGAAACAGGCATTCGGAAATGTTATAATTGCATTAATTGCAACAATGTCATTCTGGGGAATACCATCACCCACCCACAGACAGGGAAACCGATCAAACTAAGATATTCAGGTGATTGCAATTCTACCTTTTTGATTTACTGCATAAAATGCCCTTGTGGCTTAATGTACATAGGCAAAACAGAACACAAGATTAAGATTAGAATAACGGAGCACAAGAGCATAATCCACAATCAGAATACTAAATCTAATCTAGCTGCACACTGGTTAGCACACAAACACTACATAGCTCGACTCAGATTTTTAATTCTGGAGATTTTACAGACCAGTGTAGACAAAGACAATTCCAAACTATTATCCCAGAGGGAGAGTTGATTGATAAAGAAATTCAATACAATGATCCCCCAATGGGTTGTATGATAAAATGGATATGATTAATTTCCTGTAATTGTGGCATTCGCTGTAGAAAGGGAATTGCATTGCATGTTATATACTTTGTAATATAACATTGGCACCATGTGCACACTGAGTGATTTCTGTCTGTTTGTTTATATGTAATGTTATACTAGTAACCCGTATTTTGCAGCGGTGTCTGTATTGTCCAGGCTCATAATGGCGAACATGAGATACAATTTCACGTTTCAACATTTGTCATGAGAATAATTTTTTTCATCAGCGCTTTTTCTTTTTTTTTTTCCTTTTTTCCCTATTTCCTTTTCTTTTTCCTTTATCTCCTCTTGGTAGATAATTTCTATTTACTACACCATTTGCCTACTTACATGTACAGGAGTACTCTGCTTTGTTCACCATTCTCGTTCAGCACCATGTGATCACATGAGCACATCACACATGCTTGTTTATTGTTTCCTATTGCTGCGTGGTATTGAGATCACGTTTACTTAGATGCGTTGTCAGACTCTGCTGCTTTGCTGCTCGTTCCATTCAACACATTCTAAGCAGTGGTGGAACTTCCACCATCATTGATTACACGATCAAAGATAGCGAGAGTGATCGGGTCCCGATTTTTGGTTTTGTATGGCTATATACTTTTTCGCCTGTCTCCAATATGGCATCTCTTATCAAGGTTTTTAGAGCATACGACTCCTTTCAACAGTTTGCGTCTATTCTGGCAGACTGGTAGGTTTTTATTTTTATTTATTTATATTTTTTACAGAGTTTAGGCAAGATTTTGGTCGGCTTCATATTGCTTACAGTACTGTTGGAGGGTGGTACTCCAACAGTACTTTAATGTTCATTCTCTCTCTCTCTCTCTTCTTCCTTGGATTGCCGTGATTTTTAACGTACTAGATTGCATGTTTTTGCTCATAATCTGTATTATGAGTTCGTTCACTGCTTTTCTGAGATACAAATCACCAGGCCCCCACTCTCCTCTACTGTCCTCCATGTGAACATCTTTCTGAACATCACGAAGATGTTGCAATACCAGAATACATCTGTCATCTAGAAGTATTTGTTTTTTTCATTGTGCAATTAATTAAAATCATTGCAATGTACACACACTAGGTTGACCGTTGCGTATTAAGGGTGAAAAGATGCACAGAACAGTTAAAAACAGAGAAATTATAAATTAATAAAAAAGACGTGCAATAATGTCACCAGGAGATGAAAAAACTCAAGCTGGGTCAGAAAACAAATTAGGGGAATTAATTTCTAAAATAAACTTAACAAAACGGGCCGCCAACTGCGGCGAGTCTCCCCTCATACAAGCGTCTAGTGCTTCCTGGCAGGTCCTGATGTTAAGAAGAAGCCAAATAGGACGCAACCAGAAGTTTCTTTGGACTCAGAGTTTTTGGCAAATGCACAGTATGTGGATAAGGTTTTCCTCCTCCTGCTTGCACAAGCGGCATTGAGACGATGCCTCTTTCCTGTACCCCTGGCCAAACTAGTATGCCATCAGCGGGATTAAACCAAAATGGAATCGCATTAATTGAAGTTTTATGTGAACTTTCATAGGAGCTGCCAGATATAACGGAAGAATTTTCTGGTTGTATAATTTAGAAACCCAAGGGCCATGAAAGAGGTGAGCGACCCGTTGCTCGTCGTGGTCGCTTGATAGAATTTTTGCTTGTTTGGTTAGAAGTTTTGTTTTCGCCGCAATGGGCAACGGGGATGACCATATGTCCTTTGCTTTGATGGATTCTAGACATGATGTCAGATATTTGCTCCACGGTGTTTTGTGGTTACTGAGGACTAACCATAGACAGCTCTTTAAGGAGTGAGAGCTAGCATGCTTTGTTTTTAAACAATAGTTAATGTAGCGTGCACTCATTATCCACCTCTGGGAAAACAAACTAAATTCTTTCCGAATTTGGACGTGGGCAGTTGAATTTGGCAGCCGAAAAACCCTACGATAACAAGACAATTGTGCTCTGTCCAACCAATTATTCATTTTGTCCTTGAATATTATTGCACCCAAGGAGATAGAGGGGAGTAATTATGCGGTAATCAGTTTTATTAATGGTACTAGATTTTGAGAGTGCAGAGCACTTTTCGTTCTTATAAAGGCCCCTTCCAGACTACGGGCCACAGCCTGCATTTCGGTTGTATGCACTGAGGTTCTCCCTTTCTGGTCGATCCACACCCCCAGGTACTTATAGGCAGTGACAGTTTCCAGTCTTTTCCCTTCGATGAATCACGTGGTCTTTTAGGTTTTTCCAGATAATATTATCATCGTTTTAGTTTTCGTCACGTTTATCTCTATCAGGTTCATATTGTCGAAAAGTCTCTGGAGACCAACCTGGGTTTGATCTAGCAGAATGGTGTCATCTGCATATTGAAGAGTTTGGATCTTTCTTAACTCTATTCTTGGAGGAAAAGCATGAATGCGTGACAACCATTCGGGAAGATCCGCGAGGTACAGGTTGAAAAGCATTGGTGCAAGGGTAAACCCTTGCTTTAAACCTCTGGTGGTATAGATTTTATTGGAGGTCGACCAACTCGATGTGACTTGCACTTTGACCTAGGTGTCAGTATGTAGAGCGATTAATGCTTTCAGTAGTGACTGTGGAATACCCCATCTTGCAAGTTTTTCCCATAATTTTGGCCGACTTACGCTGTCAAAGGCTTTTCGAAAATCGATAAAACCGAGGTGTAAGGTTTTACCTTTTGCGGCTAAGGTGGATTCCATCAAATGAGCAATGCATATCAGGTTGTCTTCAATGTGGCAGCCTCTCTGGAAACTAGTTTGAGTGAAGGGAACTAGGTTGTTGGTTTCCGCCCACGAAGTAAGTGCAGTTAAGAGAATGCTAGCATATGCCTTCCCGTCCACGTCTAAGAGAGCTATCATCCGATAGTTATCGGGATTAGAGCGCGGTCCTTTCTTATGAAAGGGGACAAGAAGCGATCCTTGCCAAGACGCCAGGATCGGGCCACCCAGTATTCTGACCTCGAAGAGGGGTTTCAGTATCCGGGCCCATTTTCCAGCAGAGGCTTTAAATACTTGGGTCGGAATTGCGTTAGGTCCTGGGGCGCCACCCGAGCGCATTTTCTTTATTACTCCGGTTATGTCAACCGTTAGTGTATTGACTAGGGTGGTGATTTCTTCCTGGTTAACTGGTTGATCGAGAAAGGCCGGGCTGTTGGTGATCTGGCCATGTGGAGCTGTGTAGAGCATTTTAACGTAGGTTTCCAAATCCGCAGGGGAGATGTTGGTTGCGGTAGGTGGTTTGGTGGTTTTACTGGCCTTATTAACCCAATTCCAGAATTTCCTTTGATCTTTAGATTTTATAATCTCAAAGGCTGTTACCCAGTGCTGGTCTTCTTCCAATTTCTTTAGGGTAAAGCGTTCCTTCCTATAAGCTTTCCGCGCAGCCATGATGTCCTCCTTCAAAAGTTTGTGGTCATTTTCGTTATGAACAGTTTTTCTTTGTAACTTGTTTAGTTTACTCTTGGCAGTTCTTGTGTGTTGTTGTTGCACTGACAAAGTTGTCATAGTCGGAATGTCCCTAGATCGGTTGTTTGGCGGTTTTGAGGTGAAAAGGACTCTAAAGTTGGTCAATATAGCTTCCCAAGCGGGGGCTGGCACCTGGATGCAAGCAGCAGGGGAGCCTCCGAGCATAAGCTTGTCCACCTCCATTTCGATTACATCCTGGTTACTTTCTGACCATCGGAGTTTCCTCGCACTCTGCAGGCCTGAAGCAGTCCCTATTGTATTTATGTTAGGACGATGTAGTGGCCCGAGGGCAATGCTGCATGTTAAAATGGCGTGATCGCTGTCTGAGGACGGTGTTACTAAAATATGTCATCTAGAAGGACAAGCTGGGGTCAGAGCAGGGGTGGGGGCTCACTGTAACTTTCGACAGCTTCTCACCTAACGTTTATGCTTGCCTTTGAAACTAAGACAGCTGCATGGCCCAAAATAAGAAAGTAATCATTCTGTGCGCTATGTACCTTATGAGGAGATTCTGCCTTAAAGCTTCTGAGAGGTGACACAAAGTGTTTTTGATAAAAAGTTCAAACTCTGTTATGCTCTGCGGTCAAGCACCTGCTAAAGTTAGATCTAAAGTTAGAAGATCTTGCGGTCAATGGTTCCTCGTTACAAATTTATAAAAGAGCTACCAATCTGTCCATTCGCCAACCACCTTCTACAGTATACTTATTACGCTGTTGGTGTTCCTGATTAACCGTTTTACTTATCATTTTCAATTGAGGTTGCAATGCTTCATTGTACTTTGATATTCCCTCTCTCTCTCTCCCTTCTTCCTTGCATTGCCGTGATTTTTAACTTACTAGATTGCATGTTTTTACTCATATTCTGTGTTGTGTCTTTGACACCTGTCACTTGCTGCACAGCATGGTGTTATTTTTTATTAATGACGTGTTTTTGCCATTTATTGTTTAAATTGTTTCTTGACTATAAGGTGCCAATCCTGACTCAATCCCTGCGTTTCACACGTGTGTCTTGTTATTTCAGGTAGCACCTCACTCTGCTAAATTATGTGGTAAATACCACTCTCCAACAGCTGGCAACCACGGAAGTGATGTGCATAAGAATTTCCAGACTACAAGGAAAAGGAAAAGGAAAAATCCCCTGTGGCTGAGGCCGGAGATTGCCCCTCGCTGGATCTTCCTGACTAAACCACCGGACATACCCGGGTAAGTCAAAGAGTTTATGGCTTTTTCTCTTTGCCTTGCCTCAGTGTAGTGTTGCCTCACTGTGTTTAGTTGGGAGCTTGCAGGTGCAGTGCTGCTAAACCACTGTTCCTTGCTGACTGGTGTCTTGCCATGTAAACAAACCTCTATTTTAAAATTAAGCACGTGAGCAGGCAATGAGTCAGGATTTATTGTATAAAGTCGACATTTGAGGTTGTGGTTTTCTGGGTTTCCAGTGCATGTGTTAATATTTTGTATTTGCTTTTATATCGCCTGTCTAAACAGACAGGGATCAACTGTCCTTATATTGTGACAAGTAGAGAGTGCGTCTGGTAGCTCTCAGCTTTTGCGTCGTTTCAGGGCGAGAGTCCCTAAAGTTTTCAACTGTCCTTATATTGTGACAGGTAGATGAGAGTGCGTCTGGCAGCTCTCAGCTTTTGCATGGTTTCAGGGTGAGAGTCCCTAAAGTTTTCAACTGTCCTTATATTGTGACAGGGAGAGGAGAGTGTGTCTGGCAGCGCTCAGCTTTTGTATGGTTTCAGGGTGAGAGTCCCTGACGTTTTCAAATGTCCTTGTATGGGGACTGGTAAGGGAGGTTTAGTGCTAAAAGTATTAGAAATCTCCAGCTTCTGCTGACCTAAAGAGTTAAAATATGTCAACGGTAATAGACAAAATAATAGCTTGGTGAAAAGGTGCCCGGCTAGCTCCTCATATAATAAAATTAACATTTCTAAATGCGTAGCAGAATAAAGAGGAAGTACTTCACTTTCGAAACTAGTTCCCTTCTTAGCTTCCTTCTTTTTCTGTGTCACAGAAAATAAACTTTTCTGATCTATTAGCATATCTTAAATTGTACGAATTTGTCTTTTCATTCTGTTTTCTGGTAAAAGAGTGCACAATCTTGTCTTCTAATCAATTGTGAAATAATTATCAATTCTTTTTTTCTTGAAAAAAATACAGTTGCCTGTTTTCCTGTTTTCGTGGGTAACTCATGGTTTATCTTTCTTCACGTTTTCAAGTAACTCTTGTGTTTCCTTCTAAAATCAGTATCTGGGGCAATGAGTCAGTGTTGCCTTCTTGTTATACAAATTGTCCTCTATCTTTTAGCAAGAAATGATCCAGGTGTATACAAGTGTATGTTTATATGTTGTGTGCATTTTGGAGTGCTCCATTCTGCTAAATATATGTGCTCCCTGTTAGTTTGAGCTCAAAATACCCCTCCTTGCCCCCTGACTATAATATGCTGGTAGAATATGAAAATTTTAAAGTGCATTGTTGCATCTATCTTAAAAACAGCGGCTTAACTTCCTGTTAATAAAGCTGTAGTATCCTACCTTTGATGTTATTCATATCACCTCATGCTCTGCCAGTGGAATGTTGAGAAGGGCTGAGCATCATGCTGGCTGCTCCTGGTGGGGTTTTGCACTGGACTTAACTGCATGTCTTGTAACTAACTACAAATAAACATCTGAAGATCCTCTACCCGTCTGGACTTCGTTACTACAAATTTATGGCGACGAGTTGACGCAAAAAACCTCCGTGTGCTACCTGTCAAGGCCTTCATTTTCAAACATGATGTACCCCTGATCTTGAAGGAACTTATGAACCTGGCAAGTCTCTGTCAAGGTGAGAGAATTTCTATGTAACTAATCTGCATATTTACACTAACTGGCACCCCAAGCCCCACCAGTGAACCATCCATCGGTCGCCCACAACTCAAGCGTGCCAGTTCCAGTTGTTGCAGCTTCAGCTGTACTTGAGCTCCTATCCCTGAAAATTAAGAGGTGTGTTCCCTGATGGGAGAGGTTCAACCATCCGACATGTACTTTACTTTGTACAGCTCCTGCTCAAGCGTGCTGTACCCCATCAACAGAGACCATAGCCCCTCACAAGGGTTTGGTTCTCCATCTCATGAAGACACAACAATAAGAACTATGCTGTAATGTAAAGTATGCCACACATGCTACATCTTGATAGGTTGTGGTGTTGGTTTGATAAGTCTAGCTACAAGATATGTACCTTCAAGGGAAGTAATTAACATTGTTTGTGATATTTTATTTGCCATCTCTACTATCAACACTGCCCACTTTAAGATTTACTCGGACAGTGTGATTGTCATCCTGATGTTTGCGGCAGGAAGTATATTCCTGCATTATATATTCTCATGCTCCTGGCAACCTGTTTCTTGAGAAATTTGTAAAGAATTTTTTTTTGCTTTGCTGTGTCTACAAACTCATGTGTTTACTGCACTCGAGCAGAAAACGTAACAAAATGCATTTTCACAGCTTGACTCATGATGTTGTAGGTAGTGTTTGGCTTTTTTTTTACAATTCTGCTCTGGTACTGGAAAGTGGAGAGGGACATTGAGGTGAGACTTTTATGGTCTTTTATTATTAGGGTCACTTGAGTCTTTATTATATTATTGGCAGTTCAACCACCGAGTTAAGATTTAAAAATGAGGCATGTGTGGTTGCCTATGCGTGCACTCCTACCTTATTCAGGGGCCTGCCATTGTTCTCTTCGTGACGTTCAAGCCTCACTGTACTGCATCTTTGTGCGCACACAAACACCATGACCGGACCAGGGTTCAATTCCCAGCCTCGGCGGGTCTTGGGCTCAAATTTCCCCGGACCTGACAATTCTCGCCTCGGTGCCTATTCCAATCATGGAGTCCCACTCTGTAACTCTGGGCAATAGCTTGCTTAATCTCCACAACGGCCCCTCGCAGCGGGATGCCTGGCTTTCACCTTGGGGATGCGCAGTAATGGGTTATCTCGCAGGGGAATACCAGGACGGGTTCCCTAAGCAAGCGCTGGGACGCTTTCGGGCAGCCATGCGCTCTACAAATCAAATTTCATTTCATTTCATTTCATGATCCACCCTGTGCCGACTGATTGGCGTGCCGCCATCTTTGGGTAGGAGACTGCAGGGTTTTCAACATAGCATTCAATGGCCCGTGTTGTGCCATAGTAACAAACGAAAACGAAAATAAATACCTTGTTCCCCAGGAGGAGATAATAGAATGGCGTAACCAAGCGAAAAGGAGAAAGGAGGGAGAATTCCCCTTTCAGACCTGAAACCCTCACACACCTAGCAAGCTAGGTGTCATGCTTCATCATATGGGTTTTGCTCCTCGTCAGACTGGCGCTGCAATGTCTGACGGGCACCCATAAAGGGGCTCTTTATCGGAGATCTTTTGTTCCTGCCAGTTGGTGCATGTGGGTATGGGGGTTTCAGAGAAAGTGTAGACGTGAAGTGGTGAAAAATTAAAAAAGGTTAGTGAATCCACGGCAATCTTTATTGGTGTGGTACACTACCTTAATAAAAACAGTGAGGCGACAGCACACGCTGGTGCAAAGATCCAGTAGTATCTATCTTACCTAAAGGTCGACATGGACATGTTTCATGCTTTGAGAGCAATTCGTCAGGACCTACAAACTAAGATATAAATGTGTTCTACACGAAGGAGAAGGGGAATACTACCTCCCTCTAAATGTTGGACTGCAGGCCAGGTGGTCCTGCTCAGTCTAAGTGGGACCCTACTAAGACCGACAATGGCGTCTCCGGTCTTCTCTATAAAGCGTGGTACCAAAGTGGTTGGTACCCTGTCCGTCGTGCGGACCACGCTGCCACACCTACCCAAACGAACGTCGGGGTCAGAGAGAAGCCAACCATATTTTGGCCTTCAATTAATGTTAATTGAACGTTCTGGAGTGAAGGCTTCTTTTCTCTTCATTGTGGTCACATCAACGCTTTTCTTTTAAGTACAACGGTCGTCTTTGGCTGTAGTAACTTCTTGCCAGTCTCTAGGATTGGGCTGTGGTTCGAGTCTTCATCGGTTCTGAATACTCTTAGTACTCTGGATTATGGTGGGTGTTCGTGTGGTGAGCTCTAATTTATTTACAAGTTTTTGTGCTCTACGATCTTTGGTGGGTATTATCTTTACACCATGGAACTTTTCTGCCTCATGTGTCTTGGAATCACTAGAGAGCGTGAGGGAAACCTCACGCTACTTGTCGCACAGCTATGGGCAGAGGGCATCTATATAGTATTCAAAAGATCAACCATTAAAGTGATACATTCGTCTTCTCTAGTTTATTTTTTGCATTAAATCATGATTCGTCATATAGTTTCAATATCAATATATTTCACATGATTCTCTAGTTCATAAAACAAATTGTACATTCAATTAATGAGTTCTCCTTTCACTCAATTCAATTGTATTGTATGAAATAAAACACTTCAATTTACAAAACTCAACATTATACCCAATGCATTTCGGGTTCTGAACTGAACCCTTCATCAGGGGATAAATTCCACAGCATACTTGTAAAGTTTCTGAATTTCTCGAAGACTGTTGTATGGTTACTTTCCAGATCTAGAACACAGAAAACAGCAACAGTTGTTTTATATTTCACATAACGTCAACAAGCAGTCAATGCTTGCTGATTTTAAATTCCAAATAAAACTGGGGAATGGCACCGCAAACACCAAAAAGAGAAAATGAGGAGAAGAAATCCAAAAGTGAAATGAAAGACTCCACCTGTGCAAGATTCAAAATAACGATGAAAAATGATAAAAAAAGTGCCTCACTTCAGTTATCTAACACCGAAGGGCCGACTGGAATGTCTCTGTTAAAGGTAAGATATCAAAGATAAGAGTGATGTGTTCGTCGGTACACAGTCAAAATATCGAGTCAATAATGTCGATATGCAGTAATATCGGCACCTAAATATCGCAGGTAAGAAATTTTGATTATATTAATATTGATGTATTAAATATCGTTTTTTGATTAGTGTATGTAATATCGATGTAGGTAATGTCGTTGTTAAAAATATCAAAAAGTAAAAATATCGTAGTTTTAAGTATTGTACATTGTAATTGTTTATATTTTATGTATGTTTATTTTCTAAGAAATATTGAAATAGGAAGTTAAAATTTATAATGTAGAAATAAATGTAAACATTTTAGGAGCAGGATGTTGGGTTTATAGGGGATAAGGGTGGGGAGTGTTTTAAAAATATATAATCATTAAAAAAAAAAAATAATTTAAATTTTGAATTTAGAAATAAAAATTAACATTTTAGGAGCGGGATGTTGGGTTTATAGGGGATAAGGGTGGGGATTGTTTTAAAATTTTACAAATAATTTTATAAATTGTTTGAAATAGGAAATAGATGTTTTAAATTTAAAAATTCATTTGAAATTTTAGGATAGGTATTTTGGGTTTATAGGGGATAAGGGTGGTGAGTGTTTTAAATATAAATATTTTTTATAATATTTTAATTTAACTATAATTGTTATAATTAGGAAGTAGAAACTATTAGTAATTTTTAGGAGTGGGATGTTAGTTTATAGGGTATGAAGGTGGGGATTTATAAAAAATTGGGAGTTGATAGATTTTTAAATTTATATTATTTAAAAAATGTGCAATCATTTAAAAGTGGGGTGTTTAGTTTATAGTGGGTGTTAGTATTTTTAAAAAATAATAATGTAAATTGATTTTAATATTTGATTTTGAAAGAAAAATTTAACATTTTAATAAATTTATATTTTTTTAAATATAATTGTGATTAGTATGTTAATGTTTATTGGATTTGGTATAGTAAATTAATTAGATTTAGTGTCCACCACATACTTTAATTAAATGTACACTGGAGTGGGAATAGTAAAATAATTAGTTTTATTATCTAGCACCTACCCCAAGTAAATGTAGACTGGAGTGGGGATAGTAAATTAATTAGATTTATTATCCAGCACCTACTCCAATTAAATGTAGACTGGAGTGGGAATATAAATTAATTAGGTTCAGTGTCCAGCACCTACCCCAATTAAATGTAGACTGGAGTGGGAATAGTAAATAAAATAGGTTTTTTATCCAGCACCTACCCTAATTAAATGTAGATTGGAGTGTGAATAATAAATGAATTAGATTTATTATCCAGCACCTTCCCCAATTAAATGTAGATTGGAGTGGGCATAGTAAATTAATTAGATTTATTATCCAGCACCTACCCCAATTAAATGTAGTCTGGAGTGGGAATAGAAAATTAATAAGGTTCAGTCTCCAGCACCTACCCCAATTAAATGTAGACTGGAGTGGGAATAGTAAATTAATTAGATTTATTATCCTGCATCTACCTCAATTAAATGTAGAGTGGAGTGGGAATATTAAATTAATTAGGTTCAGTGTCCAGCACCTACCCCAATTAAATGTAGACTGGAGTGGGAATAGTAAATTATTTAGGTGCATTGTCCAGCACCTACCCCAATTACATGTAGACTAGAGTGGGAATAGTAAATTAATTAGGTTTATTATCCAGCACCTACCTCAATTAAATGTAGACTGGAGTGGGAATAGTACATTAATTAGGTTCAGTCTCCAGCACCTACCCAAATTAAATGTAGACTGGAGTGGGAATAGTAAATTAATTAGATTTATTATCCAGCACCTACCTCAATTTAATGTAGACTGGAGTGGGAATAGTAAATTAATTAGGTTCAGTGTCCAGCACCTACCCCAATTAAATGTAGACTGGAGTGGGAAAAGTAAATTAATTAGGTTTATTATCCAGCACCTACCTCAATTAAATGTAGACTGGAGTGGGAATAGTAAATTATTTAGGTTCATTGTCCAGCACCTACCCCAATTACATGTAGACTGGAGTGGGAATAGTAAATTAATTAGGTTTATTATCCAGCACCTACCCTAATTAAATGTAGACTGGAGTGGGAATAGTAAATAATTAGGTTTATTATCCAGCACCTACCTCAATTAAATGTAGACTGGAGTGGGAGTAGTAAATTAATTAGGTTTATTATCCAGCACCTACCTCAATTAAATGTAGACTCGAGTGTTAATAGTAAATTAATTAGGTTCAGTGTCCAGCACCTACCCCAATTAAATGTAGACTTGAGTGGGAATAGTAAATTAATTAGGTTCAGTGTCCAGCACCTACCCCAATTAAATTTAGGCTGGAGTGGGAATAGTAAATTAATTACTTTTATTATCCAGCACCTACACCAATTAAATGTAGACTGGAGTGGGAATAGTAAATTAATTAGATTTATTATCCGGCACCTACCCCAATTAAATGTAGACTGGAGTGGGAATAGTAAATTAATTAGATTTATTATCCAGCACCTACCCCAATTAAATGTAGACTGGAGTGGGAATAGTAAATTAATTAGGTTCAGTGTCCAGCACCTACCCCAATTAAATGTAGACTGGAGTAGGAATAGTAAATTAATTAGTTTTATTATCCAGCACCTACCCTAATTAAATGTAGACTGGAGTGGGAATATAAATTAATTAGGTTCAGTGTCCAGCACCTACCCCAATTAAATGTAGACTGGAGTGGGAATAGTAAATAAAATAGGTTTATTATCCAGCACCTACCCTAATTAAATGTAGATTGGAGTGGGAATAGTAAATGAATTAGATTATCCAGCACCTACCCCAATTAAATGTAGACTGGAGTGGGAATAGTAAATTAATTAGGTTCAGTGTCCAGCACCTACCTCAATTAAATGTAGACTGCAGTGGTAATAGTACATTTATTAGGTTCAGTGTCCAGCACCTACCCCAAATAAATGTAGACTGGAGTGGGAAAGTAAATTAATTACTTTTATTATCCAGCACCTACCCCAATTAAATGTAGATTGGAGTGGGAATAGTAAATTAATTAGGTTTATTATCCAGCACCTACCCTAATTAAATGTAGACTGGAGTGGGAATAGTAAATTAATTAGGTTCAGTGTCCAGCACCTACCCCAATTAAATGTAGACTGGAGTGGGAATAGTAAAATAATTAGGTTTATTAACCAGCACCTACCTCAATTAAATGTAGACTGGAGTGGGAATAGTAAGTTATTTAGGTTTATTGTCCAGCACCTACCCCAATTACATGTAGACTGGAGTGGGAATAGTACAAAAATTAGGTTTATTATCCAGCACCTACCCTAATTAAGGGGCTCATTATGATGGCGGACGGAAATGCGACCGCAGCCCTGGAGTAAGCGGAAAAAGCCATTTCCGTGTCCGCCTGCCGCGGTCACTCCGTCTGCCATATCAGGATAGGAAAGAGTGTAAAAAATCCGTCCGCGACGGTAGAGCACGCACTGCTGCCTAACTACACCCGACCCCGCGGCGGACGTAAACAATCCAGAGACACCGCCGTGCGGACTGACGTCAACGACTGTCCCCCAAATCAAGATGGCGGAAAACACACATAAAACCGCTGCAGGAAAACAACCTGCCTGAACACGGCGGATTCCGCACAGTGAAGATACCATACATAGCAGAGAGACCCACCACAAGCTGCTCACCGTCATGGACCCAGCGCTACACGCTTTTCCGATACTCTTCGCGATCCACCACCTTAAGTCATGGCCCACTATCGACGACGACGCAGGTACGCAACACACCATTCGCTGTCTGAAGGGGAGTACCTGCCAGGGTCATGACGTTGGGAGGGGGAGTGTCCTGTTTGATAAACCACATCACTTCGCAAATACAAATCCACAACTGGAGTACACAAGCAGGAATGACAACGACAAACCACGACACATGAATGACTTGCTTTATTACACATAACAGGGGTATAATCACAGAGTATGCAAGAGCATGGGCATTGTGGGCACCAGAGCAGGTACATCAGAGGCAGCACATGAGAGGGGCACAGAGCATCAACAGTCCATGCCATCGAACTGGTACATCAGAGGCAGCACATGAGAGGGGCACAGAGCATCAACAGTCCATGACATCGAACAGGTACATCAGAGGCAGCACATGAGAGGGCAGAATGCAGTATCAGAACACCAACAGGGCATTGTGGCCAACAGAGCAGGTACATCAGAGGCAGCACATGAGAGGGGCTGAGTGCATCAACAGTCCATGGCATCGAACAGGTACATCAGAGGCAGCACATGAGAGGGGCTAAGTGCATCAACAGTCCATGGCATCAAACAGGTACATCAGAGGCACCACATGAGGCCAGACTGCAGTATCAGAACACCAACAGGGCATTGTGGCCAACAGAGCAGGTACATCACAGGCAGCACATGAGGGGCACAGATCATCAACAGTCCATGGCATCGAACAGGTACATCAGAGGCAGCACATGAGAGGGCAGACTGCAGTATCAGAACACCAACAGGGCATTGTGGCCAACAGAGCAGGTACATCACAGGCAGCACATGAGAGGGGCTAAGTGCATCAACAGTCCATGGTATCAAACAGGTACATCAGAGGCAGCACATGAGAGGGGCTAAGTGCATCAACAGTCCATGGCATCGAACAGGTACATCAGAGGCAGCACATGAGAGGGGCACAGAGCATCAACAGTCCATGGCATCGAACAGGTACATCAAAGGCAGCACATGAGAGGGCAGACTGCAGTATCAGAACACCAACAGGCCATTGTGGCCAACAGAGCAGGTACATCAGAGGCAGCACATGAGAGGGGCTAAGTGCATCAACAGTCCATGACATCGAACAGGTACATCAGAGGCAGCACATGAGAGGGGCACAGAGCATCAACAGTCCATGGCATCGAACAGGTACATCAGAGGCAGCACATGAGAGGGCAGACTGCAGTATCAGAACACCAACAGGGCATTGTGGCCAACAGAGCAGGTACATCAGAGGCAGCACATGAGAGGGGCACAGAGCATCAAGAGTCCATGGCATCGAACAGGTACATCAGAGGCAGCACATGAGAGGGGCACAGAGCATCAAGAGTCCATGGCATCGAACAGGTACATCAGAGGCAGCACATGAGAGGGGCTAAGTGCATCAACAGTCCATGGCATCGAACAGGTACATCAGAGGCAGCACATGAGAGGGGCTAAGTGCATCAACAGTCAATAGCATCGAACAGGTACATCAGAGGCAGCACATGAGAGGGGCACAGAGCATCAACAGTCCATGGCATCAAACAGGTACATCAGAGGCAGCACATGAGAGGGCAGACTGCAGTATCAGAACACCAACAGGGCATTGTGGCCAACAGAGCAGGTACATCACAGGCAGCAGAAGTATGTGGTGCAAGGTACCCGTCTCAAGGACAAGAACAATGCAAATGTGGTTTCCATGGACAATAAACACACCAACTCGAAATACATGTGAGTGAAGGTAAACACACCGCACATCACGGAGCAGGTGGAGTGCCCGATGTACCTGCCCCTGACACACTGGTAGCACCAGAAACTGGAGTGTGAGACACAGCCACAGCCCTAGTGACTGACACATGGGCCATAGACCAAGACACACTGCCAGCACCAGACATAGGAGTGTGAGACACAGCCACAGCCCTAGTGACTGACACATGAGCCATAGACCCAGACACACTGCCAGCACCAGAACCTGGAGTGTGACACACAGCCACAGATATAGTGACTGACACATGAGCCATAGACCCAGACACTGCCAGCACCAGACATAGGAGTGTGACACACAGCCACAGCCCTAGTGACTGACACATGGGCCATAGACCCAGACACACTGCCAGCACCAGACATAGGAGTGTGAGACACAGCCACAGCCCTAGTGACTGACACATGAGCCATCGACCCAGACACACTGCCAGCACCAGACATAGGAGTGTGAGACACAGCCACAGCTCTAGTGACTGACACATGAGCCATAGACCCAGACACACTGCCAGCACCAGAAACAGGAGAGGGCACAACTGAGACAGTGGCACTACATGATGCATGACAGCAAACAACAGACCCAGTGCCACTATCTGACAACTGAGAGTGAACCTCTGATGCGCCACTGAGAACACCGGAATGATGAGCCACAGGGCTGTATGGGCCAGGTGGCAGGGTGGCTCTGGGAGCTGGGGATAGCTGTACTGGAGCTACATCGTGTGGTCAGGTGTCAATGGTGTGTGTCTACGTTTCTTAGGGATATGTGAGGGCACCCTGGACATGACAGGACTGGCAAGTGGTGCGGACTCCAATGAAACATCCCCCACCAAAGCTGGAGCATCTGCTGCGGGGCTCTGCACTCTGGGGACGTGCTGGACCCTGCTTGTCATTTGCTGTGTGCCTGCCGTCTGGACTCAGCATCATGTGTAATGGGGGATGCAACAACAGGGGACTCCTTCTTCAGCTTCTGACGTGCCAGGATGGGAGTGGAGCTATGGGGGTACTCCGCCGCGGAGACATCTGTTTTCTGTTCCTTCAACAACATCAGCCTCAGTGCAGCCAGGGATGATGTATGCCTGACCTTGATGGAGCAAGTGTCTATGGGAGAAGCCTTGTCCCTTGGATGTGCCTTGGCCGTAGGAGGAGTCTTGTCTCTGGACTTTCCCTGTTCCCTGGACAGTGCCCTGTTCCTGGCAGCAGACTTGTCCTTTGTAGTGTACCTGTCTCTAGAAGACACCTTGTCCCTGGGTGTGTCCCTGGCCTTGGGAGATGGCCCTTCCTCTGTAGTGTGCCTGTCCCTGGGAGTGTCCCTGCTCTTGGGAGTGGCCCCTTCCTTTGTAGTGTCCCTGTCCTTGGGAGGATCCCTGCTCTTTTGAGGTGCCTTTGTCTTTTGACTGTCCTTGTCCCTGCTCTTGGGAGTGGCCCCTTCCTTGGTGGTGTCCCTGTCCTTGGTAATGTCCCTGCACTTTAGAGGTGCCTTTGTCTTTGGACTCTCCTTGTCCCTGACCTTGGGAGTGGCCCCTTCCTTAGTAGTGTCCCTGTCCTTGGGAGTGTCCCTGCTCTTTTGAGGTGCCTTTGTCTTTGTACTATCCTTGTCCCTGCCCTTGGGAGTGGCCCCTTCCTTAGTAGTGTCCCTGTCCTTGGGAGTGTCCCTGCTCTTTTGAGGTGCCTTTGCCTTAGGGCTGGCCCTGTCCAAGGGAGTGTCTATGGACTTGGGAGTATCCCTTGCCTTGGGAGTACTTTTTGTGTGGGATGCCTGTGTAGCATGTGAAGGCATTTCCCCCAACACCACTTGTGGATCCTGTGTGTGAACTCCAGTGTATCTCACGTTGTCTTTGTTAACAGATTTTGCTGTCCTAGGGGATGGTGTCTGTGCCCTCCGTGCCCTGCCGTGCTGCCTGTGGCTGCTTCTAGTGCAATAACCTGTATAAGAGTCCTGGTCAGAATATTCACTCCCCCCTGAGACATCAAGTGGTGTAGATGGTGGAACAGAAGTAGCACCCTGTCCATGCGACTGTACAATGGCAGAAGACACAGTGTTTCCAGTGACTCAACTGTCCTGTGTAGACCAGCAACATCGCCATGCATCCCTTCCATGAATGCCACCACCTGCCCCAACTTCCTATCGTGATCTTGGAATGCATTGATCATATTGGTCTGCCCCACACACAGCTGTCGCAGCAGATCAACAGCCTTATCACAAAGTGCACTTTGGGTCACCGGGGCAGGGGCAGCGGTGCCTGCACCGAACGCCACTCTGCTCCCCCTAATTCTGCGTGCACGAACAGTACATGGTGCAGTTGGCGGCAGTGTGGGCCCTGTGTGCTGTGTCCCGACCGAAGGTGTTGATTGCCCACTCCCAGTCTGTGACAACAGTGCTGACTCACCAACACTGTCGGAAGATGAGGATGATGGTGACTCGACATACGAGTCCTCAGGGACGGTCCTGTCCCCCTCTCCGGGGCTTCCCTCTTCTGTGTCAGTTTGCGTGTGTGTGATGTCTGATCCGGATGCATTGCCACCACTCATCTCCGTCGTCTGTGGCTGAGTGCCCTCTGCCAAAGCTGAAATACAGAGAAAAGAGGTGTAAGTCATGGCCACACTCACGTACAGAAGGACAGGAAATATCCAATTCCATTTCTAATAAACAACATGTATGCCCCATCCTGCACATGGCCCACCCCTACCAGTCATCCTCACATCCAATAACCGGTGGTGGCCGTGAAACATGTACAGCATGCGGACAGGGCAAGTGCATGTAGATCTGCACACATGTCTTGCCATGGGGCCACAGACATCTAAGGCATGTGCTTGAACACTCAACTACGAAGCAAGTGGCGTGTCAACATGGCGGACATGGAAGTCAAATTACACTCCGGCAATGGCACCAACATGGCATTGCTGCAAAACATACGCACCACGGAAGCCACTACTGTGTCTGAGCACCAATACATACATTGCATTCCCAAGTAACATACACATACAGTCTGCTTACCGCTAGTTTGCTGTTGATCCACAGTCAGCTGGTCGGACAGGTCAGGATGCGTCACAGCAATGATACGGTGCATAAGAGGGGTCATGGAGCGTCGGGCCAGACGTGGCATTCTTGGAATCATCCCCAGTGTCATCTCCGCTACATTCTTGCTCAGCCTGGATATGTCGTCCCAGCATTTGTGGCAGTTTGTGTGTCGTCTATTGCACACCCCCACTGCCCGTACATCACGTGCTATGCTCCTCCACACGGCCTTGCGAAGGTGCAGCTTTACCTACCATGATGGGAGACAAGAGGATAACGTAAGTGGACAGTATGACATGCACATACTACGTAGAAAGACGTATCTACATCCAGCCATGCTCTGCACAACACATTTGAAGGTCCCACAGCACACCGGCAAGCCTACAGGAGGCAGGAGCCACTGACCACCTCAGGGCCAAGAACATGCACACCACTGCACTTACCACCTGTCCGGGTGCACCGTACAGCTGTTCGTAGTGGCTGAGCACACCGCCCACGAGAACATCTAGTTCCGCTGCGGTGAAGGGACGAGACCGGATCTCTCGCACTCTCTGCATGTCAAGGTCCTGTACTGTGACACTACAGCAGCAGTCGGTAATCAGCTCAGCAGCAGTAGGTTGAGGTGATAGTCACAGGCATCAGTCGGTGGTCAGCTCAGCAGCAGTAGGTCGAGGTGATGGTCACAGGCAGCAGTCGGTGGTCAGCTCAGCAGCAGTAGGTCGAGGTGATGGTCACAGGCAGCAGTCGTGGTCAGCTCAGCAGCAGCAGGTCGCGGTGATGGTCACAGGCAGCAGTCGGTGGTCAGCTCAGCAGCAGTAGGTCGAGGTGACGGTCACAGCCAACACTGGTTCACAGCAGTGAATGAGTGCTTTTGGAAATCACACATATATAAGGCCCTGAGCCCATGTCAGTGGCATATGTCGGCAGCAATTGGTTACCCCTGGATGCCTGTTTGTAAAAGGGTCAACGACTGGCCCAGGTGTTGCGGTGCACTGCTTCCGCGATTTTCAATTGGACATACGCGGCCCGCGTACCCTCTTCCCATTGGCTGCATGTGCACGGACCGTCACGGTTCTGGACGGGCCTGGGCCGGCCGGTGTAGGGTGGATGATGCAATGTGACTGTAAGGAGGGTCATGAACTGCCATGTCAATTGACTTCTTCCGAATGATGTGTTAGCCTGCACCTCCCCCGCGGAATGCGTACACCGCCATGGTGGCGCCAGTGATTGAACATTGTTGCAAATGAAGCATCCGTCCCGGAAGCTTGCACATGCGGTTGCCAATGTGTGGCCGTGACGGTCCATGCACATGCAGCCAATGGGAAGAGGGAAAGCGGGCCGCGTATGCCCATTCGAAAATACCGGAAGCAATGCACCGCCATGACGGCGCCAATGATTGTATATTTTCAAACGGTGCACCGTGGTGTATAGTCCGCACTTGCGTTATGAGGGTTGTGACCGTGATGGCGAAACTGCATATGTCATGCACTATATCATGTGTGTTCATACTATGCCCATTGATGTGCACACAATGTGCTACACATGTGCATGTCGACGTGTTGACGTTTTGTATTTCCCTACACACGTTTCAACTTCTTCACATCTGCACAGTACATCACGGCTGTCTCGCCACATTCTGAATCTGTTGTCAGTGTGTGGTTAATGTGTGCTAATAACAATGGTGGGGGTACACATGCATTCTGTGTATGCCTATGTGTGTTTTCTGTTGTGTGACCATGCATGTAATGTGCGGATGCCCACCATTGTCGGTGTGGTCATTAGTGCATGATGACATGGAGTGTGTATAGCATTATCGTTTTGTGTTTGCACGTGCATGTGTGTCTGTGATGAGGCTTGTACACATTTGGGTCCTTACACATGTCTTGTTGGCAGTAATGTTGACATGAGACTAAGTTGCATTGTACATGTTGCCACACATCATGTTGCTAGTAGCAGCACATTGTTCATAGGGCACTCCGTATTGTAGTCACTTTCAGAGATGTCACACATATGACAATTGACCACAACATTTATATTCTTGCTAGTGTTGGCTTACATGTGATGGAGTTGCACAGCCATGCGTTGTTTGTAAATTGACTTCTACTACATGTACTCCCACACAGGAGGGCTCCAAATGTCCATCGCCCATACACTGTGCTGGAGGATATGGTTGACGAGGAGGTGAACAGGAAATTCTGGCTAGATCGACGTAGATTGATGGAGCTTGTACACCAATTGTCTCCTCATCTGCAGCCTCGAAGAACGTATCCTGGTTCTTTTACACCCACAGCAAAGGTTATGGTGGCACTACACTTTTTTGCAACTGGCACCTTTCAGTACACAGTTGGACATGTGGGGAGATGTCACAGTCATGTTCACCATGGTACTTCGGGATGTTCTGAAAGCCATGATGCTGTACAAGGATGACTACATCCATTTCCCACGGCCGGCAGAGTTGGCAGCAGTCAAAGCAGACTTCTATGCACTGGGTCAGATACCGCACGTAGTGGGTTCCATTGATGGCACACAGATCGGTCTCATTCCACCACGGGCACGTGAGCCGGTATATAGGAATCGGAAGCACTTTCATTCGCTCAACGTGCAGGTGGGGTGCCTGGCTGACAATATCATATCTCATGTGTGTGCAAGATTTCCAGGCTCCGCACATGACTCCCACATCATGCGGAGCAGCATTGTCCCCCAACTGATGGCAAATCTGCGTCCAGAACGTGCGTGGCTTGTTGGTGAGTATGCTGTGGGGACAGTTGTGTTATTTGTGTGGCATGGGGTACCCACCAATTCTGGTTGTGATATTTGTGTCTGTCATCCCCCTACATAGGCGACTCTGCGTGCCCAAACCGGCCTTGGCTGCTGAGTCCCGTACGTAATCCAACTACAGCGGGTGAAGTGCGAAACAATGATGCCCATGGAAGGACACGTAGAGTGGTGGAACGTACTTTTGGACTGCTAAAGTCTAGGTTTCGGTGCCTGGATAAGACCTGAGGGGCCCTGCCTTTACTCACCATGCAAAGTAGAGAAGTGTGGAGTGTGGAGAAGTGTGGCTTAATGGTTAGAGCGGCAGACCCTGATGCAGAGGTTTAGCCCGGGACCAGGGTTCAATTCCCCGCCTCGGCGGGTCTTCGGCTCAAAATTCTACGGACCTGATAATTCTCGCCTCGGTGCCTATTCCAATCATAGAGTCCCACTCTGCAACTCTGGGCAATAGCTTGCTTAATCTCCACAATGGCCCCCACAACGCTAAGGATGCCTGGCCTCCACCTTGGGGGTGCCTTGAGTGGACGCCTCGCAGGGAAAGCCAGGATGGTTTCCACAGTGGTATTCGTACAAGTGCCTTGAGACCCTTGCGGGTGAGTAGTGCGCTATACAAGTATCAATTTACAAGTATGCAGGTTCGTGATTGCCTGCTGCATGCTCCACAACCTGGCCTTGCGCAATAACATTGAACTGATCTTGGACCCTGAAGACCAACAAGTTCCTCGGCCTCCCATCCCACCCATGTCGACTGATGAGGATAGTGGTGAGGAGGAAGGTGTCAGCTCATTGATCGCTATTTCCCTTGAATGTGAGTAACTACCTCTTGTGCCGGTTGACAATGCGTTATGTATGTTTGATGGTGGTGTGTGGATGTGGTGTTCATCAGCTGGCTGTTCTGGTATGTAATGTTTGCATGTGTGTGTATTTATTTCTTTAGACATGCAAGTCTCCATGATGTGTGTCCTCTCATCCACTGATTTTGTGATGAGTGTAGTTTGTGGAATTTTGCACTGCAGTGTGTTGTGATGGGTGTGATTCAGTTTCCTGACGTGTGTTTGCTGTCTCTGATTTTCCCTAGGTCACTCCCACAGAGGCAAGATTCTGTACGACATGGATCCATGCACCTGGTAACGTCTGTTTCTGAGTCAATCATGTCAATAAAACATGGAGTCAACACATCATTGAGTGTGTAAGTGAAATTTATTTACAGGTTGTGCATTGGTGCTGGTGGATATTTACAAGTAAGTGTTGGGTGGGGAATGCGAGTTGAAGGTCATGATAGATGAAATGTCCGTGCTGACACCACATTGGGTGATGTCCAGCTAGTCCAGCAGACCTGTGCCAATACTTGGCGTAGTGGGACAGGATAGTTTGCGGGTGGATGGCAGCGTCAGGCAGTGTTCGAGTCATTGTCGGCCCCTCTTTGAGTGTGTAGATGGAGCATCCCCACTGCTCTCACCTACTTCCAGCCTCGAACAGCGATCCGTCTTGGAGCCGGAACGGAGTCAGCTTGGGGGGCAGGTTGCTCAGGGGCCACATCCGTATCCAGGGGCACAGGTGGCGGTGGCGGTGGTGTTGCTGACCGTGGTGGCTGAACACTTGGTTGAGGGGGGGGTGTTGTGGCCTAACCATTCCCTCCACAGTGATGTCTGCTGGCCCATGAGGTCCACTATTTGGCCAATGCAGCTGTCAATGGACCGCAACAGATTGGTGTTTTCAACCAAGTCCTGGTGGGCACGATCAGCCTGTTCCTGACCACGCTCATAGGAAGCCTGGACTCTGGCTAGGGCTTCCAGTGAATCAGCGCCTGGATGGGGTGGGTGTCCTTCCCCAGCTCGCCGTTGAGAGTTACTCCTGCTTGTGTGATGTGGCCTCGGCTCTCTCCTTTCCCGGCCACTCTCCCTGCTTGGCTGTGATGTCGATGGCCCTGCGTCATGCGGTGGGTCAGGCAGGGTGGCACAGGCAAGAGTGTTGGTACTGGTGGTGGTGGAGGTGGTGTTGGTGGCCCTACAGCTCACTGTGGCAGGTGTTGCAGGAGTGACACAGGCCACGGTTGTTGTGGCAGGGATTTCCAGTGAGCCAGGTGGCCCTGGGAGTGTGCTTGGGCCCGCTCCCTCCTCCGCACCGGAGCTGGCTGTGGCATCGTCCCCAGAGAGTCCTGGATGTGATTGAGGCGAGTGTTGCGGCCGGTTTCTGGTTTCACCAGTCAAATTGCAATCACCGGAGGGACAAGATTTTGATAATCAATACTGTGGACATGACAAGTATTATTTTCCATACATTACATTTCAGTGTCCTCTCGCACACACCCCTCACACCACCACCCTCCCTGTGGACATGGGGGCCTGTTGGGAGTTGTAGTGCTGGTCTCTCACACACCCCACCCACCACCACCCTCCCTGTGGACATGGGGGCCTGTTGGGAGTTGTAATGCTGGTCTCTCACACACCCTACCCACCACCACCCTCCCTGTGGACATGGGGGCCTGTTGGGAGTTGTAGTAGTGACCTCTCTCACATACCCCACCACCTCCTGACACACACCACCACCTCCCTCCCTGTGGACATGGGGGCCTGTTGGGAGTTGTAGTGCTGGTCTCTCACACACCCCACCCACCACCACCCTCCCTGTGGACATGGGGACCTGTTGGGAGTTGTAGTGCTGGTCTCTCACACACCCCACCCACCACCACCCTCCGTGTGGACATGGGGGCCTGTTGGGAGTTGTTGTAGGGACCTCTCTCACACCCCACCTACCCCTCGACACACACCACCACCACCCTCCCTGTGGACATGGGGGCCTGTTGGGAGTTGTAGTGCTGGTCTCTCACACACCCCACCCACCACCACCCTCCCTGTGGACATGGGGGCCTGTTGGGAGTAGTTCACATTTTGGTGAGTAAGTGGCCCACATGCATGGGTTGGGGCCTCAGAGATGTGTCTTCTCAGTTGTGTGAGGCAGACCATGTCGGTGTGATCGTGGTGCTTGGTTTGTACTTACCAGCCTCTTCTCCTTCCTCAATTCCTTCCAGGCTCTCTGGGTGCAGTATGCCCAGCACCTTTTCCTCCCAATCAGTATAGGGTATGGGCTCCGTGGGTGTACCGCCACCAGTGTGATGTGCTCGCAGATGGTTTTTAGCACGGATGCCTTTGACCCTGGTTTTTAGGTCATGCCACCGCCTCTGGATCTCGTGCTTTGTCCTTGGCACGGTCCCTGACGCATTCACACGACTTAAAATCCTGCCCCACATGTGATTTTTGTTGGCCATGGTGGTCTGCTGGACTAGTGTCCCGAATATGTGGGGTTCAACACGGATGATTTCATCCACCATAACCTTCAACTCTGTCTCCGTGAATTTAGGGTTTTTCTTAGGTGCCATGGTGTGTGGTGTTCAAGGTGTGGGTGGAGTGGGTTGGGAAGTGCAGGTGTGTGGTGTGTAGGAATGGTGTGGTGGGTGTTTGTGTGGTGGGTGTGTTTGGGTGGTGGTTGTATGTGTGCAATTTGTGTCTGCTGTACGTCGTCTTGGGCCTCTTGCTAGCAGCTTTGCTGTGATGCAAAGGATTGTTGTAGTGGGTGGGAGTCATTTTATAGTCTGGGTCGTGGTTGTGTCCCAATGGTTGTTGGCAGTCAGGTGCTAGGTGGGTGTGTTGACTAGTGTGGATTAGTAGGTGCTTGGGGGGGTGTCATTGTGGCTCGTGATTGGTGTAGGTGTTTCAGGTGGGTGGTAGTCGTATTTCCTGTGTTTTGTATTAACTTCCGTCAGACATGTTGTCATTGGTTTGACGGTAGGGATGTTGTTCGTGTTGGCCTTCCGCTGGGATGCACCGTTTCTCGTTGCATTGTTTCCGCTGCGACCGTGGATTGAGGTGAGTTCCGGGGACCAGGCGGCGTTATCCTAATCGCGGGCACGGAGCCTCTGCAAGTATTGCAGTGGCTGTGGCTGTTTCCGCGGTCATGTTCGTCCGCGGCGGTCGGTGTTTCTTGGGTTCCGTCCGCTTGCGGCGGTCTCAGGTGTTCTCCGGACGGAGTTTGATGTGGTCCGTCCGCTGCAGGCGGAGTTTCGTCCCATTATTATCATAATTGCTATGGAGGTTTATCTGCGGAGCGGTCGGGAGTAATGTAGTATCTTAGGTTGTATTTAGCTATGCTTGTTCTCCTCTCTGTCTTAGAGTCCTAGGTTGCCAGTGTTCTATGTGGTTCAGCTGCGCTGAGTATTCCACTGTGGACAGTTGGTGATCTCTGTCTCTACCTGGACTACGGATGGTCTGTTCTCCGCTTGGGTTGTCAGCTTATACAATAAACCTACACTTTAAACATCATAGCCTGCTGGTGTTTACTACATCTATTTTTGGCGACGAGGATGGGATACGAACCCACGCGTTAATTAAATTATATATATTAAATATTTTAGGTTGGTTCCACCAAGGCCTGTTTGGCATGCAATTAAGGCCTGGTACTAAGAATCAAGTAGTTGCAGTGAGAGACAGTCCTGAATTGGAGGCGCTAATAAATGAATTTCCTCATGTCTTTTCAGGAGAGCTAGGAAGAATAAAATCTTTTCAGCACAAAATAATTTTGAAGGATGGTGCCTGTCCTGTTAAACATAAACTTAGAAACGTACCTTTCAGCATTAGACAAGACCTAGAGAAGGAGTTAGAGACATTGCGTGATAAGGGGATCATTGAACCAGTAGAGTCCTCACTGTGGTTGTCTCCTTTGGTCGTTGCCAGAAAACAGAATGGCGAACTAAGAGTTTGCGTAGATTTGCGCTGCCTAAACAGGGAAATTTGGGTTGATTCCTTTCCCCTTCCAAACATTAATGAATTGTTGGCTAGTTTGAAGGATGCCAAGCTCTTCTCTAAGTTGGACTTGGCATCCGCATATCATCAAATCGAACTTACACCTGAGTCCAGGCCCCTCACTGCCTTTGTGTCACCCTTTGGAACCTTCCAGTACGTACGGATGCCGTTCGGGCTGGCCTCAGCGGCGTCCGTATTCCAAAGAGTCATGACTGAGATGCTGAGGGGTATTGATGGGTTGTCAATTTTTCAAGACGATGTACTTATACACGCTCCTGACAAGAACACTCATGATACTATCTTAAAGCAAGTTTTATCTAAGTTTCAAGAGGTTGGGGTTGTGTTACGGCGCGACAAATGTGTCTTCTCTACTAGTGAAGTGGATTATTTGGGGCACATGATAAACGAAAAGGGTATCTTCCCAAAGTCCAGTCTAGTGGAGTCTATCACTAAGGCCAAGGCTCCGTCTGACAAGAGTGATTTGAAGTCCTTCCTAGGATTGTGTGAGTTTTACTCTAAGTTTATAAAGGATTTTGCGACCAAATGAAGACCTGTGACACGAATGTTAATGAGTGGTGTTCCTTTTGAGTGGAACAAGGAGTGTGATGAGATTTTTGCGTGGGTGAAACAACAACTGATTTCCCCGAATGTTCTAAAGCATTTTGATCCCTCGTTAATGTGTACCCTGACTGTTGATGCCAGCAATGTGGGGTTAGGTGCTGTCCTGTCACAGAAAAAGGATGGTGACCTCAATACTTTGGGTTTTGCATCTAGGGCTTTGTCCAGTGCTGAAACCAAGTATTCTGTCATCGAAAAGGAGTTTCTAGCTTGCTGGTGGGCTGTAATGAAATTCAGGAACTTTCTTTGGGGTAAGAAATTTTGCATCAGGACTGACCATAAACCCCTTGTGTCTATCCTGAGTGGGAAGAATGTAAGAGGATTCACACCGAGAATCGCACGCCTGTCTTCCAAGTTACTTCAGTTTGATTTTTTGATGGAATATATCCCTGGGAACAAGAATGGGTGTGCTGATTTTCTTTCTCGTTCCTCTGTTATGACTGATAAGGATTTAGATGCAGATCAGGATGATAAAGACCAATACCTGGTCGCTTCTATTGATCTTCCCCAGTTGTGTGCGGTGACCGAGGATGAGTGGAGACAAGCCCTTCTTTCGGATGTGATGTTACAAAAGGTTGTCACCTTTATCAGGAATGGTTGGCCTAGAGAAAGGAATCTCACCTTTGATCTCAAAACGTTTTTGCAAGTTGCAGATGAGCTTACGCTTGAAGGTGGGTTGATTTTAAGAGATGACAAATTGGTTCCTCCAGTGGTCCTGAGGGAAAGGTTGATTAAGTGCGCACATGAAGGGCATTTAGGTGCAACATTGACCAAGAGAAGAGTTCGTCTTTCCTTCTGGTGGCCATACATGGACAGGGAGATCGATGAATTTGTTAAGCGATGTGTCATCTGCTCTAGCTGTGATAAGGTTGTAAAGCTACGTACTCAGCCCTTGTCCCCCATTGAGTTTACTCCTGCACCTTGGGTGAAACTTGGATTGGACATTGTCGGTCCTTTCTATGCTCTTGATTTTTTCTCTAGGTTTGCCCTGGTCCTTATAGACTATTATTCTAAATGGCCGGAGGTCAAGTTTGTCAGAGAGGTCACTGCCAAGACTGTTGTTGACTTCCTTTGTGATGTCTTTTTGAAGGAAGGGTTTCCAGAGTTTTTGGTCACAGACAACGGCACTCAATTTGTCTCATCTGAGGTTGAAAATTACTTGGCCAGGTGTAGTATCAAACACCTGAAGAGTTCCCTGTATCATCCGGAAACGAATGGTCTCGTGGAACGGATGAACAAAGTCCTTGGGGAATGCATTCAGTGGGCTCTGAAGAATAGCTGTGTTGTCAGTAGCTCTGTAAGGAGCATGTTGTGGTTTTACAGGACCACACCTCATTCCACCACTGGGATCTCTCCGTTTGAGTTGTTACGCGGTCGGAAGGCTTCCACCTTGTCCTGTCCCGGATGGATGTCCAAGTGGGTGAAAGGTGGGTGTTGGAATGATGAAGATGTGCGTTCCAATGTTGAGTCTGTTCAGTCTAAACAGAAGGTGTATTTTGATAAGAGGAAGAATGTTATGGTGACTGATCTTGCCCCGGGAGATTTCGTCTCCGTTAAAAAACCTGTTCATGGAAAATAAGGGCATTCTAAATTCTCTTCTCCTGTTCAAGTGTGTGAGGTCAGAGGGAACTCAGTTAAACTGACTAATGGGTGTTGGTGGAATAAGAGTCGTTTGGCCAAATGCTCCTTGCTAGGACAGCCTGGTTGTTCCTCTTCTGTCACCAATTCGTTACCGGCTGCACACAGTAGTTCCACCTCTCACACAAGTTCCTCTGCCGCCAGTCTACACCAAGATTGTACGGGACAAACGGTCCTGAGGCGCAGTTCTCGCACTAAGTCTGTTCCTCATAGATATAGAGTTTAAGTTTTCTCCTATTCTCAATGGTTCAGTTTCAGCTCGCTTTTTCTTCTTTCCTGTTGTTCTCTCCCTCTCTCTCTCTCTCTCTCTCTCTCTCTCTCTCTCTCTCTCTCTCTCTCTCTCTCTCTCTCTTTCTCTCTCTCTCATTTTCCCTCTTGCTCTGTTCCCCTTCTGTGCTCAAGTTTCTTTCTTAAGGAAAGGCATATGTAGTATCTTAGGTTGTATTTAGCTATGCTTGTTCTCCTCTCTGTCTTAGAGTCCTAGGTTGCCAGTGTTCTATGTGGTTCAGCTGCGCTGAGTATTCCACTGTGGACAGTTGGTGATCTCTGTCTCTACCTGGACTACGGATGGTCTGTTCTCCGCTTGGGTTGTCAGCTTATACAATAAACCTACACTTTAAACATCATAGCCTGCTGGTGTTTACTACAAGTATCTTGGCCGCTTCCTTGGCGGACGGAACCCGTTTCCGTCCGCGATCCTAATCGGCTCCTAAATGTAGACTGGAGTGGGAATAGTAAAATAATTAGGTTTATTATCCAGCACCTACCTCAATTGGTTCAGATAAAGGAAGCAACCCGGATTGTGAAACATTGACCTTTCAAATTAAGATTACCAACAATTATACGTTTAATGGCCTACTGATCTATGGACCACCTAATGCTAAGACACCTTTAATTGAGCTTTCAAGTCCATTCCTAGAATCAAGCGTGACGAGGAGACTTCAATATACACTTGGAAAAAACTTCCGACCCCAAGGTAATCTCATTTAAAGATGAAATGGCAAATTTTGATTTAGAACAAAAAGTACACTTAGACACACACTGCGCCGGCCATACCTTGGATGGCATCTTTACATCTTGTCAGAACATAAATAAAATTGATACGCTCATTATCCCGTGGTCCGATCACAAGATGGTCTCCTTCTCATTAGAAATTGCACAAGATACAGGAAGACCGGTCGAAGCCATAAAAAAAAACCACATATCCTGACTGGTCCAAAATTCAGCCCCAAGCCTTTATGGACATTCTCTGCTCATCTTATCCAACTCTAGATGTAGACAGCAATAAAGCCTGTAAACAATTCAATGAATGGTTGGAGGATGCAGTCCGCCTCAAAGTCCCACAAAAAAAAGTCAAAAGAAAGACCCCCTCACAACCATGGTTCTCAGATGCTTTGAAGGAACAAAAACAGTTGTGTAGAAGAGCAGAAAAAAAGTGGAGAACCAACTACGACGCCCAGCAAAAAATAGAATATAAAGCAGTTCTAACCAGCTATAAAAAATTAATAACAGAGAAAAGCAAATACTTCGTTCAAAAAATTAATGAGTCAAAAAACTCTAGTAAGCCCTCTTTTCTACTGTTAAAAAAGTTCAAATATTGAAAACAGTACTTTAGAAGAAATGTCCCCAGACTTTTGTAACACTTTAGGTGAATTCTTTGTAAATAAAGTATCTTCAGTTTATGACTCTTTCAAAATCCATAACACAGATATGGCAGATCAGGCAGATCAGGCTACCCCACAATCAACAAATTCAGTAGAACAATCAGTCCAATCTATATTGTTCCAATGTATTCCTCCAACAACGGATCAAATTCAGAAGGAATTACTCACTAAAAACTCAGGTAGCCCAATGGACCCTTGTCCACCCAAAATAATGCAAATCTGCTCAGAACAACTGAGCATGGTATTAGAAAAATTATTTGGTCAAATACTTGGAACTAATACCTTTCCAGACATCTGGAAAAAGATATCAATTAGACCACTACTAAAAAAATCAAATCTGGACTGTGAAGAACCAAGTAACTATAGACCTATAGCTAGGATCCCTTTCGCCGCAAACATTTTAGAGAAACTCCTAAATAAACAGCTATCCCGTTATCTGATGGATGGTAACTGGTTAGACCACTCTCAGTTTGGTTTCCGCGAAGGACACGGAACGGAAACTGCTTTAATTACAGCTGTGGAAGAACTTAGGAAAGTGCTGGACAATGGAGCGAAGGCCGCCTTGATATTACTCGACCTATCGGCGGCCTTAGATACGGTCAGTCATAAGATTCTTCTAACTCGTTTAAAAACAGCAGAAATACATGATTCGGCATCTACCCTCATCGCATCCTACCTAACAAACAGAACTTTTTCAGTAGAAGTAGGAGGAGCAAAATCTAAATCTTTTAATTTACCATGCGGGGTCCCGCAGGGGTCCTCGCTGAGTCCCACCCTTTTTAACTTATACGTGGCCCCCTTGCAGAAATCATAAGAAACTGTGGTTTCACCCCAATATCCTATGCTGACGACAGCCAAATTGTGGTATCCATCAGCAAGGATGTGGAGGACACAGCAGAAAAATTCCAACTATGTATGACACAGGTTAGTCAATGGATGGAAAGGAACTGCCTAAAGCTTAACGGAAATAAAAGTGAAGTGATGATACTAGGGGGTGACACAAACATCTGGTCCCCCGCCTGGTGGCCTAAGGACCTGGGTAGATGCCCAGGATCATCAGAAAAAGTGAAGAATCTGGGCATCACTCTTGATATCAATCTATCATTTGAAGCCCAAGCCAGCAAGCTGTCATCAACACTGTGGTATATTCTAAAAATGATAAAAAAGCTACTGCCTTATCTACCACAGGATTCACGTAAAACAGTAGTGACAGCACTAGCCTTGGCGAGACTGGATTACGGGAATGGTTTATATGCCGGAGCGAGGACAAAAGTCATAGCTAAATTACAACGCCTGCAAAACGCAGCAGCCAGACTGGTTTTAGGCATACCTAAGTTTGAACCAATTAGTCACAAACTAAAAACTCTGCATTGGCTGCCAATTGCAAAAAGGGTGACATTTAAATCACTCTGCCTGGCCTACAAGGCACTTCAGGGAAAAGGATCACAATTCTTGAGGTCTCATTTAAAACAATATGAACCAACGAGACCTCTGAGATCTGGTCAATTGAAGCTGATTACTGTTCCCAGATTTAGACGAGCTAGCTGGGGCGGTAGAAGCTTCCTTGTACATGCAGCATGAACCTGGAATCAGCTGCCTCTTGCCATAAAAACATGCCCATCTTTGGAATCCTTTAGAAAGGAAGTAAAAACGTGGATGTTCTCTGTATAACTTTAGACACCGTTCATGAGATAGGAGGATCTATCATAGCGCCAAGACGCCCACGGGCATTCGCGCCTTAAATTGACAAATCAAATCAAATCAATTAAATGTAGACTGGAGTGGGAATAGTAAATAATTAGGTTTATTATCCAGCACCTACCTCAATTAAATGTAGACTGGAGTGTGAATAGTAAATAATTAGGTTCAGTGTCCAGTAACTACCCCGATTAAATGTAGACTGGAGTGGGAATAGTAAATTAATTCATTTTACTATCCAGCACCTACCCCAATTAAATGTAGACTTGAGTGGGAATAGTACATTAATTAGGTTCAGTGTCCAGCACCTACCCCAATTAAATTTAGACTGGAGTGGGAATAGTAAATTAATTACTTTTATTATCCAGCACCTACCCCAATTAAATGTAGACTGGAGTGGGAATAGTACATTAATTAGATTTATTATCCGGCACCTACCCCAATTAAATGTAGACTGGATTGGGAATAGTAAATTAATTAGGTGCTGTGTCCAGCACCTACCCCAATTAAATGTAGACTGGAGTGGGAATAGTAAATTAATTAGTTTTATTATCCAGCACCTACCCTATTTAAATGTAGACTGGAGTGGGAATATAAATTAATTAGGTTCAGTGTCCAACACCTACCCCAATTAAATGTAGACTGGAGTGGGGATAGTAAATAAAATAGGTTTATTATCCAGAACCTACCCTGATTAAATGTAGATTGAAGTGGGAATAGTAAATGAATTAGATTTATTATCCAGCACTTACCCCAATTAAATGTAGACTGGTGTGGGAATAGTAAATTAATTATGTTCAGTGTCCAGCACCTACCTCAATTAAATGTAGACTACAGTGGTAATAGTAAATTAATTAGGTACAGTGTCTAGCACCTACCCCAATTAAATGTAGACTGGGGTGGGAAAGTAAATAATTACTTTTATTATCCAGCACCTACCCCAATTAAATGTAGATTCGAGTGGGAATAGTAAATTAATTAGGTTTAATATCCAGCACCTACCACAATTAAATGTTGCCTGAATTACATATATGTTATTAATCTAAAAAAATACAAATTTTTGTACAATGGTAGTGTTAGTTATTTTTTGGTATTAAAATAAATTACACAATTTTACAAAAAAACATTTTATTACATTATTCCAAGAGTACATAAATTAAAGCAAATTTGTATTATAAATAATAGTATGCATTTTTAACAAATATATAAGTATTTGGATTGTTTTATTTAATACAAATTGTTTTTCATTTGTATAGTTTTTGAGAGAAGTACATTATAGTAATATAGAAACAGTATACTTAATGTAAATAAATTATACATTTGAATATATTTTGTACATATATTTGGATGAATTTTCATTTTTCTATTACAAAGTTTGTATAATTATATCATTTTTTATACATTTTGCATATTATTTTTATCAAACAATTATGAAATATATGTCAATATAAATGTAAAGTAAATGGATTACATTTCATCTAGTACATTTTATACTAAACAGTTTTTCTATATTAACATTTCAGCATTTCTGTATGAAATACATGTATGGATTTTATTAATATTAATATGTTTTTATTAATATTAATACATTTCAAAAATTTGGAAATGTATTATTTGACAGAAAATACATGATATGTTAATTAGCACATTATTTACATCATTTTTTTAAATTATAATATTAAATATTATAATGTGATAATATTTAATTTTATAATGTTACAATATATCAACAAAATTATACATTTTGTAATACATTATATATAATTATAGAAAATTAGAACAATATTTGTTTAATTTTTTTAATATTTATATTTTGTTAAACACTTTTTTTAGTCATTTATTTAACTATTAGTGCATTGATATTATTATTTGGGTGTTTTATTTTGTAACCGCTCTTGGTCTTTTTGGGGCATTCGGGAAGATTCAAGCTCGCGGTTGGAAGCTGCTTCGCGTTTGAGAAGGTAAGAGATATTTTCGTTATTTTTTAACTATTTTAAGTGTGTTTTGAAGGTAGTAGTTTCATATTTAGGGTGTGTGGAGTTTTGTTTTAGAAGTTGTGATGATTGTAGTAGTTTATTTAGGTTTTAAATTTTAGTGGCTTTTTTGGATTTACGGCGTGCTCTTATTGTGTTTGTATGTACTTAGTTAGTTTTTGTGTCTATAATGCATGTTATTGTGATTTAAAATGTGTAATTTAACCTTTTATGTGGGTGGGAATGTTTGTCTTTCTATTCTAAGTTTTTGGAGAAAGCGTTTTCGTTTTTCGAAGTTTTGCAGTTTTTTTTCAAAGGAAGTGTGTTTTACTTGTTTCAACTAATGTATTTTTTACCACTTCCTTTATTATTCGGGTTTCCTGGAGCGGTTTTTCGACTTTTTTAAAGTTTTCGGGTTTTTCATGGTTTGGGGATTATCTATTTCTCATGGATATTCGATGGATTTGGCACAGTTGTATTTTTCCATTTTGTTGGGGTTTATTATTTTTTTCCATGGATTTATGACTATCTGGATTGTTTTTGAGAAGTTGGATTGTCGATTTGCATCTTTGGTAAAGGTAAGTTATTTTAAATATATTTTATTTGGGGTGGGTAAAAGTGTAATTTTTGATTGTTGGTGTTGTGTTATATAATTATTTTGTCTATATATTTAAGAAAAAATGTATATATTTTATACAAAATAATTATTCATTATTTAAAATGAAAAGTGTTAGTTAATATTTTAGAGATATTTTGGTTTGTTTTTAGTTTAAGAAGTTTTACATTTTAGATTAGGGTTTTGGCAATCATTTTTAAGTACTCCAGTCCTTTTGTTGTTGGATAAAGTTGGACTTGTTGTTGTAGATATTGGTACATTGGAGCAGTTTGTCGTGATAGTTTGGGTTTTAATTGTAAGACAGATTGCTCCATTTTTAGTTCTTTTTAGTTCTTGAAAGCTTTGTTCTTTTTGGATTGCTATTAGGAGTTTGTGTAGGGTAGGAGTAGTTCGGCCTGTTGAAGATAGGAAGGCATTATGCCAACCTTCAACTGCGTTGTTAGTTTTAGCTTCTTGGTTTAGCGTTGACAGATAGACATTCGACCAAAGGATTTGGAACTTTGGTTGTCGTCCGTGGCCTGATCTGTGTAGTCTCCCCACCCAGGTGTCTTCAAAATAGTCTAAAAGGGGAGCTAATTTTTGGTGTAGAATGGACTTTCTATTAGTATGTTGTAGTGCTCAGCTACGTCTGTAACTGGAACGTATGCTAGGGCTATTAGGTGTTTTATTTGGTATGCAAATGTCATGTTGGTTGCATAATCAACACTTAGGGGCCGATTATGATGGCGGACGGACCTGAGTCCATCCTCCACCATAGAGTAGGAGGGACCGTCTGCAGGGGCTGCGGCGGACCCTCCGTGCAGATTAGGATGTGACCGCCAGGGTGGCGGTCACATCCTCAATCTTTAACATTGCCGCAATGCTAAAAATGCATGCACCAAAGAACTACAAAGGGGTGGCTCTAATCAGTATGGCTGAGCCAATATCAGGAAAACAAAGAGAAAATGCCAGTACTGATTGCAAGAATTAATGTAACAAATGTTAGAACACAAGACCTGAAGCAAGATTCAAGACTGGAAGCTGATTAGTAGCTTTTATTATTTTGTTCAATTTTATCAAAGACGGCTATATTTGGGAACGGTGAACAATCTTACATGATAGGTACAAGAATAATAAGGGGGATCTTTCATTATATCAACCATATCACAATCATACAACATTCAGCCATTCAGGAACACAGGGGGGAACAAAAACTTGTGTAATATATTACAGTGAACAATATTTACAGTGAGCAAACAAGCACAGGAATGCTGGAACAAGACCACAGTCTGCGAAGTATCTTTAGAGGATATTTCTTAAAAAGTTATTTATACAAACAGTACATTCTTTACACAAATTCAAAATATTCACAGTTTTTGTTGAGTGAAGGAAAAATGGACAAAGAAATGTACAGGGGGAGGTGACAAGCAACAAGACGATTCAAATGAACTTATCACCCAAGCAGACTGAGAGTGGTGACGGGCCTACGCGTTTCGAATCCTACTGGTCTACGAGGATTCTCGTCAGGGCCTTTATTTTTATCTGGAGAAAGAAAAAAGAAGATTTTAGAAAAAAATAATACAGAGTGTGCTTTCAGTTGATCAACCTCAGAAACCTCACTCAGATTGCACCCCCTCCTTCACAGCTTACCAAGATGGTGAAATTACATCCAGATGTTAATTTTTACAGCATCATGGCTTGGGGGAACAAATTGTACCCAAAAATGAACAAGGCAGATTTGGGTTACCTACAGGACTAAGTGAGGGTGGCTAGTAGACGGAAAACTTGGAATGCTTTTTGTAAATTTTACCTGCCTTAGTAGTCGAAGAGAATGCTTATACTAAAGGCAAAAATCACTTGGAAGACGAGGGTGATACCTGTAAAGCAGTGGACATGTGTACAGTCAGGGCAGACTTCTTACAAGTGCAGCGCCAAAATTAGCGTGAAAAAAGGTCTAGGCAAGCAGCCACAATCCTTACCTACTCTTCTTGAGCCTTTTTCTTGAAGTGCAGCCGCCGCTTAATTTAAAAATTAAGTCAAGGCGCGTCGTCTATAAAAAAGAAATTGAGCAAGGGCTTAAGAAGAAAGTGGCAGCCTCAAGGTAGTTGCATAACAGAGTATAACTTCTGGAGATTCTTACCACGGAGGCTGGACATACAAAGTGGCAATTGGTGTAGCCGACACTTTAACTCAAATGATCTGACAAACCTACGAGGAAACCGACAAGGCGCTCGTCAATAACATTAAACGTATTGCCCGCCACTGTTTACACAACGCTCGGTAAACGCTACGCAGCTTACCGTAGTTAAATTGTGAAGGGCGTGGTCCGCCGAACACGGCTTACTGATTGCATATAATTCAAGGGCCCTGCAACAATGTAACATTTATGAAGTTAGCTGACCGATAAGATGGATGAGGCAAAAATGTTTAAAGGATTATTAATTGTATTACCGTCTAAGCGGCACTGCACGTTGCGGGCATACTGTAGAAAAAGCGGAAGGTAGAAGTTAGTTCTACAGCAGTCAGATGTGACTGACTAACAAACCGGGGCAAGCGTTTCAGTATTACTTACATTTGAAGCTTTAATCGAGGACCTCGAACGACGGCGTGGCGGAGGGGCTGCACTCTGGCGGAAATGCCTTAGCTGGCTGAGCTGCCAAGCATCCGCCCATATATACAGGCTGGTAATTAGTCTACGCCCACTGTGGTTTCCAGGTGATCGGTTAGGAAAACCAGGACTGGATTGGTGGGTCCATGAAGGCTTACAATGGTCTAATATAACCAAATGGATTTTGCAGGCATAACAGGGGAGAATGAAAGTAAAGCGGAACTGCTTATAATTTGAATATTTCACTTAATTCATTCAACCCAGACACCGCGGTGTCAAATTTAACTATTAGTAGAGCTTCCCGTTTTGACAAAGCAAGGTTTTGATCGCCACCACGTGGATTTTTTTCCACTTTGGAAATTACAGTCCATTTGAGGTCACTTACAACATGTTGCATCCGCGTCCAGTGGAGCACCAAAGGGGCGTTTTCGACCCTCCTTTTGATTCTCGATTTGTGTTGCGAGATCCGTTGCCGGATCTCTTGATTGGTTTTACCTATATACAGTAGGCGACAAGGGCATGTAATGCCATAAACAACAAACTTGCTTTTACAGTTACTGAAGGATTCATGTTTCCAGAAAATTCCGTTATGCTGGAACAGTGAACCCTCAATCGAGGATTCACAGCACAGACAGGTACCACATTTGTGGTGTCCAAGGATGGGGGGCATCCCCATCATTTGGCGTAACGTAACTGGTTTAGGTGCTGGCATTGCGGCCCGGACTATATGGTTAGCAATGTTATTTTCCTTTTTAAAGGCAAATAGAGGCATGTCAACAAGGCTTTCATCCAAGTCTTTCAGTGGGCGTAGACTAATTACCAGCCTGTATATATGGGCGGATGCTTGGCAGCTCAGCCAGCTAAGGCATTTCCGCCAGAGTGCAGCCCCTCCGCCACGCCGTCGTTCGAGGTCCTCGATTAAAGCTTCAAATGTAAGTAATACTGAAACGCTTGCCCCGGTTTGTTAGTCAGTCACATCTGACTGCTGTAGAACTAACTTCTACCTTCCGCTTTTTCTACAGTATGCCCGCAACGTGCAGCGCCGCTTAGACGGTAATACAATTAATAATCCTTGAAAAATTTTTGCCTCATCCATCTTATCGGTCAGCTAACTTCATAAATGTTACATTGTTGCAGGGCCCTTGAATTATATGCAATCAGTAAGCCGTGTTCGGCGGACCACGCCCTTCACAATTTAACTACGGTAAGCTGCGTAGCGTTTACCGAGCGTTGTGTAAACAGTGGCGGGCAATACGTTTAATGTTATTGACGAGCGCCTTGTCGGTTTCCTCGTAGGTTCGTCAGATCATTTGAGTTAAAGTGTCGGCTACACCAATTGCCACTTTGTATGTCCAGCCTCCGTGGTAAGAATCTCCAGAAGTTATACTCTGTTATGCAACTACCTTGAGGCTGCCACTTTCTTCTTAAGCCCTTGCTCAATTTCTTTTTTATAGACGACGCGCCTTGACTTAATTTTTAAATTAAGCCGCGGCTGCACTTCAAGAAAAAGGCTCAAGAAGAGTAGGTAAGGATTGTGGCTGCTTGCCTAGACCTTTTTTCACGCTAATTTTGGCGCTGCACTTGTAAGAAGTCTGCCCTGACTGTACACATGTCCACTGCTTTACAGGTATCACCCTCGTCTTCCAAGTGATTTTTGCCTTTAGTATAAGCATTCTCTTCGACTACTAAGGCAGGTAAAATTTACAAAAAGCATTCCAAGTTTTCCGTCTACTAGCCACCCTCACTTAGTCCTGTAGGTAACCCAAATCTGCCTTGTTCATTTTTGGGTACAATTTGTTCCCCCAAGCCATGATGCTGTAAAAATTAACATCTGGATGTAATTTCACCATCTTGGTAAGCTGTGAAGGAGGGGGTGCAATCTGAGTGAGGTTTCTGAGGTTGATCAACTGAAAGCACACTCTGTATTATTTTTTTCTAAAATCTTCTTTTTTCTTTCTCCAGATAAAAATAAAGGCCCTGACGAGAATCCTCGTAGACCAGTAGGATTCGAAACGCGTAGGCCCGTCACCACTCTCAGTCTGCTTGGGTGATAAGTTCATTTGAATCGTCTTGTTGCTTGTCACCTCCCCCTGTACATTTCTTTGTCCATTTTTCCTTCACTCAACAAAAACTGTGAATATTTTGAATTTGTGTAAAGAATGTACTGTTTGTATAAATAACTTTTTAAGAAATATCCTCTAAAGATACTTCGCAGACTGTGGTCTTGTTCCAGCATTCCTGTGCTTGTTTGCTCACTGTAAATATTGTTCACTGTAATATATTACACAAGTTTTTGTTCCCCCCTGTGTTCCTGAATGGCTGAATGTTGTATGATTGTGATATGGTTGATATAATGAAAGATCCCCCTTATTATTCTTGTACCTAGCATGTAAGATTGTTCACCGTTCCCAAATATAGCCGTCTTTGATAAAATTGAACAAAATAATAAAAGCTACTAATCAGCTTCCAGTCTTGAATCTTGCTTCAGGTCTTGTGTTCTAACATTTGTTAAATTAATTCTTGCAATCAGTACTGGCAAAAATGCATGCACGGCATTGCATGCACAAAGTAGCAGGCACCGCGCGGTGCCTGCCGCTTTGTCCACGCAAATGCAGGGGGGGGACCTTAGGTACCCCCCATGTGCAGCCCCCACCCCCCTTCACCAAGGGGGCCCGCAACGGGCCCCCAAAGTCAAAGTCCATATGCTTTTCCACGGCGGAAAAGCCGCCGTGGAAAAGCATATGATTTCCGCCATCCTAATATGGCTGGCGGTGTCTGATAGACACCGCCAGCCATGTTAGAGCTTTTCCGCCTCGGTCGGAAGACGACTGCGGCGGAAGAGCTGCAGACGGATTTTGAGACCCACCGCCATCCTAATTTGGCGGTGGGTCTTTTGTGCCTCCGCAGCAGTTTTTCCGCATCCACCGGGCCGGCGGTGGCTTCCGCCGGTCCGGAGGATGCGGGAAAACCGCGATCCTAATCGAGCCCTTAGTGTTGATTTTTGTAAATGTCTCCATAGACATTGATTGAAGTGGAAGTAACATCCTTGTATGGATGTGTGAGGGTATATTTTAAGGATGGTATTTATCATAGCTTGTTCAAAGTCTATGATTATTTTTAGGGGAAAGAACTCTGATGTTTCTTCTCTAATTTTGTTCAACATTTCTGTGTATATTGAAGTTTGTTTGTTTGGCAACAAACAATAGATAAATGGAATGCAGGTGTTATGGTATTGTCCATGTATTGTATATAATTGGTAGAATGGTTTGGGACATATACTAAAGGTGCCATCCATCATCCATGTTTGGCTTTGTTTCAATTTGTTTATATTGTTTATTGTAGAAAACATAATTATTATTTTATCTTTATTGTTGTTATCATAAAAGATAAAAGGTTCGTCATTATGAGTTATAGTAAGGTCAGCGGGAATTATTATCTCTTCAAAAGTTTTAGGTGTTGGTATTGTTGGTCTTGTAGATTTTTTAGCTCTAGTTGTATTGTATTGTATTGCATTGTGTTTTTGTATTTGTAAAGCGCAACTATCGCTCCGGAAGGAGCATCCTGGCACTGGTTTGATAGTATGCAATCAGTTACATAAGCAGAATTAGATGGCGGCCATGACATATTCGTCTGGGAGATTAAAAATCCAGGTTTTTAGTTGCTTCCTAAACTGGGTTTCTTGTGTCTGGGACCTGAGATTTTTGGGCATGGAGTTCCAGGCTCTAGAGGACAGATAAGTCAGGGTTTTACCACCTTTGGTTTTGAGGTTGAACTTAGATAGTTTTATCAGATTGTCATTAGAGGTTCTTTTTATAGAAGCTGTTGTTGGTAGTTGACCTCTAGCTTCTCTAGGGACTTTAGGAAGTATTTCTTTAAGTATTACACTTGTTGGTAGTTCTGAGGTGCTGCTTAATTCTTTAATATTTTCTATTGTAGATCTAACTTCTATTTCTGTTAGATTAGGGGGATGATTATGTTCAGTAGTATTTATCGCACTTGTTTCCCTAGTTGTGGCACGAACATAACATTTATTACTGTAATATTTTGTACATTTCCAATTTACTTTAAGGTCTTTTTGTTTCTCTTGAGTATAAATATACCCCATATAGCATAACAGAAATTTGCCTTTTTGAGATGTAATAAATTTTGCATCTTCAGTCATTGTGGATTTCTTATTTCTAGAAAAAATATATAAAATAGTATATGTAAATGTTTAAATTTTTAGGCATTAGTAATAGTATATGCATTTTAATATATACTTACCAATGATATTTTAGTGCACTTTGAATGTAGTTTTGTTCTTCTTTGGTTGATGCTCTTTTGTATGTTAGTGACCTGTTGAAAAAAAGTGAAATATATTTTAGTTCATGCTTAAATGTTGTATTGGTTTTAGCAGTTTGTAGGAGTTAATGTTTTATAACTAGCATATTAAATTTCTTTTTTAAGCATTTAATAAAAGTATATCAGAAAATGGACAATATGTTTCATTTAGTTAACTTTACAGTTTGTTAAATAATAAGCATTATTAGTAGTATTTGTGCTTTTTAATATATACTTACCAAGTGTTGTTTCTTTGCACCTCAGTGTAGATGTTCTTGTAAAAAAAATTCTGCTTAATTTATTCAGTTGGCTGTTGAAAGAAAGTGATATGTATTTTATGTTTTGCATTTTATTTTGATATACATTAAGCATTTCTTAAATACTACATTTATTTTGTTTGAAATTAAAAAACGTTTTCACATTTAGAGGAAATATAAAAAATCTGAATTGCATTTGTTTCATTCTTGGAACATTTTAGCTGTTTAGTTGTCTTTTATTTAGTGTTTAAGGAATTGGAATACTATACTTACTTTTAAGATTAGTTGTGTTTTGTAGGTAGAAAATGTTCTTCTATTTTTTAGTAGTTGGGTCTGTTGTGGCTATATAGAGAGATAAAAATATAAATTAGTATGTATGTTTTGATGATGATAGGCAGGTTACAAGTAAATTGTTAGTTTATTTCAAAGGTTTGATTTACTTACTTTTAGATATTCGTTGTGTCGTTTTCAAAGTAGTCTTAAAGTTGTAGCAGATCTGGTAGAGTTTCTCCTTGTTTCTTTTCTTGAAGGTGTGAGAGTTTTCAGTTTAGTTCTTTATATAGTGAGTATTTATTTAGTTGTTGAATTTGATTAGTTACCTATATTTAAATGTGTTTCTATTGGTTAGTTTGAATTTTTTTCATTTAGATATTTATTTAAATAGCATGTGATTTAGTAGCTTCAAATTTTGCTGTGTTTTTCTCATTTTATAAGAGGGCTTTGTAAGGTATGTTGTTTTAGAAAAGGTATTATATTGTTTAGAATTGTTTTATAAATAAAGTGTGTTTATTAAAAAAGTTTTATTTTATTTAGTATGCTTATTTATTTTTATAGTTTTAGTTGAACTTGTTATGTATATAACAATTTTTATGAGTGTGTATTTTATTATTTCTAATTATAGAGTGTAAATAAAGCATGTATTTGTATTTTTTAGGTGTCGATATTTATGTATAGTCGATAATATTGATGTCTATATTTTTGTTTACGATATTTTAGATATGTGCTATATCAATTTAAGACTGTCGATATAATTGATTTCGACATGTGTGCTAACGATATTTGTGTGTCCGATATTTGTGTGTAACGATATTGTTAACTCGATATTTATGTTGTTTGTTAGTTAAATATAGGAGGTCGATTTATATGTTATCAATATTTATTATTCGATAATTTTGTAGGTCGATTTTGTTGTTTTCGGTGTTTTGTCATAGATTCGTGTTCGTCACCCAGCGCAACAGTAAAGTACTACGGTGCACATGTCACAGCGTAGATGCTCACAGACAGGTCCTCAGTTTACCACACATGCGAACGCTAAACAGACCAATATGGAGGATGCCTCTTACCAAAATACTCCGTCAAAAAATGCTCAAAATATTCAATATGTGATCGCAATAGGAGTTCCTTAAGTGAAGTAACACAAATCCTGAAAGAAACGAACATTACGTATAAGAAAATTCCTGGATATACCAGAGTTCACAAATGGTTACCAAGCAATCGAAAGATCATACCCAATTCTTTGCTGAAAAACCCTCGGGATTCACTCGCATTGGGTATAATGTTGAGTTTTGTAAATTGAAGTGTTTTATTTCATAAAATACAAATGAACTGAGTGAAAGGAGAACTCATTAATTAAATGTACACTTTGTTTTATGAACTAGAGAATCATGTGAAATATATTGATATTGAAACTATATGACAAATCATGATTTAATGCAAAAAATAAACTAGAGAAGAAGAATGTATCACTGTAATGGTTGATCTTTTGAATACTATATAGAGGCCCTCTGCGCATAGCTGTGCGACAAGTAGCGTGAGGTTTTCCTCACGCTCCCTAGTGATTTATTTGTAATTTGAGGTCTCTCGGCACATGCCCCCACACTTGTCAGCACGCAAAACATTTTTCACATAGTGCAGACTTCAGGTGAAATATTGAAAAAATAGGTGTGCAGGCCCACCACTACATATACTCATGTGTCTTGGAGCCATGCTGATTTTATGTGGAGTTATTCTAACTCTAATCCTCGATGTGAAGTTTCTTCGCTGCTTGTTTCAAGGATGCATGCCAATTTATTCCGGCAACAGGCACACAACGTTCTTGACTGCCTGGGCTCATGAAGTTAGTTGGTCTGAACTTTAAAGCTCCATTTCTATTGTACTGTGTCTGAGCTAATGTGTCTGGAGTGTTTAACAAGTGCATTCTATTTTCTTGTCAGTTCTGCTGCAAATGTTTACTCTTTTACATTTGTGTCTGATGCTTACTATTCACAGTACATTTGTGGTCATACCTCTTCATTCATTGTTATATCCCTAACATGTGGGATTGTGTCATGGGTTTAGCTACCCATTTACTTAGTAAGCATAATTGCTCTTATGCGAGAGATGTTCTGGTTATGTAGTACTCGGGTGAGAAGTTGCTCACTGGCGATTTTTTACAAAGTTATTGTTAATCCTTCATAGGATTGTACAATGATTTCAGTTGGATCTACATTGTACAGTTTGGGTTTCAGCCCCATCTCTTTAGTGCACAACAAATGACCTCTATCCAAGGTGTCGTATGGGTTACAGTTCCATCACTACCGTGCACAAGATTTATCTCTACACGAGGTGTGTCGTATGGGTATTCCCATCACAACAGTGCTTAATATTTGAACCTCTACCTGAAGTTGACTCTGCACAAAGTTACACATTTACCCTCCTTGGGGTGCAGTTATGGGTTGTAGTCCCGTCACAACAGTGCACAGTGTGCACACTTTCACCTTTACTTTTAACTCCTCAGGGTAGGAGTTATTCATGAGTTCTGACTCATGTATAGTAGTTAACATTTCCTTACATTCCTTTTAATATTGGGTAGGTCATGGGTTCAGGCCCATTTTCAGTTTTTGACATTAGTTAACCCCTGTTTCGTCTTGTCATTGGTCTGGGGTTTCAGTTTCATGTTTTTACATGTGTGTTGTATGGGTTTTAGTCCCATTACTACACCACACTAAGGCAATTCCACATTACGTTGTCCCCTCAAGAGTTAGTATTGCATGGGTTATAGTCCCATACTCAAGTACGTGCTTTTCTTATATTCAGTACGGTGCACAACGTATGACCTCCCCTGAATGACCCTCCGACTTCTCTGGCACGCCAAGAACGTGGATGTTATTGCGCCTCAGGCATCCCTCGTAATCATCCAGCTTGTTCCGTATATTTGCGGAATGACTGAAGGTCCCCAATGTCCGTTTGTAGTTGTGAGGTGTCCTCCACAAGTCTGGCGGTGGTAATCTCTAATTGTTTTACCTTCTCTCTCTATTTTGTGAGATCTGCTATGATCAGTGTCACCTCCGAGCAGAGGGTGTCAATAGACATGCGGACACCTATGATAGCTGCCATTAAGTCCTTCATTGAGGGCTCGGTAGGGTCTTGCTCAGCTCCACTCTGCGATTTGTCGCTGGCCCCCTTTCTCTCCGTAAGGTCTGCTTTTGGGCAGGTAAATCAATCAAGGCTGCTTTGTTGAGATGCCTGGGAGCCCTTCGCACTGGACAGGATGAGGCCCCTGTTGTTCCTTCGAATGGATACTCATATGAAATGTCAGATGGAATTGTCCTTGGCAAGGTCCCCTTGAGGTCTTCTGCAGAGTGTCGGGCCAATTGTGTACTAATGTGGATTTTGCTGAGTTAACTTTGTCGTATCCAGATGCTTGATAGGACCCTGGAATCAGATGCAAGCAATGGGCGTAGCCACCTAAGGCGTCGCCGGCTGTGAAGGCACTGTTTACAGTTCTCGTGGTGACCTCTGCGGGCTATGGCAGCCGCGGAGCGTGTCTCAGCCTTGGGCCATCAGTTCGCCACCCGGACTAGCTACGGCTCAGGACCCAGGATGTTGGCAGCTTTAAAGCCACTCTCCAGGTAGCGGGGAGCATCCACGGCGATTCAGACTCAAGGGTTACTGGTGTGCCAAGGAAGGGTGGGGTAGCAGGGTGGATCACTCCATGTGGCCCCAAGCAGCCGGCCTCACTGACGCAGTTATATTAAAGAGACTGCTCCACGCTCACTCCTCCATGCCCCCATGAGCCACAGCAAAAGTACCCAGTAGAAATCCTCCAATACACCACCAATCCCAGGGTCATCTCAATCAATGAGCCCGATCCGGTAGGGTCAAGATCGCTCTCTGCTGTTCTCACAACGGGCCCGCCCAGACTCTGTATTGCTGCAGCTCACCTTTAACTTTGCCCAGCGGAGTATCACAGACCCCTTACACTCTCTACTACGGATGTATGTTCATACATCGCGCATCATTCCATTGCCTACTTTTACCACGCATATAAGACATCGCAAAGTCCACAACATCGGAGATTTTCACACCGCACGTTGTTGCAACGCCAATGCGTTCTTTCCTATTGGCAAGTACATAATATCGGAGACTGCCAAATCGCACGTAATTATAACGAGTTCTTTGTGTGGAGGAGCCAGCGGTGAAAGGAAGTTCCGTGCCTCTGTGGGGACCACTAGGGAGTATATATCCGGGCCTGGGTGCATGATAGATCGTGGAGCTGCTGGGGATAGCTGGCACCTGATGGTGCATCAAAACCTGTTGTAGGCGCCAGGCCCAACACCGCTTGGCTGCCCCACCAGACAACTGTGAATTAGATGAGATTGACTGTACTACATTTAAATACTAAAAACAAAGAATAACATTTGGAGACATTGTAAGTGTAGTTCTCCAAACAAAGCTTTCATGAAGTAAAAGTAACAACAGATTATTATATTTGGGTGCAAAGTCAGTTACTTAATACAAAGCGCCCAAATGTGCTAATAAAAAATTAGAATGTTGATGATGAAGTTGACATTTTCTGATTAAGTGACCTCATTTACTGATAATGCTGATCAACACTAGGAAGCGATAAGTGCATTTTCGGAAATGAAAATCCGATATTTAGAAAAACAAGTAAACATTTCCAGCATATTTCAAGCTCATACTTGAGTGATGGATCAATCAGCTTCACGGTGAATAAAGGGCATTTCTTTCTGATGTAATGTCAATTTGTGGAGTGAAACAGCACTTTATTACTGTTTCAATAATTTATTTTCAGATCAGGTAGGAAAATCAGTAGTTACACCAGGCAGGGAAGGGGATAGCCTACCAAATAAAAAAGCAAGAAATTGCTCATCTGTAGATTTTACCAATGCACGTTCAGGCACGAGATATTAAAGGGTTAATCCCTCTCCCACACTGCCACACGCTCACCAGTACCCCTCCCACGCTATCACACGCACACTAGCAGTGGTTGGAGGAAATGGGTGACATCAATGGAGAGGCACTCAGCTGCTACTGAGTGATATTTGAATTTAGAAAGTACGTATCAACACTAATCATTCATCCATCCTTCCATACCATTCATCCACCCACCCTTTCATCTGTCCATCCATCCATCCTTCATCCATCCACCGTTGCACCCATCCATCCATCCATCCATCATTCATCCACCCACCCTTTCATCCATATCATTCATCGCGTCATGCTTACAATGCTTAAATTTTTTACATCGCACTATCATTTACATGCCGGTTTTGAAGTCCAGTTTACAATAATAACATCGCGTCGTGCTTACAATGCTTTCATTTTAACGTTTAAATGCCGATCAATGCATTTTTGCCCTGTTATGTCAATATAACATCAGATCAATGCTTACATTTTTTACATCGCACTAACGTTTACATGCCCTCTCGTCATGCTTACAATGGTTGTATGACGATCCATCGGTCACATGTGACACTCGGCATTATGAATAAATCCTTGTTTCTGCATTTTTTGTTTGGTGTGACATTCTGCATTTCCAATAAATCCCTTGAATTTTCTGTTTGAAAAGCCCGTTTCTGTAGCGTTCTAATGCCACCTTAATATCGCATGCGATGTTAATGGTCTTGCTGCGTCGTACCATGCTTGGTAATAGCATGCGATGTGAATGACCATACGATGTCAAAGTGGCAGTGCGATAGCACCACGATGTTTTGACGCCGATATGTTGGGTGTTTCCCCTCTACTACAGTAGGTGCAGCCACGTTATATCAGTGCGCACTGCACCCGAAGATCACAGTCACCATCCAGCCCCAGTCCCGATTCAAAGGTAAGGAGGCATTGGGGGCAATCACTCCCGGGCTCCGCTCTCTCCGTCCCGATATCCGAGGGGCAGATTGGGCTGCAATGGGCTGCCGACGTTGTAGGGCACAACCCCAGACACCAGCGAATCCACATTAGCTGGGTTGCGGGGTCTATTTTTGCGCTTCCGGCGGTCGAGATGGGCCCTCCGCGCAGATGTGAGCGGTCCGATGTCGTCACGGCCAAGCCCTAGTCCAGTGCCCCAGGCCACAGCGTCACGGTCACGGGTGGCTTAAGGACGGCTCTTGAGCCGCTTGTCACAATTTCTTTGACCCCCGAGGGTGGGGGAGGGGATCACGCACGCGTCCTCGTTCCCCCCGATGGCCACTTCCAGCACTCGCGGCCCCGGCTTCTCCAGCTCCAGGCCCAGAGTTGCCGATCGGTAAAGCTACGGCCACCGCCTCCGATTTTGCCCGAGAAAGCTTTATTGGGTGCTGCTTGCGTTCCTGTTTCAGATTCTGCACCTTTGAGTCGGATCAATGTGGCAGATCAATGAGGTAGGACAGGAGGGCTTCGTAGCAGCTCTAGGTAGTGGCCATGGTGGTTTGCCGTGAAACCACGCCCCCAGGCATTGGATTCTTGAAGCTAGTGAGCCTTTTCAATCCTGCACGACTCTGCATCCTGCCTAAGGACAAGAGTGCATATTCAGCCATCGTTGGATTGAGCGAAGTTCCCAATCAGGAGCTTCCCCTCTACTTTGAACATGTAGGCCCAAAAGCAGTACAGGCATCTGTTTCTGGGGAAAATAACACTGACCTCTTTTGGCATGGGATGGCTGACCGCATTACGGCCCTTTCACAGCTTGTAGCTGTGTACAAGGACTGTGTGACCAGTTCTGCAGATGCTGAGAGAAGCAACAGCATCTAAAAAATTATTGTGTCAGCCAGACAACGGTCCCTCTAGAGCAATCCATCTGGGCATTATTGTTTTTGCATTATAATCAGCAGCACAATATAGGGCTAGATTTGGACTGCTCAGAAGAACTGCACATACATGGCCAAGATTAACATGAAAGCATACAGGTTCCGTGGGCATTTATTCAATAACATGTTTATGTCCTATACGTAGCCTTGAAGCAAAACATATTGTTTAAATTGTAAATAAATCAAATATACACAGCTTCATGTTGCAAAATAACTCAGAAAAACTAAGATATCTGTGTTTATTGTAGGAAAAATTGCTAAATTAAGTGCCGCAAAATGCAGCAAAATGTTCATATTTGTGCCGCTAAATCCATGCCGCTATATCCTGGGGGTCTGTATAAGGGGCACTTTCTTACACCCCAGTCTTGGGATGGTCAAGATGAAGATATTGCAGCCAGTGAGACTACAGTTTTTAATACACTATTTTGAACAAATGTTCGTTGGATTTAATACATTTGTTAATTGAAGAACTTTCATGGAAAATCCGAGAACTAGAGGAGGAAGCAGAATTGATAAAATCTGATTTGACATCAAGATGTGAATCAGAATTTTGAAAGAATACTCTTGATGAATTGAATACCAAACTGGACATCTACGGCAAAGAAATACAAGAACACAAATTGAGAAAATTATGCTGCATTACAATTGACTACAAGCTTAATGAGGTGTACACATGGGCTGAGGTTTACACTTGCAGAAGAATGACTCAGAAGCCAGCTGTATCCTCACTGGAGAGCATAGTTTCTGATAAAGAGATGGATGCCAATAAAACACCATTGAGTGGGAGTCATCACCCAGAGGTGACATCCCAACAACTTGTAAACATCCCCAGTGTGAACACTCAAGCTACGTCCTCTTCTTCCTTCTTAATGAGTGGCCAGGCAACAGGACGCCCACCAGACCAAAGCCTTGCGGAGCAAAACCAAGAATTGATTATCAATATTTCGTCCACAACATTTACAGCTCTACAAAGAAAAGTTCTAAATAAAGGAACATCTTTCGTGCCTACATACAATATTAACACCTTGGAACTTGAGATAGGAGTCTTTAAATTCATGAGAAACGTAAAATATTTCGACATTTTTTCACAAACATTTTACCAATGTCCAGAGATTCAGAAAATCTCTCTAATTCATCCACACAAGATGGCATCCCGTATGAGAAATTCAAACCTCGCAGCACTTACCCTATATCACATAAAATGCTCAACACTTATGAAACCATGATCAAAAAGGTCTTTTTGACACTCAATTTACAATATAGAACCAGGTCAAATCTATCTAACAATGAAAAACGAATACTGAGACAACTTGCTAATAATCCAGAGTTAACTTTTAAACTAGCGGATAAAGGTGGAGGTCTAGTTGCATGGACACGAGTTTCTATGAAATGAAGGTGGAAGAACACCTTTGGGATTCATCTACATATGCGCGGCTTGAACATGATACAACTCAAGAAATAAATGATACGCTGATGAGGATACTGGATAAAGCTACCAAAAAGGAACTGGAACACACACAATTTTCTCACAGTACAACGTCCTAGGCACCCTCGAGTGTACACGTTGCCTAAAGTACACAAAAACCTTTACAATCCTCCATTCAGACCAATTGTTTAAGGTTGGGATTCGGTATTTGGGCCTCTTGGCTAGTACATTGATTATTTTCTACAATAATTTGTACAGAACTGGAAATCTTACATAAAGGACACCACATATTTTCTAAAACTTCTGAACAACCTGGATATCACTTCACATGAACAGTGGAGTTTGTGTTCTATTGATGTGAAATCTTATTACACATCCATACCCTTGCAGGAAGGCATTGAAGCATGCGAATGGGCATTGTTTCAATTACCTACAATTAAAGCCAATAAAGTCTATATTTTGGAGATTCTTCGATTTTGCCGACAACACAGCTACCTCATGTGGAGAGATGAATTCTACTTGCAAGTTAGCGGAACATCCATGGATTTCTCTGGGGCACTATGTTACGCTAATATCTTCATGTCGAAATTTGACCAGGATTACATTTTCATGGATTCATGATGGAATTCTAATTAGATTTTTTATGTTTTCATTGATGACATTTTTTTTATTTTTAGTGAAACCCAGGCAGCATTAGAGTTAAAAATTCAAGAACTTAATCAGAGAAATGCATGAATCCAGTTTACACATACCATCAGCATCACCATCTTATCATTTTTGGACGTGTTGATCAGCAAATCTATTGCTAATTTGGACACCACAATTTTCAAGAAGGAAACAGACAGAAATAATTTGTTATTATTTTCTCACAGTCCAACGTCCTAGGCACCCTCGACTGTACACGTTGCCTAAAGTTCACAAAAACCTTTACAATCCTCCATTCAGACCAATTGTTTAAGGTTGTGATTCGGTATTAGGGCCTCTTGACTAGTACATTGATTATTTTCTACAATCATTTGGACAGAACTGGAAATCTTACATAAAGGACACCACATATTTTCTAAAACTTCTGAACAACCTGGATATCACTTCACATGAACAGTGGAGTTTGTGTTCTATTGATGTAAAATCTTATTACACATCCATACCCTTGCAGAAAGGCATTGAAGCATGCGAATGGGCATTGTTTCAATTACCTACAATTAAAGCCAATATAGTCTTTATTTTGGAGATTCTTCAATTTTGCCTACAACACAGCTACCTCACGTGGAGAGGTGAATTCTACTTGCAAGTTAGCGGAACATCCATGGATTTCTCTGGGGCACTATCTAACACTAATATCTTCATGTCGAAATTTGACCAGGATCACATTTTCATGGATTTATGATGGAATTCTAATTTGATTTTTTATGTTTTCATTGATGACATTTTATATATTTTTAGTCAAACCCAGGCAGCATTAGAGTTAAAAATTCAAGAACTTAATCAGAGAAATGCATGAATCCTTTTTACACATACCATCAGCATTACCAGCTTATCATTTTTGGACGTGTTGATCAGCAAATCTAATGCTAATTTGGACATCCCAATTTTCAAGAAGGAAACAGACAGAAATAATTTGTTATTATTTTCGAGTTTTCATCCTCCAAGTCTTATCCAGAATTTACAAATCACAAATCACAAATGCTGAGGATCAACAGAATTGCGTCCACACACAAAGCTTTTGAAACAGCTACTTCAAGGAAGGGGTTATCCTCTTAATATATTAACTGAAGCAGAGACAAGAATTTCTTCTATCCAGAGACATGAAATGCTTACAACCAAAAACAAAACGCTGCAGAACCGCATGGTTTTCATGTCTAAATATTCCACTAAATCAGTAGCCAGGAAAAGAACCATAAGGAAACGATGGGAACTACTACAGCATGATCCTGACTTCAACAATTTGTTTTTTCCTTTTTTCCCTATTTCCTTTTCTTTTTCCTTTATCTCCTCTTGGTAGATAATTTCTATTTACTACACCATTTGCCTAGTTACATGTACAGGAGTACTCTGCTTTGTTCACCATTCTCGTTCAGCACCATGTGATCACATGAGCACATCACACATGCTCGTTTAATGTTTCCTATTGCTGCGTGGTATTGAAATCACGTTTACTTAGATGCGTTGTCAGACTCTGCTGCTTTGCTGCTCGTTCCATTCAACACATTCTAAGCAGTGGTGGAACTTCCACCATCATTGATTACACGATCAAAGATAGCGAGAGTGATCGGGTCCCGATTTTTGGTCTTGCGTGGCTATATACTTTTTCGCCTGTCTCAAATATGGCATCTCTTATCAAGGTTTTTAGAGCATACGACTCCTTTCAACAGTTTGCGTCTATTCTGGCAGACTGGTAGGTTTTTATTTTTATTTACTTATATTTTTTACAGAGTTTAGGCAAGATTTTGGTCGGCTTCATATTGCTAACAGTTCTGTTGGAGGATGGTACTCCAACAGTACTTTAATGTTCATTCTCTCTCTCTCTCTCTTCTTCCTTGGATTGCCGTGATTTTTAACGTACTAGATTGCATGTTTTTGCTCATAATCTGCATTATGAGTTCGTTCACTGCTTTTCTGAGATACAAATCACCAGGCCCCCACTCTCCTCTACTGTCCTCCATGTGAACATCTTTCCGAACATCACGAAGATGTTGCAATACCAGAATACATCTGTCATCTAGAAGTATTTTTTTTTTCATTGCGCAATTAATTTAAATCATTGCAATGTACACACACTAGGTTGACCATTGCATATTAAGGGTGAAAAGATGCACAGAACAGTTAAAAACAGAGAAATTATAAATTAATAAAAAAGACGTGCAATAATGTCACCAGGAGATGAAAATATCAAGCTGGGTCAGAAAACAAATTAGGGGAATTAATGTCTAAAATAAACTTAACAAAACGGGCCGCCAACTGCGGCGAGTCTCCCCTCATACAAGCGTCTAGTGCTTCCTGGCAGGTCCTGATGTTAAGAAGAAGCCAAATAGGACGCAACCAGAAGTTTCTTTGGACTCAGAGTTTTTGGCAAATGCACAGTATGTGGATAAGGTTTTCCTCCTCCTGCTTGCACAAGCGGCATTGAGACGATGCCTCTTTCCTGTACCCCTGGCCAAACTAGTATACCATCAGCGGGATTAAACCAAAATGGAATCGCATTAATTGAAGTTTTATGTGAACTTTCATAGGAGCTGCCAGATATAACGGAAGAATTTTCTGGTTGTATAATTTAGAAACCCAGGGGCCATGAAAGAGGTGAGCGACCCGTTGCTCCTCGTGGTCGCTTGATAGAATTTTTGCTTGTTTGGTTAGAAGTTTTGTTTTCGCCGCAATGGGCAACGGGGATGACCATATGTCCTTTGCTTTGATGGATTCTAGACATGATGTCAGATATTTGCTCCACGGTGTTTTGTGGTTACTGAGGACTAACTATAGACAGCTCTTTAAGGAGTGAGAGCTAGCATGCTTTGTTTTTAAACAATAGTTAATGTAGCGTGCACTCATTATCCACCTCTGGGAAAACAAACTAAATTCTTTCCGAATTTGGACGTGGGCAGTTGAATTTGGCAGCCGAAAAACCCTACGATAACAAGACAATTGTGCTCTGTCCAACCAATTATTCATTTTGTCCTTGAATATTATTGCACCCAAGGAAATAGTGGGGAGTAATTATGCGGTAATCAGTTTTATTAATGGTACTAGATTTTGAGAGTGCAGAGCACTTTTCGTTCTTATAAAGGCCCCTTCCAGACTACGGGGCACAGCCTGCATTTCGGTTGTATGCACTGAGGTTCTCCCTTTGTGGTCGATCCACACCCCCAGGTACTTATAGGCAGTGACAGTTTCCAGTCTTTTCCCTTCGATGAACCACGTGGTCTTTTAGGTTTTTCCAGATGATATTATCATCGTTTTAGTTTTCGTCACGTTTATCTCTATCAGGTTCATATTGCAGTACTGAGCGAGGAAGTCGAAAAGTCTCTGGAGACCAACCTGGGTTTGATCTAGCAGAATGGTGTCATCTGCATATTGAAGAGTTTGGATCTTTCTTAACTCTATTCTTGGAGGGAAAGCATGAATGCGTGACAACCATTCGGGAAGATCCGCGAGGTACAGGTTGAAAAGCATTGGTGCAAGGGTAGACCCTTGCTTTAAACCTCTGGTGGTATAGATTTTATTGGAGGTCGACCAACTCAATGTGACTTGCACTTTGACCTAGGTGTCAGTATGTAGAGCGATTAATGCTTTCAGTAGCGATTGTGGAATACCCCATCTTGCAAGTTTTTCCCATAATTTTGGCCGACTTACGCTGTCAAAGGCTTTTCGAAAATCAATAAAACCGAGGTGTAAGGTTTTACCTTTTGCGGCTAAGGTGGATTCCATCAAATGAGCAATGCATATCAGGTTGTCTTCAATTTGGCAGCCTCTCTGGAAACCGGTTTGAGTGAAGGGAACTAGGTTGTTGGTTCCACGAAGTAAGTGCAGTTAAGAGAATGCTAGCATATGCCTTCCAGTCCACGTCTAAGAGAGCTATCATCCGATAGTTATCGGGATTAGAGCGCGGTCCTTTCTTATGAAAGGGGACAAGAAGCGATCCTTGCCAAGACGCCAGGATGGGGCCGCCCAGTATTCTGACCTCGAAGAGGGGTTTCAGTATCCGGGCCCATTTTCCAGCAGAGGCTTTAAATACTTGGGTCGGAATTGAGTTAGGTCCTGGGGCGCCACCCGAGCGCATTTTCTTTATTACTCCGGTTATGTCAACCGTTAGTGTATTGACTAGGGTGGTGATTTCTTCCTGGTTAACTGGTTGATCGAGAAAGGCCGGGCTGTTGGTGATCTGGCCATGTGGAGCTGTGTAGAGCATTTTAACGTAGGTTTCCAAATCCGCAGGGGAGATGTTGGTTGCGGTAGGTGGTTTGGTGGTTTTACTGGCCTTATTAACCCCATTCCAGAATTTCCTTTGATCTTTAGATTTTATAATCTCAAAGGCTGTTACCCAGTGCTGGTCTTCTTCCAATTTCTTTAGGGTAAAGCGTTCCTTCCTATAAGCTTTCCGCGCAGCCATGATGTCCTCCTTCAAAAGTTTGTGGTCATTTTCGTTATGAACAGTTTTTCTTTGTAACTTGTTTAGTTTACTCTTGGCAGTTCTTGTGTGTTGTTGTTGTACTGACAAAGTTGTCATAGTCGGAATGTCCCTAGATCGGTTGTTTGGCGGTTTTGAGGTGAAAAGGACTCTAAAGTTGGTCAACATAGCTTCCCAAGCGGGGGCTGGCACCTGGATGCAAGCAGCAGGGGAGCCTCCGAGCATAAGCTTGTCCACCTCCATTTCGATTACATCCTGGTTACTTTCTGACCATCGGAGTTTCCTCACACTCTGCAGTCCCTATTGTATTTATGTTAGGACGATGTAGTGGCCCGAGGGCAATGCTGCATGTTAAAATGGCGTGATCGCTGTCTGAGGACGGTGTTACTAAAATATGTCATCTAGAAGGACAAGCTGGGGTCAGAGCAGGGGTGGGGGCTCACTGTAGCTTTTGACAGCTTCTCACCTAACGTTTATGCTTGCCTTTGAAACTAAGACAGCTGCATGGCCCAAAATAAGAAAGTAATCATTCTGTGCGCTATGTACCTTATGATGAGATTCTGCCTTAAAGCTTCTGAGAGGTGACACAACGTGTTTTTGATAAAAAGTTCAAACTCTGTTATGCTCTGCGGTCAAGCACCTGCCAAAGTTAGATCTAAAGTTAGAAGATCTTGCGGTCAATGGTTCCTCGTTACAAATTTATAAAAGAGCTACCAATCTGTCCATTCGCCAACCACCTTCTACAGTATACTTATTACGCTGTTGGTGTTCCTGATTAACCGTTTTACTTATCATTTTCAATTGAGGTTGCAATGCTTCATTGTACTTTGATATTCCCTCTCTCTCTCTCTCTCTCTCTCCCTTCTTCCTTGCATTGCCGTGATTTTTAACTTACTAGATGGCATGTTTTTACTCATATTCTGTGTTGTGTCTTCGACACCTGTCACTTGCTGCACAGCATGGTGTTATTTTTGATTAATGACGTGTTTTTGCCATTTATTGTTTAAATTGTTTCTTGACTATAAGGTGCCAATCCTGACTCAATCCCTGCGTTTCACACGTGTGTCTTGTTATTTCAGGTAGCACCTCACTCTGCTAAATTATGTGGTAAATACCACTCTCCAACAGCTGGCAACCACGGAAGTGATGTGCATAAGAATTTCCAGACTACAAGGAAAAGGAAAATTCCCCTGTGGCTGAGGCCGGAGATTGCCCCTCGCTGGATCATCCTGACTAAACCACCGGACATACACGGGTAAGTCAAAGAGTTTATGGCTTTTTCTCTTTGCCTTGCCTCAGTGTAGTGTTGCCTCACTGTGGTTAGTTGGGAGCTTGCAGGTGTAGTGCTGCTAAACCACTGTTCCTTGCTGACTGGTGTCTTGCCATGTAAACAAACCTCTATTTTAAAATTAAGCACGTGAGCAGGCAATGAGTCAGGATTTATTGTATAAAGTCGACATTTGAGGTTGTGGTTTTCTGGGTTTCCAGTGCATGTGTTAATATTTTGTATTTGCTTTTATATCGCCTGTCTAAACAGACAGGGATCAACTGTCCTTATATTTATTTTATTTATTTATTTATTTATTTATGCAATTTTATATAGCGCGGACTTTACCCGAAGGTGTCAGAGCGCTTCACAATAGGAACAGAAATGATACAAACTGAGAACATTACACGAGCAACAGATTGCAGAGGCATACGTTACGTTACATACGGTAAAGTTATAATTGTGAGCAAACAAGAATACATGAGGTAGTAAAAATTGTGAGAAACCAAAAATACATGAGGTAGACAAGGTAGTTGTGACACTTGTGAGCAAACAAAATACATGAGGTAGTAAAAATGTGGGCTACCAAAAATACATGAGGTAGTAAAAAGTGCACAGGAGGAAAAAGTGACAAGTGTGCAGGCTACAAGAGAAAATAGATTATAATTTGCGGTATAATATTGCAATATATGTTAGACACTCAAGCACAAGAACAAACGATTACGAAGGCAAAAGTGGCACTTGTGCAAGTATCAAAGGTAAAAAACATGTGAGAGGAAGCAAACCGTGTGTTACAGGGGCAAAGTGGTGAGTGCAAGTTGCAAGAGGGTACCAAACACAAGTACATGGATAATACTGCAATAAAAGGCAAACACTCTAACCGCAAGAACACACTGGGAAGGCACTTCCATGGACATGAGAAGTAGAAATTTTCAGTAGTGGGAGATCTTCCTTCAGATAAAAGAGAGTTACTTTTGGAGGTGTCTCTGGAGGAGGAGAGCTTTGAGGTCCCTTTTAAAGGCCTGGGAGGAGGCGGTGGTCCGGAGCTGAGGCGGGAATGAGTTCCAGATTCTCACTGCGTTGCCTGAAAAGGATTGGGCCATCGTTCTTTCCTTCTTGAAAGTGGGAGGTTCAAGCAGTAGATTCTCCGCATTGCGTGAAGGTCTAGAACCTCCAGAGAGTTTCAGTTTATTCGCCAGGTAGCGAGGAGAAGAGGAGTGCAGGGCTTTGTGGGTGATACAAGCGGTCTTGTAGATAGCTCTAGCCTCAAAGGGAAGCCAGCGGAGTGTAGATAACATCGGTGTGATGTGATCGCTTCTTTTGGCCCCATAAATGAAACGAGTTGCTGAGTGGAAAACAGACTTAAGTGGGGACAAGTGGGATTTGGGGAGGCCAGTAAGAAGAGAATTGCAGTAGTCGAGTCTGGAGAGGACCAGTGCTTGCACCAGGGTTATAAGGTCCCGCTCCGCGAAGAAGCGACGGATTCCCCAAAGAAGGCGCAGTTGGTATCGAGCTGATTTCGCAATGGAATTGATGTGGGGAATTAGATTGAGTTTTTTGTCTAGTATGACACCAAGGGATTTGGCGCTGTCGACAATGATGGGTTTATTGTTTAGTAGATTCATCTGATCCATCCATGATTGAACCGGGGGAGGAGAGAGTGAGGAGGAGAAGAGGAGGAATTCAGTTTTGGAGGGATTCAGAATCAGTTGATGAGTTGACATCCAGTTTTGAATGGAGTCGAGAGTGGAGCTTAGGATGGAGAGATCGTGAGTAGAGGCAATCTTGAGGTAGAGTTGAGTGTCGTCAGCATAAAGATGATAGTGAATCCCGGATTTACTTAGGAGATTTCCCAGTGGTTCTAAATAGAGATTGAACAGTGTGGGAGCAAGTATCGAGCCTTGGGGAACACCTTGACCTACCGCCACAGGAGGTGAAAGACTGTTCGCTATTTTGATCATTTGGGATCTGCCAGAAAGGAAGGATGCAAACCATTTAAGCACAGTGCCCTCCATGCCCATTCTCTGCTGAAGAATATTGAGGAGGGTGTTGTGATTGACAGTGTCAAAGGCTGCGGAAAGGTCAAGGAGAATTAGAAGACAGGACCCCCCTGAATCGAGTATCCTCAACGCGTCATCAACCACTTGCAATAGGGCTGTTTCAGTGCTGCAGTTTTGGATGAAGCCGGACTGACAGTGGTCTAGAAGATCATTGTCCTTGATATGACAGGAGAGTTGTTTTGCTACACATCTTTCTGTGATCTTCGCCAGAAAGGGAAGGTTAGTGATGGGGCGGAAGTTGTTGAGGTCATTCGCATCAGCAGTGGGTTTTTTCAGAAGAGGGGTGACCTGCCCAGTTTTGAAGGAGGCAGGAAGGGAGCCTTGCCAGAGGGAGAGGTTGATCAGAGTGGTCCAATAGGAGAGGGAATGGGTATAGAAGTCAATGGCAATGGCACTGGGGATAGGGTCAAGAGAATGGTTGGATGGCTTCGTTTCTCGTATGCACTCGAGAAGGGCATCTTCAGATATGGGGTCAAAGCTCTGCCAAATGGCTAAGGATTTGCGCTCCTCTGGAGGGGTAGGATGAGCGACCTGATCCACAAGTGATTTCACTTTTTCATCGAAGAAAATAGCAAAATCCGCTGCTCTCTTTGTAGAATCATCCACCTTGGAGGTTGGGGGAGAGCAGTTAGGCATTTTGATGAGATCGAATAGTTTTTTGGGTCTATTTTTGGCGGAGTCAAGGAGGGTTTTGAAGTGTGTCGCTTTCCCAAGGAAGATGTGCTTGTGGTACTTGGATCTTGCTGAGCGAAGCTTGGCCAAATTGTAGTGTAGTTCCTAGTTTCCCACTAGGCCCTGCGCATTGGAATAACATAAACAGTAGTATCGACGTGGAACTGCTTATATTCCAGGCCTCCACTGACTATGCTAAACTTAATTGGGTTGTGTTACCAACTAGCTCAGAGGTCACTGGAAACTTTCTTCTCTGCATAGGAAGTGATCAGCTTCCTTGGCACAGACAAGAAGGGATTCAGTTTTCCAACAACCGTGCAACATGACAACTTTGCTCCTCAGATCAAGAGTCGATCTCTAGGGTCGTGTGAAACAATAGACATAGATTTCACTCAGTCAGTCTAGTGCAGTTTACTTTCACGGTATGTAGAGAATAGAGAGACGGGCGTGTATCAATAAAGGGTTAACATTTATTGAACAGTCTTTCTTCTCGTACAAGAGAAATGTATTGCCACAGTTGCAATAATTGTTATTATAAAAAGTACGTACAGTAAGATAAGTATTGCGAAATAGAACTGTAAAAGCATTGATATGGTTTCTTAGCCATACAATGGTTAAAAGTAATAAAACATATATACAGTCATATATACATTAGGCTAACATACTCAACTGGTGCTTCTAACTACGCCTACCCCAGTGTGCCTGACCTAAGCCTAACACGTGAAAAGGGGAGTAAGTAAGTAGCTTAAGTTTGGTTTTGCCAAGGTTTGTTTCAAGAATTCTCGTCTAAGGGTTTAGTCAACACCATACCTCTGAATAGAATGATGGAGGATTGGTATCTCCTTCAGGGGTCTCTCTCGATATCCCAGTCACCCGCGAGGGTAAACCGGAAGCGCCGGGACTGGATTTCTCTGCACGAGAAATGCAGCGGCTTCTCTCTTCAGCGCGTCGAGGAAGGAGGGGTGACAGCGTCCGCGGGCAGCTGGGCTGGATGTCTTCGCAGAGGACGGCTGTTCAGCTCCTTAAGCGTACTGCAACATAGGTCACGCTTTAGCGGCGATAATGGTAATCAGCAGCTTCACCACCACAGGATAGCAGGCTGCAGCGACAGAGTGCTAGTTTTTACCAACACAGGGTCATGCAGGCAGCTGGCATCAGCAACAGTAGCTTGCAGCTAACAGCTCACAGCTCACATTGCTTAAGGCAACGTTGGTAATATTTATACCTGACAGGTGCCGGGTTTGACGCAAGTTTGCTGGACATAAGACGTCAATTAAAGATGTCACTAGGAAGTGACAGTTATCAGTTGCTCATTAGAGTTCCATTACTAATCAAAACATAGCAAGCTGGGATTTCCAGGTTTGCTAAGTTTTTATCTTGTTGAAGAACTCGGAGTGTTATCTAGGAATATCAGATAGTGACTGCTGCACTGTCATTGCACTAATTGGTCGCAAAGGAAGTAGCAGAGAGTCATGCTGGAATGTGGCTCTGTTCGTGTGAGGCCAGAGATGACTTTTCAGAAAATCGCACTTGAACGGTTATGCCAATATAGGGAATAAATGGATTTATAGCCGAATAGGGGCATAAGGTCACCGTATCGATCAGGAACCTAGATAAGCACGCAACACCCACTCCACGTTTTCATGTCCATCAAAATTACTAAAACTAAGCAATAAGATGCATGTGTAACATTGCCCACCCCAAAATACATAAATGCATTCGAAATAGGCGTACTTGTAATACATGGAATTTAGGTATTGTACGTTTTTTAAAGCATAGCAATCATTCAAAAATTATTGCATATGAAATCAATGAACGATTATGCAAAAAGAATTACACATGAAGTATCTCTGACAGAAGAAATGCGAGATAAATCATCACATAAAAAATGCATTGTAATAGCATGTGTGCTAGAGGCTGGTGTAATGTTATGTCTCTAGATGTGTTTAGAAATAGAAGTGTGAAGCTTCTGTTCTCTAAGAATAGTTTTTACGTTAAGCAAAGAATTGTTCGTGCCAAAAAGGTCAATATTAGAAAAAATTGTCCAATTTAAAAAAAAAATGTAATGCTTGAACGGGGAACCATAGAGTTCCAAAGCTCATTGCAGTCTTTGTTGATCAAAACTGAAGGCCGAATTCAGAGTTCATGGGAACGCTGTGTGTCGGAAAGCTTCTTCAAAAGTTATTGTTTCTCTGTGGGTGAGAACATCATATCAGACAGGCTCTCAAAGAATTGGTCTACAAATTCAGGTGATAGTTCAACCAAATTAGATAGCGCTGTAACTTGGCAGGTGTGAGAATGATTGCTGTCATCGAAGGCAGGACCAGCAATGCTCACAGAACGTTGTACCTGGATGATGTTGCTTTTGTCACTCGCTCCACTGTTACCACTTGGCTGTAGTACAGGAGTCTCCACGAATGCCGTCATCAGGATTGGTAGCCGCTGGGGACAACACAATGCGTGAGCCGTTATTGGACTGAGCAAAGTATCGACGTCCATTGGTACTGCTGATGGAAGTGAAAGACAGATGTCCAACACGCATTCATCGCCGCAAAGCATACACCGTAGCACAGGTAAAATGCAATTTTGCCATATCGGTCTGAATGAAAGGAACCAGGTCATGTTTAGATCTCTCAGCCTGGCCAATCCGAGGACGTTAGTTATCCTGTCCCTGTAGCGCATCGCTAGGATTGTCTCTTCCATTCCCATGGGAGCTATGTCTGAGCCGAGGCTTGCCATATCGTAGCAGGAGGGTCAAAAACAGAATCCCTGCAACGAGTCCCAAAAATAGTGGTATGCCGCCAAAAATGGAGTGCACAAAATTAGGAAAGATTCCCAAAATTGCCTGGAAGGGTGTTAGCAGTCCCGTAAAGACTGTCTTAAATATGCCTGGGATGCTTGTTGCACTAGACATGTTAAGGAGTTGGCTGAACATTTCTACGAAATGCACGGGGCAATTTGTTGATAAAAGGTCATGGACTTCAGTAGCCGTCCTTGCGACTAGAAGATCATACGTCTCTTTAGATGACGTTATAGGCACGGTTGTCTGTAAAAGTACAGATTTCATTTTGCTTAATGTATCAATTCGTATAGAATAGAGATTCAGACGAGGCCAGAGGGGAGTCACTATGTCTGGAGGCCCGCTCGGGAACAATGCTTGCATACAGCATTTGACCATGGACGTAACTTGTACTAGATAACTTTTCCCTGGCGTCAGGCCACAACATCTTTGATCCGTTCTAAGAATGTAACTCCCGTTTGCGAGTTGCATAAAGAAGGGCTCTATCTGAGTTGCAGGTGTGACTAGCTGGTGCCATGAAAGGTTGTTTGAATTTCCATCACATGCTCCGTGTAAATTAATACCCTGACACAAAAGTATACCGCTTAGTGAGTGTTTACAGTTGTTACCACTAAGAAATACATTTTTGTCACTGTCACTATAGCAAGAATGAGTGTATGGTAATTTCCATTCGGATTTTACATATCCCTTACCCAATTGTTCATATTGGCCAGCAGGTATGTATTCAAGGCATTTATGAAATTGGAAAGTTGTTATCGGAATTGTGATAATTCCGTGTATTATCCATTCAATGACAGGACTCTCTGACATTGTCAATGGTAATCTCTCGAGTTTTTCGATGCTCAGGATTGTATAGTCTGCTCCTTTCTGTGCCAAACTGATCTGTTTATCAGTAAGGTTAAAACTGGAAAATAATGACGTTGTGTTGATTAAACGCCAAGGCACATAGCCTGAACGAAGATTTTGCAGCGTCCAGCCTAATTCTATAATAGAGCGTAATTGAGATTGGCCATGTTGTAACATTAGCAAATCTCTGTCTATCACATCAAAGGCAGAGGATACAATATTGTCCAAAGAATATATTCTGGAAGACAGAGTCATTAACCCATTGTCTACCACAGAAAGTGATTTCTCCAAATTAATACAATCAATTTCTCGTATTTTTTCAGCAGTTTCAATTTGCTTTACTTTCCAAGCCTCGTTGTAAGCAGCATAGATACTGGTCGCTATGAAACGCTTTTGACGCTGTTTGCGTGGTCCAAGAATGAAATCGCGCAAATCAGCACCATCTTTTAATAAAGACAAGTGTTGCTTAATTTCAGCCAGTGTGGACGAGGTTAGCCATTCAAGGCAGAGTTTCCCTACACTGTATGTTGTTATAATCCCTGGATGTTGTCTCTGGGAGTATCTTGAGTCTAATCTGGTCATTTTTAAACCCTGTGTTTTATTCAGGAATCTATCTTGACAGCTATTTGTGTCTGTAGGCCAGATTAACCACTTTTTCCAATCAGGATGTGTTCTGTTGAAATGTAAAATTTGTGACACGTCTAACTCAATATCAGCTGTTGCATTTTCAGGTATTGGCTTTGGTATAGACGGTGCTTTAAGGTCTTTGATCTTAGCTAGGCCAAGACAAGATGTTTGGTGTATTGTGTCATTTAAAAATAACATTTGTTCAGGTATCATGCAGGTTCTAAATAGTGCTTCTATGCCTTGCACCTGCCAATCTTTTGTACCCCAAATTGTTTTCGTTTCAATATTATTTTTCCAATAATCAAAACCAAATGTCATCATTTTGTCATAAAATGCTTCTGAATATATCAATTTAGAATTTGTCAGCATTGTTTTCATGCCTGTTTTATCTAACAGTTTATAATAAAACGTTTCTGCATCACTGGTGTTAAACCCTGAGAAGTATTTGAATTTCTCAAAAAATGCTTTAGAACTGCTTTTAGGTGGTGTAGCACAATGTTCCCATTGATTATACATAAAAACATTTCTAGGCTGTGCAGATTTATGCAAGTAATGATCCCCATAGTGGGTGTAACAGAATAACTGCTCATAACTAGATGAACCTTGTAAATAATCATGATCTGTGAATCTAGCTGACATTACTAAATCAGACATCATGTCATTAATACTGTTAAAGTCCCAATCATCAGAGAATGTACTAGGTGTAACAAAGTCACTTAAGGAAACCTTTAGTTGATGAGGATACTTCAGGATTTCGACCGGACCATATATCTCATAGTCTGTTTTCTCCCATACTACCCCACCAGGTATTGGAATTGCTGTGACATTTACTGTTGACAGTTCTCTTTTCTTCACGTGGGATGATCTGTGTGGTTTCAGGACTAGGTTGATGTTCTGACTTGCTGTGTCCATTGTAATATATTTTCCCTCAATGAATTTTCCCAAACACAGTACCATGATGAGCCAAAGCAGGAGGAAAAATACACCTAGACCGAACCAGAACTCTAGCCAAGGGGAAATTAGGTAGATTTCCTTCAGTTGATGAAAGAGTTCTGTTGCTTTTTCTTTAAAAGACTTTTTTGTTTCTGGCATCACTTCGGGGTCAGAAGTTGTCGAAGTTGATGAAATAACCAGAGGCAGTTCTGTCAATTGATGGGATTGTTCTTTCAATCTGTCTCTCGGTAGCACTTTCTGATGCCACATTAGTGTAGACTGGTGTTGTTTCTTGACGAACTGTTTCAATCTGTGTTTCAAGAGGCACAAGTTCCATGGCATTATTGCATAGTCCTTCATTGTGCACTGCAGGCTGATCGAATGTGATGAGTCTTTCAGTTTGAACCTCTTGGATTGTTGCAAGTTTGGGTATTCTGTTGTTTCTTGGGAGTCCACTGGGCCTACTGTTGATTATAGGCCACATGTTTGTGGTTTTACCAGATCGATGGACACGACTCTGTTCTCCTTTTTACCAGCAAGGGGCGGTAGCACAACTGATCTTGTTCCGGTGACTGCTAAGACAGGTACTGCTTTTCTGTAAGAAGGCCCAAATTCCTTCTTAACCGCGATCTTTTCTCTGACTAGATCCCCAATCTTTGGAATCCAGACAGGCCTTGCTGGGGCTGTTGCGGGTGGTGCCTCGTCAGTGGTACTTGGCTGTTGCTTTAACTTTATGTTGCTTAATGATTTTCTTGTTTCATTCAGTTCCTGTAAAACAGCCAAACGGTCTTTTACATCAAACTGCGTTGTTTCTTCTTGTACCACTGACATCTGACTATCGAGGTCCTGAACGTTCATTCTAATTCCGAACAATAGTTCGTATGGGCTGAAACCTTTTAGAGAATTTCTTGGCATGTTGTTAAGACTAGTCTGGACACTTATTAAATGTTTGACCCACCCAGCGCCTGAACCTAATACCTTCGCTGTTATAGATTGCTTTATGTCCCGGTTTTTTCTTTCTACCACACTATTCCCTTCGGGGTGCGACGGACAAGAATACCGCAACCCAATTCCCATGCTGGCCATGGCCTCCTTATAGGCTCGAGAGCTGAAAGCAGGACCCTGGTCAGAATGGAACGTGGTAATTGCGTATGTGCCGATAAAGACTCGCAAATCTTTTATAACCGTTCTGGCGTCAGCCGAGCGCTGGGGGCCTCATTTTTTTAAGTGCTTTTCGTCTTAACTGTTAATAGGACGCAGGACGGGGTGTAGGCAGCGTTACGCTCTTTCTGACTGGTAGCCGGTAGCAAGGTTCGCTACTGCGATCCCTATTACAGTTTTCACAGTTGTTTGCATATATTTGGTGTTCTACACTCATTCCCGGCCACCAGAATACTGATTTTAATTCAGTCAGTGATTCCTTGATGTCTCTGTGCCTAAGACCCAAACCCATGTGTGCGTCTGCTATTAAAAATATTCTCCTGTTCATGTTTGGAATTACTCTGTCCCCCACTCCAGGGATTCGAGCAAAAGGAACGGAGTTTGCATCGATTATGTATCCATAATTGAGTGGATAGTTTACTGGTAGTGCTGCACAGTCGCCTTTTACGGTCGTTCTTACTGCCAGCATGGTTTCCCCGTCTATGTACTTATCTGTACGCTTTTTTGTGGCTACGGAAGCCGGTTTAGTTGCTTCCGCTTTGGCTGTATTAGCCAATGAATTCCCTGCAACGTGAACGCCATCACGTCGAAGACTCTGTGCGTGAATCACGTGAGTCTGTTGTAGTTCTTTGTGTAAAAGAGCTACCTCGTTCCAGAGCAATTTATGCTTTATTGTGGCACCTGTGTCATCTTTGTAGTCGTTTTCGATCCAACTCTGCAGTTTGTTATTGTAAGAGTTGACACAAAAATGAGAATCGCACACTATAAGTGTCGGGAATTCACGTTCTGCATTTTCGAGCGCCATCTTTAAAGATCTGATTTCAGTTCTTTGAACCGAACAGTTTCTTACAGATTCAGTTTTTGTTACTTTCGGTCTGAATTTACCGCACAGCCAACGACCTTTAATGATCGCACATGCTGCATCGTAGGATTTTCTCTCTACGTTGAAATGCTGTACAAAGCTATCTGTATAGATTATACAGGCGTATTGTGTGAGAGGCAGAATTTCGATTGGCAGAGGATATTCTTCTTCATACTCTAAATCATTCAGTTCTTTGTATTGCGGGGCGAAATAGTATTTCACGTCTTCCGCTCCTAGAGAATCTATGTACTGTATCCACTTCGGATCCAGTGACACTGTAGGCAGGTTTACTGGGCTGAATAGCGCCTCGAAGGCGGATTCCGCTGAAAGGATATTAATCCGTTTGCCGTGTGCTAGTTCTCGTTCATTTGCTAATGCGATTTGCACTGCGTTCACAGTTCTTTCTGTGTGACTGAATGTTTTTTCTGCTTGTGTGTACAAGTGAGATTTGATTGAAATAGGTACCTTTTCTCCCTCATTAGAGGTCAGGTACGTGAATCCGCATCTTCCTGGGATGACTCGGATTACAAGATCACGTGTGTTGTCACGTGTATCTAATTTTGTTTTTGCTAACATGTCTGTTTGCAGTGATCTCAAAATTTCTGTGTGTTTTTGAGTCCAATTGATTTGTTTTAAATCAGGTTTTATTAGTTCGTAGAGAGGTTTAACCCTCTCTGCGTAATTTAGGATGTAAGTTCTTCCGAAATTCAGAAAACCTAGTATGGATTGTAAATTCTTCAGCGTTTTTGGAGCTTGGAGTACAGCGCACTTCTCTAAGAAGTTGTCCGCTAGGCTTTTCCCTTCACTTGATAATTCGTACCCTAAAAATAGTACTGTCAGATGGGCAATTCGGGACTTTTTAAAGTTGAATTTGTAACCCTCTGCTGCGAACCCAAGTATAATGGTGTTCACTTTTTTCAAGTGGGTATCCAAGTCGTCGTCTGTGAGATAAATATCATCTACGTAAGATAATGCTTCATCATCATAGATTTGTAGTAACTCTGTTACCCTAGCTGAGAATAGTCCTGGGCTGTTCTTGAACCCCTGTGGGAGTCGACAGAATTTTTTCTGTGACCCAAATGCGGAGAAAGCGGTCAAATATCTGCTTTCTGGTGCAATGTTTTGACAAAAGAAACCATTAGAAATGTCTAATGTCGTTTTATATTTTTTCCTAACTACATTATTCATTAGGGCTGCACTATGCGAGTTTTGTACTGCAAAGGTTTTGCAACATGTATTAAGATGTCTGTAGTCCAAAACTAGACGATATGAATTGTCTGGCTTGGAGACAGGAAACAAAGGATTGTTCATTTGAGAGGTGCATGTTTCAATCACCCCCTGGTACTCAAGTTGATCTAAGATCTCCCTGACTTGTTTTTTAGCTTCTTGCTTTATGGGATACTGCCGTTGGGCAGTTGGTTCACTTTTTAATTGGATTTTGTGAGGTGGTGAATCCTCATCCCATCCTACATGATTTTTATACAATGCAGGTGCCTGGGCTACTGCCCATTTCCTTGCATATGTGTATTTTTTGTGAATCGGTATGTGATTCGAGAAGGCAGGCATAATCACTTCTTCGCCACGAGGGCACTCCCTGACAAACTCCGGGGGCCAATCTTTTTCAGCTAACAGAATATCATAGCCTTTTGAGAGCTTATCCCAAAATAGACCCTTAATTTTCCTAGTCTTATCACCCTCTATACGCAATGTTATTTCGTATATTTTATGGGGCTCGCTAAGTCTGGCGTCGGCAGTTATAACCGGAATGTATTCATTCGTGTCCACTGTCTCCAGATGACTCATCAAGATCTTGCGCGCTATACTGATTTCTGCTGCACTGTCCAACATTGTCAATGTCCACTCCCCGTTTTTCAACTGTGTCCTCAGTATTCTCGGCATGGTTGATTACTCTAATACTGGCTACCTTCTTTTTAGGAAATTGAGATTTCTTATTTTGAGCAGGTTCCTTGTCTTTGGACTTGGTGTGCTCTCCTGGGTCTGACCGTCCTCTTCTTTCCGAATTCTGTGGAAGAGATCGAGAGGGACGTGTATCAATACTTTGATATCTATCAGGTTTTTTTATATTATCCCTATTTCTAAGGTTATATCTTTTCTCAGAGGGCTCCCGTTGGGGAGACTGGCGTTCTCGAGTCGGAGTTCTTTCCCTCCGTCGAGGAGACCTTCCTCTGGACTGGAAAACTTTTTCCTTGGGAGTGGATTGTTTATTTCCATCCCAGCTCTTTTTAGGAGTGTTTAAATTATTTTTAATAAATAATTTTTCAGGATTTTCGAGCAGTTGGGGCTTAACTGGTTTTCCACCCAAGCTGTCTCTACCTAATTCTTCATAGCACTTTTCTATGATTTTTGCAAGTTCAACAGGATCTTTTATATCTGTTTCCCTCAACTTCTGGCGAATCGCCACAGATGCTGCTTCTCCCTTTATGTTGGCTAATAATATAGCCGTGACCTGCTTGAAATCTTTCAGTAATTTCATACCTAGATTTAAAGCGGGCTCTGGATCGAATTCATTTTGAATCTGTTTTAGCACTTCTGGTATTACCGCCATAGACGGAACACCGTGTGTTTTTGTGTAAATGGAAGCAAAGACTGTACCCCAAGTGTCACAGTCCTCCACGTGTGGTGCGATTCCCATAGGAAGGCAGATGGTCAAGATTCTGTGTTTCTCAATAGGGGTAGTATCAGGAAATACTGCCTCTATTTGAGTGATTTTCTGTGCTAACCAGAAAGGAATTTGTTCCCGTTTTACGGGTGTTTTACCAAGACATGACTGTATGTTCTGTGGTGTAATTTTATTTGTGTTCCCCTGATGAGGGGTCAGCTGGTGTGAATTAACAGCTGGCTGGACTGTTGCAGTCCGCATTACATATTGGACTAATTGCCTATGTATTTTTATTAATGTGTTTAGCTGTGCTAACAGCTCTTCTCAAGACATTTTTGCAATGTCAGGATGTGGTGTGTAGCTGGCTAGAACCGGCCACATGGCTCCTGGTCTACCTAGTGGACCGAGCCTAGTTATGTGATCATTATGTTTTAGGGCGCCATTAAACCAGAGCAGGTGCTCTTGAAATTTAAGAGGAATTTCAATCTCCTCGAAAGGAGCGTACTCTTCCGGAGGTTTCTCTATTTTGTAATAGTGAAACTCTTGTGTTATAGCGTTTACCGCTGGAAAGTTTATCCATGAATAGAATACCTCTGTCTGCCGATACTCGTGAGCCTCTATCACGAAAATTACTGTACCACCTTGAGGTGTCAGTCCGTTTTCTATAAGTTTTAAAGTTATAGATCTTCTTAACTGGACCGGGATGATAATAGCATCCGGGTCTGTGTCTAGGAGACTTGTGTCTTCCTCCATTAGTTGGGCTGCCAGTCTAACTGCTTCCCTTTCTTCTTCACTGTCTGTCATTTTAAAAATGCAGGCTTTGCAGAGTAGGTCTCCAAGGAGACAAAGATTAGGTGCACAATATTTTGGAACACTGTATCCTTCAACGTTGAATAAACCAGAGCTTTACATAGGAATCTCTTCCTACTAAGGTCGGGCGGATTTTAACCTTTCACCCACTCCAGACGTCTATTGGAGTATTTACGGGAGAAAGGGGTGTGAAATATGCACGACTGAGTTACTCTACAAGTCTTGCGTTAGTTTATCGCCTTACCAAACGTTGGGCGCCATGTAGTGTAGTTCCTAGTTTCCCACTAGGCCCTGCGCATTGGAATAACATAAACAGTAGTATCGACGTGGAACTGCTTATATTCCAGGCCTCCACTGACTATGCTAAACTTAATTGGGTTGTGTTACCAACTAGCTCAGAGGTCACTGGAAACTTTCTTCTCTGCATAGGAAGTGATCAGCTTCCTTGGCACAGACAAGAAGGGATTCAGTTTTCCAACAACCATGCAACATGACAACTTTGCTCCTCAGATCAAGAGTCGATCTCTAGGGTCGTGTGAAACAATAGACATAGATTTCACTCAGTCAGTCTAGTGCAGTTTACTTTCACGGTATGTAGAGAATAGAGAGACGGGCGTGTATCAATAAAGGGTTAACATTTATTGAACAGTCTTTCTTCTCGTACAAGAGAAATGTATTGCCACAGTTGCAATAATTGTTATTATAAAAAGTACGTACAGTAAGATAAGCATTGCGAAATAGAACTGTAAAAGCATTGATATGGTTTCTTAGCCATACAATGGTTAAAAGTAATAAAACATATATACAGTCATATATACATTAGGCTAACATACTCAACTGGTGCTTCTAACTACGCCTACCCCAGTGTGCCTGACCTAAGCCTAACACGTGAAAAGGGGAGTAAGTAAGTAGCTTAAGTTTGGTTTTGCCAAGGTTTGTTTCAAGAATTCTCGTCTAAGGGTTTAGTCAACACCATACCTCTGAATAGAATGATGGAGGATTGGTATCTCCTTCAGGGGTCTCTCTCGATATCCCAGTCACCCGCGAGGGTAAACCGGAAGCGCCGGGACTGGATTTCTCTGCACGAGAAATGCAGCGGCTTCTCTCTTCAGCGCGTCGAGGAAGGAGGGGTGACAGCGTCCGCGGGCAGCTGGGCTGGATGTCTTCGCAGAGGACGGCTGTTCAGCTCCTTAAGCGTACTGCACCATAGGTCGCGCTTTAGCGGCGATAATGGTAATCAGCAGCTTCACCACCACAGGATAGCAGGCTGCAGCGACAGAGTGCTAGTTTTTACCAACACAGGGTCATGCAGGCAGCTGGCATCAGCAACAGTAGCTTGCAGCTAACAGCTCACAGCTCACATTGCTTAAGGCAACGTTGGTAATATTTATACCTGACAGGTGCCGGGTTTGACGCAAGTTTGCTGGACATAAGACGTCAATTAAAGATGTCACTAGGAAGTGACAGTTATCAGTTGTTCATTAGAGTTCCATTACTAATCAAAACATAGCAAGCGGGGATTTCCAGGTTTGCTAAGTTTTTATCTTGTTGAAGAACTCGGAGTGTTATCTAGGAATATCAGATAGTGACTGCTGCACTGTCATTGCACTAATTGGTCGCAAAGGAAGTAGCAGAGAGTCATGCTGGAATGTGGCTCTGTTCGTGTGAGGCCAGAGATGACTTTTCAGAAAATCGCACTTGAACGGTTATGCCAATATAGGGAATAAATGGATTTATAGCCGAATAGGGGCATAAGGTCACAGTATCGATCAGGAACCTAGATAAGCACGCAACAAAATTGTCGGAGGAGGGCACTTGCCTCCAGTGTTTCTCCAGGGATCTTAGATGCTTCCTTTCCTCATAAAGGGATTTGTTGAACCAAGGTGCTGAGGGAGTGGGCCTTAACCTTTTGCTTTTGAGTGGAGCGACTTTATTAATTTCAGCTACAAGAACTATGAGGCTTTGAGAGGTGAGTTCGTCAACATCTAGGTTCGGGTTGAGCCTTGGAAGAGATAACAAAGCTGATTCACAGAGGGGACCGACATCAATATCTTTAGCATCCCGGAACCATGAGATGGCCCTCTTGGGTTGGCCAAGAGTTATAGAGTGTGAAAGTTGAAGAGAGAATGGGATGAGGAGGTGGTCAGACCAATCTACATGAATTGGGGTAGTGGTAGAAAGCATGCCTGCTTTAGAAATAACAAGGTCCAGGATTGCGCCCTTAGAATGAGTTGATTCAGTGCAGTGTTGGATAAGATCGTTAGTAGAGAGGAAGGTGGCCAGTGAGTTCGCAGAGGAGTCTTGCGGTACTCCCCAGTGGAGATTGAAGTCACCCACGAAGGTCTGATTGTCACTTCGCGAGTATTGGTCGCTGATGAAGTCGGTGAGTTCATCCATAAACGAAGGGCCACTACGAGGCGGGCGGTAAATGACATGGAATCTGAGGGGTGAACGGTGTTGCAATTGAAGCTCAAGAGAAAGGCATTCAAAGGTTTTGGAGGAGCTGTTAGGAGAGGCCTTGAGTTGGAGGGTGTTTCTAAAGATGACTGCAACACCTCCCCCCCGTGTTGACAGTTCTGTCATTCCTAAGTAAAGAGTAGCCTGTGGGTAATAGGAGATCAAATATAGAGTGAGATGTATCTTTGAACCAGGTCTCTGTGAGGAAGAGCATGTCAATATTATGAAGGGTGATGGTATCGGAGATTTCAAGTTTGTGTTTTACTGCAGATCTGCAGTTGTGAAGCATGCAGCGCAGCTCTGTCAAGACTGTTTTGGTGACGGGGGCACTAGGGCTCTGAAGGGTGATCGGGATATTGTACTTATGAGGGGGTGCTCGGGGGGGTTTAGGTGGATGCTTTGTCCTGACAGAGGTGATGATCGGAATGGCGTAGATAGTGGGGTTGCTAGGGTGTGCCGGTTGAGGAGGGGTGGCGTTAAAGGGCTTGAGTGAGTTAACAGAGTTTCCCGACGATAGGTTAAGCTTGGCTGTACTGGGGTGAGGGGGCGAGGTGCATCTCGTGGGAAGTTGGGAAGGAGTAGCGGTGCATTTAAACCCTCATGTGACTAAGAGTCTACCTTTTATTGCAGTACTATACCTGTATTTTGTACATTTTGTGTAACCTGCACAAACCTCACTTCTCTTACTAGTAATGTACAGATCGCTACCTCAATTATTTCTGGCTGCTCGCTAATGTCATTTCTGCTTCATGCAGCTTTTGGTTGCACCGGTACCTTGTATCAGTATATCATTCTTTGATTTGTTTATTGTACATTTTGTAAGCTGCACCTATTTCACTTTTATGCCTGGAATACAACGACTGATACCTCACATATACCATCATGCAGCTTTTTGGTTGCACCGGTATCCTGTCTCAGTACATCATTAGTACCACTCTTGCAGTTGTCTATTGTACATTTTTGTAAGCTGCACCTATCTCACTTTTATCCTGGAATATCTCACTTTTATCCTGGAATGCACCGTTTGATACCTCATATATTTACGTATATTTTTGTACATTGTGTAAACTGTATCGTGTGCTACCTCATATTTTTTTTTTTTTTGTATCCTGCCCTGCCCTTATATACTATCAGTATTATACCTACACTTACACCTTGTACTTTGTAATTTACCGTATATACCGTATGCTATTATTGTGTATCAAGTGCACTTGCACTTATTGACACTATGGTTTTAGGGCATGTGAGTCCCCATCCGAAATGGCCAGCTAGACAAGGAGTCTGCAAGACTGGTAGGGCGCCAGGCCAGTAGATATTTGTCGGTGTTAGAAATCGCTCTGCATATAGTATGTTCTCCGCACCCTGCCCTAAGCACCTCTACTGATAATCTTAAGATGTTGAGGCTGGTTTGCACACCTAGGCTTTGCTAGTCCCAAACGGCACATTAGCTCTGATATCCTCACCTTAACGTCCGGACTATGTGCCCCCTTTATGCCCTTCTATTTCTCTTCTCTACCGCTTTCCCAGTAACACCTTCCTCTTATCTCCCCCACACTCCCTCGCCACTTTTCACCATCATGGCCACCCCCCGAGTTAAGGCTGGAACCAATTGCTACAAAATCATTTATCCTCCTAGCCTGTCTAAAGCCGCAACTAAACGATGGAAACATAACACTATTGAACGTTTCCCAGATTCCCTTTTTGTGGATCAATTTTACAATAGTCGTTTTGGGAGGCTAAAAAATGATTTCATTTTCTTCACTCATGACATCCCCTCCTGGTCCAACAGTTTTTACTATTCCCTCAACGTCACCTCCTCCTCCTCTATCCCCCATGGGAAAAAACTAAAAATTTCCCCTTCTGCTTGCTTCAAAGGTAGCCTCACTATCTCACTCTATAACAACGGTACTGTCCTGAGCCAAGGCACAGACAACTGCCTCTCGCTCTTTGACTGCCTCTTCCCCTCCTTACTCCCCTCCTCTGCAACTGGATTTCCCCATCACTCTCCTTCCAGCTCCACCCATTACTCCCTTTCTCCTCCGCAGACCCCACCTCACTCCAATTGGCTGCTCCCTCGAGGAGCACAGGTCGGCCCCCTTCCCTCCCCCTCCCTTGTGACCTCCCCTCCTATTCCTCCCCCCTCACAGTATATCCCTTCACACATCACTTCAACCTTTCCACAAGCCAATACGCTCCTCGTCCCATCTGCACCATCCCGTTTCTCCAATCTCTTCTCCTCCCCCATTTTCCCTCCCATCACCCCCCTTTTTAGCCCACCTCTCCTCCGTCCCTCTCCCCAAGTGTACTTTCCTTATGCTCCCCTCACCCCTTCCATCCCTCCCCCCTACCCCCTCTTCCCCTCGTTACTCACCCCGTCCTCTCCTCAATCCCTCTGCATCTCTCTCCTCCCTCCTACTCCGCCAGTAATGCTGCACTACTCCCCTTCCCCGCCCGGTAACCCCTTCCACTTCCCTCCCTCGGGCCCAGCAGAACCACTTCCTCTCTTCAACTCCCCTTTCTCCCAACACCCCTCACTCTGCCTGATGCCCGTTCCCTCACAGCCACCTCTCCTAGATGACAGGTCCTCCACAACCACCGCACCTCTTTTCCTCCCAAACCTCCTACATTCTCATGACGCCACACAGGCCTCCCCTCTCATTCTACCCAACCGCCGTGTTCCGCACACCTCTCCCCCTAAATTTGTCCTTAATTCCTCTCCCTCTTGCAACACCAACATAGACAACACTCCCTTAACCTCCGTTTCACTAACTCCCGCTCTCACCCACCACCCTTCCCCACTTATGAACCCCACACCCAAAATGACCTCCCTTCCTGCCACCTCTCCCTGCCTGCCACCACCCACTCCACCCCCCCTTGTTTCAATAGAGCCACCCAACCTTCCCCAACCCAACCTTCCGTGCTCTGCCCCATTCTCACTGGAAAACACGCTAGGCTCTCTTATCACCTCCATCTCCCAGCTTACAGCTGCCATTTCACTTTTATGCTCTAAGATTGTCACCCCTGCGTCTGGCAGCTCTCAGCTTTTGCGTCGTTTCAGGGTGAGAGTCCCTAAAGTTTTCAACTGTCCTTATATTGTGACAGGGAGAGGAGAGTGTGTCTGGCAGCTCTCAGCTTTTGTATGGTTTCAGGGTGAGAGTCCCTGACGTTTTCAAATGTCCTTGTATGGTGACTGGTAAGGGAGGTTTAGTGCTAAAAGTATTAGAAATCTCCAGCTTCTGCTGACCTAAAGAGTTAAAATATGTCAACGGTAATAGACAAAATAATAGCTTTGTGAAAAGGTGCCCGGCTAGCTCCTCATATAATAAAATTAACATTTCTAACTGCGTAGCAGAATAAAGAGGAAGTACTTCACTTTCGAAACTAGTTCCCTTCTTGGCTTCCTTCTTTTTCTGTGTAACAGAAAATAAACTTTTCTGATCTATTAGCATATCTTACATTGTACGAATTTGTCTTTTCATTATGTTTTCTGGTAAAAGAGTGCACAGTCTTGTCTTCTAATCAATTGTGAAACAATTGTCAATTCTTTTTTTCTTGAAAAAAATACAGTTGCCTGTTTTCCGGTTTTCGTGGGTAACTCATGGTTTTTCTATCTCCACGTTGTCAAGTAACTCTTGTGTTTCGTTCTAAAATCAGTATCTGGGGCAATACTCAGTGTTGCATTCTTGTTATACAAATGATGTACCCCTGATCTTGAAGGAGCTTATGAACCTGGCAAGTCTCGGTCAAGGTGAGAGAATTTCTGTGTAACTAATCTGCATATTTACACTGGCACCCCAAGCCCCACCAGTGAAGCATCCATTGGTCGCCCACAACTCAAGCGTGCCAGTTCCAGTTGTTGCTGCTTCAGCTGTACTTGAGCTCCTATCCCTGAAAATTAAGAGGTTTGTTCCACGATGGAAGAGGTTCAACCATCCGACATGTACTTTACTTTGTACAGCTCCTGCTCAAGCGTGCTGTACCCCATCAACAGAGACCACAGTCCCTCACAAGCGTTTTGTTCTCCATCTCATGAAGACAAAACAATAAGAACTATGCTGTATTGTAAAGTATGCCACACATGCTACATTTTGATAGGTTGTGGTGTTGGTATGATAAGTCTAGCTACAAGATATGTACCTTTAAGGGAAGAAATTATCATCGTTTGTGACATTTTATTTACCATCTCTACTATCAACACTGCCAACTTGAAGATTTACTTGGACACTGTGATTGTCATCCTGATGTCTGTGGAAGGAAGTATTTTCCAGCATTATATATTCTCATGCTCCTGGCAACCTGTTTCTGGAGAGATTTGTAAAGAACTTTTTTTTTGCTTTGCTGTGTCTACAAACTCACGTGTTTACTGCACTCGAGCAGAAAACGTAACAAAATGCATTTTCACTGCTTGACTCATGATGTTGTAGGGAGTGTTTGCCTTTTTTTTTTACAATTTTGCTCTGGTACTGGCTTTTATTATTAGGGTCACTTGAGTCTCTATTATATTAATGGCAGTTCAACCGCCGAGTTGTGATTTTAAAATGAGGTGTGTGTGGTTGCCTATGCGCGCACTCTTACCTTCCTTATGGGCCTGCCATTTTTCTCTTCGTGACGTTCAAGCCTCACTGTACTGCATCTTTGTGCGCACACAAACTCCATGAGCCACCCTGTGCCGACGTGATTGCGTGCCGCCATCTTTGGGTTGGAGACTGCAGGGGTTTCAACATAGCCTTCAATGGACCGTGTTGTGCCAACCACATTTTGGCCTTCAATTAATGTTAATTGAACGTTCTGGAGTGAATGCTTCTTTTCTCTTCATTGTGCTCACATCAACGCTTTTCTTTTAAGCACAACGGTCGTCTTTGGTGGAATTAACTTCTTGCCAGTCTCTAGGATTGGAAAGGGGCGACCACTCGGTTCCCCCGAACGTATGGATGGGGGCCCAGATCCTCCCGGGAAACCATTTTAGGCGGGGGGCGTGTCCGGGCTGGTATGCCCAAAGCGGCGTAGCCGGGGAGCGCCTTTTCCCGCCCAAGAGGGGTTGTCCTAGACACCTACACCGATGGCCACGCCCAGTAGGCGTACCAGCGGAGGGTTCACGCCCTCCCGACGAGGAATAAAGAGAGCGGGAATCCAAAGAAGCATCCTCTTGTTCCTGTGCTTGGAAGCTGCACCCACTCGTTGCACGTGAGCCCTCGACGGAACAAGGAGCAATTTTGAGAACTTGTAATTCTTGTGTTTCTCTTTCAGCGACTTCGAGGCTAAGGATCCAGGACCGTGTTGATCAACTTGGATCGAATATTCGATAACAATGCCTGGCAAGAGGGCAGGAAAGAAGTCCGAGACTGACCAGATGCTTCGCATGCTGGTAAGGGATATGGCGAACATGAAAAAGCAGATGGCTGCGATGAACAATCCGGGTAAACCAAAGAAGGTAATAGGCCCGGCATTGCCGGGAGTTGCAACGGAGGGAAGGGGGAAACGGGTCAGGAATAGGGCGGCAGGGGGGGTGGTTCCGATCCCCGAGGTATCCCCGGCGAGCCCTGCCATTCCAGTCGAGGCCCCGGTACCAATCCCGGACGCGGGTCAGCCGATTCCGGTTGTGATTTCGCCCGCCAACGAGGAGGACATGCCTCCTGAATTGGCCGCCCAGTTGGCCGCATGGCTCGGCAGAAAAACAGGGGGTGCTACGGCACCTGGAGACACGGCCGAAGAGGCCAGGTTACTAATGCAGCAGTTGCGGCAGTCGCGAGATGCCGCAAAGGCGAATCTCCCTCTTGTCCCCCCACAGGTGACCCCGGAAGGATCGGCAGCTGGCGTCGGAAAAACAGCGGGATCGACCACCGAGCAGGGTAAGCAGATATTGCCAATTGCGGGGGAGGGCGCTTTGCCTTCAAGACGGGAGAGAGTGGTTCAACATATCCCGTTGGCCACGAAAGAATTGATATGGGCTGACAAGTATGTAAATATGTTTTCTCTGCTGACTGACCATCGCGAGATGGAGTATGCTAAGACGCAGAAAGATTTGTGGCACCCGAGTGTCTGGCGAGCCAAGATGGTGGGATTCAGGGTGGATGAGACAATCACAAATTGGGCCAAGGCTTTTGCAATGTTTACTGCAATTATTGGGGAACGTAAGCCCGAGGTTTTGCCTGAATTGTCATGCTATCATACACGAATAATGGATTTCTATGAAACGAATGAGGGGAATGAATGGATGGGTTACGATATGAAATTCCGTAAGGCCAAAGAGTACGATTCATCTCTGACGTGGGATTGTCTCGACTCGATTTCTTGGCAGAAGCAGCTCCTGCCGGGCGCGACGAGGACGTCCTCGCCAGGTGGGAATGGGTCGGGGGTTTTCCCGCCAACAGCCCGCGGTGCCCTTTCGAGCGGGCGCCGGTGGCGATCACCAACCAAGGTCTGGTGGGAATGGGGGAAAGCGGGGGGTCTGTTGGAGCTTTAATAGAGGCAACTGCTCCAGACCGCAAGGGGCATGTAAGTTCAGGCATGCGTGTGCGGGTTGTGGGAATTCCTCACACCCGGAAAGTTCGTGCAGATCCAAAAATGGCGGATCGGGAGGTAAGGGAGGGTCCAAACAAGACTGAGGAGGGTCACCGTGTACCGTTACCTACCCCCGTTGATATCATGGCAATAACCCCCTGGCTAAACAAATACCCTGATCATGTCTCCGCTGGGGTGCTGAGGAACGGATTCTTATATGGTTTCCGCATCCCGGCGGGGGATTTTCGTGGGGAATCACTTTGTAGAAACCAATTATCGGCTCGGCATAATCCAGCGGTGGTAGAGAAGAAGATTAAAAAAGAGGTTTTACTAGGCCGGGTGGCGGGCCCATATCAACACCCTCCAGTGGCAAATTTTGTCTGTTCCCCGTTGGGAGTAGTCCCCAAAAAAGACCCAGGGGAGTTTAGGATGATCCATAACTTGTCAGCACTGAAGGGTCTCTCGGTGAACGAGGCGATTGACCCAGGAGTTTGTTCGGTGCGATACGCATCCTTCGATGATGCCGTCACCATGTTGAATCGCCTGGGGCCCGGAGCGCTGATGGCGAAGTCAAATATCGAGTCGGCGTTCCGGGTTTCTCCCGGTACACCCACAGGACCAGCGTCTGTTAGGCTTTGTGTTCCAAGGTCGTTACTACATGGATAGATGCATGCCAATGGGTTGCTCCATCTCTTGTGCTTATTTTGAGAAATTCAGCTGTTTTTTGGAGTGGGCGTTCACTGAGGCCACTGGGCATAGCCATGTTATGCATTACTTAGATGATTTTCTGTTCTTGGGGGCAGCCGGCGACACAACATGTGCGCAGGCGCTACAGGAGTTTTGTATCCTCATGAGGGAATTCGGGGTGCCATTGGCACCAGGTAAGACGGTGGGACCATCTACTTCACTCGAGTTTCTGGGAATTGAGCTCGATTCGGTGGAGGGATGTTTCCGTTTGCCGGTAGGAAAAATAGCGAAATTTAGGGCTTCCCTGGAACTGTGCCTTAGTAAGGAGAAAGTGACCCTGCATCAGTTACAACAGGCAGTGGGTCAGCTTAATTTTGCCCTGAGGGTGATACCAATGGCCCGCCCCTTTTTACGCTCTATTGCCCAAGCTATGGTTGGTCTCAAAGAAGGACACCACCGCACGAGACTGTCTGCAGAGGTTCGCCAGGACATGCGTATTTGGTTAGCATTCCTGGCGGACTTCAACGGTCGAGTAGTGTGGAACAAGCCGCCAGCGTCTTCGGACGAGCTAGGTTTGTGGACTGACTCGGCGGGGAGCGTGGGATTTGGCGCCATTTTCGGCAATCGATGGTCGGCGCAAACATGGCCGACATGGTGGCACACCAGCGGTCTCACAAGTAACATTGGTTTCCTCGAGCTATTCCCTATATTTGTGGCTCTGAGGGCATGGCCGGACGAGTTCAGAGATCGCTCTGTGGTATTTTGGTTTGACAATATGACTGTTGTTGAATGTGTAAATAATCAGGCAGCACGCTGCAAGTGGATATTGAGATTGCTGAAAGAAATTGTACTAATTTGCATGAGACTAAATGTACAATTCAGGGCAAAGCATGTGCCGGGGGTACTGAATCATGCTGCTGATGCACTCTCTCGTTCACATATGCAGGCGTTCAGGGGTTATCTACCTACTGCGGACCTAGCGGCGGCACCATTCCCCGAAGTACTCTGGCTACTCGGTGCCCCGGATTACAAGACCTCGTGGCAGCAAGCCTAGCCCCCAGGACAAGGAAGGCATACGAAGGAGCGTTTCGTTCCTATTGTGCATTTTTGGGGTCCGGCAGGGGATCAGACATGGGGTCAGGAGGATTGCTTCCTGAGGTTTCTGGTAGCATTACATATTTATTTATTTATTTATTTATTTATTTATTTAATTTGTATAGCGCGTTATAACCACCGGGGCCTCTAAGCGCTGATTGTCCAAATTACCTAGTAGGGCTCAGCATATCACTTGATCTTGGCAGTACACCTAGTGGCTGCTCCATGCTTGTTTAAATAGAACAGTTTTTAGCTTTTTCCTGAAAGTTAACAAATTGCGTTCCTTCCTTAGATCTGGGGTCAGTTTATTCCACTGGGCTGGGAGTGTTTTAGAAAAGGCACGTCCCCCCACCGTGGCCAATTTAAACCGGGGTTGGGATAGGAGAGTAGCATCTGATGAACGCAGAGTCCTGCTCGGCGTATAGAGGGAAATTCTGGACTTTAGGTATTTTGGTGCATTCCCGTACAGCGTCTTATGCACTATACACAGTCCCTTGAAAGCTACTCTCTGCCGAATTGGGAGCCAATGAAGCTCCTGCATCAGAGGGGATGAGTGGGTCATCCTGGGTTTCTTGTAAATCAGCCTGGCTGCGTCGTTCATAACTCCCTGTAGCTTATCCAGCAACCGCTGGGGTAGCCCTATGTACAGAGAGTTTCCATAATCCAGTCTGGCCAAGATTATAGCTGAAACCACATGTTTCAAGGTGGAAAACGATAGCAGTGCCGATATTTTTCTCAATTGCCGCATTAAGCCAATGCAAGTTCCTACTACAGTCGTGACCTGTTTTTCCATGGATAGTTTTCCATCCATGTACAGACCCAAACTTTTAACTGCAACCGCTGGTTTCGGTGGTACACCCAGCTCTGCAGGCCAGAATTTCTCGTTCCAGGGGTTGCCCGTGATGGAAATGGGCAACACTTCCGTCTTGTCCGGGTTAATTTTTTAGGGAGTTTTTTGACATCCAATTAACCGTGGCTTTAAGTATGTCCTGTAGCCTGGTAGACGCTCCTGGACCTTCATCTAACCGGATGATAATCTGGGTGTCATCAGCGTAGTTATAAACTAGGCAGTCCATCCTGTTCAGGAGTGCAATCAATGGCTGCAAATAGATGTTGAAGAGTAGGGGTGACAAAGCAGAGCCCTGTGGGACCCCGCAAGTAATAGGCGCGGAGGTGGAAAGCAGGTCCCCCAGTTGAACTCTTTGTGTCCTGCCCTGCAGAAATGATGCAAGCCATGCCAGGGCTGTACCCCTGATACCAAAAGACCTCAACCGCGACAAAAGTTGTTCATGACACACGGTGTCAAAAGCCGCGGAGAGATCTAGTAGTACCAGGGCGCTAGGTGTTTTTGTATCTGCCCGGCTCCTCAATTCATCCAGAATTGATAGCATGACTAGTTCCGTGCTATGGTTAGCACGGAACCCTGCCTGATTGGCCTCCAGCAGGTTGTTGCCTTCTAGATGATTTGAGAGCGATACCAACACATGCTGCTCAATTACCTTAGCCAGAAAAGGCAACTGGGAGATGGGACGAAAGTTCTTTAGACACTTTGTGTCCGATCCAGGTTTTTTTAATAAAGGGATCAGTCGAGCCTCTTTAAATGCTAGAGGGACCTGTCCTGTGTAAAGAGAAGTATTCAGTAAGTGCAAGACTTCTTCTTCGATGCCCGGTAGTGCTAGCTTGAATACTTCAGGCGGGCATGGATCCACCAATGAACCGGATTTAACTCGGTCCGTAATCTTGGTCAGTTCCTGCTTTACAATTGAAGGGAACTTGGCTAACGGAGTGAGAACTGGCGGAACAGTGTAATCAGGTGGGCTAGGACAATTGAGGGGTATAGTTGCAGCGATTTCTCCCAGAATGTCGGAGATCTTACTCACAAAGAAGTCCTGGAACTTCTGACAATCCTGTTGGGTGAACTCAGTGCTTTGCTCTTTGTTTGTCCTGAGTTCTGACAAAACCCGAAAGATTTCCTTCTGTGGATTCCTAGCTGCCACTATTCTCTCCTCGAAAAAGACCGCCTTTCTGGTTTGGATGGCTGATTTATAGGACGCCAGGGAAGACATATAGTCTTTCTTGGCAGTGGCGTCATACTCCTTCCGCCATGCACGTTCTTTCCTCCTCACCCCACGCTTCATGTCACGTAGGGAATCATTATACCAAGGGGCCCCAGCTCCCCTATCCACCTTCTTCACCCTGCGAAGGGGTGCCACCAACTCAATGGCTCTCCCCAATTTGTGGTGGAGATGTCCGCAAAGGGCATCGACGTTGGCGTCCTGCTCCTTTAACGGCGGAGACTGTTGTAGGAAAGACCTCATTCTCTCTCCATCAAGATTTCTCCATTTCCGGGCCATTTTCCAACCTTCACCCAACTTGGGCGGATGGCCGTTCAGAAGGATTTTACATTTTATTAACGAATGATCAGACCAAACGCATGGCAAGATCTCTGTGGCGTCCTGGACTGGCATAGTAGTCCAGATTAGGTCAAGCATATGTCCCTTCTCATGAGTCGGTCCATTCACCTGCTGAGTAAAGTCCAAGGAGGAAATTGCCTCCTCGATTAGTAGTGCTTGACCTTCTTTAGGGGATTTCTCCCAATGGTACTTAAAGTCTCCGACGACAATCATTTTATCGTATCTCGACCGCAAATCCTGAAGCAGTCTAGTAAACAGCATAGGGAAATCCGGCAAAGCCCCAGGTGGGCGGTAAACCACCAAAAACACCACACACGCCGCCCCCTGTCGGAGTTTAACTCCTAGGATCTCTGCGCCCCCCAAGGTTTCTGATAAGAATCTTTCAGCGCGGAGACGTGCTTGATAGAGGAGAGCTACTCCCCCTCCTTTTTTGGCTCCCTCCCTATTAAAGTGGAGTGCCAAATAATTGTCTGGTAGGGCCGCCACTAAATCCGGCACTGAACAATCCTCCAACCACGTTTCCGTGAGAGCAAGGGCATCCAGCTCTCCGTCTTCCAATAATGAGAAGACCTCCAGCTTGTGTCCCTGCAGAGAACGCGTGTTCAGAAGACCGAACTTTAACGCATGAGCCTTGGCGTGGCGCACCCGCGCTGTGGTACTCCTAGGAGAACTCAACAAGCCCTCCCGAACCAACACATGCATACAGCCCTGATCAGGTTGAGACTTACCACAGTTGAGCTCCATTAGCTCACCTCTGGAGTACGACAAGATTGGACCAGGGGTTCTGGCCCCGGGCCCCGGATGGTCACTGATGGGCAAAGATGGGCTCGCCTCTGGCGAGCCTCCGGCGTGCCTATGGCGCGCCCGCTGCGCGTTACCGCTGCGCGTCATCGGGGAACGTTTAAGTAGCACCCAATCGTGCTATGGCTTTGCAAGAGCAAGAGCTAAACCGGCAACAAAGATGGCGTCCCTTTCCGGCACTTCCCCTCCCAAGATGGCGCCTAATCCCCAACTAACGAGCCGCCAAACAGCGGTGCAACTTCCTAAAATTAAATGTGAGTGTGTCCTAACAAGCCCCGCTAATCATGAGCACATTCCAAAGCTTATTTAAAAATACGCAAGTAAAAGCGCACAGGACCGCGCTGCAAGCACCGAGCATGTAGCGCAGTTTAAAATGGGTTTTTCAATTCAATAAATGTCCACGGGTCAATGGCAGTAGTTGGAAATTATTTTAAGCAACAAGCGCAGCAGCAGCAGAGTATCGAGTGATGCCTCGCCTACACTAGCGCTTACCTGGACAGGACTGGACATAGGGAAGGCCGATCAGTGGCAACGGCCAATAGGCACCGGGCGGCCATTTCATTCATGGCGCAGGTGCATGGCGTCAAGGACCCGACATCTTCCTTTTTGGCAGCGCCTTGAGGGTCGGAGAGTAGACGAGAGGCACCCGATTGGGTTAGAGAGGTTGTCCCTGCTCATGGCGATACTACCCACGACATGTTCCTCCCAATTCGAGGCAGTTCTGTTCCGGGCCGCTTTTGCATTAGCATTCCATGGGGCTATGCGGGTGAGCGAACTGGTAGCAAAGAATAAGAACGATGTGGAGGGAGGTCTGTGTAGGAATCACATCCTGATTAGGGGTGATTCAATGGTGGTTACAATAGCTAAGTCCAAGACTGACCAGACAGCTATGGGAGACAGTGTTGTGGTCCAGCGCATGCAAGGGTCCCCCATGTGCCCAGTAAAGTGCATTGAGGAATATCTGGCGCTGAGGGCGGATACATGGGGTGGGAGTCTGCTGAGACACATCGATGTCACCCCACTGACTAGGTTTCAGTTTCAGAGGGTGCTAACATTGGCAATCGCAGCGGCGGGCTTGGACCCGGACGATTTTGGGACCCACTCCTTCAGGATAGGGGCTGCTACTGAGGCTACAGCCAGGGGTCAGAGTACCGAAGAGGTGAAACTGTTGGGACGATGGTCCTCGAATTGTTTCAAAAGGTATGTGCGGTTGCACATGTTGTGAAGTCAAGTTACATGCACTCACGCTTCTTGTCTTCTGTTTGATTTACAGTTTCGTGAGCATGTTATGCGGGGCGGAATTTGCAGTCGACCCGGCACCTGGGGACCAGCGGTCAGAGATCACCGGCTGGGGAGAGAGTGGTGTGGGTCGTGGGCCACTCATACGTGAGGCGGGCCGGGGACGTATTCAAAGCAGGTGACGCGACTCACGCAGCTGGGGAATACGGGTACAGAGTGACCTTCTATGGAAGGGGCGGGCTCTGTATTGACCAGTTCGAATCTTTTATCGAGGGACTCTTAGGGCGGCAGGGGTCACCGCCATCTGTAATCATAGTACACCTGGGGGGCAATGACATGGTGACACTCGGTAGGCGAGTATTACTCGAGCGAGTTTTGTCCACCGTTAGCTGGCTGGCGAAAAGGATCCCGGGGTGCACGATTGCATGGTCTCATATGATTCCCAGGAAAGTATGGCGGGGGGGCCTTTCGGTGTCAGCACTGAACCATTCAGTAAAGAAGGTCAACAACAAAATTGGTAGGTTGTTTCGCTCAGCGCAGTTGCACAGTATTCCACATGGGTGTATTCGGGGTGACCACATGTATCTCGAGGATGGGGTTCACTTGTCCCGGGAGGGGAATGTCTTACTCATAGGAGACTTCATAGCATGGCTAAGGGGTTTAAGAAAGCATGACCTTTAGGAGGAGTTTGTGGGGGGGGCCGGATAGCCGGTCAACTATCCGGCCTGTGGCGGTAAGGTCATGATCGGTGAGCAGTAATTTCAAGGTCCCTAGAGGGGCGCGCCACCCACTATGGATGGGAGCGCCTGGGGGGAGGCAGCCATTGGCCCCTCCCACGGGGAGGCGGCACCCACTAAGTATGGGTCGCCTAGGGGAAGACGGCCATAGACCCCTTCCAGGGGAGGAGGCGGCTATATGCCCCTCCTACGAATTTCCCGGGGCCCGGATATCCGCGACGGCAGATGTGATAGACAGTGTGGGGTGGGAGGGGGAGTCCACGCTGCCTTCTTACAGACACCTCACACGGGTCCTCGGACGACCTTTAAGATGGCGTCGAGTTTAAATGGGGGGCCCCCAACAAGACAAGGGAAATTGGAGTTGGCACAGAGGGTACAGTCCTCTGCGCATGCGCCACTCACACCGTGAGGGCGAGAGTTTTGGTAGTAGGGATCTGACACCGGTTGCGACCTTGCCGTTGGCCCGTAATGCTAGGATGTACAATTTTAATTTAGAAAGTATGCATTTGCAGGATGTTAGACTCAGCTAGGAAAACCTTTGTATTAGAGATTTGTTGAGGTTAGCCAATGAACATGTCTTCATCGAAATGTAATGAATGAAAATTGTACATGATATGAAACTTTTATTTAATGTTTTAATTTTGTTTCATATTTTAATAAATACGGCCGGGAGGGTAACTCCCTCCCGCCTTCCAAAAGTTCAGAACGGCGTTCGTCTCCCATCATTGGGGATTGTGTTGGGAGGGGGTGACGGGCATCCCGGCCATATGGAAAGGGGCGACCACTCGGTCCCCCCGAACGTATGGATGGGGGCCCAGATCCTCCCGGGAAACCATTTTGGGCGGGGGGCGTTTCCCGGCTGGTATGCCCAAAGCGGCGTAGCCGGGGCGCGCCTTTTCCCGCCCAAGTGGGGTTGTCCTAGACACCTACACCGATGGCACGCCCAGTAGGCGTACCAGCGGAGGGTTCACGCCCTCCCGACGAGGAATAAAGAGAGCGGGAATCCAAAGAAGCATCCTCTTGTTCCTGTGCTTGGAAGCTGCACCCACTCGTTGCACGTGAGCCCTCGACGGAACAAGGAGCAATTTTGACCCACCCACCAGCCCCTTATGGCAATGTTTTTCTGCAATAAAGTGTTTTTTCTTTGATAAACATCTTCTTCCCTCAGGTGTTGCGATGTATGAAGGTCTAGTTAATGATATGATTTCTGTCTGAAGGTACTGAATTTTCTTGTAGCATAGACAAACATGCAAGTAGACAAGATGATGTTTTTTCCCTTAGTAGGTAATCAATGTCGTATTTATTTTTTGGTCGGGCGGTAAGGTCATGATCGGTGAGCAGTAATTTCAAGGTCCCTAGAGGGGGGCGCCACCCACTATGGATGGGAGCGCCTGGGGGGAGGCGGCCATTGGCCCCTCCCATGGGGAGGCGGCACCCACTAAGTATGGGTCGCCTAGGGGAAGACGGCCATAGACCCCTTCCAGGGGAGGAGGCGGCTATATGCCCCTCCTACGAATTTCCCGGGGCCCGGATATCCGCTGACGGCGGATGTGATAGACAGTGTGGGGTGGGAGGGGGAGTCCACGCTGCCTTCTTACAGACACCTCACACGGGTCCTCGGACGACCTTTAAGATGGCGTCGAGTTTAAATGGGGGGCCCCCAACAAGACAAGGGAAATTGGAGTTGGCACAGAGGGTACAGTCCTCTGCGCATGCGCCACTCACACCGTGAGGGCGAGAGTTTTGGTAGTAGGGATCTGACACCGGTTGCGACCTTGCCGTTGGCCGGAATGCTAGGATGTACAATTTTAATTTAGAAAGTATGCATTTGCAGGATGTTAGACTCGGCTAGGAAAACCTTTGTATTAGAGATTTGTTAAGGTTAGCCAATGAACATGTCTTCATCGAAATGTAATGAATGAAAATTGTACATGATATGAAACTTTTATTTAATGTTTTAATTTTGTTTCATATTTTAATAAATACGGCCGGGAGGGTAACTCCCTCCCGCCTTCCAAAAGTTCAGAACGGCGTTCGTCTCCCATCGTTGGGGATTGTGTTGGGAGGGGGTGACGGGCATCCCGGCCATATGGGCTGTGTTTCGAGTATTCATCAGTTCTGAACACTCTTAGTACTCTGGATTATGATGGGTGTTTGTGTGGTGAGTTCTAATTTATTTACAAGTTTTTGTGCTCTACGATCTTTGGTGGGCGTTATTTTTACACCATGGAACTTTTCTGCCTCATGTGTCTTGGAGCCATACTGATTTTATGTGGAGTTATTCTAACTCTAATCCTCAATGTGAAGTTTCTTCGCTGCTTGTTTCAAGGATGCATGCCAATTTATTCTGGCGACAGACACACCATGTTCTTGACTGCCTGGGCACATGAAGTTAGTTGGTCTGAACTTTAAAGCTCCATTTCTATTGTAATATATCTGGAGTGTTTAAAAAGTACAAATGATTTACAAAAAGGTCAAAGATATCCTGCCGCACCTATTGATCTGATTGGGAAAACAAAGTCGTACCTTGGTGCAAAAGATCAAAGGGAACCCGACCTTTCAGTTCCCCTAAACAATGATAGAAACTATCATTGTAAGCATAAACACATAAGATTTTGATCAGCACTCAAGCAAAGTATATGTTCAATGTACAATCAAAACAGATTCTTCTTGTTATTCAGATTCCTTTATTGATTCCTCTGTTTCAATTTAATTTCTTCCAAAGTACCATAGTAGCCAACGTGTTTCGTCCTCCTTTGAGAGCTTCTTCAGGGCCTAAATTTCAGAAATTAGCTTATGTGAAAATGAGCCACTTCTGATCTTATTACAGTAAACCTTTCGGTATTAGTCCCAAATCCTGTATTTATTCACCAGTGTCCAGGGCCGGACTGGGAACTAAAAGCAGCCCTGGCAAATTTTGCCAGACCAGCCCCCACCCGCGCCTAGCGCGCGAGAGCAGCGTGCACGCCTAACCGCTACTAAGGGGGTTGGGGGGGGGTTCTTCCACCAAGAATATTTTGGAAAACAACAGACCAAAATGGTGAATTTTACAGCACATTTTTCATTACATATTTAATTGTATCAACTTTCAAAGCACAGTAAATAGCAGATGGTGACCTTAAAGAACACCAGGTTATCCACCCAGTCATATGTACCCATAGAAATTATTTCACAGAGCACCAAAAATAAACAGAAGTAGTGAATCTGAGAGAACAAAGTAAAAGTGAGACCAGCCCCCTCATGGTGTGTAGCGCTGTTCTCCCTACTGGTAGAGGGCGCCCTGGTGCTCTTCCTGATTCTGGCCTGGAAGAAGAGGGACCCCAACCTACCCCCGTGCCGCCGCCCTGGCCCTTCATTGGCAACCTGCACCAGCTGGACAAGAACGAGTCACATGCCACACTGATGTAGGTGGATGAGCGCCAGACGGCTCATAAGGCTGTAATAGGGATATTCAGACCAGACACTCCTTTTAACAGGTTTGAGGAGCCGGGGTCGAGTCGGTGATATGTCACCTGCGCCTATTGCAGTTACCCTCCTCCAGTGCTTTCCTGTGCTCAGCAACTGCACTTATTTTAGAGGGCCGGGACTATAAATCTCTTCTCCTGCACTCAGAATTCCTTATAACTTTTCAAAATGACTATGCCTGCTGAATGACTGCCTGATATGTCTTTACAGCCTGGCCCGCGATGATTCAGGCAAGATGCACGTGAATTGTGCAGGCATGATGCATGTGTTACTTTTCAGGACTGTGGTCCTTTCTTAACGCACAAGCATCTGTGCAAGTTCTGCATCATGCAGTCTCAAAGAGCGCAGAATGGGATGGATCGGTCTGTGTGATGCTGAAGAGATCGAACTACGGCAAATGTTACGTTTGACATTTCCACTTTACCGATTAGGGATAAAGCAACCTATGACCTCCAACCATCCTAGGCCACTAAATCAAGGGAGAGCCCGCTAAAGGGGTGCAGCCTTCTTCCTTGTCAAAGATGGGTTTGTGTGCTGCCTCAGTCAGAATTCTGTTCGTGTCTGTCTTCTGCCCTCATCACATAAAGAAGTTTAAAGCTCCACGGTTGTGAAGTTTGTAGTGAGTGCACAGTGCTTCGTTTTGGTCATTAACGGTTTTCTAAGCACTCCTTTAGCACTTGATAGGCTAGCTCATGGTTATGATCACACCATAAAGGCAAGTTAGGGAACTGGAATTAAAACTCAGGTGAAAATTTCAGCTTCGCTTCTGCTTCCGGCCTGTGCCCAGAGGCATTAAAGTCTTTGGCTGGTGCTGGGCGCACTCACTTGAAAGTAGACTACTCTCGCAAACTAATACATCTAAAGAATTTAAAGCTCTTGCACCAAAAGGTGTATGCCTACCAATTGGCATTGCACCATGCCCACCTTGTGTGTGTGTTGTCCTCGCTGTATCAGGGCATTTTAGTGCTCGGAAGCAACCTTGCTGGAAAATTGCTCTTTATTAAACACACAAACTTTTAAGAGGATTAACTAAATTTGTCAACAACACGGCAATGTGTGCATATTTAGGACTTCTGTGGATTGCAGAACGAAAAAGGAAGGCAGCCAAAACGTACGTCCTGGGAGCAAAATAATAGTGTCCATGTGCTACACAAACGGTCATAAATTCACTACAAAATAAACAAAAAAGTCGTTAGGTGGACTGTTTAATCCCCACTGGACAGTCCAGTGCCTGGATACCTTGAATGTTTGAAAGCCATACGTTCACACAAAAACATTATGAAGTAAAATGCTTCTATGCGCTGAACTGAATGGTCTGCTTTTGTTACATATAGCACTTAACAGTCTACCCATCTTTGTTTCTAAAAACACCTCTTCATTGCAGCAGATCATAAAGCTCCGCACATGAAAACAATTTGCCCAGGAACACACATTTTTGTTAACAGAGAAAGCCGGGATTGGAAGTTGAGTTTGCTTGATAACCTGCTTACACAATTCTTCCATGTTTTACTGCTTTACAATTATTGTCAGCATGACATGAGCCATATTTTGTCAATAACAACATAAGTAGAATGGAAAAAGTAATTTGTGTGAGCCCGCAAATATCAGAGGTTTATTCCTGAGTTAGAAAGAGGCCATACACATAGTTTTAAAACGCACTTCTACCTCATTTTAGTGAAGTGTGGGTGTTCTACGCCCTCCACATCGAGCCAGCACCTCCATAAAACATTGCACACTTTCACACTTACTTGATTCTATCCAGAAAAAGTTTGTTGAACTCAGAGGAGTTCTTTCATCTGTTTCCTCATGCCACCCCCTAACTCAATGTTTATGTATTAATGGATACCTCTCTCCATAGCGCTCACTGCAGAACTTAAGTGCCTGTAGGCGCTTCACAGAGATTACCATATAGATTTGATGCATAGTGAAGTTGATAGAACACAAGACTTCAATTCATAGTAAAGGCACTGAGTTTCTGCTCTGGCATTGTGATTTTTGATAGATATAATAATTTCCCTCATTCAAAGCATTTTGTTTAAATGAATGCTGTGGTGAAATAAGTGGACTGTTATAATCATTGTGGTAATTCTCAGGCAGTATTTTATTTTTGATTTTGGCTGCTCTCGAGTTGTCAATGTAGGCAGTGGGCATGACAATGGTACATTTGGGTGGCGCAAGTAATGCAGCCGGGTAAATAACTGGAGTAGACAGTTAAACTACTTCAATGCGCCTCCTTTCCCTAATAATTGCGTTTGAAAGCACCTACATAACTCAGTTCTGGATGCGCGCCCTTCATAAACCTCTCTTGGATATACCTAAATAAGACTAGAATGTTGCTCCGTTTACAAATACTCGGTGGAGCCTGATCAGGAAGTAAGGAAGGGAATCTGAGTCCCATGTGCAGAGTGACCCGATGGGAGAGAGAAAGGGGGGTCAGGTTAGCGCCATAAGTGGAAGCAAGAGGGAGCTTTGGTCAGTCTGGGCGCTGCTGCTGCTCCATGTTGTGTTTGTGCTTTAATGGTGTCTCAATATATGATAAAGCAATCACGTCCCTCACTACCACAGTGCCTTCTCCAGAACCGAAGGTGTCCCTACAACGCAATCACAATGCTTCTCTAAATCAAAGTGGGTGACTAAGGCCCAAAACCTTCATTTTGCCCTCATTGCATGAACATCAGAAAGGGCCCAACACCGTCGCTCGTGTTCATTATGTCGGTATGTTGTGTTCCTAATGTGCAGGGACACTGCCTTCCAAGTACTGGGTAACGTAGTGTGAAGGAGAGGTCCCACTGAGAGTAGCTTTGATGTGGAAGTTCTCCTTAATTATTAACAAAGTAGATTCATTTTCTAGCTAATTGTTTGGCTTTTCATGTGTGGATGGTCTTGTGGTTGAGACACACCCATTTCAAGTATGTCCAGAAACTAATTTTGGAATAGAGGGAGTGGTAAGAGTAGGAGGGAGACAACACCTACCTGGCATCTCATCAAAGCAATTCAATCAGCCAATGATTGCGCTCAACAGAACAGTTTCCTTTGGACAAGCTATTGAAGAAAAAACACACACAAACACTCTCCGCTTCTCTTTACTGGACCCAAAAATCTTCCCCAACACAGTGACAACAAACCACCTGGCTCCAGTCACTAAGAATCCCAGAACCTTGGAAGATGCTTATACATACTCCGAAAGCACTACAGGTTCACACAGCTGGTTGAAATGCGCTATCCTGGTGCCGGTGTGATGATACAACATACCATTACGCACTAGAGTTGGCATGTAGGTTGCATTCTGGAAGGTCTATAAAACGGATTATTCGGGTAACTCTACCTGAAGTAAACAAGGGTCTTGGGCAGTGTGGCTGAAGAGTTGTCGTGAGGAGAGAGGGTGCTTTGGTTTGTGCATTAAGTGTGGTGCTGCAAAACGTAGAGTGGTCTCTGGGTCTAGTTGTAGAAACTACCTTCTCATGTGACAGTCACGTATATTGCCTTTTTTGAGGTCTCGTAAAGCGCACAGTTTATAAATAGTTATTACTGTTCTCAATCAGGTGAAGGGAAGGAGGGGTGATTGCCTTTCTAGTTGGTGCTGAATCTGCTGACACTGTGCTTCTTCTGTGGATGACATTTAAATACACAACTCTCTGTGCTATACCCAGTCTAGGGGGGGGGGTCAAGGAGTAGTGCACCAGTACACGAGGTGGGAGCACTGCATGGCACTGCAGCTATCGAACCAATGCAGTGTCCCATGCTCGAAGTCACCTGGGGATTGTTTGGGTCCTGTTTTTCAAAGGCATGCTGTGTGACCTTGAGCGCAGGTGTCTTCCCGTTGTGCCTAAATATATATAGAGAGACACCAGACGTTACAGTAAAAAAAAAACGTCCAATGACTTTGATGAGAGGGTACTTTCTTTTTTAAGATGTTATATACTCGACCTGAGAACAGAAGAGACCGAGAAGGGGGCAGAGAGGCCTCCGCGATTCATTAGGAAGCTGCTTGTCCATCTAAAAGTAAAGCGCCCCAGCATTTTTGAAAGACTGGGATCTGGACTGGTACCGAGTTCACAGATCGGACCTTCATTATGTACAATCACAACCTGCTCCTTTACCCAGCGCTGCTCATATTGCCGATCATCATGAGTAGGCCCGGGCCTAATGGCTTTTGCATTAAATTGCAGCCCGGGCCCTGGCCCGGTCGCAATTATCACGCTCAGCCTAAACCCCCCCCCCCCCCCCCCCCCCAGTGCTACCCCCAATGCGCTTGCGCTGTCTCCAGACTCCACCCTAAAGGTGATTGACTGTAGCGCGGCGCGCAGACTGAGAGTAGACGTCACTGCGCGCCGCGCATCACAGTGCACCCACCCAACCCAGGTCAGAGGTTACAGGTGCATTTTTTATGAATAAAATAAAATCGGGGGAGTGACATGTCGGAAATGGTCCCGGACGGTGTGTGCAACTCCAGCAGCTGCATGTTGTTTGCTCGGTGACGTCTCAGGCTCCAAATCGGCCCCAGCAACACAAAACCGGCCCCCTGTCACCAAACCGGCCCCCACCCCGTCTAGCCGACCGGGGGATTGCCCGGTGCCCGGCATTGCCAGTCCGGGCCTGCCAGTGTCCAGTGCTAGAATTCAGTTTTTTCGTTTTTTTCTCTTAAGCCTGGCACCGCCTGCAACATGTGATGTCTTTGTCCGTTATATTAAGCCATGGTGGGCATCATATCCTTACGAAGCCAGTAGCGCGTGCCCTTCGTGTTCGTGTGGTCAAGACGGTGCAACGTCGTCCTTGGCGAATTAACTTCTTGCCAGTCTCTAGGATTGGGCTGTGGTTCGAGTCTTAATCGGTTCTGAACACTGTTAGTACTCTGGATTATGGTGGGTGTTCGTGTGGTGAGTTATAATTTATTTACACGTTTTTGTGCTCTACGACCTTTGGTTGGTGTTACCTTTACACCATAGAACTTTTCTGCCTCATGTGTCTTGGAGCCAGGCTGATTTTATGTGGAGTTATTCTAACTCTAATCCTCGATGTGAAGTTTCTTTGCTGCTTGTTTCAAGGATGCATGCCAATTTATTTCGGCGACAGGCACACCACGTTCTTGACTGCCTGGGCACATGAAGTTAGTTGGTCTGAACTTTAAAGCTCCATTTCTATTGTACTGTGTCTGGAGTGTTTAACAAGTGCATTCTATTTTCTTGTCAGTTCTGCTGCAAATGTTTACTCTTTTACATTTTTGTCTGATGCTTACTATTCACAGTACATTTGTGGTCATACCTATTCATTCATTGTTATATCCCTAACATGTGGGATTGTGTCATGGGTTTAGCTACCCATTTACTTAGTAAGCATAATTGCTCTTATGCGAGAGAAGTTCTGGTTATGTAGTACTCGAGTGAAAAGTTGCTCACTGGTGATGTTTTACAAAGTTATTGTTTATCCTTCATAAGATTGTACAATGATTTCAGTTGTATCTACATTGTACAGTTTGAGTTTCAGTCCCATCTCTTTAGTGCGCAACAAATGACCTCTATTCAAGGTGTCTATGGGTTACAGTCCAATCACTATTGTGCACAACATTTATCTCTACCCGAGGTGTGTCGTATGGGTATTCCCATCACACCAGTGCTTAACATTTGAATCTCTACCTGAAGTTGGCTTTGCACAAAGTTTTACATTTACCCTTCTTGGGGTGCAGTTATGGGTTGTAGTCCCGTGACAACAGTGCACAGTGTGCACACTTTCACCTTTACTTTTAACTCCTCAGGGTAGGAGTTATTCATGAGTTCTGACTCATGTACAGTAGTTAACATTTCCTTACCTTCCTTTTAATATTGGGTAGGTCACGGGTTCAGGCCCATTTTCAGTTTTTGACATTAGTTAACCCCTGTTTCGTCTTGTCATTGGTCTGGGGTTTCAGTTTCATGTTTTTACAAGTGTGTTGTATGGGTTTTAGTCCCATTACTACACTCCACACTATGGCAATTCCCCTCCCCTCAAGAGTTAGTATTGCATGGGTTTTAGTCCCATACTCAAGTACGTGCTTTTCTTATATTCAGTACGGTGCACAACGTATGACCTCTATAGGAGGTGTGTCCTCACACGGACGTTTTTGCAATGAAATGTTGTTCATATTGTATTATTTTGGCAATATAGTAATGAGTTTGGATAAGGTATCTTATTATAATTTTCTCTCATTTTCCCTGTTTCCTTTTACAGTTCAGTTGTCCTCGAGATGTCTGTTATTCTTGCATCTGTGGATTCTGGATTCTATTCCTGTTGTTATTTTTTTTTTCTATGTCTTTCTTTTACCGTTATGCGTTTTTGTCCATTTTAGTTTTTTTCTTCTTCTCTTTGTTAGTGTCTGCTCATGGTTCTGTGTTTATTGTGCTTTGACTTGACTCCTTTTATGCCTACCTGGCCAGCAAGTATTTCTTGAGGTAGTCGTTGGTGCTTTCTCTTTTCGTTTCTGTTATGTTAGAAGGGAGGATGGTTAATTATTATCTGTATTCCTCTCCTCTTGCTTCACTATTTATATATATATATATATATATATATATATATATATATATATATATATATATATATATATATATATATATTCAATACCAATTGCCCTTAGCAATAAGAGGTCACACAGCAGCATTCTGCCATCCGGCTATTTGTATGCCAACAGCCTGTCACTTGCATCGTGGTTCTAGGTTTTGCCAACGCGTTTCGAGGCAGGACGCCTCTTCATCTGGGGCTGCAATTCACCACATTGAAAGCACGCATTCAAAATATACACTGCCTCTATTTGTTTCCATGACCCCACTGGGCGTCACTCCAAGTCCATAGTGCATTGTGGGACATGCAGTTGTCAATGCGAGTGTTTGTTTGTTCGTCTTCAAAGAATTTCAACGTGCTGAAAAAATTGTTTGTACCTTTTCATTCATCCTTAAGTAGGCGATGTTTGTGAAGGCTGCGTCGTTAAGCATTTTAGAACGTTGCGCTTTAGGTCCCGATCTGTTCAGAACCAGGCTCCCCCAGCTGGCAAGGGTTTACGTGTCAACTGGTGACGGTGCTCCTCTTCACGGCCGGGCCGCCGTGGAAGTAAATTCAATACCAATTGCCCTTAGCAATAAGAGGTCACACAGCAGCATTCTGCCATCCGGCTATTTGTATGCCAACAGCCTGTCACTTGCATCGTGGTTCTAGGTTTTGCCAACGCGTTTCGAGGCAGGACGCCTCTTCATCTGGGGCTGCAATTCACCACATTGAAAGCACGCATTCAAAATATACACTGCCTCTATTTGTTTCCATGACCCCACTGGGCGTCACTCCAAGTCCATAGTGCATTGTGGGACATGCAGTTGTCAATGCGAGTGTTTGTTTGTTCGTCTTCAAAGAATTTCAACGTGCTGAAAAAATTGTTTGTACCTTTTCATTCATCCTTAAGTAGGCGATGTTTGTGAAGGCTGCGTCGTTAAGCATTTTAGAACGTTGCGCTTTAGGTCCCGATCTGTTCAGAACCAGGCTCCCCCAGCTGGCAAGGGTTTACGTGTCAACTGGTGACGGTGCTCCTCTTCACGGCCGGGCCGCCGTGGAAGTAAATTCAATACCAATTGCCCTTAGCAATAAGAGGTCACACAGCAGCATTCTGCCATCCGGCTATTTGTATGCCAACAGCCTGTCACTTGCATCGTGGTTCTAGGTTTTGCCAACGCGTTTCGAGGCAGGACGCCTCTTCATCTGGGGCTGCAATTCACCACATTGAAAGCACGCATTCAAAATATACACTGCCTCTATTTGTTTCCATGACCCCACTGGGCGTCACTCCAAGTCCATAGTGCATTGTGGGACATGCAGTTGTCAATGCGAGTGTTTGTTTGTTCGTCTTCAAAGAATTTCAACGTGCTGAAAAAATTGTTTGTACCTTTTCATTCATCCTTAAGTAGGCGATGTTTGTGAAGGCTGCGTCGTTAAGCATTTTAGAACGTTGCGCTTTAGGTCCCGATCTGTTCAGAACCAGGCTCCCCCAGCTGGCAAGGGTTTACGTGTCAACTGGTGACGGTGCTCCTCTTCACGGCCGGGCCGCCGTGGAAGTAAATTCAATACCAATTGCCCTTAGCAATAAGAGGTCACACAGCAGCATTCTGCCATCCGGCTATTTGTATGCCAACAGCCTGTCACTTGCATCGTGGTTCTAGGTTTTGCCAACGCGTTTCGAGGCAGGACGCCTCTTCATCTGGGGCTGCAATTCACCACATTGAAAGCACGCATTCAAAATATACACTGCCTCTATTTGTTTCCATGACCCCACTGGGCGTCACTCCAAGTCCATAGTGCATTGTGGGACATGCAGTTGTCAATGCGAGTGTTTGTTTGTTCGTCTTCAAAGAATTTCAACGTGCTGAAAAAATTGTTTGTACCTTTTCATTCATCCTTAAGTAGGCGATGTTTGTGAAGGCTGCGTCGTTAAGCATTTTAGAACGTTGCGCTTTAGGTCCCGATCTGTTCAGAACCAGGCTCCCCCAGCTGGCAAGGGTTTACGTGTCAACTGGTGACGGTGCTCCTCTTCACGGCCGGGCCGCCGTGGAAGTAAATTCAATACCAATTGCCCTTAGCAATAAGAGGTCACACAGCAGCATTCTGCCATCCGGCTATTTGTATGCCAACAGCCTGTCACTTGCATCGTGGTTCTAGGTTTTGCCAACGCGTTTCGAGGCAGGACGCCTCTTCATCTGGGGCTGCAATTCACCACATTGAAAGCACGCATTCAAAATATACACTGCCTCTATTTGTTTCCATGACCCCACTGGGCGTCACTCCAAGTCCATAGTGCATTGTGGGACATGCAGTTGTCAATGCGAGTGTTTGTTTGTTCGTCTTCAAAGAATTTCAACGTGCTGAAAAAATTGTTTGTACCTTTTCATTCATCCTTAAGTAGGCGATGTTTGTGAAGGCTGCGTCGTTAAGCATTTTAGAACGTTGCGCTTTAGGTCCCGATCTGTTCAGAACCAGGCTCCCCCAGCTGGCAAGGGTTTACGTGTCAACTGGTGACGGTGCTCCTCTTCACGGCCGGGCCGCCGTGGAAGTAAATTCAATACCAATTGCCCTTAGCAATAAGAGGTCACACAGCAGCATTCTGCCATCCGGCTATTTGTATGCCAACAGCCTGTCACTTGCATCGTGGTTCTAGGTTTTGCCAACGCGTTTCGAGGCAGGACGCCTCTTCATCTGGGGCTGCAATTCACCACATTGAAAGCACGCATTCAAAATATACACTGCCTCTATTTGTTTCCATGACCCCACTGGGCGTCACTCCAAGTCCATAGTGCATTGTGGGACATGCAGTTGTCAATGCGAGTGTTTGTTTGTTCGTCTTCAAAGAATTTCAACGTGCTGAAAAAATTGTTTGTACCTTTTCATTCATCCTTAAGTAGGCGATGTTTGTGAAGGCTGCGTCGTTAAGCATTTTAGAACGTTGCGCTTTAGGTCCCGATCTGTTCAGAACCAGGCTCCCCCAGCTGGCAAGGGTTTACGTGTCAACTGGTGACGGTGCTCCTCTTCACGGCCGGGCCGCCGTGGAAGTAAATTCAATACCAATTGCCCTTAGCAATAAGAGGTCACACAGCAGCATTCTGCCATCCGGCTATTTGTATGCCAACAGCCTGTCACTTGCATCGTGGTTCTAGGTTTTGCCAACGCGTTTCGAGGCAGGACGCCTCTTCATCTGGGGCTGCAATTCACCACATTGAAAGCACGCATTCAAAATATACACTGCCTCTATTTGTTTCCATGACCCCACTGGGCGTCACTCCAAGTCCATAGTGCATTGTGGGACATGCAGTTGTCAATGCGAGTGTTTGTTTGTTCGTCTTCAAAGAATTTCAACGTGCTGAAAAAATTGTTTGTACCTTTTCATTCATCCTTAAGTAGGCGATGTTTGTGAAGGCTGCGTCGTTAAGCATTTTAGAACGTTGCGCTTTAGGTCCCGATCTGTTCAGAACCAGGCTCCCCCAGCTGGCAAGGGTTTACGTGTCAACTGGTGACGGTGCTCCTCTTCACGGCCGGGCCGCCGTGGAAGTAAATTCAATACCAATTGCCCTTAGCAATAAGAGGTCACACAGCAGCATTCTGCCATCCGGCTATTTGTATGCCAACAGCCTGTCACTTGCATCGTGGTTCTAGGTTTTGCCAACGCGTTTCGAGGCAGGACGCCTCTTCATCTGGGGCTGCAATTCACCACATTGAAAGCACGCATTCAAAATATACACTGCCTCTATTTGTTTCCATGACCCCACTGGGCGTCACTCCAAGTCCATAGTGCATTGTGGGACATGCAGTTGTCAATGCGAGTGTTTGTTTGTTCGTCTTCAAAGAATTTCAACGTGCTGAAAAAATTGTTTGTACCTTTTCATTCATCCTTAAGTAGGCGATGTTTGTGAAGGCTGCGTCGTTAAGCATTTTAGAACGTTGCGCTTTAGGTCCCGATCTGTTCAGAACCAGGCTCCCCCAGCTGGCAAGGGTTTACGTGTCAACTGGTGACGGTGCTCCTCTTCACGGCCGGGCCGCCGTGGAAGTAAATTCAATACCAATTGCCCTTAGCAATAAGAGGTCACACAGCAGCATTCTGCCATCCGGCTATTTGTATGCCAACAGCCTGTCACTTGCATCGTGGTTCTAGGTTTTGCCAACGCGTTTCGAGGCAGGACGCCTCTTCATCTGGGGCTGCAATTCACCACATTGAAAGCACGCATTCAAAATATACACTGCCTCTATTTGTTTCCATGACCCCACTGGGCGTCACTCCAAGTCCATAGTGCATTGTGGGACATGCAGTTGTCAATGCGAGTGTTTGTTTGTTCGTCTTCAAAGAATTTCAACGTGCTGAAAAAATTGTTTGTACCTTTTCATTCATCCTTAAGTAGGCGATGTTTGTGAAGGCTGCGTCGTTAAGCATTTTAGAACGTTGCGCTTTAGGTCCCGATCTGTTCAGAACCAGGCTCCCCCAGCTGGCAAGGGTTTACGTGTCAACTGGTGACGGTGCTCCTCTTCACGGCCGGGCCGCCGTGGAAGTAAATTCAATACCAATTGCCCTTAGCAATAAGAGGTCACACAGCAGCATTCTGCCATCCGGCTATTTGTATGCCAACAGCCTGTCACTTGCATCGTGGTTCTAGGTTTTGCCAACGCGTTTCGAGGCAGGACGCCTCTTCATCTGGGGCTGCAATTCACCACATTGAAAGCACGCATTCAAAATATACACTGCCTCTATTTGTTTCCATGACCCCACTGGGCGTCACTCCAAGTCCATAGTGCATTGTGGGACATGCAGTTGTCAATGCGAGTGTTTGTTTGTTCGTCTTCAAAGAATTTCAACGTGCTGAAAAAATTGTTTGTACCTTTTCATTCATCCTTAAGTAGGCGATGTTTGTGAAGGCTGCGTCGTTAAGCATTTTAGAACGTTGCGCTTTAGGTCCCGATCTGTTCAGAACCAGGCTCCCCCAGCTGGCAAGGGTTTACGTGTCAACTGGTGACGGTGCTCCTCTTCACGGCCGGGCCGCCGTGGAAGTAAATTCAATACCAATTGCCCTTAGCAATAAGAGGTCACACAGCAGCATTCTGCCATCCGGCTATTTGTATGCCAACAGCCTGTCACTTGCATCGTGGTTCTAGGTTTTGCCAACGCGTTTCGAGGCAGGACGCCTCTTCATCTGGGGCTGCAATTCACCACATTGAAAGCACGCATTCAAAATATACACTGCCTCTATTTGTTTCCATGACCCCACTGGGCGTCACTCCAAGTCCATAGTGCATTGTGGGACATGCAGTTGTCAATGCGAGTGTTTGTTTGTTCGTCTTCAAAGAATTTCAACGTGCTGAAAAAATTGTTTGTACCTTTTCATTCATCCTTAAGTAGGCGATGTTTGTGAAGGCTGCGTCGTTAAGCATTTTAGAACGTTGCGCTTTAGGTCCCGATCTGTTCAGAACCAGGCTCCCCCAGCTGGCAAGGGTTTACGTGTCAACTGGTGACGGTGCTCCTCTTCACGGCCGGGCCGCCGTGGAAGTAAATTCAATACCAATTGCCCTTAGCAATAAGAGGTCACACAGCAGCATTCTGCCATCCGGCTATTTGTATGCCAACAGCCTGTCACTTGCATCGTGGTTCTAGGTTTTGCCAACGCGTTTCGAGGCAGGACGCCTCTTCATCTGGGGCTGCAATTCACCACATTGAAAGCACGCATTCAAAATATACACTGCCTCTATTTGTTTCCATGACCCCACTGGGCGTCACTCCAAGTCCATAGTGCATTGTGGGACATGCAGTTGTCAATGCGAGTGTTTGTTTGTTCGTCTTCAAAGAATTTCAACGTGCTGAAAAAATTGTTTGTACCTTTTCATTCATCCTTAAGTAGGCGATGTTTGTGAAGGCTGCGTCGTTAAGCATTTTAGAACGTTGCGCTTTAGGTCCCGATCTGTTCAGAACCAGGCTCCCCCAGCTGGCAAGGGTTTACGTGTCAACTGGTGACGGTGCTCCTCTTCACGGCCGGGCCGCCGTGGAAGTAAATTCAATACCAATTGCCCTTAGCAATAAGAGGTCACACAGCAGCATTCTGCCATCCGGCTATTTGTATGCCAACAGCCTGTCACTTGCATCGTGGTTCTAGGTTTTGCCAACGCGTTTCGAGGCAGGACGCCTCTTCATCTGGGGCTGCAATTCACCACATTGAAAGCACGCATTCAAAATATACACTGCCTCTATTTGTTTCCATGACCCCACTGGGCGTCACTCCAAGTCCATAGTGCATTGTGGGACATGCAGTTGTCAATGCGAGTGTTTGTTTGTTCGTCTTCAAAGAATTTCAACGTGCTGAAAAAATTGTTTGTACCTTTTCATTCATCCTTAAGTAGGCGATGTTTGTGAAGGCTGCGTCGTTAAGCATTTTAGAACGTTGCGCTTTAGGTCCCGATCTGTTCAGAACCAGGCTCCCCCAGCTGGCAAGGGTTTACGTGTCAACTGGTGACGGTGCTCCTCTTCACGGCCGGGCCGCCGTGGAAGTAAATTCAATACCAATTGCCCTTAGCAATAAGAGGTCACACAGCAGCATTCTGCCATCCGGCTATTTGTATGCCAACAGCCTGTCACTTGCATCGTGGTTCTAGGTTTTGCCAACGCGTTTCGAGGCAGGACGCCTCTTCATCTGGGGCTGCAATTCACCACATTGAAAGCACGCATTCAAAATATACACTGCCTCTATTTGTTTCCATGACCCCACTGGGCGTCACTCCAAGTCCATAGTGCATTGTGGGACATGCAGTTGTCAATGCGAACTTTTCCTGGCGACATTCAGCACGGTGAGCCACGCATTTAACCTGCAACAATCCTACTTAAGGTCATAAACTTTCAAATTGCGTGTAACTTTGAAGGCAGCTCGAGGGACTTGCTGTCCCAGCATGCAACATTGGCATTATGTTAATCAGCTGGAATCATCAAGGAGCCAGCAACCAATAAAAATGCAGAAACGAAATGAGCACTCACTGCGCCTTCATTTCACGTGAAGCAGCCACTGCACAAGAAGTACACGACAGCAGCCTTTGAAAAAGAGGTTTATCCTTGAAACGCGTCAGGCTTAGCAAACAGAATATTGAAGCAGGCTGAATCCATAGTCCTGGATGGGAGGCGAACCGTTGTGTGCTCCTCTAAGCTTCTGGGCACGTTGTATAAACATTAACACTCGGCAGCCCTGCCGAGAGAGGAGGCACCATCTCACAACCGAAGGAGAGGCTGTGTTTGGGAACTTTTCCTGGCGACATTCAGCACGGTGAGCCACGCATTTAACCTGCAACAATCCTACTTAAGGTCATAAACTTTCAAATTGCGTGTAACTTTGAAGGCAGCTCGAGGGACTTGCTGTCCCAGCATGCAACATTGGCATTATGTTAATCAGCTGGAATCATCAAGGAGCCAGCAACCAATAAAAATGCAGAAACGAAATGAGCACTCACTGCGCCTTCATTTCACGTGAAGCAGCCACTGCACAAGAAGTACACGACAGCAGCCTTTGAAAAAGAGGTTTATCCTTGAAACGCGTCAGGCTTAGCAAACAGAATATTGAAGCAGGCTGAATCCATAGTCCTGGATGGGAGGCGAACCGTTGTGTGCTCCTCTAAGCTTCTGGGCACGTTGTATAAACATATATATATATATATATATATATATATATATATATATATATATATATATATATATATATATATATATATATATTCACAGAAAAAACCATAGATTTCACACCAGTTATAGTTAGGAATTAGCATTTAAAAAACCTAATAAATTCACTGAAAAAACCAGTTATAGTTAGCTGGAAATTTTACTGACATAAAACCATTGAAATTCCCACAATATAGTTAGTTGGACTCACTATAACTTGCGCGCCTGCAATGCACTGCTGATGACGTCACATATTACATCACTCATGACATGGTCAGTGACATCACTCATGACGTCACTGATGACACCATCCTTGTGACAGAGTGACAGACCTCCTTTCAGTGTAATGTAACCCTTGAAACACATATTAAAAAATAGAAACTAAAATGTACAAAAAATGGGGATACCCAATCCAGTTACAACAACCAATTCAGTAATTCCACCATAATTTTGTGAATTTCATAGGTTTTGTAAATGCTAATTCCTAACTATATATAGGGCCTCAAACCTATGTTTTTTTCTGTGAATTTCAAAGGTTTTTTAATAGCAAATTTCTATAGCTATGAAATATAATATTTTTTATAATGAATCCTATAATGTATATTGATGTAATACTATTTTTTTATGTATATTTTTCTTTCTTTTAAATTAAAAAAAAAATTTTTTTGCCCTGGAGCGCTCCCGGTGCGCGTACCGGTGAGCGCACCGGTAAGCGCAGTCTTGCGGCGCGCCCCGGTGTGCGTACCGCTGAGCATCCCGTTAGCGCTATTGCCGCGAACGAAAACATTATCGTGACGTATCGCGTAGCCACGTCCGCATGATACGCACCGCGTAAGCGCACCCGGAAGCACCCGAGCGAATACGATCGCGCTACGTAAGCGCCCCCGGGCGCGCACTGAGGCACATAGCGTAAGCGCGTCGGGTCATGTGACCTGAAAATAACACTTTTCATTGGTTCAGAACAGATTTTTTTCCAAATGATGAAAGCCCCCACCTTTTTTTCCTCATTCTCACTTCGTACTGTGACTGAGGAAGACCTGTTTGCTGACCTATTTGTAGTGAGAAATGGCTACAGTAGCAGCAGCAGCAGGAGCATCTCAACCACCACCACCACAAGGACCACCACAACACCACAGTGGTGGAGAAGAAGAAGAGGAGGAGGAGGAGGAGGAGGAGGAGGAGGAGGAGGAGAGGCAGTTCCTGCCTGAAGATAATACCCCCTATAAACCAAAGGAGCACATTGTCTGGGAGTTTTTTAAAATCCCAAGGGGCCTTAAGAAAGTTAATGCTCCAAAAGTTACATGTCTGATCTGTGGCACTGTACTTTTCAGGGGGAACCCTGCCAAAAAGTATTCATTTGGCAACAATACTATGATTCGCCATATGCAACGCAGGCACCCAAACAACTATGCTGTGGCAGAGCTCAGAGAACTGACAAGGAACCCTCCCCAATCTTCTCCCAGCACAACCAAAAATACAAAACCCACTCCATCGGGACCAGAGATGGTCCCAAACATCCAACCCCAGTTTGGAGATTTTAAAATTGTTTGTAAATTTTGCGGGACTACAATTGTCCATGGAGAAAGTATTAATCTGATCAACTGTGCTGGAGACAACCACAACTGCAGAAAGAAACCTTAATTTTTTCCGGATTTTTTTTGCTCCAGTTGAGCCGTTTACAATTCCCTGTTTTTTGTTTGTCCCCATAAAAATTACAAAAAAAATATAAAATTGTTCATAAAAGCCAAAAAAAGTAAAAAATGTTCAAAAAATATATATATATATAAAACAACAAAAAGAATAAAAAACAGTTATTTTTAGAACTACCTCCAATTTATAAAAAAATGCTAAATTTTTTAAAAACTGTCATTCTTTTTTCACCAGGGTTCGCTCCCCTGTACGCTCCGTGGTGCGCGTACCGGGCGCTCCCCCCGCGAAAATCGAAGTTTTTTGGGGTTTTTTGCCCCGCGGGGCCCTTTTACGACCCCACATCAAACCTAGGGGTCAGGGGGGGTTTACCCTGCCCCCTTTTGGTCATTTCCCCTTATTTTTTACCACCTCTTGTGTCTCGATCCTACAGAGACACAAGATAGCAGCCGCTCCGGACTGTTTGGAATGTTGACAGACACCCGAGAGCCAATCAGCTTTCCGCGCGCGAACTCGTGTAGCGCGCTGGAGCGCGCCCCGGTGCGCGTACCGGGGCGCGCTTATAGATATATATATTTTTTTGGACCTAAATTACTCGAAATCCACTGGAGCACATATCTTGAGACATAGCAAAGGCACATCGGGCTACCAGTCCCTACAATTTTGCCAAGTTTGGGGGAAATCCATTCAGCCGTTCGGGCTAAAAATGAGTCCAACCGCCCTATGGAAATTAACATGGGGAAAAGACGTTTTGGGACCCCCCTTTTATCTCGGCCCCCGCTTAACGAATCCCCTCCAAACTTTCAGGGAAGGAGCGGAGAGGAGCTGGCCATTTTCTTGGAGAAATTCAGCCAGTTCCGTCCATCAAATTATATATATATATATTACCTACTGGCGGTCGCCAGTAGGTATATATAGTTAGGATTTTTTCTCTATGGGACTTTCGAAAATTCTATGTCTAATAACTTTGGCGTTTGTGGACGGAATTGGCTGAAATTTTCAGGAAAATGGCACATAGCCCCTGAAAATTTGGGGGGGTTTCGTCAAGGGGGGGCCGAGAAAAAAGGGGGGTCCCAAAACGCGTTTTTAACATTGAGTTTTCCATAGGGCGTTTGGCCTCACTTTTAGCTCGAACGGCTGAATGGATTTGCACGAAACTTGGCAAAATTGAAGGGACCGTTAGCCCGATGTGCCTTTGCTGGGTCTCAATATATGTGCTCCAGTGGATTTTGAGAAATTAACGTTTTAAAAAACAGATATATCTGTGACAGCGTCCCGGGTAGCGCTCCGGTTCGCGTACTTGTCGCGTAACGGAGCTTTGTGAAGCGAAGCTGATTGGCTCTCCGGTGTCTGTCAACATTCTAAACAGTCCGAAGCGGCCGCCATCTTGTCTCTCGGTAGGATCGAGAGACAAGAGGTCGGCCAAAACGAAGGGGCAAATGACCATAAGGGGGCATAGTAGATCCTCCCTGACCCCCTAGGTTTGGTGTGGAGGCTTTAAAAGGGCCCCGCGGGGCAAAAAAAAAACACGTTTTTTTTCGTGGGGTGCGCCCGGTACGCGCATCGGAAAGCGGTCCGGGGAGCGTACTATAAGGAAACAAGAATGATTGACTTTCAAAATATTGTATGTTTATTGGTTGTTCGTTTTGTTGTTTTTTTTGTTTATTTTTATTTACGTAGCAACATGTAGGTACCAATGCAGAGTCTAAAAATAAATAAACAGCGTCTCCTTTGTAGATATCTTGCAAGTTGTTTCTGAAGTTTTTGTGGTATATGGAATTCATACCATAGTCTGTCTGGAAAGCCGAAACAATATGGAGACAGGAGATGATAAAGAGATGTTAAATACACATTGGAGATAATATAGTGGAAGAAAGGAAGTAACTATGAGCAAACTTACTATGTAACACAAAAAAGTTGCACAGTATATTTAAAGTCTGACTTTACATTATAATCAATTTGCTACTAGTTTACAAAATACATATAAAAATGAATAATGTCTCAAACAATTTTTGAATTATTAAATAAAAATTTATTTTTCTGATTCTTTTTCAAAATTAAAAAGAAATTCTAATAATTCATTGTCAGTTTTTTTTTCATTTTCAAGTAGGAAATCTACTGCTTCCACACATTGCAGAAGTTCAAAGTCCCGTGAATCATCATAGAATTCAGAGTCAATTTCTGTATCTGTTTTGCTTCCTGCAACAATTTCCAAGTTAGTTTTGTTCTCTCCTTCCATTTTTGTGCTGTAAAATGAATTTTAAAAAAATATATCAGTACAGATAGGGCACTGTTGGGTTTAAGTACAGACAGGTAGTTTGGTTTTTTAAACAGTGATTTTTTCGTTGGGCAGTGTATGGCATCAAACTGGAAGTAGAAATATGAAAAAATTTATGAAATAAACTTTAAGTCAATTCTTAATTATACAAGACAAGTCTAACTCCATCCATAACTAAAACAGAGAAGTCTATTTTATTCTATAAGTATTACAGAGGGATAGTATATAACTATCTGAAAATGTTTTCCTAATTAGCTTACAGTACAGAACATACTTCAGTTTTTAAAATAACATCTTACCTTTCAAATAGAACTTCAAGTTATCAGTTGAAATGTACTTGATATGTACTTCAAGAAGTAGTAGTCAAAATGGCTGTGTTTCTCTCTCTTTCTTTATATATATTCAGGTACATAACCAATCAAATGTCATGATATAATAGTAGAAATTGAAAGTAACATTTTAATTGGTTGTCAATTCCAACACTTCAAATGTGTTTTGTGAAGTAATTTACCTCAGGGAATTTAGAGAGTTCTACATGCTAAATGGCTAAATGGAATTCCAACCAAATTTGTGAAAATGGTAGGGATTGGTATGTAGTATGAGCTAATGTTTAATTGGTGAAAGTGTTTCCAGTGGTTTTTCTGTAAATTACTTTCCCACCTTTTTGAGCGAGTGCTTGTCAGTGCGTGTCCCGGTACGCGAACCTGCAGTATTACGGGAGTCCTCCATTTTGTGTTTCGGTAGAAATGAGATACAAGATGGAGGGTAAATAATGTTCAGAATGGGTAGAAGGGGGCACTTTAGAAGTATCCTGACCCCCTATGTTTTCTGAGGGTGGCTGAGGAGGCTCATATATGTCGGGAAAAAAATTTGAATTTTTCACGCTTTTAGCTGCCGGTACGCGAACCGGGTAGCGAACCGGGAAGCGAACATAAGTGAAAATTAGTGAAAAAAGGTACATTCGAAATTTAAAAAGAGTAATTAAAGTTAAGGTAGCTCTGAAAAGAGCTTTTGGGTTCTGTGTAAGTTCTAGGTACTTATAAGTAGGTACCAATACACAGTCTTAAATTTTGTATGAAAACTCTGTTCCCCTCATCTGAGAAGTGCACGCCATCTTCTCTGTAGATATTTTGCATGTAATAACACAAGTTATTGTTGTAGATCGAGCCCATTCCATGGTCTCTCATGTAAGCAGAAACAGACTTATTTACATGCTTTCTCGATTTCTCAAGTTGTGGACAAAATTGATTGGACCACCTCCATTTCTGTCTTTGGCATATATTGGAATATACCAAGGCAGTTTGAGGAAAAAGTGTCATCAATTGCTCAAAGGTGTCTTTTAAGAGCATTTCCAGACCTACCCCAGTCAAAGTGCCCAAATCATTTCCTCCACAGTGCACTATTATGAGGTCAGGGTTTGGCAAAAGAAAAAAGGTTTTCACCAATGGTATCAATTGGTGACATTTCAATCCTCTTCGGCCAATCCATTTGATTTCCACATTTTGTAAATTGAGGTTGTGTAAATTTCTGTTATCAGCATACCTGTGAGCCCAGTGAATGTAGCTATGTCCAAGTATCCAGACTGAAAACATGGCTAGAGGAGTTTTTGCTGCAGTCAGTTGAAGTGTGGGAATGAAATGGCAGTTGAAATAGTGAAGTTTGTAATGAAAAATAACTGTGGAGTTTGAGTGCAAATGATTCATTAGTAGTGATTTATGTATTTCCATTGCTGAAAACAGAAGGTTAGGGTGCATGGATGTGTTCTTTGAAAGATGTAATTTGAATGGTTAATTAAAAATGATGTTATGAAAGATTGCAGTGGATTAGCAGGTGTACTGAGAGTTCAGAGTCCATTTGAAACATTGTTGTGTGAACTTGTAAACATGAGAGGTCTGGCAGGCGGTAGTTGCTATGGAAAAAGGGCAGAAAGGGCAGAGGGGGGAAGGGTGTTGATTTGAAAATAGTGAGGGAAGAGTTTTGATTGGCTGACATGAGAGATATGTGTGATCATTATCAGCATTTCAGTGCCTTTGTTGGTTCCAGTCTCCGGAGTGCATACCTTTTATTCTGATAAAGAAAAATTGGTGTGTTTCTGAGACTGTTTTGAAATTCAAAAAGCATTTGTAAAGCTGAGTTATCGTTTCTATATTTTAGATAAAGACTAGTATGCTTTTTTGCGTAAATAAGAAAGCCAGCTGTGTATTTAAAATGATGTTTTGAGTCAAGTGTTTGCATTATGCTTTCAAAGAAGATTTTGCATTCTTTTACCAATTGTAATTGCAGATAATGTAAAGTATTAGTACTTACAAGGTGTGGTTGTACATAGGAGCTGTGCTGTGTTTTCAAATTATGATCAGAAAATCGTTTTTAAGGAAAAGGAATGCTTTAAAAAATTATGAGAATTTATTTACTTGTGATGTGACTCCTGCAATGCGTCGTTTTTGCGGAACAGATGCATGATGCATCTGTGTTGTTATTGCCCCATGCTGCTCTACAGTGTACATGTAAAAAATGATGCATAAGTGTTGCACGGGCATTGTAAATACTCTCCTATGTGTGCTTAGCCATTTCAAGTCACTTCCCCCTGGTGCAAGGGTTTTGTAAATACGTCCCCATGTGTGTCTGGTCATTTGTAGTCACTTTCCCCGTGGTGCAAGGTCCTTGTAAATACGCCCCCATGTGTGCTTGAAAAATTTTGATTTTGATTGTTTGAGTTACATAGCTATGTTAAAAGTTATTGAAAAAAAGGTGCAAGGACCTTAAAAAAACGTTTTCATGTGTATTAGGGCATTTTAAGTCAGTTCCCCATGAATGTAGGTATAAAATTGTTTTACATAAAAGGTTTAAAAACTTTTTTTGAAATCAAATAGGTTTCTTGATATGTACTGCTAGTGTTTCATAGGTTGTTTGGGGCATATTTACAAGGCCTTTAAGTCCCTTTGATGTAATTTTTCCAATTTTAATTTAAGACATTTCCCCTGGAGCAAGGTCCTTGTAAATACGCTCCCATGTGTGCTTGGGTAATTTAAGTATTGATAGGGTGTGCTTCTACATAGGACGAAAATTACATCTGCATAATGAGATAAGTAAGCTGAAGAAATACAGGTGATGTGATTGTTAAATGTGCAAAAATATTTTCACGTTTTTCAATTATATCACTTGTGTTTCCTAACATTACGAATCACATTGTGCAGATGATATTTAGTCATGTTCAGGGAGATAGAGGAGGTCTCGCCTTTGTTCAAGAGTGCAGTGGACATGATTCACTTCTTTGGTAGGCCTGTACATGTCTTATCACCTCTGTACTCTTCAACAAGTCTAAATTTCATCTGCAACCCTGAGTAGGCCTCACCTCAAACAAACTAAAAGATAGTCCACACCTTATCGTCATCCTGAGTCAATCATTTAAAGTGTTAGGGGCAGATTTATTATGGTTGTGCGCCTATTTTGTGCTGCTGTTGCGTAACTTTTATAATGCAGTAGTGATTTACAAGATGCACCATGTTGCAAGATAGCAGCTGCGGGTCGTGGAGGGAGTTACGGTGGGGCAGGGAGGCGGGGAGGGGGAGGGGCAGGGTGGTGGGACCTAAACACTGGCATATGTATTATTGCAGGTAAGTAAACAATTTAATGTGCGTAAAGTTTCATGTGGGCTTTTTGTTGCAGGGCGGGCAGTCATTTGCATGAAAGCCCTGTAATACTATCACTATCGCAGTAAAATTAAGAACATTTCACTGAATCATCTTTATAGTATTGCTGAATCAAATTCTTACTGTTATTGATTTACTGTTTGGTAATAGTGGTTAATAACATTTTTTATTATATTTTACCACAGATTCAACTGCAGATTATTTAGAAATTAGACAATGCCGTCTAAGGATAGAATCCGAAAGGCTACGAAACGTCAAAGACAGCAGATTACTAAATGCTTGCAGCAGTCCTCTACATTAAAATCACCTCAACGCACGAAGAAAGCTCCGGGTAAGAGAACGAAATCATTTCTTAGAAACATTTGTAGAAACAAAAGTATAACTACAGAACAAGTTTTAGTCCAGAAAAAGACAGCCAATTTAAATGGAAAGGAAAGGCCCGTCAAAAAAGTTTCTGCTAGAGCAGGAAATAACTCTGTGCATGGCAGTAGAAGGGAAAATATATTCAGGGACATTCGTAGGCGAATGTTCCGCAACAGGGTAATTGTCAATTTGCTAAAACAATTTAAGAAAGGCCAACAGAAAGTGGCATTTTATAAGAAAAAGAAAAATGTAGAGAAAATTATTGATCAGGCTTTCGAAATTAAGCGAAAGTTATTTATTTTGGTAATTAATAGAGGTAATCTATGTTTTCAAATCAAATAGTAGATGGAAGAGAGAAGTTAATCGAAATAATTTTTGTGAAGTTTTCTTAGGAGAATGGATGCATAGTTCAAATAGTGAGGCATTTTTACATGAGGAGAGTTATTTTCAGGACAATGATTTGGTGCATGCAGTTGACAGCAGTGGTCGAGCATATGAGGTAAAAGATGGTCAACCGGTTGAAAAAGAAATACTTGTGTCTGCAGATGCAGAAGAGGTGTTAAGTGATGAGGTTTTAGGGAGACGTCCTAAGGGACCAGTGTACACCTGGAAGTGTAGTTCTATTTGCAGTGTGCAACAGGATTCCATCAATTTGCTTTGTGATTTTATACGGACATTTAATAAGAAAAGTTTAAAACAAAAAATAAAGTTGTTGCAAGAATTAGATCCTTGCAGAGTGAGACAAGTGACAGGTTTTCATGGACATTCATTGGCTTGTCTTTCTAGGAGAATATGCCAGAGAGTTTTTCATCATTTCAGGATGCTAGCAGTGCATCATAATAAAGTGAGGAAATTAGTTAGAATGTTGTATTATGCTAAGAGTCCAGCAATTATGCTTAAAAAATTAAGCAGAGCTCTTTTGCATGGTTCTGAAGTAGATGTGAAGAATATTTGTCAAGAAATTGAGTTCTGTTACTTTGCTGGTAAAGAGAACAATGTTGATATTGAACCACTAGAAGAAGGTAATGTGGAAGACAGTGTACAGATTTTCAGTACACATAAGTTTCACAAGGAAATTTCCACGTTTATGGTGGAAACATGTGAGAGGCCTAATTTCACTTGTGTGTGTTGTCGACGGACTCATTATAAGAATCAGACTAAGTTAGTGAATTTATATGCAAAAAGTGATATGGAAAACAATAATGAATGGAAGGATTTTGTCACATACTTGATGGTAGAAAATTGTTTTGATTTGGGAGCGGACCAACGTATGTGTACTTATTGCAATAACAAATTAAACCAAAACCAAAACCAAAACCAGATGCCTGCTAGAGCGGTTTATAATAATCTGGAATTAGTTGCATTCCTTCTGAATTGAAGGATTTAAATACTTATGAATCTATTTTGATTCAAAGTGTCCATCCCTTTCAGGCTATTGTACGAATGGAGCCAAAGACAGGGAAGTTGCCTCCATCAGATTTACAGAGAGGATTAAAGGGAAGGGTTGTTTATTGCCTTTGGATTTGAAGAAAAGCATTAATACAATTGGAGTAGAGAAAGTGGAAGAGGAACCTCTGGTTATCATAGTTAATGGTGTTCCGACAAAGAGTAAGAAAATCTGGCAAGATTTAGTAGATGTTAGGAAAGTCAAAAAGGCAACATTGTATTTGATAAAAAATAATGAGTACTACAAGAATGTATATGTTGCAGAAGGGGAAGTAAGTGAAGAAGAGGACAGCGATTTGTGTCCTGGACAAATTGAGAAAGTAGAAGCCTCTAAAAAGGAAGAAATATATGAACATTATAGTGTTCATCCTTTGCATTCCAAGGAAGTCATGGGGAATGCTATTGAGTTGTTTCAAATGAAACAAGCCAAAGGGAGTCCCATTAGTGTTTGGGAGGAAAGTTTGGAAGCTCGATGTTTCCCACAGTTATTTCCCACAGGTCGAGGAGGACGATATGATGAGCGACCTGTTCAAATTCCTACTTCAGAATACCGGACTTTACAATTGTATGCAGAAGATCCTAGGTTTCGTCAATGCATTCCCTATTTATTTTATCTACTGTTTGAAAGTGATCTCTCTGGATTGTCTTATGCAGTGAACCACATCTTGAAAAGTGGTGTACAACTGCGAAATATCTCGGCAAGGGACTTTATGGATAAAGTCAATGTGCAAGACAGTATTTTGGATTCTCACCTGATTAATCTGATGGCATGTCAGCGTGGTACTAATGAGTATTGGTACCATCGTCATGGTGACTTAAAATGTATGCTGAGGAACTTAGGAACTCCCACATGGTTCCTCACTCTCAGCTGTGCTGAGTATGGATGGGAAGACTTACTTAAATTTCTATGAGAGGCAAATGGAAACATTGGAAATATCGAATTCAAGACACCCGGAGAACTGTGCTCTTTGGATCCAGTGAATGTATGCAGGTACTTCAATCATAGATTTGAAGCTATGATGTCTTTCATCATGAACAAGAAAAATCCACCTCTTGGAGAGGTGTTGGATTTCTTCTGGAGAAAGGAGTATCAAGCAAGAGGAGCTCCTCATATACATATGCTGCTATGGATCAAAGATGCACCCAAATTTGGAACAGATCCGGATGACTTAGTGATGAGTTTCATAGAACAGTATGCTACATGTGCTGTTCCAAAGACAAACGAAGACAAAAGTCTAAGAGAACAAGTTTTACGGTTTCAAAGCCATCGTGTTGAAAGTACTGTCGTCGTAAATTCAGAAACAAGGACAAGTACTACACCAAATGTCGTTTTGCATTTCCACGGTCGGTGATATCAAAAGGAAGAGTTAACAATTTGATGTCTTCGCTGCGACATAATGTGACGAGGAAATCACCCAAAAACACACAATTTGAAAAGAAACGAAGAGTCCAAGTACATTAACGACTACAACCCAGTGATTTTGTCCATGTGGAATGCTAACATGGATATACAGTTTGTGGCTGACATCTGTATGGCTGTGGCTCGGTATGTGGCGTCTTACATCACCAAAAAAGAAAAGACAGAATTGAAGGATATGTGGGAGGATATTTCCCATGAAAAGAGCCTCAGTAAGAAGTTGTACAGTTCCAGTCTGAAGATGTTGTCGCATCGAGAAATCGGAGCTTACGAATGTTCTGACTGGTTATCTTCAGCAAGTCTCTATGCCAAATCTAGGAGTATCATTTGGGCGAGTCTTGGTCTTGCTGCAACGCGTAATCGAGTTCTGAAATCTGTAGGGGAAATTGAGTATTTGGCGGAGAAGGAGCCAAACAGTACAGATATTTTGAAGACCAACATGTTGGATACATATTATCCAAATAGAAGCATTCACCTGGAGAATGTTTGTCTGTATGATGTTCTACAAAATTACGTTTTCAAGAGGAACATCAAAGAAGATATTGATAAAGGAGTGTATGCTGTAATTGGAAGTGAGGGATGTCTGGTCAAGCAAAGAAAATGTCAATTGGTAAATCATCGAAAATTGGATTGCGAATCTCCAGAAAGAAAAGAGTTTATCTATTTAGCTCTTTTGCAACTTTTTCAAGCCTTGGCGTGCAGAAGAGGAACTGCTTGGGGATTTCCTCTGTTACGAAGACTCTTTCAATGCAGCCAAGGAGTCCATAGAATGTCCTGTTTTTCCAAAATATCTAGAAATGTTGAATGCAGAAATCGAGCAGGAAGCAACAATTGCAGCTGAGATTGCTAGAGACAGTTCTCAGGACAGTCAGAGTTCTGTTTCATTGAGTCAGGATCCACTAGGAGAACCAGTTATCGAAAATGAAGCTGCCACTGCCATGATTGAAGTGGAAAGAGCCAAGGCACATGCTCAGGAGGATGCGGTTAACTTAGAAGATTTGGAAAGACAACTCAACGTTGAGCAGAGGAAAATATATGACGAAGTTACCAACCAAATTGAGCATGGATTAAGTCATGAGAAGAAAGAGTGCTCATGTACGTCGTTGAAGCCTGTCCGACTATACGTGAGTGGAGAAGCAGGAACTGGAAAAAGTTTCCTCATTAAAGCAATTTCATGTTATCTGCAGGAAAGGACTGAGTCATCGCTGTCTTGTGTTGTGACCGCTCCAACTGGACTGGCAGCTCATAACATTAAAGGGATTACTTTGCATCGGCTACTGATGCTGCCAGTGGAGCATGATAACAAATTACAATACCACAAGTTATCTGGGGATGCTTGTTGTGAAGTATCTAGAGTGTTGAAGAAGATGAAACTTCTTATCATTGACGAAGTAAGCATGGTTTCCAATGTCATGCTTGCCTTTGTGCATTTGAGAATGCAGGAAGTTCTTAAAACAGAGTATGATGTGTTATTCAGTGGCAAACACATCATTGTTTTTGGTGATCTTCTGCAGCTGACACCAGTGAAAGGACAACCAGTGTTTAAACTGCTTACACATGAAGATACCAAGAAGTGCCTAGGGAGCATTGGCAACGTTAACATATGGTTAAACTTCAATTATGCTGAGCTGCGTGAAAATATGCGTCAGGCGAAGGACGAAGATTACAAGAATATTCTACAAGATGTTAGAATCGGGAAAGTGACTGAGCGTGGGAAAGAAGCTTTACATGCACGATTACTGTCAAATTTGTATCCAGAAGAAGACGTTTTGCCAGAGGATCTTTTTCAGAAAAGTACTGAGAAGAAATCTGGAATATGTTTGATGCCAACTCTTGCAGAATGTTCCATCTTCAACAACAAAATGTTGAATTTAGAAAAATAAGAGATTGTGAAACTGGAAGCTATTGACAGAATAGAGCATATGGGAGCAACAATTATTTTGTCTGAAAATTTGAAATCTAAATTGGATTCATTAGAGAAGACTATATCTAAAACTGCGGGTTTTGAAAAGACTCTGAATGTGTGCTTAAATTGCCGTATCATTTTGAGAAGGAATTTACATGTTGAAAGAGGTCTGGTAAATGGATCAATGGGAGACTCACCCCCCATTGCCTGGTCCTCCTTCGACCCAATCCACGAAGCCGAGATCCACAATCTTATTCCAACCTCCAAACCCTCCTCCCATAACCTTGATCCCATTCCCGCCCAATTGGCAAAAGACCTCAAACTCTCCCTTGCTCCACTCTGGTGTGAAATCATCAACAGCTCCCTAAAAACTGGCATCGTTCCGGACTGCCTTAAAGTTGGACAGGTCACCCCCCTCCTGAAGAAACCAGGGCTAGACTCTAACGACCTAAACAATTTCAGACCAGTCTCAAGTCTCCCCTTCCTAGCCAAAATCTTGGAAAAATGCGTACTTCGCCAACTCAACACCCAGCTCGACAACATCAACCTCCTAGACCAAAACCAATCAGGCTTCAGAAAAGGCTACAGCACCGAAAGCGCAATCCTGAACATAGTAGATGACATCCGCAACTCCCTTGACTCGGATCAATGTTGCCTTCTCATCCTCCTAGACCTGTCAACCTCCAAACCCTCCTCCCATAACCTTGATCCCATTCCCGCCCAATTGGCAAAAGACCTCAAACTCTCCCTTGCTCCACTCTGGTGTAAAATCATCAACAGCTCCCTAAAAACTGGCATCGTTCCGGACTGCCTTAAAGTTGGACAGGTCAGCCCCCTCCTGAAGAAACCAGGGCTAGACTCTAACGACCTAAACAATTTCAGACCAGTCTCAAGTCTCCCCTTCCTAGCCAAAATCTTGGAAAAATGCGTACTTCGCCAACTCAACACCCAGCTCGACAACATCAACCTCCTAGACCAAAACCAATCAGGCTTCAGAAAAGGCTACAGCACCGAAAGCGCAATCCTGAACATAGTAGATGACATCTGCAACTCCCTTGACTCGGATCAATGTTGCCTTCTCATCCTCCTAGACCTGTCAGCAGCGTTTGACACGGTTGACCATAGGCTCCTCATCAAGGCCCTCAAAGATCGAGTAGGTGCGGATGACGTGGTCCTGAAATGGTTTGACTCCTTCTTTCAGAACCGCTTCCAAAGAGTAAAAATAAAATCCTTCACATCCGATCCTCTCCCCGTGACCAGAGGGGTCCCCCAAGGATCTGTTCTTTCCCCTCTTCTGTTCAACATCTACATGGTTCCCCTCACCATCATACTGAAGAAAGCCAACATCCCTTTCCATCTATACGCGGACGACACACAAATCTACATAGAAACCACTTCCTACAATGACATTCTAAGACTCAATAACACACTAAAAGAAATCCGTGACTGGCTAGGGACGAACCACCTCAAACTCAATCAAGGAAAAACGGAGATCCTCCTCATCTCCAATAAAGATGACAACCCCCAAATAACTGAATGGGTGAAGGCCATTGACGCCCTCGAAGGAAATCTCACCCTGTCCAACTCAGTAAAATCTCTTGGAATCACCTTGGATCAAAAACTAACTATGTCCAACCACATCAAGAACTCCGCAAAAAGCGCCTTCCTTAACCTGAAGCTCGTCAACAAAATCAAACCACACATCCCACAAAAGGATCTCCAACAAGCCACCCAAGCACTGGTCCTGTCCAGACTGGACTACGGGATCGCAACCCTAACCGGCACAGCCATATCCCACCTAGCGCCACTGAAAACCACCCTCAATGCAGCAGCCAGATCGGTCTCAGGCGCTAGGAAATTTGACCACATATCCCCCGCACTCAAAGATCTTAAGTGGCTACCAGTGGAAATGCGCGCAAAATTCAGAACGGCCTGCCTTACACACAAAGCCCTACACACAGGGAAACCGGAATATCTAGCCTCCAAGCTCAAAAAAGCGGGTCAATCCAGAAACCTCAGAAGCTCAAACTCCCTACTACTGATCCCCTTGAAAACGAGGAAACAAAAAACTGCCTGCCGCTCATTCGCCGGCAACGCCCCAAAAATCTGGAACTGCATCCCAGTGGACATCAGAACCACCCCGTCCTTCCCTGAATTCAAGAACCGTCTAAAAACACTCTACCTCAACCTTGCGTTCCCGAACTCTACCTCTATTGCACATCCGAGAACCATGACTACCTCAAAAACACTACCGCACAACCGCCCCTCAGGCGGAAGAACACTTTGTTAAACATTGAACTTATATGAAGCCTGCGGAAAAATATATATATATATTTACTGTACCATTTCACACTTGTCACTCCCAATGTAAAGCGCTCCGATACCCTCGGGTCTGGCCAGCGCTATAGAAAACTCCAAAAATAAAAATAAATAAATAGTAATGTTGTTGATTTTGAGAAATACAGAAGTAGAGATGGAATTGAATTTTTAAAAATTAAATTTGATGGCATTGAGGAAGTACAGCTAATTGATCGTTGCACAGCTAGGTTTTTGCTTGTAAAAGACCTATATGTTCGCCGTAAGCAGTTTCCTGTTTGCTTGGCATATGCGGTGACAATTCATAAATCGCAAGGTTTAAGTGTAGACACTGCTTTAGTGAATATTGGCAGTTCTGTGTTCAAAGAGGGTATGGCTTATGTAGCATTGTCACGAGTCAGAACTTTATCGGGTTTGTACTTGATTGACTGTGATGTCACAAACATTTGTGCGGATCTAGATTGTGTTAAGGAATACAATAGGTTAAGAAGAGAGTATGCGCCACATTTGCCTCAATATCCTTTGTTTGAGAAACGTGTGGTAGGCCGGAAACGAAGAAATATCAGTAATAGTAGGGAGGTTGAAGCAAAAAGACCAAAAGTCGATGAACCAAAAATTGTAAGCAGGAATAAAATGAATTCTGTTGAAAATGTTGTTGGTTTTAAATTTGAAAACAGTTCTGGTGTCAACTGCTATGCAAATGTAGTTGTTAATGTTCTCTTTTCACTAGAGACTTTAAAAGAACAGATTGTGATCAATTCGGAACAAAGTTTATGCTGTTTGTTGAATTCTGTGTTAGAGAAATGTAGCGCTGATAGAACAAGAGTAGAAAGTGTGTCTGAAATTCGTTTTCTGTTAGACGAATGTTCAGGTCAAACACAATTCTCTGCAAATATTCAGCAGGATTGTCTGGAGTTTTTAATGTATATGCTTGATGTATTGCAAGATGAAGGTGTAGATGTAAATTATCTGTTTGGCCTTTCTTATCTATGGCAGCATGATTGCGAGAACTGTAGGCTATCAAGTACTACTAGTGTAGACTCAGAAAGATTTATATATTTAACTTTGCCTGACAGTAAATCAGTATCCTTCAATAAGCTAGTAAAGGCAGCCGATCAAAACATGGAGTGTAGCCAATGTAAGTCTGCAATGCTGTCCACGTTAATTTTACGAAGTTATGGCCAGTATGTCAATTTAATGTTCCAAAGGTGTAGGCCTGATGGAACTAAATTGACAACTTTAATTAATAATTTTGTGGCTTCGCAGTTGTCAATATCAGGAAGGACTTTTGTAACTACAGCAATTATATATCATGACGGTCCTTCAACTACTTCAGGACATTATACAGCTTATTTAAAATCTGGAAACGGCTGGTCATTCTGCAATGATTCTGTTTTAACTTTCAAAAAAAGAATGCCTTTCCACCTTCAAAATTCTTACCTGGTGTTCTTACAACCAAAATTTTAGGAAAGGAATCTTGGGATTTGTTCAGAGGAATTTCCAGAGGTTCTAATGGCTCCTACTCTATATGGCCTTGTGGATAATTGTAGTACAGAGCGAAACTGTTTGTGTTTATAAGCTAAGTCAAGCAGCAGATCAAAATAAGGAGTAGAGGAAATGTAAGTCTGCAATGCTGTCCATATTATTTATGGAAACTCATGAGTGAAATGTCATTTTACAATTTCAACTACATAAACTGGATGAAAAAAAGTTGTTAAGTCTAATTAAAAATGTTTTGGCTACACAGTCCTCGATTTCAGGAAGAACATTTGCAACTGCAGCTATTATATATTATGATGTTCCTTTGACAACATCAGGATATTACACAGCTTATTTGAAATATAAAAAAGGCTAGTCTTTCGGCAATGGTTATCATTTTAGTATGAAGCAATATTGCCTTTTGACTTGTTTTCTGAAGTGAGAATTTTGGGTATGTAACTGGATTATAATGATTCGAGGTGTTGCTGTAATTTAGTGTGTAGTTTTAAATTGCTTTGTATGTCTCATTTTTCTTAAATCGATGGAGTTTATCTTTCAGAAAGTGGCGGGCAGAAAATAGTAACAGCACAACAGAGTATAAGCTGTTCATAGGACATCCTTTGACATCATAGAAAGTAAGTTACTTTTGAGGAGTTCTGATTACTGATTAGTTATATTATTTGGGTTTTTTAAACACAATCATTTTGATTGTGTTTTTTTTTCCCCGCTGTTATATGATGAATACCTTCAACTCACTGTTTTCAGTGAAATTTTATATATTCTGATAACAGAAAAAATAAACTATTAAATATGTATAATTATTTTGTACTTTGAATTGTGATTTATAATATGTATTCATCTTGTCTCATGCTCACTCTTTTTTTACTACCTTCTATTAATTAAAAAAATTTTGTTCTTTCTTACACAGATTAAAAGTATAAAAATGACAATTGGCAACGTTAATGACAATTATAAGGTAAGTGTTTAGTACTCTTTACGTTACATCTCTATCACATTTAACTTTTATTAGTTCCACTGCTTCATTTCTTTAACCCTTAGTTTCCTGCCTTTGCTACTTCCTTCATTTCTTTTTCTATTACTTATTTATACTACTCTTTTCACTCCTTTTCTCAGTCCCTCTTTCAACAGTAACTGTGTGTTACTCCCTCTATTTGTCTTTCTTTTCACATTACTCTCTGTTTACTTACTCGTCTTTTTTTAAAAAAAAAATGTTTTAGTTCGCTTCCGGTTCGCGTACCGGCGCGCGAACCGGGAAGCGAATCAAAAGAAATAGAGGATGCTAGAGTGCTAAACATTCTAGCAATTTTTCTTAAAGGGAAGGTAGTTCTGAAAAGAACTTTTTTTTATTATTTTTGTTGTTTTATATTTTTTTTGTGTTTTTTTGGAGGGGGGGAAACAAAAATGATTCATTACAAAGGGCTCATCAGAAGCAACAAAAAAAAAAGAAAATTTAGTTTCTGGGACGTTTTGAACATTGATGATGTTCATAAGCTCTATTGATTAGAGTAACACTCCTCTCTCCACATGAAATTAATTTGCCGCAAGTTAAACATGTCATTTTCATTTGTCCAAAGTTCTTCTGAAGATTTGGGACCGTTTCCCTTGCCTCTGCTTCTGTCACTGCCACTTCATTGGTGGATGTACTGGCAGGTCGGGGGTTATCCACCAAATCTCAATTTGGGCAGCACTGTAATTAATCGGGTGCCACCTCTCCATATGACGATGCATGGTATAATTACCATAACTATATTTTTTTTGGTTCCTCTGGATAGTACATCGTGGCAAATGAGGCAGGTAACGTACCTGGCATTTACTTTTTTTTCATGTGGAGGAAATGAAAAAAATTGCCAAATAAAATTTTCTTTAATATGGGACCTCCTTGGCTGTTCTTTTAAAAACACCCTTGTCCCTTGCTCCTGTTCCTCGTCCTCCTCTTCTTCCTCCTCTTGTTGGAGGATGACCTGTGGAGTTGGTCCTCTCTTCCTTGGAGGTGGTGGTGGTGGTGGGGATCCACCAGCTGCAGCTACTACAGATGCCATGACTGAACAAGCAGAAACAGGTCTTTCTCTCATAAAAATGAAAGTCAGAGTGAGGAAAAAAGGTGGGACTTTCATCATTTGGGAAAAAAAAATGTTCTAAACCAATGAAAAGTGTTTATTTTACGTCATATGATCAAGCGTTCCATCATTAGGAAACTAAAAGTAAAATGAACCAATGAAAAGTTTTATTAACTAGTCACATGGCCTGTTATGCTTACGTTACGCGCTCCGCGCCGCGCCTCGGATCGTTTCCGGAGCTCTGCGTTTCGCGCCTTGGTTCGCGTTCCAGAACGCTTCCGGGTGCGCTAACGCGGTGCGTCATAAGGCGCATTACGCAGTAACGCGATACGTTGCGATTACGCGACGCGTCACGATGTGGCTTTCTAACGCGGGACTTGCACTAACGGAACGTTTACCGGTTCGCGTACCGGCAGCGAAACAATGAAAAATAATTTAAATTATAATATAAATTAAATTAAAAAAATATAATACAAAAATATATAAAAATTTGAATTAGAATAAGAATACATTTTACAGCTTTTGATATTTGCTATTAAAAAACCATTGAAATTCACTGAAAAAACCATAGGTTATAGACCATATATAGTTAGGGATTAGCATTTACAAAACCTTGAAAATTCACTGAAAAAACCATAGGTTATAGACCATATATAGTTAGGGATTAGCATTCATAAAACCTTAATTTACTCGCACAAAACCATTGAAATTCGCATATATAGTTAGTTGCACTAACTATATATCGCGCACCCGCAATCCACTGCTGATGATGTCACATATTACATCATTCATGACATGGTCAGTGACATCACTGATGACATCACTGATGACATCTCAAATGACATCACTGATGACATCTCAAATGACATCACTGATGACATCTCATTTGACATTACTTATCACATCACTGATGACATCATTCATGTGATAATACGATGAACCTCTTCAGACTCTAATATAACCTTAGATACAATCAGTGTAAACAGACACTCACAGACTGTCACTCATCCATGGAGTTACTCACACACCTAGTCAGTCATGCAAAAAATCAATCACACATCCATTTCCTCAACTATACAGTTATACACACCTTACTTATTCAAACATATACTAACACATATTTACTCTCTTATACAATCCTTGATACAAGTTTACAATGATCCAAACAGCCACTCACACATTCACTGGCTCTTATGCACAGTTATTTATATTTGTCAACTCTCACATGTACTGTGTTTTACATATATACTTACTTTGACATGTAGCACTAAGATATCAATTCACTCACCAATACACTCATGCACACAGTCAACCACCCATACAGCTAATCCTACATGCACTTTTGAACACATACATCTAGTGAATCAACTGTTCACACATCTATGCACAGAGTCACACACCTCCCAGCCACCCATACACACACACTCAGTCTCCCATACAAATACTTGGGCAACCAATCAATAACCCATATAGTTACTCATATAGCTACTGATCAACACATGCAGCAGTTTACAGAACAACAGACATAATGATGTACAAATTAAGACAGTTTAGTCACTAACCCATGCACTCAGTGAGACACATCTAATCACTCACTCATACAGTCAGTCATGCACCTACTAAATCCTTCATCCAGACACTTATACATCCATTCATTCTTCAATATGTAAGACATATTTTAACTCTACAGAAACATACAGTCACTGGATAATGTCATCAGTGATGTCATCAGTGATGTCATTTGAGATGTCATCAGTGATGTCATCAGTGATGTCACTGACCATGTCATGAATGCTGTAATATGTGACATCATCAGCAGTGGATTGCGGGTGCGCGATATATAGTTAGTGCAACTAACTATATATGCGAATTTCAATGGTTTTCTGCGAGTAAATTAAGGTTTTATGAATGTTAATCCCTAACTATATATGGTCTATAACCTATGGTTTTTTTAGTGAATTTTCAAGGTTTTGTAAATGCCAATCCCTAACTATATATGGTCTATAACCTATGGGTTTTTTTCAGTGAATATATATATATATATATATATATATACATATATATATATATATATATATATATTCACTGAAAAAACCATAGGTTATAGACCATATATAGTTAGGGATTAGCATTTACAAAACCTTATTTTACTCGCATAAAACCATTGAAATTCGCATATATAGTTAGTTGCGCTAACTATATATCGCGCACCCGCAATCCACTGCTGATGATGTCACATATTACATCATTCATGACATGGTCAGTGACATCACTGATGACATCAATGATGACATCTCAAATGACATCACTGATGACATCACTGATGACATCTCATTTGACATTACTGATCACATCACTGATGACATCATTCATGAGATTATACGATGAACCTCTTCAGACTCTGATATAACCTTAGATACACTCAGTGTAAACAGACACTCACAGACGGTCACTCATCCATGGAGTTACTCACACACCTAGTCAGTCATGCAAAGAATCAATCACACCTCCATTTCCTCAACTATACAGTTATACACACCTTACTTATTCGAACATATACTAACACATATTTACTCTTTTATACAATCCCTGATACAAGTTCACAATGATCCATGCAGCCACTCACTCATTCACTGGCTCTTATGCACAGTAATTTATATATGTGAACTCTCACATGTACTGTGTTTTACATATGTACTTACTTTGACATGTAGCACTGAGATATCCATTCACTCACCAATACATTCGTACACAGTCAATCACCCATACAGCTGTTTCCACATGCAGTTTTGAACCCATAGATCTAGTGAATCAACTGTTCACACATGTATGCACAGAGTCACACACCTCCCAGCCACCCCCACACACACACTCACTCTCCCATACAAATACTTGGACAACCAATCAATAACCCATACAGTTACTCATATAGCTACTGATCAACACATGCAGCAGTTCATAGAACAACAGATATAATGATGCACAAATTAAGATAGTTTAGTCACTAACCCATGCACTCAGTGAGACACATTTAATCACTCTCTCATACAGTCAGTCATGCACCTACTAAATCCTTCATCAAGACACTTATACATCCACTCATTCTTCAATATGTAAGACATATTTTAACTTTACAGAAACAGACAGCCACTGGATGATGTCATCAGTGATGTCACTGACCATGTCATGAATGATGTAATATGTGACATCATCAGCTGACATGATGTGACATCGTCATCACCTGCTATACTCCTGAGGCGGAAGCCGGGAGTCCACTTATTTTAAAATTGTATTTTGTGTAGCACTTATCCCTCAAATATCTTGTTTTAAAATTGTACTCACCCCTGGCACAACCGGAACGGGCTATTAAAATGCCTAAACAGCGACTTCTTCGCTGCAACTTACACGAGGAAAAACAAACAATCTGACGCCATTGAAGGCGAGGAATCGAGGCCACGCCTAACATAGGCCACGCCCACCCGCCCAACAAAGTATAAAACGCTGCGGTCAGCGCCACAACCTCAGAACCTGCTATACTCCTGAGGCGGAAGCCGGGAGTCCACTTATTTTAAAATTGTATTTTGTGTAGCACTTATCCCTCAAATATCTTGTTTTAAAATTGTACTCACCCCTGGCACAACCGGAACGGGCTATTAAAACGCCTAAACAGCGACTTCTTCGCTGCAACTTACACGAGGAAAAACAAACAATCTGACGCCATTGAAGGCGAGGAATCGAGGCCACGCCTAACATAGGCCACGCCCACCCGCCCAACAAAGTATAAAACGCTGCGGTCAGCGCCACAACCTCAGAACCTGCTATACTCCTGAGGCGGAAGCCGGGAGTCCACTTATTTTAAAATTGTATTTTGTGTAGCACTTATCCCTCAAATATCTTGTTTTAAAATTGTACTCACCCCTGGCACAACCGGAACGGGCTATTAAAACGCCTAAACAGCGACTTCTTCGCTGCAACTTACACGAGGAAAAACAAACAATCTGACGCCATTGAAGGCGAGGAATCGAGGCCACGCCTAACATAGGCCACACCCACCCGCCCCATCTTCCACCCATATAAAGATGTGCAATTACCGGACGCACAGGGGACGGGCGCAGCGGGCGCGCCGTCAGCGCGCCGAAGGCGCGCCAAAGGCAAGCCCGTCTGGGCCCGTTCGGGCCCAGATGGCCTCAGGCCTAGACACTATGCCCAATTCGCAGGAACGTATCTCCTACACCCAAGAGACACTGCGTGCCTGGAACCCAAAAAAACTCCCCAGTGCCAATACATCCTCAAGGATGATGCCCCCTTCACAGGGTGTATCCTCTGTAACAAACCAGAGGAAACGGAACGCCACCAAGGACTTTGGCTTGGCCTTCTGAATTGCTGATCCCTAGTTAAACACGCCCACGAAACCTACATCCTTGTCCAGGACTTGATGTTAGACATATTGTTTCTGACGGAAACATGGCTAACCCCGCACAGTGACTTCGACACGGTCAATGCAACACCCCCCGGCTACCAAATCTGTTGCCTGAACAGACCAGTAGGTAGAGGTGGCGGCCTAGCCATACTCTACAAAGACCATCTTAAATGCAGAATAGAATGTGGTACCGTCAAAGACTGCGAGAACTGCAATTTCACTATCCACATCTCCCCATCAATCTCCATTTCGGGACTGTTAGTGTACCGTCCGCCAGGCGCACTAGGAGAATTCACTAGCACTCTAATGGACTACATTTCACTCAAAACCATATCAGTCTCGAACTTTCTCCTCCTAGGGGACCTTAATATGCACTTCCTGGACCCTGCTGACAACGCAGCAGCCAACTTACTAGCTGATCTCACTACAGCCGATCTCCATCTGCGAAACTCTAAAGCCACCCATGTCAAAGGACAACTCCTGGACCCCATCTTCACTAACATCAAGAACTTAAACGCCCAGGACCCTACCCCTCTACCTTGGACAGACCATATGTTGATCCCAATACACTGGTCACTCAAAACAACGCCAGCACCCAGACAGAAAACTAGGATACGAACTAGACGATGGCATAAGTTAGTTCCAGAGGAATGGGAAGCAAAACTAAGTGAAACTGCGTGCCCTCTATCCACGGACACGAACACCGCGGACAGAGAATTCAACGACTGGCTAGCCCGTCCCCTAGACAATCTGATCCCACTTACAAATTCGCTAAAACATGTCAAAAGAATCAACCCCGCTCCCTGGTACACTCCTTCCCTCAACGCCCTGAAGAAGGAATGTAAAAAGTTAGAGCGCACTTGGAGGAAAAACAAGTCAATAGCTGAGAAAAGTGCTTATCAATCCTCCATGAAAGCGTACAAGCCAGCCCTACACGACGCAAAAAGCACCTTCTATGAGGAAAAAATAAAAAGCTCCTCCTGTTCAGCCAAGGAAACTTTTCTCATCCTCAAAGAGCTCCTCCTTGTCCCTGCCCCCCGCAAGAACCCATGGACCCCAAAGCAGCGGAGGAAAAATGCGTCAAGTTGGCCACCTTCTTTGACGAAAAAATCAAAAAAATCCTCGCCTCACTCCCTGCTGCTAACCCGAACCCCATAGAAAGAGCTAAGGAACAGCCGCCCTCCCCCGACATGCCATATCTAGCGTCATTCGGCCCAGTCACAGAAGAGGAAGTAATGGCGACACTTAGAGCAACTAAGAGCGGAGCCCCTAGCGACCCAGTCCCTATACGGTTCGTTAAAAACATCTTGCAGACAATAGCCTCCCAATTGACAGCTCTCATTAACATCTCGTTGACACAGGGAGAGGTCCCTGCAAACTGGAAGGAGGCTGTTGTAAAAGGGCTTCTTAAAAAACCATCCCTTGACCAGGCAGATCTCTACAACTATAGACCTATCTCACTCCTCCCTTGGATAGGCAAGGTAGCCGAAAGACTTGTGAACAAAAAATTGTCACACTTCTTGGAGTCAAATCAACTCCTCAATAAATCACAGACAGGCTTCAGACCAGGTCAGGGAACGGACACTGCTCTCCTTGCAGCAGTAGAAAAGACCAGGGAAATCATCGATACAGGAGGATCAGTGGCAGTGGTCCTCCTAGACCTGAGTGCGGCCTTCGATGCGGTCAGCCACCAGGTCTTAACCCAACGGCTCGACAACATCGGGGTAAAAGACAGGGCGCTGAAATGGCTCGCGTCTTTCCTGTCCCAACGCTCCTTCCAAGTATGGGAACTGACCTCACCTTCAGGACCCAGGCAAGAAAGACGGCCGGCATTTGCTACGGTCTACTCAGATCTTGCAGGAAGGTAATCCCTCTACTGCCTTTCCAGTCGCGTCTCCTGCTGATCCAAGGCCTAATTTTATCCAGGCTGGATTATAGCAACGCTATTTACCTGGGAGCTCCAGAATCCACTCTCCAAACCCTGCAAAAAGTCCAAAATGCCGCAGCCCGACTCCTAACAAACACCCCGGCTAGAACATCTGCTAAGCCCGCACTGAGGAAGCTGCATTGGCTCCCTATCAGGGAAAGGGTAACTTTCAAAGCCCTCTGTCTAGCTCACAAGGTACTTTATAACATCGGCCCCCCTATCCTAAACAACTGGATCATACCATACAGACCCACGAGAGCGCTTCGTTCCGAACACGGAAACCTCATCACCATCCCCAAGGTGAAGAAGGCCCGTATAGGTGGCCGTCGCTTTTCGGTCAACACGGGAAAAAAATGGAACGCACTCCCCCTGAGCCTCAGAGTAGAACCAAACCTCCTGCGGTTCAGGAAATCGCTTAAAACCTTACTCTTCCCCTGAGCTAGTTTCACCCCTGACCATCCCCCCCTGTGAGTAAGAGGTTCAGCGCTGGGATACCCTATGGGTGACTACGCGCTCTAGAAAAACCATAAATAATAAATCAGCAGTGGATTGCGGGTGCGCGATATATAGTTAGCGCAACTAACTATATATGCGAATTTCAATGGTTTTATGCGAGTAAAATAAGGTTTTGTAAATGCTAATCCCTAACTATATATGGTCTATAACCTATGGTTTTTTCAGTGAATTTGAATGGTTTTTTAATACCAAATATCAAATGCTGTCAAATGTCAAGTACATGATAGGTAAAAACATTTTCTTGTTTATGCACGCTGATGTGCTTTGAACGCTGCCCCCCTCCTCCCCCCCTATTTTCTCTTAGCAGTACTCTCTCTTTGCAGACAGTGAAGGGTAGTTAACGCAGGCCTTTGCCCCCGTTGTAATCCGTCGTGCCTGCTTCTCTCTCTATTTGATTGATTGCTATCCAAGCATTTACTGTTTTAGAATTGGTTCTCTTTGGTTCATTCTGTATTTACAAACAAGCACAGAGTCGCAATACTCTGTTTAGTCTTTGCAGATAGTGAAAAATCGTTTCAAAAAACAAAAGGAATCGAGCAAAATCAGTAGGCCACTAATGGGATCTGTTTTTGACCTCGCTAAAATAGAAACATTAAGAACAACCCCTCATGAGAAATACGAAACTAGTAAGATGAACTTAGCTCCACACCATGATGGCTGCAAGACAGCTCGACTCCGCCGCCCACCCCACCCCACCCAAAATAACAACAAACCCTATGCAAATATTATAAATATATACAACACACCAGCAAAGTAACAGGGTAAAACGTTTTATTAAATAACTATATACATGGCAGCCTGCTGCAACATCGATCCAAATGCCTTTTGGTGACTCTTCCATTGTGAACATTGTCCCACAATCCGTTTGACCTGAAACGATTACACAAATAAAACATTTGTGAGTTTTAAATTTCCGGAGAAGTATAATTCACCAATAGTTTTCTCTGTAGATCTTTTTCCATTAACAATCCCAGTTCCATCACCCGCCCAGGATATCACTACTGTTAGTTGTCATTGTTGCTTCTGTTTTAATAAAAAATGTTTTAAGGTGTTTACTGTTTTTGTTGCGATGTATAAATATATAAGTTATTAAAGTGTTATAATCCTACTAATTTTTTTATCGATTATTGCTGTTTGAGATATTCCCTGTCTACAAACAGAGAAGAATAGAAATATTCTGTCTCCCTTTACAGATAGTGAAGGATAGGTAATGCAGACTTTTGTCCCCCGTTGTAATCCGTCATGCCTGATTGATTGATTGGCTGGACATTTATTGTTCAAGGAATAGTTCTTTCGAGGTACTCTCTGTTTGCAAATAACGTGGAATAGAAATATTCTGTCTAGTCTTTGCAAGTAGTGAAGGGTGGGTAATGCGGACCTTTGTCCCCCGTTGTAATCTGTCATGCCCATCTACTCCCCACCGATTGAGAAACTAGTTCCACCCGGACCATTTATTAGAGGTACATCATCTGACTCAACCGGAGAGAACCCCTAATAAAGAAGACATATGTAAAATACGAAGTAATCCTAGTATCCTGTTAAACAGAAACGTTAGCATGAAACACACTTGAAAAGGAAGGGAAAGAAATCGAACAAAATCAGTAGGCCTCTGATGAGTTTTTGACTTCGCTAGAAATAAGAAACATGAAAGTGGTGAAAGAAGCCAAGCTTGACGTTACGGCAGCCACAAGGTAGCTAGGCTCCGCCACCCCCCCACTGCTCCAAGCATGTCTGTCCCACCGCCCGCCACGCCCAATAACGGTAACATGAAATAAATACAAATCAGCAGATACCTACCCCCATTCCGGAAACTCCCGAAGTGCAACAGGTTCGCGGCTACGCCCATCCAGAAGACGAGGCCTTCGGCACGTGTAGGGCGAGTCCTGCTGGCAGCCGTCGGCAGGGGAGGTCATCCCGTAAGGTGGGCCAGGAGAGGAGCCGAGGCCGACGGGATTCTTCTTCTTTCTTCAAAATTGGCTGCGACAACACGCGGGGGGGATGTCTTGCACATGCCACCGACCCCCCCCTCCCCTCGTATCTCCGGGCCAAGAAAGAAGCCGAGGCCGAGGGATTCTTCTTCTTTCTTAGATAATGGCTGCGACAATGGGGGGGGATGTCTTGCACATGCCACCGACCCCCCCCTCGTATCTTCTGGTCTGGCCCCGGCTTGATATGAGCTCCCCGTTCGGGCCTGAAGCGGCGCCCTGCAGGCCACGGGGGGGATGTCTTGCCTCTGCCTCCGACCCCCCCCCCCCTCTTATCGCCTGGTCTGGACATCACGGATATCAACGCCAGGTGTTGGCGTGGGGTGCGCTGGGAGGGAGAGGCGGCGCGAACAAGGCTCTCCCACCCCCACAGGTGGGGGCCCCTCGGCTGCACCCCCAACGCTCCACTCACCCAACAAAAGGGTTCCTCCACTCTTGCGATACAGCGACGCTCCACTCGCCCAACAAAAGGGTTCCTCCACTCTTGCGATGCAGCGACGCTCCACTCACCCAACAAAAGGGTTCCTCCACTCTTGCGATGCAGCGACGCTCCACTCACCCAACAAAAGGGTTCCTCCACTCTTGCGATGCAGCGACGCTGCACTCACCCGACAAAAGGTCTCGTCCACTATTGCGAGGCAATGATGCTCCGCTCACCCAGCGGGGGTCTCGTCCACTGTTGCGGTGCAACGGCGCTTCTGAGTTCAACTAGAAAATGAGTCCTGCATCCAGAAACGTTCTCCTCAACTTTGAAGATTCTATAAGAGCCACGGGGGCCCCCGACCCCCGATGGGGAATGACTGCCATGATCACCCACGGAACGACCACGACGTAGCTGCGGGACGTCGGCGCGCTCATGCCGGCGCCGGCCTCAGTCTTGAAATCACCAAAATCCTGCAAGACTACCAACTTGATCAGTTCCGGTGGGACACCAGTATGACCCGGTAGGAGAGATTTTTGCCTCCCACCCCTCTTTGGCTGATGGTTCATGTCGCCAGTCCCCTCTACTACCCTTCAACGAAAACTTTTGGACTGCCGAAAGAGGTCCCGGTCCAACCACGAGTTGGTGGAGACATTTTGACTATACTTGGACCTTCCTGACCTCACCCAAAATGGCGCCGGTACAAATGAAACTATTGCACCCCGATTGCTCAGCCTTGATATCATGAGATATGTATGCAGTTTTTAGCACATGAATTGATATGGGATAAGACTGATTATATGTTCGGACAATGAATTGATCCGGGATGGGTATTGATTATACGTTCGAACAATAAATTGACATGGGACTTGTACTGATTACACATTCGGACAATGAATTGATATTAAGTTCTAATGCATCATTGATTACTGTATTTATTGAAGGTTAGAATTGTCGACACTTTTGGTACTTGCTCACAATGAATTATCGATATGATTTTGTTGCACTTGTCGCACTTTTTACTGATTATATGTTCGGACAATGAATTGATCCGGGATGGGTATTGATTATACGTTCGAACAATGAATTGACATGGGACAGGTACTGATTACACGTTCGGAAAATGAATTGATATTAAGTTCTAATGCATCATTGATTACTGTATTTATTGAAGTAATACTGATCTCTCAGCATGAAATTAATTTTCCACATGCTACACAAGTCAATCTCATCTGCCCAAAGTTCTTTTGCAGATTTGGGACCGTTTCCCTTGCCTCTGACTCACTTATTGCTAAGTCATTGGTGGATGTTTTTGCCGGTCGGGGGTTATCCCCCAAATCTCGAAGTGGTGCTTTAGAATAATTAAGAGGGTGCCACCTCTCCATGTGCCGATGCATGGTATGATTACTATAGCTATATTTTTTTTCGGTCCCTCTCGAGAGTTTTTTTTTTTGCAGATGAGGCAGGTAACGAACCTGGCTTTAACTTTCTTTTCATGAGAAGGAAAATAAATAAATTGCCAGATAAAATTCACTTTCACATGGGACGTTCTTGGCATTTCTTTTAGTTTTTTAATGTACATGTTCATAAAACGATTACACAAATGAAACATTTGTGAGTTTTAAATTTCCGGAGAAGTATAATTTACCAATAGTTTTCTCTGTAGATGTTTTTCCATTAACAAACCCAGTTCCATCACCCGCCCAGGATATCACTACTGTTCCCCATGTCATAAAACCTTAGGATGTTCAATAACTGAAACAGCTAATATGGGTTTACTTGCAGGGGACATCTTTTGTTCTGTTTTGTAAAGTAAAACTATTGTGAACGCAAGTATTATACATAGTAAGTGTTTAATATAGCATTTGTCAGTCATTGGTTAAGCAGCTAGGACCTGTTCACTCTTGACACCCCAGGTGCTGTGTATGTTGCACTATAGTGCTGCATCGGGAATACGGACAACCCTATTGATGTTGATTTTTCATTATTGATTATTGTAAATAAATGGCGACTCCCCCCTTTAGCAGATTAGCTAAATCTTTGCGTAATTTGGGCATAAAAGTTATATTATTGGAAGTAGATGGTTATAGTTCTGGTTAATTTCCATTCAGAATGTCCTACACAGCACCACTCTAGGTAAATATGCTGCCTTGGGACTATTCGCACAACAGACCGCTACTGACCATTGTTGCTTCTGTTTTAATAAAAAATGTTTTAAGGTGTTTACTGTTTTTGTTGCGATGTATATATTTATAAGTTATTAAAGTGTTATTTTCCTTCTACTTTGTTGGAGTGCTATATATTTTTAATGTGACACATAATTGTGAAGACTTTGATGTACAAAAAGGCATCCCTGGAATCTTCCGCTTCAGGCTCGGTCCCACACACCCTCACAGTGAGAATCCCCTCTCCAATCACAATACAGGATGGTTATCAGATTGCAGGAACGCATGTAGTGTGACGGATCTCATCGGGTGGGGGCCTTGATCTACTGTAACTTCTTTGAAGAGGGGTGATTCTTTACAGTTGAGGCCATAAACTACATCTGCAGGGCTAGGTGATAGCCTGGGACGGGCCTGGACAATCGGACACAGAGGAAGAGGAGTGTCAGAGGGTGCGGTAGTGAATAGGGTGAAAGGCAGGTGTCGGGCGGGCACAGGGTGTGATTCTCAGAGAAGAACAGCGCAGATGGGAGGAGGTTTCTAGCCCATACATGAGAAAGAGAGCGGGAGTGACCAGTGCATGGGGGAGATGCTTGCGAGGGTGCAGACAGTGGGTCTGGTCAAGGCATCTATAATGGCTGCTGTGCTCGACAAAAGTGTGGCATTGCAAAAAAGGCAAGATGGCGCAGACAATGTTTATCAATAATGATTTATTTATAACAAATACAATATTTACTCGCAGTGACAAAATGGCGGTCAACACTTCCTGATTTCCATCGAATCGAACATTAACAGACGTCACGCAGCAAAAAAAATAAAACGCTCACGCACAGCCGCTGGAAGACATGTATCAACATATATGAGCCTCCTCAGCCACCCTCAGAAAACATAAGGGATTAGGATACGTCTCCCGTACCCCCTTATACCCTGTAATTTAATTAAACCGAAACACAAAATGGCGAATTCCCGTTTCGCTACCAGTTTGCGGCCCGGTTCGCGAACCGGGAAGCACTTCTACCGTAAAAAATCAAATTTTTTTTATTTTCCCCACGGGACCCTTTAATAACCCCAACATCATTCCTAGGGGGTCAAGAGGGGTCTACCTTGCCCCCTTTCATTAAATTCCCCCTTCGTTTTTCACCTCTTCTTGTCTCTCAATCCTACCGAGAGACAAGATGGTGGCCACACCGGACTGCTTAGAATGTTGACAGACACCGGAGAGCCAATCAGCATCGCTTCTCAAAGCTCCGTGACGCGAAAAGTACGCGATCTGGAGCGCTATCTGGGACGCTGTCACAGATATATAAATTTTTTAAAACGTTAATTTCTCAAAATCCACTGGAGCACATATATTGAGACCCAGCAAAGGCACATCGGGCTAACAGTCCCTACAATTTTGCCAAGTTTCGTGCAAATCCATTCAGCCGTTCGAGCTAAAAGTGAGGCCAAACGCCCTATGGAAATTAACATGGGAAAAACGCGTTTTGGGACCCCCCTTTTTTCTCAGCCCCCCCTTGACGAAACCCCCCCAAATTTTCGAGGGCTGCTCAGAAACAAAATGTGCCATTTTCCTGAAAATTTCAGCCGATTCCGTCCACAAACGCCAAAGTTATTAGACATAGAATTTTCAAAAGTTCCATAGAGAAATAATCCTAACTATATATACCTACTGGCTATCGCCAGTAGGTAATATATATATATATATATATATATATATATATATATATATATATATATATATATATATATATATATATATATCTATGATGCTCCATTCTCCTGTGCCTCCCCAGGAAAAACAGCACTCTAGAGGTTAGCAGTAACGGGGTACTTTAATCGGCAAGCAACAGACGCGTTTCGGCGTTAAGCCTTCGTCAGTGTACATATATCTTCGTGTTCTCTCTTTGTTGCTCTCTTCTCTTACTTGTTTGTGATGTTTCTGATTTCCTTTTTGTCTATCCTCTATCTTGGTTTTCTTTCTGTTTACTTTTATTATTGTTTTTTTATATAGAAAAGAAGGAGATATGTAGTATCCTGCCTGTGTTATTCATGTTACCTCATGCTCTGCCAGTGGAATGTTCCATGGATGATGTGTTACAGAATGTTGGGAGTCAGAAGTGTCAGTCGAGAAGGGCTGAGCAGCATGCTGGTTGCTCCTGGTGGGGTTTTGCACAGGACTTAACTGCATGTCTTGCAACAAACTAAAAATAAACATCTGAAGATTCTCTACACGTCTGGACTTCGTTACTGCAAAAGCCTTTGGAAAAGATTAAAATAGTCTCATCAATTAACGTACTGGACTGTTAATAAAATAAAAGTTTCTTTTTTTCCTATCTCTTGTGAAAAGCCAACAGTTAAAAGCATCCTTGGACACAACTCACACTTATCCCCCTGCACCTATCTACCACAAATAAAAGCAGGAATGAAAAGATTCAATTTCCTCTGTGGCCTATACGTGTCACAGGACAAGCCTGGCATTTCCAGGTTCTACACGCCCAGATCTAGTCTGGCCAAATTGCTCACAGGGATCCTCCATTGCTGAAAGCTTGCAGTATACACGCTCCTTGTATTCACCTGTCTCTCCAGTAGTAATTGAAAACTGGTGGGATTCTTCAACAGGATCCAACTACTCTGTGGGGCCTATAAAGGGAGCCCACCATTCAGACAGCACGTCCTCAATCACGGCAACGACACTCACATATAACTCTGATGATTCAGTAGAACAAACTGACTCTCAAGGGTCCAACTCCCCAGGCTTCAGGGGTCAACAACAGGGAAGGGAACACACATTAATTACAGAGGTAGACTATACTAACCCAGAAAGCCAAATTAACTATCTCATCTCACGCCCTCTAACATCACCTGCAGAGCAGAACGCAGTGCATGACATAGAGTCAGCCTTACAACACCTGAGAGACTAGGGGATGAACGTGGCATCAGTAGAATCCCCAGCAATACAGATTCTTGTGTACCTCATTATTGACCACATCATAGGTCTCTCAGAAGGCAACCCTGCATCCTTCATTCCAGCAACACGTTGGGGTCAAACTGCTCATAGACCACTTAATTTTAAAACACTCTGTTTCATTCCTTTTCCAACAGCCTTGAGAAAGCCCCGGCGCAATTCGCCAAGAGGGGGCGAAACACGTGTCGGCTGTCCTTGTCATATGAATTAAAATAAAGACATTTTGCTACAAACAGAAATGTCTCTGTCCTCCATACTATGAGCTGGATAAAACGGATACTAATCCTGGAAAACTGAATAAATTCTATGTGGAGATCACACTTACAACTTCTCAAAACTGTACCCTTAACAAGTGCAGTCCTATAAATAAAGGTTTAAAAAAAACAAAAAAAAAAAAACAAGTGCAGTCCTCCTAACCGTGTTCCAGGTTTTAGGCATCGATATTAGACAGGAGCAGCAGGTGAGGCTAACAATAGTCCCCGCCTATGTCTCCCAGTAACATACAAGAACAGATCTATAAATAAAAGTCAACATGGGTACTCCATTACAACCTGTACTCAAGACCTTCAAAGGACAATAGCAGCGTATAATTAAATACTGCAGGAAGCTACACAAGCACACAAAGAATCTTACACATCCCTGGCCACCAGAGGCATCTTTGACCATGCTACTCTAGACCATGCCACTACTTTCCTAGAGGTCAAGTACTCAGGCAGCAAGCTTCAAAAGTGCTAAGACACCCTAGCATTGTGGTGAATCTTTAAGGAAAATACTGAGCCAATACTCCTCCCCACGGTTCCGCCTGCATATCATGTACCCTAATCTCCTTGCGTCCTCAGACTTAACACCAACTTCAAATGACCAGATTGCTGAAGGCTACTGTGAAATACCAGACGACTCAGACACTCACCCACCACCTACCCCAATGAGCAATGATATGATGGACATGATTCAAACACTACCACCTCTTAGCGGCCCTAGCACAGTGGTAGAAACTGTAGTTCAAGGGCTGCCGGGCCAAATAGATGCACAGTTCACCCTGAAACTTACACCACTAAAAAGTACTGTTGCACAACAGCCAGATGATGATGTAGAATGCGATGACACTTCCCACACATAACATTCAACAGCCCACAGAACACACTCTGGCTCCAGCGCTTCCTTCACTGGTGAACAGTAACACCTCCTAAGCCAGCGCCGTTACTACCACAAGCAGTTGCCGCCTAGCAGTACCATTTCCCAGCATGAGGATAGGGCACCAATACGGGATCAGCCTATCACACCCCAGTGGCTCAGGAACGTTGAACACGAATTCCACGGTTCCTTTGCTCCCTCAGACTTGGATAGATAGCATAGCACCTCAAGGCTTCCACGCTGACTTGCTACAAAAAACACAGGGCCCGATTCACAGAACTAACTTAAAAAAAATCCTACACTTACTACCATTTTGGTATTTACAGAAGGCACTTACTCATTTTGGTATTCACAGAAGGCACTTACTCATTTTGGTATTCACAGAAGTTAGGAGTCCTAACTTTAGGACTCCTAAATGCCTTCTGTGAATACTGAAAGTCTTAAAATTAGGATTTTTCTCTGTTTAGTAGTAATAAAGTTAGGACTCCTAACTTTATACTCCTAAATGCCTTCTGTGAATACCTAAAGTCGTAAAGTTAGGATTTTTCTCAGTTTAGGAGTAGTAAAGTTAGTAGTCCTAACTTTACTACTCCTAAACTGAGAAAAATCTTAATTTTAAGACTTTCGTTATTCACAGAAGGCAATCAGGACTCCTAAAGTTAGTAGTCCTAACTTTACTACTCCTAAACTGAGAAAAATCCCAATTTTAAGACTTTCGGTATTCACAGAAGGCATTTAGGAGTCCTAAAGATAGGACTCCTAACTTTACTAATCCTAAACTGAGAAAAATCCTAATTTTAAGACTTTCGGCATTCACGGAAGGCATTTAGGAGTCCTAAAGTTAGTGCCTACTGTGAATACCAAAATGGTAGTAAGTTTAGGATTTTGTCTTAAGTTAGTTCTGTGAATCGGGCCCACAGTCTCTCAGCCCCAAGGGCAATTTTGCGTCAATCCGACGCCTGTGAATGAAAATAGAGCAAATGTACGAGACACTAAGTGAAATGTTCAGTACCGTTGACCTCCTACCACATAAAGCAGATGCAAGAACAGACCCCATTACAAGAGGCACTGCCACCACATATCCCTGATGCAAAAGAAGGTGTTGGAATGCATCAGAATGAGTCCACTGTCTCTGGCATGCCCCTGGCAACTACCATGACCATTCATGACAACATCTCTGCTCAATCCCAACAAGTACTTTTGCAAACATCACCACTAACAATGACACACGCTATTGGCCCACCACCTGGGTCTACTCGAGCCTTCATATACACCAGACCAGAGAGAGATCATCTAGACGAAGCTGAATAAAATATTAAGAAAAAGAGAAGGACCGAGATAGACTGACTGGCAGTATTGAGAATTGTATTTATTTATTTATTTATAAATGTATATAGCACACTACTACCCAAGGGCGTCTAGGCGCTTGCAGTTCCATACATATGCAACCGAGAGCAGTTAGCGAAGTTGTTATTGGGTATACAGCCAGGTTTTAAGTCCTTTCCCGAAGTAGAGTAGATCAGGGGAGTTTTTTTTCAACTTTATAGGCATCTCATTCCAACATCTGGATGTGATACATGTGAAACTTTTACCGCCCCATCTGAGAAGGTGGAACTTAGGTTCTTTCACAAGCTTAAGAGAAGCAGACCGAAGAATGCATGCCGGAATGTGCCATTGGTACCTATCTGTCAAATATACCAGACCAAGGTTATGCAAGGCCTTAAAGGCTATACAGAGTGCATTGAACTTAATTATTTTCTCTACAGGCAGCCAGTGCAAGTTGTTAAGAGCCTGTCTAGCCGATGAAAATCTGGCTAGATCAAACAGCAACCAGGCTGCGGAGTTTTGGAGTACCTGTAGTTTTGTAACCACTGATTTATTAACTCCAACCAGTATCCCGTTTCAGCAGTCGAGTTTAGATAGAACCAACGTTCCAACCACTGTTTTCCATAAATCTAATGGGATAAATGGAAGAATGCTCCTCAGGATTTTCAAACTGAACAAAATTGATGAAGAGAGCATCTTAGCTTGATGTAAAAAGATAAGGTGGTGTCAATGATGACTCCTAGAATTTTTACCTTGAGGACAAGGGAGGGAGGCGTCCCCAATTTCAAGGGCCACTATTCAGAGGACCAGAATGATGTATCTTTCCTGAAGAGAAGAACCTCTGTTTTATTTGAGTTCAGCTTGAGGCAGTTTTCTGCCATCCAAACTCCAACACTTCTCATGCATTCCTTAAAGTTGTGAGCTGTGTCGTGAATTTTACTAGAGTTGGAGACGATAATCTGGGTATCATCGACATATGATACTAGGTCAAATCCATGGGCTTTAATCAAGCGGGCCAGTGGTGTAACGTAGATATTAAACAAGGTGGGGCTCAGAGATGAGCCCTGTGGCACCCCACATGGAAGCATGAAACACTGCAATTTAAAGCCTTCCATTTCGACAAACTGTTCTCGATCTGATAAAAGAGAACTGAGGAGTGCAAGGGCTGGACCTACAATCCCTGTCTCTTGAAGCCGCTTTAAAAGGGTGCCATGATCTACCGTATCAAAAGTGGCTGACAGGTCTAGTAATATCATTGCTGCCAAAACCTCCATTATCAACTGCCAGTCTTATTTCCTCTGTTGCTGTAATTAAGGGCAGTTCATTACTGTGCTTCGTTCTGAAGCCATATTGGGTAGAATCTAACACACAATTAATCTCAATCAAATTCGCTAATTCTTGGTTCATATGTTTTTCCAAGATTTTAGCTGGCAAAGGCAGATGGGAAATGGGGCGGTAATTCCCTGGGTCTGATTTATCCAGGCTGGGCTTTTTTAGCAGAGGTAAAATAGATGTTTTTCCCATCTTTTGGGAAACATCCTTGATTCTATGGTGGTATTGAGTACCTCTAGAAGTGGGTAAGCAACTGTGTCCACTATCATATGGATTAGTTTGGGAGGGCAAGGATCCAGCGGAGAACCGGATTTGGTGGCTAAGAGATGTTTAATGATCTGTTCAGGGGAAATTTTTGTAAAGTTGGCAAATAGGGGTGGGTCAGATTCTAAATGTAGGCTGGGCACTTGTGCGGCTGGAATTACGGAGTCTGTCAGTGCCTGCAGGTTCTAATTGTTGTTCGAACTTGAGGCAAAAGTATTGTAAATGGTGAACACTTTGTAACAAAAGGAAGACGCTCAGGTATTGCAGAAGGTTTGGTCCATAGTACTTTGGGTAGTGTCTTGCACGTGGCTTGAATTCAACACTGTCTGAAATAGCTCTTTAGCGTTGTTCTTTGCTTTTTCAATTTCTTCTGAGAAATAGCTAATTTTAGATTCCCAAATTAATTTTTTGTATTGTGCTAATTTAATCTTGTAGAGTTCTTTCTCCCTGGGATTGTAAAGTTGACGCCAGCATCTTGTAGTGTAGTTCCTATATCCCTGATAGGCTCTGTGCATTGGAATAATATACACTATAGTTCTGACATAGGACTGAGGTCAGTATATCTCTATTCGAGTTACATTAAACTTAATTACTTGTGTGTGCCAGCTAACGCAGTGGTCACTAGAAACTTCTCGAATGAACAAGAAGGGATTAGTTTTTGACAACCTCATAAACATGACAACTTTGTTTCCCTTTAGAATCAGAACAGTCTTCGAATCGTGGAAACAATAGATAACAGTTTCACTCAGTCAATCGTGCATGCTTCGTTTCTACAGAGTTTACACAGAAATAGATAGACAGGCATTTCAATAAAAAGGGTCCATTGAACAGTCTTATTTCTGAGCTTGTTATTATTATTATAATATTATTATTATGAGCTGCTACATTCGTAAGACAGAATGCGAAGTATAATACGTACAGCGTTAGCAGTAAGATACAATAATACTGCAATAGCATGGTTTGTAGCTATGACATATATTCATAAAAATACATATATAAATAACACAGGCTAAAATGTGAATACTCATCTGGTGCTTCTAGCTAGTTCTACCCCAGTGTACCTAACCTAAGTGTAGTACGAGGTGAGAAGTAGGTGCTGTTTTTCTATAGCCTAGTTTAGCTATAGTTTGGGTTGGTGTTGCCAAGATTTGCCAAAAGTCCCTCTAGGTTCTAGTCCGCTCCGTACCTTAGAATGAGAGAGGTTGGAATCTCTTTCCGGGTCTCGATCTCTAACACCCCGCAAGGGGAGTTAGAAACACTGGAGCTGGATTCTCTGCGAGGAGGATGACAGCGTCTGGTCAGTGCGTCAGGCGGGGACTCAATCTCCTTTCAAACTTACCGTGGCGAGCCGCGAAGCTGAGTCTTGCAAGTATACAGCCGAACCGTACCATGGTTTGCCATAGCAAGTGAAGGTATATTTATACCTTGAAGGTGTTTAGGAATGTCAGTATTGACATAAAAGTCAGGCAGAGGCACGTCATGAATGAAGCCCTAAGGAATAGATGTCCATGCATAATAAATGAGTTCTTGCAGAAATCAATAAACCAGGCAAGGGGAAGTCCTAAAGGCTTAAGAGTCTGGTTTTCCAAGAACTCGTTGTGACGTGGATGGACGGATGTAGGTGACCATGCCTGTATTTGGTTAGCATGGATAATGCCTAAATAAGGGTTGTATTTCTATGCCCAAATAAGGGCAATGTGAATTGTGCCTATATAAGAGCATAAATCGGGAAACCCAACAATCTTTCTTGCCTGCGGCAAAGCCTTCTTGCTAATCTTAGTTCCTCGGAGAATCAAGGTTCGGTGGGCACTGTCCTGTGATTTTTACCTACTCTTCGGGGAATGTAAGCTTGAACCGCTGCTGTAATCCAATCATGATAAATTGAGGCAGCTGCCTCTGAGTCATGTGAAAAACAGGGAGTGTTCTGATTCAGATGTGTGGTGCCAGCTATTTTGTCTGTACGATGCCAGATATATCTTTCTTGACTTCTACCTGGGTAATGCTTAGGGATTATTGGAGGGGCAAGGTAAGATTTAGCAACACTACTGAGTGGTCGGACCAGTGGAGTTGTAGGTTTTACTTATGCTTTAGAAACGGACAGTCTGTAAATACAGTGTCCAATAGATATCCGGCTCTGTGAGTAGGCCCTACCACAATCTGCTCTAAGCCTACACTTGGCACCAGGTCCATTAGGGCTGAGGAGTCATTATCTGAGCAGTTATCTAGGTGAAAATTAAAATCACCTAGAATCGTGTAGTCTTCGGTATTCACCTTATGTTCGAGAATCTGGCCCGTGGATTTCATAAACGTAGTTCTGGGTCCTGGTGGACGATATACCAATGGACCATTAAATCAATATACATGGTTGACTAATATTTTGTTTTTCATATCAAGAGGGGGTAGAGAAGGAAGAGGTAGTGATCCATTTGACTTCATTGTCACAATAATAAATATCAAAAGGGGGGGTGAAGGATCACTTGTACCTGAGTAACCAGGGTTCAAATGTGCTTTCCGTCTTATTAAGAAAACTCTCAATCAAGTTCACAGGCCGTGAGGAGGTATATCTTGATTCTCAGCCTTGTTTAGAGACGTGACAGCATCATCATTGGGTATCTTTTTCCAAACTGTCCTCCACCAGGAGGGAAAACGACTGGTTGGTTCAGTAGTGATCAGTTATAAAAAGTGAGGGTGCTCAGGTGAGGTGAATTAAATATGGTTGAGGCCTCCTATTCACTTAACTGTATCTTTATTCAGTTTGATCAGTTTGGAATGAAGGTGAATAAAAACAGTGGGTTGCTTGCAGGGATGAGTTATTAGTCACAAAGCACTACGTTGTCCATATGCACGGTCAACATGTTTCTGCCCCTTTAGTTGCCCTTCAAGGTCGGGGGCCTTCATCAGGACCTATAAAAACTTCGGAACTGTGTTTTGTCTCAGTTCTTGTGAATACAGCATTGGTATATCACTATTAATAAGGTCAATTAGTACCTATAAATGTGCAGAAAAGTAGAAAAAGAAAATAAATGAAGATACCTGTATTGTAAAAGTGCATGTCACTATCTCACTCATATTTTCTCACAAGTGATCAATTCACAATAAAGTATTGAAATTCATAAGCAAATCAGAAAATGGCAATTCTCTATCCCGGTTAGCCCAAAAGGTGAATGTAGGGGTGCTACGGGGTTAGCATACCTATTTATTAGAGTGTTCCATCTCATCAAATGGGACCCAATTTAATTAAACCTTATTGATGTGTTGTTTCATAGAAATACGTGCAAGGTGCCTGTATTCTTGGTCTAAGGTTTGCGCTTTCAATTGTAACGTCTGTGAACTTCGTCGACATTAAACCATGTGGTACTATGTTTGATAAGAAAACCTCTAGGTGGTAGTGACACTCGTAAATGGGAGCGCGTAGTCATTGTTGAGGTCATGCGCATTTGAAAAAAAAAAGTGTTGTAACCTTCATGAGGAATAACCTATTTTATTGATGCTATAAATTCTTTTTAACAAGTAAGACTGCCCCAGGGATTGTAAAAAAGCAAGGGTTGCTTGTATTTTATGCAGCGCTAGTCAAAAGGTCGTGTCGGAGCGGTCGTTTTCCGCTAGTCAACAGTAATATCAATTACCTTCGTGTCCACGATATAAGACCTCCTCGGGGTGCCGGCGGGCAATTTTGCCTGTTGGAATAAAGGTTACATTAACTTTAGAGAAAAATAAAAAGAATTTAATACGATACGTGTCAGACGCTCTTGGGTGTCGCTCGCCCATGACTTCCTCACGTTCTACCTGGTTTGGACACTGCCAGACCTCCTAAGCTGGACACTGCAGGACCAATAATATGCAATAAAGAAAGCCTCTTTCCTAGTGGGGCTGAGGTTGGGCTCCGGGTGCCTAAATTGGTGCCACCCCACAACCCCTGTAACAGTTCACAAGTTATTTAGGGCGACAGGCGCTCTGCTACTTGGGGATGTGGGTAGTTTCTTTCGAGCCTACACAGCAGGGTAACAGGGAGGGAAGGGACATTCATTGGGGTTCTTCTTTTATTGTTTCCTCTTTTTCCTTCAACAGGAGGCGGGGGGACAGGGAGGTGGGGTGTTGGGTTGGGACTGTAAAATCGTTATACGTTATTGGAGTTACATCGATGACAAATGCTGGCATTTAAACAGAGGAACTTGGAACTGACTTTGGGTCCAATAAGTACCCAATAGGACAAAAGTGCTACAATATTGAGCTGGAATGTCAATGGGCTTAGAGGTAAAATCAAATGTTTTGTTGTACTGCTATACATTAAGTGATGTTATTATGATGTTATTATGCTTCAAGAAATGCACCTCGTGGGGAACTCCTGTAAGGCACTCAACAGGTGGGGCTACAAGTTGCTAGCACAGCTGGGTTTACATCTAGTTCACGGGGAGTAGGCATTATGGTGAAAACTTCCTTTCCTTTAGCCATGAATTCAACCTTGGCAGTCGACAGAGGCAGATATATAGGAATCACAGGTTCCTGGGAGGGCTATAGGCATGAGCGGATTTTGCGGATTGGCAATCCGCGAATTTGCGGATTTGCGAATTTGCGGATTGTGAAAATCCGCAAAATCCGCAAAATCCGCGAATCCGCGCGGATTTTTTTTTTTTATGTTCGCACGGGTTTCTGCAAGTTCGCGAGGGATTTGTACAATTTTGCAAATTGCGAAATTGTACAAAACGCGTGCAAACTTGCAGAACCCCGTGCGAACACAATGTGCTGCCCAGTAGGGTATGTGCCTCTTGTGTGAATGAAAGGTCAGAGAAAGATCAGTTCAGCAGATGAAGAGAAAGAAGCTCCTGGTCACAGGAACAGCACGGGTATTGCGCTCGTGAAAGTCAAGGATGCAAAGCCTATCCAGCATCACAGCTGATTTTCCACGGTAGATTTGGGAAGAAGGCACACCTGTCCAGCCTCGACGACGCTCACGATTGTTTTTGGGCTAATGAATGAGTCACTGAATTTGAGCATCAACTAGTTCGAGCGACCATGTGTGTGTTACTATGCAATTGCCCCCAATGGCGCAGGGGTCCCTTGAGTGAGCTGCAGACCTGTGCCCAGCCATGCAACTATTTTACAATGGCGCCAGCAAGCTGCCAGCGCCGTTGTAAAATAGTTACAAAGTTAGCTTGCACAGGAAGCACTCCCAAAAATCCGCAAAATCCGCAAGGGTAACGGATTTCCCGCTCACACCTAGAGGGCTACATGCTCACACTTCTGTCAGTTTACATACTGCCTGGTCTCCAAAGCACTAGATTTAAATATATAGGCACTCTTTTTGCCGTAGGGTCTCCTGGTGGTCGGGGGGGACTTCAACTCAGTGGCCTCAGGCACATTAGATAGACACCCACCACGTTAACTAGGGTCCTCTAACAGGTGGCTGCCCGACTTTCTGGAAGCACTGGGGTTAGTTGATGGGTGGAGGTCATTCCACTTAGAGAAAATCCAAGATATTTTCCACTCCGGGGCCCCCCTATAGTCTCTCCCATATTGATTATATCCAGATCACAGCTTCGCAAGCTGTTTACATCCACAAAGTCAAACACTTAGCAAAGGGAATCTCTGATCACTCTCCAGTTTGGGTCCATATGGTCCTCGGCCAGGCAAGGGTGGGGAGAGTCGCCCCCATCAACGCATGGTATCTCTGAGACCCTGGAATCTGGAAAGCACTATTAACAGCGATTGACGCCTATTTCCAAGAAAATGATGGTTCTGTAGATTCTTCCAAGACACTGTGGGAGGCGTTCAAATCCGCAATTCGGGGACAAGCACTGTCCCTAATTGCTGCCATGAAGAAAGACAGACAGAAAGAGATTGTGGAAGTGGAGGTAGAAATCAGCACACTAGAGGGTGAATTTGAAGCTGAGGTCACACAAGAGAAAATCTATACACTACACCTCAAACAAGATAAATATAAAGCTCTAGTAACTGACAGGGCCAATATCCTTAGGAGGAAAAAGTTGGGTAGAATATATGACCAGGGGGACAAAGCAGGGAAACTAATTGCCTGGCTCGACAAGAAGGAATGGGTGGATCTATTGGTACCGGAACTAATAGGTGCAGACAAAGAAAACACTACCTACTCTCAAGATATTGCAAATCACTTTGCCACCCACTACAAGACAGTGTATACAACTAGTGTACCATACACGAAAGAGGACTCCCATGATTTACTGCGAGACATTATGCTCCCAGCCCTGTCGGAGGAATACCATCACTTCTTAGACAGTGCTTTAACAAATGATGAAACAGCAATGGCTATTAGATCACTGCGCTCCGGGAAGGCCCTAGGCCCAAATGGCCTACCCATTGAGGTATACAAACTTAAACCCAACAAATTAGCCCCATACCTAAAATCCATGTTCAAAGAAAGCAAGAAGTTGGGGTCATCACCACAGGATCAAAGAATGGCCACATTGGTCCCTATCCACAAAGAGGGTAAACCCAAAACTGACCGTGCCTCGTACAGATCAATCTCCATTCTAAATGCAGAGCTCAAAATCCTGGCCAAACTCCTCGCGAGCCGCCTGATCAAAGTAATTGGAGGTCTAGTCCATCCTGATCAGTCAGGTTTTATGCCGCACCACAATACTGCGCTGAACCTGCACAGGCTGCATGGAGTGCTGAGGAGAGTGGCTACTATCCAAGAAGATGCTGTGGTTGTATCGTTGGAAGCAACCATGGCGTTTTTCACCATTGAATGGCTTTATCTATTTGCAGTTCTTGCAAAGTTCGGATTTGGCCCGGAATTCATCCAGTGGGTGCAGATTTTATATTCCGAGTCCCAAGCACAGGTGGTAGTCAATAACAAGGAATCAGACAAATTCACTCTGAGTTGGGGTACCCGACAGGGATACCCGCTCTCAGCTCTCCTGCTTGCCCTCGAACCACTCGCGGCATGGGTTCGTCAAGACCCAGAAATATGAGGTCTGCATTGGTCCCCAGAGTGGGAGGACAGTATCTCGCTCTACGCCGATGACATCCTTTTATTCCTGGCCTCCTCGAGGAAGTCATTGGTGTGTGTCTTGGATATCATGGCAATCTTTGGTAGATTTTCGGGATTCTCCATCAACTGGAGTAAATCCCTCTTGTATGTCCTCAATGGAGTCCCACCCGTCCCGCCAATTGGCTTCCTAATCCAAATTAATACGGTGGGCTTTAAAGTATATGTGTATTTATATTACATTGGACCCCAAACTCAGCTTTACTCAAAATCTTCTCCCACCTCTGTAGATGCTTAAACGTGACATAGCCAGCTGGAAAACCCTTTCGCTCTCACTACTGGGCAAAACGGCCCTCTTCAATATGATGTCACTGCCCCGTTTTCTCTACACTTTGCAGAACATCCTGGACCCTGTTCCAGCACAGTACGTCAAAGAGGTTGAGAGCCTACAGAGAGACCTGTTGTGGGACGAGAAACCTTGCATAGCATTGACCAAGCTCACACTAAATTGGTACGACGGGGGAATTAGCCTCCCAGATATCAAAAGATACTACTGGGCAGCACACCATGCAGCCATTAATCAGGGCACCTATGGTTGACCGTATATGCCATGGACAGATTGATTCGACCAGGAGAGAGTGACAATAGGGCACTTTATTCCAAACCCAAACAATACCCCTTGACTGGACTAAGTGATCACTCGGTCCGAATTTGGCACGCCGTTAACAAAACTCTGGGCTGGGAGCGAAAACTTACTCTGGAAACCCCTTTGTGGCACTCCGAACAACAGGGCGGCCTATGGAAATCGAAGGGATTCGATAAGTGGGACCTCAGCGGGATCTCGCAGGTCAGAGACATGTGGGAAAAGGGCGAAGTGAAATCATTTGCTTCTTTACAACAGCAACACGAGTTGACTGACTCAGAACGCTTTAGATACACTCAAATCTGTCATGCACTAAGATCCCACTTCCCGAAAGGCTCCTCCCCTCTAGAACCCTCTTCTCTGGAAGATAGATTGTTAGACGGACACCTACCCGAGAAAACCATATCATTGACCTATAAAAAACTGATCAACAATATGGCATACCCCCTTGGGCCACTACGTTAGAAATGGGTGAGGGATGGCATTGAGTTAGATGGCGAAGACTGGCAGGAAGAAGTGCCCTCACCAAGAGTAGTAGCAATCTTGGCCAGACTCCAGCTAGTTCAATTGAAAATTCTCCACAGAGTACATGTCACAGGGCCTAGTCTGGTACGCATGGGTAGGGCAGACAGAGGGGATTGTAGGAGACAATGTGGACAGGAAGGAACATTTTTACACATAATATGGAAGTGAGAGTACATACAATCATACTGGCGCAGTATCCCCAACATATTAATTGAGGTGCTCACAATTGTCATACACCCAGATGCACGTAGATGCCTCTTAAACACATGGGAACCACCAGATTTGAATAGTCACCACATACAATGGGTCACACTAGGATTCATGCTGGCAAAGAGGAACATAGCACAACTGTGGGGAGCGGCACAGCCACTCATAGTGGAAGCCTGGAAAGAAGACGTAGACTGGTATATGTATGGAGAAAAGACAGTCTATGCACCCCGAGGCGGCCCCAAAAAGTGGTTCAAAATATGGAATTCCTGGAACTCTTATCGAGGTCATATTTGCAACCCTATGCTTAGCATTGACCCAGACGATCCCTTCACCCTATAGACTATACCCACAGAGCTCTGGCATAGAAGATTATCTATTGTTACCGTCACTGATTGTATTTTACCTGATTCCTCTGTATTGTATATCATATGTCGATGAATGTTTAATAAAAAGAATGATCAAACAATGTATATATATCAATGAGTGCTGAAGCACTTGTGCAAAAAAGCTGTTACTGGCAATGCCCCAATAAACTCCTGTAAACCTCTTCACCCATCAATATGTAGTACTGCCTTGAGGCTGCGTGTCCGCAACAGGGGTGATTTGATATGCCCTCCCCTCATGCGATTCAGAACCTAGAGCGCTTACCACTCCAAAATGGCAGCCATAAAGCGCTCGGCCCGGACTGCTGCCTGACTTGCCTGACTCTCTCCATTCAGTCGGCTATAGCACGAACCATGGTGGACCAGAGAGCAGCGGCCAGCAGTTAGCTAGTGAGGCTATCCAACAAGGTTAGAAATAAGGTTAAAATAGATTTTAAATGATCTTGTTTAAAATATCAATGAGTGCTGAAGCACTTGTGCAAAATAGCTGTTACTGGCAATGCCCCAATAAACTCCTGTAAACCTCTCCAGGCATCAATAAGTAGCACTGCCTGGGCGACCCGACAACATGTCCTATAATGTCTCAGGAATAGCCCTAATGCGTTCCACTAGGCAGGGAAATTACTATAACATGATGCTCAGTAAACATAGTGCACCATAGAGCAATGACTTAACGCCCAATGAAATAGTCACACAAGGGGAGGGTTCAGACTTCTATGTCAATCCCTTCACTGATGATTCAGCAGGCTCGACACACAAATGATCCAGTTGCCACAAGTTGGGGCCTTTGATCCACAAAATATGGCAACAACAGAAGACTGTATCCTACACGGGGAGGGCAATGAAGATTGGGACTACGGCTACATGAGGGCAAGTTTAAAAATATGGTAGAAAATGCATGTGGGCTCGCCCCCACAGCAACACATACAAGAGTGACGCACCAAATACCCCTACTGTTAAAAAATGCCAATGACCCCCTCTGTATGTCCTATGGCCACAAATGGACAAAGTCAATTTGAAGAAACAACTCCTGCCACTGACAGAGGATGCTAGCAAATGGATAGCAGTCCTAGAGAAACACACTGCTGGCGTCAACCTTGCGGTGGGTGACATCAAAAGTCTGCCCACCTCCCTCATTGGAGAGGAAGCAGAAAATATACTAAAAAACATAAATAAAAAAATTACGCCCACTGAAACTGAGTATGATGGCGTCCTGTTCAACAAAATACAAACTGGCGTATGGTCCCAGTTGCACCGCAAATTACCAGATGTCCCAGACATAGGATCTCTAATGTCACAAACAATGCAGCACAGTACATGTCACAACTAAAATAACAAACATTGGCATAGCCAATAGGTCTCGCCTTTGGGACCTTATAAGTGTTTAGCCAAGCAACACTTGGGGGTCAATTCCGATTCGGGAAAAAGCGCTCCGATTAGCTGTACGGAGTGTTTTTCCCGTACGAATCGTACACCTACAACGTCCCCATACGTACGAGCAAGTACGATCCTAACCCAAAGCGCCACTACGTACGTCTCGTACCAAACACCGTACAACTTGAAAGTACACACGGATTGTATCCGGGTGACGCGGTACGCTACATCCGAACGTAAATAGGCCGCTCTTTCCAGACCAGGAAGTACGATCCGTGTTGACGACACTCCGTACGACCCTTTTGCTACGGGAACTGAAAACAGCCATAAAAAGAGAGTCCGGCCCGAACCGCACCCCGGTACGCGACATGAACCTCATCGTCCGTGTCATCCCTGTCCTGTACGCCTACGACCTCGTACATAGAAACCGATGACTGCGCAGACGGTGAGTACAACGTACCGCAACAACGAAAGTATATCTGTACGGTGCGCCCCGCGCTCACATCACCATTGCAATAGTAAAACGTGCCGCATATACGCCATTAATGTCGGGGTACGGAGCGCCACATGCACGCGCATATCACCATTGCAATAGTGATACATGCCGCACACACGTCTGTAATGTCTGGGTACGGTGCATCACGCGCTAGTGCATATCATCATTGCAATAGTGATACGTGCAGCACATGCGCCATTAATGTTGGGGTACGGTGTGCCACACACTAGCGCATATGACCATTGCAATAGTGATGAGTGCCGCACACACGTCTGTAATGTATGTGTATGGTGCGTCACATCTGAGTGGTGGGTGGAAAAGACTCCCAGCAGTGCCCAACAGTATTGGGGGTGGGTGCAGAAGACTCCCAGCAGTGCCCAGACATAGGAGGGGTGGCTGGGTATGACTCCCAGCAGTGCCAGACATAGGAGGGGTGGCTGGATATGACTCCCAGCAGTTCCCAGACATAGGAGAGGGGTGTGGATATGACTCCCAGCAGTGCCCAGACATAGGAGGGAGTGTGGATATGAATCCCAGCAGTGCCCATACATAGGAGGGGTGAGTGCAGAGGACTCCCAGCAGTGCCCAGACATAGGAGGGTGGGTGCAGTGACTCCTAACAGTGCCCCAGACATAGGAGGGGGGTGTGGATAGGACTCCCAGCAGTGCCCAGACATAGGAGGGGTGAGTGCAGAGGACTCCCAGCAGTGCACAGACATAGGAGGGGGCTATGGATATGACTCCCAGCAGTGCCCAGACATAGGAGGGATGGCAGGATATGACTCCCAGCAGTGCAAAGACATAGGAAGGGTGAGTGCAGACGACTCCCAGCAGTGCTCATAGTCAGTCATAGGGGTGTGCATTTCCAACATCATACAACAAATACATGCATGTATGTGTACATCCCTAACCTCTAACACTCATGATAGTTGCATATCAACACATTACTCACAGCAGTGACCTACTCCACGGAGAATGGTATCCTGTCACACACTGGGGACATGGGACATGTGGTTGTTTTGTCAGATCCCACATGCATATCCACCCATGTAGTTTGCTGGCACCCCTCCAGCATAACTCAATAGTGTGTAGTCATGTAACAGACTACTCAACAAATGAAGCACAAATGGACTAATAAAGTGTCATGTACATCCCGGACATGATGTGAATGTCCAAACATGTATTCCCTCATGGAAGGAACAGGGTAGAAAACCCCTAGATACAAAGCACCCAAATGTGTTTTGTGTGCACAAATATTAAATGTTACAATCTGAATCATGAGGTCAAGGCGGATAACATTGTCATGCATAGTGTGAAAAATTATAATGGACTCCCTGAAGGCATTACTACACACTACAAACCCAAGCACAGTGAGTAGCATGGATGGCACTGACCAATTATCAGATTGCATTTGTGAGCAAGCATGGCCATTGCGCAAGTGAATGTACTAATCAATGGGAAATCCATACTAAAGTCACAACAACAATTGTGCAACTGTCTGTAGTGAAGATCTCATGTGTCACTGAGGAAGGGACACTCTTTTGGATAATGTCTGTATGCAAACTGCACACACACCAATCTAGATAATTAGCTGCAACATTGGGATAGCACAGAGATACCATGGTCCACCTCCACCCATCTGAAAAATAGACATCTTTCACAATACCAAAACATTAATATTACACCAACTTGTAGGCACACAGCACCTAAAGCAATTCCCTGAAATGCAATAGTTCAGAATGAAAAATACAATGCTTTATTCAGCGCCATAATGTAAAAGAATAAATAAATGAGTCCAGGCTCACAAAAGGCCAATGGCCAGTCCAAAATACTGTCCATAACAGTAGTGACTTTGTGGAGGTTGTCACCCCAAAACTTGCCTGCACATGGTGGTCTTAGAGGTCTGTGGACCCATGAGGGGCATCATAGGAGTCAGGGTCCGGCACCGCAGGGACAGGAGAGGGAAGGGTATGTGTAGTGGGTGCAGGTGGGGAGGATTCCTCCACAGTGGCAGGTGCAGCGCAGATGGATGCAACATATTCAGCGCTGCACACTGCTGCCAGTTCTGACAGGCTACCACCTGAACCCGGGGACACAATGGAAGTGGAGGTAGAGGGCTGTGAGTCAGGTGTAGTGTGCCTGTGGGTGGGTGTGTGATGTATGTCCCCTGTCCCTGTGGGTGTGCGTACATCCCCCTGAGATTGGGTGCCTGGAGGTCTGTGCTTCGACTTACGTGTGGGTGTGCTGGGTGTCTCTGTTGGGGTGTGTGATCTGGTGCGTCTGCGTGTATGGTGGACAGGTATGGGAGAGGGGGATGTGGATGGGTCAGAAAGAGTGGGGGGGATTGACGCTGCAGGATGGCAAGTGCTGCCATCAGTGTTGAGTCCATAGACGCCAAACTCCGACGTTGATCAGACATGTCAGATGACATGCCCTCCATGAATGACAACAACTGTGTCATGATTTGTGTTTGGCCATGGGGGATGGTAAGCATTGACGCCTGACCAACTTGAATCTGCCTGAGTAGGTCCACAGACTCAGCACTGAGGGCAGCAGGGGAGGCAGGGGCTGCGGTGCCGGTGACGAAGGAGATACGGGGGCAGCACGACCGAAGGGGCCCTAGCAACTGGGATTGTGAAGATGGGTCTGGAGGAGGAGGGGACAGGCATAGTGGGTGCAGATGCTGTTGCTGCATATTCCCCCTCCTCCTGGGAGTCCGAAGCAGAGCCGTCCTCATGATATGATGTGTCTTGCTCATGAGGTCCGGCCGCCTGGCTCCCTTCACCCTCTGTGCCACTGCCTCCCTCCGACACCTCAAAGCTGGTGGCACAGTGGCTGGGTCCTTCTGCCTGGTCCGTGCTTGTGTCTCCTCCACTTTCGGGTGATGATGCTGTTGGCAAAGAGAAAGTAAAAATATATATCAGTCACCTGTACACATCAGACATACGAGCAACAAATAATTTGGGGACATTTCTAATCATGGCATGCATCATGAGTCACATGCCACATAACTCAGCACATATTTAAGTCTAGCACTTCGCAATAGTAATAGACACAACGCTCCTTGTATACAAAGATACAAGTAACAGACCAAGCCACAACTTGAATGAGAGTCACAATGATGAGCCACTGTATGTCAACAGGTCAGGTGTTGATCCATCACCATTCTGTTGCCCACTCTGCCACCCCAGTCCACACATGATCATGTTTAAATCTGTCTGAGCCTGTGCCACATGGGAACAGTCCTGCCCGAACTGCCATGTAATGCCATCCCTGGACCTGAAACAAGCTTTCTATCACCTCTCACTGGCATCACAGCTGTCTACAGCCAGGCTTGGGTGAAACACAGATGTGTATACAAACAAGCATGGCTGAAGACGGCTGTAATGCCAGTAAGTGGTCCCAGGAACCTTGTTTCCAGTCCAGGAAAGGCATGGCTTGACATATTTGGCTGGACTGTTCCCATGAGGCACATGGACAGACAGATTTGCACATGACAATGTTTGAACTTGGGGGGGCAGAGTGTGCAACAGAAAGGTGATGGATAAAACCCTGACCTGTTGACTGGGTGTGAGTATATGATTGGTACAGAGGCTCCCTCCATCACTACACACTATTTTGACACTCCTCACAAGGGCATCTATCACCAGATCATACAGTTGATAGCACATAACACACACTGGCTGTCAAGTGAAGTGGGCCACATGTCCAAAATCCAGGAAATGCCTAAGCTAATGTGCCTGGAATTGAGAATATTTAAAACATCGCTGCATTGTAGATACACCCTCAACCACATGGGAAATGTGAACACCGTAGTGTGCACACCAAGACAAAACTGCATTGCACCAATACATACATGTAGCACAAATCTATGTGGAACAATCATCTCTGTTAGTCAACAACATAGCCTCTAAATCAAACAATGACCGTATTGTCCAGCATCACAGGGTAAGTGCATAGTGATGAGTTCACATCAGAAATTACCTACACAGCTCACCACTGACAAGGCTAAACAGCCAGGCCCATCACAGTTCTCCTGCACAACACCCCCTTCACCCCGTCAATGTGAGTCTACAGCTCAAGTTGTGAAAACTCAGTATCCGGGAAATCAATAACTGTGCAGCAATTTAAATTAACCCAGGGTCACCTCGTGTGGCTGCCCATCCATATTAGTCACAAACAACCAGCAACATATTCTTGTGAATAGGCACACACACACTGCCCAGTGTGAGTATGCACAAGCCAAACTTTGTATACATGGACAGTGTGCACATGTAGCTAACACATGAGAAATACAAAGTATACCAGGGACAAAGGCCACTGAGGCAGACCTGTGCTGAACTCCATGTTGAGACTCATGATCAGTGCCGAAAATTAATGAAGGGCAAACACAGTGCACAGGTCCTAGAAACAGGTAAGGTACCAACACGTGTCACAGACCTCCCTCCAACATGATGATGTGCTAAGCAATATGCATACTGATACATTGCACGCTAGGAGTACATGCGCAAAAATTAAATACTCAAAGCAGGGGACACATGTGGAGGAGGGGAAGGATTGGGCATAAGCTGAATATGGGGCATTGAAATGACAATGCATAAATTGCCTATCTGACCAGACCACCCCAACTGTGGGAGTGTTACCAGGCTTCTGAGCACTGCAGGTAGCATGTGACACACATGACAACAATAAGACATGTACCTACCTCCTCCTTGCTGCTGTCCCTCCTCCAACTGCCTATGGAGGTCAGGAAAAACCACTTCCAGGACCCGGAGCATGTGGAGGGTGAGGTGACGCGTGCCGCCATGCCGGGGTGGAGCTTCAAGCTTCAGCTGGACCCGGGCGATACGGCGGCTCCAGCACCGGATGTCCTGCCACCTCTTCCTGATGTTACGGATCCTTCGGCGAGGACCCCCCACAGACCTGACAGCCCTGGCTATGTCCAGCCAGATCTCCCCCTTCTCATAGGCAGTTACCTGTGAGGAAGACAAAGTGAAACAATATCAGTACACCTGCTCCATGTCCCAAAGACACACACTTGCACCACATTGACGATGACAACAGGGCATAGGATGCTGACAGGACTTGCATCATTGTCCATGTGAATGTGGCCTGTAAGCAAACACCAATGCACTACATGTCTTTGAAAGGAAACAGATGCCATAAGGGGTGCAAACCACTAACTGAGCATGGCACACACTGAACAAGATATGCAACTTCAGGGTGGTGGACAGTACGTGACATGCTGTCCCATATCAAACTACACCTAAGAACCCTCAGCAGACCACACATGTACACCCTGGCACAGATCATTTGCTTGTCATTGTCAACAGTGTACACAACCTCACTTGGCACATGTCACACTTTACAAAGATGTGACACAGGCGTCATGCTAACTGTCCAAGTCATGCACACGGCACTGCATACTTGTCACATCAGATGGGTACAGCTGTGGCATACGCCATGCATCAGTGTTGCCAAACACCACATACACAAATAGCCAGATGACAAAGAACATTCACACTCTTTAATGTCCATGACTTCAAAGCATGCACTTGTACAACATCCACACAGGTCACGAAAAACAATTAACAACAGTGAGTACATTCATCTGTCACTCTGGGGGGAACAATGTTACACCTCAGTAACTCATGGCTAAAAAACATGCAAGGTGTGGCACCGCAGTAAGTGTGATTCACATTGCATTGAATGTCAAAGTTAGCACAATGCAGGTAAGCAGTAAACACTATTTAACTACATCATTCACTGCATGGGAGATACCACAATGTACACACCCGGCACTCACTCCAAACAACATTGCGTCTCTGTTACATGAATACAGAATGGCTGTAGTGACACTCACACATTCATCATTCACCTGATCCCCTGGTTTCCCATACAGCTTGCTGAAGTTTGGTAGGAGGGCATCCAGTAGGGCCTGGTTCTCCTCATCACTGAATGCAGGTGCCCTCTCCATGGTCAGCAAAATCAGAGTCCAGTGAATGAAGAGACAGCAGCAGTGTTGTCCACTCCAATGTTGTGCAGGCAAGTGCCCTCTCACAGCCACATGCAGCCTTAAATCAGTGCTGCTGAGGGGCTGTCAGTCCAAGGAGTACAGTGCGATAGGCCAGATTACTTTGCATACTATGTTTCATCCAATCCCATTACACATAAGGCCATGACACACATTTGCATGGTTTAAAATTTGAGCTTGAGCTCCAGAACAAATTTTGCAACATTGTAGAGTTTTGGCCAACTGAATTTTTCAGAACACCTGTAGAACACACTCAAATCTCGGTTTCCTTGACAACTAGCCTGCATTCTGGGCATTCTACTTGTCCCCTAGATGTTCCCTATGTATTTTCTGGGATCCCCACACAAGTACGGTGCGATTCCCATCACGAATGCCACTTTTTCAAAAGTGAAACGTCCCGCACACACACACGCAATGGTAGGGTAAGGACCGCTCGTGTATGGCTCGAATGTAATAGTGAAACGACCCATACACATGCACGGTCCAAACGCGTATGGCTCGAATGTAATAGTGAAACGACCCGTACACACACACGTACTATTGGGGTAGGGTCCTCCCGCGTATGACTCGAATGTAATAGTGAAATGACCCATACACACGCATGTACTATTGGGGTAGGGTCCGCTCGCGTATGGCTCAAATGTAATGGTGAAAAGTCCCACACACACGCACATACTATTGGGGTAGGGTCCGCTCGCGTATGGCTCGAATGTAATGGTGAAACGACCTGTACACACGCACGTACTATTGGGGTACTGGGTGTTTGACATGCTCTAGTGAATGCATGTGTAGGTGCGTTTTACAAGCTCACGCATGGCTCCATTACAATAGTGATACCAGGAAAACACATGGCAGGGTTGTAGGTGTAAGGTCATAATGAGGATGTCGATGTATATATTGGCATGGCATCCTTAGATCAGCAGACCCTAGGTGTGGCAGACAGTGAAATAGCACATGTCATGTGGCACAGTTGCTGTTGAGACATGTCATTTGTGATGGGGCACTATGTAGTTCACATAACCTTTACACTTGTCACATAAGTAACATCATAAACATGTTGTGATGCACATCAACACTGGATAGCACACTATTCAGTACGGGCATCTGTCACAGGATGCCAGGGACAGGGGCACTGTCTCACTTGTCAAATTTGAAGCCCAGCATGACCCTGTGTGACAATGTCATGTGTGTGACATGTCAAAGATTATGCATGCTGTTTGTATCCTGTTAACTTAATCTGCTGTAGGTGCATCTATGATGGGTCTGTGCCGTGATTGCAAGGGCTTCCCATGTACGCACACCATGCCACAGGGGCATTTCAACTGCTCATGTGTGTGATGGCATAACAGATCATTTGTCCCCAAACATACAGGTCTGCATCCTGAGAATGGCTGTGGTGTAGTTTAGTCAAATGCACACCTCATTCACAATGTTACAGATATGTGCAATAGATAGCACATGTGACGTGGGGGTGTGCCTTGCAGTCAGCTGTCTGGATGTGTTGACAACCTTCTCATGCAGGTCACGTGACGTGTGTCACTGACGTGATACATTGTTCTGCTCACTTAGACCAGCCCAGCAGATCATTTGTGTGCATGTCATGTCCATTTCACAGACAACAGGTGTATCAGTTATAATGGAGGAGTACCAGCTAGCTGGCATATGTGCCCTTGATGTACAGGCCATTTCAGGCTCAATGGTGATTTGATGTGTTGAAGCAGTGTTGCTTGTGCTATGTACATTGGAATTGTCGTTGGCTGACAGTTTTACACCTTTTTCCCAAAATATGTCGTGCAGGGCACCCCCTCTGCCAAGGCCGTTGCCAGACTTGGATGCCATGAGGGAACGTGATTGCATCCGCCGTTAAAGATTCACTCAACAGTTGATTCAGGACTTGACGGACAGGCTGGAACCACATCTCCTATCACGACACAGGTATCCAACTGCGCTGACACCCAAGGTAAAGGTAATGGCAGCCCTACATTTCTTTGCCACAGGTATGTTCCAATTTACCATAGCTGATGTGGGGGGATGTCACAGACCATGTTCAGCCGTGTCCTACGTGATGTGTTAGCTGCTATGTTGAGGCACATTGATGAATTCATCAAATTCCCTACTCCAGACGAGTTGACAGGTGTCAAGGGTGATTTCTATGCCCTGGGTGGGATGCCACATGTAATTGGGTCCATTGATGGAACACATGTTTCTTTGGTTCACCACAAGATCAGGAGCAGGCCTACCGCAACAGGAACATTACCACTCTATAAATGCCCTGGTGGTGTGTCTTGCTAACATGCTGATTAATCATTTCACATGTTTGTGCACGTTTTCCAGGATCGTGCCACGATGCATTCATCATGAAGCGTAGCAGGGTACCACAGATGATGCTGCAGCTGCGCAACCATCGGGCATGTCTTGTTGGTGGGTAAACTCTGTTTCTCATGTATGTCTCTATTTTACGTATTTCTGTGACGGCATCACTTTACACACTCATTGCCATGATGTCATTTTGTAGGAGACGCAGGATATCCCAACATGCCGTGGCTCATGACTCCGCTCGGCAACCCCAGAACAGCTGCAGACCAGCGGTACAACAATGCACCTGGGCAGACCAGGCGAGTGATAGAGCGAACGTTTGCACTCCTGAAGAGCTGGTTCAGGTGCCTCGACAAGACTGGTGGATCACTTCCATACGCCCCGCTCAAGGTGTGTGACATCTTCACTGTGTGCTGCGTGCTGCACAACATGGCAGTTGAGAAGGCCGTGCCACTCATCCTGGATCCTGATGAGCTGGAACATCCGCCCGTTGAAGGTGAAGGCCTTGGCCAGGATGCAAGCGATGAGGAGGAGGATGATGATATCCGGAGTCAGCTCATACGCAACTTCTTCTCATAATGGTGCGTCCTAGGAAAATATTGTGCAAGCTTGTACCATAGAGTGGCATGTGTAGCATACTGTGTGTCCAGCTGACTGTATGCAATGTCACTTTGATGTTTGTTGTTGCAGTGTCACACAAGTGCTGATGTAATGTCACACACATACATGCAATGTGTGAACATGGAATGTACAAGTGTACTACATTCTTAGTGTATTATACCTGACCATGTCAGAAAGAAATTATTCTGAACGTGACCCCTTGTGTGCCTGTCATTCCCAGGTCGCCCTGCCTGTTGTCCGTTGGTGTCATCTTAGTCCTCCTGCTATTCCTCATGAAGTTAGCAACGTCAGCCGAATCAGACATGTTGAAATGTCAGTTTGGGTAAGGATTCCAAACAGGCTGTTTTGTGTTGGTATGGTTTCAATTGTGTGGTAAATGTTCATGCGCATGTTGTTAGACCATACATACATATCACATTACCATGTCTCAAATGTCATGTTGCCCCACTCCCATGACAGGACAGCCACCCTTCTTGACAGTCATCTGTAGTTGAGTTTTGACTCTGGTGAATGCATCAATGTGTGTAAACCTTGACCCTGACACATTGCAGATACCACGGTTTGACATTGTGTGGGACATCACAACCACAGCCACTGTGGGCAATTGCAGCCTCACTGTGTGCAGTAGGATGTTTCTGGATCATCCCCTCAACCTTGTGTGCCAGTACAGTTTGATTTCCCCAAAAACATGTTGTGTATGTGTGGGCCAGTGTATGTCCCACATGTTCATTCAACTGTCCTGTGAGTCTGTTTGCATGGATGCATTTCCCCTTGTGCCAGTATGTCATGTCACTGTCATGTCGTTACCTCAGTGCCGGTGGAGAACACTGCCTCGCTAGCCTTCTCTGTGAGTTGATGTTCACTTTACATTCCCATGATGCCAGGTATGTTGCGCTGATGTCATCACAACGTTGTGCTGTGAGGTGAGGTCATTCACAGGATTATCTTGTGCCGTGCAGCATCTCATGGCCACTGTAGGTTTTTTTTTGTGGCTTTGTTCCTCATTACTCGCTGTTGAGTTTGGTTCCACCTGCTTGTCATGTTTAGCATAGTGGGGCACAGTTGCAAGAGCCAATGACTGGCTCCTGCGGGGCTTCCTTGTGTTTAGATCATTCCCTTCCTCATTGGAGGAGCTGCTTACGGCTCTTGCGGGTGATTTTCCCGTCATGGCCCTTACGGATTCGCAGGGCTAAATACGGTTTGTCGGCTTTGTGTCAGTAGCACTGCTATACATTACATTTTCAGAGATTAGGACCCTCAATCATACACTGTGACTTAGTTGATAGCCGCATGGATCTAATTGCATAGTAGCAGCCTTGTGAGCGTTACACATGCTTCGTTTAGGTGACAAACTATGCTACCTTTTATTTGTCTGTGTTCAAGCATCTGATCTTGACTCATTGCAAAATCTGTGATCACACATAGGGTACAGTGGCAGCGGTTACACTTCACAGGTGTGACTGGTACAGTGTAGGTCCGGAGGTATTCTGTGATTCTGTGACAAAAGAAAGATTCCTTATGCTTGTTTTTCTTTGTTTCCGATCTCCCTCCCTGCAGTTCCCCATCTCTCCTTCCCTCGCCTGATCTCACTTTTGTGTCAGTCTTTTGTACTCAGACCAAGGGGCTATTTGGAGATGGAACCCTTTCAGCATCGTACCACTCTGATGATCAAAGGTACGGACAGTCCCTGGCAGTTGTGTGGAGAATCTTTCACCAGCATTACAGGTAACATTATTGCATGACTGTGATTGTCTTCAGAGCAATGCCACTGGGCATGTACATTGGCTAATGCAGCATGGCCTCACAAACAACTTTATCCTATTGTGTTGGAAGTGTGTTTCACACAGTACATTGTGCCTCATTGCTGTCAACGCACATCTCTTGCCAGTCTGCATGCGTTCAATATGGCATTGTTTACTATGATTGTTCATATGTGTTTACGTGTACGGTGACAACATGTATGCTGTTGGTAATGGCAAATATACCATATTGTGCCTGACGTACATGGTTGTGTATGTGTTGTTTAGCTTGCTACACACGACGTACAGGCTACACCTGCTGACGCTGTGTGTCCTGTTGCCTGCTTGTCCTTAGGGTGCCTAATCCCGTGCCCATGATCTTTGGCGATTGTTCACCCATTTAGCTCGGGGTAACCTGTGGGTAACCAGACACTCCTGCCTTCACATACACATGTCACTTTGTACCCTGCAAGAATCCTTGGGTTTGTGTGCTTGTTTAGCATGTTGTCTCACCCATTCTGCCGTCATGTGTTCACTCATTCCTGCTGCTGCATTCCCAGCCACAACGCAGCACCGAGTGGACAGATCCTGCACCACACACGCCTACAAGATACTCCTCCACCCATCTATTCTTAAAGCATGCTGCAGCTTGTCTGTGCCACTGTTGCACAACCTCCATGACAAAGGCAGGTCCGTCAGCACCTGCAGCAAGTACACTGCAAGACACTCGGCTCATTTCATGACTCATGTGACACAACAGACTCATGCTCCAGCCACCCTCCACACAGTAAACACCAGACAATTATCCACCTGGTATTACGCTACCACAAACACACCCATGACAGCTTCTCTGCATGCATGTGCAACTCATACTGGCAACACAATGCAGCCCCACATAACAGTGCGTCTACGTACAACCAGGTCATGTGCCTCGTACAGCTCACACACAACTTCCAGCAGCACCACATTGTACTGTGTTACCTCGTCAACACAACAGCACCACACATCGCCTTCATTACTGTAACGTGGTAGTACGCAACATCAGCATACCACTTCTACATAGCCATCACAGACGGATAGTCCAAAACCCACAGGGACCACACACTAAAAGCAGGATTTTGATTGGTCTAACTCAACGAGGTACACCCTCAGAGTCACATACAACACCAAGGACACACTCCGCATTGTCAAACATCTGCACATCCGGTATCACACCAACAGCCTGACCACCCTCATTGTAACTATCATCTACAGCTCTCCAATCCTACACACACAATTTGGCTAAGCCATCTATCAATCAATCAATCAATTCAATTGTTGAGCGCCCTACCTACCCGTGAGGGTGTCAATGCGCTGGGGGGGGCTGCTACAGATCGAAAATCCAGGTCTTGAGAAGTCTTCTGAAGGCCAGCATGTCCTGGGTCTGTCGTAGCCTTGTAGGGAGGGTGTTCCAGGTCTTTGAGGCGAGGTAGGAGAAGGATCTGTCACTGACGGTGGTTTTCCAGATGTGAGGAACTGTAGCAAGTGTGAGGTTTGTAGAGCGGAGGCTGCGTGTGGGTGTGTAGAAGCTGAGTCGGTCGTTGTGGTATGTTGTTCCGACGTGGTTAGGAGGTTTGTGTGCGTGGATGAGGAGTTTGAAGGTGATCCTGTTGTTGACAGGGAGCCAGTGCAGGCCTCTCAGGTGTGGTATTATGTGGCCGTGTTGGGGAAATCGGCGATCATACTTGGCGAGGCGTTCTGGATGCGTTGCAGATGTCTCAGGAGTTTGGTTGTTGTAGCTGCATAGGGGGCGTTTGCGTAATCCAGTGAGCTCGTGGAGAGGGCCCAGATGACTGTTTCTCACGTGTTTGAGGTGATCCATTTGAAGATCCTGCGGGGCATTCAGAGGGTGTTGAAGCAGGACACTGAGATGGCGTTGTCCTGCTTGGTCATGGAGAGGAAGGATTTGAGGATGACCCACAGGTTGCATGCGTGGTTGGTGAGTTCTGGGGCTGTTCCTAGCGATGTTGGCCACCAGGAGTCCTCACAGGCTGAGGTGGTGGGGCGGGGGATGAGGACCTCCGTTTAGTCCGAATTGTGCTTCAGCCTGCTGTCCTTCATCCATTTGGCAACGGCCTTCATTCCTCTGTGGAGATTTCCTTTGGAAGTGTGTGGTTCTTCGGTGAGGGATATGATCAGCTGGGTGTAATTGGCGTAGGAGATGATGTTGAGGCTAAGTTGTAGTGCAACATGGGTGATTGGTGCCATGTGGATATTGATCAACATCGGGCTGAGGGATGATCCCTGTGGGACGCTGCGGATGGTCTCAGTGGTCTTGGAATGGAAGTGTGGGAGGCAGATGCTCTGGGCTCTGCCGGAGAGGAAGGATGTGGCCCAGGCCAGGGCAATCTCTTGGATTCCGATGTCATGGTTGCGTGCTGTAAGGGTGTCTTGGCAGACCGCGTGGAAGGCTGGTGATAGGTCCAGAAGGATGAGGGCGGCGGTTTCTCCTTTGTCCATGAGGATGCTGATGTTGTCGTTGGCAGTGATGAGGGCGGTGTCCGTGCTGTGGTTGCTGTGGAATCCACACGGGGATGGTCCCATGATGTTGTTGTCTTTGAGGTAGTGGCTCAGCAGTCTGTTGACGATCTTCTAGGTGACCTTTTCTGTGAAGGGGAGATGGCTCTGAGGTTCTTGAGGTATTTGGGGTCCGCCTTTTGTTTATTTACTCAGGTGTTGATCTCAGCATTCTCCCAGCTCCCACTGAAGGTAGCTGTCTCAAAGGAGATGTTGATTGTTTTTTGGAGAAGGGGTGCGCTGGCTTAGCTGAATTGTTTGAAAATGTCGAGAAGCCATTTATCAGATGTGGATCTGGAGTGGATGGAGTCCATGGTCCTGATGGTGTCTTTGTTGCTGACGTTGTACCAGGCGGTCAGGTTATTTTTGTGGGTGTTGGTCTAAGGGGGGTGGACTTGTTTGTGGGTGTGGGGGTAGCGGTCTGGAAGCTGTTGTGGATGTTGATGATCTTACGGTGTAAGAAGGTGGACAGTGAGTCTCACAGGTCTTGTGATGGTGGTATGTCATTGGTGTTGTAGGTGGGAGTTGTGAGTTCAATCCTGTTGTTGATGTGCTGTTTGCTGTTGTGTACATTGCTGTCTAGGCTGTCTTGTTGGCGGTCCTGATGAGTTGGTAGTGTCTGCGGGTGGCGCTCTTGTGTGCGGTGTAGCTGTCTGATGTTTGGTTGCGGAGCCAGCTCCTCTACATCTTCCGACAGGTGCACTTGGAGGTCCTGAGCTCTTCGGTGAACCATGCGGCTATCTTGTTGTTCTGGTAGGTGGCGGAGGTCTCTAGTGTGGCGAGGGTGTCTGCGCAGTCGTTGATCCACTGTTTGAGGCTGATGGCAGTGGAGTCGGGGTAGGTGTGATCGGCGGGGGTTCCCAGGGCGAGGGTGGCGGTCAGTTAGTCCACAGTGTCCTTGCACCAGCAGCGGCGTGGCATATGCTGTGTGCGGGGTGGTGTGGTGGGTTTACTGAAGATGAAGTGGAGGCATCTGTGGTCTGTTCAGTGGTGTTCGGTGGTGTGGTTAAAGGAGACGTGTGGAGTTGCGGAGAAGATGGGGTCCTGTGTGTGTCCAGCGGTGTGGGTGGGTGTTGTCACGAGTACTTTAAATCCGAGGTTGATGAGGTTGTCGATCAGGGCAGTGGAGTTTGCATCGTTGTTGTTCTCAAGCTGGAAGTTCATGTCCCCAAGGAGGATGTAATCCGTGTAGCCGAGGGCGTGTGTGCTGATGAGGTCAGCAATGGTGTTGATGGATTGTGGTCGGGGTCCAGGTGGTCGGTCGATGAGTGTTCCTCTGAGGGTGTTGTTGGCATCAGTGTGGATCTGTAAGTGCATGTGCTAGGTGGTGGGGAGGGTGTTGTTGGAGTTGGTAGTGACTCTGGGAGTGTTCATGTGGATGATGGCGATTTCTCCTCCCACTCTGTTGGTGCGGTGTCTGCGGGAGATCTTATAGCCTTCTGGGATGGCTACGGCGATGTCTGTTTACGAGGTGGTGTTCAGCCTGGTCGCCGTCAACAACACCAGCCAGCCCGACTACAGCAACAACCTCTATACAGGTACAAGAACCAGACTCCAGGAATACTTATGCAAATCCAGGGTGCATGCACACACCTCATCCTCAACATCCCCTGCTACTGCCACATGACCGTCCACCTGAGATACCTACAATAGTCCCACAGTCAACTGCAGGTTCACCTTCATACTCCTCAGCCACACTCAGTAGGCACTCCATAGGCCCAGGCCAATGAACTAATATGGACGTCTACCATCCAACACCCAGTTGCCCACAGTCCGTCCTGCCACCCTTGGCCTGAGCACCATTCATCACATCCACAGTACAAATGCATGCGGCTGATAGTTCTCATACCTCCGAACACAGATCCTGGTACTCCCTCCGTGGACACCTACATATTACCCATGATCTGTACACCTCCAAGTGACTCTTCTGTACCTGTCTGTAATTGCAGTATTGCAAGCCAACCCCCCTTCAGCATTTTGTAACCATCACGGGTGTGTATTGCCATCCATGTATGTAGTTGTTGGAATATTGTGACCTATGTGTGTCCTCAACCAGACTCAGATCCCAGTGTGTGGATGGCTGCAGTTTGTTCAACACTCTGGTATTTTATACATGTCCCCACACATATGTTTTTGACTCTGGGTACAAAACGTCTCCACCAATGTGTTTTATGTTATTTAGATTTATTTTCTGATCTTGTGCTGGAAACGTGAGTAGGTGATGTACAAAAAGGGGGGGAATCCAAAGTTCACAGCTAGAGATGTGATGCCTTACAGTTTGATTCAACAGAATCCAGGCCACAGTGCTTGGCGTCATTGGACACACTGCGACCAGCAAGTCCATGTGGGAGAGTCAATAAGGTGATGCTGTTGCACACAAAGGCAAGATGCCAGACCAGGTGACCTGGGAGTTGTGCATAGCCCACTGCCTCTCAACGTCTTAGCCGTGAACAACCCACCTTCCTTATGGGAACCTCACGTGCAGGCCTTGACGATGCCTGGGACACTTTGTCGGACAATTCCTTCCTCCTCCTCCTCCTCCCTCTCTGTGGCTGGTGTTGGTCTTTGCCTTGATGTTTCTGGCCTGGTGACACAGGGAGGGTGCTGCATGTTGACAGCAATCTGACGGAGTGATTGGCTTATTTCCCTATGCACCGTCAAGAGCTCATCCAGTCTTGCCTCCATCCGTCCCTGGTGTCGTTGGTGACTGGCATGTTGCTCGACCTGATGATTTTTAATTTCGTTGAGGGCCTCCACTACCTGGCTGAACTCCCTGGTGTCCCGCCTGTATGCCTCCATGATGTTTCGGAGTTCTGACATACCGGGCCCTGCAGATTGCTGGTCAGGTTCTCGCCTCCGCCTTGCGCCACTCCCACCACCCCTGCTCACACGAGCCTGGCCTGCGCTTGTGGGCACATCGGATCGACGGGACCCATGAATGATGGCAGTGGTGGTGTTGTCTGCCACCTCCTGGGTGCCCGGCGAACCTTGTCCCTGTCTGCTGGGTTGTGGCGGGAATGGGTGTGGTGGTTGGCACAGATGTATCTGATCCAGCTGCTGCACGGGTTTGGGATCCAGAGGGGCCAGGTTGGTTGGGGTCAGCCACGGTGTGTTGAGAGGCGTCGCTGTCGGTGAGGTCAGGGTCCTGCTGAGTCTGGGAATGGGATCCATCTCCCCCCTGGTTGGGGGTAGTTTCCACACGTTGCCCTGTGGGTGTGAGTGACAGACACTGTTAATGCACTATCATGCAACATCCAATTTTGATATACATTGTCGTTAGCACTGTTCCACCTGCTTTGGATTTTTGTCATTTTTCACTTGTGTATGGGTATGTTGTGGGATTAGATTGACATGTGCTCAGGGCTCATTGACATGTTCGGTACTGTTTACAATGACTGGCACACCCATTGTTGTGGCTTGTGTCACCAGCACGACACAGATCCAGCTGTGCTCTGTGTGCCGCAATCTGCACAATGCAGCGTCAATCCTTATGCCTGGTTCAAGCATGCACAGAGTTTAAATGCAGCATGTTTATGATAGAGACTGAGTGGAATTTTTCTGATTTCAGTCAGCAACTTTTGTGAGGTGTTGCTGTGCCGTGACGGCCACCCACTGCCAACCCCCCTGGACCAGTACACCTACTTCTGGCACAGGGCTTTAGAACGTGGCACTTCTCCAAGATGTATCACCTTGTCAATGCCCAGGTCCATGGTGCTACTTAAGTGCATCCACAGCGTCCGAAAGCTGTGGCTATAGCATTGTGTGAAAGGCACAATGGACTTGTGATTCAGCACTGTGCATTTTTTGCTTGGATGCGTCATCAGATCAGTATTTATTTTGTTGTGTTACATGACGATTGTGACAGTGGTACACTCCATTGCCTGTCCCCAGAGGCTCTGTTTCTGTAAGGGGTGTGTGTGACAGGCCATGCTAGTAGTTTGAGTGTGATTTGCAAGTGGACGTCCCTCGTAGTGTGTCTGTCCCCCCATGAAGCATGCTGCCATGACGGTGGTTGTGAGTTCCTGTGCAGGATATCTGACGTTGTACTGGTGTTAGTATTTGTACTGGTCACAGGAGGGCCTTTTGCTGCCTACACCAGGGCCCAGTGTCAGCTATCTTGTCAGTACTTTCACACTCCCTGTGCATTGGCATGGTGCATGGGTGTGTACCTGGGCCATATGGGATGAGTGCAGCCCCCTACCCTACACCTTGCACCCTCTCACCCTCTCCCTTCCAGCCTTCTGGCACTCCCCTTGCACCCACCCCGATACTGTTAGGCACTGCCGAGAGTCCTCTGCACCCACCCACATACCACCCCCATACTGTTAGGCACTGCTGGGAGTCCTCTGCACCCACCCTCCAACATACTACCCCCATACTGTTAGGCACTGCTGGGAGTCATAGTCACCCCCCCACATCCCCCCCATACTGTTAGGCACTGCTGAGAGTCATAGCCACCCCCCACATACCACCCCCATACTGTTAGGCACTGCTGGGAGTCATAGCCACCCACCCACATATCACCCCCATACTGTTAGGCACTGCTGGGAGTCACCAGGCTCCACAGCTCCTTTGATTCCGTGGACTCCCACCAGTGGTAACAGGGCCATGACTTTCTCCTCCCAGGGATGGTATTGTGCAGGTCTGCGAGGACCACCACCTCAAGTGTGGTTTGCATTGGCGTAGTATTCGTCCATCTTCCTCTTGACCATCCTCCGCAGATCGTACCACCTGGCCTGGCAATCCTTCCTGGTGTGCCTGATGAGTGCAACAGCATTTATCCTATCGACGATCCTCTCCCACAGGCGTGTTTTTTGAGCTATGCTGGTCTGTCTGACCAATGCACCAAACAGCTGTGGCTCAACTCTGATGACTTCATCTGTAAAGATCTCCATCTCCGGGTTAGTAAACTTTGGATTCTTTGGTGTGGTCATGGTGTGGGGTGTATGTGAATGGGGGGGTGATGGTGTTTATGGATGAGGGTGTGTGGGTCTGATTGTGAAGGGGGTGGTGTGGGTGTGAATGAGATAGGTTGTATGTGTGAAGGTGTATTGGTGCAGTTGTTGGTGTCCTGTCAGTGTCTTTGCGCAAATAGGTATGTTGCAAAGGATGATGGGTTGTACGTGTGGGCCCTTTTATTGGTCCATTTGTGGGTGTGGCTTATTTAGAATTTTTTGTGGGTGTGTTATAAGGGGTGGGTGTGACTTGGGCCCTGTTTGGCTGTTTGGATGTGGCCAGGACATTGTTTCTTAATGGTGTGTACACAGGAGACATGTTTAGTGGTGTTGTGAGACTCGTTTGCACCCTCCTTGTGCTGGTTTCGGGGTTCGCGTGCGCTTTATTAGTGGGGGGGTGTACGGTTCGTAATTGTTTGTGCTGCTGGCTCATACGGGACGTTTTTGGTGTGTTCGCATACGCTTTCTTGAGCGGTGTGCGGTTCTTATTTGTTGGTGCGGCTGACTGATATGGGCCGTTTTCGGGGTGGGGGTTCGTGTGCGCTTTATTTAGTGGTGTGCGGTTCGTATTTGTTGGTGCGGCTGACTGATACGGGCCGTTTTAGGGGTGGGGGTTCGCATGCGCTTTCTTGAGGGGTGTGCGGTTCGTATTTGTTGGTGCGGCTGACTGATACGGGCCGTTTTCGGGGTGGGGGTTTACGTGCGCTTTATTGAGTGGTGTGCGGTTCGGATTTGTTGGTGCGGCTGACTGATACGGGCCGTTTTCGGGGTGGGGGTTCGCGTACGCTTTCTTGAGTGGTGTGCGGTTTGTATTTGTTGGTGCGGCTGACTGATCCGGGCCGTTTTCGGGGTGGGGGTTCACGTGCGCTTTATTGAGTGGTGTGTGGTTCGGATTTGTTGGTGCGGCTGACTGATACGGGCCGTTTTAGGGGGGTTTGCATGTTCTTTCTTGAGGGGTGTGCGGTTCATATTTGTTGGTGCGCTGACTGATACGGGTCATTTTCGGGGTGGGGGTTCGCGTGCGCTTTATTGAGTGCTGTGCGGTTCGTATTTGTTGGTTCGGCTGACTGATACGGGGCGTTTTCGGGGTGGGGGTTCGCGTGCGCTTTATTGAGTGGTGTGCAGTTCGTATTTGTTGGTGCGGCTTGCTCATACGCAATTTTTTCCATACGAATCATGCTTCAAGCGTGACTACGTTTGCCTGTACAAATCACGTACTCGGTCCCCGGTCTGGATCGTACTTGTTTGGTTGTACAGCATGTTTACAAATCGTACGGTTTGAGTTCCAACGCCATTTCGTACAGGTCTTTGATTATGGTTCGTACGGTTCGCTGATATTCGGACGTATTTAAGGGATACGGATCGTACTACGCAGTTCGGACGGTCTTTTTTCATTCAAATGGAGACGGCTGCGAATGCGATTCGTATGACGTTTTTTTCTCCCGAATCGGAATCGGCCCCTTGATGTTGTTGCACGAAGGATATTGTGCTGGATAACTTCAGCACAATATTGTTGGTGCAACAACATCAACTGTTGCATGGCTAAACACTTATAAGTTACAACGTTTAGCCATGCAACAGCTGATGTTGTTGCACCAAGGATATTGTGCTGCAAAACTAAATACTTATAAGGTTCCAAAAGCTAGACCTATTGGCTATGCCAATGCTTGTTTAGGAGTAGGCATTGGTCTGTGGGACCACTGCCTGTTCTTAAAAATATTTTTACATCCATTCACAAAGGGGAAGGGGTCAATTGTGGTCGCAAATTAATGGTACATACCAGTACGAATCGCTAATAGTGACTCCCAAACCCTATTTTAGGAGTCAGTAATTGATTACAGACTTGCTAAATAGGGTTTGTACGGACCACCACTCTTTTAAGTGGTCGCAAACTGATTTCCTGTTTGTGACCGCTAAAAATGGTCGTACATCTGACCCTTGGTGCTAGTCACCTTTAATTTCAGCTTGCTGTTGGGGATTTAGCGTGTTTCCTTATCTTTCTTTTATTCTGTGCTTAATCCTTATTTCCTTTGTGTTTATTCCTTTGCATTCCAACATTATTTTGCCAATTCTGTTTACTATCTGTAATGTGAACATGTTATAGGCTTTAAGATTGATATGAACTGAATGTTCTCTGAACTTCAATAAATGACTTGTTCCTCCACTAGTAGGAATCACTGACAAAATATCGACCTAGAGAAACATCGATGCTGAAATATCGAAGGCAAGAATATCGACATCCCATCTAGAACATGGTAAGTGCAAAAATATTGATAAAAATATATAATGTTAAAAATATCGTTTTTTTCCTGTAAAAATATGAATGTAAAATAAAGTAAATAACACTAATAAATGAAATAAACATAGTTAAAAATATCTAAAAATGATTAAAATGAATAATTATGACATATATATTAATAATACATTAATTAAACATATACAGACAATATATAATATATACTTACTTAACAATAAGTTTTAATAATTATTTTATTAATTTATAAATTAATAACAAATAATATAAATTACAAATACATTTACAAACATAAAACAAAAACATAAATAAAAGGTAAATAAATATTATTAATACATTGAAAAAATTAAATATACTTTTAATATTTTTAAAATAAATTATATACTACATTATCTGAAATTATACAAAAAATATTAAATAGCTAAATAAATAAAAATACTATTCAAAACCCATAACTAAAAAAAATACAGTAATAAAAATGTTGTATAGCATAGAACTTAAAATTACCATTCCCACTCCAGAGAGGGCAACAGTAGAGAGACCATTGCATAGCGTAGAGGTAAACATTACTATTCCAACTCCAAAGAGTGCAACAGTAGGGAAAGCGTTGGATAGCGTAGGGGTAAAAATTACTATTCCAACTCCAGAGACTGCAACAGTAGGGAAAGCATTGGATAGCATAGGAGTAAAAATTACTATTCCCACTCCAGAGAGTGCAACATTAGGGAAAGCGTTGGATAGCGTAGGGGTATAAATTACTATTCCAACTCCGGAGAGTGCAACAGTAGGGAAAGCGTTGGATAGCGTACAGGTAAAAATGACTATTCCCACTCCAGAGAGTGCAACAGTAGGTAAAGGGTTGGATAGCGTGGAGGTAAAAATTACTATTCTAACTCCAGAGAGTGCAACAGTAGGGAAAGAGTTGGATAGCGTATGGGTAAAAATTACTATTCCAACTCCAGAGAGTGCAACTGTAGGGAAAGCGTTGGATACCATAGGGGTAAAAATTACTATTCCAACTCCAAAAAGTGCAACAGTAGGGAAAGTGTTGGGTAGCGTAGGGGTAAACATTACTATTCCCACTCCAGAGATTGCAACAGTAGGGAAAGCGTTGGATAGCGTAGGGGTAAAAATTACTATTCTAACTCCAGAGAGTGCAACAGTAGGGAAAGCGTTGTATAGCGTAGAAGTAAAAATTACTATTCCCACTCCAGAGTGTGCAACAGTAGGGAAAGCGTTGGATAGCGTAGAGGTAAAAATTACTATTCCCACGCCAGAGAGTGCAACAGTAGGGAAAGCGTTGGATAGCGTAGGGGTAACAATTACTATTCCAACTCCAGAGAGTGCAACAGTAGCGAAAGCGATATGGATAGCGTAGAAGTAAAAATTAGTATTCTAACTCCAGAGAGTGCAACAGTAGGGAAAGTGTTGGATAGCCTAGAAGTTAAATATAACATACTTATAAATAATTGTTGTAAATAAAATAATTAATCATTTATTTTGTAAATAACTCTACATCATTTACAAATACCCATTAATAATTATTAAGAACATAATTACAATTGAATAATCAATTAACAATAAATTAACAATAAATACCAATAAATATTGATTAATAAATATTAGTTACCAAATAATAAATATTGAACACTAAAATATTTTTCAAATCTAAAAACATATTTACAATTGAATAATTATTTAACAATAAATAGCAAAAAATATTAATTAATAAGTATTAGTTACCAAATAATAAATATTGAACACTAAAATATTTTTCAAAACATATTAATAATTAAAAAACAATTAACAATTACAATATAGTAAACAATACATTTATTTTTAAATCAAAAAATATTTTTAATGAAACATTACCAATTAATAAAAAATAATTTCCAAATAATAAAATGTAATTAACAATTAAAAATCTGAATTACCAATTATAAAAGGTAATTACCAATTAAAAACATTAATTGCCAATTACAACATGTAATTACCAATTACACACATTAATTACCAACTAAATAAATTAATTACCAATTAAAATAATTAAATAACAATCAATAATCAATTAAGATAAAAATTATTATCAATACCAATTAAAAAAAATCATTACTTAATTACAATTAAATTACTTCCCACCCAATTCCCCTATAAACCCACAACCCGCTACAGAACTTAAACGCAAAAAATAATTAGAATTATTTACAATTACTAAAAATTGATTGTTAATTTACTATAATTAAATTACTTCCCACCCTATTCCCCTATAAATCCACAACCCGCTCCAGTACAAAAACATAAAATTAACTTAAAAATAACATTATTAATATATAAAAAATAGTATATATATAATTTAAAACAAATAAAATACTTAACAAAAAACATATAACACATACATATAAAATACATAATAAAATACATAACAATAAACAAATATCGATATTAGTAACATCGAAATTAGTAACATCGATATACTCGATATCGATATTACTAACTTCGATATTACTTACATCAATATAAAAAAATTCAATATTACTTACCTTAGGGTCGATATTCTGTCCAACGATATTCTTCACCTCGAAGTTCTTCACCTTTGATATTTCCAAATCGATATTACTGTAGGTCGAAATTTCGGAGTCGATATTTAGACTGTGCACCACTAGTAGGAGTCCTCAATCCTTTTTATTTGGCTTGAAATAATATTTTAGAAAACGATTCAAATAATCGGGACAGCCTGTGACTGAAATAGTTAAGTGGAGGAATGCCGGGTGAATGTGAAAGTAATCCTGTTCCTAGGGACAGGACATGAATGTAAATCCAGATCAATCATAAACAAGGGACCCACTGCAACTAGAGGGTACCCAGGGCAGGGCAAATACAACATAAAAGACAAACCCAGACAAACCATAATATATTCTTGTATTTAAATCAAGAAACGTTTTATTGTAAGAAAGATTTGTTGGTTATGTATCCATTTTATTTTAAAACAAAATCTTAAATTTTCATCATTACATATATAAAAATATTACACAGCTCAAATATTTAGTGAATGATAATGTGCACACCACAGTATAAAATATATGTTTATCTAAAACCACTTCACCAGCATGCTCACTGCCATTCATCCTACACACCAACTCTCACTCATTTCATACATCCAGTTTCATAAAGAAGTAAAATCTTATATAGACATTTTTTAACACATTCCTCATTTAGCAAAATCAATACAGGTATATACTTTTATTTCAATGTCTTCTTTCCATGATTGTTCCATATGACTGTTATATATTTTTCTTTTCCATAACCTTTCCTTTATTGGCTGTAAGTAATAATCATTTTGTTTAGTGGCTGTAGATATTGTTCTCTGCACATTTCGGCAAAAAACGCCTTCCTCAGGACAGCCACTTTTCATTGGAGAAAACTGGCCTGCAAATGAATGGAAGTCGATAAACTGGACTCAGAATCCCTATTAATCTGGCAAACTTTGTCTCGTGTGCCTTTCTGTGATCCTTGACAGGAGAGCAGCGCATGCACATGTGTGATCACGAAAGCAGCACAATAATAAAAACAGCATGTACTGGAAAAAAACTGAAGGCTCTAAATAAAGTTAAAAAGCTGTACCGTGTGCGTTTGGACTACATTGTGATAGTTTGGATTAAGCATCAGTAGACCTTGTTATGATTTTAAGAACAGCTGCGACACCTGAGCTGAAAAGGCAGACAAGATATAGGGTGCTAGATTAATCTGGACTGCGATTGTGGGTCCAGTTCATCAACTTAGTAGTTTGGAGGCCAGTTATGGTCCAGTGAAAAGTGGCTGTCCTGATAAAGGTGTTTTTGCCAAAACGTGAATGGAATAATATCTATAGCCACTAAACTAATGAATATTGTATACAGCTAATAAAGAAAAGGTTATGGAAAAGAAAAATGCATAACAGTCATACAGTGAACAGTCATGGAAAGAACACATTAAAATAACTGTATTTATTTTTGTTAAATGAGAAAGGTGTTTAAAAATGTTTTAAAGTCCATATAAGATGGTTAAGCTTTTATGAAAGTGCAAGTATGAAATGATTGGGAGTGAGAGTTGGTGTGTTGGATGAATGGTAGTGAGCAGGTAGCAGTTGTTTTAAATAAACAAATATTTTTTACTGTGATCTGCCGATTATCATTCACTATATATTTGAGTGGTACCAGATTTAGAGCCAGAGCGCAGTTGGTGCGTATTAGGAGACAGGAAGGACGGGGCATTAGTGCGACACATACACTATTAGCATGCACTGAGAGGGCAAGGGGGGAGGGGCGGGAGGGGACAGGATCAGCAGTTGAGTTGGAATTCAGTATAAGTCAAGTTTTGTTAATAACACTTTGGGTGCTAATTCAGGCTGTAGCACCAGGGGAGGGGTGGGCAGGATTGAACAGTTGGGGTTGGTGAACAGAAGAAAACACACACGAAACTGAGATTTGATTGCGTTTTTGATAATGAACCTGCTGTATCCGCAAGTGCATTGGAGGATTACGCCGCCGAACCCCCGGGTTGTCGGCTGATGGGCCGTGTATGCAAGAGCCAACTGTTTCATTGCTAAACGTACAATGCGGCCGGCCCTTGAGGTTGTAGGCCTGGGAATTCATATCTGATGTGTGTGGAAATAAAATTGAAAAAAATATATTGAATTTAATACAAATAAAGGTGGTTTGGAGACAAGGAAAAAAATGTATATATATATATATTTGAGTGGTACAATATTTTGATATATGTAGTAGTGGAGAAAAACATAATAATAAAATTGATATATAAAGAATGAATCTTTCTGAGCATAAAACGCTTCTTGACTTAAATGCATGAATATATTATGGTTAGACTGGGTTTTTCCTTTGTTATGTTGTAAATCTAGATCAAACATAGGACTGGCGATATTCAGCGTCATCATATGTAATACGGCTGAAGGACTGTATGCCTATAGTTTAGTCAATATCCACGTATGCAGCTGTGTTGATAGTCCAGAGTGAAATTGAATTAACAAGGTGCAATCTGAAAACAAAGATCAATAGTTAATTGTATAGTGGCAAAGATTTATTGAAAAATATTGCAAAGCAGCACATTTTCTCTACAGAAACTGTGGGCAATAGTATTAATGATGAGAGGGTATCTCTAAATGGTTTGAGATGTTGAGTGATTGAATCCAGGGATGTACAAATTGCTAAAAAGGACAAGTGCAACACATAGACATAGGCATGGGCATTTAGACAATTCTAACCCCCACCCCTGAGAATTGTGTCCATTTCTGATGGCCGGCTGAAAAGAGACTATATTGTATTGTCTATTGATATTACTTCATCCTCGCGCTGCACCTCCGCCTGAGGTAGATCCTTCTCCTACCTGGCAGCCAAGACCTGGAACTCCCTTCCCATCCACCTGCGGACGACCCAGGACCATCTTTTCTTCAGGAAGCAGCTCAAGACCTGGCTGTTCACGCAGTAACGTACCCCTCTCCCCCAGCGCCTTGAGACACTTCTGGGTGAGTAGCGCGCTATACAAATGCTATTGATTGATTGATGTTATTATTGTATTCTTTTAAACAAGGTTCCATGATCGGACGCTGCTCGGTGCGTTCCAGGGTTCTGACAACGTTAGTCAGTTGTCTGGAGTCCAGGTGCACAGCGGGAGCGTCTGGTTCTCTTCCAGGGGATCCTCATCAATAGTCATAAGCATTAGAATATTCCCGCCCATGTGCGGGACCCCGGAAACACTATATTATATGTGCCCCACAATTATATACATACATATATATATATATATGAAGAAAGGCTCCTCCCCAGCCTGCTCTGCGCTCGCAGACACTGCCTCCACGCCAGCAAGGAAGAGGGACGGACCAGCAATTCAGCAAGATGGTAATTTTTATTGCAGATTTAAAACAGAACCAGCGACGCGTTTCGGGCGGAAAGCCCTTGGTCACGCTGCAACCAATAATATATATATATATATATATATATATATATATATATATATATATATATATATATATATATATATATATATATATATATATATATAAAAACATATATATATAAAAACATGCAATAGCAGCCAAATAACCTCAGAGCTGAATTATGCTGTGAAGAATTTCCACCATACATGAACAATAAGCATTAGAAACATGAGAAACAACACCAAGATTGTTTAGAAATTGTTTTAATGCTCAGAAAGCAGTAGAAATTCTCATAACTCACTGGAAGCATAGGAAGCTCCCAGGCTGCATTGCAAACACACAGTCTAAAAAGACTGAAAAGCTAACCTGTAGCTGAATAGCAATAAACTGACACCGTGCCTTTAAGGTACCCCTGACCCCCTGTATCCCATCATGCCCCAGGGGTGACAGTTAGGTCAGTTGTTCTTTCCATCTCCTTCAGGAAGGATCCTGGTTACACAGCTCCACTAATTTCTGTTCTCTGACAGAAAATTACTCACTTTGAACAACTTTTTTTTTTTTTTCACTTCGACATTTTTCATCTTGTCAAGTAAGGGACTGCCTTTTTAAGCAGTTTACTGGGCTTTTTCTGTGGAAAATGCCTTCACTTTTTGATAAGTGTCCTTCTTGTGGTAACAAGAAAGCAAAATCAGACAACCACGATGTTTGTATCCTGTGTTTGCCTGAAGAACATGATCCAGGCACCTGTCCTCACTGCGAGCACCTGTCAGGAAGAACTCTCAAAGACAGGGAGAGGATTCGCATCTATGGCCTGGCTCATAGGTCATCCAGAGGAAGGTCTCCGGGGAAGAAGGGGTCCAAGAAGACTAAAGCATCTTCAAAACACAGGTCTACCATCCCTTCAGCCTCAGCGTCAGGCTTGACGCTGAGGAAAGAACCACCGGTGGATCGTTTAGCATCTAAAAGGGCGTCGGCGGCGGGCTCGCCGTCAAAAAGAAGAACAGGTACGTCGACGACATCGAAGGATCCAATTCCGTCGTCGAGATCCCCTCCGCCGTCGTCAACTGGGCGACGATCGGCGTCGAGAGATGCGACTCCGCCGCCGTCAACCGGGCGACGGTCGGCGTCGAGGGAGGTCACTCCTCCGCCGTCGTCATCCAGGCATCGACCGGCGTCGAGAAGTGTGACTCCTCCGCCGTCGTCCAAGAAGCGGCGTTCGGCGTCGAGGACCAAGACCGCTCCGCCGTCGACAGTAACTCGTCGATGGGCGTCGAGGACGCAGTCTCTTTCAGGGTCTCGTCGACGCTCGGCGTCAAGGGTGCCCAATACCCCTCCGCCATCCTTGCACAGGCACTCGACGTCGAGACAGAAGACTCCGTCAATGGCTGGTCATCGCCGTTCGGCGTCGAGACAGAGAACTCCGTCGACGGCAGGTCATCGCCGTTCGACGTCGAGACAGAGAACTCCATCGACGGCCGGTCATCGCCGTTCGACGTCGAGGCAGAGAGCTCCGTCGACGACTGGACATCGTCGTTCGACGTCGAGAGAGAAACCTCCGTTGACGACTGGACATCGTCGGTCGACGTCGAGAGAGAGGGCTCCGTCGACGGCCGGGCATCGACGTTCAACGTCGAGGCAGAGAGCTCCATCGACGGCCGGTCATCACCGTTCGACGTCGAGACAAAGGACTCTGTCGGCGGCTGGTCATCGCCGTTCGACGTCGAGAGACCATAGATCCTCACATAGACAGTCGAAGTCCCCGAAGGCGTTCGACGGTGAGGGAACGCTCGACGTCGAGGCATTCAGATGTGATCATGGTAACAGAGTCTGCTTCCTGTCATTCCTCTTCACGGTCCTCTGGCTCCTCAACTGAATCTTCAAGGTCCAGAAGTCCTGTGTGCAGATATCCTGAGCGTCGGCCAGATCCTTCGGCTGAGCAAGTCAGACTGTCACCTAGATGGTACAAGTCTTTGGACCATTGGCGAAATTCTGGGGCTACCAAACGTATGCAAGAATATGCCAGTCCACAACACAGGTCTCCTCTTTAGAATCTGGTAGAGGAGATGGACAAGCGTAGTCCTCCCAGGCGCAAATCACCTGTGAGAACACCAACCAGATCTCCCAGAAGATCCTGATCTCCCAGAAGAAGACCTCAGTCAGAAGATCGGGTCAGATCTCGCTCTACTAGACTGGAGGAGCGTTCAAAAAGATCGCGGGAGCCGAGGCACAGTGCTCACCGTAGACATCGACGAACTCCGTCTAAGTCATCTACCTCTTCTACCAGGTTGTCCAAGAGGGACTACTCCCCTACGTTGACGGACGGCCCTACGTCCAGATCCTCCCCAGTGGATGACATGGGCACGTATCTGGATGTCCTGCAAAGAGGAGCACTGAAACTGAACATTGAAATGTCTGTCCCTCAAGTAACAACGACAGTCATTTTTGAGACTTTACACAAGAAAGCCATCTCCCGTCCACTGCTGCCTTTAGTCCCGGGGATTATGGATCCTGTCAAAGAGGTTTTCCTAACTCCAGCGGCTATCAGAGCGGTGCCAGCCCGCATTCAGAAAAAATACAAACCGGCCTCTTCTGACCTGGTTTTCGTAAAATCTGTCCCTCCAGCAGACTCTGTAATTGTGGCAGCAGCGAGGAAGACGCACGCAGTCGCTGGTTCCTCTTCAGTCCCACCAGACAAGGACAGCAAATCTCAAGACTCCTGGGGTCGTAAGGTTTGCAACTCAGCTGCATCCACTCTTAAGGTCTCTAGTGCGGCTGCGCTTCTGGGTCGATACGACAGAGCCTTATAGGACTCCATGGAAAGGTTCAAATCCAAACTGCCAAAGGAAAACCAGCAGGATTTTGTAGAGACGGTGACAGAAGGATGTCTGGTGGCGAATCAGATGATAAGCACGGCTGCGGATGGTGCAGTACTTGCGGCGCATTCCTATTCACACGGGGTTTGTGCCAGAAGGTCGGCCTGGTTGCGCCTTACAGGCCTGAAGCCGGATGCTCAGCATCGCATCCTTAATCTACCCATTTCAGGTTCCGCTCTCTTCGGGGAACATGCGCATGAAGAGATGACCCGAATGAAGATGGAACTAGATACGGTGAAAGCAGTGGGTTTGGAGAAGAAAAAAGAATTCAAACGCTGCTTCAAGACCAACAGGGGGAGAGGGGGACAACAGAGGGTTCAAACCCCTCAGTGGTCCCAAAATAGGAACCAGGGGAAATCCCAGTTTCGAGGCAAGCCCAGCAGAGGTAGAGGAGGTCACCAACAATCCTCTAACACCACAAGAGGAGGAAAGGCCTGAGCAGTGGCTTCCTCCGGCGCCGTTACCCACGCCAGTGGGAGGAAGTGCTTCACAACACCTGGCAGAGTGGGTCAGCATCACAAAGGATCGGTGGGTGCTGAATATACTGCGCAATGGATACAAGCTACGTTTCCGTGCGCCTCCGAAGAGCATTCCGCCAAAGAGCTCTTGCCCTCACCAGCTAAGCTTGCTCCGAAGAGAGGTGAAAGTCCTACTGCAAAAAAGAGCGATAGAGGAAGTTCCTCCTGCTCAAAGAGGAAAGGGAGTTTACTCCAGATACTTTCTTGTCCCCAAAAAAGATCAGGAGGACAAGTACAGACCAATACTCGATCTGAGACTATTAAACAAAGTCATCGTCAGAGAAAAGTTCCGCATGCTAGCGCTTCACCAAATATGCCCACATCTTCAAGCCGGAGATTGGATGTGTTTGGTGGATCTGCATGATGCGTACTTTCACATCCCTATTGCTCAACAACATCGCAAGTACTTGAGGTTTGTCGTAGGGAACAAGCACTACCAGTACAAGGTGTTACCCTTCGGTCTCAAGTCTGCACCACAAGTCTTCACCAAATGCATGACAGTGGTGGCGGCTTTTCTTCACAAAAAGGGACTCTTCATCTACCCATACCTGGACGACTGGCTCCTAAAAGGCCCATCTCCGGTACAGGTAACGCACGATCTGCAACTGTGCCTGCACCAGCTATACAGGCTAGGCCTCCATGTGAACCTGGAGAAGTCAGTCCAACGGCCTACACAGTCCATCCACTACCTAGGCTCCGTTCTAAGATGCACCTTGCTTCCTCGACCACTGTTAGAAGGGCGGTCTCAGTCCCCTGGCGGAACCCTGTTTGAGAGGGGCGGAGCAGATAGTTGGTTTCTAAGAAGGCCGAGAGTTATTGGTTTACGGTTTTCTCTGCGATCTTACTAAGTCCTGGCAAAAGAGAGATTGGTCGGAGGTTTGCAAAGTCATGGGGATCAAGTCCTGGTTTCTTCAGCAGTGCTTTTACTACTGCCTGTTTCCAACTAGGGGGAACCACTCCTTGGTCAAGTGAGGCATTAATAAGGTCTGTGGCCAAAGGCGAGATGGTAGGTCCCACCTGTTGAAGGATGTGCTTGGGAGCCGGATCATTAGGGGATCCACTTTTCATGATGATCAGAGCAGTTAAAAAGCCTTCTTTGGATATCTAGTTAAAGGAGTCCAGAGTTGGGCTTGTGTTTGCGGCAGTAGGATCCGCAGGGGCATAACTATCGGATTTTGGCGGTAGGGATTGTAGGATGTTTTTTATTTTGCTCTCAAAGAAAGCTGCTACTTGGTTGCATCTGGTGTCCGAGGTGTCCTGCACCAAGCGGGGGTTGGGTATTTTGAGTAGCTCTTTTATCATTTTGTATGGCTCTCGAGACGAGTTGGAGGCAGTTCTAATTTTCTCTTCGAAGAAAGAAGCTTGGGCTGTTTTCCGAGCTGATTCATAGGTCCTCATAGCTGCTTTATATTTCTCTTTAATGAGGGGGCCCAGTCTTTTCTCCATCTACGCTCCAGGTTCTTGCAAATTTTTCTTAAGTCTCTAAGTTCTTGGGAGTACCATGGGGATTTAAAAATGTTGCTTTTTTTCTTCAAATTTTTCTTGGGTGCTACCGAATCAAGGGTGTTGGTCAGCCACTTGGTGAAATTCACGTCAGCTTTCAGAGGATTGGGATCAGCGAGCGGGGCAGAGTGTTCTAATTCCCGAGTCCAGTTCTCAAAAGAGAGTTTGGACCATATTCTCTCCTGAGTGCGAAATGCCTGAACCTGGGGGATGACCAAATTGGTTTGCCATGCGAACGGGATGAGGAAGTGGTCCGACCATGCTAATGGGAGGGGGGGCGATATTTCTATTTTAGGGATGTTAGAAAAGATCGGGTCTAGAAGATGTTCTTTAGCGTGTGTAGCCTCAGAGTTTTTAAGGATTAGGCCAAACGCATTCATTTCTGATTTAATATCACCTGCAATTTTATCGGAGAGATCGTCAAAATGAAGATTCAGATCTCCTAATAGAATAAAATTGGGTGTCGCGGCACAGGAGGTAATTGTGGTTTCTAGCAGTGAGCCTACAAATTGTCCTAGGCTTCCGGGGGGGGCGGTATATAAGAATACCTGATAGGGATTTGTTTGGCGTACTTTGTAGGTTAAAATAGACGCTTTCACAATCCGAAATTCCTCCCTCTTGTATCCTGCAGGTATATTTATCCCTGTAAACTATGGCTAGGCCACCTCCCTTTCCCTGGGTTCTGTTATGGAACTGTATTAGAAATCCCTGGGGTAACATACTGACAATGTCTGCCTCAGAGTTAGAGGTCAGCCATGTTTCCGTGAGGAATAGTATGTCCAGGTTGGTATCTTGAATCAGCAGATTGATTTCTATACAATGTTTGGGTATAGATCTGCAGTTAAGCAGGGCCAGGCTTACGTGCTTCGGTATCTGGCGATTGTCTTTCGAAGGAGGGTCACCCTGGTGAGATGATAGTGGTTCAGGAAGGGTGGTTTTAGTTCTGAGATGCAGGAGTTCATCTCGCGAGTATTTGATCCGAAGTTCGGGAGAAATGGGCATAGTGTCTGGCCCTGAGCCCGGCCTGGCCCGGACAGGCCCAGACGGGCTTGCCTCTGGCGTGGCTCCGGCGCGCCATTGGCAAGCCCGCTGCGCCCGCCTGCTGCGCGTTCGGGAAGGGGCGTTCATTTTATAGGGACTGGGCCCAAATCGCCCAGCCACTAGAGCGCTGTCCACTACCTGCTCCAAGATGGCGCCCGAAGTCTGCGCCTCGAGGGGGGTGGATGTGGGTTGTCCGGGAGCCCGAAAATCGGCTTCCAAATTGCAGTTAATTCCGCAGGAAGATGCGGCGCAATGCGGTCACAAGGATCGTTTTTAGGAATAAAACACAGGTAATTTTACAGGTTTTAAAACGAGTTCAGATCGCGTAATTCCAGATTCTAAATATGCTAAAATAATTAAAAAGGACACCCTATACTCCCGGCTTCCGCCTCAGGAGTCCATGCATACAGTAATAGTTGTGATAACGCTGGCTCTTTTATAGGGACTGGGCCCAAATCGCCCAGCCAATAGAGCGCTGTCCACTACCTGCTCCAAGATGGCGCCCGAAGTCTGCGCCTCGAGGGGGGTGGATGTGGGTTGACCGGGAGCCCGAAAATCGGCTTCCAAATTGCAGTTAATTCTGCAGGAAGATGCGGCGCAATGCGGTCACAAGGATCGATTTTAGGAATAAAACACAGGTAATTTTACAGGTTTTAAAACGAGTTCAGATCGCGTAATTCCAGATTCTAAATATGCTAAAATAATTAAAAAGGACACTGTATACTCCCGGCTTCACCCTCAGGAGTCCATGCATACAGTCCATGCATACGGTTCATACCTTTACGAGGCATTATTGTCTTGAATCTGATTCCAGGGCCGATACTCAAGTAGGGCAGGCCTCCTTGAGGAATCTGTTTGGGTAGTATATAGCCTACTCAGACTTGTTGATGAGATTACTGTCTTATTATTCCTTTGCCCGCAGGGAAGAGGAGAGGCTCGCTATTCTATTCTAATGCTTATGACTATTGATGAGGATCCCCTGGAAGAGAAGGATTAGTTACTTGCCTGTAATCCTAGTTCTCTTCCAGGGGTATCCTCATCAAAGTCATAAGCAACCCTCCCGCCTCCCCGGGCAAAGGATACTCTTTAATAAGGAGATATTGTTAACCTATTTGTTACTGGGTTTGTTTTCAGTCTCCGAAAAGAACAACTGACCTAACTGTCACCCCTGGGGCATGATGGGATACAGGGGGTCAGGGGTGCCTTAAAGGCACAGTGTCAGTTTATTGCTATTCAGCTACAGGTTAGCTTTTCAGTCTTTTTAGACTGTGTGTTTGCAATGCAGCCTGGGAGCTTCCTATGCTTCCAGTGAGTTATGAGAATTTCTACTGCTTTCTGAGCATTAAAACAATTTCTAAACAATCTTTGGTGTGGTTTCTCATGTTTCTAATGCTTATTGTTCATGTATGGTGGAAATTCTTCACAGCATAATTCAGCTCTGAGGTTATTTGGCTGCTATTGCATGTTTTTATATATATATGTTTATATATATATATATATTCACTAAAAAAACCATAGGTTTTAGGCCTTATATAGTTAGGAATTAACATATAAAAAACCATTGAAATTCCTCCTATATAGTTAGCTGGACATTTTATTGACATAAAGCCCAATGAAATTCCATATATAGTTAGTTGCAATAACTATATATCGCGCACCCGCAATCCACTGCTGATGATGTCACATATTACATCATTCATGACATGGTCACTGACATCACTGATGACATCACTGATGACATCTCAAATGACATCACTGATGACATAACTGATGACATCTCAAATGACATCACTGACGACATCATGACACACCAATACCAGTTATTACATACGCACTCACTGATTCCTACGTCTACGCACACATTCACTCATTCACCCATACAATCACTCGTACATACAGTCACTCATTATTACAACACTGTCATATGCACTCATACACCTATGCAGACACTCACACACTGCCACTCATCCATGGACTTACTCACACACCTAGTCAGTCCTGTAAAGAATCAATCACACTTCGATTTCCTCATCTATACAGTTAAACACAGAACACCTTACTTTTTCAAACATATACTAACACATACTTACTCTCTTATACAATTACTGATACAAGTACACATTGATCTGCACAGAGTCACTCGCCTCCCAGCCAGTTACACACACACTCAGTCTTCCATACAAATACTTGGGCAACCAATCAATAAGCTATATAGCCACTCATATAGCTACTGATCAACACATGCAGCAGCTTGCACAACAACAGACATATTGATGCACACTTTCAGACAGTTTAGTTATTAACCCATGAACTCAGTAAGACACATTCATTCACTCGCTCAGTCAGTCACGCACCTACTAAATCCTTCATCCAGACACTTATACATCCACTCATTCTTCAATATGTAAAACATATTTAAACTTTACAGAAACACACAGTCACCGGATGATGTCATCAGTGATGTAATCAGTGATGTCAGTGACCATGTCATGAATGATGTAATATGTGACATCATCAGCAGTGGATTGCGGGTGCGCGATATATAGTTATTGCAACTAACTATATATGGAATTTCATTGGGTTTTATGTCAATAAAATGTCCAGCTAACTATATAGGAGGAATTTCAATGGTTTTTTATATGTTAATTCCTTACTATATAAGGCCTAAAACCTGTGGTTTTTTTAGTGAATTTCATTGGTTTTTTAAAGGCTAATTCCTAAGTATATATAGTGTATAACCTATGGTTTTTTCAGTGAATATATATATATATATATATATATATATATATATATATATATATATATATATATATATTCAATGAAAAAACCATAGGTTATAGACCATATATAGTTAGGGATTTGCATTTACAAAACCTTATTTTACTCGCATAAAACCATTGAAATTCCATATATAGTTAGTTGCGCTAACTATATATCGCGCACCCGCAATCCACTGCTGATGATGTCACATATTACATCATTCATGACATGGTCAGTGACATCACTGATGACATCACTGATGACATCTCAAATGACATCACTGATGACATCTCATTTGACATTACTGATCACATCACTGATGATATCATTCATGTGATAATACGATGAACCTCTTCAGACTCTAATATAACCTTAGATACAATCAGTGTAAACAGACACTCACAGACTGTCACTCATCCATGGAGTTACTCACACACCTAGTCAGTCATGCAAAGAATCAATCACACCTCCATTTCCTCAACTATACAGTTATACAAACGTTGCTTATTCAAACATATACTAACACATATTTACTCTCTTATACAATCCCTGATACAAGTTCACAATGATCCATACAGCCACTCACACATTCACTTTGACATGTAGCACTGAGATATCCATTCACTCACCAGTACACTCATGCACACAGTCAACCGCCCATACAGCTGTTTCCACATGCACTTTTGAACCCATACATCTAGTGAATCAACTGCTCACACATCTATGCACAGAGTCATACACCTCCCAGCCACCCACACACACACTCAGTCTCCCATACAAATACCTGGGCTACCAATCAATAACCCATATAGTTACTCATATAGCTACTTATCAACACATGCAGCAGTTTACAGAACAACAGACATAATGATGCACAAATTAAGACAGTTTAGTCACTAACCCATGCACTCAGTGAGACATATTTAATCACTCACTCATACAGTCAGTCATGCACCTACTAAATCCTTCATCCAAACACTTATACATCCACTCATTCTTCAATATGTAAGACATATTTACACTTTACAGAAACATACAGTCACTGGATGTTGTCATCAGTGATGTCATCAGTGATGTCACTGACCATGTCATGAATGATGTAATATGTGACATCATCAGCAGTGGATTGCGGGTGCGCGATATATAGTTAGCGCAACTAACTATATATGGAATTTCAATGGTTTTATGCGAGTAAAATAAGGTTTTGTAAATGCAAATCCCTAACTATATATGGTCTATAACCTATGGTTTTTTCATTGAATTTCAATGGTTTTTTAAATGCAAATTTCTAACTATATATGGTCTATAACCTATGGTTTTTTCTGTGAATTTCATTGGTTTTTTAAAAGCTAACATCTGTAGCTGTAAAATGTATTCTTCTTTAAATCCCAAAATATATTTAGATGTTTATTGATAATTTTTTTTTAAATTTTTTTTTTCTTCGCTTCTAGTTCACGAACCAGGAAGCTTTCCGTTAGCTCATCTTGATGCCGCGATCTAGTCCGCGAACCGGTCAACGTTACGTTAGCGGAACTGTGACGCGTCGCGGAAGCGCGACGTATCACGTTATCGCGTAATGCGTCTAATGACGCGCCGCGTTAGCGCTCCCAAAAGTGCTCGGGACCGCGAACCGGAAGCGATGTGGGACGCGGCGCACGCCGCGTAACGTAAGCGGAACAGGTCATGTGACTTGTTTATCAAACTTTTCATTGGTTCATTTCACTTTTGGTTTCCAAATGATGTATGACTAGGTCATGTGACCTAAAAATAACACTTTTCATTGGTTCAGAACTTTTGCTTTCCCCAAATCATGTGAACCCCTCCTTATTTCCTCACTCTGACTTTCATCTTGGTGAGAGAAAGACCATTTAGCTAGAATTGAACAATGGCTTCTGTACTTGCTGCAGCTGGTGGAACCCCACCACCACCTCCACCTCCTCATAAGAAGAGAGGACCACCTACTCAATTTATCCCTAACAGAGAGGAGGAAGAGGAGGAAGAAGAAGAAGAGGACAGAGAGGAACAACAATTTGTCGAAGAGTTGCCCCGGGTTTCAAAGCGAAAAACAAGCTTCATCTGGCAGTTTTTCTCCATCCCTCCTGGATCAAAGAAGGTGAATGCTAAATATGCCACCTGCCTCATCTGTGATTATAGATTGTCGAGAGGCACAGATAAGAAATACAGTATGGGCAACTATACGATGCACCGACACATGAGCAGGTGGCATCCCTTAAACTACAGCCGGGCTGAGTTAAGGGATCTTCAAGACAATCCCACGACAACTCCTGTGGCCAGATCGACCTCCACAATGTCATTGACGGGAAGAGAGGCACAAGAAACTGTGCCAAACATTCAACCCAACTTCCAGCATATGAAGTTAAGTTGTATATACTGTGGTGCTATGCTGTCATATGGCAACATGAGCGTCAACCTGATGAACATGGCGTTCGAAAATCATAAATGCCCTAATGCACCCAAGAAGTAATTTTTTTTTTTGCTCCAGTTGAGCCGTTTTCAATGCCTGTTTTTTGTTGTCTCCCCTCCATAAAAAACACAAAAAAAACATAAAACAGTTCTAAAAATACAAAAAAAATCAAAAAATGTTCAAAAAAAAAAAAAAACAACAAAAACAAAAAAAAACAGTTCTTTTCAGAACTACCTCCCCTTTCAAACAAAATTGCTAGAATGTTTATCACTCTGGCAAGCTCTATTTCTTTTGGTTCGCTTCAAGTTCGCTGACCGGTTCGCGAACTTTAAGCGAACTAAAAAAATATTTTTTTAAAAAAAAGAAGAGTTAGTATAAGGGAAGTAAACAGAGAATAATGTAAAAAGAAAGACAGCTATAGAGAGTAAATGAGAGATACTGTCAATGACATCATCAGCAGTGCATTGCGGGTAAAAAGAGTAGAAAACATTTACCTTATAATTCTTGTTACCTTTTTTTAAATATTTTTTCATACTTTCAATCTGTAAAAAAAAGAACAAACATTTCCAAAAATATTAAAACATGTATTTAAAAATTAGAAAAGACAAGGGAAAAGGTTCAAAAACAAACAGTTTTTCAACAACTTTGACATTTACAGAAGTCTCTGCTTCTCTACGTCCCCTACATAATCCTAAAGATATATATTCTAAAGAAACTGTATCTTGATGTTGATGAACTGAGGCCTATTTTGGAACATGATGTTTTTCTTGCACTGCTAATGTCTCACAAGAGTGATGCAATAGCAGCGCAAAAAAGATGTAAAGCCATCATAAAATTGTGTCTAACATTGTAAATGCTTGATTTAGGATGCAAATAAGATGTGTGCTTTCAAGAGCTTTCTTTGAGGTGAGGCCTCTTTTCTTTTTTTTAAAAAAACACTACCCAGAAGTACAGCACTGAAAGCATTAAAATTGATATTTACAGAACTCAGCTTACCCATATGTACCTCACATTTCTAAATGTATATCATAAGGACAAAAAGCATAACATTAATTATACATGTTAAATGGTTTCTTTTTGCTGTTCTCAGAATGTATCAAATTTCACTTAAATCAGTGACTTGAAGGTATTCATCATGTAACAGCGGGGAAAAAAAAACACAATCAAAATGACTGTGTTTAAAAAACCCATACAACCTTCGAAATCTGATTTCAAAACTCCTTAAAATTAACTTACTTTCAATGACGTCGAACGATCTCCTATGAACAGCATCCACTCTTGTGCTACAAATATTTTCAGCCCGCCACTTTCTGAAAGAAAACCTCCATCGATACGTAAAATATGTTACATAGAAAAAAAGACTTCTCTCATTATATCACATGTTTCCACTAGGCCAAATCATGTTGCCGCGATTCGCAAGTCTTGTTATTCTTCCAATCAAATCCCGACATTTTCTATTTTCGCAACTTTCAAAAATAAAATATTTGAGATTATTTTCACAATCCTGGACTACTAATAACTTACTCTTCTTTGTCACTCATGTTCTCCTTTTCCTATGACACTGATACTGCTTACTATGAAGCAGACTTACTTGCAGCAAGTTTATATAGTTGGATTTTTAATCTAGACAGCATTGCAGACTTACATTCCCTCTACTTAAAATTTTGGTTTTAAAAACACCAGGTAAGAATTTTTAAGGTCAAACGGCAATTTTTTTTTGAACGTTACAACGGAATCATTACAGAATGACCAGCCGTTTCCAGACTTTAAGTAAGCTGTATAATGTCCTGATGTTGTTGATGGACCATCGTGATAGATAATTGCTACAGTAACAAAAGTCCTCCCTGATATTGACAGCTGAGAAGCCACAAAATTTTTTATTAAAGTTGACAATTTTGATCCATCAGGCCTACAACGTTGGATCATTAAAATGAAATACTGGCCATATCTACGTATAAATAATGTTGACATCATATCACATTTACATTGGCTACACTCCATGTTGTGATCTGCTGCATTTACTAGCTTATTAAAGGAGACTGATTTACTGTCTGGCAAAGTTAAATATATAAATCTTTCTGAGTCTACACTAGTAGTACTTGATAGCCTACAATTCTCGCAGTCATGCTGCCATTGATAAGAAAGCCCAAACAGGTGATCTACATCTACACCCTCAACTTGCAATATATCAAGCATATACATTAAAAACTCCTGACAATCTTGCTGATTATTTTCAGAGAAGTCTGTTTGACCTGAACATTCATCTAACAGATAACGAACTTCAGACACACTTTCTACTTTTGTTCGATCAGTGCTACATTTCTCGAAAACAGAATTCAACAAACAGCATAAAATTTGTTCAGAATTCAACAGAATCTGTTCTTTTAAACTCTCTAGTGAAAAGAGAACATTAACCACTACATTTGCATAGCAGTTGACACCAGAACTGTTTTCAAATTGAAAACCGACAACATCTTCAACAGAATCCACTTTCTTTCTGCTAACAATTTTCGGTTCATTGACTTTTAGTCTTTTTGCAACAACCTCCCTACTATTACTGCTATTTCTACGTTTGCGGCCTACCACACGTTTCTCAAACAAAGGATATTGAGGCAAATGTGGCGCATACTCTCTTCTTAACCTATTGTATTCCTTAACACAATCTAGATCCGCACAAATGTTTGTGACATCACAGTCAATCAAGTACAATCCCGATAAAGTTCTAACTCGTGACAATGCCACATATGCCATACCCTCCTTGAACACAGAACTGCCAATATTCACCAATGCACAGTCTACACTTAAACCTTGCGATTTATGGATTGTCACCGCATATGCCAAGCAAACAGGAAACTGTTTACGGCGAACATATAAATCTTTAACAAGCAAAAACCTAGCAGAACAACGACCAATTTGCTGTACTTCCTCAATGCCATCAAATTTAATTCTTAAAAATTCTATTCCATCTCTATTTCTGTATTTCTCAAAATCAACAACATTACCCATTGATCCATTCACCAGACCTCTTTCTACATGTAAATTCCTTCTCAAAATAATTCGGCAATTTAAACACACATTCAAAGTCTTTTCAAAACCCGCTGTTTTAGATATAGTCTTCTCTAATGAATCCAATTTTGATTTCAAATTGTCTGACAAAATAATTGTTGATCCCATATGCTCTAATTTGTCGATAGCTTCAAGTTTCACAATCTCTTGCTTTTCTAAATTCAACATTTTGTTGTTGAAGATGGCACATTCTGCAAGAGTTGGCATGAGACATATCCCGGATTTCTTCTCAGTAATTTTCTGAAAAATATTCTCAGGCACAATCTCTTGTTTGGGATATAAATTTGACAGTAATCGTGCATTTAAAGCTTCTTTCCCATGCTCGGTCACTTTTCCAATTCTAATATCTTGTAGAATATTCTTGTAATCTTCATCCTTTGCCTGACGCATATTTTGATGCAGTTCTGCATAATTGAAGTTTAACCATATATTGACGTTGCCAATGCTCCCTAGGCACTTCCTGGTATCTTCATGCGTGAGTATTTTGAACACAGGTTGACCTTTTACTGGTGTCAGCTGCAGAAGATCTCCGAAAACAATGATGTGTTTCCCACCAAATAACACATCATATTCAGTTTTAAGTACTTCTTGCATTCTCAAATGCACAAAGGCAAGCATGACATTGGAAACCATGCTTACTTCGTCAATGATAAGTAGTTTCATTTTCCTCAAGACTCTTGAAACTTCACAGCAAGCATCTCCAGATAACTTGTTGTATTGTAATTTGTTGTCATGCTCCACCGGCAGCATCAGTAGACGATGCAAAGTAATACCTTTAATGTTATGTGCTGCCAGTCCAGTAGGAGCGGTGACAACACAAGACAGCGATGACTCAGTCCTTTCCTTCAAATAACAAGAGATTGCTTTAATGAGAAAACTTTTTCCAGTTCCCGCTTCTCCACTCACGTACAGTCGGACAGGCTTCAACGACGTACATGAGCACTCTTTCTTCTCATGACTTAATCCGTGCTCAATTTCCGTGGTAACTTCATCATATATTTTCCTCTGCTCAACGTTGAGTTGTTTTTCCAAGTCTTCTAAGTTAACTGAATCCTCCTGAGCATGTGCCATGGCTCTTTCCACTTCATTCATAGCAGTGGCAGCTTCATTTTCGATAATAGGTCCTCCAAGTGGATCTTGACTCAATGAAACAGAACTCTGACTGTCCTGAGAACTGTCTCTGGCAATCTCGGCTGCAATCGTTGCTTCCTGCTCAATTTCCAAAGTTAGCATTTCTTGATATTTAGAAAAAGCAGGACATTCTATGGACTCCTTGGCTGCATTGAAAGAGTCTTCGTAACAGAGGAAATCTCCAAGCAGTTCCTCTTCTGCACGCCAAGGCTTGAAAAGTTGCAAAAGTGCTAAATAAAAAAACTCCTTTTTTTCTGGAGATTCACCACTCAATTTTCGATGGTTTACTAATTGGCATTTTCTTTGCTTGACCAGGCATCCCTCACTTCCAATTACAGCATACACTCCTTTCTCAATATCTTCTTTGATGTTCCTCTTGAATATATAATTTTGGAGAACCTCATATAGACAAACATTCTCAAGGTGACTGCTTCGATTTGGATAATATGTATCCAACATGTTGGTCTTCAAAATGTCGGTACTGTTTGGTTCCTTTTCTGCCAAATACTCAATTTCCCGGACAGGTTTTAGAACTCGATTTCGCGTTGCAGCAAGACCAAGACTCACCCAAACGAGACTCCTGGATTTGGCATAGAGACTTGCTGAAGACAACCGGTCAGAACATTCGTAAGCTCCGATTTCTCGATGCGACAACATCTTCAGACTGAAACTGTACAACTTCTTGCTGAGGCTCTTTTCATGAGAAATGTCCTCCCACATATCCTTCAGTTCGGTCTTTTCTTTTTTGGTGATGTAAGATGTCACATACCGAGCCACAGCCATACAGTTGTCAGCTACAAACTGTATATCCATGTTAGCATTCCACATGGACAAAATCACTGGGTTGTAGTCATTGATGTACTTGGACTCTTCGTTCCTTTTCAAATTGTATGTATTCTTGGGTGATTTCCTCGTCACATTATGTCGCAGCGAAGACATCAAACTGTTCACTCTTCCTTTAGAAATCACCGGTCGTGGAAAGTTGAAACGACATTTCGTGTAGAACTTGTCCTTGTTTCTGAATTTACGACGACAGTACTTTCCACAACGATGGCTTTGGAAACGTAGAACTTGTTCTCTTAGACTTTTCTTCTCCGTTGCGTTTGGAACAGCACACGTAGAATACTGTTCGATGAAATTCATCACTAAGTCATCCGGATCTGTTCCAAATTTAGGTGCATCCTTGATCCACAACAACATATGTATATGAGGGGCACCTCTTGCTTGGTACTCCTTTCTCCAGAAGAAATCCAACACCTCTCCAAGAGGTGGATTCTTTTTATTTGTGATGAAAGACATCATAGCTTCAAATCTATGATTGAAGTACCTGCATACATTCACTGGATCCAAAGAACACAGTTCTCCAGGTGTCTTGAATTCAATGTTTTCAATATTTCCATTTGCCTCTCGTAGAAATTCAAGTAAGTCTTCCCAGCCATACTCGGCACAGCTCAGAGTGAGGAACCATGTTGGAGTTCCTAAGTTCCTCAGCATACATTTTAAATCACCATGACGACGGTACCAGTACTCATTAGTACCACGCTGACACGCCATGAGATTAATTAAGTGAGAATCCAAAATACTGTCTTGGACATTGACTTTATGCATAAAGTCACTTGCCGAGATGTTTCGCATCTGTATACCACTTTTTAAGATGTGGTTCACTGCATATGACAGTCCAGACAGATCGCTTTCAAACAGGAGATGAAACAAATAGGGAATGCATTGCCGAAACCTAGGATCTGCTGCATACAATCGTAAAGTCCGGTATTCAGACGCAGGAATTTGATGAGGTCGCTCATCATATCTTCCTCCTTGACCTGTGGGAAATAGCTGTGGGAAACACCGAGCTTCCAAACTTTCCTCCCAAACACTAATGGGACTCCCTTTGGCTTGTTTCATTTGAAACAACTCAATAGCATTCCCCATGACTTCCTTGGAATGCAAAGGATGAACACTATAATGTTCATATATTTCTTCACTTTTAGAGGCCTCTACTTTCTCAATTTGGCCAGCACACAAATCGCTATCCTCTTCATCACTTACTTCCTCTTCTGCAACATATACATTCTTATAGTACTTATTATTTTTCTTCAAATACACTGTTGCCTTTTTGACTTTCCTAACATCCACTAAATCTTGCCATATTTTCTTATTCTTTGTCGGAACCCCATTAACCAAGATAACCAGAGGTTCCTCTTCCACTTTTTCTATTCCAATTGTGTTAATGTTTTTCTTCAAATCTAGAGGCAAATAAACAACTCTTCCCTTTAATCCTCTCTGTAAATCTGCTGGAGGCAACTTCCCTGTCTTTGGCTCCATTCTTACAATAGCCTGAAAGGGATGGATACTTTGAATCAAAATAGATTCATAAGTATTTAAATCCTTCAATTCAGAAGGAATCTCAACCAATTCCAGATTATTATGAACTGCCCTAGCAGGCATCTGGTTTTGGTTTAATTTATTACAACAATAAGTACACACACGTTGATCCGATCCCAAATCAAAATAATTTTCTACCATCAAGTATGTGGCAAAATCCTTCCATTCACTATTATTTTCCCTTCCACTTTTTGCATATAAATCCACTACCTTAGTCTGATTCTTATAATAAGTGCGTTGACAACATACACAAGTGAAATTAGGCCTCTCACTTGATTTCATCTGAAACGTGGCAATTTCCTTCTGAAAATTATCTGTACTGGAAACCTGTACATTATCTTCCACATTACCCTCTACTTCAGGGTCAATTTGAACATTCTCATCTTTACTACCAAAGTAACAAAACTCAATTTCTTCACAAATATTCTTCACATCTATTTCAGAACCATGCAAAAGAGCAGCACATAATTGTTTAAGCATAATTGCTGGACTCTTAGCATAATACAACATTCTCACTAATTTTCTCACTTTATTATGATGCACTGCTAGCATCCTGAAATGATGAAAAACACTCTGGCATACTCTCCTGGAAAGACAAGCCAGTGAATGACCACGCAAACCTGTCATTTCTCTCACTCTGCAAGGATCTAAATCTTGCAACAACTTCATTTTCTGCTTCAAACTTTTCTTATTAAATGTCCGTATAAAATCACAAAGCAAATTGATGGAAACCTGTCGCACACTGCAAATAGAACTACACTTCCAAATGTACACAGGACCCTTAGGACGTCTTCCTAAAACCTCATCACTTAGCGCCTCTTCTGTCTCTGTTGTCACAAGTTGTTCTTTTTCAACTGGACAACCATCCTTCACTTCATAAGCTCGACCACTGATGTCAACTGCATGCACCAAATCATTATCCTGAAAATAAGTCTCCTCATTAAAAAATGCCTCAGAACTTGAACTATGCATCCATTCTCCGAAAAAAACTTCACAAAAGTTAGTACGATTTACTACTCTCTTCCATCTACTTTTTGTTTTGAAATCAGAAATTACCTTGCTTAGTTTCCTAATTCTATTGATTACCAAAATAAACAACTTTCGCTTAATTTCAAAAGCATGATCAATAATTTTCTCTACATTTTTCTTCTTCTTATAAAATGCCGCTTTCTGTTGGCCTTTCTTTTTAATACTTTTCAATAAATTAACTAATATCCTATTACGGAACATTCGATTTCGAATGTCCCTAAACTGTTGTTTCCTTCTACTATCATGCACAGAGTTATCTCTTCCTCTACCAGTAACATTTGTGATGGGTCTCTCCTTTCCATTTAAATTGCTTTTCTTTTTGTGGACTGAAACATTTTTTTGAGCAAAACTTTTTTTACTACAAATATTTCTTAAGAATGATTTCGTGCTCTTACCCGGACCTTTCTTGGTGTTTTGACAAGTATTTGGGGAAGAGGACTGCTGCAATAAAACATCATCCTGCTGTCTTTGACGTTTTCTAGCCTTTCGTATTCGACTTTTGGAAGGCATTTTCCAAACTATGAAAGAATCTGCAGTTGAATCTGTGGAAAAATATAATATAAAATGTTATTAACCACTATTACCAAACAGTAAATAAATAACAGTCATCTAAAACTTAATGCCGTACTAATTATTTAACATAGCAAATGTTTTCCACCAGCACTGCATCACAAAAATGACACTCAATGGTACAAAAAAGGCATACAACACTCATAAATCACTCCCTAATATTTTAAATCATTAATTCAGGATGACGATAAGATGTAGCCTATCTAAAGATTTGTTTAGGCCCTGATCTTTAGACTGGGGTAAATGTGTGTCATTGATCCACATTCAGTCCATCACCTGTTTTGTTTATTTGAGGTGAGGCCAACACATGGTTGCAGATAAGATTTTCACTGAAAAATATCAAAATAAAAAAACATGTGAAGGCCTACCAATGAAGTAAATCATTAAATGAAAACCAATACATTTCTGGAAATATGCACTACTAGTGCTTCATAAGATGTTTTGGGTCATATTTATAAGGCATTTGAGTATCTAGTATGCTATTTTACGTTCTTCCTGGTGCAAATTTATTGTAAATATGCTCCCACCTGCGGTTGGCAAATTTAGATTTTGATTATGGGAGTTAGATAGGCATGTTACTAATTTCCCAAAAATGGTGTATAACCCCAAACAACCTTTGAAGCAAATGCTCTTAGCCATGTTATCCACCTCCCATTGCATAACATGGCTAAGAAGTGCTTGCAAATGTGAAAAAAAACGGCCGCAATGCATGAATATCGCAGAAAAGTCAGCGATATTCATGCAATTTCCAGCACATGCTCTTAGCCATGTTATCCACTTCCTATTAAATAACATGGCTAAGAACTGCTCAGGGCCCCATGAGGAACGCTTTCCATTTAAAAAGGGAAAAATAACATCAAAGACACTAAAATGCCTTCTAAATATGACCCCAAACAACCTAAGAAGCTCTAACAGTACATATCCTGAAATGTAATTGATTTCAAAATTCGTTTTTAAACACAGCATATAAATCAATTGTATACCTGCATTCATGGAGAAATGACTAAAAATGTCCTTGAAACACATGAAAGTGTTTTCTGGAATGCCCTAGCACCATTTTTGGGACACTATTAACATGGCTACGTAACTCCCATAATCAAAATCTAAATTTGCCAAGCGCAAGTGGGAGCGTATTTACAAGACACTTGCCCCAAGAGGAACACTTTCCATTTAAAAAGGGAAAAATAACATCGCAGAAAAGTCAGCAATATTCATGCACTTTCCAGCAAATGCTCTTAGCCATGTTATCCACTTCCTATTAAATAACATGGCTAAGAACTGCTCAGGGCCCCATGAGGAACGCTTTCCATTTAAAAAGGGAAAAATAACATCAAAGACACTAAAATGCCTTCTAAATATGACCCCAAACAACCTATGAAGCTCTAACAGAACATATCCTGAAATGTAATTGATTTCAAAATTCGTTTTTAAACACAGCATATAAATCAATTGTATACCTGCATTCATGAAGAAATGACTAAAAATGTCCTTGAGACACATGAAAGTGTTTTCTGCAATTCACTAGCACCATTTTTGGGACACTATTAACATGGCTAGGTAACTCCCATAATCAAAATCTAAATTTGCCAAGCACAAGTGGGAGCGTATTTACAAGACACTTGCCCCATGAGGAACACTTTACATTTTAAAAGGAAAACAAAACATCTTAGACACTCAAATACCTTATAAATATGGCTCAAAACAACCTATGAAGCTCTAGCAGTACATATCCAGAAATGAAATTGATTTCTTAAATCGTTTTTAAAAGCAACATCTCTGTTTCAGCTTACATAACAGACCATAAAATGGGCTCCATGTACCACAATAACTTGTGTTACTGCATGCCAGAATGTTACACCAAATATGCAATTACAATTTCTCTATGAAACTAATTCTATTAGTATATCACTAGAGACAAAACCACATTTTAAAAACACAGCTTTCTTCATCATTTTCTCCTTAAATCATACTATTCTCTATCTAAATTAAATAAATCTTTTCTCACCTTAGCAAATATTTTTTGAGTTTTGAAAACAGTCTGAGAAATACACCAAATTGTCTTCAGCAGAAGAAAAAGGATGCACTCCAAAGGCTGCAGCTATTGAAAGCACAGAAATACAGATATTCTTTTCACATATCTCTCATATTAGCCAATCATACCTCTTCCCTCACTTTTTTCAAATCAAAACCCTTCCCCCCTCTGCCCTGTCTGCCTTGTTTCCATAGCAACCACCTCCTGGAAGACCTCTCATGTTTGCAAATTCACACAACAATGTTTCAATTAAACTCTGAACTCTCAGTGCACCTGCGTATCCAGTGCAATCTTTCATTAAATGTTTCTTCCTTGACCATTCAAATTACATCTTTCAAAGAACACATCCATGCACCCTAACTTTCTGTTTTCAGAAATGGAAATGCACCAATCACTGCTAATGAATCATTAGCATTGTAAATCCACAGTTTTTTTTCTTTAGAAACTCCTACTGTTTCAACTGCCCTTTCATTACCACACTTCATCTGACTGCAGAACAACCTTCACCCACCATGTTTAACGTCTGGATTGTTGGACATAGTTACATCCACTGGGCTCAAAGGTATGCTGAGAGCAGAAATTTACCTAACCTCAATTTACAAGATGTGGAAATTAAGTGGTTGGGCCAAAGAGGATTAAAATGTCACCAATTGATACCATTGGTGAAAACCTTTATGCATTTGCCAAAACCTGACCTGTTAATAGTGCACTGTGGAGGTAATGATTTGGGCACTTTGACAGGGGTAGGTCTGGAAATGCTTTTAAAGGACACCTTTGAGCAATTAATGGCACTTTTTCCTCAAACTGCCTTGGTATATTCCAATATATGCCAAAGACAGAAATGGAGGTGGTCCAACCAATTTTGTCCACAAATTGAGAAAGCGAGGAAGCATGTAAACAAATCTGTTTCAGCTTACATGAGAGACCATGGAATGGGCTCTCTGTACAACAATAACTTGCGTTACTACATGCAAGATATCTACAGAGGAGATGGAGTTCACTTCTCAGATGAGGGCAACAGAATTTTCATTCTGAATTTAAGACTGTGCATTGGTACCTACTTATAAGTACCTAAATGTACCATAAACCCAAAAGCTCTTCTCAGAGCTACCCTACATCTGATCACTCACAATTATTATTTTCCTCTAACTTTTTTCACTAATTTTCCACAAAATTCGCTCCCCGGAGCGCTACCCGGTTCGCTAACCGAAAGCTAACCTCGCGGAATTTTTTAAAAAAAGGTTTTTTTTTCCGCACATATAAGCCTCCTCAGCCACGCTCAGAAAACCTAGGGGGTCAAGATAAGTCTACCATGACCCCTTCTACCCATTCTAAACATTATTTGCCCTCCATCTTGTATCTTAATGCGACCGAAACACAAAATGGTGGACTCCCGTGACGCTTAAGGTTCGCTAACCGAGCCGCTTTCCGGGAAGCGGTCCTAAAAAAAGGTGGGAAAGTAATTTACAGAAAAACGACTAGAGACACTCTCACCAAATATAGATTAGCTCATACTACATAAAAATCCCTTTCATTTTCACAAATTTGATTGAAATTTCATTTAGCCATTTAGCCTGTAGACCTCTCTAAGTACCGTGAGGTAAATTACTTCACAAAACACATCTGAAGTGTTGGAATTGACAACCAATGAAAATGTTACTTTCATTTTCTACTTTTGTTACCTGACATTTGATTGGTTATATACCTGAATATATATAAAGGAAGAGAAGGAAACACAGCCATTTTGACTGCTACTTCGTGAAGTGCACAACAAAAAATCAACTGATAACTTCAACTTATATTTAAAAGGTAAGATATTATTTATAAAACTTAAGTATGTTCTGTACTGAAACCTAATTAGAAAAACATTTTCTGAGAATTATATTCTATCACTCTGTAATACTTATAGAAAAAAATAGACTACTCTGTTTTAGTTATGGCAGAGCCATTCCAAGAATTTACAAGACCATAGTCTAAAAAGGAACGTGCGCAAAGCCCCCTCCAATTTACATAAGTGGCATCTTGCAAGGAGACCATTCACAAGCACTGAGGGGGCCCCATTGTCCAGCATTTTGACGCCCCCACAGTTTTAACTTTAAATCCACACACATATCTCACACCTTCATAGGTGTGAGAATTGATTGTGGTCTAAAAGTTAAAACTGTGGGGGCGCAAAAATGCTGGACAATGGGCCCCCTCAGTGCCTGTGAATGGTCTCCTTGCAATTGAGGGAGCGTCTCCTTCTCCCTCCCCTATACCTCCTGACACCATCCATGGGAGGCCCAAGGAGGGGGCCCCCTGCAATAGACCTTAATTGCAGGCAACACCTTTCTTTGTGAAAAAAGCACTATATAAATAACCAAACTGCCAATCTGTACTGAAACCCAACAATGCCCTTTCTGTACTGATATATTTTTTAAAAATTCATTTTTCAGAATTGAAAATGGAAGAACAACAAAACAACATGAAAACTGAAACAGAAGAAAAAATTGAGACACAAGATGACATGGATTTCTACGACGACACAATAAATAATGAACTTGTCCAATGCATAGATGCAGTAGATTTTCTACTAAAAAATGAAGAAAAAAATGATCACGATTTTTTAGATTTTCTTTTAAATTTTGAAAAACAAAATGAAAAATAAATTTTAATTTCTTAATTCAAAAATTGTTTCACACATTATTTATTTTTATATGTTTATTGAATGTTAAAAGTTTAATGAATTATGACACACAATCAAAATAAAAAATAAAAATTTAAAATAAAGAAAACAAAAAAAAACAACAAAAACAACAAATAATTAACATACAGTACTAGCAAAGTCTATCATTCTTTTATCCTTATAGTACGCTGCCCAGAACGCTTTCCGGTTCGCGAACTTGGCGCTTACCACGCCAAAAAAAAATTTTTTTGACCCTCCTGGGCCCTTTTAAAACCTCCACATAAAACCTAGGGGGTCAACGAGGATCTACTATGCCCCCTTATGGTAATTTCCCCCTTTGTTTTGGCCTCCTCTTGTCTCTCGATCCTACCGAGAGACAAGATGGCGGCCGCTCCGGACTGTTTAGAATGTTGACAGACACCGGAGGGCCAATCAGCTTCGCATCGCAAAGTTCCGATACGCGAAAGGTTCGCTAACCGGATCGCTGCCCGGAGCGCTGTTACAGATATATATCTTGATTTAAACGTTAATTTCTCAAAATCCACTGAAGCACATATATTGAGACCTAGCAAAGGCACATCGGGCTAACAGTCCCTACAATTTTGCCAAGTTTCGTGGAAATCCATTCAGCCGTTCGGGCTAAAAGTGAGTCCAACCGCCCTATGGAAATTAACATGGGAAAAACGCGTTTTGGGACCCCCCTTTTTTCTCGGCCCCCCCTTGACGAACCCCCCCCAAATTTCCAGGAGCTGCTCAGAAACAAAATGTGCCATTTTCCTGAAAATTTCAGCCAATTCCGTCCACAAACGCCAAAGTTATTAGGCATAGAATTTTCAAAAGTCCCATAGAGAAAAAATCCTAACTATATATACCTACTGGCTATCGCCAGTAGGTAATATATATATATATATATATATATATATATATATATATTCAATGAAAAAACCATAGGTTATAGGCCATATATAGTTAGGAATTAGCATTTACAAAACCTTATTTTACTCGCATAAAACCATTGAAATTCCATATATAGTTAGCTAACTATAAGCGCTAACTATATATCGCGCACCCGCAATCCACTGCTGATGATGTCACATATTACATCATTCATGACATGGTCAGTGACATCACTGATGACATCACTGATCAAAACAACCAGTGATTGTATGTGTCTGTAAAGTTTAAATATGTTTCACATATTGAAGAATGAGTGGATGTATAAGTGTCTGGATGAAGAATTTAGTAGGTGCATGACTGACTGTATGAGTGAGTGATTAAATGTGTCTCACTGAGTACATGGGTTAGTGACTAAACTGTCTTAATTCGTGCATCAGTATGTTTGTTGTTGTGTAAGCTGCTGCATGTGTTGATCAGTAGCTATAAGAGTGGCCATATGGGTTATTGATTGGTTGCCCAAATATTTGAATGGGAGGCTGAGTGTGTGTGTGGGTGGCTGGGAGGTGCGTGACTCTGTGCATAGATGTGTAAGCAGTTGATTCACTAGGAGTATGAGTTCAAGAGTGCATGTGGAAACAGCTATATGGGCGGTTGACTGTGCATGGGTGTGTTGGTGAGTGAATGGATTTCTCATTGCTACATGTGCAAGTAAGTACGTATGTAAAACACAATACATGTGAGAGTTGAGATATATAAATAACTGAACATAAGACCCAGTGAATGTGTGAGTGGCTGTATCGATCACTGTGAGCTTGTATCAGGGATTATATAAGAGAGTAAATATGTGTTATTATATGTTTGAATAAGTAAGATGTGTATAACTGTATAGTTGAGGAAATGGAGGTGTGATTGATTCTTTGCATGACTGACTAGGTGTGTGAGTAACTCCATGGATGAGTGACAGTCTGTGAGTGTCTGTTTATACTGAGTGTATGTAAGGTTATATTAGAGTCTGAAGAGGTTCATTGTATTATCACATGAGTGATGTGATCAGTGATGACAAATGAGATGTCATCAGTGATGTCATTTGAGTTGTCATCAGTGATGTCATTTGAGATGTCATCATTGATATCATTTGAGTTGTCATCAGTGATGTCATTTGAGATGTCATCAGTGATGTCATCAGTGATGTCACTGACCATGTCATGAATGATGTAATATGTGACATCATCAGCAGTGGATTGCGGGTGCGCGATATATAGTTAGCGCTTATAGTTAGCTAACTATATATGGAATTTCAATGGTTTTATGCGAGTAAAATAAGGTTTTGTAAATGCTAATTCCTAACTATATATGGCCTATAACCTATGGTTTTTTCATTGAATTTTCAAGGTTTTGTAAATGCAAATTCCTAACTATATATCCACTATAACCTATGGTTTTTTCTGTGAATTTCATTGTTTTTTTAATAGCAAATATGAAAAGCTTTAAAATGTCAAGTACGTGATAGATAAAAACATTTTCGTATTTATGCACGCTGATGTGCTTTCAAACGCTGCCCCCCCCCCCCTCCCCTCTTTTGCCTTTGTTAGTACTCTCTCTTTGCAGATACAGAAGGGTAGTTAACGCAGGCCTTTACCCCCGTTGTAATCCGTCGTACCTCCTTGTCTCTCCATTTGATTGATTGTTGTCCAAGCATTTACTGTTTTAGAATTGGTTCTCTTTGGATCATTCTCTATTTACAAACAAGCACAAAGTCGCAATACTCTGTTTAGTCTTTGCAGATAGTGAAAAATCGTGTAAAAAAATAAAAGTAATCAAGCAAAATCAGTAGGCCACTAATTGGATCTCTTTTTGACCTCGCTAAAATAGAAATATTAGGAACAACCCTTCTTGAGAAATACGAAAATAGTGAGATGAACTGAGCTCCACACCATGAGGGCTGCAAGACAGCTCGGCTCCATCACCCATCCCGCACAAAATAATGACAAACCCTATGCAAATATTAAAAATATAGACAACACACCAGCAAAGAAATAGGGTAAAACATTTTATTAAAAAACTATTTACATAACGTTGGTTTATAAGATGATGTCAGTAGTGGACCGATGTGTGAATAGATCGAAAACAGCACAAGGCTCCAAGATCCGGATAGCAAGCTCCTGGATGTTGGGTGCCATAGTTTAGAGTTCTGAATTTCAGCCTTTTTCAATGCCTGTGCTTTGTTGAATCAAAATGGCGGCTTGACACAAAGCTGACTCAAGCGTTGTTACTGATGCTATGCAGACCAAAACTGGTTTTCAGTTTGTACATTTTTCTAGATTTTTCAATCCAAGTTTGGTTGACTTTGTAGAACGATGGCTTCAGATTTTCAACATACGGTGTGGTGGCGCTGACTGGGAGGGGGCGCTTCGCTCCTGCCCCCTCCCCAAGTAAGATTTTCATACGTGAAAGTACGTTAATGGTTTTGGTCCCCGAGATGCTTCGATGTCACTACCATTCTCAAATAGCATAAGTTCTGGATGTTGGGTGCCATAGTTAAGAGTTCTGAGCAGCGCTTGTAACACTGTCTGAAGCTTATTTCCTCCTACTGCAGCTTCACTATTCTCAAAGTAAGTGAGTGTCGTTTGTGGACCTGACTGCATTAGAAAACAATATGATATGTTACCTTCCTAAACAGCTTGACGGAGGCCCCTGAGGGGCGCTGTGATGGCCTTGGACTCGGAGAAGACGCTTGGCTCCGACACCCTCCCCAAGTCTTATAGCACTGGTGTAGCCTGAGATCGCCCCCGACATAGGCGGCCGGCTCCCGGGGTCCGGCGGTACTTTTTGCCTTTTGATGACTCTTCAATTCTGGACCTTGTCCCACAATCCGTTTGACCTGAAGACAAGCTGTAGTGAGGCGCCCCTTTATCGTTTTAGTTGCCATTCCGCCCGCTTTTGCTACACTGTGCCTCTTCCGCCATTCAGCTGTTTTCCGCCCGCTCTTGCGACTACAGCGTCTCGCTCACCATGTAGTTGAGATGCGCCCGCTCTAGCGGTGCAGCGATAGGCGGCTGCCACAGGACTCTCAAAATGGCGGCCGGCTCTTCGGTTTTGGGCCTGGTCCACTAAAATGGCCCTGGGACACCTTGGAACTCGGACGCTTGTCTGCTAGGGCTTGGATCCCATTCTCGAAAAGCGTCCCCTCAGCCGTGAAGATTCTACAAAAGTCTTGGGGGCCTCCGACTCCCGCAGGCTTCTGGTGGGGAGCGGCTGCCATGATTGCTCGTGGAATGGCCACGACGGAGCTACGAGATGGTAGTGGTCTCATGCTGACGCCAGCTTTAGTCTGAAACATCCAGAAACACTGTAGACTACCAATTCGATCAGTTCCGGTAGCGCCCCAACATGACCCGGAAGAGAAGAACTTGCCCTCCCCTCTTTGACTGATGGTTCTTGTTGCCTGTCCCCTCTGTTGTCATTTAACAGAACTTTTTGGACTGCTGAAAGGGGTTGTGTTCTGAACGCTGGTTGGTGGAGACATTTAGACTATATTCTTGACCTACGTTGTCGCGTAATGCGTTTTATGACACGCCGCGTTAGCGCACCCGGAAGTGATCCGAGGCGCGGCGCGCAGCGCGTAACGTAAGCATAACAGGTCATGTGACTTGTTAATAAAACTTTTCATTGGTTCATTTTACTTTTGTTAATTTAATGATGAAAAGCTTGGTCATATGACCTAAAAATTACGCTTTTTATTATTTTCGAACAATATTTTTTTTTCAAACATATGTTATAATATTCCAGGCTAATGTACTTTCCCGGAAAATTTACAACTGTCTGGCAAGTAAAATATATTCCTTTTTCGAGAAAAAGGGCGTTTCTTCCTTCCATGACGGAGCCGTTGAGTAAAAGAGATTCGGCCTGCTGTCTTAGTCGCCGATACGCCTGATTATCAGATTCTTATCGATCACTTTATGTTGCAGACATGAAAAACACAACTGCCCTTGACCATTTATCTTTACTGCGTTCCTACATATTATACCTTTTATCCGTCATGTAATTGGACTGCTTTATTTCACTTGCCTTTTACTGATTCGAAAACAGTCACTAAAAGTAAAAACTTTACAAATGAAAATACTACTACCGTGTTTTGTTTTAAAAACCTTTATTGTGAAAATGTCAGTATACAAATACGGGCCTATACCCACGTGGGCCGGCCACGGAGCAAACTCAAATCGTATATGATGAGGAGACATTTACACTGTAGAAGAACGTAACGAGCGGGCCATTAGGTGACAAGAACAAAGGTGTCTAACAGTTGCGGTATCGGTGGACGTACATTTTGTAATTAAAATACGACAGGGCCACTTACAATAACATTTTCTAGATATACATTTGCGGGCAAAGAGTTACGAGTCCCATTTATACCGGCGCCATTTTGGGCGAGGCCGGGCAGGTCCAAGATATAGTCAAAATGTCTCCACCAACCATCGGCCAGACCAGAACCCCTTTCGGCCCTTTATGTTACAAGATGATGTCTTCCATTCAGAAAATATTGGTGGCAGCATTTTGAAAGGAAACAGAAACAGCCGTTCTCCTAGTGAGTTTCACATTGTTACATTTAGGAAGAATGTTGAAGAGTAGTATGTGGAAAATCTGAAGCCATTTTTCTACAAACTCTCAATCAGACTTGGATGGAAAAAAAAACCTGAAGAATGTACAAACTGAAAACCAATTTTTGTCTGTATAGCACCAACAGTAACGCTTGAGTCAGCTTTGTGTCAAGCCGCCATTTTCATTCAATCAATAGCGTCCCCCTGCACACATTCAGGGACCTGGTCGTGTCTTCAGATGAAACGCATTGTAGGAAAAGAAGCAGAAAGGAAAAGGAAAAAAGTTCCGCCGGACCTAGTGAAGCTGCAGCAGGTGCAAATAAGCTTCAGACAGTCTTACAAGCACTGCTCAGAACTCTCAACTGAGGCACTCAACATCCAGGACTTGCCATTCGGATCTTGGCGCCTTGTATTTTTGTTTTGTTTTTGATGGAAGGGAAAGAACAAAAAACAGACATTGAAAAAGGCTCAACAGTGCAGGGCGCCTTGTGCTGGTTCCGACCTATTCACACATCGGTCCGCTACTGACATCACCTCATAAACCAACGGGGCACCCCACGCCGACTTTCGGCGCAGCATTGTAGGATGGACACACCAGTGCGGCAATTTGATGGATACCACCTCGGTGCCATCCAGATCTCGGCGCGTTCATTCATTCAATAGCGTCCCCCTGCACACATTCAGGGACCTGGTCGTGTCTTCAGAAGAAACGCATTGTAGGAAAAGAAGCAGAAAGGAAAAAGCAACAAGTTCCGCCGGACCTAGTGAAGCTGCAGCAGGTGCAAATAAGCTTCAGACAGTTCTACAAGCACTGCTCAGAAATCTCAACTGAGGCACTCAACATCCAGGACTTGCCATTCGGATCTTGGCGCCTTGTGCTGGTTCCGACCTATTCACACATCAGTCCACTACTGACATCACCTCATAAGCCAACGGGGCACCCCACGCCGACTTCCGGCGCAGCATTGTAGGATGGCCACACCAGTGCAGCCACTTGCTGGACACCACCTCGGTGCCATCCGGATCTCAGCGCGTTCGAGTCACTGTGCCGGAAGAGTGACCGGAACTCAGCTGAACACGCCGTCTTTCGGCGCAGCATTGTAGGATGGCCACACCAGTACGGCAATTTGCTGGACACCACCTCGGCGCCATCCGGATCTCGGCGCGTTCGAGTCACTGTACCGCAACAGTGACCGCAATTCAGCTGGACACGCCGTCTTTCGGCGCAGCATTGTAGGATGGCCACACCAGTGCGGCAATTTGCTGGACACCACCTCGGTGCCATCCGGATCTCGGCGCGTTGTGCTGCCTTCGGCCTATTCGCACATCGGTCCGCTACTGACGCCGCCTCACGTGCCAACGGATTTTCTACGCTTTTTGTAGCCCTATGTCGCATAACAGGTCATGTGACTTGTTTATAAAACTTTTCATTGGTTCATTTTACTTTTGGTTTCCTAAAGATGGAAGGCTTGGTCATATGACCTAAAAATAACACTTTTCATTGGTTTAGAACATTTTTTTTTCCCAAACGATGAAAGCCCCACCTTGTTTCTGGATCATTCAGACTGAAGCTGGCGTCAGCATGAGAGCACCACCATCTCGTGGCTCCGTCGTGGTCATTCCGCGAGCAATCATGGCAGCCGCTCCCCACCGAAAGCCTGCGGGAGTCGGGAGCCCCCAAGACTTTTATACAATCTTCACGGCTGAGGGGACGCTTTTCGAGAATGGAGCCCAAGCCCTAGCAGGCAAGCATCCGACTTCCAAGGTGTCCCAGGGCCATTTCAGTGGACCAGGCCCAAAACCGAAGAGCCGTCCGCCATTTTAAGAGTCATGTGGCAGCCGCCTATCGCTGCACCGCAAGAGTGGGAACAACTCAACTACATGGTGAGCGAGACGCTGTAGTCGCAAGAGCGGGCGGTAAACAGCTGAATGGCCGCCACCTGGGGAGGCCCGTTCACGCCGCCTCCCCCCCCCCCCCCGGGCCGCCGCACGCCAATTTTCGGAGCAGCATTGTAGGATACCAAAACCAGTGCGGCAGTTTACTGGACATCACCTGGGTGCCTGTCGTACATGTTGTGTCAGCCATGTGACACTGGACACAGACCGCTACTGACGAGGCCTCCCCCCGCACCACCCGGGACGCCCCACGCTGTTTTTCTGTGCTGCATTGTAGGATCCCTAAACCAGTGCGGCACCCAGGCGACATCACCTGGGTGCCGTCCAGAACTCTGCACGTTGTGCTGCCTTGGGACTATTCGCACAACAGACCGCTACTGACGAGGCCTCCCCCCGCCCCACCCGGGACGCCCCACGCCAATTTTCGGAGCAGCATTGTAGGATCCCTAAACCAGTGCGGCACCCAGGCGACATCACCTGGGTGCCGTCCAGAACTCTGCACGTTGTGCTGCCTTGGGACTATTCGCACAAAAGACAGCTTCTAACCATTGTTGCTTTTTGTGTTAATAAATGTTTAAATGTTTTTAGTTTTTGTTCTGTTCATTATCGTTAAAAGTTAATAAAGTTTTATAACCTTACTTTGTTGGAGTGTTATCTATTTTTTGAAAAACGGGTGAATGGGGCCTTGAATCGGGTTATTGTCATGTGTGGGCTTTGGAAGTGTGCTGCTGCAGGATCGGACATTTCAAACTCAAATGCACGTTCTTTTTCTTACCTTTCCGAAGCATGGAGCGCAATAGCAGGCAGAGAAAGGGTGATGCACGTGTTGAACACTACCTGACCTGGCAAGTTGCTGGCAGTGCCCCCCCGCCCGCTCCTGAAAGAGGGCACACACACACCGCCGCCCCGAGTACTTCAGAAATCTTTAAAAGACCATGCGCTTGTTCATGAGGCTTAAATGGTTTATCACCTCTTCTAGAACCCCTACATCGACCCTCTGACGTTTCATGGAAAAATTACCATGTAACACAATACCAAGCCCTATCAGCTGAAACCCCCAAGGAATCGTGGGGCATATTATCAAGGGGGTTTATCTCCGCTTTTTTGGCTTTAAAAACCATGAAAGCGGAGATAAAATTATTTCCCTATTATCAAGCTGTCGCTAACACCAGTTAGTGACACCTAAAAGGAGATAGCGACCATCTTGGGCCCGGCTTTGCATGTCAGTGATACTTATCACTAATGACATGCAAAGTGGCGTGCCAAGATGTTAGCGACTGGAAACAGTCCCTAACATCGCTACCTTCTATTACCAACTTTTGGAGATATTCGCACTAAGCGCGAATATCTCCAAAAGCTAACACCTGCCCTGAGCAGTTCTTAGCCATGTTATCCAATGGGAGGTGGATAACATGGCTAAGAGCATTAGGTCGATAATACATGAATATCGCTGACTTTTCTGCGATAATAGCAAGGTTTATCTGCGATAAAAATCGCTGATGTGCGGCGATAATTTTTGTCTCTAAACAAGTTATAGACAAAAATTATCGCTAGTTGTTAGTAATATGCCCCCGGGTTTTTGCTTGCAGAAATCGGGAGGCGGGAGACTAGCACTGAAATCAGTACTCACACGCCTGAATCAGGAGAATTGGCATGTCTGAATTCTCTACAGCTGGGGCCATAAACTACATCCGCAGGGGTAGGTGATAGCCTGGGACCAGCCTGGCATCTAAAATGGCTGCCGTGCACGACAAAATTGTGGCATTCGAAAAAAGGCAAGATGGCGCAGCCGCTGGAAGAGATATATCAACATATATCAGCCTCCTCAGCCACCCTCAGGAAACATAGGGGATTAGGATATGTCTCCCGCACCCCCTTATACCTAGTACTTTAATTAACGAAGCACAAAATGGCGAATTCCCGTTTCGCTACCAGTTTGCGGCCCAGTTCGCGGCCCGTGAAGCGCTTCTACCGTGAAAAATCATTTTTTTTTTATTTTCCCCACGGGACCCTTTAATAACCCCAACAACATTCCTAGGGGGTCAAGAGGGGGATACCTTGCCCCCTTTCATTAAATTCCCCCTTAGTTTTTCACCTTTTCTTCTCTCTCGATCCTACCGAGAGACAAGATGGCGGCCGCTCCGGACTGTCACGCAGCAAAAAAAAAAAAAAAGCTCACGCACAGCCGCTGGAAAAGATGTATCAACATATATCAGCCTCCTCACCCACCCTCAGGAAACATAGGGGATTAGGATACGTCTCCCGTACCCACTTATAACTAGTAATTTAATTTACGAAGCACAAAATGGCGAATTCCCGTTTCGCTACCAGTTCGCGGCCGCGCTTCTACCGTGAAAAATCATTTTTTTTTTATTTTCCCCACGGGACCCTTTAATAACCCCAACAACATTCCTAGGGGGTCAAGAGGGGGATACCTTGCCCCCTTTCATTAAATTCCCCTTTCGTTTTCCACCTCTTCTTCTCTCTCGATCCTACCGAGAGACAAGATGGCGTCCGCTCCGGACTGTTTAGAATGTTGACAGACACCGGAGAGCCAATCAGCTTTCTGCGCGCAAAGTTCCGATAAGCGAAAAGTAAGCGGACCGGATCGCTGCCCAGAGCGCTGTTACAGATATATATCTTGATTTAAACGTTAATTTCTCAAAATCCACTGAAGCACATATATTGAGACCTAGCAAAGGCACATCGGGCTAACAGTCCCTACAATTTTGCCAAGTTTCGTGAAAATCCATTCAGCCGTTCGGGCTAAAAGTGAGTCCAACCGCCCTATGGAAAACTCAATGCAAAAAACGCGTTTTGGGACCCCCCTTTTTTCTCAGCCCCCCCTTGACGAAACCCCACCAAATTTTCAGGGGCTGCTCAGAAACAAAATGTGCCATTTTCCTGAAAATTTCAGCCAATTCCGTTCACAAACGCAAAAGTTATTAGGCATAGAATTTTCAGAAATCCCATAGGGAAAAAATCCTAACTATATATACCTACTGGCGACCGCCAGTAGGTAATATATATATATATATATATATATATATATATATATATATATATATTTGTTCCCAGTAAGAGTAATGGACCGTTTACATAAGCACCAATTTACATTCTTTTATGCTAGGCATGGAGTAGGTTAAGTAATTTGCCCAGAATCACAGGATGATGAGGCGACGCCGAGACTGGTTTCCCAGTTCCAGTCAGGAGCGCAGGCCGGTCTACTAGGGCCCTTTACGCGTCTTTTCTTCCTGGGACCATGAAATGTATAATGTAACTAATATGACATGGAAACTGAGTGCTGAACCGGCCCATGTAATTGCTCTGCCCGACTTCATCAGCCTGTTTTAGTTTATATTTTACTATTGGTGTGTGTGTGGGGGGGAGGGAGGGCGTGCATGGGGGAGGGAGGAGCTGAGCTCTATCTTGGCGCAGACGAGGCTCCTTTTGAAGCTCAATGTATCGATCCCGCGTCTTCCTGGTGCGTGATTTATTTTAGAGCTCGTTCATCAATGCAGAAAAACCCCGGGCGCCGCTCCGGCTGCTTTTAAGCACTCGGTGGTGTCAGCGCCGCCGCCCGGGATGAGTGCAGGGCCCAGGGGGATGATCTCGGCCTCGGAGCACACCATGTCAGACTGAGTACACGAGGCCCGGGTACACGGCACAGAAGCCGTGCAGCCAGAAGTCGGATTGTGGGTTTCTCTTGCACTGCGAGGTCAAATGTCGCAGAGATGCACAACCGTGGGTTTATCGCACAAACCTCGCGGCTTTCGGTCAAACGCGAGAGAGTTCACAATGCCTTTAAATGACCCATGCACATAATATGCCGACATTTCGGCTCGAAACACGAACGCTAACTGCGCAGATAACGTCCTCATTCTGCAAATGTAAGCGAACCCGCAAGGACATGCAATAACAAGCATTGACGAAGCCAATAAGTCTGGCTTACCCTTTCAGTAATGACTGAACATTAAAAAAAAGCCTTATGCAGTGTGGAAAAGTTTGCTTTTTGTATGTAGATTTAATTGGATTTATGTAGCGCTTACTACCCCTGACGAAGCTTGAAGCACTTTACAGCGAAATGCACCTGCGAGATAAACAATGTACCTCTGCTGCAAGAGCCCCAAGCATGGCAATGCAAGCACTGCACGGGAGTCAGCATAGCATTGTAACAGTCCAACATATGCACGTGCGTTTGCATGTAAATAAACGCGACTCTTTGGGTCAGGGGTGAGTGTTATAACTTATCAGACAGACAGACGTACATGTCTCGGCTGAATTTCTGCTTCTCATTCAAATCAACGCTGTTTGATACATCATCACGTGTAGAAAGGAAGCCAGTAAAGTCCACTGTGCCTCGAGCAACAACGCAAAACCGTTCACGTGAGCACTTGCAAAGCTAGATACAAGAGTTTAGCCAAATTACACGTAGCTAGAGCAACCAATAACTCGAGGGAAGATGAAGCGATTTACCCAGGATCACACGATTTGGCAAAATGGAGTCGCAAGGATTACAGCTAGTGTTTCTTCTAAGCCGTAAACCTGCTATTGGACACGGGCCTTGAAGAAAACCCCGTCCCCTCCATCGACCCCTCTGATTCCTAAATCCGCGGATTCGTCCCCTGTGTGCTCCCAAGTGAGGTGTGCTGTGATTTGCAGATGTTGTCAGCAGTGCCTGGCGCTGCGCGGCCTCTAATTGAATCCGGTTAATTGGGCTCCCGGGCTGCTCCAGTGTTCACAGCCATCGACAGCTGTCGGTAGCGGCAGCCCCGCCGTCCTGCTCGGAGCGCGGCTCCTTGGCCGGCCCCGCCCACAACCAGGCGGCGGCCATCTTAAGGCAGCTCGGGCGGCGGCGGTGATCTCGGGGGCCAAAACGAGGGGTGGGCACCCTCGAAATTAAAATAAAAACATTAAAATGAAAGAGAGAAACCCCCCAAGCCCCCCCCAAGCCCCCCCTCAAAAAAAAAAAATCGCGAAAAATCGCGAGGTGCGCGCACGCGTTCGCGCTTATAGATATATAATTGATTTCTCTTCTAATTTTCTCAGGAACCACTGGAGGGATTTACATAATTTTACCAAAAGCGTGATCTGCATACCAGACACTACCATTTTGACAAGTTTGGTGTAATTCCCTTCAGCGGTTCAAGCTGTAGCTAAGTCTAAAGGTCCTATGGAAATTAACATGGGGAAAACACGTTTTGGGACCCCCCTTTTTTCTCAGCCCCCACTTGGCGAATCCCCCCCAAACTTTCAGGGAAGGAGCGGAGCAGAGCGAGCCATCTTCTTTGAGAAATTTGCGAAGATTCATCAACCAGGGCCAAAGTTATTCCCAATAGAATGTTGGGGATTTCCTATGGGAAACCGTCCTAACTATATATACCTACTGGCTATCGCCAGTAGGTAATATATATATATATATATGTATATATATGTGGGGCACATATAATATAGTGTTTCCGGGGTCCCGCACATGGGCGGGAATATTCTAATGCTTATGACTTTGATGAGGATACTCCTGGAAGAGAACTACGATTACAGGTAAGTAACTAATCCTTGTGGGTGCTGACTTAAATGGAAATAAACGTCAAGCTTTTTGCCTCAAGACGTCTCCTGACCTTATCACTACATTTGGCAACGAGCAGACGAAGAATCCACCTACAAGCACCCACCAGCCAAGCTGTTCTTACTTCGGCACCTCCTCATTCGCATTCATTCCTGCCTTGCTCACTCGATCCTTCCCTGCTGTTTTCCACTCGTCGTCTGAAGTCCCGGGTTCGGCTTCTCCTCCTTTTTCTCTGCGTTTCCTGCTAAATTTGGGCTACCCGCCGGCTCCTGAAGGACATCAGCTGTCCTGTAACTTGTTCCTTGGCAACAGCATCATTCGTCACTGGCAAGCCTTGGAACGCCGCAGAAACGTCACCTCAGCGTCATCACGCAAGCGCCAGGCCGCCAATTTTAACCATTCTTGGTTACCTGACAACGCTTGGAAATGCGTTGCCAAATCTTTACCGACACTTCGCCTCAGGTTTACCGGTGCTGGAAGACTAGCGTTATCACGCGTCCTCGTTTCATTGCAGCTTCACAAAGGTAGGGTCTGGCCTGCACTCTTCTCCGGTAACAGGCACACCTTTTCTATCATAATTTAAAGGAATTTTACACTATTCCTTTTATTCTTTATGTACAATTTGACGGTGATAGGCACACCTTTCATTTTATTAAGCCTGCATCTATTAAGTTTTGGGATCCTCATTATCTGAAAGTTTGAACGCATTCTTTCACTTAATTTTATAATTCAATGTGTTGGCATTTATAAAAAAAAATATTTTTTATTTTAATGTCTATGCAGTTTTGCATCATTTTTCTTCATGTCAACAATTGCACAAATACATTTGACTCGCATTTATGGCTTCTTCACAACAGTTTGCTCAACCTCTTCCCTTTTTACAGCATCCTGCAAAAACAAGCATCCCATGGCGTCAGTGGGTAAAGTCATTTGAGAATCATATTGTCGCTATTGATGCTGTCAAGTTCTCTCCTGAACGAAAAGTTGCAATTTTGTATGGTTGCCTAGGTATTGCAGCACAACATGTGTTTGAAAACTTACCTAAATTTCCAACTCCTGCTGGAGAGGCTGGTGATGCAGATTATTGGAATTCTTATAAGGAGGCATTATCTCGTCTTGCACAGCATTATGATGAAGAGTCAAATATAATGCTAAAAAAGGCACAATTTGTTTAGAAGAAGACAACGTGAAGATGAGACAGTAGAATAGTATATTGCACAATTGAGAGTTTTGGCTCCAACTTGTGAATTTGAAGCAAATCCAGATATTTACATTAGGGATCAATTTGTTTTTGCTTGCCGCTCAAAGACAATTTCAAGAACGCTTACTTAGTTGTAGGAAACCTACACTTCAAGAGACTATTGATATCACCAAGAGCATTGAGAGGTCTATCACTACTTCCAAAATTCTACAGAACGATCAACCTCACAATTCTTTTAAAACTCCGTTACAAGATGTTACTAATTCAGTTAATGCTGTTAGTGCTAACAAACCTTTTAAAAAAATGTTTAAAAAAATGAATATTGTTTGTTACAGATGCGGATCCAAATCACACCTAGGAAATAATCCCATGTGTCCTGCCATTGGAAAGAGATGTGTACTATGTAAGAAAATAGGGCATTTTCAAGGTTCATGTAGATCTGTTAAAAGACCTACCAGAAGCAACAGTATTGAATATTCTGAAGCTGTTGATGATTGTGTAGATCATTTCCAGGATATGGTGGTGTCAATTGAATGTAACTCCATTTTTACCCCACATTTGGTCAAAGGCCCTTTAGGTTCTGCATTCTTTGGTGACATTGAGATTCCTATTATGGCTGATTCTGGATCTCCAATAACTATCTTATCAGATGCCATGTTTTATGAAAAAATGGCAAGAATCAATTTCTTTATTTCAAACTGACGTCAACCCAAAAGCTTTCGGCGAGTTTGATATTGAAATGCTGGGTTATTTTAATTCTAGGTTAGAATGTTTAGAAATATCTATTGTTACAAAGTTATATGTTGCAGTCAAAGGACGCAACATCATTTTGTGGCAAGACCTTACCTTACAAAAATGGGTCTATACTTGATTCCAGGTTCCGAAAACCCAATCTTTGTTTGCGAACCTCCTCAAGGTTATACCCCTGCTGGTTCCAGAAGTGTTCACTATCTAAAACTGACTGTTTATGTCTCACTGATCATACGTCTGACATTAAAAAAAATTGGATACATTTCCCAAATTGTTTTCAAATAAGTTGGGAACTGTCAAAGGGTTTCAACAACAAATCAGACTCAAGCCACAAGCCCAACCTATTGTTAACAAGGTGCGTCCTTTGCCCCTTAGTGCGAAGGATGAGCTCAAATCTGTTCTCAAATCTTTGTGTGACGATGGTGTTACTGCACCTTCTGACTCTCCAGAGTGGGTTCCTCCCATCGTTATTGTCCGAAGAAAATCTGGTGAGATCGGGATATCTGCGGACTTGCGCACAATAAATAAGAATATTTTGATTGACTGTCACCCCCTCATCATAATTCATGAACTTCTTGCCAAATTGGGGGAGAAAAATATTTTTCAATCATTGACCTACGTTCAGCCTACCACCAGGTACCTTAACCAAAGATTCACAAGAGTTCACCACGTTCATTACACCCTTTGGGGTTTACAAGTACCTCAAACCTCCCTTTGGCCTGGCCCCCGCGGCCAGTGATTTTAAAAGATCATGGATAATCTTTTTCAGAACATGCCCGGAGTCCAGGCCTACTAAGATGACATTTTCGTCTTTTCTGACAAATGGGAGTCACATTTATCAAATCTATATTCAGTTTTAACTAAATTAGATGAGGCAGGCATGACAATCAGAGCTGACAAGTGTAAATTTGGCACTCAGTCATTGGGGGCCAGATGTAGGTATCCAAATACCGGTCGGTAACGGCCGAAAATACTGATTTTCAGCTGTTACCGACCGGTATTTGGGTACTGAGATGTAGGGCATGAAAAAATACAGATTCTGTAATTTTACCGAATCAGTAAAATTACCGATTCAGTAAAATTGAAATTTAGGTAGCACTGTAAACAGTGCTACAGGGCTTTAAGGATTTGTTATTTACCACCAACTATTAGTTGGTGGTAAATAACGAATTCCTATGTAAATGCAAATATGTGCATTTATTCCTGTGCCATGTGGCACACATACATGCCCTTAGGGCATGTATGTGTGCCACATGGCACACAAGCACCAATCAGGGGTACAACAGGGTGTCAAAGTGACACCCTGCCACCCATGACTATTTCACAATTATACCGAATCGGTATTTACTGATTCGGTAATTACCGAATCTTAACGATTCGGTAAAAAATACTGAATAATTACCTACATAGGTTTTACCGATTCCTAAATACGGTAAAATTCGGTATTTTAGAATCGGTAAAACCTTTTTACCTACATCTAGCCCTGGATTATTTGGGTCATACTTTGTCCCCAGAACGTATCAAACCCAAAGTATCCCTTATTAAAGCCATCAGTCACGCCACCCCGCCCAAAGACAAAGATTCACTTCGATCGTTCTTGGGCCTAGCAGAATACTATGCTCGTTTTGTCAAAGGATATGCTCAAACAGTGGAGCCACTGCGTGCTCTTTTACGCGAGGGCTCCAAGTTTGATTGTTCAGGAGAAATTGCTTCTTCATTTGATCAAGTCAAAAAGCTGATTATTGAAGCACCGGCCCTACATCCCTTTCATGACTCCTCTAGATGTTTCATAATGGTGGATGCCAGTCTTACGGGCTTGGGGGCTGTGTTGGACCAATGAGTATCAGGAAAGGAGCACACCATAGCTTTTTCTTCAAGAATGCTCACACCTTCAGGAACACATTATAGCACCATTGAGCGCGAGTCTCTCGCCTGCGTATGGGCTATCGATAAATTCAAAAATTATATTTGGGGACGTGAGTTTGATTTATTCACAGATCATAAACATCTCACGCAGCTGCTCAATGGTGACGGGCTTGGCAAAGCCTCAGCCAGGCTTGTCAGACTCCTGTCTAAGTTACATGAATTTCAATTTTGCATAAAACACATTTCAGGGGGGGAAATTTCAGGGGGGATTGTCTTTCGCGCATGGCATTTCAGGATCCTTCTGAAGTTGAGGATGTTGAAGACATTGAATGTGTGGCCGCTGCCCTTGATGCCACTAAATTATGCTCTTGCATTTCTGAACAGTCCTGGTTCGAAGCACATATAAAGGATGATAGTTTAAAACTAGTAACTGAATATATTGTCAAGTGTTGGCCAGAAAATCGAAAACTTTTTAATGAGTTGAAAGCATTCGCCATGGTTGCATTAGAATTATCCTTGGTCAATGGCTTAGTAATGAGACATGATTCTTTTGTACCTCCCTCCAGTCTCAGAAACAAAATTATTCAATTTGCACACCAAGGTCATCTTGGAATTTCAAAGACTTCACAGATCATTAAGTCTCACTATTGGTGGCCATCTCTTGACTCTCAAGTCAAGTTCCACATTGACTCGTGTCCTGAATGTCTTTTATCTGACAAAAAATGGAAAGGTATGAACACGCCTTTTTCATCCTGTTCCTTTTCCCAAAAAACCTTGGGAAAAAGTTGGGTTAGACTTCTCTGGACCTTATGATGTTCTTTCTCATGATCTAAAATATCTCATTTTGCTAATTGACTATCACTCCAAATGAGATTACCACATGTTCTGTGATTCAGCTAATTCAACTAATGCTGCTAAGTTTTTAAAAAATATATTTTTAATAGAAGTTTCACCTGTCGTTGTTACGGACAATGGCACCCATTTCATTTCTGAAAAGTTTAGCTCATTTCTAGCTGAACGTGCTATCATACATTATAAAGTTGTGCTATATATTTACCGACTTCAAATGGTTTGGTGGAAAGAGCAAACAGGTTGGTTAAAGATGCCATTCAAGCAGCCATTTCTTTTCATCAAGATGTTCAAGATTTTCTTGAAGCTAAGTTGTGGTCTTATAACATTTCTCCTCATTGTACCACAGGTGTTTCCCCGTTTTCCCTCTTAAGAAACAGGACTGTTCACACCAGTTTATGTCCCAATTTGTTAATTAATAAGAACAACAAGAGCAGTATTGACAATCAAAATTGGCAGCTAAAGTTTTGCAAAAACAAAATCTAATGAAGTCTGTGCATGATTCTACAAAAAATGTGGATTTACTCAAATTGAAAATTGGTGATTGGGTTCTCATTAAAAATCCCCAAAAAATCACTTATGGTTTGTCGAAATTTTCCTCTCCGGTACAAGCCACCGGTGTCAGCAGAGGTTCAGCCTTACTTGGTGCTAAAGGATGGTGGATCTCTTGTACATCTTTCTGTTTCACAGGCCCGCTCCTTACTCAACTTGACCAAAAAGGAGTTTGAACATTGTGACTGGTCTTTTTGGTTAAAACCCCCAACATCCGATGTTATAAGTTCTTCCACATCTTGCTTTCCAGTTACACATTCTAACTCATCTAGTCCATCCACTTCTACCACTGATGTCATAAATGCTGACACCTCTTCCTTACCTCCGGAATTAGGAGTTTGTTGCAGAAAATGACCCTCCAAATTGAATGATTATGTGTTATCATGATCTGATATTTTATTTATTGTATTTAATTGTTTTACTTCCTATATATTTATTCCTGTTACACTTCAAATTATTTTATTTCTTTAGACTTTTTCTTTTCTTCCTTGTGAAGGGGGAGAAGTTGTAGTGTAATGTGTATTGTTATTACTTCATCCTCGCGCTGCACCCCAGCGCGAGGATACTTCATGTTATTATTGTATTTTTTTAAACAAGGTTCCATGATCGGACGCTGCTCGGTGAGTTCCAGGGTTCTGACAACGTTAGTCAGTTGTCTGGAGTCCTGGTGCGCAGCGGTAGCGTCTGGTTGTGGGTGCTGACTTAAACGGAAATAAACTTCAAGCTTTTTGCCTCAAGAAGTCTCCTGACCTTTTCACTACAGAGACCTTAAAAACTGGAATAAAATCAGAAGGGAGCTACTATGCAAGACCAAAAAGAAAGGGAACATGAAAGAAGATAAAGCACCTTTATATATACAGTCTAAACAAAAAAGGGTTTAAGAAGGAAATGCGGAAATAAAAAAAGCATTTAACAATGTACAGTGAAAAATGCCAAAACGGTAGGGGAATCAATATATGTGTTTAAAGATACTGAATTCAGGAAACTACAGCTTACGCACTAGTAATCTAGTAGTAGTAAGTGGACTCAAAACCCAGGAAATCAACCAAATCTGCGGTGTAATAGAATGTTTAACAAAACACAAACTGCAATTCTAGTACCTCCAGGTTACTGTGAATTTCTCTACTTCTAGCATGTCCATGCAAATACCGTCCTGCATCATCAAAACATTTTGCAAAATTTATAAAACGTGCAACTAAGAAAACTCAAACTGAAATTATTCTGTGAGCACTTTCATACATATTGAAAAAGCTTAAAAGCATGTAAAAAACAAACCCCACAAAAGTACAATAAATAGCTAATTGATCACACCATTTTTAGTCTTCAGTTGAGATGTGATTTGATGCATTTCTTAATGGGCCCGCTGTGATTAATGATTTTAGCAGTAAGCAGCGCGCTTCAGGCCAGACCGGGCTGAGCTCCTTAATACCCAAATACAAGCAGTGGCATAGCCAATAGGTCTCGCCTTTGGGACCAAGGATATTGTGATGCATAACTAAATACTTATAAGGTTCCAAAGACGAGACCTATTGGCTATGCCAATGCTGGTTATACACAGGGCTTGTATTACAGATAGGGTGCATTGTCCTTGTTTACGCCACGGCACATCGTTAAACAGGTGCACTGAGAGCAAACAGGGACAATGTAACCTATTACAATGAATGAGCGTCCTCGGGGCAGCTGCGATCCCACACCTGCCCTCTGGGTAGCATATGTAGTGAAATATGGAGTGGCTGTTTACAAGCCGGTCCGTGCTTCACATGGAAGATTTAATGCCATTTGCACTTTAAAGAGGGGAGCGAGATCCCATAGCAGACAGGCACAGTGAGTGAATGCACCTTCCTGCCAAGGGATGTCTGGAGCGTCCATGGTAGGGTGACCAACTGGCATTGGTGCAAATTCAGGACGGTGAGTGTAAAAATTCAGGACAAAGGGTAGAAATTCAGGACACAAATTCAGGACAGGAGGTCAAAATTTAGGACGAAACTTCAGGACAATTGGATACGTTTTACAGACACATCAGAGGTCGCGCAATAGTATAGAAGTAAGCCTAGCCATATCCAAACATATTCAACAATTTGCAAACCTATCCACCATGCATCCTTCCATCCATCATTTCACTCATCCATCCCTCCATCCACCCTTTCACTCATCCATCCATTATCCATCCATCCACGCTTTCACCCTATCCATCTGTACACTCATCCATCCACTCTTCCACCCATCCATCCATTCAACTAAAACTCGGCTCTTTCCATAAACCTGTCAACTCTTCTACTCTCCCCTCTGGTACTTAGGTCATGTCAGCGCTGGGACGCCCTAGGGTAGCTACGCGCTTTTCAAGTCCCAACTCAAACTCAAACTCAAACTCATCCATCCAGCCATTTACCCTTTCACCTATCCAGCCATCCTTTCACTTACTCATCCATCCACTCACCCTTCACCCATTCACCCTTTTAGTCATCCATCCATCCTCCCTTTCTCTCTCCATCAACCCTTTCACTTAGCCATCCTTCCTTCCATCCATCCACCCACTCATCCATCTACTAATCCACTCATGAATCCATCCATTGACCCTATCACTCATCCATCCTTTCTCTCATCCATTTATCCTTTCACTCCTTCACTCATCTATTTATCCTTTTGTCCATCTACCCTCCCTTTCACTCACTCATCTATCCTTACATCCACCCTTTCACTCATCCGTCCATCCATTCACCCTTGCACTTATCAATTCATCAACCCATCAATCATGTCACTCATCCATCCACCCACTCGCGGTGGGGGGGTGGGGGGGGGGGGGGGATAGCCATCACTGGGGCGGGGAAGGAGCCATCAGAGGAGGGGAACAGGATCCATCAGGGTGGGCACAGGGGTGGGCATGCAGTATTCTATTATAATCTTGGTCTCTTCCAGGGTGGGGTAGGGCTCCTCACTGCCTCCTGGACAAGACAATGAGAAGACAGGCTCTGTTTCCAAAATGTTAGTTTTGCCATCCCCCGCTGTGATGTACAGTACTTACAGGAGGTACTCCAGGAGACTGATTGTCCTCCATACTTTGTTAATCTGTGTGGGTGCGATTGTGCCATTTCTTAATTTTATTAAATTAAGACTGCATGTTTGAAGAACCGAGGTTTGTTCACAATGTAGTGACAATATTTAAGGTCTGTGAAGAGAACCAGTGCTGCGACGTCGTGTAATCAGGGCCGGTTCTAGGATGTTTGGGGCCTGGGCAGAAAGGAAATGTGTGAAGCCCTCCTAAATCGCTGAGACATGGCGCATGCAGGGCTGTTTGCATCTGAATAGACGCCACTGCAGCTGCCGCCCCTCCCTCTCAGTCACCTTCAAGCACCTCTTAATGGGTCATCAAGGGCTGAAGGTGTGAGGGTTGCCATCCCGCTGTGCCTCTCCAATAATGCTGGTTTCTGAGCTTTGGAACAGAGTCAAGAAGGGAGGTGGGTGGAAGCTGTGCCGGCTGTAGGGTAGTGCGACCGGTGCCTGGGGTTAAAATTACGGGCAAATGGCGTCCGTTAAAGAATCCTTCACGGACAACGGACAGACGGCCGAAATTACGGACTGTCCGTGAAATTTACGGACGGTTGGTCACCCTAGTCCATGGGACCCCCTTTCTACTCTCCAGAGGACTGCCTTAAGGAGGTGCACTGACAGTGCACCACATTTCATGGCGCACTATCAGTGCGCCTTCCATGAGCCTGTTTCCCTCTGCGCCCCAGTCGACAATGGGTGCACAGGTAAAGTGATTCCATCATTTGCATGGGGCCTCGCCTCCATGCAAATAAGGGAGCATCTCTCAGAATAGCGCCACATGTGCCCCAGTGCCATCATTATTACAGAAGAGGCTGCACATGAGTCTGTCACCCCTGCTGTAATACATTAGTGACCAGTGGACACAAACAGCGGGTGTACAGGCCAGTTGTGCCCCAGGGGTACTCTGTGTAATATGGCCCCAGGCCTCTAGGCCTCTAAGAATGAGGGCAGGCATATCAAGAAACATTGTAGCATTCTATCATTTTTGTTCAATTGACTTCGAAGCAGCGCTCTATCTCGGCTCCAGCCTTCCAGATCTCAGCCTCAGCAAAGCAAAACAAGCCTATTAACGAATCAGAAGTCAGCATTTACACAAAGGACAATGACAAATCTCAATGGAAAATATGGGCGGGGCTTCAAGTCTATACTCGGCAATAGCATGCATCGCAGAGCAGCGTATGTGCTGCTCAGGCCCGACCTAAAAAGATCATTATTGATAGGCCTGGGAACATATAGTACCATGGACAAGTCAAGTCGAGTAAAAAGAAAGGCAGTAGTAGGAGCACAAACTGCATAAATAGCGTCAAAGGGATTGGCAACAAGCATTAACAGTATCAATAGGTGCAGCTTTTGCATAGTGCATGCAAAGACTACACAAAAAACTAGGGCCACACACACTCACATAAATGATGAAGTGCAGATGCATAGTCAAACACCTACAGGTTTCCATCACACACATAAATCCCCATATAAAAGGAAAGAAATGCACAGAGACATACAATCTTTTGTGTTTGTCTAACCACAGCTCTTTGCTGCTAAGTCTCTCACAGTTCACAAGATCAGAAAACCCACCATATAACCTCTAGTGCTCTTCAAAGACCCCCGATCGGTTACCATGCACGGGATTTACATACATCACTATTTTGCTTGGTTTTGCAAGGTAGTAATGCACACCAAACGCACATCTATATTCATATGGGTACTAGAAACTCAAGAGATGGACTGGATTGTGGCCCAGAATGATTACCATTGGCTGAGATTAGTTCAGGCAATGCACCTATCAGATTTTTTTCCATCAATGCAGCACCCTAAGTGATGCGGGTATACCCAGACCTCAGACCCATGCTCACTCTGCCATCTGGCACAAATTGCACCCTACTGATCTACCCTGGCGATTTGGGGGGACGATTCATACTGGAGCAGGATCAAGACTGATTAGAATGTGGCTAGTTCATGCCTGGGGTGCTCCAACAACCAAAAAAATGATGGACTAGATGGCAGCCCCATGTAATTACTAGTGGCTGAGAATAATTTGAGCAATCCACCCATCGCGTTTTTATTTTCATCAGAAACTCATGGAATAGTACATGTTGGAAGCCTCTGGAGAAAAAGAACTATAATAAATGCTTCGATACCAGATCTCTCAGAAGTTTATTAACACAGTATCCCTTAGAAATGATGTTGAGATCCTGTTTTTACCAGAAGGTGGCAACAGCAGCGAAAGGGGACAACAGTGTGTGCATATGTATATAGTTCCATTCTGAACTTCGATGAGACCTGTCTCTACAACAGACCACGCTCCCTTTCCCCAAAGTCTGTATGCAGCACTTGTGCACTGACCAGACACTTGAGGACTTGTAAACCGAAGATCACGCTCATCTGAATGTGTCCCTAGTCCTATTTGGTCTCATATAGAGAGAAGACACATCCTTCTGTCTGTGAATTTACTCCTCCCATGTGTCTCCCAGGTGCTGCTGGTACATGCAGTGGCTGCCTTTGTAAAATTTGCCATTCATCTTATTTCCAATGATGAACAGTCATGGTAATCCTGATCTCCGACTCTTGTATTCTGAAATCAAGCCTGCATGTCATGACATTTACTGGGATACGGATATTCTGAAACTTAAGTAAGCGAGTGTGGCAAGTGGTCTGAAAAGCAGACACTAGTTAAAGGGACTAGTTACAGGCCCATCCAAACTTTAGCAACCAAAGCCTTAGAGTCCAAAAGATAAATCACCACAACATGTCAAGCAACAAGTTAAAAAGAAAGATACTGTATAGAAACATTAAAAGTCACGTGTGGACAAAAAAATACCTGTATGAGCACTAGAAAGGCACAAAAAAACATAAAGAACGCTGTGAAGTTTAGAGCACTATACAGCACCTTGTAGGAGGAGGCTATAGATGATTTGGATGGCAATAGGTGAATGGAATCACAGGTGGGCAATGTACATCATACAATCAGGCATGTTTCAAGTTTTCGTGCACTTTCCTGCTCAGTAGAACCCCTCGGTAAATACACAGATTCCACTGTTAACATTCACAAACTGGCCAGAAAGGGTACTTTAAAAAAAAGACCCTTCACTACTCAACAGGAGAGCTGAAACCAGCACTTAATTGTGAAGACGGTTGCAGGAGGTGGGCACTCACATTCATTTATGCGGAACAACATGAATTTTTTTTATTACCAGACTTTCACCCAGAGCTAGAGAGAGAAAAGAGGAAAAGAAAATATGGGTTAAAGAAAGAGTGGCAAAGAGAGAAAGCAGAGATTAAAGAGAATCTGGAAGAATTACTTAAAGAAGTGGAAGTGGAGGGTGGAAGAGGCATGTGGTGGAACCAAAACTCGACAGCCTTAAAATTCTGCAAGCCAACATTCCGCAGTGCAGGTTGCGGGTACTCTTAAGAAAAACTTTGGGCCCCAGCAGCTTTTTACAAAGTCACACATCTCTCAACTCACTGTACACACCACACTACAGCAATCTACTTAGGATGTAACTTTAAATGAAATTTTGTATTTATTTTTCAAATTTAATTTTTTAAAACACCATGTTTCTCGTGTCAAACTGCGAATGTTCCACTTTCTGATTCAAATGCCCTTTCTTTATATGTGCTAATTGCCAAGCTAGAGAGGCTTCTTCCAAACAGTAGAACACGCATGACACTGATAATGTGTGAAACCAGAGACCAAGTACTGAGGAGGTATAACCTGTTTAGCAAAGGCAGGCAGGGATCCATCACAAACCAGACACCCTTTGACAGGACGAAAACCAAAGAAAGGATCTTTTGATGCCTACAAGTGATTGTTTTCCTATCTTTTCTCATACAAGATACAGGCCTTGAAATCCATTCATATATGCTTTGATTGAAGGAAGTTGGCAGAACTCTGTGGACACTGTCAAGCAGCAGGTCCATTGTCACACACGCGTCGTGAAAGACATTTACTTTGCTTCACAGACTACTACACAGTAGTGTCAGTTATGTAAAGAAACAACGAGAAACACCTATAGCATACTTTTTTTAGTTTACTAATTTTACAGGTGTGTTGCCTCCACAAATGAATAGTGATTACAAAGTGTTAACGGTTGTTTTACAAAGCACTAAATACAGCACAACTGACCTGCACTGTGAAGGTTACTGTACATTTCTGTAATGGAAGCTTAGCTGTAGGCCACACGTAAATACGCTTCTCACATTTACCATAAACAAAGGGCTTACAGCATCTCTGTAGTCTTTTTCAATGCAGGAAAACAAATGTTCTCTTGGGCCTGAGTGATCTTGCAGGCCAGACTGCAGAATGAAGAAGAATTTTGGCACGCGCCACATTAGTGTGGGTATACTGCGTCATACTACTGCTCTGCCGCTTTCGTTAACATTTCAGCATTGAATCGCTATCCCCATGTGTTCCCTCCGCGCCAATATGCTTATATAGATACTTATATTTAAGTGCAAATGCGCAACACCTTTAGTGTAAAGGTGCTAGTCAAAAGTCAGTAGCAATTTCTCGAAGTTGGAAAAAATCGTAATAATGTAGAATGATTCGTAAAACATAAATACCTCTGGTGTTGTGAAAACCAGGCTCAACATTCCGTGCAGCTCCGTAAGCTCACTCACTTATGGCACAAGGCATTCAAGTTTGGGTGACTGCAAACCTTGCAGTGACCTTTTGACGCCCGGAGCCTGGAGGAGACTTAGCTTTGCTTGTTCAGGGGACTGCTGGCTCTGCGAGGAGGTGGGGCGGGACTGCCGACTGCTCTCCGTCACTGGAACGCCCCTTGAGGCACTGCAGCACCCCACAAATCACGGAATGTGAAGCTCTCCTCGGGTCCCCTGTCACTCCCTGAGCTCCGGTGGTGTCTGCTCATGGCGCCGCCCGGTGTCACCTCCTTGAGCGCGAGGCATGTACTTGCACACACACGGGACTCCCACTCTGACTGGCTAATCAGGAAGTTTGCTAACAAAACACAGCGGAGGGGGAGTGGAGGGGGCGGGCGCGATTCACTTGTGGGAGCCCTAATTGCTGCCAGATGGGCCACTCGCTCCCGGGAGTAGATCTCCTGACATGCACGCGTTGCCATTGAAGGCAATGCACGTGCTTGGCTGCGCTCAGAAAAGGTATTTTTCCTTTGCAACGCATGCGCGTTGCGAAGGCCGAGACCTAAAAAACAACTAGAAAACTCAATGAAGCAATTAAACACCATGTTGAATGTAGTTCTTAGTAATAATTCTCCAGCTAACGTGTGATCAAAAGCCAAAACAAACACACTTCTCTGTCTATCAGCAGCCTTGATTCCTTCTTACTCTGTAGTCCTGTGCTATGTGCATTTCAAATTTTCAGTAGCCCTTCTACGGGCTGGAGAGTCTTTTATGAACCTTGCCCCATACAAAAGGTTTTGGCCTCTTTATTGACTTCTTTTATTTTCACTCACATGGTCTCTAACCTCCGACCCTCACTTACCTTACAATATTGCTTTTCTGAGATTTATCCTTTAGCTTATTATTTGTACTAGAAAAGAAATCACATTAATGAGAAACTGCAGATGCCAAGAGAAGAAACAAACCGATGTTTGTGTCTATCCTCGTACAAGAGTCATGCTAAACTCTGAACCCAGTTTTACCTGTGCTCAGAGAGGCCACGAAAGCGCCACTGACAACTGGTTCAAGCTTGAATAAAAGGAAAAGTGTTGTGTTCCTTTAAGTATCGCGTTCTCGTGCAGTAGCACGAGGAATGTTTTGTTTAGAATTTATTACTCGTGCTGTAGCATGAGGATTGTAGGTTGCATTGCATGTTTATTTTCAATGTACATTCCAGCTCCTTCGGTTGTTCCTTGGTCTGTTTGAGCAGTTCGCTGCGCTGCTGCTGAAGGAAGGACTGGAAGGAAGCTGCTCCCTGGATTGATGTTCACTTTTAATAAATACTTTAATTGTATGGATTTGGAGAATTACTTAACAAAGTGGCGACCAGGGAACATCAATCTACATGAAGAACCCATTATTTTAATTTTATTTAAATTGTGTGTTTCACGTAATTGATTTTCAACCTTTCTGACTTTGCCTGCTCGACCAACTTATCTAGATTTTCAACTCTTCGAATATTTGAATGGTTGGATTGCTTTGTGGTAAGACGTTTCCATATTTTTGGATGTTTTACTTACGTCACGCCTGAGGTGCATCTTTTATTCTTCAGGGCGCGCGCCGACCGATCACTCGCGACGCTCCTGGTCGTTTGGAATGTGGTGTTCTGTGATGCTCCCTCATTGTGTACGCTCAGCGCTCCTGTGCGATTGCGTATATACGCGAGGTCTCGTAAGGGGACAATATGTGCCGCCATCTTGGATTTTACAGCGATCATCAGAAAATAGTCGGAGAAGCAGTCGGAAAGGGTCGGAGCCTTTAAGTCAGAAGTAGCCATTCATTATTTCGGTTATTTTCTGAATATTCAAAGCGCATTTGGGAGAAGTTATTTCTTCAGTCAAGTACAATTATAGTACAATATTTTTATTTCAGTGGTTTTCTTCAGTGACTATTATTTGTACATGAATTTCTTATTGTGTTTTGTCATTTTACTTTGATTTCAACATGGCATCACAACAAAATTACACAATTCAACCCCCTCAACCATTTTGGAGTTCTGGAGTTGAGCCAACAATGAAATGGCTAGAATGGAAAGCTTATTTTTTGAATTTCATAAAGGCTATTGATTTGGATGGTAAAATGCCTGCAGAGAGGAAAAAAACTTCATTTCTATATTCAATTGGTCCAGCAGGGATTAAAGCATATGAACGCATGCAAAAGGGAGCTGTTAGTGGTGATACAAATGAATTTCTAACAATTTTGAAAGATTTTGACAACCAATTTGCGCCTAAAGTTTGCATTGGCATTACAAGATACAAGTTTTTTTATAGGAAACAACAAACTGAAGAAACTATTGACAAATATGTTTCTGCTCTAAGACTAATTGCCGAGGATTGTAAATTTGACCATTTGGAGGATCAACTGATAAGGGACCAGGTGTGTATGCATGCCAGAGATTCGTCTATTCAGGAGCGGTTGTGGATTAATGGTGACTTAGATCTAAAGGATGTTCTTGCTATTGTGAGAAAGGCGGAACTATCTAGTCGTAGTGCCAAAGCATTAAAGAGTGAAACAACGGTTGAAGAAAAGTGTGAAAAAAATGAAACGGCAACTGATAACAAGATTAAGGACAAATCATATGACAAGGGGAAAAGGTCCAGCTTTAATCGTCTAAGCATGATACATTTAAGAGGAATGAGAACTTAAAATGTTACCGTTGTGGTAGCAGTTCTCATTTGGCATTTAACAAATTATGCCCTGCTTTGAAACATAAATGTACAAATTGTAATATTACTGGGCATTTTGCCAAAGTTTGCCATAGGAAGAAGTCTGTTAAGGTTAAATGTATTGATGATGTTCATTCCAGTTCAGATGAGGATAAGAGTTTAGTTAAGAAACTTTCTTCACATACAGTTGCTGATAGCATGGGTCTTGACAGCAATAGTTTTGAACATAAAGGAATGTTTTCAACCGCTTCCGCGCTACCGCGTTTTCCCGCTGTGCGCTGGTTTTTCAAAAATCGCGGGTTACGTGACAAAGCCAGCTCGTCATGCGCGTAGCGCAGGTAACGCCCATGACGAGCTGGCTTTGTCATCCACGCGGAAGTGGTTAATGAATATCATTGACATGTCCGGAGACAAGAAAAAGAAACCGTTATGTTTATTGTCTCTTGGTGGCATTGATATTCAAATATATGCAGATTCTGGATACCTGTGGACAATAGTTAACGAGGATGTTTGGAACAAAAAGTTTGTCAAGAAGCTAGGAAGTCAATTATCTCCTTCTGATATCCATCCTGAAGGGTTTTCTGGAGAGAAAATAGATATGGTGGGTTTCAGACCACTTCTTTTTCAATTTAAAGGAAGGGAATAATTTGGGAAATTATATGTGTCAAGAAAAGGACCCTCAGTTTTGGGATGGAAGTATCAAGGTGATCTTGGCATTATACTCGATCCCAATAGTGATGATCCTGTCTTGCTCGTGGATGACAACTCATTATTTTGTGAGGATATCTTGAACACTTTCCCGAAAGTTTTCAGTAAGAGTGTTGGCAAATTAAATGATTTCACTCATAATATAGTTTTAAACCAGATGCCTGCCCAAAAATTCATAGGGTAAGAAACATTCCTATTTGCTTCAGAAAAGAGGTTGAACTTGAGTTAGAGAAACTTGCCAAAGCTGACATCATTGAACCAATAGAATCCTCACAATGGATTTCTCCACTTGTGGTAGCACGCCGTAGCAATGGTAAGTTGAGGCTATGCATTGATTTGAGGCATCTTAATAATAATATTTTAGTGGATAAGTTTCCCTTACCGAAAATCTCAGAGATGCTTAGTTTATTCAAAGACGCACATTGGTTTTCCACGATTGACTTATCTGCTGCGTATCATCAGATTTGTCTTTCTGAGGAGAGTAAACCTTTGACAGCATTTATCACACCCTCTGGCTGTTTCCAGTACAAAAGGTTACCTTTTGGACTTGCATCTGCGGCTGCGATTTTCCATCGGTTAATGCATCGACTTTTTAATAAGTTCGATAATGTACGGTGTTTTCAGGATGATATCCTTGTCTATGGTAAAGAAAGACAAGAGCATGACAATATTCTCAAGGAAGTTTTGGGTATTCTGGAACAGAAAGGGTTGACTGTTGAGCATACTAGGGGCCCGATGTAGGTCGCCAATTACCGGTCTGTAACAGCCGATTTCGGACGTTACCGACCGGTATTTGGGAATGGACATGTAGGTTGCATTTAATTTACAGAATCGGTATATTTACCGATTCGGTAAATTTACCGATTCTGTAAAATACTGAATCGGTAAAATTACCGAATCGGTAAATACAAATGTAGGTGGCACTGAAAACAGTGCCACAGGCCATTACCGATTTGTTATTTACCATGTAATACTATTACATGGTAAATAACGAATTCCAGTGTACATGCACATCTGTGCATGTACACCTGTGCCATGTGGCACACAGACATGCCCTAAGGGCATGTATGTGTGTCACATGGCACACAAGCCAGTAACAGGGGGGCAACAGGGTGTCAAAGTGACACCCTGTCCCCCTTGCAAATTCCGTATTTTTACCGATTCTGTAATTACAGAATCGGTATTTGCCATTCATTCCTATGGGCCTTGTAGCCCATAGCAATCAATGGCAAATACCGATTCTGTAATTACAGAATCGGTAATTACCGAATTTTACTGATTCAGTATTTTTACCGATTTTTTTTCCTACATAGCAATTACCGATTAGTAAATACCGAATCAGTAAAATTCGGTATTTACCATTCGGTAATTTGCTATTACCTACATCTAGGCCTAGGTGCAAGTTTGCGGAGAAATCCATCACTTATTTAGGGCATGTGATAAGCAGTGAGGGAATCTCTACCAAATCTGCTCTGGTTGACGCTGTTTTGGGTGCTCCGCATCCTAACAACAAAGATGAGGTGAGATCTTTTGTTGGTTTGGTTGAATTCTATTCGAAATTTTTAAAAGATTTTTCGAGTAGAATTTTTAATATTCGCCAATTACTAAAAAACAACTCTAAATTCATTTGGTCTGAGGAGTGTAACAGAGAATTTGAGAATATTAAGAAAGCAATCTCAGTTGCACCTGCCTTATCTGCTTTTGATCCTGAACTTGAGAATTGCATCACGGTGGATGCTAGCAACAAGGGTTTGGGAGGAGTGTTTTCTCAAATTGATTCTTGTGGGGAAGAACATATTATTGCTCATGCCTCCAGAGCTCTTTTGCCCACAGAAGAGAAATTCTCGGTTATCGAGAAAGAAACCTTAGCTTGCATTTGGTCTTTGGAACAGTTTAGGGCATACTTTTGGGGGAAACAATGTGTCCTCTACCGGACCATAAACCCTTGGTGAAGTTGTTGACAACTGAAGCGTTGTTCAATGCCTCTCCGAGAATTGCAAGAATGTCTTTAAAACTACAGGATTATATATACAAAATTGTGTATGTACCTGGGAAGGAAAACACCGTGGCTGACTTCTTGTCATGTATGCCAATTAATCTCACTGACAGCTCAGATCATGAATGGGAAAATATACAAGTAGCCTTAGTTCACGACCAAGATTTAACCAAAATTGACAGAGTTGCGTGGGAGAAATCTTATAAAGAAGATAACATTTTAGTGATATTGTTTTCTTTTATCACGAATGGTTGGCCATCTAAAGGTTCTTTATCTGATGATTTAAAGCACTTGTGAGAGGTACGTAATGAATTGTCTACGTTTAATGGTAACATTCTGAGAAATGATAAGGTTATTCCACCTAATGGGCTGAAAGAGGCAATAGTCAAGATGTGTCATGAGGGACATGGAGGAATTGTTAAGTCCAAGCAAAAGATTAAACAATGGTTCTGGTGGCCTGGGATGGATTTATTCATCGGAAGGTTTGTCAGAAATTGTGTTTGGTGTGTAAATTCTGACAAAACTCTAAACACTCTGACACCTCCTATGGCAGAGCCGATTATACCAAAATCTCCATGGCATAGCATTGCCATTGATATAATGGGACCTATTGGATCTCAGAACAAATATGTGGTTGCTGTTATTGATCTATTTTCAAGGTGGCCCATTTTGAGGGTGGTTGAAAAAATCAATTCTGAGGATGTTGTACAGTTTTTGGACGATATTTTTGTTGAAGAGGGGCTTCCTGCACTTATGGTAAGTGATAATGGGGTGCAATCTACTTCTAGATTTACTAAAGAGTATTTTGAGAGAGTGGGGATAAGGCACTGTACCACTTCTCTCTATAACCCAAGTGGAAATGGAATGATTGAACGTTTTAATAGGGTTTTAAAGAAAGCTATACAGTCTGCAATTATTAATAATTGCAATTGGGAGGAACAACTGTTAAAAACTGTCTGGATGTACAGAACTACTCTGCATGAAGTTTTAGGTGTTTCACCTTTTGATGTAATGAGGGGGAGAGTTGTTGGCACCAAATGTAATCCGGATTGGTTGTTTAATAATAATCAGCCCAGCATATCTATGGACACGGAAAGGTCCAGAATTGAAAGCAAACATTTGAAAATCAAAGAAGTTTATGATTTGAAACATAATACCAAATTTTGTGACATTAGTGTTGGTTCATGGGTTATGGTTATGAAACCTTGAAAGGTAAAGAAAGGTGAGAGTCAATTCTCTGAACCTTTAAAGGTCACTAAGATTTTCCGTAATGCTGTACAACTGAGTGATGGAAAGGTATGGAATCTGAAACGTATTTCTGTACTTAAGAGTGACATTCACTGATATATTAATCGTGAGAATTCAGGTTTGTCAAGGAGCACATCTCAATATTTCTATATTGATGATGATGTTGTTCCTAGTGACAATAGGGGTTCTGAAAATGCTATGGGTAACTCTTGTGATATTGATTGTTCTCAGAGTAATCCTAGTGGTATTGATCATCCTACTGAGGTGTCTCTGGATATTGGCGCGTGTGAACATCCTGCTGAGTATCCTTCCTCTGTGAAGAGCAGGATGGGTGACACAGGTGTTGGTACTGGGATTTCTGAAATGGTGGATGCCAGCAATATTACTAATGGTGTCTCTGGGAATAGTAATGTGGTTAATGACCGCACAGTACGTACTTGTACCAAACCAAAATGGTTAAAAGATTTTATTTGTGATAATGAGTCATCTTAATTTTATCTTATTGTGTTTTTGTTTTGTTATTTTGTATTATAAGGAGGAAGATGTGTTGTGTTCCTTTAAGTATCATGTTCTCGTGCAGTAGCACAAGGGATGTTTTGTTTAGAATGTATTACTCGTGCTGTAGCATGAGGATTGTAGGTTGCATTGCATGTTTATTTTCAATGTACATTCCAGCTCCTTCGGTTGTTCCTTGGTCTGTTTGAGAAGTTTGCTGCGCTGCTGCTGAAGGAAGGACTGGAAGGAAGCTGCTCCCTGGATTGATGTTCACTTTCAATAAATACTTTAATCGTATGGATTTGGAGTATTACTTAACAAAAGGGAAGTGATCAAATAGGTAGAAATGTGTGGTATGCTGAATCCCCAGCAACATGGAGTCACAAAGAGAAACCACATAGGATAAAACTATCTACACACCGAGAGACCAGGAAAATAGAGCAATACTGAGCGATGGACAAGTTCTGGACGATGGACGTCAATGAAGGCTATTACAGTGTTAAACACAAATATTTTGCAAACAGGTTGAACAGCCCAAAGAAGGAATCAAAGCTGGAAATCTAAGTTAGCACTAACAGTTATGGTAACGTGTTTTTTTAAAATGCTTCATAGTGCAGTCTTCGCAGTTTCTAAACACTGTAGTACGGAGTCATGCGGTGGAGTAGGGTGTGGAAGTCATAGAGGTCCATTCCCGGAAAAACTGTGTGATAATTATTAGCTACAAGTATCAATTATTTGTATAACATTTTTATGTGACATTACAAAGAAGATTACAAACATTTATACCTGTTTACAGATGGTGGACATATATGGTGTACAGGCATTTCCCATGAGAAAGTAACCAAAATGAGTCAAACGTTAGAAGTGCTTGAAGACCTTCTAAAATGTCGCCCAAGAGGAGCGGATTCTTGGGTGTATCATATATATATGGAGAGCTTGAAGATCGTGGGGTACCTCAGTAGAGGTTGGGATATTACTTTACATATTCCTGGCAAATATTTTGACTCATTTTTGGGTAATCCTTGACCAGCACACCACAACTGCCTCACCTTTCTAGGGTTCCTAAATTCCGAATGACACAGACTCGGTCTTTTGACGTAGCTTTGATTTTGACTAAGAGATGGATTCCTTTAAATGGATTTGACAATACTGCCCCAGTCAAGAGGCATCCTTGTTGGATCTGGCTTTGTGTAATGAAGAAGGGTGATGTTCTAGGAAATTGTCACACCTGAAACAATGCCTGAAAGACAAATAGGAAGACATTTCAGACTATTGCCCTCATTATTTAAGGGGCCCAGTTAACTGTGATATGTGGGGTAATTCCTATTACTGCATATAACACAATTATGGATTTCCTGATAAATATCAGCCAGGTCTTGAGGAAACGGTGGGAATAAGAAAGAAGCTAGCAGAAAAAGGAAAAACTAGGGAGGAAAATTAGTGAGCAGAAAAGGCAAAACAGAGCAAAACAGAGGGCAGAAAAAAAAGACGGCAAAAGGTAAAACAGACAGCAGAAATGGCAAAACAGAACAGAAGAGGGCAAAACAGAGGGCAGAAAAACAATCAAAGAAGGTCAAATGGAGGGCAGAAAAGGCAAAACAGAGCAGCAAAGGCAAAACAGAGCAGGAAAGGGCAAAACAGAGGGAAGAAAAACAAGAGGAAAGGGCAAAACAGAGGGCAGGAAAACTAACAGAAAATGCAAAACAAAGCAATAAATTAGCAGAGGAGGCACAGACAGAGGGAAGCAGGTAAACAGGCAGGCGGAGGGTAGCGGACTGCGGGCAAGCAGGACGGTTAGAACTGTCACAGGGGGAGCTGGCACAAGGACCTTCTCAATGGGGTCATGCTACGGCCTCCATTACTTAGGTCCTGGGGAAAGGTAGGGGGCTGGGTGACAGGCGGAGGTAAACAGCGACAGGAGGGAAACAACGGGAAAAGGGAAGGAACCAAATAGTAATTCATGCACCAATAGCTACCAAATATGTGTATGGAGAGCATGAATCTATTGCAACTGGTTTCTGGAATGCATTTTATTTGCATATGAGAAAGATATTGTGACCCAGTATTGCCACTCCCCCAGAAAGGTTAACAAGCTCTATTCCCGGTATTCATTCTGAGGATGTTCTAATGGATTATTGGTTGAAACATATTGACCATTTTTTGGAGGAGTCAAACAACGACTCGTGAGAATAAAGGGCACTTTTGAGCAGGACAAAGTATTGCTGGAGCAATATGGAGCCTTCCATGTGAACTACTCTTGGGTGCTGAGTTGGATACTATAATAGTGTGTAACCGCCATGGATTATATATAAAAGCACTGAAAGATATTGCTTTGAAAGTTAAAGTGATCTGATCAAAATTGCAAATGAGAATGGTTGAAGAGATTTTATTCACTGAATTATGTTGAACTTGTGATTAATGCAAAAACAACAGTTGATGGACAGAATGCAGAACAATGTCATACATTCACCCCAGTAGAGAGATCTGGGCCTAAATCCATCGTTTTTTTGCACTCCACACCACCCCAATTCAGACATGGCCATATGCAAATCAGCCTTGACCCTGTGCCTCATGGGAACAGTCCAGCCCAAACTGCCAAGCCATGTTGCCTTGGCAGTTCGGGCTGGATTGTTCCCATGAGGCACAGGGTCAAGGCTGATTTGCATATGGCCATGATTTAGGCCCAGATCTCTGTACTGGGGTGAATGTATAACATTTTTCTGCATTCTGTCCATCAACTGTCTTTTTTGAACTTGTGATTAAAGCTTGCAGAAAACTAACAAAGCTTTTCACATGTTTTAGGCCTTTGTGATGAATGAGTTGGATGAATTTTACTACACCAAGGTCATGTAACTGCTTGGCCCACTCCTCCCAAGTTATGCGGCATTGGAGCCACGTATATCACTGAACTCGTCTCTTTACCTGTGGAAGTGCTTGCTGAGACAGTTTGCTTTATGCTGCTGGGGATTGTATGAAGGACACAGTATCGTCAGTTAATGGTTGCGAGCTGGGAGTTGACGTATCCATGGGTCCTAATTTCAGTGCTCCAAAGGTCTGGGTTTTCATCCTGGCATAGCTGTAATGAAAAGGACCAAGAGTGTGATAGAAAAACACAGCATCCCTCAGGAACTTGAAGTATTTCTGTGCTCCGCACAGGGTGTCTGCATGAGATGATGGATCTTGGTGCTGTTGTATCATTCATTGGGACCCTTAGGCACACACAGGTCATAGGCAATGAGGACCAGACATGGTCTAAACGGCGGTTGCGTCTATCGCCCCTCAGGTCCTTCTCTGATACTCAGTGAGTGCATGCTTCAAACCTGGTGGTGAAAGTGGGACTCAGGCATAGCTTTGGGGGTGTTTGGGGTGTTACACTCCCGAATACATTTATTTTGTGATAAATAGTTGGGTGCAGATGCTTTAATTTGGGTATGGTGGGGTGTCTGTCGGATTCCACTAGCAATTTTTACACACATACAAAAAGGCACACACACTCTCTCCAACTATCTGTTTGGAAAACTTCACAAGTGTTGGTTATTTTACAAAATATTGTGCTTTCTCTCATTTAGGGGCATATTTACAAGTCCCTATAACCACAGGATCATAAAAAATGTTTACGTTCCTGTGGCGATACCGGCTTGGCCTTATTTACAAGGCAGTTTAAAGTCACTTAACGTGCCTTAATCTGCCTTGTAAATAAGGCATCCTTTCAAGCTATACTTAGAGTGAAAAGGGAGGGCAATGGGTGTTCCGATCGACGTTCTGCCACAACACCCATTGATTTTGATGCTGCCCCATATTTACAAGGGTAGCAAAAATTTGGGGAAGCATAAAAAATAAGAACAAAAAAACCTAGTCTTAACAAAGCGCAACGAGGAGAAATGCTTTATTTCTCCTCTTTTTTGCTTTTTCTATGTGTGTGCAAAACGTCATGCATGATTATTTATGTACAGGAAGATGTCCCAAAAAATTCAAAAAGGCTAATACTGCACTTTGTCACTTCCCTTGTAAATATACCCTTAGTACCCATACCAATCTGCATTACTCTCCCTTTCAACTGCCCTAAGAACCTCTTGAGCACCTTTGTATTCCGATAATGTATTTTAACATTGTGCACCAGAATTATTGTTGGGACACCTAGAGCTGCCCCTGCCTTCCCCCTCACCTACTCCAGCACCCCCATCTTACTGGCCAAGCTACGAGTGTCAGCCACTTTCCAAACATTTCACGAGAAAATATTTTTCTCTTCGGGCTGCCTGTCTTAATATATCCCTTGGTAATAATGAATGTGCGCCGGTGAAGCAAGCAAGACAGGAAGAGTAATATACCTGGAATATCCATTGAAGAACCACCTACATGTTGGATAGGTGTGCTGGATGGGTCAGAGAACACGGGTGAACCTTGTATCCATCCGGAAGCATCATATGAAGTGGGTTTGAGGAGCCTGCTGGGACCAGAAGTGCCATTTAAGTAGATAAACTAGGCAACCACCTAAGATACCAAGTTAAGCCGAGCGCCGAAATTTAAGTAAAAAACTTTTGGGGCATATTTACGTCTTGTGGCACATCTCTGCAAATCAGCAGGGATGCGCCAGAACAGATGTGTCACGTAATTCCCCCCTTGCGCCACCACAGATGCGCAGCATTTACAATGCGCTGCACTATGGTGCAAGGAGGGCAGATGCGTGACGCATCTTGAGGCGCACGGGTGGCGCATTGCTGGAGTCGCGTCGCAAGAGCGACGCAACTCCTGCAATGCACAGGGGCAGTCCATACTCAACATGGTGCCTCGCTCCTTACGTCTACTTCAAGCAGGCGTAAGGATTTGACGCAGCAGCGTCTTAAAACTGACTCAGTGAAAACGTGTAGATTTCACTACAGCAGTTTTACGGGGCTTTCCTGCGAGGGAACGCCCACCCTGCGACAGAATTGCCTCATGAAACCTGACGCAGGTTTCATGTGGCGCAGGGCTTTACAACGTGACGCATCTGCCTAGATGCGTCACGTTGTAAATAAGTTGCAACGTGGCACATGGTTTACGCCGCCGCTGCATCACAAAAGTGACGCAACGGCGGCGTAAAAGTGTTGCATGGGGCTTGTAAGTAAGTAAGCTTTATTTCGATATATAAAAACATATCATAAAAGCAGAACATCACAATATAACAATATTCGAAAAACAACTTACAATTCATTATACAATAAAAGAGATCTGTCCATTGGACTAAAAATATGTTAAAAAAGGAGGGGAGACATTATTGGATCATCAGTTTTTTAGCGGTTCTTATACGCCAGGCCCATCCTAGGAACTTTGCCAAACAGATTGAGAAGAAGGGTCTTGCGTCTGAGAGCAGTAATCGCAAGGCTTCCAAGTGTGAACGAGTTCCTAGGCTCCCAAAAAGAGGCTTCAACCACCTCCGTCTGGGAGCTAAGTAGGCTCGGCACTCGAATAGGAAGTGAGCAACAGATTCTGTTTTCAGCTCACAAAATGGACAGTCGGGAACAGTTTGCAAGGGTGGTTTCCAAGTAGAAGTGAACTGGCACAAGGGTAAAACCCCGACCCTGAATTTAATATATAAAGCCCTGTCATGAGAGCTGTGTATCAAGTCCAAATAAGCTTCTCTGGAGGGGTTACATTTAACCATCAAGAAGTTGGCAACAGTTTTTGGATGGTTTAATTTACACAGTCTCTCGCTGTCGACCCAAGTCCAGTATGTCTTCTTCAGCTCCTGTTTGGAAGGTGCAGTTTTGTTTTCCCACGCTGAACCCAAACCAAGCAAGGTAAGCGCCTTCTTCACCTCTCTAAGCCAGGCGATCTTGTGCCAGCCAGGGAGGGACAAGACATCTTTTAGGGCGTCCGCATAGCTATGAAGTTCAGGAACATTCCAAATTCTGGACCACAGCAATAAGGGACGTAGTTTGGCTTGATCACAAATAGGGCGAGCACCAGCGTCAAGCAAGAGTGGGATTGTGGGAGTGCTTTGGGGTAGCCTCATCAAGTCTTTATGAAATTTGTTTTCTAGGTGGGCCAAGGTGTCCACTTTCTGGGTTCCCCAAAGTTCTGCTCCGTACAACGCTGCACTCACGACCCTAGCCCTATAGATGTCAAGCAGTGCCCCGATCGGTTTTGTGGAAGAGGCACGTTGTTCTTTGAGGAGAGCGCCAACAACCCTCTTGTGGGTTAGAAACACTTTCTGGTGATGGGCCTTCCAATTCATACTGTCACAAAGGCGAATGCCCAGATAATCAAATTCTTTGACCCGCTCTAGTGGAACGGAGTCTAGGGTGGGAGGTTTTACAGATTTCTTTGGGGGATTCAGAACGAGGAATTTGGTCTTACCAATATTTATTGCTAGGCCCTTGGCGTCACAGAAGGCCTTAAAGCTGGTAAGTAGCGCCTGTATACCTGTGGGTGTCTTCGATATCAGGAGGGTATCATCAGCGAACAGGAGTGTCGGGATTTTCCTCCCAGCCAGGGATGGTGCATCAGCAGGATGTTGTAAGAGGTGCTCCACCACTCCGTTCACGTATAACGAAAACAGAGTGGGGGCAAGCACACATCCCTGGCGGACACCCCTGTCAACTGGGATACGCGATGTTTTTTCTCCCTGAGTACCCCATCTGATTTGAGCGAAGTTATTTGCATGGAATTTTACCAATAGGGCCAGAAGGTAGGGAGGTAGACCTAAACCGTCAAGGACCTTCCACAGTAGTGCTCGTGGGACTAGGTCGAAGGCCGTTTTCAAATCTATAAAGACTAGATATAAACTGCCTCCTCCTAGCACCACTACCTTCCAATAGAGCATTAGAAGGCGGAAAGTCTGCTCGACGGTACCTGTCCCTGCTCTGAACCCCGCTTGGAAATCAGATAGTATCTGGTTGTCGTCCACCCACTCCAGGATCCTGCCCAATACTACTTTCCCGGCCACCTTTTGCGTTGAGTCCAACAAACTAATGGGGCGGTAGTTTGCTGGATCCTCCCTGTTACCCTTCTTGAAAATAGGGACGACTTCAGCGCCCCTCCAGGAGTCAGGTAAGGATCCCCCCATTGTGGCCTCATTGAGTAGGTCTGCAATAAGTCTGCTCCAAAATGTGGGATTAATTTTTATCAGATCGCCCGGGATCCCATCCGGGCCTGCCGCTTTGTTGGGAACAATACAGCTAATTGCCTTCTCTACTTCTATGGTAGTAAATACATCATCATTTGGTGGGAGAACTGTGGTACTGACCCCTAGTGGCGGGTCTAGTTGGATGAGCCCTGTTTGAGCTGTGTACAAGTTCGAAAAATGGGCAAACCAAACAGCGCCAGAAATGTTACAGGTCAATTGGTGATCTACGGGCTTTTCTCTTGACCTTAGCAAGTCCCAAAACCCCTTGGCATCTTTCTTTGTGCTTGCCTCCGTTAGGTCACACCAGAAATTGAAATCGTATGTCCGCTTGGCCTCGGACACAGAATTCCTATAGAAATTCCTTGCAGACCTGATAGCAGTTTGGTCTTTCCCTTTGACTGCAGCCACAAGTTTACTTTTAGCATTACGGCAACTCGCTGTAAACCACTTTCCATTTGATCTTGGGACACATTTTGCAGCGCTTCTGGCGCTGGGTTTAGAAATGGTAAATAGCCCACTTAGCGCAGTTATTGTCTCTAAGAATAGTGTTAAAGACTTCTTAGTAACCCCATTTGTGGAACTAAGCTTAGATTCAGCCTGGAGTAGGATGGTTTTAGCTTGCGTCATCCGTGCCTCATCTGATGCGATTCTTGCCCATTTGAGACGTCTCCCACAATTCGAGGGAAGGATCTCGCGTGACGATTTCCATGCCTGGTTCGTGCTTTCTTGGGAGTCCTGGTGCCAAGGGTCAGAAATAGTTACCGCAAGAGGGTTGTGGTCACTATCACAAGATTCTATAACCTCCATGTCTTGGTGGTATGACCAGAGGGTATAGTTGAGCATAACAAAATCGATTCTGGAAGAGTGACCCGTCCTGTTATATGTATGGGCACCCTTGGGGTCTGACCTGGAACGCCCATTCGTTGCTCTTAGGTTATGCTCCATACAGAGAGCGTTTATATCGATCGCCCGTTGTGACCATTTTGGGATCGGGTCAAGATTCAAAATGGGGATTCCCCTCCTGTTGTCCTCCTCATTAGTGTCCAGAATATCTTCTGCAGCTAGAGGCTCAAAACAGCAATTAAAATCGCCTGCCAGCAGGACGAGAGAGTCAGCGTTGCAGGCAGCCAGGATGTTGTTTAGACCTAATAAGGTTGAAGATCCTCCATTCCTGCTGTCCCTTAGATAGATGTTAAACAGTTCTAGGTTGCGTCCCCCTTTATGTTGGAGCGTTAGCCATTGGAGGTCGGGAGATTCAGTAGTTCTTTGGAGAACGCTGAGGTCAAGAGCTATATTGATCCAGATAAAAAGACCACCTGACGGGCGTCCTTTGGAACCTTGTTGGTGTACAGCCGGGACATAAAAGGTCGAGAAACCCACTCTGTGTCTAGGTTCCTGGCACCATGTTTCCTGAAGCAAACAGATGTCATAGGGTGCCAGGAAGGTGTTCCATTCTGGATTATCGAGATTGCGTTCAAGGCCAGCCACATTCCAGTTTAAGATCTTCAATGAGGAAACGCCAGGTGGACGGATTGTAGGAACATGCAAAGATAGAAGAGATTTTTCTTCATCCCGAATGGTTGGTATTGAGGGGATCTTGGTCCGATATAATTCGATGGGGCCAGTACTACCAGGCTGTTCGATCTCCAGTTGATTATAGTAGACAGGAGGAGATAGGGTTAGGGGGTGGGTGTCTGGCCGTAGTTCCATCCCTGTACAGTCTGAAGTAGTCGTTTTGGGCAAATCCAAGACACGTGGTGATTGAGGCAAAGGTACGCCAACTTTGTTTTGAGGGCTGTAAATTTGATTTCCAGATAATTCCGGAACCGTGGGAGACAAAACTTTACCTACTTGTAGAGTGATAGTGGGCACAGAGAGTCAATCAACCTCCTCCAGGCCTCCATAACTGTTATAGGTTGAGAGGCCATTCCAATGTGAAAGGGTGTCCGTTGGCCTCGTAGGGTGGATGTTCCGTGAAGGATGTTGCACCAAGGACCAGTTGACCGCTTGGGTGTATGCTTGGCGTGGGGGGTAAAAGTAAGATAGCGGCCTCGGGATAACAAGTGATTCTTCGCTGGTTGGCCAGGACCAGATATGGCGTGCCGTATGTGGGTCGTCAAAAGTTACAACTACACAGTCCCCATTTTTAGATTTCTTTGTTGGTCCCACCCAAGGTATTCTGCGGACCATCATTACCCGGCTTCTCCTCCCATTAGTAGCCGGTCTATGGACGTTGAGCCAGTGCATTGTTTTATTTTTCAAAGACCAATGGTTTTCGTGTTGATCGGTGCCAAGGACAGGGACGCCTGTCAGCACAACTACAAACTCATTGGCCTCGGGAGGGAGATCTATATAGCCACCTCTAAAATTTTCTTTAGGACGGGGGCCCTGGGTTTCGGTAAGATGAAGTCTAGTAGGTGGGGCCAGATTTGAGGTTGTATTTTGTGGCTTTGAGATCCGTGCGGGAGCCTGCGGCTGGGAAGCCTGGGGTTTAGCGGTCGTAGAAATTTGATCCACAGCCACCGTCCTTGGCTTGGGAACAGGCCTTGCAGCAGCAGGTACTGGCACGGGGTGCTGCTCGATTTGTACAGCAGGGGCTGGCAATTGTGGGTCGGATAGAGACACGCCCTGGTTTTCAAGAGTTCTTAGGCCAAGAGTGGCCAGAGCAATAATGCTCTTTTCCATCTCGAGTAGATTGTTTTCTATTCTAGATAGTCTTAGGTCGAGTGGAGAGAGAAGTTTTTTTAGTGTTTCCCAAACTTGGTCTATAAATTCTTTATTGTTTGGTCCATGGTCCTGTGACTGCAACCCCTCGAGCTCTGGTGTGGTGGTGGTTAAGCCGTCACCCGTTGTTTGGCATACTGGCTGTGAGATTAAAGGGCCCTCGGGTAAGGCAATACATACCTGGGTATTAGCCATTGTAAGATGTTGGGAGCCTGCCACTTTAGCCTTTTTGCGGGAGTAGGCTGAGCGTGATAGGCGTTTCCTTTTAGAATGTGTGCTAGAAGCACAGGAGGTGGTTAAAGTTTCTTTGGCGGGAAAGTTAAGGGTGGAGGGCTGAACATGGGGAAGTACAGGGAAACTTGGGTCTTCTACAGTGCGTATTTGCTCTAAGGGGGGAATGAGAGAAGAAGTGCTCGGGGAATGGTGGAGGTCGGCCTGAATAACAATGCTATCTGGGCGAACAGGGCGGGCAGGGGTGACAGCAGAGGCTATATGGCCTAGAGAAGATTTTTTCGAGTAGGCCATTACCTCAGACAGCCTACGTGCGGCTGCCAGTTCTAGGGATACCCGGGTTTGGAGTTTGGATATTTCTTCATCAATCGCTATGTTAGTGCGGGTGATGAAGTCATCCATCGGGCCGCTGACTTGTGAACCCCTTTTGGCGGCCTTGCTACGTGTCATCCTGGTGCTCATAATGCTTACTGTAGTATTGTATTGTGTTAGGGCCCTCACACACACTGCTAGGTGGGTTGCCTCTCTTTAGCTGGCCCAGCTTACCCCACTAGTAGAGCAACAGGCGGGGTAGGAGTAGCAAGGGGGGTGGGCCAGGGCCGTCCTCTGCCGTCCTCGCCCGGGCTGCGTCCCGCGCTGCGGGAGTGTTAAGCCAAGATATAGTGGGCGTTTTGGGCGGGATAGGCGGGGGGCGGGCCGGCGGGGAGAGCGGACCGGATGTTCAATCCGTGGTCTTCGCAGGGACTCCTGGATGTCGGAGTCCCTGCACACTCGCAGCCCACGCCTTTCCTCTCACCCCTGCCTCCGCTTGCAGTGTCCAGGTGCTGTCAGTGAAGAGAACGCACTCCTGTGCGCAGCGGCTCCCGCGGAGCGGGAGCGGCAAGCCGTGTGGGCGGAACTGCCCTTAAAACCCTCGAGATGCCGGTAAGCCTCTTCGCGTACTTTTCTGCGTCCCACACTATGGCTGGAAAAGGCACCCTTTAAACTGTCAGGTGGGCGGGGGGCGGGCCGGCGGGGAGAGCGGACCGGATGTTCAATCCGTGGTCTTCGCAGGGACTCCTGGATGTCGGAGTCCCTGCACACTCGCAGCCCACGCCTTTCCTCTCACCCCTGCCTCCGCTTGCAGTGTCCAGGTGCTGTCAGTGAAGAGAACGCACTCCTGTGCGCAGCGGCTCCCGCGGAGCGGGAGCGGCAAGCCGTGTGGGCGGAACTGCCCTTAAAACCCTCGAGATGCCGGTAAGCCTCTTCGCGTACTTTTCTGCGTCCCACACTATGGCTGGAAAAGGCACCCTTTAAACTGTCAGGTGGGCGGGGGGCGGGCCGGCGGGGAGAGCGGACCGGATGTTCAATCCGTGGTCTTCGCAGGGACTCCTGGATGTCGGAGTCCCTGCACACTCGCAGCCCACGCCTTTCCTCTCACCCCTGCCTCCGCTTGCAGTGTCCAGGTGCTGTCAGTGAAGAGAACGCACTCCTGTGCGCAGCGGCTCCCGCGGAGCGGGAGCGGCAAGCCGTGTGGGCGGAACTGCCCTTGAAACCCTCGAGATGCCGGTAAGCCTCTTCGCGTACTTTTCTGCGTCCTGCTTGTAAATCTGCCCCTCTAAATTTATGAAAATGTATCTGAAAAAAAAAAGGCTGTAGCTCGCAATCCATGGTTGCTAGTGCAGAGCTGCCCCATGCCAGGCCCGAAGTCCATTTCTTCTAATGAATTAGAATTGTTAATGTAAAGCATTTGAATACAAATTAATTGCTCTCTTTCCTCCTTCAGGTAGTTTTAAGCTTTCTTGAATCCAATCATCCACTCCCCAGGTACTTTAAAGACCTGCAAAGCCACTCAGCAAAAGGAGCAGGTCGAAATGTGCGCCTCAACCCTTCGCCTCGTTTTGAAGATATTCCTAGCGATTTGCCCCGAATCACACGGTTGAACCGACGCCGAGAGTGACTCAAACGTAGTTTTCTTAGTTCCAAAGACGCCAGTTCAGCCGGAAATGCGGCATACTCTCCGGAGCATTAATTAAATTCACTTGTTTCAGCTTCCCTTAGCAACACATTTTCAACAGTAGAGAAAATCAGTTAAATAGCATGAAAATAAATAAAGCAAGGTTTTGGATACAAGTGGCACGGAAATACAAAAAGTTGTGTGTCCATGAAAATTAAGAACAGGGAACGGCGCTATCCTCAATGGTTTAAACTTATCTGCCAACACTGCCCTCCAGTGGCTCATTACGAAAATGTGCATTTTCATTAATTTCTTTGTGAGGCACAATTATGTGTAATTATCAATTAATTTACATACATAACTGTCTTATTACCTTGGGCTTTAGTGGCGCATTTACCCCATTCGCTCCGAAACTGTTATCACTCAGAAAAGAACACATACCATTGGCTCTCAGGAATTCAAACAGAATGTCGTTTATTTTTGTTGTCGCTGGGCAGTTGCATTGGAACTTTTCGATTGCGTGGGCTGAACGTTGCATGGTGTGTGTATCCAGCTCACAAACATTTTCGTGTTTTAACTGGATCACACCACATGGAAAGGTGCCCTGCAATGTTGCGCTTTTATTGGCTCGAAAGAACGCAGTGGAAGAAATCTCACTCTTTGTAAATAATGACGCTGCTGACAGGACTGCTGTTTCTTCCCATGGGTGACGGCACGGATGAGCAGAGGAGGGAAGACTAAAACAAGAAAAGCGCTCGCACGGCAGCAGGAGGGAGAGGTTCACTCGCAGGAGCGATAATTGCAACCAGATGGGCCACGCACTCCTGTGAGTGGATCTCCTGACATGCACGCGTTGCCATTGATGTGCTTGGCTGAAAAGCCTTAGCGCTCAGAAAAAGGTATTTTTCCTTTGCAACGCATGCGCGTTGCGAAGGCCGAGACCTAAAAATGGCATCAGGAAGTGGGGGAGAAATGGAAAGCAATGGGGGGAACTGTAGGTTCTTCTATCACACAGTGAACAAGGGATTGCCCACTGAAGTTAGATGGGATAGTAGCCATGTAATGCAAACCGTGGCTTGAAATACAAGATCACAGCATTCACTTCTGTAAAGAAAAGCAAAAACAGGACGGGAACAGTCAGCTAGCAATTGAAAATGCGGCTGCCAAATTAGTCCAACAGAAACTTAATAAGAAAAAAGACGCACCGGACACAGTCATGCTAGCAGCACCAGTTAACCAGATGACTGCCGTTACAGGATTTCCACAGAATGCCATGAATGCATTATAAGTAAGCATGGGCGAATTTTGCGAATTCGCGGTTCGCGAATTTGCGTATTCACTAATTCGCAATCCGCGAACTCTCGCGAATTTGCTGATTTTTTCTTTTTTTGTGTTCGCAAGGGTTTCTGCCAGTTCGCAAGGGTTTAGTTCGCAAACGCAAACTTACTTATCGGGTCGCAACGGTCGCAACTATGTTGTTTCTATGTCTGGTTCATCACAGCACCCTCTGTTTCACCACTGCCACCCTCTGGTTCACCCATGCCACCCTCTGGTTCATCATTGCCATCCTCTGGTTCATCACTGCCACCCTCAGGTTCATCACTGTAGATTATGGGGGGAAAAGTACACCTGCCCTGCCTCAACTGACAGGAATTAATTTGGGGCAAATTAATGTGTCACTGAATTTGAGCTGGCACCTGCTTCCTTAGCTGTAATTGCTTTCTGTTGCAGTGCAATTTTTTTTCACAGGACTTTTGTGGCCTACTTGTAGCTATTCTCTGAGCCTGCTGTGAGGGTCAGAGCAGGGTCATAGAATAGTTGCAAGTAGGCAACTGAATTCTGGAGGGGGCCCTCAGGAAGCACTACAGGGAATGGTTACTAATGATGAGCTTGAACATTTGCACCTGCTGAGTGCTTTCAGTTTTGCAAAAATCGTTTTTCTGAAATTTCGCGGGATTCGCGGGGCGCGAATTTGCGCGAGATCGAATTCGGAAGCCGCAAATTCGTGCAAATATGCGATTTGTTTTTTTGTGGCGTATTAGTTCGCATGGTTTTGTGCGTTTTAGCGAGCCGCTGGTAGCGCAACGAGGCGAAGTTACCCTCGCGGTCGTACCTGGGCGCAGCCATCTTGTTTGCGTGACGTATTTCCGTTTCCGGGCGCTATGTGTAATCTCGCAAAGTGTGCGGGTTGCTAGTACAAGTTCGCGTGTGATCGCGAGGGAAATCTTGCGCGAACCTATCCACGCGGTCATGAACGGGCGCGCCCATCTTGTTTTTCATTCATTGCTATGGTTCTGGGCATGCTTTCTGTATCCTCTGTCAAACTCTGCCATCCTTTGCTTGTTTGAAGTTTTTTTTAATCTATTTTACTTATTATCTATCCCTCTATTTTTCTAGCTCTATATTTTTCTGTTTTCTGCTACTTTTGGTTAATTTTAAACTACTTTTTTAAACTCTTTTCTTTTCTTCTTCCCTATTCTATTTCTTCTTTATTATTTACCTTCCTTTCTGCCCAGACCATGGTAAAGGGAGCCTGGAAGCAGCCTGAGAAGGGGAAGGGTCCCGCACCCAGTGCCCGGCTACCGTGCGGGCGTTTGAGGGGGGAGCAAGTCACAGCCCGGGAGATCTTTAGCGTGGAGGAGGTGGTCGCACTAGTGTTTTATGTCCAGCGCCGCCTCCCCAGGACCATCATGGCAGGCGGCAAGATCGCTAGTGGCTACGGGCTCCGGGAGCGCCGGAAGCGGTGGGAGAAGGTGTGCCGGCACCTGTATCAACACTCTCGGGTCTGGCGCACCTACAACCAGGCCACCCACCGTTGGACGGATCTCCTGGACCGGGAACGCGACTTGCTCGACCTGCTAGGCGTCGAGATCCCCGGGCTTGGTGAGTAGTAGTAGCTATTTCATCACAACTCTGTTTACTCCTGCTCTGTGTGTTATTATTATATTGCAAATTTTTGTTTTTTACCAAGAGCAATAATGCTGCCGATTACATTGTAGGTAAATTATATTTCAAAATCTTCTGTGCATTTCAGGTGCACTGCTCTCCTTCTCAGTAGCGTTGCTACTATGCTTATTTTTTTTCGATTTTGTGTTCATTTCATTGGCCTGAGAAATTATGTATGAGTGTAGTTTACAGAACTGCGTAATGCTAGACACTAAGGGGCAGATATGCAATTACCGGCGCATCCCTGCAAAGTAGCAGGGATGCGCCAGTAATTGTGTGCCACGCCACCACCACCCATGGTGTGCCGTATTTACAATGCGGCGCACCATGGGCCCAAAACGTCACCGAAGCGTTACGCATCTGTGCCGTAAAGGCGGCGCATTGCTGGAGTTGCGTCGCAACGATGACGCAGCTCCAGCAACGCTCTGGGGTGCCCTATCTCCCCAATGCTGTGTCAAGCCGTACATCTGCTTCAAATAGGTGCAGGGTTTGAGTGACGCATCATTGTCCTAAAAGTCACTGATTGAAATCTTGCAGATTTCCCTCAGCCACTTTTAGGATGCGTTCCTGCGCAGGAACGCCCTCCCTTGCGCCGGAACGCCTCCTGATGGCGCAAGGTTTTACAACGGGATGCATCTCCCATATGCGTCACATTGTTAATATACGCCGCATCATGGCGCCTCTTTTGTTCTGCCGCTGCGTCACAAAAGTCATGCAATAACGGAGCAAAAGAGCAGCAAGGGGCTTGTAAATCTGCCCCTACAGACTCAAGTCCAGTCCTTCCTTTGTACACCTGGCAGTAAGAAGAAATATTGGTGGTGGATTGATAGTTTGAGTATTTTAATGACAGTTTAATGTAGTATGAAACTTTTTAGTGTTGTCACTGATGTGCAATCACGATGGAGTTTGTCTGTCACTTCTCGTGCTGCGGACTGCTGGCTGCCAGTCCTAGGCGAACCTTTTTAGTAGCTTGTTTAGTGAGTTACATAACTTCCCAAGTCGACGGTCTGCTAATCAAGCAATACTAATATCGTAGTAGACCACATGAGATAGGTCAATAATATATCCAGTGGAATACTTGTCTATTTGCTATTTCCCCAAAATATTTTGTTATTGTTCTTTTGAAATGTTTCATTTGGTTGACAACAATCATCCATGTTTTCGGGTCTTTCTTTCATGTTGTACATCAGCTCCCCCCAGGGGCAAGAGGACAGAGGAGGAGGCTGCTGCTGCTGTACAAGGCCAGGATCGGGCTGGCGAGGGCTCCTTTGCAGGCCCCGGTAAGTTTTAATTTTAATATAGAGTACCTATTTTTTCCTAGCGTTCCTCATTCAATTTTTTCTAAATCATCCTTGATCTTCTTGTAGACTGTATCTAAAATTGTTATCCTGCCTCTACTATGACTCCCTGTGGTATTACTAGATTATTCTTATTAGTCTGTCTGTGTAGCTAACTAAGATTGCACATTTGGCAAAAGGTGTTAAACGAAACTCCCATTCTAGTCAGCAATAGCTTTATGCAATGAGTGCAGTCCTCTGGGATTGTCCATAATGTCTTTTCAAGTCTTCTAAATGTTTATGCTTTGACAATTCCTAACAATTAAATCTGAATGACCACCAAGAAAGAATAAGATACTACCTTACTTTTGGTTTGGATAGGAGGACAATCCATACTACTACTGTTGCAGGGACAAATCTGCACAAACAGAACTATGGACACTAAATAGTGCATTGTTTATCAATTATAATAGGCGCAGGTAGACTTTCCACATACCTCAGTGATATTAGACTTTGAAGAACGCCCAATCTCCTTACTGACTAGATAGTGTGGCAGAGTCATTTAGCTCCCGAATTCATCGATGACTGATCCCCAATGATGATTATCCAACGCAGGACAAGAGTACGGAGTCAGAGTCCAGAAGTGTCAGAGGCACGGACACATGCTTGCAAATTGCAAAACCTTTTGCTCATTCACTCTTGACCAAAAACCACAGAGTCTATTTAAGTTTTAAAGCTTTATTAAAAGTAAAAACATTTATTAAAATCAAACTTGTCATAAAACATAAACGGTTGATTAAAAATGGAAAAGTGCTTAGTGATTTATTATTTCACACATTTATTGTGGGCGAGCCGAGCCCTCACCTGGTTTGAACTTTAATTTTTCTTTTTGGTGCTGAATCGTTGGTCACGCCGTCCTAGTAATGATGATTTGTTCTTAGAAGTGAAGCTTCTGTCTGTTATGAAAAAAAATTGTGCGTGTTAAAAAGCAAGCCTTCATCAGTTGTGGCAAAAAGTGCAGCAAGACAACACCCTTCCCTGGAAAAAGGGACATTTTTACTTTAGAGTAGAGAGTCACAAATTATTAAATTTGTTTCTGTATTCACATTTCTTCATTCCTAGACAAAATACTAGTGAGTGGTGCATGTCTATGACATCTAACATTCTTAAATGTACTTTGTAGGTGGAACATCCGGTGCCGGGCCCAGCGCGGAGGTGGAGGAGGGCAGTTCTGGGGAGGAGGCAGTGCAAGTGCCAGATGTAACTGCTGTGCGGGTTGCCACAGTAGTGGCGGGCAGTGGTAAGCTCTTATATTCCTTACTTATTGAGATTGCAGACTGCAGAGTGGGCTCTCTGCACGGGTGTAGTATATATGTTCTACAGGTAAGCTACTATACTGTTAAGCAGACTTTCAAATTTAGAACAAAGTCTTTATCAACCAGGTAGTAGCCTCCTCTAAATTTACTTCAACTCTGTGGTGATTTTTTTTTTGAGAATCCAAATCAGATCTGAGATGAACTTGATGGATGGGATGAATGAAAAGCGAAAGAAGGGTGTAAGTAAGTGTGGAAGGACGAGCAAGTTAAAAGTAATGATGACTGACAAAGAAGAATGATACGTGTTTGATTGGTGCCCGAGGTGGCTGGGAAGGAATATGATGCATGGCTGGGTGAAGGATGAAGCAAGGATGGGTGGAAGGAGAACAGCCTGGGTGGGTGAAACAGAAGCTGTATGTGTGCGCAATATATGCTTTGGTTGAAATTCAAATGCAAGTCGAGCACTGATGTATGGCTTGCGGTTTCCCAAATAAAATGAAAAGGTTGTTTTCCCGTGAGAAAACGTAAGGTTTGTCCAGATGAGAGACATGAAGAAGAATGATTGACATATAGTTTGAATGGATGGATGCCTGGTTCATGGTACTATCTGACTCTTAGATAGCATATGTGTATCGTCGATCACTGGATGAATTAAGTGTTACTTTGAAGAGCATGTAACACCGCACCCGCACATCCGTTCCAGTGTAGGGAAGGCAAGGAAAAGAAGTTTTAATTTTGTCCTGAATTCTACCATGAATAGTAGCAGTAGTTTGTATTGCAAGCACAGCATATATCCGCCTATTACGATGGCCACTCACTACCTCTGTTAATAAGTTTAGTAAAACTCGGTCATTCATGTGTGGATGTATCACTGTTCACTCAATAAAAAGCAAAGCACCTAAAGTCATCCCATATGTAAGCAAATACATACCATGTGCAGTGATAGATAATCAGATTATTTATCTTCTTCATTTTCCTTTTCTAGTATTCATTGGCACTTTAGGGTGAAAGTTAAATTAATTAAGCAGTAGCTCTTGTAACAGAGTATTCTCAGTGCCACCCGTAATAGAAAAGTAAGAGCATCCCCACCTGCATGTACTGGACTGGTACGGTAATGCAAGTCTGTCTCACTCATCATGGCTGGCGTCTGTTTTTCCCGGGTGCAAGTTCACTGCGCTGGCATTATTCCGGCTTGCAGAAGTTAACGTACCAATTTTGGTAAACAAGAGAGAAGAAGAAGAAGAATACTGGTGTACTGTCATAGTCGACTCTAATGGAGTGAGTCCATAGTGCTCGTAGAATTGATTCCTTAACCTCCCACTAATGTTAGAGCAAGGATGAAGAAGTGGGAGGTTAGATAGATACTGGCCACAATAGTTATGTACTGCGTTTGCAAGTTGCTAGTTCTACTGTGACACAACTTTCTGCTGAATCATTTTGTGCTAATCTTAAAGAGCATTGGGTACATATTATGTCTTTCTTTCTTCATATAGATGCTCCTTCCAAACCAACACGGAAGGAACTGGCTAAAAGGGCCCGGCAACGGAGGCTGGAGGCGACTGTCGCCGAATATCGGCGGCTGGTGGCCCAGGAGGAGGAGGACACGCAGAGTACGTCAACAACATCCACGGCGACACCTGCATCCTCCTCCCCGCTCCCTGGGTCAATCAGTCAGCGCAGCAGGTCTCCAGCGGTACGGAGCCGGGGTATGGCAGCCAACCGCCACCGCCGAGCAGCAAAGAAATCAGCGGCCCTCCACAACAGTTGCAAAAAAAGGATGCACCGCCTTTCCCTCAGGGTGTCCTACCTCGTGCAGGAGCTCCTGAACACCAAAACCCTGCTCGAGTCCCTCCGCAAGGAGCATGCCGACCTGGCCCGAAAAGTCAACAGCAGCCACCAGTAGGAGGAGACTGTCCCTTGCCCCTTTTTTAAAGACTTCTGGGGGGTGGGAATGGGAGTTGGGTTTTCTACTTTTTTGGACTTAGTTTTCACGGACATTCGTTGGGGTTCGGAAGGGGGGTGGGTTGGGTCTTGCGGGGGAGATTATTTATGTTATGGATATATAAATATACTTTAAACTTTATCTTAGCATACGTGTTTTTTACTGCTTTTGAGGCTGGTGGGTGGGGGTTTAACAGTAAGTTTGTTTTCCTGAAACTTAAGTGGCATCTTGATATAAGTTGTGTATGTACTAGTAATTGCCCAAATGTTTTCTAAATTAAGTGCCTGTCACAGAGTAAGTGAATTCAATGGTCCTAGGACCGTCAGTCTCTCATCTCTCCTAATACTCCATTATACTACCTCCCCCCAAACGCTTATCTTACCTGTAATTTGTGTTTGGAAATAGGGCTAGGCACAGGGCTGGCTGCACGGGAAATGGCGATTAAGGTTGGCAATCCTGGGTGGATGAAATGTCATCATTGCGGTGGTACTTGTGGTGTTACACAGTGGCAGTTGCAGCATCTGAAAAAAAAGAAAATGAAACCTTGTTTGTCCTTACCGTAGCATTAGAACGGTACGATAGAGAATATAGCAGGTGATAGTACACTAGAACCGTGCCACAATGTAGCCTAACAAATGGTAAAGTATTGAAAGTATATGTTAGACGGACCGGGAGGGTCGGCCGAGGACAAGGGGAGAGGTCTCCGGGGAGAGCAGTCTCCAACGATCGTACAGACGAGTAACTTCCCCCCCCACAGAGGTACACCACACAGAAGTAAGGTTTAACGTTCTTTATAAGTAAATCGATAAGTACGGTGGAATGGTACAAGGAGGTCTGGACTCAGGGGTCCCCTCGATTCTAGTCTCTTGGTTTGGGGAGAAGGGGTAGCGGGACAGTCTCGTTACCAATCTGGTAGATGCGATGATAAGATGGATAGCTCACAATCCTCGAGCTCGGCGTTCTAGATGATCGGGCCGCGGCGGAGCCAGCAGGTCCCGAGAAGGATGAAGGCTTCAGAAGGTTACGGCAGCGCCAGCAGGCAAGACGGTAGTTCGCAAGGCAGGACTACGGCAGCGCCAGTAGTCCGTCAAGGATGAGTTCTTCACTGCGTCTCTCGACTCCAGGATACAACTGCCTTCCTGCTCTGGAGCTGCCCCAGTTATAGGTCTGGCGCCCTTTGATGTCCGGACCCTCGCACTTGGAGGTCGGGAGGTCCAGGATGAGGGAGTCCAGACACCCAGCAGGGGGGTGGAGCCAGCGCCTGGGGGAGCTGGGGGCGATCGGCACCTGGCGGGGGAGAGCCATCGACACTTCTTTCTCCCATTGACCTGCCAAGTGGTCCGTTCACCTCCTGGGTGGATGGTGGTGCCGGGATGTCGGGGCCTGGCCAGGCCCAGGGTTAGGGTCGATCGGAGGCCACGCGGCCTCGTGGTGCAATGTCCAAGATGGCGCCCAGGCCGGGCGAGGGGGCCGGTAGTGATTTGGGCCCATGATGCAGGGATGTCCGGGGGCAGGGGTCCCGTATGAGACGGGGAGCGGGTGGTTACTGTGGGTTACACCTGGAGGGCCGGGCTCGGGCCTTGTCATGCGGGGAGGGAGCAAGCCCTTCACGTGGCCTGTCCAACATGCGTCCCCCCCAGCTGAAGGCGGGGAGAGTCACCCATCCTCTTGGGGACTCTCCTCGTCGAGGCGGAAAAAGCGTGACAGGCCATCTGCATTGGCGTGGTCTTGCCCAGGTCGATGTTCCACAGTGAAGTCCATCCCCTGCAGGGAGATGGACCAACGCAATAGTTTTGGGTTTTCCCCCCGCATCTGCATCAGCCACTGCAGGGGCCGATGATCTGTCTGCACCCGGAAGTGGGTACCAAAGAGATAAGGCCAGAGCTTTTTGAGGCCCCACACCACTGCGAATGCCTCCCTCTCGATGGTGCTCCAGCGTTGCTCTCGGGCCAGGAGACGTCTGCTGATGAAAGCCACTGGTTGGTCAAGTCCTTCGGGATTCAACTGGGAAAGGACTGCCCCAATGCCATGGTCGGAGGCATCCGTTTGGACGATGAATTCCCGACTGTAGTCGGGGGCCTGGAGCACAGGGGCGGAGCACATGGCGGCCTTCAGCTTCTCGAAGGCCGCTTGACAGTCTGGGGTCCAGTTGACCTTCTTTGGGTGGTTTTTGGATGTGAGTTCCGTGAGGGGCCCCACAATGCTGCCATAGTCCCTCACGAACCGCCGGTAGTAGCCTGTGAGTCCCAAGAAGGCGCGGACCTCGGTCTGGGTGATGGGGGGCTGCCAGGACTGGATGGCAGTGATCTTGAGTTGCAGAGGGGCCACCAGACCGCTTCCCACCTGGTGTCCGAGATAGGTCACGGACCCCTGACCAATTTGGCATTTGCTGGCCTTGATCGTGAGGCCGGCTCGTTGGAGGGCCTGAAAAACCTCTCGGAGGTGGTTGAGGTGGTCGGACCAGTGGCGGCTGTACACAGCGATATCGTCCAGGTAGGCAGCGCTGAATTCCTCAAGTCCCGCCAGGACCTGGTTCACCAGCCGCTGGAAAGTTGCTGGGGCATTCTTCATGCCGAATGGCATGACCTTGAAGTGGTAGTGGCCATCAGGAGTGGAGAAGGCAGATCGTTCTTGGGCCCGGGGTGTGAGACCGATCTGCCAGTAGCCCGCTGTCAGGTCGAAGATGCTGAGGTAGCGGGCAGCTCCCATGCGGTCGACCAGTTCATCTGCTCAGGGGATGGGATGTGTGTCGGTTCTGGTGACAGCGTTCAAGCCCCGGTAGTCGACGCAAAACCGGAGCTCAGGAGTGGTGCCGGGGGCGGCCGCTTTGGGGACCAGTACCACTGGGCTGGCCCAGGGGCTGTCTGAGGGCTCGATGACCCCGAGCGTGAGCATTTTTGACACCTCCTCCTGGATGCAGGCCCGTACCCGATCTGGTACGCGGTAGGCCCGATGTCGGATAGGGGGACTGTCTCCAGTGTCCACGTCGTGCAAGCACCAGGGGGTGACCCCTGGGGTGAGGGAGAACAGGGTTGCGAACTGCAATAGGAGGTCTCGGCAGCCTTGGGGCTGTTCCGGGGTGAGGGCCTCTGAGAGTCGGACCCCGTCCACGGAACCATCTTTCTCCCGAGTCCGTAGGAGATCAGGGAGTGGTTCGGAATCCTCTTCGGCTCCGCTGTCTGTCGCCATCAGGAGGCAGAGCTCCGAACGCACAAAGTGGGGTTTTAATCGATTGGCGTGGAGGACCCGGAGGGGGTTCCGTGCAGATTCCATATCGATGAGATAAGTGACAGGGCTCTTGCGCTCGACCACTTTGAAGGGCCCTGTCCACTTGTCCTGCAAGGCGCATGGTTCGGTGGGGGACATCACCCACACTTGTTGGCCGGGTTCGAATTCGATGGAGGAGAAATTTTGATCGTACCACCTTTTCATGTCTTCCTGACTGGCCTCCAGGTTCGCTTTTGCCATTTCTCTGAATTGCCTGGTCTGATTGCGTAGGGTCAGGAGGTACTTGAAAACATCTGGAGGGTTCTTCAGGGGGGGCATCTCCCAACCTTCTTTGACTAGGCTGAGCGGCCCTCGCACAGGGTGTCCGTATAAGAGTTCGAACGGGCTGAAACCAAGGGACTTCTGGGGGACTTCTCGATAGGCAAAGAGGAGGCACGGCAGTAGCACATCCCACTGGCGACGGAGGGGCTCTTCCAACCCCCCAATCATCCCTTTGAGCGTGCGGTTGAACCGCTCGACTAGTCCGTTTCCTTGAGGGTGATAGGGGGTCGTGAACCGGTAGGTGACCCCGCACTGTTGCCAGAGGGACTTCATGTATTTGGAAATAAAGTTCGTGCCTCTGTCGCTGACGACTTCTCGGGGGAAGCCCACCCGGGAGAAGATCCCCATCAAGGCCCGGCCGACCACCGGGGCTGTCACAGTTCGCAGGGGAACAGCCTCGGGGTAGCGGGTGGCGTGGTCCACCAGGGCCAGGATGAACCGATGTCCTTGTGCTGTACGGGGGTCCAGGGGCCCCACAATGTCTATTCCCACCCTCTCGAACGGGGTGGTGACAACTGGGAAGGGTTGCAGAGGTGCTTTGAGTTTGCGGCCGCTCTTCCCGCTGGCCTGGCACGTGGGGCAGGACCTGCAGTGGTTGAGGACGTCGTTTCTCATCTTGGGCCAGAAAAAGTGAGTCACCAGGCGACTGTAGGTTTTGTCTTGACCCAGGTGGCCAGCCAGGGGGACATTGTGGGCCAGGTTCAGTAAGAAGTCTCTAAAGTGGAGGGGCACCACTAGTACTCGACTGGCCCCTAACTCCGCGATTCTCTGTTCGCTGTACAACAGGTCGTTGTCCCAATAGACCCAATGGGCCCCGGAGGTATCCCCTGCGCTCTGGGCGAGGGCTTGTTGGCGGAGTCCCTCGAGGGAGGGACAGGTCTTCTGCTCTTGACGAAACTGTTCCTGGGTGGGCCCACCTTCTTGACGCCACTGAGCCAGGTCGGGAAGGTCTTGGGGCTGAGCGAGCTCTTCGGGGGTTTGCTCTTGAGGGTCGGCCCGGTCGGCGTCTTCGGCTGGAGCGACCGGGGGAGGAGGTGCTGGCCATTCTGGTTCTTCAGGTCGGGGGATGGCACGGGCGGCCATGGACCGGGTGGTTACGCACGCCCAGTCCGGGAGGCCCAACATCCCCAGGTGTTCTCTTCTCTCTACGGCGGCCCACGGGGAACTCTCAAGATCATTCCCCAGGAGACAGTCCACGGGGGCATCATCTCGGACCGTTACCTTCAACATGCCGGAGACTCCTCCCCACTCGAAGGGGACGCAGGCCATCCGGCATAGACTCTCCGAATTGTCGGCTGAACGGACAGGGCAGAGAATGTTCGGCAGGATCTGTTCTGGGGTCACCAGGTGACAGCGGACGTCTGTCACACTGGCCCCTGTGTCACGTAGGGCTTCGGCCCGGCGTCCATTAATGTTCACCCACTGGCTGTACTTCCTGGTGTTGGCGGGTAGGGGGGCCCACGGGACCATGTCTCTTCCCCCTAGGCATGCTAGAACCATGGCGGCCGGTTCCCACTCTTGGTGTTCTTGCTCGCACTCCTCTTGTTCTTCGGAGATTTGTTCTTCCCCCAGGGCGGCGGCAGCCATCTGGCGGGGTCTCGGAGTCTGGTTCTGTGGACAGTTCGGGTCATTTGCGTAGTGGCCGACTCGCTGGCATCGGTGACACGTGACATTGGCTCTGTACCCCGGGCGCGCCGGGGGGTTGCCCCGGTTGGCCGGGGGTGGGGTGCTGGCAGCGGGAGCGGCCGGGGCGTTGTCTCTTCCTCGTCCCTGGCCCCCTCCTCCTCCTCGGGGACGGTGCTGACCGTGGTTGTTCCGGTTCTGTTCATGTGGCCCATTCCGGCCCACTCGGGTGATTTCCCACCGGTCAGCCTCGGCTGCGAGCTGCCGTGGATCAGTCAATTTACTGTCGAGGAGGTGCTGCCTGAGCTCGACGAAGCAGTTGTTAGATAGGTGTTCCCACACCATGAGATTGAAGAGTTGCTCGTAGGTCGTTACATTGCTTCCCTTGATCCAACCCTCGAAGGCTCGACTGAAATAGTTCACATACTCCACCCAAGTTGTACCCGGGATCCGGGTGCACTCTCTGAACCTCTGGCGGTACATTTCGGGTGTGAGCCCATAGCGGGTGAGGAGGGTAGCCTTCATGTGGTCATAGGAGGTCATCAGGTGGTCTGGGAGCTGTAACAGGGCGTCGTGGCCCTCATTGACGAACCTCCCCCATAGCCCGGCTCCCCAGTCACTTCGATCGATCCGGTGGGAGGTCATAGCGATCTTGTAGGCCTTGAACCATTGTTGTATGTCGTCATCTCGGAAATATTCTCGAACGACATCTTTGGGGATGTGTACTTTCTTTTCTGTTGCTCCTGGGGTGCGCGGTTGCTCGGGCACCCCTAATTCTTTGTTCTGCTTACGTAAGTCTATTTCTGCTAGCTTGCGCTCGTGTTCATACGCTAGTCTCTTTTCTTCGAGTTCTCTTTGTCTCTGTTTTTCTTCCCGTTCTTCTCGGAGCCGCAGATGTTCTAGGTTCAGTTTTTGTTCGGCTAATTTGAGTTCGCCATCCATTTTGAGCCGGGCCATTTCTAACTCATGTAGTCTGTTTTTTTCTCTCTCTTGGATGTCTTCCTGCGAGAGACCCGTTCTTCGCTCCTCGGGAGCCGTGGTGTTCCTCTCTGATGCTGCAACATTTTGGTCCGGGGGTCTGACGGCCCCGGTTTCTGCCCATGACTCAATGGCGTGCTTGAAATCGTCTTTAGTACTCAGACCGGTGGTAGCGATACCTAGTTCCATGCAGAATTGTTTCAACTCACGATGGCTGTACTCTTCCAATTTCTCCATCTGGAATTTCTCGGTGGATCCGCTCTCTTTGGTTGTCATTGTGGTTTCGTCGTGGGGTGAGCTACTCTCTGTACGATTACGCATTGATTCGGATCGCGCCGCTGGCCACCAATGTTAGACGGACCGGGAGGGTCGGCCGAGGACAAGGGGAGAGGTCTCCGGGGAGAGCCGTCTCCAGCGATCGTACAGACGAGTAACTTCCCCCCCCACAGAGGTACACCACACAGAAGTAAGGTTTAACGTTCTTTATAAGTAATTCGATAAGTACGGTGGAATGGTACAAGGAGGTCTGGACTCAGGGGTCCCCTCGATTCTAGTCTCTTGGTTTGGGGAGAAGGGGTAGCGGGACAGTCTCGTTACCAATCTGGTAGATGCGATGATAAGATGGATAGCTCACAATCCTCGAGCTCGGCGTTCTAGATGATCGGGCCGCGGCGGAGCCAGCAGGTCCCGAGAAGGTGGTAGTTACAAACGGTCCGCGGCCACGCCAGCAGGTCCCGACGAGGATGAAGGCTTCAGAAGGTTGCGGCAGCGCCAGCAGGCAAGACGGTAGTTCGCAAGGCAGGACTACGGCAGCGCCAGTAGTCCGTCAAGGATGAGTTCTTCACTGCGTCTCTCGACTCCAGGATACAACTGCCTTCCTGCTCTGGAGCTGCCCCAGTTATAGGTCTGGCGCCCTTTGATGTCCGGACCCTCGCACTTGGAGGTCGGGAGGTCCGGGATGAGGGAGTCCAGACACCCAGCAGGGGGGTGGAGCCAGCGCCTGGGGGAGCTGGGGGCGATCGGCACCTGGCGGGGGAGAGCCATCGACACTTCTTTCTCCCATTGACCTGCCAAGTGGTCCGTTCACCTCCTGGGTGGATGGTGGTGCCGGGATGTCGGGGCCTGGCCAGGCCCAGGGTTAGGGTCGATCGGAGGCCACGCGGCCTCGTGGTGCAATGTCCAAGATGGCGCCCAGGCCGGGCGAGGGGGCCGGTAGTGATTTGGGCCCATGATGCAGGGATGTCCGGGGGCAGGGGTCCCGTATGAGACGGGGAGCGGGTGGTTACTGTGGGTTACACCTGGAGGGCCGGGCTCGGGCCTTGTCATGCGGGGAGGGAGCAAGCCCTTCACGTGGCCTGTCCAACAGTATAACTAGTACTTGCGTTGAATTTCATTGACATTGGCTACTACTACAAGAAATAGTACTGAAGGTGAAGAACACAGCAGCGTAATCATTTGCCACGTCTAGGAGGAGGATGTTCTTGATGATCAATCAAGTTGATGGTGCACATGAAAATCTGCTTTCATTTGCCAATAGTGACTCAGTGTCAAGCTGAGTAAGAATATATCCTCGGATTCCTTCACCAGCCTGTTGCTATGACCTTATCCTCCCCAGCAAGTGTGTGGAATTATTGCTGTCATTTAGTCACACATCAATCAAAACCCCACAGCCCGGGGGAAGAGGGTTAGGGTTTGGAAAATGGATGGGAATGGGGTTTTTTGGGAAAGTTTTGTTGAGAGAAGAAAAAAAGGACAGCATGGACAAACAATAATTGAAGATTAACAAATCTTTGGGTACAAAGCTAACCATAAATCTTTTAAGTAACATAAAGGAAGTGCATGCACTACTGCATGCATGGTTACTGAAAAGTAAGTAGTACTTTCGACAACCGTGAATGAAAGAATGCGACAGTACAGGGCTGCAGTAATAATTATGCGTTTTCACTTGCCTATCTCTGCACTCAGAGAAACACTTCGTACATTAAATTAGGTTTGAAAAATAGCAGAAGTAAAACCTATACAATGGCTGTAGGGATGAATTTAGAAGCAGAGATCAAAGAAATGCAGAGTCACACTCATAGAAGTTCACAGCAACAACATTACTTAAAAGATAATTAGAAAAGAACGGATACTGTATCTGTATGTTGTTGTAGTTGTCCTGTTGAATTTGGGAAGTTGTAAGATGCCTCCAACCATTCCTCTTATTAGCGGGACTTCTCCATTCCATCTGACGCTCCGTCCATCAATGTTGGTGACCAGAAGACACCCTGTCCACTGCCTGCCTGGCGGATGCTGAATTGCGGCTTGCTAATGTGAAGCCTGACTTCATCCTTTTCCCATTGCACAGGCTGAAACCCGGCCTGTAATTATTGATGGAAAAACAGGAAGTGATATTAGAACACCACTGACAAATAAATATAAGGTATGTACGCTGTGTAGTGCAAAAAGTCACACTTTGAGTTTCCTAATAGACAGTACAATATTTTTGAGAATTTGCGTACTCTGTCTGAGTCTCCTTTTGAAAGATAAATAAGTGTGGGCGAATTAATTTAGCGGATCTTTCCCCTCAAGCTAGGTGTACTGTAAACTGTGTTTTAGAACAAAATTAGACCTTCCCAGCAGTGCTCCCAGACCCTTACTAAACCCAGTCGCAAAAATGTAGAAGACCCCAATCAGATCTCAAAAAACGAGGCCTAGGTGAAAATGGTGACAAAATGTACTTTGAAGGTAAAGTAGGCCCAAATCCCCCCTTGCCCACCGTGGATTGTATTCAAACCACTTGCAAGCAAGCAAAAGTATCCATGCCCAGCATCGCTCCAAGACTCGCAAACCCCCCCCACAAACAGCCCCCCACCCAAACACATGCAATACAATACTGCTAACTCTAACGAGCCCTAAGTTAAGAATAGTGGCAAACGCTTTCTTTAACTAGGCCAAATAACCCCTTTCCCACCATGGATTTTCTTCAAACCACTTGCAACCAAAATTACACATTCCCACGAGTGCTCTAAGACCCCAGAACTCAGTTGCAAAAATCTAGAACACCCCGAAACACATGCAATCCTACTGCTAGTGCTAACCCTAACGAGCCCTAAGTTAATGTGCCAAAACGCTTTTTAGCATGGATTTTCTCCAAACCACTTTTATTCGGTATTAGACCTTCCCAGCAATGCCCCAAGACCTGCCAACCCACCCACAAAAAAGCAGAACACCCCCATACAGGCAAAAAGCAAAAATGGAAAGTCTCATACTTAAAATATTTTCGGCCTTCTTTCAATTCTGTCCAAACGCGCTGTGCAGCTAGGCCCTAACTCCCCTTTTCCACCATGGATTTCCTGAAAAACAAATGCAATCCACATTAGACTGTGCCAGCAGTGCTCCCAGACCCCAAAACCCACCCACAACAACCTAAAAGCCCGCCAAACAGCACCCCAAAGACAAGCAAGTCAGCAAAAACGCAAAAAAAAATTCACCTCCGATTTGGTCCAAACCATTTTTATCCGGTATTAGACCTTCCCAGCAATGGCCCCAGACCCGTCAACCCAGGCGGTAACAAGTAGAATACCCCAAACAGCCAAAAAGAAAAACTACAAAAATGGGGACTTTGAAATTTTCAGGCAAATTTCCAAAATCACTCCGCGCGCGCTCTGCAGCTAGGCCCTAACTCCCCTTTGCCACCATGGATTTGCTTCAAACCTCTTGCAATCAAAAGCATCCATACCCAGCAGTGCTCCCAGACCCCAAAACCCACCGACAAACACCCGGAACCCCCCCAAACAGCACCCCAAAGACAAGCAAGTCAGCAAAAACGCAAAGAAATTTTGGCCTCCGATTTGGTCCAAACCACTTTTATCCGGTATTAGACCTTCCCAGCAATGGCCCCAGACCCGTCAACCCAGGCGGAAACAGGTAGAAGACCCCCAAACAGCCAAAAAGCAAAACTACAAAAATGGGGTCTTTGACATTTTCAGGCAAATTTCCAAAATCACTCTGCGCGCGCTCTGCAGCTAGGCCCTAACACCCCTTTGCCACCATGGATTTGCTTCAAACCTCTTGCAATCAAAAGCATCCATACCCAGCAGTGCTCCCAGACCCCAAAACCCACCTACAAACATCCGAAACCCCCCAAACAGCACCTCAAAGACAAGCAAGTCAGCAAAACCCCCAAAAAATTTCACCTCCGATTTGGTCCAAACCACTTTGATCCGGTATTAGACATTCCCAGCAATGGCCCCAGACCCCTGCAGCCACCCGCAAAAAAGCAGAACACCCCCAAACTGGCAAAAAGCAAACTACCTACTACCTGGAATTCTGTCCAAACGCGCTGTGCAGCTAGGCCCTAACTCCCCTTTTCACCATGGATTTCCTGAAAAACAAATGCAATCAACATTAGACTGTGCCAGCAGTGCTCCAGACCCCAAAACCCACCTACAACAACCTAAAAGCCCGCCAAACAGCACCCCAAAGACAGGCAAGTGATCAAAAGCGCAAAATCTTTTTCTGCTCCGATTTTATCCAAGCCACTTTTATCCAGTATTAGACCTTCCCAGCAATGGCCCCAGACCCGTCAACCCAGGTGGAAACAAGTAGAAGAACCCCAAACAGCCAAAAAGCAAAACTACAAAAATGGGGACTGAAATTTTCAGGCAAATTTCCAAAATCACTCCGCGCGCGCTCTGCAGCTAGGCCCTAACTCCCCTTTGCCACCATGGATTTGCTCCAAACCTCTTGCAATCAAAAGCATCCATACCCAGCAGTGCTCCCAGACCCCAAAACCCACCCACAAACACCCGGACCCCCCCAAACAGCACCTCAAAGACAAGCAAGTCAGCAAAAAACGCAAAAAAAATTTCACCTCCGATTTGGACCAAACCACTTGGATCCGGTATTAGACATTTCCAGCAATGGCCCCAGACCCCTGCAATCACCCGCAAAAAAGAAGAACACCCCCAAACTGGCAAAAAGCAAAAATGGGCCTACTACCTGTAATTCTGTCCAAACGCGCTGTGCAGCTAGGCCCTAACTCCCCTTTTCCACCATGGATTTTCTGAAAAACAAATGCAATCAACATTAGACTGTGCCAGCCGTGCTCCCAGACCCCAAAACCCACCCACAACAACCTAAAAGCCTGCCAAACAGCACCCCAAAGACAGTCAAGTGATCAAAAGCGCAAAATCTTTTTCTGCTCCGATTTTCTCCAAACCACTTTTATCCGGTATTAGACCTTCCCAGCATTGGCCCCAGACCCGTCAACCCAGGTGGAAAAATGTAGAAGACCCCCAAACAGCCAAAAATCAAAACTACAAAAATGGGGACTTTGAAATTTTCAGGCAAATTTCCGAAATCACTCGGCGCGCTCTGCAGCTAGTCCCTAACTCCCCTTTGCCACCATGGATTTGCTTCAAACCTCTTGCAATCAAAAGCATCCACACCCAGCAGTGCTCCCAGACCCCAAAACCCACCTACAAACACCCGGAACCCCCCAAACAGCACCTCAAAGACAAGCAAGTCAGCAAAACCCCAAAAAAATTTCACCTCCGATTTGGTCCAAACACTTTGATCCGGTATTAGACATTCCCAGCAAAGGCCCCAGACCCCTGCAGCCACCCGCAAAAAAGCAGAACACCCCCAAACTGGCAAAAAGCAAAAATGGGCCTACTACCTGGAATTCTTTCCAAACGCGCTGTGCAGCTAGGCCCTAACTCCCCATTTCCACCATGGATTTCCTTAAAAACAAATGCAATCAACATTAGACTGTGCCAGCAGTGCTCCCAGACCCCAAAACCCACCCACAACTACCTAAAAGCCCGCCAAACAGCACCCCAAAGACAGGCAAGTGATCAAAAGCGCAAAATCTTTTTCTGCTCCGATTTTATCGAAACCACTTTTATCCGGTATTAGACCTTCCCAGCAATGGCCCCAGACCCGTCAACCCAGGCGGAAACAAGTAGAAGAACCCCAAACAGCCAAAAAGCAAAACTACAAAAATGGGGACTGAAATTTTCAGGCAAATTTCCAAAATCACTCCGCGCGCGCTCTGCAGCTAGGCCCAACTCCCCTTTGCCACCATGGATTTGCTTCAAACCTCTTGCAATCAAAAGTATTCATACCCAGCAGTGCTCCCAGACCCCAAAACCCACCCACAAACACCCGGAACCCCCCCAAACAGCACCTCAAAGACAAGCAAGTCAGCAATAAAAAATTCACCTCCGATTTGGACCAAACCACTTGATCCGGTATTAGACATTTCCAGCAATGGCCCCAGACCCCTGCAATCACCCGCAAAAAAGCAGAACACCCCCAAACTGGCAAAAAGCAAAAATGGGGCTACTACCTGGAATTCTGTCCAAATGCGCTGTGCAGCTAGGCCCTAACTCCCCTTTTCCACCATGGATTTCCTGAAAAACAAATGCAATCAACATTAGACTGTGCCAGCCGTGCTCCCAGACCCCAAAACCCACCCACAACAACCTAAAAGCCCGCCAAACAGCACCCCAAAGACAGGCAAGTGATCAAAAGCGCAAAATCTATTTCTTTTCCGATTTTCTCCAAACCACTTTTATCCGGTATTAGACCTTCCCAGCAATGGCCCCAGACCCGTCAACCCAGGCGGAAACAAGTAGAAGACCCCCAAACAGCCAAAAAACAAAACTACAAAAATGGGGACTTTGAAATTTTCAGGCAAATTTCCAAAATCACTCAGCGCGCGCGCTCTGCAGCTAGTCCCTAACTCCCCTTTGCCACCATGGATTTGCTTCAAACCTCTTGCAATCAAAAGTATCCATACCCAGCAGTGCTCCCAGACCCCAAAACCCACCAACAAACACCCGGAACCCCCCAAACAGCACCCCAAAGACAAGCAAGTCAGCAAAAACGCAAAGAAATTTTCGCCTCCGATTTGGTCCAAACGACTTTATTCCGGTATTAAACATTCCCAGCAATGGCCCCAGACCCCTGCAGCCACCCGCAAAAAAGCAGAACACCCCCAAACTGGCAAAAAGCAAAAATGGGCCTACTACCTGGAATTCTGTCCAAACGTGCTGTGCAGCTAGGCCCTAACTCCACTTTTCCACCATGGATTTCCTGAAAAACAAATGCAATCAACATTAGACTGTGCCAGCAGTGCTCCCAGACCCCAAAACCCACCCACAACAACCTAAAAGCCTGCCAAATAGCACCCCAAAGACAGGCAAGTGATCAAAAGCGCAAAATCTTTTTCTGCTCCGATTTTCTCCAAACCACTTTTATCCGGTATTAGACCTTCCCAGCAATAGCCCCAGACTCGTCAACTCACCTGCAAAGAAGTAGAACACCCACACAAGTGCAGAGTCTTTCTTCATTGGGCGTAATCCAGCCATCTGCTTTGAGGGAAATAGGAGTCTGGAGGAGGAGGATAGAGGAGCATGTTCTTGTGAACTTGTGAACCTTAGGAATGCAGACTGCGGCACCTTCAAATCAATAAGCAAATAAGTAAAGACAGTTCTGCTGATGGGCTTGTTTTTGTGATTAGGTGATTAAAGTTTTTTTTATATAGATTTTGCAAAACAAAGAAAGACAGACACACAGGAATAAAAGTGAATAAGGACAGAAAAAAAGGTTATTGATTCATTGACTCATTTTCAGGGCTCGGTGTCAGGGAAGAAGAGCTCGTCCTCATAATCTGCGAATTCAGGCGGGAGTAGGTCACCTAACAGAGAAGAACTTCCCTCGTCTAAGTTGGTGTCCTCCTCGTCCTCGTCTTCTTCCTGCGTGTTTTCTCGTATTTTGTAATCTGGTGGTATGAGGTGCTGATTCATCTTGATCATTGTTAACCTCTCCACATTTTTGGGCGAGAGGCGGGTCCTTTTGCAAGTTACAAGGCCACCAGCAGCACTGAAAATACGTTCAGAAGACACACTTGCGAGTGGGCAAGACAAGTAATTTATAGCCAGGTTGGTGATCTCTGGCCACAATTCTCATTTCCCATGCCAATACGCCAATGGGTCATCATGAACATAGACCTCAGTTGAGTCATTCAGATAGTCCTGCACCATCGACTCAAGGTTCTCCACGGTTGCTCCACTTTGCTTACTTTTTGCTGGGACCTTTTGAGAAGCAAACCCAAGCTGAGTTAGCCAATCCTATTCTTCACACAATGTTACTGTTGTGTCTGGTGCAGATGATAAGGTTGCTGGTGTCTTTAACGGCTGAGAGGGAAAATCACTCCCTTCTGCCACAGCCACAGATGCAGAAGTGGATTCTTTTGACTCCGGATGGCCTGCTGATGCTGATCTACTGCCTTTTCCTTCAATTTCCTGCTGTTCTCTTTCAAACCTCCTGGCTACCACAGCTAGCCAATGTTTGTACTTTGTAACTTCTGCGTTCCAGTGCCTTTTTGTACCGTGGATCCAGAATAGTAGCACAAATGTAATGCTGTTCTCTGTGGATCTTTTGAAGACGTTCATCGCAAAGTAGGCGCTCTAATAACTTCTCCCCCAACTCGAATGCTTGTTCCTTTTCTTCATCATTTTGAAACGTAGAACACACCGCCTTCAGTTGGTGCCCTAGCATGCGCAACATTGGGATAGCTTTTCCCAAATTACAGTCCTCCCTGCTGACTACACGCGTGAAGACCTCAAAAAGACGAAGCATGTCTGTGAGGCTTTGAACTAGCTTAGATTGGTCCACATGAATCCTCAGGTCCTTCATAGCTGCACCCTGTGTAAAGAAATACTGATTGACTACCGCACACTGCTCAAACAGACGCTCAAGCATGTAGAAGGTTGAGTTCCAAAGTGTTGCCACCTCCTGGATGAGTGTTTTCACTGGCAGTTTACGTTCATGTTGCAGGCCCCTCAGATGCTTCCGGGCCTTAAAGAATGGTTGAAATGTGTGCACATTCTTCGTTAGGTGCTCAGTAACTCGCACACTGGACTTTCTTCACTCAAGAATTTTTTAACAACCAGGTTTATACAGTGCGCCAAACACGGCACTCTGAAATAGTTACCCACATCCATGGCCTTAACTACATTGGGGCCATTATCCGTGGAAACATAACCAATCTTGCATTTTCTTGGGGACAGCCATTGAAATACCTTTGTGTTAAACTCCCGCAAAATGTTTTCTCCTGTATGACTTTTCTCCATGCCAAACATGGCTAGTGTTGCATGTTTCGGAGCAGCTTTAAAAACGTTGTTCGGGTCAACACCTGCATTTACCTTGGCTTTAACCCCTGAAAAAGAGACCCAGTGTGCAGTGATGCACATGTAATCAACGGCTTGGCAACTGGTTTACATGTCTGTTGTCAGATGTATAGTGTGAACAGCACTCTTCTGCAAAGCTGCCCCAATCACCTCCAACATATCTTCATGTAGTGCTGGAACCGCAACTCTGGCAAAATAGAACCGGCTAGGAACCTTCCATTTACGGCAGAGCGTTGCTACTAATTCAAGAAAACCCACCCCTTCCACAAAAGAAAAAGGGAGAAGGTCCAGCGCTAGCATTTTAGCCAGCTTAGAGTTATACATGCTCGCCGTTGGGTGGTTGCGTTCAAATGGCGCATCTGAAAACAACATGCTTCTAATGGTGGGCTGGACCATTTTACGGGATGATGATGATGACTTCTTCGACCCAGTTACGCTCAGTGATGATGACATTTTTCGCATTGGTGTTTCACTCTCTCCCACACTCTTAGTGTGGCTCATATATCTTGCAGGGGGTGTGCTGCTGACAGGGTTACTGGGTGTAAGTGAAGAAATGTTTGACGCTTCTTCCTCCTCGTCATCATCAGATGAAACATCAAGGGATACAGTTTGTTGACTTGCAATTCGGGCTTCCTTGATCTCCTTTAGGTGCGCATGCCATTTGACAGTGTGCTGTCTCTCAAGATGACATCTCTGGCCTCCGGTACCATAGTTGGTACCAAGCTTACCATGACTAACTCCAAGCTTACTAATGGTACAAATGGCTATGTTTTCCCTTGTTGAGCAAACACTAAAGAAGTCCCAAACTGCGGACTTCAAATGTCTGTGGGGGGCGGAGGAGGCGATACTGGTAATGCTAATGCCAGATGAAGTGGAGGATGTGTATTGCCGAACTTTACTACGTTGTGCACTTTCAGCACCACTAATTGAGGAAATGGAGGTGGAGGTGCAGGGAGGTCCCTTCTGGTGAGAAAATATGGAAGCGGTAGGTGGTAGTGTACTAGTTAACTGTATTGGTGGTGGTCCGATTCCCACGTCGGCAACATCACGCTCTGCAGCATTTCGGGCTAGGGTAAAAATATCTGTTTGCTGCATGCCCGCTGAGCCTGGAGTGACGTTTATGATGACTGCTTTGTCGTCGTGAGAGTCTTCATCAGCAGGAGTATACCCCACTTCTTCTTCAGCGTCATCATCACACTCCATAAGTATGAGAGTTTTGGGGACCTTCCTTTTACGCTTAGCTACCTTTATCAGATCATGGTGTGCCTCACTCTCAGACGGCTGTGGTGGTTCCCAATTTGGATTCATATCATCAGAAGGAAGGGGGCTTGAAGAAGATGTAGACACCATCCTTGATCTTTTCCTTGCTAGGGATCTGGAAGACAATGAATGATCAGGAGGAGTGGCTTCCTCAAATGATACCTCGGGAGGAAGAACTATTGTGGGCACTTGTGCCGCTCCATGCACCTCTGCTTGCGCATCTCCTTGCGCTGCCTCTCCTTCCACATGTACTTGGGCTTGTACTGGCACATGTGGTTGTTGTTGCGCTTGTGGTGGTTGAACACTCGTCAGATGAGTTACAACAACCTGAGTTGATTGAGGGATGCTGCTACTTTCTTGCGATGAGCCAACATCACTGGTCGATGGTGATTGAACAACTACACTGGCTGCCTCTGCAGCACTCAAGGGCTTGGACTTAAGTTGGTGTGGTGGTGGTGGCACTGAGCCCAATGGAGCGGGGGTGCTGCTCCCAGCGTGGTCCCCAGCAGACCCCGCTGCTGCTGAAGGTGTACTTTTTTTTTTTATTCCCAAAAAATGCGGCGGTCGGCACACCAGTCTACTTGGTAAGTGGCGCCACTTGCTTCTTCTGTTCCTTAATGCCAACTTTCTTGCTAGAGGAGCTACAGGCAACTTTTATTGGGGCCATCTTCTTCAGATGTCAGAACAGCAGCCCGCAGTTGCACAAGTTGCAGAGTTGTCTGTGGCCACACGTGACGTTGTGCTGCACACACCGCAGCAGGACTTGTTCCTGGCACTGATGAGGAACGATGAGGCTGATGATTCGTCTTTCTGCACCTAAAAGCAAACAAAGCCAGAGGAACATCAGTTAAATAAATGTTGCATATGTAGCGCTTCAATTAATAGTTTGCAAGTAAGCATTTTTATTATACCCACCCCCCAAAATGGAAAGACCAATACAATGCACCACTGACAGAGTACCCCTGGGCATAATGGATGAAAGCATGGCAGACTGGGTGCAGGCCTATGGCACAACAAAGCACACTGCCTGGCTTCAAAATGGCCCCTAGACCCCGACCACATGGCCAGGCCCTGCCTGTACCAGTCCTCAAAATGGCCCCCACCCACATGGACAGGCCCCATCAACACCCCAAAAAATCGAAAAAACACACAAAAATCACCACAATCCAATGCCATCCATGCCCTCCAAGATGTTTACATTAAAGAGACCCCACAGAAAGACTCAGTCCATGCACCACTGAGTACCCCTGGGCAAAAGGCCCCAACAACAGCCCAAAAATCGAAAAACACACAAAAATCACCACAATCCAATGCCATCCATGCCCACAATCATGTTCAAATTCAAGACACCCCACAGAAAGACTAGGCCCATGCACGCCTGAGTACCCCTGGGCATAATGGATGAAAGCATGGCAGACTGGGTGCAGGCCTATGGCACAGCAAAGCATTCTGCCTGGCTTTAAATGGCCCCTAGACCCCCACCACATGGCCAGGCACTGCCTGTACCAGTCCTCAAAATGGCCCCCACCCACATGGCCATGCCCCATCAACACCCCAAAAAATCAAAAAACACACAAAAATCACCACAATCCAATGCCATCCATGCCCTCTATGATACTTACATTAAAGAGACCCCACAGAAAGACTCAGTCCATGCACCACGAGTACCCCTGGGCAAAAGGCCCCAACAACAGCCAAAAAAACGAAAAAAAACACAAAAATCACCACTATCCAATGCCATCCATGCCCGCCATGATGTTTACATTAAAGAGACTGAACAAGAAATTGAAGCGGGAAAGCCTCAGACTTGAGAGCGTAGTAATTGACGAAATGGCATATTTAAAAAATCCACGAATTTAATCAAAGTTCAATCCTTTTGATGAAAATTGTATCCAATTCATTCCTCAGTTGTACTGGTTACATAGTAAACGGTTAAAAAGTATAAATGCTTCTACACGGCAGCTGTGTGAAAACTTCTTGCTGTCGTATGCCCATACTTTTAAACAAATCGTTCAGTGAGTCTTCATATTCCCAATGCATTTCGAGCTTTTACGGTCGCTCTTCTTCAGGGGATAACTATAAGTTTAAGCAAACATAACCATCATGAATTAACATGAACCAACCGTATATTTCACGTTACATAGCTTTTTTCAAAAAAATATTATGACTGATTAACATTTTCCCGCTATGCGCCACATAATGGTGCTACGAATTTACACATGAAACAAATCTAACATCATCGTGCTTTTTCTTATGTATACATCGCTTCATTACCCTCGACATTATAAAATTACGGGCTGATATTCATTGTAAATCGAGTTAACACGCTGAATTCTCTTATGCCTACCTTCGATCATGACAACCTTCTATTTTCAAAGTTTTTGTCAATGTATGACCGTCTAACATTTCGAATCTTAATAGGTGTAGCCCGGGGCTCCTCCCCCCTGTGATAACCAATGTGCATTGACACAATCATTAAACCTCACTTAAAGCTCCAACCTCCATAATGCCGGCTGTTAACCCTCGATTTACCCGTCCCTTTGTGCACAAAAATATGTGTTCGGCATGCTAGAATTGTGAAAAATCAATCAAGAAAAATTTAACTCGTATACCCCGCCCTCCCTTATAAGATTTTACTGATGTCAATCAGAGCATGGTGGTTTAAGGTACCAATGTACCACATATTGAAACATGTAATACAGTCGTTACACGCAAAGTCCAACGTGCTATATTGCCAACTGCCGGATAATGGTACAACGTTCCTGTCTGCGAATGGTCCTTGCGTTCTTGTTTTGTCCTTAGTAATCATGGGTGCAGCTTGTTTAGGACAAGGATATATAAGCAATATGGAAAATGCAAGCGCACTCCTGGTGTTGAGCAATGTTTACTCCTTTTAATAATGTTCTGAATACTTGGCGTGCTCTCAAGGCGGTCTGTCCTAAGACCACGTGGGTGAATACTGAACAAGAAATTAAAGCGGGTAAGCCTCAGACTTTCATTAAAAGGATTGAACTTTGATTAAATTCGTGGATTTTTGAAATACGCCATTTCGGCAATTGCTGCGCTCTCAAGTCTGAGGCTTACCCGCTTCAATTTCTTGTTCAGTATTCACCCACGTGGTCTTAGGACAGACCGCCTTGAGAGCACGCCAAGTATTCAGAACATCGTTAAAAAAATTCGTGAGAGTTTGCGGATTGCGAATTTGCCGAAAATCCGCAAATTCCGCGAGCGGAACGGATTTTACGCCCATGCTTAGTCATATCTATAGGGTATATTCCAATGCGCAGAGCCTATTGGGAATATAGAAACTACACTACATGGCGCCCAACGTTTGGTAAGGCACTAATTTAATGCTAGATACTAAAGTAACTCAGTCGAGCTTTTCTCAGAGACCCCTTTTTCCGTAATACTCTAATAGATGTCTGGAGTGGGTAAAGGGATAATATCCGCCATAGCTGAGTAGGACGAAAATCATATGTATTAGCTTTTTGGTTTGTTCAACGTTGAAGCATACAGTGTTCCAAAATATTGTGCACCTTATCTTTGTTCCCTTGAAACTTGCTCTGCAGTTTTCATTAAACCAATGTGGAATAACGGCAACAACACCAAAACCGGTGGAGCTACAGGCGACAACGCCGACAGAGCTTTAAACTATGCAGGTTGGGGGCGTGGCAAAGATGGCGGAGTGAGAGGACGTGTTCCCTAAGAGCTCCTCCGACCCCGGCCGGCCAAGTGCTTGTAATCGGCGTGTTCTCCCCCCTCCTCGCGCTCCTGGTGGGGGCTGGAGACGCTGGGATGCCACGGAGCAGTTTGCGGGACGAAGCGCGGTTGAATCGCCTGTCGGTGGAGGCGAGAGAAGGCCTGGTGCAGGACGGAACGGGGTGGAGTCCCGACAGAGCAGGAGAGAGAGTGGGGTCGGAGACTACGGCCTTTCCCTAGCCGGACCACGAGGAGACTGCTCGGACCCTCCCTCGGAGCCGACGGTGGCAGAGCCGCGAGTTGTGCGGCAAATGGAGGTGTGGCAGTGACCGGCCCGGCTTTGGCACTACTCTAGGCCGGGGCCGTGGCCTGCAGCTACGTCGGACTTGGGTGCGGGCCTGGAGCCGGACGGAGCTGTCGTGCGACCCTGCAGGTGCCGGAGGGTCGGGGATGGAGCATCGGCTCCAGCTATGCAGACACCTGGCAAGAGAGGCGGAGCGCTAACCCGGGTGCGACAGAGGTGGTGCGGCCCGCTTCATTAAGGCCGGAGGTGGAGCTGTGGACGGCCCGGCGGGGCAGCTAATCTAGGCCGGTGCTGCAGCCTGTACCTGCGGTGGAGCAGAAGTCGGCGTTCTGCACCGGGCGAGTGCCGCAGCTTCCCGGATCAAGCAGGAGTGGGCTTTGGAGGTGACGGAGACCCCCCTCAGGACTCGAGAGTGAGGAGAGGCTGGAGCGAGCTGGGGGCGACGTCCAGGGCCACGAGGCGGGCCGGGCTCCCGGCCGGGTTCAGGACATCGGCAACCGAGGGGCCCAGGTGTGAGACAGCGACTTTGAGGGTGTGAAGTGTGGCCACTGGGGGGGCGCTAGAGGGCGCCGGGCAAGATGGCCGCACTCGTGTGAGGCTCCGCCGAGACCATTACAAAATCCGCACATTAATCCTGCTTTCCCCGGCGCCTTCACCCTGAACTCCGGCTGAGCTTGCTCCGCTAACATTGGGGGCCCCCTGGAGCGCTCTGTGCCGTGATTGAGGCTGTGCTGTGGGCGCCTGGAGCGGAACGATCCCGGGCCGGGACATTGAAGACTGCGGCCTCGGCTGATGCGGAGCGGAGGTCCCGCTGTGGTCCGGATCCTTGTCCCCGCTGCTGCCTGAGACATCGGCGCTTCTGAAGCGCTTCTGAAGCGGCGCTTGTGTCTGCGGGGGCGGTGTAGCGGAGGCGACGGCGGAATCTGCCTGGAGCGGCATCGGAGCACCGGACGGCCTGGACTCGGCCCTGCTGGTCTCGGTGAGTGGGGCGGGGCGCTACGTGAGCCTGGGGCTGCGGAGGTGGTGCCGGGCCGCGATAGCCCACGTCGCGCGAGCTTGGGCCGGGGGGGGCTGGGGAAGGGTCGGCTGAGGGGCGGTGTGGCTGGACGGACGAGCACTTCTGCGGGGCCACGACCTGGGCTGCAGGGGAGCGTTCTCTCCGCTACGCACGTTTCGCTGGGAGGCCTGCTGCAGTGAACTTCTGGCTGGCGCCCGCCATCTTGGACCTTCTTCTCTCCTGGCTGCTGACCATCGGGCTCCGGTGTTCGGCGCTTCTCCAGCGCTGCCTATCCTGACCTTCGGTGCTGCCGGGGAGGGGGCCTGGACCCGGAGACCTCCTCAAGGCGGCCACTCCGTTCCTGCGTGTTTCTATATATAATTACACCACATAGCTAGGTCGACCTGGCGCGCTTTGCCCGCAGGGGTTGATGAGCTGCTTGGACTAGACTGAAAGTGTCTGTGGGGCCTGGCCCTGGGCCGACTCTGCGGTGTGAGACAACTGGTGGGTCCCCTGCTGCAGTTTTGAGCGCATTATCTGGAGCCTTTGCCCTACACAGCTGTGCCTTAGACCGCGCTGAGCCTGATCGCAGACATGGGCAGACCCGAGAGAAACCAGCCTAAAATCAACTTTGAGGCGAAAAAGACTGCGCACACATCCTCACAGGCGCCTGCGGACCCTGACCCGGCTGGGGCTGTTGGGGGTACGCCTAATTTGGAATCCACACTGGTGGCTATGCAGAAGACTCTGCAATCTATTGAAGGCACCATGGAGTCAGTGAATCACCGGCTTGACCACATGGCGACGCAATTTGACCGTCAAAACGAGCGGATGGGAGAGGTGGAACAGCGAGTTTCCGCCACGGAAGATGGCCTGGCCACGGTCTCGTCCAAAGTGTTTAATATGGAAAGAGTGCTGGCGGTCATACAAGCGAAGAATGAGGAGTTAGAAGGGAGGTCCAGGAGGAACAACGTTCGCGTCACGGGCTTGCCAGAGTCCACGAATGTGGGGCGCATGGAGGACTACATGGAGCGTATGATCATCGACATCTTTGGGGCGGACCAGCTGTCTCGGGTCTTTATTGTGGAACGGGCGCATCGGTCTCTGGCTAAGAGGCCTCCGTCGGGAGCCCCGCCGCGGCCTATCGTGGCTAGGATCCTGAATTACAGGGACCGGGACACTATTCTACGGCTTGCCAGGGAAAAGGGCTCCATAGAATACCAGGGTAACAAACTGGAGTTTTACCCCGACTTCACCATGGCGGTGCAGACTGCACGTAAAGAATTCGCTACGGTGAAACAGTTGCTGAGGGCCGAGACCATAGCTTATGCCATGTTGTACCCTGCGCGCCTTCGGATTGGGCCGCCTTCGGATAACAAGATCTTCTCTTCGCCAAAGGCAGCCATGGACTATGCTAAGAAGCTGAAAAAACGTGCTAAAGAACCGGCTGGGCGTCATGAAGGTGATGATGAAAGACTGGACGAAGTAGCCTGAATTGCATTGCACTGCTGGCTGTGGTGATGGAGGAACTGCGGAGTATTGCGTTGGGTCGCCTCTGTTATGGCGCATTTATTACTTGCTGAGAGCTATCTGGGCGTTTTAGCTCCTGATCCACTTTGTACTGTTGCTCTACATGGTGCGGGAGGGGGACTGCTCCGGCTGGCGCTGCCCTGCTGATAACGACATGTTGCTTCAATGGGGCTCTCCTCCAGGTGACCTTGGCTGAACGTGGCCCGATTGAGCTCTACGTGACTAAACGCCAGATGAGGTGGCTTTTCATGGTACTGGTGCTGCTCTGGTGGGTATGGACGCCTCCGGGGGCGCCCAGAGCAATGTACTATTATTTGATTACCAAAATGTTTAATGCTTTGACCGAGGGTGTGGGTGGAGGGGTTGGGGTTGAGGTTAACGGCAATGGTCTGCGCTCTCGTCGGTTCTGACGAGAGTGGTGCGCCACTACGCCCCCGGATATGGGAGCTCCCCAAATACGGCTGTTTGCATTGTTGGGGGTTGTAAAGGGGGGGGACATGGGGAGGCTTTGGCAAATTGGGGGTGCTGAAGTGGGCGGCGGGTTGGGGGACGGGGTGTTGGACTCTGTTGGGATGTTGTCGATTTTCCTGGTTAAGGGGAATGAGTCCAAAGACTCCACGGGCAATGAATGGGACTTCAGGTGGGGGTTTGGGATCTTGAACAGTGTCATTGGTGTTATCTCCGGGTTGGTGAGACTTGAGGTCTGGTCTAGTGGGTGGGGGCTGCCGAGGAAGAACTTACTGTTGGGTTGCATTTACCTTTGGCGATATGGATAGGGGAGGTACTATCAAGTGTGTTACATGGAATGTGCGAGGACTTAATAAGCCGCAGAAAAGTCGACGAATGCTTGCCTTTCTAAATAGACATGGTGTACAGGTGGCGTTTCTGCAGGAGACGCATCTCAGGGGTAAAGCGGCCGAGACGGTGGGCAGACAGTGGGCGGGGGCGAGGTGGGCCACGGCATATTCTTCCTATGCCCGTGGGGTAATGATTCTCATAAAAAAGAATGTCCCGTTTGAGGTGCTGCACGAGGAGGTGGACCAGGATGGTAGATATATTGTCGTGCAGGGTAAATTGTGCGGCACATTGATCACTCTACTAAATGTCTATGGCCCTAATATAGATGACCCTGATTTCTTCGTTACACTCTGGAACAAGCTGTATAGCCTACCACCATCGGCCCTCCTCTGTGGGGGGGACTGGAATGTTGCGTTAGACTCTGAGTTGGATAAGAGGCATGACCGGCCATATGAGCGTAAGAGAGCGGCGGATGCGGTGTGCGAGGGTATGACTGGGCTGCAACTTTTGGATGTTTGGCGCTTGCGGAATCCTGGCAGGCGGGAGGGCACTTGCTACACATCTGCGCATGATACGTGGTCGAGATTGGATTATTGGTTGTTGACCCGAGATGTGAGTGGATGGGTGCTGAATATAGAACATCTGCCCCGTACGATTTCCGACCATGCCCCTGTTACTTTGAAGCTGCAGATACCTGCACATGCCCCTGCTCCATTTTCTTGGCGACTCTCCCCTGGAGTGTTAACTGATCAGGTTTTGTGTGAACGTCTGCGGCAGATAGTTGAGGAGTTCTTTGTGAACAATGTGGGCTCTGTCAACAGTATGAGCACAGTGTGGGAGGCCTTTAAGGTCTCAGTGAGGGGTGCGTGTATTGGGTTGCGATCCGGGGTTCTCTCGTCCATCAGGGACTCTATGTCCAAACTAGAAAGGGAGTTGCTGGTTCTAGAGCGCCGACTGGAGGAGGGGGCGGAAGTCGCGTTACTAGCGGATGTTAGGGCGAAGGTCACAGAATATAATGACTTGGCGGACCAGGAGGTGAAATTTCTGTCCAAACGTGCTACAGCCAGGTATTATGGAGAGGGGGGCAGGCCGGGTAAGGGTCTTGCTGATCGGATTAGAGAACCTTGGGCAAGACACTGCACAGTGTTAGAAGTTGAAGATCAGGGAGATGTGGTGACTACAACGGATGGTATACTTGCTTGTTTTTCGAGACATTATGCGCAGCTCTATGAGCACAGGGAAACGGCGGAAGAGGAAGAACTAACGCGATACTTTGAGGATGTGGCGTTGGTGTGGCTATCCAGGGGTCAACAGGAATTCCTGATGCATCACGTTACTGCGGCTGAGTTTAGAGATGCAATTGCAGCCCTCCCGAACGGGAAGGCGGCTGGCACAGATGGTTTGCCCGCCGAATTCTATAAAACATATGCAGATTTGCTAATTCCGCAGTTGGCAATGGTCCTGGAAGAAGCTTTTGAATGCGGACGGCTTCCGGGGACTATGAGGCAGGCGCTCTTGGTGGCGCTCCCTAAGCCGGGGAAGCCTCTGAATAGGTGCGATTCATACCGTCCCCTTTCACTCATGAATACTGATGTCAAAATAATTGCCAAAGTGTTAGCCACAAGGCTGCGTCTCCTCCTGCCGGTTATGGTATTACCGGATCAATCGGGGTTTATCCCTCTCCGGTCCACCACTCACAACCTAAGGACCCTATTTGCCGTCCTACATCTCCTTAAGCCAGAGCTGGCCGCGGTGGCGGTCATGCTGGACGCCGCCAAGGCCTTTGACTCTGTAGCATGGAAGTATATGATGGCCGTTCTACATCGGATGGGGGTGCCTTTCTTCTTCACGTCACTAATTTCCCTGTTGTATACTGCGCCCACGGCGAGAGTTAGGGTCAATGGTCATGTCTCTTCCTCCTTTCCGATTCAGAGGGGGACGAGGCAGGGTTGCCCCCTTTCGCCCCTGCTTTTTGCCATCATGATGGAGCCGCTGGCCTGCGTCTTGCGGCAGAGATATGCGGATGCAGCATTGAAGTTCCCTCTCCGATCGTTGGCTGTGTCAATGTACGCTGACGACATGGTCCTATATGTCAGGGATCCGGCGCTCCACCTGGAAAACATTCTCAGAGAGTTCATTAAATTTGGCCGTCACTCGGGACTGACCATAAATTGGGACAAGTCTGTGGTACTGCCTCTCACGGATGTCACTAATCCGGTCCCACTGGAGTTCCCGCTGGAATGGGCGGCGGAGTCGGTTAGATACCTGGGTGTTTGGGTGCATAGGGATTGTCAAGAAGTCATACGGGCCAACTACGGCGTTGCCATCTCCAAATTAGAGGACCAGGTGACGAGATGGATTCGTCTCCCCCTGACCCTGGCTGACCGCGTGTCCTTGATCAAAATGGTAGTTCTACCAAAATTTCTCTATCTCTTCACAAACATTCCGGTCCCGCTGAGGTCACACTTCTTTGCGAGACTAAGATCCCTTTTGATATCGCTCACCTGGGCAGGCAAGAAACCACGGGTGAACTGGGAGGTGCTGATCAAGCCGTACGATCTGGGAGGGTTCGCCCTGCCGGATATGAGACTTTATTATCTTTGTGCACAGGCACACTTTGCGAGTTACTGGATCAATGCTCCACCATACACCCCGCACGTAGCTCTGGAAGCGAGCGCGGTTCTGCCGTATCCACTTAGGGCTATGATCGTAAATAAGCACTCGGTGTTTGAGAAAGGGGAGATCGATACTGTGCGGCTCACGGCGACTGCATGGGACAGCCTGGGTAAACGAGCTGGCAGATTACCGCTATATGCCCCGGCTATGCCACTGCTTTATCACTCGGATATCTCCGTGACAGGCGAACCTGGAGGGCTGCAGATCCTGCGGGAGGCTGGATTACAGACTATGGGGGACCTCTTTCCGGGAGCATCGTTTCTCACATCTCAGGAGATGACGACCCGCTCGTCGAATGCTACTATGTCCACCTTTGTGTATGTCAGGCTTCGGGCAGCCGTGCGTGACTTATACCCAATGTATCCGGAGGAACCGATGGCCCTAGGAGCCTTGCAGTTGTTATATACGGCCAAGGACAGGACTAAATTGCTATCTAAACTATATAAGGCTGCGCAGGAAGACGAGGGTGGAGGGGCGACCCTGGCTAGAGCGAGGTGGGATAGGAGTCTCCCGGAACCGCTAAGCGATGAGGATTGGAATGAGTGTTGTGCTATGACCGGGGGGTATGTGATCAATGGCAACTTCCGCCTTCTGCATTATAAATTCCTACAACAGTGGTACTATACGCCGGCTCAACTGGTACGTTACGGGCTCAGGTCAATTGCTCACTGTGTCCGGTGTGGAGGTGTAGACGCTGACTTTGTACACCTGGCCTGGGGATGCTCACTAGGCATGAGCGGATTTTGCGGATTGGCAATCCGCGAATTTGCGGATTTGCAAACTCGCAATCCGCAAAATCCGCGAATTCCCGCGAATTTGCGGATTTTTTTTTTTTTTGGTGTTCGCCCGTGTTTCTGCCAGTTCGCGAGGGTTTTTACAATTTCGCAATTTGCGAACTTACCTGTCGGGTCGCAAGTTTTGCGAACTTGTTGTTTCTACGTGTCCAACCTGTTTGGGACACTCTTCTTCATCACTGCCACTCTCTGTCACCACTGCCACTCTCTGACTACTCATGCCACCCTCTGGCCCACCCATGCCACCCTCTGTTTCATCACCACACCCTCTGGTTGTCCAGTGTACATTATTTTCGGCAAAGCAAAGCACACCTTCCCTGCCTCAAGTGACCTGAATTAATTTGGGGCTGATTAATGTGTCACAGAATATTTTTTTAGCTGGCACCTGCTTCCTTAGTGCGCCCTGATTAGTGATCTTTTGCACTTGCTAAGTGCTTTCATTGTTGCAAAATTAGTTACAACACCTGCCCTGCCCCAACTGACAATAATGAATTAGGGGCTGATTAATGGATTTTAACTTCCAGCCTGGCTCCTGCTTGTCTCCCTTAGCTGTAATTCAGGACCTTTGTGGCATATGTGTAACTATTCTGAGGTTCAGAGCAGGGTCACATAATAGTTGCAACTGGCAACTGAACTCTGGAGGGGCCCCTCAGGAAGCACTACAGGAAATGGCTACTAATGATGTGCCTGAACTTTTGAACCTGGTAAGTAGTTACTTTCAGTTTTGCTTAGATCGTATTTCTGCAATTTCGCACTTATTCGCGGGGCGCGAACTCACGCGAACAGTGCGAGCAGTGCGAGCAAAATCCGCTGCTCGCGGATTTGCGGATTTTGCAGGAAATTCGCAAATCTCGCGGATTGCGGATTTCCCGAAAATCCGCAAAATCCGCGAGCGGAACGGATTTTCCGCCCATGCCTAATGCTCACGCGTCTACGATTTTTGGAAGGAGGTGACTGAAAGGCTGACTGTCATGGTTTCGACTGAGGTAAAGCTGGATGTGCGCCTGTGCCTTTTGGGCATTGCTTCTGGAGTGGCTGCGACATCGCGGCGGCTGGTGGTGCTGGCGCTTCAATTGGCCAGGAGGAGGGTCGCTATGGTCTGGGGTGGGAGGAGAGCGCCAGAGGTGCAACTGTGGCTGAAGGATATGGCCTATTGCAGAGACCAATTGAACTGTTATTATGACGAATTACCCACGGCCTCTCGCCCGAGGGATGTGTGGGCTCCGTTTACACTTTATATGTTGTCCTTAACAGACACCGACAGCGACGAGAGTGTGAATGCTGCTCTGTTGGACGGGGAGGATGGAGCTGCCTGAGATGTTACTATAATTGATCTGTGTTTGGCGAAGGGTGACTGTGCGGGGGACACAGCAGGGGGAATGTCGTGGGCTGTTTAGACTGGCATGGAATGGTTCACCTCCCTAGCCTCGCTAATGCCTATGGTTGGTTACAAGAAAGGAGTGCAGGTTCCCTTCCTTGGGGATGCACTGTTGCACATTAGATATGTTGGCTGCCCTGTTACACTATGGCTACTGGACTTGGACTACTCACTGACACCAGGATAAGGAGGGGGGGGGGGGGTTGGGTGTTGTTGATGTTACTTTTCTTTCTGCAAAAATGAAAATTAGACCGAGATCACATGGGGGCGACACGGCCGCACTCTAAGGGTGTGCTGTAAATATTGCATCTGGATCAACTGTTGTGCCTTCATGAGCCGAGACTTTTGGACTCCTGTGATGGTGTTGATGGCGTATAATATCAGACTCGTATGATTTGTGTGGTGCGCCGATTGCGGCCGGCCCCAGCAGTGGGTTGTAGGCACACCGCTGTGTATATGTTAAATGTGCAATAAAGGTCTTCCAAAAAAAAAAAAAAAAAAAAAAAAAAAAAAGTGTGGCCACTGGGGGACGGGAGGCCACTGGGCTCGCCCCTCGCCCCCACCCCCCCCTGAGAAGGAGATCATTGGAGGCTGTGGACGCGCCCCTGAGGCAGTTGGAGAGGCCTACCCGCACCGGGGACGTTCCTGTGGCCTTCCCCATTGTAAGTGGCTAAGGTGGAGCTGAGGCATCGGCGTGGTCGGCGTACCCCGTGACTGGGCCCCCACAGGTGAGGAGGTGTTGACAGGGGCCTGTGGGTGGTGCTGAGAGCCCAGACAAGGACCGGGCCCCAGGACAAGAGCACATCACGGGCGGCACAGTGGGTTCCAGAGGTACTTTCGACATCCCGCAGGTCCTGCTTTGTGAATAGGCCCAAAGTAAAGAGGCCGGCCCAGGGAGATTGGTGGGGCTCGGCGAAGCGGTGGAGGGCCCCCTGGCTGGGGGGTTTGGGGAGTCTGGAGCCCGGTGAACTGTGCAGCAAGCATCCGGGGGCAAGGAGTGATGCCCCGTGACAGATCCAAGGTCACGAATACCGAGGGGCCGGCGACCGGGTGCCCGCGTCTGTGCAGGTGAGCGGCCTCCGCAGTGCGGCAGGGGGCGGTGCTGCGGCAGTGAGGTGCGACGACATGACAGGGCAACGTGGAAAGAAAGGGGAACAGACCGTGCCGGAGATGCTGAGCAGGGGGCAGCAGAAGGGAGAGAAGGGGCCCACATCCCCGGGCACGTCCAGGGCCTCGCAGGGGGCTGGGGAAGGAGAGGTCCCCATGACCAGATCTTTCTTAGAGACCCTTTTCAACTCCCTGCATGAGGACTTCCACACGCTGAAGCAGGAGGTGGCAGGGGAGGTCCGCGAGGTGCGGCAAGAAGTGGACAGCCTTGGTGAGCAGGTGGCTAGCCTGGAGACTGCCGGTCATTCTAGAGATGAGGAAATTGCGCAGCTGCAGCAGGAGGTCCTGCGGCTGCAGGACCAACAGCGGACCTCCAGGCGCACAATGAGGACCTTGAGAATAGATCCCAGCGGAACAACATACAGGTCCGGGGAGTGTCATCCAAGGAAGAGGGCACGGATGTGGCGGGCTTTCTCCAGGTGTTGTTCAGAGAGATCCTGGGAGAACAAGTGGACTTCCCAATTCAGATAGACAGGACCCACAGGGTGGGCCAGGCTCGGGGTCCCTCGGCCCCGCCACCGGACATTCTTGCCTTCTTGCCCAACTACGCGCTTAAGGAACTTATCCTCCGGGAAGCGCGGAGGCGCAAACCTCTGCAGCTTCGGGACTATCCGGTGGCTCTGTTCCAGGACCTCTCGGCGATTATGCTCAGTAAACGTAGGGCGTTCAAGGTGGCCACGGATTTCCTGAGGGAAAAGGGAACGCAGTACTCATGGGGGTACCCATTCCGCATCATTTTTCGTTGGAATGGGACGTTGCATCAGCTTCGCTCTCTCCGAGACACATGCGCTGTACTGGGCATTGATGCAGCAGAGGAGAGGGCACAGTCGCCTCGAAGGCGGAGAATGACCAGGGATGGTTGGCAGCAGGCTCCGCTTCGGCGGGGCTCAGGGCTGGGCTACAGACCAGACTCACCTACAGTGAGAGCAGGAATGGAAGAGGCAGTCTGAGAAGTGGCCCTCACAGCTTGAGTTGAGGCCTAAGTTGACTCCGGGGGGAGATCACCTTTCTTGCATTGTTTCTATGGCTGCACCGGGGACTGCGGGGAGGGGGGGGGGGTGGGGAGGGGGTAGTGGCTGGACGTCCACTTCAGTAACTCAACACAGTCTTGTTCCACTGGGAACCGGACTGGGACTATGAGGTTTGAGGGGTTGTCGCAGGGGGTGGGGGGTGTCAGGGGGAACTGATGCAGCATTGAGATGGATGTTTTTTCATTTTTTTGCTTGTTTGGGGTTTGGGGGGTGGGAGTGGTGAGGGGGTTGAATGTGGGTGGGTTCGTTGTTCTGGTTGTGGGGGGCTGGTTGGAGGGGAGTCAGGGAAGGGAGGGGACGGGGGGCGTACGGGGGGTGGGGGTGGAAGAGAGGGGCCGGGTGGGGGGGAGCGGGGGGGGGTCGTCCAGTGCCCTTTGCGAGTCTAAACCGTCCTAGCTGGGCTCACAGGTGCTACATACTTCTGCCCCGCCCCGTCTGGGCCGGAATCTATTGCCTGTACACACGCTTGTTCCTATGTCTTTGGGCTCACACGTGCTGCTTACCTCTGCTCCGCCGCACCTGGACGGAGGTCCATTGCTTGTGCCGCCATTCGTCACTATGCCTTTAACGACCCTTAAGGTTGTGACCCTTAATGTTAAAGAGTTGAACAATCCGGTTAAGAGAAGAGCAGTCCTGTCACAATTGGAAAGCACACACGCAGATATCTGTCTATTGCAGGAGACCCACTTGCTGGCCCACAACTGCCATAGGCTGCGCTCCCACAAATTCCCGACACAATTTTTTTCTTCTAACACTACCAAGACAGCGGGGGTGGCAATACTAGTGGCGAGGCGCTTCAAAGGGGAGGTCCTACACAAATTTGCAGAGCGGAAGGGGAGGCTGCTGGCGTATCGGATTAAGCTTGGGGGTCTTGTGTACAGCCCCAATGAGCACCAGGAACGGTTCTTCAGCTCGGACTTGGTGGATATTACAGCCACTCCTGACAGACATATCATCATAGGGGGGACCTTAATATGGTCTTCGACTCGTCTCTGGATAGATCGGCGCAGCGGTTCCCACAGACTGGGGAACTCTCGGCCGCGTGCAGGTCACAATTGGCGGACTTGGATCTCCACGATCTTTGGCGCCGCATCCATCCCACCGATAGAGATTACTCTTTTTATTCACACTCACATAAAACATATGCGAGACTAGACCACCTCCTGGTTACGGGACCGGTTTGTGCCCTGGCTACGGCCTCCGAGATGGGGGTCCTCTCCCTGTCAGACCATGCTCCTGTCACAGGCACCTTTAGCTTACCGCCAATGCCCTCAGCGCGTAGGGTCTGGCGCCTCAGGGACACCTTGCTACACAAAAAAACGGTAGTCAAGCACATTATGGATACCATCCGTGACTATCTGGTTCACAACGATAACGCCGATACCTCTTTAGCGACGCAATGGGCAGCCTTGAAGGCAGTCCTTAGGGGGGAATTTATAGCCATTTCATCGGCGGAGAACAAGGAACGGCAGCACAAACGGGACGAACTTACACAACGGGCCCGCGAACTCGAGCATATGCATCACCGGGACATCCGTATTGAGGAGGTGATCGCCGCTATCTCCAAACTAAAGCACGGTAAGGCCCCGGGGCCGGCTGGCTATACGTCGCTTTTCTATAAGACGTTCTGTACGACGCTGGCACCTATCCTCACCCGTCTTTTCAACTTGTTCTCCGAACCGGGCGCCATCCCACCCGACCTCTTGCAGGCCACCTTGACGGTCATCCCCAAGCCGGGGAAAGATCGGACCCAATGCGGCTCATACAGACCGATCTCCCTCCTAAACGTTGATCTCAAGCTGTACACTGGGATCCTCGCTGCCCGGTTGGCACCCCATTTGCTGGGTTTGGTGGACTCAGACCAGGCGGGATTCGTTCCCGGGAGGCAGACGGTGGACAATACTAAAAGGATGGTACACCTCCTGGAGAAGCACTCCCGGATTCCCGGAGAGAGAATGATGTTGGCGGTGGACGCGGAGAAGGCGTTCGACCGGGTACACTGGCCTTACTTAGAACAGGTCCTGGCGAAGGTGGGAATTGGGGAGAAATTCCGCTCCCTGGTATTTAACTGCTATAAGTTTCCTTCGGCAATGGTGCGGGTGAACGGCTGCAGCTCGCAGAGTTTTGCAATAGAGAGTGGCACTAGGCAGGGGTGTCCGCTGTCCCCGCTGCTCTTCGCTCTGTATATGGAGCCATTTGCCCAGAGGATACGCCAGAACCCGTGTGCGACAGGGGTGAAGATGGGGGGTACACCCACACTGTCAGCCTATACGTGGACAACGTTATACTGACTCTGGAAGACCCGAAGAGGGCACTCCTGGCATGCATTGCAGAGCTGGATGCCTTTGCAGCGGTCGCGGGATTCAAAATGAACATGGGGAAGTCGTGGCCCTGGATGTGTCGATGGCTGCAGCCACAAGAGCCGATCTACAGGGCCTCTTCCCCATGCAGTGGTCGTCGGATCTCGTGCCTTATCTAGGCATTCTACTGGCACTCACCCTGCCCGCTATGGTGACCGCCAACTACACTGCCTTGGGCAAGAAAATCAGGGAGGAACTGGGACATTGGAATTGAGGCACGCTATCCTGGCTTGGCAGGATAGCCGCCGTTAAGATGACGGTCCTGCCACAAATTCTTTATTTGTTCGGGGCTCTGCCGCTCCAACCCCCATCGGGATGGATTCAGCAAACGCAGGTGGACCTTGCGCATTTCATCTGCCAGGGCCGCAAACCTAGACTGAAGAGGGCGTTATTCCCTTTCCGAGTTTCCGGCAGGAATACATGTTGCCTGAGACGGAGAGACTGAGATACCTGCAGGTACGCCACTGGGCGTTGCACCCGCGAGTTCGGGAGATGGCGGACAGGAGGATTCTTACTTATGAGAGATGGCTCTTGTCCCGCACCTCTGACGCGAAATTGATCTCCGACCTCTATAAGTTTCTGCAACCTCCTTTCTCTCACTTTTACAACCCGGGCAGGGAGTGATGGGAGCGGGAATTGGGGAGGAAGTTGAGCCCCAAAGAGTGGGACCAGATCTCGTATCGGGCACGACACTCTGCATACCATACGGGACTCACCGAAACATTTACTAAAGTGACCACCTACTGGTATTACACCCCAGAAAGACTACGCGAGATGGACCGTAATATTGATAGTAACTGTTGGAGGGCAGGGGGCAGATGGGTACACTTACGCATGTCATGTGGGATTGTCCACTGTTGCATGCCTATTGGAAGGAGGTGCGTAGACGAGATTGATACACACTTTGATATTGAGCTGCCACGCTTCCCCACGTACATATTGCTGGGCCTCCCTAATCGGCTGATGTATCCCCTGAGATCCCGTAGAGGCCGACAGATTGCTATAGCACTGGGCTCAACAGTCCAGAACATCCTCATACACTGGCGCACCACCACACTCCCCTCCATCACCGGTTGGTTGCACAGATAGTGGCATGTATTGGGAATGGAGAAGTTGTCGCTCACGTTGGCTGGGGATGTCGAGCAGTTTAATGACCTTAGGCAGCCGTTTCATTCCCTACTGGTCACTGAATTTAGGGAACTCACTTGTCCGAGGTATCTCTGCCTTCTGAGATTAATGTCACCTGCTGAATTGGCCTCTTGAAGGGTCCTTGGTTGAGATTCGCCTGCGGAGGGGGGGCGGGGGGAGAGCGGGGGATGGATCTGAGCACTGGATGGGGGGAGGGGGTGGGGGGGTGTTTTGGGGGAGTTGAGGGGGTTAGGGGGAGTTGGGGGGTTGTTTATTCCTTGCACTGCTGTCTCTATCTATGCACCAGGATGAACTAGCCTTGATGAGCCTTTCATTGAGAGAGACTTGGCGCCTTGAGCGCACTTTAAATCGCCGTGCCTTGGCACCTATTTCGTGCGACAAGTGTTTTCATGTTTTTTTATTCTCTCAATAAAATGCTTTAAACCTAAACTATGCAGGTTTCCAAGAAACTGATGAGGATGCTATATGCATTCCTATAAATTTAAGGAAAGCCATCACTTTAAAACTTATAAAAAATGGCCTAACATAGAGAGGTGGTAGGATAGTTTTTGTGATAGAGGCACATGAATATCACCAGACAGAGGTATTCTATTCATGGATAGTCTTCCCAGAAGCAAATCCAGTAACACATGTGTTTCACTTCTACAAAGAAGATGAACCACCAGAGAAATACATTCCTTTCGAGGACATTGAAATTCCAATAACTTACCAGGAGCATGAGCTCTGGTTTAAAGGCGCCCTAAAACATTTAAATCACATTACCAGGCTTGGTCAACTAGGTAGACCAGGAGCAACATGGTCAGCCATAGCCGGCTATATACCTGACCCTGACATTGAAGCAATGTCAGACAATGAATTGCTTAGTAATATACAAAATTTAATAGAATTATACAGTTAAAATCCCAACTGTCTGAAAGTCTTGAAAAGGTCTTTACTAAAAACACTCCTACTCCTTCTAAAAAGAAGTGGGAAAACACTAAACAAACTTCTAAAGAAAAGCGTTCTCATTCCAGAGGTAGGTCTCCTCAACAGGAGCCCTCTGAAAGGAGGTTCAACCTCAGGAATAGGGATAATTTGAGAAAACCTGATAGATATCAAAATACTGATACACGTTCCTCTCGTACCTTTCAGACTTCGTCACAGAAATCCAAAAGAAGAGGAAAGTCAGAAAACAAGGAAGAACGCAGGAAGTCCAAAGATGATCAACACGTTCAGAAAAACAAGAAACCTCAATTCACCAAAAAGAAGGTAGCAAGTCTAAAAATCAGACTTGCAGACGATCTTGAGGACACAACTCAAGAGCGGAGAATGGGCTCAGACAATGTTGGACAGTGCAGCAGAAGTCAGCTCGCAAGAACTTGAAGGATCATCTGGAGACAGTGGACTTGAATGAATTCATTCAAGTTGAAACTGCAGATACAGGGTTAGCTCTCCACATAAGTTATATGAAATAACACTCCGGATGGAAGGAGACATACCAAGAAAGATAAGAGCACTCTTTTGGGAGCGACTTTCTGAGGGTTATGACATTATTCTAGCTGAACAAGACTGCCCACCACAATTTGTCAGGGAGTGCCCACATGGCGAGAACATTATTATGCCAGCCTTCTCTAACCATATTCCAATTCATTTAAAATATACATATGCCAGGAAATGGGCAGTTGCCCAGGCTCCTGCATTATACAAAAATCTTATAGGATGTGATGAGGATTCTCCTCACCATAAAATTCTGTTATAAAATCAACCAACTGCACAAAGGCAGTATCCAGTTAAGCAAGAAGCTAAAAAACAGGTCATGGAGATCTTAGTTCAACTTGAATATCAGGGGGTGATTGAAACATGCACCTCGTCAATGAACAATCCTTTGTTTCCTGTCTCCAAACCAGGTAATACATATCGTCTAGTTTTGGATTACAGACATTTAAACTCTTGTTGCAAAACATTTGCAGTGCAAAATGCACACTGTACGGCATTAATGAATAACATTGTGCGTAAAAAATATAAAACAACATTAGATATTTCTAAGTCAAGTCAAGTCAAGTCAAGTCAAAGAATTTATATAGCGCACTACATACCCAGAGGGTCTCAAGGCGCTTAGGAAGGGGAGGAGGATTACTTGTCAAATATCCATGTTTTAAGTTGCTTTCTGAATGCTAGGTGGTTCTGGGTAAGGCGAAGGTAAGTGGGGAGTGAGTTCCAAGTTTTAGCTGCCAGGTATGAGAAGGATCTTCCTCCCATGGTGGTCTTGTTGATGCGGGGTACAGTGGCGAGGGCTTGGCTGGAAGAACGTAGTTGGCGGGAGGTGGTGTAGAAGGACAGTCGTGAGTTGAGGCATTCTGGTCCGATGTCGTAGAGTGATTTGTGTGCGTGGGTCAGCAGTCGGAAAGTGATCCTCTTATCGACGGGCAGCCAGTGGAGGTCTTTCAGGTGGCCAGAGATGTGTTCGTTACGCGGGATGTCTAATATGATCCTGGCTGAGGCGTTTTGGATTCGTTGGAGTTTCTTCTGGATTTTAGCGGTAGTACCTGCGTAGAGGGTGTTTCCGTAGTCCAGTCGGCTCGTGACCAGAGCATGGGTGACTGTTTTTCTGGTTTCGGTGGGGATCCAGCGAAATGTTTTTTTGAGCATGCGAAGAATGTTGAAGCAGGATGAGGATACGGCGCTGACTTGTCTGTTCATTGAAAGTGAAGAATCCAGGATAACGCCTAGGTTCCGTGCGTTGTCTGTCGGGATGGGTGCTTTTCCAAGGGCTTCTGGCCACCAAGAGTCGTCCCATGCAGAGGGGGATGTACCTAAGATGAGGACTTCTGTTTTATCTGAGTTCAGTTTTAGACGGCTGTGTTTCATCCATTCGGCAACTTCTTTCATTCCTTCGTGTAGGTTGGTTTTGGCGGCGCTGGGGTCATTGGTGAGAGAAAGGATCAGTTGAGTGTCATCCGCGTAGAAGATGATGTTGAGATTGTGTTGGCGAGCGATGGCCGCAAGGGGGCTCATGTATACGTTGAAGAGGGTGGGACTGAGTGAGGATCCTTGTGGTACGCCGCAGATGACTTCAGTGGCCTCGGACTTGAATGGTGGAAGGCGGACTCTCTGGGTTCTTCCGGTGAGGAACGAGGTGATCCATTCAAGTGCTTTTCCTTGTATTCCGATGTTTCTGAGGCGTTGTAGAAGGGTGCTGTGGCAGACTGTGTCGAAGGCTGCAGAGAGGTCGAGGAGGATGAGGGCGACTGTGTCTCCATTGTCCAGTAGAGTTCGGATGTCGTCTGTTGCTGCGATGAGGGCGGTCTCAGTGCTGTGTTTTGCTCGGAAGCCAGATTGTGAGGAGTCGAGGGATTTGTTGGCTTCGAGGAAAGCGGCGAGTTGGTTGTTGACAGCTTTCTCGATGACTTTGGCCGGGAAAGGAAGGAGCGATATGGGGCGGTAATTTTTGAGTTCGGTGGGGTCCGCTGTGGGTTTTTTCAGAAGGGCTGTCAAAACATTGCACCAGAAAGTAGGTATTTGACCACTTTCTCAATAATGGGGACACATCGTCACTTCTGTCATCTATCTCAGGGACTCAAGAATAGTCCTGGGTTATTCTCAGCAAGGGAAACAGAGTTACTACAAACATATGATGACGAAGCAATTTCATATGTCGATGACATCTATCTAAAAGGCGATGACTTGGATAGGCACTTGAACAGGGTGAACACCATTATACTTGGATTCGCCTGAGAAGGGTACAAATTCAATTTCAAGAAGTCTAGAATTGCCCATCTCAACGTCCTTTTTCTAGGATATGAATTATCAAGTGAAGGCAAAAGCCTGGCAGCCAACTTTTTAGAAAAGTGTGCGCTGCTCCAACCTCCAAAAACGCTATAAACTTACAGTCAATTCTAGGTTTCCAACATTTCTGAAGAACATACATTCTAAATTACGCAGAAAGGGTTAAACCTCTTTAGGAATTAATCAAACCTGATTTTAAAACAGTTAATTGGGGGGCGTGGCTTCGCGAGCAGCGATGGCGGTTGCAGCTTGCTAGAGCTCCCGCCGGCCCGCTATCAATCCGGCAGATTATCCTGGCCCCCGAGCCCAAACTCCACAGCCCATGTGGGGCAAACATTGCTAAAGGTGCCAGGGATCCTCTGGTGCAGTCGGCGGAGCTCCCGAGTTGTCGGGCGCGACTGGGCAGCGGTGAGCGGAGTGCGGCCTGGTGTGCTGCGGAGAAGCCGGGGCCTCGATTTTGGCGCCTCCCAGCCGGAGGGCCTCTACATGGGTCGGCTGGCCCGCCGATTGCCTTGAGCCTCGACTGCCCTGAGGGCCGAGGGGCGGCAGGCGCTTCTTCCCCCAAGAACCCCGCTGGGGGTGTGGAGATCCTTGGTGCCGTGAGCCCGTCCAGCCAGAAGTTGCGGCCTTGTGGACCCGGCGCAGCCGGGGCCTCGAGTTTCGTGGTCCCCGCCCGCGAGGATCACCATCGGCCTCTGCCACAGCTGGGTCTCGGCAGAGCCTGGGGAGCTGCGATTGATTGGAGGGGGTCCCGGCCCGGAGTGCAGGACCTCCATTGCTGAACATCTACAGGTGGAGGACCGGAAAGTGGCTGGACGGTAATCTGTGGGCCGGACCAATGCTGGCACTGCCGTGCGACTGACCGCGAACTGTGAGTACCTCCCCTGGCATTCTCCTACTAATGTGGGAGTTGATAGGGGAGGGGGGATGAGTTCACTGGTTTCCGGGGAGTTGGGATCCATTGGCATGGTTGGTCCTGGGCCCTCTGTTTTGGACTCGGGGCTGCCCATGCCGCAACAGGTACTTCACAGTTCAGTGAGGTATAGGGGGGGGGGGTGCGGATGGCCAGGGAAGGGAAAGTTGAGTTGGGGACGGGGGGTACTCAGGAATGTGTGGGCAAGGGGTCTGTTGTTGTTTGGGGGGCTGGGGGTGAGGGGGAGAGAGCGGGGGTTGCTCTTCTTGTTGTTTTGGGGTCCTGGGGTAGGTGGGGGAAAACACGTGTTGTTTGCAATGGCGTTGAAGACAGTGCGAAGTGGGTGGAATTGGCGCAGAGGGCCTACTTGGTGGGTCCCGCTTGATTATGGCTGAAATGACTCATAGACTCCCTGAGGAGTCCTTACGAGTGATCACATGGAATGTCAGGGGGATGTTGGACAAGATTAAACGTGGGGCAGTCTTGCGGTGGGGGAAGAGAGAGGTCGCAGATGTGCTCTTGCTCCAAGAAACTCACATGATGGGCTCGAAGGTGCTCGGTCTGCAGAGGTTTGGCTATCAGCAGGTTTTTCACGCTGAGTTTTCCAGGGGATCCAGAGGGGTAGCTATCTTGATTCATCGCAGGGTGGCCTACGTCCATGAGAAGCAGTGGGTGGACCCACAGGGTCGCTATCTCTTTGTTAAAGGCATGGTGGGCACTGAGCATGTGGTCTTTGGGAGTGTCTACGCCCCCCCCCACTGCAGTGGGCCCTGGCCGAGAAGCTGTTCACAGTGTGGGAGGACATCCCGGAATCCTTAGCAGTGGTTGGGGGTGATTGGAACGAGGTGATGGACGTATGTATGGACTGCCAGAGGCGCCAGGAGATGCTTGGGATCCCCCCCCTACCAGACTACATGCTATGATTGAGGGAATGGGCTGGGTGGACACGTGGCGACATATGCACCCTACAGTGCGCGAGTACACGTATGTATCTGCAGTGCATGGCTCCTTCTCAAGACTGGATTATTTGTTTGTGCCCAGAGTATGCCTGTGCAGGGTGAAAGAGGCAGAGATCTTACAGAGGGGACTGTCCGATCACTCCCCGGTGTCGGTTAGGGTGGAACTCCTTAGAAAACGACAGCCATTCAGATGGAGGATGTCCTCGTGGCATCTCCAGCAGCCTGGCTATGTCCAACATCTGCGGGAGGCGATAGACCACTATTGGCGAGAAAACCTAGTAGACGACGTTGACGCAGTGGTGGTGTGGGAGGCCATGAAGCCCACTATACGGGGGTGGACATCGCGTGGTGTACTGCGGCCCGTCGAAGGCGTCGGGAGACGATCACGGCGGTGGCCGCGCTGGTGGAAACCTTAGAACAGCAGAGCCGGGGAGGAGGAGATGAAGTTGTGATACGGTTACTTCTCCAGGCACAGCAATCCTATGCGTCTGTCTTAATGGATGAGGCCAAGCAGGCGTGGCTGGCCACGCGGAGTAGAATATACCAGTGGGGGGATAAGTCATGCACAATGCTCCATAGACTCTGTCAACACAACCTCCAACCCATCACGCCCCCGGGTCTTACTGCTGAAAACGGGGTAGTCCTTACTGACCCAAACGAGTTACCAACAAGCTTTGCTAGCTACTTCACGACACAATATGCCCCGTGTGACCGTCTATCTGCAGACAAAGTGGCTAAATCCATAGATGACTTGCCACCTAAAGCGGTGTCGGATGAGACCAGGAAGGCTCTTGATGTTCCCCTTACAGCGGAAGAGCTGGGGGAGGCCCTGGGACAACTCAATGCAGGGAAGGCCCCCGGGCCGAGCGGCTACCCATGTGAGTTCTATAGGAAATTCCATTTACAACTAGGGTCCCATTATCGCCGTGCACTTGAGACGGCGCGTACGCGGGGCAAGTTGCCCCCGGAATAGCACCATGCTGAAGTTGTGGTTTTTCAAAAACCAGGTAGGCCCCTAGACAGGCATGACTCATATCGCCCCATCTCTTTACTCAATATAGAGGCCAAAATACTGGCAAAGGCTCTGGCGAATCGATTACTCCCGTATGTAACAGATCTGGTTCATGAGCGTCCCTTGCTTCTTTTTTTATCTGCCCTTTTAAATACTGGTCGTCTGTTTGAAACTCATGCTGTGTTATTTACAAAGCTAGTCCCTTAAGGTTGATTCCGGTTGTGAAGGATATGCAATGAAATGGGAAAAAAACGCACAAGCAGTAAAAATCACCCTTATTTACATCCCTCCTTCCCATTTGTTTCCTTGTTTGTACCATCTACAGAAATACCTGACCCTTTTGTTTGACTCCGCCCGCGGCACTGAAGGCGAAGTATTAGAAAGTGCAGGTAACGAATTTTAGATGAATTGTCTGGCCTAACTACAACTACACAGGCACACCTTAGAAGCTAATGAGTATGTCTCATTGTATTATGTTACTAACAGGATTACCAAAGCTAAACCCGTCAAAGAGAACTATGTGATAAGACCAACAATCCCCTTTTGAAGAGACGATCAAACAATTGACAGAGCAACAGCGCGAAAGGTATCAGTTTTTGCCAGTCTGTTTTTCATAGTGGACGTGCCTGTTCTGTTAAATATAAAGGGATAGTGATACCATCACTTCTTCTCCTCTAAATTTAGAAAATACGACGAACAGTTACTTGGTTGTTCTACCAGCCAATTGGCTGAGCAAGTTGCCTTATAATCCCTACAGGAGGAACCACGAGTTGAGACCTTACAACTTGGTAAATAAATATCTTTACTTAATAATCATTCTATATAACTTAAACAACTTTGAATTGGAAGAAGTAACTTAATGCACCCCCTCATCTAGGTAACAACTGAAATTTACCCCCTCCTGAATTGGCTAAGGTGGTCCTCGTATCGAATTCGTCCCTAATAAAACAAACAGGTAACTTTAATAAAAGTAAACCTTCTGATATAACAGCGGGTTCAAACTACTTATGATCTGTTCTTGGCTAAATAGGACGACCTGGTTACCCTTCTGTGAGCAGATACCCGTCCCTTCTATTATCGAAAACCTTCTTTTTGTAAAAAATACAGTAATGAATAGTTGTCTAGTTAAAACAAGAGGTCTTAGGTGGATGATAATGAATGTGTGATTGCATAGAATAAGGGTATGATGTTATGAATTAGACTCTACTGTTCACTTGGCTTAGGCTATCAGTTTGCCTTTCTTGAATTCCACGGAACAGGGAATTCTAACCTGGGGAGTGTCTCTAGGTGGTCTGTTACTGCACAGTGTCAAAAATGTCATCCCGGCATGTATCAAATCAAACACGCTATATATATGTTTTTTAAAAGAGAAAGTAATTTGATGAAAATGAAAGGTCGAAATGTGTATTTGTGTGTATATATATCAAAAATGTGGAACTAAGGCATGATTTTTTAATTCCAGATTTTTATTCCTGTTCCTTGCCCAGCAAACTACCCTGGCCCTGACGAAGGCGTGGCCATATTGGCCTTCCACCGAAACGCGCGTCAGCACGTTTTCCCAGGAATACGGCAATCTGTCCTAACTACATCAGGACCCGTATTAATACCATCTTCCTGGATGAACCCCCCGATTTAGGCAACTTATTGAAGATCTATAGTTGTCTACGCCAGGACTATATGAATGTATGAATGGAAGCTGAATGTTTCAACCATAGCTAGAAAATCCCGGTGTGAATGAGTGTGGTAGTTTTGTTTGAAGTGTGGTCAGTACTGGGCGAATCTTAATCCCGAAAAGAATTTTTGCTATGTGCTTCACAGAATATTACTGACTATTTAATTCATATATGTATGTCTTTTGAAAATATTTAAAAAGAGAAAAATAAATATGTATTTTTTCAACATATGTTGTTGAGTTTGTTTGGATTGACCTGGTTTTTGCCTTGTGCAGTCTCAGCCTCTGGGCTAACCACCCCCCCTTCTATCACATTGGGATCCTTCAGCTAGGACCCTTATAAATATCAGGCAGGGTACCTTCTCTCTTTCTTTATATAGTTGTTCTTCCCCCCTTGGCCTGCCTATATCATTAAGAAACCCTATGGGGAGCCCCCTTCTTTTGTTATTGAAGGCTGCAGAGAGGTCGAGGAGGATGAGGGCGACTGTGTCTCCATTGTCCAGTAGAGTTCGGATGTCGTCTGTTGCTGCGATGAGGGCGGTCTCAGTGCTGTGTTTTGCTCGGAAGCCAGATTGTGAGGAGTCGAGGGATTTGTTGGCTTCGAGGAAAGCGGCGAGTTGGTTGTTGACAGCTTTCTCGATGACTTTGGCCGGGAAAGGAAGGAGCGATATGGGGCGGTAATTTTTGAGTTCGGTGGGGTCCGCTGTGGGTTTTTTCAGAAGGGCTGTCAAAACATTGCACCAGAAAGTAGGTATTTGACCACTTTCTCAATAATGGGGACACATCGTCACTTCTGTCATCTATCTCAGGGACTCAAGAATAGTCCTGGGTTATTCTCAGCAAGGGTAACAGAGTTACTACAAACATATGATGACGAAGCAATTTCATATGTCGATGACATCTATCTGAAAGGCGATGACTTGGATAGGCACTTGAACAGGGTGAACACCATTATACTTGGATTCGCCTGAGAAGGGTACAAATTCAATTTCAAGAAGTCTAGAATTGCCCATCTCAACGTCCTTTTTCTAGGATATGAATTATAAAGTGAAGGCAAAAGCCTGGCAGCCAACTTTTTAGAAAAGTGTGCGCTGCTCCAACCTCCAAAAACGCTATAAACTTACAGTCAATTCTAGGTTTCCAACATTTCTGAAGAACATACATTCTAAATTACGCAGAAAGGGTTAAACCTCTTTACGAATTAATCAAACCTGATTTTAAAACAGTTAATTGGGGGGCGTGGCTTCGCGAGCAGCGATGGCGGTTGCAGCTTGCTAGAGCTCCCGCCGGCCCGCTATCAATCCGGCAGATTATCCTGGCCCCCGAGCCCAAACTCCACAGCCCATGTGGGGCAAACATTGCTAAAGGTGCCAGGGATCCTCTGGTGCAGTCGGCGGAGCTCCCGAGTTGTCGGGCGCGACTGGGCAGCGGTGAGCGGAGTGCAGCCTGGTGTGCTGCGGAGAAGCCGGGGCCTCGATTTTGGCACCTCCCAGCCGGAGGGCCTCTACATGGGTCGGCTGGCCCGCCGATTGCCTTGAGCCTCGACTGCCCTGAGGGCCGAGGGGCGGCAGGCGCTTCTTCCCCCAAGAACCCCGCTGGGGGTGTGGAGATCCTTGGTGCCGTGAGCCCGTCCAGCCAGAAGTTGAGGCCTTGTGGACCCGGCGCAGCCGGGGCCTCGAGTTTCGTGGTCCCCGCCCGCGGGGATCACCATCGGCCTCTGCCACAGCTGGGTCTCGGCAGAGCCTGGGGAGCTGCGATTGATTGAAGGGGGTCCCGGCCCGGAGTGCAGGACCTCCATTGCTGAACATCTACAGGTGGAGGACCGGAAAGTGGCTGGACGGTAATCTGTGGGCCGGACCAATGCTGGCACTGCCGTGCGACTGACCGCGAACTGTGAATACCTCCCCTGGCATTCTCCTACTAATATGGGAGTTGATAGGGGAGGGGGGATGAGTTCACTGGTTTCCGGGGAGTTAGGATCCATTGGCATGGTTGGTCCTGGGCCCTCTGTTTTGGACTCGGGGCTGCCCATGCCGCGACAGGTACTTCACAGTTCAGTGAGGTATAGGGGGGGGGGTGTGCGGATGGCCAGGGAAGGGAAAGTTGAGTTGGGGACGGGGGGTACTCAGGAATGTGTGGGCAAGGGGTCTGTTGTTGTTTGGGGGGCTGGGGGTGAGGGGGAGAGAGCGGGGGTTGCTCTTCTTGTTGTTTTGGGGTCCTGGGGTAGGTGGGGGAAAACACGTGTTGTTTGCAATGGCGTTGAAGACAGTGCGAAGTGGGTGGAATTGGCGCAGAGGGCCTACTTGGTGGGTCCCGCTTGATTATGGCTGAAATGACTCATAGACTCCCTGAGGAGTCCTTACGAGTGATCACATGGAATGTCAGGGGGATGTTGGACAAGATTAAACGTGGGGCAGTCTTGCGGTGGGGGAAGAGAGAGGTCGCAGATGTGCTCTTGCTCCAAGAAACTCACATGATGGGCTCGAAGGTGCTCGGTCTGCAGAAGTTTGGCTATCAGCAGGTTTTTCACGCTGAGTTTTCCAGGGGATCCAGAGGGGTAGCTATCTTGAATCATCGCAGGGTGGCCTACGTCCATGAGAAGCAGTGGGTGGACCCACAGGGTCGCTATCTCTTTGTTAAAGGCATGGTGGGCACTGAGCATGTGGTCTTTGGGAGTGTCTACGCCCCCCCCCACTGCAGTGGGCCCTGGCCGAGAAGCTGTTCACAGTGTGGGAGGACATCCCGGAATCCTTAGCAGTGGTTGGGGGTGATTGCAACGAGGTGATGGACGTATGTATGGACTGCCAGAGGCGCCAGGAGATGCTTGGGATCCCCCCCCTACCAGACTACATGCTATGATTGAGGGAATGGGCTGGGTGGACACGTGGCGACATATGCACCCTACAGTGCGCGAGTACATGTATGTATCTGCAGTGCATGGCTCCTTCTCAAGACTGGATTATTTGTTTGTGCCCAGAGTATGCCTGTGCAGGGTGAAAGAGGCAGAGATCTTACAGAGGGGACTGTCCGATCACTCCCCGGTGTCGGTTAGGGTGGAACTCCTTAGAAAACGACAGCCATTCAGATGGAGGATGTCCTCGTGGCATCTCCAGCAGCCTGGCTATGTCCAACATCTGCGGGAGGCGATAGACCACTATTGGCGAGAAAACCTAGTAGACGACGTTGACGCAGTGGTGGTGTGGGAGGCCATGAAGCCCACTATACGGGGGTGGACATCGCGTGGTGTACTGCGGCCCGTCGAAGGCGTCGGGAGACGATCCCGGTGGTGGCCGCGCTGGTGGAAACCTTAGAACAGCAGAGCCGGGGAGGAGGAGATGAAGTTGTGATACGGTTACTTCTCCAGGCACAGCAATCCTATGCGTCTGTCTTAATGGATGAGGCCAAGCAGGCGTGGCTGGCCACGCGGAGTAGAATATACCAGTGGGGGGATAAGTCATGCACAATGCTCCATAGACTCTGTCAACACAACCTCCAACCCATCACGCCCCCGGGTCTTACTGCTGAAAACGGGGTAGTCCTTACTGACCCGAACGAGTTAGCAACAAGCTTTGCTAGCTACTTCACGACACAATATGCCCCGTGTGACCGTCTATCTGCAGACAAAGTGGCTAAATCCATAGATGACTTGCCACCTAAAGCGGTGTCGGATGAGACCAGGAAGGCTCTTGATGTTCCCCTTACAGCGGAAGAGCTGGGGGAGGCCCTGGGACAACTCAATGCAGGGAAGGCCCCCGGGCCGAGCGGCTACCCATGTGAGTTCTATAGGAAATTCCATTTACAACTAGGGTCCCATTATCGCCGTGCACTTGAGACGGCGCGTACGCGGGGCAAGTTGCCCCCGGAATAGCACCATGCTGAAGTTGTGGTTTTTCAAAAACCAGGTAGGCCCCTAGACAGGCATGACTCATATCGCCCCATCTCTTTACTCAATATAGAGGCCAAAATACTGGCAAAGGCTCTGGCGAATCGATTACTCCCGTATGTAACAGATCTGGTTCATCCGGACCAAGCCGGCTTCATGCCTCACAGGGCAACGCGACATAATATCCGACGTGCACATGCCGCGGTGGATGCCATGGGGGCCACCGGAGAACAAGCGGCTTTGTTACTAGCTGATATAAACAAAGCCTTTGACTCGGTTAGCTGGGCATACCTCTTTGCACTCCTGTCCCGTCTCAATCTGGGCCCGATATTCCTGTCATATGTCAAGCTACTGTACACTGACATCACGGCCTCGGTGCGAGTCGCGGGGGCGCTGTCGGAGACGTTTCACATTGGACGGGGGACTCGACAGGGGTGTCCACTATCCCCTTAATTGTTCGCCCTAGCCATGGAGCCTCTCGCCGCTTGGGTGCGCATAGATGCACAGTTGCAGGGCTTTGTGTGGACCGAAAACCTCTCAGATAGGATCGAACTATATGCGGACGATGTCCTCTTCTTTCTTACCGATCTGCAACGCTCGGGCCACGAGTGTTGAAAATTATGCAAATCTTTGGGGAAGTCTCGGGCCTTTACCTGAATCTACGCAAGTCTACCCTGTGGGTACTGGGGGGTGGAGCCGTGACAGATCCCTGGACATCGGGACTGCAGGTGGCTACCAGCAGTTTGAAATATCTGGGGGTGTTCCTGTCAGAATCGGTGAGCATTACCTGGGAACGCAACATAGTGCCTGTTTGGGAGCGGGTTCAAGCAGATGTGAAAACGTGGTCTCGGATGCCCCTCACTATCTTTGGCAGGTCCGCAATTTTCAAAATGGTAGCGCTCCTGCGCCTCTTATATCAATTGCAGAATTATCCCTACCCTATCACACCCCAGTGTTTTCGGCAGGTCAACTCTGTCTTGGGCCGCTTCCTGTGGGCTGGGGGGCTGCCAGGGTAGCACTGCGTACATGCTTTTTATCCACATATTGTGGGGGCTTAGCCACCTCAGATCTACTATTCTATTACCAAGCTTCCCACCTACTAATCCTGAATGAATGGTAGTACGGAGACAGTGGCGATCCGGCTTATGCCCTAGAACACGCATTAATGGGCGACAATACGCTCCATACGATCCTCTACTCAGCCCGGCTGCGCCGGACGTTGCCAAGTGTCACAAGACTTGTCTTTGCTGTGTGGCGACAGGCGTTACGTCGCATGGGCTGGTGGGGTAGACTGACTGCGGAAACGCCGCTGTGGCATAATGGCCTACTCCCTGAACTTTCCACGTTGTCGGGATTCGATGGCTGGAACACAATCGGGATCTCGCTGCTGGGGCATGTAATGTCCGGGACTACGCTCAAATCATTCCAAGAGCTCAGTACAGAGTTCCATATGCCCCAGTCCCAGTTTTTTCGCTATCTGCAATTTAGACACGCACTGACACCCAGCATTGCCAACCTAGACTCGCTTCCTGAATTTAGTCCGATTGAGGCGAAGGTCTTCTTGGGTGACCTTGGAGATAAGAAGGTCTCCCGTATTTACCAAACGATGGTCACTCACTGTTCCTCCACCCTCCTTCCCCTGAGGGCGGCCTGGGAGACAGACATTGGTCCCCTGGATGAGGATGATTGGAGGGAGGCCCTGGAATCCCCGCGGGGGACTGCCATTGCAATGCGGCTTAGGTTAATCCAATTCAAAATTCTCCATAGGGCTTACTACACCCGTGAGCGACTGTGGAAAGCAGGACTAATTGGGTCACCGGAATGTTTGCGCTGTGGGGCTGCGGTGGGCACATTGCTCTATACGGTATGGTCGTGCCCTAGAATAGTTGGTTTCTGGAGGGGTGTGTGGAGCTGCCTGTCTGAGGTGCTGGGTTGGGACCTTCCGCGCACTCATCGCCTAGGTCTACTCCACATCCTGGAGGGAGTTGGTGGGAACATATATAAACGTCACTTGTTGTTGCTGGGGCTCGTGGTTGCCAAAAGAGATCTGGCCCAAGCTTGGAAGGATGAAAGGGCCCCCCCCGAGTGCATGGAGAGCCGGACTGGACTTTTGTATGGGTCTAGAACGACCAGTATTTGAAGCACGACGATGCCCCCACAAGCACTTTAAGATATGGAAGAGGTGGGCAGACTATAGGGGGTTGACACTAGATCCCCCAGCGGAACCTGAGGAAGATCTCTAGGCGTACGATATCCAGCGGGCCTGTGAACTGCGTCATGCCTGCCATACCACGACCAAGCACTGAAGCTATCTGTACACACGTGCACGTGGTTAGGGAGGGATAACGGGGGGGTAGCGGGGAGGTTGGGTGGTCGGAGTTGGGGGGGATAGGGGCGGGTGTAGAAGTTCCTTTCATTTGTGTTTTCTCTCGTTTTTGATTGGACTCTGGTCCTGTGATGTAACTGTACCAAGATGCTTGGTGGCGTTCTCCTGACTGTGGGGAGCCACATTTATTACTCTGCCTAATCCAATCAATAAAATTTGTAGTGAAAAAAAAGAAAACAGTTAATTGGACACAAAAACACACTAAAATTTTGTGTTCATTACAAACAGACATGTTAGTAACAAAACATTTGCAAACACGCGTAAATGTACGCAACTTAGTGATCCGAATCATTCCAGGACAATGCGGATTCACGTACTTAACTTTTAACGAAGGTGAAAAAGTACCAATAGCTTACAAATCACACTTGTACACACAAGCAGAAATGAAATTCACTTCAACAGCAAAAATTCTGACAGCTGTTCAGACTGCTGTACCAAAAGAGAGAGCCCTCGCACAGGGTAAGCGCATTATGGTCGTTAGACCTGTACCTGCCTTAGAGGCAGTGACAAAAGCGAGCATTCCAAATGCTAAAGCTTTACATCCGAGATTGATACAATGGGTTAATTCTCTTGCTGCAACAGACGTTGAATGCGTTTTTGACCCGTATTTGAAAACACAAGCATTTCTACAATACGAACAAGAATGTCCTCTGCCTACTGAAATTCTGCCTCTAGAGCAGTATGAATGTATAATTTATACTGACAGATCAGTTCAACCCGCTACGGGGGGTAAACAAGCCTATAGTGCGGCGTGCGTGATTGTTAAAGGTTGTAGGTGCGATGGCAAATTCAGACCAATGGTCACTAAAATGCAATCTCTAGGACAGGGTTCTCCAAACCGGTCCTGGAGGGCCGGATCCATGCCAGATTTTTAAAATAACTACATGTATCTAAACGGGGATATGCACAAAATCTGGCATGGATCCGGCCCTCCAGGACCGGTTTGGAGACCCCTGCTCTAGGAGATTGTACAGCTCAGCAAGCTGTACTACAAGCATTCAAGATGGTACTAGAAAATACGGACCTGGAATTCCTCACACTCATAGTGTGCAATTTGTATTATTGTGTTAAATCTTACAATGAATACTTGCAGAACTGGCTTCAAAACGGTTACAAAGATGCAAAAGGTGACACAATCAAGCATAAATTGGTTTGGGAACAAGTAGTTCAGTTACAACAAGGACTACAAAAGACTCATATGATACATACGCTGAGTCATCAACGTGATGGCGTTCACGTTGCAGGAATTCATTGGCTGATGAAGCTGCGAAGGCAGCTGTGCAAATGGCATCCATAGCGGCAAATCACTCGTTCAAAAACGAAAATAGAGGGCAAAATAATGCTAGCTGTCAATGATTTTAGCAAAGACAGTGGTAAAACATTACCAAAAGGATTTCCACTCAAATACTCTTATATAAATGATGCGAATAATGTTCCGTTTGCTCGAATCCCTGGAGTGGGGGATAGGGTAATTCCAAATATGGAACATAGATTAGGCCTAATTTTAGCAGCACATGAAGGGCTTGCCTCTGCTCATGCAGGTGTTTCCGCCACAGTATTATTATTGAAGCAGAGATACTGGTGGCGGCGCATGAGGAAACAAACCAGAAACTGTGTTTTGGAATGTGCAACCATTAGCTTGCGTTTACTTGGACCACTGCGGTCCCTTACAGAGGGATGGTAACTATAAATATATCATGGCCGCAGTGGATTTGTGTTAAAGGTTCATTTGGATGTGGCCTCAGCGCTCGACTGACTCTCAAACTGTTATAAAAGATTTGCGAGTCTTTATGGGCACATACGCAGTCGGCATGCTATATTCTGACCAGGGTCCTGCATTTAGGTCTCGAGCTTACAAGGAGGCCATGGCCAAATTGGGCGTTGCATTGGGGTACTCTAGTCCATTCTATCCTGAGGGAAATTTGGTTGTGGAGAGAAAAAAATGGGACATAACGCAATCTTTAAAAGCTAGGGTATTAGGTTCGGGTGACAGGTGGGTCAAACAACTAATAAGTGTCCAACGTAGTCTTAACAACCTACCAAGAAGTTCTCTTGGGAGTATCACTCCATATGAAGTACTTTTTGGGACTAGGATGCTGATTGCGGACCTTGATTGTCGGACATCAGTGGTGGACCAAAAAAGATTTTGATATCAAAGATCGTTTGGTTGCTTTACAGGACTTAAAAGAAATAAGAACGAAACAAAGCAACGTGCTCCTGAAACCTACCACCACTGAGGAAAAAACTATCGTCTCAGCAAGGCCTGTCTGGATCCCAAAGCTTGGTGATCTAGTCAGAGAGAAGACCGCGGACAAGAAGGAATTTGGGCCTTCTTACAGACAACTAGTATCTGTCCTAGCAATCCACGGATCAAGAACAGTATTACTGCCGCCCATTGCTGGTAAAAAGGAGAACAGGTTTGTTTCCATTGACCTGCTCAAACCACATCATGTGACCAATAATAAGCAATAGGCCAAGTGGACTCCACCAATGTAGCAGATGCCCTGCTCTAGCTACTATCCAAGAGGTTCAAACTGAGAGACTCATCCCCTTTGAAGAATCTGCAGTGTAAAATTTAGGACTAAGCAACAAAGCTATGGAACGTGTACCTCTTGAGACCCAAATAACAGTTCATCAAGAAACGCCTGTCTACAATGAAGTAGCATCTGACTACACAAATGTAACAAGTGATCAAGTGGTTCCAGCGATTTCAATGAATCCTGATGCAATCCCAACAATTTACATAACTGCCTCCGGCTATTTCATTAACTTTGATACGTTTTCCGAGGATCCCAGCAAGCCTGAAACGACGCCAGTAAAAAAAACCTTGAAAGAACAAGCAACTGACCTTTTTCATCACCTGGAAAAGACTTATTTGGTTTCACCATGGATTGAACTTTGGATTGTTTTGGGTGTACTTTTTCTTCTACTTTGGTTGACTTCGTAATAACTTTGGGAATGTTGATAAATGGAAGATATGTCAAAATGGACACAGCAAGTAAGAACATCAACTTACTCCTCAAGTCACACAAATCATCCCATCGTGAACAAAGAGACTTGTCATCAGTGAACATCACAGCCGTTCCTATACCTGGGGGTATAGCTTGGGACAAAACTTATTATGACATTTTTGTCCCGTCGGAGCGGTTGAAGATTCCACACTTATTCAAGATTTCATTAAGTGCCTTTGTTTCATCTAGTACCTTTTCTGATCATTGGGACTTCGAGACTGTTAATAGTATGATGTCAGACCTAGAAATGTCTGCAGTATTAACAAATCGTGAATATTTAGAAGGTTCATCAAACTATGAACAAATGTATTGTTATAATCATTATGGTCATCATTTCTTGCACAAATCTGCAAATCCTAGAAACGTGTTAATGTATAACCAATGGGAAAATTGTCCTACGCCACCAAAGGGTAGCTTAAAAACATTTACCATGAAATTTCCGTACTTTTCAGGGTTCAATGTATCCAATGCAGAATCATTTTACTTTAAATATATAAACAAAACAGGAATGAAAAGTATGTTGACAAATACCAAACAGCTTTATTCTGCAGCCTTGTATGCCCAACTGTCTAAACTAGGTTTCGACTTTTGGAAAGACAACATTGAAATGAAAACTGTCTGGGGTACAAAAGATTGGCAGGTACAGGGTATAGAAGCTGTATTTAGAGCCTGTATCATCCCTGAGCAAATTATGTTTTTGAATGACACTGTCCAACAGACGTCTTTCCCTGGATTAGCCAAGATTAAAGACATGAACAATCCGTCCATACCTACACCTACACCTGATAATGATAACACTTCAGAAGGGGAGGTCGACGTACATACTATTTTGCATCACAACAGAACAGATCCAGCTTGGGATAAATGGTTGATCTGGCCCACAGACACAAACAACTGTCAAGATAGGTTCCTGAACAAAACACAGGGTTTCACATTCAATAGGCCAGACCCAAGATATGTTCAAAGACAGCATCCTGGAATAGTAACAACATACAGTGTAGGGAAGCTCTGCCTTCATTGGCTACAAAGATCTACACTTAAGGATTTAAAGCAACACTTATCTTTACTTAAAGATGGCGCTGATCTTAGGGAATTCTTGCTAGGACTAAGAACACCGCATCATAAACGTTTTATAAATGCCGGTATCTATGCTGCTTATAATGAAGCATGGAAGATTACGCAAGCACAGACTGCAAAAAGAATACGAGGAATTGATTGTATTAATTTAGAGAAAACTCTCTCTGTGGTTGACAATGGGTTAACGACTCTGTCGTCCAGGATATATTCATTGGACAGCATAGTGTCTTCTGCCCCAGACATCATGGAACAGGACTTGGTCATGCTGCAACATGGTCAGTCGCAACTACGTTTTATCATGCTATTACGCCGGACATTGCAAAACCTTCATTCAAGCTATGTGCCTTGGTGTTTAATCAATACTACGTCACTGTTTTCAGAATTTAATCTCACTGATAAACAGATCAAATCGGCACAAAGGGGAGCAGACTATACAGTGCTGAGCATTGAAAAACTGGAAAGATTGCCATTTACGATAGCAGAAAAGCCAGCCACTAAATAGATAATACATGGAACAATCACTCTGCCTGTTACAATTTTCCATTTTCAATATTGCCTAAAGCACATACCAGCAGGCACATATGAAAGGTTGGGTAAAGAATGCATCAAGACATCCTGGGAATTACCGTACACACATAGATGTTTGAGTGGGGGACGTGAAGTGTTTCTGAGCAAGAAAAACTGTGAAAATGCACTAAGCGGTTCTCTTTGTCAGGGTATAAACTTACAAGGGGCCTGTGATGGTTCCTCTAACAATTTATCCTGCCACCTGCAAGGTTCACCGACTGCAGTGATTGATCCAATATTTGGACAACTTTCAAATGGGAGTTACCTCATGTTGAACGATCACAGCTGCTGTGGCATGTTGCCAGGCGTACCATATCTAGTAACTGTGTCAGCAAGGGTCACTTGCTGTATGCAAGTATTGTTCCCAAAAACCAAGACAGACAAGGAGTCGCCTTTATCGCCTTCACTGAACATCTCTTCTATACGAATTGATACTTTAAGCAGAATGAAAGCCATTCTTTTGCAAAAAACTGTGCCACTGACCTCGGCCAAAGAGACCTATGATCTGCAAGTCGCAAGGACTTCTGCCGAGATACATGCCCTCTTAACTACAAACTGCCCTATACATTTCTCAGAAATGTTAAGTCACATCTTAAACATGTCTGATACGAGCAGTATTGTACATGTATATAAGACCGTATTTTCTGCACTGTTAGGACCCTTTTGAAGCAGTCCTAGGAATATTACCAAACTTTGTGCACTCTGTGTTTGACAGACTGCCTCTCTTTTTGGGACTCGGTGCAGGGATACTATTTTTGCTCCTACTGCTGCGATATGGCAAGCCAATTCACCAGCGACACCCGGTTCTCCATGGAGACAACTCTCCTGGCAATGAAGTGTTGTGAGCGCATTGTCCACATTTTGGGACTACCTCGTCTATGGGAATTAAATACCACATGGTTTCTGTCATTCGGACCAATTTGGCAAGATTGCATCTTACCTGTTCTACGCTTCCTGCTATGCGGAGAAGAATGCGTGTTAGACTCATGTCTCACATGCCAATCAGTCATGCCAACAGATGTTGATACTTTGCTTGAACGGGTAACGGCCCCTCTGTGTTGTCCCCAGCGGCTACCAATTCTGTTGACGGCATTCATTGAGATCTCACAGACGCAAATTGCAACTGCTGAGGTACGAGAGGAAACAGGCGCGCATGTACCATCCATTATGAACATTGCTAATGCGACCAATGCTGACGGTGATGCTTCACATCTATCTGCGGTTAGTCTTCTAAACGAGGTAATCCAACTTTCACCTACAATGGTAGACGACTTCTTTACAGACTTAGAAGATTTGATGTTTTCTCCGAACACTAACACTGACTTTTGATTTGGCACACAGTGTTCTGAGAGACTTTGAATTCGACCTACATTTTTTCAAAACATGTTCTAACTTTGGGACTCTTTTTTCTATGATTAATTTTTTTTCTCCAAATTTATATTTTTGGGTTTTTGGCATAAGTAAGGAGAACTATTCCTAGAGAACAAGAATTCTTTGAATACTTCCAGAGACAATATTTGACCTTGTCCACATACAAACAGTTTTATGTAATCTGACATGAACTGGTTTCGGCATTTTTTCTTCTGTATTTACGAGCCATTTCATAAATGATTCATTCAGATAACATTTACAAATGTCAACTATATGCTTAGAATGAAACATTGCTTTAGATGCGTACAGCACTACTGCTCTTTTGTGTACAACCGGTACCATTGCATTTTTATGTATTTTGGGTGGGTTTTAACACTTCATGTTTAGATTGTGTTTACCGTGTTTAGAACTTAGTAATGTCGTACATAGGAAAGTGGAGTGGGTGTTGTGTGGCGAGTTAAATTCTGTGTGCATTTTCCCGATTCATGCCCTTATAAAGGTACAATTCACATTGCCCTTATATATGCAACGAAATCAAGCCCTTATTTAGGCATAGCCCATGCAGCCCAAATACAGGCATGGCTACTTCCATCCGTTCATCTATGTCACAACAATTTCTTGGAAAACCAGACTCTTAAGCTGAAGAGTCTTCCCCTAGCCTGGATATCGATTTTTCCAAGAAACTCATTATTATGAATGAAAAACTATTCCTTAGGGGATCATTCATGACGTTCATATGCCCGACTTTACGTCAAAGCTGGCATTCCTAAACACCTTTAAGGTATAAATATACCTTCACTTGCTATGGCAAAGCACGGTGTGATTCAGTGCAGTTGGACTACCTACTTGCACGACGCAGCTCGCTACAGCAAGTGCCGAAGGAAGCCAACTCTCCAGATGACACACTGATCCGAAGCTGTCCTCTTCTGCCGAGAAATCCAGTTCCAGTGTTTCTGACTCCCCTTGCGGGGTGTTGGAAAATCGAGTCAGTGATAGAGATACCAACCACTCTCATTCTAAGGTATGGAGCTGATTAGAACCCAGAGAAACCTTTGGCAATTCTTGGCAAAAACAAAAACCCAATGCTAAAGACCTATGCTAAAGACCACACGTACTTCTTCCCTCGTACTAGACCTAGGATAGGTACATTGGGGTAGGCGTATTATAGAAGCACCAGTTGAGAATTTTAGCCTGTGTTATTTATGTATGTATTTTTATGTCATAGCACCAGACAATGCTATTACAGTATTCTTTTATACTACTGTTTACGCTGTACGCATTATTCTTTACATTTCAACTATTGTAGCAGTTCACCTCTCTTGCATGAGAAAGAAGACTGTTCAATAAACCCCTTTTATTGAAATGCATGTCTCTCCATTTTTCTCTGCAACTCTGTAGAAACAAAGCATGCAAGATTGATTGAGTGAAATAGTTATCCATTGCTTCCATGACTCTGAAGATACGTTTTATTCTTGGGAAACAAAGTTGTCATGTTCATGCGGTTGTCAGAAACTAATCCCTTCTTGTGTATTTGAGAAAGTTTCTAATGACCTCTGAGCTAGCTGGCACTCACAATTAGGTTTAGTATATTTGATAGAGACATACTGACCTCAGTCCTATGTCATATCTATAGGGTATATTATTCCAATGCGCAGAGCCTATTGGAAATATAGGAACTACACTACAGTGCAGGCTGCACTGCTGGATGAGGACTGGGAAGTGTGGAGTGTAGGAGAGTAGGGTCTGCAATCCTATGATCACCCGGACTTTTTGCTTTTGTTTCACTGGTTTACGATTTTCTCGGGCTGTGGGCCTGCCAATCAGACCCACAGCCTAGCTGTTCTCTCGCTAAATTGAGATGTGTACCTTAGGTGCATTACCCAATTGGAACTGGGCCACCCTGTCAGACCCTGTAACTCAGGGCATCGGTGTACCCAGGGCCTACATGGGGCTGAAGTATGTATTATGCCACCCCTGGATGGCCATCTAAATCTGACACAACTGGCTGCACGACAGCTGGGGCCACGTGGCGTACTCGCCCGTTGCTGTAGGTGTAGTATCCCTATACCTAACCTTAAAATGGACACCCGAGTTCCTCTCAGTCACTCCTATGGCAGGCCTTGACAATCCTGAAGGCAGAGTGCATGGAACCGTGTGAATTGGGCTCTGGCACGAGCCGAGCCCGGTTGCAGCTTGCGGAACCAAGACCCAATGGCTGTTCCATGATAACGCATATCATATCGGTAACTTCGGTATCGCGTTATCAAAACATGTCGAGTAAGGTGTCATACGAATCGGGATGCTGCCCCCTCACCAATTCTGGCGACGAGGTTAGCATTCCGCCCTTCTAGAGGGACACGACATGTACGTAACTGTGAACCCCGGTTAAAGTTAACTGAAGCCTCAGCTCCACAAAATGGACGCTGCCACCACAGACACGAGTCTGACCTCCTGCTGCTGGGAGTCCTTCCAGCGAGGAGAGCTTGGACAAAGGGTTTCCTGTCAAGGGCGGTGTTCGCACCGTCCCAGACAGGGTTTGTGTATTCTGGGTAGGTAGGGCTTTGCAAGAAGGTGACTGCGGAGTGGCACCCCGGTGCTCACTACGCATCTGCCGGCTTTAACCAGTTCCAGGGGCGCGCAGCCCCTGACCTGGGGAAAGTCCAGCAGGGGGAGAGGGGTGTAACTACCCCCCTTCCTGGTCCCACCCTTAGGGCAGGACCTAGTCATGTACCCACCCCTTTCTTTAGGATAAAGGCCGGAGCGGGGACCCTTCCAAATTAGATCATCTTTGAATCAAGAATACTTTCTACGAAAGGACTTCGAGACTCTTCTCAAGATTTCTCCCTTGTGGCTAAGGAGTAGTCACCCTGCACCAGCGGGCACCATCTAAGAACTCTGCGGTTTGCTGCAAGTCCTTCCTCAAGGATCCGACGGCCCAGCTCGACGAGAACCGGCTTCCCTGGCACCTCTGACCTCTACCCACGTCGTCAGCTCAGCTGAGATCTGTGGGTGCGACGAGACCTCGAGGGACCGGCCATCATCAAAACCTGCCCGCTTTCTTAATCAGCACGACCATCGAAGCAATTCTCTGGTGAGTGCTCTGGGGTCCGAGAAGCCCCGACCCTGAGCAGCTCCAGCACCGAAGTGCAGTCTCCCAGCATCTCCACGATCTGCGTGGGGCCCTTCTGCTCGCTGCTCAGCACGTTGTCTGGTCACTAGCCGCTGGCTTGTGCCCTTCTTTGACGACATCCGACAACCAACGCTGCTGGTCTGGTTGCTCCAGACCGGCCCTTGCTCCCTTTTCCGAGAGGAGCACCCCGGACCCTCCTGGTCCACTCAAGACGCCATTTTAGGCCCACCACGTGGCCCTGAAATCTGCCAAGGCTTGTTGCCCCAATCCTGGGCCCAGCGACGCCGACAGCATCAACCTTCGTGGTACAGCTCGCACCTCCATCCTGGTCGCCGACAACGCCTCCTGGTCCGTGAGACTGCAGAGCCTAGCGTCGCCCACTCACCTAGTCGAGGTGACGGCCATCCGGTGCCTTCCTGGTACCCTCTGACTACTGGCTAGTAGTACGAACTTGGTCCCCTCTGCTTTCAGGTATCAACGATCACTGATCCAGGCTTGGATCTCTACGAACTATTCATCACTGGTCGCCGGCCAGCAACTCCTTTCTTCCGGCTCCTGGCTCGTCAGCGAAGACCCCGACGCCTGTAAGACTTGGGCAGCCGCAGCCCTCGTGGCTAGGTAACTTCGGCATTTCGGTGCCTGCATAGCCTCCTTACTCTAGGGTCCCGAGTCCCTCGCTTCCGACTTGCCTTATCGGGTCCGCCCGAGACCACTAAACTTTCCGTGCCCTCGGGCACTTGTTTTAATTGTGCACTTGAAGTATTTTCTAAGAGCTTTTGTTCTGTGCTTAGTACCCTGTCCTCATAAAGAGTACAGGGCTGTTGTGATTCTAATAAATACACTGTTTATTTTCATAACACTTGTGTGGTGTCCTTTCACTTGGTGTTCAAGGGGTATGTGATGGTATAACAGCTGGCTTAACACGCCCTCTAGAGTTTAGCCCGAAGACTGCTCGTATCCACGCTACTAGGATAGCTGGTCTAAGGTTGACTTACAACCAATCACCATAAGGGTCGTTTGGAACGATACATAGTGGTCGCTAGAATAGCGAACGCTGCATATCGGGCCAACTTCTCATATTGGTGAGCAGCGGTTGGGATTTGAGCTTGCTGTTGTTTTACCACGCGTATCCTAAGAATATCTTGTGAAAGATCACATAAGTACTCCAGGTACATATAACTTAGCTTAGAATACTCTGAGTTCTACTGAACCAGCTGTTGTAGCTCCTCAAGGCTTAGCACACCTTGGCTACAACTCTTAGCAAGGGATCAGTAGGTAAACCCATAGTGTAGGTAGGTGCATCACTTACACCACATTAGAAGCAGCATGTCAGACAAAGGAGGAAACTCTGAGTCTCCCCTTGTGTCAGTCGACCTTCCACAGGTCACCTCCAGATATGCTGCACTTAGCTTCCATGAGATGCGACAGATCTGTACATCTCGTAAGTTAAAACAGGGTGCAAACCCTACCATTCCGTTTCTGATTGGTCTCTTGGAGACTTATGATGCTAGGAGGGCGGGTAACACCGACCCTTCTCATCCAGAAGTGGATATGCCACCCCTCGAGGGAACCCGAGGTGACCCTGACCTTATCCATCTCTCCGCCGAGGGCGAAGAGGAGGACGAGGAACCAGAGACATCTGGGGACGAGGCAGACAAAGGTCCAGTCATAGTTAGTCAGCTAACTCAGGACAACTTAAGGCGGCACGAGATTGGTACTAGGGGACCCCTGGGCCCTCTCTCGGGCCAGCTTAACATTGGGAACGGACGAGTTAGGTCTCTGTCGAGAGGCTTTAACAGATCCGCTCGAACCAATGGCTCTCGAGGCTCTGCTCGAAGAGGGATGACATCACCTCAGAGGAGAATGTACGAAGCAAAGGAGAGGGAAGTCAATCTGCGGATCGAGAGGGAAGAACTTGCCCTAGCCAAAGAGAGACTCGCCTTTGCTCGAGAGCAAGAGTTGAGTGGGACAATTCCCACTGGTGGCAGCATTCCCCCACGGGAACCCAGGAGTTTAGACACTAAGCACCTGAATAAGATAGTGCCCCCCTTTAAGCAAGGGGACGACATCCACAAATGGATTACTGCTCTGGAGCGGGCCTGCACGGTACAGTGCATCCCCCAGAGTCAGTGGGCAGCTATCTTGTGGCTCTCCTTTGACGGTAAAGGTAGAGATAAGCTCCTCACTACTAGAGTCGAGGACGCTAACAATTACCAGATCCTGAAGAACACACTGATTGATGGGTTCGGTCTAACCACTGAGCAGTACAGGTTGCTGTTCAGGGATACCCAGAAAACTCAGTCTCAGGACTGGTCTGATTTCGTTGATTGTGCCACTAAGGCTTTGGAGGGCTGGTTGCTGGGCAGTAAGGTTACTGATTACACAGGATTGTATAATTTGATCATGCGAGAACAGATTTTAAACAATTGTCAGAACCAGTTGTTGCATCAGCACCTTGTCGACTCGGATCTGACCTCTCCCCAAGAATTGGGAAAGAAGGCAGACAGATGGGTCAGAACAAGGGTTAAGCAAAACCAGGGCCAGAACCAGGGTGGTCAGAAGAAAGCAGACCAGAAGGGTAAAGATTCGAAAGGGGAACAAACTGACCAGAAGTCTTCGACAGGTCCCCAACAACCCAAAGAGGGGGGGGGTCAGGCTTCCCAGAAAAAGAAGAATCAAGAAGGCCAATCGAAAAGGTGGTGCCAATACTGTAAAAGTAAAACTCACTGGTTTAGTGAGTGCACCAAGAAAGGAGGGCAGACTCCTGCTACTGAAGCCCCTAAGGCACCTGTGCCCCCTAGTACAGCCAGCAGTAGTAGTGCGCCTCCCAAGGGACTAGTTGGGTTAACCTTGGGTTCTGAGGGGTGTGACAGCTTAGTTGGTACACTCACTCAGGCTGTCCTTGTCTGTACAGGGGATGTGGATATATCCCCTGATGTCAGTCCCAATACTTTGGGCAAATACCGACAGACGCCTTTAATAAATGGAAGAATGGCTCAGGCCTATAGGGACACTTGTGCCAGCGTCACCATGGTGACGCCTAACTTTGTGGACCCTGGACAGATCATGCCAGGTACAGATTTCCTGGTGACCAATGCCAGCAACGTCACTACCAGTCATAGTATGGCAATTGTTGCTTTCTCCTGGGGAGGGGTAAATGGCCAGAAAAAGGTTGTTGTTAGTTCAGACCTCCCAGTGGATTGTTTGTTGGGCAATGATTTGGAGTCATCACAATGGTCAGAAGTGGAGCAACGGACTCACATGGAGATGTTAGGCTTGCCAGCACACGTGTTTGCTGTGACCAGGTCACAGGTCAGACGATGCCCCACTGAACAGGTGCTGGATCCTGGAACAACGGACCAGACACCTCCCAAGAAGAGGAGCAGTCGGGTTAAGGCCTCGCCTTCCCCCTTGCCCCAGGTCGAGGATCAGGTCTCAGAGGAGGCTGACCTCCAGGAATTGCGGGAAACTGAACCTAAAGAACTCGAACTTGATCAAGTTGAGTTTCTGGGCTCAGGGGGACCCACACGAGAGGACCTGGGGAAGGACCAGTTAGACTGCCCTTCTCTTGAACCCCTCTGACAGCAGGCGGCTGCTGAGGCTGCTGGGAACGCCACAGGTACCCACAAGGTATACTGGGAAGATGGACTCCTGTACACTGAGGCAAGAGACCCCAAGCCTGGCATGACCAGGAGGCTGGTCGTCCCCTTGTCTCAGCGTGGTTTCCTCCTTACCTTGGCCCACGAGATTCCCTTAGCAGGACACTTAGGCCAGACGAAGACGTGGGACAGGCTTGTCTCGCACTTTCACTGGCCTCACATGAACGAAGATACCAAGGAGTTTTGCCGCTCCTGTGTCACTTGCCAAGCCAGTGGTAAGTCAGGTGGCACAACAAAGGCCCCCCTTATACCAATGCCTGTGGTAGGGGTGCCCTTTGAACGGGTGGGGATTGACATCGTCGGTCCATGGAACCACCAACAGCATCAGGGCACAAGTTTATACTGGTGGTAGTGGATCATGCCACCAGGTATCCTGAAGCTATTCCCCTTAGGACCACTACAGCGCCTGTTGTGGCAAGACCCCTAGTTGGAGTATTCTCCAGAGTGGGCTTCCCTAAGGAGGTCGTCTCCGACAGAGGTGCAAACTTTATGTCGAGCTACTTAACTGCTATGTGGAAGGAATGTGGTGTCAACTACAAGTTCACTACACCCTATCATCCACAATGCAATGGGCTTGTTGAGAGATTCAACAGGACCCTGAAAGGGATGATTGATGGACTACCTGAAAAGCTTCGGCGTAGATGGGACGTCCTGATCCCCTGCCTTTTATTCACTTACAGAGAAGTCCCACAGAAGGGGGTTGGCTACAGCCCTTTTGAACTTTTGTACGGGCATCCTGTAAGAGGACCCCTGTGTTTGGTGAAGGAAGGATGGGAGAGACCTCTCAAAAAGCCTGCAACCAACATAGTGGACTATGTGCTTGGCCTCTGCTCGCGGATGGCTGAATACATGGAGAAGGCATCCGAAAACCTTAAGGCCAGCCAAGAACTCCAAAAAGCTTGGCATGACCAAAAGGCTGTCTTGACTGTTTAATAGCCCGGACAGAAGGTGTGGGTGTTGGAGCCAGTGGCCCCAGCAGCACTCAAGGACAAATGGTCCGGGCCCTACACCATCCTGGAGAAAAAGGAAGAGGTCACCTATCTGGTAGACCTGGGAACTCCCCGGAGCCCCCACAGGGTGCTCCATGTCAACAGGCTCAAGGCATATGTCGACAGGAAGGATATGAGTTTGCTCATGGCCATAGATGAGGGACAGGAGGAGGAGAGTGACCCTCTCCCCGACCTGCTCACTCAGAATCCTGACGATGGATCGGTAGATGGTGTTGTCTTTTGTGGCAGCCTCTCCGAACATCAACAGGAGGATTGTAAACAGGTTCTTCAATCCTTCCGGCATATGTTCTCTCTAACACCCAGTCAGACCAATTGGTGCACCCATGAGGTTGACACTGGTGACAGCTTGCCCGTCAAGAGTAAAATCTACCGGCAGCCTGATCATGTTAGAGACTGCATCAAGAGTGAAGTGCAGAAAATGTTGGAGCTGGGAGTCATTGAACCCTCGGATAGCCCTTGGGCTAGTCCCGTAGTTCTAGTGCCGAAACCTCACACCCCGGGCGGTAAGAAAGAGATGAGGTTCTGCGTAGACTACAGGGGTCTCAATGCTGTCACTAAGACTGACGCCCACCCAATACCAAGAGCAGACGAGCTTATCGATAGATTGGCTTCGGCCAACTACTTAAGTACGTTTGACCTGACAGCTGGGTATTGGCAAATCAGGTTAGCTGAGGACGCCAAGCCTAAGACCGCATTTTCTACCCCTGGTGGGCATTATCAGTTCGTGGTGATGCCCTTCGGTTTGAAAAATGCACCTGCCACCTTCCAACGGTTGGTGAATCACGTTCTCACTGGGCTGGATGACTTCTGTGCGGCGTATCTTGACGATATTGCTGTCTTTAGCTCCACCTGGGAGGATCACCTGGTCCACCTGCGGAAAGTGTTAGAGGCTCTGCAAGCAGCAGGTCTCACTATCAAGGCTACCAAGTGCTAGATAGGGCAGACACAGGTTGTATACTTGGGCCACCTCGTCGGTGGAGGCCAAGTTCATCCACTGGAGAGCAAGATACAGTCAATCAGGGACTGGGCTCCTCCAACCACCCAGACTCAGGTTCGAGCTTTCTTGGGCCTGACTGGTTACTACCGGAGGTTCGTCAGGAATTACGGATCGATTGTGACTCCGCTCAATGAACTGACGAGTAAGAAAATGCCAAAAAAGGTTCAGTGGACAGCGAGCTGTCAAAAAGCATTTGATGACCTAAAACAGGCCATGTGCACGGCACTTATCCTCAAAAGTCCAGACTACTCCAAACCATTCATTGTCCAAACAGATGCTTCTGAGTTGGGCGTGGTAGCTGTTCTATCTCAACTGAATTTTGATGGTAATGACCAGCCCATTGCTTTTATAAGCAGACGGCTGACCCCCAGAGAGAAAAATTGGTCAGCTATAGAGAGGGAGGCCTTCGCTGTGGTGTGGGCCCTGAAGAAACTGAGGTCATACTTGTTTGGCACTCATTTCACGATTCAGACCGACCATAAGCCCCTCCTATGGCTAAATCAGATGAAGGGTGAAAACCCCAAACTGCTTAGGTGGTCCATTTCCCTACAGGGGATGGACTTCACAGTGGAGCTTAGACCTGGCACTGATCATGGCAATGCAGATGGGCTCTCCAGGTATTTCCACTTAGAACAAGAAGACTCACCTGGTCAAGGTTAGCTTATTGTCCCAACGTTTGGGGGGGGGGGGGTCATGTAGGAGAGTAGGGTCTGCAATCCTATGATCACCCGGACTTTTTGCTTTTGTTTCACTGGTTTACGACTTTCTCGGGCTGTGGGCCTGCCAATCAGACCCACAGCCTAGCTGTTCTCTCGCTAAATTGAGATGTGTACTTTAGGTGCATTACCCAATTGTAACTGGGCCACCCTGTCAGACCCTGTAACTCAGGGCATCGGTGTACCCAGGGCCTACCAGGGGCTGAAGCATGTATTATGCCACCCCTGGATGGCCATCTAAATGTGACACAACTGGCTGCACGACAGCTGGGGCCACGTGGCGTACTCGCCCGTTGCTGTAGGTGTAGTATCCCTATACCTAACCTTAAAATGGACACCTGAGTTCCTCTCAGTCACTCCTATGGCAGGCCTTGACAATCCTGAAGGCAGAGTGCATGGAACCGTGTGAATTGGGCTCTGGCACAAGCCGAGCCCGGTTGCAGCTTGCGGAACCAAGACCCAATGGCTGTTCCATGATAACGCATATCATATCGGTAACTTCGGTATCGCGTTATCAAAACATGTCGAGTAAGGTGTCATACGAATCGGGATGCTGCCCCCTCACCAATTCTGGCGACGAGGTTAGCATTCCGCCCTTCTAGAGGGACACGACATGTACGTAACTGTGAACCCCGGTTAAAGTTAACTGAAGCCTCAGCTCCACAAAATGGACGCTGCCACCACAGACACGAGTCTGACCTCCTGCTGCTGGGAGTCCTTCCAGCGAGGAGAGCTTGGACAAAGGGTTTCCTGTCAAGGGCGGTGTTCGCACCGTCCCAGACAGGGTTTGTGTATTCTGGGTAGGTAGGGCTTTGCAAGAAGGTGACTGCGGAGTGGCACCCTGGTGCTCACTACGTATCTGCCGGCTAGAACCAGTTCCAGGGGCGCACAGCCCCTGACCTGGGGAAAGTCCAGCAGGGGGAGAGGGGTGTAACTACCCCCCTTCCTGGTCCCACCCTTAGGGCAGGACCTAGTCATGTACCCACCCCTTTCTTTAGGATAAAGGCCGGAGCGGGGACCCTTCCAAATTAGATCATCTTTGAATCAAGAATACTTTCTACGAAAGGACTTCGAGACTCTTCTCAAGATTTCTCCCTAGTGGCTAAGGAGTAGTCACCCTGCACCAGCGGGCACCATCTAAGAACTCTGCGGTTTGCTGCAAGTCCTTCCTCAAGGATCCGACGGCCCAGCTCGACGAGAACCGGCTTCCCTGGCACCTCTGACCTCTACCCACGTCGTCAGCTCAGCTGAGATCTGTGGGTGCGACGAGACCTCGAGGGACCGGCCATCATCAAAACCTGCACGCTTTCTTAATCAGCACAACCATCGAAGCAATTCTCTGGTGAGTGCTCTGGGGTCCGAGAAACCCTGAGCAGCTCCAGCACCGAAGTGCAGTCTCCCAGCATCTCCACGATCTGCGTGGGGCCCTTCTGCTCGCTGCTCAGCACGTTGTCTGGTCACTAGCCGCTGGCTTGTGCCCTTCTTTGACGACATCCGACAACCAACGCTGCTGGTCTGGTTGCTCCAGACCGGCCCTTGCTCCCTTTTCCGAGAGGAGCACCCCGGACCCTCCTGGTCCACTCAAGACGCCATTTTAGGCCCACCACGTGGCCCTGAAATCTGCCAAGGCTTGTTGCCCCAATCCTGGGCCCAGCGACGCCGACAGCATCAACCTTCGTGGGACAGCTCGCACCTCCATCCTGGTTGCCGACAACGCCTCCTGGTCCGTGAGACTGCAGAGCCTAGCGTCGCCCACTCACCTAGTCGAGGTGACGGCCATCCGGTGCCTTCCTGGTACCCTCTGACTACTGGCTAGTAGTACGAACTTGGTCCCCTCTGCTTTCAGGTATCAACGATCACTGATCCAGGCTTGGATCTCTACGAACTATTCATCACTGGTCGCCGGCCAGCAACTCCTTTCTTCCGGCTCCTGGCTCGTCAGCGAAGACCCCGACGCCTGTAAGACTTGGGCAGCCGCAGCCCTCGTGGCTAGGTAACTTCGGCATTTCGGTGCCTGCATAGCCTCCTTACTCTAGGGTCCCGAGTCCCTTGCTTCCGACTTGCCTTATCGGGTCCGCCCGAGACCACTAAACTTTCCGTGCCCTCAGACACTTGTTTTAATTGTGCACTTGAAGTATTTTCTAAGAGCTTTTGTTCTGTGCTTAGTACCCTGTCCTCATAAAGAGTACAGGGCTGTTGTGATTCTAATAAATACACTGTTTATTTTCATAACACTTGTGTGGTGTCCTTTCACTTGGTGTTCAAGGGGTATGTGATGGTATAACAGCTGGCTTAACACGCCCTCTAGAGTTTAGCCCGAAGACTGCTCGTATCCACGCTACTAGGATAGCTGGTCTAAGGTTGACTTACAACCAATCACCATAAGGGTCGTTTGGAACGATACATAGTGGTCGCTAGAATAGCGAACGCTGCATATCGGGCCAACTTCTCACATGGAGTGCTTTCTGAGGGGCCCTACAAGTGACCGGCCCATAGCAGAGGAGCAGACTGAGCTACGGGGGAGGCCCTAGCACTTGGGATCGATCCCTCTGGAAACCATAACCTGCAGTGTAGGTCAAAGGGACGCGAGGCCCCCGGTGGAAGAGGTCAGGGACTGGGCCTTAGACAAGTGAACACCCGTGCAACAAGTGAAGGGATCACTGCGCAGGCCGCAGTACAGAACAAGGAGCTGGGATGTGTGGTTGCTGCCTGGGGGGGGCCTACAGGTGACCGGCCCATAGCAGAGGAGCCGGCTGAGCTACGGGGAAGGCCCTAGCACTTGGTATCGACTCTTCTGGCAACCACAACCTGCAGCGCAGGCCAAAGGGAACCAAGGCCCTCCCGGGGCCAGGCCTGCTGGTGGGGCCTTGTTCAGCGGTAGCGCCCAAAGCGGCCGAGGCCCACGACCCAGGCGGGACCGCAGCTACTCGCAGAAAGTAGTGAGAGGGTCCGGAGGCTGCGAGAGTAGGCGTGGCGGGATGCCCTGTGAGGAGTTGGCCCTGTCGCGCCCGTCTTAACTCTCTAAGTTCTTGGACACATGGAGCCCTCACCCCAGCTACAACTAGTGAAGTGTCGTGAGCAGGCTTTGGCAGCTCTACCCGGTTGGTGGGCGCAGATCTTGGTGCGCAGACGTGGCATCAGGTCTGATCTCCTTTCCTAGCAGTCATTCAGGAGGAGCGCCGGAGCAAGGGAATCATCCTCAAAAGGTTCAGTGATACCGCCTATGTCGGATCCCGATGGCACCTGTAGGAATACAGGTCCCCCATCTGCAGTCTTCCGGCTATGGCCTCCCAACGAACCAAAAAAGTCCCAAGCAAGGAAGCCTCCATGAAAGACCTCCTCCAGAAACCAGGTGGGAAGAAGACTGTGGGGCTCGGTACTGACCCCAATGGGTCAATCCTGGTGACGCAACAATGGACTCCGCCATGGGGCAGCCTGCCGAGCCCGTCACAAAAGAATACATGGAGCTGCTTTCTGGTGCGCTGCGAGAAGACTTCGTTGGGCTACGACAAGACATGGCTTCTGATATTAAACAGCTCAGAGCAGATCTCAGCGGGTTGGGAGATAGAGTGAACACCCTGGAGCTCAATGGGGATAGGCGAGAGAAAGAGCTCGCTGAATGGGCCCGGGAGCTAATCGAACTCCCAAAGCGGCAGGAAGAGCTATACCTCAAGCTGGAGGATCTTGAAAAACGCTTGAGGCGCTCCAAGTTCTGCAATAAAGGCGTACCACTCAACGCAGACAGAGGCAAGCTAGAAGACTGGATACTCCGCCTCTTTAAGCACATGGCCCCGGAGCTGGGGGACTAGGTGGTCACACTGGATTGCACGCATTGCACTGGGTGCCCTGCCTCTGGCCCTGGCCAGCCGCAAGACATTCTGACCTGCTCACACTCCTACAGGCAGAAAGAGGTTATCATGGCTGCCACACGTGACCGCCCAACAGTAGAGTTTGAGGGTCTCCAGGTGGGGATGTACCAGGATCTCTCGCCCCTCACCCTTCAGAGACGCAAGGAGTTGAAACCAGTCATGACCTTCCTCCGTGAGCAAGGAATACGCTACTGATGGGGGCATCCGTTCCGCCTTTCCTTCGTCTGGAACAAGAAAACACATGGGGTGCCTAACTTGCAGGAAGCAAAGGCGATTTTTGGGGTGCAATGACAATGGCGGATGACTCGGTTGCGACGGTGGGAGATCAAGCCTAGGGGCGGCCGCGGAGATCGGGCAGAAGGGGCCCTAGGAGGGGTGCCCAGTCGAAACCTTCTGAAGAGAAGCGCGGGAAGGAACGTGAAGCTCTGCTGCGACAGATGCAGGACCGGGAGGGTTCTGATGCACAAGCTGGTGAATGATCTGTCCTGTTGATGTCCTGAAATCAAGAGGCGGGAAGAATGGTCCGAACCTCACGCTTTGAGATATCGGTCTGGGGGGAGCCCCACCCTCGGAATAGTGATGACCAACCGCCGGACTCATGGACCCCTGCACATCGGTGTGCATTGTTATGTTGGAAAATGACTTTGAAGTCTTCCTGTGTTCTCTTCTCTTTCTATTCCTCCTTTTCTTTTCTCTCCTTCCTACCTTTTCCCCTCTCGACCCATGAGAGAGATGCAGGCCTCATACAAGCAGAGGGAGCTGTTGCAATCCCACAGACAGGTAGGGTGATTCATCAACTTTGGTGATTAGATGTGGCGGGGGAGACGGGGTGGAGGATGCGTTCGGGGAGGAGGGAGGTCCTGATGCATACACCGGGGGAAGGCTGCTTGTGTGCTTTTCCTGCTCCTCCTTCTGTGAGCAGCACTGGACACTTGACTCGCTGCCATTGGTCTGCCTCTCCTTCAACACACTGTCCTCTCTGTCGTTGTAGGGGGTCAACATGAGGCGCCGCTGCGGGTAGGAGGGCTGTCGGTGTTGGGATCCCTGGGCGAGGTGTGGGAGGGGGTGATTGGGTGCCCGCTGCCGTTGGTTTCCACTGCGACAGGATAGACCAGTGCGCTGTTGAGTCCCCTAATACTCCCACATGACACAACTTCAAGTAATCATTATGAGCTTCAATGTGCGAGGTCTAAATTCGCCAGCAAGTCGGCGCGCGCTTCTTACAGTGTTGAGAGATGCCAAGTGTGATATCTGCCTCCTACAGGAGACCCAACTCATGCGGGCGGACTGGAAGCGGCTTGGATCCCATTGGTTCGACAGACAATATTTCTCCTCTGGGCCTGGGAAGAAGGCTGGCGTGGTGATTCTTTTGGCTACGCACTTTCAGGGGAAAGTAGTGGGAATTAAGGCAAAAGTAGCGGGACGCCTTCTCATTTTGAAGGTGCTAATGGGAGAGAGGATACAGGCGATCACCTCGGTCTATAGACCCAACGAGCACCAAGAGACCTTCTTTCGAGACACTACAAGTTTAATTTTGGAGTCTCCTGATGAAGATCTCGTGATCAGGGGCGATTTTAATTTGGTCCCAGCTGCGGAGCTGGATAGGTCAACGCTCAGGGTGGGGCACATGGGCTCAATTTCCGAAACGATGCTTCAGAGGCTGAGGGAGGCTGATCTCGTAGACGCTTGGTGCCATCACAACATTGATTCTGACAGCCCAGGAGTACACATTTTTTTCGGCAGCCCATCAGACATATGCCCGCATTGACTTTTTGTGGACTTCACCTAGGGTCACGGCATCCACTGATGATGTCTCCATTGGGGTGGAGGCGTTCTTGGACCACTCTCCGGTTGTTTTGACGTTGCTTCTCATGGGCAGCCCCCCACAGCAGAGTTCATGGTATTTAAACAGCAAACTACTCATGGATGACGCTAATGTTATGGAACTACGAGGTACTATCAAGACATACCAGGAAGTAAACAATGTAGACTCGGTGGGGGTCGACATGCTTTGGGATGCCCTGAAGGCTGTCCTCCGCAAACGCTGTATAGCTATCGCAGCTGGCCTGAATAAGGACCGCAAGGCTAAGAGGGGGGAATTGGAGGGTCAAATTAGGGAGCTGGAGGGAGTGCACCATCGTATGGTGTCAGGACTGGTGCTCTTCTCTAACACACAGGAGCAGAATGTCGCTAGTTATCAATGCCACACCAAGGTTTCTCAGCAACACGCAAGTATAAGCATGTATGCCAACTAAACCCCAGAGGGGAAAGGGGATGAGACAGAGAAGAGACAGCCACACCGCATCTGATTCTTAATTTAGCTTCAGACGTCTTGTTCTCGCATCCTCTTCTGTTTTAACGAGTTGGTATTTACTGTAAGGGAAAAAACACTCATTAATTCTCTAACTCCCTTCTTTCTATGTAATGCTGTATTCTCTATACTACTGTTCACCTACCTCGTCTAGATGTGACCAATGCCTCTCTTCCTGTATTTTCTTGTTTCTATCTTCTTTTTAGCTGTAACTGATTTTAAATAGGGTTTGGTTATTCTCCTCTAAATTTATTTATTATCTCTTATCTTTATGTTTCTACAGATTCCTCACCTATTTTGGTACTGCTGTTGTCCAACGATGGGTTCTGTTTCTGGTAAGTATTCAGTTTAAAACTTTTGCTTCACCCAAACTAGTTTCTACTTGTTTTTACCAATGCTTTATTATACTGACTTCTAAACAACTAAGACCAATGTGAGTTAGATTTCACTCCAAGAATCCTAAATAACTAAGTAGTTGAATGTCAACCTAAATACATATGTAAGGAACAATAACTTTTCTTCAAGCTACCAGCTCTCTGTATACTTGGCTTTTTTAATTTGCTGCCCTTATTTTTTTTTGTTTCAATTCCATAGCGCTATCAACTTTTTTGATTTTCTAGTCAGACCCTTCTCAGCAGACTTGTTTCTGACTCGAGAGCAGCTGACAAAACGGGATGCATGCTCTACACTTCAATACCTCAGAAGTCAGACCCTTCTCAGCAGACTTGTTTTGACTCTAGTTTCTTTTTAAACGAGAGCAGCTTTTAAACTACCACAGACTTTCTTTTGAGCACATGCACACTCACAAAAATAGATAATGAAAGCTCGGAACAGTCTTACGGTCTCTCCAGTAATTTCTCCGGTCTGAGGCACAACAAGTAAGCTTTTCTTTTGATGCGTGACAAAGTTATCCCTAAGCTTCGCGGCGCAGTTCCAACACTCGTTCCTCCTTCCTCAATGGTTCAGGTGAAGTGTGCCACAGGTCGGGTGCTTCACCGGGATCAAGTTGATTGTGCACAAAAGCTAGAGCGCCAACCAGCAACTCTTGCGCTCGACTTCTGGCAGCCATTTTAGGGATGCCTTTGACTGACGATCTGTTTAGCTGTAGTGCCTTCTTAATTTTTCCACAAGTTGAGCTCAGTAATAGCCTCTTTAAGACTCCCGTCTTGGCAATCTCGACATTTCCCTCCCTCAAAGTACTTCCTATCTGCTTAGGCTTGTCTGGGAATCTTCTATGAAAGTCCCTAACCAATCGAGGAGCATGCACTTCTGAGGACAACTCCCAAGATCTTTCCTCTGGACCATAGCCCTTCCAGTCCAGTAAATAGTACAATTGACCTTTCCGTATTTTAGCATCCAAAATCTGTTTCACCTCAAACTCTTCTCCTTTCTCTGTTTGAATTGGTTTTGGGGGTTTGCTGATTCTTATGTCTTTTGACACCTTTTGTAGTAAGGAGATGTGAAATACTGGATGAACACGTAACCCCGTCGGCAAACTCAACTGATAGTTTAAGGCACTTAATTTTTTATCAACTAAGTAAGGACCTACAAATCTTGGTTGAAGTTTCCTGACTCCCTTAAGCTTAAGATTCTTAGTGTTCAACCAGACCTTATCACCTACTTTTAGTTCTGGTTCTTTTCTTCTCTTTTTATCTGCGTAATATTTGTAACTTTCTTTGGCCTTGTTTAAATTTTCTGTAGCTGATCTATGTACTCGTGTCATGTGTTCTACTAGATCTGAAACTGCTGGAACATCCACTTCCTGAAAACTCAGTGATTGATGGGGGTGTCTTCCTGTATTCAAGTAAAAAGGGGAATGACCAGTGGAAACATTTTTTGCATTATTATATGCAAACTCAGACGCCCACAAGTAATCTGGCCAATCACCCTCTTGATCTAACAAACACAATCTCAGATATTGTTCCAATTCTTGATTGGTGAGTTCTGTTTGACCATCAGATTCAGGATGATAGCTAGTGGTGTACCTAGTTTGGATATTCAATCTTTCCGTGATAGCCTTCCAAAAATGGGACAAGAATTGAGAACCCCTATCTGATACCATTACTTTTGGACTTCCATGTGCTCGAAATATATTTTGACTAAAAGTGAATGCCAAGGTTTTAGCTGTGGGCACCCCTTTTAAAGGTACAAAATGGGCCATCTTAGTAAAAGTATCCACACAGACCAATATGGTAATATAGCCTTGGCTTGAGGGCAGGTCGACTATTAAATCTAGTGTGATTGTATTCCATGGGTATGGTGGAGTGGGTAAAGGGTGCAACAAACCTTTAGGAGCTTGCTGCTCTGGTTTTCCCCTCGCGCAGATCTCACATGTGGCTACATACTCACGCACATCTTTATCACATCCGGCCACCAAAAACGTCGTCTAACCAAATCTTCAGTCTTGGAAATGCCTTTGTGACCTGCCAGAATGTTATCATGACTTTCCTTCAAGGCCAATTGCTGCATTTCTGGCGTAGGCAAATAAAGTGCTCCATTGTGATACGGTAAACCTTCTCGAATCTCTCGTCTCGAATCTTCTTCGACCCACTCTTTCATCTCCTCTCTGGTCATTAAACTCTGAGTCTTTTCTTCCATTGATTCATGCAAAACTGCTCCAATTACTTTTTTGGCCGGAATGATAGCCTGATCTTCCAAAATTCCTTCGGTGTCCAATCTGGACAAGGCGCCTGCCTTACCATTTTGAGAATGTGGTTGATAAGTAATGACAAAGTCATAGTAAGCAAAATACAATGACCAACATAATTGCCTAGGTGTTAACGTTCTGGCTGACGTCAAAAATTTCAAATTCTGAAGATCAGTATAAACTGTGACCACATGTCTGGCTCCCATCAAATAATGTCTCCATTCTTTAAAAGCATCTTTGATGGCTAATAACTCCTTCTCTATGATTGTATAGCTGACTTCTGCCGCTGTCAATTTTCTAGCACGAAAGGCTACTGGGTGTAGTTGTCCTGTAGTTTTGTGTCTCTGAGATAACACTCCCCCAAGGCCAGGTTGGAAGCATCTGTTTCCACAAAGAAGGGCTCAGATGGATCAGGATGAAGTAAAATTGGCGCCAAAGTGAAGTCTCTCTTTAGCTGCTCAAAGGCCTCTTCAGCTTCTTTTGTCCAATCGCATCGAACTTCTTTCTTCAACAATCTGGTTAAAGGAATCAATTTCTTGGAGAAGTCTTGGATAAATCTCCTATAGAAATTAGCGAATCCAATAAAACTCTGGACTTCTTTCACGACATTTGGAGACTCCCATTCAATCAATGCCTTGATCTTATGTTCATCCATGGCTATCCGCTTGATGAAAGCACAAAACCCAGAAACTCCACTGAAGAGACATTAAATGCAGGTTTCTCCAATTTTACAAAGAGATGATTTTCTCGCAATTTCTGCAGCACCTTCTTAACGTGATCTCCATGTTCTTCCTCAGTATTGGGGTAAATTAGTATGTCATCTATATACACTATTACTGTCTGGTCAATGAACTCCTTCAACACATCATTTATAAAATGCTGAAAGGCAGCTGGGGCATTGCATAAACCATAGGGCATCACTTGATATTCGAAGAGTCCATGCTTGGTTCTAAAAGCTGTTTTCCATTTGTTGCCTTCTCTAATTCTGACGAGATGATAGGCCCCTCTCAAGTCCAACTTAGTGTAGACTCTTGCTCCTTTCACCTGATCTAGTAGCACAGAAATTAAGGGCAAAGGGTATCGATTCTTGACAATTATTCGATTGATTGCTCTATAATCTATGCAAGTTCTCAACTCTCCACTCTTCTTTGGAATAAAAAAAGAGTGGAGAAGAGACTGGTCATTGGGACGGCCGGATGAATCAATTTTCACGGTACTTCTGTATATACTCCTTCAGATGTTCATCTTCTCGATCTGTCAATGCATAGATTCTGCTGCATGGTAGATTGGATCCTGGTTCCAAGTCAATTTTACAGTCAAATTCTCTGTGCGGAGGAAGCTTCTCGGCCTCCACTTCATTGAAAACGTCTTGAAATTCGTGATACTCTTCTGGTAATTCAATAGTATTTATTACACAAATAATGTTTGCCCGTTCACTTAGATGGAACGCTGGTGTCTTTTCAGGGTCCGTCTTACAACCTCTATGACAGTTTTCCTTACAGTACTGTGAATCCAGTGCTATTGATCGAGCTCCCCAATTTATCGTGGGATTATGCTCGGTGAGCCATGGCAAACCAAGTATTAGTTGAAACTGTGGAGCATCAATTAAATTGAATTGCAATGTTTCCAGATGTCCTTCTTCCGATTCTAACTCTACTGGTTCTGTATGACTCGCAATCGGTCCCGACAATAAATTGGTTCCATCGATGGCTTGGACAGCTTCACTTATTTCCCTCTTAATAGTCCGCAAACCAATTCTTTCTGTGAACTTTAAGTCTCAAAAATTGCCTGTAGCACCTGACTCAATCATAACTGTTACCTGTTTCAATATTCTCTCTCTGAACCACAGGGTCATCATCAACACTACGAACACAGAAAGGTAGGAGGAGGGCCTGAGGGCTTTTAAAGACCAAGACACATTCCCTAGCTACATGTAGAAAAACAAAAGAGTGTCAGAGGGTCTAGTTAATCTATGTGTGGGTCATTAAACTAACAGAACCGTGTCAGATCATCTAACCAAAACAGAAAGGAAGAATTGTTGGATACCAGTGATCACTTACAGGTTATCCATCAGTCACCACACGGAACCGCCCTTCATCATTTGGCATTCCTGTTGTTCACAATCATAGGTACGTCACTGGCTCAGGCTAGGGGAGGTCAGATGGTATAACCTCCTGAGAGCCAAGTGGCGGCCAAATAGTGGTAGAGTGTCACAAACTACCCATCAATTCGTTTGGTGGGTGACTGAATTGCAGTGCTGTGAAAAAGGGGTGTGTGGATAGGGTGAGTTTGGCCCAGTTCAATAAGTGAGCAAAAATAAGGAAACTTTATTAGGTCATATGCTCGCTCCGCCAACATTAAAAAGCAGCATACGTAGTTTTAGCAAATATCTACCCTGATATTAAATTGGTCGGCATGTTTCAGCAAATTTCTGGGGACTAACGAGTCCATTGCTTTCATCAGGACCGAAAAACATATAGATGCTACTGCAAAAAGTAATATCAGGGTAGATATTTGCTAAAACTACCTATGCTGCTTTTTAATGTTGGCGGAGCGAGCATATGACCTAATAAAGTTTCCTTATTTTTGCTCACTCACCCAATTTTATATATCTTCACTCACCCTATCCACACACCCCTTTTTCACAGCACTGCAAATCAGTCACCCACCAAACGAATTGATGGGTAGTTTGTGACACTCTACCACTATTTGGCCGCCACTTGGCTCTCAGGAGGTTATACCATCTGACCTCCCCTAGCCTGAGCCAGTGATGTACCTATGATTGTGAACAACAGGAATGCCAAATTATGAAGGGCGGTTCCGTGTGGTGACTGATGGATAACCTGTAAGTGATCACTGGTATCCAACAATTCTTCCTTTCTGTTTTGGTTAGATGATCTGACACGGTTCTGTTAGTTTAATGACCCACACATAGATTAACTAGACCCTCTGACACTCTTTTGTTTTTCATCATCAACACTAAACGTGGAGATGCCGACTGTAAGGTATTTGCTAAGGTATGAGCATCTGGAATTATTTTTGATTCAGCAACCACCAGTCCAACTCTATCTACTGGCGATGCAAGGCGTTTTCCGTCGGTGTTTGCTTGTTTTTTTTTAGACAATTTCGAACAAAATGTCCACTACCTCCACAATAGAGACATAGTTTATTCGCTCTTTGCTTCTCTTTCTCTTCCCTTGAAAGAGGCCCTCGAATTGTTTCTATCTGCATAGGTTTTCCTCCACGAGCTGAATCCGTTTCCTTGCTTCCTTCATTTCTGACCTGATCAAACCTTGGCACACTGGGATGATAATCTCTTCTCTTCTCTCCTTTTCTTTCACTTTGGCGAAAATCTATCTCTAACACCAGGTCAATTAATACAGAAATCTCTGTGGGTCTATTAGGTACCTGTGCCAAGGCATCTTTTAGTTCGTCCTTTAAGCCTCGATAGAACACTGCCGCTCGCTTGTTCTCTGGCCATTCAGTTTCCACTACCAACTTATTTAACTGGGCCAAATAGGCTACTAGGTCTCGACCACCTTGTTTAATTTCCAGTAGCTCATTATCAGTTGCTTGCAAAACTCTTCGCCTGTCAAATATTCGAAGAATTTATTTTTTTAATTCATCTAGATCATATAGGATTGGATCATTTGTGGTCACCAAAGGCATAGACCAAGATGCTGTGTCACCACTTAAATACGACAGTATAAATGCCACTCGAGACTGCGCATCGGGGAAAACTGCTGGACGACACATAAAGTGCAAAGTACATTGTGTTAAAAATACTCGAGCCTTCTGGGAGTCTCCACTAAATCGCTCTGGTGGTGCAAAAGGAATTACTGGGGATAAGGAATGAATACCTTGTGTAATGATTTTAGCTTGGGGGACTGATGCCTCATTGGGATTTCCTTCTGGAAAGACTGAATGCTTTAAACTAGGATTGGATACCAAACAACTCACTTTAAAAGTTAAATCTGTGGTTTCCTTTTTAAGCTCTCTATTCTCTTCTCTGACTGAAATTAGTTTCCGTTGTATCCCTTCTAATATTTCTCCTAATTTCTTTAAATCAAAACCTTCCGCCATTCTGCTCAGGTGCTAATTACAGTGTGGGAACTTCACTCTGTCAGGGCTGGTGCTCTTCTCTAACGCACAGGAGCAGAATGTTGCTAGTTCCGAATGCCAAACCCAGATTTCTCAGCAATACGCAAGTATAAGCATGTATGCCAACTGTTAGACCTTGCGCCATTGGTGTGGGCCTCCCTTCCATTTTTTTACTGTTACCTCATGTGTTTTTGCTGGTGTTAGATGCTTTGGGCACTGTGCCAGTGCTGTCCAGTGCCACAGTGCGAGTGCTCCCTACTGTAAATTGATGTATTGATTAGTGGTTCCATGAATGGTTATTTGGTTTACTTTTCAGTCCCTAGTACAGTGCACTGAGTGTGCCCAGGGCATGTAAAGCCAAATGCTGCTGGTGGGCTTCCAGCACTGGTTGTGCCACCCACGAAGCGGCCTTGTAAAATGTGTCTAAGGTCTGCCATTGCAGAGCCTGCGTGCAGTCTGGTACTGTCATGCTGACTGGGCAAGTGCACCCACTTGCCAGTCCCTAAACCTTCCCTTGACTTCATATTAGTCACCCCTATGGTAGGCCCACGGGCATGGTGCATTGTAAGTATAAGGTAGGACAAGCCCTAGTGAATTACAGCCATTTTCGATTTTCACTATTGCAAGGCTACCTGTTCTCCATAGGCCAGAATGGGCTGCTGGATTGTTACATGCTTATAATCCTAGCAGACTCAGAGAACATGGTAGAAATCCGAGTTTAGTATGCCTGGACTCATAATAATGAAATACATCTTTTAGTGAAATTTATTTTAATATTCTGTGTTTGTAAATACCACTTTTAGAAAGTAGCTATTTGCTTGCCTAACCATTTGAGCCCGCCTCTGCGAGGTTGTGTATTCCTTCGTCTGGTTTCTGTGAATGACAGGGCTTGGGGATTCCAAGAGACAGGCTGGGGCAGCCCAGTGGTGAATAGAGAGATCTGCATCTAGATGGGAGGGCGGAGTTGCACCTGGGACCTGAATAGGGCTGGGCCTTCCCTCCACAATGCTGGTTCCACCCCCTGTGGTGTGTCTGATGTCTCTGCCCTGCACACTGAAAGAAGAGAAGGGAGACTGTCAACAAAGTGCTCCAGGACTGTACTTGCCTCCCACAATGCTGGCTCCACCTTCTGTGGGGCGTCTGATGTGCCTGCCCTGCGCTGTGTAAGGAAAGGAGAAGTCGGGTAAACAGGGTGCTTCAGAACTGGCTCAAACTGGCCTCAGGCCCTTCTCCCCTCAGAGAACAAAGGATTTAGCGGTATAAGTATTGGGACCCTGATCCCATGAAATTAGATCACTTCTGGACTTACAAGACGAAACCTCTGCTGAGTAGAAGAAACCTGAAGAAACTGAGGAGAGACTATTCCCAAGCTGAGGTGTTGCTTGGGGGATTGGCCTGCAGTGTTGCCTGACTGCCAAAGAGAGGAGAAAGGACTTTGTGGACTTTACTTTCAACTTGTGCAAAAGATCTCCAAGGGCTTGGAAGAGAGCTTGCCCCCTGACCGAAGTCCCAGGACCAGTGGACTTCACCAGCCTTTGTGAATTGCTGCTGGAAACAAGTGGCTACAGAGGCAGGGAGCTGTGACGACTTTCACGACCGGCCCGGTGTCCTGTAGGCACCACATAAAGCAACGTCCGCCTCGAACAACACAAGCTCTGCGCTCACCGACTCCGGCCTGACGCCGTCACCGAGCTGCAGCCTGCACCATGACTTGAAGGACACCGCGACGTGCAACGCCTCGCTACGCCAATTTGTACTGGTCTGACCGACGCGGTCACTCCTGCTGACTTCGAGTCCTGTGACCGCACCGGAGTTGAGCACCGCCTCGCACGCTTTGCGACGCACCGCCCGACTCGCACCGCTGTCCGGACTGATCCACGTCAGCTCCTGAACTCCGGATCTGTCGCTGCACCGCAAGCTGCAAGCATCGCATCGAAGCACCGTCTCGCCCTGCAACGCAAGCCTTGGATCCACCAACTCTGTCAACGGGCCGCTGCCTGCACCGCATCGAGGGACAACACATCCTGCAACGCTTCCTTTCTGCACCGCGATGAACACCGGAACCGGCCCACACATCCGTGCTGGCCACCGCAAGAAAAAGGTACTGTGACTGAGTCTGTCGACCTTTGAGTGGGCCCGTGCCGACGCGGTTCACTGGATTTGCTAGACTCTGTGTTATTTCAACAACGCTGTAGCCGCACAAAACCTTGATTTAAGCCTTTTTACAAGAACTCTTGAAATCTAATTGTACTGTGGATTCATTTTGTCATTTATTGGTCTTGTGGTAACTCTATATAAAATATCCTTATTTTTTATATAAAAGCTTGTGTGGTGTCATTTGTAGTGTTGTAACTGGGTTACTGTATGTGGTCACAAATGCTTCACTTATACTGCCTCTGAAATAAGTCTTGACTGCTCGCGCCACGCTACCTAGAGGGTGAAGAGGGGTTATTTTAGGAGTATAATCCCCCTTACTCTGACTAGAGGAGAGGGTCCCTAATTTTCGCAAGTACCTACCTGTGCCAACTAGAGACCCCCAATTCTAACATTGGTAGTCAGCGGAAAGGATTCCGAATTTGCATTTGTGACTAATGTACAGTGATTGGTGAACACTACTTAGTGAGTGCAGACCATAACGCAATCACATACTTTTGATACTTGTTTTGGCCAGAGCTCTCCATTTTTAAAAAAATCATGCCTGATTCAGTCATCTTGGAGGAGACATCCTCCGTCGCATCTGTTTTTTTTTGTCAAATCTGTTTATTGGCATTTATAATTTTTAACATTACAGTAAGTGCAGCATTCCATACAACACATCTGCTTTGCTACGTCTAGTCTTTCATATGCAATATAACATGTCAATTAATCGCCACAACATTACATATAAGTGTCTTAAAGATTTAGAGTATGCGCCTGAAGTTGGCTACAACATAGGGGAATCTGTGCATCCCGGACCTGCATACAGAGATGATATTTATATAACTGTAGAAAATTAAAACGAACAGCGGCATGAGTACAGACATACATATTTATGCTGATCCCCTTCCAATCCCCTCCTCTCCCTCGACTCCCCCGGCCCCCACGCAAGCACCCGCCTCCAACCACAGCTGTCCCTATGTTGCAAACCTGTGCGTCTCAGCGAACAATGGATGTAATGTCAAGACAGATGAACTGCCCGTGGTGCACCCCCATCTCCTAGTGCGCCTATCTAATCCCCTGCTGCCCCCGCACCTGTGGGTCTTTCTGTTGGATGTAGGGCGTTAAGCATGTGCTCCCAGTGCTCTGCAATAGGTTACCTGCGAAGTCCTACCGTTTCTTCCCTATGAATGGCAGTTCATTCCACCCAGGCCCATACCTGGAGGGATGAGGCCCACACCTGCACACTGGGTGGGTCACGTGCCTTCCATCTCTTCGTGAGAAGGCGCGTTGCCACTACCATCCCCAGATCTAAGAAATGGGACAACAGCTTATCTTTGGGCGGTCTCTGGAAATGATGTAAAAGGTATTCAGGCCAGCTAAAGGGAATAGCACACCTGGTACAGTTCCTGAGTAGCTCGCTGATGTCTCTCCAGTAAGTGCCCAGCCCAGGTCAGTTCCACAGGAGATGGAGAAGGTCTGCACCCACATCTCCACATCTGGGGCAGGACGCGTCAGATCTATGGAAGTATTTGTTTATTAGTTCAGGCGTAAGGTAGGCCCTATGGACAATATAGAGTTGGATTTGGCGAAAGCGCATGTTTCAGGGGATGCGCACCGGGCTTTAAGGATTTTCTCCCATTCTTTATCGGCGAGTGACCGTCCTAGGTCCCGCTCCCATTTGCCTCACAGTGAGGCCAAATTCAGCTCCATGTGCGTCTATAATGACGCGACAAACCAGCGGACCAGGTGCCTACCCCTACCTATGACGTGAAGATATTGCATGGTTAGATGTTGCTCAGGCTCCGCCGTGACATCTCCCCACCTGGCCTTCATGTTTGCTGTTAGGGAACGATGCAGTAAAAACCCCCCAGGGGGAAGCCCATCCTCAGAGACCAGCGTCTCATTGGGCATCAGTGTTCCATCCCTGTAGAGGTCACCCAGCGTCTGGACATTCACCTCTTGCCACTGCTCTAACATGGAGAGCGTGAGAACCCCCTCGCCGCCTGCCGAACCCTCTAAGGGCACCACAGGCACGTATGGGAGCACTTTACGTGTGAGAAACAGTGCTCTGCGGAAGCATTTGTATGCAACCGCCAGCAGCAACGGGGTGGGTCGCTCAGTCTCCGCCAATGAGTGAAAGAGTTTAGTGATACGCTCCAGAGTGTATGGCGGCTCACCCGTGGCAGTGTCATCTCTCCCCCCATCTGCCAACCAACGGGCAATCCATTGGAGCTGCGCAGCCAGATAGTAATGCTCGAAGCAGGGAGCGGCCAATCCTCCCCTGTCTGTGGGTAGGAACAATTTCCCAAGCGCCAAACGATGCCCCAAATGAAGTCACGCAGGACCGTGTTGAGTATGGAGAAAAAGGGCAGATTAGCAAAATAGTACAGGAGGCGGGGAAGCATGATCATTTTGGCAAGGGCCACTCTGGGTGTCAGCGGGAGCGTGGACCAGAAGCATATCTGAGACCTGAGCGCTGCCACAGCGCATCCTAGATTTCGATCAAATAAATCAGCCGGCTGACGGTAGATCTGAAACCCCAGATACTTAAAGGTGTCAGCTTTCCATTTGACTCTCGTGCCATGAATGTGGTACTCCGGAACATCTACCTCGCCGAGACACCCACGGGTATTCGCCGCGCTCTACAAATGTCAATAAATAAATAAATACTATATGCAGTGAGGCAGGAATTGCCTACATTCACTCGAAGCCCCGAGACAGCTGCGAACTGACGCAGCAATCGGGCCAGCTGCTCCAGTATACGTCCCACATCCCTCACGAACACCAACAGATCGTCGGCATACAGTGATACCTGATGGGTGACATCGCCTATGGGAATCCCATCTTCCAGGGTCTGCCTCATGGCCGCGGCCAGAGGTTCCATGGCCAGTGGGAATAGCAGTGGGGACTGGGGGCATCCCTGCCGGGTGCCCCTGCCCACCACCACTGCCTCCGAGACATATGGCCCCAGTCGCATGCGGACCACTGGGTTTCGATATAGAAGGTTAACCATTTGCAACAAGTCCACGTCCAGCCCGTATCTCTCCAGTACCAACGACACGTAGCCCCACTCCAGGCTGTCAAAGGCCTTTTCCAAGTCTAACACCAGGCACCCTGCTCTGGGCCATTCACTCGGTGCCTCAGCCACCACCCTGAAATACCTCCTGAGGTTCAGGGACGTGGACCTCGCTGGCACAAATCCATTTTGATCTGGGTGAATTAAGTGGGGGACCACTGGCGCCAGGTGCTCTGCAAGTATTTTTGCGAAGACTTTATAGTCAACATTGAGCATTGTCAGCGTCCCGTAGGAACCCAAGGCTGTGGGGTCTCAGTCCGGTTTGGGCAGTGATACCAGGAATGCCTCTCGCATAGATGGTGGAAACGAACCTGCGTCTATCGCTGCATTATACAACTGAAGGAGTCGGGGCGCTAGGATTTCCCTGTTCGCTTTATAGTATTCAGCTGGCAGGCCATCTGGGCCTGGAGTTTTTCCCATCGCCAAAGCCTAAATAACGTCCCCCACTTCCTCTAGTGCAAGAGGGGCATTAAGTGCGTCTCTATGTTCCTCAGGGGCTGTGGGCAATGTAACAGAGCCCAGGAACTCGCCCAGCACACGTCTGGGGCCAGTGCTGTGGGCCGTGTATAGCTGCTGGTAATGATCAGTCAGTGCCCGATATATTTCACGTTGCTTCAAGACCATCTCCCCTCCCACTGCACGAATGGCTCCTAGCGACCCGCCTTTTGCACCAACCAGGCCAGCAGCCGACCAGCTCTATCTGCCTTGGAGTGTGTCCCGGCCGTGTGCGCCGCATAGTTGTGGCACATTAGCTGCTCCATAAGAACCGCATGCTTACCACGGAGGTCGCTCAGCACACGCAAGTGTCCGCCAGTCCCCTCACCTTCCCTCTCGTATCGTAGGAGCCCAGACTCCAGTCGTGTCAGGGAAGCAGGCAGTGTTTTGCGGATGTTCCATTTGGCCCCCATGCAATGCCCTCGAATGGCGGCTTTGTGTGCATCCCATTCCGCCATCCCTGCATTGTCCTTGAAATAGGCTAGGAGGGCTGTGCCCAGTGAAGAGCGGAACTCAGCGTCTTCAAGCGCGGCTGGCTGTAGCCTCCACTTGGGTACGGGAGGCCGGTCCGCCTCCCAGCTAATTTGGAACCATAGGAGGTTGTGATCGGAATGTGTCCTACCCAGGTATTCTGACTTAGCCAGTAGCGGGAGCAGTGACTGGGAGCCAATTATTCGGTCTAACCGGACATGCAGGTCATGGACTGGCGAGTAGTAGGAGTATATTTTATCTTCAGGGTGCTGTACATGCCATAAATCATGTACCCCCCAGTGTGAGAGCCAGTCCCGGAACGACATTACTGCTGCAGCTCGGAGGGGAGGAAAAGATCGATCCAGGTGTACATCCAGTACCATGTTAAAGTCCCCGCCAAGCAACCAGGGGAGGCCCGCATATGGATGAAGGATGTGATTTAAGTTTGCCAGGAAGGAGGACTGATCCGCGTTAGGCATGTACAAAGATCCTAGCAGAACCTCCTGACCGTTCAGTCGCCCCGCACTAAGGAGTACCTCCCCTCTGGGTCCACCTGAGCGCCTTCGCAAGTGAAGGGGACACCCGCCCTCACCCAAATCAACGTGCCGCGTGCATGCGCAGAAAAGGTCGTACCATAAATGTGTCCCCTCCAGCATCTGCGCAGCCTGTCCAGTTCTACCTGGGTCATGTGTGTATCCTGGAGAAGAGCAATCCCCACCCTGTGTCGCTGCAGATAGGAGAAGATGGGGTGTGCATCCCACGGATATTCCAGGTCATTATGTTAGTGTGTGTCATGTGTTGGGACGCAACGCAGCCGCCTGGAGCCAGGGGAATGTCTCAAAGGGGGCCCTGCGGGTACCATCATGGAAAGGAGAATCAGTATGCCACATCTGAAACGTGAGAACAGTAACAAACAGTGTAACAAAGTGGGCGAGTTCCCAACGGGGCATACGTCCAAACCTAAAATGGATCTAGCACTTAGTGATGTGTTAACCCAGCGCGGTGGTTATGTGGTTGAGCGTGCAGCCAATAATAAAGTTAAGGTACACCCCTGCCTCGGACCCCTAGGCGTCAAAGAGGTACTTGAGAAATGCTAGGGTGGAAAACACGCAGAGCCAGTGTGAGTCACCCATAGGGGAGCCCCTGCATGCGCTGAGCATTTAGTGCCATTCGACCGCAAGCCTGAAAGAACGCCTGCATATTCTAAGCTATACATGCTCTCAAGGCAGCGCAAACACAGTTGGCTAATGGCGCACAGCAGCATTAAAAGGACTAACGAAAGAGAGCATTCAGGGACAGAAACTCCTGTCTGGGCCCCTTAGTTCATTGTTCAGTCACACAATCTGGTCCGCTGTCTGGGGTGTCACCACGGGCAGGCCCATGTCTTTTGAAAGCACAGTAGATGGGGAGGATGAACCCCTCAGGTCCAGGTCGCTTGTGGTCCGGAGTCCGAGCAGGTAGCGGTGCTCCCCACGCCCAACGTCGCAACTGCCTCAAGTGCTTCCTGCCGTTCCAGCCGCATCTTCTCCAGGCTAGGCACGACCCGGCCCAGGCCTGCACCCCGACGAGCCCCCCTCCTTCTCCACCTTCTTGAGCGATGCTCCTGTCACCCGCCTTCCCCCTGGCCCGTGGGCCTCGTTCCTGACCATTGTCCCATATCTTCCAGCCAGTCCCAGACGTCCAATGGGGCATCAAAGAAGCGGGCTCCTTCCTTAGTGACTACACGGAGGCGAGAGGGGAACAGCAGGGAGTAAGGCAGCTCCAGCTCCCTCAACTGTCTCTTTACAGCCATGTATGTGCTTCTCCTCCTCTGCACTGTTGCCGTATAATCTGGGAAAAACATCACTCGACTATTTCCCACTTTGAGATCACCCAGCTTCCTGGTTTCAGCACCACATCTCGGTCGCGGTAATTGAGAAGCTTGAAAAGGAACGGGCGAGGCCGAGCTCCAGGTCGCGGAACCTGCGTTAGCACTCTGTGTGCTCTTTCTACCACAAAGTGCAGAGACAACGTCCCCCGAGGCAAGAGTTCCGGCAACCAAGTCTCTGTATACAGCTCTGGGTCTTTCCCCTCTTCTCCCTCCGGCAGCCCAACCACCCATACGTTATTGCGCCGAGAGCGCCCTTCCGCGTCTTAGACGCGGTCCTCCAGCACGTGAACCCTATTGATTAAATCTTGTAGTGCTGAGGCGTGGCTTTGCACCACAGGTTGCAGTTCTTGGACCGACTAACGTTGCGCAGCAACAGATTCCGACAGCTTACGGTGGTCCGCGTGTAGTAGTGTGAAGTCAGAGGTGACCTTGTCTATCCGGGCTTCTAGGGAAACCTTGGTTTGCTCCAAAGTGGTTCTGATGCGCTCCACCGCCACCAGTACAGAGGCCATTTTAGCTGCCAGGGCTGCCGTTAGCTCCATGCCGTCCCTTCTATGTTCCTGAGCGGGGTCCAGGTCACCCGCCATCTGCTACTTAGGTTGGGATTTGTCCCTCAGCCTGCCCATCGCTAGCTGCTGTGCCGTAGGTATCCACGCGCGGTTCCAGACTTTCAGTGGTTAGAGGAAGAAACACTTTGCCAACTCAGTTGCTGCTTCGGCAGTGCCAAGAGGGAGCCGTCCAAGGAAGCGGGCTGTCTCCACCAGGAGTCGTGTTGTGCGTCCCAGGGGTTGTCAGCCACCCGCCCGACTCCAAAGTTCTCATGCGCATGTCCTCTCAGTCGTGAGTACCTCTCGTTTTTTACCTATAACTCAGGCTGCAGGGTCTCGATAGTGTAGGGAAATAAGTCCAGTGCACCAAGCACATCCCCAAAGTCCTAGCGCCTATGCGTGACATCTAGGACATCACAAGAGCGAAGTTCGCCGGCTATGGCAGCGCCTAAAATGGCGCCTAGTGCAAAATGGCGCCCAGGCCCGGGTGTGTCCGGTCACCACCAGTCTGTGCGTGTCGGCGAGGCCCACCGCAGTGCCCCGATGTAACCGCCACACGACCCAATCGCAGCCGTCCCCTCTAGCGCGCTGCATCCTCCATCGTCTCGCATGAGGTGATGCAGTGGCACGCCGCTCCAATGTCCAGGGGTCCCCGAGGCCTTATCAGGATCAAGTGGGCAGCTGTCCCCGGTCTCCCCTGCAGTCTACTGTCTTTCTCAGGGGCCCCCAACGCTGGCAGCACCCGCCGTGTAGCACCCCACAGCCAAAATTCAGCGCCCAAGGCTCAGCGCCCGGATTGCCACTCAGCGGGCCCGTACAGGGATCAGGATCCCGCCCCTCAGTCTTCAGCGGACCTCCGCAGCCTGAGGCCTCTATGTTCCGGGCTTCAAATCCGCCTTCTTCAAGGTGCTGCGGAAAGCCCCAGTGCGCCACCACAGCCGTTCCGGGCAGCAAACGGGCACCCCCTGCCCCGCATCAGCTCTGTCGTGTAGGCGCCTGTGATAACCGACTTTTTCGACCCTCTTTGAGAGAGAAGATGATGGAAGATGACTCCAGCCTATTACCCTTGCAGTATAGGGATTAGGACTATAAGTAGGACCTATCCATGAGGCACAGTAGTGCATTTCCGTACCCTTTTCTTTAGATCAGGGCTTATAAACTTAAGCTAGGGGATAGATATATAAGTATTAGTGATGATCCATCCTTTTGTAAGAGTGTTAGTATATCTTCTGTGGAGTTATGCGTATTTTGGGCCTTGTAGGCCTTAAACGGGACAGACTCCATCTTGCTCTCTGCCTGGTAGCTTGAGAGGCTTTCTAGGTCAAGTGTAATGTTTTAGTTTCGAGGTGTTGTTCGCTTGGAGAGAACCGGTTCAGGCTGGCCCTTATCGAAAGACTGTATTTTTCTCCACTCCGAAGACACAACTCCAGGCCGGCCGGCTGGGAACGTGCCCTTGGTACGGGGAGGTACAAGAATTTGGTGGGCGGCAGGTTACTGGCCGTAACTTTCCATGAAGGGGCAGGTTTTGATATTAGCGAAAGTGTTAGGCAATGAGTCAGTCAGTCTGTAGACGGCAGCTAGCCGATAGCATCTATGCCATTAATTATTTCCAGAGCAGACAATCGCCATTTTGAAGTCCGAGAAAGATTCTGAAACCGAGATTCTCTGAGAAAGACTGAAGGAGAAACAGCGCGGAGCGCACAGAGACAGAGAGAGAGAGAGACGGTAGCTAATAGCAAGCAAGGTTCCAGTGACTTGGAGGGAAGCAGAGGGGATTGAGCATAACGGTGCAGACGTGCACCCGTGACTGCTGAGGTGTGATTCCGAGACGAGCCAAGACACAGAGACGAGAAGGGAACCTAGATGACTGCCGAGCCCCGACTTCATATTAATAAGGTGATCTCTGCCCTTTCCTTGTTAAGCGCGCATTCTAACCTTTACTTTTCTTTACAGCATATATATATATTGTGTAGTATTGTGTTTATTTTTGTTGTAATAAATCACCCCAGTTCTTAGTGAACCGACATGTGCCTTGTATTCTTGTTCAATCAGGGTAACCTGATCTTCTAGTTAGACATTGTTTGCATGAACGGATGCGAATCCCGATCAGGTAAGGAGTGACTGAGCAAATAGGGAGAGGGGGGACATTTGATGTCAGGAGCAGAAGGTACATATTATAATTTGGAAAGCCATATCAATTTCTAGTATCGTAGTTTTATCCCGAGTAGGTAATAAAAGACTTCATCCTTAAATGTTCATAGGAAAGTGATCGTCGTTGGTATACGGCGTTAGTGAGAGCACCTAAGATGGTGTGTAGGTCTGCCGGATTGCAGACCGTGTGTAAGTGAGAGCACCGGAGGGAGACGGTGTGGAGGCCCGCCGGATTGTGGGCCGTGTGTAAGTGAGAGCACCTAAGGTAGAGAGGTGTGTAGGTCTGCCGGATTGCAGACCGGATATTAATTATTATTATTATTATTAAATGGGATTTATAAAGCGCACTGACACCGTGGGTTTCCTGGCGCTGTGAGACATCAAATTCCAGAACTGAGGGTTAGTGCAGGGTTAGCAGGGTGGGGGGAAGAGAAAAGTTTTTAGCAGCTTCCTAAAATGGAGGAGGGAGCTGCTAGATTTGATGCACAGGGGAAGGGAGTTCCAGAATTTTGGGGCCAAGAATGCGAACCTTCGTCCGCCGAATTTATTGGTTCTGGTTTTAGGTATGCTGAGTGATTTGAGATGGGTAGAGCGGAGGTTGCGATTTGGACAGTAGGGGGTGATCAGAGAAACCAGGAAGGCAGGACTGGGGCAATTGAGGGCTTTGTACGTGAGACAGCCCAGCTTAAAGGCCACCCTTTGTTCGATGGGTAGCCAGTGCAGTTTGTGTATCATGGGTCTGGCAGATTGCCATTTGGGAAGTTTGAAGATGATCCGGGCTGCCTGATTTTGAACCACCTGGAGACGGTGGAGGAGAGTTTTGGGGAGTCCATGGTAGATGCTATTAGAGAAGTCCAAACGGGAAAGCACAAGAGAAATGATGACCTGTGTCAGGGCCGGCGTGGGAAGGAGATGGCAGACCTTCCGGATCTTCCTAAGCTGGAAGGAACAGGATGAGATCACGGAACTAATGTGGGGTCGGAGGGAGAGCTCGGCGTCAATTATAACGCCGAGGCTTTTGACAGAGGTGGAAGGGGACGGCGGGGGGCCCAATTCGGACGGCCAGAAGTAAGTGCCCCAGGCAGAGAGACTGGCGCCTGGGAGGAGGAGCTCAGTTTTCCCGGGGTTCAGCTTCAGTTGGTTGGAATTCATCCACTCTAGTATGTGGCGCATAGCAGAGTGGAAGTTGTCTATTGCATTGGGGGAGTTGAGTGGAAAGATGATCTGCAGATCATCTGCATAGTTAAAAAATGTAATGTCCCACTTGCGAAGTGAGTGGAGTAGGGGACAGAGGTATAAGTTGAACAGCAGGGGTGATAGAGAGGAGCCCTGAGGGACTCCACAGGTTGTGGGGGTCATAGGTGCAGAATAGGGGCCCAGGCGGACAGCTTGGGATCTGTCAGTCAAGAAGGAACGGATCCAGCTGAGAGCAGAGTCGTGGATGCCAGCCTGTTCATTAATGTGAGCACTGGGACTGCAGGCCCATGTGTGTAGGCGCGCCGGATTGTGCGTCGAGTGAGCACTGATGATCAGTGTGTAATGGTACATTATCAGACCTGCCCTAGGGTAGACCAGTCTGGGCCTACGTGGCCGCGAGACCAATAGGTGTGAATAGGATATTGTAGAAAATCAATGCGTGTTTATTGCTGTTTTTCCCATCCTTAGGTACAAGATGTACATACATATATCCATACCCATTGTAAATACATTCTAAGGAGGGAGGTGAGTACGTTCCGGCTGGGTTAGAGGGGCTCCTAGGAGCTGATTCCATCTGGTCCGAGAATCTGGTCGGTACATCTGGCGTCACAAACTGTTTACGAAGCCTGTGTGCGCTGTATTGTTTTCATCTTGTTGGTTTGCGCTCGGCTCGTACGTATTTTTCTTTGTTTATAATTGTGTATATATTTTTTGTGTGCTAACATGTTTTCGAAGAAATCAAAATCTACTTTCAAATTGCCTGTTGAAATTCCCGGCTGGGAATCAACGCCTTATGAGGCTTTGGCCCGTGAGTGGGCCGGTTCTACTGGTTTGAGTGAGAATTGGACTTCTTGTTTGGAGCAGGCGGAGCCCGCTGATGTGGTTTCTTGCTTACAAAAAGCGCCAGTAGTTAAGGGTGATGAGCGTCCTGTTTTAGGACGTAGAGGTTGGATTGTGCTAACTGCTTATAGAATGCTTCATGAGAAGTTTGTGAAATTACAGAAGCGGTTTGTTGATATGGAAGAGAAGTTTGTTGAGGTGCAGAATGCGCATACTCTTTTGCGATGTCAGATAAGTTGCTTGCCGACAAACTTGAGACTTATCAAACTATAGCCGAAAGGGCTGCGGTGCGCATTGCGAAATATAAATACAGGCACCGCCGTGGTCGAGTGTCTACACGGAAAGTGCGTCTGGTCGTGGCAAAAGCCGGGCTGGATTGGAATCCCGATGAGTGGGATGGTAATATCTGGGACTCGAACGAATCTGGCTCCTCGGCTGAGGAGGGTGACAAGCGCGAGTCTTCTCGCTCCGGACGTGATTGTAAATCTGCTTCTTGTGACAAAGACGACGTTTCTGGCGATCGTGGTCGCTCTACCAATTCTGATGACATATTACGCTCTGATTGTTCTTCTAAATCTATGGACCGGGCTTCCTCGGAGGCTCTTCCGGAGGTTTCTGCTCACCCTGTGTTTCGGCGCAAATTACAACAGGCTCCTGGTATGCCGAATGGTATTCATTTGGATAGTATTGAAGATTTTACTCAACAGGAGGTTAGTGACATTTTACAACGATTTCGACAACGACCCGGTGAAACTTTGCTTACCTGGATGGTGCGCCTTTATGAACTAGGTGCTGCCGGTATTATGCTTGATGCTGGTGATTGTTTACGTTTTTGCTCTTTGAGTTCCGATTCTACTGTACAAGACCATTTTCGGAATTATAATGGTGCTGGCCAAATTAGTTTGCTCCAGCTTGCAAATGATGGCTGTAACCATAAATACCCTACTGAATCTGATTGGCCTGTCAATGACAAGCCATGGTACACTTTGCGCGATGCGTCGCAAAGTTTGAAAGAGGAAGTTATGAAAACTGCCATTTTTCTCAGTACATCTGACAGATTGTTGAATAGTCTTTTAACATCTTCTGTGCGTAATCGCATTATCCGTTCTTCGCCTGTTGCTTATAAGCAGGTTATGATGACTTTGTTGATCAATCAAACTGGCAATCCTTTATCTATGGTGCTTGAATCTGTTCGTCAGCTTGGTGAGTTGGGTGAATGGTTTAAACCTGAGAGGCAATCTCGACCTGAAGGTCGTACCGCTGGGGATTATAAATTTTCTAGGCGTGATATGTTTCTTGCACTTTTGGCTGATGGTGTGAAAAGGGAGGACATTAATGGTGAACCTAATAATCACTTGTGGGACATGTTTCGTAAGCGTGGTTTAGATCGGAAGGAGGGTGCCCGTCGTGTATGAAAGAATGATTGTGACCGAGGGTCTGATGACAGTGGTGATGAGAGGCGTCGTGTGGATGCTGATCGCCGTGATGACCGGCGCTGTGATCGTGATGTTTCCCCCCGCCGTGAGAGCGTAAGGGTGAGAGAGACAGGGGAAGAGATGACCGTGTCTCTAATAGACGCAGAGATGAGAGAAGTTATTCCCCTGATGTTAGACGACGGGAGGATCGTCACAAGCTTTTTGACCGTAATTCTCAATTCTTTGAACATGACACTAATCCGTTTCGTAATAGAGATGGATATGAGCAGGATATTCTGATTCCGAAAAAAGTTGAAAACATCTATCCTGATTTGTCTTGGTTGGCTGACCATGGTAAAAATGACTAGGAAATTGGTCAAGCTCCGGTACGCAGGTGGGCTCACAAAGACAATAGACCCTATGTAGATATTAACATTTTTTGGAAACATCGTAATATCCAAAGGGCCCGAGCATTGGTAGATACTGGGGCGGAGGTCACTTTAATTCATGGTAAATCGAAAAAATTCAAAGGACGGTTTTTTACAATTACTGGTTTAGGTGGTAAGGAAACCCCCGCAGTGCAAACTGCGCTTGATATGAAAATTGGTAGAATTCCCCGTAAAGAATATTCTGTGTTAGTTGTGCCTCTCCTGGAATATATAATTGGAATTGACATTTTGAAAGGAATGACTTTGCATCTTGATGATGGTTGCTATCAATTTGGAACGAAGCATTACATTTCGTCCAGACCCGTACGGGTTGGTCATTTGCGGATGCCCCCCATTAAGATTCCCCAAGCTACGAAAGTTGTTTCTCAGAAACAATATCGAATTCCAGGTGGTCATGATGAAATTAGTGCCACAATTCAGGATCCGATTGATGCAGGGGTTATAACCCCAATCACTTCTGCTTGGAATAATCCCGTGTGGCCTGTGCGCAAGAGTGATAATACTTGGCGCATGACGGTTCATTATCGGGAATTGAACAAACACACTCCGCGTTTAGCTGTTGCTGTGCCTGACATGGTTACTTTGATTCAGAGAATTCAGAAGCATCCAGGTACATGGTATGCGTCCATTGATATTGCTAATGCTTTCTTTTCGATCCCAATTGCCCCCGAGTGTCAGGAGCAATTCAGTTTTACCTGGCATGGCCGTCAAATGACGTTTAAGAGTCTTCCTCAAGGTTATATACATAGTCCTACAATCTGTCACCAGCTGGTGGCGGAACATTTATCTGAAGTGCCCGTACATCCTCATATTCAGGTGTGTCACTATATTGATGACGTTTTGATTCAAGGTGAGACGCAAGACCAAGTCCAATCCCATTTAGATCTGATTCTTGACTGTTTACGTGCAAAAGGTTGGGAAATTAATGCCGATAAATTGCAGGGCCCTTCCCAGAATGTTAAATTTTTATGAATTAATTGGCATGAAGGTCACAGAGAAGTGATCCCGCAGGTGAGGCGTAAAATTTTGGATTTTGCTGTTCCGAGGAACAGAAAGGAGGCTCAATGTTTCATTGGCCTGTTTGGTTTTTGGCGTCAGCATATTCCCCATTTGAGTCAGATTTTGGCTCCTTTGTACCGAGTCACCCGTAAAAAGAATGCGTTTGAATGGGGTGAACCACAACAGAATGCTTTTAATTTGGCGAAAGAAGCAATTCAGTATGCCTTGGATTTGTGGCCCGTGGGCGAAGGTGATGTGGATTTGAATGTTTCTGTGGATGGTCTGTATGCCAATTGGAGTCTGTGGCAAAGGCAAGGCAGACAAAAAGTGCCATTAGGTTTTTGGACCAAAAAGTTACCTGAGGCTGGTGAGCGTTATTCACCTTTTGAAAAACAGTTGCTTGCTTGTTATTGGGCTCTGGTGGATACCGAGCAATTGACGTTGGGTCATGCTGTGATTTTGAGACCTGAAATTCCTATCATGCAGTGGGTTTTGAGTTCACCGAAATCCCATCGAATTGGACATGCTCAAGAGGCGAGCGTGATTAAGTGGAAATGGTACATTCAGGACAGAGCGCGTGTGGGTCCGAAAGGTGTGGCTGTGTTGCATGAACGGGTGGCGCAGGCGCCATCGAATGAGCCTACGAATGATTGTTCTGTGCCTGTAGTTCAGGAATCTCCTGTCAGGTGGGGTAAGCCATTTGATGATTTGTCCGCGGAGGACAGAAAACATGTGTGGTTTACAGATGGTTCAGCGAAATTCATTGGTGAGAATCGACATTGGAAAGCAGTGTCATACAATCCGATCACGCAAAAATTATTGAGTACCACTGGTGATGGGAAGAGTAGTCAATATGCTGAATTGTATGCAGTTTACCAAGTTTTGAAACAGGAACTACCTGGCACATGTCATATTTTCACTGATTCCTGGTCCACTGCTAATGGACTGGCGGTTTGGTTACTAACCTGGCATTCTCATAATTGGGAATTGCATTCAAAAGAACTGTGGGGTAAAGAATTATGGCAAGAAATTTGGGAATTACTCCCACAGAGTACTGTTACAATCTTTCATGTGGATGCTCATACCCCGATTGACTCCCTTGACAAGTTTTTTCATAACATTGCAGATGAAAAGTCTAAAATTTCTGAGGCAGTGGTGGACATGCAGGATTCTGATTTGGCAGGATTGGCGAAATGGGCCCACCAAAAAGCAGGACATTTTGGAGAAAGAGCCACTAGCAGGTGGGCTTCCGATCGAGGAATTCATATTCCCTTAAATTTGATTAAAGATGTTATTCTGCATTGTCCTATCTGTCAACATTCTAGAAAAAGAACAGTGCCTCATATTGTTAAAGGCCATTTACATCGAGGAAAAATGCCCGCCCAAATTTGGCAAATTGATTATATTGGCCCGCTCCCTATGAGCAAAAATTGTCAGTATATTTGCACAGCTGTTGATACTTTTAGTGGCCTATTGGTCGCTTTCCCTTTGCAAACAAGCCACCCAAGTGCATACCATTAAGACCCACGGAATTGCTTATTTTGTATTATGGTGTTCCGTTCATGATTCAATCTGATAACGCATCCCATTTTCGTGGAAGATTGGTGCAGGAATTCTGTGTGGAAAATAACATTGAATGGATTTTTCATATTCCATATTATCCGCAGGCCTCGGGCCTCATTGAGCGTATGAATGGTTTGTTGAAAGAACAATTGCGTAAATTGACTGATGTAAATTACAAAAACTGGAGAGATTTTTTGCTCCAAGCATTGTTGATTTTAAATAATCGCCCTTTGTTACATGCTGAATCTCCTTTAATGCGTTTGTTTCCTCCAACTGTTGATGCAAAACCTAACTCCATGACCAATTCTGTTATGTATTGGGAAATTACCCCCGGAGCTTTAGCTCCATGCAGAGCGACCCCAGGTTCTGCAGGTTTGGACCTGCATGCTATGAATGATGCGATTCTGAAAGGCAGAGACCGAATTATTGTTGAAACCGGCATTGGTGTCTGTATTCCAGCCGGTAGTTTTGGACTTATTGCCCTTAGATCGGGCCTTGCCATGAAAGGTATTCAAGTTCTCAGAGGAGTAATTGACAGCGATTATCAGGGAGAGATTAAGGTTCTTCTGCTTAATAGCAGTGAAATTGATTTATCGATCAAAAAATCTGACCGTGTTGCTCAGTTGCTCATTATGCCTGTCTTCAGTGGTGAGATTAAGAAAGGCTCTGCCCCAACTTTGCTAACAATACGAGGTCAAAAAGGATTCGGTTCCACCGATAATCCCGGTGCCAAAATATGGGTGCAATCGCCTAAACATCCCCCTGAACAGGCTGAAGTTATTGCGACCGGTCATGACAACACCATTTTGGTGATGAAGCCAGGGAAAGATAGCTGGGAAGCTGTCCCAGCTGACAAATGTTACTTACGAGAATGATTAAGGCCTGTATTTGTATTCTTTCAGATCATGCTCTGGACTGCTGCTGCAGGATGTGCCGGCGTTGGACTCCTTTTGGTCTGCTACGCCGGGAGAGGAGTGAACCCACCGACTTCGGTTGATTGGAGAACCCGAGTTCCTCGTTCCTTCACTGCGTGGGACACCTCGTCAAATTTCTGGATTACCCTTGCTAAAAGAGTGACTAACTCTCCGCATTTTTGCCTCACTCCTATGAGGTCTGTGACTGATATTCTGGCGACCTGTTTGGTTGCTGTCCCTGCTTCCACTGAAACTTTGCGGCATATTTTCAATATTTCCAGTGCCCGACCAAATATAATTCTGGGCGATTTTTCGGCTCATGAATTCTGCCCTTTGTGTACGGTCATATCTGACCCTATTCCCCCTATTCATTCCCAAATCACCACCTATAATATTTCACAGGGTGATTTATGCTTCATTTTGACATGTGATGCCAAGGCAATTACTGAATGTATAAAGTTAAAATTGCAGGCTGCCACTTCTTTTTCAGCTCATCAACGATTATTGTGTTTACAAAGACTTCCAAGTTCATGTATTTCCGTTAAGAACAATATGACATGTAAACGTGTATTAGTCGCTCCCAGTTATTACCGTCCAATGTTACTGCCTTCTGGTTGGCTATTCTCATGTGGGAATTCCTCCTGGCCCTATATTCCCGCTAATATTTCTGGAGGTCCATGTGCTATTACTAGATTGAGCTTGTTGATGTTTTCATCGCACCCTGGTTCCCATTCCCGTGTAGTACGAGACTCTATGTCATTACATGAAGACTGTGATTCCTCCGTTCACCTTTACTCTAAATCCGAATATCTAAGTCTGGCTATTTCTATTATTGGTGTCCCGGCGCTAGCCGTTTATAATGCTAAAACGATTGGCAAGATGGCCTGCTGGATGGTTAAACCCATTAATCAAACTTCTACTGTATTATCTGACCTGTTATTAGATGCCCAGGGTGAACGTAGGGCTATTCTGCAAAACCGCGCAGCGATTGATTACCTCCTGTTAAAACATGGCCATGACTGTTCTGACTTTGAGGGTCTTTGTTGTTTTTCAGACCATTCTAAATCAATTCAGGCCCATATTGATAAACTTCACGACTTGACTGTAGAAGTTAGAAAACATATCGACCAGGGCTGGTTCAACTGGCTCTTTAACTGGTTGCCTGACTTACATTCTTTACGACAGATTTTAGGGGGTGTCATTATCTGTGTTTTAATAGCTATTTGTTGCTTTATTCAGTGCATTCCTTCTCTATTACAATTTTGTAGATTAGGTAAGAGAAATAGGTCAGTTAATTTTGTTTCTTATTACTCTTCCGCTGATGTTAGTTCGATATAAGATATGGCTAATAGACTGGAGTCAAGGGTGAAGTGTGATAACCGACTTTTTCGACCCTCTTTGAGAGGGAAGATGATGGAAGATGACTCCAGCCTATTACCCTTGCAGTATAGGGATTAGGACTATAAGTAGGACCTATCCATGAGGCACAGTAGTGCATTTCCGTACCCTTTTCTTTAGATCAGGGCTTATAAACTTAAGCTAGGGGATAGATATATAAGTATTAGTGATGATCCATCCTTTTGTAAGAGTGTTAGTATATCTTCTGTGGAGTTATGCGTATTTTGGGCCTTGTAGGCCTTAAACGGGACAGACTTCATCTTGCTCTCTGCCTGGTAGCTTGAGAGGCTTTCTAGGTCAAGTGTAATGTTTTAGTTTCGAGGTGTTGTTCGCTTGGAGAGAACCGGTTCAGGCTGGCCCTTATCGAAAGACTGTATTTTTCTCCACTCCGAAGACACAACTCCAGGCCGGCCGGCTGGGAACGTGCCCTTGGTACGGGGAGGTACAAGAATTTGGTGGGCGGCAGGTTACTGGCCGTAACTTTCCATGAAGGGGCAGGTTTTGATATTAGCGAAAGTGTTAGGCAATGAGTCAGTCAGTCTGTAGACGGCAGCTAGCCGTTAGCATCTATGCCATTAATTATTTCCAGAGCAGACAATCGCCATTTTGAAGTCCGAGAAAGATTCTGAAACCGAGACTCTCTGAGAAAGACTGAAGGAGAAATAGCGCGGAGCGCACAGAGACAGAGAGAGAGAGACGGTAGCTAATAGCAAGCAAGGTTCCAGTGACTTGGAGGGAAGCAGAGGGGATTGAGCATAACGGTGCAGACGTGTACCCGTGACTGCTGAGGTGTGATTCCGAGACGAGCCAAGACACAGAGACGAGAAGGGAACCTAGATGACTGCCGAGCCCCGACTTCATATTAATAAGGTGATCTCTGCCCTTTCCTTGTTAAGCGCGCATTCTAACCTTTACTTTTCTTTACAGCATATATATATATTGTGTAGTATTGTGTTTATTTTTGTTGTAATAAATCACCCCAGTTCTTAGTGAACCGACATGTGCCTTGTATTCTTGTTCAATCAGGGTAACCTGATCTTCTAGTTAGACATTGTTTGCATGAACGGATGCGAATCCCGATCAGGTAAGGAGTGACTGAGCAAATAGGGAGAGGGGGGACATTTGATGTCAGGAGCAGAAGGTACATATTATAATTTGGAAAGCCATATCAATTTCTAGTATCGTAGTTTTATCCCGAGTAGGTAATAAAAGACTTCATCCTTAAATGTTCATAGGAAAGTGATCGTCGTTGGTATACGGCGTTAGTGAGAGCACCTAAGATGGTGTGTAGGTCTGCCGGATTGCAGACCGTGTGTAAGTGAGAGCACCGGAGGGAGACGGTGTGGAGGCCCGCCGGATTGTGGGCCATGTGTAAGTGAGAGCACCTAAGGTAGAGAGGTGTGTAGGTCTGCCGGATTGCAGACCGGATATTAATGTGAGCACTGGGACTGCAGGCCCATGTGTGTAGGCGCGCCGGATTGTGCGTCGAGTGAGCACTGATGATCAGTGTGTAATGGTACATTATCAGACCTGCCCTAGGGTAGACCAGTCTGGGCCTACGTGGCCGCGAGACCAATAGGTGTGAATAGGATATTGTAGAAAACCAATGCGTGTTTATTGCTATTTTTCCCATCCTTAGGTACAAGATGTACATACATATATCCATACCCATTGTAAATACATTCTAAGGAGGGAGGTGAGTACGTTCCGGCTGGGTTAGAGGGGCTCCTAGGAGCTGATTCCATCTGGTCCGAGAATCTGGTCGGTACAGCGCCTCAGCTGGGTCCCCGGCCCTGCTCCTCACCGCGCTTGATCAATGGCGCTCAGCCGCTCCTGAATCTCCGGCTGTGTGACGCCTCCTCGCTGGTCGGCAGTCCGAGAGGCGTGTAAGGTCCCAGCTGCGCGGCTTCACGAGGCTACGGGGGTCACCACATCATCCCCCAGCGCCGTTCCACTAGCGGCCCTAGGCATTGCAGGCTCCGCCGCCCAGAACCCGCCCGTCCTTCCGGGCCACAGGCGTAGGCCCCGCCGGGGTCTCCCAGATGCCGCCTGCCGCTTGCCGATATCCCCTGGAATTCGCCTCAGCTCACCACTCACCCCGTCAGCCGCGGGATCCGTCTACCCTCTCAGAGGGGTGCTCTCAGCCTGGTCTGTGGACCCTGGGTTCAGGGCAGCCTCTATCGCCTCCCAGCAAGGTCTCCGCAGCAACGTTGGGCTCGCCAGCGGGCGCCGGAACCCTGGGCGCGTTGCGCGCCTTTGCCTGCAGGATGACGCCACAGCGGACCTTTCGTTTCCTCCGCTGCCGCAGTCTGGGGTTCACTGCATCCCCGGGGCTCCCCACCGCTTCCCCACACTGGCTCCACTAGCCTTGGGCACATGTAAGAACCTCTGAAGGATAAATGTATGAGATTTAGGGGGCTCGAGGACGGAGGTCTAGCAAGTCGCGTCCGCCATGTTTGCTGGCTGGCCACGCCCCATCCTCCGTCGCATCTGTTGTCTGTGATTGGGAGGAAGAGAAACTAGAAAGCTACACCAACAAGCAGCTCAGGAGCTTCTGCAAAAAGTTTTAAATTCCCCTGACCAGAATCACCAGGAAGGAGCAGTACCACCAGGCGCTGAGGGCCTGGATGGCAGCAAGGAATGCCCCTGGTGATTAGGTGGCTTATGAGGATGCAGAGCAACAGCTTGGTGGGCTACTGGGTCCTGAGAAGAGGGGTGCGCCCTTCCCAGTGGGTAGCAGTGTTTCTGCCCGAGTTCTGTCCCCAGAAGAGTTGGCAGACAGGAAGAAAAACAGGATGCATGAAATGGAGATGGCCAAGCTCAAATTGAAAGGGCAACTGGAGCTAGAAAGCAAGAAGATGGCTCTAGAGGAAAAGAGATTGCAATTGGAGCATGACAAAGTTTTGAAGGAGTTGGATCTGAAAACCAGGAGCCTGGAGATAACTCCCTCTGGAAGCAGCACACCACCAGCACCTGGGGAAGGTAGAGTGTACATCCCCAAAGATGTGGTAAAGGAGTTTTTCAAGAATGATGATATTGGTCAGTGGTTCAGAGCCTATGAGGTTGCCATGTCTTCCCACTGGGTCCCTGAGAGAGATTGGGGAGTGGGGTTGTGGGGAAGGTTCCTTAGTGAGGGGCGGGACACACCGTTGGACTTGCCTTCTGAAGTCCAAAATTCCTATAGCCACATTAAAGAGGCACTCATGACGAGGTACGGTTTGACCCCTGAACTCTATAGGCAGCGGTCGGGAAGTGCAAGAAGATAGAAAATAGTACCTGGGTAGAGTATGTCACTTTCTTTTGCAGAGCATTGGATGGTTGGGTGAAGGGCAGCAAAGTTAATGATTTTCAAGGTCTCTTGGATTTGATTGCATGAGAGCACTTGTCTGATAATTGTTTTCCAGAGCTGCGCCAGCACCTGATTGATAACAGGCTGACTAACCCTAGGAAGCTTGCTGAGGAGGCGGACCGCTGGGTCAGTGCCAGGGTCCACCGGGTCATGTGGGAGACTCAACCAAAGGTGGGCAGGGTCCCCAGCAGAAGAGTGGGGGGGACAAGGGTAAACAGAGGGAGTTCCGCAGAGGGCCCCAAAGTAATTCCCAAGGGAACCAAGGGAAGGGTTCTTAGCCTCTCCCTGAGAGAAAGCCAGTGGTCCCGACAGGTAATCCTGTTCCACAGGGACCCCTGAGATGTTACAAATGTGGGGACCTGGGTCATAAGGCGAATGATACCAGGTGCCGCCTGTTTGGTAAACCAGCACCCACTAGTGCTCCGCCCCGGCAGATGGCTGGCACCTCCCAGTATGCAAACAACAGGCATGGTAAGAGGACGTCCCACTTATGCCTCATGGGTTCCTCAAGACCCATAATCATGCCCTTCAGGGTTCGGTTGAACCTTTCAAGTACCCCACACTCCTGCCACAGGGACTTCTTATATTTGGAAATGAAGTTGGTGCCCCGGTCAAACACAACCTCTCGAGAGAATCCTACTCGTGAGAAAATTACCATCAGTGCTCGTCCCACCGCTGGGGCCGTCACTGTTCTCAGAGGTATGGCTTCCGGGTACCGGGTGGCATGGTCCACCAAGACCAGGATGAACCTGTTGCCCATGGCTGTCTTGGGGTCCAGTGGCCGCACAATGTCAATCTCTACCCGCTCAAAGGGGGTACTGACCACAAATTATGGCTGGAGATGAGACTTCTGCTTCCTCCCACTCTTTCCACTTGCCTGGCAAGTCTGACAGGTCCTGCAATGAGTGACTGAACTCTTGCAAATTTGGGGCCAATGAAAGTGGGTGGCAAGCCTCTCAGAAGTCTTGTCCTGCCCCAAATGTCCTGCCAATGGCACATCATGAGCCATCCCCAGTAGGAAGGCTCTGAATCTCTGGGGTACCACCAGCACACAGGCTGACCCAGGCTCAGCAACCTTAGGCTCACTATACAGGAGACCATTCTCTCAGTAGATCCAATGTGACCCAGACTGATCACCTGCTGCCTTGCTTGCAGCCTGTTGCCGCGAGTCCTCAAGAGAAGGGCATTCTCTCTGCTCCCTGTAGAATTGTTCCCTGGAGGGGCCTCCTTCTTGCTGCCAATGGGTCAGCCCAGGCAGGTACCCCAGTTCAGCTACCTGTCCCCGGCATGAGGCATAAGTGGGACGTCCTCTTACCATGCCTGTTGTTTTGCATACTGGGAGGTGCCACAGAAATCTCTATGGTTCAGTCCCTTTGAGCTTCTCTATGGGCACCCGGTCAGAGGACCTCTGAGTCTGGTCAAGGAAGGCTGGGAGCAATCTCCCACGAAACCTCCCCAGGATGTATATAGCTACATGCTGGCCTTCAGGAACCAGACTAGGCATTTCAGGCAACTCGCTGAGGTGAATCTGGAAGCCAGCCAGGAGGAGATGAAGCGGTGGTACGACCAGAATGCCACTCTGGTAGAGATTCAACCCATCAGAAAGTGTGGGTCATGGCCCCAGTGGAGCCCTGTGCGCTCCAAGATAAGTGGACCGGACCATTTGAGATTGTGGAGCGCAAGAGTCCAGTTACCTACTTGGTGGACTTGTGGTCTCCCAGGAACCCCTTGAGGGTCCTGCATGTCAATCGCCTTAAGCCCCACTTATAGAGGTCTGAAGTGGGCATGCTATTTGCGACAGATGCTGGAATGGAAGAGGAGACCTTGGCCTATATGTATCAAGGCTTTTGCGGCTCGCAAAGGCCGAAATTCGCAGAATTTCGGCCTTTGCGACTCGCAAACGGACGATTTGCATTTTTTCATATGTATGAAAAAATCGCAATTTAAGGAATCGCAATTATTTGCGATTCCTTATTTTGCCATAGCATGTAAGGAATCACAAATTTTGCGATTCCTTAAATGATATGTATGACACATTTTGAAATTGCGATTTTGTGTTAAGAAATCGCAAATTACCACCAACTTGTGATTTTGTACATACATTCCGTTTTGCGAATTCTAAATAGCGATTCGCAAAAAATCGCTATTTAGGATTCGCAAAACAGAATCTTGATACATCTGGCCCTTAGCCTCTTCCTGACCTCCTGGCGGCCACAGAGCAGGATGGGTTAGTGGATGATTTTAACCTCTCTTCCACCCTGACCACTGAGCAACAGAATGACTGCCGCCAGTTACTGGGACAGTTTTCTGATCTGTTCTCCCTGGTTCCTAGTATCACAGATTGGTGCTTCCATGATGTGGATATAGGAGCTTACATGTGAAGCACAAGTCTTACAGGGTAACTGACAGGGTAAGGGCTTGCATAAAAGAGGACGTCTCAAAGATGCTTGCACTAGGGGTGATTGAGTCCTCCAGCAGTCCTTGGGCCAGCCCAGTGGTCTTGGTCCCGAAGGCTGCGGCGCTGGGTGCCACACCCGAACTCCATTTCTGTGTGGACTACCGAGGGATCAATTCGGTCACGAAGACCGACGCGCACCCCATCCCCAGAGCTGATGAGCTCATTGATCGGTTAGGGGCTGCACGGTACCTCAGCACGTTTGACTTGACGTCTGGGTATTGGCAGATCGCCTTGACTGATGGGGCAAAGGAGAGGTCAGCATTCTCCACACCAGATGGGCATTTCCAGTTCCGGGCTATGCCCTTTGGGATGAAGAATGCCCCTGCCACCTTTCAGAGGTTGGTCAACCAGGTGTTGGTTGGACTGGATGAGTTCAGTGTCGCCTACCTGGATGACATCGCAGTGTTCAGTGTCACTTGGGAGGAACATCTGCGCCACCTCTGGGAAGTGTTGTTGGCACTACGGAAGGCAGGCCTCACGATCAAGAAGAGTAAGTACTAGATCGGGCAGGGTTCTGTAGTGTACTTGGGACACCAAGTTGGAAGAGGCCAGGTGGCGCCCCTACAACCCAAGATTGAAACCATCCTGGCTTGGGAACACCCCAAAACCCAGACAGAGGTGAGGGCCTTTTAAGAACTCACAGGGTACTACAAGGGGTATGGCAACATTGTTGCTCCCTTGACAGAGCTGGCTTCCAGGAAGCAGCCCAAGAAAGTGATTTGGACTGACACCTGTCAGAAAGCTTTTGAGGCCCTGAAAGCTGCCATGTGCACGGAGCCCGTGCTCCTGGCACCCAACTTCTCCAAAGAGTTCATCGTTCAAACAGATGCTTCAGAGCATGGTGTGGGGGCTGTTTTGTCACAGATGAATAAAGAGGGCCTTGATCAACCTATAGCCTTCATCACTAGGAGGTTACTTCCACGGGAACAGAGGTGGAGTGCTATTGAGCATGAGGCATTTGCTGTGGTTTGGGCACTGAAGAAGCTGAGACCATACCTGTTTGGGACTCACTTCCGGGTTCAGAAATACCACAGGCCCCTCAGGTGGTTGATGCAGAGGAGGGGTGAGAATCCAAAGTTTTTGAGGTGGTCCACTTCCCTACAGGGTATGGACTTTACGGTGGAAGACCGCCCTGGTACAGAACACGCCAACGCTGATGGTCTGTCCAGATTTTTACGCCTTAGTGATGAGAACTCCCAGGAGGTAGGGTAGTTCTCCCCACATTTCAGCTGAAGGGGACACGTGTTAGACCTGGCACCATTGGCGTGGGTCTCCCTTCCATATTTTCTGTTGCCTCATGTGTTTTTGCTGGTGTTAGATGCTTTGTGCACTGTGTCACTGCTGTCCAGTGCCACAGTGTGAGTGTTCCCTACTGTAAATTAAAGTATTGATTAGTGGTTCTATGATTGGATATTTGGTTTACTTTTCAGTCCCTAGTACAGTGCACTGAGTGTGCCCAGGGCTTGTAAAGCCAAATGCTGGTGGGCTTGCAGCACTGGTTGTGCCACCCACCGAAACGGCCTTGTAAAACATGTCTAAGGTCTGCCATTGCAGAGCCTGCGTGCAGTCTGGTACTGTCAAGCCGACTGGGCAAGTGCACCCACTTGCCAGTCCCTACACCTTCCCTTGACTTCATATTAGTCACCCCTATTGTAGGCTCATGGGCAGGGTGCATTGTAAGTACAAGGTAGGACAAGCCCTGATGTGTGTGGCATGTTCTAATAGTGAATTAGAGCCATTTTCGTTTTTCACTATTGCAAGGCTACCTGCTCTCCATAGGCCAGAATGGGTTGCTGGATTGTTACATGCTTATAATCCTAGCAGACTCAGAGAACATGGTAGAAATTCGAGTTTAGTATGCCTGGACAAAGTTCTGACACTTCGTTCCTCCTTCCTCAATGGTTCAGGTGAAGTGCGCCACAGGTCAGGCGCTTCACCAGGATCAAGTTGATTGTGCACAAAAGCTAGAGCGCCAACCAGCAACTTTTGCGCTCGACTTCTGGCGGCCATTTTAGGGATGCCTTTGGCTGACGATCTGTTTAGCTGTAGTGCCTTCTTAATCTTTCCACAAGTTGAGCTCACTGATAGCCTCTTTTGGACTCCCTGACATACGGGGGGCAGTCCAAACTCGGTGCCTAGTTACTCAAGCAAGGAAGCAGCTGTGGGAGTTAGACCTCGACCGCAAAGAATACGCTCTGCTCCGCACTAAGCAGCGCTATTACAAAGGAGGGGACCTGGCGGGAAGACTCCTGGCTCACGCTCTGCAGGCTGAGACGGCGACGCGTCGGGTCACAGAACTCACGACCGACCGGGGTGAGACTCTACGTGCGGATGGTGACATAGCCATTGGAGGCTGGTGTTCAGGGGTGAGATGGGCACATCCCTGCCACCCTTGGGGATTAAAAAAATATGAGCTGGAACACCGAGCAGCTAGCAATAAATTGTGCTGGTTGCTCGGTGAACAAACATGGGTAAATCCGGGTTTTTCTTTGAGGGGGTTGGGGATGATGGCATTGGGTCTTGGCTCTCTGCTATGTGCATGCTTTTGGATGGGTGAGGATGTCTTTGACCTGAAGCCAGAAAGCAGCGCAGTGACAACACACAGGTGGCCTGGATCTGTGTATTACTGCCAGAATACAGCTTTTCATTTGTACGAATTTTGTTTAACCCAGGGAGGAGTCAGAAGCTCCCTATTAATTCCAATGGCTGGGGGCAGGCCAGTCCAGCTTTGGTAAAGTAGTGGGGTATGGCAGTGGCCTCCTCTGTCTCTTCCTTGAGACTTGAGAAACCACCCAGTAACAGTTGTTGTTCAGAAGTTCTTGTGTGCTGGGGCCAGGAGGAGGGGTTAATCCAGATATTTCCAGTTTGTTATTTGGAAATCAGTCTCGAGTTGGAGGTCAGCACAAGAGAACATACCTAGCTTGTGTGGGATTGAGATGTAAGAGGCGATGGCAAGCACTGTTCCAGTAAGTATTTGTAATTTAATTATTGAACACAGCTGAGTGACCTGACCCGATGGCTGCCTGCATCGTGAATTAAAGTTAAAGCGTGCATGACTAGTTTAGAAGGAACACGGGCCGGGCCTTTCACTGGCAGCTAGCAGGCCTGTGTTTCTTCTAAATTAGTCACACACTGTGCACGCTTTTCATTGAGGCATGCAGACGTGACGCCTGGCCTGGTACTTTGCTTTGATCTTCCAAATCCTGCTTCCTGTGATAACATTACTGTTTCTGTAGTGCAGGCCACTCTCAATTAATAGCTATTAATAATATTACCCCCAAAAATGGAGCTCGATTTATTGTTTGCACGCCTCAGAATAAACGTTGTTAATAAGAGATTGCACGAGTGGTGGTGCAAGTAACCCCAAACAGCACTACAATTCCCAGAATGCAATGACTTGTCAAATGGAAAGGTTGAACTGGATAAATTGTGCTCTGATGATTTGAGTCACCTGATTACCCCACCCTTACTCCAATACCCTAAAACGCTTCGGACCTCATAAAGGGTATGAAGTACTATGGAAATGCTACAGGACAATGCAAATGTATCCATTTAAAACATAAAGTCTAGTGAGAGAGAACAATGGCCCGCATCTCTATACTTGTTACGTGCCCGCTGGGAGGGTTGGCTGGGCCCCCTAGAAGATGCGGACTGGAGAGACGATCGCATGGCCCCCAAGGCCTTGACGACCTCCTCCAAGTTGCGTCTAGTCCAACTCTATTACCTCCATACAGCCTATCTCACTTCTGCGCACCTCTACAGCGCCCGTATGCGGCCCTCCCCGACCTGCACGCAGTGCAATCACGCCCCTGCGGACTTCTACCACATGATTTGGCAATGCCCTGTCCTTGCACCATTTTGGGCGGGAGTGGAACTGGAACTGACAGACCTTGGGGTGGATGGTTCCTCATGACCCACTACGTCTGATCCTGGGTGTGTTTGATGGCCTCGATGGATCTTGGTCCGAGAAGCGCTTCCTAGGAACAGCGGTGGCAGTATCAAAGCGAGATATAGCGGCATTCTGGTCTCAGGCCAAGCCCCCTACTATACAGAAATTGAGACGGGGGTGGACTGGTGTGGAACTCAAGAAGGACCCCTCTTTGAGGGCCTGGCTGCCCCGAGCTTTTTGGCAAGATATGGGGCAAATGGTTTAATCTACTGCCCTAAGGGGCACATGTGTTTCTTGTTCAGACATAACCATACGCAAGTGTCTTTATTCATCGTAGAGAATGATTTACAAGACTCTGTAGTCTCTCTTTCAAATGTATTTTATCCAAATAATGTGCTTGATTTTGCTGCCAATGTATTTTGGGATTGTTCTTTAAAACCAATAAACTTGATTATCAAGTCTAGTGAGAGAACACATAGGGAAAGTGGCCCTTGTAATGAACTAAAAGTCACGAGTAGCAGCTTATAATGATAATAGAATTGTACTGTTGTTTCATTTTATACAGTGCATCATTTCCCCTCGAGGCGCTGGGGCGCATTAATAACTGCAACAATAATACCCGATGCCAAATATAAATTCAGCACCAGCACAGGGTGGCTCGCGTCATGGGGCTGTGTGGTGCTGTCATTGCCTGCTATTACTATCACCAATGCTTCTTTATTTTGAGACTTCAGGAGGATGGAAAGCCGAACTGGTCCTGCCAGGAATCGGACCTGCGGACGGCAGGAGGGTAGAAAACAGTAAAGGAAATAGGAACATAGATTGTTGATGGCGCTCACATGGCGTGTCCAGTCAGCTGGTTCTTGCCAGAGCGACCCTCCAGGGCCTGCAGCTTTATCACCGAACTCCACTCAAGGCGCGGCTTGTGTCCCCACAACTCGTCGTGCGGTGGTTACGCAGTGCCTGCGGAGTGACGAAAACATAACAAGCATTTACAATGCAATGGTTTCGCCTTTGGAAAAGTTAGAGCTATTGGCATTGTAAATGACAAAATTTGTATTTGTGTTGGTTTTGAAAACAGATAAATAAATGGCATTGTCATTTACATTGCCATTAGCTTAATCTCTGCAGTAACTCTGCAGTCCCTAGCACTCCATAGCACTCCCTAGTCACTCTGCACTCCCTAGCACTCCCTAGTCACTCTGCACTCCCTAGCCACTCTGCACTCCCTAGCGCTCCCTAGTCACTCTGCACTCCCTAGTCACTCTGCACTCCCTAGTCACTCTGCACTCCCTAGTCACTCTGCACTCCCTAGCACTCCCTAGTCACTCTGCACTCCCTAGTCACTCTGCACTCCCTAGCACTCCCTAGCACTCTGCAGTCACTCTGCACTCCCTAGCACTCTGCAGTCACTCTGCAGTCCCTAGCACTCTGCAGTCACTCTGCACTCCCTAGCACTCTGCAGTCACTCTGCACTCCCTAGCACTCCCTAGCACTCTGCAGTCACTCTGCACTCCCTAGCACTCTACAGTCACTCTGCAGTCACTCTGCAGTCCCTATCACTCCCTAGCACTCTGCAGTCACTCTGCACTCCCTAGCACTCTGCAGTCACTCTGCACTCCCTAGCACTCTGCAGTCACTCTGCACTCCCTAGCACTCTGCAGTCACTCTGCACTCCCTAGCACTCTGCAGTCACTCTGCACTCCCTAGCACTCTGCAGTCACTCTGCAATCCCTAACACTCTGCAGTCACTCTGCACTCCCTAGCACTCCCTAACACTCTGCAGTCACTCTGCACTCCCTAGCACTCTGCAGTCACTCTACACTCCCTAGTCACTCTGCACTCCCTAGCACTCTGCAGTCACTCTACACTCCCTAGTCTCTCTACACTCCCTAGCACTCCGTAGCACTCTGCAGTCACTCTGCACTCCCTAGCACTCCCTAGCACTCTGCAGTCACTCTGCACTCCTTAGCACTCCCTAGCACTCTGCAGTCACTCTGCACTCCCTAGCACTCTGCAGTCACTCTGCACTCCCTAGCACTCTGCAGTCACTCTGCACTCCCTAGCACTCTGCAGTCACTCTGCACTCCCTAGCACTCTGCAGTCACTCTGCACTCCCTAGCACTCTGCAGTCACTCTGCACTCCCTAGCTCCCCAAGTGTCTTACGTTAAATCCAGAGACAGAATTCTGGTAAGACAAAAAGTGTTCTTTAATCTCTGTTTTAAATTATTTTAAGGCTGATAGTTAAAACAATAAATAAATACATTCAAAATTAGTAAGACAAAACCAATGGCTTCCAATAACCAAACAGTGGACACACAAGAATGGTCTTGGCACCCTGTTTTTGCCCTCTGAAGTGCGCCTTAAGTGGTGTATGTAAAACCCGGCAGACGTGTCAAGCAGGACTTCACACTCAAGCAGTATTTGACAAATGAATGTCAAAAAAGATGCTCACAGACCTCACCCTGAATAGTCTATGAAATTCAGGGGAGCCATCTCTGCTCATTTGGGCTGACTTTGTCAGTCACAGCCGGCCTGTTGTGTAGCTCCTGTGAGGAATTTCACACCTATTCACATGCTAATCACTGGCTGGGGAAGTTGAAGAGGAAATGCAAATTAGCCTACAGGAACTTTAGGCAGGCAAAAGGAAACTTTCAAAAAGTTACTTTTCCTCAAGATTTGTTAAAAATATAATTTTACAATTGAATTGAGTCTATCATAATTATTATAAACAGTTGTTTAATTATTTTTTTAGCTAGTCCTATTCCTAAAACACTGAATTGGGATTTTATTCTGAATTCTGATTTTCTACATTGAATAGCTAGGTCTGGCACAGTGAAAAATTGTTTTCTGCTGCAAGTCACTGTAAAGACTTGTTAAAATTAAATTTCTACCTGTCCTACTTTTGATTACCACGTGTCCTGCCCTCTAGGCAACAAAGCTTAAACAGTGGTGAATATTGTATTCAAGATGAGTTGTATAGCACTCAGATACCCCCGAAAGGACTCCTGGCACTGAGACAGGTGCGCCTGCAAGGCATTGGTAAGCCATGCCGGAATTAAAATAGATGAGTCTTTAGGAATTTCCTAAAAGAAGTTTGTGGCTGGCCCTGGCCTTAAATTGGCAGGGAGGGAATTCCACAAATTTGCAGTCAGAACGGCAAAGGAACAGCCACCACATGTAGCCTTTTTGACCTTAGGAACAGTCAACAAAAAGGAGTTCTAAGAATGTAGCGATCTTTTAGGTGTGTAAGGGCAGAGTAGTCTTTGAATAAGAATGGGGCCTTTTCATTGCATGGTGGGCCATACATTGGACATTGAACTGGATCCTCTTTTGTACTGGGAGCCAGTGTAACATCACCAATGCTGGAGCTGCTGAATGGTATTTGTGGAGCTTGAAGAGGGAGCATGCTGCAGCATTCTGTATGATTTGAAGACATCTTAGGACATCTTGAGGGCTTCCCAGTAGCGTAGTTAGCTGTTGTGCCGCCCGTGGCAATCCCTGGGCGAGTCCCACAATGGCCACCCCACACGGCCGCAGGTAAGAGGGGGGAGGCTACCACCCCCAAAACCTGTGCCGCCCCCTTGCTACGCCACTGAGGCTTCCGAGAAATAAAGAGTTGCCATAATCAAGGCAGGAGTTAATTAATCTCTGTATAACTACTCTTATGGATGAGGGTGGCAACCACTGCATGGCTTTTCTTAATGTTCGCAATAGTCCAAAATAACTTGTGGGGAGTTTTTTTTGTCAAACTTGTTTTTATTAAGGATTTTAGCCTGGTACATCATAATACAATACCATTGCAGTCTTCACATATGCAATATTGGAGAGAAAAAAAAAAGGGAGTACAAACATTGACAGTGTGAAGAGTCATGGAAATCATTGGGGACAGAGCCCTGCCCAAACATATTGGGGTGCACATTTAAAGGGAACAGCTTCTAGTGTAATAGGGCACAAGACTCCTCGCATAGTGCGGCAATCAGTTCCAAAGCCTGAGTCACGAAGGGTAACTTACCCTTTGCTGTAAGTTTGATTGTTTGCTATTAACAAAGCTATTTTACTAGTAGAATCTTTATGACTTGGGAGTCTCTGCACAAAAAATCATAGGATTATCCTATCTTTTTATTTGTGGAGACTCTGCAGCCGTAAAGATACTACTAGTAAAATACCTTTGTGAATAGCAAATAATCATAAACTTACACCAAATGTAAGTTACCCTTCGTGAATCAGGCCCAATGTCTCTGATTATTAAAAGACTCTATGACTGATGCGTGCATCCATCAGTGGTAATGTCCTAATGATGGCACAGTATGAGTTAAACAACAACTGATTCATAACAAAAACATATTCCTTCTTGAATTGAGAGATGTGCTCCTTGATGACGAACATCACAATACAATGTGTCCGTTCTTTTAAAATGTCCATGCTTGGCTGGAAGTCAAATGGAAACATAGATCTTAATGCTGAGATTTAAATGTAATTTGTAACGAGCAGTTATTCAGTTCTCAATAGCATTTAACCTCTCACTCTTTCAAATGCACAAAAAAAGGAACCTCACCTCCTTACCCATTCTCATGCTAAACTTTTGCAGGTTACCTCTCACCCCTAGTTTGGGCGCCACTGTAAGCATGCGGGTGTTGTGCGGGGCAGAATCAGTGCTTAATTTGTCAAACAAAATGAAGTGCCAGAGCCCTTCACAGAAGGCCACTGCACTGCAGCATGCACCACCCATACCCCGCCAGCCCTGGCAAATTGCAGTACCAACATAACACTGAACCATCGCACTCCTAAAAGGGTGACAATTCAGACTATTTCAGGCCACACAAAGCTATAATAATGCATGAGGCTAGTATTATTCATTTTCAATATACTGACTTAATACACAGGGTTGTTGTGCTCATCTCAAAATTAAAAAAGAGACAGCGCCACCATGTGATGGACTGTCTCGAGCCGGTGCTGACAATTAAGTCTCTGTGCCAAGCACCTGCAACCAACGGCACAAATTAAGCACTTCATAACGAAGAGGATGACCCAGAGCTTAACTTGTGCTGGTGGTTGCAGTTATGTCCACCAATAATCATTTTGGAGGGAGGCCTGGTCTTCATCTTCCGCTCGTCAGGCAAAGTGAGAATACAGGAGAGTGAGGAGGAGGAGGAGGAAGGGGAAGGTAAGAAAACAGTGGCAAAGACGCGAGCAGTGTTGAAGAAGAGCCTTCAGCAGTGAGATAAATGTAGTGTAGGATGATGGTAAAAAGATTCAATGTACTGACCTAATACACAGGGTTGTTGTGCTCATCTCAAAATTAAAAGAGACAGCGCCACCATGTGATGGACTGTCACTCGAGCCGGTGCTGACAACTAAGTGTCTGTGCCAAGCACCTGCAACCAACGGCACAAATTAAGCACTTCATAACGAAGAGGATGACCCAGAGCTTAACTTGTGCTGGTGGTTGCAGTTATGTCCACCAATAATCATTTTGGAGGGAGGCCTGGTCTTCATCTTCCGCTCGTCAGGCAAAGTGAGAATACAGGAGAGTGAGGAGGAGGAGGAGGAAGGGGAAGGTAAGAAAACAGTGGCAAAGACGCGAGCAGTGTTGAAGAAGAGCCTTCAGCAGTGAGATAGATGTAGTGTAGGATGATGGTAAAAAGAGGCATAAGATGCAATCAGGATCATGGCGTAGGGAGTGTGGGCGATGCAGGATTTACCCCTGAACACACACACAGATTTTGGAGCGTGAAGGAGGCAGGGAACAAGGATGGGGAAGAGGGGGACAAATAAGTCAACCCCAGAGCCACATCAGCCCTACCGCGACTGCCTCCTTAAAGCCAAGAGCAACATTTGAAACAAATGTGCACCCGTGAGGCCAGCCTATAAAACAAAAGCCTTGTCTGGTAGGTGGTCGGTGAGCTCAGAGCCCACTGTAAAGAGCTGTATGTTGTAATTCACGGATGTGAGTCCGGGCAGGGCTGGCTCTGCCTTTCATTCTCCAGCCAGAAATTAAGTCCAGTCAACTTCCATCTGACCCCTTAACGCGCCTTAAAGGAGACATTTGGTGAACGATGTCATACAAATGTGACTAGATGCAGCGCTGGGTGAAGAGACCCGCTCCCTTCTCTACACTGGACGGCGCCCTTATAATGGCAGGCCCCGGATCTTCTTAACTCTGGAAAGCCTTGAATCCCAGAAGATACCTTCACCCCTTCACTTCAAACAGCTCCTCTTGGTGTCTTCAAGGTTACGCTAATGGCGGTGACGGGTCAGAAATCCTCTCCAGCGACTCCCAGTCCCACCTTCCTTCCGACTGGACTCTCTCGACCCGCCTCACACCTGCCGTGAAAGCACGCACTCTGCAGCTCTGCGCCCTTCTACTGAACACCCGCCTAAGCAACCGAAGCCCATGACATGACTACCGGGTCATCATGAAAGTGGCAGGACTCAATTCAGTCGGTGAGATGGGAATATATTTGATTGACAATATGTTAGTAAACGGTGTATTCCTTCTGAATATGGCAGTTAAATGTTATAATGTTATAAACACGAGTTAAACGATCTCAAGTGATCTCTGCTCTGAGCCGGAGACCAAGTCTTTAATAGACAGCAATGGCAATCCAGCCTTCATCCTTCCCAGGTCGTCTCATTACGTACCTTTCAATTTAGTATCATTGAACCGGGCTTCGATAGCACCATGCATTTAGAGCGCTTAGAAGAAGCACACTATGCCGTATAAAGATATATATGAAATAGGTTCTTCTTTATATACTTGAATCAAAATCCTTACCCCGTATCCAGCAATACTTTACTTCTTTTTATTGGTAATCCTTTAAACGCTCCATACCGCTGGCAGCTGGTTCAGGGGGGAATAATATATTCATTTTATGTCGCACCTACTGACACCGTTTTGGAGCTTTGCCTTGCTATCCATAGGATATGTTTATAAAACCTACCTCAATGGCATTCTTTTTTTTACGACCCTGGAATGATGAAAGACTGAGTTGACCCCGCTGGGGTGCAAACTTACATCCTGCAGGCTACATCCAGTGTTATGCCCCATAATAGCACCTTCTTCTGTCTCCTCCCCCCTATAGTTAGACGCTCGGTGCAGAGCGTGAATTGGATGCACAGCTATGTCGGTCGGAAGATCTCACGCTGCCCCGTGAAATGTATGGAAGTGGTACATCCCGTGACAGGCATGCACACCACCCCCACCCCACCCCTATCTCCCGTTATAATTGCAACACGACAGGGAAATGCAAAGACAGGAGAGACAGGGCAGAGTGAACTTCTTAAGTACCCTGTTCTTGGTTCCATTAATGAACGCAAGTGTCACGTGCTAAAGCGCCTAATGAAGCCAAGGGTTATGAGAAGCAGCGCCCTGAGACCTCTTGCTGGTAAAGTGTGCGTACAAAGTCAGAGGCTTAGTACCCCACCTAGAGGTCATAGCGACTGTCGTGGTGTGCGCGTGTCACTGAGCGCCCCCAGGTCCGCACGGAATGGACCTGGGCTTCACGGAGAGAAGAGCGAGTCCCGTGACTAGAATGTTTGAGTCAGAGGGTATCCCAGGGTTACAGCAGCCCCAGGCCTCGAGTTCCACAATCAATTATGTAACCACTAAATCACAGTTACACCCCAGTACACTAAATGCAAACTCCTTGTGCAGTCTCTTTGAGACGCTGTGTCTTGAACTGTGGCATGACGGTGTTTAACTCGCTGTGCTGTGGGTGGTCGGAGACGACAAAGGCCGTCTGTTGTGTTGAAGGCGTTTGACCAAAGCAGCGCTGGGGCAAGACAGAGGCAGCGGCAGCTCGCGTGGCTGGAACAGTGCATGCGAGCTCATGTGGCATGCAGGGGTACGGCGTTCCGGGAGTACAACATGCCACAGGAGCACGACCCTGGAAGTAAATGACAACTGAAGGTAGCGCTGTCTCTTGGGCTCCCTGGAGGGTAGAATGGGGAGGGCTGGGCACAGTAGTATGTTATAGCGAAAGTTTCTGCATCCTTCTGATCCAAGGCCGACCTTGAAGCTGGTGACTCTGGGCAAATCACTCAGTCTTCCCGTGCCTAAAAAATAATGCGTCAGTCTATAATGCAACTGGTGCTCATAATGCGCCCTGATACCTTCGGGTCGAGTTCGCGCTAAACAAAACTAAAAAAACTAAATAAAGAAATACGGCTGCTTTCTTCCTCTATCAGTGGCTTTCGGCTGATGAATCATTAGGTCTCGCCTGTTGTCGATGCGCATGCGCATCGAGCAAAGCGAGACTATTGCGAGTTATCCACACTTTATCTGCACTGCAAGGAATCGTGGCGATTCCTTGCAGTGCCCGTGAGTTTTAAGGTCAATGCGCATGCGCATTAAGCTTATGCGCATGCGCATTGACCTTAAAAGTCACGGGCGCGTGCACGTCCGTCTTTGTTTACCCCTCCGCCCCCTCCCGCCGTGTCGCATTTCTCCTCCCCCTCCCCTCTCTTCCTTCCGTCGTGTCGCACCTCTCCCCTCTCCGCCCCCTCCCCTGCCCGCCCCCTCCCGCCGTGTCGCATTTCTCCTCCCCCTCCCCTCTCTTCCTTCCGTCCTGCCGTGTCGCACCTCGCCTGCACGTTTTCGGCAAGGAACTTTGCCAGCGCTTGTTGCTTTTTCCACCTTGCACTGATACACTGCTGAATGAATCTGCTAATATTCATACCAGTAACTTGCAAGGTTTATATATGTCTATGAATCGAGCACATGAACCCGTTGTCCTCTTTTCTGTTGTAAATTTGTTTTATTTTGAATTGATTAAGCACCAGAGAGGTTTATTGCATTCTCGCTGCTGGTTGGATGGACCTAGTCTTGCAACGTGGAAGTTCGAAGGCATAATCAGCTAAGTGTACATTCCACGGCTGGAAATGTAGTTTGTGTTGAATATTTTTATGCAAATATTGGCCCACTCGTAGTAAGGTGACATTTGGTTTGTCAGCAGGGCCAAGGAGATAATGGGTAGCCAGCCATAGGAACGTGCTTGGGAGAAAAATAGGCACATGAATAAGTGTAAGCCCTAGCATAGTCACCAGGCTCCCTTATGTAAAATGTGCCAAACGTGGCCTGGGATTCTCGGTCACCACACAACACGCTTAAGCCCTGGAGGTGAGAACTTTAGAGTTCAGACTGGAGCCCAGCTAGTTATGAACCTCTTCAATAGCAGGCTTCCTAGTTGCCCAAAACAGCACAGTTTGAGTAGATCAGTGAAACATATCCTTACTGAAAGACCTGAAATTTATTTTCCAGACATCCCAGAACATAAATACTTTGCACTCTGTACTCATCCTATATTTGAGGCAGGCGCGTACCCATACATGTAAGTAACATGTCTCCGAATCAGCACAGTTATGTATGTTTTCACAGAAACTAAGCGTTCAATACTGCCGTGTTGACTCTGAACCTGAAGATGCAGAGACCTGCACATCCGGTCTGCTCGTGACGCAGGTGCTTCTTGCAGAGCGCGGTGGTTGACGGGTTGAGCTTTTTGTGGTGAACAGTGGAGCACACCGTGCCTCCAGGGGACGCTCCCGGAAGTCCATTAGCTGCCCGAGTGGTTTTACTGCCAGTCTGAGGCGGCAGCGCGGGAAGTAACGGGGCTTCGCTCGCACGCGGCCTGCCAAGGCTTCAGCTGGTGCTTGCATCGTACTCGGCGGCATCCAAACATTTATAGAAAATCCATAATTGTCCTGGATTAGCTTAATAAGTGTGCAGCCATTTCCTGCACAGAGGATGCTTTCATGAAAGTGAAATCGTAGGTATGTGTACTCTGCAGTGGCTTATTTCGCCATACCTTACTCATGCGATGAAGCTAATGTATATTTGTGTATTGCCAAGCTTAATGCATTTAACAAATAGGCATTAATCTTCCATAGTTATGTGGTATTCATGTATTTGCCTCAAAATCGGCAGTTGCCCAGCAATGAATAAAACATGTGACTTAAAAAATACATATAGACATGTGCACCAAGCCCTCACTCAACCCACCGAGCAATCATATTTTTTTAGTTGTCTTGATATTTATTTTGATGTGAAATATTTGCACCCCTGCTGCAGTGTTTCTACTGCAAGCTTCTCTGGGTGTTGAAAACCATAGACTACTTTTAAGAAGAGTTCTCATTTGACATATATATTTATATACACATACTGAAAAATCTGTATTCAAGTCCGTGGTTTCACCATAGGACGAATGGCAGCAGTCATGGTTAAACTTAAGTGTGCATAACAAATTACTTGATAGACGTAGTACTCACTACACCTCTAGGCATGTTAATACACAGGAATTTCTGACTATAAAGAGACCTAGTCCTCCCTATAGGTTTGAGGAGTAATGGCTCTTGTGTTATTCCTGAGTGACCCATGTTGTATGCTTTACATGATCTAAGGCTTTAGGTTAGCATTCTTCAGCCATTGGCTGCCTTGACACAAGAAATTTCTCCCATTGGCTTGTGACATTATCAATCACATCTAGGATCTAATCCCAACTTTTTTCGGTTGGCTGTTTTAAGGTATCCTTCTGAAAACAATGGCATGCATAAGGGACTGTTTTATGTCTGAATGCATCTGTATGTATTTAGTTGTCTTATCCATACACTGTATACACAAAGCAACCTTTTTCAATTGTTTGCACTGTAGCAGACATTTGTTTTTGTTTTTAGGTCTCGCCTGTCGATGCGCATGCGCATCGAGCAAGGCGAGAGTATTGGCACTTATCCGCTCTTTATCCACACTGCAAGGAATCGTGGCGATTCCTTGCAGTGCACGAGAAATTTAAGCTCAATGCGCATGCGCATTGAGCTTAAATGCGCGTGCACATGCCCCCAGCCGCCTACTCTCTCTCACAGCCTCCCCCAGCTCCGCCCCCTCACTACTTGATTGCACGGCCGCTAGGCCGTGCCTCCCCTACTCTCCTCCCCCCTCCTCCTCTCCTCCCCTGCCTGCCTGCCGCTAGGCCGTGCCTCCCCTACTCTCCTCCCCCCTCCTCCTCCTACTCTCCTCCCCTGCCTGCCTGCCGTGTCGCACCTCTCCCCTCTCCGCCCCCTCCCCTGCCCGCCGTGTTAAAGCACTTTGTATGGGCTGTTTGCAATTTTACCTTCAGTGGATTCACAGTTGTAGCAGAATCCTGGACACTAGACCAGGAAGTAGAAATCCCTTAACGAGTAGCCAAAGTTTCGTTTTTACATGTAGCCAGATTTTAGCATCTCGAACTCAGTGCAACCAAATATAAACTATAAAGAGTAATTCTTGCAAAATATTTAGCAGCAAACTTCAGCTTTAGCAGCTCGAACTTAGATTTTTCTGAGGACTTCCCAGATTTTGCTGCTGCACCCATATCATTTCAGCACATGTTCGTACTTTGTCATGTTGTCTTTTTCCCAAAATATCCTTGGTGCGTTGATTCTATTTCCATGATATCTATACTATATAGTTACAGACAAAATAAAAACTAAAAACATATTTGAGACTTAATTATCATGAACTGAAAAAACGGAAGGGGAGCAGAGGCAGTACGCAAAGAGTAAGGCTATGGTTTGGATAGCCACTTCAGGGCTAGATATTGCCCCTGCATGCTCCCCTAGACCATGCTACAAAAAAGGAGTATCTTGTCTCATTTATTCTTCAATCCCCTGCTCTCCCTTCCCCGTGCAAGTCATGTGACCATTGAACACAGTGACTTGACGGCAAGCGCATTCACTCTTTAAATAGATCTGTGTGTCATCAGCATGTGGCACAGTCTGTTCTGTGGAGGGGGGTCTACTCAGATCTACACCTGTCTGCTGCCACTATGGGTGTCCCAGCAGCTGCTAAAGCTGAAGTTTGCTGCTAAATATTTCACAAGATTTACTCTTTATAGTTTATATTTGGTTGCACTGAATTCTAAAGTGTGCTTCATGTGCCTGAGGGCATTGTTTCTTGTATGGAAACTTTTTTTGTGTTTCAAATTAAAAATGCATGCAGCTGAAATGCAAACATTTCCCAGACACTTCAAATATGTAAGTATACATGATGAGGTAGGAGGGCCCATCTGAAATGAAAGAACAGGATCCAACGTGAAAGTGGCTTGTGAAGTTCAGTATAAAAGCTGCAACATCAGTACCTCGGGCCTATTCCCAACTTGAGAGATGATGGATAGCCCACACACCAAGACATGATGTGAGCTGCATCTAGAGCAGGCAAAATAAATCAAATGGACTTTTATTGACTATTCTCAAGGTGATTTAAAAATATTTACAGTAACCAACCCAGTGCTTAGCACTACTTAGGTAAAACTTAACAAGCGCCAAACGACTGGATAGGGTGATGGGCACGTAAAAATGCTGTCATTCACTAGGTCACTATAAGCAGTGAAGGCAACTCAGTCATTGCCATATTCATTTATATTGATATTCTCGTTTTATGCTATGACCTCCACCCTAATTACCACAGTTGACATGTAAAATATAATGACAGCGCGGGTCACAGTTGCACTCACCCAACTGAAAGAATTAGGAGCACGAACTTCCCAGAAGCACCAGACATTTTAGGCATGCTAAATTCTTCTTGAAATGCATATTCAGCATGTGACGTGTAAGAGAACCCACTTCGAAGTGGTGAGCCCCAACCCACGACTGTGGCTCAGACTTTAGACCTGAACTTCACTGTAGTATGAAAGACAACTAGGAAAATGAAGACTTGGGAAAGTCAAGATCTGCTGTGGTGCCCTGACTACCTGAATATTTCAAAATGGCTGTCAGGCTTGCACATTCCTAGACTTATATAGTGCACATATCTGGTGGTAATTTTGAAATAGGCATGGACACCAAAGCTGAGTTGCCGTACCAAAGAAACCATCAGCAGACCCTAGCAACACCTCACCCTCACTCACCCTCAACACCTCACCCTCACTCACCCTCAACCCCTCACCCTCACTCACCCTCAACCCCTCACCCTCAACCCCTCACTCACCCTCACTCTCACTCATCCTCACTCACCCTCAACCCCTCACCCTCACTCACCCTCACTCACCCTCAACCCCTCACCCTCACTCACCCTCACCTTCACTCACCCTCAACCCCTCACCCTCACTCACCCTCAACGCCTCACCCTCAATCACCCTCAACCCCTCACCCTCACCCACCTTCACTCACCCTCACTCACCCTCACTCACCCTCACTCACACTCACCCTCACTCACCCTCACCCACCCTCAACCCCTCATCCTCACTCACCCTCAATCCCTCACCCTCACTCACCCCCAACCCCTCACCCTCACTCACCCCCACTCACCCTCAACCCCTCACCCCCTCACCCTCACCCTCACTCACCCTCAACCCCTCACCCACCCTCAACCCCTCACCCTCAATCCCTCACCCACACTCACCCACACTCACCCTCACTCACACTCACCCACCCTCACTCACCCTCACCCTCACTCACCTTCACCCTCACTCACCCTCAACCCCTCACCCTCAACCCCTCACTCACCCTCACTCTCACTCATCCTCACTCACCCTCAACCCCTCACCCTCACTCACCTTCACTCACCCTCAACCCCTCACCCTCACTCACCCTCAACGCCTCACCCTCAATCACCCTCAACCCCTCACCCTCACCCACCTTCACTCACCCTCACCCTCACTCACCCTCACTCACCCTCACTCACACTCACCCTCACTCACCCTCACCCACCCTCAACCCCTCATCCTCACTCACTCTCAACCCCTCACCCTCACTCACCCTCAACCCCTCACCCTCACTCACCCCCACTCACCCTCAACCCCTCACCCTCACCCACCCTCAACCCCTCACCCACCCTCAACCCCTCACCCTCAATCCCTCACCCACACTCACCCACACTCACCCACACTCACCCACACTCACCCACACTCACCCTCACTCACACTCACCCACCCTCACTCACCCTCACCCTCACTCACCTTCACCCTCACTCACCCTCAACCCCTCACCCTCACTCACCCCCACTCACCCTCAACCCCTCACCCTCCCTCACCCTCACTCACCCTCAACCCCTCACCCTCACTCACCCTCAACCCCTCACCCTCAATCCCTCACCCACACTCACCCACACTCACCCACACTCACCCACACTCACCCTCACTCACACTCACACTCACCCACCCTCACTCACCCTCACCCTCACTCACCCTCACTCACCCTCACTCACCCTCACTCACCCTCACTCACCCTCACTCACCCTCACCCTCACTCACCCTCAACCCCTCACCCTCACTCACCCTCAACCCCTCACCCACCCTCAACCCCTCACCCTCACTCACCCTCAACCCCTCACCCTCAACCCCTCACTCACCCTCACTCACCCTCACCCTCAACCCCTCAGCCTCACCCTCACTCACCCTCAACCCCTCACCCTCACTCACCCTCACTCACCCTCAACCTCATGCTAAAGATTTACAAAAAAACCCATAAACAATTCTAAAAGCACTAACTCTAATGCTGCGAGACCTATTGCATTTCTAATGCTTGTTCTATTTCCTAGTTTTCCATCTTTCGTTTAGGGGATGGGGTGTGTCGTGTGTGCATTGTGGTTCGGAGCGCTTCGATCTAAGTTCTGGCCCGCCTCATCACTCACTCAACCAACTGGTGTGATCCTCGGCAGGCTCCGTTCTCTCCCTGTGCCTCTATTTCCTTTTTCTGTAAAAAAGAATGCGCCGAGAAAGAAACTGCATAGGATCGGGATTAACGGCTCTCAAAAACCCCGCACACGTTTACATACTCTTTCTACATCAAGGCAAATACAATTTATCAAATTAATGTCAGTCACAATGTAGGATTACCCCAAATTTTGAATCGTGTTTGGCAGTATCTAAGTGAGTTTGTGGAGAACCTATTTTAACATGCCTGGCGTGTTCCCAGGTACAATCTGCTTTAAGAGGCAGGTTGGTTTGAGGGAATCAGGCGATCTGCAATAGGGCTAAATGGCTGCAGTGCTAAAATATGTTGTAATGAAAAGTACCGAATTCCATCAATACAAAGGCAATTGTTTGAATCTAGACTGTACATGTATTTTAGCTGCTTATTCTGAAAATCTGGCGTATATATATCTGACCTTCCTGGGTCTATATTGGACACCCCTGGCCTAAAGAGAGATACTGACCCTGTATACTTGGTCGTTTCAGCATGTAGTCAGTATTGTACAACAGAGAAGTGTTTAAAAACATTCAAAACGCTCTTTAAAAGTCATTCTCCCGGACGCCAGGAGGGCCTCCTTACCTGTAGCTCCTTCCCGTAGAAGCGGACCATGGAGGCGTCGGCCACCAGCAGAGTCTCCACGGAGCGGGCTTCGGACACGAACCTCCGCCGACGGGCCGGTTCTGAGTGAGTCCCCGCCGTGGGCGCCCAGTCCTCCTCGGTGGCGCTGTCCACGGGACCTGGCGCGTGTATGTCCGCTCTTAGGGTGCCAATGTCTGGATCGGGGTGCCCCCCAGGGCTGGGGTGCCCTCGTCGCCGGAGAAGGTGAGGCGCCAGGTGGTTCTCCATTCTCCCCGACCCCCACGCCCTCTCTGCCTGCCCAGGGCGCCTCCCCAACAGTGCCCCTGTCAGATGGTGCTTCCCGTGGGCAGCCGGTTGGATGAGGTACTCTTCACCGTCCACAACGAAGGATCCGCGGACCCCTTGGCACAACCTGACCGCAGCCAGTGACTCTCTGCGCCCGTTGACGGTGCCCGAATAGAAGCACCCCCTGAGCCCGTCGCTGACCTCCCTGCTGCCAGCCGTGCCCCCGCCCCTCCCGTCCCGCAGGTACTCCACCCGCAGACCCGGCGCCAGGAAGCTGGCGTCAGGTGCCAGGCGCAGCACGAAGACCCTCCCAAAGGCAGAGAGGCGAAAGTACACCTGCCACGGACTCCCCTGCACCCTGACTGGTACCGTGTACTGCTGCTGCTGCTGTGGGTGGCCCCGGGTGATACCCTGCACCTTCCTGTGCAGACGGCCAGTGGGCCCTGCCTGGGTGTTTGACACCAAAAGAAGCAAACCCGTCAACACCAAAGAGCCGCCGCGCGCCAGTGCCCGGTGCAGAGGGGCATAAGGTGCCATAGCGACACCGCAGGAGAAAGTGCAAAAGCAAGAGTTGGGGTATCTAACCTCCCCGCACTCTTGAACGTCAAGGGGAAAGTGCAGAAAGTGTGCGCGTGCCAAATTTAAAAAAAAACAAATAAATATATTAACTACCCTTGAACTAGACGCCAAAAGCAACACGACGAACAGAAAACTACAGTGCAGGCTGATTTGCTGCAGCCCAAGTTGTAAATAAATATAGAGTTTGCTCAAAGTCAAATATCGTATGCTTAACCTGACCCTTTTTTCAATAAATACATTATATTTTAAAAGTGGGACAAATGCCGGCGCCCCCTTGCCTCTTAAAAAGTACGTTGTTGTCTCCAGAGGCTGCGCGTTTCCCAAAATCAAGTCAAAACAGGATCAGGAAAAAGAAGCGGAAACACCCCGTTAATAAATTATATTAAAAAACTATGATAACTTGAGCTGAGTGAGCCCGTCGTTGTGAGTGCCCTGCCTGCCTCCCAACCCTGCCCCTCGCCTGTGCCCGGTCCCCGCACACTGCCGGCCTCCGTATATATACACACGTTCTTCCCCCCTCTTTCCCTTTCACATAAGAGGTTTATTTTTGATCGCTATTCTCTGCGCGGCTCCCAGGCCCCCCTCGCGCCCTCCCTTCTTGGCTCCCGGGAGGAGGCTGGCTGGGTGGGAGGTAAGGGGAGAGAGCGAGGAAAAAAACTTTTCGAAGGAGATGTTTAAAGCCAATGAGACGGCAGGGGATCAAAGACCCTCCTTTTAAGTTGACAACTCCAAGATTTTTTTTTTCTCTTTTCTTTTTTTTTCGCTCTCTCCCCTTTAATATTAACTCTTTCTACCCCTCGCAGGTCTCGCGTTCGAAATGAGCTCTGGTTAGGTTGACTCGCTTCACAGCACTTGACTGTCTAGCGTTAGACGATGCAATGCATACCTTGGCACCGGGGACTGAACTCTTTATTACGCTCCAGCCCGGCCGGTCTCAGGACGCTCCTCCGCCCGCTCTCTGTTCTCCAGGGAGCAGCGGGGGGGCAGAGACGGCAGGCCGGGGGCTGGAGCACTCTTTCAGGTCCCTCGGCGAGGTCAGGTCAGTCTTCCCCGGGCCCGGCGGTGATCGCGGTGAATTCTCGGCTCCTCCAGTCGAGCGGGCCAATCCAGACACGGCAGAGCGGGCGAGCCTCCAAAGCACCCGGGAGTCAGCCTATGGCAGTGCGGCTCCCGGGTCAAGCCTGCGATGACGCTCCTCGCCCTAGCCAATCACCACACGGCAACAGTGGTGATGCTGCGCCGCACGGGCCAATCCCGTCGCGGCGTTTGGTGAGGGGGCTCGGCTCTCCCGTCCAATCGGAGAGCAGCGGGCTCGTTTTCGGTCGCGTTGGTACCAGCAAGGTACGGGGCCCTTCGTCGGGGGTTTACTGATCCCGGGTCGCGGTGGTGAAGCTGCACACAGGTTATTTTAGTGCGCTCTGCTCGGGGAAGGCTCACAAACCTTCAGTCTGCACCAAACACGTGTCAATGGATTCGGGGGCGTTCCCGGCGTCGCATGACGTCGGCAAAAGCCAAAGAATCTCGGGAACGCCCCGTGTCTCCTCCGGCCATGACGGACGCCTCTCTGTTCCAATGGCTAGCCTCCATTTATGGAGCTAGCCAATGAAGCAGAGGGGCGTGTTCAAGTCACCCATACTAGAAACTACAGATTTCTCTGGAGGCGGAGCCTAACGGCTCCGTCCCCCAGCGAAACCTAAAAATCACTGCTTGTCATGAAAAAAGAGCATATTTACTCTTTTTTAGGCATGTGTGGCTTTGCTTTCATTTTTATTCCCTCAGATCAGCGCGAGAATGGCTGCATTCTCCCCGACACGGAGAGCTCTTAATCTGCTTCCTTCAGGCCGGGGTAGCTAGCTCACTGTCGCTGCACAATGGAAGGACTCTGGCGCTGGGGCCCCTGAAAGGTCATACCTAGGTGGGCTTGGGGTTCCCAGGGCCCGGAGTCAAACGGGTGAGAGGTGAGGGGGAAGGGGCCCCTGAAAGGTCAAACATACAAGGGGGTTTCGAGGGTCCCTGAATGGGCAGACATACCTGGAGAGTCCTGTGGGTTATGGGGGTCACGGGGGACAAAGTCCAGGGCCCCCTCCAGGAGTGGCCCCTGCTCACAGTTTGTGCACAGTGGAAACAATCTAGCGCCGGGGCCCCTGGGAGTCAGAGTCCAGGCTCCCTTCGGGAATGGCCGCTGCTCACAGTGAGTGCAGAGAGCTGCAAACCTCCCACTTCCACATATTTCCTTTGCACAATGACTTTTGCACTGACCAGTTCTGTTCTGGCTGTTGCTGAAGACCAACGTGAGGCAGCACTTGGGTCCCGGGACGTCTGGAATCCGTGAACCTCTCGGAGGAGACCTGCATTCACTCACTCCTGAAACTGCCAGGCTGCAGCGAGCGCCTAGAGGTGTGTGATACAGAACAGTGAACACTGGGGGGGCGCTGCATGGCAGTGCGTGAACACAAGTGCGGGGTTGCTGCATGGCAGTGTGTGCAGGGGTGGTGGGTTTGGAAGGGTGGGTGCGGGAATCACTGACATAAGATCAACAGATGGATTATCGAGCTACAATTATATCGATACATAATTATCGATAACATTAATATCGACATCATATACTTATTTAAAAACTTACCAAAATATCGAAGATAGAATATCGAATTACATAAATATCGACATTACAAATATCGCTAACATACTTATGGAAATTTAAAAGTATAGGCCTTCATTAAAATACATTAACTAGGTAAAAAATATTGTTCATAATAATATCGACAACACTAATATCGTAGTTTTAAATACATCGGCTATATAAAAAAATTATAAATATCAAATAAAACAACATAAATATAAATAAATTACTAAAAATACATTACAAAATTAATGATTATAAATAACAGTTTTACTACAATAAAAAATATATTAACACAAGAAAATACGAAAATATTATTAACAACATTACTACATTAAACATTAATAATATTAAATATTACTATTATAATTTAATCCTATAATATAACATATAACAAAAGCAATTTAAATATATATACAAAATTGTACACAACTTACTACTAATTCGCGTTTTCCTTATTTGGAAACTAACTACCAAAACATTTTTTTTTAAATACAAATTAACCAATAGTAAGACTCAAAATTCAAATTAACCAATAAAATCGAGATTACAACAGCCAAACACTATATAAACAATTAAACTTCATGCCTATTCCACACCTAAAAAGAAAGAAAATTAAAGGAGAAACTCTGCAGAAATTCAACTACATATATAAGAAGATCAACATATACCAAATAATAAACTATCAAAAGTAAGTAAACAGGAGGAGCCAAGATGGCGGCAGAGACGGACGTGTAGTCTCCCGGCTCCCCGAGCCTTTGTTCCCCGCACTGATATCCTGTCTTCTATCCTGCTATAGCGTACTGGTGGGATATTGGAGAAAGTGTGCTGATGCTGTTGGTGTTCCTCCGGTGTCCCTACCTGCCTGCTAGCCTGAGATATTGTCGAGCTGATCTGCCGACGTCTACCCTAGCCCTAGAACCGGGACCTGTGTTGCGGTGCACCGCCTGATACTGCTGGAGCTGCGGGGGTCGTTCGAACTGGAGCGGAGCGGACATCCTGCACTGAACTACGGGCTGTGAGGTTGTTTGAACCGGGCTACTGAGTGGAGGGTGAATATTGGCCGGTCGAGAGTCCATTTTGCTGCTCTCGCCCTGCGGGACGCTGAAGGTGAGCCGCGCTGTGCTTCCCCCGCATTGGTGTTGTTCCGGCTGCCGTGGCTCATTTTTGGTTCACCTCTGCTTTGAGCCGAACGGGGGGGATCTCTCGCTGTATGCCGCCCACGACTGAGGACCCAGACTGTCGCGGTGGAATTGACCCCAGCAGCATAGCGCTAATTTTGACTGAGAGCCACTGATAACCCCCTGACGACATGGCCATGGCGGCTGGCTCCTCTGTGATGATGGCGGGGTGCGCCTCGGCTCCGGCCCGGTGCGCCCAGCACGGTCCTGCAGGGGTTGAGGGCCTGTCTGCCGCGCCTCGAAACGCGGATGCAATGGAGGACCAGTCGGCATTAACCTGCGCTTCTGTTCTCGTCGCTCTTGCTGAGCTGAGAGACGAATGGCGTGAGAGCTCTCGACTGCTGGGAGAGCGGCTTGACGGAGTTACAACTAGATCGGGATATATACTGCCAGCCCACTTTCCTCGCCGCGTTGATCAGCCTCCGCTGAACCCTGACTGTGATACATTGTTGCCGCGAGAGTGTGTGACGGAGCGGCTTTCTGGCGGTGATACTGTATGTGGACTGCGATTTGAATACCCCAGCGTTGATACAATGTCTTTCTCCCTGCTGCAGTTTACAACCTCGCCCACGGTAGTCATGGAGCCGCGGGTGCAACAACTGGTTATCCTGGCTGCCTGCGCCTATCCAGTAATGACATCGTCACATTGTACTTTGCAACGTACTACTGTTCTGAAAACACCGCTCCTTTGGATCGATGGTACTTGGGACTGGCGATGTCCATCTTGTTTTTGGGGGTCTCTTCTTTGCCGAGTGCAGCCATTTTGCCTCTTTGTTCTAGCTGGGGCGGGCCCTCTGCGGGAGCCATGTTCTGAGAAACGTTTGCGAACTGGCCAGGGCTAGGTGATTCTTCTCTACGGAATTGTATTTTGCTGGCGGGTGGGGACTCGAGATGGGGCGCTTCTTCAATGTGTTCTGTTGTTCTGTGAGATGACTCTCCCCAATCTCGCCTGTGCTTAATGATTATTGTGTTTTTTGCTTACATATGGGGTTGGGCGTATTTAATGGCTGGGGAGTCCGGGAGACTCGGGATTTGGCCCTCCTCTGATGGTTATGTGCTGATACTGTATTGTTGGAGAATACTGCCGAGGGACGGGTGGTGGGCTCCTCCCCACTTTTCCTCTTTTTTGGAAGTTATAGATTAGGATACTCTTTTCTTACTCTCAATATTTGGATGTTATAATTATTCCCTTTTTCTTTTTTCTCTTCTTCTTCCTTGTTCTATATTTCGGGTTTATTGGGCGACAGACACACTGCGGGGGGGGGTAGGCCGTAGCCTCTGCATGCGTGTAGGGTGGGGGGTTGGGGGATGGGATTTAGTTTCCTGGTTTCAGTTTCTATGGTGCCTTGGTTTTTTCTTCGTTTTCGTTTCTTCTTCTTTATTCTATCTTGGGTCCATGTCTGGGACATCTAGGGGGTGGGTGGCGGTGGATACTGAGTATGATGTTAGGTCTGATACTCCTGCTACGCAAACTTCGAGCCGCCATGCCACCTGGGGGGACTTGACTTATGGGTAGTTGGATTACGTGGTAAATTTGTCGCTAATGTTACGTTACGTCTGCACGGACTCCACTTTCTTAGTTTATTGTTTATGTACACAACAAAAAAGTCAAACTTTAATAGCTGCAACAAAAAAAATTTAAAACAAACCTTCATTGCTCCTGGGACACGGTATCACGATGATCTACAGTGTAACTCTTAAATGCTTGCTTATTGCAATAATGTGTTACTGTGTCGCCGTATTGATTGCGCTGGTGCTTCAACAGTATCCGTGGCCGGCCTGATGGTTGTGGGCCCGTATTTGTTCTCTTACTAATGCACAATAAAGGTTTTCAAAAAATAAAAAAATAAAAAAGTAAGTAAACAAAATAAAACTCAATATTACTAAAAGTAAAAACCTTTAAACAATAATATACATACTCTAAAACTAACAAACTACAGAAAACACCAAAAAAGATACAACTAACAAAGTAAGTATTTTCCAAACTATCTTAAATAAATAGATTAAACAACCCAACAAACTCAAAACCAATCCCAAACCCCCTACCCACACCCTATAAAAAATATAGAAACAAATAATAAAATGAATGTACTTTTATTTTTCTGACAAAGAAAATACAGAAAGAACATTCCACAACTAAAGAGTGGTCATCAAACTCAAATACATAAAGACCAACTTTGTAAGTACATAGTAAAAAAAATGTTGTTTGTTTAAATTAAAATGCATAGAACAACATATTTAATAACTATAATTATTTTTATTTTTTTAAATTTTAAAACACTACCCAGCCTTATACCCTATACAAAACAACATCCCACTCCTAAAATAAAACATCTAAATGTAAATTATTGAATTATAAAAAAATCAAAATTTTAAAAAAATGTAAATAATGTTTAATTTAAAATATATATTTTTAAAACATTCCCCACCCTTATCCCCTGTAAACCCATCCCGCTCCTAAAATAAAATTTCAAATTGAAATTCTAAATTTTACAAAAATGTTCATTAATATTTAATTTCAAATATATATATTTAAAACACTCCCCACCATTGTCCCCTAAAAACCCAACATGCCGCTCCTAAAATTAAATATGAAATTTAAGGGGGGCGTGGCCAAGCAGCATGGCTGACAGGACGTGAGCTCCTTCAGCTCCCGGCCGGCCCAACTTACAAATCCTGATTTAATGCAGATCCTGACGAACTCGGACTGAGAAACGGCGGTCCAGGAGTCCTGATCGCCTTGGGCTTCTCCCGGTACCAGGGGTGGACCAGCTGACAGCTGCTGACTGGAGGAGGTGACCGTGCTGCGGTTAGCCGGACCCGTAGTTTACGCAAGGCCGGTGTTGCGGCCTGGTCGTGGCCTGCCGGCCGAGGTTCCCCGCGGTCACAAAATAAAGACTGCGTGTGGGTGGAGGAAGAGCCCGCTACCATCCGGGTCCTCTTGTGTGGCATAGATCCTGTCCGGTGTGATCGACGGTCGGACCACGGGACTGCGCTGGAGCGGAGGAATCAAACGGAGCCCCCGGGACCCATCTGGGTCCGCCGCTTGGTGGAGCCGCGGCGAAATGGGCGCCCACTGTAATCCTGGGCCTCCTGGCACTGCGGAATCCCTGAAGTCCTTCGACCTTGCAGAGTGCGGACGTGCGGCGGAAACGACAGCCCGGAATCCCGGTGTCCAGGCCTTGGGCCTAGAGTGGACTTGCCTGCAGCCGGGGGGGGGGGGTCCCTACTGCCATCGGGGACCTCCCGCCATTTTTAGTGCCCCAGAGATTGCCTGGCCCTGTGGAGAGGAGGCGGCGTGCCCGCGGCGGCGGTCACTAGCACACCGGCAGAGGCAGCCCGAGATCCTGACACCTCTGCCTGGAGCCTGGGGGTGAGTCGCGTGCGGCCGAGGAGGCACCCACTGCCATCGGGGGCCTCCCGTCATAGCTGCATCGTGCCTGTGGCAGAGCGCAGAGGAACAGCGGAGGGAGCGTTCCGGGACCAGCGGGCTCCTCTCTATCCAGACCTTTGGTGAGCCTGCTGCCTTTGGGGGCCCTCTGCCATCGCAGGCCCCAGAGCTTGTCCAGCCCTGCAGTGGGCACCAGCTGCGACCGGGGCGACGGCCGGAGCTGGAGTGACGGGACTGTCGGTCTCCTGGGCCCCTGCACGTCGGGCCTAACAGGTGGTGGCCGGGGAGGCGCTTGATACCACCGGAGCTTTGGGAATCAGGACGCATCTATTTGAAACACCTGCGTGCCCTCAATGTTTCAGGGGCACCTCTACGGCTGCTGGGGGAGGAACCCAGCCGTATCCTGAAGATCCAGGGGACGGTGGCTGAGGGAGCGGTGGGACCGTGACGGCGGCCTCCAACAGCGGAGCCAGATAGCGGACGGGGGTCCATCCTGCTCCCTGGCCGCATTGCTACCCTGGTTGGATGTCGGGAGGTACGAGATGACTGCTGGAGTTATCCTGGATGCTTGCAAAGGTCCCGGCTGACCGAATTCAGGGCGGAGCCTTCTCCCTGGGACAGACACTACGCAGCTGATGCGGCGGTGAGTGGGGTCTAGATCTGTGCGTGGCACACGGCCTGTAGGACTGCAGGGGATCCTTCGCATCTCCGAGGACCATTGGAGAGGGGACTGTCGGGGGGTACCTCGATTGCTCAGATGTCTGGGAGGGGTCCCCATAGACTCCTATAATGCGAAAGGACAGGATGGCCCGAGCCTCGCAGCCAAACACCATTACGCAGTACACCACTCAGCGGCTCCCTTCACAGCGCATCACGCTTCAATCCGGTCAGGATGGGGAGGGTGACGTCCCCGGCGGATCCGGCGAACCCTCCCGGGCAGAGCTACTGAAGGCGATACAGGGGTCCCACAACGCCTTGGAAAGACAGATCGAGACGGTATCCGTAGATGTGAACCTCCTGAGAGCAGATCTCCGTAAGGTAACGGATAAAGTCACCGCTGCGGAGGGGAATATAGTCCAGCTGCAGGAGGAGGTGGCGTCCCTCAAACAGACAGTCACGCGGCTCTCTGCCTCAACGGGGGAGTTGTAGCGTAGAGTGGAGGATGCCGAAGGGAGGGCACGCCGTACCAACATTAGAGTCCTTGGAATTCCGGAACGTGTGGATTCGCTTCACACTTTGCCCTACGGGACTGTCTGATGTGTTTGTGATCGAGCGCGACTATAGAGCGTTGGTCCCGCCACCGAAGGCACAGCGCTCCGCCGCGGGCCCTCATCGCCAAAATCCTAAACTATCGAGACAGGGACTGTATCCTGAGAGCGGCCAGGGAAACGGCGGATCTTACTTTTGAAAACTCCAAGGTGTCCGTGTACCCGGATTACACTCGCCAAGTTCAGGAACAACAAAAATCCTTTTTGGCGGTCAAGCAGAAGCTACGAGACCTGCACCTGCAGTATATGCTCCTTTTCCCCAGCAAAACATAAGCTCATATCCCAAGGCAAAGCACATTTCTTTGACGGCCCTGAGGAGGTATGGGAGTGGCTGGAGATCAAGGGGGATGCCCTCCTGCCGTGGGAACGGGGTGGAACCAGGAGTACATGGGGGACACGTCCTGCGAGTAACCGTAGACCCAGATGCCGGCGCTTGCTTGACGACGCTGAACACGAAGAGAGGCGTCGAGTCACGGTGGGACACAATGGAGCCCTCTGCTTGGAGTCCTCGGAGCCCGGGGATCTTCCAGCTGCCCGGGTAGATCCGCCTCAAGATGAAGCACTGGTTCCGGACACCTTGCCACCTGCTGTGGACGCTCTCCCGCCTACCGTTGACACGATCCCTGAGACGGTGGGGGATCTACTGGCTACGTCTGAGATCCAGTCCTGAGGGACGTATTTCTCTCACTCTGGTTGACCCTATTTTGTGTATGTTAGCTGGATCCCCTGGGTCGCATCCTGCTGGGGACAGTGGGGGGCTTTCTCCAGATACCTTTGATTTTGCAGGGGGGTGGGTCTTTGGGCGGGGTGGATGTCCTGGCAGACGCACATGTTATACCTCTAAGAGTCCGAGTCACCTATGATTGTCGAGTTAGCTGGTAGTGCTGGGAGCTGAATGGGGGGAGGGGTTTCTTTTCCTTATTTGTTGGGGTGGTTTAGCCCATTTGGGAACATGGGAAAGCTGTGTACGTCCTGGCACCAGCAGGAGAAGGGCATATTAGCATGTTTGGTTGTTGCAGGAATATTGCTCGTGGGAGGGGCGTGGCTGGGGTTCTGGGAGGGAATGTTGGGGGGAAATGTTGCAGGCATCATGTGTATCACAGTTCGGGCACGGGGTTGGGGGGTCACAGGGAGTAGAGCTGTAGGCCCAGGTGGGCCACGTCACCAGCCATGGGATATAAGTTCTTAAGTTGGAATGTGAGGGGGCTTGGTACATGCACCAAGAGGCATAGGGTCCTGTCCTTCCTTCGAAGGCATGGAGTTTCCATTACATGCCTGCAGGAGACCCACCTTGATGATGATGGTGCCCAAAAGTTTAGAAAAAAGTGGCGGGCCAGATGTTTCACTCATCCTTTTCTACATACGCTAGGGGGGGTCCTGATATGGGTGGCACCCGGGGTCCCGTTTGCCATCCAGTACGTGGAGGCGGATATAAACGGCAGGTACCTGCTCCTGTGGGCGAAGCTGGATGGAAGAGTTCTTTCCATACTGAATTCATACGCACCCAATATAGATGACCCTGGGTTCTTCCTGACCCTGCAGGAGGTCCTCATCCCTGACCTGGAGGCTCTCCTGCTTTGGCTCGGAGACTTTAATTGTGTCCTGGACCCAGTATTGGATAGGTTTCCACCCCGCGCGGGCACAAAGCCGCGTATGACAGTGCAGCTTTGGGAGATTATGGGGAACTTAGGGGCTAGTAATGTGTGGCGCCTGAGCAACCCGACACAGAAACTGTACACATGTTTTTCCCCCACTCATAACACACATAGTCGATTGGATAGAGTTTTGGTGGCGAACATAGACGCAACTATCTTCCTGGAGATTACACATCAGGCCCATTTTTTGTCCGACCACTCCCCAGTGGCATGCGTTTTGAGTTGGGAGAGGCAGCCTTCCTGCCCTCGGACTTGGAGGCTGCCGGCAGATCTCCTACAGGACCAAGTGGTGAGAAACCATATAGAGACCGCCCTTACCAACTATATAGATCTGAATTGGGAGGGGGAGACCTCACCTTCGCTACCAGGTGGGACGCCCTGAAGGCTGTGATACGGGGCGAATGTATGGGCCTCACCTATGGGGTCCGGAAACAGCTTCTTCAAGACCTACAGGAGGCAGAGGATAATCTCCTGCACCAGCAAACGTTGTTGGGCCCTGAGGACTTGCATCAGGAGACGGAACAGGAAGCCCGGTCATGTGTGCATGACATCTTAGACCGGCTAGACAAATATACCCTTGGCCAATATAGACAACGTCTTCACAGAGAAGGTGACAAATCGGGCCGACTGTTGGCCTGGGTCCTTAGGCGAGAGTTCACCCCGGAGAGAATCGTGGCCCTGCGGGGACCTACGGGGAGTGTAGTACACTCAGAAGTGGGCATTCTCCGAGTCCTCCAATCCCACCTACAAACAGTATATGCCGTGGATCCCGCAGTCATCGAGACCTCGTACCTCCCTTACCTACAGGGATTGACCCTGCAGTCCCTCCCTAGGGCAGTTCGGGATGAGCTAGATGAAACACCGACACTGCGAGAAGTGCACGTGGTGATGGCCTGCCTGCCGAGGGCTAAATCTCCGGGGAGTGATGGCTTCCCCCCTGAATTTTATCAGACATTTGGGGATAATATCTCCCGCCTCCTCTTACAAGTGTTTTTTGAAGGCGTTCGAATGTGAGATTCTTCCGCCAAGTATGAACCAGGGCGAAATTTGTATGATCCTGAAGCCAGGGGGAGATAGGTGCGACCCTTCAGCGTATCGCCCCATCACCATGATTAACACGGACGTGAAGATTTTGACCAAACTCTTAGCAGCTCGGCTAGCGCCGCATATGGCACATCTGGTCCACCCGGACCAGTGTGGGTTTATCCCAGGGCGCAACACTGCCATGAACCTGCGGCGGTTGAATCACATTATACACGAGGTACGCGACAGGGAGGATCAGATGGTCTTGCTGTCGATTGACCTCGCTAAAGCGTTCGACACTGTTGAATGGGGATATCTGCTAGAAGGCCCCCGGTGCCAGGGTGAGACTAGGTGCTGCACGATCAGAGGAGTAGCAGTTGGGATGAGGTACACAACTGGGGTACCCCCTCTCACCGCTCCTGTTTGCCCTGGCAATAGAGTCTCTGGCAGTGCGAGTCCCAACGGAAATGGCGCAGTGGGGCATAATGGTAGGGGACAGGTGCAATGTGGTTTCCTTGTACGCGGATGACGCCCTCTTTTACTTGATGGCTCCACGGGAATCACTGCCCATCCTGCTACAACACCTGGACCGCTTCGGAGTGGTTTCAGGTTTGAAAGGTAATCGCGGTAAATCCTTGTTCTTCCCTCTGGCGGGGCATGTTCCGGGCCGCTGACAGATCTGCTGAACCTTGGGCTGCGCTGGGAACAGGAGGCGTTCCGCTATCTCGGAATTCAAGTGGCCCCAACGGATGCGCAGTTGTTGGCTCGGAATGTCGATCGGATTCTCAAGTCCTTACAGCAATCGGTGTCCTTTTGGAACTCCCTGCCTCTCTTCCTTATGGGACGGCTAGCCGTCGCTAAGATGGTAATGCTCCCCAGGACGCTTTACGTCCTCCAGAATTCATTGTGCCCTCTCCCCCCACGAGTATTCTGCACACTTAACATGTTGCTTACGTCCCTACTTTGGGCGGGACGGCGTAGCAGGGTCGCCCTTCATACCCTTGTCCGAAGCTGGGAGGAGGGAGGTCTGGAGGCGCCGCGATTTGATTTATACTATTATGCGGCACAACTACTGCCGGCAGCAAGGTGGTTCATGGACGCAGACAGCTGGGAGATGAAACTTTTGGCCGGTAGAACTACTGTGCAGACGTTACAGGTTGCATTGATGCAGGGACGGGGAGCAGACAAGGCCCTACCATATGGCAGCGGTTTGTGGAAAAGATACTACGACGGGCCCCCTTCCATAGGGAGCTGCCGGTGTGGATTCTGGCCCCTATAGTCGCCATGGAAGAGCACATGTCCTTTCGGGACTGGCGAGCGGGAGGCTGCGAGACCTTGGCTGACCTTTACCCCAGTGAATCCTTCCTGTCTTTTGAACAGGCCGAGGAGAACTTTGGACTTGGAGGGGGGCAATACTTACATCACTGGGGCCTCCAAGATGTGGTGCAGGTTGCCTTGCCCCAATTCCCGGACGCACCCCAGATGTTCCATACCCTGAACATCCTTCTTTCCTGTGGTTGAGGGCGTAGATTGATCTCCCTGCTGTATTCAGCCATGAGGCAGGACTCAACCCCGCCGGTCCCGCCTTCCTGGAGGGCTTGCGAGTCAGACCTCGGTGCCGCCCTGGAACAGGGACAGCGGAAGCGTATAGGGAGCCTCACACGCAAGGTATTGTGCAATGCGTGGTTCAAACTAACACATTTCAATTTCATGCATCGCACCTATCTGACTCCGATTTCATTGAAGCACATTTCGGGGGATAGGGGGGACAGCTGCCCTAGATGTGGTACGGAGGGGGCGGGGTTCCTACATTTGGCCTGGGACTGCCCATTAGTCAGGAGTTTCTGGACGGAGGTGGTGGAACGTATAACCTCTGCCACCGGCCTTCGGATAGACTTGAACCTGCTTCATTGCTTCCTGGCTCTGGTCCCTAAACCCAAGAAAAGGAACCTTTCCTACAAACTATTGCAACTGATGTTGGTACTGGTGAGATGTAGGGTAGCGATTACCTGGATGGGGTGGAGAGTTCCTGAGGTGCCTGCCTGGCTTAGGGATGTGAGGGAGTGGTCCCTGGCCGAGGAGACACATATGCAGCTTACATGCAGGGACGAGAAACTGCAGGAGGATTTACTCGCCTGGCAAGTTATGTGTACTTCAGGGTTGTCTCTGAGTGATTCGGATGGGACGAGTGATGAACTGTTCTCGCCAGAGAGGTCGGGGTCTGATGGGGGGGGGGTGGAGGGGGACTGTTAGGTCTTTTTTATTGTAAAGGATTGTGTAGTGCTTTGCTGCTTCCTCATGTTCCTTTCCTGTTTATATCATGATCGGTCATTCCGCATGGACTCAGCCTGCCCTGATGATGCCTGTACCCACCAGTGCCATAATGAGGTTATCGAACTGTCTACACGTGTTTTTATTGATGCCATTTGAAGGGGGGAATGTTTCTATACATGTTGTATACTCAAAAATAAAGTTTAAAAAAATATATATATATATGAAATGTAAAAATATTTATTCATAATTTAATATATAAAAAAATACCTTTTTATTACATTCAAAATAACAATTTTAAACACTTATATACTATAAAATTACCAAAAAATAATAACAATAAAAATACTGCAATACTACACTTTAACAATATTTTCACACTACGATATTTTAACATTCGATATATTCTACTTCAATATTTTCCTAAACATACCATTATCGAGATTTTTAACATCGATATACAAAACATCGATATTTTGTAACATCGATATTGAAATTTCGATATTTTGACTGCTCACCGGGGGCGGGTGTGTGCAATCCGTGAATGCAGGAGCATTTGCATTTCAAACCAACATGGTGATAATAGAATCAAGAGATTGATATGCCAAACATGTATTTTTCATCAAAACGGACATCACACATAAACCTAAACACCTCTGAACGCAGACCTGCATATTAACAAGGTCAGAAAGCTATCGTAACAGGAAAGCACGTTTCATGAATTGGACATTGCACATAGACCTAAGCACATGTAAAACTAGACCTACATACAGAAAAAGTCAATGACCTATCATAATAAAAAAAGTTTACATTTCGTATGTCAGACACGTAGCGAAAACGAAAAGTAGATAGCGATAAAGTAAACTCTTGTCCTCCTGCTTTCTCATCCGCCGCCTCCTATGTAAGACCTTTAAATGGATACCCCTCGAAAACAGAAAGACCGTCAAGCATTCCCTTGTCACCAGCAGACTCAACTATGGCAACGCACACTAAGCTGGAATAAACAAAAACCTCACCTGCAAGCTACAGAACATCCAGAATGCCACCGCAAGACTGGTCCTCAACCTGCCATGACAGTGACTGCCACATCTACCATCAACTGCGCACATTTCACTGGCTCCCCATCGAGCCTAGAGTCACCTTCAAGATGCTCACCCATGCACACAACGCCCTCCACAACACCGTATCAGCATACCTGAACAGCCGACTCAAATTCCACGCACCCCAAAGGACCCTACAATCAGCCCAGCTCTCCTACGCCATAGTCCTCTGCACCAGAAAGACCAGATCGGAAGGCCGCTCCTTCTCCTTCCTCGCGGCCAGAGCCTGGAACGCCCTTCCACTTCACCTCAGACAGATAACATTGCTCCCCATCTTCAAAAGAAACCTAAAAACCTGGCTCTTCGACAGACCCCCTCCTTGATGGACTAGAACCTGCAACCCCCATCACCAAGGCCTTGAGAACCTTATGGAGGAGTAGTCATGCTTAACAAATGCCTGATTGATTGATTGATTGATTGATTGATTGATTGATTGATTGATTGATTAAAGTATCTAACATTGTCATGGTAAGTGAATCTTAACTATCAACCTGTGAGTAGTCCCCATATGTTAAAAAGGGTTTGACATTTACCTCAAATGTACCGGCACCTTCACCCCACATCCGTGACCCTGCATGCTGTCACAACGCTGTCGTTATAACGACCGCGTTGTGACAACGCATACCATTACTGCGCAAGTCGTTACGACGACTTGCAGAGGGGGGGAGAAGGTGTTGGATTTAAAAACCAACACCTTCCCTAAAGTACGCACAGACTGGAGTTGGAATAGTAAATTTTACTATTCCAACATCCAGCGCCCCCCCCCCTCCGCAAGTCGTTGTAACGACTTGCGGAGTAATGGTATACGTTGTCACAACGTGGTCGTTGTTTCGACCGCGTTGTGACAGCATGCGTGATAGTGGGATGCGGCGTAAAGAGGCATCTTAGTGCCATCCTCATGCTGAAATCCGCGACCCTAATGTGGTTAGGGTATAAAAACCTACGCTATTCGTCCGATTGGCATTGACAAATCTGATTGGGTGTGAAAGTCTATTCTATTTCAGTCCTGGTATAAACGGCAGACATGTTGGAGGAGTCAAGTATACCCAGCACCACATAGGCGCCAGTGTTCAAAATACTTTCATGACAAAGAAAAATCACGTTTTGTTTGTCCGACATGTGACGTAATAGAAAGATGGATAATAAAAAATATCTAGCATTGTCATATTGAGTGAGTCTTAGATGTTAACCTGTGCGATAGTCCCTAAATGTTGAAAGGGTTTGAAATTTACCTCAAAAGTACCGGTGCCGTCCTCCCGCCAAAATCCTTTGCCGCATTTGAAAATAGGCACCAGAGAGTCTAAAACTGAGCTGTTCGCCCAATTAATGCCATCAAATCTGACTGAATGTAACAGTCTATTCTATTTTGCTCTATATGTGGAAGTAAAGACGACAGACATGTTGGAGGGGTCAAGTGTACCCGGGACCAACATAGGCACTAGTGTTCATCTAGTGTTTACTTGTAAAGATTGAAGAACCTTGATAAGAAAAATCCTCAAACAGGGTTATCTGGATAGAATAACCATATGGCAAATGTAACAAAAGTGTAAAACCAAAATGGTGCATTTTAAAGTCCCAAAATGTTATTGGGATAATCCATTATTGTCCCAAGTGTGTTGGTGGCAGCCATCTGTTGATTAATCGATACCCGATTTATTATGTCCTCATAATTCATCGTCAAAGGTAGTTACATAGAAGCAATAAGTGGTCTTGAGGTCATACCGCTAGTAAATATCATGAATTAGATTCTCTACCTAAAGTTGCAATATGTTTTTTAGGAATATAAACCCACAGTGAAAGCAAACAGACTGTGAGCTTAACTGGATTTTTAGAGTGCAAGGTTACTTCAGTCCTCTCAAAGATAGATACGGATGGGAATTATCTAACCTTATTAGGACGATGATGTACGAGTCTCTAAACATGCACATGCAGGAGTTAGATGAGTAAACAGCAATAACAGGAGAGGGAATTGATAAAGAACCAGAAAGATAGTCTATCATCTCAAAAAGGAATTAAACTCACTATCAGTGTTGAGACCATGTTAGACTGACCGTAGTCAACAAATCCATTTAGCCTTAGTTTGTCTAAGAATTAATTCTCTATCTCCACCCCGTGCATTTGCAGTAATATGATTAATCCCCCAAAAAACAGAAAGGTGGATCACCTGAATATGCTGCTCTATAGTGATCAGTCATGGGATATCTAGAATCAGGGCCCTGCGTTGTTCTTAAATTTGTGTCTTAAGGCTACGTGATGTACTGCCCACATAGATCAAACTACAGCTGCAGCCAATGATGTATAGCACAAAATGTCTGTTACAATTGATTAACTGCCTTATTTTATGAACCTGCATGGTACTGAAACGGAAATCTTCCTTCTTATTCAAACCAAATTGGCAAATGTTACAAGTACTGCAATTGTAAAAACCATTGGGCTTCGATGGTAACCATGTCTTATATTTTGCTGTTATTGGCGTGAGATAACTGGGTAATCTCTAAGTGGGCGTCCTCTTCTGTATACAACAGTTGAATTCTCATTAATAAATGATCGTAATCCTGGACTGTTCCACAGTAAATGTAATTGCTTTCTAAGGGTCTTAAAGATCTTCCCACTATGTAGTGTGTACATGGTATAGAAAACCAGTTTTCTCGTAGTGGACTCCTGCCAAATGCTTTTCTTTACCCTATTGTGGACACTAGTTTGAAGTGTGTTCACCCTGGATAGTCTAGAGGCCTTCTCTTCTGCCTCACATAGTGAACTACAGTCATAGCCCCGGTGAAGGAAACGTTGTTTGATATCTAATAAATTATTCCTGAAATTTGTGTCCTCACTGCAATTGTATCTTGTTCGAACCATTTCACCATAGGGAGTGTTCATGACTGACTTAGCATGTGCAGTTGATGCATGCCGAATACTATTGCATGCCGTTTGTTTGCTAAACATAGTACTATGAATCATCCCTTCCCTAATGTAAAAATAATGTGTAAGATATCAATACTATCCCTAGGATGGTGCATCGTGAGCTTTATATTGTAGGGATTGTCATTGAGGTATACCAAATAATCCAATAGCGAGTCATCAAGGCCTGCCTAAAGGCATATGATTTCATTGATGTACTTCCCCCAGAAGATGATGTACTTACTCCAAGGGGAGACATTTTTGCCCCAGGCATGCTCCCTCTCATACCAGCCCATAAAAAGGCTGGCATAAGAGGGAGCAAAGCGAGAGCCCATTTTGGTTCCCTGTAACTGGTTGTACCACTTTTCAACATGCTTGAAGTCATTCTTTGAAAGAATCAGATCTATCATGTCCAATATCATAGCACTGTAAGCCTAATGATCAGCTCCATCTTTGTTCAGATAATATCGGACCATCAGCCTGAATCTTTTTGGGATGCAGGTGTACAAACTGACCACGTCAAATGTAACAAATTGAAATACTTCAGACCATAAGAAATCATTGAACTTAACAAGAATATCCATGTTATCTCTGATGTATGAGGGTAAATTAGTGATATGTTTTTGTAAAGTAATATCAAAGAATTCAGATAGCCTCTACGTGGGTGAGCTCACCCCAGAAATAATGGGTCTTTCCGGTAGAACAACACCCCCTTTGGGCAAGGAAATCTGGCATTCTTATCTTGTAAATAGTGATACTCATCATTCGACAGTAAACACTCATCCCTCCACTCACATAGTCTGCAATTGATATAGGTGGTATGCTCCGGAGTAGGATTGGTTTTAATCAATTCGTAAAACTGCTTGTCACAAAGCTGGAGGGTAATCTCATGCATGTGGTCAATCCTATCCATGATGACCACATTCCCACCTTTGTCTGCCTCCCTTATCACAATATTTCCATCCTTCCGAAGCCTAAGAAGCGCTTCTCTCTCATCACGAGATAGATTTTAAAAAAATTCTCTGGATATTAAGGAGTTGTAATTCCTGTGTCGCTTTATCCCTGTACTCATCAATGTTTGAAAGATAATCAGTATAAGGAGTAAATCTAGATTTAGGCCTAAGCCCGGCATCGCTATCAAGACTCTCTGTAACATTCAATTTTCAATTGATAACAAATACTGTACTCAATTGTTTAGCTGGTTATCGTTCACACATATCAACCACAGGTTTATTTACTTGATGTGAGAAATATTCTTGTAATTTCAAAGATCGTAGAAATGTATACAGATCTGAGAACATCCTCCACATCCCACGATTGTGTTGGACAAAAACAAAGTCCCTTTATCAATACATTGCTTTAATTTTCATCTACGGATCTACTAGCTAAATTAATGTTCTGAGTGTCCATCTGTATGACACTTGATTGCGGTGTATACACATTTGTGTCCCTAACTTCTGTCATTCCATTAGATTCTATCATTAAATCAATATAAATTATGGGGACCGACTCTCCTAATTTTTCTTTCAGCAGGTTAGCATGCCTTGATTCTCCTGTTTTCTCTTTCCTTCTCCTCCCACTGTCTTGTTGTTCCTTTTGCGCTGTCTGTCACCTATGCAAAGTCTCTCCAATTCCTTCTGGAAATTGGAAGCGTCTTCCCCTAAAGGGTTGTCTGACTGTACTGTGCTAGAGGCTCTCTCTTGTACTCTCAATTGAGGCTGTGGAGCTACTACTCGCTGACTTTTTTCCATGCCCCTTTTTCTCTCCTCCACTGTGTTTAAGTTATCGTATTTTTTTGCAAAGGTATAAATGCGACCATCCCTATAATCTTGATCATCACATTTGATTTTACACATTTTCTTATCCCTTAAGTATTGTTGGTGGTCTTATATTACCTTATTGAGACTGCCACAGTTCTTATCAATTAAATCCTTACAATCCATTGCCTTTATCTCTTTCTCTAAGTTCTCAATGTCAGCTTAAAGTTTCATCCCCTTTTCAAATGAATGTTTAATAAGAATTTGCATCATGGTGTAAGATGCCCCCCCTCTAGATTGCTTACCCACTCACTCAGCAACTCACTCAAATCTTCAAACATGGGGAATATGAGAATGCGCAGGCCTCTAGGGATTTCTGTATTATCTATATACTGCTGTAAGGCGACCCCGTCCCACCACCTTGCTAGTTCTTGTTTTTTCACATATTACAATTTCAAACAACATGATTGTAATCCAGTGTTCTGTTGGTCCCTTGGTAATGATGGTGATGGAGTAAACCCATTGCCAAAAAGATCTTGTGCCAGTTCTTCACTTCTGTCAATCAGCTTAGACATTTTGTATTATTTAAAGTTACGAAAAAAGTGAGTGCAGAAAAGTCCGGAGATTTGTTCAAAAACCATAAACTTCAAAACAGCAATGGTAGACTGTGAATACTGCACCTAACTTCTTGCTTCTTTTAATCAAAAGACTCTGTGCAGAACAATTCCTGTACCCGCCGTTGTTTGGTACAGCTGCACCACAGTTTAATAACTATATTTGAAATGGAATGGTGCACCGGAGAGGTCATTATTCAAATGAATGATCAAAGAAGTTTATAATGAATATTACTTTTTATTTTATTTTTGCTCTTTTTCATGTTCAACATAAAATATTTTTAATGGTGCATACTCTTTTAATTACGCTGGTTTCTGTCTTCATATCCCAATTTTTTATGTTTTCCGTTTTGGATCGACACTTTGAAATGACTTACGCAATTATTGCTTTCTAAGCAATGCAGTGACCATCAGTCCATGGACTTAAATTAAGCTGGATAATGTCCCCCTAATACATTATTCTTGTTTGATTCCATGAATAAGTCTTTTAATGTGAGTTGGGCAATGCTTGCCTACATGTATACTGATTAGAAGCCTTTTGAGTGGTCAAATTTAGTGTTGTATAATACACCGTTCATCTTTTGAGTGTTGGAATTAATATATTTTATAAAGAATTTGGGAATTAGTCGCTAGTATTTGTTAGTGAAATACCAATTTCGTAGATTACCTGAACATAGATCATGTGCTTAGATTTGACTTAGTTGTATATATTATGACTCTTACTATCCTCCGTTTCCTGATATTTTCATGACTATGATTAAAGGTGCTACTGATGGGTAAACTTAACCCGTTGCCATACGCATGGATTAAATAAATCTTAAGGACATGTTGGGCATACATGTTACAATACAGGGAGGAGGAATATTAACTCTGTAGCCAATCTACATATAAATTAGGTGGGAGCATTCCATATTTGCCATATAGAAGGTACGTCTGTATTCCTTTCAATATTAACGTGTCTTAACTGCGACATCTATTATCTGTTTCCTAAATGAGATTACATCAACTATGGGGAAGTATATTTTGGATTATTATAGGGTAAACCAAATACCCAACATTAGATGGGACAGATATGGAGTTTAGGATGGTGCCCATTCTTACTTTTATCTTATAAGTGCTTTAGATAGTTGTGTGCTATATTTAATATTTGTGTTTTATATATGGGGGATGGTGACATTTCACTGTATTTATTTTTTGTGACTTCTAGCGGTACATCGATGTTGTTGGTACTATTTGTGCTTTGTGTTATTCGTGTCCTTATGGGAAGAACAAAATAATTTAAAAAATTGTGCCGGTTATGTGTTTGTATTATTTTTAGTGTGTTCAAAGAATTGTTATGTTTATATTTGTGTTATTTTGGTTATGATTATGTATTTATATTATATATGTTGTTTACAGACCTGAAGAAGTTTAAGTGAGATACTTTGAACGAAACGCGTTGGCTGGATGTTTCATGTATTTGGATTTCATACAAGAATTTGATGTTGAACATGAAAAAAAAGCAAAAATAAAAAGGAATATTCATCATAAACTGCTTTGATCATTCCTTTGGATAAGGACCCCAACGGTGCAGCATTCCATTTTAAGTATAATTATTATTTTGCGGAGCAGCAGTACCAAACAACGGTGGGTACAAGAATTGTTGTGCACAGAGTCTTTTGATTAGAAGAAACAAGAAGTGAAGTGCAGTATTCACAGTCCGCCGTTGCAGTTTTGAAGTTTATGGTTTTTAAACGTATCAATTTTTTGCCTGACTCCTGCAGAGAGGGGAGGAGGCAATGGTCCAAGAATAAATGACAAAATGGAGACAGTTGAATTATATTTTTCATAGTATAATACTGAGTTCAGTGGTTATGTTTCATTACTCTGTTAATTTGTTTTTGTATTATGTGTTATGTAGATGCAAAAGACCCCACCCATAGGGAAGAAATATTACGCTTTTGTAGAGCTGTTTTCAATTAAACACATACAGATCCTTTGCTTGATTCTTTACTTGATAATTTGTGGTATAAAAATATGTATGTTATAGGTACCAATACACACAATGATAGTTATGTATGTTCTCTTATTCCCAATGCCATAGAAACACCGCCTTTGGTGTATTCTAAAGTGCTGTTAATATAGCAAAATGTTTATTGCACCTTCTCTTGTGTGGGATAAAAGCACAGTTACAGACAACTCATGTTACTCCTATGACCGCCCAAGTTAATACAACTAGATTTGATACACCCCTTGAAATTTTTAAAATTGACAGAAACAGAGATATCCAGAATGAAGGGAGCAGGCCAGAAATATAGTTATGTAAATTGGGTCAACGCGGTATTTGAACTAGGTATTCTACGGAGATCTAATCCACCAGTAAAAATTATTCTGCCAAACCACTGCCCCCAGATTGTGCAGCCAGGCTAGTATTTTGTATTGACAAACAAAACAGGTGATGGACCGAATCTGGATCAATGTCACACGTTCATCCCAGTCAAAAGATCTGGGCCCAAATCCATCGTTTTTTTGCACTTCACACCACCCTGGGTTAGACAATGGCGATATGCAAATCAGCTCTGACCCTGTGCCCCATGGGAACAGTCCAGTCCGAACTACAAAAGCCATGTCCTTCCCAGAACGGAATCAAGCATCCGAGGACCGGACCGGTTTCGAGGTAACACCTCTCATCAGCCCGGCTAGCTTGACTCCAGTGGTGTGGAGTGCCTGGGACCCACGTCTGAGCATCCCCAGCGCACTTATGGCGGCAATTGCAAACAAAACAGGTGACGGACCACATGTGGATCAATGTCACACATTCATCCCAGTCAAAAGATCTGAGCCCAAATCCATCATTTTTTTGCACTCCACACCACCCTGGGTTAGACAATGGCGATATGCAAATCAGCTCTGACCCTGTGCCCCATGGGAACAGTCCAGTCCGAACTACAAAAGCCATGTCCTTCCCAGAACGGAATCAAGCATCCGAGGACCGGACCGGTTTCGAGTTAACACCTCTCATCAGCCCGGCTAGCTTGACTCCAGTGGTGTGGAGTGCCTGGGACCCACGTCTGAGCATCCCCAGCGCACTTATGGCGGCAATTGCAAACAAAACAGGTGATGGACCGAATGTGGATCAATGTCACACATTCATCCCAGTCAAAAGATCTGGGCCCAAATCCATCGTTTTTTTGCACTCCACACCACCCTGGGTTAGACAATGTCGATATGCAAATCAGCTCTGACCCTGTGCCCCATGGGAACAGTCCAGTCCGAACTACAAAAGCCATGTCCTTCCCAGAACGGAATCAAGCATCCGAGGACCGGACCGGTTTCGAGGTAACACCTCTCATCAGCCCGGCTAGCTTGACTCCAGTGGTGTGGAGTGCCTGGGACCCACGTCCGAGCATCCCCAGCGCACTTATGGCGGCAATTGCAAACAAAACAGGTGATGGACCGAATGTGGATCAATGTCACACATTCATCCCAGTCAAAAGATCTGGGCCCAAATCCATCTTTTTTTTGCACTCCACACCACTGGAGTCAAGCTAGCCGGGCTGATGAGAGGTGTTACCTCGAAACCGGTCCGGTCCTCGGATGCTTGATTCCGTTCTGGGAAGGACATGGCTTTTGTAGTTCGGACTGGACTGTTCCCATGGGGCACAGGGTCAGAGCTGATTTGCATATCGCCATTGTCTGACCCAGGGTGGTGTGGAGTGCAAAAAAACGATGGATTTGGGCCCAGATCTTTTGACTGGGTTGAATGTGTGACATTGATCCACATTCGGTCCATCACCTGTTTTGTTTGCAATTGCCGCCATAAGTGTGCTGGGGATGCTCAGACGTGGGTCCCAGGCACTCCACACCACTGGAGTCAAGCTAGCCGGGCTGATGAGAGGTGTTACCTCGAAACCGGTCCGGTCCTCGGATGCTTGATTCCGTTCTGGGAAGGACATGGCTTTTGTAGTTCGGACTGGACTATTCCCATGGGGCACAGGGTCAGAGCTGATTTGCATATCGCCATTGTCTAACCCAGGGTGGTGTGGAGTGCAAAAAAACGATGGATTTAGGCCCAGATCTTTTGACTGGGTTGAATGTGTGACATTGATCCACATTCGGTCCATCACCTGTTTTGTTTGCAATTGCCGCCATAAGTGTGCTGGGGATGCTCAGACGTGGGTCCCAGGCACTCCACACCACTGGAGTCAAGCTAGCCGGGCTGATGAGAGGTGTTACCTCGAAACCGGTCCGGTCCTCGGATGCTTGATTCCGTTCTGGGAAGGACATGGCTTTTGTAGTTCAGACTGGACTGTTCCCATGGGGCACAGGGTCAGAGTTGATTTGCATATCGCCATTGTCTAACCCAGGGTGGTGTGGAGTGCAAAAAAACGATGGATTTGGGCCCAGATCTTTTGACTGGGTTGAATGTGTGACATTGATCCACATTCGGTCCATCACCTCTTTTGTTTGCAATTGCCGCCATAAGTGTGCTGGGGATGCTCAGACGTGGGTCCCAGGCACTCCACACCACTGGAGTCAAGCTAGCCGGGCTGATGAGAGGTGTTACCTCGAAACCGGTCCGGTCCTCGAATGCTTGATTCCGTTCTGGGAAGGACATGGCTTTTGTAGTTCGGACTGGACTGTTCCCATGGGGCACAGGGTCAGAGCTGATTTGCATATCGCCATTGTCTAACCCAGGGTGGTGTGCAGTGCAAAAAAACGATGGATTTGGGCCCAGATCTTTTGACTGGGTTGAATGTGTGACATTGATCCACATTCGGTCCATCACCTCTTTTGTTTGCAATTGCCGCCATAAGTGTGCTGGGGATGCTCAGACGTGGGTCCCAGGCACTCCACACCACTGGAGTCAAGCTAGCCGGGCTGATGAGAGGTGTTACCTCGAAACCGGTCCAGTCCTCGGATGCTTGATTCCGTTCTGGGAAGGACATGGCTTTTGTAGTTCGGACTGGACTGTTCCCATGGGGCACAGGGTCAGAGCTGATTTGCATATCGCCATTGTCTAACCCAGGGTGGTGTGGAGTGCAAAAAAACGATGGCTTTGGGCCCAGATCTTTTGACTGGGTTGAATGTGTGACATTGATCCACATTCGGTCCATCACCTGTTTTGTTTGCAATTGCCGCCATAAGTGTGCTGGGGATGCTCAGACGTGGGTCCCAGGCACTCCACACCACTGGAGTCAAGCTAGCCGGGCTGATGAGAGGTGTTACCTCGAAACCGGTCCGGTCCTCGGATGCTTGATTCCGTTCTGGGAAGGACATGGCTTTTGTAGTTCGGACTGGACTGTTCCCATGGGGCACAGGGTCAGAGCTGATTTGCATATCGCCATTGTCTAACCCAGGGTGGTGTGGAGTGCAAAAAAACAATGGATTTGGGCCCAGATCTTTTGACTGGGTTGAATGTGTGACATTGATCCACATTCGGTCCATCACCTGTTTTGTTTGCAAGTATTTAGTATTGAAGCATAAGTATTTGCCAATGGTTTACTGGAGCTAGGTTTTCATGTAGGGCCATATCTTTATTGAATGGCACAGAAACAAATAGCCCCTTGAGATTTGATGATACAAAAGCATCATATCAGTAAGTGTGGGATGAAAACATACAGAGATATACATGGACTGGAACTAAACGTCATCCAAAACTGGCTGTGAAACTAATGAGATTTTCTCTTTGCTTTCAAGGAAATGGGATTGTTCAAGTGGGACAGAATCTCAATTGTAGCTCAATTATTTACAATGGCGATATGCAGGATGGTACCTCCAGCCTTACAGATTTTTTCTGGCAGTGTGGCGCTCGAATATAACTCAACTACCCCCCAATTGGAGCGGAATCTGCGCTCTGGTGACTTTGCATAACTTATCTATGGTAATACCAGCAAAAGAAATAAAATATTTGCATTTTATGAGGAAAGCATCAACTTTGCTGCATCATCACAGCAGAAAAAGGATGTCTGAGTACTTTGGAGCTTCAGTGTGGCAGGATGAGCCCCAAAGAGTATAGGTTGTTCACGGACGCCCAAATATTTGTTGAGTCTGTTACCTATCTTTCAAGCAAAAGCAACTGCTCGCTGGGTTCAAATTACCCGGTGGGAGTTGATTAAAACAATCAATGTAACTGAAAATGGTTTTAATGCCATTAAAGAAGAGCTGCGTTCAATCAGACTATAGTAATGGAACACAGATATGTTTTGGACTTGATGACAGCAATCGAAGGAGGGGTATTAAAAAGATTAATTCCGTATGTTGTACTTTCATACCAGCAAATTATGAAGATGAATGAAACCTGACTCAGGCCATACTGACTTCGCTTCAGGGGGGGAATGAAAGGAATCAAAACCTAATTTAAATTTAGGCCCTAATTATTCTGTTCTTTATTCTGGTTTACCGGTCACTTGCCCACAAACTGTGAAACATTAATTTTGTGTAAAGAAAGAAATTTGTTATAAAACTGTCTAAATGTGCGGTTAAAGTGTATGCTTTCGTTGCACATTTTGGGGCCGATTAGGATGGAGGATTTTCCGCCTCCTCTGGGCCGGCGGAAGCCACCTCCGGCCCGGAGGAGGCGGAAAATCCATTGCGGGCTCACCAAAGACCCACCGCCACATTACGATGGCTGGTGGGTCTTGGTTTCTGTCCGCTGCTTTTCCGCCGCGGTCGGATTACAACCGCGGCGGAAAAGCTCTCATTTGGCTGGCAGTGTCTATCAGACACCGCCGGCCAAATTAGGAAGCATTTGAAAACATGCTTTTCCGCGGCGGTTTTTCCGCCGTGGAAAAGCATGTGTACTTTTGATTTTGGGGGCCCGTTGCGGGCCCCCAGGGTGTTGGTGGGTGGGGGGTGCACATGGGGGGTACCTATGGTACCCCCCAGCATTTACATGCACAATGCGGCAGGCACCGCGCGGTGCCTGCCGCTTTGTGCATGTAAATGTTACACATGCACTTTTAACATTGCGGCGGGTGCTGCTTGAAGCAGCACCCGCCGCAATGTTAAATATCCAGGATGTGACCGCCAGGGTGGCGGTCACATCCTAATCGCACATGAGGGAACGCCGCAGCCCATGCGGACGTTCCCTCATACTCTGGGGTCCGCGATCCTAATCGACCCCTTTATCTGGTGATAATCTACAGCCTGCTTTTAAAAAAGGTCTAAGGGCCAGATGTAGGTAATTCCTATTTACCGACTCCAAAATACCGACTCATACCGAATCAGTATTTAGGAGTCGGTAAATAGGAAGGAGGCAGATGTAGGTAAAAATTTACAGAATCTGTAAGAGTCGGTATTTACAGAATCTGTAAATACCGAATCTGTATTTCACATTGATTCCTATGGGCCTTGAAGCCCATAGGAATCAGTGTGAAATACCAAATCGGTATTTACAGATTCTGTAAATACCGAATCCTGCAAGGGTGCAGGGGGTGTCACTTTGACACCCTCTAGCACCCCAAGTACAGGCATGTGTGCCATGTAGCACACATACATGCCCTAAGGGCAAGTCTGTGTGTCACATTGCACAGGTGTGCATGCACAGATGTGCATGCACACCTGAATTCGGTATTTTACCACCCAATAGGATTGGGTGGTAAAATACTGACTCTTAAGGGCCTGTGGCACTCCTAGGAGTGTCACCTACATTTGGATTTACAGAATCGGTATTTTAACCGATTCGGTAAAATACCGAAGTGGTAGATTTACCGAATCGGTAAATATACCGATTCTGTAAATTCAGACCCACCTACATCTCAAAAGCCAAATACCGGTCGGTAACGGCCGAATTCGGCCGTTACCGACCGGTATTTGGCTACCTACATCTGGCCCTAAATGCGGTCTGACTTAAGTGTTTTTTCCTCCCATAGTGTGCGTTTCCTAGGAACCTTCCTGACTTGAATATGTTGCAGGAAATTCAGAGCAGTAGAGGATGTTCCAAATATAGTTCTGTAGAGGCAGTGTGCTGGTTAGTTACGAAACTAAGGAAAAAGCAGTGCATCAAGGAAATGTGTGCAGTCTGGGTGAGACATAACGGAAAAGCAGGAAGCTTTTTCTATTGTTAACGTTGTATTGAAGTTATGGATGTTTGCCAAAAATAGTGTTATAAGAATTGACTTACAAAGTGTGTCGTATTCGTATGCGTATTCAAAAACTTTATTCGATACATAAAATGAATCATAAAAGTATTGAACATACAATCGTATCACATTTCAGATAAGAATACATTTCTACTAATCATTTAAAACTAATTTGTAAACACAGTTTGTTTTAAAAAAGACATAATAATAACAGTGACAGAAATTCAAAAATTACAGTTTAAAATTTTACAATATTCTTAACCTGTGAAGCTACCCATAATTCTTTCTGATTTTTAGGGAGATTCTGATAAAATTTAACATTGCGCAACAGATTTCCACAGAGGATAAGGATAACAAATGTTCATAGCCTTCCTTGTAAGTACAAGGTTGCCTACCCTTCAGAATAGGTTTAATAAACCGGAGTCTTGGCTCTTTATACAGGGAACAGAAGAGAACCAAATGTAAGGTACTCTGCCTGTCCTTGTTACTACAAGGACAAGGGGACAGTCTCTCAACCCAGCCCCCTTATTTAGGGAAAGCAAGTAAAAAGTGGAGGGTCTCCAGCCTAAACCGTGTTAAAAGAAATCGCCATTGCGCATTAAGAGTAAATGTTAAATAAAACTGCGGGTGTGGTTTACAAACATGCACGGTTCCAGTGCCAATTTTATCCATAAGAGGCTGAATACCTGCCTTCACGAACTTTGATTTTATCTCCTTTTTATAATTCCCCTTGATTTTCTCAGGGCTGTTGAAATAAAAACCAAGTTCGATTTTGTTCAGCATATTACAAACATAAGATAACCAGGGGATCTGCTTGGAGTTATCTAAGGCCATGCAATCAGTTATAATTTCTTTTGTTAATTGCAGGTCCTCTGATTGCCAGATTTTACCCCATAAAAGTAAAGGGGACATACTGATTATATCAGATACACTGACCATACCAATTTCATCATGACAGAAGGTGTTTGAGGTGCTTTTAGGAACTGCCAAGACCCTTTTTATGAAGTTATTTTCCACCACCTGTATTGCGACAGGCATTTCAGTCCCCCACACCCCTGCCCCATAGGTGGCAACAGATAGGCACTTTGAGGTGTAAAGGGTTCTGAGATGCATAATGTGTTTTTGCCCCAATTTACTACAGAAGCGGAAGATACCCTCTATCGCCCTTGTCATGTTCTGGGCTCGGACCTTCATTACCGGTGTCCAACTTAGTTTACTATCAAAAAGGTTACCAAGATAATTGAAATTATCAACTTTCCCAATTATGCGGCTATTTACCTCGAACTTCCTAGTCGACGGCCCCTTTGGGCCACAGGACATTACAAAGGATTTCTCGAAGTTTACCTTTAGATCTAAGTCAAGCATGAATTTGTTAAAAGCATTTAAACACATTTGCATGCTGTTGCCTGTTAGTGTCATTAGGACAGTATCGTCCGCATATGAAAGCATTGGAATGCTTTTACCATTGATTTTTGGGAAATCACAACCCTGGTTTAATAGGTATTGTTCTAAACCATTTGTGTAAACCAAGAAGAGGAAAGGCGCCAAGATACATCCTTGACGTACTCCTTCCGTGGAAGGTATTGGTTTCGTTAATTCCCCTCCGGGACCAAATCTAATGGACACATTTGTAGCTTCATGCAATCTACGGAGCAAGGTCACCAGGGGTTCCTCAAAGCCCATATCAGTCATCATCTTCCACAGCTTACTCCTGCAGACTGTGTCGAAAGCACTTGTCAGGTCCATGAAGGCCAAATGAATAACAGATTTTTTGGCCTTCATATACTTGCCCAGGATCAGGGCCAAATTGAGACACTGCTCATTTGTCCCCTTTCCGTGCCTGAAACCATATTGGGAATCGACTAGTAAACCAACAGAATCTGCCCAACTTTCCAATCTCACCAGAATGACTCTGCCAAGGATTTTGCAAGCAGCGTCTATTAAAGAAATTGGACGGTAACAGCGAGGATCAGATCTGTTACCCTTCTTAAAGATTGGCACAACGGTTGCCTCTTTCCATGTGCCAGGGATGCGGCCAACCACCACAGCTTTAAATACATTTAATAAAATGGGTGCCCACAGGCTGGTATTGGATTTAAAAAGATCGAGGGGAACAGCATCAGGACCTGGCGCTTTTAAAGATGCTCCTTTCCCTAAAGCTTCCTCAATCTCAGTCAATGTAATTGATGAGCTGAGGGTCAAAGCCGAGGGAGATGGTAGGACCACGCCCCCTGTCTCCTCAACACTCGAAATAAATGGATATGATTTAGGATTAAAAATCTTGCTATAGTGTTGAACCCATTGTTCGGCAGTAACCTGCATAGCTATAGCTTCACTGTTATCACTCTTAAAAAGGGGGCGATTTATAACCTCCCAGAATAGCCTGCTATCTTTCAGTTCTGCTGCCTTTTCAAGGTCATCCCAGGCCATATCTTTCAGGTCTTGCTTTCTTTTTGTAATGGCGTCTCTATAAGCTTTCCTACTGATCTTTACAAGCTCCTTATTTCTTGGCTTTTGGGACAAAGCTAATTTTAGTGACCTATGTGTGGCAGAGCACACAGAATCAAACCATCTAAAGGCCCTTTGGCCACCTTTCCCTTTAGGCTTTTTTAGGCACTGTCCTATATGGCAACACAACTTCTCAAAACTTCCTATGACCTTATGAGAATCAGATCCTGCTAGACATGTATCTATTTCGGTTTTACAGTTTGCAGTAATGTCATCTTGCAACTGGGACACATTTATCTTCCTCCATTTCAGGGTGACACCCTGATTTTTGTTGTACTGAATAGGTTGTTCACAGGACCTTAGGGATTCATGTGTCGGAACCCAGATTGATAAAATTAGAGGATTATGATCACTGGCGGGGTTTGCTACCACCTCCAACTTATCTACATGCTTTAAAAAGGTGCTTGATACCAAAACAAAATCAATTGTACTCATTTCACCCCTCAAGCCCTGAAAGCTCGGTAAATGCAGGGTATCTGGGGGGGACCAGGGGTCTACTATACACAGATCATTAGTTAGGATGATATTATTCAGGGCGTCCCCCTGCGGTGTGTGCCTAAAGTGGTTTAGAGGCTGAGCATTCAAATCCTCCAGACCACATACATTCGACCCTGCATGAATACAAAGTGTACAATTAAAATCACCCACCCAGATAAGCGGAGAAGAAGGGTGCCTACCACGGACTTTAACCAAGGCATACTCCAAATCCTGAATTATTGAGGTGTCATGCCCATTAAAGATGTTATAGTACCAATTAATTAATAACACAGGTTCAGGGAAAAGGTATTCCAACAACAATACTTGATACCAGTTTGTTTTTGCCAGTGACGAGATTTTGGGATCCTGTAGTTTTATAGACAATGCAGTCAATATTCCACCTTTGGCCCTTCCCGATGTGGATGGAACAGCCGGGACAGCAAGTGATTGAAAGCCCTCGATGTCACAGGTGGTCTTAGACCATGTCTCTTGTAGACACAAGATTTCATGAGTTTTCACAAAATCTAACCAAATCTCATCCTCTAGCTTATTTGTTATTCCGAAGATGTTCCAGCACAATAAGGAAATTAATGAAGAGGAAGGTGAAGGCCCTTGCGTTTCATCACTATTTCCCGAATCATCTCCTACAACAGTGGTATCTGGGTTAAGCAATGATAACATATTCTGTTCATATCCCTTGTCTATGTTGGCCATTGGCACGGCAACAGTCCCCTTCTGTGAGTGTCCAGTAGTCGCATTTTCGCCTTCAAAAGTATCCCGCACTAAATTACCATCATAAATACATATCCCTTGGTCTTCTTTTATACCCTCAGTTATTGATGTTTCTATGACCTTAACCCTGGGTGACAGTCAATCTACCTCATCTAGGTTCATCAAAGGGTCAAAGCGATTCCTCAATGGGATGTTATTATTATAGTTATTATTGTTATTTGGGAACCAGCCAGGATATTCTGCGCCCATGAACCTTGGTCTTCGCGGGTTATGAGGGACTTGTATGAAATTTCCCATACTTTGTGGCCCCATGAGATTAGCTGTCTCATGCCAAGGAGTATAAAGGTGATGCGGGCCATAATTCATATTTGGATTATGTGCCCACCCCATTTGGTGTCTACTATTTATGCCATATCCTTGGCGGGAAGAATTTTGATCAGGGAAGGACTGATGGAGATTGGGATAGAAATATTCAAGACCAATGCACTGGATGTCCCCCATCCGCCCAAACCTAGCCTTGCTGCAAATAATATCCTTGACCCAGTTATCTCTAAAGTTTATCAATATGCAGTCACCCTCCAGGTCTTTTTTACTTGGTCCAACCCAGGGAACCCTCCGTACACTTAGGATTTTTGTAGTAGTATCCTCAGTTAATGGCCTGTTTGTGTTTAGCCAATATTTTGTTTTATTCAGGAGGTCCTCGTTTTTCTCGTATTTATTCTCTGGGATTAGTGGTACACCTGTCAGGATAGCCATGTATGGAGCAGACTCCGGTGGTATATTTACGTAGATTTGTCTACCTTGTAGTGGGGTTTTACTAGGGGCCTGAGCTTTACTCGATGGAGTTTCTTTCACTTTATTATCAATCTGGGCAGGCCCAGATGTAACAACTGGCGTAGTTACCACCAGCGAGTTACTTGACTTTTGTCCCACTGTGTTCCCCTGCTTGATTTTTATTGAGGGAGTTAGAACCGAACAGGGGGTGGTACAGGGAGTAGTACCGCTAGGTAGGGGTTGAGGTATCTGATTAGGCTTAGGGCCCTTTTTTCCTACACTGGTATTATCACTATTAGTCTTACCAGCAGTGGTAGCTGGTTGTTTTTTATTTCCTACCAGGCTTTCCAATAGAGCGGTGTTCTTAGATGTTAAGAACTCCAGTTGATCTAATTTTAGATTTATTATTTGAGTTTTCTCTATCAGGGGATTCAGTAGACTTTTTATAAGTTTCTCGATACCAATCATTAGGTCCTTATCTTCCTTACCGGAGTGCTTTTTCCCTGGCTGCAAAAGGTTCTTTTCCATATTGGAAATTTGGGAACCTATCTGTGCTAATCTGTCCTCAAAGGGATTTAAAAGCTTTTTAAGCGTTTCCCACACTACATTCAAAAATTCAAAGTCTTCCCCATTTATAACACAAAGAGGTGTTTCGTTATTCTCCTTCACTATTGTCAATTTGTCCCTGTCCTGGATTATCTCTAGCGCATCCATATTGACCTCTGGAGTAAAGTCAGAAGGTTGTGTAATTATCACTGGAGGCGGAGAAGGCAAATTGGTGGATAATTGGGATTTTGCAACCTTTACCTTTTTCCTAGCGTATGATGTTTGGTTACCACGCTTCCTTTTGGTATATGGCCCTTGCTGTTTGTTTTCAGGAAATCCCCCAGCCTGCACTATAGATATAGATTCTGGACCCAACACCGGCACATCTTTCTTACACTCATTCATTTCCTCTATTACCTCTATTACCCCAGACATAGGTACTTTTGAAGAAGTGGTAGGGGATACTAAAGGTAATGGTAAGGTCTCCTTTGGTGTGGGTGTAGTGGGAACAATTGACTGGTGAATATCTACAATGGTTTCAATCAATTTCAGTGGCTGGGCGATAGAGCGGTCAGGGGTTTTGGCGAAAGCGAAGGCACCTAAGGAGGATTTTTTTGCCGCGGCTATCTCCTGTGACAGCCTCCTTGCAGCGTCCAACTCAGATGAGACTCGACGTTGCATTTTGGCAATCTCACTGTCTATGGCGGAATGGGTTTTGGTAATGAAATCATCCAGGGTTCAGTTTTTTAATTTGGATTTTGCAGCCCTCACCTTGTACTCCCTGGATGACATGGTTTCTGGTGGTGACAATGGAGCCCGTATCTAATGGCTTAGAGGGATGGCCCAGTCCAGTCCGCTCAGGCCTCGAACGGTCCCGCCCTTGTCCCGGGCTTCTCCCGGCGCGCTCCCGCTCGCTCCCGCGTAGCGGTGGGGCAAGCGTTTGTATATAGATGGTGTGATTGGTGAAGGGGCGGGGCTTGCAGGGAGAGCGGCCCAGGTGTTAGCTGCCGGGCTATCAGGGACTCCTGGGATATGGAGTCCCTGACCACGCTGCTCGCAGCCCTGCAAGGCTTACCGGCACCCTTGGCGTCCTCCTCTCCCAAACGACGAAGCGGGACCCGCGGAGCGGGTCCGGCAAGGAGTTGCTGGGTCCAAAGAGAGAGCTGTACCACCAGGAAACGGGCAGCAGGTATGGAAGTAGAAAGTCCCAAAGAGACGGTGGGAGCGCTGGCTTTTGACTCCGTAGGTGAAGGGGCGGGGCTTGCAGGGAGAGCGGCCCAGGTGTTAGCTGCCGGGCTATCAGGGACTCCTGGGATATGGAGTCCCTGACCACGCTGCTCGCAGCCCTGCAAGGCTTACCGGCACCCTTGGCGTCCTCCTCTCCCAAACGACGAAGCGGGACCCGCGGAGCGGGTCCGGCAAGGAGTTGCTGGGTCCAAAGAGAGAGCTGTACCACCAGGAAACGGGCAGCAGGTATGGAAGTAGAAAGTCCCAAAGCGACGGTGGGAGCGCTGGCTTTTGACTCCGTAGGTGAAGGGGCGGGGCTTGCAGGGAGAGCGGCCCAGGTGTTAGCTGCCGGGCTATCAGGGACTCCTGGGATATGGAGTCCCTGACCACGCTGCTCGCAGCCCTGCAAGGTTTACCGGCACCCTTGGCGTCCTCCTCTCCCAAACGACGAAGCGGGACCCGCGGAGCGGGTCCGGCAAGGAGTTGCTGGGTCCAAAGAGAGAGCTGTACCACCAGGAAACGGGCAGCAGGTATGGAAGTAGAAAGTCCCAAAGCGACGGTGGGAGCGCTGGCTTTTGACTCCGTAGGTGAAGGGGCGGGGCTTGCAGGGAGAGCGGCCCAGGTGTCAGCTGCCGGGCTATCAGGGACTCCTGGGATATGGAGTCCCTGACCACGCTGCTCGCAGCCCTGCAAGGCTTACCGGCACCCTTGGCGTCCTCCTCTCCCAAACGACGAAGCGGGACCCGCGGAGCGGGTCCGGCAAGGAGTTGCTGGGTCCAAAGAGAGAGCTGTACCACCAGGAAACGGGCAGCAGGTATGGAAGTAGAAAGTCCCAAAGCGACGGTGGGAGCGCTGGCTTTTGACTCCGTAGGTGAAGGGGCGGGGCTTGCAGGGAGAGCGGCCCAGGTGTTAGCTGCCGGGCTATCAGGGACTCCTGGGATATGGAGTCCCTGACCACGCTGCTCGCAGCCCTGCAAGGCTTACCGGCACCCTTGGCGTCCTCCTCTCCCAAACGACGAAGCGGGACCCGCGGAGCGGGTCCGGCAAGGAGTTGCTGGGTCCAAAGAGAGAGCTGTACCACCAGGAAACGGGCAGCAGGTATGGAAGTAGAAAGTCCCAAAGCGACGGTGGGAGCGCTGGCTTTTGACTCCGTAGGTGAAGGGGCGGGGCTTGCAGGGAGAGCGGCCCAGGTGTTAGCTGCCGGGCTATCAGGGACTCCTGGGATATGGAGTCCCTGACCACGCTGCTCGCAGCCCTGCAAGGCTTACCGGCACCCTTGGCGTCCTCCTCTCCCAAACGACGAAGCGGGACCCGCGGAGCGGGTCCGGCAAGGAGTTGCTGGGTCCAAAGAGAGAGCTGTACCACCAGGAAACGGGCAGCAGGTATGGAAGTAGTGTGTCATTTGAGACTGACTCAAGGGCTCGAAAACTCCACTCGCATTGTCAAGGAAGATTAATTAAGGATAAACTATTTTCAGGGACTAAAGGGCGAGCTGAAAATCCTTTAACTCCTGTGGAAGCAAACTGACTTTTGACCTCTGTCCCTGTAAGTGGAGCGAGTTTGAAAAGATAAAAAGATTTAAAGGCATCTTTATTGCTCACAAAGTGAAATAGCAATAAAGATGCCTTTAAAGCTGTTTTCTTGTTACATGTGCTGGCTTTCAGAGACAGGTCAAGAGTCAACTTGTCTTTCTACATTTCTTTTTCTGTGACTGAAGTTAGATGAGTTTGAAAAGTGAACTGTGTTATAGTTAAACTGTGCAAAGCATGTGAAATAAAAGGCTGTAAGATGGCAGGCTTTTTTCTAATACAACATTAAAATAGCTACGGGAAGTGTTCAAACAGTTAAAATATATTTAATTAGTTATGAAGACACATTATTCTAACTCTGCTGTGAGAAAAAATATTTTTATAGGCTCAAAACAAATAAAAAAAACTTCGCTTGGTGCTGTCCAAATTTTTACTATTTTTGCTTAAACCAAATTTCCGAAACATTTTTATGCACTATTATCAGTGAAACTACGATAGTGGGAACGTTTTGTGGCCATTTCAATGGAAAATATGCTATCTGCAAATGGCAGTGCACTACCACATCATGCTTTAATAATATATTTATGAAAAGCGAGTTTTTAAACATGAACTGGGAAGTATTACTGTTCCTGTCCGGATGACAGCACTATAAATAAACTAAGGGCCAGATGTACGACCATTCCATTTTGCGAGTCGCAAACTGAGACGTTATGCAACTCGCAAAATGGAATGTACAACAATGTCTGAGACACTGTCTGCGATTCTCAAATAGGTCACAAGGGACTGGTCTTGTTCATATTCAGGAGGTAGATCGCAATTTGGGACCCATTGGCAATGACCTGCAAACAAAGGGATGTTGGGCTGCTGAGGACAGCACCACCACCCCCCAAGTCTGTGTTTGATTTTTCAATAAAGCAACTTTTTTTCTTTTCAAATGAGGCCCCTTGTTCCTTAAAAGAAGACGGAATGAGTAAAAAATTTGATTATTTTTTTTTAAGGGCCAGCAGTGGACCTTGGGACCACTGCCTGCTCTTGAAAATATTTTTGCACCCATTCACGAGGGGGCACTCTGAGGACTCCTTCCTGTTTGCGAGGGCTTAACACCTTCTTGAAGTAGGCGGTAAACTTAAGAGTTTTTTTACCAAAACAATGGTACATACGATTCTGACTCGCTATTAGGAAGGGACGTCCTTGGCACACCCCTTCTTAATAGCGTCTTGCAGACACTATTTTGCAAGTCACCTCGTCGCAAAATAGCATTTGTACATACCACCACCCTTTTTTTGTGGTCGCAAACTGGCTGATTTCCCATTTGTGACTGCAACAAACTGTCGTAGATCAGGCACAAAGAGGCAAGCCAGGATCATGTGTACACTATATATGGGGTTGATTCTTGTTATAAATGGAGCAAACACTTAGTCTAGTTAATAAAAAGTTTATTTTGTATAGCAGAAATCATGAACTTGCATATTTAAAGGTGCTCTCTAATGTGATGATAAAGAAAAAGGCGGCTCCATAAGACAAAATATTTGCCTAGGATCACATAATTTGAGACCAGTTCATGGGTCAAGTACATTACAGTTAGGTCGGGTAGATTATTCAAGTTACTAGAACTGCAGGTCTAGTAACATTTTCATGATTTTTCGAGCCCTGGACTTGTACTTTCTTCATAGTCCGGTCATCCATCCAGCTGTTTTAGTCTGAGCATATGCAATAAACCTGTTTGTACTCCCTTTGTTGCAGATGTGGTGATTACATGAATTCTCGCTGCTTAAAGGATTTTTTCCTGACAGGAGCATGCATTACGGCCATAAACCAGCTGTAATACATGCTCCCAAAAGGAAATGGGAGGTGTGGTTCATCCCTGCACCCCGTGGCAGGCACCTCCCACGGGGTACAAGGATCAACAGGCACCCAGCCGGAGGCCACACACACAAGGGGGCCCCCAAACATGTTTTCTGACAGGGTCAGCATGGAAACCATGCCGGAAACTGTGCATCGTAATCCCAAAGGGGGAAAGGCCCACCCTTTGGGATTACAAGACAGTTCCGACAGGCCCCTCTGAGCCTGTCGGAGCTAGCTGGAATCACCAACTGGTTTTGATTCAGACCAGATGCATGTTTATCAGCCGGTCAGAATTGAAACGATTATGGCAGTCGGAGGCTTTCCGACCACCATCATAATAGGCCCCTTAGTGTAGTGCTACAGTAAAAATGAATATTTGCCAATGATCCTCAGCAACGGAGATTAAGATGAAATCATTAATTTTTTCTTAACATTAAGAACTTGTCCAACCATCTTCTACACACCATTCGAAACAATTTAAGTAGGTTACAGGCCCATCTGTTCCGCTCTAAAAGCATAAAATGCTCTGTGGCGTTCAGAATTAAAGCTGTTACAGTTTAGGAATTTCTAGTCTAACCTCTTCTGAGAGTTACTTTTCAGAAATGGAAATCATTTTAAGCTACTAACAAATCTAATAACTGTTACAATAGTTACTAGTTTTTTTTTATTGGCATACTCCAACTTCTCAAATTGCAATCCCCCACCCCCAAGTTTCTTCGATCTTTCACACACACACAAACTCAACTCCGGGGCCCACTTCAGCAAGGATGTTGCTGCATGGTGATTGATTATGGCTATGTCACAGGCTCCAAAGTTTTAATCACATTCTAAGTGTGTTTGATCATAGGACTTAACAATTGGTTTGACTGGCTGTTAGAAATGGGATTTTCACAGGCTAGAGCATGTGCCAAAGCCAGGCAAAAACCACCACTCTAGTCGGGATAAGGGAGTTACACTCCTAAAATAACCCCTGCTCACCCACTTGGTAGCTTGGCACGAGCAGTCAGGTTTATCTTAGAGGTAATGTGTAAATCATTTGCACATAACCATCAGTAATACAGTGTAGGCACCACAAAAGGACATCAGACCAGTTTAGAAAAATATCCAATATTTTTATATACTTGAGACAAGACCAAAAACAATAAAAATGTACCCAATCGTAACATACCTTCTGCCCCTTGGTTCACAGAAACCCTTAGGCTAGAGAGGCAACGCTGCAGAAATTTAGAAAGGGGCTGGCGCCGAGATTATGATAACGATAAAGATCTATATAAAAAAGCCTTGACTGACTATAGAAAGCTTCTATTTATAGAAAAACGAAAATTCCATCTTGAGCAAATAGAATTAGCTAAAAATTCTACTAAACAACTTTATCAAGTTGTCACAAAATTATCCATTTCACCAGTAAGTATTACTACAGAACCGTCCCAAAACCTGTGTAATGACCTAGCGGATTTTTTTAAATTCAAGGTAAATGATATTTTTTCTAACTTTGTGGCCAAAATGAGCACCGAACCCATTGGTTCTAATAGGAATGACCCCCCTTCTCTAACAACTTTTAATGAATTTAAGCAAATCTCGCAACTGCAGTTAGAGGAATTTATGATTATTATTAAATCAGGGTCTCCTTTGGACCCATGTCCCCCTCTGATTCTTAAACCAGTGATTAATCTGATAGCCCCAACTCTTACAAATATTTGTAATTCCATGTTCCTGTCGGGCTCTTACCCGTCAATCTGGAAGAAAGCGATCATAAAACCAGTACTGAAAAAAATCAAATTTGGATCCTTTAGAACCCAAAAGTTACCGACCGATTGCATCTCTTCCCTTTCCCTCTAAAATATTTGAGAAGATTATGAATTGTCAATTGACGGATTACATTGATCAAAATAATCTTCTTGATGAAACTCAATTTGGGTTCAGGAAAGGGCATGGGACGGAAACAGCACTGATTAAAGCAGCAGATGAAGTCAGACTGATTTTGGATCAGGGAGGTGCAGCAGTCCTGATTTTATTGGACTTGTCTGCGGCCTTCGACACGGTCGATCACATCTTGATCGACCGTGTAGCCCACATTGGCATCCAGGGTAAAGACAAATCTCTTCTGACTTCCTTTCTGTCTGGCCGCAATCAGTCTGTTAAACTGGGTAGTTTTTACTCCCCTGTTTTTACCTTACCATGTGGTGTCCCCCAGGGATCCTCGCTAAGTCCGACACTATTTAACATCTATGTGTCGGACTTGGCGAGGGTCATTAAATCATATGGAATAGGGGTGACATCATATGCAGATGACACCCAGTTGGTACTGGCCATCCATAACAACGGAGGAACAGTTGCGGCTAATTTTCAGGAAGGTATGATGGCTATCAGCTCCTGGATGGATCACAATTGTTTAAAATTAAATTCTGACAAGACGGAGGTCATGGTCTTTGGAAAACTGACCCCGTCTTGGTCCCCAGTCTGGTGGCCATCGGACCTAGGAGCCCCCCAACACCTGTTACCAAAGTCAGTAATTTAGGGGTACTATTTGACAATAAGTTATCCTTTTTGAACCACGCTAATGCAGTAGTCTCTTCATCTTTTTACACTCTGAGGATGGTTAAGAAACTACTACCTTTTCTTCCTTCTGGCGCAGGCAAAACCCTAATGTGTACTTTAGTACTCTCTAAAATTGATTACTGCAATGGTTTGTTATTAAACGCCCAAGAACAAGTTCTGAATAAAATGCAGTTAATCCAGAATGCGGCCGCCAGAATCTTGACTGGCATACCAAAATGTTCTTCCATTACCCCCATTGTTCGCCAACTCCACTGGCTCCCGGTCAGGAGTCGCATTAAGTTTAAGGCGCTCTGTATTACGTATAAAGCTATGAATAATACAGGCCCAGATTTTTTTTCAAAAGCTTTATGCACCTACTTGCCCAAAAGAACTCTACGTTCATCTGCAGCTCTCCTGCTTTCAGTTCCGCGAACAAAAAAAGTGAACTGGGGTGATAGACGATTCATAGTATCTGTATCTAGACTCTGGAACTCTATCCCTCTATATATAAAAATTAGTCCATCCTTAATGACTTTTCGGAAACTGCTAAAAACATGGCTTTTTACTCAATAATAAATCAGAACCCCTCCCGAGCTTTAGATCCAGCAGTGCCGAGACACCCTAGGGTATTTGCGCGCTATATAAGTTGTATAAATAAATAAATAAATACGGTACTTAAAAATCCACAGTTATCAAAATTAACCTTTAAAAACAGTTCCTTGATGTCGATAGCTCCGTCCGGGGCTATCACAGCGTTGTGAGCAAACAAATTCAAACAGTTCTGGCTGACTGATGAGTCACGGGCCAGCTACGGTGTCAGGAAGACCTGCAAACAGTACCTTTGAGAAATGCAGGGTGTCGGCGACCTCTCGTTGAGCTTCCGAAAACAAGGCGTCTGCAGGCGTCAGTTCCGGAGGTCGGTGCAGGAGTCGTCGGGCCCTCAAAGTCACATACGTTATGTTAGAACTGGCTGTCTCTAGTTGGCAGAGGTATGCACTTCTGACAAATAGGGACACACCTTTTCTAGTCAGGGCAAGGGGATCACACCCTTTGATAACCCCTGCTCACCCCCTTGGTAGCTTGGCAGAGCAGACAGGCTTATCTCAGAGGCTGTGTGTTAAGCATTTATGACCACATACAGTAACAAAGTGAATACACTACAAATGGACACGACACAGTAGTGATATAAAAATAAGTATTTTTATATAAGGCTTAGCACAAGACCAAATAACGACAAAAATGTACACAATCTTAATAAATACTTTGGGAAGGGAAAAATGATAGTTCAAAGGTAGTTTCTTCTTTAGCACAAAAAGTCTTTAGTATCAAAGCAAATCTTCTTCTTGGCAATACAGTTCTTAGCAACAGAGTAACCCACACGGGGGCTACACGACGTCGAGGCAAAGTTAATCCAAAGGTTCGGCGTCAACTGCGAGGAGCGCTACGTCGAGCCCGGAGTCTCACGGACCCCAACCACACAGTACCTTTGGAAAATGAAGCACACGATGATCAGCGGCGTCGAGCGATCCGGCGTCGCGTCTTCGGTGTCGATCAGGCCTCAGCAGGCGTGGTTGTCGATGATGCGGTTGCACAGAGTGAGCAACGCTCATGGCGTCGAGTGGGCACGAGGGCGATGCTATCAGCAGCGGTGCAGACACGAGGTCCCTTGGAGCTGGAGCCGTACTCCCACTCACTGGCGTTGCTGCTGGCGTCGGTCGGGCCCGGCGGCCGGTCGTCGAGGAAGCGGGACACTGGGGCCGTTACCCACTATGTCGAGCTGGATTCGGCGACGTCCGTCGGCGTCGAGGTTGCCGGCTCTTTCAGAGGTGCTGGCTTCACAGGTTCCAGCAAATAGCACTTTAAGCAGATGAAGTCCTTTAGCCCTGTGACTTCAGCAGGAGACTGGTACTCTTCCAGTCCTTGGAGATTTTCTTATCAAGCGTGAGAGTACACACACAGTTCCTCTCTCCTGGTTCCTCAGCAAAAATAAAGAAGCACTGCAGGATTCCCCCCAGCAAACAGCTCACTGGCAGAAGGGGTAGGCAAGTCCTCAGATCAGCAGGCCTCTTGTCCTTGGTTACAGGGTTCCTTGTCAGAAGTGATCTGATTTCATGGGTCAGGGGTCCTTCTCTTATACCCCTTTTTGGCTTTGATCCCTTTGTCCATGCAGGGGAATTTCCCAACATCCTGGGTCTGTTGTGGGTGGAGCCAGGCAGTAGCACCTGGCCTATTCACTGAGCAGGGCTGGGTCCTCAGACGCCCAGCAGGAGGTGGAGCCAGCATTGACACTGGCAGGAGCAGAGCTATCGGCCTCCTGGCAGGAGGTGGGGCTAGGATCGTCCATGGCAGGCACAGAGCCATCAGCCGCTTGGCAGGAGGTGGAGCCAGCATTGTATCAGGCAGGGCAGGCTATCAACAACTACTCTCCCCCTACTCTCAACGCAAATGTCCCACTCATCCCACACTGACTCATCCAGACCTGTGGAGCCACCCAGCTCCTGTCACACACACGCAAGACCAGCAGAAACCAGAAATGGTTAGACAACTACTTACAATGCACCCTGCCCGTGGGCCTACCATAGGGGTGACTAACATGAAGTCAAGGGAAGGTTGGAGGGGCTGGCAAGTAGGTATACTTGCGCAGCCGGCGTGACAGTACCAGACTGTACGTGGGTCTCGCAATGACTGACCCGTAGACATTCTTTTACGAGGCCGCTCCTGTGGGTGGCACAACACGTGCTGCAAGCCCACGAGCGGCATTTGTATTTACAAGCCCCGGCACTCCTGGTGCACTAGACTAGGGACTGACAGTAAACCAAATAAGCCAAACATGGATACCATAGATACATCAATTTAACATAGGGAGCACTTGCGCTGTGGCACTGATCAGCAGTGGCACCGCGCCCAAAGCATATACCAGCAAAACATCGTAAAACAGTGGAGGCAAACAGAAAAAATGGAGGAGAGACTCAAGCCAATGATGTCAGGTCTAACACGTTACAAGTCGATCTCCTCTCTGTTGGGAGTCAGGAGTGCTGACGACAGCGGGCGTTGTGTGCTGCGGTGGGAAGTGCAGCCGTGCAGTGCCCTCAGGTCGCGGTGCGAGCAGTGGCTCGGTGGCGTCGTCGTCTGCGATAACAGGGTCGCGGCACGAGATGAAGGCGGTGCGAGATAAAGGCGGTGGTCGTCACAATGCTGGCAGGTCAGAGTGCAAGCAGTGTCGTCGTCATTGCTGATACACTGTCGTCGGCTGACGGACTGGAGTCAATGTCGCCGGCAGGCCAAGGCTGTGGTGCGGGATGAGGGCGGTACGTCATGTAACTTTACGAGAGGTGCCCTTGAATCACGGTGCACGCAGCGGTGTCGATTTCGGCGTGGTGCTGCGGAGTCGGGGATACCAAGGCGTTGTCGTGAAGCAAGGGGGTGCGGAGTGCAGTGCCCACAGGTCGCGGTGCGAGCAACAGTCAGATAGCATCGTCGGTTAGACCAAGGTCGCGGTGCGGCATTGCCCTCTGCGGTGCTGAGTCGTCGTGAAGCCAGGCAGTGCCCACAGGACGCGGTGCAAGCAGCTGCTCTGTGGCGGCGTCAGCGGTGAGACAAAAGTCGCAATGCAGCGGTGCCGTCAGGACAAGGAGTCAGCAGGAGCATTGTAGAGTTGCTTTTTCTCTGTTGCAGCACAAAACACACAGTCCCCAGTGCTGCAGTCAGAAGAGCTTGAAGTCTTTGTTGTTCCTGAGACTTCGCGAACAGGGGGCAAACTCTAACTCAAGCCCATGGAAAAACTCAAAAAGCAGAATGCAGAAAGTTCAGTCCTGTCCAGTCCTTTCACTGCCCAAGACAGAAGCAGCCACTGCAGGCCAACACAGTAATGCCATTATGAAAAATGGGATAACCCAATATAGTCAATGGACCTGGGTATTTGTCATTATAGAATACAAGTGGTCCTAGACTAACGTCGTATTGATTTATCAGCAAAACATAGCTAGAGGATATATATATATATCAAAAAACTGATAAGGCACCAACAGTGTCTACAAAAAGAAATTTAAATTCAGAGCCACTATGATGTTGATTGATAACAGTTTAATCAATCAAATGAAGTATTATTTCAACAAGCAAAGCATACAATTTTTATCGCATGGTTATCGTCATCAGACAGGAAGTGATATGTGAAGAATCAGTGCTCATGTGAAAAAAGGATAGAGGGTTACGGAAAGGTAGGAAACAGAGATTATTAAACATAATTTTTACATGTGAGATCCAATGTAATTTACAATCCGGTCTCTCATTACTGTGGAGACCTACCCCTATACAAACAATATAACATGGAGCATTTCAAGCGGTTATTTCCACAGTGAAATTTATTTTGTTTATCAAACAATGGGGAATCAGGGGGAGGGTGTAGGCCTATCTCGGGGGCGTTGATGTTTCGACCCAGGTGCTTAAGGGTTAGTGTAGTCCTCAGTGGCGGGTCTTCTTCAGGACAGGGGTGGGGGTATCTGAAAATAACCATGACACTATTAGCGTCGCTGTACTAAAGGGAGTCTATCAATAAACCCAGTTCAAGGGGCCTAGAAGACTAAAACTTTATATGATGATTATGCTCACCATGGGAATTGTCAGGTGATTGACCAAGAACAAATCATATATGAATCGTTAGTTCGATAGTCCTGTACACATATCAGGAAGAAATGCCCAGTGCTACAAATAAACATACAAGGACAGTACGGCTGCACCATAAATAAAGAACAATTAGGCGCAGATGGTTGAAAGTGACTTACCCGCGATGCGGGGATCAGCTCGTGGGCGTTTGGGTAATACCATATAGTTTAGTAGATATCATCAATCTGCCAAAAAGATTGACGAAACATTTGTACTACTGCTAAAGTCATAGTGAATATCATAACTCAAAAGGGCCCCATCGATAAATACCTGTATCCAACGATAAAAGACGCTCCAAGAATGGTAGTGTCCATGCTCTCCTATTAGTCCGGCATGAGCAGTGGTGATGTAAGCTGTTAATAAAAGGAAATGGAGAGGGTAGAGTCAGTGCCCCTCCGTGTGATGCTAAAAGAATGTTGCAAGCTCTCCTTAGTCGCAGGATATACCGTAGATAAATCCTAGATCCACTGCTGTACACAAGCCGCATCTGTCAGTCTCGTTGCCAAAGGAGAGAGCGAGCGGCAGTTCTGACTGGTTTTAAATCAGCGTGCACGTAGAGAACCGACCGCTGTTGCGGTAACGTGAGTTGACACAGAGAACAGACTACTCACTCTGTAAAATTACAGTGAAGTATTCAAGAAGGTTCATATGTTGGACCCATTACAAGTATGATAAGATACATAAAGTGAGAGACTGCCCGGAGTCGAGTGGTCACTATTGTACTTAAGCAAGCCAGCAAAAATAAGAAAGGAGACGGTGGGTTGCATCAAATGTACAGGCATTTGTCAGAAAACAACATATCAAAAAACAACAAGTATTAAAAATGGTTTGGGTCCACATTCACACTTATTACACATGAAAGGAAATTAAATTAAATGGAGATTTATATTGCGCAAACTTAGCCCAATGGGCATCAAGGCGCAGAGAACAAACAAACGTGCAGTCTCAGAGTACCGAATGCATGGCCACTAATAGGCCGGAGAGTAGAGCCAGGTCTTTAGAAGTGTGCGGAAGATCACCAGTGAGGGTTGACTAGATAGTTCAGGAGGGAGAGAGTTCCATAACTTGGGAGCCAAGGTGCAAAAAGCTCTTCCTCCCCACCTCGCCCTCATAAATCTGGGAACCAAAAGCAGATTTTTAGAAGCCGAGCGAAGGGTTCTCCTGGGAGTATAGGAGCTAACAAGAGATCTGATACCTTCGGAACCCAGTCCAAAATATGCCCTGTGGGCCATGCAAAGGAGTTTGAAGGAAATCCTGGAATGGATTGGGAGCCAATGGAGATCCTTCCTGGCCTGAGTTACAGACGCAAGTCTTGGAAGGTTCAGGACCATCCTGGCTGCGGCATTTTGTACCATCTGAAGGCTATGGACAGACTTCTTATTTATGCCGCTATAGAGCGCATTGCAACAATGCAGCCTGGAGGAAACAAGGGCAACTGTTGCCTGTTTACGAGCATCAGGGGACAGATATGGGGCAATCTTTATCAGAGTCCTAATGATGGCACAACATGTGGACACCGTTCTGTTGACCTGGGGGTCGAAGGAGAGAGCCGAATCTATCAAAACGCCAAGATCCCTGGCGGAGTGGGTCGGGTGAGGGCAGTCCCCCAAAGAGGGCGGCCAAAAATCCTTTGACCAAATATCCTGATTTCCTCCAAAAATCAGGACCTCCGTCTTTTCCCCGTTCCATCTTAGAAAGTTCCGTAGCATCCATTGCGATACTGCCTCCATGCATACTCTAAATTTGAAGGCTGAGTCGTTGACAGACTGAGTGATGGAAACCATGATCTGGGTGTCGTCGGCATACGACAGAATCTCGAACCCAAAAGATCTAACCACTTTAGCAAGTGGGGTTACATAGATGTTAAATAAGAGCGGGCTTAATGAAGAGCCCTGCGCTACCCCACATTGCACTGACTGGGAGGAAGAAAGAAAGTTGCCCAACTTTACCCTCTGCTTCCTTTGGTGTAGAAAGGAAGCAAGTAAGCTAAGGGCGGTGCCACCCACCCCAATTCCCTCAAGCCTGGACACCAGGTCGAAGGGGACAGGGTGTCAAAGGCTGCCAGGAGGTCGAGCAGCACCAGTAGAGTAGTTTCGCCCCTGTCGACCTCAGAGCGGATGTTGTTGATCCCAACCGTAAGGGCAGACTCCGTACTGTGAGCAGCACGAAACCCATGTTGAGAGAGGTCTAGCAGCAATTTTATCAAGAGTGGATAGGACACTTGTAACCACTTATACCAAGAGATATATTGAAAAACCCTCCTAAACGTTGTGTATTTCGAGAAGCGGTATATCTTATTCTCCGCCCCACACAGACGTTATGGCAACAGTCATTGGGTTTTACAATTAGTATCTTGCCAGCCTCACCCGAGGCAATCTCTGGTTTTAACGTGGCAGTCTCCAGAGAAAGTTTGAGTCACCCCACTGAAAGTGAACAATATGGATAAAATAGTTTCCAGGCGATTAAGTACTCTTTATTCGAATCGCTGGACACTAATTTAAAAATATAAGGTATGCTCTGGGGAAAATTAGGAATCCTTAGCATATGTCATTAGGACAAAAAAACGTCAAAATGTTTCTGCTCTCTTGGCCCGTGGGTCTAAGAGCATTCGTCAGGACATATAAACACACAAAACACAGTGTAAAACTACTTTCACTATTTGTGACGTAGATGGGTCAATTTAACATAATAGTCTTACCCATTAAGGTTCTTGAGAGTCACCTAAAAGATTTAGAAAGAGAATAGGGTAACTAGTGGCATTTAACAAATTAATGTTAAGTAGTGGTTGATTAAAAAACATTGTGTTTATCAAAGATTAATTTAAACGCTCTATTTAGAGACATAGTTTGCAATTTGTGAGGAAAACAGACAACAATAGTGACATTTAAGGCGAGTTAAAAGTGGCGATATATTGAGAGACTAGCGTATCAGTAATGTGCAATACAAATGTAATTGGTACCCAAACTGTAGTAAAACATACCTCTAAGTTTGGTGTACTTGGAATGAACCTGGAGGGAAAAACGGAGGTAATGTATGATACTACCCTCAAAGGCTATGAAGATATAGTGCCCAGTTACCTCATGTGAGGTCTTACCTTAAGGTAATTTCAACAAGGTTCCCTCAGGAGGTACGGACATTAGTCCCAGAATACAACGACATCAAAGAGAGATTGTAAAAACTATGTCTGCCGGTAGTGTAGGTAGCGGGCAGTGAGGAGAAACCCACCCGCGCAGGAAGCGTGTTCCGCGTCTTGTGCTGACTCTGCCTCCTGGACGCTGGGATACGCTTCCGATGGCGTTTTCTACAATACTCGCCGTGGAAATAGAATGAGGATTATTTTTGGGAAGATCGAGGGACAAGTTTAAACTCCAAATATCGGGTTTAAAACCATTTTGGTGCACTAAGATTTAATTATGTGTTGTCTGGAATGTTTCAATATAATAGTCATAACACTGCTGGTGAAATTGAATTTTGAAACTCGATAAAAATAAGAGTGGTGGAAACAATGTTAGGCTCTTACCAAAATAACAACAGCTCATGGTGCAGAGAAAAAATCAAGTTATTTTGGCTATTTTGGCTGAAAGTTCGTTGGAATCAGCGTGCAAAGTGATGCCATGAGATTTCATTGTTCAAACCATACTTATTGGTTTTAAGGCGATCCACCCAACGTTGTTCCTTTTCATATAGTACCTTTTCAACATTGGGCATCGCTTCTGATATTTTTTCTATAACAGTCTATTTTAGATCTTCAATGCTGTGCTTTTGCTCGATGAAATGTGAACAAAGCTTTGTTGTATTCTTTTGAAGGCGAATATTGCTTTTGTGTTCCCCTATACGTAATTTCACCTTTCTGCAGGTCATTCCGATGTATTTCTTTTCGCATGGACATGTAACCATGTAAATCACATGAGATGAATTGCAGTTACTGTGTTGTCTCTGTGTCCATTTGAATGTTGGGGATAGTTGTAAGGTTTTTGAACTGGTCGTTGATTTACAGACCAGGCAAGAGCCACATGGATGATGTCCTGTCACTGGAGCCATGTGGACATTTCTAATTGGGTTTGCCAAGATTGTTTGTCTAGGACGAGTGTGGACCAACAAGTCGCATAGGTTTTTTGTTCGTCTGTTGGCAAAGCGTGGTTTTGGCCAATTAAATTTTCCTGTATTCACAATATGCCAATTCTTCTGGATTAGCTTATTCACTTGGTATGATGCTGGACCAAACGTAGTCACACAGGTCATGAGGTCCTCATTTTCTGTTTTTTCAAAAATTGTAAGGAGATTTTCTCTCGGTTGGTTCATGGCTCTTTTTTGGCATCTCGTTATGGTTGATGTTTTGTAATGCCTTTGTTGCAGTCTGATGCTGAGGTCGTTCGATTGTGTCTGGTAATCAGTTTTTTGACTGCAGTTCCTTTTGAGACGTAAAAACTGACTATATGGTAGGTTGTCTCTTAACGGTTGGGGATGATAACTTTTATAAGACAATAGGCTGTTTTTGGCAGTGGGTTTTCTGAATGTTTTGGTCTCAATTTTGCTTTCCTTTGAGTATATAGTCAGGTCTAAAAAGTCAATGCTTTCTTTATCAGCTGTGTATGTAAAACGAAGCCAAGGATCACGTGTTTTGAGCCATTCCACAAATATTTTCAGGTCTTGATTGTTGTGCCAGATCAAGAGAACGTCATCAATATAACGTTTCCAGTAGAGTATACTGGAAACGTAAGGGTTGGCAGTTGTAAGTACGTGTTGGGTTTCAAAATTACTCACGTAGAGGCCTGCCACCGAGGGGGCAAAAGCACTCCCCATTGAAGTGCCATGGCTCTGTAAAAACAACTGATTTTCAAATTCAAAATAGTTTTCGGTGAGTGCCATCCGGCAACATTCCAGGACAAAGTGTCTCGGTGTTCTAAAATCCCAATTTTCTGTAAAGAGAACGTCTTCCAACATTTCTAGCGTCTCTTTTTGGGGTAAGCTCGTGTATAGGGATTCTACGTCGAGTCCCACTAGGAGCATCGTGGTGGGGTCAAAAGGTTGGTCTTTGAGTTGATTTAACAGATCTCTGGTATCTTGTAGGTAGGCAGGTGTTTTTTTAACCAGTGGTTGGAGAAATTGATCCGCAAATTTGGAGAGGGGTTCCAGCACTGATCCTATACCCGAAACTATTGGGCGGCCTGGAGGGGGGACTCTGTTTTTGTGTGTTTTGGGTAAGGAGTAAAAATATGGTGTCTTTGGGTTATCTGTCAATAAGAAGTCAGCTTCTTTTTTGCTTACCCATCCATTGGTTTCTGCTTCATAAACCATCATTGCAATAGTCGTTTTTAATCTTGGTGTTGGGTCCGTGGTGATTCTGGTATAGAATTTTTCATCCGCCAGTAGTTCAAGACATTGAGTTCTGTAACCTTCTTTTCCCAGGATAACTACTCCTCCACCCTTATCCGCGGGTTTGATGACAATGTTTTCGTTTGTCTGAAGTTCTTCCAAGGCTATTCTTTCTGATCTGGTTAGGTTTTGGAAGGGTCTTTTGACATTGTCTGCCATGTTATCAATTCCAGTAAGGATGGCTTGTTCGAAGGTTAGTATCTCTACTGGTACCATGTTGATCGGTGGAGTGAAATTCGACTTCTTACGGAGATTGGTATCTCCAAGATCAGTGGATGGTGCGGACTCCGAAAAATGTGCTTTCAATTTGAGTGAGCGACAGAATTCCGATAGTTCACATTTTAGTCTGAACAGGTCGAGGTTAGGAGTTGGGACATAGCCAAGTCCTTTGTTAAGGACATTTTCTTGTTCCTTGGAAAGAGTCACCGAACTTAGATTCACTATCAGTGACTCGTTTTGCTGGTTCCTGGCTTTGATGATGTCATACTCCTTGTTTGAACATTCGGCTCTTGGTCTTACCATGATATGTTTCTTCTCCTTCCTCTTTGGTTCTGGCCCCTCAATAAAAAAGGATCCTGGTTCTGGTTATTGATCCCCTGTGGTGGTATGCCCATGAAATTTTGCATTTGTTGGGGTCCTTGATTGTACGGGTTCATCCAGCCCGCATATGGTTGCATATAAGGTTGGAAGAATTGCATTGGCGGGCCCATGAAGTGTTGTCTTGGCCATCTGTTGCCTCTTCTCTGCGGTCGAGACCGATATTGTCCTCTGCCTCGTCTGTGGCCCGAATCTTCGAACCCTGTCTCCGATCCTCCAGAAGAATCCCAACCATCGGAATCATTATCAGTTTTAGAATCGGTTGATTTATAATCAGATTTGGTGTAGGGATGCATTTTTTCATGACTAAATTTTTTGATGTCTTTACTTAATTTTTGTAGTTTATTTTGCATCAGGAAATCCTCACTGTCTGATATCTCTTTATTTAAGTCCTCTAATCTCTTTTTGTAGACTACTGGTTGTATGCCTTTTTTCAGTTCAGCTTCACAGGCTTGTATCTGTGTTAGTAAGGCTTCTGATAGTCTCTTGGCAGTTTTTACTATTAACACTAGATAGTCAAGGGTGCATTTCCAAGAGATTGCAGACCAGTCTCGTCTAAAAGCCAAGTCATGGAGAAAAATTCTTGGTGCGTTAGTGATCCAAAGTCCTCGTGGCGCTATCTTTGAACGTAGATATTCTGTCATAATGATTCCGTGAATGGCAACCCTTATTTGTTCTTGTTTTTTTGCTGTAAGGCTATCCCAATCATCGGTCTGGGCCAGTACTTGGACTAAGTCTGTATTTTGAATTAGAGATTGTGCCGCTAGAATCTCGCTGATATCACTCCCCATAAAACTCAAACCACTCATGTCTTCCATGTTGAGTTTCCAAAGAAATGTCTTGTTTTTCTTGACGAAAGTCAGAGACACTTTTCCCGCAGCTGCGCGCTGCTTAATACGAATTTTTATCAATGTGAGGGAAGAGGAATGGCTGTCCTATCTGTTCCCCAGAACTAGGTAGAATTTTATCAAGAGTGGATAGGACACTTGTAACCACTTATACCAAGAGATATATTGAAAAACCCTCATAAACGTTGTGTATTTCGAGAAGCGGTATATCTTATTCTCCGCCCCACACAGACGTTATGGCAACAGTCATTGGGTTTTACAATTAGTATCTTGCCAGCCTCACCCGAGGCAATCTCTGGTTTTAACGTGGCAGTCTCCAGAGAAAGTTTGAGTCACCCCACTGAAATTGAACAATATGGATAAAATAGTTTCCAGGCGATTAAGTACTCTTTATTCGAATCGCTGGACCACTAATTTAAAAATATAAGGTATGCTCTGGGGAAAATTAGGAATCCTTAGCATATGTCATTAGGACAAAAAAACGTCAACATGTTTCTGCTCTCTTGGCCCGTGGGTCTAAGAGCATTCGTCAGGACATATAAACACACAAAACACAGTGTAAAACTACTTTCACTATTTGTGACGTAGATGGGTCAATTTAACATAATAGTCTTACCCATTAAGGTTCTTGAGAGTCACCTAAAAGATTTAGAAAGAGAATGGGGTAACTAGTGGCATTTAACAAATTAATGTTAAGTAGTGGTTGATTAAAAAACATTGTGTTTATCAAAGATTCATTTAAACGCTCTATTTAGAGACATAGTTTGCAATTTGTGAGGAAAACAGACAACAATAGTGACATTTAAGGCGAGTTAAAAGTGGCGATATATTGAGAGACTAGCGTATCAGTAATGTGCAATACAAATGTAATTGGTACCCAAACTGTAGTAAAACATACCTCTAAGTTTGGTGTACTTGGAATGAACCTGGAGGGAAAAACGGAGGTAATGTATGATACTACCCTCAAAGGCTATGAAGATATAGTGCCCAGTTACCTCATGTGAGGTCTTACCTTAAGGTAATTTCAACAAGGTTCCCTCAGGAGGTACGGACATTAGTCCCAGGCTACAACGACATCAAAGAGAGATTGTAAAAACGATGTCTGCCCGTAGTGTAGGTAGCGGGCAGTGAGGAGAAACTCACCCGCGTAGGAAGCGTGTTCCGCGTCTTGTGCTGACTCTGCCTCCTGGACGCTGAGAGCACGCTTCCGATGGCGTTTTCTACAATACTCGCCGTGGAAATAGAAAGAGGATTATTTTTGCGAAGATCGAGGGACAAGTTTAAACTCCAAATATCGGGTTTAAAACCATTTTGGTGCACTAAGATTTAATTATGTGTTGTCTGGAATGTTTCAATATAATAGTCATAACACTGCTGGTGAAATTGAATTTTGAAACTCGATAAAAATAAGAGTGGTGGAAACAATGTTAGGCTCTTACCAAAATAACAACAGCTCATGGTGCAGAGAAAAAATCAAGTTATTTTGGCTATTTTGGCTGAAAGTTCGTTGGAATCAGCGTGCAAAGTGATGCCATGAGATTTCATCGTTCAAACCATACTTATTGGTTTTAAGGCGATCCACCCAACGTTGTTCCTTTTCATATAGTACCTTTTCAACATTGGGCATCGCTTCTGATATTTTTTCTATAACAGTCCATTTTAGATCTTCAATGCTGTGCTTTTGCTCGATGAAATGTGAACAAAGCTTTGTTGTATTCTTTTGAAGGTGAATATTGCTTTTGTGTTCCCCTATACGTAATTTCACCTTTCTGCAGGTCATTCCGATGTATTTCTTTTCGCATGGACATGTAACCATGTAAATCACATGAGATGAATTGCAGTTACTGTGTTGTCTCTGTGTCCATTTGAATGTTGGGGATAGTTGTAAGGTTTTTGAACTGGTCGTTGATTTACAGGTCAGGCAAGAGCCACATGGATAATGTCCTGTCACTGGAGCCATGTGGACATTTCTAATTGGGTTTGCCAAGATTGTTTGTCTAGGACGAGTGTGGACCAACAAGTCGCGTAAGTTTTTTGTTCGTCTGTTGGCAAAGCGTGGTTTTGGCCAATTAAATTTTCCTGTATTCACAATATGCCAATTCTTCTGGATTAGCTTATTCACTTGGTATGATGCTGGACCAAACGTAGTCACACAGGTCATGAGGTCCTCATTTTCTGTTTTTTCAAAAATTGTAAGGAGATTTTCTCTCGGTTGGTTCATGGCTCTTTTTTGGCATCTCGTTATGGTTGATGTTTTGTAATGCCTTTGTTGCAGTCTGATGCTGAGGTCGTTCGATTGTGTCTGGTAATCAGTTTTTTGACTGCAGTTCCTTTAGAGACGTAAAAACTGACTATATGGTAGGTTGTCTCGTAACGGTTGGGGATGATAACTTTTATAAGACAATAGGCTGTTTTTGGCAGTGGGTTTTCTGAATGTTTTGGTCTCAATTTTGCTTTCTTTGAGTATATAGTCAGGTCTAAAAAGTCAATGCTTTCTTTATCAGCTGTGTATGTAAAACGAAGCCAAGGATCACGTGTTTTGAGCCATTCCACAAATATTTTCAGGTCTTGATTGTTGTGCCAGATCAAGAGAACGTCATCAATATAACGTTTCCAGTAGAGTATACTGGAAACGTAAGGGTTGGCAGTTGTAAGTACGTGTTGGGTTTCAAAATTACTCACGTAGAGGCCTGCCACCGAGGGGGCAAAAGAACTCCCCATTGAAGTGCCATGGCTCTGTAAAAACAACTGATTTTCAAATTCAAAATAGTTTTCGGTGAGTGCCATCCGGCAACATTCCAGGACAAAGTGTCTCGGTGTTCTAAAATCCCAATTTTCTGTAAAGAGAACGTCTTCCAACATTTCAAGCGTCTCTTTTTGGGGTAAGCTCGTGTATAGGGATTCTACGTCGAGTCCCACTAGGAGCATCGTGGTGGGGTCAAAAGGTTGGTCTTTGAGTTGATTTAACAGATCTCTGGTATCTTGTAGGTAGGCAGGTGTTTTTTTAACCAGTGGTTGGAGAAATTGATCCGCAAATTTGGAGAGGGGTTCCAGCACTGATCCTATACCCGAAACTATTGGGCGGCCTGGTGGGGGGGACTCTGTTTTTGTGTGTTTTGGGTAAGGAGTAAAAATATGGTGTCTTTGGGTTATCTGTCAATAAGAAGTCAGCTTCTTTTTTGCTTACCCATCCATTGGTTTCTGCTTCATAAACCATCATTGCAATAGTCGTTTTTAATCTTGGTGTTGGGTCCGTGGTGATTCTGGTATAGAATTTTTCTCCGCCAGTAGTTCAAGACATTGAGTTCTGTAACCTTCTTTTCCCAGGATAACTACTCCTCCACCCTTATCCGCGGGTTTGATGACAATGTTTTCGTTTGTCTGAAGTTCTTCCAAGGCTATTCTTTCTGATCTGGTTAGGTTTTGGAAGGGTCTTTTGACATTGTCTGCCATGTTATCAATTCCAGTAAGGATGGCTTGTTCGAAGGTTAGTATCTCTACTGGTACCATGTTGATCGGTGGAGTGAAATTCGACTTCTTACGGAGATTGGTATCTCCAAGATCAGTGGATGGTGCGGACTCCGAAAAATGTGCTTTCAATTTGAGTGAGCGACAGAATTCCGATAGTTCACATTGTAGTCTGAACAGGTCGAGGTTAGGAGTTGGGACATAGCCAAGTCCTTTGTTAAGGACATTTTCTTGTTCCTTGGAAAGAGTCACCGAACTTAGATTCACTATCAGTGACTCGTTTTGCTGGTTCCTGGCTTTGATGATGTCATACTCCTTGTTTGAACATTTGGCTCTTGGTCTTACCATGATATGTTTCTTCTCCTTCCTCTTTGGTTCTGGCCCCTCAATAAAAAAGGATCCTGGTTCTGGTTATTGATCCCCTGTGGTGGTATGCCCATGAAATTTTGCATTTGTTGGGGTCCTTGATTGTACGGGTTCATCCAGCCCGCATATGGTTGCATATAAGGTTGGAAGAATTGCATTGGCGGGCCCATGAAGTGTTGTCTTGGCCATCTGTTGCCTCTTCTCTGCGGTCGAGACCGATATTGTCCTCTGCCTCGTCTGTGGCCCGAATCTTCGAACCCTGTCTCCGATCCTCCAGAAGAATCCCAACCATCGGAATCATTATCAGTTTTAGAATCGGTTGATTTATAATCAGATTTGGTGTAGGGATGCATTTTTTCATGACTAAATTTTTTGATGTCTTTACTTAATTTTTGTAGTTTATTTTGCATCAGGAAATCCTCACTGTCTGATATCTCTTTATTTAAGTCCTCTAATCTCTTTTTGTAGACTACTGGTTGTATGCCTTTTTTCAGTTCAGCTTCACAGGCTTGTATCTGTGTTAGTAAGGCTTCTGATAGTCTCTTGGCAGTTTTTACTATCAACACTAGATAGTCAAGGGTGCATTTCCAAGAGATTGCAGACCAGTCTCGTCTAAAAGCCAAGTCATGGAGAAAAATTCTTGGTGGGTTAGTGATCCAAAGTCCTCGTGGCGCTATCTTTGAACGTAGATATTCTGTCATAATGATTCCGTGAATGGCAACCCTTATTTGTTCTTGTTTTTTTGCTGTAAGGCTATCCCAATCATCGGTCTGGGCCAGTACTTGGACTAAGTCTGTATTTTGAATTAGAGATTGTGCCGCTAGAATCTCGCTGATATCACTCCCCGTAAAACTCAAACCACTCATGTCTTCCATGTTGAGTTTCCAAAGAAATGTCTTGTTTTTCTTGACGAAAGTCAGAGACACTTTTCCCGCAGCTGCGCGCTGCTTAATACGAATTTTTATCAATGTGAGGGAAGAGGAATGGCTGTCCTATCTGTTCCCCAGAACTAGGTAGAATTTTATCAAGAGTGGATAGGACACTTGTAACCACTTATACCAAGAGATATATTGAAAAACCCTCATAAACGTTGTGTATTTCGAGAAGCGGTATATCTTATTCTCCGCCCCACACAGACGTTATGGCAACAGTCATTGGGTTTTACAATTAGTATCTTGCCAGCCTCACCCGAGGCAATCTCTGGTTTTAACGTGGCAGTCTCCAGAGAAAGTTTGAGTCACCCCACTGAAAGTGAACAATATGGATAAAATAGTTTCCAGGCGATTAAGTACTCTTTATTCGAATCGCTGGACCACTAATTTAAAAATATAAGGTATGCTCTGGGGAAAATTAGGAATCCTTAGCATATGTCATTAGGACAAAAAAACGTCAACATGTTTCTGCTCTCTTGGCCCGTGGGTCTAAGAGCATTCGTCAGGACATATAAACACACAAAACACAGTGTAAAACTACTTTCACTATTTGTGACGTAGATGGGTCAATTTAACATAACAGTCTTACCCATTAAGGTTCTTGAGAGTCACCTAAAAGATTTAGAAAGAGAATGGGGTAACTAGTGGCATTTAACAAATTAATGTTAAGTAGTGGTTGATTAAAAAACATTGTGTTTATCAAAGATTCATTTAAACGCTCTATTTAGAGACATAGTTTGCAATTTGTGAGGAAAACAGACAACAATAGTGACATTTAAGGCGAGTTAAAAGTGGCGATATATTGAGAGACTAGCGTATCAGTAATGTGCAATACAAATGTAATTGGTACCCAAACTGTAGTAAAACATACCTCTAAGTTTGGTGTACTTGGAATGAACCTGGAGGGAAAAACGGAGGTAATGTATGATACTACCCTCAAAGGCTATGAAGATATAGTGCCCAGTTACCTCATGTGAGATCTTACCTTGAGGTAATTTCAACAAGGTTCCCTCAGGAGGTACGGACATTAGTCCCAGGCTACAACGACATCAAAGAGAGATTGTAAAAACGATGTCTGCCCGTAGTGTAGGTAGCGGGCAGTGAGGAGAAACTCACCCGCGTAGGAAGCGTGTTCCGCGTCTTGTGCTGACTCTGCCTCCTGGACGCTGAGAGCACGCTTCCGATGGCGTTTTCTACAATACTCGCCGTGGAAATAGAAAGAGGATTATTTTTGCGAAGATCGAGGGACAAGTTTAAACTCCAAATATCAGGTTTAAAACCATTTTGGTGCACTAAGATTTAATTATGTGTTGTCTGGAATGTTTCAATATAATAGTCATAACACTGCTGGTGAAATTGAATTTTGAAACTCGATAAAAATAAGAGTGGTGGAAACAATGTTAGGCTCTTACCAAAATAACAACAGCTCATGGTGCAGAGAAAAAATCAAGTTATTTTGGCTATTTTGGCTGAAAGTTCGTTGGAATCAGCGTGCAAAGTGATGCCATGAGATTTTATCGTTCAAACCATACTTATTGGTTTTAAGGCGATCCACCCAACGTTGTTCCTTTTCATATAGTACCTTTTCAACATTGGGCATCGCTTCTGATATTTTTTCTATAACAGTCCATTTTAGATCTTCAATGCTGTGCTTTTGCTCGATGAAATGTGAACAAAGCTTTGTTGTATTCTTTTGAAGGTGAATATTGCTTTTGTGTTCCCCTATACGTAATTTCACCTTTCTGCAGGTCATTCCGATGTATTTCTTTTCGCATGGACATGTAACCATGTAAATCACATGAGATGAATTGCAGTTACTGTGTTGTCTCTGTGTCCATTTGAATGTTGGGGATAGTTGTAAGGTTTTTGAACTGGTCGTTGATTTACAGGTCAGGCAAGAGCCACATGGATAATGTCCTGTCACTGGAGCCATGTGGACATTTCTAATTGGGTTTGCCAAGATTGTTTGTCTAGGACGAGTGTGGACCAACAAGTCGCGTAAGTTTTTTGTTCGTCTGTTGGCAAAGCGTGGTTTTGGCCAATTAAATTTTCCTGTATTCACAATATGCCAATTCTTCTGGATTAGCTTATTCACTTGGTATGATGCTGGACCAAACGTAGTCACACAGGTCATGAGGTCCTCATTTTCTGTTTTTTCAAAAATTGTAAGGAGATTTTCTCTCGGTTGGTTCATGGCTCTTTTTTGGCATCTCGTTATGGTTGATGTTTTGTAATGCCTTTGTTGCAGTCTGATGCTGAGGTCGTTCGATTGTGTCTGGTAATCAGTTTTTTGACTGCAGTTCCTTTTGAGACGTAAAAACTGACTATATGGTAGGTTGTCTCGTAACGGTTGGGGATGATAACTTTTATAAGACAATAGGCTGTTTTTGGCAGTGGGTTTTCTGAATGTTTTGGTCTCAATTTTGCTTTCCTTTGAGTATATAGTCAGGTCTAAAAAGTCAATGCTTTCTTTATCAGCTGTGTATGTAAAACGAAGCCAAGGATCACGTGTTTTGAGCCATTCCACAAATATTTTCAGGTCTTGATTGTTGTGCCAGATCAAGAGAACGTCATCAATATAACGTTTCCAGTAGAGTATACTGGAAACGTAAGGGTTGGCAGTTGTAAGTACGTGTTGGGTTTCAAAATTACTCACGTAGAGGCCTGCCACCGAGGGGGCAAAAGAACTCCCCATTGAAGTGCCATGGCTCTGTAAAAACAACTGATTTTCAAATTCAAAATAGTTTTCGGTGAGTGCCATCCGGCAACATTCCAGGACAAAGTGTCTCGGTGTTCTAAAATCCCAATTTTCTGTAAAGAGAACGTCTTCCAACATTTCGAGCGTCTCTTTTTGGGGTAAGCTCGTGTATAGGGATTCTACGTCGAGTCCCACTAGGAGCATCGTGGTGGCGTCAAAAGGTTGGTCTTTGAGTTGATTTAACAGATCTCTGGTATCTTGTAGGTAGGCAGGTGTTTTTTTAACCAGTGGTTGGAGAAATTGATCCGCAAATTTGGAGAGGGGTTCCAGCACTGATCCTATACCCGAAACTATTGGGCGGCCTGGTGGGGGGGACTCTGTTTTTGTGTGTTTTGGGTAAGGAGTAAAAATATGGTGTCTTTGGGTTATCTGTCAATAAGAAGTCAGCTTCTTTTTTGCTTACCCATCCATTGGTTTCTGCTTCATAAACCATCATTGCAATAGTCGTTTTTAATCTTGGTGTTGGGTCCGTGGTGATTCTGGTATAGAATTTTTCATCCGCCAGTAGTTCAAGACATTGAGTTCTGTAACCTTCTTTTCCCAGGATAACTACTCCTCCACCCTTATCCGCGGGTTTGATGACAATGTTTTCGTTTGTCTGAAGTTCTTCCAAGGCTATTCTTTCTGATCTGGTTAGGTTTTGGAAGGGTCTTTTGACATTGTCTGCCATGTTATCAATTCCAGTAAGGATGGCTTGTTCGAAGGTTAGTATCTCTACTGGTACCATGTTGATCGGTGGAGTGAAATTCGACTTCTTACGGAGATTGGTATCTCCAAGATCAGTGGATGGTGCGGACTCCGAAAAATGTGCTTTCAATTTGAGTGAGCGACAGAATTCCGATAGTTCACATTGTAGTCTGAACAGGTCGAGGTTAGGAGTTGGGACATAGCCAAGTCCTTTGTTAAGGACATTTTCTTGTTCCTTGGAAAGAGTCACCGAACTTAGATTCACTATCAGTGACTCGTTTTGCTGGTTCCTGGCTTTGATGATGTCATACTCCTTGTTTGAACATTCGGCTGTTGGTCTTACCATGATATGTTTCTTCTCCTTCCTCTTTGGTTCTGGCCCCTCAATAAAAAAGGATCCTGGTTCTGGTTATTGATCCCCTGTGGTGGTATGCCCATGAAATTTTGCATTTGTTGGGGTCCTTGATTTTACGGGTTCATCCAGCCCGCATATGGTTGCATATAAGGTTGGAAGAATTGCATTGGCGGGCCCATGAAGTGTTGTCTTGGCCATCTGTTGCCTCTTCTCTGCGGTCGAGACCGATATTGTCCTCTGCCTCGTCTGTGGCCCGAATCTTCGAACCCTGTCTCCGATCCTCCAGAAGAATCCCAACCATCGGAATCATTATCAGTTTTAGAATCGGTTGATTTATAATCAGATTTGGTGTAGGGATGCATTTTTTCATGACTAAATTTTTTGATGTCTTTACTTAATTTTTGTAGTTTATTTTGCATCAGGAAATCCTCACTGTCTGATATCTCTTTATTTAAGTCCTCTAATCTCTTTTTGTAGACTACTGGTTGTATGCCTTTTTTCAGTTCAGCTTCACAGGCTTGTATCTGTGTTAGTAAGGCTTCTGATAGTCTCTTGGCAGTTTTTACTATTAACACTAGATAGTCAAGGGTGCATTTCCAAGAGATTGCAGACCAGTCTCGTCTAAAAGCCAAGTCATGGAGAAAAATTCTTGGTGCGTTAGTGATCCAAAGTCCTCGTGGCGCTATCTTTGAACGTAGATATTCTGTCATAATGATTCCGTGAATGGCAACCCTTATTTGTTCTTGTTTTTTTGCTGTAAGGCTATCCCAATCATCGGTCTGGGCCAGTACTTGGACTAAGTCTGTATTTTGAATTAGAGATTGTGCCGCTAGAATCTCGCTGATATCACTCCCCGTAAAACTCAAACCACTCATGTCTTCCATGTTGAGTTTCCAAAGAAATGTCTTGTTTTTCTTGACGAAAGTCAGAGACACTTTTCCCGCAGCTGCGCGCTGCTTAATACGAATTTTTATCAATGTGAGGGAAGAGGAATGGCTGTCCTATCTGTTCCCCAGAACTAGGTAGAATTTTATCAAGAGTGGATAGGACACTTGTAACCACTTATACCAAGAGATATATTGAAAAACCCTCATAAACGTTGTGTATTTCGAGAAGCGGTATATCTTATTCTCCGCCCCACACAGACGTTATGGCAACAGTCATTGGGTTTTACAATTAGTATCTTGCCAGCCTCACCCGAGGCAATCTCTGGTTTTAACGTGGCAGTCTCCAGAGAAAGTTTGAGTCACCCCACTGAAAGTGAACAATATGGATAAAATAGTTTCCAGGCGATTAAGTACTCTTTATTCGAATCGCTGGACCACTAATTTAAAAATATAAGGTATGCTCTGGGGAAAATTAGGAATCCTTAGCATATGTCATTAGGACAAAAAAACGTCAACATGTTTCTGCTCTCTTGGCCCGTGGGTCTAAGAGCATTCGTCAGGACATATAAACACACAAAACACAGTGTAAAACTACTTTCACTATTTGTGACGTAGATGGGTCAATTTAACATAACAGTCTTACCCATTAAGGTTCTTGAGAGTCACCTAAAAGATTTAGAAAGAGAATGGGGTAACTAGTGGCATTTAACAAATTAATGTTAAGTAGTGGTTGATTAAAAAACATTGTGTTTATCAAAGATTCATTTAAACGCTCTATTTAGAGACATAGTTTGCAATTTGTGAGGAAAACAGACAACAATAGTGACATTTAAGGCGAGTTAAAAGTGGCGATATATTGAGAGACTAGCGTATCAGTAATGTGCAATACAAATGTAATTGGTACCCAAACTGTAGTAAAACATACCTCTAAGTTTGGTGTACTTGGAATGAACCTGGAGGGAAAAACGGAGGTAATGTATGATACTACCCTCAAAGGCTATGAAGATATAGTGCCCAGTTACCTCATGTGAGGTCTTACCTTAAGGTAATTTCAACAAGGTTCCCTCAGGAGGTACGGACATTAGTCCCAGGCTACAACGACATCAAAGAGAGATTGTAAAAACGATGTCTGCCCGTAGTGTAGGTAGCGGGCAGTGAGGAGAAACTCACCCGCGTAGGAAGCGTGTTCCGCGTCTTGTGCTGACTCTGCCTCCTGGACGCTGAGAGCACGCTTCCGATGGCGTTTTCTACAATACTCGCCGTGGAAATAGAAAGAGGATTATTTTTGCGAAGATCGAGGGACAAGTTTAAACTCCAAATATCAGGTTTAAAACCATTTTGGTGCACTAAGATTTAATTATGTGTTGTCTGGAATGTTTCAATATAATAGTCATAACACTGCTGGTGAAATTGAATTTTGAAACTCGATAAAAATAAGAGTGGTGGAAACAATGTTAGGCTCTTACCAAAATAACAACAGCTCATGGTGCAGAGAAAAAATCAAGTTATTTTGGCTATTTTGGCTGAAAGTTCGTTGGAATCAGCGTGCAAAGTGATGCCATGAGATTTCATCGTTCAAACCATACTTATTGGTTTTAAGGCGATCCACCCAACGTTGTTCCTTTTCATATAGTACCTTTTCAACATTGGGCATCGCTTCTGATATTTTTTCTATAACAGTCCATTTTAGATCTTCAATGCTGTGCTTTTGCTCGATGAAATGTGAACAAAGCTTTGTTGTATTCTTTTGAAGGTGAATATTGCTTTTGTGTTCCCCTATACGTAATTTCACCTTTCTGCAGGTCATTCCGATGTATTTCTTTTCGCATGGACATGTAACCATGTAAATCACATGAGATGAATTGCAGTTACTGTGTTGTCTCTGTGTCCATTTGAATGTTGGGGATAGTTGTAAGGTTTTTGAACTGGTCGTTGATTTACAGGTCAGGCAAGAGCCACATGGATAATGTCCTGTCACTGGAGCCATGTGGACATTTCTAATTGGGTTTGCCAAGATTGTTTGTCTAGGACGAGTGTGGACCAACAAGTCGCGTAAGTTTTTTGTTCGTCTGTTGGCAAAGCGTGGTTTTGGCCAATTAAATTTTCCTGTATTCACAATATGCCAATTCTTCTGGATTAGCTTATTCACTTGGTATGATGCTGGACCAAACGTAGTCACACAGGTCATGAGGTCCTCATTTTCTGTTTTTTCAAAAATTGTAAGGAGATTTTCTCTCGGTTGGTTCATGGCTCTTTTTTGGCATCTCGTTATGGTTGATGTTTTGTAATGCCTTTGTTGCAGTCTGATGCTGAGGTCGTTCGATTGTGTCTGGTAATCAGTTTTTTGACTGCAGTTCCTTTTGAGACGTAAAAACTGACTATATGGTAGGTTGTCTCGTAACGGTTGGGGATGATAACTTTTATAAGACAATAGGCTGTTTTTGGCAGTGGGTTTTCTGAATGTTTTGGTCTCAATTTTGCTTTCCTTTGAGTATATAGTCAGGTCTAAAAAGTCAATGCTTTCTTTATCAGCTGTGTATGTAAAACGAAGCCAAGGATCACGTGTTTTGAGCCATTCCACAAATATTTTCAGGTCTTGATTGTTGTGCCAGATCAAGAGAACGTCATCAATATAACGTTTCCAGTAGAGTATACTGGAAACGTAAGGGTTGGCAGTTGTAAGTACGTGTTGGGTTTCAAAATTACTCACGTAGAGGCCTGCCACCGAGGGGGCAAAAGAACTCCCCATTGAAGTGCCATGGCTCTGTAAAAACAACTGATTTTCAAATTCAAAATAGTTTTCGGTGAGTGCCATCCGGCAACATTCCAGGACAAAGTATCTCGGTGTTCTAAAATCCCAATTTTCTGTAAAGAGAACGTCTTCCAACATTTCGAGCGTCTCTTTTTGGGGTAAGCTCGTGTATAGGGATTCTACGTCGAGTCCCACTAGGAGCATCGTGGTGGGGTCAAAAGGTTGGTCTTTGAGTTGATTTAACAGATCTCTGGTATCTTGTAGGTAGGCAGGTGTTTTTTTAACCAGTGGTTGGAGAAATTGATCCGCAAATTTGGAGAGGGGTTCCAGCACTGATCCTATACCCGAAACTATTGGGCGGCCTGGTGGGGGGACTCTGTTTTTGTGTTTTGGGTAAGGAGTAAAAATATGGTGTCTTTGGGTTATCTGTCAATAAGAAGTCAGCTTCTTTTTTGCTTACCCATCCATTGGTTTCTGCTTCATAAACCATCATTGCAATAGTCGTTTTTAATCTTGGTGTTGGGTCCGTGGTGATTCTGGTATAGAATTTTTCATCCGCCAGTAGTTCAAGACATTGAGTTCTGTAACCTTCTTTTCCCAGGATAACTACTCCTCCACCCTTATCCGCGGGTTTGATGACAATGTTTTCGTTTGTCTGAAGTTCTTCCAAGGCTATTCTTTCTGATCTGGTTAGGTTTTGGAAGGGTCTTTTGACATTGTCTGCCATGTTATCAATTCCAGTAAGGATGGCTTGTTCGAAGGTTAGTATCTCTACTGGTACCATGTTGATCGGTGGAGTGAAATTCGACTTCTTACGGAGATTGGTATCTCCAAGATCAGTGGATGGTGCGGACTCCGAAAAATGTGCTTTCAATTTGAGTGAGCGACAGAATTCCGATAGTTCACATTTTAGTCTGAACAGGTCGAGGTTAGGAGTTGGGACATAGCCAAGTCCTTTGTTAAGGACATTTTCTTGTTCCTTGGAAAGAGTCACCGAACTTAGATTCACTATCAGTGACTCGTTTTGCTGGTTCCTGGCTTTGATGATGTCATACTCCTTGTTTGAACATTCGGCTGTTGGTCTTGCCATGATATGTTTCTTCTCCTTCCTCTTTGGTTCTGGCCCCTCGAATAAAAAAGGATCCTGGTTCTGGTTATTGATCCCCTGTGGTGGTATGCCCATGAAATTTAGCATTTGTTGGAGTAATTTTGAAACCCAACACGTACTTACAACTGCCAACCCTTACGTTTCCAGTATACTCTACTGGAAACGTTATATTGATGACGTTCTCTTGATCTGGCACAACAATCAAGACCTGAAAATATTTGTGGAATGGCTCAACACACGTGATCCTTGGCTTCGTTTTACATACACAGCTGATAAAGAAAGCATTGACTTTTTAGACCTGACTATATACTCAAAGGAAAACAAAATTGAGACCAAAACATTCAGAAAACCCACTGCCAAAAACAGCCTATTGTCTTATAAAAGTTATCATCCCCACCCGTTAAGAGACAACCTACCATATAGTCAGTTTTTACGTCTCAAAAGGAACTGCAGTCAAAAAACTGATTACCAGACACAATAGAACGACCTCAGCATCAGACTGCAACAAAGGCATTACAAAACATCAACCATAACGAGATGCCAAAAAAGAGCCATGAACCAACCGAGAGAAAATCTCCTTACAATTTTTGAAAAAACAGAAAATGAGGACCTCATGACCTGTGTGACTACGTTTGGTCCAGCATCATACCAAGTGAATAAGCTAATCCAGAAGAATTGGCATATTGTGAATACAGGAAAATTTAATTGGCCAAAACCACGCTTTGCCAACAGACGAACAAAAAACTTACGCGACTTTTTGGTCCACACTCGTCCTAGACAAACAATCTTGGCAAACCCAATTAGAAATGTCCACATGGCTCCAGTGACAGGACATTATCCATGTGGCTCTTGCCTGGCCTGTAAATCAACGACCAGTTCAAAAACCTTACAACTATCCCCAACATTCAAATGGACACAGAGACAACACAGTAACTGCAATTCATCTCATGTGATTTACATGGTTACATGTCCATGCGAAAAGAAATACATCGGAATGACCTGCAGAAAGGTGAAATTACGTATAGGGGAACACAAAAGCAATATTCGCCTTCAAAAGAATACAAAAAGGCTTTGTTCACATTTCATCGAGCAAAAGCACAGCATTGAAGATCTAAATGGACTGTTATAGAAAAAATATCAGAAGCGATGCCCAATGTTGAAAAGGTACTATATGAAAAGGAACAACGTTGGGTGGATCGCCTTAAAACCAATAAGTATGGTTTGAACGATGAAATCTCATGGCATCACTTTGCACGCTGATTCCAACGAACTTTCAGCCAAAATAGCCAAAATAACTTGATTTTTTCTCTGCACCATGAGCTGTTGTTATTTTGGTAAGAGCCTAACATTGTTTCCACCACTCTTATTTTTATCGAGTTTCAAAATTCAATTTCACCAGCAGTGTTATGACTATTATATTGAAACATTCCAGACAACACATAATTAAATCTTAGTGCACCAAAATGGTTTTAAACCCGATATTTGGAGTTTAAACTTGTCCCTCGATCTTCGCAAAAATAATCCTCTTTCTATTTCCACGGCGAGTATTGTAGAAAACGCCATCGGAAGCGTGCTCTCAGCGTCCAGGAGGCAGAGTCAGCACAAGACGCGGAACACGCTTCCTACGCGGGTGAGTTTCTCCTCACTGCCCGCTACCTACACTACGGGCAGACATCGTTTTTACAATCTCTCTTTGATGTCGTTGTAGCCTGGGACTAATGTCCGTACCTCCTGAGGGAACCTTGTTGAAATTACCTTAAGGTAAGACCTCACATGAGGTAACTGGGCACTATATCTTCATAGCCTTTGAGGGTAGTATCATACATTACCTCCGTTTTTCCCTCCAGGTTCATTCCAAGTACACCAAACTTAGAGGTATGTTTTACTACAGTTTGGGTACCAATTACATTTGTATTGCACATTACTGATACGCTAGTCTTTCAATATATCGCCACTTTTAACTCGCCTTAAATGTCACTATTGTTGTCTGTTTTCCTCACAAATTGCAAACTATGTCTCTAAATAGAGCGTTTAAATGAATCTTTGATAAACACAATGTTTTTTAATCAACCACTACTTAACATTAATTTGTTAAATGCCACTAGTTACCCCATTCTCTTTCTAAATCTTTTAGGTGACTCTCAAGAACCTTAATGGGTAAGACTATTATGTTAAATTGACCCATCTACGTCACAAATAGTGAAAGTAGTTTTACACTGTGTTTTGTGTGTTTATATGTCCTGACGAATGCTCTTAGACCCACGGGCCAAGAGAGCAGAAACATGTTGACGTTTTTTTGTCCTAATGACATATGCTAAGGATTCCTAATTTTCCCCAGAGCATACCTTATATTTTTAAATTAGTGGTCCAGCGATTCGGATAAAGAGTACTTAATCGCCTGGAAACTATTTTATCCATATTGTTCACTTTCAGTGGGGTGACTCAAACTTTCTCTGGAGACTGCCACGTTAAAACCAGAGATTGCCTCGGGTGAGGCTGGCAAGATACTAATTGTAAAACCCAATGACTGTTGCCATAACGTCTGTGTGGGGCGGAGAATAAGATATACCGCTTCTCGAAATACACAACGTTTATGAGGGTTTTTCAATATATCTCTTGGTATAAGTGGTTACAAGTGTCCTATCCACTCTTGATAAAATTCTACCTAGTTCTGGGGAACAGATAGGACAGCCATTCCTCTTCCCTCACATTGATAAAAATTCGTATTAAGCAGCGCGCAGCTGCGGGAAAAGTGTCTCTGACTTTCGTCAAGAAAAACAAGACATTTCTTTGGAAACTCAACATGGAAGACATGAGTGGTTTGAGTTTTACGGGGAGTGATATCAGCGAGATTCTAGCGGCACAATCTCTAATTCAAAATACAGACTTAGTCCAAGTACTGGCCCAGACCGATGATTGGGATAGCCTTACAGCAAAAAAACAAGAACAAATAAGGGTTGCCATTCACGGAATCATTATGACAGAATATCTACGTTCAAAGATAGCGCCACGAGGACTTTGGATCACTAACGCACCAAGAATTTTTCTCCATGACTTGGCTTTTAGACGAGACTGGTCTGCAATCTCTTGGAAATGCACCCTTGACTATCTAGTGTTAATAGTAAAAACTGCCAAGAGACTATCAGAAGCCTTACTAACACAGATACAAGCCTGTGAAGCTGAACTGAAAAAAGGCATACAACCAGTAGTCTACAAAAAGAGATTAGAGGACTTAAATAAAGAGATATCAGACAGTGAGGATTTCCTGATGCAAAATAAACTACAAAAATTAAGTAAAGACATCAAAAAGTTTAGTCATGAAAAAATGCATCCCTACACCAAATCTGATTATAAATCAACCGATTCTAAAACTGATAATGATTCCGATGGTTGGGATTCTTCTGGAGGATCGGAGACAGGGTCCGAAGATTCGGGCCACAGACGAGGCAGAGGACAATATCGGTCTCGACCGCAGAGAAGAGGCAACAGATGGCCAAGACAACACTTCATGGGCCCGCCAATGCAATTCTTCCAACCTTATATGCAACCATATGCGGGCTGGATGAACCCGTACAATCAAGGACCCCAACAAATGCAAAATTTCATGGGCATACCACCACAGGGGATCAATAACCAGAACCAGGATCCTTTTTTATTGAGGGGCCAGAACCAAAGAGGAAGGAGAAGAAACATATCATGGTAAGACCAAGAGCCGAATGTTCAAACAAGGAGTATGACATCATCAAAGCCAGGAACCAGCAAAAAGAGTCACTGATAGTGAATCTAAGTTCGGTGACTCTTTCCAAGGAACAAGAAAATGTCCTTAACAAAGGACTTGGCTATGTCCCAACTCCTAACCTCGACCTGTTCAGACTAAAATGTGAACTATCGGAATTCTGTCGCTCACTCAAATGAACAAGTTACTTACCTTCGGTAACGCTTTTTCTGGTAGATACTATATCTGCCTGTGGATTCCTCACCTTGTGAATATCCCCCTTGCGTCAGCAACGTTCGGAAATTTTCTTCGTAGCACGCCGACGTGGGCGACGTCACAGGAGCACGGCATCGCACGCGACTCCGTCTGACGTCACCGACCCCATATCAGGCCCACGCCGGCGTGATGACGTCAGTTCCGCCCTTTTTTCTGTGCCTTCGAGGCACACGGACGGACCAACGATAGCAAACATGCAAATATACAATGTACACAGTACATATAGAACTAAATCAATACAATAGCATAAACCATATATACAGAAAGACCAGGTATAGCAGAGTGGACAACGGGGAGGCGGGTGGGTCAGTGAGGAATCCACAGGCAGATATAGTATCTACCAGAAAAAGCGTTACCGAAGGTAAGTAACTTGTTCTTCTGATAGATACATCTGCCGTGTGGATTCCTCACCTTGTGAATAGATTCCCACAGCAGTCCCCACTCCCGGAGGAGGGTGTCCACTCTGCTACACCAGAAAGTCTTGGAGGACAGAGCGCGCGAAGTGGCCATCCCTCCTCACCTCGGTATCCAAGCAGTGATGCTTCGCGAAAGTGTGGAGGGAGGCCCAAGTCGCGGCCCTGCAAATATCCTCAACAGGTACACCCCTAGACAAAGCAGATGTTGCAGACTTTGCTCTAGTTGAATGAGCTCTAATACCCTCAGGAGGGTCCTTACCCGCAAGAAAGTAGCAGATCTTGATGCACAGGATTATCCACCTGGAAAGAGTGCGCTTGTGCACCGCTCTGCCCTTCTTGCAGCCAGCAAAGCCAACAAACAGCTGGTCGTCCATCCGGAAGTCCTTAGTCCTGTCCAGATAGAAAGACACCGCCCTCTTAGGGTCCAGGCGATGCAGCCTCTCTTCCTCCTTAGACGGGTGAGGGGGAGGATAGAAGGTAGGAAGGGTAATGGACTGCCCAAGATGGAAAGGAGTCACCACCTTAGGCAGAAAAGCAGCCCTGGTCCTAAGAACCATCCTTTCAGCATGAATGGTCAGGAATGGGGGTTTGGAACTTAGAGCTTGAAGCTCACTTACCCTCCTTGCCGAGGTGATTGCAACGAGGAAGATAGTTTTAAAAGAGAGAAGCCTCAATGGACACTTGTGCAAGGGTTCGAAGGGAGAACCCATTAAAAAGGTCAGCACAAGATTCAAATCCCAATGAGGAACAATAAAAGGAGTAGGAGGAAACATATTCACGAGACCCCTCAAGAATCTCAAAACCACCGGAGATTTAAAGAGAGAAGGCTGATCCGGCAAACAAAGAAACGCCGATAAGGCCGAAAGATAACCCTTGACCGTGGACACAGCCAAACCTTGCTGTGCCAGATAAAGGGCAAATTGTAAAATATTAGACAAATGAGCCTTCAAAGGGTCAATATCCCTCTCCCTGCACCAAGAAACAAATTTTGACCACCTATAGGAGTAAATGGACTTAGTGGTGTCACTCCTGGCAGAGAGAATGACATCCACCACCTCGTGAGGGAGAGAAAAAGAACTCAAGTTGCCCCGTTCAATCTCCAGGCATGAAGGTGTAATGTCTGGAGGTGGGGGTGTAGAACCTGCCCCTCCATCTGAGAGAGGAGGTCTGCCCTGTGAGGGAGACGGAGCGGCGGGTGAGAGGAGAGGCGGAGTAGGTCCGAATACCACACCCTTCTTGGCCAATCCGGAGCAACCAATATGACTTGGGCCCGGTCTTGACAAATCTTCCTCAGAACCCGAGGAATCAAAGGTATGGGAGGAAACGCGTAAAGGAGTTGATCTCCCCAACCCAACTGAAACGCGTCCCCCAATGCTCCTTGCATCGGATACTGGAGACTGCAGAATGAAAGGCAGGGAGCATTCTCGCGAGTGGCAAATAGATCCACCCGAGGAGTCCCCCACATCTGAGAGATGTCGTGAACAACCTCCGGGTGAAGCCTCCACTCGTGGTCGGCAGAGAACTGCCGACTGAGACTGTCTGCACGCACGTTCAGTACTCCGGCCACATGATTTGCCACCAGACAAATCTGATGGTCCTGAACCCAGGACCAGAGATGCAGAGCCTCTCTGCAGAGACACTGCGACCCTACTCCTCCCTGCTTGTTGATGTACCACATCGCAGTCGTGTTGTCCGTTAGGACCTGAACCGAACGACCGCGAAGGGAAGGGAGGAAGGCCTTGAGCGCCAAACGTATCGCCCTCAATTCCAGAAGGTTGATGTGAAACAACCTTTCTTCCGGAGACCAAAGACCTTTGACCTCCAGGTCTCCCAGATGAGCACCCCACCCGAGAGTGGATGCATCCGTTATCACTGTGGCCACTGATGGAGGCAGTTGAAAAGGCTTTCCTTGCGACAGATTGCCTTCCACGCCCCACCAAGACAGATCCGCTGCAGCTTCCCTGGAGATCTTCACTGACTCCCTGAGATCTCCGTTGTGCTGATACCACTGCCTGCGGAGGCACCACTGGAGCGCCCTCATGTGCCAGCGTGCATGACTGACCAACAGAATGCAAGAAGCCATCAGACCGAGCAGGCGAAGGACCTTCAGGACTGGAACCGCTCCATTGAAGAATAAAGGAATCATTTCCTGAATGTCGTGAATCCTTTGAGGTGGAGGGAATGCACGACATACAGAAGTGTCCAGTACCGCACCTATGAACAGGTTGCGCTGGGAGGGCACCAGGTGAGATTTGGGTACGTTTATCGAAAAACCCAACCTGTGAAACAACTGAGTTGTCTCCTGCAGATGATGGAGCACCATCTCCGGCGACTCTGCTTTGATCAGCCAGTCGTCTAGATAAGGGAATACAGGTATCCCTGACCTTCTGAGATGCGCAGCCACCACTGCCATCACCTTGGTGAAAACTCGAGGCGCAGTAGTAAGTCCAAACGGGAGGACCGCAAACTGGTAGTGCTGCGATCCCACCGTAAAACGGAGATACTTCCTGTGCGACTTCAGGATTGGGATGTGAAAATACGCATCCTGCAAGTCGATCGACACCATCCAGTCTTCTTCCATCAGCGCCAGAAGAACCTGAGCAAGGGTGAGCATTTTGAACTTCTGTTTGAGATAGAGGTTCAAAATCCTGAGATCCAGGATCGGCCGAAGCCTGCCATCCTTCTTGGGAATCAAGAAATACCGGGAGTAGCACCCTTGACCCCTCTCCTGCTCTGGAACCACCTCTATTGCACCCTTTCGAAACAGTGCCAGGACTTCCTCCTGCAGGAGAAGCAGGTGGTCCTCCGAACAATAACCTTGGCAAGGAGGGTAATTGGGAGGGAACTCCTGAAAAGGAAGTGCATACCCATTCTCTACGAGATTGAGAACCCAAAGATCTGATGTAACCGATTCCCAATCTCGTAGAAAGTGAGTAAGCCGACCCCCTACTGGCCCTACATGATCCAGAATGGAGGATCTAGGGCTGCTGTGCTGATGCGGGTGGGGGTTGGGCATTATTGGAGGAAGTGGAGGAAGAGGAGACTTGACGTCCACGTCCACGACCCCTCTGTCTACCTCTATAGGACCTATATAGAGGGTTCTGCTGCTGCTGCTGTTGTTGTTGTTGTTGGCCCTGCTTGAAGGGACGAAAAGAAGATTTACCAAATCCCTTGAATTTTCTAGTCGTCGACCCTCTCATCTGCAGACCCAAAGATCTTGCAGTGGCACGGCTGTCCTTAAACCTCTCCAAGGCCACATCAGCCTTCTTACCAAAAAGGCCAGTTCCTTCAAAGGGTAAGTCCAGCAATGTAGACTGCACATCCGCTGAGAAATCAGAAGACTTTAACCATGTGGCTCTCCTGGTCGCAATGGATGAGCCCATAATTCTAGCAACAGAATCCACAGTGTCCATGCCGCTTTGAATGACCAAGCGGGCCGCAGCCTGAGTGTCAGAGATCACTTCATTAAAGTTCTTCTTATCCTCCTCAGGAAGTTTTGATGACAATTGCTTCACTGAGTCCATTAGCGCATGCACATATCTACCTAAAAGGCAAGTAGCATTTGATGACTTAAGAGCCATGCTCCCAGAAGAGAAAGTCTTCTTCGCAGACTGATCTAATTTCTTAGACTCTTTGTCAGCTGGCACTTGAGGGAAAGAGCCTGCAGCCCTATTAGAGCAAGCCGCCTGAACCACAAGACTTTCCGGAGATGGATGCGTAGAAAGAAATGCAGGGTCATCAGGAGCCACCCTATAGCGCCTTGCAATAACCCTTGAAACTGCAGGAGCAGACAACGGCCTCTTCCAAATCTCCTTAATTGGATCCGTCAAGGCATCAGTAAATGGCAGTGTAGGCTCCACAATCGAAGAAGGAGAATGCAAGACTTCAGTGAGGATGTTGGGCTTGTACTCCACTGTGGGCAGCTTTAAGCTAAGAAGGTCAGCAGCCTTCCTAATAACCACGTGATAGGGTGCCACGTCCCTTGATGGAGCATCAGAAGTCGAAGGCAGACCCCACTCGGGAGAGAGTTCCAGACCACTAGCATCCCGAAGCTCATCAAAATCATCATCATGATCAGGAAGCTCGCCTTCTTCCACATCAGAACTTTCATCATCTTTTTGTTCGAGAAGACGCTGAGCTCTTCGCCTCGACCACTCCAAACGAATCGAAGTCGACGGATCCGGTAACGACTCCGACGGAGCCGGTTCCGACGTCAATCGAGGAGCCGGAGCAGCAGGACGAGAGCCATGAACAGGTGTGGTACCTCGATCTCGACTGCGAGGTCGATCCGGAGTCGGCGAAGCCGCATGCGGAGTCGAAGACCTCGGTGGAGCCGTACCGAGCCATGGTGAAAGAGGCACCGGCATGAAAGGCATAAATGGAGCTGGGGCGTACGACTGAGGAATACCCAGATTGTACGATAATGGACCCATGGGACCAACAGGCGCTCCAGTGGGGTACATTGCCCTAGAATATACTCCAAACATCGCATTGAGAAAATGCGAGGGATCCTGTCCAGGACCAGGAAAGGAAGGGTACGGACCTACCGGATGTTGCAATGGAGGCCGCCCCAACACATCCTCACCCTGACCTTCTGGGTTCACAGGAGTCTCCGCTGAAGCCGGTTCTTGAGGAGTCACCTCTTCTTCCTCTTCATGCTCTGAGGATACCGGCTCCGGGTCCGGCTCCGGAGCCGGAGAACCTTCTCTTGACAAAGCAGGCGAAGGAGAGACAAAGTCTTTACGATGTTTGTGAGACCTTCTCTTCGAGTCAGAGGATTCCTTCTCCGAATGATGTTTCGAACTGTGCTTCCTCCTCTTATGCTTTCTCCTCGAGGAGCTCGAAGCATGACCGGAAGCCGACTTAGATCTAGACCTAGATCTTTCTCTGGACTTTGACTTCGCTTTAGATCTCGACTCCTCTCCAGACCTCGAACCCGCTCTGGATCTCGACGCCGATCCCGACTTCGACCGAGACCTTTGCTTCGACTTCGATCTTCGTGACGTCGATCTCGAATGTCGTCCAGAATCCTGTTTCACTTTCGCCAAAAGTAATTTAGCTTCACGCTCTCGAAGCGCCTTTGGATTCATCTTAAAACAGGAATCGCAGTTCTTGACGTCGTGACTCGAACCAAGACACCACAAACAATCCTTATGTGGGTCAGTGATAGACATCATGCGGGCACAAGACCTACATGGCTTAAAGCCTGTTTTCCTCGACTACATCTCCGGAGAAGAACCAAGTCGTAAGAGAGAAACAGTGACAATTATTAAACAGAAAGATACTAGGTATCGCTGAAGATCCCGAAAACCGTTAGCGTTGGAGACGCGGAAAAAAGGGAACTGACGTCATCACGCCGGCGTGGGCCTGATATGGGGTCGGTGACGTCAGACGGAGTCGCGCGCGATGCCGTGCTCCTGTGACGTCGCCCACGTCGGCGTGCTACGAAGAAAATTTCCGAACGTTGCTGACGGAAGGGGGATATTCACAAGGTGAGGAATCCACACGGCAGATGTATCTATCAGAATGAAAGCACATTTTTCGGAGTCCGCACCATCCACTGATCTTGGAGATACCAATCTCCGTAAGAAGTCGAATTTCACTCCACAGATCAACATGGTACCAGTAGAGATACTAACCTTCGAACAAGCCATCCTTACTGGAATTGATAACATGGCAGACAATGTCAAAAGACCCTTTCAAAACCTAACCAGATCAGAAAGAATAGCCTTGGAAGAACTTCAGACAAACGAAAACATTGTCATCAAACCCGCGGATAAGGGTGGAGGAGTAGTTATCCTGGGAAAAGAAGGTTACAGAACTCAATGTCTTGAACTACTGGCGGATGAAAAATTCTATACCAGAATCACCACGGACCCAACACCAAGATTAAAAACGACTATTGCAATGATGGTTTATGAAGCAGAAACCAATGGATGGGTAAGCAAAAAAGAAGCTGACTTCTTATTGACAGATAACCCAAAGACACCATATTTTTACTCCTTACCCAAAACACACAAAAACAGAGTCCCCCCACCAGGCCGCCCAATAGTTTCGGGTATAGGATCAGTGCTGGAACCCCTCTCCAAATTTGCGGATCAATTTCTCCAACCACTGGTTAAAAAAACACCTGCCTACCTACAAGATACCAGAGATCTGTTAAATCAACTCAAAGACCAACCTTTTGACCCCACCACGATGCTCCTAGTGGGACTCGACGTAGAATCCCTATACACGAGCTTACCCCAAAAAGAGACGCTAGAAATGTTGGAAGACGTTCTCTTTACAGAAAATTGGGATTTTAGAACACCGAGACACTTTATCCTGGAATGTTGCCGGATGGCACTCACCGAAAACTATTTTGAATTTGAAAATCAGTTGTTTTTACAGAGCCATGGCACTTCAATGGGGAGTGCTTTTGCCCCCTCGGTGGCAGGCCTCTACGTGAGTAATTTTGAAACCCAACACGTACTTACAACTGCCAACCCTTACGTTTCCAGTATACTCTACTGGAAACGTTATATTGATGACGTTCTCTTGATCTGGCACAACAATCAAGACCTGAAAATATTTGTGGAATGGCTCAACACACGTGATCCTTGGCTTCGTTTTACATACACAGCTGATAAAGAAAGCATTGACTTTTTAGACCTGACTATATACTCAAAGGAAAACAAAATTGAGACCAAAACATTCAGAAAACCCACTGCCAAAAACAGCCTATTGTCTTATAAAAGTTATCATCCCCAACCGTTAAGAGACAACCTACCATATAGTCAGTTTTTACGTCTCAAAAGGAACTCCAGTCAAAAAACTGATTACCAGACACAATCGAACGACCTCAGCATCAGACTGCAACAAAGGCATTACAAAACATCAACCATAACGAGATGCCAAAAAAGAGCCATGAACCAACCGAAAGAAAATCTCCTTACAATTTTTGAAAAAACAGAAAATGAGGACCTCATGACCTGTGTGACTACGTTTGGTCCAGCATCATACCAAGTGAATACGCTAATCCAGAAGAATTGGCATATTGTGAATACAGGAAAATTTAATTGGCCAAAACCACGCTTTGCCAACAGACGAACAAAAAACTTACGCGACTTGTTAGTCCACACTCGTCCTAGACAAACAATCTTGGCAAACCCAATTAGAAATGTCCACATGGCTCCAGTGACAGGACATTATCCATGTGGCTCTTGCCTGGCCTGTAAATCAACGACCAGTTCAAAAACCTTACAACTATCCCCAACATTCAAATGGACACAGAGACAACACAGTAACTGCAATTCATCTCATGTGATTTACATGGTTACATGTCCATGCGAAAAGAAATACATCGGAATGACCTGCAGAAAGGTGAAATTACGTATAGGGGAACACAAAAGCAATATTCGCCATCAAAAGAATACAACAAAGCTTTGTTCACATTTCATCGAGCAAAAGCACAGCATTGAAGATCTAAAATGGACTGTTATAGAAAAAATATCAGAAGCGATGCCCAATGTTGAAAAGGTACTATATGAAAAGGAACAACGTTGGGTGGATCGCCTTAAAACCAATAAGTATGGTTTGAACGATGAAATCTCATGGCATCACTTTGCACGCTGATTCCAACGAACTTTCAGCCAAAATAGCCAAAATAACTTGATTTTTTCTCTGCACCATGACCTAACCTAACATTGTTTCCACCACTCTTATTTTTATCGAGTTTCAAAATTCAATTTCACCAGCAGTGTTATGACTATTATATTGAAACATTCCAGACAACACATAATTAAATCTTAGTGCACCAAAATGGTTTTAAACCCGATATTTGGAGTTTAAACTTGTCCCTCGATCTTCGCAAAAATAATCCTCTTTCTATTTCCACGGCGAGTATTGTAGAAAACGCCATCGGAAGCGTGCTCTCAGCGTCCAGGAGGCAGAGTCAGCACAAGACGCGGAACACGCTTCCTACGCGGGTGAGTTTCTCCTCACTGCCCGCTACCTACACTACCGGCAGACATCGTTTTTACAATCTCTCTTTGATGTCGTTGTAGGCTGGGACTAATGTCCGTACCTCCTGAGGGAACCTTGTTGAAATTACCTTAAGGTAAGACCTCACATGAGGTAACTGGGCACTATATCTTCATAGCCTTTGAGGGTAGTATCATACATTACCTCTGTTTTTCCCTCCAGGTTCATTCCAAGTACACCAAACTTAGAGGTATGTTTTACTACAGTTTGGGTACCAATTACATTTGTATTGCACATTACTGATACGCTAGTCTCTCAATATATCGCCACTTTTAACTCGCCTTAAATGTCACTATTGTTGTCTGTTCTCCTCACAAATTGCAAACTATGTCTCTAAATAGAGCGTTTAAATTAATCTTTGATAAACACAATGTTTTTTAATCAACCACTACTTAACATTAATTTGTTAAATGCCACTAGTTACCCTATTCTCTTTCTAAATCTTTTAGGTGACTCTCAAGAACCTTAATGGGTAAGACTATTATGTTAAATTGACCCATCTACGTCACAAATAGTGAAAGTAGTTTTACACTGTGTTTTGTGTGTTTATATGTCCTGACGAATGCTCTTAGACCCACGGGCCAAGAGAGCAGAAACATGTTGACGTTTTTTTGTCCTAATGACATATGCTAAGGATTCCTAATTTTCCCCAGAGCATACCATATATTTTTTAATTAGTGGTCCAGCGATTCGAATAAAGAGTACTTAATCGCCTGGAAACTATTTTATCCATATTGTTTACTTTCAGTGGGGTGACTCAAACTTTCTCTGGAGACTGCCACGTTAAAACCAGAGATTGCCTCGGGTGAGGCTGGCAAGATACTAATTGTAAAACCCAATGACTGTTGCCATAACGTCTGTGTGGGGCGGAGAATAAGATATACCGCTTCTCAAAATACACAACGTTTATGAGGGTTTTTCAATATATCTCTTGGTATAAGTGGTTACAAGTGTCCTATCCACTCTTGATAAAATTCTACCTAGTTCTGGGGAACAGATAGGACAGCCATTCCTCTTCCCTCACATTGATAAAAATTCTTATTAGAGGTCTAGCAGCTTCGAGCTCTCCAGAAAAGTGGCCAGATGGCGATTAAGATGGGCCTCCAGTATCTTGGCCGGAGCTGGGAGAAGTGAAATGGGCCGGAAATTTTTCAAAACTCCCGGATCTTATGAAGCCTTCTTGAGCAGTGGCTTGACAACTGCGGTTTTCCAAGATAAGGGGAAAATCCCCTCAGTGATGGCCAAGTTCATGACCTCAAGAAGAGGAGGAAGAGCCACCTCTCTACAGACCTTCAGGGTTTTTAAAGGGCAGAGATCCAAGGGCGAGCTTGACTTGGTAGCATCAAGGAGGCGATTTAATTCTTCCAGGGTCAAAAGAGGTAAACCGGTAAAACTCGGTTTGGAGCCGGGTTCGGAAACCTCATCCGGCGAGGGAAAGGAAGGAGGAAGTGAGGATGCAGTTAGTATCCAGCTCCCGATTAAGAATTTTAAGGGAATTATGAATTTCGGCAATTTTTGAGTGAAAGAAGCTCGCTATGTTGTCGCAGAGCTCCTGTGTCGCGACTATGGGGTCAGCTGTTTTGGGTAAAGACAATGTGTCAATGATTTTAAAGAGGTCTCTAGAGGATTTTAAAGAGGCCGTAATGTTGGTATAGAAGATCTTTTTTTCGTCAGCTATGACCCTCTTGTATTCCCTCAGCAATAATTTGTGTTGGATTTTTCCAGAAGAGTCAGGATGAGCATGCCAAAACCTCTCCTTTTTTCTACACTTCTGCCGTAAAAGCCTTAGACGAGCAGAATACCAGGGCAACGAGGGGCTCTTTCTGGCGGAATAGTGTTGCTCGGGTGGAGCTAGGGTGTCTGTCGCGTTAGATAAGGCGTTAGACAGACCTAGAGCAGCCGTATTAGGGTCCGACAGAGAGAGGGAGCTAAAAGCATCCATGAATGGCGCAAGAGTCACATTGTTAATCTCTCTGTAATTTCTTCTAGTTTCCCATATTTTCCTATTCGATTGGTTGGGGGCAGAGGGAGTAACATTAAGATGAAAAGGCACCGCCCGATGGTCGGACCAGGACAAAGGAATAGGTGTTCCAGTCACCAGTCTGGCATCGTTTGAAAAGACACCATCAAGTGTGTGGCCAGCTAGATGCGTGGGGCCCTCAACAAGTTGGATCAAGCCGCAAGCGGTCAAGCCTTCTACTAAAGACACCGTGTCTCTAGCATCTGCGGCCTCTAGATGAAAATTGACGTCACCAAGGAGGGTTAGATTGGGCCTGTTGATAAAGGGCTTTAAAAGTTTAAGCATGTCTTGGGAAAAGGTAGCTCTAGGACCAGGGGGCCTTTAGCAAAAAATGCCAGAAAAGGAGGCTGCAGGGGCAACATTTATCGAGAAGTACATAGCCTCGAAGTTGTCAGAGGAAGAAGAAAGGGGGGTCAGTGCGACAAATAAAGGAATCTCTAAATAAAATTCCCATCCCACCTCCCCTATGACCGGTTCTGTCCATCCTGGTCAGGGCATAGCCCTCTGGGATGGCATCGACCAGGTCTGGGCCTGAGGAATCCGATCTCCAGGTTTCAGTTATGAAAACCCAGGGGGGTTTCCTCGGCGAAACAAAGTCACTGAAGGCCACGTTATTGTTGACTAAAGACCTGGCATTAATGAGAAAACCTTCCTCCTTTGTGGGATATTCTATGGACTTAGCTGCCCCAAGAGTGGCCCGGGGGGCCATTGTCAAGCGGACATCGACCCAAGGAGGGGTCACAGCGCTACCTTGCACGTTGTACTGACCTGATACAAACACCGCCGCACGGCTGGGTTCCTGACGCTGTGGTCGCCCCCGCCGCCGAGCAGCACCATCGCACGGCCGCAGTGCGGGCGGACCACAGCTCCCAGCCTGCCTTCCACCAACACCGCCCACTTCCGGTACACAGCGCCAGGAGGCGCACAAAGGGAAGCAGCTCCCACTGAGGAGCGGGGGACATTGTCAAGCGGACATCGACCCGAGGAGGGGTCACAGCGCTACCTTGCACGTTGTACTGACCTGATAGAAACACCGCCGCACCGCTGGGTTCCTGACGCTGTGGTCGCCCCCGCCGCCGAGCAGCACCATCGCACGGCCGCAGTGCGGGGCGGACCACAGCTCCCAGCCTGCCTTCCACCAACACCGCCCACTTCCGGTACACAGCACCAGGAGGCGCACAAAAGGAAGCAGCTCCCACTGAGGAGCGGGGGACATTGTCAAGCGGACATCGACCCGAGGAGGGGTCACAGCGCTACCTTGCACGTTGTACATCCTGATAGAAACACCGCCGCACCGCTGGGTTCCTGGCGCTGTGGTCGCCCCCGCCGCCGAGCAGCACCATCGCACGGCCGCAGTGCGGGGCGGACCACAGCTCCCAGCCTGCCTTCCACCAACACCGCCCACTTCCGGTACACAGCGCCAGGAGGCGCACAAAAGGAAGCAGCTCCCTCCGCGTCGCGGACGCGCGCGGGCGGAGCCCGGGCAGAGGGCGGGCCGTCTGTGACCGTCAGGGGCCGAAGGAGGCCGGGCTGGGCCAACTCGCTAACATCCAACATCCAAGATGGGTAAGAGAAAGAAACATGCAACCATGGAGGAGGGGGGGGAAAAATGCTAAAATGTCTAGGCACTCAAACTCTATCATGTCTTACCTTTCCTCGGCTGTGAGGGCTCTAACAAAGGAGATTGCTAACGCCGAGCAAGAGCTTGCCATTGCATTGACTTCCCCGAGTATTCCATCAATATCGCTTACAGCTGAGGCCGTAACCCCCCCCTCCATGTACCTCAGCCGGTATCCCTTTGGAACCTCTTGTGGCCATTGTCAACCCTCCATCTCACGCCCAACCAGCAAATGACCCGGCACCCGGCCAACCCGTCATATCTCCAAGAGCCCAATCTCAGATGGCTACTAAAAATAATACTCGCAAGAGAGGGAAAAAAGCCAATATCATGCCAGTTACTGCAGACAAATCAGCCACTTTGGAGGAAAAATTGGAGGAAATTTTTGTGGCGAGGATAGAACCGCTGTTGGTGGGCATCGCCAAAGACATTGTGGATACCCTAAACACATGCCTGGAAGGATTACTAAAGAAATGTTCCCTCATTGACAGAATCATCCACTCGCTCCCCCCTAACTACATTCAAACGAGCGATGGTAAACTCGAGGAGACGGGTACGAACAGGAAAGTAGAGGGGACCATACACGTGACTAATCCCACAGGCAGAACCTTGCCTAGTGAAACTAGGTCTCATGTTGCTTTTACACCTCTTCAGCAAGCCACGACAAGCAACTGTAGTGTGGCACCTGTCTCACTAGTACTGCCCGAAAAGTCCAAACCACCTAGGACAAGGGCCTCGCCAAGTACATACAAACTTCACCTCCCACCGGAAGCATCCCCTCTGGTAGCAGTGTTCATTGGGGTCGACCCACTGGGAGAGGGGGAAAGAAATCAACCAAGGAACTTATGGCTAAAGTCAAGCGGTGGAGCGGCGAGAAATGTTGTGGTGGAAACAGCGGACTTGATCATCCATGCAAGGAGGGTGGGATGGATTAATAAACAATCAAAAACAACATATGGCGATTGCGTGGTTGTAAACTTCTGCAGGGCTGACGTGGCTGATAGACTTTTCTGGGATGGTTCAGCAATTTCAAACGGGGATCGCCTAAGACCTGTTCCCTTGAGCTTTTTCTATCAACCGCCACCCTGTTACAAACCCAACATAAATTATCAGGCCAGATGGCAGGGCAGAAGGTTAGCAGCGGCAAGTAGAAATTCAAACGAGCCCACTATAAGGCATTTAGTAACAACTTTACCTACCCCACCCACCTTGACACATCATGTTCCTCAACACGTACCTTTGGTGGACGGGATAACTGTGAGCATAAGTAACCAGTTTTCTCCCCTGTCTGGCCTGGATGATATGGACTGACTAACGATGGAAGAGTCTACCATGCCCCCGGAGGACTCAAGGGCTACTATGGCAGCTACTAAGGAAGTAGGTTGTAAAATACTTAGCTGGAACATTGCTGGAATTAGCTCAAAAATAAGTGACAATGAATGGGTTTAATTTGTTTCAGACCATAACGTTATTGCTCTGCAGGAAACGTGGGATATGACATCCCGTTTTTGGTTAGACGGCTTCGCAGGCTTTGCAGTAGCGGCTCGCCCTAGTAATGCAGGCAGAGCGAGGGGAGGCCTCCTGACCCTTTTTTCTCTTGATCTCATTGGATCTCTAAAACAGATTAAATATGACTCTCCAAATTGTTTAATTGTAGAAAGGCAAACCTGCCCGTCAAAGAGTACTATGTTTATTAATTTTTACATCTCTGTTAACAAGGAGTACGGTGGTGATAATATCTCAAAATTGGATGCCTTTTTAAATCTACTCAGCCAAAATACTCTTATTAGTTATGAATTTGTGTTAATGGGTGACTTTAATATCCACCCTTGTTATTTTGGTTGTACTGCAATTGTAGGTTCGGAGACACTGGAACAGGAGGTGCCGCACTTTGAACATACCAGGGCTGGCGAGGAAATGGAGGACCTCCTGGCCAACTTTAACCTCCACAGTGCGGGAGGGGGATCCTAGAACACCAACGTTTAAGGGGTCATCTCCGGGGACTGTTATTGATTATATCTTTGTGACATCTGCTATTCTTAATTATACTATTTCTTACCATACTGTGCCATCCCCCTTTAGTGATCACAACCCTGTCCTTTTGACCATTCGCTGGGGGGATTTCATGGGCCCTAGGCCAGGGCAGATCAGACCTGGACCTACCCTACGCCCAATAGATCAGGGTAGACGGCTGAAATGGGGGAATGTGGTACCAGATGACTTTTACTCTGACATAGGCCCACAGATAAACGACCAGATTACGATCTGCCAAGACCCGTCCTCACAAGGACATGACATCATGGACGCCTTCCAGTCAATATGTCACATAGTGTCTTGCAACCTCACGGCCCCAAGGGGTATAGGATAGCCAAAGCCCCATAGGTGGTTTAATTCAGCCTGCACCAAGGCACTCAAAGCCTTAAAATCTGCCCTTAAAGTAAACCCTAGGGATAGGGCCTTGGTCACAATTTTGAGAAAAGAATATAGGAAGGCCACTAAGAATAGACGGGATTGTATCAAACAGGAGGCGTGGGAACAACTAACTTCCACTGATATATTGCGAGACAGTAAGCAATTCTGGGCTGTAGTTAACCATCCATATTTCTCGGATTCTCCCAACACAGATATTGACTGTGTAATACCAGATGAGAGGTGGCTGGCTCATTTCAGCACTGTCTATGGCGATATGGGCGACTCCACCCATTTACAAAACACGCCAGGTCTGGTGGCCAAACCTCTACAGTTTAACAGCGGGGAGGTGGAAAAGGCAATTTGTGCTACCACAAAGAATAAAGCCCCCGGCCCAGACGGGGTACCAGCCGACTTTTATATACACTCACCCAAATTCTGGGCTGGTATCCTGGCAAATGTGTTTACAGCTGCAAACAGCTCGCCCCCTCCAAGTACATGGGTGACCTCTACAATAGTCCCCATGTTTAAAAAGGGCCAAAGGGACGATCCAGGGTGTTATCGGCCTATATCCCTTTTGGACTCTGCTATTAAAATCTTGGGCAGAGTCCTCTTGGCAAGGTTAAGGGATAGCCTGGAGGGATGTGGGGGTTTGGCCGACATTCAGTACGGCTTCAGGGAAAAAAGAGGCACGATTGAACAGTGTTCAAACTTACATCTGTTGACCGCTAAGTACACGGTGGCCAAGGAGGGGTCCTTGTATTTAGCATTTATGGACCTCTCCTCGGCCTTCGACTTGGTCAACAGATCTAAGTTATGGGAAATCTTACTGAAGATGGGGATTGACGAAGATTTGGTGGGGTTCATAGCGTCCTTACACCAGGATCTATTTGCCGCAGTCAGGGTAACAAAAGAAGGCAGATGCACGACCCGTTTCAATTCGAAACGGGGCGTTAGGCAAGGCTGCATATTAGCTCCCCTGCTATTTACAATGTATATAAACGATCTAGGTAAGCACTTAGAAGGGGCAGAAAGAGACGTACCGCGTGTAGGAGAAGTTAAGATCCCTGCTCTCCTATACGCGGACGACGCTGTCCTCATTGCACGCACAGGGGTGTGCCTCCAAAAACTGTTGGATGTTATGTTATGTTATTTATATACTTCTATAGCGCACGGCCACTCCACAGAGTATCTTGGCGCTTTATCGAAGGAGCCCACCGAAGAAGGGAGAACATAACACTGAGAGGACACGCAAATACAAGAAGCAACACCAGATTAAGGGAAAAGCCATGTTTTAAGGGCCTTTCCGAAGGACAGAAGGCTAGAGGCCTGTCTTAAAGAAATTGGGAGGTCATTCCAAGCATGAGGAGGTAAGTAGCGAAAAGACAGTCCTCCTGCTCTAGCGCGCTTAATAATTGGAACATTCATTTTAGATAGGGACGAAGATCTAAGAGATCTGGAGGGATGATACCAGGACAATCGTTTGGAAATATATTTAGGGCCTATACCATGTAGGGCCTTAAAAGTCGTGGTCAAAGTTTTAAAAAGAATCCTTTTAGCAATAGGTAGCCAGTGTAGGGTTGAAAGAAGATCAGTGGCTCTGGCTCTTCTTGGAAGACCAAAGATGGCTCGGGCCGCAGAATTCTGGGCGATTTGTAGACGCCTAATCAGATATTTGGGAAGTCCCAAAAACAAAACATTCGCATAATCCAGCCTAGAGCCGACCAATGCCTGGACAATGATTTTCCTGTGCTAGATGGACACTAAAGGGAGAAATTTACGAAGCATCCGAAGGATGCCGAAACATTTCCCAGTGAGAGATGAAATACACGGTCCAAAAGATAAATCACTGTCAATAATGACTCCCAAATTTTTGGCCTTCAAGGATGAGCTAGTGGGAGGGAACATATCCTGCGGCCACCAGGGTTTCCAATCAGGCTCAGAAGTGCAACCAAAGAAGAGCAACTCCGACTTGTCGGAGTTGCACTTCAGTCCATGACGTCCAAACCACTCAAAAACCGCGCTCAGACAACCCCTAACCTGGGCATCGTCAAACAGACCATCCTTGTTGCTTACAAAGAGGAGCTGGGTGTCGTCAGCATAGGTGACAATCCGGGCGCCGAAAGACTCCGCCATCACCGCCAGGGGGGCCATAAAGATGTTAAAAAGGAGGGGGCTCAAGATGGAACCTTGGGGAACCCCCACTTTTAGCTGTGACATCTCGGCGGAGTAGGGAGGCGCCCAGATTGTCTGTTGGCGGTCGGCTAAGAAGGATTTAAGCCAATTCCACACCGTTCCCCGCAGACCAAAGTCCCAGAGTCTCGAAAGGAGAAGTGCGTGGGGAACGGTGTCGAAAGCCGCCGACAGGTCAAGCATAATCAGTACAACTTTTCTTCCAACATCCAACTCCTCCCTGATGGCGTCTGTGACTTCAAGGAGCGCAGTCTCCGTGCTGAAATTTGCACGGAAACCAGATTGAGTACTATGCAACAGACCATTTTCCTCGATGAAATTAGAAATAGATCTGTGAACAAACCTCTCAGTCACTTTCGCCAGAGCAGGGAGTAGGGAAATAGGTCTGTAATTGGCATGGACTGAAGGGTCGAGTGCTGGTTTTTTAATGAGTGGCAGGATCATGACGCTCTTCCAAGCCTTAGGAACTACCCCGGAAGAGAGCGACAGATTCAGGATGGGATTAACCAGGTCATTTAGAACAGGTGCCATATTTGCTAAACACTTGGCAGGGCAAGGGTCCTGTGGAGATCCGGATTTAAGATTAGCCAAGATGTCAAGAGAACTCTCATGATCTAATGGCGGAAAGTCACACAAGAAGGGACCACGGTCTGGCAAGGGACACCCCAGACTCACAGTATGCTGCTGAAAAGTGGACTGGAGAGATTCTTGAATAGTGGTAATTTTCTGTACAAAGTAGACAGCCAATTCCTTCAGCCAGGCTTCTGAATGAGCATGGATCGGAGTATAAGCAGATGGAGAGGTAAAATCTTTTACCACCCTAAAAATTTCCTTGCAAGAATGCTCCGCCTCATTTATTCTAAATTCCAAATAAGATTTTTTACCTGCCCAGATTAATTTATGGTAGGCTCGAGTCAGCGCCTTAAAATTCAGCCTCTCAGAATGATCATAAGATCGCCTCCAAGCTCTTTCAGCTTTCTTAAGATCTTGTCGCGCTTTTTTTAGTTGAGGAGTAAACCATGGGGCAGATATCCTCTTATCGGCAGAATTTTGTTTCTTGACCGGAACCAGGCTCTACAGACGATCGGCGAGCCAATTATGAAAGAGAGCAATGTAATCCTCTAAGTTGTCAGAGGTAGGTCAGGGGAAATTTGTTAAAGCATTTGATAGCATTTCTCTAGTAAGAAGATGGAAAGATTTAGAGAGATGCTTTGACGACCCTGCAGGTTTGGACCGTGATGAAGCCATGGCAGGAAAGGAGAATGAAATGAGAAAATGGTCTGACCACAAAACTGGCATGGGAGGATCAATGCAGATAGGAAGAGTAGAAAAAATCTGATCCAATGTGTGGCCTTTATTGTGAGACGGTCCTGTCACATAAGGAAATAATCCGAGCACAGAAGTAATATCCAACAGTTTTTGAGTGTCCGGGTCTAAAGTATTATCCATATGAATATTTAGATCACCCAATAGAAGGCAGTGATTGGACCTAAGGCATGGAGTCGATAGGGCTGCTTGCAGTTCTTCTAAAAACGGCCCCACCGAGCCTGGTGGTCTGTATACAAGAATACCTGTACAAGCCTGGGAAGACGAGAGCTGGAGAGTGAAGCCAAGGGCTTCACTGCCCTGTATATTATCTACAGGGAAAGTGTGACATGCTATATTCTTATTCACTATGATAGCCACTCCACCGCCTCTGCCAGATGGCCTATCTTTCCTGAATATATTGTAAGCGGAGGGTACGGCGTTTGCCAAATCGGGGGCAGAAGAGTCAGACAGCCAAGTTTCCGTCAGGAACAAACAGGATACATTTGGGTCCTTTATGGACCGGCTCGATTTGAGGGTCAATGCTTCTAAATCCCACACCATGGTCGTTGGCCCACAGGGGAAGAAGGCGAAAATATTTTTTTGCAAAGGTGAGGTAGTCTCGAGAGTCCCTGTGTTTCCCTATTTAGGAGTGCTTTTTGATAGCAAGGGTACCTGGGGACCCCAGATACGAGCCAAAAGCCTAGCGGCAACAACGTCATCTATGGCCATCCTAGGCTTTGCCAAAAGGTTGGATCATAGACCTATGAAAGCAATCATTAAGGTGTACAACAGCAAATCCCTCCCTGTGGCTCTATATGGCGCACCTCTATGGGGCTATGTACGCTTGGATAAAATCCAGCTAGCGGAGAATAGATTTTTACGTTCTCTTTTGTCCCTTCCCCAATCTTCCCCGATTTTTTCTATTCATATAGAACTTGGTTTGGATTACGTTCAGGACAAACTGAGACTGGCACCCTTAACATACTGGCTCAAGACCTGGTTAAATCCAGAACTAACGTTAAACCACATGATTATGAGGGACGTGATGAGTCTGGAGAATAGTTGCACGATTCCATGGCTGGCGTACCTAAAAAAATCCTTTAACGATCTGGGACGTCCAGACTTATTCACTGTTCCCTCTGGCATTACAAAGCAGGATGTGATCGTAATTAAAAAACAATTCATGTCTAGGGAATGCTTGTTGCGAGAAGAATCAGAATTACTAAAGCCTACAGTACGACTGCATTATTTGTCACTTCATTCACCTGCAATTGAGCCCTATTTATGTTTTGTCACAAATCCTTTTCATAGATTTTTGTTAACAAAATTTAGGTTCAATCTTAATCACTTTTATTTGGGCTATTTTAACTCCTGGATGAAACCAGAGTTAGCACCTCCTTGGACCTGTGACAATTTTTCAGTTCAGGACACGATGCACGTTGTTATGTTTTGTGATTTCTTCTCTGCACAAAGAAAAAAATACTTGTTACCAGTCTTAAGGGAAGCCGGCTTCTCCCAGGTGAGACCAGCCATGCTTTATTTAAAAACCCTGGGAAATATACGCATTACGTTTGCCATGGCAAACTTCCTAGTGGCAGCGTCCAGATCAAGAAGATGTATGAATTTGTCAAACCAGTGTGTATAACCCGTTGTTTTTAATTGTTTTTATTATAACATCATGCCAAATTAACTTGATTGTAAAGAAACTGTTTTTTTTAAATTGTAAATAACTTTGTTTTTATGTCCTTTGTAGGATTTTAATCTAATCGAATAAAGTTAATTTGACAACTTTGAGTGGCCCGTTTTTTTCTAAGGTGCCGAGTCTGAGGAGGTCTTCGAACGCTTTCGAACGCTACTGCAGCAGCGTTTGGTTGAGAGATCATCAGGAAATAGAGTGTGATGACATAACTTGGACGGAGGCCTAACAGAAAGCAAGGTAGAAAAAGTATACAACTCACGGTCAGCCTGAAGGGAGAAGCGGGGCCCAGCCCGTCCGGCCCGTGGCGCGATCTCAGCGCGGACGGGCTTAACTTTGGCGCATCTTCGGCACAAGCACGCTATGCGCGCCCGCTGTGCATGGAGAAAGCCATCCGTACTAAATAGGGTGGAGCCTGCATGTGGATACCCGTGTGACCCTGAAGAGCCAATCAATGCGGGACCCCCAAATGTATTGCCTGCACCCTCTAAATCAATCGGGAGATCCCGTGGTGGAACGGGGCGCTGGCACTAAAGCTGTAATAGCGTTAAGGGCTGCGGGGGGCTGCGAGTGCACAAAGACACACTGAAGGTGAATTTAAAATAAAAAAAAACACAGTATTACAGCAAGCAAAAAAGGGGGGTTAGGCCCAAGGGACCAAGAGTAAGCAGGGCCAAATAGAGTTTCAACACAAAGAATGAGCCTACCCTTGATATATTTGGTTCTTGCAATTACTAAAGGCAAAAATGATAAGGCGAGAAGGGATTAACTTTTGGGAACATAATCATCAAAATTTCGAACGCTATTGATGGATAGTTTGTGCGTTTAAATCGCACTGCACAGTAAAACTTGTGGGATTCAACGAGCAACTAACAGCTCATTAAGAAATAGAAGCCCCCTGAAAGTCCACGTTCCCCAGCGCTAACAAAACAAAGTCAAACCTGACTACACAAACTCCGCCCATCCCTAGGTGACGGGCGGATGGCCCCTGCGCTCCAAAATACATTAGAAAAACAGCGGAACATTTAAAAAGACGAAATATGGCAAATCAGTCAATCATATCAGAATAATAAAGCCCTGAAGAGAGTTTGGTGATTTAATACCTGGACTCAAAACGCGTCGGCACAAACCTCGTAGTACATCGAGGCGCAGAGATTTATACTCACATGAAACCGACTAACTGGTCTTGTTTTGTTCAAAAAAACTTTACTGTTTAAAATGTATTGATGTGACGAATGATGTGGAAAATTATTCTTCCATGTCATGTCGAATTAACTTTTTGATCAATTTGGACATTTGTTTTGACAAATATCACTTCACTTTTGTATGAAAATTGTTTATGATTATGATTTAGGTCCTTTAATGATATAATTTGTCCTTAATTAATCACAGTATTTTGCTATATGGGTTAAAGTTGAAATGACAATGTTAACCTTTTTCCACGTATGAATACATTTTCAAAAAATAATATTAACCTCTTAGCAGCTATAGGACGTCCAGCTCCAGTGCTGAACGTTCCATTGCGCAGGTGAGGTTCGAACGTCCAACGGCCGACGGCAGCACTCCTGAGGTAGTGGTGCTGTCGGCCGTTTGAATAGGCGCAGCACCTAAGAGGTTAATGAATGGATTGATAATTAAATGTCCATGGTAAACAGAAGTAACGTGTTTATCATTTTTGCCTTTAGTAATTGCAAGAACCAAATATATCAAGGGTAGGCTCATTCTTTGTGTTGAAACAGTATTACAGCAAGGCAGCAAGGCTAAGCAACATCTCAATCATGCGCTACAGAGCGATACTACACAGGCGATGGAGGCGAATATTAAAAGAGTTCCAGTAACTTTTAAAAACAGGATATCACAAGCATCGTAATCATGCACGCGAACCTGAGACACAAAAAACCATATACCACATATAAACATAACCACATATAACATAACCACATATAAAAATTACGTAGATTAAAACTTAAAATTTACAATATACAGCTGCTTTTTTGTGGAACTGGTATCGATGACGGAGAACATACACAGAAGTCTCTGGTCATATTGAGAGTTTCACATTCACAGGACACTTCACTTTTTGTACAGTCTTTCCTATATACAAAAAATCACATGGACATGATATGGCATAGATGACCCCAGCTGTATTACATTTGGTATGTTGTCTTAGCGTATGGGTATAGGAATTATAGGTACAATGTTTGAGCTCCTTCTTAAGGGGACAAGCCTTACATGTCCCACATTTATAGTGTCTAAAGGTGGGTGGAATGTTCCATAGTGTTGTCTGGCCCTTTTGTACTCACTCTTGGTAATAGTGATTTTACCACAAAGTCCCTTATGTTTTTACCTTTTTTGAAAGCATGCATTGGGGGCTCTGTAATACCAATCTCATCAGCAACAAGGTGCCAGTGTTGGTTCACAATCTTCCTTACCTCGCTACTCTTAGTACAGAAAGTGGTGGCTCATACAATTCTTTCTTTGTTGGTTGTGTTCCTTTCCTTGGGTTCTAGGAGGAATTTGCGGTGGCAAAACCAGCCCATTTTTGTGCCCTCTTAAGTAGGTTTTTTGGGTATCCTCTTTCTCTAAGCCGTTCCATCAGACCAGCTGACTGCATAAAATAGTCCTCCTCCTTACTGTAGTTCCTACGCAACCTCAGGAACTGTCCAAAAGGTAGATTGTCCCTAAGGTTGCATGGGTGTTGACTGGAATAGCGTAGGAGGGTGTTCCTCTCACTTGGAACCACAGTTCCTATGGTTGCGTAGGAACTGCAGTAAGAAGGACTATTTTATGGAGTCAGCTGGTCCGATGAAACGGCCCAGAAAAAAGAGGATACCCAAAAAACCTACTTTACAGCAGGATTAGGTGCGGCACACAAGGTGCACCCCTGGTGGAGCATTTCGCCAACTTTGGGCACTCGGCCAAGAGCCTACGATGGTGGATCATCGTAAAAGTGCAAATAAATCCATGAGGTGGAAATTTTGCCAAAACCTTGAATATCCGCGAATGCAAGTGGATCCACATTTTTGATACTGTAAATAAGGGCTTGAACGAACATGAGAAGATCAGTAAACAGATAGGCATTATTAATACCGGCTAGTATGACCAGATATCTGTATACATGTCCCTTAAGTCCTTGTAATAGATCTTGGAGATGGGAATTGACATTTGGGTTCCCGAGTTAGGAGACCTGTAAATGTGAAACTCTCAATATGACCAGAGACTTCTGTGTATGTTCTCCGTCATCGATACCAGTTCCACAAAAAAGCAGCTGTATATTGTACATTTTAAGTTTTAATCTACGTAATTTGTATATGTGGTTATGTGTAATAAGTGTGAATGTGGACCCAAACCATTTAACACCTGTTTTCTGACAAATGCCTGTACATTTGATGCAACCCGCTATCCCATCGCCCCCTTTCTTATTTTTGCTGGCTCAATTTCAATCGTGAACACTCGACTCCGGGCAGTTTCTCACTTTATGTATCTTATCATGCTTGTAATGGGTACAACATATGAACCTACCTGAAGACCTCACCGTAATTTTACCGAGTGAGTAATCTGTTCTCTGTGTCAAATCACGTTACCGCAACAGCGGTCGGTTCTCTACGTGCACGCTGATTTTTAACCAGTCAGAACCGCCACTCTGTCTCTCCTTTGGCAGCAAGACTGACGGATGCGGCTCGTGTACAGCAGTGGATCTAGGATTTATCTACAGTAATTCCTGCGACTAAGGTGAGCTTGCGACATTCTTTTAGCATCACACGGAGGGGCACTGACTCTACCATCTCCGTTTCCTTTTATTAATAGCTTACACCACCACTGCTCATGCTGGACTAATAGGAGAGCACGGACACCACCTTTCTTGGAGCGTCTTTTATCGTTAGATACAGGTATTTATCGATGGGGCCCTTTTTCAGTTATGATATTCACTATGACTTTAGAAGCAGTACAAATATTTTGTCAATGTTTTTGGCAGATTGATATCTACTAAACTAGACGGTATTACCCAAACGCCCACGAGCTGATCCCTGCATCGCGGGCAAGTCACTTTCAACAATCTGCGCATAATTGTTCCTTATGTATGGTGCGGCCTAACTGTCCTTGTATGTTTATTTGTAGCACCGGGCTTTTCTTCCCGATACGTGTACAGGACTATCGATTCATATATGATTTGTTCTTGGTCACCTGACAATTCCCATGGTGAGCATAAACATCATATAAAGTTTTAGTCTTCTAGGCACCTTGAACTGGGTTTATTTACAGACTCCCTTTAGTACAGTCATGCTAATAGTGTCATGGTTATTTTCAGATACCCCCCACCCCTGTCCTGAAGAAGACCGCCGCTGAGGACTACTCTAACCCTTAAGCACCTGGGTCAAAACGTCAACGCCCCTGAGATAGGCCTACACCCTCCCCCTGATTCCCCATGGTTTGATAAACAAAAGACATTGCACTGTGGAAATAACAGCTCGAAATGCTCCATGTTATATTGTTTGTACAGGGGTAGGCCTCAACAGTAATGAGGGACCGGATTGTAAATTACATTGGATCTCATATGTAAAAATTATGTTTAATAATCTCCGTTTCCTACCTTCCCGTAACCCTCTATTCTTTTTTCACATGAGCACTGATTCTTCACATATCACTTCGTGTCTGATGACGATAACCATGCGATAAAAATTGTACGCTTTGCTTGTTAAAAGAATATTTTATTTGATTGATTAAACTAGGTTATCAATCAACATCATAGTGGCTCTGAATTGAAATTTATTTTTGTACACGGTTGGTGCCTTATCAGATTTTTGATATATATATATATCCTCTAGCTATGTTTTGCTGATAAATCAATACAAAGTTAGTCTAGGCCAACACAGTAAAGCACACAGCAAAGTGGTAGTCCCTCCTAACAGCTTCTCCAGCTCTTCTTCTTGGTAGTCTTCTTCATCCTAGAGAGTTCTAAGATTCAGGGGTCTGGGCCCCAGTATTTCTATTCAAAAATAATTTGATCCTCTAGGCAGAGGATGTCTGTGCCCAGCCAGAACCAGTTCTGCCTTCTCTGGTGTGATTTCCTGGCAGGAAGTGGACACGGCAATGTCAGAGGCAGACCAGGCCCTTTGAGATGCAAGGAAATCTCCTCCCTCTTCCCCCATCGCAACTCAGGTCTATTCTGCCCTTTCCTGACCTACCTAGACTATCAGGAGCCACCCCTGCTTCCTAGCCATCTGTCGTCCAAAACCCAGACAGGCAATCCACATTCCAGCAGAGGAACACAGGATGACTGAGCAAGAAAATGCCTACTTTCTAAAAGTGGTATTTTCAAACACAGATTGTAAAAATCACCTTTACTAAAAGATGTATCTTTAGATTCTGAGTTCTAGCACACTAAATGTTATTTTCCTACCTAGTTCCCAGGGGCAGTTGTGTTTATAAGATGTTATAAACAAACTTCCTGTTTTGTCCTATGGGGAACAGGTAACATTACAATAGTGAAAAACGAAATGGGCTGTAATTCACTATTAGGACATGCGACACACACCAGGGCATGTCCTACCTTTCACATATATGGCACATTGCCCACATGGGTACCTTAGGGGTGCCTGACATGTAAGGGAAGGTTAGGGACTGGCAAGTGTGTGAACTGGCCAAGATGACATGGCAGTTACAGACTGCGCGCAGACTGCAATGGCAGGTCTGAGGTACCTTTTCAGGGCTACTCACGTGGGTGGCACAATCAGTGCAGCAGGCCCATGAGTAGCATTTGATTCTCAGGCCCTGGCATACTCAGTGCACTTTACTAGGGACTAACAAGTAAATCAAATATCCAATCATGGAAACACTAATCCATAGCACAATTTACACAGAAAGCATATGCACTTTAGCACTGATTAGCAGTGGTAAAGTGCCCAGAGTCCTAAAACCAACACAAACAGGTCAGGAAAAGATAGGAGGAAGAAGCAAAAAGTATGGGGATAACCCTGCAAAAAGGGCCATTTCCAACACTGGCTGACACGTCCGAGGTCTACAACTTATCAGTGTGGAGTCCTGCACTCTGAAGGAGGCAGCATCACTAATCAGATCCTCTTTGTATTATGGTGGACTTCGTATCCAAGACCTAACAACTGGCAGCTCTTGGGCAACATGTTGGAGATGTCTGTTCCTGTCCATCTTACTTGCCAAAAATAATGACTCACCAATTGGTCAAACACACCTTTTTTTGATTTCCAATATCTCTCCATCAAAATATTTCCCATAAGTAGTGGGAGATCAGACATTTAAAAGCTGACTCATCTACAACCCCTGCCCAACTTGTTTGAGCATCCGCTCCAATTGCAAAACTAGCCTCTTCCATTACCTGCGTTTTAAATATTTTTTTACTTTGTTACTCGTATTTTCACTATCCAGTATTTTGTGGCCTTGTTAAACATAGGTGTATAAAGTATACTTCAGCATATGGTTTAGCACACCAAGATACTTTTCAAGTTTACACATCTACCATCCACCATATGAACACCCTGCTTCAAATGCATTGGTATTTGTAATGTGCTAGTGCTCTGTGCATGTTTACAGAAACAAGGAACCCAATAGGTAAATAAGGACCCTGGGTGTCAACTTTATATTGTTAACAATGGTCCTTAAAAAAGCATTTAAGACTAAATAATAAATATAGACCAAGAAAAATGCTATATTCCACGGTTTCCAGCCGGACACACAATTTAATCAATCAAGTAAATGTTTCAATATTTTGAAGAGTAACCAACAACAGAGTGGGACGCAGTCCTGCATCCAGTACACAAAACAGAAGACGAATACATATGAACAGTAAGAATTTCAGGCACAGGACAAAGGAGGCTTTGAGTCGATACGAATACATGACAAGCTACCCATAATAGTACTCACACAGATGTAACAATGGTTTTTACGTGTGATTCTATTCCATAGGTCGACAACGTTTCGATCCCTTTTAAAGAGATAATGGGATCATCATCAGGACAGTTTTATTACATGCCTGAATGTAAAAAAGCTGCCTGTTAAGAGGAGGGGGAAATAAAGGCAGAGAGATCTGATGTAAGAAGAGAGTAAACTCTCGTAAGAAGGTAGAGCTTACTTAAAAACACTGATAGCATAAGCAACCATGCAAATTGCGAATTCAGTGGAATTATGGCATAATGCTCTATACTGTGACCCATGGGTGAGGGCATGGACGGGTGAGGTAGCAATACCTCTGGAGGTATGTGAGCTCCAGGGTACAATGGATTGATGAAATGAACATTTGTGTGATAAGTGACAACGGGCCTGTAAACACATTCATGTGATAAGTGACAACGGGCCTAAGCAGCGGCGATGGCAGTGAAAGATGCAACCGGTATGCTAATGAAGCAGTGTGATTTATGAAACCAATAGTGATGCAGCAGAATTGGTTTCACAAATCACACCGCTTCATTAGCATACCGTTGCAGCTATCACTGCCTTCGCCGCTGCTTAGGCCTGTTGTCACTTATCACACAAATGTGTGCGTGGGCCCATTGTCACTTATCACACGAATATGATCACTCTTCATCAATCTATTGTACCCTGGAGTTTACATACTTCCGGAGGTATTGCTACCTCACCCGTCCATGCCGTCACGCTTGGGTCACAGAATAGAGCATTATGCCATAATTCCACTGAATTCGCAACTTGCATGGTTCCTTATGCTATCAGTGTTTTTAGGCAAGCTCTACCTTCTTACGAGAGTTTACTCTTTTCTCACAACAGATCTCTCTGCCTTTATTTCCCCCTCCTCTTTTCAGGCAGCTTTTTTACATTCAGGCATGTAATAACACCGTCCTGATGATGATCCCATTATCTCTTTAAAAAGGAGCGAAACGTCGTCGACCTAAGGAATAGATACACACGTAAAAAACATTGTGTTACATGAGTGTTAATACTGTTATGGATAGCTTGTCATGTATTCGTATTGACTCAAAGCCCCCTTTATTCCTTTGCCTGAAATTCTTACTGTTCATATGTATTTGTCTTCTGTTTTGTGTACTGGATGCAGGACTGCGTCCCACTCTATTGCTGGTTGCTCTTCAAAGTGTTGAAACGTTTACCTGATTGATTGATTGATTAAATTGTGTGTCCGGCTGGACACCGTGGCATTTTCGGCCACATGCATCAACCTATTTAGGAAGTGCAAACGGTGCGAATCGGTAAATTCGGCCGTTTGCGATTCCTAAATAGGTTTTTGGGATGCATCAAACATTTTTGGCAAAATCGCTATTTTTAGCGAATTCCAAAAATTTGATTGCTTTTAAGGAATCGCAAATTTGCGATTCCTTAAAAGCAATGCATGATTACTTTTAAAATTGCGAATTCGCAATTAGGGGGGTGCAAATTACCACGAGGTAGAACCTCGTGGTAATTTGCGAAAATGTATTAAAATGCTCAAAATTGCATTTTAAAACACTGTCATGTTACAGACACACGTGTCCTTAGGACATGTGTGTGTGAAACATGCACTTCAAAATACATTTCAGGGGTGCAACCTGCACCCATGGAATGCATTAACATTTTGCGAATCGCTAATTGAAATTCGCAAAATGTCAATGCCTTTCCATTGATTCCTATGGGCCTTTTGGCCCATAGGAATCAATGGGAATTGCGAAATCGCAAATTAGAATTCGCATATTTGCGATTTGGTAAAAATTGCGATTTTTACCGAATCGCTAATATTATGCGATTTAAATCATGCATCCCATTTTGCGATTCATTATTTGCGATTCCCTAAAAATCGCAAATAAGGAATCGCAAAACCGTACTTTGTTGCATGTGGCCGATAGCTCTTATCTTGGTCTATATTTATTATTTTGTCAAATGCTTTAAGGACCATTGTCACCAATATAAAGTGCTCTGTGCATGGCAAATGAACATCGCAATCAAGATCACCACTTCTACACCTTCCCACAATATGCCAGAACACAATTTAACCTAAGCAGCAGCATTAGGTTACAGAATATAACTTATATTTAAGTATGAAGCAGAATACTCAAATGCCTAAGCTGTGAAACTTTAGATGTTTTTGTCTACTTGTAGATCTAAGTTTTACTTTTGAGTAAAAATGGTAAACAGTCATAATATCAATTCCAAAATATAGAATGGACATAATATCAAAGTAAAAATATCAAATTGGAGGTAAGTAATAGATTGTCAATATATCGAAGTCAAAATATCGAAGTATACAACATAGGCATTAAATATATCGAATTTTTAATATTATCGAATTTTTTAAAGTGTTTTGTATGTTAGTATGTTGGCACTCCAATCTTTGGACTCTGAATCCACTGTGTACTATGTACTAAATTTTTTTAAGTGCATTATGAGGCACAGAAACAATCTGTAAATCAAACTACTAACTCATATCTGTGTAACTTGCTGGCAATTTGACTTTTTAATTGTATATTCAATTGCACCTTTTTAATGAATATTTGTATAACTATGTCATCTTTTATGGTTTTGCAAATGCTAAAAAACCGAATAAAGATTATTATTATATTAAAAAAAAAAAAATGTTAGTATATGTGTGAAAAGTGTATATAAATTTTTGTAATGTAGGTTTAATTTATTTTAAGTAATGAATTTTATGTTATTTAATTTTTGCGTAATTTAATTCTGTCGCGGGTTGATAGGGGAATAGGGTGGGAAGTAATTTAATTATATTAAATATAAATTTTTAGCAATTATTTATTTTTAATTACATTTTGCTTTTTAGTTCTGTAGCGGGTTTATAGGGGAATAGGGTGGGAAGTAATTTAATTGTAATTAAGTAAAAAAAATATATATTGGTATTGATTTTAAATTTATTGTTAATTAATTTGATTGGTAATTAATTTCTATTAATTGGCAATTCATATTTATGAATTGGTAATTAATTTGTATTCATTAAAAATTTGATAATGATAATTTTATTAATGTATTTTCTGCAGTGGATTGTGGGTGTATAGGGTGGGAAGTAATGTAATTAATTACATATTAAAAATACTTTGTGTATTGATAATTAATTTACTGTTAATTATTACTTGGTATATTTAGTTTGTTATTGAAAAGTAATTAGTTAAATAATTATGAATAGGTAAATTAGTAATAACTAATATGTATTTGTATTTCTAATTATTTATTACATAATATTACATTGGTTATTAATTTCTATTAATGTTTGATTGGTATTGATAATTTATTTTTAATAATATATTAAATCATTACTTTCCCTGCTGTTAAACTCACTGGAGTGGGAATAGTAATTTTTACCCTCCTGCTATCCAACGCTTTCCCTACTGTTGGACTCTCTGGAGTGGGAATAGTAATTTTTACCCCTACGCTATCCAACGCTTTCCCTACTGTTGCACTCTCTGTAGTGGGAATAGTATTTTTTACCCCTACGCTATCCAGCGCTTTCCCTACTGTTGTACTCTCTGGAGTGGAAATAGTAATTTTTATCCTTCCAATATCCAACGCTTTGCTACTGTTGCACTCTCTGGAGTGGGAATAGTAATTTTTACCCTCCCGCTATCGAACGCTTTCCCTACTGATGCACTCTCTGGAGTGGGAATAGTAATTTTTACCCTCCCTCTATCCAACGCTTTCCCTACTGTTGCACTCTCTGAAGTGGGAATAGTAATTGTTACCCTCCCGCTATCCAATGCTTTCCCTACCGTTGCACTCACTGGAGTGGGAATATTATTTTTACCCCTACGCTATCCAACGCTTTCCCTACTGTTGCTCTCTCTGGAGTGGGAATAGTAATTTTTACCCTTATGCTATCCAACGCTTTCCCTACTGTTGCTCTCACTGGAGTGGGAATAGTATTTTTTACCCCTACGCTATCCAACTCTTTCCCTACTGTTGAACTCTCTGGAGTGGGAATAGTAATTTTTACCCCTACGCTATCCAACGCTTTCCCTACTGTTGCACTCACTGGAGTTGTAACAATAAATTGTACCCTCCTGCTATCCTACGGTAAAAATATTGCATATTTTTTATTAATATTACGTTAATATATATGTATTAAAAAATAAAATGTTATGTCTTTTTAACTTACATTTATTATATCTTAATTTTAAGGTTCTTTGAGTATTTTTAGTATGTTTTAGTTAATTATATTATTTCAATAACTTTAAATTACTTTTAAGACATTAAAAAAATGTAAAACAAATTTAAAAACCGATCTTTTGACAGACTATATTTTTTTATAGACTATTTTGGATTCGATATTTTTCTACTTACCTGTTTGGAGATAGGAATTTTCGATAATTTTGCATTCTATATTTTGGCGACGATATTTTGGGAAGTCAATATTAGGTCAGTGATCTGTAAAAATACCTCAAATGTATTTTTTCTGCCACTAAAGATCTGCCTGGACCCAGAAGTTTTTTTTTTTTTAAGTTTGAGAAAAACAAGGTTCCAGCCCTTTGTCGTGTTCATCCCAGTGTACAAAACACATAAGGAAAGCACAGCCAAAAGTGGCCAGTTTGATTTTTAAATAGCCACATATTTCCTGATAAAATGCTTCGCCACTTTCCTAACCAAGACCCCAAACCCCATTACCTGTTCTAATGCTTTATTATTTACATACTAAAAAGGTACACCACAGGATGCTAAAAGGCACGTTTTACGCATAATAATATTTCCTTTAAAAAAAGTTTATTTTACTATCAATATATCATGGGTTCTTTCAAATCTTCATTTTGGATAAACACCAAACAAAAATTAATGGAAACCTAACAAGGTGGATAAAACACCTACAGATATTCCTACACTACAGTATAGAAAATGTGGGGTGAGGGAGTTAAAAGTATGAAAACAAAAAGGTATCCGTAATGTATTATGGAACAGAAGAGCATACTGTCCACAAATGGTATATACGTCATGCATCTCGAAAAAGTTTATCAACTATTACCAATGAAAATTGTGGTAGAACCAAAAACTAAAAAGCAGGATAGAAGCAATGACAAATTTATATTGTAAACGTATTAAAAAAGTTGCAATTGCAGCAAAGAAATGTAGAGCCTTAGGGGTTCTTAATACCAGGGTTGAAAGGGGGGGGGGGGGCAAATCTCTACTGTGAAAGCTGGGAGGAACAATACCAGGTTATAGTGTGCAGGGGTAAAGCGGTTGTATGGAGACAGAAGTTGAATAGTACCAAGATTCATTGTGAAATTAAATGCTGTACAATGGCTAAACTAGCTTGGCAACGGAGAGAGCTATATGGACATAAGGGCAAGTGACGCCAGAGACGATCAACAATAACAGCATTTTGACAAGAAATAATTAAAATTGTGAAATTTCAATTCTTTAACCAGTCATACAGAAAGAGCATGTGGCTAACAGAAACTCTGGAGATGTCAAAAGCAATTTAATTACATAATATGGACAAAATCACTGTGCAAGAATACAGTCAATGGCGGGTTGCATTTATGGCACAATTGCTTCAGCATAGTACCAATATTCCAAATATGCCTGAAAAGGGGGAATATTGCTTTAAGTTCATAAGAAGGAGAGACAAAAAAATCTTGAAAAATATAGGTTATTAGCTAATCCGAGACAAATTAGCAAAGTATTTGCCATAAACATGAAAGAACATTTAAGAACAGACAATGCTGTAATGTGTGGTCTCCAAATTTCAAACTGGACTTAAGAAATGTCTCCACTGCACAATATATTGGACCGGACCATTACAGCAAGCACCTAGTCGAAAAATGTTCTAGAGGCACTATGTTGTGCATCTATGATCTGTGACAGCTTCTGATAAAGGTGTTTGGGATGAAACATAATATAAGTTAACCTTCTGCAATATTCATAATTCTTTGTTAAGAATCTTACGAGTGTTGCACAAGGGGAATTGGGCTGCTGTGAAAATTGTGGACTGTGACAATCTGGCATCTAGCGCCTGCTGTTATTAGGATTGAGGCAGGGATACATTTTTGGCTCACTGTTTAATCTTTATGTTTGCAACATAACAGAAGACTTCAGCGTGGAATGAAATGTCCCCTTAAAATTAGGTCATTAGCACGACCTAGCACTACGCAGAAGACACTATCTTCAACCTCAGACAAGCTCTTGGTCTGCACCAATCCTTGGAGTGATGAACGTGGCGATTACTGCAAAACCCATGCATTATAAATCCTTTGCAGAAAAAAAACACCATCATGAAATTTGGTATAATAGGCACATAGATGTTGAGCTGAAGCTTGTCAAAAACTTGTCTGTTGAGACTGGTACCAAATTGAAACGGTTGCCACAATTGTAGGATAAAACACTTCAGACATGATGAAGCTACTGATTCAATATGACCTTAGAAATGGTGGCAGTACTATAACATCACATATAAAAGCCTGCAAAGATAAAGGATAACATTTGATGTGTGTGGCTACCGTTACCATTAGTTCAAACTTCAGGTGGGTAGATATGACGGAGGTGCGGTTTTTCGATTTATGAAAAAATAGAAAAAAGAAAAGTTTTAAAAGTGGTCCACCCAATTTGCTTAGATTTATATAGTGTGATGTCAGATCCCTGCTCAGAAATGGACAGCATGTACTGGAAAATAGGTGGATTCGGGCACCTGAAAATCTTGTTCCAGTTGAAGATATAGTCTTGCTAAAGGAAACATTTGTGAAAGTATGCCTGCAACGTTTTAAATTGTATAAAATTCAGAAGTGCTTCAAAGTTTTATTTATTAAAGGGATTTCGGTGTATATGTGATTAAGGAAGAAGGCACTACATGTTCTTTTGTGGATTAGGGGCATGGTATGAGAGTCAAAAAAACATGAACAGTAAATTCTACTGAATTGTCTTTAGCACATTAATTGTGAACGTCAAAAATCTCAAATTAGTAGACTATTCCACTCATGTGTTTTAATACTGAGATAAGTTTCAAGTGATTTATGGGTCCTGAATATATTAGTTTTGTGGTGGATAAGTTTGTTGCACTTTATAAAATGAAACGCAGTAAATGATGTGGAATAGGAATTCGACATCACATTAGTTAATAGCGTGGATATGTTCACCTTAGTAGCTTTTTTTTTTTTAAGAACATCTAAATTAAAAAGTATAAGAAACAAAAAGCAAGGCTTCAAAGTGGATTCTAAAGAAAAATGTCACATAAAATGTTTTGGGGTGGGTGAAATCCATTGAGTGGGCCACAAAAAAAAAATAAGCTTGAGAACCATCGCTACAAAGTTTAATTCTGGGCAAACAAGGTATAGAAACATTCTGCAAACTTAATTTCCTTCCCAGAGCAAGGGACGCTTAAAAAGAAAGCACATCAAGATTCTTAACCAGCATCTTTTTGCATAGCGTTTTTAAACCCTGAACTCATTGAGTACTTTTAAACAATATCAAATTCAATACTATCTAAATAAATTCCATAAATATGCTTGCCCCATCACAAAATATCTACATCTATAAATAGAATTTTACAAAATGTCTTCCTTCCACAAATCAAAAGGACGCGTGCATACAATAAATCTATACATGGGATTCCACTTTATACACTCACAGAGGGGGAAAATCAAAAGTTGATAGGATTGAATTAGACAGGCCTAGACAATATGCAAACGTTTATAACAGCATTTGTTCAAAGTGTATAAACAGGCCTTGGTATTCTGTGTAATTTTGGGGGACGGGGGGGGGGGAGGGGTGAGGCCATCACAACAGAAGAGTAAAACAACCTGCATTAATCATAAGCAGAACACTATGCACCAACACATAATATATATACCCAGTTCATCGTACGCAGCAGCGAAATGTTTGGTTTACAATCAGTGCATTAAACAAAACCATCAAAACACAATGTTACTCTTGCTAAAGGATGTGCTAGAGACATTCCTGTTAAGTGTTAAGGCAGGAGGGGCTTGGTACGAGCGTACATGTGGGCATGTGGATCCTTCAACGCTAGATTACTTAGGTTTACTTATGGCAATGACTTCACCGATATCCGTTTGCTAAGCACCTTCCTCAAAACCCTGCAAAGATTTGCGAGTATGCATATAGGAGGAGGGAGATGCAATAGTGGTATAGCCTTTGAAAGTCTGGCGACACTAACGTCCAATATGGCTAACAATTGTTGGGGTAGGAGGGCCATGCCCATATAAACGCATCTTTCTCTTATAAGGCAAACATTTGTGCGTGTTCTGTTATGGCATGCCCTATAAAGTCCCATCCAATAGCGCATTGTGCTGAGCCGCGGCGGGCCCCCGGTGCCAATCATCCTCGGAGAAAGAGCTTGAGCTGCCTGACTCGGAGTCGAGCTCGCTGAAGCCATCCAGCTCCCAGTCAGCGCTAGATTCGCTGCGCACATCATCCTCTTCGCTGATGAAGCTCTGTCCTGGTTCAAGGCAAGGCGGAAAGACACGCGCCGACAGGCATATGAATTCAGAGTCATAGTGCAGCAATCCTAACATGGTACCCACATTTAACCAACGATCAGCGGACGCGTCGTACTGATGCACAGTGACACGGTTCTTTCTCCACTGTGGTGTAGTACAAGTGATTAGCAGAAGCCGCCCACCGTGGCAGACAATCTGGTAGTTGTGCGTGCTGGCATCTACCGGGATGTCGCAGACCCGCCTCCACTCGCCACGGGCGGGACTGTACACCTTTAGCACAGGAACGTCGCAGATGCAGTAGATCTCGTCCTGGAAAACACAGGCTTCTTGGAAGTCGCTGCGCCGCATTGAGGCGCAATTTAGCCACTGGTCCCGGCCAGGATCGTAGCACAGTAATCGCTTGTGGTTGACCGCATATAGGTAGTCCCCCACAGTGACTAATTCGAAGGAGTACAGCGAGTGTGGAAGGGGGCAAACCAATGCCCACTGGTCACGCTGTACACTGTAACACTCCACTTCCCTTAACCTGGCCCCCGTAGAAGGGTCCCTACCCCCTAGAATATAGATGTGGCCACGCAGGTATGCCAGGTCCATACCCTCCCGGCAAAGCAATCGGTCTGCCAGCTGCCGCCAGCTGTTGCGCACTGGGTTGTAGACCCACAGTTGTTTGAGGGGTTGCGCTGCTAAGTAGATATCGTGCTGTGGCGAGATGCAGACTGCCGAGGAAGTCACGGTTTTGCCGCTTCCGTGTCCGGCCGTGGCCAGCGGCGAAGGCATGGTATAGATGTCACCAGAGTAAGGATCGTAGCAGAGAAAGGGCTCTTTGCGGTGTCCAAAGAAAATTACCATCTCCTTGGCCTGCATTCCGATGCGGCGGGCAGGGCTCTCCTGTGGTGGGGTCTGTGGCTCTGGGGGCGTTGGCGGACAAACAGGCCCATAGCGGTCGTCCATCACCCCCTGTAGGTAGGGCAAGCAGTACCGCCGAACGAAAGGCCGGCCACGCAACCCCTCCAGGTATACACGGTCCTTGTCGGCCAAGTGGTGCCAACGCACACAGCGCAGCACCTCGGCGGCGCAGGGTCCACGGTCGGCCGGCGCAGCCTCCAGCCACTGTAGGGCGGCTGCACACACGCGCCGTTCCCCGTCCACATCCAGGTCGTCGAGCCGCAACACCTCCTGCAGCTGTGCCAGACTCAACTCGCACAACTCTCCACCGCTCAGCTGGCTGAAGTGCCTCGCCACGTAAGCCAAGGCCTGAGCTCGCAGTTCGGCGTGGTCAAAGGCGTCCGCGAACTTGAGGATACCGGCGCAGTTGGCTGGCTCCAAGCGGCGGGCCAGGAAGCCGGCGCAGGCTTGGCGCACATACTCCAGCTGCAACATGTCAGCAGCAGCGTAAAGTCGCTGTACGTTGGCCTCGCTCACCGTCACGCGACCAGTGTAGCAGTAGTCGATAATAAGGGCCATGGACTCAGCGTCCATGTCGTGCAGCGTCACCTTCTTCTGCTTGCTCTCGTATAGACCACCGGTGAACATGCTCTTGAAGTACGGGCAGGCGGCCGCCAGTACATTGCGGTTACATGAGAAGAGGCGGCCAGTCGCTTCAACTGAGGGAGAGCGCGCGCCGGCGGCCGTAGTTGGAGTGGTGGCGGTTGGCGACGCCATGCCCCCGAGCACCTCAATCGTGACATCACAGAGGAGCCGAGAGTCGTAGAAGGTTTTCAATTGTGCCAGAACCGCTGCCGCGTGGCCGCCGTCAACCAGCTCCTCCGGTCCCGAGAAGAAGCTCGACACTGAGCGGCAGGCCATACTGCCTGCGGGTTTCCCGACGATGGGTTTCACTGCTATAATGGGCCGCCACTTGCGGACTCCCCCTCTGGGAGCACGCTTCGCAAGCCCTAGGTTACTGGCGCCGTATCACTTCTCAGGTTAATGACAGTTTGTACTCCACAGTAGACATCTTATGCAGGTGCTGCGGCGGCCATGCTCCGGTCAGGCAAAACGTCACCCCTGAATCGTATTGGGAAGTCAAAGTAGTTCTTGCACAGCCTTCGCCATTCGATAGCGTGAGTCGGTAACGTTTAGCCTGACGTAGACATGGCCGCTACGGGGACTTGCATATTCGCTTCCGCTGTCAAACGCGATGTGGTTTCCCCGAAGATGTTCCCACTCATAGAGATAGAAAGGATCTATCTTCGCAGATGGGTAAATACAGCTAGGTAGTGGTTGTTGGCAGCTACATTAAGCAACGACTCGGAAACACCATTCGAGGGTGAGTTGTCGCTATATTTCATTGCGAATTAAACCAATAAACGACAATGGTTTCCATTATACTGAGATTTAACTTTGGGCATTATAGTAATTTGACGAAAAGACGAAGACATTCTTTTGTCTATACATATAATATTTCTTCCTATAAGATGGCGTGGACTCCTGGCTGCACTTAGATTGTATTTATAACATTATTACTTTTTTTATCTCCTGATATCAACAATATACAACTTTAAGCGTAGGTTCTTCTCCAGTTCGGAATGAAAGGCTTATATTTTCCAAGATGGCCGACATGTTTACTGCATTATGGCAGGAATTGTGTTTCTATATCCAGGGAAACCTTGTGGGCTAGTGCTTTGTGTGCTTCTCAATTCTATGTCAGGACCAGAGGCTCCGATTATGCTTCTCTATACCACATTATTTTTCAGCAGCCTATCACAATAATCTTTGAAAAAACACTACATATCCCATGATACTATAATCATGTGATCAACCATAGATTAGGTGCCCTAAATACATAACACCTCTCTCACATTAAGGTATCCTCTTTCTTTGCTGCTTTGCAGCCAGTCAAGACAGTGCACTTCAAATGTATTTCCTTTTGTATTGTATAATGCCTTTATAGGTTTGTTTATTAATGTTCTTTAACCCCTTCCATGCTGATGACGAACCCCAGCCGTCATGCACTACGGTGCACGTGTGCTGATGACGGCTGGGGTTCGTCACGGCCCGCCCCTGTTCGTGCTGTTTACAGCACACCAGGGGAATCGCGGCCGCATGGAAGGGGTTAAGGGACTGCTTATTTTTATGCATATGTGTTAGACCTGACATTATTGGCCTGAGTCTCTCCTCCATTTTTTTCTGTTTGCCTCCTCTGTTTACAATGTTTTTGCTGGTATATCGCTTTGTTATAGAACAGGGGTTGACCCAATTTAGTCAAAGGACCTGGGTATTCGATAATATAGAAAACAGTTGGTCCTCGACGAAGATTCACCATATAAAACAATTATTGCATTTGGTTAAGTAAATTTTTAGTCAACTCAAGAATAAATCTGTACTGTTGGTTAGATAGGTATACTAGCCCACATTGTCAAAATATTATACAAAAAGCACCAAACACCTTGGGATTTGCAATGAATCCAATCAGATTATCTTATTTAATATACAATTCAAAAAGGAAAGAATTTGGCAAATCTTTATACAAATATTTACATTAACAATAAACAAAGGTATATTTCTATGATAAAAGAGAAGCGTGCACAGAGACAGGCCAAAGTGTGTGCTCAAGTGATTGGTCAAGGAGATCAGAGAAACAAAGTGCAGATTACTTATATACAAAAATTGAGCCTGCCCTAGAGAACGCTTGCAAAAAATGTAATTCTTTTTTACTAGCTTGTAGTTTTTCGAACTCCGTTACCTTGGTTTGCACAGTTGCCAATGGGATTTGGGAGGGAGGGAGATGGGGAGAGGGGGCAGAGACTAATAGGTGCAGGCTCCCATAGGGAATTGTCGACGTTTCGACCCAACCATAAAACGGGTAGTTCAAATCCTCAACACAGGGTCTTCATCGGGACGGGATATGGGGAGGGGGCGCAAAAAGTCTTTCAGAGTGCACGCAGGTTAAAAACCATTGTCATTGGGCACCCTTCTGTAGTGTATCAACACATGTGCGACATTTTGTCCGCACTCAAAATTTTTTTGTGATCACAGATTGACACCACCACTGAGTTCGGGGATGCTTTCCAGTAAAAAAAATTACGTTGAATTGCTAAATTTGCTGTCCAAAGCGCGGAGGAATTAATCTTCTCACAAACGTGCTGCCCGGCTCGCCTGCTCGTCTTCGCGTGGTGATGTCAATCATGTGTTGATACACTACAGAAGGGTGCCCAATGACAATGGTTTTTAACCTGCGTGCACTCTGAAAGACTTTTTGCGCCCCCTCCCCATATCCCGTCCTGATGAAGACCCTGTGTTGAGGATTTGAACTACCCGTTTTATGGTTGGGTCGAAACGTCGACAATTCCCTGTGGGAGCCTGCACCTATTAGTCTCTGCCCCCTCTCCCCATCTCCCTCCCTCCCAAATCCCATTGCCAACTGTGCAAACCAAGGATAACGGAGTTCGAAAAACTACAAGCTAGTAAAAAAGAATTACATTTTTTGCAAGCGTTCTCTAGGGCAGGCTCAATTTTTGTATATAAGTAATCTGCACTTTGTTTCTCTGATCTCCTTGATCAATCACTTGAGCACACTGAAGGACTGGGTTCTTTAAGACCCAGCGGTGCCAGGGCACAACACCTGAAACCTTCGTGGGTAACCTGCTCCGGCGTACGAAGGACAGAGACACGGGACACTTCCTTCGGCGTCAAAGATTCAAGGTTTATTTACTGCAGGGAACACAGGTATCACGACAAGTACAACTCGTGCAACTTGGGGAGACTGCTTCAAATTGGTTCTGTGGATCGCTCCTTTTATACAGTTTTTACCCATAGGACAACATGGTACACAAAGGTTTACAACCCGGTTCCCACCATTATCCCCCAGAGGGGTCGCTTTGGTCACTTTGATACACATAAGGTCCGGAACATAAGTGCGGAAACATTTGGCGGTTCCCAACTGTAAAAACCCATCTTCCCAACATTAGTGCATTCCAATCGGCAGTAAAACAGATCGAAATAGGAACAAAGACAGGTGCAGAGGAAGACGGAGACAGTGGGGAGATCGGAAAGGGTGTAAAAGGGGAGGTATCAGGAAACACGAGATACAGGCATCAAAGGGACGTGCCTAATGAGATGCACGGCTGAGACAATAAACCGGCACGGCGAGATGAGCCTCGAGCGGGGCCATCTGCCTTACAGTATCATCCCCCTCGTCATAAAGACACTTACAAAGGTCATGTGTCTTCCGCAAATATCTTGGGAGTCCCAGGGTCGCGAAGCGGACAGCGTCCGTTCGCTGGCTACTTGAGGGCAAGAGACAAAATGGATGCCGTATCTAAGATGGAACCCGTGGGTACAGATGAAAAAACCCACATAACAAACAAACGGTTTAAGTTAGCACAGCGAAACTGCGCACACTTACTAAACTCGTCATTTGCGGTTCATAGATACCAGACTCGACCATATTCGTGCGAGTCGAAAACACCACTTACAATTGTTACGGAACCTCAGACGCTCCTTTTGCCCTCATGTAGGCAAGCACTAGTCGGAATCATATTCGATATTCATCAGACCATCGAGATGTTGCTGTAGCATAGCTCTGTCCAACCGAGTCCCCTTGGTAACAGGTGGCTGTCTCATACACGTTGTAGCACAGAGGCCACATAAGGCAGGACCGCACTGCACACAAAGGCAACACGTGAACAGGAACACCACAACGACTCCGATGATCATCAGAATCTTCCAACCCCAAGTCGACATCAGGCCCCAAAACCACCCAAGTAGCGTCCAATCCCCTACATCCACGTGTATGGATTCGGAGATCTTATGCAACTTCGAGATGGCTTGATAGACAGTCGGAGCGTTATCTGGAATGAAAATGCAGCAGCTCGAATGGATCACCTTACATACCCCACCTCGATCTGCTAAGATCACGTCTAAAACCATACGGTTTTGTAACGTCATAAGTCTATCCGCCTGAAGTTCAGTGGTGATATTACCAAGGGCACTGGCAGTAATATTAGCTGTCGATTCTACCACTCGAGTCAACTGTCTCAGGTTCCTACTATTAACCATAGGTCCCCAAAACGGGAGGAAACCCTTGAAAAAGTCTCCTGCCTCTTGACCAGCAGTATCCTCTTCGCTAATTACGCCTCTCACAACTCTAGTCTTATGATAATCGGCATCTACAGTGAACGTCGGAGGCAACAGATTTGCAATGAAGCATGAGCCCATGAAGTCAGCGGGCAACCATGCGTATGCACGATCATGGCAGATAAAGTATGTACCCTTGGCGGCCAGGAACACAGGGGACGAGACCATCGGCAGAATGTAATTTTCAGTGCAAGCACTCGCTCCAAGCCGGGCTTGCGATCTTCGGCCACGACCCATGAGACAAAAATTACCAATGTGGGGTACGACCCATATCGGAGGTGAGCTTTTAAGCTGCTTTTCACTGGTGAACACACTATATTCGCCTCTACTTAGGACCCTATAGGCTTGTACCTCTTCTTCGGGAATAAGCGAGGGATCATAGATATCGCTATCTAGGTCCTCTATTGCTATCGACAAAGGTTTTTGATACGAGGTAGGACCAGAGTAGGGGGAACGTGGTTCTCGAATGGGGTGGAAACCCAGTGCGCTTCGAAACATTGTCTGAAATGCTCGAGCAGACCCTTGGGAACTATACGGTAACACCAGATATGGAATTCCCTTATCCGTAGTATGTGGCATCAACCCACACACCCAACAATTAGTAGTGTTAACCACTAACTGATGCTGATGAAGGAGCTGAATAAAGGAATTATTGCGGAATTCTGCACGTCTAGCCTGTTCGTGTTCAGGTAGGATATGAAAAGAATGAGGAGAAGCAGTGGAGATAAGTTTAGGGTCAGGGGTAGGAGTAGGTGTAGCAGGAGGTAAGAAGTAAGACATCGTGTAATACACCCCACCCGCCAATAATGCAGAAGCAGTCAAAAACAATACAAATATTTGGAATATAAAACATTTGGTACGACTGAGTTGCTGCAGCTTGAATCTATGAGCCTGAGCTCCTTCCAAATCCGTCAACTTCGAGAATGCCATTCCCTATGACCGTCCGCAACGTTTCTTGACGCACTTCGTTCTGTGTAGCAATAGTCAATCCCTAGGAGTTCCCAGGAACCGACGGCCTTTAACCTAGCGTCAAGACCTACTATCCAGAAGGAAGTACGCGCGCAGCCCTACGGCCTTTAATGCACAATATATATGTATGCAAAAACAATGTCTCTCAGCTGTGGAGGCAAAAGGTGTAAGGAACGAAGCTCAATGAATATGTACAAAATAATTACAATGGTACGAATGTTCAAAACTGATCACGGAAAACGGGATAATGCAGTTGTCAATACAGCAAAGCAGGATCTTTTATTAGTCTTTAGTGCTAGATCGCAAAAAGTATCGGGTTTTCCCAGGACGTGTCTGTTCGTCGAACAAAGGATCCGTTGAAGGGACAGCGTCCTGTTGATCAGCTGAATGTTCTGGTCTTGAGTCTTTTGCTGACAAATGTTCAATAGTGTCTTTCTGCTGCACTGAGGATTCTCCGACAGGTTGTGCGTCGCTAAAAGGTACAAACGCCGGCAATCCTTCGGTTTCAGTTGATGCAATGCCTTTCCTCACCCACGAGTCTGCTGGCAACGGGATGGGGACTTTCTTCGTGTGGGTGGCGTGCACCCAATTCTTCCGCCCCTCAAGACGAACTGCAGTTCTCGTGGCAAGGAGGACCTGGTAGGGTCCGGTGAACCTCGGGTCCAAGTTGTTCTTGCGCGAAAAGTTCCGCGTCACCACCCAATCTCCGGGCTGGAGCTGGTGGCCTGGACCCTCCGTCCGCGTCGGCAATGCTTCGTGAACCTGTTGGTGAATTAACCTCAGTTTAGCAGTCAAGTCATGAAGATAATCGATCAACATTGGGTACTCAAGATCACAGAAAATACCTGGCCTAGGAACCCCCCAAACATTCGCAGGACGACCGAACACTATTTCATAGGGACTAAGCCCTACTCGGGAGTGTACAGTCGCCCTAGTTGACAGTAATGCTAAGGGTAAAGCGTCAGGCCACGAAAGACCAGTCGTAGCCTGAATCTTTGCTAACTTTAGTTTAAGGGTGCCGTTATACCCTTCAACCAAACCAGCTGACTGGGGATGATTGGCGCTGTGGAATTTCTGATTAATTCCAAGGCCCTTACACACACTCTTCATCACACTACCCACAAACTCACTTCCGTTATCTGACCACACGACTCTAGGCATTCCATACAGAGGAAAATATTCCTTCAGTAGGATTTTCGCAGTAGACAAAGCAGTATTGTCTTTGAGAGGATAAGCCTCGATCCATCGGGAGAATGCGCAAACCACAACTAAAACGTATTTCAGGTTATTGCATCGCTCCATATGGATGAAGTCCAATTGGATCACCTCAAAGGGACATGAAGGGGGAGCAAAACTGCCAGGAGGAGTTGGGGTTCCCTTGCCAGGATTGTACATCATGCACACCATACAATTCTTCACCAGACGTTCAGCACATTTCGTGATACCATCATTCTTCCACACAGGGGACAACAATTTGCAAATACCTTTCGCGCTAATATGTGCTAACCCATGCGCCATTGTCACAACAGCCAGCACATACGCATCCGGTAACATCCATCTTTTCTGATCAGACAAATCAATCCAACAACCATTCGCATCCAACTTTCCCGTACTTTCTTTCCACTTCGTCTTTTCAGTCCCGGTGGCCTCATTCTGAATTGCTTTCACACTCTCGATAGTGTCCTCACACATACTCGATTCTGTAGGCCACCTAACCGAACTCGTCACATACATTCGAGTGCTAAGGTTCCGGGCAGTCTCCTTAGCAGTCTCATCCGCAAACGCATTACCACGACCAACATCATCCGTCACCTTACGATGCGCACTACATTTAACAATCGCTACTTGTTTAGGCAACGTCAGTGCATCCAAAAGATCATTCACAAGCTGGCCATGCTGAATCTTCGTACCATGCGACGTCAAAAAACCTCTCTCTCTCCACAATCGTCCAAAACTATGTGTGACGCCAAATGCATATTGGCTGTCGGTAAACACATTCACACGTTTCCCTTTCGCTAACACACACGCTCTAGTAAGAGCAATCAGCTCTGCAGCTTGGGCAGAATTCTGATTTAATCTTGCAGTCTCAACCACAGTATTCAACGTTACAACAGCATAAGCAGTAGTCACATCGCCATTCGGCAATTTAAAACATGACCCATCCACATATAGTGTACCATCCGGGTCTTCCAATGGGGTGTTTTTAAGGTCCACTCGACCTTTTGTTTCTTCTTCTGTCCTCAAGTAACAATCATGTTCTGCTACTTCATCTGACTCTGTGCTAATTGGTAACAAAGTTGCCGGGTTCAGAACATTACAACGTTTTATTTGAATGTGGCTTGCCAACAGCGTCAACTCGTACCCACACAACCTTGCACTCGTCAAGTGCTGAGTTTTCGTACGATTCAAGAGAGTATCGACTGCGTGCGGAACCATCACCGTAAGCATATTATCCATGACCAATCCTGCTGATTGTCGGATAGAGACCGCGGCTGCCGCTGTTGCTCTCAAACAACTCGGCAATGCTCTAGCTACCGGGTCCAAGGTCGAGGAAAAATATGCACATGGACGTTGTTTACCACCAAAAGGTTGCGTTAAGACACTCAACGCACAACCTTCTCTCTCATGAACATATAATGTAAACGGCTTGCTATAGTCAGGGGTACCTAACACAGGAGCCGAACATAATGAATCACGTAATTCAGAAAAACTTTTCTGACATTCTTCCATCCATGGTAAAGGAGTCGAAACATCCTTGCACGTAAGAGCCACTAATGGTTTCGCTAGCAATGAAAAATTTGGAATCCATTGCCTGCAGTACGACGTGATACCTAAAAAGGCACGCACATCTCTTTGGGTTTTTGGCACAGCCATGCGCGCAATTGCTGCAATTCTCTCTGGGGTCAACCTCCTTCCCTCCTTTGACAATAAGTGACCTAGATAGGTTACTTCTTGACAACAATATTGGAGTTTAGAAGGGGACACCTTGTGATTTAACTCACAGAGATGTTGCAGCAACGATACCGTAGCAATTTTGCAAATGTCCTGAGTATCAGCAGCTACCAATAAGTCGTCAACGTATTGGATTAAGGCCGCACCGGCCGGCAACCGAAACGCATCCAGTTGACCCTTCAAGGCTTGACTGTAAATCGATGGACTTTCACAGTAGCCCTGAGGAGCGCGTTTGAACCGGAAGCTGCGTCCACCAAGAGAGAAACCGAAAAGGTCTCTGCTCTCCTCGGCAATCGGGATGCTGAAAAACGCATTTTTCAAGTCAATCACCGAAAACCACAATGCAGAAGCTGGAATCAGAGTCAGTAGCGCCGTGATGTCAGGCACAACAGGGAATTGAGGAACCACAATTTTATTCACCTCCCGTAAATCGATAACAAAGCGATAAACAGGTGGTTTCGAAGGATCAGTACGTTTTAGAATGGGCAGTACAGGGCTGTTGCACACGTTTCCCCGAGTCTCTTCAATGACGTCTTTCTCGATCAGATCATAAATGATCGCTAACAGTGCTCGTTCACCATCAAGGGAGATACGATATTGGGGAATACGTGGCAATCGCACATTAGATTTCAACTGAACAACATAAGGGGAGATGTCAAGTAGGCCCACATCATTGGGACCTGTTGCCCACAAAGACGCAGGAAGAGAACTCAATTCCGGTGGAAGCTTATCGAGAGACAAGTACATGGGAGAGACAACCCTCTCTCCCAACGTAAGCTTTACACCCACAGGAGAACAATACAAAGTCGCATACAAACGTTTAAGCAAATCCAGGCCCAAAAGATTTTCACCACAACCCGTGGTTAAAATTAACGGAGCTTCTAGCTCACGAGGCCCAATTTTAAGGGGCAAAGGGCGCGAAACTGGATTGCTAACGGGGGCGCCAGAGAATCCAACGGAAACATTTGTTAAGCCAGACAAAGGTGCGCCAGGGAGTTTTGAATGCTTAATGGAACTTTTCGCTGCACCAGTGTCCAACAGAAAAGGCTCAACGACGCCCGATGTAGCAACTGCGACGTAAGGCCCTCTCTGATCAACCGGAACTGATACCACTCCCTCTCCTTGTCTATGGCTGTCCTAGTAATTACTATCGTCAGTTCCCTGATCAACGTAATAATCGTCTACATTGTACTGCGCAGATCGTCCTTGCGATGATCCACGTTGATCGAAACAATTATCGGAATTCGATGAGTTATCTGAACGATCGTTCTGAGCACCACGACCTCTACCACGTGGTGTCTGCTGCGAACCACCACGACCTCCTCTCGATGAGTTACCACTATTACGTTCGTTTAGAACAGGACAATTGAATTTAATGTGACCCTCTTGTCTACAATAAGCACATTGCTTGTACCCTAACGAGGATCTTTGGGAAGAGGAGTCATTACGAGTTTGGGATCTGTTCGATTGCGGCTGCGATCTATTCTGTTGCGAATTATTCTGATTCGAACGTGGAGGATACGCTTGCTGAAGCAGCACTTTGGTTTTTAGCTCTTTCGTCTTTTTATCAGCACGGTCGCTCTCTTCTTTCTCCCTATTCTCATAATATTGCGCTGTAGCCAATATCTGAGCTGAGGTAGAAACGGCCCATGCACTTTCCAAATTCTTTAATTTATTGCTCAAATCGGGCAGTAAGTTCGAAACAAATTTATCCACGAACAACCTTTGACCACCCTCAGTGCTCATATCCTGACCACTATGGTCGATGAATGCCTCCTCGAACCTCGTAAAGAAGTCGGAAACACTCTCGTCCTTCTTTTGCTTACAAGCTGACAATTTGTCCCAGTTCACCCTCATAGCTGGCATAAGAGTTTTCATTAATGTTATAATTCTTTGAGGAAGGTCAATAATCAACTGGTCGGGTTTAGTAGCAGCCGTTTGTCCGGCATCTGCCGCTACAATGGCAGCCCAAGCACCACCTAATTCATTCGGATGGTTTTCATGACGAATCTTAGCCCATACCGGTTGCGGTACGACATTGCCGAACAACATATCGATATCGGCAAGATTCATTACCGTAGCATCTACGAGCTGCGATAATTCTTTGTAATACCCTGTAGGATTTTTGCGTGGGTCAGGCAAAGATTGTTTCACCTGTAACACTTCTGAGCGTTTCCATGGGAGATGTATCCATACTCTCTGGAAAAACGGCAGGATCGGGGGGTTAGCTGCAGGATTACCTGGCATCCAAACTGGCGGAACTTCACGCATAGGGAACTGACCAGACTCATCTGGCTGTCTTTCAATATCCTCAACAAACAAGGCTTGAGGTATAGGAGTGGGACGAAAAGATAGCAACCGTTCAACGGCTCGTCGAACGTTGGTATCCACTATTAGTCCAGCCGAAAACTGAAGCTGTAAATCAGACAACGCGGTCAGCACCTCGTCAGGTGCGTCGGCCGATATCTGATCGCGAAGGACCTTGCACATTTCCTCAAACACAAATCTCTGGGTTGGTATATTGAACTGACAAAACGTGTCGAGTACAATACGGGGTGGATTTCTAAGGGGGTGCGTCATCCAACCCATCGCCATATTATATAGCGAAGCACGTTCCCTATTACCTGGAAGCTGACTACGTCTCTGAGGACCATCTGAACCAGCGGACCCAAGAACAGGTCCAAGCGAATGAAAGAAGCTAGCCGCAAGAGGAGAATTACGACTACGAGTAGAGGGAGAAGTATAGGACACAGGACTAACAAGTGAAGGAGTAGAAACAGAAACAACAGCAGGGGTTAATAGAGCAGGAGCAGTAGCGGGAGCAGGAGTATGTGGAAGCGGAGGAGCAGTAGGGATAGCAACAGACGAAGGAGCAGGAACAGTCGGAAGAACGGGTGCAGGTTGAGGAACAGGCAAAGGAAGAATAGGTGCAGGAACAGGTACAGGGGGAATCACAGGGGCTGTGGTACCCTGTACGTATGGAGGTGGCGATTTCATAAGATAGGACATTAAAGGATCCTCAACTGCCTCTTCCTTCTTTTCTGACTCCGTAGGCAAAGCAGGATAGCATTTATCTATAGTCATACGCTGTAATCTGTCAAACACTTCCTTTTCCCTAACCTCCTTATCATGCTGGAACTGCTCTGCTTTCTTTACAATGGTACCAGCACTATCTCTCTGATTTCGCTTAGTCTGTCTGATTTCTTTCTGTCGGGCTTCTTTGCGCCACAACCGAAAGGCATCAAACATGGCCGGCCTTGACTTTTTCGCGAACAATTTAACCTCTAGATTATCTAAGATCGGGGCCTCGAAGCTACCATGTGGTGGCCAGCGAAGGTCACCGTCCTTCTTCGTGTATTTGATCCAGTAATCATTAAAAGTAATCGGGCCTAGCCCATGTTTGCTGTACAGTTCATAAGTGGGAGTTCCAACCGGAGGTATCGGACACGAGTCCTCCAGTCGGGAATCCGTACCACAAGGTCTGAAACAACTAAACAAAGTACTGCGACCAGGCATCTTGCACACTAGCCGAGTTTCACAAACTTCAAGGGTTACGGGATTTACCAAGTCCCAGCAAAGAACAAAACCCTCGGTTTTTGGCGGCTGCAGTCGTCAAACAACACAACAAAGTACCAAGAACTACAAATGCAATGGAACCATGCAACCACTAAGTAACCACAACCAAGAACTCTGGGAGCGACCCACAAATACTTAACTCAAAGATCGATGGCGTCTCCAGGAAGGCCCGTCAATCGTCTCGCTCTACCAAGGTCTACGCCAGGCGCCAAAACAGGTCTACAGTCAGGGCAGCAGTCCGTCGCAGCCGTCAGGAGGCGGGAATCTTCGCGGGAAAAGTCTTCGGGCCACTTGTTTCGACAACAGGATCGATGAAGCGGAGTGCACCTTCCCTCGGAGATTTCACACGAAGTTCCTCACGATCGTCGGGCTTGGGCCGGTACCACTGATGCAGCCCCACGTGGGCGCCAACTGAAGGACTGGGTTCTTTAAGACCCAGCGGTGCCAGGGCACAACACCTGAAACCTTCGTGGGTAACCTGCTCCGGCGTACGAAGGACAGAGACACGGGACACTTCCTTCGGCGTCAAAGATTCAAGGTTTATTTACTGCAGGGAACACAGGTATCACGACAAGTACAACTCGTGCAACTTGGGGAGACTGCTTCAAATTGGTTCTGTGGATCGCTCCTTTTATACAGTTTTTACCCATAGGACAACATGGTACACAAAGGTTTACAACCCGGTTCCCACCATTATCCCCCAGAGGGGTCGCTTTGGTCACTTTGACACACATAAGGTCCGGAACATAAGTGCGGAAACATTTGGCGGTTCCCAACTGTAAAAACCCATCTTCCCAACATTAGTGCATTCCAATCGGCAGTAAAACAGATCGAAATAGGAACAAAGACAGGTGCAGAGGAAGACGGAGACAGTGGGGAGATCGGAAAGGGTGTAAAAGGGGAGGTATCAGGAAACACGAGATACAGGCATCAAAGGGACGTGCCTAATGAGATGCACGGCTGAGACAATAAACCGGCACGGCGAGATGAGCCTCGAGCGGGGCCATCTGCCTTACAGTATCATCCCCCTCGTCATAAAGACACTTACAAAGGACATGTGTGTTCCGCAAATATCTTGGGAGTCCCAGGGTCGCGAAGCGGACAGCGTCCGTTCGCTGGCTACTTGAGGGCAAGAGACAAAATGGATGCCGTATCTAAGATGGAACCCGTGGGTACAGATGAAAAAACCCACATAACAAACAAACGGTTTAAGTTAGCACAGCGAAACTGTGCACACTTACTAAACTCGTCATTTGCGGTTCATAGATACCAGACTCGACCATATTCGTGCGAGTCGAAAACACCACTTACAATTGTTACGGAACCTCAACACACTTTGGCCTTTCTCTGTGCACGCTTCTCTTTTATCATAGAAATATACCTTTGTTTATTGTTAATGTAAATATTTGTATAAAGATTTGCCAAATTCTTTCCTTTTTGAATTGTATATTAAATAAGATAATCCGATTGGATTCATTGCAAATCCCAAGGTGTTTGGTGCTTTTTGTATAATATTTTGACAATGTGGGCTAGTATACCTATCTAACCAACAGTACAGATTTATTCTTGAGTTGACTAAAAATTTACTTAACCAAATGCAATAATTGTTTTATATGGTATATCGCTTTGGGCACAGTGCCACTGCTGATCAGTGCCGCAGTGCAAGTGCTCCCTATGTTAAATTACTGTATTGATTGAATTCCATGTTTGGCTTATTTGGTTTACTGTCAGTCCCTAGTCTAGTGCACGAGGAGTGCCGGGGCTTGTAAATACAAATGCTGCTAGTGTGCTTGCAGCACGTGTTGTGCCACCCACACGAGCGGCCTAGTAAAAATATGTCTAAAGGTCTGCCATTGCTAGACCTACGTGCAGTCTGGTACTGTCACGCGGACTGCGCAAGTACGCCTACTTGCCAGTCCCCCAAACCTTCCCTTAATTTCATATTAGTCACCCCTATGGTAGGCCCGAGGGCAGGGTGCATTGTAAGTATAAGGTAGGACAAGCCTGACGAAGTAGGCATGTCCTAATAGTGAATCACCGCCATATTCGTACTTCAGTATTGTAAGGTCGCCTGCTCTCCATCAGTTAGAATGGGCTGCCGGGATTATTAATGGTATAATCCTAGCTGGCTCGGGGAGCATGGGGCAATGTCGAGTTTGGTATCCCTGAACTCGGGGTTTGATAACGCATCCGTTTGGGTGACTGGTTTTTGGACTCTGGGTTTGAAAATAGCACTTTTAGAAAGTGGCTATTTTCTTGTCTAACTATTTCTGGTTTCTGCTGGTTTGGTGTGTGTGTGACAGGGGCTGGGTGGCTCTAGAGTTCTGAATGAGTCAGTGTGGGGTGAGTGGTACATCTGCATTGAGAGTAGGGGAAGAGTAGCTCCTGATAGCCGGCCCTGCCCGATACAATGCGGGCTCCACCTCCTGCCGAGAGACGGTTAGCTCTGCTCCTGCCAGTGACAATACTGGCTCCACCTCCTGCTGGGCATCTGAGGACCCAGCCCTGCACCGTGAATAGGCCAGGTGCCTCTGCCTAGCTACACCCACAACAAACCCGGAATGAGGGGGAGTTCCCCTGCATGGACAAAGTGATCAAAGCCAAAAAGGGGTATAAGAGAAGGACCCCTGAATTAAGACTTTAGATCAGTCAGTCAGTCAAAATACTTTATTTGGTTCATAACAAAAACCACAAAAGTATACATGTCAGAAAAAGGGGGAAAATATTCATAATACAATATAAATGAACCATCAGCAACAATACATTAGCCGGGGAAAAAATATATTACAAAAACTTTAAAACAAGAGCAATTCATCTAGATTAAAATACCAGAAATCATTAATTAACAATTTTCAGGGAATCATCACAAACTAACTAATTAATTAATTTTTCCCTCAATCTCATGGCTATATTTAAAAAGGTAGCGACGTTAAAAAAAATTCCCACGTATTGGACAACAGTTGGAGATATAAAAGCGCAGGTTTCACTTGTTTAAACCCTTTGTCCTTCAGCAGCGGTACAATACATTTTTTACGTATCTCCTTGAAGTACCCACAAAAGAACATGAAGTGGACAGTATCCATTATTGAAAAGCCAACACATGTACATATTTTTAAGTCTATGTCCTTAGTCCAGCATGGGCTCCCTGATATGAGTAGATGGATTTTGTTTAGTCTAAACTTTGTTAATAGATATCTATGGTTGGCATTGTTGACAACTTTCAGATATAATTCTAGGTCATTATCCGATGTACGACTAACTGGTGAGTTCTCACAGATGGTTTAGTCAGCTCGGAGCCCTCTCTTTTCATCTCTCTTTGTAGTTTAAAGTTAGTCTTGACCCATTTTATATCTGCTTTAACCAGGTTAGATGGCTTCTCAAAAAGTTCCGGGCGACCCAATGAGACTGCAGTGTTTCTCACATAACTTAACCATGGTATAGAGTCCCAATGTACTAGTTTAAGGCAATCCATCAGGATCTCATGGTTTACCTCAACCTCTGGGTTTAACCATATCGTGATCCACTTTAAAAGGGGGGCAATAGCAATTCGGTCTTCTAAATAACCCACCCCGCATTCTTGATGAACAATAAAACCTGAGGTCGACTGTGGTACAGAAAGAATAGACTTTAAAAATGTATCCTCTGCCACCTGTAACAGCTTAACATTCTTAAAACCCCATAAATCTGCGCCATACATTGCAATGGAAACACATTTAGCATCGTAAACTTTTAACACTGCTTCTAGTAGTTTTACCCCCAGTTTACGAGAAAAGCTCAGGACAGCGGAGATGGATCTTACAAAGGCATTTCTCTTCTCAAACAATTGGGGAAGCCAGGTGGATTTTTCATCAAAAACCACCCATAGATATGGAAATTTGGTTACCCTAGATAGCCTAGTTCCGTTACAGTGTAAGGTCATCAACTTCCTATGCCTGCCCTTTGTGCCCACGGCCATAACGTGAGATTTGGTGTAATTAATACCAAGGTCCAAAGCAGACATAAACTCATAAAATGAATTTAAAAGACTCTGTAAGCCCACTGGTGTACGCGATATGAGTGCGGCATCGTCCGCATATAACAGAGCAGGTAGTAAAAATGTGCCTGCTTTCGGAATATCTTTACAAGCTGTTCCCAGGACGCTTGCTAACTCATTAATATATAGAGTGAATAATAATGGGGCTAAAATACAACCTTGCCTGACCCCGTTGGATATTCCTATCTTACTCGTCCTGTTCCCCTTCCGTTCATATCTCACTGTAGCAGTAAGATCCCGGTGGAGATCCGCAAGAAAGTATACTATATTCTCATCAATGCCCATTTTAAGGAGCAATTCCCATAGCTTGGACCTGTTTACTCGGTCAAAGGCCGAGGACAGGTCCATAAAAGCTATGTACAAACTACCTTGCTTGGCTAGGGTATACTTTCCAATTAGCAATTGAAGATTAAGGCTCTGGTCTATGGTGCTGCGTCCCTTTCTAAACCCGTACTGTACGGCTGACAGGGAATTTGTATCCTCAAGCCAGTCGGATAGTTTACACAGTACCACTCTGCCAAGTACCTTCACTGCAGAGTCTATGAGGGAAATTGGACGGTAATTGCTCGGCTCTCCTCTGTTGCCTTTTTTGAAAATGGGTACAATTACCGACTGCGACCAGGTCTTTGGGATACCAGTTGTTGGGATTCTGTTAAAAATGTTGGATAAAACTTTGGACCATGTCGCTATATCGCACTTAAAAAGGTCGGCTGGTACGCCATCAGGTCCGGGGGCCTTATTACTAGTCATTTTACAGATGGCTTCAGCCACCTCAGCCTCATTCACCTCTAAGGTGTACGAATGGGTAGCCCCCCTACTTGTATTGTCGCCCCTTACGGACATGTGTTCATAGACTGATTTAAAATGGGTGAACAGCTTGTCCTCTTGAATACCACAATCTAAAACATTATTGCTTGAGTCTGAGAAGTAGGGTTGATTCATCACTTCCCAAAATTTTGCGCTATTTTTTATGACGTCTATGGAGGTCAATTCCGCCCAAGCATCTTCCCTGATCTCCCGCCTCCTCTGTTCTACTGCTCTTTTATAGGCTTTTCTTAATGATGCCACTCGTTTCCTATCAAGGGGCTTACATTTCAAAGCCTCCTTCAATTTACGATTACAAATTGAGCAGTTGCGATCAAACCAGCCAACGGGTCCCGATTCTTTAGCTTTATCGTTATTTGTTAGGTCAATCATAACCTGGCGGCAAATCATTTGATATGCCTCCACTACCTCCTTGTCCCCTGCTTCCTTATCCATACAGATAAGCATCTCCTCACCTCTACTATGGAAAAGGTTGCCTAGGACATCCTCGGGAATAACTTTACACCATTTAATTTTCCGTGCCTGGTCTGTGGCCCGGATGCCCAGTTTATCCCCACTGTTTGATTTCATCTCGGAACTATTGAGGACTCCACTGACTCGTAAAAAGACAGGATTATGGTCACTAAAGTGGGACCATTCCGGGGAGTATTCTGCAATATTGCTCCCTAGTGTTAGGCTTGTAAAGATATAATCAATAGTGGACCCACTACCATTGCCCTTAAAAGTTGGTATATCGGTATCATCCCCCATAGGCAGCATCAGACCATTTTCCGCCAGGATGTATTCCAATAGTGTCCCCTGTTCCGTGTGCTCAAAGTGAGATTCAGCTTGTTCAGGGGGGGGGCAAAAAGATCGTTGGGCGGACATTTATCAGGGCATCTATGGATATTGAAATCCCCCAACAAGATTACATAACAATCTTTCTCTGACAGTTCCTTATAGTCTGCTAAAAAAGAGTGTAGCGCTGTCAGGTTGCTCGTTGAAGTAGCTCTATCAAAGGAATTATAAAAATTCACAATTAACACATTGTGAGCCCCTTTACATGCAATTTTGACTGCCAAACAGTAGGGTGAACCTGAATCAATCATTGTGTGTTTTCCTGTGATATTAGCTGCCACTAGGGTTACCGAACCTCCCCTTGCTCTACCACTAGTGGTGGAGACCGCAGGGAGAAAATAGGTGGTATAGCCATCCAGAGTAAGTATATTGTTTGTATCCCAAGTCTCTTGTAGAGCAATGATGTCGGCGGAACCTAAAAATGTCCTCCAGATGGGATCATCAATTTTATTCTTAAGCCCGGCAATGTTCCAAGTTCCTACTTTAGTATATCTTCTATCTCTAAGGACGTTCCTACACTCGGGTTGGTTTACTGAACTAGTTGTTGAAGCATTGTCGGTGCCAGGCTCATGGACAATTGGAGCTAATGCCGAGTTATTTATGTCTTTGACCCTACTGTCCGAACCCATATTTGTCGGGGAAACTGAATTATCCTTCCTCCGGTTATCAAAATCTAATATAGTGGCCACCTGTTGTCAGTCAACCCAATTTAGGTCAGTCAGGCACGCATACTGATTTGCCATAGGGACATTGTAAGGGTTGTTTAATGATTGAGGTACCTCGGCATAATTATAATTGTAACCAGTGATCATGCCATTGCACCTGCGCCTATCTACTTGGAATCTAGGGTCTTGATTATACCTGCCTCCTCTACGCTGAACTATATGCCACCCCTCCTCACTAGCCGTGTCCCAGCCATGGGGATTTCTTTCCCTGGGTACCTCTTGCCTCGTACCTCCTTTATGATAGGTTGGATTTTTAAGCCAACTCCATCTGTTATCCTGTTGATCTTTGGGCATATAAAAATAGGACAGGGGTCTAGCCGTGACCAAAGAGCCATTTTGATTACGGAGATTTCTCCTACAGATATATTCTACGACATGTGGATCTTCAAAGGTCACTACTATGCAATCACCCTGTGTTGTTTTCCGATCATGTCCTACCCATGGTGTTCTCTCTGCCATTAAGATGTTACCGCAAAGATTTGGTGGTAAAGGGTGATTATTCATGAGCCAGTGACATACCTTATTTTTAAGTGCCTGAAAATTTTCTGAGTGTGGGGGAGCCAGTTCTGTTACCCCCGTCAAAATGATCACATACGGACAGGCGTCTGGCGGGAGGTGAATATTACGCCGTGTTTGTTTTGTTTCAGTGATGGCAGGGTCGAGTTGTGGGGCAGGAATTATGGGAGTTTTAGGGTTGGCTTGGACAGTAGGCTTATTTAATGTATGGGATTGGGCATGGGAACTTACTTTATTTATCACAGGGATAGATGGATTCGGGGTCTGGTTTTTTGTCGTTTTCTTATTTTCTGTTACTGTGCTCTTGGCCGTAGACCGGGCTTTAGTGGCTGCAGTAGTGACATTAGTGGCCCTATTGGCATAGCTGCTATCATGAAACCTGATGTCTTTATCTATATCATGTAACAATTTCTCAATGCCATGCAGTCTGGCTTCTAAGGGTGCGAGTAAGCTTTTGATAACTTTCGTTATAGTACAGCCTAATGGTTCATCCCCCCCGCCAGCTTCCCCAGGTGTATCATACTTTAACCTATCGACTAAGGTACTATCCTCGAGAATATCCGCCAGGGAATCATCCAGGATAGTGTCATCAATAATGGTCAAAGGTAAACTGACAATGTCTGGGCCATTTTGAACTGCCCCACTTATCCGACCGGTAGGCTCAGTTACAGGATCTCTTACCTCTGCTGAGCCGCCCGTGTTGTTTACCTCCTCACTAGTTTTCCTAACTAGGGTAGAGCGAGCTTTCTTGGCTTTAGTGACACTAACAAATGATTGCTTTCGTTTGGGAATTGCCCCCTCCCTCTTCCCCCTTCTTTGTTCATCTGAGCATACTAGCTGGGGGGCTGCCTGAGGGATTGTTTGAATTTGCCCCGTGCTGGTCTCCAAAGGAATGGAAGACTCAGCCTGGGGATTTGGGGGCAATAAATCTAGTGAGCCTTGCTGACTATCATGTTATGGATATCAGCCACAACCTGGGCTAGGTTAGGTGTATGTAAGGATTTGTCTGGGGTACGGGCGGCACCAATAAGACCCAGCGACGATCTCTTAGCTATTGCTAATTCATGAGACACCCTTCTTTCCATAAGTACAATGTCCTCGTTAATCAAGGAATTAGTGCGCACAATAAAATCGTCTAGCGTGCCGGTCAGTTTTTTCCCTCCCGCAGCTGCCATGCTTCTGGTTTCACGGCACTCCATGATCTTTGCCAAAACAAAGAGCAGGGGTGGCGGAAGCCGTAGACACTATTATAAAGAAGGGTTGTGTCGAGGTAACAACTAAGATGATCAAGAAAAAAAAAAAACCCCGTGCTGATCTGACAACTAAAGCACACAAAGGGCACTACCACAATGATTTCAAAGAGTAACCGAGATTAAAGAGCCTAGGCCCAGTCCAGTCTCTACCGGCCTCGGACGGCCACAGACGGTCCCGCCCTTGTCCCGGGCTTCTCCCGGCGCTCTCCCGCGCAGCGGGACTAGTCTGTTGACTTTATTGGTTCAGTGTGAGAGGGGAGGAGCCTGCAGGGAGAGCGGCCCAGGTGCTAGCAATTGAGTCTGGCGGGCGGTCCTGGGACTAGTAGTCCTGCGCCCACGCTCGTTCGCAGCCCTGCAGTGTCAGACGCCCACAGAAAACACTACGGGCGTAGCATACCTCACTCCTCAGCCAGGCGTCACAAAGGTGCTGTGAATGAGACCCCACACGAAGCGGGACCCGCGAAGCGGGTTCCGCGAGCAGTTGCAGGAGACACAGGGAAGTTCAGCTGCTGACGTGAAAGCGAAGCACAAAGTATCCTGACAAGGAACCCTGAACCGAGGACAAGAAGCCTGCTGATCCAAGGACTTGCCTACCCCTTCTGCCAGAGTGCTGTTTGCTGGGGGGAATCCTGCAGTCACTTCTTTATTTTTGCCAAGGAACCAGGAGAGAGGAACTGAGTGTGTACTTTCGAACTTTGCTGGGGATATTTCCAAGGGCTGGAAGAGTGCCAGCCTCCTGTTGAAGTCACAGGGCTAAAGGACTTCACCATTTGCTAAAAGTGTTTGTTGCTGGAACCTAAAAGTCCAGCACCTCCGAAGACATCGAGCAATCTCGACGTCGACGGACGTCGCCGAAACCAGCTCGACATGGTGAGTGCAGCTCCCGTGTCCCGCATCTTCGACGCCGGCCGCTGGGCCCGATCGACGCTGCCGACGCCTCGACCCCGAGCCCTCTCGACGCCGTGAGCGCTGCTCACTCTTGCAACACCCTCATCGACATCGACGACGACGCCGTATCCTGCTTCACCTCATGAGCGCTGCTCCTGACATCTGTCGACGCCGCTGCAGATCGCCCCGACTCCGAGGCCTGATCGACGCCGAAGACGCGACGCCGGACATCTCAATGCCGCTGATCATCGCGTGCTTCGCTTTTCCAAGGTACTGTGTTGTGGGGGGTCCGTGTGACTCCGGGCTCGAAGTAGCGCTCCTCGCGGTCGACGCCGAACCTTTGGATTAACTTTGCCTCGACGTCGTGTGACTCCCGTGTGGGTTACATTGTTGCCAAGAACTGTGATCTAAAGAAGAAGAGTTGCTTTTGTTACTAAAGACTTTGTGCTAAGAAGAAACTACGCTTGACTATTATTTTCCTTCCAAGAATATTTATTAAGATTGTGGTATATTTTTGTCGTTATTTGGTCTTGTGCTAAACCTTATATAAAAATCCTTATTTTTATAATACTACTGTGTCGTGTCCATTTGTAGTGTATTCACTTTATTACTGTATATATTCATAAATGCTTAACGCACTGCCTCTGAGATAAGCCTATCTGCTTTGCCAAGCTACAGAGGGGGTGAGCAGGGGTTATCTAAGTGTGTGATCCCCTTGCCCTGACTAGAGGAGGTGAGTCCCTATTTGTCAGAAGTGTATGCCTCTGCCAACTAGAGACAGCCAAGTCTAACATTGGAGGGTCAGCAGTGAGGATTTGAACTTTGCATTTATGACCCATGTGCAGTGATTAGTGTGCGCTACATAGTGAAAGCAGACCATAGCGCAGCCACAATCTATTTTTTGGATAGGAATTCCTATTTTTGTTCTCCGCTTTTCTGAAGCCTGTTTGAACACTGCCAGTTTTGTCCATGAGTGATGCCGGAAGCACGACCCTTGTTGTTGTGGAGGAATTTGATAGAAGTAAGATCCTGGATTACAACAGGAAGCAATTGGACCATTTTTGCAAGCAGTTGAAAGTTCCTACCAAGGGCTGCAAAAACAAAGGGGAAGTTTCCAAATCTTTGGAGGCCTGGTTAGAGGCCAGAGATCCCACTGATCCGGTGGTGGTACCGCCAGTGGAAGGGGAGGAGGAGGTGCCAGTGAATGGGCCCGTGTCTCCTCCCGGTAGCAGTGTTTCCTCCAAAGGTCTTTCTCCTGAAGAAAGAGAAGTAAGGGCGAAGGAACGGGCATACAACCTAGAGATGGCAAAACTTAAGATAGATGGGCAGTTGGAGATATAGAATGCACGAAGAAGGAGAGAAGCTGATCTGGAGATCAAAAGATTAGAGTTCGAAAGAGAAAAGGTAGCTTTTGAACGTGAGAAAAAGGCGAGGGAGATGGAGCTCAAAGCGAAGAGTTTAGAGTTGAATCCCTCTGGTGGCAGCATCCCATCTGTGCCTGCAGAAAGTAGGTTTTATTTTCCCAAAGATGTGATCAAAGATTATCATAAGAATGAAGATATTGGCCAATGGTTTAAAGCGTATGAGTTAGCATTGTTGGCCCACCGGGTCCCTGAGAAGGATTGGGGAGCGGGGTTGTGGGGTCGCTTTGTGAATGAGGGGAGAGATACCCTGTTAGATATTCCTGTGGAAGATAGGATGTCGTATGCTCACATGAAAGATGCTTTAATGTTGAGGTATGGCCTAACCCCAGAAAAGTACAGACAGGTCTTTAGAGAATGTAAGAAATTGCCTGGTACGACGTGGGTTGAGTATGTGTCATTTTTTTGCAGAGCCATGGATGGTTGGGTAAAGGGCAGCAAAGTGGAAAGTTATGAAGCTCTTTATGATTTGTTTGCTTGGGAGCACTTGTCTAATAACTGTTTTCCAGAGCTGCGCCAGCCACTTATTGATAGCAAGATATCTAACCCTAGAAAACTTGCTGAGGAGGCGGACCTCTGGGTCAGTACCAGGGTCCACAAGGGTCCAGTGGGAGACTCAGCCAAAGGTGGGCAGGGTCCCCAGCAGAAGAGTGGGGGGACAAGGGTAAACAGAAGGAGTCCCAGAAAGGGCCCCAAAGTAATCCCCAAGGGAACCAAGGGAAGGGTTCCCAGCCTCCCCCTGTGAAGAAGTCAGAGGCCCCGACAGGTAAACCTGTTCGCTGGGGCCCAATGACCTGCTATGTTTGTAAGCAGGTGGGACATCGTTTTTACGATCCCCAGTGTCCCATGAGGGACTCTAATGCACCACCACGTGCACCTCCGTCAGTTGGCGAGTGTAGCCCTGGGAGGGGAGGAGATGGTTGCCCCTGGTGGGAGGGGTCCCACAGAGATGTCCCTGGTCTCGCTCGGAGACATGGAAATGGTCCCTCCACCCCCTCTGCCTAGTAACACTAATAAATATAGGCAGTGGGTGACCATTAATGGCCATAGAGTGGAAGCTCTCAGAGACACCGGAGCGAGTGTGACAGCTGTCTAGTGTCACTTGGTGTCCAGAGAGCAGGTGGTTCCCCATGCATTCTACCCTGTGATAGCTGCCGACAACTCACAGAAAGAGTGTGAGGTAGCTCAGGTTCCCTTTGAATGGGGGGGAGTTTCAGGTACTCTTCAAGTTGCTGTAAGGCCCGCCATGCCTGTTTATTGCCTCCTGGGCAATGATTTGGAAGACTCCCCTTGGGCTAAGGTGGAGCGAGCGACACATTTGAAAATGTTGGGTGTGCCAGAGTGGGTGTGTGCGACCACTCGATCGATGACAGCGAGTAAGGGTGTTGATGGGGTCCCGGAGCCTGAAAGTATGGCCCAGGACCGAGCTGTAAAGAGAAGAGGCAAGAGGCGCGGGAAACCGGCCCCCACTGTCCCCATGGTCCAGGAGGAGGTAAACCCTGAGGGGGATGCCCTGGAGCCCACAGGGGAACAAGTTGCTGAACTGGGAGACCTGCCCGAGCTGACCCACTGGCAGCAGGATGGTGGTCTCTCCAGGGAAGAATTTTGTGCAGAACAGAAAGTGTGCCCTTCTCTTGTGGGTATGAGGCAGCAGGCCTCAGCCCAAACCGCAGGTGATCAGTCAGGATCGCATTTTGTCTACTGGGAGTACGACCTCCTGTATAGCGAGCCTAAGGCTGCGGAGCCTGGGTCAGCCCATGTGCTGGTGGTACCCCAGCGCTTCAGAGCCTTCCTACTGGGTTTGGCTCATGACGTTCCGTTAGCTGGACATCTGGGGCAGGACAAGACCTATGACAGGCTTGTCACCCATTTCTATTGGCCTCAGATGAGAAGGGATACAGATATCCATTGCGAAACCTGTCAAACTTGCCAGGCAAGTGGTAGAAGCGGAAGGAAGCAGAAGGCTCCCCTCTAACCTTTTCCAGTCGTCAGTACCCCCTTTGACCGGGTGGGGATTGACATTGTTGAGAAGTGTGGCTCACTGGTTAGAGCGGCAGACTCTGAAGCAGAGATCAGGCCCGGGACCAGGGTTCAAGTCCCGACGCGGCAGGGTCTTGAGCTCAATGTCCGCAGACTCGATAATTCTCGCCTCGGCGCCTACTCTAATCATGGGTCCCACGCTGCAACTCTGGGCAATAGCTTGCTTAATCTCCACAACGGCCCCTACAACACTGGGATGCCTAGCTTCACCTTGGGGGTGCCCAGGAGGGGCTTCTCACAGGGAGAGTCAGGAAGGGTTCCACAGCGTTGGGGCAGCTGTGCGCTTTACAAAATACACTAATACTGCTTGTTGGGCCCCTGGACCCCAAGACAGCCCTGGGCAACAGGTTCATCCTGGTCTTGGTGGACCATGCCACACGGTACCCGGAAGCCATCCCTCTCAAAACAGTGACGCCCCCGTGGTGGGACGGGCACTGGTGGGTGTTTTTTCCCGAATGGGGTTCCCCAGAGAGGTGGTGTCAGACCGGGGCACCAACTTCATTTCCAATTATATGAAGTCTCTGTGGAAGGAGTGTGGGGTAACCTACAAGTTCACCACTCCTTACCACCCTCAAGGTAACGGGCTGGTTGAGAGATTCAACCGGACCCTTAAAGGCATGATCACGGGTCTAGAAGAATCAATGGGCCGTAAATGGGACGCCCTCTTGCCATGCCTGCTGTTTGCTTACCGTGAGGTGCCACAGAAGTCTCTAGGGTTCAGCCCCTTTGAGCTTTTGTATGGACACCCGGTAAGAGGACCTTTGAGTCTGGTCAAAGAAGGCTGGGAGCAATCTCCCAGGAAACCTCCCCAGTATGTATACAGTTACATGCTGGCCTTTAGGAACCAGACTCGGCGCTTCAGAGATCTTGCTCAGGCAAATCTGGAGGCCAGCCAGGAGGAGATGAAGCGGTGGTACGATCGGAATGCCACTCTGGTCGAGCTTCAGCCTTGTCAGAAAGTTTGGGTCATGTCCCCTGTGGAACCTTGTGCGCTCAAGGCAGGTGGACTGGACCATTTGAGGTTGTGGAGAAGAAGAGCGATGTCACCTACTTGGTGGACTTGAAATCTCCCAGGAACCCCTTGCGGGTCCTGCATGTCAACCGGTTAAAGCCCGACTTAGAAAGGTCCAAAGTGGGCATGCTCCTAGCTACAGATGCTGGAATGGAGGAGGAGAGCGAGCCTCTTCCTGACCTCCTGTATGCAAAAGAGCAAGACGGGTTAGTGGATGGTGTTGTCCTCTCTGACACACTGACCCTTGAGCAGCAGCAAGATTGTCGCCAACTGTTGGGACAATTCCCTGATCTGTTCTCCTTGATTACTGGTGTCACTTATTGGTGTGTCCATGATGTGGACACCGGGGACAGCACTTCTGTGAAGCACAAGGCTTACAGGGTGACTGACAAGGTCAGAGCTTACATTAAGGAAGAGGTCTCCAAAATGTTTGCCTTAGGGGTGGTTGAGTCCCTAGCAGTCCTTGGGCCAGCCCAGTGGTCTTGGTCCCGAAGGCTGCGGCGCCTGGTGCTTGACCAGAACTTCGGTTCTGTGTGGATTACCGAGGGCTCAATTCAGTCACCAAGACTGACACGCACCCCATCCCCAGAGCTGATGAGCTCATAGATCGGTTAGGGGCTGCCCGGTACCTTAGTACGTTTGATCTAACGTCTGGGTACTGGCAGATCGCCTTAACTGATGGGGCAAAGGAGAGGTCCGCATTCTCCACAGCAGATGGGCTCTACCAGTTCCGGGTTATGTCCTTTGGGATGAAGAATGCCCCTGCCACCTTCCAGAGGTTGGTCAACCAGGTCTTGGCTGGACTGGAGGATTTCAGTGCCGCCTACCTGGACGACATCGCAGTGTTCAGCTCCAGCTGGGAGGAACACTTGCGCCACCTCCAGGAAGTGTTGTTGGCCCTGCGCAGAGCAGGCCTCACAATCAAAGCCAGTAAGTGCCAGATTGGGCAGGGTTCAGTGGTGTACTTGGGGCACCAAGTAGGGAGCGGCAAGGTGGCCCCCCTGCAACCCAAGATAGATACCATCCTGGCTTGGGCACCGCCCAAAACCCAAACTCAGGTGAGAGCCTTCTTAGGTCTCACGGGTTACTACAGGAGGTTCGTCAAGGATTATGGTAACATTGTGCACCCCTTGACTTCGCTGACTTCCAGGAAGCAGCCACGAAATGTGATTTGGACTGACGCCTGTCAGACGGCCTTTTGACGCCCTGAAAACTGCAATGTGTACAGCACCCATACTCAAGGCACCCGACTTTTCTAAAGAAGTTGTTGTCCAGACGGACGCTTCAGAGCATGGCGTGGGAGCTGTTCTAGCTCAGGTGAATGAAGAGGGCCGAGACTTACCTGTAGCCTTCATCAGTAGGTTACTTCCCAGGGAACAGAGGTGGAGTGCGATAGAGCGAGAAGCATTTGCTGTGGTCTGGGCGCTAAATAAGCTAAGACCCTACCTGTTTGGGACTCACTTCCGGGTTCAGACAGACCACAGGCCCCTCAGATGGTTGATGCAGATGAGGGGTGAGAATCCAAAGCTGTTGAGGTGGTCCATTTCCCTACAGGGGATGGACTTCACGGTGGAACACCGCCCTGGTACAGATCACGCCAATGCTGATGGTCTGTCCAGATTTTCCCACCTTAGTGATGAGGACTCCCTAGGTCAAGGGTAGTTCTCCCCACATTTCAGCTGGAGGGGACACGTGTTAGACCTTACATTATTGGCCTGAGTCTCTCCTCCATTTTTTCTGTTTGCCTCCTCTGTTTACGATGTTTTTGCTGGTATATCGCTTTGGGCACTGTGCCACTGCTGATCAGTGCCGCAGTGCAAGTGCTCCCTATGTTAAATTACTGTATTGATTGAATTCCATGTTTGGCTTATTTGGTTTACTGTCAGTCCCTAGTCTAGTGCACGAGGAGTGCCGGGGCTTGTATATACAAATGCTGCTAGTGGGCTTGCAGCACGTGTTGTGCCACCCACACGAGCGGTCTAGTAAAAGTATGTCTAAAGGTCTGCCATCGCTAGACCTACGTGCAGTCTGGTACTGTCACGCGGACTGCGCAAGTACGCCTACTTGCCAGTCCCCCAAACCTTCCCTTAATTTCATATTAGTCACCCCTATGGTAGGCCCGAGGGCAGGGTGCATTGTAAGTATAAGGTAGGACAAGCCTGACGAAGTTGGCATGTCCTAATAGTGAATCACCGCCATATTCTCCTTGCACTTGGTCTGATCATCACTTGATTTCTTTTGTTCTTCCTATCAGTTCTGCAGTTAGGGCCCCCCTTCCCAAAAATGTCTGGGTCCGCTCGTGGAGTAGAGTTGACCCGGCGAACTTATCAGTTCTTTTAAGTGCTTCCTACCCCATCTTACACGGGCTTTCCACCTCGGCTCAGGTTAACATCATTGAACAATGGCTCTCCTCAGCCAGTGAGTCCATTGCCCCCTTGAAACGTCTGACCTCCAAGCGGGAGAAAGATGCCAACTTGTGGTTTACCGATGACCTGAAAACCATCAAATTATCGGTACGCCGTGCTGAGAGGGCCTGGAGGAGAAACTATTGTCCCATCTTAAGAGCTGATTTTACCACTCTATTAGCTCAATATAAAAATGCCATCTTGGCCGCTAAAACGGCCTATTTCTCCTCCAAGATCCTCACAGCCGAGAACCAATCAAGGGAAATTTTCTCGATTGTTCAGAACCTAGCCTTTTCAGATCGTACCTCTCTTAAGCCCTCTCCTTCCCTTGCCCTTTGTCACTCTCTGAATAGCTTTTGTATCGATAAAATTGCTGCCATTAAAGCTAATATCCCTGCACCTTCCCCGTCTTTTGTTGATCCTCAGTGCCCTCCTTCCCAAGGACAATTAAACTCTCTCCCCCTTCTGATCAAGGAATCCTTCACATCTTTAATCCCCCTTGTAAAATCTGGCTCTCCCCTTGACACCTGTCCCGCTCACATACTTCGTCACATTTACACCTCTTGCCCTGATCCTCCCCTTCACTTGCTAAACAGTTCACTCTCTCAGGGGGTTGTCCCCAACCCCTTGAAATCAGCTATCATTTTACCCATTTTAAAAAAACCTGGCGCAGACCCCTCGATCCAGCCAACTTTCGCCCCATTTCTCTCCTACCTTTTTTGGCTAAGGTGCTCGAGCGCCATGTCACCAGGTCTCTGAGCACCTTTGTGGAAGAGAATGGGGTATTGGCTTCCCGTCAGGCTGGTTTTCGCCCCGCACACTCTACGGAGTCCGTAGTCCTTTCGGTCCTTGACAACCTCAGGGAGGGGAGGGACACCAATCAATTCCAGGCTCTGGTCCTCCTCGATCTTTCTGCCGCCTTCGACACGGTGTTTCATACCATCTTACTTTCCCGTGTCGCGGCGGCGGGAATCGGGGGTACGGCCCTGGTTTGATTGTCCTCCTTCCTGAGGGACCGCACCCAGGCAGTTCGCCTGGGTGACTTCACTGCGGACTTTCGGAAGGTTCTGTGCGGGGTCCCCCAAGGCTCCTCCCTTTCACCTCTTCTGTTTAATCTTTACATTTCTCCCCTCATCTTTTCTTTAGAACAAATGGAGGTCGCCGTATATAACTATGCGGATGACCTCCAACTTGTCTTCAATCTGTCCTCTTCTTCTGCCTCTATCTCTAATTTTCAGTCCACTATGATTTTCATCAGGGACTGGATGGATTTCAACCACCTGAAACTCAACCCTGATAAGACCGAGTTGGTGTTGACGGGTGGTTGTTCCAGTCCCTGGTCTTCACTTTTTTGGCCCCCTTCCCTTGGTCCCTCTCCGGTCCCCTCTACTTCGGTCAAAACCCTTGGTATTAAACTCAACTCTCACCTTACCCTTCACTCCCAGGTTAGTTCTGTGGTTTCTTCCTCTTTTCTTTCTCTTCGTACCATCCGCAAGGTCTCTCGATTTTTCACCTTTGAGGCCTTGAAACTGATCGTCCTTGCGATGGTCATCTCCCGCCTGGATTATGGCAACGCCCTATATGCAGGTATACCTGCATATAGTCTCAGGCGACTGCAGATGATCCAAAACCAGGCGGCTCGGCTGGTCTTTAACCTTCCTAAATCCTCACATGTCACCCCCCTTCTGAAACTTTTACATTGGCTCCCGGTTCGGGAACGTATCCAATTCAAGCTTGCATCTATCACTTACCAGGCTCGATTGGGCACTCATTCCTTCGGAGATTATCCCCTACTTGCCAACTAGGGAGCTCCGATCTTCTTCCCAATCCCTCCTGACAGTTCCCCGGTTTCGCCGGAAAAAGTGGGGGGGCTCAAAATTTGCGACCCTTGCCCCAACCCTCTGGAACTCATTACCCCTTGATCTCAGATCCCTAACCTCATATTCCCAGTTTCAAAAGAAACTTAAAGCTTACTTCTTCAGCAAAACTTTCATTTAGTCCTTTGTTACCCGACCTCCTTTCCTTGTCTATTGTGGAGATCTGCCAGTTACAGCGCCATGAAACCGCTGGTGTAAGAGCGCTATATAAGAACTTTTAAACTCAAACTCAATATTCGTACTTCACTATTGTAAGCTCGCCTGCTCTCCATCAGTTAGAATGGGCTGCCGGGATTATTAATGGTATAATCCTAGCTGGCTCGGGGAGCATGGTGAAATGTCGAGTTTGGTATCCCTGAACTCGGGGTTTGATAACGCATCCGTTTGGGTGGATGGTTTTTGGACTCTGGGTTTGAAAATATCACTTTTAGAAAGTGGCTATTTTATTGTCTAACTATTTCTGGTTTCTGCTGGTTTGGTGTGTGTGTGACGGGCTGGGTGGCTCCAGAGTTCTGAATGAGTCAGTGTGGGGTGAGTGGTAGATCTGCATTGAGAGTAGGGGAAGAGTAGCTCCTGATAGCCGGCCCTGCCCGATACAAGGCTGGCTCCACCTCCTGCCGAGCGATGGTTAGCTCTGCTCCTGTCAGTGACAATACTGGCTCCACCTCCTGCTGGGCATCTGAGGACCCAGCCCTGCACCGTGAATAGGCCAGGTGCCTCTGCCTAGCTACACCCACAACAAACCCGGAATGAGGGGGAGTTCCCCTGCATGGACAAAGGGATCAAAGCCAAAAAGGGGTATAAGAGAAGGACCCCTGAACCAAGACTTTAGATCAATTCTGACAAGGAACCCTGAACCGAGGACAAGAAGCCTGCTGACCCAAGGACTTGCCTACCCCTTCTGCCAGAGTGCTGTTTGCTGGGGGGAATCCTGCAGTCACTTCTTTTTTTTTGCCAAGGAACCAGGAGAGAGGAACTGAGTGTGTACTCTCGAACTTTGCCGAGGAAATCTCTAAGGGCTGGAAGAGTGCCAGCCTCCTGTTGAAGTCACAGGGCTAAAGGACTTCACCATTTGCTAAAAGTGCTTGTTGCTGGAACCTGAAAGTCCAGCACCTCCGAAGACATCCGGCAATCTCGACTCCGACGGACGTCGCCGAAACCAGCTCGACATCGTGAGTACAGCTCCCATGTCCCGCATCTTTGACGCCGGCCGCTGGGCCCGATCGACGCTAGTAGCGAAGCCGCTGCCGACGCCTCGACCCCGAGCCCTCTTGACGCCGTAAGCGCTGCTCACTCTTGCAACACCATCATCGACATCGACGACGACGCCGTATCCTTCTTCACCTCGTGAGCGCTGGTCCTGCCTGACATCTGTCGACGCCGCTGCAGATCGCCCCGACTCCGAGGCCTGATCGACGCCGAAGACGCGACGCCGGACAGCTCGACGCCGCTGATCATCGTGTGCTTCGCTTTTCCAAGGTACTGTGTTGTGGGGGGTCCGTGTGACTCCGGGCTCGACGTAGCGCTCCTCGCGGTCGACACCGAACCTTTGGATTAACTTTGCCTCGACGTCGTGTGACTCCCGTGTGGGTTACATTGTTGCCAAGAACTGTGATCTAAAGAAGAAGAGTTGCTTTTGTTACTAAAGACTTTGTGCTAAGAAGAAACTACGCTTGACTATTATTTTCCTTCCAAGAATATTTATTAAGATCGTGGTATATTTTTGTCGTTATTTGGTCTTGTGCTAAACCTTATATAAAAATCCTTATTTTTATAATACTACTGTGTCATGTCCATTTGTAGTGTATTCACTTTATTACTGTATGTGGTCATAAATGCTAAACGCACTGCCTCTGAGATAAGCCTATCTGCTTTGCCAAGCTACCGAGGGGGTGAGCAGGGGTTATCTAAGTGTGTGATCCCCTTGCCCTGACTAGAGGAGGTGAGTCCCTATTTGTCAGAAGTGTATACCTCTGCCAACTAGAGACAGCCAAGTCTAACAATATGTATGATGGCTTTTGTTAAATCTTTGCGGTGTAGATTCAGCGCGACCAATGCGCGTTCATTTTATGTTGTGTCTCGAGCCAGGAATCTGTTCCTTGCACTTCTTGGCTCGAGCACTGCACAGCTGTGTTCGAGCCAGGAACCTGTTCCTTACACTCCTAGGCTCGAGCACTGCTCAGCTGTGTTCTTGTGCTCGTGCATCCTCGCTCTGCCTAATGTGCTATTATTCAAATTGTGGTGGGGGTTCCTGATGTATGAAGGCAGTTGGGGGCAGTTCGGGTGGTGAGAGTTGGTCGGCGGCTGCGTCCGCGTCTCCTCTGTGAATTGGGGTTATGTTATTAATAAAGGATGATCTATGAATACTGACTACGACTATTCAACTCAACAATGGCGACGATGTTACATAACCCCTGAAGAACCCACTCAAGAAACAACTTTTTAAGGTTATTGTGACTTCGGAACACACAAGAGAAAGAAGCATAATGAGAGGAGATATTAAACAAGTCTACAAAGAAAGTGAAATCAGCTACCACCCGTAGTGAACATCAGAAAGTCACATTTTACGTTTGAAACTTAAGTTAAAGTAATTGAGTGCCGCTCGCAAGCTGTTTTCTACTGCCGAAGGAACTGTTTTCTGTTCACCTACCACACGGAGCCAAAGGACCCTGAGCACAGGCTGACGGAGCCGGGACGACCAAGGGCTCACCACCTTCTCTGACTGGGGCCGGGACTGCAAGACCCAGCATTCCTAGCGCTTCTCCAACACAGCGCAGCTGGTGTCTCTTCCCGCCCCCTGCCCCACCGCAAGAGTATTTACGGCTCGCGGCCCCCGCTCTCACGAGGTCTCTCACTCAAAACCCACAAGAGACTAATCGTGCCGCAAATCCCAGTCCTCCTGAGAGGACAGCTGTAGTTGCACAGGGCGTGCAGGGAAATACCAAAAACACAGGCCAGTGAACCTACCGCCGGAGGCGAGCCCATATACAGTCATTTTGGCTGGTGTCCCTGAGGTAAAATCATTCACCAAAGAACCTGTCGCAGCCCTAAAAAATAAGGTGGTGAACTGGCTTTCAATTAATAGACCTCTACCGCAAGGAATATCTAGTGAGGTCCTCATGGTAAGGAGAGTCCCATGGTTAGGCAACACCAGGAAATCAATCAAGGGAGATTGTGTCCTAACTAATTTTAGGGACCCTATGACCGTCTCACATATATGTGGCTGGTCATACCCCGACCAAGGGACTTCCTTCCCGCCCCTACCCCAATCATTCTTCTACCCACCAACAAGACACGTGCAAGTAGAGGAGGGATGGGAAACAGTTCATAGGAGGGAGGGAAGATGGGGTGAAAGACAAAGAGGAGACCTTTTCCTTCCTAGACCTCAGCAACCTGCCTATTTTCCAACTTATACCAGGTTTAGCACCCTGGACATGGTAGATTGACAGAATGGATATGGGAGGGTGGAGGCCACAAGCGAACACAGGGTCTCTCCTCCCACACAATGCACTCTTAACTCTAGGGGGAAGTCCCACTATAAGGAGCCACATATCAGTGGAGAAGCTAATAAAACCCTTGTCGGGAGTCCACCTACTGCGAACGGTGCCATAGTTGCTCAGAGGGAAAATCCCGACAACAACACTCCAGTGATGACCCAACCCAATATTCGCTCTTCTCCTTCTCCAATCCTGAGCCCAAACCGTCCCTTCCTAAAGATAATATCTTGGAATGTGGCAGGTCTGGGGAATAAATTGAACTGTCCGGATTGGAGTTCATTCATTGAGGGCAAAGATATATGCATGTTTCAAGAAACATGGCGAGAGAGGATGTCTCCCACATAGGATTTGCAGTATTTTTTAAACCATCTAAGTGGGGGGGCAGGGGGCGTCCCTCGGGCGGACTAGCAACATGGGTGGCCACTGACTTGGGATGCAGGGCAACCTCATTTCCCCTACCCTCAGAGGACATCCTGGGAGTTTTGCTGGAGTGGCCAAATTCGAGCAGACTCTTGTTGGTAAATGTTTATTCTAGGCCGGTGGGCATAACACAAGAGTCACGCACCATTGAGGAGCTTTCGGTAGCCCTAAATGAAATTCCTGAAGGTACTCCCTTCCTGATAGGAGGGGACCTGAATTGTCATTTTGAACCGCTTTCAGGTTTATTGGATGGACTGTCCCAGGAGGAGGATGCACTATGGCTAGTACCTCCATCGGCAGCGCCCGCCCCTAGAGCATGGACCCCCCTGGCTGTCCAGATTACATCCTTAACCCTGAAACACTGCGTACGGGCCTGCAATGGACGCACAAATTCTGACATCCCCCCCCCAAATGCACATATAATAGGGTGGGCAGGGAGTGAAGACTCGATTATATCCTAGTTCCACTTGCTCTATGGTCGCACATTACTGACTTCCGGGTGATCGCTAGGGAGGATAGCGAGCATAATGCACTGGAACTGGAATACTCCCACCCTGGCCTAGATACTAGGGGGGCAGAGGCAGAGGCCCCTGCGCAAGGGCTTGTATTAACCAACAACAGACGTAGAGTAAGGTGGGAGAAACTGGCTACTAGCCCAGAGAAGTTAGGAGAGCTATATGCCCGGGTTATTCCCGTACTTGAAAAGGCTTGTGCAATTTCGGAACAACCCACCCTTCAGGGTCCAAATAATAAGCTTCGGCTGTTGCATAAGGACCTAATTAAGTCTGTCTCCGAAGTTCTTTTCTCGACTGTTAAAAGTGGTAATGGTCGTCCCATTCGCCTCTCCTGGTATAACGCAGCATGCCGCAAGGCAAAATCTGACTTGTTTATCTCGATCAAGGAAAGCAAGGATAGAGAGGAGATCAGGGCTAGGAGAAAGGCTTACAAGTGTCTGATTGCCCATGCCAAGAGGGAATGGGAGCTGGAAAAATGGGAAAACCTCACCACTTTCTTATCTGCCAGGGATTCCCGGAAAATTCTGGCGAATTGTGAACACAAGGTCTGAGGAGTTAGCCCCGGTAATAGAACCTAACATCGCTCCTAAGGCTTGGCAAGACCACTTCCAGTCCCTGTATAGGGCAGTTGACGGGGTCGCATTTAATTCCCCTTTGTCTCCCAGCATTTTTTCTGAAGTGGATCCCTTTACAGATTTTGAGGTAAGAGTAGCGATTGCAGGGCTAGCATCAGGCAAGGCACCCGGCCTGGATGGTCTACCAGGCGACCTATTCAAGCAGGAACCTGATGTATGGGCACCATATCTAATGACGATATTTAATGCAATCCTGAGGGGCATGGAGGTGCCAAGTACTTGGCTGGGCGCAGAGATTGTCCCAAAATACAAGAAGGGATCGCCTCTGCTCCCAGCCAACTACAGACCTATCAGTCTTATCGATGTCTCTCAGAAGTTATTCGGCAGACTGATACTCGATCGCCTCCAAAATTGGATTGAGGATTTTGCCATCCTGAGTCACTATCAGGCTGGTTTCAGAAAGGGGGTTTCAACCACGGATCAGATCTTCCGTTTGAATATGCTATTCTGGAAGACTGCGACAATCGAGGGCGGCAGCTTGTACACGGTTTTCGTGGACATGCAAGCAGCCTTCGATCTAGTCCCAAGAGACAAACTATGGTCCGTCTTAGCGGACCTAGGGATCCCGGTTGACATCTTGTCAATTCTGATAAGATTACACCAGGGGAACTTTGCCAGGGTCAGGTGCGGCAGAGGGGGGGGCACTCTCTGGAGGATTCCCCGTTGGCAGAGGGGTAAGACAGGGTTGTGTGCTTGCACCGACCCTGTTCTGCCTCATTGATGCTCCTAAGCTCAATGGCAATCGGGTGCCCGCTATCATGTTTGCGGATGATACCCTGCTGCTGTCCAAGTCCCCTATGGGTATTCAACGGGTCCTGGACGGGTTCTCGACCTTTTGTGTTGAACGCGGTTTGGAGATCAACGCCCTAAAAACCAAATACATGATCCTCAACCCGCCACCCTCAACTCGTCCGAATCCCACCATAGGGCCCTCAAGACTCGAGAGGGTCCTCACCTTTGAATACCTGGGGGTAACCATCAACCAGAACATGACATGGTACTCGCACAGAACCAAGGCGAACATGAAATTGGTCCAGATAACGGGTGGTATTTGCAAGATGGCACGAGGGTCGTCCTACAAGCCCTTTGGCCCCCTCCTCCAAATCTATAAAATGCAGGCAAAAGGGGCAGTCACCTATGGTGGAGAATTATGGAGTCACACTACCGTCCTGAATTTGCAAACTAGCGAGAACAACTTTATCAGGCAATTGGCATCCCTACCATCTAGTACTCCACTACTCCCGCTGAGATTGGACCTGGGTCTCAAACCTATCACAGAAGAGCTGGGTCTCAAACCTTTAATGTTTTGGCGTAAAATCTGGACCCAGCCAGAACTATCTAATTATAGGGCTGAGCTTGGAGAGATCTTATGCCTACCCAATGCTGCACATATTCCATGGTTGAGATACATCAGACAAACTTGTGAGACATTGGGTAGACCGGAATTGTGGTCCGATCCTGGAGAGGCATGCTATAGGATCCCATGTAAAAGTCTTTCCAGGGTTTTCTATGAGCACAAATTATCTGTCTCAACTGAGAGCACACGTGAGGGGTCTTTAACTGATTTGTTTATTAAAACCAAAGACTCATACCACCTAGAGCTTGTTCTCAATGGCATTAGCCCTGTCCTTACTAGGAAATTATTTATGCAGTGGCGATATGGAACACTCCCTCTCAGGGCATTCACGGACCGCTGGGCAAAACTCCAGTCCACAACACAGTGCCCAGCATGCTCCTATCCCCGAGAAAATGACCTGCATATTATATTTTTCTGTACAGCCTATCATAGATCTAGGAAATACTGGCTTGTCCCACTCCTCAAAAACCTTGGCTTCAGGCAATACCTCCCAGCCTATAGAATATTAAAGGTAGAACTTTCTCCCCCAATTGTGTTTGCAGTGGCAACATTTTTAACAGCAATGTGGCACACCCGCAAACGCTACATTTAGCCAGTTATATGATAATAAACTGTTTTGGATGATTTTAAATTTAATTGTATTTTAACTGTTTTGCAATAGTTCAACTGTATTGTTTTTATATTCCCTTATACTGTACATCTCTTTTAATTGTGCTAAATTGTTGTATACTTTTATGATCTATAATGATCATAATAAAGACCAAATGAATGAATTGAGTGTATCGCGTCTTAAAGAGAAGTGCGCATGAGACTGATATTGATTGAAACCTTACGTTTATGGATCTGATACCACAACCTGGAAATGAAACTGAAAAAGAGTGATTTAACATAATGTTATTGGACCTGATACCGCAAGTTAGATTGAATCTACTGTAGAGTTGAATGCAGTATTTAAAGGAGAAAACAAATCTGGACTGAATTTAAAGAATTTTATTGGTTTTTCTCCATAATTATTTGTGGGATTGCATGAATTTCGATTTTGAAGGAGTTCACGACGTAAAAACGATTGGAAAACATAAAAGTTAACGATTAACCTGACATTGGAACTTGCGTCTTCTAAAAGCAGGAACGTTCGATTTCTAAGCTGGATTGGAGTGTTGATTGAACGCTGTTCACAGCACTACGATGTCATAACGCGCGTAGGTGCCAACGCAAGGTCACGCATTGGGTCTAGATACGTGACTCCATTTTGTTTTACAGGTTACCTAGCAACAGCCAAGGAACTCGTCGGAACGCTCATATTATCGCGATCTCCACATTGTAGGTCTATCTATCTACTTGAACTTGATGAATAATAAGCGAATGGAAGAATAACAGGCAGAATTACCCTCACCAGTGACAAGCACACTGCGTGTCATTTCGACAAACCATCAGTGATACACACTGTGTGTCATTTCGACAATTCATCAGTGATACGCACACTGCGTGTCATTTTGAAATTATTCTGTTTCACACTTACATTCATCAGTGATAGGTTCACTACATTCACCAGCGATGCACACACTATCAAATATTATGGTTATTCTAGGTTCTAGGTTATAAATCCAATCTGGAAATGTTATAAACCCAATCTGGAAATGTTATATCTGTAACTGAAGTTAATTAATACTCATGTAGATGATGCTAAAATCAAATTATTAAGCATTATAAGTGTTATATTGAGGTACTTTAGAAGTTAAGGAGCATTCGGATATGTTAAAGGGAAAATTGTGTAGTGAATAGAACTCAGCGTGTCATTAACTCAATGACTTACTTGATGTTTACTCGCTAACTATTTTTTTTTTGTGTGGTTTTCTCCTCATTGCTCATAGGCATAAATTGATTTAAGTGTGCGCAAATTGATGCAAGGTCTAATTTTTTTTAAAGGAATTGGTGTATTTATTCATTCTGATATCAAGGATGGCAACAACTACAATGAATTTGCCAGCGCCACAAGCATTTTTGATAAGAGATGGGGAAGTTTCGAGTCAGAGATGGGAGGAATGGAGGGATTATTTGATAAAATATTTGGAAACGTTTGAGAGTAAGGAATTGACTCCAGAAAGGAAGAAGAAAATACTTTTGCATTGTCTTGGACCGGGGGGGGGGGGGGGGACGGAGTTGAGAGTTTACAACAGAATTGAGAAAAAGAATGTTGGAGGAAGTGATAGTAATGTCTTTACACAAGCTATAAATGATCTCAATGCTTACTTTGCACCTACTGTCTGTAAGGCAGTACATAGGTTCAATTTTTATCATAGGAAGCAAGAGTCTAATGAGAAAATAGAGGACGATATTGCTTCGCTCAAAAGACTTGCCTTGTTTTGTAATTTTGGCACCATTGAGGAGGAATTGATACGCGATCAACTTGTGATGCATTGTAACAATAGTGGTTTGCAGGATAAGTTATGGGTAAATGGTGATGCCAGTCTAAGAGAAATTTCAGCAATAATTGGCAAATCTGAATTAACCTGAAGGTGTGCTAAAACTGTGGTTAATACAGCCAAAGGTGGAAACAGTGATGAAATGATTAAAATAGTTAGAACACCTGTTCAATCCAAGAGAAATCCTGACCAAAGTAAGGGGAAGGCGTAACAAGAGAAACCAGCAACGGTACAACTTTTGAGAATAAGGGGGATTGTTTTCGTTGTGGAAGTTCAACACATCTGGCTAATGACAGAAGATGCCCTGCCTTAGGTCAAACATGTGCCTATTGCAAAATGACCGGTCATTTTGCTAGGGCTTGTAAAAATAATAAAAGTGTGACGTGCATTGTAGATGAATGCGATGAGGACCATGATAGCGGGGAGCAAGATATTGGTGACGTTGTGGTTTCTTATGTAAGTGATGAGTACGATGACGAATTAGTTATTGTGTAAGGGTGTTCTGAATAGTTTTCTGCAGGGTCTTTCACACTTATTATTGTGTATTTACGCAATGCAGGAACATGTTGACAAGGACATAACTGAAGGTGCAATCTTATAGGAGTATATAGCATGGAGAAATCTTTTTACCTTATATTTTGTATTTTTTGTGTGTTTTATGTCTCAGGTTGTTATTGTGAAGGGGGGAGATGAGTGTTGGGTCTTGAGCCAGGTACGTTTTGTTTGTTATTTTGTTTGTTATTGTAAAGGGGGGAGAAATGTTGTGTCTCGAGCCAGGAACCTGTTCCTTGCACTTCTTGGCTCGAGCACTGCACAGCTGTGTTCGAGCCAGGAACCTGTTCCTTACACTCCTAGGCTCGAGCACTGCACAGCTGGGTTCTTGTGCTTGTGAATCCTCGCTCTGCCTAATGTGCTATTATTCAAATTGTGGTGGGGATTCCTGATGTATGAAGGTAGTTGGGGGCAGTTCGGGTGGTGAGAGTTGGTCGGCGGCTGCGTCCGCGTCTCCTCTGTGAATCAGGGTTATGTTATTAATAAAGGATGATCTATGAATACTGAATACGACTATTCATATCAACATTTTACATGTCACAGGGCTGTGCCGAGTGACTGTAAAGGAGCAATTAGCCTCCCAGCAGGGCGCTTGCTGCACCCCCTTGACTGCAGTGGAGTGGAGTTGAGAGCAAGGCCGCATATCTGCCTAACACGCGGTCCTCTTATTGTTACTGCCACATACGGGCAGCCCGCTCATGCGCGATAGCCATTTTAAATGCCTCAAGTCTTCAGAGGCTTAAACTGAACGCATGAGAAGGTGCGTATAAACTGCTCCTGGTAGACGTGATTGCTCCCTGCTGACTCACCTGTAGCTAAAACTTCTCAGGGTTGGAAAATTGTGACAGGCTTGGCCTAGAGCGGGGTAAGCAGGCACTCCTGCCACAAACATATTCTGGAAAATAATCCTTGCCTGCTTTAGGGGTATATAGTAGTTGCTCCCCTGTGTTAACCCTACGTGAGGCTGGCTGGACTATATGTTCCTCCTATTACCTTGTTTCTCTGCTTGGCAGCACTAAGTATAATGGCGGAATATTATGAGGAAGATTCTTACTACAATGACCCTACTGAGTCATTGGAGTAAGACCTGGTTGAGGCACTAGATATGGGGGTACAACACTCAGTCAACAGGGCACTGGTTAAAGCCATTGCCCCCCTAAACGCCACCTCTGTGGCTACACAGAGCAACAAGAGTGGTTGCCAACCCCATGAGGGCCAAGTCCAATAGCAAGGGACCCCAATTTGCAGACTTTGCAAAACTGGCCGATTCACTGGCCTCTGAACATGCATTTAGTGTCCCTAGTGAACCTTTAGTACTAGACCCCTTGCTGGAGGATGAAGCTACATCTTCATCTAACCAGGATTCAGACCAGCAGGAGGCCCATGGACACAGCAAGCGTAAATGCAAAACGCCCCATGCTGAGCCCCGCCCACAACCGAAACTGCTCACGTTTGGGCCGCCACCATTATGCATCCTAAATCCTCTGCCTGGCTTCCTCCTCAGGATGTGTTGGACTATGTGCAGACCCATTCGCTCCCGGCCTTCGATAAAGACGTGCGGGCGAGGCTTCGCTCTGAGTTTCTAAAACTTGATTTACCGGGGAAAGTTGTGGGACCCCCGAGGTAGACCCTACCCTGGTCACATATCTCAAAAAATTAACAAAGGACCCAAAAAAGGGGATTGACAGGGCCTGGCCATCCTGCCAAGACAAGCTACTGGATATGTCTGGGCCTCTGACAAAAATCCTGGAGCTGAGATTCCACATGAAGGAATCAGTCATGGCCATTGATCCTGACGAGCTCATAGGGTGGGCACAGCGTACAGTCTGTCAATTGGGCAAGGTCAATTGTGCCATGTCCAGCGAGAGACGGAGGTCCATTCTGCTAAAGCTGGTCACCTAGCTCACCAAGCCAGCATCTTCAGAAGCAGGTCCAATGGTGCAGGGGTTGCTGTTCCACCAGTCCTTTTTAAAGGAGCTCTCAAGGTTTGTTGCTACCTTCAGCAACCTGACAAAGCACAGGGATCTGTCTTAAGGTGTTCAGACTGGTTTTTGGCAGTGTCGGATGATTTAGAGGGAGTCAGTTCGGCCATGGGTACCAGCAGGGTCTTCAGAGGGGTTATTATTAGGGCTCCCGGTTTTATGGTATTTTTTTGTTGCCATTTCTGTCTATATTTATCCATATTTATTTTTTTCTTATTTTATCTGTATTCATATTTATTTTGGATTTTGTGGAATATTAGGCTGAATTAACCAATAAATATGCCCTCATGCTTGAATGTCTGCCAAGTTTCAGTGCTGTGAACACCCGCAGAAGATAAAACAGTGCACTTATATGAAAATGTGCACATTTCAGTATTAACCTTGTGCATATCTACTGCTGTTAAAGCCTCTTTACTAAAATTATTTTCTTTTTTAACCCCTTATCTATCAATCCACACATCTATTGACCTGGCAGTCATGGCAAACAGTATTGAGTATTACTCAGAAAGCAACCCAATTTCCGTTTTTAGCCACATTTAAAAATACAGACAAGAAAATGAATGTTTTCGGTCTGTATTTATCTGAAAAAATCAGTAAAAACGGAAAACAGGGAGCCTTATTTATTAATCAACAGCGGGGAGGGTGTCAGGACCCAAACAACCCCACCTTCTAACCCACCCACCGGGCCAGCCGAAAGCCCTTCAATAAGGGATGCTATGGAGGATCCCAAGGAGCCATTCCGGATGCAGGAACCAAAGGTGAGACTGATTCTGTGTTCAGAAGTGGTGTTGGGGGGCAGGATTCAGTTTTTTCTGCAGGCTTGGCAAGTGATCACGCAAGATGCTTGGGTCCTAGAGACTGTGCAGGGCTACCAACTAGAACTGTACAACTCTCCCAGACAGCAGTCCCCCCCTGTTATGTGTCGATTTAGATATCGTATATAGATTTCCAGATTCATGCCCTTATATAGGTACAATTCACATTGCCCTTATTTAGGCATATAAATCCAGCCCTTATTTAGGCATTGCTCATGGTAACTAAATACAGGCATGATCAACTACATCTATTCATATTTGTCAAAACAAGTTCTTGGAAAACCAGACTGTTAAGCCTTTAGGACCTCCCCTTGCCTGGATATTGATTTCTCCAAGAACTCATTTATTATGCATGAACATCTATTCCTTAGGGGTTAATTCATGACATTCTTCTGTCCGACTTTTATGTCAATACTGGCATTCCTAAACACCTTCAAGGTATACCTTCACTTGCCATGGCAAACCACGATACGGTCCAGCTGCCTACTTGCACGACGCGGCTCGCCACTGCAAGTTCCGAAGGAAGTTGAGTCCCCGCCTGACGCACTGACCAGACGCTGTCATCCTCCTTGCAGAGAATCTAGCTCCAGTGTTTCTGACTCCCCTTGTGGGGTGTTGGAGATCGAGACCCGGAAAGAGATTCCAACCTCACTCATTCTAAGGTATGGAGTGGACTAGAACCTAGAGAAACTTTTGGCAACTCTTGGCTGAACTGGACTATAGCTAAACAGCACCTACTCGTTCCCTCGTACCACAATTAGGTTAGGTACACTGGGGTAGGATTATTTTAGAAGCACCAGATGAGTATTTTAGCCTGTGTTATTTATTTATGTATTTTTATGAATATACGTCATAGCTACAAGCCATGATATTGCAATATTATTTTATCTTACTGCTAACGCTGTATGTATTATACTTCGCATTCTGTCTTACGATTATAGCAGAACATATCTCTTGCATGAGAAATAAGACTGTTCAATAAACCCTTTTTATTGAAGCGCCCGTCTCACTATTTCTGTGCAAACTCTGTAGATACGAAGCATGCACGATTGACTGAATGAAACTGTTATCTATTGTTTCCACGATTCTAAGATTGTTCAGATTCTAAGGGAAACAAAGTTGTCATGTTTATGCGGTTGTCAGAAACCAATCCCTTCTTGATTATTCGAGAAGTTTCAAGTGACCTCTGAGTTAGCTGGCACACACAAGTAATTAAGTTTAATGTACTCGATAGAGACATACTGACCTCAGTCCTATGTCAAAACTATACTGTATATTATTCCTATGCTCAGAGCCTATCAGGGATATAGGAACCACACTACACCCCATAATGTCTTTTTCCCGTCACAAGCAAGATTTTCTCTCCTCTGAGGTTCAGACCGTCTTACAAAAAGGGGTGTTGGTAAAGACAGACCTGTGTTTTGCAGTTGTATCTTCCTGGTGAAGAAGAAAGGGGGTGACACACGATTGGTACTAAATCTAAAGGAATTCAAGGGCTGGGTGATATACCGTCACTTCAAGATGGAGGGCATCCATCTGTTGCAGCATCTTCTCCGACAGGGAGATTAGATGATGTGGCAGGATCTGAAGGACGCATATCTTTCCTTCCCCATTTTCCCACCCCACAGATGCTTTCTGCAGTTTATGTGGCAAGACGTCTACTACGAATACAAAGTCCTCCCCTTCGGCCTGTCCTCCGCTCCGTGGTGCTTCACAAAGCTCCTATGCCTGGTAGTAGAGTCATTGAGGGCTTGGGATGTCCAGCTAATTTGTTAACCTGGACGACATCATCATCATGGCACAATGCCCTCGTCTAGTGGTCACTGACCTGGAATGATTGATCTCCGTGCTCCAGGAATTGGGTTTCAATGTGAACGCACAGAAATCGGTTTCGACAGCGGCCCAAAACATAGAGATTCTTCCACCTCAGAAGGTCAAGAATATCAAGAAGGGGTTGAGATTGATTCTGAGCAGGCAGACGCTATCATTGTGATCGATTGCCCGGGTAGTGGTCTTTCTAGCCTCTTCGATACAAGCTAATTTTTCTTGGCCCCATTCACTATTGTGCGCTATAGAGACTCAAGATTCAGTATCTCCGGAATTGTTTTGAGCTCCTGGGGGGCTCCTTTGCCAGAAAAACAATGTAAATAAGGGTCTTGGGGGAAATTGATTAAAGACTGAGACACTTCTGCTCCCCAATCACAGTCTATACTACTAGTAGGAGATGCTCAGTCGTTCTGGGGAACAGATAAAAAGGGTTCCTTTGTTCGTAATCCAGTGTAGTTTGGCAATGCCAAACCCTCTCCCTGCTCATTTCGGATGCAGGTTCTCCTTAAGACTTTACAGGGATGGGAGGGTTTCTGCCTTATACCGAGCTTCTGTTTGGTTTTCCCCTAGACGTTTTTGCTCACTTTTTAAACATGTCTTAAATACTTGTTCAATGAGTAGCTAGGATGTACATATATTCAGGGTTCCTACTTAACATACCAACATTGCCTGACCTAGGAGGACCTTTTGAGAACTGAGAGTACTATATAGGTCATACAGGGCCTCCCGCACTTTTATTTTATCAAGTGTTTTTGATTATTGATTATGGGTTCATGACAATGTTTAACGTAGATGTGAAGTATCTAGACAGAGTAGTATCATCACATAACTCCTTTGTCTTAATCCACATGTAAACAGAGCGGGGCTTCCTTCTCTGAGCAGTCAGCCGGGTGAGGTGAGGCTTTCCTCCCACATAAAGCTGGGTAAGTGAAATATAGCTTTTTTTAAATATGATAATGTTCTGCACTGGCATGAAACCACTGTTTGGGTTTACAATTAGTAGTGAACCAATTGTACTACGGAACGATTATTGCTGATGCTGTGATGTGCCGAATACTTTCAATAGTCCGACCCTGATATATATATTTTTTTTTTCTAGGAGAGAAGAGGTAGCTCCTACCTGCAAGCACGCACACTGCGCGACTGATAGGGTGGCGAGTGCCACAGATGTACCTATATATTCTTATTCTATTTTGAGTTTACACATGTTTGCAATGCACTCGTTTTTTCTTGCAGTAGCTGACATTTTCTTAACATTTAGATCCTGAAGAAAGCCGGGTCAGTTGACCAGCACGACTGAAACATGTCGACCATATTAGCCAGGAGATAGTCAAAAAATTTTCATACTATCAGGTTATTTTAAACATGACACCTGGACAATCCTTAATAAACATATTTTTTGTCCAAGTAATTCACACACTTGAGCACTGCACTTCTCTAGAGTTCACATGGTTTGAACATCCACCTTGGCAAGAGCCTTTCAGGAGCACGAGGTCAGGTACCCAGCAGGGCGAGGTGGCTCAGGGCTGTGGTCCTAGATCTAGAACTCCTTGAGCTCCAGATGACGAATCTCCGCCAGTAAGGGTGGGCCGATGGACTCTTTATTCTAGCCAGGTGGCGGGCGAATTATTTGAACTGGGTTCTTGCATTCCTTTCAGCATTAGCGTTTATCTGTTCCCCAGAACGACTGAGCATCTCCTACTAGTAGTATGGGCTCCTTTGCCATTCGCAGTCTCTCACCGGTGAAGACGGATTGTTGCATCCTGCTGCACATGGACAATACCTCAGTGATTCGCTATGTGAACAAGCCGGGGACGAATACTCACATTCTGACAGAGGTTGCCAGAGCCTTTTGGCACTTTTTCCTTCAGCACTAGATTTTAGTGGTGGCAGAATATCTTCCGTGCCAGAGCAACATGGTGGCAGATTGGCAGTCCCAATATCTGTGGGATTTCCGCGACTGAAGACTCCATCCAAGAGTTTTCCATGCGTTGAAGCGTCTATGGGGCCCTTGCATGATAGACCTGCTTGCCTTATATCTGAATTGGCAGATCCCAGTCTTCTTCAGTTGGCCACGGATGCTTTTCTTCAGGACTGGACTCCCAAGCTGTGTTACACATTTCCCCCGTTCTTGATTATTCCCAGAGTGTTGGCACAAATGTGACATCAACAAGCAGGACTAATGTTAGTAACGCCCTTTTGAAGAGCGCAAGCCTGGTTCCCAGTTCTGCTTGAACTGATTTGTGCCTGCCCAATCCTGATTCCTTTTGTTGGAATCTCCTTCTGGATCCAGGGGGACTTGCACATCCATTGATCTTGTCAGGATCTTGTGGAGGATTTCCGGAACACATGGAATATCCCAGGTCTTTTGCGAGAGGCTAATGAATTTATCAATCGGGCTTGGTCCGCTAACACCCACAAACGATATTCCTCCACATGGAAAAGTCAAGGTAGCTGCTGCCGTGAACCGGACCCTGATCCAGTTAGAGCACATTACTATTTGGTGATACATTTTCTGTCTTCCCTCGCCTCGGCAGGTATGGCATACAGAACGATTAATAACTTTACATCAGCCATTTCGACGGGTCACGCTCCAGGGGATGGTAAACTGATTGGGGAGCATCCTATGGTGTATGCGCTTTTGAGGGGCATCCGTATGGTCCATCCGCCTTGCTCTAAGTACTCAGCATTTTGGGATGTCTCCATTGTCCTACGATTCTTGGAATCATGGCTGAGGAATAAGTATCTGTCCCTGAAGCAGCTGTCAGCCAAGCTTACCATGCTGCTTTGTATTGTTTAATGTAAGAGAGTGTTTGACGTCTGTGTATTGAATTCGGCAGGGTGCACTTTTTCCCCTGAAGGTGTCACTCTCACCATTACTAGACGCACCAAATGCAATATTGTTTCGGTTTCCTATCCTCAATGTCCGGATAATCTTAAACTGTGGGTGGTACCATGTTTGGCGAGTACAAGGTGAGTACTGCAGAGTTTCGTTCTGACATGAGAGGGCAATTGTTGATCGCCTTGTAGAAATCCTTTCGCCCCGTGAACCCAGCTACGCAGGCGAGATGGGCGCGTTGGCTTATGGGCGAAGCAGGCATTGATGTGTCCATTTGGGACCCATTTAGCACGTGGTGAAATGGCTTCAAAATCTTTTGCCTTGGGTTCTACTTGCTTTGATATTTTAAAGGAGGCCGACTGGTCTATCGTAAACCCAGTGTTGATGTAGCTTTTGTGGTGCTGGCTAAGCTTTAAACAAGCATAATCTGAGCTTCCGGTCTTGACATAGAATTCAACATTTGCAAACATTAGTGACAAGAATTTTCAATTCTATTAAGGCAGTGGTTCCCAAACTTTGTTTGACCCGTGGCTCCCTTGATCTAATTGTCAATTTGCCGTTGCTCCCCCCCATCTTTTATACTGGTGGACGGGTGGGTGGGGATGTAAGCCCGACCTAAGGGGTACTTCCTGTTGTTTTCCTCAAATTAATTGGGATGCAATGAAGGTATTTCATCATATTTGTAACAAAATTAAAAGATAACAGTTGTAAATGGGGAAAAACAAACTTTTGTTTTATGTGCTGATACGTTTTCTCTCATCAAGAATGTAAATGCGTCGTGAACTCAGGCGTGGGAGGCTGTATTGAAGCCAGTGACCATACTGATGTTTCAGTAATATTTGAATTCCTTCCCCTTTCAAGGACCATCCTAGAGTTCTACTGGGTTTGGTCTAGAATCGTTTAGAAAAATGACGATGGCCCTGTCTGTAAACGCACACTTGAAGACGTTTTTTAAACAAAATACACTTTCTTTTTTTGTAATTGTAAATGCATATTCCCTATTGAATATATGGAATATGCATTTACAATGAAATTTAAAAAAAGTGTATTTGGTTTAAAAAACATCTTCAAATGTGATTTTACAGACAGGGCCATCGTCATTTTTCTAATCTATTCTAGACCAAACCCAGTAGAACTCTCAGTTAATCTGGAGTTAAATTCCACCAAGTTAACACGGAGCCACTCGGTGTTATCATTGCATACTGGAGGGAAAATGCACCAAACAGGCAAACACGCATGGCGAAATTCATTTAATGCCCCTCTGTCCATGCCTGCCCCCGCGCCCTCAGACTGCCCCTTTTGTGCATGCCTCCTTTCTTCGTGCACTCGGTCTGCTCCTTGTGTCCATGACTGCTCCATTTGTGCCCCCTGATTGACCCATCTGGCAATGCCTGCTCCCACTGTGCTTTCAGAATTCCCCTTCTGTCCATCCCAGCCCCCTTCGTGCTCTCAGACTACCTTGTCTCTCCATGCCTTTCCTCCATGCCTGCTCCCTTTGTGCCCTGAGACTGCCCCTTTCCTCCATACCTGCTCCATTCGTGCCCTGAGACTGCCCCTTTCCTCCATTCTCCCTTCCTGCCCTGCGACTGCCCCTCTCCTTCATGTCTGCTCCCTTTGTGCCCAGAGACTGCCCCTTTCCTCCATGTCTGCTCCCTTTGTGTCCTGAGGCTGCCCCTTTCCTCCATGCCTGCTCCTTTCATGCCCTGAGACTGCCCATTTCCTCCATTCTCCCTTCGTGCCCTGAGACTGCCCCTTCCCTCCGTGTCTGCTCCCTTCGTGCCCTCTATCCATTATTCCATGCCTGTTCTCTTTGTGCCCTCAGACTCAGGCGCGCAACACCCATTGGACTCAAAGGGCTTCAGCCTGTTACTGAGTCAGGCAGATTCCAGTACAGTACTTTGGAAGTGTTGTGAAAAACAAAGATGATGCAAAACACAGAGGATGTGATGTGTTGCTGAGGACTCTATGGCGTTGGTTCCTTACTGTTGAAGGGGTGGTTAGCCGTTGGTTCCTTACTGCTGCAGGGGTGGTGAGGCTGCAATGGCAGGTGCGGTACCTCAGTCCCTAACTTGTGGAGCGGTGGCAAAGATCAGGCCACGAGGCTTATACTCTGCAGTGTCGATGCAGAAGCCCTGGCTTCGGCCAGGCCTAGGCTGTGGAGTAGGTAAGTGCAGTGCATTGTGGTCTTCACGAGTAGTGTCCGTGGCTCCAATGCAGGCATCGCCATGGCGTTGATGCTGGAGCGATGTAGTCGGTGAAGTCGGGCTGCGGTGTAAGTCGGGCGGTGCACCATGCTCTTCAGAAGCGATGCCCTCGGATCCTGTGTAGGCAACGGCGTCAATGATGATGTCAGAGTCGATAAGTTGCCTTCCTCGGAAACTGGGGCTGGGTTGCAAGTCGGGGCGGTGTGTTGTCCTCTTCTTAAGGGGTACCCCCAGCTCCGGTGCAGGCAGCGGCTTCGATGACAGCGTTGGGGTTGCTTTTCTTGAGTTGCAGCACAAACCACTTGACTCCAAGGGCACAGGAACAGGATTTGGCACCACTTGGCAAGACAGGACCCTCAGCAGAACAGTCCAAGTGCTGTTAACAGGAACAGGTGAAGTCTTTGATGGCCCTGAGACTTCTTAACAGGAGGCAAGCTCAACTCAAGCCCTTGGAAAATCTTGTAAGCAGAATGTAGAAAGTAATTTCCAGTCCTTTCACTCCCTGGAAGAAGCAGCAGGCCAGCACAGCAAGGCAAACAGCAAAGTGGCAGCCCCTCCTTATAGCTATCCAGCTCTTCTTCCTGGCGGAATGTCCTCAACCCACACGTGTTCTGAGTATATGGGGTCGCAGGTCCAGTACTTATACTCATTTTAACCTTTGAAGTAGGCAAACTTCACAGGAAAGTCTTTATAGTGCACAAGACCCTGCCTTTCCCTGCTGCGGCTTTAAACACATTACAGGGGGTGAAGACCTATTTGTGTGAGGACAGACCCAGCCCTGTTCAGGTGTCAGTGTCAACTCCCCCCACCACTCTAGCTCAGGAAGACCATTCAGCTTGGTGAAAGGCCATTAGAATATGCTGGGCACAGCTCAGCTCGCTTTGTGCGACTGTCTAGAGTGAATGTACAAACAGCCCATGTCATCCTAACCCAGACATGTATTCAGAGACAGGCAGAGGCACATAATGGTTAAAGTAAGAAAAGTCCAACTTTCTAAAAGTGGCAGTTTTCAGACCTACACTTTAAAAACCAACTTCAGTAAAAGATGTATTTTTAAATTGTGAGACAAGAGAACCCAAACTCCTATTTTCTATCAGCTGCCAAATGGAAGATACACTTATAAGATGTTACAAGGCAGCTTACCTTTTAAATACACTGCACCCTGCCCACAGTTTGCCTTACATGTAATAAAAGGGAAGTCTTGGGCCTGGCACGGGGATGCACTTCCAGGTCGAAATGGCAGTTAAAAACTGCACACACAGACCCTGCAGTGGCAGGTTTGAGATATGTTTGCAAGGCTCCTCATGTGAGTGACACAATCAGTGCTGCGGGGCACAAGTAGCATTTGATTTACAGACCCTTGGCGCACACAGTGCACTATACTAAGGACTTTTAGTAAATCAAATATGCCAATCGGCGAGAAACCAAAAACCAAAATATTTTAGATAGGAAGCACTTGCACTTTAGCACCAGTCAGCAGAGGTAAAGTGCCCAGAGTCCTAAAGCTAGCAAAAGCGAAATGCAGCACAAGGTCAAAAATAGAAGGTCAGAGGCAAAAAGATAGGGCAAACCATGCCACAGACATGGACCTCCCCATGCCTGGATATTGATTTCTCCAAGAACTCATTTATTATGCATGAACATCTATTCCTTAGGGGTTAGCTCATGTTGTTCTTCTGCCCGACTTTTATGTCAATACTGGCATTCCTAAACACCTTCAAGGTATAAATATACATTCACTTGCCATGGCAACCACGGTACGGTCCAGCTGCCTACTTGCACGACGCAGTTCGCCACTGCAAGTTCAGAAGGAAGTCGAGTCCTCGCCTGACGCACTGACTAGATGCTGTCATCCTCCTCGCAGAGAATCTAGCTCCAGTGTTTCTGACTCCCCTTGCGGGGTGTTGGAGATCGAGATCCGGAAAGAGATTCCAACCTCACTCATTCTAAGGTATGGATTGGACTACAACCTAGAGAAACTTTTGGCAACTCTTGGCTAAACTACACTATTGCTAAACAACACCTACTCCTTCCCTCGTACTACACTTAGGTTAGGTACACTGGGGTAGGATTATTTTAGAAGCACCAGATGAGTATTTTAGCTTGTGTTATTTATTTATGTATTTTTATGAATATACGTTACAGCTACAAGCCATGATATTGCAGTATTATTGTATCTTACTGCTAACGCTGTATGTATTATACTTCGCATTCTGTCTTACGATTATAGCAGTTCATATCTCTTACATGAGAAATAAGACTGTTCAATAAACCCTTTTTATTGAAACGCATGTCTCACTATTTCTTGCAAACACTGTAGATACGAAGCATGCACGATTGACTGAATGAAACTGTTATCTATTGTTTCCACGATTCTGAGATTGTTCAGATTCTAAGGGAAACAAAGTTGTCATGTTTATACGGTTGTCAGAAACTAATCCCTTCTTGTTTATTCGAGAAGTTTCTAGTGACCTCCGAGTTTGCTGGCACACACAAGTAATTAAGTTTAATGTACTCGATAGAGACATACTGACCTCAGTCCTATGTCAAAACTATACTGTATATTATTCCAATGCTTAAAGCCTATCAGGGATATAGGAACTACACTACACCCCATAATGTATTTTTCCCGTCACAAGCAAGATTTTCTCTCCTCTGAGGTTCAGACCATCTTACAAAAAGGGGTGTTGGTAAAGACAGACCTGTGTTTTGCAGTTGTGTCTTCCTGGTGAAGAAGAAAGGGGGCGACACACGATTGGTACTAAATCTAAAGGAATTCAAGGGCTGGGTGATATACCGTCACTTCAAGATGGAGGGCATCCATCTGTTGCAGCATCTTCTCGGACAGGGAGATTGGATGATGTGGCAGGATCTGAAGGACGCATATCTTTCCTTCCCCATTTTCCCACCCCACCAATACTTTCTGCAGTTTATGTGGCAAGACGTCTACTACGAATACAAAGTCCTCCCCTTTGGCCTGTCCTCCGCTCCTTGGTGATTCACAAAGCTCCTATGCCTGGTAGTAAAGTCATTGAGGGCTTGGGATGTCCAGCTAATTTGTTTACCTGGATGACATCATCATCATGGCACAATGCCCTTGTCTAGTGGTCACTGACCTGGAATGATTGATCTCCGTGCTCCAGGAATTGGGTTTCAATGTGAACACACAGAAATCGGTTCCGACAGCGGCCCAAAACATAGAGTTTCTGGGATTTCAGATAGACTCTTTCAAATGCCACCTGATTCTTCCACCTCAGAAGGTCAAGAAAATCAAGAAGGGGTTGAGATTGATTCTGAGCAGGCAGACGCTATCATTGTGATCGATTGCCCAGGTAGTGGTCTTTCTAGCCTCTTCGATACAGGCTAATTTTTTTGGGCCCCATTCACTATTGTGCGCTACAGAGACTCAAGATTCAGTATCTCCGGAAAGGCCTGAGCTATGCCGAACGGATTTTCCTCTCAGAGGAATCAAAGTCAGAGATTTTGTGGTGGTTGGATCACATGGAGGCCTGGAATGGCAGAGCGATCTATGGCTCTACTCCAGAAATTGCGATTGAATCAGATGCCAGCCAGTGGGGTTGTGGAGCCATGTGCGGCCAAGTTTCCACGGGAGGCCGCTGGTCTCAAGACAAACTCTCTCAACAAATCAATTGTTTGGAGCTCCTGGGGGGCTCCTTTGCCATTCGCAGTCTCTCACCAGTCTCTCACCAGTGAAGACGGATTGCTGCACCCTGCTGCACATGGACAATATCTCAGTGATTCGCTATGTGAACAAGCTGGGGACGAATACTCACATTCTGACAGAGATTGCCAGAGCCTTTTTGGCATTTTTTCCTTCAGCACTGGATTTCAGTGGTGGCTGAATATCTTCCGGGCCAGAGCAACACGGTGGCGGATTGGCAGTCCCAATATCTGCGGGATTTCAGCGACTGAAGACTCCATCCAAGAGTTTTCCATGCGTTGAAGCGTCTATGGGGCCCTTGCATGATAGACCTGTTTGCCTTATATCTGAATTGGCAGATCCCAGTCTTCTTCAGTTGGCCACAGATGCTTTTCTTCAGGACTGGACTCCCAAGCTGTGTTACACATTTCCACCGTTCTTGATGATTCCCAGAGTGTTGGCACAAGTGTGACATCAACAAGCGGAACTAGTGTTAGTAACGCCCTTTTGGAGAGCGCAAGCCTGGTTCCCAGTTCTGCTGGAATTTACTTGTGCCTGCCCAATCCTGATTCCTTTTTGTTGGAATCTCTTTCTGGATCCAGGGGGACTTGCACATCCATTGATCTTGTCAGAATCTTGTGGAGGATTTCCGGAACACATGGAATATCCCAGGTCTTTTGCGAGAGGCTAATGAATTTATCAATTGGGCTTGGGCCGCTAACACCCACAAACGATATTCCTCCATATGGAAAAGTCGAGGTATCTGGTGCCGTGAACGGGACCCTGATCCAGTTAGAGCACATTACTATTTGGTGATACATTTTCTGTCTTCCCTCGCCTCTGCAGGTATGGCATACAGAACGATGAATAACTTTAGTTCGGCCATTTCGACGAGTCACGCTCCAGGGGATGGTAAACTGATTGGGGATCATCCTATGGTGTATACGCTTTTGAGGGGCATCCGTATGGTCCATCCACCTTGCTCTAAGTACTCAGCATTTTGGGATGTCTCCATTGTTCTACGATTTTCGGAATCATGGCTGAGCAATAAGTATCTGTTGCTGAAGCAGCTGTCAGCCAAGCTTACCATGCTGCTTTGTCTTGTTTAATGTAAGAGAGTGTTTGACGTCCGTGTATAGAATTCGGCAGAGTGCACTTTTTACCACTGAAGGAGTCACTCTCACCATTACTAGACACACCAAATGCAATATTGTTTCGGTTTCTTATCCTCAATGTCCGGATAATCCTAAACTGTGGGTGGTACCATGTTTGGAGGAGTACAAGGTAAGTACTGCAGAGTTTCGTTCTGATATGAGAGGGCAATTGTTGATCGCCTTGCAGAAATCCTTTCGCCCCGTGAACCCAGCTACGCAGGCGAGATGGGCGCGTTGGCTTATGGGCGAAGCAGGCATTGATGTGTCCATTTGGGACCCATTTAGCACGTGGTGAAATGGCTTGAAAATCTTTTGCCTTGTGTTCTACTTGCTCTGATATTTTAAACATTAGTGACAAGAATTTTCAAATCCATTAAGGCAGTGGTTCCCAAACTTTTTCGACCCGTGGCTCCCTTGATCTAATTGGCAGTTTGCCTTGGCTCCCCCCCATCTTTTTTACTGGTGGACGGGTGGGTGGGGATGTAAGCCTGACCTCAGGAGTACTTCCTGTTGTTTTCCTCAAATTAATTGGGATGCAATGAAGGTATTTAATCATATTTGTAACAAAATTGAAAGATAACAGTTGTAAAAGGGGAAATACAAACTATTTTCTCTCATCAAGAATGTAAATGTGTCGTGAACTCAGGAGTTGGAGGCTGTATTGAAGCCAGTGACCATACTGATGTTTCAGTAATATTTGAATTCCTTCCCCTTTCAAGGACCATCCGAGAGTTCTACTGGGTTTGGTCTAGAATAGTTTAGAAAAATGACGATGGCCCTGTCGGTAAACGCACACTTGAAGATGTTTTTTAAACAAAATACACTTCCTTTGTATGTAATTGTAAATGCATATTCCCTATTGAATATAAGAAATATGCATTTACAATGAAATTTTAAAAAAGTGTATTTTGTTTAAAAAACATCTTCAAATGTGCTTTTACAGACAGGGGCATCGTCATTTTCTAATCTATTCTAGACCAAACCCAGTAGAACTCTCGGTTAATCTGGAGTTAAATTCCACCAAGTTAAGATGGAGCCACTCGGTGTTTTCATTGCATACTGGAGGGAAAATGCACCAAACAGGCAAACACGCGTGGCGAAATTCATTTAATGCCCCTCTGTCCATGCCTGCCCCCACACCCTCATACTGCCCCTTCTGTGCATGCCTCCTTTCTTCGTGCACTCGGTCTGCTCCTTGTGTCCATGACGGCTCCATTTGTGCCCCCTGATTGACCCATCTGGCAATGCCTGCTCCCACTGTGCCTTCAGAATTCCCCTTCTGTCCATCCCAGCCCCCTTCGTGCTCTCACATTACCTTGTCTGTCCATGCCTTTCCTCCATGCCTGCTCCCTTCGTGCCCTGAGACTGCCCCTTACCTCCATTCTCCCTACGGGCCCTGAGACTGCCCCTTTCCTCCATGCCTGCTCCCTTTGTGCCCTGAGACTGCCCCTTTCCTCCATACCTGCTCCCTTCGTGCCCTGAGGCTGCCCCTTACCTCCATTCTCCCTACGTGCCGTGAGACTGCCCCTTTCCTCCATACCTGCTCCCTTTGTGCCCTGAGACTGCCCCTTTCCTCCATACTTGCTCCCTTCATGCCCTGAGACTGCCCCTTTCCTCCATTCTCCCTTCGTGCCCTGAGACTGCCCCTTTCCTCTATGCTTTCTCCCTTCGTGCCCTGAGACTGCCCCTTGCCTCCATTCTCCCTACGTGCCCTGAGACTGTCCCTTTCCTCCATGTCTGCTCCCTCTGTGCCCTGAGACTGCCCCTTTCCTCTATGCCTGCTCCCTTCATGCCCTGAGACTGCCCCTTTCCTCCATTCTCCCTTCGTGCCCTGCGACTGCCCCTTTCCTCCATGTCTGCTCCATTCGTGCCCTGAGACTGCCCCTTCCCTCTGTGTCTACTCCCTTCATGCCCTGAGACTTCCCCTTCCCTCCGTGTCTGCTCCCTTCGTGCCCTCTATCCATTATTCCATGCCTGTTCTCTTTGTGCCCTCAGACTCAGGCGCGCAACACCCATTGGACTCAAAGGGCTTCAGCCCCCGAGCCAGCCCCCCGCCCCCGCCTCCCCGTTGTGTGTGGCAGCCCAGGATGAGACAGCATCCTGGGTGCACACACTGCGGCACCCCAGCACTTCACAGGTCTTTAAAAGACCATCTGCATGTTAATGAGGCCTTGCAGTTGTTTCACCCCTTCTAAGAGACCCTGCAGCTCCACTCTGCATTTATATATTTATAAAGTTTTATATAGCACGAACAAGATCCCGAAGGATATCAGAGCTCTTTACAAAAATAATGGAAGGAAGGACATAAGAGCAATAAATGTGTATTACCTACATTTCACCAAAGGTAGACACCGACTCTGTCTGCTTCAAGTTGCTGCTTAAAACGATTAATTAATTTGTAATGCAGAAAATAATATCAGATGATCCATTGTTACATTCTATGTATTCTGACGGTCTGTGCCAATTTCAATATTCCAGTTAGAATGCTAATATTTTGTTAATGAAGCTTCCTATTTTCACAACATCCCCCACACCCCGCTACTCGTCCGGCCTCTAGGTGTCCTTCAGGGAGAGCCAAGGAGAAGTCCACAGTGAACTCAGAAGGCAGACGGATAAAAGGAGGAGTATTTGGCACTTACAAAGAGTGATGGGCACAACAGAGCTCGACCTTTAACACCCGCCTACAAGCAGAGATAAGGGTGAAATAACGAATTCAGCCATCAAACATCCCATGTTGCCCACATCGTGACGCGGCGCCCCTGGCAACTCATAACAGCGCACCAGGGTGCGGCGGCACACAGTTTGGGAACCACGTTATTAAGGACATGGAGGCGCACACACACACAAGTTTAGAAAAATAGCCAATATTTATGTGAATAAAACAAGACCAAAACGACAACAATCCAACATACACAAATCAAGATATCACTGTTGCAAAATTAAATCAAGTATAGCTTTTAGAAATAAAAATAGCTCCAACTGGGGCTATTTGGCACCGGTTGACAACTGAGGAAAATTGAATTTTATATGGCCAAGTATGTCCCCTATCGTGTACCCCAACGTTCAATGTATGTGCATGACATCCATGCATTCTCCCTCTATGGCCGAAATGAAGACGCAATTGCTTTTGCGTCCAACGTTAACATGTCATCTACCAGGCCCTCCATGAACGAAACAATAATTCAGCCTCAAAGCCTACGTTTCCAATGCATTTACATGGTGCACTTTTAAATATCGCAAAGCACACGTTTTACACGTTTTTCTGGCTCAGTCGAGCCAGGCCCTTAATTGAGGCTCCGAGCCTCTTCTGTCTCTGAAAGCTGCAGTCTAGGTATGCATCCCTGACCTCTACCTTACTTCCTGCCCAGCCAAGCGGTGCCCGGCTCGGCCTGGCCTGGCCTGCCTACCAAGACGGTATTTTGCCTACAGTTATCTGCTCAGCCTCCGCAAAAACACATTCCAGTCTAGTGAAATAGGTAAACATATTCCAGCCTGCAGAGCAAAGGGCCCGGCCTTCCTGTCTCCTTACAAGTAATTTACTGCACCCGTTGCCATAGTAGGCCCATGGCCCCGCGCATTGCACTAAGACACGTATGCACGCACTAGCATTCGGTGATGAACGGCCTCTGCCCGAGAGACCTTTTACTTCAGGCAACACATCCTCCAAACACAAGATATCAGATATGCTATAGGTGCAGGTCGTTCTGACATCCCAGACACCAGACTCCTCTACTAGTACTAAAGTCAAGCCCCCCAGCTCTCCCCAATTACACGTCCATATACGTCATGATCAGCTGCGCGCGCATCCATGGTAAAGGTTTCTGCTGACCCTGCAGAATTTCTCTATGCATCCACCCACCTATGACATTTCTGTGACGCTTCCAACACACACCTCCGTGTACGCCTCCTTACACGCCTTCTTTTACGCCCATGTGTTCTTATCTCTCTCTTTTCACTTGTTACGCCTACTGTATTCATTTCAATTATACAGTTTTACTATATATAATGTGTGATGTTAATAAAACGTTGAATATCCCTTCCTGAACCTTAGTGGTGATGGAACCCGATGTCCAGTGACTCGAGCCACTTAATTAAAGCCCGTATGACTCAGATACCACAGACTCTGCCTCTCATTTTATTGAGCTATCCTTATTGTCATTTAATGTATGGAAAAATAGTCCCGGTAATTTTATTTACCACATAATCTGGCGCCCGAACAGGGACCCCTCCCCTTCCCCACGCGCCGGCGATGTAACGCAGGCCCCTGACCCCTTCTACAGCCGTGACAGACTCCTGTGCACACCTGCGGGTTTTCCTGCTAACTCCCTCAGGCCTACGGAGGAGACGGAGACTGCGACCCGGCATCCAGACGAGGTGGTGAGGAATGCGGAGAGTCCCGACCAGAGCCCAAGCCAAGAGAGCAAGGTCCGAGGTATCCGGAGGCCCACCTGTTCCGAAGCGCATGCGTAGTAGCAGCCAGACGCCGTAGCAGTCCAGTCCAGTCCAGTATCGAGTTTCCGAGGCCTTCAGTTCTGCTTCCCGGTGAGTACCGTTGTTGGGAACGCATATAGAAGGGTTCATTGATTTGTGCCCGGTCAAGACGGGTCTGGGTATACAGACCCGGTCCAGACGTGTCCACTTAGGTGGATACGGTATGACGTGTCTCTTTATGGGACCGGTATGTCTGTACTGTTTTAGCAGTGCATCCAGTAATCCAGTATTCTAGCATTGTCCTTCGAGATTTCCAGAATTGTGTTTTTCTATGTACCAGGTAGTATCTGGCCGAAATGTTTTAATGTGTTTAATGTCGTGGTATGAATGATTGTTTGCAATTCATTACTGTGTTTATTGTGTTCACGTTCAAGTAAGTTCAAACATGCCGCTGTTTTCGAAATTACGTCAGATAGGAACCAGGAAAGGGATACTCGAAGAGGCAGTTCCCGTCCCGCCTAGGGACACTCCCGGTCATTTTATGTACCATAAACATGGCTTAGATGCCATACTGTACTTAGACTTATGGGTTGACTACACCAAGGATCTGGAAGAGAAATATAGATGGCCTGTCTCAGGGACATGGGATGCTGATTGCATCATGAGAGTAGAGGAAGCACTGTGGAAAAAGAAAGCCAGACAATCCCAGAAAGATGCCATAGAATTATGGCGTAAAGAAGCGCATAGAAGAACAGAGAAAGAAATCAAGAAAGCAGAGAGAAGTAGAGAAGAATCCGAAAAAGCTAAAGAAAGAGAACTACTAGAAGAAGGTGAAAGAGTTAGAGCAGAACAATTAGACCGACAAAGAAATGCCCTTATTAAAGGCATGTATCCCGTTCTTGCCGAGGGCCTGCCTAAGGTGACCCCGGAAGTACCCAGTAATTTGCCGCCACCATTGGTCCCGATTAAACTTCGTCACAAACAGACCGCAGCGGAAATTTTCCTTTCTTCCTACTTAGATGACACTGTCCCAGAGTATGCAAATACAAACCCTCCTCCAAACATTCATCCTCACAACCCTGTTAATGACGCGATTCCCCCCACTGTTTCTCCTGCCACTGGTCCTGGCAATCCTTTTAATCCACCTGTAACCCAGGACCAACCTACATTACCTACACCTACTTTACCAGCACCAATATTACCAGTGCCAGTGCATCCTGCAAGCCCCGGCGGCTCACATCTAGGAGCCGCGGGATGGGGTTTCTCCACCCCTCCTCAAGTAAAACGAATATCATTACGAGACTTAGCACTGGAACAAACGCCAAAGGCAACATACGCAACCCTTAGAAAGAACCTTTCTGATTGTATATATGATCCAGTACCGGGTGAGGACTCATTGGTCTTACACTCACTACGATTAAGGCGCGTTGCAGATTATTTGATCACTTTACCAGGCATGAGAGAGAAATTAGACAAGATATATCACTTCATTAGAACGGGGGAGGGACCAGAAAGTATACAGGAGGCCATGGCACACAGAAAGGTGGAAACTCAACGCATGGTTTTACAGTTCTTAATAAATTGTTTGATCAGGGAACAAGATCAACCACACAGAGAAGTAACTAAACGTATGTTAAATTGGAGTGACAACATAGCGGTCGGAAAGCATGATAGACAAAGTAGTGTAGAGTCAATGTACAGGAAAATCCGTAAGGAAATTCTTGACATACGTGAGAAAGAAAGGGCCTTGGCACAGGCCGACGAGAACGAAACTGAGAAAGAGGATGAAGTCTCAGAAGACGATGATATAGAAACTGAGAACCCAAATAGAATAGCGTACGTAGGTAGGGCGAGACCCTTTGACAAACCCATACGCCCAGAATGCAAGAAACGTTTTCTTTCTCCCATACCAGAACAATGTTCTCTTGAGCATCTATTCCAAGCCACTGATAAAGTACTGAAACAACGAATAGGTTACAGTGCACTTAGTACCATGCATGAACAGGAACTAGCCCGGTCAGCAGTACAATGGGCTGGCAATACTAGCGTATATAAAGATGACGTAGTAGCGCAAACATTTTTGGATCTTTCCCCAGACGAACAGCGATTAGCTGGTATGTACATGATTCAACATCTCATTACATTGTATGAAAGTCAGCATTCTGATCCAGGTCCCCTATATAATGTATTGGAAGAGTTACTCCTAGGTAGATGGAGAGGCCTAGGTACCGATTTAATTAATGTAATTCTAGAACAGCGACACAAATACAGGACTTTCCTGACTCCACATTTCGTTCCCGTTCCACCCCCAGTAAGGAAAACATTTTACATAGACAGACAGAATCCCTTATGAGAAGTTCATCCCGTGCGGACAACAGGTGGTGAGCTTGAACGAGTATTTGTTTACACCCCCTTAACGAAAATAGAATTATTGGAAATGAAAAAATTAGTGCCCTGTCACGATAAAGATCCAGCAGGGTTTCACCGTGAATTAAAAGATATGCTCCGCATGGGGGAGTATATGTATCCCGATATCATTAAAATGTTAAAGGTACTGTTGCCAGCAGGTATTTACGAAAAACTTAAAGAAAAAGAGTGGGAGGTGGGAGAGAAAAAGATTGATTGGGCAGAATTAGAAAACGAAGATAATACACGAATCCCTGGTACTGGTCTTGGAGAAAAAGCCAGAGCATTGCCCGAGTTATTAGTACAGGTTTTGCCAAGATTACTAGCTACTAAAAAGGAAGACTGGGATGCTATCTCAGCCTGCAAACAGAAACAAGACGAAGACACTAGTGATTTTTATTCCAGATTCGAGAAATGTTTCATTATTAATAGCGGCCTAAAAACAAGTAGTGAATCGTATCCACATCTGTTTGTGACCAAATTAGTAGAGAATTCCTTACCACAAGTTAAAAATAGAGTACTGAAAGTTGAGAGTACATGGCAAGCAAATAGCCCTTCCCAAATGTTACAAATGTTACAGTACCATCAAAACCGAATTAGAGAAGAACACGAACACGAACAGAGACGTATAAAAGACACGAAAATGAAAGTACTAGTTGCTCAGTCTGTCCCAGCTGATGGTCAGAAGAGGGGTACGGCACCGCCCGGTCATTCTGCAGCTCCTGTTAAAGGGAACTGCAATTACTGTAAACAGCCAGGTCACTATATAAACGAATGTGCCGTTCTGAGACACAATATCGCTACCGGTAAGACGAAAGAAAGACCGCGTCCACCTAGACAAGAACATGTTCCACAAAATATCCCGCAGAACACGCAACTTCCTCAGAACCCGCAACAGACAGTAGCTGTACCCCAACCCATTGCTGCCACACAACATGTCACTCAACAAATGTACCAGTATGCACAGTCAGACTACCCAGACTATCAGCAGTACTCATGAAACAGCCTAGAGAGGGAGGTTGGCTTGCCCCTTATCGAGGTTCCTGTAGATCAAGAGGGTCCCTATGTACATAGTCAGGTATTAGGGAAAGACAGAAAATTTTTGATTGACACAGGGGCGAGCAGAACTACCATCAGTCATGACGAGGTTCCAGGGGCACCCCTCTCAGGCTCAAGAAATGTTGCCCTGGGATTTTCAGGAAAGCCTATTGTTAGCGAAGTGTCAAAGCCTAGAAGTTGGTCCATTGACTCGCACTACAGACTTGTTACTTACGAAATCATGTCCAGAAAACTTGCTTGGTATAAAAACATTGAAAGAACTAGGAGCAGTGATTTGTTGTTCTCCGGAAGGAGTGAGATTGTTTTTACGTGATTTTAAAGGACATTATGTGTTAAGAGATTTTGACCCAAGATTACAGAATGTACCACAGCATTTATGGGCGCAAGGTCCAACTGATGTAGGTTGCATGCATATCACACCATTCCTTGTCACTCTTAAACAAGGAGTTGTACTGCCCCGAATCCGACAATACAAGTTACCACCTGAGGCTGTAGCGGCCTTACTGAAAATTATTGACGAACTCATTACACAAGGAGTGGTTGTAGAAACAGACTCTAATGTGTGTAATTCTCCTATCATCCCGATTCTTAAACGAACTGACCCTAATGCACCACCGGTCTACAGACTGGTGATAGACCTTCGAGAATTAAACAAATGCATAATACCCCAGTACCCAGTGGTCCCAGACATTTCTTCTTTATTGACTGCCATTGATTCCGAAGCTGCGTTCTTCACTGTAATAGATCTCAAGAACGCCTTCTTTAGTGTCCCCATTCATCCGGAAAGCCAGTATCTTTTCGGATTCTGTTTAAATGGCCGAAGCTTCAAATTTGCACGTGCTCCTCAAGGGTTCACAGAAAGCCCTAGTATTTACAGCCAAGCACTGAAACGACAACTAGACAGTATTCACATGCCTACTGACACTGCCCTACTCCAGTACTTTGATGATCTCTTGATCACAGCACGAACAGAACGTGACTGTGAACGTGCATCACTGACAGTCTTGTATTTTCTGGCCGAAAAGGGGCACAAAGTGTCCCCTTCGAAGCTGCAATTCTGTGCCCAGCAAGTGGTTTACCTTGGACACTTGCTGTCCAAGAGGGGTAGACAGTTGACACCCGAATGTATCCAGTTAATTGCACATCTTCCACAGCCCAAGACACAAAAGGAAGTACGGGCCTTCATTGGCCTCACTTCTTACTGTAGACAATGGATTCCCCAGTATGCATATCTAGCGAAACCACTCATACAGTTGACAACACAGGAGGCAGCGACTTCGACTGTCCTCCCTTGGACTCAGGAACATATACAAGCTTTTGACGAATTGAAGAAAGCCCTATGTCAAGCACCTGTTTTAGCGACACCATGTTACAGCAAACCTTTTACACTTTTTGTCACTGAACGCGATGGCACAGCATTATCTGTTCTCACACAAGATCACGCAGACAAACACAAGCCTTGTGCTTATTTTTCCAGTACATTGGATCCAGTGGCCCAGGCTCTGCCTGCGTGCCTAAAATCAGTTGCAGCAACAGCTCTAGCAATCAGACAAAGCGGCTCCATAGTGTTAGGACATCCCCTGACAGTACAGGTTCCACACTCCGTGGAAGTTCTCTTGAACAGGACACAGACTCAACACCTGACCATAGCACGACTGACAGGATATGAACTGACACTGTTTCAGCCACACATAGAGATCAGACGTTGCAACATATTAAACCCTGCTACACTGTTACCCTCGATTACAGCAAACCCTACACCACATGACTGTGTGGAAGTCATTAACACAATGACGAAACCAAGACAAGACTTGACAGACATTGCATTACCTGACCCAGACCTGACACTTCATGTGGATGGTTCATGCATGAGAACAAGCACAGGAGAGTTAGTGGCCGCATATGCAGTGACTACTGAAACTGAAGTCATAGAAACACATCGTATTGACACCTTGTCTGCCCAAGCAGCAGAGCTCATCGCTCTGACCCAAGCCTGCATCCGAGCCAAGAACCTGAAAGTAAACATATACACAGATTCACGGTACGCATTCGGAGTCGTTCACGACTTCGGTGTCCTCTGGCAAGAGAGAGGTTTTTTGACTTCTCATGGAGCCAAGATACAGCATGGTCCCCTCATTCAAGCTCTGTTAGATGCAATACACTTGCCTACAGCCATAGCCATCATGAAGTGCAAAGCACATACGAAAGTCACTGACATTATTTCCCAGGGTAACGACCTGGCAGATCGAACAGCCAAGCTTACAGCTCAGACTCATACAGACATTCCAGCTAACACGACAAAGACCGAGGTACCATCACTGACGCATTGCATGACAGTCAGGGATCCCACACAAGATGTACTCGACATACAGACACATGCCACTCCGGAGGAAATCAAGAAATGGACAGAACAAGGAGGGGTCCAGACAGGTCAGGGATGGATGACAAAGGGAAAAGCCACATGGTTTCTCCCCGACTCTATGGTTCAAGTTATCATTAATACAGCACATAGTCCGGCACACTTGGGAGAAAAAGCTATGTTAGACAGCATACAGAATATTTGGTCCAACAAACATTTACGTGCAGCAGCAAAACAGAAAGTACGTACCTGCATGATCTGTTGTCAGTTCAATCCAGGCAAAGGCATTCCCGTGGAACAAGGTGGATTTCATCCTCCTGACCACCCTTTTGAAGTCCTCCAGATGGATTATATCCAGATGGACAGATGTCGAGGATTCAAGTATGTCCTCGTAGTTGTATGTGCCCTATCCAGATGGACAGAAGCTTACCCAGTTCCAGATTACACTGCTGTAACCACTGGCAAACAGTTGGTTCGTGAATTTTTCCCGCGATACGGCTTGCCCCGTGTCGTGTACTCAGATAATGGACAGCCATTCTCGTCCGAATTGATGAAACAGGTATCACTCCTGTTAGGGTACCAGTGGAAATTTCACTGCGTACGACACCCCGAAGCAGCTGGTCTCGTTGAGAGACATAATCAGACTCTGAAAAAACGGTTAGCGAAGGTCTGTGCAGAAAAAGGTGTAGATTGGATGGTAGCCCTGCCGGTTGCCCTCTTTTACATGCGTATGGTAGCTCATTCCAGAACCGGACTATCCCCTTACGAAGTGGTCTTTGGAAGACCACCGAATATGTGGGGTACGCCTATGCCGCGCAAGATCACCGATGTTGATAGTAATATGCTGACAGATTACCTGGCTTCCTTAATGTCTGCACTACTCTCTTGTCGTTCACAGGTCGCGGCTGCTTTCCCGGACAACACCCAAGTGAAACTGCATGAAATAGTTCCGGGTGATCTCGTTTGTATAAGGAACTTCGACCGCTCAAGCCCTCTGGAGCCCAGGTGGCGGGAGCCGAAGCTGGTGTTGATGACCACGAGGACCGCAGTGAAAGTAGAGGGAAGAAAAGGCTGGCTCCATTCCAGCCACATAAAAAGATTCCATGGACTGTGTCCAGAGACATTTCCCAAGGACTGCCCTGATTCTGATACCGACTCTAAACTCCCTTTGTTAGAGAAAACTCCGCAGCAGGAGTATAAAGCTAAGTTAAGGTCTAGTAAGTCAGACATCGTTTAATTGTTTAAGTCCCCCTCGGGTGAAGCGGTTAGACAGGTTTCTGACATGTATGAGATAGACCCAAATAGTGAGAGAGATAGACAGAAAGTCAAGAAAATGAAATACTGTAAAAATCTACGTAGTAGATGCATCGTTACATTGTTTTTTATGTTTTTTATGAGTATATCGGTTATATGTATGAGCTTGATGCTACATGTTTTCTTTCCTCCTCTTGGTTCACATGTACATTCCTCTTTCAATGACACTATAGAGCACACTTTCAGTGACCTGCCACCACACGAATTGTCCTATCGTCTAGCACTGCGCAACAACACTTTTATCCGTATGTTACACCATTCTCATCAGACCAGCAATGTCACGAATTGCTGGGTATGTGGCCGACTCCCACCTTACCAGAAAATTAGAGGAGCTCTGCCCCTCTTTCCCTATCCGTTTACACATAATGGTTCGTGCGGGGCATGGTTTACTTTAATGTCCTCATTAGACAGTAAGTCCAAAGTTTCCCAGGGCAATTGGATATGGGGGAACCTGAATACAGTCATGAATAAAGCATGTTTCACAGACAAGGACGGTCTTCCCCAAAGGACAGGGACCGATCTAGAAAATGAAGTGTATGGATTAGGAAATTTTACCCTTAACCTCATGATTCTGAACGTTCAGTCCGAGACTAATTCGGACTTGCCGTTTATAACAGTTTTACCAGTGAAAGGTGAATTATGCGTTAGAAAGAATGGTTCAGTACATCTAGGACACAGTGATTGTACTACTGTGGTCAAATTCAGTGATAAAGGAAAGTCTACTTTCAAAGCTTCCCGCCATTCTTATTTTATTTGTGGTCAGACCGCTTATGTACATCTGCCCCTGGATTGGGATGGAAGGTGTTACATCGCGTTCCTATTACCACCTGTTTTTCTAGCCCCATCCGATTATCATCGAAATTCACACCTTGTACATATAAGACATAGAAGGGAGATCGAGTCCCCGATTGTCGATCAGACTGAAACAACATTGGAGCAATATACCGATTTCAATAAAGGATTCTTTTTCTTCATAGGCCCCATTCAAAATAGTAAATTAATACGTAGATTAACCAGAACTTTGGAAGCAGTAGTGAATGAGACTACTTCTGCCTTAGGTAACTTGACCGAAGAGCAGTCTGCTATGAGACTTGTTGTTCTTCAAAACCGCCTTGTTCTTGACGTCATCCTGGCCGATAGGGGCGGAGCTTGTAGAGTGATCGGATCCAGTTGTTGTGTGTTTATTCCTAATAACGCACCATCAGTGTATAAAGCAATAACAAGGCTTCATAAAATAGCTCACCAGATACACCAGAATCCTGGCACCTGGACATGGTCCGGTTGGCTCTGGAGTGTGATATCAGCCTGGGGATGGAAAGTACTGTCATTCCTAGGAATCATACTGCTCATATTATTCAGTTGTTGTCTCTGTCTGCAATGTGGGCCAGCGATTTGCGGCTTGTGCGCCACAGCCTGTATTCCCCGTCCACGTTCACGTTCCCGTGCTCGAATGAAAAAAGACGAGCAAATGATGTTATACGAACAGATAGATGGTCTCATGAAAATAGATATATCCTGAAGGGAACGTAGGGGACAAGGAGGGAATGAGGAAAATTGAATTTTATATGGCCAAGTATGTCCCCTATCGTGTACCCCAACGTTCAATGTATGTGCATGACATCCATGCATTCTCCCTCTATGGCCGAAATGAAGACGCAATTGCTTTTGCGTCCAACGTTAACATGTCATCTACCAGGCCCTCCATGAACGAAACGATAATTCAGCCTCAAAGCCTACGTTTCCAATGCATTTACATGGTGCACTTTTAAATATCGCAAAGCACACGTTTTACACGTTTTTCTGGCTCAGTCGAGCCAGGCCCTTAATTGAGGCTCCGAGCCTCTTCTGTCTCTGAAAGCTGCAGTCTAGGTATGCATCCCTGACCTCTACCTTACTTCCTGCCCAGCCAAGCGGTGCCCGGCTCGGCCTGGCCTGCCTGCCAAGACGGTATTTTGCCTACAGTTATCTGCTCAGCCTCCGCAAAAACACATTCCAGTCTAGTGAAATAGGTAAACATATTCCAGCCTGCAGAGCAAAGGGCCCGGCCTTCCTGTCTCCTTACAAGTAATTTACTGCACCCGTTGCCATAGTAGGCCCATGGCCCCGCGCATTGCACTAAGACACGTATGCACGCACTAGCATTCAGTGATGAACGGCCTCTGCCCGAGAGACCTTTTACTTCAGACAACACATCCTCCAAACACAAGATATCAGATATGCTATAGGTGCAGGTCGTTCTGACATCCCAGACACCAGACTCCTCTACTAGTACTAAAGTCAAGCCCCCCAGCTCTCCCCAATTACACGTCCATATATGTCATGATCAGCTGCGCGCGCATCCATGGTAAAGGTTTCTGCTGACCCTGCAGAATTTCGCTATGCATCCACCCACCTATGACATTTCTGTGACACTTCCAACACACACCTCCGTGTACGCCTCCTTACACGCCTTCTTTTACACCCATGTGTTCTTATCTCTCTCTTTTCACTTGTTACGCCTACTGTATTCATTTCAATTATACAGTTTTACTATATATAATGTGTGATGTTAATAAAACGTTGAATATCCCTTCCTGAACCTTAGTGGTGATGGAACCCGATGTCCAGTGACTCGAGCCACTTAATTAAAGCCCGTATGACTCAGATACCACGGACTCTGCCTCTCATTTTATTGAGCTATCCTTATTGTCATTTAATGTATGGAAAAATAGTCCCGGTAATTTTATTTACCACACAACTCCACAAAGACTCCGACCTTGATGGAGTGAGGGCCTGTTACTGAGTCAGGCAGATTCCAGTACAGTACCTTGGAAGTGTTGTGCAAAACAAAGATGATGCAAAACACAGAGGTGATGTGTCGCTGAGGACTCTGTGGCATCGGTTCCTTACTGTTGAAGGGGTGGTTAGGCGTTGGTTCCTTACTGCTGCAGGGGTGGTGAGGCTGCAATGGCAGGTGCGGTACCTCAGTCCCTAACTTGTGGAGCGGTGGCAAAGATCAGGCCACGAGGCTTATTCTCTGCAGTGTTGATGCTGAAGTCCTGGCTTCGGCCAGGCCTAGGCTGTGGAGTAGGTAAGTGCAGTGCATTGTGGTCTTCACGGGTAGTGTCCGTGGCTCCAATGCAGGCATCGGCATGGCGTTGATGCTTGAGCGATGTAGTCGGTGAAGTCGGGCTGCGGTGTAAGTCGGGCAGTGCACCATGCTCTTCAGAAGCGATGCCCTCGGATCCTGTGTAGGCAACGGTGTCAATGATGATGTCAGAGTCGATAAGTTGCCTTCGTCGGAAACTGGGGCGGGTTGCAAGTCGGGGCGGTGTGTTGTCCTCTTTTTAAGGGGTACCCTCAGCTCCGGTGCAGGCAGCGGCTTCAATGACAGCGTTGGGGTTGCTTTTCTTGAGTTGCAGCACAAACCACTTGACTCCAAGGGCACAGGAACAGGATTTGGCACCACTTGGCAAGACAGGACCCTCAGCAGAACAGTCCAAGTGCTGTTAACAGGAACAGGTGAAGTCTTTGATGGCCCTGAGACTTCTTAACAGGAGGAAAGCTCAACTCAAGCCCTTGGAAAATCTTGGAAGCAGAATGTAGAAAGTAAAGTCCAGTCCTTTCACTCCCTGGAAGAAGCAGCAGGCCAGCACAGCAAGGCAAACAGCAAAGTGGCAGCCCCTCCTTATAGCTATCCAGCTCTTCTTCCTGGCGGAATGTCCTCAACACACACGTGTTCTGAGTATATGGGGTCGCAGGTCCAGTACTTATACCCATTTTAACCTTTGAAGAAGGCAAACTTCACAGGAAAGTCTTTATAGTGCACAAGACCCTGCCTTTCCCTGCTGCGGCTTTAGACACACTACAGGGGGTGAAGACCTCTTTGTGTGAGGACAGGCCCAGCCCTGTTCAGGTGTCAGTGTCAACTACCCCCACCACTCTAGCTCAGGAAGACCATTCAGTTGGTGAAAGGCCATTAGAATATACTGGGGAAAGCTCAGCTCGCTTTGTGCGACTGTCTAGAGTGAATGCACGAACAGCCCATGTCATCCTAACCCAGACATGTATTCAGAGACAGGCAGAGGCACATAATGGTTAAAGTAAGAAAAGTCCAACGATCTAAAAGTGGCAGTTTTCAGACCTACACTTTAAAAACCAACTTCAGTAAAAGATGTATTTTTAAATTGTGAGACAAGAGAACCCAAACTCATATTTTCTATCAGCTGCCAAATGGAAGATACACTTATAAGATGTTACAAGGCAGCTTACCTTTTAAATAAACTGCACCCTGCCCACAGGTTGCCTTACATGTAATAAAAGGGAAGTATTGGGCCTGGCAAGGGGATGCATTTCCAGGTCGAAATGGCAGTTAAAAACTGCACACACAGACCCTGCAGTGGCAGGTCTGAGATATGTTTGCAAGGCTACTCATGTGAGTGACACAATCAGTGCTGCAGGGCACAAGTAGCATTTGATTTACAGACCCTTGGAGCACACAGTGCACTATACTAAGGACTTATTAGTAAATCAAATATGCCAATCGTCGAGAAACCAAAAACCAAAACATTTTAGATAGGAAGCACTTGCACTTTAGCACTAGTCAGCAGAGGTAAAGTGCCCAGAGTCCTAAAGCTAGCAAAAACGAAATGCAGCACACAGTCAAAAATAGAAGGTCAGAGGCAAAAAGATAGGGCAAACCATGCCACAAGATGCCAGGTCTAACAATTACCATCACAAATGCCAGTCCTACTCAAATCCTAACATTCCCTTAGAAAGATGTACAGAATTTTTCACCACTTGAATAACCTTCATTGGGTCACAAAACTTGCTCTCACTCTTGGAGACCTTTTCACTTTTACCTACTGACCCACCTTCACCATTCAGGGACTTTTGCAGTTTTTGTTGTCAAAATAACGCTTGTAACTTCCAAGCATTTTCATCATTCTTTTCTTCACTTCTGAAACAGACCCTCCACCAATTTGTGGTCCAACCAACCATCCTGGACTACATATAGACCTGGGTAAAAAAGAATTGGGATCCCAAGAAGGCTGGGACGTGCTTTGACTGTAATCATGTTACTAAAGACAGGGGTCCCTAGAACCAGGGGGTTGAGCACTTGAATCAACATACACTAAATAGTCAGTATGTTCTTTGTCCAGCCGGACAGAGTTTTATTTTGACAGGTATAAATAATAACACAAAATTGAGAGGAAATGTCAAGGGGGCACAACCTGTGACCCAAACAAAACAAGACAAAACAGTAAATTAAGGCAAAGACGAGCGAAGCGGTCTGTTTCCTAGTATTCAGTAGACAGACAAAGTGCCATTGTCAAATACATTCTAATTTTTTAGGAGACATATGGTACATAGGTGTCGACGTTTCCATGCCGAAACTTAAATGTAGGGCATCATCTTCAGGACAGAGATAAAAACATGCCTGTCTTGAGTTCAAACATTTGCCTACCAGTCACACATAACCAAAGGACAAAATTTACAGAGGGAATTTTAAGGGGAGAGAATAGGTAAAAAAAGCAGAAATAAAACTGTTTAAAATCAATTTGCTAGGCATGGCATTCAGTGATTTAGAATTAGCAACTTTACAATTGTGCATTTGAATTGGTTACATAACAAGTGGCACTATGTGTTAACACTTTAGTTGCGACTCTTTAGTCTAATTAGGGCGCAGTGATAATAGTTTAAGAAAAGTGCCTAATGGTTTGTGCAAATTAAGTGAAATAAGTGCAACATTATGCATGGGAACATCGTGATGATAAGGCAGTCCGGCAATACCAGCATGTATGGCACATATACTTAATTCAACAGCGAGCAAGTAGACGGATAAGAATGGTGAGGTGCAGAAATGTACACGTGATAATAGAGAAACAAGGGGCTGCTAAAAAAACGATCATGGGAATGGCGCAGTGAGGACAGCCAATTCTCGAAGTGTGACATTGTGAGGTCGCATTTTGGAGTGAAAGCAGTTATCACAGCGGAATCAGGAGACTGATTGAGGTGCATTGCATTAAAAATGATTGGCGCATGTTGGACCCGGCCCGTTGGGCAGGTTCACCCCTAGACTTTTTGCTTTTTCCTAGCATGTTTATGGAACCTCGTGTTGGTGATTTTAGGCCTCTGCGCACTTTTTCACTGTGGTACAGTGTAAAGTGCTTGAGCTCTCTGTGAATGAGTGGTGAGTGACCTGCCCTCCCATAGGAATGAATGGGGAATATGTATGCCCATGGTAGTTCCTGATGTGTGGGGAGTGCAGGGTGAGTTTGGTATGTATGAACTCGTGAGAATGAATGCTGCAAAATGATATATGCGGCATGACTGTGTCTAGTCTAGAAGTACTACTTTTGGAAGTTGGCATATTTGTGTAAGTTGGTGCTGGCGTGTGATTGGCTGGTGAGCCTGGCCCAGAGTGCCTGGGCCTGCTTGTGGATTGACTGTCTGGTTTGAGGATGACAGGAGCTGGAGAGCCCAGGAGGTTGTCTGAAGTCAGCCCATAGATGAAAGGCAGCATCTGCTGCCAGGGAAGTGGGAGGAGATGGCACCTGATAGTGAAGGGCTGTGCCTGCCTAACTACAAAGCTGGCTCCACCTCCCGCTGGGCGACTGTCACCTCTGTCCCTGATACTGAAGGGACTTCCCTGTAACCAGTTCTGGCTGGTTCTCACACTGCCTGCTTCAAAGGACTTCAAAGGACTTCAAAGACTTTTCTGTGTATAAGAAGGGGCTGTGTCCCCTTCCAAAATGTTCTTGTTTCTGACTTGAATCTACCAGGGGCGGGCGCTGCCCAGCCCCTGGATGCCTGGAGGACTTCTGGGGGACCCCTCTGCCTTGCCTGGGCTGATGGGGGGACTTTGCTTTGCCCTGGAAGCCCTGTCCTGTGTGCTGGGACCTTGCTGCTGGAGACTTTGCTTTTGCCAAGGCTTATTATAGCCTAAAGAGCGCCTGGAGGACTTGGTTGCTGGACTTTCTGTGCCTTTGGTGCAGGGAGCGCTTCGTGGTGACCTCTGGGCCTTTTGTGGGTCCCTAGCGCTGGAGAGCGCTTTTTGCGAGCATTTTACCGCCACGAATTTTGCGTGGGGCTTGGCAGGTGCCTACCCTGCAGTTTTGCCCGCATTTTAAGTATTATTTTGATCGCGAGTGCCCACCTCGCTCATGGCCGTAATTTTATTTTCCTCGAGGGAGCCCACTTCTCGGGAAACGTGGCCCCCGCCTGCATGTCTAGAGAGGGCCGCCGCGCTGCCCGCAGCGACCCGGAAGTGACTGGCCGGCCGGCCAATCCAAGCGCGGCCGGCCGGAAGTCCCGCCCCCGCAGCCCGGGTGCCGAGGAATGGCGACCGCGAGCCCGGGGAAGGAAGGGAGAGAAGAGGACGCATGGCGGCGGGTCGGCCGGGCTCCCGTGAGCTGAGGGAGCCCGGCGGCATCGGAGGAGAAGTGCCGGGTGATCACCGCCGGGCCCAAGAAGAGGAGAAGTTGCGTGGCCGCTGCTGGGGGCTCCCGGGTGTCGAGGGAGCCCCGGCGAGGGAGAGGAAGGCCAGCGCGAGGCTCCCCGAATGGAGGGAGAGCCTCGAGTGCAGAGAGCAGCTGAGCTTGCAGGCGGGGCTCCGTGGTGGAAGAGGAGCCCCGCGCTGCCCAGAAGAAGAAGCCGCCGCCCGGAGGAGCCCCGCACAGGAGAGCCCGGTGAGTCGAAGGGCTGGGGGGCTCCGTGTGGGCCACTGTGAGTGCCTGCTGAAGGCACAGTGACGGCGAAGAGCGGCCCCACTTGGCAGCGGGCCGCTCCAGCATCTGGGGGCATTTTGTGAAGTTAGAGTCCCCCGTAGGGGACTCCACCGTGAGTGGGGCAGAAGAGAGGAGGGGCGCCGGGACACGTTGTCGGTGTCCGCCCCTCCAGAAGCGCAAGCTTGCGCTCCTTGTTCGTGGGAAGCCACGAGAGATTCAAGGGCGGCCCCAGCTGGCAGTGGGTTGCCCCAACATGTGTGAGCCCAGAAAGGCTCAGAGGGGCCCTAATTTGTTTAAGAGCCGGTTTCGCTCCAGGGAAGGCCACATTAGATAGAGGGGGCATCGGGGCACATTGTCGGTGCCCGCCCCCTCCTGCCACCGAGTGTGAGGGTCAGAGCCTGAGAGCTCCAACGCTTTGGGGGCATGTTTTGCTGTATAGCCTGAGTGGCTCAGCTGGCGCAGATTTGTTCTAGGGGCTACTGAGAGCCCTGCCACAGCTTTTTGATCCCAGCTGCCCAGCACTTTGTGGGCAGCTGCCACGTTTAGGCTTTTTGTATTTTGAAACTGGCGCTGCATAGCAGCGCACCCTGACTTTGGACTCAGGGCATCCTTGCCCCACAAGGCCAGTTGGCCTAGGGACTGCCACAGGTAGTGGCTTATGTAGTGTTGGCGCAATGTGATTTCTATGCTTTTTAATAGTTATTGCAAATTGAGTTTTTGCGCTATTGATTTATTATGCACCTCTGAATGTTTTAGGCATCATGTGTCTTTCTTTCCATGCGCTGCACCTCTGAATGTTTAGTCATCATGTGTCTTCTTGCGCTGCACCCCTGAATGTATTTTATTGCATCATGTGCTTTATTCTTAACACCTCTGAATGCTTTAGGCATCATGTGTTCTCTTTATTACTCCTCTGAATGTGGTTCATGCATCATGGGTAATGTGTTCTGGTATACCCCTAAATGTGTTTATTCATAGGTGGTTGTCCTTTTTAGTACAGGTGGTCCTAGTAAGGTCCTGGTTTCTGTTACCAGTGGATACTGGTTGTGATCTTTGTGATTACCATTTTATGTTTATTATTTCTTATTCTAGAAGTGCTATATCTGAATATGACAGTGGCCCATGTGGCCCTGTCTTGTGAATAATCCCATGTGAATATTGCCCGTGCCAGTTGGTACAATGTATATGTGTGATTTTATCTGATATGTTTTTACAATACAAAAGTTATTTTTATAATAACCTTGTGTGGAGTCTCTTTTGTGGTGTGCCTAGGATGTTGTTGCTGTTGTGCGCTGACGCAAATGCTTTACACATTGCCTCCGAGTTTAGCCTTACTGCTTGAGCCAAGCTACCAAGGGGGTGAGCAGAGGTTATCTTGGCGTGTGACTTCCTTGCCCTGACTAGAATGGTGGTTTCTGCCTGGCTTTGGCGTCAGCCTTAGCCTACCAGAAATAGCCAGTTCTAACAGCGCAGAACCGGTAGTTAATAAAGAGTGATGCGGCGCATAAAGGTGGCTGCTAAAACCCGGAAAGAAACAGTGACATAGAATAGTTGTGCTACGTACGGCGCGTGTGAAGATTACGGCGCAGTGAGGCGGGGGTCTAACAGGGTTGTGATATGTAGGGAATGGGATTACCGTAGTTATGGGCAATCTGTACCAATTTTTGAGTTGGGATTGGGCAGGTTGGATCCTGGGTGCGTGAAGGTGACCTGGAAGATAATTCCACAAATAAGGAAAAAACTGCATTGGGAGACCGACAGGCTGGAGTGGCGTTTAAAAACCATCTGCTTATCTAAAGTTGAAGCATATGTCGGGTTCACGCAATTAGGGGGAAGGGCCATCGCGAATGGCTATATTCGGCAATATCTGAAAGAGAGGCGGGACAAGGCTCAGTAACCTGGGCGCCGGGGGCGGTGAATCTAATGCCGGGGGAGTGGAGGCAATAACTTACTGAGTAAATACTTGTGGACGTCGTCGGTCGGCGGGGTCTCGCGGGAATCGCTGTAGGAACGTAGTGTGTGGGAGGCTATATCCAGGAGTTAATTGGTCACGTGTTCTGAATGGCATTTAGTGAAAATAGAAGACTTTCATAGCGGTTGAAAGCGGCGGCCATCTTTAAGGGGAGCGTGCTATGGTAGGATCCATAAGGGTTCACCATCAATTCCAGTGACTCTACGCTTTGTAAGCCGAGTACTAAATGGCTTCGGTCATCTTAAAAGGGAGCTCGCTAATGAAGGGTCGGCGGCATGTGATGGGAATCATACAGGGCTAGGGTGAACAGTTTGCAGTGCCGTGTAAGTGGTTAACATGCAGTGGGCCCACGGGATACAAGCCTAGTGCTGCAAGGCTTGTAGTTAGCATAAGAGTGACATAGGGGCGTCTAGTGCGTTCCAGTGATTGACGGCCACTGGGGGAGTTAGTGTGTGATAAATAGACGAGAGGAGAGTGGTGAAAGATTAGAGCATCAAGAATTACAAAGGCTTAGAATTATAAATCCATGATGCACACTGTGAGAGAACAATAGATAACCATCTAGTGGTTACCACATTAATAACCAAGAAGTCAGGTGGCATGCACATTGGGAAAGAATTGCATATGTACAGTTAAGTGGGAAGGAAAACATTTTGATAGAGTGTTGTTATCACAGTATGGTCTGCTCAGAACTGGCTAGTCAGAGAAGTGAAGTCAAATCTTCAAGGCGATTGAGTCCATTGCGGATACTGTTAGCGCGCAATATCCAGTTCAGTTCTTCCTTATTTTTTTTTAAACAGTTTTTATTGTTTTCATCCATTCCATCAGCAGTTATGACAATATACAGAGAAGCATTTAATGTAATCAGGTTATATACATTCAGATACATTACTGTTGTGTAGGTAATAGCCAACCACACTTTCCGCAGTGACCTTTTCAGCAGTGTCCAACCCCTCAAGCCCATCACCTCATCCTTACTCCTCGTCTGTGTTGTCGCTCTTAGAGTCTGGTATTGGGTCACATATGTCCCCTCGATAGGCATTCCAGGCCGCCCATATTTTGGACCATTTACGGGGGCTCTTACGATTAGCATATACTGTTCGTTCTGTGACCATGATCAGGTCCATGTCTCTGCTCCAGGCCGCCAAGGTCGGCACCTCCACTGCCCCCCACCTCTGCGCAATATTCCGTTTTGCAACCATGAGCCTCAATGTGGCCCATGTTTGCCCGTGCCGTGTAAGGTCGTTTGGCTCCCATATGTTGAGCAGGCATCTACGCTGTTCAGGAAGGAGTGACACCCCTATCGCTTGTGAGATAGTACGCAGCACCTTGCGCCAATAGTCTGTTATAGCTGCACAGTCCCACAGTGTGTGTATAAAAGAACCCTCTTCCCGGCATCCTCTAAGGCAGTATGGGTGTTGCGCCCTGTGCATTTTATGTAATGTAGTCCTGGTGTAGTATACCCGGTGCAGGATCTTGAGTTCTACCAACCAGAGCCTCGCAGAGATCCCCACCTCTCTAGGCGATGCCAGCACTTCTTGCCATTCCGAGTCATCAAGGTCTCCCACCTCTGCTACCCATCTACCCCGTAATGTAATCATCAGGTCTGGCAGATTATTTAGTAGCTTTCTGTATGTAAATGACGTGGCCCTTTTTTGCAAGTAGTTAGTAAGCAAACGGTCCTCCAGCGGGGCTGCATCTGGGACCTCGGTATCTTGCGGTATCGCCGCTAGCAATGCGTGTCTTATTTGCAAGTATCTGTAATTCTCGGTGGGGCCCAAATCGTATTGGAGTTGTAGTTGTGTAAATGGTATAACGGTCCCCCGTTCCCATAGGTCGCCTACTGTAGAGATGCCGATATTGTCCCACAAGTCAAAGCCCCTACTTTTTCTCAACTGTCCCGGTTTTTTTGTGTCCCACAGTGGAGTAAGTTTAGTGATGACCCCTCTCCATCGCAACCGTGTTTATGCTGTATGCCATAGCATGGCCATGTGTTTTGTAGGGCCCTCAACTGTCATTACCTGCCCTTTATTATACAGGACCGCCAGCATATTATTTGGGCCCAGTTGGGCTCTATCTGCCCTGTACGCTGGATCATCATGAGGCGCGTGGATCCACTGGTTGATGACCTTAAGGTGCGCCGCCCAATAATACCACTGTAGATCAGGGAGTGCTATCCCGCCGTCATACCAGCCTCTGTATAGTTTTACTTGTGCTATTCTTGCCGGGTGTTGGCCCCAAAGAAGTGTGGACACCTGTGCCGCTACTTGTGTAAAGTATCGGGGCGGGGCGGGACGGGGAATGGCGTATTTTCCAGAGCATAAAGGAACCGGGGCAGGGCCATCATCTTGTATAATGCCGCTTTGCCCAGTAGCGTGAGGGGCAGGGATGCCCAATGTATCACGTCCCTACGCAATCTCTCCAGGGGGGGTGCCAGGTTTCTGGAGAAAAACTCAATCGGATCTTTTGTTATATGTATGCCCAGGTACTTAAAAGAGTCATTGGTTGTTACTAGCAAGCAATCGGGAGGAAGGCGTGACGCAGGTCCCTGCAGGACATGTAGAACCGACTTGGACCAATTTATCATGTACCCCGACATCTTGCCGAAGCTGTCGCATATGTTGAGTAGCTTCGGTATTGAATGGTCAGGGTCTGTTAGATACACCAAGATGTCGTCAGCATGAAGGGAGAGGCGATCTCCCATCCCTCCCTCCATTGAATACCTTTTAGCAATGGGGTCCCTCTGATCAGTGTTGCCAGGGGCTCCAGGACCAGTGCGAATAGGAGTGGCGACAGGGGGCAACCCTGACGCGTCCCCCTCGCCAATGGTATCTCGCCCGACATATGGCCGTTAGCTATGACATGAACCACAGGTTTTGTATAAAGGAGTCGCACCCACGCACAGAATCTAGGGCCAAACCAGACGCGGCAGGACGACAAAAAGATACCTCCAGTCTACCATATCGAAGGCCATCTTCGCGTCTAAGGACAATACCACTGCCGGTTCTGCCAGTGATGGTGCCTTCGCTAGTACTCCGTGTAAGCGTCGGAGGTTGAGTGCCGTGTTCCTATAAGGCATGAAGCCCGATTGGTCTGGGTGTATTAGTTGAGGCAGGTGTGTTATTAATCTATTAGCTAAGAGTTTAGCTAAGATCTTGGCCTCCGCGTTCAATAGTGATATAGGGCGGTAGGAGGTACATTCAGACGGGGGCTTACCCGGTTTTGGGATCGCAACTATCCTCGCTATTCGTTGGTCTAGCGGCAGTTCACCCTTCTCTGAGCTTTTGTTATACATTGCCAGTAGAGGTAGGCCAATGGTGTCCAACATTTGTTTGTACCACTCGATTGGGATCCCGTTGGGTCCCAGCGCCTTGCCTGACTGCAACACTCTAATTGCCAAATGCAATTCCTCGGTCGTAAATTGTGCCTCCAAGTCTTGGGCTGCCTCCTGAGTGAGAGTTGGCATCTCTATATTCCGTAGGAAGTCCCTCACTTCGTCCTCTGTTATCTCTAATGTCGGCGTGTAAACTTCCCGGAAGTGATGAGCTAGTGTATCTTTTATGTCTTCAGGGTCTGTCATGAGATGTCCGTCTGTCTTTCTAATACGCTGTATTCCTTTAGCACCTGACTCACGCTTATCCAGCCACGCCAGCAGCCTACCTGCTTTGTCTCCCACATCATAGATTTTGTGCTTAGTCGCCAGTAAGTTAGCTTCCGTCTTTTCCTGTAGATGTGCTTTATATTGTTGTTGTGTGAGGTGCAGAGTGTGGGCTGTGTCTGGTTTGGGGTCTGCCGAGTGTTCTGTAGTGGCTGCCTGCAGCGCTATTTCTAGCTCTGAGAGTTCTTTCTGTTTCTCCCGCGTATATCCCGTGATAGAAGCTATCGCTTGTCCACTGAGAACTGTCTTATAAGCTTCCCATACCATTGGCGGCGAGCTGACCGATGCTACATTTTCATTAAAGAAGTGTTTTGTGGAATGTGTAGGTACCCTGGATAGATAGGGTATATTCTCCGGCGTGACTTCTGTCTATTGGAGAATGTCAGCATTACTGGAGAGTGATCCGAGATACCCCTGGGTCTGATATCTACCTCCGTAACATTGTGTAGGGTCGTGTTTATCATCAGAAAGTAGTCTATCCTGGACAGACTATTATGCACTGTTGAGTGGTACGTATATTGCTGTGACGTGGGATGTGCATGCCTCCAGACATCGATAAAGCCCAGCGCCTCCGTGAAAGCCTGGAGGCGAGACGTACCAGTTGATAGAGGTTTGGGAGGGCATTTATCCATGGTGGCATCTATTATAGCGTTGAAGTCCCCTCCCATAATAAGGTCACCTTCTGGCAGGGCTAGTTGAAATTTACTGAGCGCCGGGAGTGCGGTGCGTGTAGCGCCGGTGGGATGTATACTGACACTACATTAAGGAGTTTGCCTTCCCATTGACCTTGTAGAGCTGCAAATCGCCCCTGGTCATCTGTTTTAGCTTGGAGCACTATGAAGGGAAAGTTCTTTTTTGTCCATCCAACGCCTTGCATGCCGTTCCTGTAAGGTGTGTCTCTTGCAGTAATGCTAATGTGGGGCCTTGGCGCTTCAGTACCTGCAGTACAAATCCCCTTTTTATCTTATCTCCCAGGCCATGGACATTCCATGTAACTAGTTTTAGAGACGTCTCGTGGGCGTCCTGCGCTGCTGTCTGGGCACTATTAGGTTGTGAACCCCCTGCCATTTATCTGGGGTGGCTTCCTGACATATGCTATCAAGGGTCTGCTTCCTGCTCGATTCTCTGTCGTAATGCCATCTGTACTGGAAATTTGAAGAAAACTAAAACGATTCTGAACTCCCCCCCCCCCCAGTCCCTCCCTCCCTGCCTCCCTGCTTAACGGACTTGGAACCGCCCGCCACCCCAACTCAGCAGAGTGCTTATTCCCAAACCCAACCATAGTACTTGCTTGACAGGGGTAAAGAGTCCAAGGAAAGCATCAGTTCTCCTTCCGCTCCGGGGCCTGCCTCGGCCCGGTATCCAGGAGTGGCCCGACCGCGGCACAGTGCAATGGATCATTGTCCCAGGTACAGTCATTCTTGGACGACCTCGTCTGCCACTGATCGTGGCGAGTGTTCCGGATCCAGATGGCATGAACCTTGGCTGCTGGTGTCTTTCTCTTCCTCATGGCGCTGCTGGTTTTTATACCCACGACGCTGTTTTTCCACTCTCCGCCATCCTTCGAGCCAGTCATAGGCCGCCTCCGGTGTTTCGCAGAACCATGTCTTGTCCTCCGCCACCACTCTGAGCCTTGCCGGGAATATCATAGAGTAGGGAATTTCCCCCGCCCGCAGAGCATTTTTCACTTCCATGAAACTACGCCGACTTCGGGAGACTGCTACTGTGTAGTCCGGGAAGAAGGCAATTGTCGAATTATGAACTCGAATTGGCGGGGCGATTCTCGCCGTTTGTAGGATGGCATCCCTATCTCGAAAATTAAATAGTCTGGCGAGGACCGGCCTAGGGGGAGCACCTGGCTTTGGCCTTCCGCCCTGGACCCATGCTGGCTCGTTCCATCGAGAAAAAACTTGAGAGACCTTTCGGTTGCAGTCTCGTTTTCACCAGTTCTTCAACATATAGATCCATTGCTTGTGTCGCTTTACTCTCCGCAATACCAAGAATGCGTACATTATTCCGGCGGGAGCGCCCTTCCTGGTCGTCAAGCTTCTCTGCCAGTTGTTTGTTTTTGGCCTCAAGTCGTGACATGGCCGTCTGCAACTCATTTGTGTCCGTCACCAAGGATTTTGTGACGATCTCCACCTCCTTGATCCGGTCCGCCATTTTGGGGAAATCGGCGTGTAGTAAGCTGAAGTCCGTAGAGATAGTCCCCACTGTGGTCTGTACACTTGAGAGGGCCTCCATAATGTCCTCTAGCGTCACCTTTTTTTCGCCCCATCTCCATCTGACCCTTTGCCCGATGAGGCGCGCCCTTCTGGGAGTGGTGGGAATCCTCTATCATACGCGTATTTGTCCAGTTTTGCCTGCGTGGTCTCGTTCCGCGGGCCCCTGCCCAACATGGTGCCTTCACCAGTAGGGGGCTATGCTTTGCACGGTGCGATGTCCCTCTGGTAGTACGCCCTGCCAGATATTCAGTCCGGGTCTCTCACAGGCCTCAATGGGCCGATCGAAGTTGTAAAGGGTTAGTGCGCTATTACCGCCCTACAGTCCGCGCTGTCCCCTACTCGCGCTTCGTTATTACGCACAGGGGCCGTTAGGGTCAGGCGTGTGCTCCCTGCGCTGTTCCGTGCCAGCGCTCGCTTCTTGCGGAGGTCGGGGGGGGGGGTAATATTGGCAGTAAGTGAGTGATTATGCAGGGTAACTGCCTGTTCCGTGCCAGCGCACGCTTTTTGCGGAGGTCGGGGGGGGTAATTTTGGCAGTAAGTGAGTGATTATGCAGGGTAACTGCCGCTGTATCACCCTTGGCCCCCAAAGTTCCTTAGCACTCAGAGGATGTATGCCCCCACTGTCTCCAGGCCGATCATTCACACTGCCTGCTTCCACTCGAGCCCCCGGCTGCCGTGCGCTCTGCGGGCCTCACCGCACCACTGCTGCTCTCCGCAGCCCGTCACGAGCACCACAATTCCACTTTGGGTCCCCCAGGGGTGTCGCAGCCAATGCGCGTTGCGCTGGGTAAAATTGCAACTCCCGCCGTTGGGTCTTCACCTGCCCTTCTTCACCGCCTCCTCGCCTCGCTCTCCGGCCCACTGACTAATTTAGGCCCCGGCTTCTGTCCCGGTGGTAGGCCGTAGCCAGGCCCACATGATTCCCGTCTGTCCCTGAGGTCGGATTTGTCCCAGCTGCACACCGATCGGCGCCGCCCGGTCCCGGACCTTGATGCAGGCCCCCAGAGCACTGTATTTTAATGGATGGCTAGTCGGATAGTTGTTAAGGACTACGCCGTCCTTGGAGCTCCTTGACTACGCAGCCATCTTGCTAGCCACGCCCCCCCCCCCCCAATTCTTCCTTATTTAGTAATTGGGCCATGTCTGCTCCTCTTGGTGGTGGTTTGATGGCGGTAATAATGGTCCAAGTAAAGTCCTTTTCATTGTGTCCCATGGCCTGGAAATGTTCCACTAAGGGTGCTTTCGGGGTACTGCATCGAATCCTGCTGTGATGTTGGCCAATTCGTAGCTTGATTTTTTGTGTTGTTTGCCCCACATAGATTTTCATACAGGGACAAAAGATGGCATACACGACATTTGATGAATTACAATTAGTGAAGTGTCTTCTCTCATACTTAAGTGACTCATAGTTAAATGTCTTTCCTTCAATTGTGGATTCACACGCTACACACTCGCCGCATTTCTTGTGGCCTGTAAGTGTGGGTAGGCCCCACGCATCGTTTATCGTAACTCTGGGTGCTGGTTGAGGAAGAGCAGCCCTTACAAGGTGGTCTTTAATATTTTTTGGTCTTTTAAACGCAAACATGGGGCGTTCTATATCTAGTGCACCGGCATTGAGTACTGGCCAGTGTTTTAGTATGCATTTCCGTATGGCATTGGATGCTGGGGAGAAGGTTGTAACACAGATACGTCTATCCTGTGTTTCTTGGGCCTTGGTTCCAGGAGTATGTCCTGGGGACAGTACCAGGCTCTCTTGAGAGTGCATCGAACAAGTTTGCGAGGGTAGCCTCGGTTGCGGAGTTTGTTACTGAGTGTCTTGGCCTCAGAAAAGTAGTCTTTCTTGAAGTAACAATTTCGGCAAATACGGAGAAATTGTGAATAGGGCAGTGAGTCTCTCAAGGCCCGGGGGTGGTGGCTACTGTAGCTGAGCAGGGTATTACGCTCTGTAGGGTTTCGGTGAAGACTAGTGGTAAGTCGACCATCTTGATGTTTCATTTCCAGGTCAAGGAAGAGAATAGACTCCTTGCTTACAGATAGGGTGTATTTAAGGCCTCCACTGTTGTTATTGAGCCAATGGAGCATTTGTGTGAGGAATTCAGCTGTGTCTGTCCAAAGCATAAAAATATCATCAATGTATCGTTTCCACAGGGCAATGCCACTGTGGAAAGGATTGGATGAATTCAGAATGTTACACATTTCCAGGTTGTCCGTGTATAGAATTGCTAAGTTGGGAGCAAAAATATCTCCCATGGATGTACCATGTACCTGGCCATAGAACTGATTCTCGAATTGGAAAACGTTTTTTGTCAGGCAGATTTCAAGAAGTTGTAGGATAAATAGTGTGGGGACATTGTGTGGGCGTCTTTTTAGAACTCCCTCAATAACATGTAGTGACTCTATCTGTGGGATATTCGTATATAGTGATTCCAAATCACTATTTACGATATTGCGCACTAACGGTATCAGCAATGGACTCAATCGCCTTGAAGATTGGACTTCACTTCTCTGACTAGCCAGTTCTGAGCAGACCATACTGTGAAAACAACACTCTATCAAAATGTTTTCCTTCCCACTTAACTGTACATATGCAATTCTTTCCCAATGTGCATGCCACCTGACTTCTTGGTTATTAATGTGGTAACCACTAGATGGTTATCTATTGTTCTCTCACAGTGTGCATCATGGATTTCTTGATGCTCTAATCTGTCACCACTCTCCTCTCATCTATTTATCACACACTAACTCCCCTGTTGATCGTCAATCCCTGGAACACACTAGACGCCCCCTATGTCACCCTTATGCTAACTAGAAGCCTTGCAGCACTAGGCTTGTATCCCATGGGCCCACTGCATGTTAACCGTTTACTCAGCACTGCAAACTGTTCACCCTAGCCCTGTATGATTCCCATCACATGCCGCCAACCCTTCATTAGCGTGCTCCCTTTTAAGATGACCGAAGCCATTTAGTACTCGGCTTACAAAGCGTAGAGTCACTGGAATTGATTCCCATCACATGCCGCCAACCCTTCATTAGCGAGCTCCCTTTTAAGATGACCGAAGCCATTTAGTACTCGGCTTACAAAGCGTAGAGTCACTGGAATTGATGGTGAACCCTTATGGATCCTACCATAGCACGCTCCCCTTAAAGCTGGCCGCTGCTTTCAACCGCTATGAATGTCTTCTATTTTCACTAAATGCCATTCAGACCACTTGACCAATTAACTCCTGGATATAGCCTCCCACACACTACGCTCCTACAGCGATTACCGCGAGACCCCGCCGACCAACGACGTCCACGAGTATTTACTCAGTAAGTTATTGCCTTCACTTCCCCTGCATTAAATTCACAGCCCCCGGCGCCAAGGTTACTGAGACTTGTCCTGCCTCTCTTTCAGATATTGCCGAATATCGCCATTCGCGACGGCACCTTCCCCCTAATTGCGTGAACTCGACATATCCTTCAACTTTAGGTAAGCATATGGTTTTTAGATGCCACTCCAGCCTGTCGGTCTCCCAATGTGTTTTTTTCCTTAATTGTGGAATTATCTTCCAGATCACCTTCACGCACCCAGGATCCAACCTGCCCAATCCCTACTCAAAAATTGGTACAGATTGCCCATATCTACGGTAATCCCATTCCCTACATATCACACCCCTGTTAGACCCCTGCCTCACTGCACCGTAATCTTCACACGCGCTGTATGTAGCACAACTATTCTATGTCACTGTTTCTTTCCGGGTTTTAGCAGCCACCTTTATGCGCTGCATCACTCTTTATTAACTACCGGTTCTGCGCCAATCATTTTTAATGCGATACACCTCAATAAGTCTCCTGATTCCGCTGTGATATCTGCTTTCACTCCAAAATGCGACCTCACAATGTCACACTTCGACAATTAGCTGTCCTCACTGCGCCATTCCCATGATCGTTTTTTTAGCAGCCCCTTGTTTCTCTATTATCACGTGTACACGCTGCACCTCACCATTCTTATCTGTCTTCTTGCTTGCTGTTGAATTAAGTATATGTGCCATAAATGCTGGTATTGCCGGACTGCCTTATCATCACTATCTTCCCATGCATAATGTTGCACTTATTTCACTTAATTTGCACGAACCATTAGGCATTTTTCTTGAACTATTATCACTGCGCCCTAATTAGACTAAAGAGTCGCGACTAAAGCGTTACCAAATAGTGCCACTTGTTATGTATCCAATTCCAATGCACAATTGTAAAGTTGCTAATACTAAATCACTGAATGCCATGCCTAGCAAATGGATTTTAAACAGTTTTATTTCTCCTTTTTTTTCCTACTCTCTCCCCTTAAAATTCCTTCTGTAAATTTTGTCCTTTGGTTATGTGTGACTGGTAGGCAACTGTTTGAACTCAAGACGGGCATGTTTTTATCTCTGTCCTGAAGATGATGCCACATATTTAAGTTTCGAAATCGAAACGTCGACACCTATGTACCATATGCCTCCTAAAAAATTAGAATGTATTTGACAATGGCACTTTGATTGAATTAAGTCTGTTTACTGAATACTAGGAAACAGACCTCTTCGCTCGTCTTTGCCTTAATTTACTGTTTTGTCTTGTTTTGTTTGGGTCACAGGTTGTGCCCCCTTGACATTTCCTCTCAATTTTGTGTTATTATTTACACCTGTCAAAATAAAACTCTCTCTGGCTGGACAAAGAACATACTGACTATTTAGCGTATGTTGATTCAAGTGCTCAACTCCCTTGTTCTGGGGACCCCTGACTTTAGTAACAATTAAACGCCCAAGGTCCCTAGTGCATTGCCTTTGGGTTCCCTTGTCTCTTTAAACAATTGACTGTAATCAGCCAGGGCATACGAAGGGTGATGCAATGTGCACCAAGAAGTCCCCACGGGTAGACAATCCAAGGTGATAGTGTTGGGATGGGGATGGAAGTGAACTCTGGAGAGGCCAGAGACTGCTCTGAGGCTACTTTAGTTTCCCTTGAAAGGGTGGACATTGAAGCCTTGTCAGTTTTACCTCCAAATCTGGAGAAGTACACATACAGGTCAACCATTAAGGGGATTTAGGTAGAGGATCTGAGGGATACAGGTGCCAGTGTCAGCATTTTGGCAGCAAGACTGGTATCCCCAGACCAAATGATCCTTGGTATAAGTCACAAGATTACCGGAACTGATAATGAGACTAAGCTTTATCCAATGGCTTTGATTACCTTAGTGTGAGGAGGAGTTACTGGCCAGAAGAAGGTGGTTGTGTCTCCTGCCATACCAGTAGTGTGTCTGTTCGGCAACGAACAGGAGAATTCTGCATGGGCAGAAGTAGAGAGGATGCTGGATCTCCCACAGTGGAAGTGTGTGAGACCTATGGCCCAGGCGAGTCAGAAGGAATTGGAGCTCGAACCTTCAGAAACAAAAAAAGGTAAAGAAGACTGGTGACCTAGCGTCTAAAAGGTCACAGGATCAGGGTAGAAGTCTCCCCAGGGAGATGTCCTGATGCCTTCGGAGGGAACTGCAGTGGTGGCTTGGGCCTGACCTGGCAGAGCTACATGATGCCGCGGGACCTGATGCTCCAAAGAGAACCTATGCATAGAGGAAAAGAAATGCCCTTCTCTTGAGGGCCTAAGGTAGCAAGCTGCTAGGCTGAAAAGGGAAATGTCAGTGTCAGTCACAGGATTTATTGGGAGGATGGGCTCCTGTATACTGAGGCCAGGAACCCTAAACCAGGGACATCCAAGAGAGTGGTGGTTCCCTAGGGATACAGAGAGTTCATCACAACTTTAGCCCATGACATCTGGGACAGACCAAAACCTGGGACAGGTTGGTCACCCATTTTTATTGGCACCAGATCTTTGAGACAGTGAGGGAGGTTTGTTTCTCCTGTGTGACCTGTCAATCTACTGGTAAGACAGGCACACAACCAAAGGCTCCCTTAATTCCACTTCTGTCAAACATCGACACAAAGCGTAGGGGCAACAGGAACGCGAAGCGCAGAGGGACTACATATCCTAGCAGCGGGCGGGAAAAGAACCACAAGTCCCGTGAGGCAGGTCGCGGTCATGCGCGAACGGACATAAAATGATGGCAGCCGCCAGATACCGCGTTGGATATTCCGGATCAACACCAGAAATTACAACCGCCGCGAAGAGGTAAGGAACGGCGTTTCCGTATACCTTCAGAGCCGTCTAGTAGAGGTGCAGGTAATTCCTTGGCGAGAGCGGAGGCTCTGAGCGTCCCGACCTGCTCCCTGCCATACGCTCTGCTTCTGGCACGACCTGACCTGCATCCTGCCCTACGCCTAGCTTCTGGTGCTGTGTGAGGCTGTTAATCATCCCGCCCGAGGTCAGACACCTAGCACTGTGAAACAGCCATACCGGAGCCACCATTGTTAAGCGCTCGCCTTTCCTCATAGATTGCCTAGACGAGCGCTGGTACTTTGCTCAGAGTCATAGGCAATCAGCTGACAGTTCTTGACCATAAACACTTAGTGGTTAGCTCCACTTCTACAGACTTAATTCCTCTTTGCTATGCTGGAAGAGTTGGGATCAGCTCTAATACTGGAGGACAGCTGGTAAATAGTGGCAGTGCCTTCAACTGCACACGTACTGTACCCCTCGTTGGCGAGTGCCCAAACAGGCATTCTTGCGGGGGACGGTTCAATCGTTATCTTTCAGTTCCTCAGTTATCTCGAGTGGCATTGTCGCCACTTCTTAGCACGGTGCCCTCCGTTGGGGAATGACAGGACTGGCGTTCATGGGAGGACGGTGCAGTAGTTGGATTACCCTGTGGGTGACTGAAACCCTTTTTCTTGTGTTCAAGCGTTCTACATCTTGCAGGACTCTTCCGTTCTGTAATAAATATATCAACATAATCCGGTTTGTTTGTGCCTTACTTGGTGATATCAGCCAATCCCGAGGGCAGTCAGGGATTACAAGTTCCAGTGGTTGGGACCCTTTTTTAGGGGGGCAGGGATCAACAAGGTTGATCTGCTTGACCCCCCTACTGCATCCGGAAATAGATTTATCCTAGTGGTAGTGGACCATGCTGTGGTAACGCTCTTGCGTTAGCGCTCTAGTGTTCCGCTAGGCGGAACAGGAAGGACAGCAACGGAAACGGAAGGCGGCCATTTTGTGCATTGGCGCCGACCGTTTCATAGCAAGCAGTTGTGTATCCCCGGCGCTCCGTCATATAATAAAGTAACTGAAGATACTTACCACGTGTGGCACTTTATTTACGATTGTACAATGGCGACGAGGCTTCAGGATCAACGCCGAACCCCGGGAAGAGTGCAGCAAGGGAAATAAGGTCAGAGGAAGCTGACTCAGCCGGCGATCTCAAAAACGAATGTGCAAGGACCACGACGGAGCGTGGCAGAGGGCTACACCGGGCACTACGCAGCGAGCACCCCAGCCTGTGGCACACAGGAAGATCAGGCAGCAGAGGTAGGCCTGCAAGCGCCCCGGGCACCTCGCACCACGGTGCCATTACCGGCAGACACAAGCCATCTAACCCGAGACAAGCGAGCATAGCGATAGTGCCCGCGCAAAGGGAGGCGAGCCGAGGGCAGAGGGGAACATCGTCCTCAGTAAGGAGGTGCCCAGCCAAGCAAACTGGCGGAACAGGGAGAGGGCAGAGGGGAGTCATCCACCACTCGCCCTGAAGAGGCAGCAGACACACAAGCAGCAGGAGGGGCAGGAGCACAGACACTACCCACTCCTACTCACACACAGCGAGGAGAAGACAGTGAGAGTGACCCAGAAGAAGGGGGCCCGACCAGGCAAAACGCACCAGGCAGCCCCCAAGGGAAGACTATTTCTGTCCAGCCCACTAGAAACAGAGCGGGCAGAATGGCAGTTCAATCATCGTCCCTCACGCAGCTTGTGCCCTTCCTAACTAATCCAGGGGAACCGGAGAGGCTATGGGAGGACTGGAAGAGGTACTTCCTTAACTACCTCGACGCATTGGAGGAGGAGGCAGGCGCTCCATACTCCAGCAAAAGAAGAAAAAAATCTTGCTACACAACCTGGGCCCGGAGGGGATCAGAATCTACGACACCATCGTGAAAGTGGAAAGAGATGCCGCAGACACTGATGTATTCAGCCACACCATTGCTGACCTAGACGCACACTTCCGGCCGGTCGTGTGTGTTGCGATTGACCGTTACAATTTTTTCCAAAGGAAGCAAAAGAGTAGCGAAACTGTAGATGAATACGTAGTTGCCCTGCAGAAACTCGCCATCACATGCAAATTCGGAGCCCTACACGACGATCTAATCCGAGACCAGATTATTATGCACACTTCGAGCACCCACGTCCAGGAGAAACTATGGGTGAACGGTGACGCCCCGCTCAAAGAAATTTGGGCCATGGTAAAGAAAGCAGAACTGTCAAAACGCTGTTACCAAGCAGCCAAGAAAGAAACAGGAGGTACACAGTTGGTGTGCCAGATAATGACACAACAAAAAGGGGAACGCCCTAGGCAAAGGGAACCGCAGAAAAATCTGGATGGCAGAAGGCAGAAGTCCACCAATCCCACAGACCTGAGAGGGAACAAGGGAGGACGTCCGAGCTGCTACAGATGTGGGAGTGTCACCCATCTAGGAAATGACAAAGTATGCCCGGCGTTCCGAGCAAAATGTTCGTATTGTGGAATATTTGGTCACTACGAAAAAGTATGCCGCCGGAAACCGAAAGGAACTACAGTGAAGTACGTTGACCGAGAGCAGCAGGACGATACCAATGAGTCAGAAGAAACTGAAGATCTAGAGGAAATCCTGTACATAGATGTCCAGGTATTGGAGATGGATAGCTCAGGAACAGACAAGCCCCGACTGGACATGCACATCGGTGGAATACCGTTGGAAATGATAGCGGACAGTGGAGCTCCCATCTCAATAATTCAAAGAAAAGTATGGGAAGACAAGTTTGTGTCAACACACAGAGAAAGACTACACCCCATGGACTTGCGTCCCGTCACATACACCGGACAGAAGATCCCAATGTTGGGGTACTGTCCCCTATCGTTCGAGTTCAGGGACCGCCAAGCCATGTGAAAACTATACATAGCGGAGAAAGGCCCCTCAGTGCTAAGCTGGAGAGACCAGGGTGCCTTAGGAATTCAGCTGAATCCAGGAGGTATTGAGAAAATCCTGCTTATGGACATGGAGAAAAGAGACGACGTTGAGTCATGGAAAAGGGCGTACCCAAGAGTATTTAATGGTCAAATAGGGGAGCTGGCGAGATACAAGCACCTAATCAAGCTGAAAGAAGGAGCGACGCCAGTGGTGCACAAAGTGAGGAACATCCCGTTCAGGAGCAGAGAGGCGGTACAACAAGAGCTCGACAGACTCGAGAAAGAAGGGGTGATCAGAGCCATAGAGAGTGCAGAGTGGCTTTCTCCCTTGGTGGTAGCTCAAAAACCCAACGGCAAGGTCAGACTATGTGTGGACCTGAGGGAATTGAACAAAAATATACTCATCGACAAGTTCCCCCTACCACGCATAAACGAGATGTTGTCCAAGACCAAGAACATCAAATCGTTTTCAACAGTAGACCTATCGTCGGCCTATCACCAGGTCAAACTACACCCCTCATGTACACACCTCACCTCCTTCATCACACCGTTTGGTTGTTATAAATTCGTAAGGATGCCATTTGGCTTAGCTTCGGCAGCCGCGGTCTTCCAAAAGATGATGCACAAATTACTGAGAGGAGTCGACGATGTCCAATTCTTCCAAGATGATATCTTGTTGATGGGGAAATCCATGCACGACCACAATGAAAAGCTCCACAAAGTATTCAAGATCCTACAAGACAACGGACTGACCGCGGAATGGTCGAAGTGCAGATTGGGAGTGAAATCAGTCACTTATCTAGGCCACGAAGTAAGTGAAGAAGGGATCAAGCCCAAAACCGCAAACATGAAGGCGATTCAAGATGCACCCACCCCGAGCAAGAAGGAAGATGTTCGGTCATTCTTGGGAATGGCCGAATACTACAGCAAGTTCGTGCCACAATTTGCTTCCAAGACGCACCACCTACGACAGCTGCTCAAGGAGAGGAACAGATTCCTGTGGGGTCAGGCAGAACAAGCGGAGTTTGAGACATTAAAGAAGGAGATGAGTACCACCATCCCACTTAAGGGGTTCGATCCCCAGGCAGAGTCAATCCTCATGACGGACGCCAGTGACCGAGGACTGGGGGCAGTTTTAATGCAACGAACAGAGAATGGCGAGATGCACACTGTCAGCTTCGCATCCAGATCCCTAGCCCCCAACGAAGAAAAATTCAGCGTGGTGGAGAAGGAGATGCTGGCAGTGGTGTGGGCCATGGAGAGATTCCGCCAGTACCTGTGGGGAGCGCGATTCTTAGTGAAAACGGACCACAAACCCTTAGTCCGAGTATTGACATCGAGTGGCCATGCGCACGCCACACCCAGGATTGCTAAAATGACTCTACGCCTGTTAGACTTTCTGTACGATGTGGAACACATCCCCGGGCCACAGAACAAAGTGGCAGACTTCCTTAGCAGAGCAGCGGCCATGGAAGCGGGGAGTGACCAAGAAGAACAGGCATGGGAAGGCTATGTAGTCGCCACGATCCAAGAGGCAGAGAAAGTGATAAGCATGCAAGAGTGGGAGGAAGCATACAAGGAGGATGTCGATCTTGAAGCCATCAAGGGGTATGTCATCCATGGATGGCCGGAGAAGAGACGTCTAAGGGAAGAGCTCCGAAGGTACTGGGAGGTGAGAGAGGAACTATTACTGGCCGAGAATTCCATCTTCTTGTTGAGAGGGGACAAAGTGATACCACCCAAAGGCATACTGGAACACTTGATGGCCTTACTACACGAAGGACACCAGGGCATCACCAAGACCAAGGCCCTTGCCAGGCAAGCTTACTGGTGGCCGGCCATCGATGCGCAGGTTGAAAGGCACGTGAGGCAGTGCGAATCTTGTGCCAAGGCAGACAAATCTCAAAATCTTATCAGACCACCCCTGGGGAAATTTCCAATACCGGATGGACCTTGGGAAATGCTATCAGTGGACATTTTGGGACCAATCCTAAACAAAGCAGGGACTCAGAAATATGTAGTAGCACTGGTGGACAAATTCTCCAAATGGCCTGAAGTAGAAGTAAGAGAAAACATGGACACTGAGGCGGTGGTGAACTTCTTGCAGTCCACATTCATAAGAGAAGGAATTCCGAAAGTCATCATTAGCGATAATGGACCTCAGTTCGGCAAAATGGATGACCTTCACAGAAAGGAATGGGATAGAAGTGAAGCACCCACCCATCTATCATCCTGCGGGAAATGGCCAAGTGGAGCGGTTTAACCGCGTGATTATGGGGACCATCCAGGCTGCCATCAATGATGGTTTAGACTGGGAGAAGGAACTGGAAAAGATGGTCTGGGCATACAGGATCACACCGGGAAGCACCGGATACAGCCCTTTTAAGATTTTGAGAGGGAGAGAAGCGTTCACCAAGGACAATCAGGCGTGGAGGAAGTTGGTGATACAGAGCAGGTGGTCTCCAGCAGTGGTAAAAAGGAACCTAGAGAGAGCACAGGAGATCTATACGACGCACTTCAACAAGAACCACAAAGTAAAGAGAGCAGAACTAGAGAAAGGGGACTGGGTAAGAGTCAAACTAGCAGTCCTCAAGAAGAAGGGCGAGAGCAAGTTCTCGCCACCATTACAAGTTCTGGAGCCGTACGACCGATCGGCTTTGCTGAGCGACGGAAAGGTATGGTCACAGGACCGGATGGCCAGATGCAGCAGGATCATCAAAGGGGAAAGTGATGTGGAAGAAGGTCTAGAGAATGTCGAAGAAGATGGTGAAGAAGAAAGTAGCAGAGGAAGAAATGTGAACGTAGAAGAGGGACAGCAGGAAGTAGTTGAGGATGAAGGTGGAGCAAGAGAGCGAGAAGGACAGAAGAGCGGATGGACTGAAGAGAGGAACGAGGAGGTGACAGACAAGGGTGGAACTCAAGGAGAAGAGAGCATTGGAAGAAGGGAACAGGAATGCAGTGAGAGAACGATGAAGGTGAGAACCAGAGTGGGGAGAGAAGTGAAGACGCCAGAGAGATTCAAGGTCTTTAACATGGACTGGAAGTAAGAACTTTTATTGTTGATTCACTGTGATTAAAGGGGGGAGATATGTGGTTACGCTCTTGCGTTAGCGCTCTAGTGTTCCGCTAGGCGGAACAGGAAGGACAGCAACGGAAACGGAAGGCGGCCATTTTGTGCATTGGCGCCGACCGTTTCATAGCAAGCAGTTGTGTATCCCCGGCGCTCCGTCATATAATAAAGTAACTGAAGATACTTACCACGTGTGGCACTTTATTTACCATTGTACACATGCCACTAGATATCCAGATGCAATTTCCTTCAGGACTGCAACTGCTCCTGCAGTAGCAAATCTTCTCCTTGGAATCCTCACCAGACCAGACATTAGTTTGAATGATTACTTGGGGTAATATTGTTTAATGCAAAATTGTATAATATTAATCTGAAATAAGTCAAAGACTGGCATTGCTAATATATCAATAACTGTGGACTATGTGTACTTTGTATGTTAGAACAAGATGTAACTATAAATATATAAATGTTGTATGACACTATTTTTGATTCACTGTTAGATTGATGCATGCATGTTGTTAATCTATGTAATGAGATCCTCGGGGGGAGCAGAGCGAAGCGGTCTCCCCCCGCGGATTTTCGCCCGATGGGACAGACCAGGAGCAATGACGCGTTAGTGCAGGGCAGCGCGCGCGAGGCTTAATGCGTAGGCGTTTAGTCAGGGAGCGCCATTTTAGGTTCCTGTTCCGAGGCAGGAGCGTTTCGGCGAGGTGGGGCATTTTGAAGAAAACATAAGTGCCTTTCAAGCAACGGAGCTTACCGGAGCGGCCATGGTGACACAGGAGGCACTGCAGGAGGCGCTCCGCGTCATAGCGGCAGCCGGCAGGAGCGACCTGTTGGCGGCAGGCACCGGCGGCGCAGCTGACCCCCCCCTCCTCACAGACCTCCGAGGAGACAGGCGGCGAATGGCGTAAGGAGAGCCATTGAGGCATGCAGGCAGACCGTGACTGCGAGGAGGGGCGCGAGGAGAGCTCGTTCGGCCAGAGGGGCTCGACAGGCAGTGGGGCATGCCAGGCAAGCAGCTCTATGGAGGGGGCAGACCTCCCGCTCGCTATCCCCTGCGATGCTCCGTGGGACTGGCTGTGTGGTCAGGCTGCCGGGTGAGTTGGATACGCCCCCGCAAGGAAGGGAGGGGTTAGCTGTGGGCGGGTCTGGCCCAGGCCCCCAGCGCTCGGCGGTGGGCAGGGGCAGACAGGTTAGAGCAGCTCCAGTTAGGCAGCCCCGCCCTAGGCCAGTTCCTATATTTACTGTGCCCCTAGGTTTCGAGGGCCACAAATCAACAGCTGGCCCCAATTGCACGCCTCAGCACCCCACATTAGTAACCCAGCAGCCCCAGCCACAGCCTTTGGTGGATTATTCGAGCGGCAGCGAGGATGAGGCTGCGCTTGCGCCAAGCCACCCAATGGGCGCCTGCTCCCAGTTAAACATACCATGCGCTAGGTCCAGGCACAGTGAACAGGAGCTGGAGGATGTAGGGTGTGATTTTAGAATTGAAGACAACACCCCTGAGGACCTTTCTGTATATTTTCCACCCGAGCGAGAAGGTTTTCAGACACATGAGGTAGGGGAGGTTTCTCAGATTAGGGAGGGGGCTCCGGCAGAACAAGGCCAAGATGATTTTATACAGTATATGTACGACAATGGGCTGAAGCACACCAGATTTAACAGAGACTACATTTTCCCAGAGGCACGCCAGTCACCATTAGGTTTTGCGCCAGATGAGACAGAGTTGGGCCGCAGTCTAACAGGGCAGTGGGTGTGGGTAGAGCGCCTCCTCTGCGGAAGTACAACAGAAACATAGGGATGTAAGAAAACCAAACAGCAAGAGGATCCTAGTAGAAGAGACAGATAGGGTGTCAGGTGGCTTTGGAGCGGAGCAACGTCAGACCAGGAATACGTCAATCAGTAGGAGAGCGCTAGGTAGGGAATTTGCGACGGACAAAGCGGCCACTAATCAGGGTGGTTTTAATGTGGAATTTATGGCGGATCCACAACAGGCGGACAGGTTTTTGGAGCGAGAGCCTGTTTTTAATTGGGACACTTACGATGGGGGTGTGGGAGATGGCGAGCGTCCGGGAGGAAGCAGCCAAATCTTTGCCCCACAAGTCATAGGAGCAGAGAGAGCGACATTTCCACAGGATTTAGAGGAGCGGAATGTTGGCAAACAACTGAGAGGTTTGCAGCAAAGACAATCAGCTCCAGCAGTGGGCTCAGGGAGGGGGGCTGGGACAACGAACTCTGTTCCATCGTTACAGGTCCAAGAAGAAGATGCGGACGCTGGTCTACAGAAGGAGAATCTCGAGCGGATCTCTCAAGAAGAACTGAGACGACGTGACGAACAGCTTCCAAAGCGTAAGCCGCGTTGGTGGGGGGCATGGGATGTCTCTTCACAGGTTATGGGTGAAAAGGTCCAAGATCAGGAGCCTCAGGTACACAGCAAAGGGGGGCCCGCACAGGCATGTGTACAGGTTGGTAAGTCAGCTCACAACACCAGACAAACAAGCACTGAAGGCAGTTCACAGGTGCCAGGCAGGTTGCCTTATATGGGCATGTCAATGCCGCTAGGAACTCATTTGTCTCTCAAGACAAAGCAAAAGATATGGCAGCATGACTACGTAGATGTTTTCCGTTTACTGCACAGAGATGTACAATCTAGAGAAGGGTCCAAGGAGGAGGAGATGGAACTGGCAAGACGCCCTAGGGTGCCGAGAAATATAGACAATTGGTCGTCGGCCTTTTTAATTTTCTCCAGTATCTATTGTGAAAAATATCCGGAAAGGGCAGTTTCACTCTTCAAGTATATGGATGTGGTACGCAAAGCCCACATGCATTTTGGTGGTTTCTCCTGGCTGAACTACGACGAGGAGTTCAGGGCCAGGATGAACATGGACCCTTCAAAATCCTGGGGTGACATAGATACAGAATTATGGTTGCAATGGATGGCATCCTCCCAGCTTACGGAAACCACTCACACAGCTAGCGGCTTGCCTGTGGCGTACCGGTCCTTTCCAGGGCGCGCCGCCCAGGGAGGGGCGGGGTTCGTTACAAGGGGCCATCCAAGCGGTTTGGGCTCCTGCTGGAATTACAACAGGGGGTATTGTAACCGGCCATATTGTAGATTCAAACACGAGTGTTCCCAGTGCGGAGGCAGACATATGCTATTTCAGTGCCTTACGCCTGCATCAGACGCAAACGAGCACACCCCCCAAACACAAATACATGCAGCCAGGGGCAGGGGAACTCCACTCCCTCCTATACCAAAAAGCTTTTACCCCAATTAAATGGGAATTGCTCACCCCTTGGTTAGACAGGTACCCGGATAGCGAGGCGGCTGCCAAACTTTATTGGGGTTTTAAGGAGGGGTTTCGAATTGGTTACCAGGGCCCCAGATACAGGCGGTGGGCAGAGAACTTGAGGTCTGCTAGAGATTTTCCGGAGGTGGTGGGTAGGAAACTGGCAGAAGAAGTTTGCTTAGGCAGAATAGCTGGGCCTTTTGAGGAGATGCCGTTTGTTCATTTCATGGTGTCGCCGCTAGGTGTCATTCCTAAAAAAGCTGCAGGTGAATTCCACATGATTCAGCACCTTTCTTGGCCGGAGGGTAGCTCTATAAATGACTTTATTGCTGATGAGGACACAGCAGTCTCTTACACTACAGTGGATGAGGCTTTAAAAATGGTGCGAAGTTTAGGGGATCAGGCCGAGCTTGCCAAATGCGACATTCAGTCTGCTTTTCGATTGATACCGATACACCCCATAGATTTCGAGCTCTTGGGCATGCAGCTGAATGGATATTTTTACTTTGACAAAGTTTTACCAATGGGGTGCGCAGTGTCCTGTGCCCTTTTTGAATTGTTCAGTTCATTTTTGCAGTGGATTTTTCAGCAAGAGTGTAGGGTAGGTAAGGTGTGTCACTATCTTGATGACTTTTTATTTATGGGTCCGGCGAAGTCCGGTCATTGTGAGAGAGCTTTACAAGTTTTCAGCATATGGCAGAAACATTTGGGGTGCCTTTAGCACGAGATAAAACGGAAGGCCCCAGCATACAGATTACTTTTCTTGGAATAGAGATCAATACAGTGGAGATGGTAGCTCGGCTTCCTAGGAAGAAGTTAGAAGAGATTAAGTCATGCATTCAAGAGGCCCTTCAGGTAGACAAATTGCAACTCAGGCAAGTCCAAAAACTATTAGGATATTTGAACTTTGCGTGCAGAGTAGTTCGGGCAGGAAGGACATGCTGCAGGTTATTGGGCATGGCCATGTCGGGAGCAACTCTGCCACATCATAAAATCAGGCTCACCAGAAACATAAAGGAGGATTTAAGGATTTGGTTGTTCTTTTTAGAGGATTTCAATGGAGTGCCGCTATTGTTCATCGAAGAAAGCATGAAGTGGCAGGTGCAAATGTACTCGGATGCGTCAGGTTTACATGGATTTGGCATTTTTTGGGATGGGCGCTGGTGCGCCGAGCGGTGGCCAGAAGAGTGGATCTCCCAAGGTCGCAGTATAGCGTTTTTGGAGCTTTTTCCCCTTTTAGTCGCTTTGCAGGTATGGGGCCAGGAACTTAGCAATAGGACGATCCTTTTTCATGTAGACAACATGTCAGTAGTTCATTTAATAAACAGGCAGAAAGCTAGGGACAGGAGAGTGCTAGGCCTTTTGAGGGCTTTCATGTTGTTAAGTCTGCGTCTGAATATTGTGTTTCGGGCAGCACACATTGCAGGTATCAATAACTCCATTGCTGATGCGCTCTCTCGTTCCCAGTGGGACAGATTTCGCGAACTGGCCCCGGGAGCAGCAGTCAAGAAATCATCGGTGCCCCTCAGCGTCTGGGCTCTAGGGGACTAAGGATACTACAGCTGGTGGAGAATTCAATAGCGTCATCTACACAACGAAGTTATATGCTGGCATGGCACAAATTTATAAGTTATGTTGACACTTATAACTTAGTAAAAAGAGAAGAGATGTATATCCCCCTTATACTTGATTTTGTTTTAACTTTAATTGATAAAGGTTTGTCACATAACACTATAGCGGGTAAGCTAGCGGGGATTTCCTTCTACGGACAATTATATTGGGGCCGGGACCCAAATAACCATGTACTGGTGAAGAGAGTGTTGAAGGGGTTGCAGAGAGCGAAGGCGACAAGTCCACACACAAGAGCACCAATAACTTTTGATTTGCTCCAGCAACTGTTAGGGTCCTTACACAAATCTTGTTACAATGTTCATGAGATTAGGCTTTTTAGATTAGTAATGATATGGCTCTTTTTTGGAGCATTTAGAGTTTCCGAACTTTTAGGTTTGAAGACCGACTACGGTTTATGTGGCAGGGATGTTTGCTTGGAGGGCGATACCTTGAAAATATGGTTATGCAAATCAAAAACAGATCAATTGGGGCAAGGGGTGTGGATACACCTAAAAGTGACCCACATGCAAGGTTGTTGCCCAGTACAAGAGTGGAGAGAGTTTCAGTTTTTCACAGGTGTTCTGGGTGGGCCAATTTTTGTGCATAAGACAGGTGCAAAACTTTCGATTCACCAGCTGTTGGTGGTCATGAGACGCACACTTTTATTGTTAGGTTTAAATCCAATGAATTATGCAACACATTCCTTTCGTATAGGAGCAGCATCAGAAGCAGCTTGTTTGGGTTTGGGTTGGAGTGCGATCAAAAGGATAGGAAGGTGGAGTTCTAACTGCTGTGCACGCTATGTAAAAAAATAAAAAAAAAATAAATAAATAAATAAATAAACACATTCTGTAGTTTACGCATGGACATTAGTCCATAGTCATAAGTTGTTAAGAATCAATTTGTATGGTTTCTTTTTCTTATTGGGTTTGTTTTTCTTTCATCTAGGTGACATTCGGGGTTTGAATCCGGCCAAAAAACAAATCTGGATTGTAGGACACTCATTTGTGAAGTGGGCCGCGATCTTTGCGGATCATCAAATCTATGGAAGGAATTTAGGTATCCCCGGCGCTGGGCATGAACTTTACTGGTGCGGTAAAGGGGGCATGCGCTGGGAGAACTTGTTTCCTTTATTGGCTAAGATCAGGTATGACAGGGGTGGTCCTGATATGCTCATTCTCCATCTGGGCGAAAATGACCTAGTGGCATTATCGGGGTTAAGTCTAATCAAAGCCATGCAATTAGATTTAGCTGTGGTTTGTAACAACTGGCTAGGGACCAGCCTAGTATGGACTGAATTTGTGTTTAGGCAACAATGGAAGAATGCAAGGAGTCAGACTGACATGGAAAAGGCCAGAAAAAAGGTAAACAGGGCCATGAAGATTTTCTGTGTGGGTTTGGGGATCCAGACAATTGCACATGACAGCATCACTGGAAAGGACGGCCATCTGTTTAGGGAAGACGGCGTCCATTTAACTCAGTTGGGGATGGCGTATTACATACTTGAGATCAGAGACATGTTATCAAAAAGTTTGAAAGTAGATCTGTGGGTGTCTTCCAAAAGGGAGGAATAAAAAAAAACAAAAAAAAAAAAAACAGCATGGGTGGGGTCAGGAAAAATCCAAGGTTTTTCCTGGGTGGCGGAATAGGGGGAGGTCAAGATCTAGAGCGGACTTGACCGTCCTTCAGGAGAGAGGGTGGTGGGAGGTACAAGATAGGGGAAAAGGGAAGAAAGATGGAAAGGGATAAGATTTTGAAACATGGTCGTGAATTCAAGGAAAAGGAAGTTATATTGGTTTGGAAATATACAGTTATAAACAAACATGTGCAAAAAGAAATGTTATGGTTTTGGCATAATATGCAAATTCAATGGTTTGAAGATAAGTGAAAATTACAACTGTTTAAAGGTGTATGGATATTATAAATTGCCTGATCTATAGAATAAAAGTGGCCTTTTATTCTATCCAGTGGTGTTGTCTCATTGTGTAGGGTCTGGATTATTTCGGGCGATGAGATCCTCGGGGGGAGCAGAGCGAAGCGGTCTCCCCCCGCGGATTTCGCCCGATGGGACAGACCAGGAGCGATGACGCGTTAGTGCAGGGCAGCGCGCGCGAGGCTTAATGCGTAGGCGTTTAGTCAGGGAGCGCCATTTTAGGTTCCTGTTCCGAGGCAGGAGCGTTTCGGCGAGGCCCGCCCACCCAACCCTGATGACAAGATGTTAATTAATAAAATTCTTGTATACTGTTAACAATTTTTTATGTGAATTTAGATATGTTAAACACGAAATATGCCACGTTAGGTCAGGCAATTGTTGTGTATCCTATTATCTAGAGCGGACTTGACCGTCCTTCAGGAGAGAGGGTGGTGGGAGGTACAAGATGGGGGAAAAGGGAAGAAAGATGGAAAGGGATAAGATTTTGAAACATGGTCGTGAATTCAAGGAAAAGGAAGTTATATTGGTTTGGAAATATACAGTTATAAACAAACATGTGCAAAAAGAAATGTTATGGTTTTGGCATAATATGCAAATTCAATGGTTTGAAGATAAGTGAAAATTACAACTGTTTAAAGGTGTATGGCTATTATAAATTGCCTGATCTATAGAATAAAAGTGGCCTTTTATGCTATCCAGTGGTGTTGTCTCATTGTGTAGGGTCTGGATTATTTCAGGTGATGAGTTGCCAGATAGAAATTTGTAATTCATTTATTGCAACTCTTAACAGGTACCAAACTGATGTCTAGATATGGCTACAAGACCACGAACCACATAACTAATGTTTGAATTTTAAACAATGTTTCTCTGGATTATATATGATGTGTTCTTGATCGGACCCCAATGAAGCATTTTGGCTTTGTAATTTTGTTAATAGACCACCTTGAATAGGGATGTGAGCAGTTGAACTGAAACACTACAACCCAATCCTGATAGGCACACCTTTGTCAATCTGATTAGATCTGTCAGGCTAAATATGCGGAATCTCAACGTTCGGTGAGCAATAACATTCGGCAATTATAAAATAGTGGAAACAGTATGGAACAAAGATGTATTGTCCATTATACTTCTATACAATCTGTAATAGAACCAGGACCACCACAGAAATAGCACATGCGATGCAAACTTAGTAATGGCTGCCGTTCTTTTACACAATTGAGATATGGCCGCCACAGAGCGCACTAGTCCTCTTTCGCGCTCCAAACGTGAATAAAAGCCGCATTTTGAAACTGACGTGGATGTATGCAAATCCGATTGCTGCTCCAGTCCACGAAGATTTAAATACTTTTGGAGGTATGTTAACGCTATAGGAATATAGATAGGCACTAAACATCTATATAATAGTACTCTAAAACCTGCATTTCTATTTAAATAGATCTGAAGTCTAATCACGCTATGTAAGAAGAGCTAGACCTACTTCGACCTCGATACTTTGGTAACTGTGGATGTTGCCCTATGTTTAAATAGATAATAGTTATAGCGCGTTTTGAATGTCTTAGCAGTTGAACGTCCCTGGGTTAATATATAGCTCTTGCCCACAAAATCGAACATTTGCTAAGATTTATTTCACGGCCATAGAGAAGGAGAACCATACGAGAGATGCCCAACATATTCCCCATTAGAATAACGTTGCTGGTTATTTGTGAATTATTTAATGGATCTAAGCAAGGTCGAGTTGTAACATGATTGAGATATGTCCTCAATATTGATAGGTACATGTAGGAAGTTTCCCTCCCTGTGCTTAATGGCTACTGTGTAATAAGCAACATGAATATGCTCAAATGTTATTACTAGATCGATTGTAGATAAGTTTTATCCTTTAATGTAAGATGTTATATATATTTTTTTAAAACTATATTTCACTTAAACAGATCACAATGTCAAAAGCGCTGCCCCATAAGAGCAACATTAACAGGCTCTGATACGGCTTCTCGTTGATAAAAAGGTATATGTGCCTCTTGCACTATTATGTTGTATTATAGTGCAACAACAGTGATATGATTATGAACTATGAGGGAGAACAGCAAATTCTCTGCAAGTTGTAACATGTGTGTTCTGAGATAATAATGCGACAGATCTTACCTAGAAGCCATTCTTTAGATAAGGCTGTATATTCATGAGTCAATATATATGGCCACCAGAGGGATTTACTGCCAGATTCATGAAAACCATATTCTGCGAATTCTAAATTGCGATTAATACCGAATCGCAATTTAGAATTCGCATAATGGGATTCATGTAAATCTGCGATAAAAATTAGCGATTGGCATTCGGCCGCAAAAGCCGATAGCGAATAATCTAAAATCGCAGAAAAATCGCAAAGTCGGTCAAATCCCGTGTTGAAATTGCGATCTCGCTATTAGCGAGATCGCGATCGATCTCGCTAATAGCGAGATCGCAATTTGCAATCTCATTTGCGATCTCGCTAATAGCGAGATCGCAAAAACGGGAAGTCGCATTTCGAGCACTGTGATGACATCACAACCAGGAAGCAGGCAGTTCCCTCCCTCATTCTGAATACAGAGGCAGAATAGGAAGCAGCACTGCTCAGAGTTCCACTCCAACCACCTCCAGTGTTTGCATTTGGATACTGCAGCTATGTCACAGGAAGCAGCAGGGCCCAGTGACACAGGGAGAAAGCGCAAAATCAAATTCTCCGAACAGGAGCTGGAATATCTCATCGATGGAGTCTGTAAAGACCATTATAGACTTTTTGGCAAGGACTCCAGGAGGGTGCCAGAGGCCGAGAAACGGCGCCTGTGGCTGCGCATCCGCGCCAAAGTGAACTCTGTTGGAGTCACACAGAGATCTATTGATGATCTCAAAAAGAGGTGGTACGACCTCCGGGGTTGTGCCAAGGAGAGGGTGGCTGAGAGGCTGGGTGAGCGCCTTGCAACAGGAGGGGGTGAGCCTAATGTCCCTCCCAACACCCCATTGAAGGATCGTGTGGAGGACACATTGCAACCTGTGGCATGCGTGGGGGTAACCCGGCTGGATTCATCCCGACCCACACAAGACAGCCAAGGTAGGTGCCATGCGACAGCGACCCTGTCCCCTAACAATGGCCATGACCCTATAGCTACCCATAGTAAAGCCCAGACATGCAGCCCATGCACACCAGAACATCCCTATAGCATTGTGGGACATGTAGTCTGACCACAATGTACAAAAAGTCCCATGCAGCCAGACATGTCCTAATGTAGTCAATGCATCAGCCAGTCAGGGAATGGTAGCCAGCATGCATGTAGCAACCTCATATGTGAAAGATACATGTAATTAATCAACGTCCACTTTCCATCACAGGTGGCGCTGATAACAGCAGCAGCGACAGTGAGGGGCTGCAAATTGATGACACATATGAGGATCCTGAGGGTGAGGAAGATACACCCACACAACCAGCTCCATCTGGCCAAGCACTAGTGCCAGCAGGCGTACCACCACCTGCAACACCAGCTACAACAGGCGCACCACCATCCTCAGCTGTGAGTCCCTTGCCAGTGGCATCATCAACACCAGCAGCTGCAAGACCAGCGACACAACGCACACCTACTGTGCCCACCCAGCCCAGTAGGCAGGACAGGGAGCGGCGCCAAAGTACACCATGCACCGGCAGGAGGGGGATGACCGTGCGTGTGCCAGGGGTCTCAATAGAGCGCCGCATGCTGCACGTGCACCAGTTACAGGCCCGACACCTTGCAGCTATACACCTGCAGCTGCACAATACAGGCAGGAATGTTGCCCATCTGTCCGACAGGATGGACCGGAGTGCACAGCTATGGAGGCAAATACTGCGGCCATGGTTAGCCAGCGAAACCTCACCTGCCGCCGCCACCGCCAGCTCCTCACACACCTCTCGGCGTACACGCGCTCCAATTATGTAATTGGAAAAGCCACTTCCCAGTTGTCCCGTAGGTCTTTGGCCATGCAACTCCAGATGGTCCAATGCTGTCAGGACTTGGCACGGGCACTGGAGCTGGTAACCACTGATGTTCAAGCTCAGCAGCCAACTGGCCATGGCCATGCTGGAGGGGATGACACAAGTGAGGGGACATCTAGTCACAGCAGCCTGTCTTTCTCACAGGTTAGTGTTCCACGCCGCAGCAGCAGGCCCACTGCGGCATCACGTGCTCAGCCGGAGGAACAGGTCGAGAGGCGACTGGGAGCTTCGCGCCGGAGGCGCCAATGACATTAATGTACATAGGGCAGGGACATGCTGCTGACATAAGCATGCCCACTACAAAAACTTGAGTGGTATGATGCAATACTCCTCAAATGTTACTGTTTGAAATAATGCCATAATATTTGCAACTAACAATAATATTTATTCAACAATACTACATCAGACTCATGTCATTATTTCCATTGTCATGCATGAGTGAAGTGTTGGGTGAGGGAAGTGGGTGCACTAGAATCAGTTCATTGTGATTTGGTTGCGCCGTCTGTGTCCTTCAGCAGGATTTTCCCCGCGTGCATGACGCGCATGCGCAGGTGGGCGGTGGTCCCCTTCCGACTCACTGCCAGATATATCTACAGGTATCCGGCGCTTGGTAGCAATGTTGTGTAGTATTGCACACACGGCCACAATGCGGCAGCAGACCTCAGGCTCGTATTTGATGGCCCCACCAGTCTTGGGTGCTCTTCAGAAGGCCAAATGTCCTCTCAATGCAATTTCTTGTGCGTATGAATGCTGCATTGTAACGCCGTTGCTGTGGTGTTGCAGGGTTGAGGTATGGGGTGAGGAGGTACTCACGGAGAGCGTAGCCACTGTCACCTGAATGAGAGGAGCAGAGGGTGAGTGCCTGTGCTGCGCAGCTACATCATCACAGTGTAACATTGTGGGGCAAGTGTACTTACTGAGTAGGTGTCCTTCACCAAAGTCTCCCCTGGCCAGTCGTTTGTGGAGGCCGCTGTGCCGGAATATGAAGGAATCATGTGTGCTCCCCGGGTACTGTGCCACTATGTCCGTGATGTATGTATTAGCACTGCACACCATCTGGATGTTGAGGGAGTGGTAGGACTTGCGGTTGCGGTACATGTATTCCGTTTGTGCTGGTGGGCAGATGTGGATGTGGGTACAGTCAATGCAGCCTATCACATGTGGAAATTGTCCAATATTGTAAAATTGATGCTTCGTCACATCCAAGTCCTGTTGGCTGGTGGGGAATGAGATGTGGTGGTGTAGCCGGGTCAGCATTGCATCCAGGAAACTCCTTAGGCAGCGGGACATGGTGGGCTGGGATATCCCCCCTGCAACTGCAACTATCCCCTGGAAGCTTCCGGAGGCCAGAAGGTGCAGGCTGCACAATACCTGGACATGTGTGGGCACGGCATTGGTCCTCCTTGTTGAGTGCTGCATCAGGGGGTCTAGGTCCTGGATTAGCTTGAGGATCATTGGGCCATTCAGGCGGTACTTAGTGTATATTTGCTCCCTGGTTTGGCCCAGAAGGGTGACCCACTGGCGGAATATCCGCTCCTGGATCCTACGTCTGTACTGTGCTGCTCGCTGTAGCCTTCGCCACCTGACCACCATGTAGAGTCCTGGCATTGTGAGAGTCCTGATGCTGCAGCTGCATCTCCTTAAGTGTGTTTGGTCAGGCCTGCACCTGTTGCTAATTAGGAAACGTTTTTTTCAAATACTTTTTTTTTCCTTGCTGGTTACCACCTGGTTTGGGTTTTCCTTAAATTGCGCGTCGCAAAATGCGATTTTCGGGTTTTTCGCAATTTGCAATTTATCATGAATTGCGATTGCGATTTATTTGCGATTTCGCCGTTTTATTCGCAGAATCAATGGTTTCTCGCAAATTCTGAATCGCTAATAGGCTTCTTCCTGGATTCTGGGAAAACAATTGCGATATCGCAAAAAGTTATTTGCGAATTCGCAATTTTTGGATTTCCAATGTCTTGAATTCATTTTCATCAAATTGCGATCGCAATTGCTTTTTCGCAGCTATTGCGATCGCAATTTGGCTTCATGAATCTAGCTGGAAGTTACCTGAATAGAGGACAGTGTAGTATGCAACAGAGCTAGCAAAACACGTTCTACATATCGATAGTAAGGTCGTAAAAGATGCTCATTTTATAACTAACTCGCTATTATTAAACATGCGCCCTCAACAATTAAACTTCTGATATTTACAGATTTAAGATTTATTTGAATCTGCTTGACAACTGACACCATCATTTTCAGATCTCACTGAGACACAAGAAACCTCAGAATAATCAGTTTTCTGATCTAAATAAGATACCAGTGTTGTCTGATATTCTTATCTACTATTCAAATGTCCCTCAAATGAATCGTGTCTCCCTTAAAAACCATCTAATATCCCTGGTTTTCAGAACAATGTCTACATATAATGAAATGAAATTTGATTTGTAGAGCGCATGGCTGCCCGAGAGCGTCCCAGCGCTTGCTTAGGGAACCCGTCCTGGTATTCCCCTGCGAGATAACCCATTACTGGGCATCCCCAAGGTGAAAGCCAGGCATCCCGCTGCGAGGGGCCGTTGTGGAGATTAAGCAAGCTATTGCCCAGAGTTACAGAGTGGGACTCCATGATTGGAATAGGCACCGAGGCGAGAATTGTCAGGTCCGGGGAAATTTGAGCCCAAGACCCGCCGAGGCGGGGAATTGAACCCTGGTCCGGGCCAGACCTCTGCATCAGGGTCTGCCGCTCCAACCACTTGAGCCACACTTCTCCACATAGTATGGCCACAGGATCAATTTAGTGCAAGCATGTGAAACTTTAAACTCTTTGCTTTGTGGCTCTCTAGTACTTTTGATTTATGGATATGTATAGCAAAAGAGATCGCAATACAACAACATTTGATACTAACTAAATGACAGTATCCAATAAAATGTGAGTGTCATTGGGAACAGAATGAAATGTCTCGCAAATATTTATTTTGAGCTTAAATAATCATGTGATTGTACATAATTGCTTTACGGATGATATATTATATGTATGTTTTTATATTAGGTATGTGGCAGAATAAGCAGTAATTATTCTCTGTTCTACATTACCATAGGGGTCAACTACTGTAATACTGTTCAGTCCTGAAGATGGTCTCGTCTATGAAAAAGTAGAGACCGAAACGTAGACCTACACTTTTTCTACCATTATTTGGTAATAATTTTAACTGAGGAGAAAAGTGTCTACAATTGTTACAGTGAAGGCATTTGAATCTATATTGTCACCTTCTTGTTACATTGTTTGTATATCTTTTAGTATCCTTTTTTTAATTTGAAAATATATAAAGTGAATATTTTTTCTATATACACCCGTTTCTGCTCGGATTTTTATGTAGGCCCTTTGTCCTGCATGACAATTAATGTTGATCATTGTGACTGACTGACTGACAGAATTATTTTTAGAGCGCTCTTATGCCGAGGCGTCTTGGCGCTGTAGGACGAAGAGAGAGGAGTTGGAATTAATTGCGACTTTGACTCAATAAATGAAATAATCAAGGTGTGACACTAGTTATTGAAATCTACTAATGAGAAGAGGCAACTATTCGTTTAGCCTGAAATTTAATGTTATAAATAATTCAAATAGATTGTAAATTAAATCCCTTGAAGGTACATTTACTCTATCTTTTCATTTTGACCCGAGCCCTCAAGGGTAGATTGGGTTGGCCATTTCTGTACAACAGCCTATATGAGACAGCTGGTGTACCTATACCCTGGGTACCTCAGTACCATATACTAGGGACTTATAAGGGCATACCAGTAGCCAATTGTGGATGTAGAAAACACAGGTTGATGATGGACAGAGCGCTGAAACCTTTCACTTGACACTCACCCCCAGTCACAGATCTGGGTTGAATCCATCATCATTCTTTAGCTCACTTCGCCAGCCCAGTTCAGTGGATGTACCAAAGTACTTGTCAGAGTCCATTTGGGGGAGAGAGCACAGTTGAGGGAGTCCTGATTAGCAGGATCCCAGCAGACTACGGTCACAAACACACTGACACCAGGCAAAAAGTGAGGGTAACCATGAAAGCAGATCCTATTTTCCTACAGGATGAATGTGGAGTGTGTTACAAATTCACTACTCCCTATCACCTCCAGTGTAATGGCTTGATGGAGAGATTTAACAAGATCATTAAGGGCATGATCATGGGACTCTCAAAGAAACTCCAAAGGAAATGGAAGGCTCTAGTGCCATGCCTCTTTGCCTACAGAGAGGTGCCTCAGAAGGGGGTTTGCTTCAGCTCCTTTGCACTTCTGTTTGGCCATCCTGTAAGGGGTCCCCTAAGTCAAGTGAGGGAAGGATGGGAGAAGCCTCTCAAATAACCCAAGCAGGACATAGTGGATTATGTGGTAGGCCTATGTTCACTCATGGCAGAGTACATAAAGAAAGCAAACATTAATTTGCAGGCCAGCCAGGAACTTGTCAAGTACTGGTATGACCATGGTTGAGTACCAACCAGGTCTATTGGTGTGGGTGTTGGAGCTTGTGGCTCCCGGACCATTCAGGATAACTGGAACGGGCCCTACGCCATTTTGGAGAAGAATGGGAAAGCCACCTTCCTGGTGGACTTGGGCACCAGCAGGAGTACTCATCGAGTACTCCATGTAAATTACCTAAAGCCACACCAAGAAAGGGCTTACATGACCATGTTAATCGTTACTGATGCAGGGCAGGAGAAAGAAAGTGAACCCCTCCCTGACCTGCTATCAACTAACACATAAGATGGTACAGTGGAGGGTCTAGTCCTGTCTGACACTTTCACTATATACCTCTACAGTAAACTTGCAAATCCAAGGTTACTGTAAGTGAACAGCGGTCCATAGGTGTGCATGAGGCATGCAGCCCTCACATGCTACCCACACCTCTAGGGTAGGCTAGTGGGTCTGTACAGCCAATGATGGTCTGTGTCATCTTGAAATGTCCCATAAAATAGTGGGTACTGGGTAGTTTGGTGACCTACACCCACCGGGTGTTGTCACCTCAGGGGAGGATAAGCAACAAGACAAGTAGCCTGTCAGCTACTAGTCCTCTCACCCTAAAAATACCCAAGAAATCTAGAATGTAAGGAACACCCCTGACACCATGACTCTAGTTCTGCTCTGAAGAAAGACCACAAGGATACCCGTGTCAACACAAGGCAGGGCACAAAGAGAAGGCATAAGCTCTGCACCTGCGGCAGCCCCCTGCACCCGCCTATCTAAGTCGTCCAGGACCAGAGACCGGTTCCACAAGGAAGGCAAACCACTCTGCAGCCTAAAGATTCACCAGATCTCCTAGGGCTATAGGTACTTGTCCCTGAAGTTGGCAGACACAACCTGCACTTCCAAGATCCAGAGAAAGATCGATCACCGGGCCCAGTAGTAGACCAGCCTGAAAGGAACCAGCCAGTTGCCTTCTATGAAGCATAGTCCTGAACCTTCTGAAATCTGAGCCCACTACAGCGTTCCGTGGACCTCTGGAAGAAGATTAACCTTGTTGTGGCCTTTGCCGGGATCAACGCTTGTTGGAGGTCTTGCTAACTACTACTTGTTTCACCCAACGCCCCACATGATGGGACCAGCTGGCATTGCCCTCCCCTCTTCTTCTGTGGCCAGTTGTCGAGTACTTGCATCCCAAAGACAGACTCATTGGCGCACCTGGTAACCTCAGTTTCTGCATTCCCTTTCACCACCACCGATAGCCAGGTACACCTCTGCACCTGAGACACCCAAGCTAGGCAGACTCGTTCCGTCTGTGATTCCTGGTTCAGGGACCCGTCCAAGCTTAGCATCTAAGGCGCTCCTCTGAACTCAACCCTCAAGTACTATTTTGTTAAGTGTTGTTCTGCTAGCTCCTGTGGATCCCGTTCAGCACCAAGGACAGCCAAGTCACCTCTGCACCCGGACTCTCCGGGCAATTTAAAAGTGTTGTGACTGTCAGAGATCCTGCAAGACCTTAACTCTGAGTGGGTTCTGTTGAACTTACCCCGCAGAAAAACTGTCATGCATGCACTCATCAGCAGCAGACTGGACTAAGGCAATGCTCTCTACAACGGAATCAACAAGGCACTCCATCGCAAACTCCACACTTTCCAGAACACCACAGCCAGACTGATCCTCGACATCACCTGTTGCAGTCACATCACCCAACACCTCCAAAATCTCCACTGGCTTCCAGCCGAAAGAAGAATAACCTTCAAACTCCTCACCCACGAACACAAGGCCCTTTACAACACTTAACCTGTATACTTGAATATCCACCTCTCCTTCCACGCACTCAAAAGACACCTGATCAGCCCAACTCTCACTGGCCACTGTCCCAGGTATCAGCAAGACTAGAATGGGAAGAAACTCCGCCTATTTTTCAGCCAAAGCCTGGAACACCCTCCCCCTCCACCTCCGGCAATCTTCCACATTGCCCCAGTTCAGGAAGGACCTTAAGACCTGGCTTATCGGGTGACCCAAGCACTCAGCGGAGACGTCCCAGCGCCTTGAAAACCTCTCGGGTGAGTAGCAGCGTTTTACCAACCCTTATTGATTGAAGTGACCAAGCGTCACCTTGCATTTCTCCCATTGACTTGAATGGTAACATTTGACAGCTCTACGAAGGATCGATTTAATTATCACTGTAAATTCTATAACTGGTTATATGAACTGTACATACTTCATTCTGGTGTCTAAAATTTTAAAAAAAATAAGCTCTATTTTTATAAATTGGTGTTGGATTTCTTTCGAGTCGTACCATTTCCTTCTCGTCAGTGTTGGTATTGTAAAATGCTTTACACACGTTCCTCTAAGTAAGCCTGTCTGCTCTGTGCCACTCTACCAGGACAGAAAGAAGGATTACTAGTGTGAATCCAAGGACCACTTTTGGGTACTGTGCTAATATTACATAATAAGGCCCCACCCATACCACATAATATTACCACTTCACTACATGACATTCAAAATCTCCTCAGAATTTGCCTCATCACTACAACTACAAGATGTACCTTCCTGTGAATTTATACATTTTACTTTGTTCTTCAATTTGTTTTTGCATACTTTTGCGAAATGGATGGTTATTCCACAAATACTACACTTCTTAAGGGCAGAACATCTCTTGCTATTGGCTAGATGTTTAACACTGTCACAAAGATAACACATTTCCTCACCATCATGACCCTTTCCTAGTTTGTTATCAAACAATCTAGGCACATCTGTTTTGCTTCTAAGAATTAACCTTAGCAATTACATCCCTTTCCAGAACAGTATTCTTTTTTGAATGCTTTAGCAGACTTTCCTGACATTTCCACCTTCCTCACAATTGCCATTAAATCATTCAATTAAAAATCTCAGTTGATCCATAACCATTCTTGTATCACAGGCTTGGCGGCATGTATAACCAACAGGGCTGGATTGGCTGTGGCGGGCACCGGGCGTTTTTCCAGTGGGCCGCCAGGGTGGGGCGGTTTTGGACTCCTGGGGGGCCACTTTTTATTAATGGGGTCTGACCCCCCTGTAACAAAAGCGGCAGCGGTCAACGGGAGTGGTGGTTCCAAATAGCCCACCCACGGGGCCAACCAAGCTGTTTGCCAGGGCCGGTTTCGGTTACCAGTCCGTCTGTGATAACTAAATGATCTCTTATTAGATCATCATGTAGTGCCACAAACTTACAATCACAGACTAGTTTCTTCAGTGCTTTAACATACTCATCCAACGGTTTGCCCTTAAGCTGTTTCCTAGAAAATTATTTGTACCTTGTAATACCTATACACACTTTCGGACTATAATGGGCATCAAAATCCGCAAAAAACATCTATGAATACAATAGTATCCCTAGCACCTCTAACTCTTGGAATTCGACAATACATTTTCTGACCAGCTGGACCTAGGAAATGAAGTAAAGTCGTTTTTTCCTTTCTGCGGTAAAGCATTGAGTTAAATCTACAGTATCCTAGTAATTCATAAAATGCTCCTTCCATTCTGCCCATTGTAACAAGGACTCTTCTTCACTAGAAAGGAATTCTCTAGGTGTATTAATGACAGGAGACATGAGGGGAGAGTCAACCTCCCCCCTCCGGACACCATCTCTCCTCCGCCTACCCCTTCCCGAGAGTGCTAAACTCATTCCCCCCCTTCAAAATCAATTGAAGCCCTGTCACAGATGAGGCTCTTCACCCCCCCATCGAACAACACCCACCCTTAAACCACCACTCCCAACAAACAACCAGCAAATCTAGTTAGTAGCCCATGACTCTTAAATCTCTCCCCCCACTGACACACAAGAGATGGCTGCTTGAGCCACGCCATGATCTTCCACTACCCACATCCACAACAGCCCATAAATATAACATGGGCAACTCCAATACCAGAAGCTGACACCAAGAGCCCAACCAATACCCATATATGACACCCACAGTAACCACTACCAATCACGCAAGACCTCCCAAAACTCAACGGCTTAGCTTGACCACAACCTCCTTCTGTAACCAGACAGAAAGACCCAAAAGAATAACAACCACAATGCTCTCCTGGAACGCCCCCACCCCCCCCTCCGAAGGGACGACTCACCTACTTGCCATACTAGAAAGCCAGCTAGAAACGATAATACGAGGCCTCACCAAAATCTTACTTAATCTCCCACACCCCGAAAGCCCAACCAACACCCACATCTGACACCCACATTCACCAACACCAATCACACAAGACCTCCCAAAACCCAACGGCTGAGCTGGACCACAACCTCCATCCTGAACCAGACACAGAGACCCAAATGAACAAGAGCCGCAATGTCCAGGAGGGAAGCGATAGATCTTGCCACCTCATACAACACACCTACCACTGTCACCTCTAGCTCCAAGATCCAGGTTATCACTGGATTTGGAAGAGACCACCGCCGATCCTCAGGACTCCCAGCCGTCCTCACCTATATCCCCAGGGCCCCCCTAAAGAAGAAACTAAAAAATGAGGGATCCAATACAAACTGTGTGCTCATTAACTGCAGATCAGCCACCAAACATGCAATAGAACTGGCAGAGACCATTCTCAACCATGACATATACATCACGTTCATCACCAAAACATGGCTAAACGAGTTCTCTTCCCCAATTATGGACATGCTTGTGCCCCCAGGCTTCACAATCATCCACAAAGACTCTGGAAAAACCAGAGAGTAAGGGGCATAGCTATCATACACAAAAACATCTCCGTGATGGAAACAGACGTCCTCAAATATAACTCCTTCGAATGCCTTACTGCCACCATTAAGTCAAGCAACAACAAAACATTACTTGGTCATCTCCTATACCATCCGCCCAGGAAACACCCCCTCATTCGGAGACACCTCTCCAACCTGATAACCCATTGCTCACTAGGCGACCTCAATTTACACTGAAATGAGGAAAACAACTCACTAATCAAAACCTTAGACGATCTTCTAATCAATAACAACCTAACCCAATACTGCACAAAGGAAACCCACAACAGAGGCTCAATCCTGGATGCCATTATCGCTCAAGCAGATCTAGTCTCCATCAACCACACCTTGCCTGTTGACTGGTCTGATCACCATATCATTCTATTCCATAACAACTAAACGATCCACTGCTAACCTCGTACGCAGGAGCCCCATACCCCACCCACCCACCGCTGGGCGAGAAATCTAAGTCAGATTCCCCTTGCAGACCTAGAGATGAGTTTAGTTGTAGATACCTCCTCCCCATCCACACTGGTGAGCTCTCTCTCTACAACTGAACTCACCTCCCACTACAACACCACAATGACTTACATTATGGACCAAATGGCCCCCCTGAAACTAGAAAGAGCCAGAAGCATACCATCCAGATCGTGGTTCAACGCAGACATAAATTCAGAAAGAAGAGTACTAAGAGTGGAGCGGTAGAAAGACTCTGGCAAAAAACCCCGCCCACAATCCTACGAACTAAACTCAAGTCAGTACACGGGAAATATAAAAAACACATAAAGAAGGAAAAAACGTCCTTCTTCTCTAATGCCCTTAGCAACACAAAAAACAGGCCCAAAGAACTCTACAGTCTCATCAGGCAACAAACCTCCAAGCCCTCTTCGGCACCAAAGACCTGTGCGATAACTTTGTCCACTTCTTCAATTACAAAATCACCAAGATAGAACTCTCCTTGGACGTACATCGCAGTACCCCCAACAGAAATCACCCGCTGGGACAGGAGATATCATACCCAAGCACCCCCCAAACTTATGGAAATCTTTCAATCCAATCTCTGAAGCAGAGCTCATCAAAATGATTGCCAGCTCCAAACCCTCAGCACATGTCTTGGATCCCATACCTGCCCATCTGGCCAAAAAGCTCAATCTTTCACTAGCCCTGCACTGGACCAAGATTATAAACAGCTCCCTGAGTACTGGAGTCATGTTGGATTGTCTCAAAATCAGCCATGTCACACCTCTACTGAAAAACCGGGCTCCGATACAAATAATCGGAATAACTTCAGACCCGTCTCCAGCCTCCCTCTCCTAGCAAAAATCCTAGAAAATGTGTTCTCCAACTCATTCAACACCTGGACAGCACCAACCTTACCTCCACCAATCAGGTTTCAGAAAAGGTTGTAGCACAGAGATAGGGATCCTAAATGTAATAGATGATATGCACAAATTTCTCGCTACAGGCCAATGCTGCCTACTCATACTTCTGGACCTATCGGCCGCCTTCGACACAGTTGACCACAAACTACTCACCAAGGCACTTCAAGAAAGGTTTCGAGCGAAAGAGGTGGTCCTACAGTGGTTCACCTCTTTCCTACAGACCACACCCAAAGAATAAAAATCAAAAACTTCCTATCTGACCTAATACCCATTAACAGAGGTGTCCCTCAAGGATCAGTACTCTCCCCACAACTTTTCAACATCTATATGGAACCACTAACCGCCATACTCAAAAGAACCAACATTCCCTTCCTCCTCTATGCAGATGATACCCAGATCTATCTGGAAACCTCCTCCATTGAAGACATTCAGAGACTGAACGAAACTAAACCAAGACAAAATGGAAATCCTCCTCATCTACAACAATGAGAAGAACCCCCAAGTCACAGAATGGCTAAAAGCTATTGATGCTCTCAACTACAACCCCACACTAGCCGATTCTGTAAAATCGCTGGGAATCACCCTGGATCCTAAATTAGACATGAGCAAACACATCAAGAACACCACAAAGAGTGCCTTCCTCAGTCTTAAACTACTTAACAAAATAAAACCCTTCATCCCGCCGAACGACCTCAAACAAGCCACTCAATCCCTGGTGCTGTCCAGACTGGGCTACGGAAATCCAACCCTCACAGGAGCAGCTAAATCTCACCTAGCCCCCCTCAGATCAACTCTAAACGCAACAACCAGAATGGTCACCGGAGTAAAGAAATATGAACACATTTCGCCTGCTCTCAGACAGCTGAAATGGCTCCCAATCGAAATGTGCGATCTTCAGAACTACCTGCCTCATGCACAAAACGCTGCACACGGAAACCCGCCTACCTGGCCTCCAAACTCCAGAAGGTCGGTCAGACAAGAAGCCTAAGGAGAACCAACACTCTACTCCTCATCCCTCCAAAAACTCACAAACAAAATCTCGATCCTTCACAGGAAATGCACCCAAAATTTGGAACTCCATACCAGCCAATATCAGGACCAACCCCTCCTACCTAAAATTCAAAAGGCAGCTCAAAGACCTCCTCCTCAACGATCTCTCCCGAATGGATAGCCTTAACCTAAATGCCAAAGCTTGCCCACAGCAGCACACAGACACCTTTGACATTAAGACATCTACCTCACTTTCCTCATGACTACCTCCTCTATCCCCCCTCCCTGATCTCATCCTGTCACGAGTCATTGTACTTTCTATGATAACAGTACGTGAAGCAATATGAGTCATTGTACATACTAATGTGAAAACTTATCTTACAAGTGTGCTTTAGACAATGGTATTGTTTGATACTTCATGAGTCATTGTACATACTAATGTGTTAATGTATCTTATGAGGGACAATGCTGTAAAGCGCTCCAATACCTTCAGGTCTAGCTAGCGCTACATAAAACTCTTAAATAAATAATAAATGAATACTCAACCCACTTGCAGACAATGCCATCATACACCCAATTGTGGATTCGTTTTAGGTCTGCACTTCACATTGTATTACATTTTGTATAAAAGGACTAGGTCTTAGTCCACGCTTGTCAACCATGGAAAATGTACTTGTATGCAAGGCTAATGATTTGATGACTCTTAAAGTGCGCTTGAACGAATAATGACAACCACAGCAGGAGATTTCCTTAAGTGAATCAAAAACACTTGGCTGCATCAATACTCGTTGCAGCGTGCTTAAATAAACAATAGGAGCTCTCACCTGCATACAAACCAAGCCGTACACAGCTCGTGAAAAAACAATACAAAGCTCTCAGGACAGACACAGCTGTTAATATTTTATCCCCAAATGCACGGCATGGTTGTAAACAAATGGAAGGCATACAATTCTATGACAAGACTAGAGGCTCAGATTATGCTTCTCAATTTCTTTACTACTCCAAACAGCGGCCAATGAGAACACAGTAAAGTAGACAAGCATTTGCAATGCAATAGGTCTTGCATTAGGAAAGTTTGAGCTATTGGTCTTGTAAATGATTTTTTTAAATTTATCTGTTTGTTTTGAAAATAGCGAAATTAATAGCTTTGTCATTTACAATGCCAATACTTTTATCTTTTGCAAATGTGACACCTATAGCATTTGTAATGCAACATGTTTTGTATTTATGTGACTTAGATGTATTGATATTACAAATAACTGGCTTTTTATTTTTTTTAATAATGAATACTTAAATAAAAGTTATTGTAATTTATAATGGCAATAGCTTAAACTTTTGTAAATAACTTTTGTGAAGATTATGTTCAGTGTATTTTATTGTGACGACAATCCAAGAACAGAAGTGAAATATTAACATCTTTTTGTGACATTTGTAATAAAGCTTGAAACATTGAGAGAACATATTTGAACAAGTTGTTGAATGGTTGCACAGATTGATACTGTGGTGGCCCTGAGTGATGTTGTGGTGGCGACGAGTGATCCTGTGGTGGCGACGAGTGATCCTGTGGTGTTCAGTGATGCTGTGGTAGCGCATAGTGATGTTGTGGTGCCTCTGAGTGATGTTGTGACGCCCCTGAGTGATGCTGTGGTGTTCAGTGATGCTGTGGTAGCGCATAGTGATGTTGTGGTGCCTCTGAGTGATGTTGTGACGCCCCTGAGTGATGCTGTGGTGCCCCTGAGTGATGCTGTGGTGGTGCGATAGATAGATAGAGTGACGGCGATAGATAGAATGAGGGCGATAGAGTGAGGACGATAGATAGATGTGTGTGGTGTGGTTGTGTGGTGTGGTTGTGTGTGTGGTGTGGTTGTGTGTGGTGTGGTCGTGTGTGTGGTTGTGTGTGTGTGTGTGTGTGGTTGTATGTATGTGTGTATGCGGTTAGAGAAGGATGTATGTGGAAGAGAGCAGCAGATCAGCACAGCAGAAGAGAACAGGGAGTTAAAGAAGGAGGCGGGTGGAAGAGAACAGCAGATCAGCACAGAAGAAGAGAACAGGGAGTTAAGAAGGAGGCGGGTGGAAGAGAACAGCAGATTAGCACAGGAGAAGAAAATAAGGAGTTAAAGAAGGAGGCGGGTGGAAGAGAGCAGCAGATCAGCACACGAGAAGAGAAGAGAACAGGGAGTTAGAGAAGGAGGCAGTGGAAGAGAGCAGCAGATCAGCATGGGAGAAGAGAAGAGAACAGGGAGTTAGAGAAGGAGGTGGGTGGAAGAGAGGAGCAGATCAGCACATCAGAAGAGAACAGGGAGTTAAAGAAGGAGGTGGGGTGGAAGAGAGCAGCGGATTAGCACAGGAGAAGAGAACAGGGAGTTAGAGAAGGAGGCAAGGTGGAAGAGAGCAGCAGATCAGCAGAAGAGAACAGGGAGTTAAAGAAGGAGGCGGGGTAGAAGAGAGCAGCAGATCAGCAGAGGGAGTAAAGAAGAGAACAGGGAGTTAGAGAAGGAGGTGGGTGGAAGAGAGCAGCAGATCAGCACAGCAGAAGAGAACAGGGAGTTACAGAAGGTGGTGGGGTGGAAGAGAGCAGCAGAACAGTACAGGAGAAGAGAACAGGGAGGTAGAGAAGGAAGTGGGGTGGAAAAGAACAGCAGATCAATACAGGAGAAGAGAACAGGGAGGAGGCGGGTGAAAGAAGATCAGATCAGCACCGGAGAAAAGAAAAGGGAGTTAGAGAAGGAGACGGATGGAAGAGAGCAAAAAGATCATCACAGGAGAAGGCAACAAGGAGTTAGAGAATGAGGCGGGGTGGAAGAGAAGAGCAGATCAGCACAAGAGTAGAGAACAGGGAGTTAAGGAAGGAAGTGGGTGGAAGAGAACAGCTTATTAGCACAGGAGAAGTGAACAGGGAGTTAGAGGAGGAGGCTGGGTGAAAGAGAACAGATCAGCACAGGAGAAGAGAAGAGAACAGGGAGTTAGAGAAGGAGGTGGGTGGATGAGAGCAACAGATCATCACAGGAGAAGAGAACAGGGAGTTAGAGAATGAGGGGGGAAGAAGAGAACAGCAGATCAGCATGTGAGAAGAGAACAGGGAGTTAGAGAAGTAGGTGGTGAAAGGGAACAACAGGTCAACACAGGAGAAAAAACAGAGATAAAGAAGGAGGTGGGGTGGAAGAGAGCAGCAGATCAGCACAGGTGAAGAGAACATGGAGTTAAAGGAGGAGGTGGGGTGGAAGAGAGCAGCAGATCAGCACATGAGAAGAGAACATGGAGTTAAAGAAGCGGGTGGAAGAGAACAACATATTAGCACATGAGAAGAGAACAGGGAGTTAAAGAAGGAGGCGGTGGAAGAGACCAGCAGTTCAGCAAAGGAGAAGAGAAGAGAACAGGGAGTTAAAGAAGGGGGTAGGTGGATTAGAGCAGCAGATCAGCACAGGAGAAGAGACCAGGGGGTTAAAGAAGGAGGCGGCGTGGAAGAGAGCAGCAGATCAGCACAGCAAAAGAGAACAGGAAGTTAAAGGAGGCGGGTAGAAGAGAGCAGCAGATCAGCACAAGAGTAGAGAACAGGGAGCGAGAGAAGAAGGTGGGTGGAAGAGAGCAGCAGATAGGCTCGAGAGAAGAGAAGAGAACAGGGAGTTGGAGAAGGAGGTGGGTGGAAGAGAACAGCAGTTTGGCACAGGAGAAGAGAACAGGGAGTTAGAGAAGGAGGTGGGTGGAAGAGAGCAGCAGATCAGCACAGGAGAAGAGAACTGGGAGTTAAAGAAGGAGGCAGAGTGGAAGAGAGCAGCAGATCAGCACGGGAGAAGAGAAGAGAACAGGGAGTTGGAGAAGGAGGTGAGCTGGAAGAGAGCAGCAGATCAGCACAAGAGACTAGGGAGTTAGAGAAGGAGGCGGGTGGAAGACAGCAGCAGATCAGCAGAGGGAGTAAAGAAGAGAACAGGGAGTTAGAGAAGTAGGTGGGTGGAAGAGAGCAGCAGATCAGCACAGGAGAAGAGAACAGGGAGGTAGAGTCGGAAGTGGGGTGGAAGAGAACAGCAGATCAGCACGAGAGAAGAGAACAGGGAGTTAGAGAAGGAGGCTGATGGAAGAGCGCAAAAAGATCATCACAGGAGAAGGCAACAAGGAGTTAGAGAATGAGGCTGGTGGAAGAGAAGAGCACATCAGCACAGGAGAAGAGAACGGAGTTAGCGAAGGGGGCGGGAGGAAGAGAGTAGCAGATCAGCACAGGAGAAGAGAAGAGAACAGGGAGTTAAAGAAGGAGGTGGGGTGGAAGAGAGCTGCAGATCAGCATTGGAGAAGAGAACCCGGAGTTAAAGAAGGAGGTGGGGTGGAAGAGAGCAGCAGAACAGCACAGGAGAAAAGATCAGAGTTAAAGAAGGAGGCGGGGTGGAAGAGAGCAGCAGAACAGCACAGGAGAAGAGAACAGGGAGTTAAAATGGAGGCGGGTGGAAAAGAACAGCAGATCCGCACAGGAGAAGAGAACAGGGAGTTAGAGAAAGAGGCGGGTGGAAGAGTACAGCAGATTAGCAAAGGAGAAGAAAACAGGGAGTTAAAGGAGGCGGGTGGAAGAGAGCAGCAGTTCAGCACAGGAGGAGACAAGAGAAGAGACCAGGGAGTTAAAGAAGGAGGCAGACTGGAAGAGAGCAGCAGATTAGAATAAGAGAAGAGAAGGGAACAGGGAGTTAGAAAAGGAGGTGGGTGGAAGAGAGGAACAGATCAGCACAGCAGAAGAGAACAGGGAGTTAAAGAAGGAGGTGGGGTGGAAGAGAGCAGCAGATCAGCACAGGAGAAGAGAATAGAACAGGGAGTTAGAGAAGGAGGTGAGGTGGAAGAGAGCCGCAGATCAGCAGAAGTTAACAGGGAGTTAAAGAAGGAGGTGGGATGGAAGAGAGCAACAGATCAGCACAGGATAAGATAAGAGAACAGGGAGTTAGAGAAGGAGGTGAGGTGGAAGAAAGCAGCAGATTAGCACAGCAGAAGAGAACAGGGAGCTAAAGAAGGAGGTGGGGTGCAAGAGAGCAGCAGATCAGCACAGGAGAAGAGAATAGGGAGTTAAAGAAGGAGGTGGGGTGCAAGAGAGCAGCTGATCAGCACAGGAGAAGAGAACAGGGAGTTGAGAAGGAGGTGGGGGAGAGAGGAACAGATCAGCACAGCAGAAGAGAACAGGGAGTTAAAGAAGGAGGTGGGTGGAAGAGAGCAGCAGATCAGCACAGGAGAAGGGAACAGGGAGTTAAAGAAGGAGGCAGTGGAAAAGAACAGCAGATCAGTACAGGAGAAGAGAACAGGGAGTTAAAGAAGGAGGTGGGGTGCAAGAGAGCAGCAGATCAGCACAGGAGAAGAGAATAGGGAGTTAAAGAAGGAGGTGGGTGGAAGAGAGCAACAGATCAGCACAGGATAAGATAAGAGAACAGGGAGTTAGAGAAGGAGGTGAGGTGGAAGAAAGCAGCAGATTAGCACAGCAGAAGAGAACAGGGAGCTAAAGAAGGAGGTGGGGTGCAAGAGAGCAGCAGATCAGCACAGGAGAAGAGAATAGGGAGTTAAAGAAGGAGGTGGGGTGCAAGAGAGCAGCTGATCAGCACAGGAGAAGAGAACAGGGAGTTGAGAAGGAGGTGGGGGAGAGAGGAACAGATCAGCACAGCAGAAGAGAACAGGGAGTTAAAGAAGGAGGTGGGTGGAAGAGAGCAGCAGATCAGCACAGGAGAAGGGAACAGGGAGTTAAAGAAGGAGGCGGGTGAAAGAGAACAGCAGATCAGCACAGGAGAAGAGAAGCGAACAGGGAGTTAAAGAAGGAGTTGCGGTGGACAAGAGCAGCAGATCAGCACAGGAGAAGAGACCAGGGAAATTAAGAAGAAGGCGGCGTGTAAGAGATCAGCAGATCAGCACAGCAAAAGAGAACAGGCAGTTAAAGAAGGAGGCAGGTGGAAGAGAGCAGCAGATCAGCACAAGAGAAGAGAACAGGGAGCTAGAGAAGAAGGCAGGTGGAAGAGAGCACCAGATCAGCTCGGGAGAAGAGAAGAGAACAGGGAGTTGTAGAAAGAGGTGGGTGGAAGAGAGCAGCATAACAGCACAGCAGAAGACAACAGGGAGTTAAAGAAGTAGGCGGGTGGAAGAGAGCAGCAGATCAGCACAGGAGAAGAGAACAGGGAGTTAAAGAAGGCGGTGGGGTGCAAGAGAGCAGCTGATCAGCACAGGAGAAGAAAACAGGGAGTTAAAAAGGATGCAGGTGGAAGAGAACAGCAGATCGGCACAGGAGAATAGAACAGGGAGTTAGAGAAAGAGGCGGGTGGAAGAGAACAGCAGATTAGCACAGGAGAAGAAACACAGGAAGTTAAAGAAGGAGGCGGGTGGAGGAGAGCAGCAGATCAGCACAGGAGAAGAGAATATAACAGGGAGTTAGAGAAGGGGGTGGGGGAAGAGAGGAGCAGATCAGTACAGCAGAAGAGAACAGGGAGTTAAAGAAGGAGGCGGGGTGGAAGAGAGCAGCAGATCAGCAGAGGGTGTAAATAAGAGAACAGGGAGTTAGAGAAGGAGGTGGGTGGAAGATAGCAGCAGATCAGCACAGCAGAAGAGAACAGGGAGGTAGAGAAGGAAGTGGGTGGAAGAGAACAGCAGATCAGCACCGGAGTAGAGAAAAGCGAGTTAGAGAAGGAGGCAGATGGAAGAGAGCAAAAGATCATCACAGGAGAAGGCAACAAGGAGTTAGAGAATGAGGCGGGGTGGAAGAGAAGAACAGATCAGCACAGGAGAAGAGAACAGAGTTAGAGAAGGGGGCGGGTGGAAGAGAGCAGCAGATCAGTACGGGAGAACCGAACAGGGAGTTAAAGAAGGAGGCGGGTGGAAGAGAGTAGCAGATCAGCACAGGAGAAGAGTACATGGAGGTAAAAAGGAGGCGGTGGAAGAGAACAGCAGATCGGCACAGGAGAAGAGAACAGGGAGTTAAAGAAGGCGGTGGGGTGCAAGAGAGCAGCTGATCAGCACAGGAGAAGAAAACAGGGAGTTAAAAAGGATGCAGGTGGAAGAGAACAGCAGATCGGCACAGGAGAATAGAACAGGGAGTTAGAGAAAGAGGCGGGTGGAAGAGAACAGCAGATTAGCACAGGAGAAGAAACACAGGAAGTTAAAGAAGGAGGCGGGTGGAGGAGAGCAGCAGATCAGCACAGGAGAAGAGAATAGAACAGGGAGTTAGAGAAGGGGGTGGGGGAAGAGAGGAGCAGATCAGTACAGCAGAAGAGAACAGGGAGTTAAAGAAGGAGGCGGGGTGGAAGAGAGCAGCAGATCAGCAGAGGGTGTAAATAAGAGAACAGGGAGTTAGAGAAGGAGGTGGGTGGAAGATAGCAGCAGATCAGCACAGCAGAAGAGAACAGGGAGGTAGAAAAGGAAGTGGGTGGAAGAGAACAGCAGATCAGCACCGGAGTAGAGAAAAGCGAGTTAGAGAAGGAGGCAGATGGAAGAGAGCAAAAGATCATCACAGGAGAAGGCAACAAGGAGTTAGAGAATGAGGCGGGGTGGAAGAGAAGAACAGATCAGCACAGGAGAAGAGAACAGAGTTAGAGAAGGGGGCGGGTGGAAGAGAGCAGCAGATCAGTACGGGAGAACCGAACAGGGAGTTAAAGAAGGAGGCGGGTGGAAGAGAGTAGCAGATCAGCACAGGAGAAGAGTACATGGAGGTAAAAAGGAGGCGGTGGAAGAGAACAGCAGATCGGCACAGGAGAAGAGAACAGGGAGTTAAAGAAGGAGGCAGACTGAAAGGGAGCAGCAGATCAGCATGAGAGAAGAGAACAGAACAGGGAGTTAGTCAATGAGGTGGGTGGAAGAGAGGAACAGATCAGCACAGCAGAAGAGAACAGGGAGTTAACGAAGGAGGTGGGGTGGAAGAGAGCAGCAGATCAGCAGAAGTTAACAAGGAGTTGAAGGAGGAGGGGTGGAAGAGAGCAACATATCAGCAAAGGAGAAGATAAGAGAACAGGGAGTTAGAGAAGGAGGTGAGGTGAGGTGGAAGAAAGCAGGTGGAAGAAAGCAGCAGATTAGCACAGCAGAAAAGAACAGGGAGCTAAAGAAGGAGGTGGGGTGTAAGAGAGCAGCAGAACAGCACAGGAGAAGAAAACTGGGAGAGAACAGTAGGTCAGTACGAGAGAAGAGAACAGGGAGTTAAAGAAGGAGGTGGGTGGATGAGAGCAGCAGGTCAGCACAGGAGAAGAGGACTGGAAGTTAAAGAAGGAGGTGGGGTGTAAGAGAACAGCAGACGGTGCCCCGGCCCTGGACTGGGAGGTGCTCATCGGCGCACTGCGTGCTGGTTTGGTGCTGCCGGGGCTGAGCAAGAGCAGACTGACGCCGAGCGGCCTAGTCGGCCTCTGAAGCCGGGGCGCTCTATTTTGGCGGCCCCGTGAGACATCACCCGGGGGCGGCCGGGGCTCAGCCGTAAGGCGGCAGACTGGTGGCTGCGGAGGGTTGTGCCTGACATTACCTATCCTGACGACACCCCGGCCCTGGTCTGGGAGGGGCTGTTCTTATTGTAAGTGGCCCGTCAGGAGGCGGTGGAGCAAGGGGGTCCAGCCGGAGGGCGGAAGAAATACTGCTGGAGCAGGGCAGCCCTGCAGGAGACCCTTTCTCTCTGGGCTTCCCCGGGCAGAGATGAGCTAAGCGCTGGAGACGTAGAGACCCCGGGAGCATCATCGGGAGCGGTGAAGGCCTGTACCTGGGCGGCAGCCGGGGACCCCGATTTTCACGCAGCCCACCAGTGCGTCTACGGAGAGTCCCGGGGCCCTGCTGTGGAGGACGTCGCCTAGACAGCGTAGAGGGGCTAGACGGGCCCTGCCATCACCACCGGGGCCCCTGCGGAGCGAGTGGAGAGCGGGAGACCTGACGGCCCCTATATTGAGGTAAACGACCGGGGGCCCCCTGGGCTACAGTGGGCGGACTTGAGCCACATTGAGCAAGGGTCAGAGGTGGCTGCGTTCTAGCTGAGGATTACGGGGGGCCCCAGCTGTATATGGGTCTTCTGGAGCTGGACATTGAGGGGCGTGGATGGGAACAGTAGACACTGTGGGGGGGCGCCTGGCCTGACTTCTCAGCGGTCAGCTCGGACCGCGGTGGGCCCCCCCGGTAGAAGATATCGAGGGCTGTGACCAGAAGGGGCCCGGTCAGCGGCTTTGGGCACTAGTGCGGCGATCCAACCATGACTTGCGGGGCATGAGGAGGTGGGGGAGGCCCCAATCAAGGCCCCATTGACAAATTCACGGGGCCGGGAGGCAGTGCGGGGACCTCCGGTGGACCTCAGGCACCCAGACCGGACAACGCGGCGCTGATGGCCGCCATCACCCAGTCCCGGGAGGCATTGGAAGCCAAAATTGGAGCGGTGGGGTCGGATGTTACGCTGCTTCGCCAGGATTTGCGGAATGCAGTCTCCCGCATCACGGAAGCTGAAACGCAGATATCAGGAGTAGAAGACGACATGGTGACCCTCAAACGTAAAGTGGCTACCCTGGAATCCGCACAAAGGAGCCTGGCGCATTGTGAGGAGGATGCAGAAGGGCGCGCCAGGCGCAATAACCTCTGCTTTCTAGGACTGCCCAAAGGCTGCGAGAAAGGGGATATGGAGGGCTTTCTGACACGGTGGTTGGAAAGTTGGATGCCGACCAACGTCCTGTCACTTTGTTATTGAGAGGGCACACCGGGCCCTGACACAGATGCCTCCGGAGGGAGCGAGGCCGTGGCCGGTGATTGCGAAGCTTCTCAACTACCATGACAGGGATGTGATCCTGAAGCAGGCTACAGCGAAAGAACCCTTGCGCTATGAGAATCACTGTCTTGATCTTTCCAGACTATACCCGCTTTGTACAACAGCAGCGCCAGTCTTTTACGGCGGCCAAGGCCCGCTTACGGGACCTGAAAATACAATATGCTCTGCTTTATCCAGCTCGTCTGAGAGTTATTTATCAATCCCGTACACACTTCTTCGATACCCCTGAGGACGTGTTTCTATGGACAGACGAAATTAGGCCGGCGAGAGTACACACTTCCCAGGGGCGAGACTCCGACTCTTCGCATGAAGATGCGCAGACGAAATCCTCCAGGCGTAGAGACAATTGGAGATCCCGATCACGACAGCGATCCGTGTTGAGTACAGCTTCGGAGAAGGTGAAGGGGGCGGCAGTGAAACAGAAGAAGGGCACATGAACTCGCCCAGAGACATAATGCTGATATATCGCCTTAATTCTCTGTTTCCCTGGGGCGAGTGCCTGCGGGGAGTGGAAGACATTTGCGCCCTATGAGGGTCCACGTGAATGCAAGAAGGATGGCTGTGGATGGGGGGGATATACGGGCGGGGGGGGGGGGTTCCCTCTGGTTGAGGGTGGGTGGGAGTCGGTGTTGGGCGAGTTGACTGAAGTTATGGGGATGCATTGATGGGGTGGGTTGTCGGCCTCGTGTTGGAGGCGGAAGCCATACTGCACCGCAACAGGTACTTCATTGTTTCTTGAGGTATGGGGTGGGGGGGGATTCTGGGAAGTTGGTGGGTGTTGACTTGGGATGGGAATGCACGGCTCAGATGCGATTACAGGGGTGGCTGAAAGTGCGCGCAGGCCGCGAGCGACATGGCTGTTGGATGCAAGAGGTCCTTGATGTCGAACCCGGATAGAGGGGCCTGGGGCCACACTTCGTGCCCTCAGTTGGAATGTGCGAGGTGTACTAGACAAGATTAAGAGGGGGCGGTCTTGAAACCGGCCAAAAAATAGGGGGCAGATGTAGTGATGCTACAAGAAACACATCTTCTAGGGACTAAAACGTTATGCTTTCAGCGCTTTGGCTATAACCAGGTCTTCCATGCGGGCTTTGTCAGGGGGTCCAGAGGCGTGGCCATACTTGTGCACCGCAGGGTCCCATATGCGCATTCTTCACATTGGATAGACCCGCAAGGTAGATATGTTTTCATTCGGGGCACGCTGGGGGATGAAGCGGTAGTGTTTGGCTGTGTATATGCCCGCCCCCTTTGCAGTGGTCTTTGGTGGAAAAGATTTTGACAGTTTGGGCGGAAATTCCAAATGGGTTGGCCATCATTGGGGAGACTGGAATGATGTGATAGATCAGGCACGTGACAGGTACAGGCCTGGGGGGGAGCAGTGGCATCCGGACATACCAAATTGCATGACATGATCAGAAATCTAGGAAGGGTAGATACATGGAGACAGATACATGGCACACAGCGTGAGTGCACCTTCCTCTCGGCGGCCCATCAATCCTTCTCCAGACTGGATTATATCTTTGTACCCCAGGCGGCTCAGGGTAGGGTGGAGGCTGCAGATATCTTGCCACGGGGGCTCTCGGACCACTCCCCGGTAGCGGTTACCATCGGACTGGACCGGAGGAGGCAGCCATTTCGCTGGCGCCTCTCAGTTTGGCACTTGCAGCTAGGAGAATATCAGGCTCACATGCGGAAATAATAATAATAATAATACTGATTCTTGTATAGCGCGAACAGCTACCTCGCGAGGAGGTGTCCCGGCGCTGAAAAGAAACCGCAGCAGCAGAGAGGAATGCAGGGAGAGGTACTAGGCTTTCTGTCCAAAGAGCCAAGTCTTTAGGAGTTTCCTAAAGATGGCTTCTGACGGGGCAGATTGGATGGCAGGGGGGAGGGAGTTCCAAAGCTTCGCAGTGCCTACCGAGAAAGATCTACCTCCGAGTCTCGCACTTCTCGCTCGAGGTACAGCCAGTAGGGTCTACGAGTTTGATCTCAGGTGTCTCTCTTGATGGTAGCGGGGGAGTCGTAGTTTCAGATAATTAGGACAGGTCCCTTTTTGTGCTCTGTAAGCTAGGGTGAGCGCCTTGAATTTTACTCTGCTTGTCACTGGAAGCCAGTGCAGCTCGTGAAGATGCGGAGAGATATGATGTTTAAAAGGCACGTGTTTTATCAATCTCGCAGCCGCATTCTGCATGCTCTGCAGGCGTTGTGTCAGATATTTCGGGAGGCCAAGATAGAGGCCGTTCGAATAATCCAGTCTGGATGTGACTGTCGCATGGACCACCGATTTACGACAGTCAGTTGGTAGAAGAGAGAGAAATTTTCGGAGGTTGCGGAGTTTATAGTGGCAGCTAGAGGTGACTTGTTGTATGTGAGAGGAGAAGGAAAGCGTCTCGTCCCACCATACACCCAGATGTTTTGCCTTGGTGCCAGGGGTGGGAGCAGGACCCATTTTGGTGGGCCACCAGAGGTCAGGGGAGGGTGGAGTACTTTTCCCAAAGAATAGTACCTCGGTTTTGCTAGCATTCAATTTTAGCTTGGTAGTGTTCATCCATCTGGCTATGTCACTAAGACAGCCTTTTGTTTTGCTGAACGCTGCTTCTGACACCTCAACGTATGGGAAGACTAGTTGCGTATCATCCGCATACGAAATCGCCTTGACCTGCCATTTGGCGATTAAGGTAAAAAGTGGGGCCAGATAAACATTGAAAAGTAGCGGGCTGAGGGCGGACCCTTGCGGGACACCACACCACAGCCGTTTGGGTTCAGAGGAAAAAGCGCCCAGAGCTACTTTCTGAGAGCGGTTCGTAAGGTAGGTGTGCAACCAGCTCAGTGCCTTGTCCTCTAAGCCAATATCCTTCAATCTGAGCAGAAATCTACCATGATCCACAGTATCGAAGCGGCAGATAGATCCAGGAGCACCAGCATGGCCGATGCTCCTGAATCCAGCGACCACCTGATTGACTCAGCCACCTCAATGAGGGCAGTTTCAGTGCTGAAGCCGGCCCTGAAACCAGACTGTGTTACGTGTTTTATGCCACTTTTTTCGATGAAACTATTGAGTTGGCGTTGGATACGTTTTTCCAGCATTTTTCCCGGGGCTGCTAGTAGGGAGATGGGGCGGATATTGCTCAGATCATCGGGGGCGCCATTGGGTTTTTTTTTCAATGGGAGAAGAGTGGCATGTTTCCAGCGGTCGGGGAACGTGCCAGTCTCGATGGACATGTTCCAGATGTGAAGGAGTGGCCCTACCGTGGCATCCGACATCATTTTCCACAGTTTGGGGGGGCAGGGGTCATCAGGAGCACCTGATTTGCATTTGTGTAGTTCTTTCAATGCATCCTCGTGGGTGATTGGGAGGAACCGAGTTAAGGGAGGGGTAGGCATCACAATGATATCGTGGTCTGCCATAATTGTTGGCTCGGAGGGGGTGAAGGAGTCATAGACCTTCAGGATTTTTTTGTCGAAAAAATCCTAGATATCCTCACAGAGTTTGCTAGAGGGAATAATTTCTGTTTCGATGGCCTTGGGTTTGAAGAAGGACTGAACTATTTAAAAAATTTCTTTGCTCGGTTGTTCCACTTGTTGGATAGAGGATACAAAGAACAGTTTTTTTGCTTTTTTTATGGAATGATGAAGGCTGTGCAGGGCTTTTTTATAGCAGTTTTTTGCAGGTTCGGAGTAGCTAGCCCGCCACTGAGGTTCTAGTCTTTTGCATTTGCTTTTTTCAGCTATCAGTTCTGCAGAGAACCAGGGGGCAGACGGGGATTCTCCTAGTGAAGTGGCTATTTTGGGCGGAGCAATAGAGTCTACTGTGCTGCTAATCCAGTGATTCAGTAGTATTGCATCAGAGTTCACATCTGCTGATAGTAAAGGGGGGGCAGCTGCGAGCGCGGGACAGAGGGTCTCGGTGGATAAGTTATCCCAGTTTCTTCGTACATACGTGCGTTTTCCTGTAGTTCGAGAGCAAGTAGGGAAAGAGATTAGGAAGGGGACGAGGAAATGATCTGTCCATAGAAGTGGCAGCGGGGGTTTAGTTGTGGTATCCGGAATGTTAGAGAAAATGAGGTCCAGCATATGGCCTGCCTGGTGCGTGGTACCGGAGGTGATAAGAGCTAGATTTGCTGATTGAAGTGTGTTAATAAGTTGGGAAGCCAAAAGACAGTCAGATCTGTCTGCATGAACGTTAAAGTCACCGACTACTATATAGTGTTGGTGAGAGAGAGTGTTTTGGACTATGAAGTCCATACGTTCATGGGTATGGGCCGGAGAACAATCCGGGGGTCTATATATTATCAGGCCAGCTAGGGACGTTTGAGGGTTGATTTGGAGGCAGAAGTGTAGCCCCTCTATGCCGGCGAGGGTGGTAGGAGTGGAAGAGGATAAGGTGTATTTATCTTTAAAGATAATAGCCACTCCGCCACCTCTTCTGTTCTTCTCTCTATTGGAGAGACTTAAAGTGAAACCGAGCGGAACGGCTAGAGCAATGGAGGCAAGGTTTTCTTCGTTGAGCCACGTTTCGGTGAGAAATAGGGCGTCCCACTCGGAGTCAGCTAGCAGCAGATAGATATCATCTGCATGTTTAGGAAGGGATCTGCAGTTCAGTAGCCCAGCTTTAAAGGGGGAGGTGGGAGTGTTGGCTGAGCGATAGTTCAATGTTTTGGGTAGGAATTAGCTGAGACTGAAACGTCACACAGAGGCTTGTTGCACCGTGAGCAGGAGGGGGGGAGGTCCGGGGTGGAAAGATCGAGCCTGGGAGCCTGACAATGGTTGCCCGGGTTAAGTGCTAGAAGTTCGCTTCTAGACCAGACTATCCTTCTTGTGTGGGACTGGTCACTTGCCTTAGGCGCTCCCGCTGCGCTTCCTAGGTAGACACATTTTTATAGAAGGAAGGGGGTGTGGCCAGATGGGGTGGGCGTGAGCCCAATGGATTCCCCTCAGCTGGCGTCAATGAGGGTGTGTTCTCCTCGTCAGCGCTGAGATCCGCTGAGCAGGAGAAAGGCAGGTTGTTTTAAAATTACACAGTATTAGTCACACGTAAAGTTTAAAACAGTTAAAAGTCAAGACAAAGTTTCTCCCGGCTTCCGCCTCAGGAGCATGCAATTTCTTAAAGACGCGGTAGTGCCTCAGCGCGGGGTTTAAATACTTTTGCAAGGGGGCGTGGCCAGATGGGATGGGCGTGAGCCCAATGGATTCCCCTCAGCTGGCCACGCTGGGAAAGCCATAGAGCAATATCTGGCTGAGAATACTGGTACGGTTGCGAACAAGGCAACGCTCTGGGAAGCCATGAAGCCCACATTGCGGGGTATAGACATAGCATGGTGTGTGGCGGTCAGAAGGCGGCATAGGGAAACTCTCGATCGAGCGGAGGCGGACATACAGGATTTAGAGCGGCGCAGCAGCCCAGAGGGAGAGGGCCGGGCGCTGGAACAGCTACTGCTGGCGCAGCAGACTTATGCTTCGTTGTTATTAGATGAGACACGGCAGCAGGGTATATCAGTGGGGGGATAAATCTGGGACGATGCTACATAGGCTGTGCCAGGGCCAGTTCCAAACCCAGACCCCTCCGAGAATTCTTGATGACTCCGGTGCCCTGATAACCGACCCCATGCTACTTGCGGAGGGCTTCGCAATCTATTACGCCGATCTGTATTCCCCACATGAAGGCATGAAGGCATTGATGCGAGCTTGGTTAACAAATTCATAGCAGACCTGCCGCCGCGGGTGATTACAGATGATGCCCGCGAAAGCCTGGACAAGCCATTAACTGAAGACGAGCTGAGAGTCGCCCTAGGGGAACTACATACGGGGAAGGCCCTGGGCCCCAACGGCTTTCTCAGTGAATTCTTTAAGAAATTTCACCTCCAGCTGGGAACTCAGTACGGGGCGGTGGTAGAAGAGGCACGGGAACTTGGTTACATGCCCCAGGACTGGAGACACACAGAGGTAGTAGTCTTTCACAAACCTGGCCGGCCCCCAGAGCAATTTACATCGTATCGCCCGATCTCTCTATTGAATGAAGAGTCCAAAATCTTAGCCAAGGCGCTGGCCAATAGACTACTGCTGTATATCTCCGAACTTATACATCCAGACCAGGCTGGCTTTATGCCCAAGCGGGCGACGCGGCACAACATTAGGCGAGCTCACGTCGCGATTGCGACGATTCGTTCGTCTGGGGTGCAGGCAGCGCTATTCTTGGCGGACATGGACAGGGCATTCGACTCCCTCAGTTGGACGTACCTCTTCTCGCTTCTGTCGCGGCTGAACTTAGGACCGGTGTTTCTCTCATATGTGAAACTGCTTTACACTGACCTCACGACCTCCGTTAGGGTGGCGGGGGCAGTGTCCTCGAGATTTCCTATCCAGAGGGGCACCAGACAGAGTTGCCCCCTCTTGCCCTACTTATTTGCCCTGGCGATGGAGCCTCTGGCCGCCTGGGTCCGCATAGATGCCCAGATGAAGGGCTTCGAGTGGACCAGTGATCTGTCGGACCGTATCGCACTGTATGCGGACGACGTCCTGTTTTTCCTCACGGATCTTAATAACTCGGGGCCTCGCCTTATGCGCATTCTACAGATTTTTGGTGAGACATCGGGCCTATACATGAACCCACGCAAATCCACGCTATGGGTGCTAGGACAGGGTCCGACGATTGGGGACTGGGCATCGGAACTCCAGAAGGCTAGTGGAGGAATTAAATACCTAGGGGTGTTACTCACCGAGATCCCAGCTGTCGCATGGGTGCGCAATGTAGTACAAGCTTGGTAACAGACGCAAGCAGATATTAAAATATGGTCCCGCATGCCGCTGACCATTTATGGCAGATCGGCCATATTTAAAATGGTGGCCCTGCCAAGACTGTTGTATCAATTGCTGAACCACCAATACATGGTCCAACCTTCATGGTTTAAGCACATAAACACAATCCTGGGACAGTTCCTCTGGGTAGGTGGCTCCATTAGAGTGGCGCTGCGCACATGCTTCCGCTCTACGTAAGGAGGGGGGTTGGCGACCTCAGACGTGTTATCCTATTACCAAGCGTCCCATCTCCTAGTCCTAAACAAATGGGGGTATGGCGACAGAGGAGACCCGGCCTATGCGCTGGAAAGACTACTGATGGAGCCGCATACGCTTCATGCACTGCTTTACGCGCCGAAGGAGCGCAGGGCCTTGCCGACGGCGACGCATGTTGTCTTCAATGTCTGGCGGCGAGCACTGAAGCGGATGGGATGGTGGCATACCCTGACCGAAGAGACCCCCCTCTGGCGCAATGGCCGCCTTCCTGGTCTGTCATCTCTGGCCGGGTTTGCGGGATGGGACGCCATTGGCATCTCTAGACTGGGGGATGTTATGACGGGGACGACGCTTAAGTCGTTTCAGGAGCTGAGTGTAGAGTATAGCATGCCCCGTATGCAGTTTTTCCGTTACTTACAATTTCGCCATGCCCTAGCTCCGGACCTGGAGGGTCTGACGTCGCTTCCCGAGTTTAGCACATTGGAGGCCCAGGTCTTTATGGGGGAGTTAGATACCAAGAAAATTTCACGCATCTACCAATCCCTGATTATACACTGCACCTCTGATTTATGCTCACTTAAGGAGAAATGGGAGGGGGTTGTCGAACCGCTAGAGGAGGAGGACTGGAACGAGGCGCTGGCGAGTCCTAGAGGCGCGGCCATATCAATCCGCCTCAGACTGATCCAATTTAAGTACTTTCATAGAGTATACTATACAAGGCAGAGGTTGTGGAAGGCAGGACTTATTGCATCTCCAGAGTGTACTAGGTGTGGGAGAGAGGAGGGTACTTTCCTCAATACGGTGTGGAGTTGTGGGCGCCTGGAGCGGTTCTGGCGTGGTGTCTGGAATGGTCTAGATGAGGCGTTGGGCTGGGTGCTCCCGCGCACGCCGCGCTTGGGCTTATTGCATGTACTAGAGTGAGTGGGAGGCAACCTGTACAAGAGGCATCTGTTACTGTTGGGACTCACGATCGCCAAGCGAGACATAGCCAGGGCCTGGAAGGACCCGCAAGCCCCATCACTTGTTGCTTGGAAGAGAGGCCTAAATTTTTTTATGGGGATGGAGAGACCTATCTTTCTCGCCCGAGGTTGCCCCCGCAAACATTATAAGATTTGGAAAAGGTGGGCTGACTACAGAGGATTCTGGCTAGAGCCCCCATCGGAGCCGGACCCGGAATTGGAAGCATAAGTGAGCCGTGCTGTATGATGTGGGTGAGTGAGGTGGCTGGATCGATCGAGGGGGGAGGGATCCGGGTGGGATGGGATGGGGGCTAGTAGGGGGGGGTTGGGGGGAATGATGGGGGGACTTGTTAACTGCAATGAACCTGTTGTTCTGACTATAAAGACAAGATGGATTGCGTTGTTCTATTCGTTTGTATCGATACTTGGTAGATTCCTCTGGGATACAGAGACCTGCGGCTATATATGTGATCTATCAATAAAAATCTGTTTTTAAAAAAAAGGAGGTGCGGTGGCAGAGAGCAGCAGATCAGCACAAGAGAAGAGAACAGGGAGTTGAAGAAGGAGGCGGGTGGAAGACAGCAGCATAACAGCACAGCAAAAGAGAACTGAGTTGAAGAAGGAGGCGGGTGGAAGAGAGCAGCAGATCAGCACAGGAGAAGAGAACAGGGAGTTAAAGAAGGAGGTGGGGTGGCAGCGAGCAGCAGATCAGCACAGGAGAAGAGAACAGGGAGTTAAAGAAGGAGGTGGGGTGCAAGAGAGCAGCTGATCAGCACAGGAGAAGAGAACAGGGAGTTAAAAAGGATGCGGGTGGAAGAGAACAGCAGATTAGCACAGGAGAAGATAACAGGGAGTTAGAGAAGGAGGCGGGGTGAAAGAGAACAGCAGATCAGCACAGGAGAAGAGAAAAGGAAGTTAGAGAAGGCGGCGGGGTGAAGGAGAATAGCAGATCAGCACAGGAGAAGAGAACAGAGAGTTAGAGAAGGAGTCGGGAGGAAGGAGAGCAGCAGATCAGCACGAGAGAAGAGAACAGGGAGTTAAAGAAGTAGGCGGGGTGGAAGAGAGCAACAGATCAGCACCGGAGAAGAGAACAGGGAGTTAGAGTAGGAGGCAGAGTGGAAGAGAGCAGCAGATCAGCACAGGAGAAGAGAACAGGCAGTTAGAGAAGGAGAAAGACTGGAAGAGAGCAGCAGATCAGCACGGGGGAAGAGAAGAGAACAGGGAGTTAGAGAAGGAGGTGGGTGGAAGAGAGGAGCAGATCAGCGCAGCAGAAGGGAAAAGGGAGTTAAAGAAGGAGGTGGGGTAGAAGAGAACAGCAGATCAGCACAGGAGAAGAGAACAGGGAGTTAGAGAAGGAGGCGGATGGAAGATAGCAGAAAGATCATCACAGGAGAAGAGAACGGGGAGTTAAAGAATGAGGCGGGAGGAAGAGAGCAGCAGATCAGCACAGGAGAAAAGATCAGAGTTAAAGAAGGAGGCGGGGTGGAAGAGAGCAGCAGATCAGCATGGGAGAACAGAACAGGGAGTTAAGGAAGGAAGCGGTGGAAGAAAACAGCATATTAGCACAGGAGAAGAGAACAGGGAGTTAGAGAAGGAGGCGAGGTGAAAGAGAACAGCAGATCAGCACAGGAGAAGAGAAAAGGGAGTTAGAGAAGGCGGCGGGGTGAAGGGGAATAGCAGATCAGCACAGGAGAAGAGAACAGAGAGTTAGAGAAGGAGTCGGGAGGAAGGAGAGCAGCAGATCAGCATGGGAGAAGAGAACAGAGTTAAAGAAGGAGGTGGCGTGGAAGAGAGCAGCAGATCAGCAGAGGGGAAGAGAACAGGGAGTTAAAGAAGGAGGCAGGTGGAAGAGAGCAGCAGATCAGCACAGGAGAAGAGAACAGGGAGCTAGAGAAGAAGGCGGGTGGAAGAGATCAGCAGATCAGCTCGGAAGAAGAGAAGAGAACAGGGAGTTGGAGAAGGAGGTGGGTGAAGAGAGCACCATAACAGCACAGCAGAAGAGAACATGGAGTTAAAGAAGGAGGCGGGTGGAAGAGAGCAGCAGATCAGCAGAGGAGAAGAGAACAGGGAGTTAAAGAAGGAGGTGGGGTAGAAGAGACCAGCAGATCAGCATAGGAGAAGAAAACAGGGAGTTAAAGAAGGAGTCGGGTTGGAAGAGAGCAGCAGATCAGGACAGGAGAAGAGAACAGGGAGTTAGAGAAGGAGCCAGAGTGGAAGAGAGCAGCAGATCAGCACGGGAGAAGAGAAGAGAACAGGGAGTTAAAGAAGGAGGTGGGTGGAAGAGAGGAGCAGATCAGCAGAAGAGAACAGGGAGTTAAAGAAGGAGGTGGGGTGGAAGAGAGCAGCAGATTAGCACAGGAGAAGAGAACAGGGAGTTAGAGAAGGAGGCGAGTTGGAAGAGAGAAGCAGATCAGCAGAAGAGAACAGGAAGTTAAAGAAGGAGGCAGGGTGGAAGAGAGCAGCAGATCAGCTCAGGAGAAGAGAACAGGGAGTTAGAGAAGGGGGCAGGGTGGAAGAGGGCAGCAGATCAGCACAGGAGAAGAGATCAGGGAGTTAGAGAAAGAGGCGAGTAGAAAAAAACAGCAGATTAGTGCAGGTGAAGAAAACAGGAAGTTAAAGAAGGAGGCGGGTTGCAAGAGAGCAGCAGATCAGCAGAGGAGAAGAGAACAGGGAGTTAGAGAAGGAGGCAGGGTGGAAGAGATCAGCAGATCAGCACGGGAGAAGAGAAGAGAACATACTCCTGAGGCGGAAGCCGGGAGAGCTAAGAACCCATTTTTATGTCATTTGTGTGATACTGTGTCTGATTTTAAAAAACTAGCAATCTCACCTACTGCACTCTTGGCAGCTTAAACAGCGGACACTCGCTGCAACGTAACCCCTCATTCTTCTTTGGTCGCCGATCCACGAGGGCGAGGCGCGTCACGGACACGCCCCCTCGAGTGGCCACGCCCCCTAGCTGCATATATAGCGCGCCCAGTGCCCTGGCGTCGCGCTAATCAACATACTCCTGAGGCGGAAGCCGGGAGAGCTAAGAACCCATTTTTATGTCATTTGTGTGATACTGTGTCTGATTTTAAAAAACTAGCAATCTCACCTACTGCACTCTTGGCAGCTTAAACAGCGGACACTCGCTGCAACGTAACCCCTCATTCTTCTTTGGTCGCCGATCCACGAGGGCGAGGCGCGTCACGGACACGCCCCCTCAAGTGGCCACGTCCCCTAGCTGCATATATAGCGCGCCCAGTGCCCTGGCGTCGCGCTAATCAACATACTCCTGAGGCGGAAGCCGGGAGAGCTAAGAACCCATTTTTATGTCATTTGTGTGATACTGTGTCTGATTTTAAAAAACTAGCAATCTCACCTACTGCACTCTTGGCAGCTTAAACAGCGGACACTCGCTGCAACGTAACCCCTCATTCTTCTTTGGTCGCCGATCCACGAGGGCGAGGCGCGTCACGGACACGCCCCCTCGGGTGGCCACGCCCCCTAGCTGCATATATAGCGCGCCCAGTGCCCTGGCGTCGCGCTAATCAACATACTCCTGAGGCGGAAGCCGGGAGAGCTAAGAACCCATTTTTATGTCATTTGTGTGATACTGTGTCTGATTTTAAAAAACTAGCAATCTCACCTACTGCACTCTTGGCAGCTTAAACAGCGGACACTCGCTGCAACGTAACCCCTCATTCTTCTTTGGTCGCCGATCCACGAGGGCGAGGCGCGTCACGGACACGCCCCCTCGAGTGGCCACGCCCCCTAGCTGCATATATAGCGCGCCCAGTGCCCTGGCGTCGCGCTAATCAACATACTCCTGAGGCGGAAGCCGGGAGAGCTAAGAACCCATTTTTATGTCATTTGTGTGATACTGTGTCTGATTTTAAAAAACTAGCAATCTCACCTACTGCACTCTTGGCAGCTTAAACAGCGGACACTCGCTGCAACGTAACCCCTCATTCTTCTTTGGTCGCCGATCCACGAGGGCGAGGCGCGTCACGGACACGCCCCCTCGAGTGGCCACGCCCCCTTCCACGCCCAGAACTTCCACTATTTATCATGTGTCTTGGTAGGAAGCGCAGCGGGAGCGCAGCGGGAGCGCCGTTTGCGCGCCGAAGGCGCGCATAGGGCAAGCTCGTCTGCGCTCGTCCGCGAACGTCCGGGACCAGGGGCCAGGGACTCTGTGGGCTACTATACTTATACGCCTGCTGAACTACTAGCGCTGCGCCCAACCGCCACGAAATGTCCACCGGTTCCTCATAACGCGGCGAAACGCATATCTCACTTAGGCATAGGCAACCCCGCCACCCTTACAAATGTCCCTGCTCCTGAGTACTCCATGCTCACGACCACACCCTGCTCTACCTACACGTTCAGGTGTATATATCTCAATACCCGCTCCATGATTAAACATCAATCAGATATTTTTCTGCTACTTATGGATCAACAACCTGACATGCTGCTATTGACAGAGACTTGGCTCACTCCGGACTCATTACCGGACATCTTAGCTGCCCTACCCGCAGACTACTACATTCTATCAGCACTCCGCCCAGGCGGAAAAACTGGGGGAGGAGCAGCTATAATCGTCAATAAAAAATTCCAACTTAGACAGCTCCCCTCTCTGCCTCTACCCAACACTGAAAACATAGTCGCCAAAATAGACACTCCTAACGGCTCACTTGTACTGGTCCTACTATATCGCCCTCCCCAAACCATGGCCACATTCCCGTCCACTCTAGCTCAGCTACTGGCACCGTTGGTCACTAACCATCCTAAACTACTTCTGGTCGGAGATTTAAACTTTTGGTTCGATAACTTATCATTGGACCCCCAGGCTGCAGAGATGAGTGAACTTTTTTGTGATCTTAACCTGACACAACACATCCACACTGAGACTCACCAGAAAGGCCATAGCCTCGACCAAATCTGGTCTCTGAACGTGTCACTATCTGCAATAGATATCAAACCTTGCTGCTGGTCTGATCACCACAGCATAAGTTTCTCCCTCCAGCTAGACAAGACTACTCACTTTAAGCTACAAACTAGCAAAACCATTAGGAAATGGACCTCTATGGATATGCCAGCCTTCCTTAACTTTCTGGGTGACTCCCCTCCCCTTGACAGCTCCAATGTGGAGGAGGCTGATGGCCGGTTCAACGAATGGCTTACTGCAGCGATTAACATGTTTGCCCCTCCTACGCATCTCAGCAGTTCTAGGAGACAGGACGCACACAAATGGTTCACACCTGAACTAAAAAAATTGAAACTGGAAGTGAGGCAAAAGGAAAGATCTTGGCGCTCCCAGTACTGCCCTCTGGCTAGGGCCACATATTGCTCAGCCAGGAAGACATACCAAAAAACCCTACTAAGCCATAAAACCACCTATTACTCATCCAAAATCCTACACTCCACCAATAAGTCAAAAGAAATCTTCAGGATAGTGAACGACCTTTGCAATGACGATAGAACTTCCCCCCCCGGTAGTTCCCACACAAGCGCTATGCAACTCCCTGAATGACTTCTTCCGCGATAAGATCTTAATGATTAAACAGAATATCTCCACACTTCCAGCCTGCGCCCCTGTGGATGACACCTATTTTAATCCCTCAACTTTACATTCCTTTCCCCTTATCGATTTGGAAACTTTCTCGGTACTACTGTCCAGAGTCAAATCAGGCTCCCCCAAGGATGTCTGCCCCCCTCAAATCATGAAAGAAATTGGTCGAGCCTTACCCAACAGCATGATATCCTTGCTCAACGACTCTCTCACTTCAGGGATAGTGCCGAGCAGCTTTAAGCAGGCCCTATTGATTCCCCTCACCAAGAAACCCGGTATCGATCCACTGGACCTCACGAACTATCGGCCCATATCCTTACTGCCCTTCCTATCGAAAATGCTGGAGGCGCATGTTACCAACTGCCTCTCTAACTTCATGGAGGAATCGGAATACCTCCAACCCAACCAGGCAGGTTTCCGGCTTGGTCACTCCACCGAGGCAGTAATATTGGCCGTCCAGAATACCTTGAGGTCCAACGCTGATAACAACCTTCATCAGGCCCTAGTACTTCTTGACTTGTCCGCCGCATTCGACACGGTTGACTATTCCATCCTGGTCAACCGTGTCGAACAGGCGGGTCTCAGAGACTCTGCCCTAACCTGGCTGAAATCGTTCATCTCCGAACGCACTCAGTCTGTCTGCTTAGGCTCCTTTTCTGCTGCCAAAATCAAGTCTTTCTGTGGGGTGCCCCAAGGCTCTTCATTATCCCCCTTGTTATTCAACCTATACATGCGGCCCCTTCTCTTCGCTCTGAGAAAGCACAAAGTCACTGCATACAATTATGCAGATGACTTGCAGCTCGTTTTCATTCTTAACTCCCCAAATGCGGTAGAGGACTTCCAAGCCACTATGATTCTAATCCAGAGCTGGATGTCCTCAAATCACCTTAAATTAAACCCAGGGAAAACTGAGTTGATCCTGCCCGGCAAGAGCGAAATCAGTTGGAGCCCCAACTTCTGGCCTACTGATATGGGCCTCCCCCCTAAGAAATCTCTGACTGTAAAAAGTCTGGGGATTACCATCAACGAGGACCTCTCGCTAAGATCCCAAATTGGAACCGTGGTTTCTTCTGGATTTTTCCAATTGAGGAAAATTAGGAAAATCGCCCATTTCCTCACTCCCTCCGCCTTAATCCAGGTGGTCATGGCCCTAGTTCTCTCCCACATCGACTTCTCAAACAGCCTATACCTTGGCCTACCTGTAGGACAACTTAGAAGACTGCAGTACTTACAGAATCAGGCCGCCAGGCTGATCTGCAAGGTACCCAAATGGGAATCGATTAAACCAGGCATGGAGAGCCTGCACTGGCTACCTGTGGCTCAAAGAGCCGAATTCAAAGCCGGATGTATCATCTTTAAGGCTCTGCAAGGCAAGGGACCTCTATTCATCAGACAACTGATCGGAAGATACGTTCCCTCACGGAACCTTAGATCAGCCCACAAAGACCTTCTTGAAGTACCGCGCTTTAAGAAAAAACGACAAGGTGGCAGCGGCTTCCACTTCCTAGCAGCTACCCTATGGAATTCCCTGCCACTAGCCCTCAGACAGAGTAGAGACCTCCTTGCCTTCAGAAAGGCATTCAAGACTCACCTCTTTACAAAAGCCTACTTGAAATAACGCTCCCGGCAGACTCACCCTCTGTTATGTTTTTTATCTTTCCAGCGCCAAGAAGCCCTCGGGCGTATGTGCGCTTTACAAATTTTTAATAACATAACATAACAGGGAGTTAAAGAAGGAGGTGGGTGGATGAGAGGGAGGGCGATAGATAGAGGGAGGGAGGGCGATAGAGTGAGGGTGATAGAGGGAGGGCGATAGAGTGAGGGTGATATAGGGAGGGTGATAGATAGAGGGAGGGCGATAGATAGATAGAGTGAGGGAGGGTGATAGATAGATAGAGTGAATGAGGGCGGTAGAGTGAGTGAGGGCGGTAGAGTGAGTGAGGGCGGTAGAGTGAGTGAGGGTGGTAGAGTGAGGGCAGTAGAATGGTAGAGTGGGGGCGGTAGAGTGACGGCGTGAAGGCGGTTGAGTGAGGGCATGAGGGCGGTTGAGTGAGGGCATGAGGGCATGAGGGCAGTAGAGTGAGGGCAGTAGAATGGTAGAGTGAGGGTGGTATAGTGAGGGCGGTAGAGTGAGGGCAGTTGAGTGTTAGAGTGAGGGCGGTAGAGTGAGAGTGATAGAGTGAGGGCGGTAGAGTGGTAGAGTGAGGGCAGTAGGGTGAGGGCAGTAGGGTGAGGGCGGTAGAGAGAGGGCGGTAGAGTGAGGGCGGTAGAGTGAGGGCAGTAGAGTGAGTGCAGTAGAGTGGTAGAGTGAGGGCGGTAGAGTGAGGGTGTGAGGGCGGTAGAGTGAGGGTGTGAGGGCGGTAGATTGGTATACTGAGGGCGGTAGAGTGAGGGCAGTAGAGTGAGGGCGGTAGAGTGAGGGCGGTAGAGTGAAGGCCCTAGAGTGAGGGCCCTAGAGTGAGGGAGGTAGAGTGGTAGAGAGGGCGGTAAAGTCAGGGCAGTAGAGTGGTAGAGTGAGGGCGGTAGAGTGAGGGCTGTAGAATGGTAGACTGAGGGCGGTAGACTGAGGGCGGTTGAGGGAGGGCAGTAGAGGGAGGGCGGTAGAGGGAGGGCGGTAGAGGGAGGGCGGTAAAGTGGTAGAGTGAGGGCAGTAGAGTGGGTGGTAGTGGTAGAGTGAGGGCAGTAGAGTGGTAGAGTATTAGAGTGAGGGTGGTAGAGTGAGGGTGTAAGGGCGGTATAGTGAGGGTGGTAGAGTTAGGGTGGTAGAGTGAGGGCGTGAGGGCGGCAGAGTGGTAGAGTGAGGGCATTAGGGTGAGGGCAGTAGAGGGGTAGAGTGAGGGCGGTAGAGTGAGGGCGTGAGGATGGTAGAGTGGTACAGTGAGGGCGGTAGAGTGAGGGTGGTAGAGTAGTAGAGTGAGGGCGGTAGAGTGGTAGAGTGAGGGCGGTAGAGTGAGGGCGTGAGGGCGGTAGAGTGGCAGAGTGAGGGCGGTAGAGTGGTAGAGTGGTAGAGTGAGGGCGGTAGAGTGAGGGTGGTAGAGTAGTAGAGTGAGGGCGGTAGAGTGAGGGCGGTAGAGTGGTAGAGTGAGGGCGGTAGACAGAGTGGTAGAGTGAGGGTGGTTGAGTGGTAGAGTGAGGGTGGTAGGGTGAGGGTGGTAGAGTGAGGGCGGTAGAGTGGTAGAGGGAGGGCAGTAGAGTGAGGGCGGTAGAGTGGTAGAGGGAGGGCAGTAGAGTGAGGGCGGTAGAGTGGTAGAGTGATGGCGGTAGGGTGAGGGTGGTAGAGTGGTAGAGTGAGGGCCGTAGAGTGAGGGTGTGAGGGCGGTATAGTGGTATAGTGAGGGCGGTATATTGAGGGCGGTAGAGTGGTAGAGTTAGGGCCGTAGAGTGAGGGTGTGAGGGCGGTATAGTGGTATAGTGAGGGCGGTATATTGAGGGCGGTAGAGTGGTAGAGTGAGGGTGGTAGAGTGAGGGCGTGAGGGTGGTAGAGTGAGGGCAGGAGAGTGGTAGAGTGAGGGTGGTAGAGTGAAAGTGGTAGAGTGAGGGCGGTAGAGTGGTAGAGTGAGGGCGGTAGAGTGAGGGCGGTAGAGTGGTAATGTGAGGGCGGTAGAGTGGTAGAGTGAGGGCGGTAGAGTGAGAGCGGTAGAGTGAGGGCGATAGAGTTAGGGCGGTAGAGTGGTAGAGTGAGGGCATTAGAGTGAGGGCAGTAGAGTGGTAACGTGAGGGCGGTAGAGTGGTAGAGTGAGGGCGGTAGAGTGAGAGCGGTAGAGTGAGGGCGATAGAGTGAGGGCGGTAGAGTGGTAGAGTGAGGGCATTAGAGTGAGGGCAGTAGAGTGGTAGAGTGAGGGTGGTAGAGTGAGGGCGGTAGAGTGAGGGCGTGAGGGCAGTAGATTGGTAGAGTGAGGGCGGTAGAGTGGTAGAGTGATGGCGGTAGAGTGAGGGCGTGGGGCCGGTAGAGTGGTAGAGTGAGGGCGGTAGAGTGGTAGAGTGAGGGCGGTAGAGTGAGGGTGGTAGAGTGGTAGAGTGAGGGTGGTAGAGTGGTAAAGGGAAGGCGGTAGACCGGTAGAGTGGGGTCGGTAGAGTGGGGGCGGTAGAGTGGGGGCGGTAGAGTGGGGGCGGTAGAGTGGGGGCAGTAGAGTGGGGGCAGTAGAGGGAGGGCGGTAGAGTGGTAGAGTGAGGGTGTGAGGGCGGTAGAGTGAGGGTGTGAGGGCGGTAGAGTGAGGGCGAGAGGGCGGTAGAGTGAGGGCGGTAGAATGAGGGCGGTAGAGTGGTAGAGTGGTGAGGGTGTGTGAGTCTGAGAGTGGTGATTGTGTGTGAGTCTGAGAGTGGTGAGGGTGTGTGAGAGTGGTGAGGGTGTGTGAGAGTGGTGAGGGTGTGTGAGAGTGGTGAGGGTGTGTGAGAGAGGTGAGGGTGTGAGGGGGTGTGAGTGGTGAGGGTGTGTGAGAGTGGTGAGGGGGTGTAAGGGTGAAGGTGTGTGAGGGTGAGTGAGGGTGAATGAGGGTGGGTGAGGGTGAGTGAGGGTGTGTGATGGTGAGAGTGTGTGAGGGTGTGGGGGTGAGGCTGAGGGTGGGGGGTGTGAGGGTTTGGGGGTGTGAGGGAGGGTGGGAGGGTTGTGAGGGTGAGGTTTACAAATACCGGGCTTATGTAGAGGGAGGTGGCACCCGCAGGGTGGGATTGCTGCACGGTGAGGCTGCGGTTCGCTTTAGGGGCTTGTTAGGGGTAGTAAGCACTATGCATGCATTCCTGACAACCATGAGGGAAGTGGGTAGAAGGTGACAGTGAGAAAAAGATTGAAGTGGGGGTTTAAGAGTCGTGCAATTGGCGAGCTGACTGTGGGGGACTGGTGGGGTGGGAGAGAGACGATCAGAATTGGAAAGTGAGGGGTCGAACTAGCAGAGTCATTACAAAGAAGGGGGTGCGGACGGAGATGATGAGACCAAATGGGACTGGGAATCTAAGATTGTGATTCTGTACAGATGGAAATAGGGTGAGGAGCAAGAGAATAGGATGTGCACAGACGCGCTGATGGGGTGGGTGACGGATGAGACCTAGAGCTAGAAAGTGATGTGGTGTATTGAACGTGCATAGCAGGCAAATGGGAGGACAGAGGCATGAGACGGAGGGGAGGCGAGAAGGGGGTGGGGCAGCAGGCGGCGAGGTGGAGACAGGTAGAGAGTCACTCAGGGAGAAGGCGAGTTAAGAGGATGGAACAATGGGGGCAGAGAGCCAGGGAGAGGGCAGACATGGAGAAAAAGAGAACTCCCGCTTGGATATCCGTTAAAAGGAGAGGAATTAGCGGGAGAGAGTGAGCTAAGGGGGCGGAAGAAACGTCTGCAGGTTAACAGAGACAGAAGAGAGATGCACAGAGACAAAGAGGATGAGCGGAAAGGGCGAAAGGGGGAGGCAGAATCGGACCTGGGAAGAGAAGCAACAGAGAGCGGGAGACATGGGTGGGACATTCAAGAGAGAAAGGAGAGACTAAAAGCAAAAGGCAGAGAAGTAGCGAAGGAGAGAAACCGAGGGAGTGACAGGAGAGAGCTGGTGTGTGGGATGGACAGAAGAAGGCAGAAAAATGGGTAGAACATGAGAGCGAAAGCAGCAAAGAAGGCGGGTAGCAGGCAAATGGTGGTGCGTGAGCTGCATGCGGGGGGCGAGGGAGCGGCAGCCTTTGAAGTCTGATGCGAGGCACAGACAAATGGTGGTGTAACATGGCTGTCGATGGCGTGCACGTGCATACTCACATGAACTGCACGGGATCCGCAAGTTTGGTAGAGTTTTTGAACTGCCTACTATACTCTCACCTATCTATCCCTGCGGGATAGAATAGTCGAGACCTAAAAAAAAATGTAAGCATACTACATATCCCATGAGGCTTTGAACCACGCCCCCAATATCAACCAATGAACAGAGTCTAAAGTATACAAATTAACAAGGCACCATCCTGACTGCCTCTTTCTTTGCCGCTCTGCAGTCAAGAGAAGTGCCTTGTTAACTTGTTTTATTAACCTATGGTACTTGTTAGTGTTTTTCAAATTTGCAGTTTTTTGATTTATGGCTTGCATCTTTGTATGCGTTTAAGGTGTATTCACTTTGATTGATAGTGTGGTCTAATTGCTTTTCGCGCGGTGTGCTGCGCGCGCTCTTGGCCCCGTTTGACTCCCGCAGTGCTGTCGCCGAGTCTTAGACAGTGTTTTTCACTTTGTTTTTAAGCCCTTGGTTTTTATGTAAATTCAAATTCAAAGGTACTTTATTCGGTTAACATTTTTAACCATAAAAGCATACAGAGTACAAAAAGTCATTAACATTAAAATAACAGTAACATTTAAAATAGAAGTGCTTCAGTATTCCTTACAATCAGACAATACAGAATTGGTAGGAGCGATATCCTTATCTTATCAGAGTAACATATCTGAACCAGGGAATGGTTTCTGGTAAATATAGGTGGGTATCTGCTGGTATCTAATTGATACAGGGCCCCTCCCCCCGATGACATCCCTCCACACTCCACCTTGTATTTGGCGAATACGCAGTTCTAGGGTACAAATCGCACAATTCAAGTGTGGTTATAGGCCCATCCCCTCTTTGTGGCTCCCAACTTCGCAGATAAGGGACGACCTGGTTATCCCGGAAGGTAACAATGACCAGATCTCCCGCTGTGTTCTTAGGACGGGAGCCTATCCACCCCACCCTTCTCACATTTAGGATTGACCCGTTAATATTGGATGGCAGCGGTCTGTTCTTTGTCAACCAAAACTGGACTTTGTTTTTAAGGTCCTGGTGACCTTCAGTTTTTCCGGTGGTGAGCACAGGGACTCCCGAGAGGACACACACTAAGGGTGCTGCCTCTGGTGGTAGGTTTATACATTTATTTCTCGCAGCTAACCCCTCAGAACATTTACCTACTTTCGACCACCCAGCTCTGGGGACAGAGCTAAGGGCCATTAACGGTTCTTTGACTACCTCATTTTTAGAACCCGATAGTACAGGGTCTGGTGGCTTGATCTGGGCAGTTTTGCTGTGTACAATGGTGTCAGGCGTTTTAGAGGCAACTGCACTCTGGATTTGATTTTCATGTATTATTAAGAGCTTTTCCCCAATTCGCTCTATCCTTTCAATAAGCGGGGATAAAAGGGTTTTTACCAATTCTTCAAAGTGGGCCAACAGAATAGATGGTAAAGGGATATAGGGGTTTCCAGTAATTGACATTCTTTGGGGGTCTCGGGGTGGTGGTGGGAGTAACCAAAGGGGAGCTTAAGTTTGTTTTTTGCAGTTTTGCTGGTTTCCCCTTGAGTGTAATACCTTTACATTTTGTACTCTGGGTGGAGACCTGAAGGTGTGCTATCCCATGAGGGGTAAATTTATCTAATATTACGACGGGAGTTTCCACTGGGCTATTATTAGGTCGATGCAAATTCCTGGGCTGGGGGCTTCCAATACCCATAGGGCGTGTTAGGGAACCAGTTTGTTCAATTCCCTGTTCTATGGATATATACCTGGTATTGCAAATAGCATTTAATTCCCTCTGTAGTACAGAGTTCGGCGAGTCGGTTGAGTTTGGAGGGGATTGTTCGTAACATATGGTATCTTTAGACAGGCTTTGTTCAATTGGCTCAAAAGCCGAGGTCACCCTAGTTATGTATAAGTCCAGTGTCCCCTTGAGTGAGCCTCCTTGAGAGGCGGATTGTTTGGCTGGCCCTTTAGTGGTCATGGTGCAACAAGCTTATGACCCAGCTACACACACCTAGTAGTGGACCAATGGATGTCTAGGTAGACTAAGAGGCTACTGTGTAACAGTAAACAGGACAATCGTTAATAGTCTCTAGATGGTTAGTCTCCGATTGGGCGTACCTTAGTTCGTGTCCATAGTCCCGAGAGACCAACCAAGATGAGTGTCCCACCTGACCGCCTCTGGCCTCTGAGGGCCACAGAGGGCCTGCCCTTAGCCCGAACTTCGCCCGGCGTCCCGCTCGCGTCCTGCGATGCGGGGCAGAGCGCAGTTTAAAGGCGCCTCCTGGCGCTCTCTTGACGTGACAGAGCAGCGCCGGCGCTGAGGCAGCCGGGAGATGTAGTCCCGGGGCGGCGGCGCTATCCATGGCAGTGAATGACTCCTGGCAGTGGCGGCTACAATGGAGGGCTTCCTCGCCTCCCTCCTCCGGTCCTGGTGAGTGTCTCACTCAAAATGTTCTCCTTTTAAAAAAAAAAAAATGTTCCCACTTTCTTACGGATAGCGCTATCGCTATTTACTCCTTTAGTAACTTTAATAGCTATTTAGCCAGCTTCCAGGGCGTCTCAGTGTCCAGTGTTTGCCTCTTTGATAGACTCAGCCACTGCTTATGAAATGGAGTCCAGGAAAGTCCGAGTAAATATTGTGGGTACAGGAAAACAGCTCAGTTGAAGAGGCTGTACAACTCCCCGATACTGAACAAGAGTGTAAAGCCAGTGAAGTCCAGGCTTAAAATCTCTGCAAGGTCACATCCGCAGGAACGCTGCACGGACTGGCTCCCCCCACGCTCTACTCCACTCTGCCCAGCCTCAGCTCTGCATTTTCTCTCTTCTCAGCTCCCCTCCAGTCCCTCAATAGACTCGTGGCGTCATACTTCACTCGAGAACGAGCCCAGAAGTGCAGAAACGGCGGCCGGTAGAAATGGCACACAAATTCAAAGAGAGTGCAGGGGAAATCGAAGTTAGCACCGAAGCGGGAGGCAGCAGAAACGCCAGGTACCTGCCGCCGCCATCAGGTTTTTATTTTTTTTATTTTATATTTATAAATGTTTTTTATTGAAAAATATAAGTGGAATATACATTGGCAGTTGTATACAGTACATTTGTGTTAGTTATATTTCTTGGCTTGTCGAGAAGAGAGAGGAGAGAGAAGAAAGAAAAAGGAGGGGGGGGGCTATTGCTTTGTCTTTAAGTGTTCATCGAGTGGGCCCCACATGAGCCCCTTGGGGGTGTGCTCTTTCGAGAAGTTGCCTGTTATGTTGTCTGCTCCTCTCAGGAAGGTGACCCAGTTGATCCATGTTTTGAAGTTTGCTTTCGCCGTATTTTTCCAGTTGGTTAGGATTATCTTTAGGGCCGCTGTGAGTAGCAGGTCTAGTAGGGCTCTCTCTTCTCTGTTGTTTAGGCATACGCAGACGACATCCTCATCACAACCACAAACCCATCAACGTCAATCACAGCGCTCATGGACACAATAGGAGAATACGCAGAGGCATCAGGGTACAAACTCAACAAAGACAAATCGGAATGCAAACCAATGAACATCCATACCACAAGATCAGTACTCGGGGACTCAGGCCTAGCCTGGCAAACAAAACCACTCAAGTACCTAGGGCTACAGTTTGGAAGAGACCTAACATCCACAATACAATACAACGAGGACTCATTGCTAAAAAAAAGTTAAAGATAGACTAGAACTGTGGTCGCCAAAATACATCAGCTGGTGGGGAAGGATAGAAACGATAAAAATGATGATAACACCTGCAATAAACTACACGCTAAACATGCTACCGATCCCAATGACAGAAAGCTTCCACAAAAGACTGGACAGCATGATCAACACCTTCCTATGGAGAAACAAAAGACCCAGAATCGGCCTACCCAAACTGAGACTAGCGAAAGAACTCGGAGGCCTCAACCTGGCAAACTTTAAAGTCTACCAAACAGCGTGCCTGGCGAAACAAGGGATGGCATGGATCGACGAAACGCAACAGTACAAACCAGTCTGGCTAGAGCTGGAGAAAGATCTCCTGGAAGGTCTGCACCCGATAGCTATACTAACGGCAAATAAACACCCCCTAAGGTCGAACACAATACTGAAACACACTAGAGAAGCGCTGATGAAAATTGACAGGCGAATGATACAGAAGCTGAGAGGTACAACATGGGAATCCATCTGGTTAAACACAAAAATAACATATCAAGGGGCAACAATGAACAATGACACATGGATCAAGAGAGGAATCAGCCTCCCCAAACAGATGGAAACCAAGGGGAAACAGCTGACATTTTCAAACATACAACAACTAAACGACCTCCCCAACAAAGGGCTATACACCTTTCTAAAGATCAGAACTGCCATAACTAGAGCTAATCTACACAGAGAAGAACCGGGCATCGTCAAATACGTAGAAACCCTAAACTCGGCAGGCCACCAAACCGCAAAGATCTATAAACTACTGAGCCCCTCCACCCTGCCATCAGTTTTTTTGTATACTACTTTGCTTCCTACCGCCCGTGTCTAGCGCGATCGCGCTACAGGCAGGGTCTGCCCCCCCTTCTCAGGGATCGGAGGCGCACCCAAGCTACTGCGTGCATCTCGGGAGCCTGCACACGATCCTATCACGTCACAGGCCTCCCTTTCTACACGCTGGTGGATGCCTCGCGCAGGCTGAATAACGGAGGGCTTTGGCAGCACGCAAGAGAGGACGTCGGTACCAGGCCTGTTTTGAAAAAAGACTATTTTGCTTAGCGCTTTGCCTCATTTACATATTAGACCTCCGAAAGAGCTCTGATCATTATTACACAATTTTTGGGACCCCCTAATCGTATAGCCAGGTGGGGTTATTTCCACCCTCCATTAGTCCAATTTACAGGGGCCCTGTGGTACCTTGTGGCACTCCCTGCTCCGGCTAATTGCACCCGACCGAAACCCTTTCTCAGTGAGAGTTAGGATTGGAAATAATTGAGCTTCTCTCTGGAGAGATTGTGGAACTGAATATAGAATATATTCCCTACATGATGTCGGACTGTGATGTCCTTGAGGAGGAATTGGCTCCTTATGGTCCTAATGAGGACGAAGATTATTACTATGTTAACGCTTTAGAGACTTTAATTGACACATCTCTAGATAAGAAGTTGAATAAAACGCTCTCCTCTGCCTTATTACCTATCATCTCTCAATGCCTTGATAAATTGATAGTTCCTCCCCTACTGCCCCCCTCAGCCACCCCAAACCCTTCCTCCTTTTGAGCCGCCTGGCCTTCCCTGGCCCCATGTCCATATTTATTCTAAACTCAAAAAGTCTCAAGACACCTCTGTTGAGAATAACCCAGGGCTCCCGTCCCCCTCCCCCTCCCCCTCTGTACTCATCTCACTTACAGATACTGATACGCACACCTCCCAGGGGTCACGCCCACGCAAACGTGCGAAAAAGCGCAAACACTCCCTGCCCCCCGTCCAGCCTTACTTCTTCACTTTCGATCCCTGTGCCTTTGTTCACCTCCGCTCCTCTGATTGGGCTCCCGCCCTGGCTGAGGCGGATTATATGCAGAATAACCTGCGCAAAAATTTTGACCAGGAGGTTCGGGCTCTCCTCCGATCGGAATGCCCTCGCCCTGACCTCGCCAATAGGATGGCTCTAACCCCCGAAATAGATTCTTCAATGCTAACTTCCCTGAAAAATACAATACAAACCCAAAGAAGGGCATTGATCGAGGCCTTAAGGCATACCAAGATAAACTCCTAGATGTATCCGGTCCCTTGGCAAACATTTTGGAGTTAGCACTGGATGCGCAGGAGACTGAAGCTGCTATCCACCCAGAGGACCTGACCGGGTGGACGCACCGTGCGATCTGTTTGCTGAGCAATGCTAATTGCGCGTTGTCATCGGAGAGCCAGAAATCAATCCTCCTTCGAATCGACCCACAATTGGTGGAACTCGCCTCAGCAGCACTAGGCCGTTTGGCTGAAGGGCAATTGTTTGGTGATCGATTTGTAAAGGACATTGCCAAATTCGTGAATACCTTTACTTCACTAGAGAAATTGCATTCTTCCCTTAAAAGGGTGCTACATCCCTTCTCTGACAGGGCCGGTCGTGGCAGAGTATACTCGGCCGGCCGCTTCAACACACAAGGTACTCGACCTGGATATGCCCCCAGGCATAGGGGTTACACACAAGAGCCGGAGCAAGCCGGTTTTTATCCCTCCAGGTCCCGTGGTTTCAGAGGGAGATACAATCGTGGAATCAACAGGGGCTTCAGAAATAACAATGTCCAGGCCTCAAGTAATTCTTCAGCCTTTTCCTACAGTTTCTCTGGGGGGCAGACTTGGATTTTACACACGGTGCAAGGTTATCAAATAGAGTTGGTCGATATGCCTGTTCAGGCGGTTCTTCCTCCCCCTCTCCTTTATTCTCTACAAGAGCAAATTTTTATAGACTCAGAGCTTTAGGAGCTCTTGACCAGGCAGACCATTGCTGCAGGGCCCTTCTCGGCGGAAGGTTTTTGCAGCAATGTCTTCTTGGTGAACAAGCATTAGAAATGCAATAGGTCTCGCAGCATTAGAGTTAGTGCTTTTAGAATTGTTAATGGTTTTTTTTGTAAATCTTTAGCATGAGGTTGAGGGTGAGTGAGGGTGAGTGAGGGTGAGGGTGAGTGAGGGTGAGTGAGGGTGAGTGAGGGTGAGTGAGGGTGAGGGTGAGTGAGGGTGAGTGAGGGTAGGTGAGTGTGAGTGAGGGTGGGTGAGTGTGAGTGGGGGTGAGTGGGGGTGAGTGTGGGTGAGTGTGGGTGAGTGTGGGTGAGGGTGAGGGATTGAGGGTGAGGGGTTGAGGGTGAGTGAGGGTGAGGGGTTGAGGGTGAGTGAGGGTGAGGGGTTGAGGGTGAGTGAGGGTGAGGGGTTGAGGGTGAATTGAGGGTGAGTGAGGGTGAGGGGTTGAGGGTGAGTGAGGGTGAGGGGTTGAGGGTGAGTGAGGGTGAGGGGTTGAGGGTGAATGAGGGTGAGGGAGGGTGAGGGGTTGAGGGTGAGGGGTTGAGGGTGAGTGGGGGTGAGTGAGGGTGAGGGGTTGAGGGTGAGTGAGGGTGAAGGTGAGTGAGGGTGAAGGTGAGTGAGGGTGAAGGTGAGTGAGGGTGGGTGAGGGTGAGTGAGGGTGAGTGTGGGTGAGTGTGGGTGAGTGAGGGTGAGTGTGGGTGAGTGTGGGTGAGTGTGGGTGAGTGTGGGTGAGTGAGGGTGAGGGATTGAGGGTGAGGGGTTGAGGGTGGGTGAGGGGTTGAGGGTGAGTGAGGGTGAGTGAGGGTGAGGGGTTGAGGGTGAGGGGTTGAGGGTGAGTGGGGGTGAGTGAGGGTGAGGGGTTGAGGGTGAGTGAGGGTGAGGTGTTGAGGGTGAGTGAGGGTGAGGTGTTGAGGGTGGGTGAGGGTGAGGGGTTGAGGGTGAGTGAGGGTGAGGGTAGGTGAGGGGTTGAGGGTGAGTGAGGGGTTGAGGGTGAGTGAGGGTGAGGGTGAGTGAGGGTGAGGGTGAGTGTGGGTGAGGGTGAGTGTGGGTGAGGGTGAGTGAGTGCCATTACCCTATATAGAAAAAATAACAAAATTAGCCTTAGTCTTTGTTGTGAAGCGCTCTTATGTCCATGGGAAAGGTTTGCACTATTTAAAACTGCCCAACATTAAATGTGGATTCTACCAGTCACCCACCTCTTGTCTCAACCTCCAAAATTTGAGGACAAAGCAATAACATTTGATACAAGAAAGAATTAAACCAGGTAGCAGCTAAATTACACAGTGAGAAAAAAGAATGTGGAATTAATATAGCCTTTATTGCTGGAATAAACTGTGTGATCTTAGGCAAATACCTTATTTCACTGAGGGCCCTTCATATGAGAGTACCTTTAAATAAGTGAGCTGTTCAAAAACCTCTTTTGTGTTTAATAGCTTATAACTTTGCTCCACCTATAATACGAATCTAGGCAACATTTAAGGTATACGTGACAACTGGTTTGCCTCTTCGTTACTTGTACGCAACGTCACCTGACGGGGCACAGGAAGGCTTCTCAGTCCATAGTTAAAAACTCACTTTTAATAAATAATTTTCAAATAAACTAGTGTACCTAAGGTGAAACGCTTACATGCGTTAAAGACATACAGTTCAGCCCTGCCACCCCCCCCTCCCCTCCCCATCTCCAATATTTCAGAAGCCCCGTTTCAGCTCAAGGCTAATGAATATCTGTGAGACACGGAGCCTCTGAGGCTCCTAATCACATTTTGGAGCGAGGGGGGCAACACCAGTTCGTGTCAGGCCACTGGTCAGACAATGTTTGTGGGAGAAACAACTGAAAACACTGTAGGAGCCACAGTGTAGGATAATCGATTGGAGCAAAGATTGAGAAGGAAGGCTGAGCTATGCAGTCCTGCGGGGAGGGAAGAGTTTAAACTGCAGAAGGCGCGGCCAGGACGAACTTCAACCGTAGACCGATGACCCGAGACTTTGAAAACGAGCCTCGTCACGGGCCAACTTGTGTCGCCGGAGAGACGAGACAGGAATGCAAATTCGGCAGACAAATGCAAACCAGTACACCCCTGAGAAGGGCGGGATAAATATTTGATGCTGTCCAAATGGGAAGTCACGGATGCAGAGGACTAATCCTGAAACAGAAAGCAGGCCCTTCAAGGGAAGTCTGGCCGCTTTTCATGCATGCGGCGCGAGGCTCCTTTCCTCTGCAGAGCGCGAGCTGCGGCCGTTATTACAACACAACTCACATGCCGAGCACGAGCAAGCGCTTGGATACTGTGTGTGCAAACACCGCACTGTGGAGAGCGGGAGAGACATCTTTTTTTAAATAATACAACTCGGCGCGAGGCTCCTTTCCTCTGCAGAGCGCGAGCTGCGGCCGTTATTACAACACAACTCACATGCCGAGCATGAGCAAGCGCTTGGATACTGTGTGTGCAAACACCGCACTGTGGAGAGCGGGAGAGACATCTTTTTTTAAATAATACAACTCGGCGCGAGGCTCCTTTCCTCTGCAGAGCGCGAGCTGCGGCCGTTATTACAACACAACTCACATGCCGAGCACGAGCAAGCGCTTGGATACTGTGTGTGCAAACACCGCACTGTGGAGAGCGGGAGAGACATCTTTTTTTAAATAATACAACTTTAGAAGCTAAAAAAACATTTTAACCAAGTCAAAACAGCTCACTTGTAAACAACCAGATTGCTCAACAAGCCTTTCACCGTAACACGGCGGGCAGGGGAGGGGGCGGAGAGGGGAGAGGTGCGACACGGCAGGCAGGCAGGGGAGGAGAGTAGGAGGAGGAGGGGGGAGGAGAGTAGGGGAGGCACGGCCTAGCGGCAGGCAGGCAGGCAGGGGAGGAGAGGAGGAGGGGGGAGGAGAGTAGGGGAGGCACGGCCTAGCGGCCGTGCAATCAAGTAGTGAGGGGGCGGAGTTGTGGGAAGGCTGAGAGAGAGAGTAGGCGGCTGGGGGCATGTGCACGCGCATTTAAGCTCAATGCGCATGCGCATTGAGCTTAAATTTATCGTGCACTGCAAGGAATCGCCACGATTCCTTGCAGTGTGGATAAAGAGTGGATAACTCGCAATAGTCTCGCTTGCTCGATGCGCATGCGCATCGACAGGCGAGACCTAAAAAGAAAGGAGGAGGTCAAAGATTGGTGCTAAACCTAAGAGAAGCCAATCCCTTTGTAGTCTACAGACATTTCAAAATGGAGGGGAGTCACCTGTTGAGGAATCTGTTGTTGGAGAACGAATAGATGGTCCAGTCGGACCTAAAAGATGCTTATCTCACGGTTCCCATTTGCCCATCCCATCAGAAATTTCTCCAATTCCAATTGAAAGGCAATGGTTCTGGTATCTGTCTTTTCCCTTTGGCCTATCCTCAGCCCCATGGGTCTTCACCAAACTCATGAAGCCAGTGGTGAATCAGCTCAGAGAGATGGGAGTTTGCATGAAAGTCTATCTAGATGACATGCTCCTTCTAGCGCAAGATCCTGCGCTCCTTCTCACACATTTAAAATGGACAATGTATCTTTTACAAGATCTCTGCTTTGTTATAAAACTAAAAAAGTCTGACATCTCCGTCCCAACTGATGGACTTTCTGGGCTTTTAGATAGACTCGGTGTCGGCGCAATTGCTTTTTCCGCCTTCCAAAATAATATCGATCAAGAGGGAAATTTGTTTGACTCTGTCCAAGCAGAAGATTTCCTTGCGATCACTAGCGAGGATTGTGGGTCTTCTGGCATCGTCAATTCAGGCCATCTTTCCGGGTACTCTGCACTGCAGAGCATTGCAACGCCTAAAGATTCATTATCTACAGATCTACAGAAACGGTTGTCTTACGATCATCTCATTGCTCTATCACCAGATGCTCAAGACTAGCTCCAATGGTGGCTAGACCACATGAAAGCCTGGAATGGCAAGGCCATTTTCGCAGCTTCTTACGATATTATCATAGAATCGTACGCCAATCGCTGGGGCTGGGGTGCAAGATGTATAGAGTTCGCCACTTGCGGAAGATGGTCAGCGCAAGAGTTACAATTGCACATAAATTGTCTAGAGTTGTGAGCCAGCTCGTTTGCCAAAAGACCAATCTCACCTCAGTAGAGCAATTGTTGCATCCTGCTCAGGATAGACAATGTGTCAGTACGGTATATAAATCACCTGGGCGGAACAAAGTCTCTCCTCCTCGTCAACATTGCGAGAGAGTTTTGGCATTTCTGCCTCTCCCAGAAGATCAGAGTAGTTGCGGAATATATCCCAGGCAAGAGCAATCTGGTGGCGGATTTGAATTCCAGGTTCCTCAGCGACTTCAGTGACTGGAGGTTACACCCTTCAGTTTTCTTACAGATCACAACTATTCAAGGCCCGTGTCAGATAGACTTCTTTGCCTATCGCCTCAATGCTCAGCTTCCCCTCTTTTAGAGCTGGAGGCCAGACCTGATGGTGATGGGAACGGATACCTTCTTACATCAGTGAGGTCCTCAGAGGAATTATGCTTTTCCTCCGTCTGCCTTAATTCCAAGAGTAGCTGATCAGATTAGGTATCAAGGAGAATCGGTGATCCTAGTCACACCTTTGCGGAAGACACAATTGTGGTTTCCAACGCTTCTAGAGCTGTCAGTGGATCTTCCGTTTCAGTTACCCTCTTTCCTGATGATTCTCCAGGACCCAGTGGGCTCCCAGCACCCTCTGATACTTTTGAACGAGTTACCTCTCATGGTCTGGACTCTCTCCAGCGACATGACCGCATTGAAGGCCTTTCATCCGCAGCTGCCAATTTTATACTACAGGCTTGGTATCCATCCAACCGCAAACAATATTCTGCATCATAGAAACGATGGGTGGGTTGGTGCCTTCAACGACAAGTGGACCTCATGGGATCTGATTTAAAAGATGGTCTGGACTCTCTCCAGCGACATGACCGCATTGAAGGCCTTTCATCGGCAGCTGCCAATTTTATACTACAGGCTGGGTATCCATCCACCCGCAAACAATATTCTGCATCATAGAAACGATGGGTAGGTTGGTGGATTCAACGACAAGTGGACCCCATGGGATCTGCTTTAAAAGATGCTCTTAACTTCCTGTCAGAGTGTGCAGGTCAGGGTTTGTCTTATCGGCGGTGAATAATTTCCAGTCCACGCTCTCAGCGAGGCATGGTCATATTGATGGGAAACCTGTTGGTGTTCATCTGTTAGTTTGTATACTCTTAAAAGGTATTAGGGTGTCTCGACCTCCTAAACCCAGATATGCTTCCTTATGGGATGTCTCCAAGGATCTTGGATTATTAGAAGCATTGCCTGACAATAAAGATTTGTCATTAAAACAGTTATCCGCAAAGCTCACTATGTTATTGAGCCTCATTTCATGTTGCAGAGTGTCAGATGTTCATGCTCTTGATTTGGCTGGCAGGATATTTTCTCCACAGGGTGTTTCTTTTGTCATCTCCGGGAAGACGAAAATGATGTCACGTTGGGTTGAGTATCCTGCTTTTCCTCATAATGAAACGTTATATGTTTCAAGATGTTTTAAAATGTATGAGGAATGTACCTTGAGTCACACAGGGCTGACCCTTTAGGGCCTTTGTTTTTAGCTATTCAGAAACCCTTCAAACCTGTTTCGTCTGCCATGTTGGCCCAGTGGGTTAGATGGGTTAGATGGGTTATGGCAGAAGCCGGTATTGATATGGCTGTGTTTGGTGCACATTCTGTGAGAGGCACTATGGCGTCTACGGCTTTTATTATGGGTTCTCGTCTAGAAGACATTCTAAAAGCTGCAGACTGGTCTTCAGATTCAGTGTTTAAAGTGTTTTACTATAAGCCGATAACTCATGTTTCTTCTGTTGTTGTTGGCCAGCTTTGAACCAGCATAATCTGAGCCTCCGGTCCTGCCATAGAATACAAAATTTTCCAGCATTCGCGACAAGAATTTTTGATTCTATTAAGAACACAGAGGTGAGGATTATCCCGCCTGTTGGGACATGTAAGAGTACAACGGTCAAGTTGGTATATTATGCATTACCTGTATGTTTTCCCTCCCTTTTATTCTAGGTTTTTGTGTACTCTGTGCTCAAACTTGTTTCTGATTTCAGGAGCGAATTCAAAGCAAATTTAATTCTGGGATGCGGCAGGACTAGGAGGTCTTCGCCTTGGATGTCGGTTTCCTGTTTGAACCTTTGAACCTCCTAACTTTTTACTTTTCAGCTGCGTTTTGCAAAGAAAGAGGCAGTCAGGATGGTGCCTTGTAAATTTGTATACTTTGGACTCTGTTCACTGGTTGATATTGGAGGCGTGGTTCAAAGCCTCATGGGATCTGTAGTATGCTTATATGTTTTTTTCTACTTTACTGTGTTCTGATTGACTTCTATTTGGAGTAGTGAAGAAATTGAGAAGCATAATCCTTGCCTCCGTGTCCTTAATAGAATCAAAAATTCTTGTCATGAATGCTGGAAAATGTTGTATTCTTTGCAGAGCGTTACTGTTGCGTGGTCACATACGCAGTGGCTTCTTCTACCTAGCTCGATCCTCAATGGTCGCATGGAGCTTTAGTCACAAGTCCATTCAAAAGTAGACCCGCTCTACAAAACAAGCCAGGCAGACCTACACAAATACCTAGGTAAAATTAAAACCAGCAGCTAATTTGTCGCACAACTTCACAGGCTGACAATTTGTAATACTGTGGTGCAAACACTTGATTAAATTTCAAAAGAATCCTTTCCTTGTGTGCGGGGTTCGTTTCCACAACAGAGTCGGCACGCTGTGCGACCGCTGAAGAATAGTTTGTCACCAAATTCTGTGTGCTGAATTCTCGCACACAATAAGAAGTAACCCCTTTATTAGAAACCAGCAGCAGCACAGCCAATACACTAACTGACTAAGCTGCGCAAACCTCCCCAACCGAACATCTCTACATTCTATCTGTCAAAGCATGCAGTAGAATAGGGAACACTTACAGCTACATAGAACACCACACCCACCCTTCTTCTCGATGTGATTTGTGTCTCAGGACTACTCCCAGGAGGTTTGAAGTGCAATCGCTGCTGGGCAGTAGGTCTGCAGCATAGGCCAGGCATGATCTTACTGTGCCGGGCTTGGGGGCAAATGCCAATGTGACAAGGGAGCTGTGAACACAAACAGAAGGTATGTGGCAGTTCTGGTTGCTATTCTATCTGAACTCTTTGAGTGCTTTGAGGTTGGTAGCACTGTGGCAGCTGACTTTCCTTGAGGTAGTGGAGTATTCTGAGGACAGCTTCTTTGCTGATTCCTCCTTTCACCGTTCGCCTTAAGAAGCAGTAGGCCCAAAACTAACACTTTTATAGATTGTTTCTTCACCTGATTTCATGCACAATATGAATGCGCAAGGGGGATCACCATCGCAGAGTGGAGAATGCGTGCTGCAGTTATTGCTCAGTGTGAATTCACCTTATTTTCATATAGATTTAAGACATATTTTCTACTCCAAGGTTTATTCCTTACTGATTTATTGTATTTGGGTTTTTGGGGAATTTGTATTTATTTTATTTTCATTTTCAATCAAAATAAAAATTTCAATCATAACATTGGTGGGAAAATCATTGTACATAGACCATATTACATCCATATTTGCAGTAGCGTTGTCTAGGAGACAAGGGTACAAGAATATATGCCAGAAATCACATCCCCCTATCTTTCCACCTCCCGCCGTTACCAGTAGTTCTTTACTGCTGAGCTGATAGTATGGCTTAATGGAAGTCACTGATTGTTTTCCAATCTTACGGGGGATGTTGCATGGTATTAGTTCCCCTGTCTTCTATTTCTAGGTCATAGAAGCTCAGCCATGGATCCCAGATCTTCCTAAACTTTTTGTGGTTGCCTCTGGCCGCATATGTTGTCTTCTCTGCCCCCATACACAGGTCCATACCAGCTCTCCACTCCTTTAGAGTGGGCGTATGCCGCACTCCCCATTTCCTGGCAATGTCCCTTTTGGCAACTATGAGCCCTAAGATACATAATATCAGTTTGTATCTAGGAAGATCAATCTCTGTGGTTATACCCAGGAGTACACATTTAGGCTCTAGAGGGATCTATGCTTCCAAATTAATTTCTTTTAGTATCCGTACCCAATAACAACAAAATTGACATATTGGCACTCCCATAATGTATGTATGTATGTACCTTGTTTTGAGTTGCAGCGCAGACAATTGGGCGACTCCGCTCTCTCCATGGCGTGTAATCGAGCCCTGTCAAAGTAGAGCCTAAGGAGGATTTTGTATTGTATGAGCCGTAGTCGCAACTTAATTGCCACCTCCCTTGGGTGCATCAAGACAACCTCCCAGTCAATGTCTTCTAATGGACCAGTGGTGTCTTCCCATTTGGACCGTAGGGACGTCAGCTTATCAGGCATGTTATTGATTAGAGTTTTATACATCCAAGAGATTGCCTTGGAAGGTATTTCCTCTTGTAACAATCTGCCCTCCTCTGGTGCACATTTAGGGATTTCAGTTGTGTCTAGTTTCTCTGCCCTCCAGGCATGCTGCAATTGGAGGTACTTATATTTTGTTAGTGTGTAAGTTGATATTCTGCTTGTAGTGCAGAAAAGAGTATTAGATCGCAACCTTGCAAGATGTTACCCACCGTGGAAATTCCAACCACGTCCCACTTCCTGAAACCCGGCTATTTCTGGTAGTCTCCTGCCTTCCTATTTTGATGTCCTCTTGTAAGTCTCCTGTCCCATCTCATTTGCCTCTCTGCCCTCTTCCATGCCTCAATTGATCTGTGTGTAGCAGGCAGAAGGCCTCTAGTGCCTGCGCCTCCATATATGTAATGGAGGTAGGTATGATTCTGGAACTGGAACTTTTCCAGAGCATTTGTTGGGTGATCAACCATTGCGTGTCCTCATTCGTTGATTAGTAAGACTTTATATCTGGGAGTACAATCCCTCTGTTGTACTGATTCCGTTGTAATGTCTGTAGTGCCACCTTCGGGTGACCCCATCCCATAGCAACATTCGGAGTTCATCATTAATTATATTGAAGATTTCTCCTGGAATTCTATGATACGTGTTCTGTAGGATGTAGAGCAGCTTAGGGAGAGTAACCATTTCATACATAGTTGCTCTACCTAGCAACGTCATAGGGAGTCGCCGGCATCTGGCAACGCCATCTCGAAATTCTGCAATGACCCGTTTGACCTTTTTGTGTAGGCAGTCCATCTCGTTCATGGAAATGAACAGTCCCAGGTATTTAAACCCACCTTTAGCAACCGGGAGATTTCCTGGTATTGTGTGTATTTCAATAACACCTCCCACAGGGTATAGGATTGATTTATCCCAGTTTATAGTATAACCCGTATATTCGCCAAATTTCTTAAATAGCTGTAATATTAGTGGGAGTGTGTCATCAGTGTTAGTTATGTAAAGTAAGATAGGGACTCTTGGCGGACCACTACCACTACCCTTACCTCTGTGGCGGTTGGCTTTTCACTGGAAGCAGATTGGTCTCTGTTTCCCAACACAGCGATCTACTACAGCTAGCGGTACCCGCTGCGCGGGTCCCGCGTCGCGAGGGAGGTGTCAACAAGCATTTTTTTTTAACCTTTGGGCGTGAAGCGATTCGAAGCTCCTTGACTCTGCAGGGCTGCGAGCAGGCGGGGAGGCGCAGGACTACCTGTCCCAGGAGTGCCCGCCCGCCCTAACTCAAACCACCTGGCCAGCTCTCCCTGCAGGCTCCTCCCCCTTTTGGCCGACTGAAAAGCGAGCTGAACCGGACTATTGGTGGGACTCTTGGCGGACCACTACCACTACCCTTACCTCTGTGGCGGTTGGCTTTTCACTGGAAGCAGATTGGTCTCTGTTTCCCAACACAGTGATCTACTACAGCTAGCGGTACCCGCTGCGCGGGTCCGGCGTCGCGAGGGAGGTGTCAACAAGCATTTTTTTTTAACCTTTGGGCGTGGAGCGATTCGAAGCTCCTTGACTCTGCAGGGCTGCGAGCAGGCGGGGAGGCGCAGGACTACCTGTCCCAGGAGCGCCCGCCCGCCCTAACTCAAACCACCTGGCCAGCTCTCCCTGCAGGCTCCTCCCCCTTTTGGCCGACTGAAAAGCGAGCTGAACCGGACTATTGGTGGGACTCTTGGCGGACCACTACCACTACCCTTACCTCTGTGGCGGTTGGCTTTTCACTGGAAGCAGATTGGTCTCTGTTTCCCAACACAGCGATCTACTACAGCTAGCGGTACCCGCTGCGCGGGTCCCGCGTCGCGAGGGAGGTGTCAACAAGCATTTTTTTTTAACCTTTGGGCGTGGAGCGATTCGAAGCTCCTTGACTCTGCAGGGCTGCGAGCAGGCGGGGAGGCGCAGGACTACCTGTCCCAGGAGCGCCCGCCCGCCCTAACTCAAACCACCTGGCCAGCTCTCCCTGCAGGCTCCTCCCCCTTTTGGCCGACTGAAAAGCGAGCTGAACCGGACTATTGGTGGGACTCTTGGCGGACCACTACCACTACCCTTACCTCTGTGGCGGTTGGCTTTTCACTGGAAGCAGATTGGTCTCTGTTTCCCAACACAGCGATCTACTACAGTTAGCGGTACCCGCTGCGCGGGTCCCTCATCGCGAGGGAGGTGTCAACAAGCATTTTTTTTTATCCTTTGGGCGTGGAGCGATTCGAAGCTCCTTGACTCTGCAGGGCTGCGAGCAGGCGGGGAGGCGCAGGACTACCTGTCCCAGGAGCGCCTGCCCGCCCTAACTCAAACCACCTGGCCAGCTCTCCCTGCAGGCTCCTCCCCCTTTACTTTCGTAACCTATAAACAATCAGGATAGACCCGCTGCGCGGGAGCGACCGGGAGAAGCCCGGGACAAGGGCGGGACCGTCTGTGGCCGTCCGGGGTCGGTAGAGGTCGGGTCGGGCCACCCCCCTAACATTATTTTCACATTTTCCCTATATTACTTGGTATCCACTTGTTGGTGTTTTTCTAGTGTATTACTAGGTCATTGTCACTGTAGTTGCCACACAGTTGGTAGAACTCATTTTTCTGATTGTGGGTTGTTGAATTGATTGTCTGTTTGTACTTTGTGGTTAGTGCCAGATTTGTCAGTGCACGGCTCCAAAATGACCTTACGGTCAGGTAAAGAAAGGCAAGTCCAGGTTTCCACCTCCAATGGTACCTTTACAGGTACGATCGATCAGTTTTTTAAACGCACCACCTGTATATTGGAGAAGGAAATAGCTCTTGCCGAAAAACGTTTATCTCTTGACCTAATTACAGGCAAGCGATCCTCACTTGGTAAAATTAATGAGGCTGTCTCTCCTGTCCCACTTTCCCTACTGAATGAAGATAGCTCCGATGTTAATGTGGATTTATTTATTTATTTATTTATAAAGAGCGCTTTAGTGGTAGTAACTGCATCCGCTAGTCAAACACTGGATTTAGAGGGGGTTAGTAAAGATAGTGTACCTGTCACGGCCCACGATAACATGGTGGTTGGTGGGACTATTTACCATGACTTGTCTGGTGAGGTTACAGGTCTTTCAGACTCCCCCAATCTTACCTTAAGTACTGAGCGAGCAAACTCATCCATCCTCTCCCAACGCCCGCCAACCCACAATCCTGGTAAACGCAAAAGGGTAGATTTGCACGATTTAGGAGAACACAATGAGGGTTCGAGAACTACCTTCATATCCCCCACACAGATACCCACTTCCATAGCAGTGGTTCAACCCGAGGAACATAATACCACAGTCAACATTGTAGAAGGAATACTTCTGGCCAACATAGAGTTATTGATTAAATCTTTACTCTTACCGTTATTCGAACGGACCAGATTACTAAACACAAAGATGGACTCTTTAGATACACTGGTAAAAGAAAATATAGTGGCAACTAATAGAATTCACACCACCCTAGCCTCAAAGGGTATAGCCCCAATAGCCCCGACTCTTCCGAAGAATAACATTGTGAATAATAAGGATGGGGGTAATAGATTGAAAACGGGACCACCTACCACAAAAGTTCCGCAGCAAAAACCCGTTCCTGTTATAAAGAAAAAACCAATAACTGAGAGTATACCCCAGCAAAAGGTCACGGTAGTCCCTACACCACATCCCCCTGCTAGGAAACATACTATCCCTACCAGTCATCTTGACCAAAGTACACGGCCCAGAATTAAATCTGTACCAAGAAAACAATGTGTGAACCTCCCCTCTGAGTCACTACCTTACACCATCATTTTAACTGGCGTGGCTCCCCTTGGGGATGGTAAGAGAGAAACACACAAAGATCTTTACAACAAGGTAACATTTTGGTTAAACAAAAATCGCCCACTTCCTCCAAACTCGAATATAGAGATCCTTAACATTAGGAGGGTGGACTGGGTAGGTTACAGTAAAAAAGATCTTGAGGGGGATTGTGTGGTAATCAGCTTTAGAGAGCCATGGGTTGCTGAATACATTAGTAGGGAACCAAGATATGGTAGACTTGGGGATGTACAGACTCTATCTCTGCATTATTTTTATCCCGCACTAAACTCTAATAGAGCCCAAACACCGTACCATTACTTTAGAAGGGATAGACCTAGAGATAGATATCATTTTGAAACACCTATCTACCCATTGTTTCAGCCCCACCTCTCGAACCGGTTTGCCCCCTTATCAGGTCTGGATGGTGTGGACTGACTTAATAATGGCCCTTCGGTATCTGGGCTGACTGGAGTCACAGTGAATTGTTCTCCCACCAATTTTATATCTTTAATGGACAGGATCGTGCAGAGCATAGAAAAAGCGCCCAGAGAAAGATAGGTAGGGGTGAAACCTTAAGCCACACTCCTAGACCTTTGACCTTTGGGGGGAATGTGGATCCAGTTGATATTCTGCCAAAGATACCTACACATACCCTTAAGATCTTATCCTGGAACATTGCAGGGTTGAAGGGGAAATTGATAGAGGCTGATTGGGGGTCTTTTGTGGATTTACACGATGTAATTATACTACAGGAAAGTTGGTCAATTGATGCCATTTATCGGGCTGGTTACCTTAATTATTATAAACCAGCCTGCAAAGGTTTAAAAGGTCGCCCCTCTGGAGGCCTTGTTATTTGGATCAGACAATCCTTAGGCTTTAAAATCTTAGACCTTCCTACACCTAGTAATGACATATTAGCCCTGAAATTAAGCAGTAAAAATAACCAAGAACTCATCCTGATTAATATATACGCAAGAGGGCGACCTGGTGGGAAGTCTATGAGAACGGCAGATGATTTAGATTCCCTACTGAATATCATTGACAGAGATAAATGCGTAATGGTGGCAGGGGACTTCAATTGTTCTTTTGAACCGATTCCCAATTTGGAAAATGGGGGATATGGGGAAGTTGATCAAATTTGGAACATTCCCCATTTAACTATTCCACCTGTCAAAAAAGTAACAGAGGCTGTCATGCAGTGGCTAGGTCTTTGCCTCGAATGGGATCTACGAGCAGCGAATGGGAGGACAAAATCTGACCAGATGGGAAATGCTACATTTGACAACTCCCATCATTCAAGCCGTATTGATTACTTCTTAATTAGGATGGAGTTCTGGAACTTACTAGAGGATATGGAAATAGTCACAAGGTCAGAAAGTGATCATAATCCTCTAGTAATAAACCTATTAATAAATGGTGATCCACAGACAAATAGTGTAACCAATTTTATTACTGCTGAGGCTGTTCTTACGAACGATTGCAGAAGGGTACGTTGGGCTAGGTTTCTGGAGAATCCCACCATTATAGATAAGGTTTCAAAAGAGGTATTAGCAGCAACGAATCTGATGGCGCCCATATTAAACAAAGGTACGTCATTGGAACAAATTGGGGTGATTCATGAGTCCCTTTTTAACAAAATTAAAACTTTTTTTATTGAACCAGTAAAAAGAAGGAAAAATGGCCCGGGTCAAACAGGAGCGAAATGGTATAATAAGACTTGCCGCCTTGCCCATAGCTCCCTGATAGCTGCTATTAAATCTAAATCAGCTATTGATATTAAACAAGAAAGGGTAAATTATAAGAAGGTGCTTAGGCAGGCAAAAATAAACTGGGATGAACAACGTTGGTTAGACGTGTATAAGGCCAGTACTTCCACTAACCAACAAAAATTCTGGGAGGTCGTGAAATGGGGAGGGACTGGGGACCAGCAAGTACCTGTCAATTACGTCCCTGCCGAGAAATGGGTTAAGCATTTCTCGGCACAGTTTAGTAACACAGAACGGATCTCCCTTAATACTAGGGAAGATACCAGTGTTCCGACTGTGGTACCCTCACATGATCAGATTGTCTTCACAGAAATGGAAGCTATTAAAGCTCTAAAACTAGTGCAGAACGGGAAAGCTCCTGGAATGGACTGTGTCCCTGCGGACCTTTTTAAGTATGTTCAAGTACACTAGGTCCCTTATATAACCATCTTAGCGAATGCCATAGCTAGAGGGGTCAGAATACCAGACTCGTGGAAAGGGGCGGAGATCCTACCTGTGTATAAAAAAGGGGATAGGACTGATGCGGGAAACTATCGACCCATCAGCCTTATTGACGCCCTACAAAAGGTAATCGCCAGAATGCTGCTAGGCAGAATCCAGCACTGGATGACAGAAGTCGACATCCTGTCCCCATTGCAGGCTGGCTTCAGGGCTAATATCAGCACAGTTGACCAAATACTTAGATTCGTTATGATCTATTGGAAGACTGTGTTCTTAAGAGGAGGCACTATATTCGCAGCGTTTGTGGATCTCAAATCTGCGTTTGATTTGGTCCCCAGAGGAAAGATGTGGGCAGCTTTAAGGAGAATGGGTGTTCCTACTGCCCTTCTAGAACTTACAATCAGGATGCACGAGGAAAATTTCGCCAGAGTTAGGTGGGGTCGCCAGGGTCAGGTAACGGACTCCTTCCCTGTGACCCTTGGAGTGAGACAGGGCTGTGTCCTGGCCCCTACCCTATTCATACTTTTTATCAACTAGGTGGTCAAGTTCCTCTCAGCTACCCCGACAGATGCACCAACACTGGGTGGGACCAAATTTCCCCTTTTAATCTTCGCTGATGACACCCTAATTCTAGCTAAAACTCAGATGGGTCTTCAGGTGGCTATTAATAAATTTGTGGACTTTTGCAATGAAAATGATCTCGAAATTAATGTCTCTAAAACTAAGTTCATGGTCCTGACAAAGAATAAACCGTTGACGGGCCATGTAACGATGAATGAGTCTAGCCTAGAACAGGTTGAGGTTATGACATACTTAGGTGTTGCAATAGATTATAGGTTACGCTGGAAAGAACAAATAGCGGCACTTAGTCTAAAATTTGCTCGTTTATCTGGTTGCTTAGTGAAAGAGCAACGTTGCTCCTTGACCAAAAGAGTTGTACCTGCGCTTAAAATTTATAGCGCCAAAATTAGTACTGCCATACTTTACGGGGCTGACATATGGGGGAGTGTGGATTTGGCTGTTCTGGATAGGATCCAGAATAAATTCTTTCGTAACTTAGTTAGTCTCCCTCCTTCAACGCCAGCATTACCACTCATGCTGGATATGGGCTTTTATTCCATTAAACATCAAGCCCAATATAGGATGGTGGCGTTATGGAGACGCATATGGTCTACCCCGGAACTTGCCACGTTTGCCCAAGAGATACAGGATGTAAGAGCACAACAAGGGGCAGGGGATATACCCTGGTTTAAATCTATCAAGAACACTCTTACTAGAATGGGTCTTTATTCGCTCTGGTCTGAGCCGGGTTCTCACATCTTCCCGTCAAAGAAAGATTTTAAACTTCTCTTCTGGTCCATGGTTAAAGAAGAATATGTTGTGCTCTCTGAGAAACCTAACCTGACAGGCTTGTTTCTGATCCACAAAGTAGTTCCTCATACAGAGACCTATTGGGACATTATCTTAAAAAGTTTAGATAGGAAACTTTACCATCAGTTTCGTATAGGTACTTTGCCACTAAGGGATTTTACTAGTGGATGGCTGAACTCAGAGTCCACATCTTGTCCCTGTTGCTTTGGAAGCAAAGAATCCATAGGTCATTTTCTATTTGTATGTTCTGCTTATCACGAACCACGCCATAAGTGGCTAAAGCCAATATGTAAAAGATTAAACACCCGGGCGAGTAGGGAAGCACTGATCATCCTGAGATATAACACAGCCGAATGGCTTTCCATAGGGCTGGCAAAATTCCTCGGGTGGGCCTGGCTAATCAGAACAAGGTATGTTCGTAGTATTTCAAGCTGAAAAATTAAAATAGCCTGCCATAACCTATCTTACTTGGGCAGTACTAATGTAATGTTTTTTATATACTTGTTTTAATCTTTTCATGGACGTCTTTTTATGCATATTTAATTGAGATTTTTAAACAAATTCTTTGTCTGTTTAAAATTTGTACATTCTCGTTGTATGTTTTGTATTATTATGCTTGTCTTTTATGAAGAAAATTCGAAATAAAGACGTTAAAAACTGAACTGTACGATGTCATCCGCATAGAGCGAGATCCGTTCATCTCTACCACATCTTTCATTGTATCGGAAGCCACTTATCCCAGGATGTGGTCTGATCAGACATGCCAGTGGCTCCAGTAGCAGGGCAGACAAGAGGCAACCTTGTCTGGTTCCTCTTTGAATTGGAAAGTCTACAGGTAATGTTCCAGTGACTCGAACGTTGGCTCTTGGGTTAGTGTAGAGTAAGTCCACCCATTGTTATAAAGCTTTGCCCAAATCAAAATTTTACCAAGACCTGACATATGAAAAGACAGTGAACTGTATCAAAGGCTTTTTTCGCATCTAGGAAAAGGAATAGGTGCAGGGATTTATTGCGCTTGTGATCTCTTTCTTGGGTTTACTGTGTGTGCCTTTGAGAAATTGAGTTTCTGGTTGGCAAGGGTGTGAGCCCTAGTCAAGCAGCAACCACAATTCTAGTCAGGGCATGGCACAAGCAAACCCACGTTTTAACCAGTGCTCACCACCTGGCAGCTTGCCATAGAGCAGTCATGCTTAACTTAGGGGCAATATATAAAGTATTGGTGCAACACTTCAAAGAGTAAAACAGTGAAAACACCACACAAAAAGATCCCACACAAGGTTAGAAAAATAAAGCTTAATTTAATAAATAACCCATGACCAAAATGACAACAATTCAACAGTAGAACCAGAGTTATGAATTTTTAAAGAATAAACTGTAAAATAGCGCTTAAAAGCATAAACCGCCACCTGCAGCTATCTGGTCGCGCTAAAGCTCCTGGAGCAACTGCGTGTCATAGACTACTGCATGTACACTCAGAGGGTGCAGGCAGAGGCAATTAGGCCTGGTACGCAGCTAGTACAATTAATTAGAAATGCACCACCTCCCACACCGATACTCATGATCATAACTCCGACACGTACTCGGGTAACTACGCAGAATGCAGTCAACAACGCCTTCCATGATTATTACAAAACTCTCTGCTCTACCCCCTGCCCAGTGAGGCCACAAATGCTCAAAAGCTTCCTAGATACTGTGCGACTGTCACACGCAACGGTAGAGGATAAGAGTTTGCTTTCAGTGCCAATTTTAGTTGCAGAAATGTGTGCCACAATATGACCCTAGGTCTAGACGGCCTGCCATTAGAGTTTTATGCCACCTTTGCCACACAGCTGGCTCCTCGACTAGAATTGTGTCTCCACGGAGAAGGGGACACTGCCTCCCACCACAAGTACTAGTGACTTCCCTACCTAAAACAGGTAGGGACCACATTGACATTTCCTCATATAGACCCTATCACTGCTCAAGAAAGAATACAAAATACTAAGTAAAATATTGTCCAACTGCCTCCTCCCCTTTTACCAAGGCTTAGACACGCAGATCAATGCGGGTTTGTCCCCTCAAGCAGCACCTCATTGAATATACGCAGACTTTACCACATCATAGCCGCTTTCCCGGAGATATTTCCAGGAGCGGGGTGTCTATCGCTGGACCTCCGTCAAGCCTTTGACACATTGAGCTGGAAATATATGCTGGCTACCCTCCGGAGGTTCAGTATTCCCAGTAAATTCCTTCTATGGGTTAAACTCCTCTTTCTCCTACAGCCAGGGCATGCACAGGATCTCGAGGGCCTATAATATACAGCGGGCATGAGACAAGGATGCCCCCTCTTCCCTATGCTTTTCGTGTTTGCACTGGAGCCCCTCGCCTGCAGGTTCCGCACTGAGTCAGTTGAATGGGGCATGACCACACGGTACATGCACTGTCCCTATAGGCTGATGACATAATCATTTAAACTAAAGACCTGAGACATAACCTAAGTACGGTAGCCAGCATCTTTGCAGTTTTTGAGTCCCTCATGGGATTTGTGAAAAATGTTAGGAAATCTCATGCGTTCCCCTTCTGGGATAATTTCCATTTCTAAACTGTCCCCTTCGGTAATCAGGAGATAGCAGTAGCCCCCACTACTTTTAAATATTTGGGGATAGAGATATATAGGGACCCACATGACCTGGTGGAGGGTGACCTGGTGGAGGGTAACCTCCGGAGGGTGATCACCTCTCTACATCCCCAAATCGCCTTCTGCACGTCACTCCCCCTCTTGGTGGCAGGCAATATCCAAAATGGTAATGCTGCTGCGTGTTCTGTATTGTTTTTTTACAAATCGTGATCCAGAGACGGATATTCCAAACACTCAACACCCTACTGGTAGAGTTATTATGGGGCAAAGGTCGTCAACGTGTCAGCCTGACAAAATTGCAGCTGCCATCAGATGCAGGAGTCATTGGGGCGCCTGACGTCCGTGCTTCCTGTCTGGGCAACTGCAGTGGCTCTCTTATTGAGTGGTGGGACGTAATTTGCAAAAAAATTGCCTACACACCCTGGATGATTGCTCAGGGAAGACTTCATAGTTTGTTGTTCCCCTTGGGTGACAACTCCAACACCGGCTGTGACATTACTTAAGGTAGCACTTACATATTGGGAAAGGATCCTGCACTACACGGCAGAGTCTTCTACTTACACTCCAATATACCACTCCTTGGTCCCCCCACCCCCACGGGCACGCTAACACAACGTGGACTTTCCCAGTAGGCACAAGCGGGTGTGACGGAGGTGGGTGCACTGTTCAGTGATGGCACACTACTTAATCCCGTGAAGTTCACCCATGAGCAGGGACTCAAAGAGGCACTTTTTTTAACACACGCAAGCATTGTGAGATATGTCAAAAGGTATTGGGCACCAAATGGACTGAAGCAACTACTAACAAACTGATTAGTTCTGTATACTTAATAGGCACCGGCATACATTTGGTCTGTCGGTTGTACCGGGGAATCCGCACACACCAAACCTCGCCCCTGTCCCCAGGGACAGAGAATGGAATAAGATACTAGATTACCCCAAGCGTGCATCTCGCAACACAATACTTAAATCTTACAATATATGATAATACAACAAGCCTATTTAACACTGCACAGATTACACACCATGTTCCCAAACACTACTGCTGCATGCCCGAGGTGTCCCGAACAGGATTCTGATTTACTGCACATGCTGAGGGCCTGCCCCAGTTTACTCAATTACTGAAGGCAGGTCACCATAGACCTGAAGGAGACAGTCGGGGGTACAACATGGCACAAAGCTGAAAGTTGTCTTCTAGGCCTTTACCCACAGCACAGGGGCCAGGCTAGATTTGTGGACCTGGCGCTCATTCTGGCGAAGCGAAGCGACACCAGGAGGTGGAAGTCGGTGGCTCCACCTACGGAACTTGCATGGAAAGAAGAAGTAGAACATTGGCGTCTGAGGTCAGTGGTGCCCTCTGCAGGCAGGAATGCCGGTGATTATGGAAAAAACCCATAGCGATGAGCTGGCATCTCGTGCTGGTGTCCTTCAAAGCGTTAGATACTTTCACAACCCCATAACAAGCCACATTCAAGTTATTAGAATCAGGGCTATAAAGGTTGAGGACAGGGTTCATTACAAGAGCCTACACTATCGGCTCTTTCAATCTCATTGCCAGCTTGCATGACGTTCAATCCAATACAGGTTCGGTTGTTATTTTAACCGATGTTTGCCTTTCCCACGATACGATACGTTGGTTACCTATGTATACCAGGGGCGTAACAACCCCCCCCCCCCCCCCAGTGCATGGGCCCCCACTCTCTTCAGTAAATGAAGGGGGCCCCCTCAGCTCCGGTGAGAGCTTTGAGAGAGGGTTGCGCTAAAGCAAGCCTCTCTCCCTCCAAAGCAGGTGCAAGCTGTCTGCAGCCTGCTCTGAGCCCCTCCCGCTGACTGAAGAGAAACAAAGTAACAACTTACATTGTTTTCTTCAGTCAGACCCCGACCCGGAAAAAGGATGGGGGTGGGGTGAGAAGAGACAAGGACAAGGATGGGCTGGGGAGCCCTGAGACAGCTTTCCCCACAGGGCTCTGCTCCTCTGAGAAGAGACAGGGATAAGGATGGGGTGGGGGCCCCAGAGACTGCATTCCCCTCAGGGCTCTGCTCCTCTGAGAAGAGACAGGGATAAGGATGGGGTGGGGGCCCCAGAGACTGCATTCCCCTCAGGGCTCTGCTCCTCTGAGAAGAGACAAGGATGGGGTGGGGGCCCAGAGACAGCATTCCCCACAGGGCTCTGCTCCTCTGAGAAGAGATAAGGGCAAGGATGAGGTGGGGGGCCCAGAGACAGCATTCTCCAGGGCAATGCTCATATGAGATGGGATGAGGCAGCAAAATGGTGCCCTCAGGTAAGCACTCTTGTTAGAACACACCATGGGCGTCCAGGGGGGGAGGGGGGGCACTTGCCCTCCCCCCTGGATCGCTAGTGCGTCTGGTGTGGGCCCAGATAGGGCCGGCCCTAGTCCATTTTGAAATGGTGCCATTGTTCCAGGTGGCAGCCCCCTCCATTGGGTGGGAAGGGTGCAAGGGGGGTGGCCGGGAAGGGTGCAAGGCGGAAGGGGAGAAGGATGCAAGGTGGAGGGGAGAACGGTTCAAGGAAGAGAGGAGAAGGGCGCAAGGCAGAGGGGAGAAGGGTGCAAGGCAGAGGGGACAAGGGTGCAAGGCGAAGGGGAGAAGGGTGCAATACGGAGGGGAGAAGGGTGCAAGGCAGAGAGGAGAAGGGTGCAAGGTGGAGGGGAGAAGGGTGCAAGGCAGAGGGGAGAATGGTGCAATGGGGAGGGGGAGAAGGGTGCAAGGCGGAGGGGAGAAGGGTGCAAGGCAGAGGGGAGAAGGGTGCAAGGCAGAGGGGAGAAGGGTGAAAGGCAGAAGGGAGAAGGGTGCAAGGCAGAGGGGAGAAGGGTGCAAGGCAGATGGAAGAAGGGTGCAAGGCAGAGGGAAGAAGGGTACAATCAAAGAAAGAAGGGTGAAAGGCAGAGAGGAGAAGGGTGCAAGGCAGAGAGGAGAATGGTGCAAGGCATAGGGGAGAAGGGTGCAAGGCAGAGGGGATAAGGGTGCAAGGCAGAGAGGAGAAGGGTGCAAGGCAAAGGGGAGAATGGTGCAAGACATAGGGGAGAAGGGTGCAAGGCAGAGGGGAGAAGGGTGCAAGGCAGAGGGGAGAAGGGTGCAAGGCAGAGGGGAGAAGGGTGCAAGGCAGAAGGGAGAAGGGTGCAAGGCAGAGGGTAGAAGGGTGCAAGGCAGATGGGAGAAGGGTGCAAGGCAGAGGGGAGAAGGGTACAAGGCAGAGGAAGAAGGGTGAAAGGCAGAGAGGAGAAGGGTGCAAGGCAGAGAGGAGAATGGTGCAAGGCATAGGGAAGAAGGGTGCAAGGCAGAGGGGAGAAGGGTGCAAGGCAGAGAGTAGAAGGGTGCAAGGCAAAGGGGAGAATGTTGCAAGACATAGGGGAGAAGGGTGCAAGGCAGAGGGGAGAAGGGTGCCAGGCAGAGGGGAGAATGGTGCAAGGCAGAGCGGAGAATGGTGCAAGGCAGAGGAAAGAAGGGTGCAAGGCAGAGAGGAGAAGGGTGCAAGGCAGAGGGGAGAAGGGTGCATGGCAGAGAGCAGAAGGGTGCAAGGCAGAGGGGAGAAGGTTGCAAGGCAGAGAAGGTTGCAAGGTAGAGAGGAGAAAGGTGCAAGGCAGAGGAGAGAATGCTGCAAGGCAGTGAGGAGAAGGGTGCAAGGCAAAGGGGAGAATGGTGCAAGGTAGAGAAGGGTGCAAGGCGGAGGGGAGAAGGTTGCAAGGTAGAGAGGAGAAAGGTGCAAGGCAGAGGAGAGAAGGGTGCAAGGCAGTGAGGAGAAGGGTGCAAGGTGGAGGGGAGTATGGTGGAAGGTAGAGAAGGGTGCAAGGCGGAGGGGAGAAGGTTGCAAGGCGGAGGGGAGAAGGGTGCAAGGCAAAGAGGAGAAGGGTGCAAAGCGCAGAGGAGACGGGTGCAAGGCAGAGGGGAGAATGGGGAGGGGGAGATGGGTGCAAGGCGAAGGGGAGAAGGGTGCAAGGTGGAGAGGAGAAGGGTGCAAGGCAGAGGGGAGAAGGGTGCATGGCAGAGAGCAGAAGGGTGCAAGGCAGAGGGGAGAAGGTTGCAAGGCAGAGAAGGTTGCAAGGTAGAGAGGAGAAAGGTGCAAGGCAGAGGAGAGAATGCTGCAAGGCAGTGAGGAGAAGGGTGCAAGGCAAAGGGGAGAATGGTGCAAGGTAGAGAAGGGTGCAAGGCGGAGGGGAGAAGGTTGCAAGGTAGAGAGGAGAAAGGTGCAAGGCAGAGGAGAGAAGGGTGCAAGGCAGTGAGGAGAAGGGTGCAAGGTGGAGGGGAGTATGGTGGAAGGTAGAGAAGGGTGCAAGGCGGAGGGGAGAAGGTTGCAAGGCGGAGGGGAGAAGGGTGCAAGGCAAAGAGGAAAAGGGTAGGGTGCAAGGCGGCGAGGAGACGGGTGCAAGGCAGAGGGGAGAATGGGGAGGGGGAGATGGGTGCAAGGCGAAGGGGAGAAGGGTGCAAGGTGGAGAGGAGAAGGGTGCAAGGCAGAGGGGAGAATGGTGCAACGGGGAGGGGGAGAAGGGTGCAGGGCAGAGGGGAGAAGGGTGCAAGGCGGAGGGGTGAAGGGTGCAAGGCGGAGGGGAGAAGGGTGGAGGGGAGGAGGGTGCAAGGCAGAGGGGAGAAGGGTGCAAGGCGGAGGGGAGAAGGGTGGAGGGGAGGAGGGTGCAAGGCAGAGGGGAGAAGGGTGCAAGGCAGAGGGGAGAAGGGTGCAAGGCAGAGGGGAGAATGGTGCAAGGCAGAGGGGAGAAGGGTGCAGAGAAGGGTGCAAGGCAGAGAGGAGAATGGTAGAGAGTAGGGTGCAATGCAGAGGGGAGAAGGGTGCAAGGCTGAGGGGAGAAGGGTGAAAGGCAGAGGGGAGAAGGGTGCAAGGCAGAAGGGAGAAGGGTGCAAGGAAGAGGGGAGAAGGGTGCAAGGCAGAGGGGAGAAGGGTGCAAGGCAGAGGGGAGAAGGGTGCAAGGTAGAGGGGAGAAGGGTGCAAGGCAGAGGGGAGAAGAGTACAAGGCAGAGGGGAGAAGGGTGCAAGGCAGGGGGGAGAAAGGTGCAAGGCAAAGGGGAGAATTGTGCAGGCAGAGGAAAGAAGGTTTCAAGGTAGAGAGGAGAAAGGTGCAAGGCAGAGGGGAGAATGGTGCATGGCAGAGGGAAGAAGGGTGCAAGGCAGAGAGGAAAAGGGTGCAAGGTTGAGGGGAGAAGGGTGCATGGTAGAGAAGGGTGCAAGGCAGAGGGGAGAAGGGTGCAAAGCAGAGAGGAGAAGGGTGCAATGTAGAGAAGGGTGGAAGGCATAGAGGAGAAGGGTGAAAGGCATAGAGGAAAAGGGTGCAAGGTAGAGGGGAGAAGGGTGCAATGCAGAGAGGAGAAGGGTGCAAGGCAGAGAGGAGAATGGTGCAAGGCAGAGGGGAGAATGGTGCAAGGTAGAAAAGGGTGCAAGGCGGAGTTGAAGTAGCGTACAAGGGGGAGAGGAGAAGGGGTAGACGAGTGGAAGGGGGAGGGCGATAAGGGTGCAAGGCAGAGGGGAGAAGGGTGCAAGGGGATGGTGATGAAGTTAAAAAAGTGCCCCCCAGAGTAGAGAGAGTGGAGAGAGAGAGAGTGGAGAGAGAGAGTAGAGAGAGGGTGGAGAGAGAGTGGAGAGAAAGTGAGAGAGTGGAGGGAGAGTGGAGGGAGAGTGGAGAGAGAGTGGGGAGAGAGAGAGTGGAGAATGGAAAGAGAGTGGAGAGAGACAGTGGAGAGAGAGAGTGGAGAAAGAGTAGAGAGAGAGAGAAGGGAGAGAGGGTGGCGAGAGAGAGAGTGGAGAGAGAGTAGAGAGAGAGAGTAGAGGGAGACAGTGGCGGGAGACAGTGGAGAGAGTGTGGAGAGAGAGAGAGAGTAGAGAGAGAGAAAGTGGAGAGCAAGACATCTGAGAGAGAGACAGTGGAGATAGAGTGGACAGAGTTAAGAAAGAGAATGGAGAGCGAGAGAGAGTGGAGAGAGAGTAGAGACTGAATACTGACTGACCGAGAGACTAACTGGCTGAGAAACTGACCGAGAGAGAGAGAGAGAGAGAGACTGGCTGACTGAGAGACTGACTGACTGACTGACAGAGAGAGAGAGACTGATTGAGAGTGAGACTGACTGACAGAGAGAGAGACTGACTGACTGAGGTGCAGAGACACTGACTGACAGAGAGAGAGACTGAGAGAGAGAGGCAGAGACTGACTGACTGAGAGAGATAGACTGATTGACTGCAAGAGAGACTGACTGAGAGAGACTGACTAAGAGAGAGGCTGACTGAGAGAGAGACTGACAGAGAGAGAGAGAGAGAGAGAGAGACTGACTGAGGTAGAGAGAGAATGACTGACTGAGAGAGGCACTGGGGGAGAGAGAGACTGATTGGGAGAGAGAGAGACTGACTGACAGAGAGAGACTGAGAGAGAGAGAGAGAGAGAGACTGACTGACTAAGAGAGAGACTGACAGAGAGAGAGAGAGTCTGACAGAGAGAAACTGACTGACAGAGAGAGAGAGAGACTGAGAGACTGACAAAGAAAGAAAGACTGACAGACTGAGAGAGAGACTGACTGACAGAGAGAGACTGACTGACAGAGAGAGAGATTCACAGAGAGAGGCTCACAGAGAGAGACTGACTGACAGAGAGAGACTGACTGACAGAGAGAGAGATTCACAGAGAGAGACTCGCAGAGAGATACTGACTGACAAAGAGAGAGACTGACTGACAGAGAGAGAGACTGACAGAGAGAGTCATTGACAGAGAGGGTCACTGACAGAGAGAGACTGACAGAGAGACTGGCTGACTGCGAGAGAGAGAGCATGACTGACTGAGAGAGACTGACAGAGGGAGAGAGAGATTGCCTGGAAGACTGACTGACTGAGCGAGAGAGACTGACAGAGAGAGGCTGAAAGAGAGAGACTGACAGAGAGACTGACAGAGAGAGGGACTGACAGGGAGAGAGACTGACTGAGAGAGAGGGACTGACAAAGAGAGAGACTGGCTAAGAGAGAGACTGACTGACTAGGAGAGAGAGAGACTGAGAGAGACTGACTGAGAGAGAGACTGACTGAGAGAGAGACTGACAGAGAGAGAGACTGACTGACTGAGGTGCAGAGATACTGACTGACAGAGAGAGAGAGACTAAGAGAGAGAGGCAGAGACTGACTGACTGAGAGAGATAGACTGATTGACTGCAAGAGAGACTGACTGAGAGAGACTGACTAAGAGAGAGGCTGACTGAGAGAGAGACTGACAGAGAGAGAGAGAGAGAGAGACTGACTGAGGTAGAGAGAGAATGACTGACTGAGAGAGGCACTGGGGGAGAGAGAGACTGATTGGGAGAGAGAGAGACTGACTGACAGAGAGAGACTGAGAGAGAGAGAGACTGACTGACTAAGAGAGAGACTGACAGAGAGAGAGAGAGTCTGACAGAGAGAAACTGACTGACAGAGAGAGAGAGACTGAGAGACTGACAAAGAAAGAAAGACTGACAGACTGAGAGAGACTGACTGACAGAGAGAGACTGACTGACAGAGAGAGAGATTCACAGAGAGAGGCTCACAGAGAGAGACTGACTGACAGAGAGAGACTGACTGACAGAGAGAGAGATTCACAGAGAGAGACTCGCAGAGAGATACTGACTGACAAAGAGAGAGACTGACTGACAGAGAGAGAGACTGACAGAGAGAGTCATTGACAGAGAGGGTCACTGACAGAGAGAGACTGACAGAGAGACTGGCTGACTGCGAGAGAGAGAGCATGACTGACTGAGAGAGACTGACAGAGGGAGAGAGAGATTGCCTGGAAGACTGACTGACTGAGCGAGAGAGACTGACAGAGAGAGGCTGAAAGAGAGAGACTGACAGAGAGACTGACAGAGAGAGGGACTGACAGGGAGAGAGACTGACTGAGAGAGAGGGACTGACAAAGAGAGAGACTGGCTAAGAGAGAGACTGACTGACTAGGAGAGAGAGAGACTGAGAGAGACTGACTGAGAGAGAGACTGACTGAGAGAGAGACTGACAGAGAGAGAGACTGACTGACTGAGGTGCAGAGATACTGACTGACAGAGAGACTGAGAGAGAGAGGCAGAGACTGAATGACTGAGAAAGATAGACTGATTGACTGCGAGAGAGGCTGACTGACTGAGAGAGACCAAGAGAGGCTGACTGAGAGAGAGACTGACAGAGAGAGAGAGAGACTGACTGAGGTAGAGAGAGAATGACTGACTGAGAGAGGCACTGGGGGAGAGAGAGACTGATTGGGAGAGAGAGACTGACTGACAGAGAGAGACTGAGAGAGAGAGACTGACTGACTGAGAGAGAGACTGACAGAGAGAGAGAGAGAGTCTGACAGAGAGAAACTGACTGACAGAGAGGGACTGAGAGACTGACAAAGAAAGAAAGACTGACAGACCGAGAGAGAGACTGACTGACAGAGAGAGACTGACTGACAGAGAGAGAGATTCGCAGAGAGAGGCTCACAGAGAGAGACTGACTGACAGAGAGAGAGATTCACAGAGAGAGGCTCACAGAGAGAGACTGACTGACAGAGAGAGACTGACTGACAGAGAGAGAGATTCACAGAGAGAGACTCGCAGAGAGATACTGACTGACAAATAGAGAGACTGACTGACAGAGAGAGAGACTGACAGAGAGAGTCACTGACAGAGAGGGTCACTGACTGAGAGAGACTGGCTGACTGCGAGAGAGAGAGCATGACTGACTGAGAGAGACTGATAGAGGGAGAGAGAGACTGACTGAGCGAGAGAGACTGACAGAGAGAGGCTGAAAGAGAGAGACTGACAGAGAGAGGGACTGACAGGGAGAGAGACTGACTGAGAGAGAGGGACTGACAGAGAGAGAGACTGACTAAGAGAGAGACTGACTAAGAGAGAGAGAGACTGAGAGAGAGACTGACTGAGAGAGAGACTGACAGAGAGAGAGAGACTGGGACTTTGACAGAGAGAGAGACTGACTGCCAGAGAGACTGACTGAGAGAGAGAATAAGACAGAGAGAGACTGACTGACAGAGAGAGAGAGAGAGAGAGAGAGAGAGAGAGAGAGAGAGAGACTGACTAAGAGAGAGACGGGCTGATTGAAAGAGAGAGAGACTGACTGACTGAGAGAAACTGACAGAGAGAGACTGTGAGAGACTGACTGACAGAAAGGGAGACATTGACTGACAGAAAGAGAGAGACTGACTGAGAGACAGACTGAATGACTGAGAGAGACCAACAGAAAGAGAGAGATAAAGAGACAGAGAGAGAGAGAGACTGAGAGAGAGACTGGCAGACAGAGAGACTGACAGGGAGAGAGACTGACTGAGAGAGATAGACTGATAGAGAGACTGACAGAGAGAGAGATAGAGAGAGACTGACTGACTGACTAAGAGAGACTGACTGAGAGAGACTGAATGACAGAGAGAGTTAGACTGACAGAAAGAGAGAGATGGAGAGACTGACAGAGAGAGAGAGACTGACAGAGAGAGAGAGAGAGAGAGACTGACTGACTGACAGACTGACTGACTGAGAGAGACTGGTTGACTGAGAGAGACTGAATGACAGAGAGAGATAGACTGACTGACTGACTGCAAGAGAGAAACTGACTGAGAGAGAGAGAGAGAGAGAGAGAGAGAGACTGTGATGGAATTGGGGTCAAAGTGTGTATGAAGCTATGCAGTGCCTCTTAAGATTGCTATTGTCTACTAATAAAAATGTATTATCAAAATGTGCTCTTTGTAGTTACATCTGCTTTTGAAATACTGCATTGTCGCATTGTCTAATGTTTTAAAACGGAAACGAGAAGGAGCAGAATTGGCTTACTAATTCCCTCAACACAGTATTGCCCCTGAAAAATATCACAAAGAAAAGTGGCACCTTCAAATCACCATGGTACACCACTGAATTGAGGGATCTTAAGAAAAACTGCAAAAAGCTGGAACGCACCTGGAGGAAAGATTGGGCAGCCAACAGTAAGCTCTCCTACCAGGCGGCTTTAAGACTGTATAAAACTGCACGGCAGAAAACCCAAGCAGCCTTTTTTGAGGAAAAAATTAATACATCCGCCAACTCCTCTAGGGAGACCTTCAAAATTGTTAAGCAACTGCTTAAATCCCCCACCCCAACTACCAACCAGGAGTGCACAGAAGCTAGATGTGACCTGCTTGCAGAGTACTTTGACACTAAAGTCCAAAGAATACTTCACTCCCTTCCACAGGTTGTCCCCGCTGCTGGCGAGGAAGTCTCCTCTGCCCCGATCCATTCTCCCCGGCTGGACAGTCTCAGAACCATCACCATGGATGAGTTCCGCAATACGCTCACCGCAGTGAAGAGCGGGTCTCCTTCTGACCCTTCTCCCATGTACATTCTCAAAAAAGTAGCCAACACCATCACCCCCCTTGCAACGGACTTACTGAACGCTTCCTTTGCTAAAGGGGTGGTTCCATCCAGCTGGAAGCAAGCAAGAATTAAGACCCTTTTGAAAAAACCAGGCCTAGACATGGCCGATTTGGCCAACTATCGTCCTATCTCGCTGCTGCCTGGTTTAGGAAAAATTGCTGAAAGAATTGTAAATAAACAGCTCTCTGGGTTTTTAGAAACCAATGACCTGTTGAGTGGCTCGCAAACGGGCTTTCGCCCGGGCCAGGGCACCGACACAGCCCTCATAGTGGTAACTGAGGAGGCAAGATGCATCTTGGATTCAGGGGGATCTGGAGTTCTGATCCTCCTGGATCTAAGCGCTGCATTTGATACGGTGGACCATAAAATACTAGTCCACCGCCTTGCAAGACTCGGGATCACGGGACTGGCCCTGAAATGGTTGGAATCCTTTTTGGATGAAAGAGCATTTAAGATCTGGGAAAATGGCATTATGTCCAAATCTACTCCCCTCCAGTGTGGAGTCCCCCAGGTCTCATCCTTGAGCCCTACCCTATTCAATGTTTATATGGCCCCACTGGAGGAGGTAGTAGCCCCGTTTGGGATCAAATGCGTCACCTACGCTGATGACACCCAACTAGTCGTCTCGCTGACGCAAAATTCGGGATGCTCAGACAACCTCTCAGCTTGCCTCTCGGAAATTTTCTCCTGGATGACCAACTCCAAGCTTAAATTAAACGGAGCAAAAACCGAGATTTTAATGCTGGGTCACCAACTCTCCTCTCTACCCACTACATCTTGGCCCCCGTGTATGGGAGAGGTGCCCTCACCAAAAGACAAAATCAAGAGCTTGGGGGTATGGTTCGAGCCCGAACTAACCTTCAGGGCACATACCCAGAAAGTGGCAGGCACATGTTTCGGCTTGCTCCGAACTGTGCGGAAAGTCCTGCCACTACTACCCTTCCAATCCAGAAAACTATTAATTCAGGGACTGATCTTGTCCAGACTGGACTATAGTAATGCTTTGCTCCTGGCAGCCCCGGAAGCCACTATCAACACGCTACAACGAGTACAAAACGCTGCTGCCAGGATGCTCTTGGGTGCCCCAAGAAGAGCATCAGCAAAACCATTGCTGAAAACCTTGCACTGGCTTCCAGTGCGTGAACGCATCTCTTTCAAATCATTATGTATCGTCCACAAAACCCTTCAAGGTAAAGGTCCCAAAGCCCTGAGCAGCCTGATACACCCATACAAACCCTCACGAGCCCTGAGATCTGACCTTGAAAACCTGGTCATAGTCCCCAGAGTCAGAAAAGCTCGCTCGGGAGGCCGTCGCTTCTCAGTAAATGCAGCAAAGACCTGGAACGCCCTCCCTAGACACATCCGCACGGAACCGTCCCTTAGCAAATTCCGCAAATGTCTTAAATTTTTTCTTTTTCCCAAAGCCTCTTAAAAAATTCCCTTGTCCCTCCTCAGAGCCTCTTAATTTCGCATGGTAGCGCTGGGACGCTTACGGGCAGCCATGCGCTTTACAAATCCAATTTCATTTCATTCAGTGGATGCACTTTTGTCAAAACTGAACGATAAGTGGGCCCAATGTTGTATATCATGACAGGAGTCTGCATCAGGAAACCCACCTAAAATTGGGCAAACTTCCTCGGCCTACTGATGGCAGGGACCCTGTAATGAATGGACCACCACCTATGATAACCTGCTGGCAGACTAAGCCCAACCTTTAACTCCAACATCCAGTGTTACGTATAACGGCTGCATTGGTGACAGTGGCGTAACAATATCCCCGCATCCCCTGCAGTATGGCGGGTCGCTGGTCTGAGAGCTCTAGAATGGCACGGAGAATGGGGGGCCCTCTATGTAGTTTGCAGGGGGGCCCCTCAAGTTTTGTTACGCCACTGATGTGTACACTTATATTGCTGGTGTTTTACCACAGGAGCAGGCCAGTTGTGTATCAATGATTATCCTCTGCGCCTGTTAGCCATTTAACTATTACTTTATAATACGGGGTGAGCACTTAGAGTCAACTGCAAATGAACGGGTATGTTATATGTAAAAGTAATCTTGCTGTTATACTTGGTATGGACTTGAACCCACATGCTGTAATGATCATAAATGTATAAAGAGATGTTTCTACACGTCAGAGAATATGCCTTGTTTCTATTGCATCAAATATGTATCTGTCTATTTGCAATTGTGTAAATTCAAAACTGAGTAAAATGTGTTATGCATTATTATTATCACTTTTTTAATCTGGTTGCCCCGGACCGGGTAAAATGTAAAACTTCAGGTCGACCGCAATGGAACGGAAGTCGGAAACAGTCCCAGATTAATCCTGCTTACGTTTTACCTAGTTTTGAGCTAAGACTCCTGTTTGCATTGGAGAGGGTTTCTAGGAGCAAGGAGAGTGTCGCAGGCAGGAGTCAGCATGGTGCAAAGAGCAGGCTGGGCGTCGCTGCCAGGTAGGCTGGTGCTTCGCATTGGCGGTCTCCCACAGGCTGTTGATGCTCCTGTGGAAAAGATAGGCTGATAGCAGCTAGCACTGGATTTTGGTGTGAGCGGCACAATCTTAGTGCAAACGGACCCATTCATGGTCGCGCAGAGCCCAAAAGATTGATTTATGAGCCACACCAAGGGTCCAGGCCTGGGGGTCTAGAACTAACTGCAGCTGGGTCCAGGAGCTGTTGGGGAGCCTGTTGTGCCCCTGAGGCTTAGATCATGAGGTGAGCAGACTAGTCCATTGATTACTGTTAGAAATGGCAGAAATGGGAATTTTGTTTGGCTAGGGCATGTGCAAAGTCGGGCAGAAACCACCACTTTAGTCAGGATAAGGGAGTTACACTCCTAAAATAACCCCTGCTCAAACCCTTGGTAGCTTGGCACGAATAGTCAGGCTTAACTTAGAGGCAGTGTGTAAAGCATTTGCTCATAACCAACAATAATAAAGTGTAAGCCTTACAAAAGGACAGCACAACAGTTTAGAAAAATATCCAATAATTTTATATACTTAAGTCAAGACCAAAAACGATAAAAATCCACCATGCAGTACTCAATATTCTTTAGTTCTCAAAATATACTTGAAAAACATTTCCTCGATGTCGATAACTCCTTACGGGGCTATCACGGCATCATGAGTAAACAAATACAAACAGTTCTGGCTGACCGCAGCGTCGCGGGCCAGCTACAGTGTCGGAAAGACCCGCAAACAGTACCTTTTTGAAATGCAGTGCAGCGGCAACCTCTCATTGAGCTTCCAAAAGCACGGCGTGTTCCAGAGGTCGGTGCAGGAGTTGTCGGGCCCTCGAGGTCACACATGTTGCAGATTGATCTCCTCTCTCTGTTAGAGTCAGGAGTGCTGGCGTAGGCAGGCGTCTGGTGCTGCAGTGCGAAGTGCAGTGGTGTGGTACCCTCAGGTCACTGTGCGAGAAGCGGCTCGGTAGCGGCGTCTGTCATCGTTGGTGAGACCAGGGTCATGGTGCGGGGTGAAGGCTGAGCTTGTCGCGGTGCTGCCAGGTCACGGTACAAGCAGCAGCGTTTCGTGGCTGAAGCGCTGTTGTCAGCTGACGAACTGGAGTCGATGGCCCCGGCAGGCCAAGGCTGTGGTGCGGGATGAAGGCGGTGCGTCGTTTAACTTTACGAGCGGTGCCCTCGAACCACAGTGCAAACAGCGGCGTAGATTTTGGAGAGGAGCAGTGGCGTCGGGGATACCAAGACGTTGTCGTGAAGCGAGGTGGTGCGGAGTGCGGTGCCCACAGGTCGCGGTGCGAGCAGCGGCTCGATGGTGGCAACAGCAGGCGTCGTCGGTGAGACCAGGGTCACGGTGCGGCATTGCGGTGGTGTCATCTGTGAAAAAGGAATCGTTAGCGGCATTGTAGACGTCGTGGGGTTGCTTTTCTTCTGTTGCAGCACAAAACACACAGTCCCCAGTGCTGAGGGCAGAAGAGCTTAAAGTCTTTGCTGTTCCTGAGACTTCATGAACAGGGAGCAGACTCTACCTCAAGCCCTTGGAGAAACTCACAAAGTAGATTACAGAAGGTTAAGTCCAGGCCTTTCACTGCCCAAGACAGAAACTGCAGGCCAACACAGCAAAGCACACAGCAAAGTGGTAGTTCCTCCTCACAGCTTCTCCGGCCCTTCTTCTTGGCAGTCTTCTTGGTCCAAAAGAGTTCTAAAGTTCAGGGGTCTGGGCCCCAATATTTATACCCCAAAATTATTTGATCTCTTAGGCAGAGAGTGTCTGCGCCCAGCCAGAACCAGTTCTGTCTTCTCTGGTGTGAATTCCTGGCAGGAGGTGGAGGCGGCATTGTGAGAGGTAGACCAGGCCATTTGAGGTGCTAGGAAATCTCCTCCCCCTTCCCCAATTGCAGCCCAGATCTAATCTGCCCTTTCCTGACCCACCTAGACTATCTGGAGCCACTCCTTCTCCCATGCCTTCTGTCATCCAAAACCCAGACAGGCAATCCACATTCCAGCAGAGGCACACGGGATGAATGAGCAAGAAAAGACCTACTTTCTAAATGTGGTGTTTTCAAACACAGAATGTAAAAATCACCTACACTAAAATATGCATCTTTAGATTCTGAGTTCAGGCATACAAAACTTTATTTCCCTACCTAATTCCCTGGGCAAGTTATGTTTTTAAGATGTTATAAACAGACTCCCCATTTTGTCCTATGGGCAACAGGTAGCCTTGCAATATTGAAAAACGAAATTGGCTGTAATTCACTATCAGGACATGCCACACACACCAGGGCATGTCCTACCTTTCAAATATACTGCACCCTGCCCACAGGGGTATCTTGGGCCTACATTAGGGGTGACTGCCATCTAAGAAAAGGGAAGGTTAGGGACTAGAAAGTGGGTGCACTGGCCAAGTCGACATGGCAGTTACAAACTGTGCGCAGACTCTGCAATTGCAGGTCCTAGTTACCTTTTCAGGGTATTGTGTTTTTATCTAGGAACCTGAATCAATATTGCTATTTTATGCCCTTGTACGGCTTTAATCAATAATATCCATATAATGGCATAAGAATCAGATCCATATTTTAGTAAATCGCCCTTGCAGTCCAAGGCACGGCAAAAGCCACTTCCTTAGATTCCTAGAAAGCACAACGAGTTCTTTCAACACACCAAACCTCCAGCAACCTGGGAAATCCCCACTTGCTTTGTTTTGATTTGTAATAGAACTTCTGTGAGACGTCTTATGTCCAAACCTTACGTCAAACTCGGCACCTTTCAGGTATAAATATACCAACGTTGCCTTAAGCAAACACACGGTGGTGGTTTTGGAGCAGAGCAGCTATCTACTTGCCGAGAGCCCAGCTGATGCGGAAAGCCCACGGATGCTGCCCCTCCTCTTTGACGCGCTGAGAAAGACGCTGTCTTTTCTCCTGCAGAGAAAATGCAGTTCCGGCGTTTTCAGCCTACCCTTGCGGGTGACTGGGATATCGAGTCCTGAAAGAGAGATACCAGACCTCCTACATTCTATTCCCAAGGTACAGTGCTGACTAAACCCTTAGAGAGAATTCTTGAATCAGATTCTTGGCAAAACCAACTTAATTTAAACTGCTACTTACTTACTCCTTCCCACGTATTAGGCTTAGGTCAGGTACACAGGGGTAGGCGTATTTTAGAAGCACCAGTTGAGCACGTTAGCCAATGTATATATGTATATATATATTTAATCCATTTTAAAGTGTCTTATGGCTAAGAAACCATATCAATGCTTTTACAGTATTATTTCTTAATACTCCTTTTACTGTCCGTACTTTACTTTATATCGAGTATTGCAATTGTGGCAATTAATTTCTCTTGCATGAGAAGGAAGACTGCTCAATAAAAAATACCTTTTATTGAAAACGCCCGTCTCTCTATTCTCTGCACTCTGGTGAAACTAAGTAAGTAAGTAAGTGCTTTATTGTACAGTTAATAAAAACCATTACAAGTAGCCATTGGCAATAAAAAAGAGCAGGTTGTAAAAAAAAGAAAGAAAAGACAGTTAAAAAACAATTAAAAAGACAGAATAAAAAATTGGAAGTGTGGGAATGTCCGTCCTCCACGAGATGCACATGTGTTTCTTGGAAAAGGAATTCGTATATCTATCCTGGGTCTTGCTCCCAACGGGCGGGGTGTTCTGTCAGCTCCATTCCCCATTTTACCTTTTGGAGGACAGTCTAGCACTCTCCCTAAGTGTTCATAACTCTTTGAGATGGTCCTTCAGTGTTACGGATCAGTTTAAATCTCAAGGCCGGCCTGATGTTTAGAAGCTGACGATGTTAAGGGAGTGGTGTCGGTATCCGTTTGGTAGAAACAAGGCTCAAAACAACGAAAGACCAAACGGATGGTGAAACTAAGAACGCACAATTGACTGAGTGAAATAGCTGTCTATTGTTTTCACACGACTCTAGAGATTTACTCTTATTCTGAGGGAGCAAAGTTGTCATGTTATATGGTTGTCGGAAGAAGAATCCCTTCTTGTCTGAGTCAGGGAAGCTGATCTTTCCCTATTCATTCAAGAAAGTTTCCAGTGACCTCTGAGCTAGCTGGCGCAAACCTAAATTAAGTCTAACATAGTCAGTAGAGACCTAGATGACCTCAGTCCTATGTCTACACTCCTGTTTATGTTATTCCAATGCGCAGGGCCTATTGGGAAAATAGGAACTACACTACATGGCGCCCAACGTTTGGTAAGGCGATAAAACTAACGCAAGACGTTAGAGTAACTCAGTCGTGCTTTTTCACACAGACCCTCTTCCCGTAAATACTCCAATAGACGTCTGGAGTGGGTGAAAGGTTAAAATCCGCCGGAACTTAGTGGGAAGAGATTCCTATGTAGAGTTTTTGGTTTAGTCAACGTTGAAGGATACAGTGTTCCAAAATATTGTGCACCTAATCTTTTGTCCCCTTGAAAGTAATTCTGCAACAAAAACCTTTCTACCAGTAAGAATGGTGGATAGTGATGACGATACGGAGGCAGCTAGAATAGCAGCTCAACTCCTAGAGGATGACACGAGTCTCCTACAGAATGACCCGAATGATATACTCATTCTGGTAAACATAAGAAGAACTATAACTCTAAAACTAATAGAAAACGGACTGACATTACGAGACGAGGTGGTACAGTCATTTTCGTGATAGAGGCACACGAATATCGGCAGACAGAGGTATTCTATTCATGGATAAACTTTCCAGCGGCAAACGCTACAACACACGATTTCCACTATTACAAAATAGAGGAACCTCCGGATGAATACACTCCTTTCGAGGATGTGGAAATCCCACTAAATTACCAAGAGCACCTACTCTGGTTTAAAGGCGCCCTAAAACATAATGATCACATCACCAGGCTCGGTCCACTAGGTAGACCAGGAGCAACGTGGCCGGTTCTAGCCAGCTACACACCACATCCAGACATCGAAAAAATGTCAGACAAGGAACTTTTAACACAGCTAAAAGTACTAATTAAAATTCATAGACAATTAGTCCAATATGTAATGCGGACTGCAACAGTCCAACCAGCTGTTAACATTCCACAGCTGACCCCTCATCAGGGAAACCCAAATAAAATCACACCACAGAACATACAATCATGTCTTGGTAAAACACCCGCAAAACGGGAACAATTTCCATTCTGGCTAGCACAAAAGATAACTCAAATAGAGGCAGTATTCCCGAATACTACCCCTAGTGAGAAACACAGAATTCTGACTATCTGCCTTCCAATGGGGGTCGCACCACATGTGGAGGATTGTGACACTTGGGGCACAGTCTTTGCTTCTATTTACACAAAAACACATGGTGTTCCGTCTCTGGCGGTAATACCAGATGTACTAAAACAGATTCAAAATGAATACGGTCCAGAACCTGCTTTAACTCTTGGTATGAAATTACTGAAAGACGTCAAACAGGTCTCGGCTATATTATTAGCCAACATAAAAGGAGAAGCAGCATCTGTGGCGATCCGCCAAAAATTGAAAGAAATAGATATAGCAGACCAACCAATTGAACTTGCCAGAATCATAGAAAAATCTGATGAAGAACTAGGTAGAGATAGTTTGGGTGGTAAACCGGTAAAACCCCAACTACTTGAAAATCCTGAAAAGATATTTATTAAAAATAATCTAAATACTCCAAAGAAGAGCTGGGATGGGAATAAACAATCCACTCCCAAAGAAAAAATGATTCCAGTCCAGAGGAAGGTCTCCTCGGCGGAGAGAAAGATCTCCGAACCAAGAACACAAGTCTCCCCAAAGGGAGCCCTCTGAAAAAAGATACAACCTTAGAAATAGGGATAATTTGAAAAAGCCTGATAGATATCAAGATATTGATACACGTCACTCTCGATCTTTTCAGACTTCCTCGCAGAAATCGGAAAGAAGAGGACGGTCAGAACAGAGGGAAGAGCACGTCAAGTCCAAAGACAAGGAACCTGCTCAAAGTAAAAAATTACAATTTCCAAGAAAGAAGGTAGCAAGTATTAAAATAATCAAACATGCCGAGGATACTGAGGACACAGCTGAAAAACGGAGAGTGGGCACAGACAATGCTAGACAGCGCAGCAGAAGTGACCATAGCTCGCAAGATCCTGATGAATCATCTGGAGACAGTGGACACGAATGAATACATTCAGGTGGAAACTGCAGATACCAGAGTTAGCGAACCTCATAAAATATACAAAATAACATTGCGTATAGAGGGAGATAAGACTAGGAAGGTAAGGGGTCTGTTATGGGATAACCTCTCAAAAGGCTATGACATCCTATTAGCTGAGAAAGACTGGCCACCAGAGTTTGTCAGGGAGTGCCCTCATGGCAAAGAAATAATAATGCCTGCCTTCTCAAATCATATTCCAATTCATAGAAAATATATATATGCAAGAAAATGGGCAGTAGCTCAAGCTCCTGCATTATATACAAATCATGTAGGATGGGATGAGGACTCTCCTCCTCACAAAATCCAGTTAAAATGTCAACCAACTGCACAAAGGCAGTACCCAATTAGGCAAGAAGCTAAAAAACAGGTCAGGGAGATCTTAGATCAACTTGAATACCAAGGGGTGATTGAAACATGCACCTCTCAAATGAACAATCATTTGTTTCCTATCTCCAAACCAGACGATTCATTTCGTCTAGTCTTGGACTACAGACACCTTAACTCATGCTGCAAGACATTTGCGGTACAAAATTCGCACAGTGCAGCACTAATGAATAACATAGTTCGCAAAAAATACAAAACAACATTAGACATTTCTAATGGATTCTTTTGTCAAAACATTGCACCCGAAAGCAGGTATTTAACCGCTTTCTCAATAATGGGGTCACAGAAAAATTTCTGTTGACTCCCACAGGGACTCAAGAATAGCCCAGGATTATTCTCAGCAAGAGTAACAGAGTTACTACAAATGTATGATGATGAGGCATTATGTCGATGACATCTATCTCACAGATGATGACCTGGATACTCACTTGAAAAGAGTGAACACCATAATACTTGGGTTCGCAGCAGAGGGTTACAAATTCAACTTTAAAAAGTCGCGAATTGCCCATCTAACTGTCCTATTATTAGGATATGAATTATCAAGTGAAGGCAAAAGCCTAGCAGACAACTTCTTAGAGAAGTGCCCTGTACTCCAAGCACCAAAAACGCTGAAGAACTTACAATCGATACTAGGCTTTCTGAATTTTGGAAGAACTTACATTTTAAATTATGCAGAGAGGGTTAAACCTCTCTATGAATTAATAAAACCTGATTTTAAACCAATCAATTGGACTCAGAAACACACAGAAATTTGGAGATCATTGCAAACAGACATGTTAGCTAAAACAAAATTAGAAACTCGTGACAATACACGCACTTGTAATCCGAGTCATCCCAGGAAGATGCGGATTCACCTACTGGACCTCTAATGAGGGAGAAACGGTACCAATAGCCTACAAATCACATTTGTACACACAAGCTGAAAAAGCATTCAGTCTTACAGAAAATACTGTAAAAGTGGTTCAGACTGCTGTAGCAAAAGAAAGAGCCCAAGCCCAAGGCAAAAGAATAACTTTTTTTACAGCAGAATCAGCCTTTGAGGCGTTATCTACCCCAGTTAATCTAAAAACGGTGGCACTAGATCCAAAATGGATACAGGGGGAAAATTCTCTTGCTGCAGAAGAGGTGACATACTATTTTGACCCGAACATGAAAAAACTGAATGATTTGAAATATGAAGAAGAATATCCTCTGCCAATCGAAATTCTGCCTCTCCAACAGTACTCTTGTATAATCTATACGGACAGATTTGTACACATTACGATGTGGATAATAAATCCTACAATGCAGCATGCGCGATTGTTAAAGGTCGCTGGCTCTGTGGTAAATTCAGACCAAAAATAACAAAAACTGAATCACTGAGAAACTGTTCGGCTCAGAGAGCTGAAATCAGATCTTTAAAGATGGCGCTTGAAAATGCCGATCGTGAATTCCCGACACTAATAGTGTGCGATTCGCATTTCTGCGTCAAATCTTACAATAATGACTTGCAGAATTGGGTTTAAAACGATTACAAAGATGACACAGGTGCCACAATAAAGCATAAAATGCTTTGGGAACAAGTTGTTCTTTTACAGAAAGAACTACAGAAGACTCACGTGATACACACACTCATCAACGTAATGGCGTTCACGTTGCAGGGAATTCATTGGCTAATACAGCGGAAGCAACTCAACCGGCTTCCGTAGCCACAAAGAAGCGTTCAGAAAAATACATAGACGGGGAAACCATGCTGGCGGTAAAAACGTCTTCAAAAGGCGACTGTGCAGCACTACCCGTGAACTATCCACTCAATTATACATACGTAATTGACGCAAACTCCGTTCCTTTTGCTCGAATCCCTGGAGTGGGGAATAGAGTAATTCCAAACACGAACAGGAGAGTCTTTTTAATAGCAGACACACACATGGGTGAAGGTCCGAGGCACAAACAGATCAAGGAATCTCTGACAGTATTACAATCAGAATACTGGTGGCCGGGGATGAGCCTGCAACATTATACATTTGCAAAGAGCTGTCCAAACTGCAACAGAGATCGCAGTAACGAGCCAACCGGAGTATTGCCATAGCCATTTCTGTAGTTAGCATAAGGCTAACTATACGTAAAATCCAGCGTCCCATTAATTTCTTTTAAGACTAGATTCACTTAAAAATGTGGCCCCAGCGCTCGGCTGACGCCAGAACTGTTATAAAAGATTTGCGAGTCTTTATCGGCACATACGCAATTGGCATGCTACATTCTGACCCGGGTCCTGCTTTTAGCTCTCGGGCTTATAAGGAGGCCATGAACAGCATGGGCATTGCATTGCGGTACTCTTGTCCCTTCCATCCTGAGGGAAATGGGATTGTGGAAAGAAAAAACCGAGACATAAAGCAATCTATAACGGCAAAGGTATTAGGTTCGGGTGATGGGTGGGTCCAGCATTTAACAAGTGTCCAACGTAGTCTTAACAATCTGCCAAGAAATTCTCTAAAAGGTGTCAGCCCGTACGAACTATTGTTCGGAACTAGAATGTATATTCAGGATTTAGATAGTCAAACTTCAGTGGTAGAAGATAATAAAAATGCTTTGACATCAAAGATCATTTGGCTGTTTTAGAGGACTTAAATGAAACAAGAAAAGCCCTGAGCAACATAAAGTTAAAACAACAGCCAACAACCACTGAAGATACACCACGTGTCCCAGCAAGACCTGTCTGGATTCCAAAGATTGGGGATCTGGTCAGAGAGAAGATCGCGGTGAAGAAGGAATTTGGGCCTTCTTACAGAAAAGCAGTACCTGTCAGCGGAACAAGATCAGTTGTACTACCGCCACTTGCTGGTAAAAAGGAGAACCGAGTTGTATCAATCAGCCTGGTAAAACCACAATCATGTGGCCAATAATAAGTAGTAGGTCCAGTGGACTCCCAAGAAATAGCAGAATACCAAAATTTGCTACAATCCAAGAGGTCCAAACTGAGAGACTAATCACATTTGATAAACCTGCAGTGAATAAAAAAGGACGATGCAACAATGTCATGGAACTTGTGCCTCTTGAAACCCAAATTGAAAAAGTTCATCAAGAAACACCAGTCTACAATGATGTAGACACAGAATATGCTAATGAAAGAAAACTTGAAAAAGCAATTCCAACAATTGACAGAACCGCATCCGGCTACTTCATCAATTTCGATAACTTTTCTGAAGATCCAAGCGAACCTGAAGTAACGCCAGCAACAAAACGTTTTAAAGACAAAGCAAAAGAACTCTTTCATCAACTCAAAGAAACCTATCTGATTTCTCCATGGATTGAATTTTGGATTGTGTTAGGTGTACTTTTCCTCCTGCTTTGGCTCATCATGGTACTTTGTTTGGGAAAATTCATTGAGGGAAAATACAGTACAATGGACACAGCAAGTCAGAACATCAACTTGGTCCTAAAGCCACACAAGTCATCTCACATCGAGAAAAGAGAACTATCATCAGTGAATGTCACAGCCATTCCAATACCCGGCGGGGAAGTTTGGGACAAAACGGATTACGAAATCTATGGCCCGGTCGAACTCTTGAAATATCCACATCAATTCAAGGTTTCATTAAGTGACTTTGTAAAACCAAGTACATTCTCTGATGATTGGGACTTTGAAAGCATAAATAATATGATGTCAGATTTAGTAATGTCAGAAAAATTTACAGAATATGATTATTTACAGGGTTCATCGAACTATGAGCAAATGTATTGCTATAACCACTATGCACATCACTACTTGCATAAATCTGCTCAACCTAGAAATGTTATAAAGTATAATCAATGGGAACATTGTGCAACTCCACCTAAAAGCAGTTCGAAAACATTTTTTGCGAAATTCCCATACTTCTCAGGGTTTAACACAAGTGATGCAGTAACATTTTATTATAAACTGTTAGATAAAACAGGGATAAAAACTATGTTGACAAATACTAAATTGATTTATTTGGAAACATTTTATGAAAAAATGATTACATTTGGTTTTGATTTCTGGAAAAACACCATTGAAACAAAAACCATCTGGGGTACAAAAAATTGGCAAGTCCAAGGTTTAGAAGCATTATTTCGAGCCTGCATGATCCCAGAGCAAATAATATTCTTGGATTACACCATTCAACAGACTACTTGTCTTGGCCTAGCTAAGATTAAAGACCTAAACAAACCGTCTATTCCAAAGCCAATACCTGATAATACAACCACAGATATTGAGATAGACGTATCCCAAATTTTACACCAAAACAGAACACATCCTGATTGGAAAAAGTGGTTAATCTGGCCAACAGACACAAATAACTGTCAAGATAGATTCCTGAACAAAATACAGGGGTTAAAAATGACCAGACCAGACCCTAGATACTCCCAGAGACAACATCCAGGGATAGTAACAACATACAGTGTAGGGAAACTATGCCTTGAATGGCTACAGACATCCACACTGGCAGAAATTAAGCAACACTTGACTTTACTTAAAGACGGTGCTGACTTGCGCGATTTCATAATGGGACCACGCAAACAGCGTCAAAAACGTTTCATAGCGGCCAGTATATATGCTGCGTACAATGAAGCTTGGAAAGTAACTCAAATTGAGACAGCAAAGAAAATACGAGAAATTGATCGTATTAATTTGGAAAAATCACTTTCTGTTGTGGACAATGGGTTAATGACTCTGTCCTCCAGAATATATTCACTGGACAGTATTGTATCATCTGCTATCGATATAATAGATCAGGACTTACTAATGTTACAACATGGTCAGTCCCAATTACGTTCAATTGTACAGCTAGGCTGGACGTTGCAAAATCTGCGTTCAGGCTACGTGCCATGGCGTCTGATAAACATAACGTCATTGTTCTCTATCTTTAACCTTACTGATAAACAAATCAGTATGGCACAAAAAGGAGCAGACTATACGATTCTGAGCATTGAAAAACTTGAGAGATTACCATTGACAATGTCAGAAAGACCTGTCATTGAATGGATAATACACGGAATAATCACAATTCTGATAACAACTTTCCAATTTAAAAATTGCCAAGAGTATATACCAGCAGGCCAGTATGGAAGGTTGGGTAAAGGGTACATTAAGTCATCATGGAAATTACCTTATACACACACAACTTATAGTGACAAGAACCAGAATGTATTTCTTAGTGGTAATAATTGTAAACGATCACTAAACGGTATACTTCTGTGCCAAGGTATTAATTTGCATGGGGCCTGTGAGGGAACTTCAAATAACCTTTCATGCCACCAGCATGGCACACCTGCAACACAGATAGAGCCATTCTTTAGACAACTTTCTAACGGGAGTTATGTTCTAATAACGGACCACAACTGTTGTGGCATGGTGCCAGGGAAAGCATATCTCGTAAGCGTTAGTTCCATGGTCACTTGCTGTATGCAAGTATTGTATCCAAACGGCCCTACTGATACAGAGGCGACGATTTGGCCTTCCTTGAATATCTCTTCTATACGAATTGATACTTTAAGCAGAATGAAGTCTGTTCTTTTACAGACAACCATGCCTTTAACGTCATCAAAAGAAACATATGATCTTCAAGTTGCAAGGACAACAGCAGAGATACATACACTTTTATCAACTAATTGCCCCGTGCATTTTGTAGAAATGCTAAGCCAAATCCTAAATATGTCATATGCCAGTGGCATCGCACATGTATTTAAGACCATTTTTTCGGGACTGTTAACACCCTTCGAAGCAGTCCTGGGCATCTTTCCCAATTTTGTCCATTCGGTCTTTGGCGGCCTACCACTACTTTTGGGACTCGTAGCAGGAATTTTAATTTTGACTTTTCTGCTCCAATATGGCAAGCCAAAACGCAGACAAGACTCCAGCAACAATGGAAGAAACGATCCTAGCTATACGCTATCGGGACCGCATAACTAAAGTCCTTGGATTAGCCCGGCTAAGAGATCTGAATATGACCTGGTTTCTTTCACTCAGACCTATATGGCAGAACTGCCTCTTACCTGTGCTTCAATGTATGCTATGCGGAGAAGAATGCGTGTTGGAAACCTATCTTACACTACAATCAGCAGTGCCAATGGATATTGATACTTTGCTAGGTCCTGTAACGGCTCATGCATCGTGTTGTCCCCAGCGGTTACCAATCCTGATGACGGCATTCGTTGAAACTTCACCACTACGATTAGGTGGCAGTGAAGCAAGAAATGAGAGCAACATCACCCAGGTACGACCTTCTGTGAGCATTGCTGATCCTGACATCGATGATAGCAATCATTCTCACGACTGCCCGGTTACAGCATTTTCAACCATGGTCGAACTTTCACCTGAAGCTGTAGACTTTTTTTTGCACATCTGTCTGAAGTAATGTTCTCCCCTGAACAGAAAGAATAACTTTTTAAACAAACCGGCACACAGCGTTCCCCTGAACTCTGAATTCGGCCTTCGGCTTTGATAAACAAAAGCTACTGAAACATTTGGAACTATTTCTCTCCCCTGAAAACGAAATTATTTTTTTCAAAATTCCAAAATATTTACCCTTTTTTTCTGGCATGTGTACTCGGCTTAAAGTAGAACTATTCTTAAAGAACAGAGCTTCTATTTTTAGTAATTCTAGAGACAAAATATTACCTCAGCCTCTAGCACACTTACAAGCAATTGCATTTATATGTGATGAAATAGTCTCGACCTTCTTTTCTGTATCAAGAGACATTTCATGTGTAATTTTCGCAAATCGTTCAGCTAAATATATATGCATCCTTTTTTTTACTGAATGATTACACTGCTTGATAAACGTACAGTACCAATACTCTTTCGTGTATTTCGCATACACCATTTCAAATGCAAAAATGTATTTTGGGGTGGGTTGGAATACACATGCACCTTTACATGTTTACTATTGCTTAGTTTTTAGTAATGATGGACATTAGATCGTGGAGTGGGTATTGTGTTTTTATCTAGGAACCTGAATCAATATTGCTATTTTATGCCCTTGTACGGCTATAATCAATAATATCCATATAATGGCATAAGAATCAGATCCATATTTTAGTAAATCGCCCTTGCAGTCCAAGGCACGGCAAAAGCCACTTCCTTAGATTCCTAGTAAGCACAACGAGTTCTTTCAACACACCAAACCTCCAGCAACCTGGGAAATCCCCACTTGCTTTGTTTTGATTTGTAATAAAACTCCTGCGAGCACTGTAAGAACGGCTAGTTCTTAGTGACATCTTTATTGACGTCTTATGTCCAAACATTACGTCAAACTTGGCACCTTTCAGGTATAAATATACCAATGTTGCCTTAAGCAAACACACAGTGGTGGTTTTGGAGCAGAGCAGCTATCTACTTGCCGAGAGCCCAGCTGATGCCGAGAGCCCAGCTGATGCGGAAAGCCCACGGACGATGCCCCTCCTCTTTGACGCGCTGAGAAAAACCCTGTCTTTTCTCCTGCGGAGAAAATCCAGCTCCGGCGTTTCCAGCCTACCCTTTAGGGTGACTGGGATATCGAGTAGCTGAAAGAGAGATACCAGACCTCCTACATTCTATTTCCAAGGTACAGTGCTGACTAAACCCTTAGAGAGAATTCTTGAATCAGATTCTTGGCAAAACCAACTTAATTTAAACTGCTACTTACTTACTCCTTCCCACGTATTAGGCTTAGGTCAGGTACACCGGGGTAGGCGTATTTTAGAAGCACCAGTTGAGCACGTTAGCAAATGTATATATGTATGTATATATTTAATCCATTTTAAAGTGTCTTATGGCTAAGAAACCATATCAATGCTTTTACAGTATTATTTCATAATACTCCTTTTACTGTACGTACTTTACTTTGTATTGAGTATTGCAATTGTGGCAATTCATTTCTCTTGCATGAGAAGTAAGACTGCTCAATAAATAATACCTTTTATTGAAAACGCCTGTCTCTCTATTCTCTGCACTCTGGTGAAACTAAGAACGCACAATTGACTGAGTGAAATAGCTGTCTATTGTTTTCACACGACTCTAGAGATTTACTCTTATTCTGAGGGGGCAAAGTTGTCATGTTATATGGTTGTTGGAAGCTGAATCCCTTCTTGTCTGAGCCAGGGAAGCTGATCTCTCCCTATTCATTCAAGAAAGTTTCCAGTGACCTCTGAGCTAGCTGGCGCAAACCTAAATTAAGTCTAAGATAGTCAGTAGAGACCTAGATTACCTCAGTCCTACGTCTACACTGCTGTTTATGTTATTCCAATGCGCAGGGCCTATTGGGAAAATAGGAACTACACTACAAGGGCTACTCACGTAGGTGGCACAATCAGTGCCTACTAGCAGCATTTGATTTACAGGCCCTGGCACACTCCGTGCACTTTACCAGGGACTAACAAGGAAATCAAATATCCAATCATGGAAACACCAATCCATAACACAATTTACCACAGGAACACTTGCACTTTACCACTGATCATCAGTAAGAAAAGTGTGCAGAAACACAATACCAGCAAAAGCAGAGTCAAAACCAGGAGGTCAGAAAGCAAAATCTCAGGGGAAACAAGCCAAAAGAACCCAAGTCTAACAGTCAGTCTGCGTTACTTGGTTCAAGGTGAAGTTGCAGGTTCAGTTCTTCTTCCGCAGGCAAGAAGACAGCAGGTCAGAACAGCAGGGCAGTAGTTACTTTAGAGCAGCAGTCCACCAGAGTAGCAGTCATTGTACCAGCACAGCAGCTCTTTTCTGTCAGAGTATCCACAGGTCAAGAAGTGAATTAAAGAATGGGTGTCTAAAGTGCCTTTGGAGTGGGGAGAAACTTTCAGAGACATACCTTTGAAGTGCACAGATGCTCTGCCTTCCTGGCTCAGGCTCCGGACTAATGTCAGGAGGTATGCAGCCCTTTCTTTGGAGACAGAACACAGACTATTTAAGTGTAAGTGGGGCTGTGCCCAGCTGCTCCACCCATCCTGTCAGTGATGGCCCTTCCAGTCACACATAAGCTCCCCATCATGTGTGGCTGTCTAGGAGGAATACACACAGCCCAAATGCCAAGTACACCCAGTCATATGACTCAGAGACAGGATGCAGGCACCAAATAGCTAAGACAAGAAAATGGCAACTTTCTAAAAGTGACATTTTCAGAACTGCAATCTAAAATCCAACTTCACGGGGGCATGGCCACGCAAGATGGCCGATCTGACGTGATCCGCATCGGCTCCGTCACGGAGAGGCTGTTGGCGGCTTTTACACAGCCCCAATTAGCCCCAACTCTACCAAAATGATAGACACCGTAGATGAAGTTACGGTGCACGCAGCGGAGCAGCTCTTTTCTCAGCCATAACCGTAAAAGAAACTGATCTGCAGAGTCTGCTGCGGGACTTAAGATGGGGGTGAGCGGCCGTTAAGACCGACACGGAGCTACAATGCGAAGCCGTTGCGCACCTACTGGCTCCTTCATCTGCCACAGAAGAGACACATTACTCGAATAGCCGCACACAGATCAACGCACCGCTGGACAGCTTCATCTCAGCGCCAGTGGCAGGTGGCAGCGGTGAGGTGAGGGAGAAATGTTTGATGCTGTCGTTGGGGGGTCGGAGAGGGCCCCCGCTACCTGTGGCGAATCCAGCAATGCACAAGGGGCAAGTAGAGGTCCCAGGGGCCCCAGTGAGCAGTTGTGAGGGGTAGTGGCGTGAGGACGAAGGCCCACCCTGCCTTGCCTGACCCCAACATGGCACCCTCTCATCCCGAAGGGCGATCCCCTTGCACAGAGCGCCCAGGGTACATCTAACACTTGAGTGACACTTAACATTAGCGCGTTCACCTAAAGATATCAGCAGTCAAGATCAAGGGCACTTCTGACTGGTTGAGCAGAGCACACGTGAAACGCCTGACCTTAAAATGGCCGCCAGCGTTTAAGCTTCTTCTTCAGCCCTTGTTCCCGCCTTGTGGATGAGTGGACCAGGACACATCTTATTTGGGGCCTTGTTTTGTCCCGTATATGTGGCCTAATATAGGTTTTACCGAAACATGCCCTTATATAGGTACAACTCCTGTTGCCCTATTTAGACATAGATTTCCCTGTTCTTATTTAGGCATGAGCCATGCACTTCAAATACAGGCATGGTCGTTCACCTACATCCGTTCACCCCTACGTAACAACGAGTTCCAAATAACAGACCCTTCGACTAAGGGATTATTAGGCTGTCCGGAATTCGGTTAAAACCGATTGTCCTCGAAAATACCCTACCGGCTCAAAATCAGCTGACTCTGTTTAAACTGAGTATCGCTGATTTTTTCCATTTTTGTTGCATTTACAGCTGTTGCACTGCTTGGCCACTTGAGGGCGCCAAAGCAGTGCAAAACATATTGCGACGGGCTGATGCGATGCATTTAATGGTGCCCAGTCAGCGCTGTAGCATGGCACACCTCCCAGCAGGTAGGATTGAGGGGGGCTTAGTCCTCAGAGCCCTCCCTCCCCCGAGAATCTGAAGCAAGCATGTCAAATCAGGAGTTAACACACTCTCCTACCTTGCCCTTTTGACGAGTTCACTGATGTTTCATCAATGCTGGCAGATTTACCTACATGTTCCTTTCTCATCGCCGTATTTGAGCAGCTGCTTTCATCCAATAACTCATTTAAATCAGATTAGTACATCTTTAGTAGACGTTTTTGCCCGGAGGTCACTGTTGTCATTAAGGCTAACACTGCTGCGAACAAACAATTTTTAACTTGCCAATTGTCCCCAAATTCTCAAAGAATGTGGCTGATAGAGGCTCCTTCTGTAGCAATAATTTGTTTCTTAAACACGCATTTTTATAATGTGACTGAAAAAAGATTTTGCTTTTTTAATACTAGCTTAACTGCTTAAAGAAGCAAGCAATAACTGAAAACTGCACAACCATGTGACATCAAAAAAGAAAGGGTCAACAGTGCCGCGTTCTGTGCATCTCGTGAAACTGGAAAGAATCAAATTATAATGCAGCAGATGCTAAATTATGTAATCATGTTAACAATACCGAGCTTTTGTTTAAAACATAAAAAATGCACAGGGTCCCATTTGAGAGATGCACACAGAGACGCGCCGATTATTCCCTTGGACAGAAGGAAATATGCCGACTTTGCTGGTATGCCTTTTTCACAGATCAGTGGCGGCAGGGGGTGAGGGGTAGATGGGAGGGCAAGGTAGGGGGTGAATAGGAGCTAAAAGACATTGATTGCAGCTCGTTAAGAACGGTTAAGAGTACTTTAAACGGAATCACTCCAGCTAAGGTAGGGGGCGTTGCTGGGTGTAAGACATTTATGCAAATAGTTATTTTTACCGCTCTGAAGATTAGCACCTCGGCACAGCTCGCCCATGCCATGCCAAAAGCCAGTCCTGGGTCCAAGAGTGAAATATTGTTAAGACATGATTTCTGCGCCTATCTTTTCACTTTGTGCGCATTACATGATGAATGGAAATAGCTTTCACTGATTGATGTAAATTGTGCCAAAAGAACAATACTCTGGTAAAGGCAAAAAGACTGTTTTCATACGTTATTCACCTTTGTCACTGAAGAACCACTGGGGTGCCAAAACCAATCTGCTCTGGTGCGCAAACGGTCTTACAACCATTAATAGCTCCAAACTGGATCAAAGCTGCAGACTCTGTTAACTTTATGTGACTGCACCAGAATAATACACTTGATAAACGTTATTTACAAAAACGGAAATCCCAGGAATAGATACATGTTTAGTGAATGAGGAACTACGTGAATACTTTCAATGTGAAATATGTTCGTACCAGTGTGATGCAGGATCTGAATGGTAGTGCTACATGTCTAATATTACAGCATATAAGTAAAAGATGGCATGGGCATTCAGAATGCACGCTATGAAAGAGGCCAATAATGGGATGGGCATGGAGGGTGCTTTTCATTGTTACCTGGGGTGATCATTTTAAAGAGAGCAAGGGTTCGATGTGCAAAAAAAAAATATTATATAATGCAGTGGAAGTGTTTTCTCTGTGGAGAAACCAAGGAATGCATCACTCTTGCTTCCACACCATTCTTTTCACTTCAAATGTTTTTCCCCATCAGCCATTAAATAATAAAAGAATGTGAAGCATAAATCTTTCTAGAATAAGTTATGCATCAATCCCTGCCATCCCAGCCCTCTATAAAGATGTATTTCTCCTAGAAACATGAGATGTGGCAGTAGATTAAAGGCACCTAGTCCTACCTTGGGAGCCAATTTTCAGCCTTTTCTTCACAGAGGCCCTGAGATTTAACTTTGCTTTCGTAATACTATTGCCATCAAATGAATTAATGCAAATTAGTTTTGAAGTAATTCAATTTACTGTTTTCTAAGACTCCTATAACAAGATAAAACAAGGTCTTTTGTGCTTTAGAAAAATTCAGAAACTTGGTCTTACACTAGTGGGAAGTTGCCATCACTGAGTAGGTCCAGCCACCTAGCAATTCTATCCTCACCCTTTAAGATTTGAAGGATACATTGTGTTTATGACTTGAGAGCCCGAGAGTGGTAGTACATGGTTACACACAATCTGAGGGGAGCGTGCAACATAACATTTAAGGTTTCATGTAACAAGCATGAGGGTTTGAAAAATACTCGTTGTTTAACAGTGAGCCAGTGTAGTGAAGTTAAGGCAGGAGTTGCATGGTCTTTTCTGGCAAGATCCAACACCATTCTGGACCCAGAGTTTATGACCAGCTAAAGAGAATGAAGGGAACAATCTGTAAGACTGAGTTACGGAGCACTACAGTGGCCAAGCCACAAAGATATAAAAGGGTTCAAGATCTGAACTTTATAAAAGGAGAGGGGCAACAAATAAAAACAGGAGCTGATTATTACTTTAATTGTGTTCTGGCTGTTTTGGCGTTGCCCATCTCCAGTGGCAGTGTTGAAAGGGCCCTTTCACATATAAAAGTTCCCATGGGAAGGAAAGAGCAAGCACTCATGACCAAACACTCACTAAAGACGCATAGTATGGTGTGCTAAAATACGTTTTATTTGTAAAAATGTATTTGGGCCACATGTACACAGTATGTACAATGTCATTATACCATGCACTATCAGTGCAGAAAGCAAGCAATAATAAAAGCAAAACGTTCCATAAGCACTGGCAAAACACCGTTTCAGTTGTTTTTTATGGCGCGAAAATGAGTAAACACTGAAAAGCACTGTTTTTTTTAGGTATGGAAATCACTGGAAAACACTGAAAAAACACCACCAGAATTTACCAAAAATAGAAACTGAAAACAGGAAAGCCTAGGGATTATTGATTTTTTTCAGGAACTCACTTAGTATGCATGAACCGCTATTCCCCAGGGTTCATTCCTGACGTCTTTCTCTGTACTACATTACGTCAATGCTGTTCAACCATAGCACCTTTTGGGTATAAATGTACCTCCCTTTGCCCAAGCAAACTAGAGGAGACCTCTATTCCAGAGGAGCCCGTGTTTCCCAGCCTGACGCACTGACCAGAGAACCTGTCGTCTCGTCTGAAGAGACTATAGTGCGCAGTGTTCTAACTTCCCTCGCTGGGTGTTAGAGTTCGAGACCAGAACAGAGATTCCACAACTCTCCCATTCTCAGGTGTGGAGCTGACTAGAACCTGGAGGGATTCTTGGCATAGCAAACTATACCATTCCGTACTATAGCATACCATCCTTGGGGAATACTTCCCCTATTTCTCTCTTTGTCCTACGTTAGGTACATTTGAGTGGAACTAGTTAGGGATCATTCCATTAGTACTCATATTTTAGCCATATGTTTTTATGTATACAACAGTATTCATAAGTATTGAACTATGCTAGAGCAATACTATTTCTTCTTGCTTGTAACGCTGTTCATTCTATACCTCGCATACTGACTAACGATTATAACAGCTCATATCTCTTACATGAGAAAACTGATTGTTCTATAAATACTTATTGAAACGCCTTCTGTTATTTCTGTGTAACTCTGAGAAACCTAAGCAGGCACGATTAGCTGAGCAAAACATTATCCAGTGTTTCAACGATGGGGGCGTGGCTGAACGCGCAATGGTGCCGGACGTGTCTGGGTAGAGATCCGTGAGGGGCTCCCCTAACACAGGCCATTTCTCCGCTAAAACTTCTCAGCCTGGCCTGAAAACATCGGCGAGTGTTCCCGTAACGTCCAGGTGCTGACCGGCGAAGTTTGGGCCGGATTGTCGACACCGCACTGCCCCCATCCGGGGCGGAACACAGATCATCCCGGCAGCAGGCACTTCCGGCCGGCCTCGCCTCCTACCAGAGGCCGGGGCTGCGGCCTGCTTACAGGGCCGGGAGACGGGGGTCTGTGGTGGAAGTGCGCCGGTACTCGGACCTCTAGCGGAGCTTACTACCCACTGTGCCCGCATCTAAACGACTGCAGCGCCCACCTGCTTTGGCCGACTTGGGGATAATTCTGCTTGGTGCACCGTGGAAGAGAACACCAGGGCGGCGTTGGCCCTGCTCTGCCCGCTGGCTGCTGAGTGTGTGCACGATGACGATGGGGGCCTCCCCTGATGTGGGTCCTCTCCCGCGGATCCCTGTTGGCGCTACCTGCGCTCGTCCGTGAGGAGACCTGCCGCGCTTCCTTCCCACTCTCTTGGTGAGACCGACTGTCTGTCTTGGACTGCCCGACCTGCGGCGCTTCCGGCCGGTGGCGGCCATTACATGCGGCCAGGGACACGCATTGCCTGCTAGGACCCCAGGAGGGGCGGACAGTGAAGAGAGGCTTTTGGGCAACGGGCGCCGGTGGCGAGGTGGCCCTGATTGCTACGCAGGTGACGGTGTGGATGGTGAGAACTGGCCGCGGTCGAGCGGCGGGAGGGGCGGTGCTCCGCACTGAGGAGGGTGCTGTGAACTACCGGCTGAGCCTGCCCATTTTCCGACTGCCGCAAGTGCTGATTCTGGGGCGCTGTCTACACCACACCGCGGACGCTACTGGAGGCTAGCAGGGGACCTTTGATCCTGGGACTCGTCCCATCTTGCCCGAGCCCTTGCCCCTGCCTGGTGCCAACACACCCTTCGACTATTCATTGGACGCTAGCGCCCTGCTCCATCCACGGCTGTTGTGCGCTCCCTCTGCATGCCCCTGTCTGGTGCTGCCCTGTGCCCGGGTTGTGCTGCCGGACGCTGCCCTGACTTTCACTCCTTGGAGACCACCAGAGACCTGCTCCGACCTCGAGGGGCAAGCACGCCCTCTGGGCCACTCCTGATGCGGGCTGGTACTGCTCTCACCATCGAGGGCCCTGATGTTGCTATAGGGCTCCTGGGGGGCTCCACTGGCGACGTCCTCGACTGATCGCCTGCCTCTAGTCCGATGACACGTGATCCTCTGGATGTGACTGGAGCCTCCACCCTGAAGGGTCTGCGGGGGAGCGGCATGTCTTGGGGTGCCCCATACCGACCGCGTGGTCTGTGGAGTGACAGACTGAGGTCACTTGATCGCACTGCCGACGCGACCCCCCTTGGCTGCGACCGCGCACCCTGGCCCACATCTGGGACACCTATATGAAGCGGAGGTACGGCTGCTCTTGCGTCCCCTGATACCTGGATTCCTCCTTGCTGCTGAGTGAGATGCGCCTTCTCTGACGCCTTGGAAGCGCTCCCTGGGCGGGTTGGCTCTTCAACTGCGCCTCGCTACTAATGTCTGGGGGACCTAAGACGAGGGCTTGTATAGGCGGTGCAGGCGGTGCGGGGGTGAAGGGGAAGATGGCGAAGGCGATTGATGTGGACCAGACGGCCTCTAAACTGGATGCAATGCTTGCGGCGATGGAGCGCCTGGAGGAATCGATTCAGTCGACCCGCACTTCCCTGGAGACGAAAATTGACAGTGTCGCCATAGATCGCACGCATCTCCGTGCTGACCATAAAAAATTGTCGGACCGAACCACCACCTTGGAAACCACCGTGGCTGATGTCACGCCCAAGATAGCGCAGATGGACAAGCATGTCCAGGACCTCTTAAACATGGTGGAATTCCTGGAAGACCACGCGGAGGACACGGAGGGAAGAGCGCAAAGGAACAACATCCGCTTTGTGGGTCTGCCGGAACGATGGGAGGGGAGAACACCGGTGGAACACATGGAGAGGTGGCTGTTGGATCTCCTGCCAGAGGGCACCCTCTCCCAACACTTTGTAGTGGAACGAGCTTACCGCGTGCCGTCTCGCCCTCCACCCACGGACTCCAATCCGCGGCCCATGCTCATCAGAGTCCTGAATTACCGTGACCGTGATGCCATCCTGCGAGAAGCACGGAAATTGCCGGACATCAGGGTTGAGAATGCTAAAGTTATGTTATTCCCTGATTACACTGTTCAAGTTCAGCGCCAGCGCCACTCCTTCTTGGTGGTGAAGCAACGCCTTCGTCACCTGGCCCTGAAATATTCCCTCCTCTTCCCGGCCCGCCTGCGTGTGGTGGCCCAAGACAGGATTCACTTCTTTGACACTCCCGAGGCGGAGGAGGCCTGGCTGGATTCGGGTATTGACACGGACCCTGGTGGGGCGTCCTCGGCGATGCGACATGGTCGTGGAACCCGAAGACGGCGCCGGCGGCGACCTTCCCCGACGAATCAGCCACGCGCTGACATGGAAGTGGCCCCTGCGCCCGAACTTATCCTTAGCGGACAACAAGAGGCTCTACGGATGGTGGCGGAAATTAGCGGGTCGCCAGAGGTGGATCTTGACCTGGAAGCCAGCCCCCGCGTTCTCGCCAGCGATGACGAACAAGTGTATGGCATACCGGACTCGCAGATATCAGAGGGTCTACCGGATGTCACCCGGCGGACTGCGGACACCATCTCATGATTTGTGGGCAGGACCACCCGCCACATTTTGCCTCTCATTGAGACCTCTGGTGGTCTTCTGAACTTGGGTCCAGTGGGCCGTTGCTGCCTTGCCTGGCGGAGTGGCCGCTTATGAGCGGTACCGCCTGCCTGTGAGCTGGGTGCGGTTGCACTGCCGAGACCTATGGCTTCAAGAACTGCCCGGACATCTGCCCTGCCCGTGAGTCATGGGCTACTGCTGTAGGGGTGGTCGGACCCCTGGAGATGAGTGTTATACTGGGATCTGGCCAGAGATATTATCCGAGACTGCACTCTGGCACTAGGGAACCTGGCACCCTGCTCACCAGAACTTACTGTGGGAACTGGGCAGAGTGATAGTTTTTGCCTGTGGAGTGGATGCTCCCTCACCTGCCTGTGCTATGCTTCTGTTACTAACAGAGCCAAGTGCTCAGTGACCCCCCCCTCGAACTCACGGACTTTCTAGCTCACTTAAGCGTTTGGACGGCGACATGTTCCGTTGTCGACCTTTTGGCATTATGATATTGTTACCCATGTTTATTGGGTTAGTTGACCTCCCCTGTTCCCCTCCTTTTTTCAATCAGATGCAAGGGTATATGCAAGGGTATATTGATGCTGTTGTTGTGACCTGGCGCTGGTGTGCCAGCTGTCGTCCTTTTGACGTTCTAGTTTATTGTTCTTTATACATAAGACTGGTGAATTTTTCTTTCTTCTACATTATATCTGAAGCGTGTGCGAGAGGCGGTGTGCATGTGTGCGTGCCTGGGGGAGCTTGGGTGGGTGTCTGCTCTATGGGGTGGCCGGGATGGGTGGTGGGGGTGGATGCGTGGTGGGAAGCGTGATGACACGATTGTGCGATGACCATGGTTAAATTCTGCACCTGGAACGTGCGTGGTATGCACACGCCCTCCCGCCGTTACCAGGTCTATTCCTATCTCAATCGCCACCAGGTACAGGTGGCGTTGCTGCAGGAGACACACCTGACGGCTCCTGAGGCCCTTGACCTGCGGCGCAGATGGAGGGGGCAGTTATATGCCACAGGTTTTTCAGCGTTTGCGCGGGAGTGTTAATTTGGATACGCCCTGGGGTCCCCTTTGCGTTCACTCACAGCAGGATTGATGCTGAGGGCAGATATGTGGTTCTTCAGGGGAAGCTTGACGGACAACTTGTGGTGATGGCCTCTGTCTACGCTCCTAACACTGAACAAGGGAAATTTCTTGAACGACTGTCGTCAGAATTGGCACAGTGGCCGGGCATGCCGCTGGTGCTGGGCGGTGATTACAACTGCGCACTTGATGTGGCAATGGACCGATCCCTCCCCCCCTTAGCCAGCGCCCCGGCGAGTGGAGCTTCGAAGGCACTTAGGGACTGGGCGATGCAGTGGGACCTGCATGATGTGTGGCCCGCGCGTAACTCAACCGCGAGTGTCTATTCCTTTTATTCGGGCGCCCACGCATTACATGTCCGACTGGACAGGTACATGCTATCTGGCGACTTATTGCCTAACGTCACAGACACTAGTTACCTGGGTCGCACACATTCGGACACAATCCGCACACCTTGGATTTTGCTTTGGAACGCCCGCACCCGCCAATACCCACATGGAGACTCCAGCCGGATGTCTTATTAGACGCCACATACAGGGAGGCTCTTTTGGTGTGTATATTGCAGTATTTTGAGGACAACACTGATACTGCGTCCGCTCCAGGCGTGGAGTGGGATGCGTTTAAGGTGGTCACCCGGGGTCACTGTTTGGGCACACATGCGGGAATGAGACACCAGGTGGAGAGAGACTTGAGACAGGTGGAGTCCACGTTATTAGCTGGCGAACAAGAGGCAGCGGAGGGGGACGTTGCGCGCTTGGTGACGTCCCGCGAGCGGCATGCGCAGCTCCTGGACAGATTGAAGAACTTGAATTATGCTGCGCACTCAGCCCGTACGCATCATCTTGGGGACAAACCAGGGAAACTCCTATCCTGGCTCATAAGGCGAGATGCCCAAACGGCGCCTGTGACATCCGTCCGGAATACACACGGCACCATTGTTTACACACAGAGAGCGATCCATGAGGCCTTCACGCATCATTATGAGCAACTCTATTGCTTCAGCCTGCGTGTCACTGCCGATGATATCTCGGAGTATCTGTCGGGATTGCCACTGCCTGCGGCTACCAATGCGCAGCAGATGGAGTTGGGTGCGCCGCTGACGGCGGAGGAGGTCAGAGAAGTCATATTCTCCCTCTCCAATGGCAAGACCCCGGGCCCCGACGGGCTACCGGCGGAATTCTATAAGGCCTACTCCACCATACTTACACCGGAGCTCTTGCGAATGTACATTGTGGCGTTCGAGGATGCTGCACTCCCACCAACCCTGAATGAGGCAAACGTGATCTCCCTCTTGAAGCCTGGCAGAGACGGGCTCAATATGGGATCGTATAGGCCGCTTGCCCTCCTCAACACAGACTATAAGATTCTAGCGTCCGCGCTTGCCCAGAGACTGGCGTCCTTGTTCCCTACTTTAGTACATGCTGACCAGAACGGCTTTGTGCCAACCCGCAGCACGTCATATAACATCAGGCGCCTCTTTCGGGTGCAGAGCCTGGCGACAGTGCGGTGGCCCCGTTCGGGATGCGTGGTTCTCGATCTCGAGAAAGCGCTCAACTCTGTGGAGTGGCCATACCTACTGCTGGTGCTGGAGAAGTTCAGCTTTGGTGATGCATATCTCCAGATGGTGGAGCTCCTTTATCGCAACCTGGTGGAGCGTGCACGTGCGGGCGGGCTTCTCTCGGACCCGATCCGTGTCCGTAGGGGCACCAGACAGGGTTGCCCCCTCTCGCCTCTCACCTTCGCGCTCGAGTTGGAACCCTTGGCGGTGCGCTTACGTATCTCCGGCGCGGACTGGAGGATCCCCTTAGCTGACGGGACACACTTGGTGTCGTTATATGCGGACGATCTCTTGATTTATGTCCGAGATCTAACTTGCTTCCCACGCGCGCTCACTGACATATTCAGCTCATTCGGTGATGTGTCGGGACTTCGCGTTGATTGGGCGAAATCCGGAGTGTATTCCTTTGCCGCGGATACCCCGGACTGGGACATTGTGGTGATGGGAGAAAGACTGCTCTGGTACCCGACGGTGTTCCGTTATCTGGGGGTACAGGTTTACCGTGACCCTGCTGATCTGCTTGAGGGTAACCTCACGAGAGCGATCTCATCGCTCACAGCTCAGGTGACCTTTTGGAATACACTCCCATTGAATGTCCCGAGCCGAATCACACTCGTAAAAATGATTGTCCTACCCCGTTTGTTGTATTACTATGCGAATCTTCCGGTATATGTCCCGGCAAGGATTTTCCGGGAACTGGAATCCCTTACCAGACGCCTGATCTGGAACGCGGGATGGCCCAGAGTCGCGCTGAGGAAGTTGTACGCAGCGACGGAATCTGGGGGAAAGGCGGTTCCTAATCAGGAGCTCTACTACTTGGCGGCGCAGCTGCAATGGGTTGCATATTGGCTGAGTGGAAAGAACCTGGGTGACACTGCCTCGGATGTTACGGTTATGATGTCGGCACAGATACACGCCATGTTTCATCCCTTGGCTAAGGTCCGTTGTCCTGTCCAACTGCACCTCGCGGTGGCGAGGAAATGCTTCGTGAGAAGCCTCAAACTCACAAATTCGGTCAAGCCCTACGCCCGTAATATGCCCCTATTGGGGACACCCCGAGAGGGGGGTGTGCTCACGGACGCTGCGCTGAGTAGTTGGTCAGCTGTAGACCTGGAAGACCTGGGCGACTTGTATGCGGAAGGCACCTTGCTTACTTTCGTGTCATTAGCGGCTAATACGGGACTACCTGCTGGACAGTTCCTGACACATGCAGCTCTTGTTCGCACACTGGCACATTCCTGGGGTGACCTGTCGGAGAACTGCCACCACATATACTGATTCAGTATCTCCACGTGATGGGCAATGGCTCCCACATTGTGCATTGGCTTGCCCGGGCATTACACACACATACGCAATTCTCGTCACAACGCCTTCGAGACAAATGGGCGGTGGACAGGGGCCGGGACTGGACCGACAGGGAATGGGCACGGGTACTGGCGGGGGCAACTAACATTCCACGCAACTCCCGTTTTAAAATTATACAGTACTACATAGTTCACCGCGCGTACCTCTCTCCAGATAAACTTAACCGCTACTTTGGCCTCACCACCTCGGCGTGTCCGAAGTGTACACTTGTGGATGTGCACCTGCTGCATGTCCTCTGGGAGTGCCCTGCTCTGCATGATTACTGGACCTCAGTGACTGCCACATTGGCGGCAGCGACGGGAGGTAGCCTGCCACGCACGTGGGAGGCTTGTTTGTTGGGGCTTTTTCAACTAACGAAACTGCTGAAAGTCCGGGCGAGGTTCTGGGATCTGGGGCTGATAACGGCAAAGCGCCTCATCACCAAGCGATGGAAAAATAGCGCATCCCCCCGGGCGATTCACTGGCGCACCTCCTTTGATAACTGGGCGAGGGCGGAGAGTGTAGCGCTGCATAGGGAGGAGACGGCGAACCTATGTATGTACCCCATTGCGCAGGACTGGGATAACGCCTTGGCGGCTTACCATCTAGCGTGCCCTCAGCAGGACATTGCCTAGATCCCTGATGGGTGCTGAGTGCCCTGTTGCCTACTTTCCCCCTCTCCCCCAACCCTTGCTCTCGCCCTCTTCTTTCCCTCCCCATTTCGCCCCCCTCCCTCCCCGTCGCCCCTGTCGCACACCTGACTGGCAGCGCTGAGCGGCCCCCTCTGCTGCCCCTGCACCACATGCGGTCGGCCCCCTACCTGCCTCTTAGCTAGCACGCGTCGCGCACACACACACCGTATGTCACCATCCAGTCTTTTTATTTTCTGTATAGTTTAGGTTGTTAGTGTTCAGGTTCTTGTTTTAGTGGACGGGGCTGAATGTGCATTGCAATGTTACCATACCTGATTGGACTCACTAGGGGGATGCACCGGGGAGATTGTCCCGCATTGGGCGCCTTATTGCCCACCTACCAAGTAATAGTTGGCCACGCCAGTGTCTTACCACACCTATTATCCTTTCTCTTTCCTTTTTTTTTCTGTTCGTGTCATTTGTGCCATGGCTGTAGCCCCTACTACTGTTCTGAAGCCCGTAGTAGTTGGCTTCTCAGCTTGCTCTTTCTTGCTGAGTTCATTTCCATAAGTGTCAGCCTATAGTGCACTGAAGCATACCTACTGCACTACCACATAGTCGCCCCGGCTGGGGTTGTACTTATGGTTTATGACTGTTACTACGGACCACATGGTGCCACTTGGCAGGATATGGACTTGTAGCCATCTGATGTACTGTTTAATATTCAGCGCCCCTGTCACTGCTTGTTTTCTTACAGAATTAAAATTGAAAATACCTAGACCTGTGATTTCCCGGACTTGTTACTTGACTGCTCCTGCACACGTTGCCCTGTGTTGCGCCACCGGACCCCAGGGTTGTCAGCTACAAGGCTGTGTCCTGTTGCGTACAACACTGCATAATGATCACTGATGTTGCGGCCGGCCCCAGAAGTTGTAGGCCTTGTGCTGTGTTCTTTTACTTCAATGTGCAATAAAGGTCTTTTAAAAAATAAAAAATAAAAGTGTTTCCACAATTCTGAGGGATCATGGTTGTCATGTTATGTGGTTGCCTGAAGCTATTCCCTTCTTGCCTCCAAGAAGTTTCTAGTGGCCCTGTGAGCCAGCTGGTACACAGTAAACAAGGTTAGCATATGCGATAGGGACATACTGAGTCAGTCCTATGCCAAACCTATAGCGTGTTATCCAAAAGCGCAAAACCTATATAGGGAAATAGGAACTACACTACAGCCTCTCTGAAAGTGTCCTCTGGGTCAGTGGAGAAGATTGCAGCAAAGGCCTGTGAAACCGGGGTGATCCAGGTTTGCATTGGTGACCGCCTCTATGCCACCTAATAAATTGACCCCTGAGGTGACGAGTAATTTTGCACCTGCGGAGAGGACACAATCGTAGCAGAAAGAGTCCCCGGACTCAGCCATGGCCTTAACTAAGGAAGATCTCCTTAGCTCCCTGCAAGACTTTAAAGCTGAACTACGGGCTGAGTTAAAAGGGGATCTACAAGCCTCCATGGCCCAACTAAAAGCGGATCTGTCAGGAAAAAGGACCTTGTTGCAACAAGATGTAGACTCCATTGGCACACAGCTGCTTGATACGGAGACGCATATGCAGGAGCTCGATAAAAGGACGAAGGACACGAACAACAGAGTACTTCTTTTGCAGGCGCAACTCCAATTGGTCCTATTGAAGAATGAAGACCTTAAAAACAGGTCTCGGCGGGAAAACATACGCTTTCAGGACCTGGAGAAGGGAGTAGAGGGGACAAATTTGGAGGCATTTGTGGAAGGCCTCTTCACTGAGATCCTGGGGCCCAAACGACTCAAGATTAAAATCGACAGAGCTCATAGGGTGGGGTCTGCACTGCCGGGTGAGAAGCGCTACACCTGCAATGTTCTTGTCCAACTACATTCCTATAAGGTGAAAGACGCTATTCTGCAAGAATCCAGAAAGAAAGATTCCATCACCTTCCAAGGATATTGCTGCGCTCTCTTCCAAGATCTGGCTCAGGTGACCCTGCAGGGGAGGCAATTTTTTCGTCCTTTCACTGAGAAGCTCCGTAAAGAGCAAATACGATACCGATGGACATATCCTCTTGGGCTAGCTTTTGAATATAAAAATAGACAGCGTCACGTTACAGAGCTCAAAGAAGGTATGGAGCTCCTCTGGATACCTATGCAGAAAGGGGAGGCTTCAAGCTCTCAATCCGGATGCGGCGAGCATCCGCGTCCAATGCTACACAGTGGTAAAACAATTACCAAGAGCAGTGCCCCTGAGGACTGAAGCGAGATCAACGGATGACAGGGTGGGCTTAGTTGGGAAAGCCACATAGGGAAGGAAGCCCCTGAAGTTGGGAAAGCCACATAGGGAAGACCCTGATGCTTCCAAGAAAATTCGGAGGATTTATCAGAAATGCGAGAGACAGGACATGGGAGGTCAGTGGTGCGATCTCAGCCTGACCTACCTCGGCAGCGGACCTTCTATGACCTCGGGAGAGTGAACTGATGACAGGTCCCACAGCGGTCTGAGGAGGCCTGTACGATCATAAGACAAGTGCGAAACTTCTATGACCTTGCTCTTGATGTCAGCCAAGGCCTGCGGTGGGGAAAGGGTAAAGAATGACGAAGTTCAAGATGCAACAAATCTACAGCTACATTTGCTTTTGGAACTGTGACAGCTGGGTGACGGGTGTGCGCCAAAACTCGGCTCAACACTCTTGTCGAGAACTGTTCACACAGCAGGACATGTAAGGGTCCTGCAACCATTCACTTTTATTCACAATGCTTTTGTTCTAATTGGGGGGGGCTTTGGGTGGAGATGGGGTGGTGGAGAGGAAGGGAGATGGGGTGATGGGACAGGGCTATGACCCAGGGTGTTCATTGAGGCAGGAGGAGAAGCGACAAGGGAGTGAGGTAACCGGCATAGAGGCAGGACAGGGAACATCCCCTGGCGACGTGCTGCGTTAAAGTGGGGGTACTACTTGCGATGATATCAGTCACGACATGGAACGTGAAAGACCTAAAATCGCCGGATAAGCTGCAAAAAATTTGGAAATATATGGATGAACACCAATTTGATGTGGCGGCGCTACAAGAGACACATCTAAAAAGAACAGACGAGGCGAGACTTAGGCATAGAAACTACTCACTTATAAATAGGTTCTCCGCTAAAACAAAGCACAATGGGGTTGCATTAATTTTCCGCAATAACACTAAATTTCAGACGGACAAGTATGGGCAAATGGTAATGGTAAAGGGGAAGCTCAGGGGTACAAAGGTGATCCTGGTCTCGGCCTACGTCCCTAACTGGGGGCAAGCAGCGTTTGTGCACACACTCCTGACTCTGGTGAGCGATTCGCAGAGGGACAAATAATTGTGATGGGGGACTTTAATATTACTTGGCAACTTACAGATGATAGCTCACAGCCACATAGGCCCCTGGGGGGATGTTACCCCAAATCCCTACAACAAGTATTGCAAAACTTGGGGCTCTTCGACGCATGGAGGTCACTTAATCCCACCACCAAAGATTACACGTATTATTCACATGTCCATCAAACATACTCTAGGCTGGACTACATCTTTTTGTCCCAAGACCTGCAGGGCTCTCTCCAGGGGGCTCAGATTCTTCTCATCTCACTATCTGATCATAGCCTGGATTGCATTGGGAGAGTACAGAACAAGGAACCCCAAGATGGTACTTTCCCGCCTCACTGACGCGAGACAAGACAATGCGCGATGAACTGCGACTAGCGATCAGAGAGTTCTTTCAAACGAATGCCCCAAGCAACACCTCCCCCCAGAACAACTGTGACACTTTTAAAGCTTTCATTAGGGGGAAAGTGCATGGGATGATATTGGCGATAAACAAGGAACAGGCAAAGGAGCGGGAGGGATTGGAGGTAGCACTGTCACAAGTGGAGCGGGAGCATAAACAGAACCCTTCTCGCAATCTAAAACATCCGCTAGGTACGCTCAAAGGGAAACTGGGGGCAATCTACACAAACAGAGCTGAATTTACACTCTTTAGACTTCGACGCAATGCATACGCCCAGGGAAACAAGGTGGACACACATCTGGCGAGACAGCTGAGGGAAAAAAGGGCAATATATATTGGGGCATACTTACAGCAGAAGGAGACTTGGAACTCGATGATATGGGTAAGGCTTCTTTCTTTAGTGCCTTTTACCAAGAGCTTTATAAAGCAGCGCCCCCTGACATCGCGGCTCAATAGGCCTATCTGGGCTCACTCACCCTCCCTACGATTTCGGACAAATGGAGGGAACAATTGCACGCTCCCATCACAGAAGAGGAGGTACGCTTCTCGATTGGAGCGCTCAAGCCTCACAAATCCCCGGGGTCGGATGGTCTAACAGTCCTCTTCTACAAAACGTACACACCCGAACTGGCACCCTACTTGACCTCTTTATTTAATGACATAACAATGGGACAGTCCGTCTCCCCCACCATGGTAGAAGCGCTTATCACAGTAATCCCCAAGCCGAGAAAGAACCCGCAGCACTGTGCCTCATATAGACAAATAGCCCTCCTTAAGTTCGTTGCCAAACTCTCTTCGGCTATCTTAGCAACCTCTCTTGTCCAACATTATCCACCCGGATCAGTCCGGTTTTATTAAAGTGAGACTGATGCACGACAACATACGCAGGACGCTTCACCTTATAGAAAAGGTTAACCGGTTTCAACTCCCTGCGATAGCATTGGGCTTGGACGAGGAAAAAGCCTTCAACAGGGTAGATTGCCATTTCCTGTTTCTCACCCTGGAGCGGTTTGGCTTTGGAGATCATTTTGTATGGATGATAAGAGCTAATTACCTAAGCCCCCAGTCTAGAGTTCAGGTCAATGGGGTTAGCTTTGCGTTCTTCGAGCTGGGACGGGATACTCGGCAGGGATGCCGGAGGTCTCCACTGATGTTCGCTCTAAGTATTGAGCCACTAGCAGCCCAACTCTGGGCAAACCCTGACATTCATGGAATCAGATTTGGGGGAGATGACCATAAGGTGTCCCTATTCACAGACGATATTCTGTTGTTTCTCTTCTTGTATTAATTGCTAAATTAAGGGTAATTGTTGAGTGTTCCGAGACATGCATTCCTGTCCGCTGGGAAACTGTGTCAAAATTAGCTCAATATAGTCTTTGGAATGTTAAGATGTCTATTACCCAATGTGGTCTAAATGTGTTTATATTCTTATGCCAATAAACAGAATTTTGACAAAAAATCCAACTTCACCACAAATTAGGATCTTAAATTGTGATTCCAGAGACAACAAACATGAACTGGTTATCTCTTCCCATTTGGAAATTACATGTATAAAATGTAATGAGGCAACTCCAATGTTATCCAATGGGAGACACAGGCCTTGAAGTAGTGTAAAACAAATTTAAGGGTTTTTCACTACCAAGACTTGTAAATCTTAAAAGTATATGTTCTGCTTTTTAGGATTAAATATTTTTATTGAGCATGTCAAGACAGGATGGATACAATACAGCCGTATAGAGTCACCCGCCAAACCGACAAGCGACAGGCAAGTCAATGCATCAAGAGGGAATAAAGCACAGGTCTCAGTTACAAGGGTGCAGTTATACACAGCAAGCCGCCTACAACCCAGTTTGGGCCGGCCGCGTTTAAAAACAGGGCAACGTGCATGCATGACTGAGCGTCGCCACCGGCTCCGACATGGAGGAGGACCTGAAATGTGAAACAATGTCTTGCGGCCTGCTGTCCATCCCTCCGACCTGCATTACCCCCTTGCCAGAGGCTGTGTAGTCCGCCAGGTGCTGGTGTATCTCCATCTGTTTACTAGAAAAAGGCTTCCACACAGTTTTTCAACTAGTTCATTATGTTTGTTTTATTCGTTTGTATTGACTTTCCTGTTTTTTTGTTTTCAATCATGGTATTAGGTTTTTAAGCACATCTTTAACTTCAGACAATGTCTTATGGCCAAATCCAATGCATTTCGGGCATTACTGGATGCCCTTCGTCAGGGAACAGACAAAGCCTTTCGTCTTGATATGGGAACGAATCTTGGAGCGAAAATCGTAGCGTATTCTGGTGTCCTGGCTTCCTTGCTAACGCCAGGACACCAGAATACGCTACGATTTTCGCTCCAAGATTCGTTCCCATATCAAGACGAAAGGCTTTGTCTGTTCCCTGACGAAGGGCATCCAGTAATGCCCGAAATGCATTGGATTTGGCCATAAGACATTGTCTGAAGTTAAAGATGTGCTTAAAAACCTAATACCATGGTTGAAAACAAAAAAACAGGAAAGTCAATACAAACGAATAAAACAAACATAATGAACTAATTGAAAAACTGTGTGGAAGCCTTTTTCTAGTAAAAAGACGGAGATGTGTGCCTGAAGGGATGAAGCTAGTGATCCACTAGCCTCACTTCTAATCCATGTAATTTGACGTCGTGGGACTCTCGACGCCACCTTTGGAGCACCAATAAACATAACCAAACTGTTTGACAAACACAGATAAAAACAGCTGTGCATTTGCCCTATCAATCAACACTTGTATCTCCATCTGTGACATACATAGTGAACAACCCACCCGCTCCCAGCCCCACCAACCCCACCCCAATAGAAACCAAACCAGCCGCCCCCCTACCGCACCCCAACCCCCGGTCCTCCCCACCTCCCCGCCCCACCCCCGTGTGGTCCATGGTCCGTTCCTCTGTCATATCCCCTTCATCTCCCCCACCTATCGGATGGGTCCATCCCTCTCCTTCTCCTGTACAGTTTCCGTTAGCCGCAGCAGTCTCAGATACCTCGGGCAAGTTACCTCCACAAATTCAGATGACAGGAGGGCCAAAAATGGCTTCCAAAGCTCCGCATACCTGGCCCCCTCTCCTGCTTTATATAGGGAGATTTGTTCCATGCCCAATACTGTCCATAGGCGGTGGAGCCAGCCCTGTCGTGTAGGGAGTTGCGCCAAACGCCAGTGTGCCGGGATATTCTGTGTCGCCGACCCCAGTGCGATGGCTATCAAGCGGCCCCTCCTAGGCCTCAATGGATAAGTCTACGCGTTAGGCAACCCCAGAATGACATACGAGGGAAAGCTCGGGATTTCTGTGTCAAAGTGGGCATCCACATCGCTCAAGACCTGCCGCCAGTAGTCCTGCAGGAACCTGCATTCCCAGAGGATGTGTGTTAACGTTCCCAAGTGGCCACATCCTCGCCAGCATAGAGGATCTTTACTACTATCCATCTCATAAAGACGCTCCGGGGTGTAGTACCAATAGGTCGCCACTTTCGTGAGCGTGTCTGTGAGCCCCATGTGATAGGCCGAGTGTCGCGCTCTGTAGTATATTCCTTCCCATTCTTTGTGTGAGAGAGTTCTCCCCAGCTCCCGCTCCCAGCGTGCCCTCCTCGCGCTGTATGTGTACCTGTGTTTGTGCATGAGTGTCTTATAAAGGTCTGAGATTAGCTGCTTGTCAGATGTGCGGGAAATCAGCCAGTGCTCAAAGTCTGTTGTCCGCCTGTCCGCTGTAGATCTAATCGCGGGATTAAGAGCCCAGTGTCTGACCTGGAAATATCGGAGTCTCTCGAACTCGGGGAGGCCATACTCTTGACGGAACTGTGGGAAGGGGACAGCTCCCTCCGGCCCGTACATATGGCAAAGGGCACGGCAGCCCGCCGGTTTCCAACGTTCGAAGGCCTTCTTATCCATCCCCGGTTGGAAGTCAGGATTGTCAAGGATGGGTGTAAGCGGCGACGGTAAAGTAGTAAGACCTAGCGAGACCCCTACCCGATCCCAGATCTCAATCGGGACTCGCGTGATGAACGACGCGTAGAGGTTGGGCGGCCTGTGTATACGGTGCATGAACGGTATCTCCTGCAGGGTCCTCCCGGCGAGCGCCTGGTCCTGAAACAGCCAGTGTTTCCCGGACTCCCCGAGGACCCATTCCGCCAGGAAGCTTAGTTGTGACGCCTGGAAGTATGTAGCTAGATTCGGGATTCCAATTCTGCCCTGCTCCGGTGCGAGCATCGCTATCTGCGCCTTCAGGCGGGGCTTCCTCCCATTCCAAATAAATTGTGAGAGCTCTGACTGTGTCAGCTTAATCCAACCCTTGGGTGGAGTAAGGGGTATGGTGCGAAAGATGTACAGTATTTGGGGGAGAACCGTCATCTTAACTGCCGCAACCCGGCCAAGCCATGACAGGCCATGACAGCGGGTAGTGTTTCCACTGTTCTAGCTCCTGTCTGATTTTCCGCCGCAGCTGGGAGTAATTAATATCCACTGTGGTCTGAAGAGAGGGGGCCAAGCGTATCCCGAGGTATGGGACCGCCTCCTTGGCCCACTGCAGAGGAAACTCGTCTTGCAACTCTGCGCGAGTGCCCGGGTCTAAGGACAGGTCTAACGCTTCCAACTTCGTCATGTTGACTTTGAAGCCTGACACTCGGCCAAACCTAGTTAGGTCGTCGAGGCATGCCGGGAGAGAGCTCCGGGGTTCGGCAAGGGACAAAAGGACATCATCGGCATACAGGTTTATGGTATGCACGTCCCCTCCGAACTTAATCCCCTTGACCTCCGGGTCCAAGCGAAATAACTGCGCCAACGGCTCCATATATAACAAGAACAGCAGGGGAGATAGTGGGCAACCCTGTCTGGTGCCCTGTTCGATCTTGAAACGCGACGAGAAGCAACCGTTCACCCGGACCGTAGCCGAGGGGTATTTATAGCAGTTCAGTACTCTGGTTCTGAACTTAGGACCCATACCCGCCTTTACCAAGACCTTCTCCAAATAGGGCCAGAGCACCCGGTTGAATGCCTTCTCGGCATCGATGGCCAACATCATGTATTCCCCTTGCATTCAAGATGCTTTTTCCAAGAGATGGAGGGCACGTTTGGTGTTGTCGGAGGTCTGGCGCTCCGATATGAATCCGGACTGGTCCTGATTGATCAGTCCCCCCATGTATGGGGCCAACCTGGAAGCAAGAATCCCCGTGTAGAGTTTGAGGTCCACGTTTAGAAGGGAGATGGGCCTAAATGCCCCACAGTCCATGTGATCCTTACCCGGCTTAGGTATGACCGCAATGGAGGCCTCAAGTAGATCTCCCGAGATCGTCCCATCCTCGGCGAATGAGGTGAAGAGCCTCGAGAGCATTGGGGCAAGCTGTGTGCAGAAGGTCTTATAAAAGCTCGCCGGGAAGCCATCCGGACCAGGAGCCTTGCCCAGCTTAAGTCGGGAGATAGCCGAGATAACCTCCTCCGGGCGGATGTCTTTCTCCAGACTGTCAATCTGTTCCTGAGTCAGAGCTGGCAATGGGATCGACGCTAAGAAATCCAGTTCGGCCTCTGGGTCGGGAGGACTGGCCTCATATAGCTCTGCGTAGTAGTCACTGAAGGCCTCGGCTATTGCCCGATCCCCCGTGACAGGTAGACCGTCTCTTCCCCTCAGCTCCCGAACCTCCCGTTTCTGTGTAATTGTGCGCAACTTGTGCGCCAGGAGACGCCCACATCTGTCACCGCCAGTGTAATAAACATGCTTGAGCCTCAATGCCGCGTATTCCGCCCTGTCTAGATCTAATGCCTCAATTGCTGACGAGCAGCTTTCAATTGACGCCATATTCGAGGAGCCCCCGTTCTCCTATGAATCTGCTCCAGTTCCCTAGTCTTCTGGGTTAGTTCGTCTCTTTTAGTTTGGCGGTCCGCGTTCTCAGCCGCCGAGATAGAGATAAATTCTCCCCTTAAAACCGCCTTCATAGCCGCCCACTGAGTGGCCAATGTGGTGTCGTCGTTACTGTTGTGAGACAGATAATCTTTTCTCGCCCTTTGGATTGTGGCGACCGCTTCCCCTTTGTGCAGCAATGATTCTTGTAGCCGCCACACCCTATTGGCCCACGGTGTCACCGGCCCGGAAAGGGTGATGGTGACTGGCGTGTGGTCCGAGAGAGACGCTGTGCCAATTTCGACACCTGTGACAAGAGACTGCGTAGGCACTGAGACAAGCAAGTAATATAGGCGCGCGTATGTTTTGTGTGCAGCTGAAAAGTGTGTGTAATCCCTTTCCCCGGGGTGTAGCGTGCGCCAAGCATCTACCAACCCTAGCTCCCTCAGGCGAAGCACACCTGCTGGTGATAGCGCCCCCACCTGACTAGTGCGCTGGCATGACCTGTCTAGCAAATTGTCAAAGACTAGATTGAGATCCCCTCCAAGCAAGAGATGACGATCTATCGTGTCAGTGGCATCAGCAAGCGCTTTGTGCAGGAATTTCTCCTGCCCCTCATTGGGCCCATAGATGGAGCCAATCGTGTAGTTCAATCCACCAATTGCAAACCTATAGACTAACAATCGACCTTTAATTTCCGCAATTTTACCTAGTACCTTGCCCCTAAACTTGCGCGCATCTAAAATTGCCACTCCGGCCTTCTTGTCCGGACAGGAGGAATAGAACTGAAGGGGGAATTTACTAGACTGAAGGCGATGACAATCCCTAGCCAGCAGATGTGTTTCTTGTAAGAGGCAGATGTCTGCCTGGGACTGGTCCAGGAACAGTAGGACGGCTTTACGCTTCACTGGATTGTTCAGTCCTCTCACGTTCAGCGTGAGAACAACCACTTCACTCAACCCCATCTATGGGAATATGACCCCCACGTTGCCATGATATCGGGCTCGATCTGGTCTAACTGTGGATTCCAGCGCCAAACCTCTGCACTCACAACCAACCCTCCAGGACATCGAACAGCCCCCCCTACCGACCATGGACCCACACCGACTCCCTCAACCCCATCCACCCTCCCCACCCCACCCCATCCCCCCAACAAACCCAGTCACCTCCCCCCTCCCCTCCCCTCCCCTCCCCTCCCCAAACTTTAGAACGTAGAAACTGAATATGTCCATTGTCCTCACTTGACCAATCAGTGTGGAGAACAAGCTGGGGAAATGTGTCCGGATCCATTGAATCCCCCACCCACCGCCGACCACAGCTTCACTCCTTGCCCACGCTCAGGGACTCCGGGGCGTTGAGATCAGAGTTCATCCGTTGTCCGTTGCCGCCAACTCCAAGGCCGCTGTCTCAACCGCCGCTCTCTGACCCTCCTGAATCTTCCCTGGGGGTGGGCGTCTCGGCCTGCGCCTCCTCCTTTGCTGCCGCCATTGACCGGTGGACCTGGATTCCGGGACCCCCCAGCGTGGGAGCCTGCCTCTGCCTCGGGCTCCTCAATGCCCAGGAGTTGGCACGCATCTCTGAGCGACCTCAGCTGGTACACTTTGTTCTCCCATTTGAACACCAGGCGGAACGGGTGTCCCCAGCTGTACGGTATGCTGAGGCGTCTCAGCTCGGTGGTGACCGGCTTGAAGGGCCTGCGTTTTTCCAGGGTGATGGCGGCTAGATCCTGGTATAGGGTTGGCGAGTGACCGCCAAAGGAGATGGACCCCATCTGTCGCGCCTTGCCTAGGATCTCTTCCTTAGTGCGGAAGTCCTGGACGCAGACCAAAATCTCTGCCGGCAGTGCCGCAGCTGCTCTGGCGTGTAAAGCGAAGGGGTCCCAGTAACAACGAGACATTAACCAAATAGTTGAAAATAAATCAAATCAACAAAGCTTTTGTCCACATTGTTTTTAATTCACAATGGGACGTTGTACTCAAAATACACAAATTACACAATAATCAAGCATTGGTTAATTACAGTGCCCCAAAGGGTAGAAGCGGGGAGGGGGAATGTGATAGTGATGGGAGTAAGTGAGGAAAGGAAAGAAGATTCTTAGGTGACGAAAAAATCAGCACTTGAAACTTGGTTCGCACAGTTACAAATTCTGTACCAAAAGTAGGACCAACAGGTTCAAATATATTATTTTAGACAAAGATCATACTCCAAAAGTTCAATGAATGAAACCAATAGGGTGTGGAGTTGATAATGAAAGGCAATCAGATGTCGACATTTCGACCCTTGTAGGCGCAGATATTGTTATGATCTTGCTGTAGGGTCTTCTTCAGGACTGGAGGATAGGGGACACGTAACCACACACGTGGTGTACACAGGACCCGATTATGCGTGGGTTCGAGGTCAATAGAGATGAAAAGATCAAAATATAGCCCAATCGCTATTCACAGTGTTTCCACAGGTCTGGGGGGGTCCATTGTGACCATCGACATAATCACGGTGCCGTAGCCAAGACACGTCCGGCAGAGATCGTGTTTGTGGCAGTCGGGCGGCGGTGCTTCTATGGCTGCGTCGTTCACGTAGCTAATCCGGCTTCAGTCAATTCACGCAGTCGCTCTGGGCGGTCCAGTCCGGTGCGCTCTGTCCAGGCGTATGTCCGTATCCGCCGGCCTGCCCAAGATATGATTGAAGAGGCTTTGTGTGAAATGGAAGAGGTCTTCAGTATCGGGGGAGTGCTTCACCCCTCGGATCCTAATGTTATGCCGCTGAGAGCAGTTCTCCAAATCCTCGACGTGGGATTGTAGGTCGACCTGTTGATCATGTATGCGTATGATCTCCTGCTGAAGCGCCTCAATCTCAACATCTCAGCTATCGCTCTTCGTCTCCAGGTCCGCCACTCTCTCTCCTATGGCATTCGTGTCCCGACGAAGCTCCCTAATCTCCTCCTTCAGTTCCGTTTTAAGGAGTCGGAGGTCTTCCCGCAGACCACTGAACAGGGTCTCAAAGAAAGTCTTAGTGATGGGCTCCTCCGCACACTGCGACCCGGCGCTGGGCGAGCTGGCCGCCATTTTGTTGGTTCCTGCCTGTTGCCCAGAGACGTGGGGCTCCGTCTTCTTCCCCGCAGTGGTAGGGGTGAACAGGTCCTTGATGGATCTATCCTTGCGCACTCTCACCGCGGCCATGTCCCCCAACCCCGCGGCAGGCGAGGAGCGGCGTGGCGTGGCAAGCGGCCCTGGATTATCTGTGCGCAAGAGCCCAGGTCTGTGTAGACGGGGTCGCGATTGTCAGCCCTGGATCCCTTCCGTGGAGCCCGCCGGTGCCACTCTTCTCAACTCTGGGGGTCGCTGAGCCCGACCCCAGTCGTCCACCTGAGTCTTGCCGATCAACCCCCACCGCGGGTGCCCAGGTGTAGCTCTCCAGACTCCCCCGTCCGAACTCAGGCCTCAGGGGTGAACTGCTGCTGAACTGTGGCGCTCAACTGCCATTCCGTTGTGCGGGTGCGTGTCTATCTATGGCAGGGCCAAGACACCCATGGTGCCTGTTGCTTGTCGCTTTACAAGATGGCGGCCCGTGGTATGCTGCACCTTGGAGACCATGAGTCGCCCAACCGTCTCTCAGGGTCGGTGACAAGCCCGCTCGCGCCGCCTGCCGTGTGCCCTCTCCGGCCGCCTCCTCGTCTCCCCGTTTGGCGGGCCACTCCACACCGCTGTGGCACCGCGGCCCCGGGCTGTGCAAATCCGAGGGGGCCTTACAGAAACCCACCGCTCCTCACCTCCTCACACCTGCTGGTGGGTCCCGATGATGCGCTCCTGGCGCTCGCCCGCCGGAAGCCGCCGTCACAACCAAGTCACCTCGGCCCCCTCTCCTTCCTCTAGGCCGGTGGCGGCAGGTCCACAGAAGCCCCCCGGTGTCTAACCTCAGGGGGCCTCGCGCTGTATCGCGTGGGTCAGACCCGCCACCAGAGTACCGGACTGCGGTGAGCCGTGGCCCGCTCGGGATGCTTCAGGGCCGGGCACACAGCGCCGCCCACCTGGGCCTCGCTTTCACTGCTCCAGTCTCCACAGGCCTCGCAAGGCCGCATCCGGTCAGCCCGAACTCGGCGTCGCCGCTACCCGCTCCGGGCCCCGCCAACAGCTGCTACACAGGCGCAGCAATCGGGCCACACGGAAGTCCAAACCAGGGCAGGAAGGTGCTATATAGATCGCTATTAAGGCAGCCGGCGGCGGGAGCTCCGAGAAGCACGTCCGCTCACACCGCCATCTTGACCATGCCCCTGTTCTGCTTTTTAAATACATTGTACCTACCCTCTGAACAGTCCAGAGCCTACCATGGGGTGAAATATATGTATTAGAAAGGAAGGCTGGGGACTGGCAAAATGTTTACTTTGCCAGGTCAAAATAGTAGTTTAAACTGAACACACAGGCTCTGAGACATATTAGTTTCAGTTTCATAATCTTTTATTCGGTTACCACTTGTTTGCAACCATAAAAAGTACAGAGTTAAAACAGTAATTTTAGGAAGGGCAAAAACAATAATTACTAAGAAAAAAGCATTAAAAGAAAAATACAGGTTATAATAGTAGAGTAATATCTGTAATAATAAAAAAAGCAAAATTTGGAACTATGAAACTTAAAAGAAAAATACAATTAATTTTGCATAAAAATAAAAATAAAAGTGATTACGCTATCATCAAGAAAGAAATTTTATCAGTCAAGAGCTTGGCGTATCTTAATACTTGCTTTTGAAAAGGTAACTACGCACTTTGCGAAATATGCTGAGTCCAAGAGCTGTAGGGAAAGAAATGCAGGATAGCATGACCTATGGCCGATTAAGCGAAGGAGTGGGAGAATCCAGGATTTTCGTGGTAGTTTATAGTATTTACAAAAGAAAATAATATGAATTGTTGATTGAGTGGATACTCCGTCACATGAACAGTTCGTAATGACACTCGACCAGTTCTGTGCTTGAGGAAAGGAAACTAAACGGAAAAAAGTATTAAAACGAAATCTTGTCAGGAGATATTTCTCATGATTGGACAAATAATACGATAGATAAGGTTGGATACCTTTGTCAGATTGAATTGCACAAATTTGAGAGTTAGAAGGTTTTATAATCTCAGTTAGACTGCAAAGTTCCCTCAGGTGATCCAAGCATATCTTTTTTAACTCCTTTCTCGAGATGTCCTCCACACTTGGTGGGTCATCGAAGTAGGAGCTACGACCAAGATCGTTAAAGAAATTCCCCACGTAAACTAACCAGGGAATCCTTTGCCAGTTTGTTAGAGCCATACAGTCCATAATCAGGGAACGTGTTAAGTGACACTCTGGTTTTGTCCATATGCGTTGCCATAAAAGAATTGGTTGAGAACGTATGGTATCAGTAATGTAATCCATACCAAGCTCATTGTGGGAAGCATAGTTCGGGGCACTTTGTGGAAGAGCCAGCAAGTATTTGACAAACCCATTCTCTATTGTTTGAATTGGATCTATTGGGCCGTAACCCCAAACACCCGCGCCATAGGTGGTCACACTATGGCATTTTGCGTAATAGATTTTGAGAAGTTCGGTGGGGGCAGGTTTGCCAAGTTTCCTAGAAAAAGAGACCAAGGCCGTTGTTGCTCGCTGGAAAAGAAATGTTCTGCTGGCCGTGGCCTGTCGCCAGCTTAAGGAGTCGTCCACCGGGATGCCTAAATATGGATAAGCAGAAGTTTTTTCCAGCCTTGTTTTTTCCACAAAGATTGTTTTCGGATTCTTGACCTTGGGTCCGATATGCATAGTAAACGTCTTTTTTATATTGATTTTAAGGCCAAGAGAGCCCATAAAGGAGCAATATTTATTAAGTTGTTTTTGTAATTGATTCAGTGTTCTAGCGATAATGACCGAGTCATCTGCATAGAGCAGTGTTGGTATAGGGCGATGGTTAATCTGGGGTAAATCCTGGCTCCCTTCTAGCATGGCCAACTCAAGTCCATTGGTGTAAAGATTGAGCAAGAAGGGAGCCAGTACACATCCCTGTCTTACCCCTTTTCCAATGGAAAAAGAAGGAGAGAGCTCGGCATTGACTCCAAATCTGACACACGCCGTGGCGTCAGAGTAGAGTTCTCGGAGGAAGACTATTAGGTCTGGGTCCACCCCAAGATCTCTAAGGATAGCCCAGAGTTTAGGGTGCAGGACACAGTCAAACGCTGCACTGAGATCAACGTACACGAGAAAGATGTTACCTCCTTTGGCACCCGCATACTTCCCGATTAAAAGGGCAAGATTCAAAGCCTGCTCCACAGTCCCAAGACCCTTCTGGAAACCATATTGCAGGTCGGTCATGATGTTATTGGTTTGTGCCCATACTTGTAATCGATCCAGTACCACCCGACCCGCAACTTTACCCATGGAGTCCAGAAGGGAGATAGGCCTGTAGCAGGCAGGGTCATTTCGGTTGCCTTTTTTAAAGATAGGGAGCAAAATAGATGTTGACCATGACTCTATTAGCCCAGTTGATGTTGCTGCAGCCAAGACCTGGGTGAGGAGTGGTGACCAAAGTTCGAAGTTATGGAGAAAAAAGTCCAGCGGAACACCATCAGGCCCGGGAGCTTTTCCGAGTTTAGATGCCTTAAGAGCTTTAGCAACCTCTGCATGATTCAAATAGATGTTGATCGGGTAGCTATACCTCCCCGACTTATTGCCTCCACTCTGTCCTTCCCCTGGGGGATCCAGTTGGGGGTTTCCGAAGATTTTAGAGAAGTGAGAGACCCATTCATCTGCTGTAACTGCAACATCTAAGTGCTGTCCCTTCGATGGGTCGGCCAGAAAGGGGGATCTAATAACTTGCCAGAAGAGAGCGCTGTCTTTATTTTGGCAACTGACGTGTAACTGTGCCCAGAGATTTTTCTTGATTTCTCTCCTGCGTTCCACTCTGGCTGTGTTATAGAGTTTCCTTAAGCTGGAAATTTCCGAGATGTCCCTCGTGGGTCTGCGGAGGGCTGCCTTTAAGTTCGAAAGAGCCTTGCGACAGTTTGCATTAAACCATCTCTCGGAGGTAGACTTTTTGTTCCTATGCTTGCCAGTAAACTCCTCTCTAATTACCTCCAGAATATTCTGGAAGCTGGCCATGATTGTTTGAGGAGAGGAATCGATAGATAGGCAGTTAAGAACCCAAGGTCTAGCTTTTGAAAGAACCCTTTCAGTAATTACAACTGGATCCACCTTGGCCCATTTAACTGTATAACCGTTCACCTTGTTCATGGTTAGAGAGCTTTGTGTTAGCTGGCTGGTGATAGTAGAATGCAAAGTAACATTTTTTGGCACAACTGTTACACTGATGGGGAAATGGTCGCTGCTGACGTCAGTCCCAGTATAGAAATTGGCCACTTGTCCCTTCAGGCTCTGGGAGGTCATGATGTAATCAATAGTAGTTGAGGACCCCCTACCGTGGAACATTGGTGAAAAGTCCGTTGGAGGTTCTACTAGGTCATTTGCAAAATCGAGCTCTAATGAGAAGAGGGACTCATTTAATTTATTACGCAGGTAGAGTGTGCAAAGTGGGACAATGGACCACCGTGTTCATCCTGCAGGCCACAGTTTCCATTTTTGTAGTTAGTGCATAGTGGAAGATTAAAATCACCACCCCAGATCACATATACTGGGGTTGTCTGTAGTTCATTTTGCAAGGATTCTAAAAAAGTGGTAATTTCACTAAGCAGTTTTATACAATCCATTGCTTCAGAATTATTATAGTAATTGACCAGAATATAGGCACTATTTTTATTAAAATTTATTTGCAAAATTTGATAGCTCGGGTCTTCTTTGGACTTGCGTATAGTTATAGGAGACAGAGTATTGGCAACATAAACTGCCAGACATATTAAAAGTGCTAATTAAGTGGGTGGCACCAACAATGCTGCAGGCATTTTATTTACAGGCTCTGGGAACATGTAGTACCACTTTACTAGGAACTTACAAGTAAATTGAATATGCGGATTGGGTATAAGCCAATGTTAACATGTTTTAAAGAGAAAGCACAAGCACTTTAGCACTGTTTAGCTGTGGTAAAGTGCACAGAGTCCTACGGTCAACAAAAATAAATTCTGCAAAAAGTGGAGGGAACAGGTAGCAGCTTTGGGTGTGACCCTGCAGAAAGGGCCAAAACCAACAGTGCAAATATGGGGAAACACTATAAGAGGTCCAGGCATATAGAATCTTCGTCTGAACTCTTCACCATACTCAAATCGCTGTCCTTTCTTGATCGAGTCTCCGCCAGGGGAACTGTCGCGTTCTAATCTAGGACCCCGATCAATACTGTGAGTCTGTGACCTTATGCCCCTATACGGCTATAATCCATTTATTCCCCTATAATGGCATAAACGATCAAGAGCAATATTCAGAAACTCGTCTCTGGCCTCACACGATCAGAGCCACATTTCAGAATCTCTTCATCTGCAGATTCCTCTGCAGCTCATTAGAGCAAAAGACACAGCAGAAGCCACTATCTAAGATTCCTAGATTACACTCCGAGTTCTTCAACAAGATAAAAACTCAGCAACCTGGGAAAGCCCCGCTTGCTATGTTTTGATTAGTAATAGAACTCTAATGAGCACTGAGAGACAATCACTTCCTAGTGACATCTTTATCGACGTCTTATGTCCAAAAACATACGTCAAACCAGGCACCTTTCAGGTATAAATATTACCAACGTTGCCTTAAGCAAACGCTGATGCTGATGCTATCGCTGCCTCAACTACATCGATGATAGCGATGGTGTGGTGAACATAGGAGCAGAACAGCTGTCCCCTGCAGAGCCCAGCGGATACAAGCTGCCCACGGACGCTGCCCCTCCTCCTCCTCGACGCGCTGAGAAAGACGCTGTCTTTTCTCCTGCTGAGAAATCCAGCTCCAGCGTTTCCAGCCTACTCTTGCGAGTGACTGGGATATCGAGTCCTGGAAGGAGATACAAGACCTCCAACATTCTATTCCAGAGGTATGGTGTTGACTAAACCCTTAGAGAGAATTCTTGAAGCAAACCTTGGCAAAACCAACTTAACTAAAACTGCTACTTACTTACTCACTCCCAAGTATTAGGCTTAGGTCAGGTACACTGGGGTAGGCGTAGTTAGAAGCACCAGTTGAGTACGTTAGCTAAATGTATATATGAATGTATATATGTTTTATTCATTTTAAACCATTGTATGGCTAAGAAACCATATCAATGCTTTAACAGTATTATTTCGCAATCCTCATTTTACTGTGAGCACTTTTTACAATAACTAGTCTTGCAATTGTGGCACTTCATTTCTCTTGTACGAGAAGAAAGACTGTTCAATAAATTTTTATTGAAAATGCCCGTCTCTCTATTCTCTGCACTTTGGTGAAAGTAATCTGCACAAAACTGACTGAGTAAAATAACTGTCTATTGTTTCACACGACTATAGAGATTGACTCTTATTCTAAGGTGCAAAGTTGTCATGTTTATGCGGATGTTGGAAAACTGAATCCCTTCTTGTCTGTACCAGGGAAGCTGATCACTTCCTATTCAGTCAAGAAAGTTTCCAGTGATCTCTGAGCTAGTTGGTAACAAACCCAATTAAGTTTAGCATAGTCAGTGGAGACCTGGAAGATCCGCACTTCTACGTCTATACTACTGTTTATGTTATTCCAATGCGCAGGGCCTATTGGGAAAATAGGAACTACACTACATGGCGCCCAACGTTTGGTAAGGCGATAAAACTAACGCAAGACGTTAGAGTAACGCAGTCGTGCATTTTTCACACAGACCCCTTTCTCCCGTAAATACTCCAATAGACGTCTGGAGTGGGTGAAAGGTTAAAATCCGCCCGACCTTAGTAGGAAGAGATTCCTATGTAAAGCTCTGGTTTATTCAACGTTGAAGGATACAGTGTTCCAAAATATTGTGCACCTAATCTTTGTCTCCTTGGAGACCTGCTCTTCAAAACCTGCATTTATAAAATGTCAGTAGAAAACAACGGAACTGATGCCGCAGTAGATGCGACTCAGCAGGGTCCCGACGGGACTACTGAACCGGGTGCGATAATCATCCCGGCACATTTAAGAAAATCTATAACGTCAAAACTTATAGAAAATGGACTGACCACACAAGGTGGCACAGTCGTCTTCGTGATAGAGGCACACGAATATCGGCAGACAGAGGTATTCTATTCTTGGATAAAATTTCCAGCGGCAAACGCCGCAACACATGAGTTCCACTACTATATTTTTTATTTATTTTGAGAATTTGTAAAGCGCGACTGACACCTTGCAGGCTTCCTGGCGCTGGAAATTACTCTGTTGACGGGAAAAACCGGAAGAACAGTCAGACGGATAGTTTATTTGGGGAAGAGCCAGGTCTTGATACGTCTCCTGAAGGGAAGAAGCTGTGATATCTGACGTATGTCGGTGGGCAGGCTGTTCCACAGCTTGGCCGCTGCAACACTGAATGATCTGCCCCCTGTTCTGATTCTGTTAAATCTGGGTACCTTTACCAGACAGGCAGAGGATGAACGTAGGTCTCTGGCAGGAGTGTACCATAGAAACAGGGCTTGCAGAGGTTTAGGTCCAAGTCCGTGCAGAGCCTTAAAGACAATGCAGAGGGATTTGAAGGCCACTCTTTGTTTTAAGGGTAGCCAATGTAGCTCAGCCAGAGCTGCTGTGGCTGAGGCCCTCCTCGTCCAGCCAAGAGCCAGCTTGGCGGCGGCAGATTGAATTCGCTGAAGTCGATCCAACATCGTGACTGGCGACTCCAGGAGCAGGGCGTTGCAATAGTCAAGGCGACTGAGTATCGTGCACCTGACTATCGATGCCCTGGCTTGTGCCGGGAGAAGAGGCATGATTTTCCGCAGTGATCGAAGCAGGGCTGTGCAGATTCCCACAGTTTTCGTCACCTGGGTTTCCATACTTAATTTGTTGTTCAGCATGGCTCCCAGGTTGCGCACCGAAGGAACTGGCAGAGGTTTGTCTCTAAACTCCGGGGGCCAGAATTCGTTCGGAAACTGGCGGGGTATCTTAGTGCCTGAGCAGAACAGGACCTCCGTTTTCGCGGAGTTGAACTGGAGGGAATTGCTGTGTAGCCATCCAGCCGTCTCTCTTAGGCAATCGTGGAAGGTTGAGAAAGGAATGGCATCTTCACCTTCCCACGAGAGGATGAGCTGTGTATCATCCGCGTAATTAATTGTTTTGACCCCAAAGGATTGGATCAATTTGATTAGCGGGATGAGGTACACATTAAAAAGAATGGGGCTGATGGAGGAGCCCTGAGGGACTCCCTGGGGTACTGTTGCAAAGGCAGATTGAAACGGGGGAAGAGAGACAGCCTGTCTTCTGTCCCGGAGATAGGAATGAAACCAGAGCAATGCAGTGCCTTCCACTCCCACTTCCCCAAGTCTCTGCAGCAGCCTACCATGGTTGACCGTGTCGAATGCGGCAGACAGGTCCAGCAGTATCAATGCCACTGGCTGGCCCCTGTCTGCACGCATGCGAAGATCCCCCATGGCGGTTAAGACTGCTGTTTCGGTGCCGTGGGCAGGACGGAACCCGAACTGGTGATCGTCAAGAAGGTTGTTTTGTTCTAGGTGGGCGGACAGGCACGAACTGACCCAACGTTCGGCGACCTTCGCTGGGAAAGGCAGCAGAGAGATGGGTCGGTAGTTGGAAAGACAGTCTGGGCTCAGGGAAGGTTTCTTTAAGAGAGGGGTGATTAGTGCCTGTTTCCAAGGGGTAGGGACAAAGCCACTGTGCAAAGACTGATTGCATATTAGGCGCATGGTATCAAAAAGTTCATTACCAAAATTTTTCCAGACTTTTGGAGGTAGGGGGTCGAGTGGAGAACCAGAGGTGATACCGAGCGCAAGTCTTTCAAACTCGACGGCCGGGATCGGAGGGAATTCCCCCAGTCTTTCCAGAAAGGCAGAGCCTGGAGGCGACAAATTTCGCGAGCTGGTGTCTGGTCTCAGCGTGTTATAAGTTTCTGAAGAGGGGGGTGTTTTCAGGTTGTGAATAATGGTGTTTATTTTATTAATAAAAAACACTGCAAGATTGTCGCAGAGGGCTTGGGTAGGAGGCTGTGTAGAGGAGACACAGTCCGGGTTGGTCAGATTTTTGAGTATTTGAAAAATACTTTTTGCACTGTTCGTGGCGTTGGTTATGATGGAGCAATAATGTTTGGCCTTATTTAGGGCGATGGCAGTTTTATACTCCCGGAGGTTTGCTTTCCAGAGGGTTTTATGAGTATCAGAGTAACCCTGCCTCCATTTTCTCTCTGCTTGTCTACAAGCAAGTTTGAGAGCTCTTAAAGAGTCATCAAACCATGGGGCCGGTGCTCGTCTCTGTGGTTTGCCCTTTTTCAGGGGGACGAGGCGTTCCGAGGTGCTGGAAATCTTTGTACACAGGGATAGGTAGTTGGCCTCCACTGGTTGCGTAATGGAGAAACTGTCTTCTACTTCAAATACTGGGCCATTCAGTCTGAGTTTGTCCAGAGCCTTCCAGTCTCTGTACGGGGGTACATGGCCGTGGAATAACGGTCTGCAAGACCTGCTACCTACTATATGAAATTTGATCAATGCATGATCAGTCCAGCACATTGGCAGAATGTCGCTCAGAAGTGCTAGCTGGGGGGAGGAAAAGATTAAATCGAGCTGGTGCCCTGCTGCGTGTGTGGGTTTGTTCACTAGCTGGGAAAGTCCCATTCCTTCACAAGAGATTAGGAGATTGTTGAGTGCAGAGTCGAGACTGCCGTTGGGCCAAAGGTTGAAATCGCCCAAAACAATCAGGTTGTTGTGAGAGGTAGCCATATTGGTGAGGGTGGTGAGGAGCGACTGCTGCTGAGTAGAATTAAACGCTCCCGGCGGGCGGTAGCAAATCACCGCCGTAAAGGTAGTACCAAGATGACAGTTGATGGAAAGGCCGAGTATTTCGGTCCCGACCACTGGGTCCATGGCAATAGTTTTTGCTGACCATGATGCTCTATAGATCACCCCGACACCACCGCCCCGTCCCTTAGGTCGTGGGAGATGCAAGATTTTGAAGTCTTGTGGGCAGGCCCAGTCCAGTTCTATATTGCAGTCGGAGTGGGTCCATGTTTCCGTCAGGAATAAGACGTCAAGATGATGATTATCTATGAGCTGGGCGATTTCGTGAGCGTGTTTGGGCAGGGACCTCACGTTCAGCAAGCCACCTGTGAATAAGCCTTTGCGCGCGAAATCGTGCAGAGGATAGGCGGTGTCTTGGAAGGACAGTTGTCCATTATGAGCGAAGTCTCTAAGGAGGAGTAGAGCCTCACGCGTCAAGTGTGGTGAGCTACTTGTGGACGGGGGGATCGAGGCCGCAGGTGGCGCACCAGGCGCTGCCGAGGCGCGGACGAGCGCAGACGAGCTTGCCTTAAGCGCGCCTTCGGCGCGCAAACGGCGCTCCCGCTGCGCTCGTCCGCTGCGCTTGAGTGGCCGACACATTTATGGCGATGGTGTGGGCGTGGCCTCGCAGGGGGCGTGGCTCGCCTTCGAACCGCGATGGCGGTGAGTTAGTGAATCCGGTCTCAGCGCTGGTTGCCGCTGTTTCAGGAGTGCCTCAGAGGGTCTGCTAGGCGCGTGAGGGCAGCGCTTTACAGTGCAGGTGAGGTTAAAATGGCCAGAGCACAAAATACAAGTGAAGTTTTTTTTTTAAATATCGAGAGTACCGTCCTCCGGCTTTCCGCCTCAGAGGAGTTTCCAAAGTGGTGTTTGTTGCGCTGCTGTCAGCGTTTTATAGGGATCCTGGGTGGGCGTGGCCTCGCAGGGGGCGTGGCTCGCCTTCGAACCGCGATGGCGGTGAGTTAGTGAATCCGGTCTCAGCGCTGGTTGCCGCTGTTTCAGGAGTGCCTCAGAGGGTCTGCTAGGCGCGTGAGGGCAGCGCTTTACAGTGCAGGTGAGGTTAAAATGGCCAGAGCACAAAATACAAGTGAAGTTTTTTTTTTAAATATCGAGAGTACCGTCCTCCGGCTTTCCGCCTCAGAGGAGTTTCCAAAGTGGTGTTTGTTGCGCTGCTGTCAGCGTTTTATAGGGATCCTGGGTGGGCGTGGCCTCGCAGGGGGCGTGGCTCGCCTTCGAACCGCGATGGCGGTGAGTTAGTGAATCCGGTCTCAGCGCTGGTTGCCGCTGTTTCAGGAGTGCCTCAGAGGGTCTGCTAGGCGCGTGAGGGCAGCGCTTTACAGTGCAGGTGAGGTTAAAATGGCCAGAGCACAAAATACAAGTGAAGTTTTTTTTTTAAATATCGAGAGTACCGTCCTCCGGCTTTCCGCCTCAGAGGAGTTTCCAAAGTAGGGGATATATAGTAGGGGATCCACCGGAAGAGTATGCTCCTTTCGAGGAGACTGAAATCCCATTAAAATTCCAAGAGCATTTGCTCTGGTTTAAAGGCGCCCTAAAACACAATGATCATATTACCAGGCTCGGTCCACTAGGTAGACCAGGAGCAACGTGGCCGGTTCTAGCCAGCTACACACCACATCCGGACATTGCAAAAATGTCTAGAGAAGAACTTTTAGCACAGCTAAAAACAGTAATTAAAATACATAGGCAACTAGTCCAATATGTAATGCGCACTGCTACAGTCCAATCAGCTGTTAATGTACCACGGCTGACCCCTCATCAGGGGAACAGCAATAAAATTACACCACAGAACATACAGTCATGTCTTGGTAAAACACCCATAAAACGGGAACAAATTCCTTTCTGGTTAGCGCAGAAAATCACTCAAGTAGAGGCAGTATTTCCGAATACTACCCCTATTGAGAAACATAGGATCCTGACCATCTGCCTTCCTATGGGGGTCGCACCACACGTGGAGGACTGTGACACTTGGGGTACAGTCTTTGCTTCCATTTACACAAAAACACATGGTGTTCCGTCTATGGCGGTAATGCCAGAAGTGCTAAAACAGATTCAGAATGAATACGGTCCAGAACCTGCTTTAACTCTTGGTATGAAATTACTGAAAGACTTCAAGCAGGTCTCGGCTATATTACTAGCCAATATAAAAGGAGAAGCAGCATCTGTGGCGATCCGCCAGAAGTTGAAGGAAACAGATATAACAGATCAACCGATTGAGCTTGCCAGAATCATAGAAAAATGCTATGAAGAACTAGGTAGAGACAGCTTGGGTGGAAAACCAGTAAAGCCCCAACTGCTCGAAAATCCTGAAAAATTATTTATTAAAAATAATTCAAACACTCCTAAAAAGAGCTGGGATGGAAATAAACAATCCACTCCCAAAGAAAAAGTTTTCCAGTCCAGAGGAACGTCTCCTCGACGGAGGGAAAGAACTCCGACTCGAGAACAACAGTCTCCCCAGAGGGAGCCCTCTGAGAAAAGATATAACCTTAGAAATAGGGATAATTTGAAAAAACCTGATAGATATCAAAGTATTGATACACGTCCCTCTTGATCTTTTTCGCAGAAATCGGAAAGAAGAGGACGGTCAGACCCAGGAGAGCACACCAAGTCCAAAGACAAGGAACCTGCTCAAAGTAAAAAATCTCAATTTCCAAGAAAGAAGGTAGCCAGTATTAGAGTAATCGAACATGCCGAGAATACTGAGGACACAGTTGAAAAACGGGGAGTGGGCACAGACAATGCTAGACAGTGCAGCAGAAATCAGTATAGCTCGCAAGATCCTGATGAATCATCTGGAGACAGTGGACACAAATGAATACATTCAGGTTGAAACTGCCGACACCAGAGTTAGCGAGCCCCATAAGATATACGAAATAACATTGCGTATAGAGGGTGATAAGACTAGGAAAATAGGGGGTCTATTTTGAGATAAACTCTCAAAAGGCTATAACATTCTGTTAGCTGAAAAAGATTGGCCCCCAGAGTTTGTCAGGGAGTGCCCTCGTGGCGAAGAAATGATTATGCCTGCCTTCTCGAATCACATTCTGATTCACAAAAAATATACTTATGCAAGGAAATGGGCAGTAGCCCAGGCACCAGCATTATATAAAAATCATGTAGGATGGGATGAGGATTCTCCTCCTCACAAAATCCAGTTAAAAAGTCAACCGACTGCACAAAGGCAGTATCCCATTAAGCAAGAAGCTAAAAAACAAGTCAGGGAGATTTTAGATCAACTTGAATACCAGGGGGTGATTGAAACATGCACCTCTCAAATGAACAATCCTTTGTTTCCTGTCTACAAGCCAGACAATTCATATCGTCTAGTTTTGGATTACAGACACCTTAACGAATGTTGTAAAACATTTGCAGTACAAAATTTGCATAGTGCTGCACTAATGAACAACATAGTTAGGAAAAAATATAAAACGACATAAGACATATCTAATGGTTTCTTTTGTCAAAACATTGCACCAGAAAGCAGTGCACCAGAAAGCAGATACTTGACCGCTTTCTCAGTAATGGGGTCTAAGAAAAATTTCTGTAGGCTCCCACAGGGATTCAAGAACAGCCCAGGACTATTCTCAGCCAGAGTAACAGAGTTACTACAAATGTATGATGATGAGGCATTATCTTACGTAGATGATATCTATCTCACAGACGACGACTTGGAGACTCACTTGAAAAGAGTGAACACCATTATACTTGGGTTTGCAGCAGAGGGTTACAAATTCAACTTTAAAAAGTCTCGAATTGCCCATCTGACAGTATTATTTTTAGGATACGAATTATCAAGTGAAGGAAAAAGCCTAGCGGACAACTTCTTAGAGAAGTGCGCTGTACTCCAAGCTCCAAAAACGCTGAAGAACTTACAATCGATTTTAGGCTTTCTGAATTTCGGAAGAACTTACATTCTAAATTACGCAGAGAGGGTTAAACCTCTCTATGAACTAATTAAACTTGATTTTAAATAAATCAACTGGACTCAAAAACACACAGAAATTTTGAGATCACTGCAAACAGACATGTTAGCAAAAACAAAATTAGATACACGTGACAACACAAGCAATCTTGTAATCCGAGTCATCCCAGGAAGATGCGGATTCACGTACCTGACCTCTAATGAGGGAGAAAAGGTACCAATTTCAATTAAATCTCACTTGTACACACAAGCAGAAAAAACATTCAGTCCAACAGAAAATACAGTGAAAGCAGTAGAAACTGCATTAGCGAAAGAACGAGAACTAGCACATGGTAGAGGGATTAATATCCTCACAGCGGAATCCGCCTTCGAGGCGCTATTCAGCCCAATAAATCTGCCTACAGTGTCACTGGATCCAAAATGGATACAGTGTATAGATTCTCTTGGAGCGGAAGATGTGAAATACTATTTCGCCCCGCAATTCGAAAAACTGAATGATTTAGAATATGAAGAAGAATATCCTCTGCCAATCGAACTTCTGCCTCTCCCACAGTACGCCTGTATAATCTATACAGATAGATTTGTACAGCATTTCAACGTAGAGAACAAATCCTACGATGCAGCCTGTGCAATTAATAAAGGTCGCTGGCTGTGCGGTAAATTCAGGCCGAAAATAACAAAAACTGAATCAGTGAGGTACTGTTCGGCTCAGCGAGCTGAAATCAGATCTTTAAAGATTGCGCTTGAAAATGCAGAACGTGAATTCCCGACACTAATCGTGTGCGATTCTCATTTTTGCGTCAACTCTTACAATAATAAGTTACAGAGCTGGATTAAAAATGATTACAAAGATGACACAGGTGCCACAATAAAGCATAAAATGCTTTGGAAACAGGTAGCTCTTTTACAGAAAGAACTACAAAAGACTCACGTGATACACACTCTGAGTCATCAACGTGATGGCGTTCACGTTGCAGGGAATTCATTGGCTAATACAGCCACAGCGGAAGCAACTAAACCGGCTTCCGTAGCCACAAAAAAGCGTTCAGAAAAATACATAGACGGGGAAACCATGCTGGCAGTCAAAACGTCCGTAAAAGGCGACTGTGCAGCACTCCCCGTGAACTATCCACTCAATTATGCATACGTAATTGATGCAAACTCCGTTCCTTTTGCTCGAATCCCTGGAGTGGGGGATAGGGTAATTCCAAACATGAACAGGAGAGGTTTCCTATTACAGGAAGCACATATGGTGTTGGGTCTGAGACACCAAACAATCAGGGACTCTCTGAGAGAATTGCAATCAGAGTATTGGTGGCCGGAAATGAGTGAAGAAATTCATGATTTTTCAAAAAATTGTGAAGACTGCAACAGAGATCGCAGTGGAGAACCGGCCAGTGTAGTGTCAGAAACCCTAATAGAAAGCATAAGGTGATCTATCCGCGCAATCAAACAAGAGAAACGCGTCCCATTGTACATCATTAAGGCTAAATCCACTTAAAAAATGTGGCCCCAGCGCTCGGCTGACGCCAGAACGGTTATAAAAGATCTGAGAGTCTTTATCGGCACATACGCAATTTCCATGTTCCATTCTGACCAGGGTCCTGCTTTCAGCTCTCGAGCTTATAAGGAGGCCATGGCCGGCATGGGCGTTGGCTTGCGGTATTCTTGTCCGTCACACCCTGAAGGGAACAGTGTGGTAGAAAGAAAAAACCGGGACATAAAGCAATCTATAACATCGAAGGTATTAGGTTCAGGTGCTGGGTGGGTCAAACATTTAATAAGTGTCCAGTTAAGCCCAAACAACTTGCCAAGAAATTCTCTAAAAGGTTTCAGCCCATACGAACTATTGTTCGGAACTAGAATGCGAATTCAGGACTTAGATAGTCCGGTATCAGTGGTAAAAGATAAGAAAACTGACTTTGATATCAAAGATCGTTTGGCTTTTTTACAGGACTTGAACGAAACAAGAAAATCCTTAAGCAACATAAAGTTAAAGCAACAGCCAGCTACCACTGACGAGGCACCACCAGCCCCAGCAAGGCCTGTCTGGATTCCAAAGATTGGGGATCTAGTCAGAGAAAAAATAGCGGTGAAGAAGGAATTTGGGCCTTCTTACAGAAAAGCAGTACCTGTCTTAGCAATTAACGGAACAAGATCAGTAGTACTACAGCCCCTTGCTGGTAAAAAGGAGAACAGAGTTGTATCAATCGACCTGGTAAAAACACAAGCATGTGGCCTATAATCAACAGTAGGCCCAGTGGACTCCCGAGAAACAACAGAATACCCAAACTTGCAACAATCCAAGAGGTTCAAACTGAAAGACTAATCACATTCGATCAGCCTGCAGTGCACAGAGAGGGACTACGCAATAATGCCATGGAACTCGTGCCTCTTGAGACACAGATTGAAACAGTTTGTCAAGAAACACCAGTCTACAATGATGTGGCATCAGAATGTGCTACCGAAAGACAAATTGAAAGAACAATTCCAACAATTGACAGAACTGCCTCTGGCTACTTCATCAACTTCGATAACTTTTCTGAGGATCAAAGCAACCCAGAAGTGATGCCAGAAATAAAAAAGATTTTTAAAGAAAAAGCAACAGAACTCTTTCATCAACTAAAGGAAATTTACCTTATTTCTCCATGGTTAGAGTTCTGGTTTGGTCTAGGTATATTTTTCCTCCTGCTTTGGCTCATCATGGTACTTTGTTTGGGTAAATTCATTGAGGGAAAATATAGTACAATGGACACAGCAAGTCAGAACATCAACTTAGTCCTCAAACCACACAGATCATCCCACGTAAAGAAAAGAGAACTGTCAACAGTAAATGTCACAGCCATTCCAATACCCGGCGGGGTAGTATGGGACGAAACTAAGTATGAAATGTATGGTCCGGTCGAAATCCTGAAGTATCCTCATCAATTCAAGGTTTCCTTAAGTGACTTTGTAAAACCTAGTACATTCTCTGATGATTGGTACTTTGAAAGTATTAATAATATGATGTCTGATTTAGTAATGTCAGCTAGATTCACAGATCATGATTATTTACAAGGTTCGTCTAGTTATGAACAGATGTTCTGCTACACACACTATGGTGATCATTACTTGCATAAATCTGCACAGCCTAGAAATGTTTTTAAGTATAACCAATGGGAACATTGTGCTACACCACCTAAAAGCAGTTCTAAAACATTCTATGAGAAATTCCAGTACCTCTCAGGGTTTAACACCAGTGATGCAGTAACGTTTTATTATAAACTGTTAGATAAAACAGGATTGAAAACAATGCTGACAAATACTAAATTGATATATTCAGAAGCATTTTATGAAAAAATGATGACATTTGGATTATTGGAAAAATAACATTGAAACAAAAACAATCTGGGGTACAAAAGATTGGCAGGTACAAGGCATAGAACCACTATTTCGAGCCTGCATGATCCCAGAGCAAATAATGTTTTTAAATAAAACAATTCAACAAACAACTTGTCTTGGCCTAGCTAAGATCAAAGACCTTAACAAACCGTCTATTCCGAAGCCAATACCTGATAATGCAACAACAGATATTGAGATAGACATATCAAAAATTTTACATCTAAACAGAACACATCCTGATTTGAAAAAGTGGTTAATCTGGCCTACTGACACAAACAACTGTCAAGATAGATTCCTGAATAAAACACAGGGGTTAACAATGTCCAGACCAGACCCTAGATACTCCCAGAGACAACATCCAGGGATAGTAACAACATACAGTGTAGGGAAGCTGTGCCTTGAATGGCTAGAATCATCCACACTGGCTGAAATTAAGCAACACTTATCTTTACTTAAAGATGGTGCTGATTTGCACGATTTTATTATGGGACCACGCAAACAGCGTCAAAAACGCTTCATAGCGGCCAGCATCTATGCGGCATACAACGAGGATTGGAAAGTCACACAAATTGAAACAGCTGAAAAAATACGAGAAATTGATCGTATTCATTTGGAAAAATCACTTTCTGTAGTGGACAATGGGTTAATGACTCTGTCCTCCAGAATATATTCACTGGACAGTATTGTATCATCTGCCATAGATATAATAGACAAAGACTTGCTAATGTTACAGCATGGCCAGTCACAATTGCGTTCTATTGTACAGTTAGGCTGGACGCTGCAAAATCTTCGTTCAGGCTATGTGCCTTGGCGTTTAATCAACACAATGTCATTGTTTTCCATCTTTAACCTTACTGATAAATAAATCAGCTTGGCACAGAAAGGAGCAGACTATACAATCCTGAGCATCGAAAAACTTGAGAGATTACCTTTGACAATGTCAGAAAGTCCTGTCATTGAATGGATAATACACAGGATTATCACAATTCCGATAACCACTTTCCAATTTAAAAAGTGCCTTGAATACATACCTACTGGACAGTATGAACGATTGGGTAAAGGATACATTAAGTCAACATGGAAATTACCATATAAACACACATGCTATAGTGACAGCAACAAAAATGTATTTCTTAGTGGTGAAAACTGTAAACATTCACTAAGCGGTATACTTTTGTGCCAGGGTATTAATTTACACGGAGCCTGTGAAGGTAATTCAAACAACCTTTCATGCCACCAATATGTCACACCTGCAACGCAGATAGAGCCTTTCTTTATGCAACTCGCAAATGGGAGTTACATTCTAATAATGGATCACAGCTGTTGTGGCCAATTGCCAGGAAAAGCCTATCTCGTAAGCGTAACATCCATGGTCAAATGCTGTATGCAAGCATTGTTTCCAAACGGCCCTGGAGACACTGAGACTCCCATATGGCCTCGTCTGAATTTCTCTTCTATACGAATTGATACTTTAAGCAGAATGGAGTCTGTGCTTTTACAGACAACAGTGCCCATCACATCATCAAAAGAGACGTATGAACTCCAAGTTGCAAGGACAACATCAGAGATTCATGACCTTTTATCAACAAATTGCCCCGTGCATTTCACAGAAATGCTTAGCCAACTTCTTAACATGTCTAGTGCCACAGGCATCCCAGGCATATTTAAGACAATTTTTACGGGACTGCTAACACCATTCAGAGCAGTTCTGGGAATCATTCCCAATTTTGTCCATTCAGTCTTTGGCGGCATACCCCTTATTTTGGGACTTGTAGCAGGCATTTTATTTTTGACCCTCCTGCTCCGATATGGAAAGCCAAAACTCAGACATGACTCCTACAAGGATGGAAGAAACGATCCTAGCAATCCGCTACCGGGACAGAATAACTAGAGTCCTTGGATTGGCCAGGCTGAGAGATCTAAACATGACCTGGTTTCTTTCATTCATACCAATATGGCAGACCTGCATCTTACCTGTGCTTCGATGTATGCTATGCGGAGATGAGTGCGTGTTGGACATCTGTCTTGCACTTCCATCAGCAGTACCAATGGATATCGATACTTTGCTAAGTCCGATAACGGCTCACGCATTGTGTTGTCCCCAGCGGCTACCAATCCTGATGACGGCATTCGTTGAGACTCCTGTGCTACGACTAGGTGGTGAAAGTGGAGCGAAAAATAAAAGCAACATCACCCAGGTACGACCTTCTGTGAGCATTGCTGATCCAGACTTTGATGATAGCAATCATTCTCACACCTGCCAAGTTACAGCACTATCAAACTTGGTCGAACTGTCACCTGATTTTGTAGACCAATTTTTTGAGAGACTGTCTGATGTTCTCCCCCGAACAGAAACAATAATTTTGAAAAGCATTCCGACACACAGCGTTCCCATGAACTCTGAATTCGGCCTTCAGTTTTGATCAACAAAACTGCTGAAAAGCCTTGGAACTCTATTCCCCCGTTCAACAAGAATTTTTTTTTTTGAATTGGACACTTTTAAAAAAATTAAATTTACCTTTTTCTGGCACGAAATTCTTTGCTTAAAGTAGACCTATTCATAAAGAACAGAAGTTTCTATTTTTAGATAAATCTAGAGACATAATAACTTTACATCAGCCTCTAGCACGTTTTATATCAAATGCATTTCTATGTGATGAAATATCTCGCATTTCTTTTCTGTATTCAGAGATATTTCATGTGTAATTTTTTCGCAAAATCGTTCATTGATTACATATGCTATAATTTTGAATGATTTCTATGCTTAAAGACGTACAGTACATTCCATGTATTTCAAATGCGCCATTTCAAATGCATATATGTATTTGGGGTGGGTAATAATACACATGCATCTTTTGCTATAGTTTTAGTAAATTGATGGACATAAATTCGTGGAGTGGGTGTCGCGTTCTAATCTAGGACCCCGATCAATACTGAGACCTTATGCCCCTAAACGGCTATAATCCATTTATTCCCCTATAATGGCATAAACGATCAAGAGCAATATTCAGAAACTCTTCCTCTGCAGCTTCCTCTGCAGCTCATTAGAGCAAATGACACAGCAGAAGCCACTATCTAAGATTCCTAGATTACGCTCCGAGTTCTTCAACAAGATAAAAACTCAGCAACCTGGGAAAGCCCCGCTTGCTATGTTTTGATTAGTAATAGAACTCTAATGAGCACTGAGAGACGATCACTTCCTAGTGACATCTTTATTGACGTCTTATGTCCAAAAACTTACGTCAAACCAGGCACCTTTCAGGTATAAATATTACCAACGTTGCCTTAAGCAAACGCTGATGCTGATGCTATCGCTGCCTCACCGACATCAATGATAGCGATGGTGTGGTGAACATAGGAGCAGAACAGCTGTCCCCTGCAGAGCCCAGCAGATACAAGCTGCCCACAGACGCTGCCCCTCCTCCTCCTCGACGCGCTGAGAAAGACGCTGTCTTTTCTCCTGCCGAGAAATCCAGCTCCGGTGTTTCCAGCCTACTCTTGCAAGTGACTGGGATATCGAGTCCTGGAAGGAGATACAAGACCTCCAACATTCTATTCCAGATGTATGGTGTTGACTAAACCCTTAGAGAGAATTCTTGAAGCAAACCTTGGCAAAACCTACTTAACTAAAACTGCTACTTACTTACTCCCTCCCAAGTATTAGGCTTAGGTCAGGTACACTGGGGTAGGCGTAGTTAGAAGCACCAGTTGAGTACGTTAGCTAAATGTATATATGAATGTATATATGTTTTATTCATTTTAAACCATTGTATGGCTGAGAAACCATATCAATGCTTTTACATTATTATTTCGCAATCCTCATTTTACTGTACGCACTTTTTATAATAACTAGTCTTGCAATTGTGGCAATTCATTTCTCTTGTACGAGAAGAAAGACTGTTCAATAAATAATGCCTTTTTATTGAAAACGCCCGTCTCTCTATTCTCTGCACTTTGGTGAAAGTAATCTGCACAAAACTGACTGAGTAAAATAACTGTCTATTGTTTCACACGGCTTTAGAGATTGACTCTTATTCTAAGGAGCAAAGTTGTCATGTTTATGCGGTTGTTGGAAAACTGAATCCCTTCTTGTCTGTACCAGGGAAGCTGATCACTTCCTATTCAGTCAAGAAAGTTTCCAGTGACCTCTGAGCTAGTTGGTAACAAACCCAATTAAGTTTAGCATAGTCAGTGGAGACCTGGAAGATCCGCACTTCTACGTCTATACTACTGTTTATGTTATTCCAATGCGCAGGGCCTATTGGGAAAATAGGAACTACACTACAGAACACCCTCTCAGGATACTTGCAACAACATTGCTCACTTTTTATGCCGCTAAAGTAGTTCAAATGTATGATATGGTCCTGCCAAAAGCAAAGGAACACAGTGCCACATTCGGGATAACAGATAATTTATTCACACAGGGCGTTCTTTCATTTTTTTACCAGCCCTTCCATGGATAAATTACAGGAGCTCTTCATACATTTTGAATCGGGGTCCCCTTTGGATCCAGCCATGCCTAGATTCTCCCATTAGGAATGCTCACATTCTTCCCCATCTCAAACAACTTATTATGATGTCTCTCAAGTTGGGGTGTGTACCCCAGAAATGGAAACATGCTGCTGAGCTCCCAGTTCGGAAAAAACTCAAACTCACTCTTGACACCTTGATTTTGGACAACCTTAGATCCATCTCTCTATTGCACTTCTATGCGAAAATTTGGGAAAAACATGTTAATTATCAACTCACTTGCTTTAGAGAAGAAAGAGAACTACTTCACCCCTCTCGATCAGGTTTCCAGGCTGCCCACTCGACGGAATGGATCCTACTTCTCCCACCTGACCCGCTAAGACACAATACGGACAATGAAAAAGGCACTTCCAACAGTGGCTGACCAAGGTTCAGCACATCAACCCCAATCTTTATGAGCATTCAAAGACCTGAGCAATCCCTTCCAGAGCTTGCTGCAGTTAAGCTCTACTGGCAACCAGATATGAATCCTTATAGAGAAAGGAAGGTGCACCAAGAAAAAAGTTGGTTATCTCCAAGTATATCCAAAACGTCTCTTTATTGTAGTCAGTCGTAAAAATTGGACAACAGCTGTTAAAAGAGACACAATTAAATAACTAACATATACAGAAACAAATACACATGTACTACAATTATATTACAAAAACATACAATGACATGAAAGAACGGCCGGATTAAAAACATTTTTTAAAGTTCAAATTCCCATATGGAGGGGAACATTTGCTTCATGAATGTATACAGTTAAAAATTATCACATTACAGCTACACGTGACAAGATTAATAAAACCCACAACACAGATGGAACAGACATGTAATTAAAAGATTTTAATTACCATTATTTCTTGATATGTGTTGCTTAGAATTAATGTTAAGAACCAAAGAAAAACGAATAAACCCAAAAGGTAAATCAAGCAAAAGGGAGAGAAACAGAAAAGCGCAAAATCCCAAACCAAATATTATGTCCGAAATACTAAAACAACCTAATACCAGTCCAAGTAAATCACCTGATGCAAAGTGAATGTTTGGCCAACCAAACCACCAATGTATAAACACAAAACCCCCAAATCTCACCTCATTTGACAGTTTGTTGAGGAATAATGGGTCTACGTTCAAAATCACAAAGAATTCTTAATGAGAATAAATAAAATTGGTCCACATTCCTACCATGGAAAATTACATAATATTAATCAAATATCTGAATTCGGTTGTATTATGAATATTATAAACCATAATTTTAAGTATTACAAAATAAATCACATTACTATGTACATCGTGCAGATTACAGGCAAGGATCTTACCTGGCATCTAAATCACGAAGTAGCGCCCTTTCAAGAAACCACCCCACAATAAGGGGTTTTTGTGTTTTTACATTGGTGGTTTGATTGGCCAAACATTCACTTTGCATCAGGTGAGTCACTTGGACTGGTATTAGGTTGTGTTAGTATTTCGGACATGATATTTGGTTTTTAGCTTTTACACTTTTCTGTTTCTCTCCCTTTTGCTTGATTTACCTTTTGGGTTTATTCGTTTTTCTTTGGTTCTAAAAATTAATTCTAAGCAACACATATCAAGAAATAATGGTAATTAAAATCTTTTAATTACATGTCTGTTCCATCTATGTTGTGGGTTTTATTAATATTGTTGTGTATTGGTAATGAGATCATTTTTAACTGTATACATTCATGAAGCAAATGTTTCGCTACATATGGGAATTGGAACTTTAAAATATGTTCTTAAACGGTAAACTCTGTCATGTCATTGTATCTTTTTGTACTATAATTGTAGTACATGTGTATTTGTTTCTGTATATGTTAGTTATTTAAATGTGTGTCTTTTAACAATTGTTGATGTTGTGATTTTCGTGATGTTTTATATATATGTGTTCAGCCCGATGAAGTTCCCCCAGTGGAACGAAACGCGTTGGCTGTTGTCTAATTTTTACGACTGACTACAATAAAGAGACGTTTTGGATATACTTGGAGATAACAAACTTTTTTCATGGTCCACCTTCCTTTCTCTATAACAATGCGGACAATGGTAGCACCTCAGCCTCAATACCTCTTGACCTGAGCGCAGTCTTTCACACTGTATCCCACGGCCTCTTGATTCAGAGGCTAGGGGAGTGTGGTGTTAGTGGTGTTCCTTCTTGTCCAACCGCACCTTTCAAGTTGCTCAGAGACCTTTCCTCTCTGGGACACTGACTCTCCCACAAGAAGTTCCCCAAGGCTCCATTCTGAGCCCCACTCTATTTAATATTTACATTCGCCCCCAGGCAGAGCTCATTGAGAGACCTAATGTCAAAGTAGTATCATATGCTGACGAGACGAAATTGATCGTGACTCTCTCTTAGCATGAGTACGGTTTGATTCTTCAGTTTAAATTCCTGCCTGGTGGAACTTGTCTCTTGGATGACCGAGAGCTGCCTAAAGCTAAACGCCAACAAAACTGATATCATGATCGTCGGCAAAGTTTAATCTATATGTTCAACGGCGTGGTGGTTGGACATCCTTGGTTAGATCCCCAAACCTAAGCCGAAAGTCAAAAACGTAGACGTTTGCTTCGATTCTAATCTTTCTTTCGAACCCCAAATCAGCTATGTAGCTGGGAAGACGCGGACCTCCTCCCTATTGAATCACGCAAAATGGTGGTTCATGCACTGGTTACATCCGAATTAGACTACTGCAATGTGCTCTACCTGGGAGCTACTAAAGGAAGCTTAAAAAAGCTCTAAAGAGTGACAATGCTGCAACAAGCCCGGTCATTATTCTCCCCAGAAGGCCTTCTGCAACAGCAGCTTTAGCCACTTTCCACTGGCTCCTGCTGGAAAATAGAATCCGCTTCAAGGTTTTCTGTTTCCTGCCACAGGGTTCTATCTTAGGAAGGTCCCAAATATCTACACCACCTGACACAGCCCCATTCCCCTCAGCGCCATTTGAGATCCTCTAAGGCCAATCTTGTGCAAATTCCTAAGATCCTAAAGGCTAGACTGGGGGCACGCACCTTCGCCTTCTTTGCGGCCAAGGTTTGGAACTTCCTTCCAGCACCGTTAAGAGCTGAACCCTCTGAGACTCGGTTTAGGAACCTATTAAAAACCTGGCTCTTTAGTTCTGTGTAATTGCCCTCTTGGGCCTTCTCTTCCACTTCTGCTCGGCCTTTGCAACTGGGTGATGGTTTCAGCACGGGGACACACCGGTGTGGTAAAACCGGCGCTCTATAAATCTACATATTACGTTATTATGACTCCAGATTTAGAGCTTCACTTAAAAAGAGCTCTTAGAGATTCTCCGATATTGAAGATTCTTCGTTTGAGTAGAGAGTTAAAAGGTTCTTTTGGAGACTTTAGTGGGTATCGGAGAAGGTCCCAAAAATCCTAAAAAATCCAGCACATAGGTCTCTCCTCTTCTGGGAATGATGAAGAAAAGGAATAACAGTTTTCTCAGTCTTCTGATCAAAGAGGCACAAACATTGATAAATTCTGCCTGAGTTACTATTCAGAATGAGAATAAATATGGTCTTCCCTTCTTCTAACTTGGCTTCCAAGTCTATGTCAGTTTATACATTCTCAGTATTCATCCTTGCCCATTCATTAGAATATCTCAGATCTGATTTTAAAGAAATGGAAGGATCCAGAAAAGATCATTATGACTCTCTTCATGTCTAAACATGTCCAAACAGGGTGGGCAAACGTTTCCAGAATATGACAGTCAACTCTTTTGTTGCCAGTGTGGTGAGGCGTATTTCAATGGCTGAAGAGAATATGACCAAGGACCCTATTGCTAAAAAGGATTATTCCGCTCTCAAAAAGGCATATGCAGGAGCTTTTTTAGCTATGAGGGCTGGCATCTATGGAGCATATAGGATTCAATCTATGCTTTTAGATTTCAAACAACTTTTCAAAGCTGGGGACGAATGTTCTGCTCTTATTGAGGGCCTGGAAAAGCATGTTTAGCAGAGTGAGCAACAATTGAAGTGATAATATAATTTTTTTAAAGAGGCGGACACAATGATTATGCACAGAAGATTACAACCCTACGAATGTTGTTTGAAGGTCTTAAATTATTTGTTTATGACTTCCAGGAGAAGCTTCACCGAATCTTCAAAGAGAAGAAACAAGGTTCTTCATTTCATCAATCTCAGGCTCCATCCTCTAGTGCTATATCATATAAGTCTTTTAGGCAAACATCAAGGAGACAATACAGTCACATGACGAAAAAACAGAAGGAAAAATCCTTCAAAGCTCAAGTTGATACCAAAGGCAGATCCCCCCTCAATGAATAAAAGTCAGCTATCCTCACTATGCTGCAAAATTTGCCTAGACTGGCCGGTTGGAGGAAGGATGGCTCATTTGCTGTGGCCCTGGAGGCAATCCACTTCAGACTTATGGGACCTCCAGATAGTGGAGAAAGTGTACAATATAGAATTCCTTTCCACTCCACTAGACACATGAGATAATTCTTGCTCAAACCCCATCAAATGTGGATAAGTTGGATTCTCTAACATCTTCAATTCAAACCTGACTTCACAAGAATGCCATAGTTCCAGTGCCACTTCACCAACAGGGCAAAGTAACCTATTTGAGGATCTTTTTAGTCCCGAAGGTTACAGCGTGATATTGTCTCATGTTATATCTATCACTACTGCCGGAAGATCTGGCCTGCATCTGTAGATGAATGGTAATTGGAAGGTTAGACAACATCCATAAAAGGGCCATATGACATAGGCACCATGTTCTATTATCTTGGAAACAATGAAGTATTCAAATTCCATTCGCTGGAATCCCGGAGGTGACGAAGGTCAATCCACCACTCTGAATCGTGATCTACGATAGCTTAACTGCTAGGTCAACTTAGAAGATACCTTCGACAGGGAAAACCAGACCTATACTTCCGAAACCGTAGACCGGGAATAACCTCACAGCCTGGACTCTCCACTGACCTTACTATATAAGAATTATACCTTAGTAGGGAACTATTCAGAACAGATAGACAAAGAAGTCGGAAGACCCACAACGATAAGCTGACATGGATGGAAGATACCGAAGCATGACCAGACCCAATGCAAGGAGTATTGAATACCCAACTACCCTATCCAAAAATGCTGCAAAAAAACTCAAACATAGCACCTTAAGGAAAAATCCGGACACCTTATTCGTTGACCCTTATTTTGATAGAACTAAGGGAGCTATGATAAATGATCTGATATTCTACACTGACAAAACTGCTAAATGGCGTGATGCCTTGACAAAAACGTTATTCACGAAAGATATAAAAAACATACCACATGGCACTAAAATAACGACTTCACTAACTAAAAGAAGCAATACTGAACTTTACATCACGCTATATAAAACGGGAATAGTTCTGATACAAGCAGCTAACAAAGAACTTGAGAAATTTAAGGTAACTTTCAAAACCCTGAAGGAATCCATTGAAGGTACAAGCCATCAACAACCCCTGACCCCATCAGCTGTCACTCCCGACCCCAACGACCCTATCACCAGTAACTCGAACCAATCTGGCGACCAGGACAATCTAACCGCCAATCCTAGAGTTGTCACTGGATTTGAAAGTGCATCACCAGAGATTATGATAGAAGGGATCACGAAGTCTACTAACATTGGAAACAGAGGAAACAGAGTGAAGAATCTGGCCCAAAACAAAGAGCGGATGTTGCCAGCTCAAATCGCCCCCACGCCTGAAGCGACTACCTCAGCTCCAAGGAAAACTCCTGATGAAGATAACAACGACCTTCCTCAACAACCTGGGAATGTGAGTCTTGAATATCACAGTTCCTTACCCATATATTCACCCCCTACACCACTCAACTTGGGGAATAATGAGCCCAACTGTAATAGAGTCAGCAATGCCAACGAAATGAAGGACAACAAAGAAAGATCTGTGGTAAGGAGAACAAACCAATCATGGAGAAAAACAAAAAATAGAACACAGGCAAGCAGAACTAATGCAAAAAAGATAACTTCACGAATTCAGAATGAAGTTAAGGAGCTCCAGAAACTAGTAGGGAAATTGGTACAAGCCTCGTCGAAATTCTCACAGACAATTGAAAAAATATGGGAGACGACGCTAGGAACCCACACCAAAGTTTCACACATCCAGAATGTTGTACTCAGGCTTAACAGACCTAACAGAACCGATCCGTTATCAAATGAAGAAGTCTTGGTCTTACTCAGATCTTATGAACAACCAGTCCATGAAAGAGAGGAGAGCATCAAAATAGTACCCATTGACTCCAATAGACCGTCCAGAAAGAATGACAGGAAAGCTATCCACAACAACCTACGACACATCCAGGTGACGGCAACGGAATCTGACCATGGCAACGTCCCGAACTCACACGAACCCCTGAAATGCCTGTTATTAAACTGTCGTTCGGCAAAGAAACATGCATCTGACATAGCTGCTCTCATCATTAACAAGCAAATCGACCTGGCCTTCCTCACTGAAACTTGGCTCAGTGAATCATCTTCACCTAATTTAGATCTCCTAGTTCCTCCTCAATATAACATTGTCAGATTAGACAGACCCAAGAAAGTGGGAGGAGGTATAGCTTGCATCCACAGGTCTGAGATCGAGGTCAGCCAATTCCAATCTGACCCCCTAGAGTCTTGTGAATACCTTGGTCTCAACATAAAAGCAGCAAACAACCAAAGATGCAACATGCATGCGTTCTACCACCCTCCTGGAGATAACGCAAAGTTCTCAGAGCAACTCATGGAGATCATAACAACTAACTCTAATCCTGATGCCCACAATATATTCCTTGGTGACTTTAACCTCCACTGGGAGGACGACAATGACAAACTAGTTAACTCACTGAAAGACTTCCTCACCGAGCTAAACCTTACACAAGCTTGCACATATCCCACTCACTCACAAGGAGGGACCTTAGACTGGATTATTTCAAAGAATAAAGAGGCTTCAATTCTCGCTACTGACCCGTGTGATTGGTCCGACCATCACGCCATAACCTTTGCGATAACCACATTGAAAAAGGGCAGGACCATACAACCCCGCAAGGCCAAAAAACTGGTCCGAGACACAAAAGAGGCCAATATGGAACTATTGGTGGAAAGATGTGAGGAAGTCTTGAAGGCACCAAACAACAGACTGAATGTCAGCGAGTTAACGGAGCACTACTTAACTTCAATAGGAAATATCGTCAATGACACCATGCCTCAGACACTGAAAAGAGTATCCGAGAAACCTAAAAATCCTTGGTTCAGTGAGTCACTAAATGAGGACAGGCGTAAATTGAGAATGGCCGAAAGGAAATGGAGGCAACATCCCTCCTCTCCCGAGCTCATAGCCCTCAGGAATACCAGGAGCCAGTATAACAAGAAGATAATTAAATCCAAAAAAGATTTTATAAAAGCTGAACTTGACAATGCCTCAAACAGACCCCGGAAACTCTTTGAGATCCTAAAACAACAATCGAACAAGCTAGCTAAAACAGTTCACGAGAATCCAAAAACTCCCTTAAGTTGTGAGGAATTCTCTACATTTTTCATGGAAAAAACGAAAATGCTTGAAGTGGAACTCACAACGGCCGCAATCAACATCTCGACCCCTACCTCACCTACAGAAGAGGCCAATGAGCCAGCAGAGAGTCCCCAAACAAAAAATAAGGCAAAATGGGACACATTCGAACTGTATGACCAAGATAAGATCACCAAAACGCTAATGGGAATCAGACCGAACAACCACTATCAGGACCCTCTACCGGCAAAGTGCGTTAGAGTAATTAGCCATACCCTAGTCCCGATCTGGACTGACATAATAAATGCCTCACTTACCCAAGGGACCCTGCCCGACTGCCTAAAAACAGGCCAGGTTGTGCCCATCATCAAAAAACCGACAGCGGATGCAACTGACCCGAACAACTATCGACCAGTGACCAACATACCTTTATTGGCCAAAACTATTGAGAAATGCGTACAAGTCCAACTGAGTCAACACATTGCTAAGTTCTCACTACTAGACGATTGCCAATCTGGATTTAGAGCTGGGCATAGTACTGAAACTGCGATCCTGCACATTGTGGATGACGCCCTACAAGCCCTAGACAGAAATCAAGCATGTCTACTGATTCTCCTAGACCTGTCATCTGCATTTGACACGGTAAATCATGAAATGTTGATGACCAGGCTACAAGAAAGGATGGGCTTGTCGGGAAATGTACTGAATTGGTTTAGATCTTTCCTGCAAAATAGGACCCAACGTTTCCTGGTCAATCAAGCGACCTCTTCCCCTTGTCCTACTGCCGTCGGGGTCCCACAAGGTTCAACACTATCCCCAGATCTATTCAACCTATATGTTGAACCTCTTACGGAGATCCTTCGGGGATCACAGATACCCTATCACATGTATGCAGATGACACGCAAATATACATAAAGATCGCCTCCCGAGATGACATTGACCTAATGAACAAGACACTAAAGAGAGCTCTACAGTGGTTAACTACGAACCATTTGAAACTAAATGCCCATAAAACTGAATTCCTGTTAATCTCACCGACAAAGAACCGTCCCGAGGTACAGGAACTGACGAAACTGGTGACAGCACTGAACTGCACCCCGACCCTAGTTAAGTCGGCTAAATCACTTGGAATTACCTTGGATGAGAACCTTGACATGAAAGACCACATAAACTCAATGGCCAAGGGTGCCCGCTTCCATCTGAACTATCTAAGAAAATTGAAACCATACATCTCAAAGACGGACCTAAAACTAGCTGTACAATCCCTAGTTATTTCAAGGATTGAATACGGTTGCACTACGTTAGCGGGTCTACCGAAATCATCCATAGCACCGCTAAAAGCCTGTCTCAATGCAGCGGCAAGACTGATCACGGGATCGAGGAAATTCGACCACATATCCCCTCACCTGAAGACGCTAAACTGGCTACCCTATGAAGCCAGAATTCAAATGAAGATTGCTTGTATTACCCACAGAGCAGTTCACTACAACATGCCGAGATACCTCGCCAAGAAAATTAAGCTATCAGGAAGCAACAGACTAACGAGAAGCGCTAAAGAACTGCTACTGAGGCCAGCCTTCTTCCGTAAGAAAAAGACCTACAACCGAGCGTTCTCAGGAGCCGCCCCCAGAGTCTGGAATTCACTACCTCCCAACATCAGGAAGATTAAAAACTTGGTATCATTCAAACGCGAACTGAAGAACTACATGATGAGCAAATACCTCTCTTAGGGAAGAATAATGGTTACTGATGAGAATATCTTCACCAAAGAGAGACAGCCTCGACTGGAACTTCCTGAAGATCAACTATCTGCTATCAGATTGATTCCATGTTATACATTGGACACACACGTTACTACTAACTTAAATCACAGGGATCTGATATCCATAACTCTCAGACAATACGATGTACCCTCTACCTCACTTTGTTTTATTGCCTAGGATCCCGGATACATGGCAATACTTTTTACTCCTTAATGCTATTTACACATGATATTTGCACTGCTATGCTATACAACCCTACCTCACTCACCCCCTAATACTAATTGGATAGGCCGAATAACTCTTACTTATAATCCCCCTTATAGCTGATCGCCTTAGACCTTATACCCATGTATATCTGTTGTTACTATTGCCTTCATAATTGTCTGTAACCTATCCTTACATGTGAAGCGCTCTGATACCCACGGGTCTTGTCCGCGCTATACAAAACTCTATAAATAAATAAATAAATCTGTTTGCCTGGAAGATGCAGCACTAGAACCACAATTTTGTGAGACAGACAATAGCGCTAGAAATCCTTTGCAATCTCTGCCAGAAGACAAGGTCTCTTCCCCCCTAATCGGTTGACGTATTGGGCTGCTGAGATGTTGTCTATCTTTAAAAGAATACATCAATGGGTTGTTTATGTGGAGAAAGAACTCATTGCGAAGGATCCCACTAGCAATGCAAGGCAATTTATGTGGATGGATAACTAACTCTTCCTTGGACCACCTGCTGGCCCAATTGTCAATCCCCTGCATCTCGCACCCCAGCCAAACTGACTGCCAAGTCCAAAAATGCCCCCCCCCCCCACACACACACCTTAAAGGGATTCATGTCACCAAGCCACCACTGTAGCTTCTGGTGTACCTCCATTAACAGGAGAACAGGAGAATCTGGTCCAAACTTGAAAGGCCTTTCCTTAGGTGATGGCTCTTTAGCCTATGAAGGACTTCACGTTGCACCGGCTCTTGGATGATTGCCTTAATGGAGGAGGCTAGAAGGCACACTAGTCTGGCAACCTAATGAGGTTTGAACGATTACTTCATTAAGACTATTTGTATCTCTTTCATTATAGCATGTATCTTGTGAAGCGGAAGAGTAAGGATAACTGAGATGGAGTCTATGGCAAACCCCAGGACAGTCATCTGGAGTAACTGTAGATTTAAATTGGTGTAATTGATCACAACCCCCAAGTCCTCTAAAAGGGAGACTATCAAATGTAGCTGTTGTTTCAGCAGCTGGAAATCAGGGACATTATCAGAATGTCATCCAGATAAAGGGCCAGATGAAGGGAATATTATGCAGAGCAAATTGAGCTAGCAAAAAATTCCACAAAGAACATATTCCAGGTTGTGAAACAACTGCCCTGTTTGGAACGTGTAACTACTACACTTCCTGCTTCTACGGATCACTGCAATAAGGTTGCAGATTATTTTATGGGCAAGATAGATAAAATATATGCCACCTTCCCGGAAAGCAGCAGGAATTTTGTCCCCACTCTTGTGGAGGCACCCTGGACCGAGGATACGTTTGTGTTTCATCCTCCTATGGAAAGTGAGGTTATCAAACTGATGGAGGCTGTTAAATCAGGATCACCATTGGATCAGGTTCCCCCCAAATTTTTGCAGCTAGGAAAGAGAGTTATTGCCCTGGTCCTTACTACGCTTCTGAGCATGTTCTTCAGTTCTGGGCAGGTGCCCCGCAATTGGTAGCATGCAATGGTGTGTTGTATTTCTATCTAAGACCCTAATTCGATATTCCCGATTCATGCCCTTGTGCGGTTATAATCAATAATATCCTTACAAAGGCATAAGAATCATATCCATATTCAGTAATAGCCCATGCAGTCCAAAGCACAGCACGGCTACTCCCATCGACTCAACGCGTTCTTTAAACAAACCAAGTCTCCAGCAGCCCGGGAAATTCCCCCCTGCTTTTGTTTTGATTTGAACAAGAACTCCTGGAGTCCAGCAAGAACTGTTAGTTCTAAGTGACGTCTTATGTCCAACCTTACGTCAAACCCGGCACCTTTCAGGTATAAAATACCAAAGGTTGCCTTAAGCAAACACGCAGTGGTTTGGAGCAGAGCGGCTATCTACTTCCCCGAGAGCCCAGCTGATGCGAGAGCCCACGGAAGCTGCCCCTCCCCTTTGACGCGCTGGAGAAGCTACTTTTTCTCGCACCAAGAAAATCCAGCTCCGGTGTTCCCGAGTCACCCTTGCGGGTTGCTGGGAGATCGAGTCCTGAAGAAAGAGATACCAGACCTCCCACATTCTATTACTAAGGTACGGAGCTGACTAAACCCTTAAAGAGAATTCTTGATTCAGATCCTTGGCAAAAACAATCTTAACCAACTTAACTTAAACTGCTACTTACTTACTCCTTCCCAAGTATTAGGCTTAGGTCAGGTACATCGGGGTAGGCGTAGTTAGAAGCACCAGTTGAGTACGTTAGTCAATGGTTTTATGCATGTATATATATTTTATCTATTTTAAGTATCATATGGCTAAGAAACCATATCTATGCTTTTACAGTATTATTTCGTAATACTACTTTTACTGTACGCACTTTACTTCATAATAAGTATTGCAATTGTGGCAATTCATTTCTCTTGCATGAGAATGAAGACTGCTCAATAAAATAACACCTTTTTATTGAAAACGCCCGTCTCTCTATTTCTCTGCACTCTGGTGAAACTAAGTATGCACGATTGACTGAGTGAAATAGGTGTCTATTGTTTTCACACGACTCTGGAGATATACACTCTATTCTGAGGGAGCAAAGTTGTCATGTTTGTACCGTTGTCAGAAGCTAATCCCTTCTTGTCTAATCCGGAGAGTTAACTCTTTCCTGAACATTCGAGAAGGTTTCTAGTGACCTCTGAGCTAGCTGGCGAAACTAATTAAGTCTAATATAGTCAGTAGAGACCTAGTCGACCTCAGTCCTACGTCTACACTGCTGTTTATATTATTCCAATGTGCAGAGCCTATTGGGAATATAGGAACTACACTACATGGCGCCCAACGTTTGGTAAGGAGATAATATAACGCAAGACACTAGAGTAACTCAGTCGTGCTTTTTCACACAGAACCCTTTTTCCGTAAAAACTCCAAAAGACGTCTGGAGTAGGTGAAAGGTTAATATCTGCCGGAACTTAGTAGGAAGAGATTCCTATGTATTAGTTTTTGGTTTAATCAACGTTGAAGGATACAGTGTTCCAAAAATATTGTGAATCTAATCTTTGTTTCCTTGAAACTTGATCTGCAACAAAAAACGTTCTGTCGAGGGGAGGAGCCAAGATGGCGACCGGAGCAGACGTGTGAGCTCCCGGCTCCGCCAGCCCTTGAGCCCTTTGTTCTAATCCTGTCTGCCATCCTGATCCTTTTACCAACTGCTTGATTGGGGACTGTGCGCTGACTTCACCCATGGTCCTCCGACGCCTCAGCCCGGTCGGACTGCGGAGATAGACCGTGGCCCGGCCCTACGCCATGACTCCGGTGTGCATCGCTTCCGGACGCCGGACTTAGACGGAGCGGAGACGGCCGGCCTGCCTGCAGGACTCCCACAGTCTGTGCGGAGCTGCTTCTTCTCCATCGCGGCCCGCGTCACATTGCCGTTCTGAACTGCTGGACGCTGAGACTACACTGGCTAGAAGGTGGACTATACTACACGACCGGCTCCTTTGTTGCGGACTGGGTGAGGGTTGCCTAGACTCCATTGCGGGATGTCCCCTGACTCGGTGGACCGCCCGCTTGCCCTGATTGCCTGTTCGTGCCGGCGGGGGCCCCTTGCTGGCGACGCTGGGCTACTACTGGTCGCAATGGCAGACGGGGCGACTGCTGCCTCCTGTTGCACCCCCCCACGTTCTGGCGACCGGCTTGGAGGAGCTTTGGATGTTCCCGTTGATACACGATATGGAGAGGACTGCCCACCCTCGCCCCATGCCAGCGGCACCGTGGCCGGGCCGGGGTCTGCCCTGATTACACCCACATCGGTCCCAGCCGCAGAAGAACCGCAGCCTACCCTGTCCTACGGCGATCTCCTGTCTGCCCTTGGCGAGCTGAGATCGGCGCTGCTTCACAGCTCCCACAGGCTGAGCAAGAAGCTTGACGACGTAGCCTCGGATCTGGAGTTGATGCGAAGAGACTGCTCCCAGCAACAGTTGTACTATTCCCTGCTGGTGCCTGAGACTGCTACTATGTTGCCGAGCGATTTCAGTGTTGGAGAGACCCGTGATGACTGGACTGGTGCCTGTGGAATACCGCTTACCGACTCTGCCAGTGCTACATTGTCTCCACACGCGGGGACTGATTCTCTGTATTCACCTTCGCTATTGACAGTGGGGCAGCCGGCCAGGCGGCTTCAGGCTCCCTTCAAGACTCTCTCGTTGAAGCCTCCGCTTTTTCCCCTGATGTCCTGGTGCTATCGTAACAACTTGGAGACTCTTTTGGCTGTTCTTACTGCACTGTTGAGTATTTGGCACCGTCCATTTTGTATTTACGAATCTCCTCTTCTTTCCTTGCGCCCATTTTGCTTCTCTGCTGTGGAGAGGGGTGGCATTCATCGAGGGCTGGGGTCGGGGGGACACCCGAGATCGGGACAGGGTTATACGGGTTCCTGGTTGTATTGCTTTCTTGCCTGGCGGGGACTGGGTTTAGCACGCTGTAGGTAGGGGCTGCACGGATCACACGTATAATGTAGATTGTTCTCCCCCGTCTGTCTCTGTTGCTGCTAGTGATTGCTTTGCTTTACATTTAAGGCATCCTTCGTGATATTGCGACCTTTGTAAATGGTACAATCGGCACCATATACTGGCTATCCTAATAAATTGTGAGCTATTGGCTCCGCCACATTCTCTTTGGTGCCTGTCTATTTGCCATGGAAGTCTATAGTGACAGGGGGACTGTTTGTTTAGGGTAGCGTCCATTTTGCTCTCCTTTGTCTATGTGCTACTTAAGGCGGCCATCTTGTTCCTTTGTTCCGATTTGGGCGGGCTTCTGTCGGGCACCATGGTGTAGTGGTCGCTTGCGGCCTGATTAGAGCTGGAGGTCTCCGGGGGTTAACTTTTGTTGGACTGGCTGGTGCGATATCGGATTGTGCCGCCTCTCTGGCGACTGTTGTAGTAATGGCTCCCCACATTTGTTCTGCTACTGATGTCTATCCTGGTACTCTCGCATGTGGGGTTGAGCTGTGCATATCCCGCTATCCACCCTTATAGACGGGGTGGTCATTCATGTACTGACTCGGGGACCTGGGTGCACCTGATTTAGCTCCCCTTCTGGTATTGTTCTTTTCGATAGTATTGTTTCACTCGGTGTAGGGGCTACAAGTGGCTGGGAGACCGAGAGTTTTGTTATTTTTAGGGCTCCTCCCCGTCTCCTTCTTTTTGGGAGTGGTAGAATAGCTTGTTCTTTTCTTCCTCCCTATATTTCAAGAGTGAAAATCTTTATTTTCTTATCGTTTCCTTCTTTTCTCTTCTCTGTATTTCGGGTTCTTTAATGGGCGACAGGCACTTTGCCGGGGGGGGGGTAGGCCGTAGCCTCCGGATTGATGTAGGGTGGGGGGGTAGATTTAGTTTTCCTTATTACTTTCTATGGGCCTTATTTTTCTAAACTTCTGCGCTTTCTTGTCCTGTTTTCTGCTCTGGGTCTGAGATGGGGGTTAGTAGGGAGTGGGTGGCGCTGTGGGTGGTACGTAAATGAGGACTGAAGCTCCTGTTGTTTTGCACTGTACTGCCATATTGACGGGGTGTTCATCGCTACTGTTGTTCTTATTGATGCTGCCTACTCATGTTGTGAAGCTAATGTACGGACTCAGGTCTCCTTGAATCTATTCTTCACTGATTTATATTTAGATCAAAAATTAAAAAAAAAAAATTAAACCTTCAATGCTCCTTCTCCTTGGCGACATGATTCCATACAGTGTAACTGCTATTACTTGTTGCTATATTGCCTGATGCCGCTGGGGAACCGCATTGCTTGCACCTGTGCTTAAAGTATCGTGGCCAGCCTGATGGTTGTAGGCCCGTATTTGTTCTCCTTTTCATGCACAATAAAGGTTTTCAAAAAATTAAAAAAAAACGTTCTGTCAGTAAAAATGTCAGAAAGTGAAGAAGAAAGGGAGCAAGTTAGAATAGCAGCTCTACTCATAAAGGATGACACAGCCATCCAAGAAAATGACCCGAGTGTTATACTCATTCCGGTCAACGTAATGAGAACTATAACTCTTAAACTTATAAAAAATGGACTGACATCACGTGGTGGTACAGTCATATTCGTGGTAGAGGCCCATGAATATCGGCAGACAGAGGTATTCTATTCATGGATACACTTTCCAGCAGCAAACTCTATAACAAAAGAATTCCACTATTACAAAATAGAGGAACCTCCGGATATATACACTCCTTTCGAGGACGTTGAAATCCCACTAAATAACCAAGAAAACCTGCTCTGGTTTAATGGCACCCTAAAACATAATAATCACATCACCAGGCACGGTCCACTAGGTAGACCGGAAGCAACGGGCCGGTTCTAGCCAGTTACGCAACACACCCAGACATCGAAACAATATCAAGGGAAGAACTCCTAGTTACACTGAAAGAATTAACAAAGGCATACAGAGAATTAGTTCAACTAGCAGCATCTGTGGCGATCCGCCAGAAATTGAAGGAGACAGATATAGCAGAACAACCATTTGAACTTGCCAGAATCATAGAAAAATCCTATGAAGAACTAGGGAGAGATAGTTTGGGTGGGAAACCGGTAAAACCCCAACTAACTGAAAATCCTGAAAAAACCTTTATTAAAAATAATCTGAATACCCCAAAAAGGAGCTGGGAGGGTAATAAGCAGTCCACTCCCAGGGACAAACGATTCCAGTCCAGAGGAAGGTCTCCTCAACGGAGAGAAAAATCTCCAGACCGAGGAAACAAGTCTTCCCAAAGGGAACCCTCTGAAAAAAGATACAACCTTAGAGATAGGGAAAAATTGATACACGTCCCTCTTGATCACTCTCACTCAATCTTTCTCGATCTTCCTCACAGAAATCGGAAAGGATAGGATGATCAGAACACAGAGAAGAGCACGCCAAGTCCAAAGACAAGGAACCTGCTCATCAAAGTAATAAATCACAATATCCCAGAAAGAAGGTAGCAAGTATTAAGATTAAACATGCCGAGGATTCTGAGGACACAGCTGAAAAACAGAGAGTGGGCCCAGACAATGCTACACAGCGCAACAGAAGTGACCATAGCTCGCAAGATCCTGATGAATCATCTGGAGACAGTGGACACGAATGAATACATTCAGGTGGAAACTGCTGATACCAGGGTTAGCAAGCCCCATAAAATATACGAAATAACATTACGTATAGAGGGGGACAAGACGAGGAAAGTAAGAGGTCTCTTTTGGGATAACCTTTCGAAAGGCTATGACATCCTGTTAGCTGAAAAAGACTGGCCACCAGAGTTTGTCAGGGAGTGCCCTCATGGTGAAGAAATAATTATGCCTGCCTTCTCTAATCATATACCAATTCATAAAAAATATACACTTGCAAGAAAATGGGCAGTAGCCCAAGCTCCAGCTTTATATAAAGACCATGTAGGATGGGATGAGTATTCACCTCACCACAAAATCCAGTTAAAAAATCAACCCACTGCACAAAGGCAGTACCAAGTTAAACAAGAAGCTCAAGGAGATTTTAGATCAACTTGAATATCAAGGGGTGATTAAAAAGTCACGAATTGCCCACCTAACTGTCCTATTTTTAGGATATGAATTATCAAGTGAAGGCAAAAGCTTGGCAGACAATTTCTTAGAGAAATGTGCTGTACTCCAAGCACCAAAAACGCGGAAGAATTTACAATCAATACTGGGTTTCCTGAATTTCGGAAGAACATACATACTAAATTATGCAGAGATAGTTAAACCTCTCAATGAATTAATAAGACCTGATTTCAAACCAATAAATTGGACTCAGAAACACACAGAAATGTTAAGATCAATACAAACAGACATGTTAACTAAAACAAAATTGCAAACACGTGAAAACACACGCAATCTTGTACTCCGAGTCATCCCAGGAAGATGCGGATTCACATACCTGACCTCTAATGAGGGAGAAACTGTACCTATAGCTTACAAATCACATTTGTACATTAAAGCTGAAATAAAATCCAGTTCTACAGAAAAAATTCTGAAAGTGGTTCAAACTGCTGTAGCAAAAGAAAGAGCCCAAGCCCAAGGCAGAAGGATAACTGTTTTTATAGCAGAATTAGCCCTTGAGGCATTAACGTGCACACACAATGAAACTGCTGTGGCATTAGATCCAGAATGGATACAATGGGAAAATTCTCTTGCTGCAGAAGACATGAAATACTATTTTGAGCCTAAACTGAAGAAACTAGATGATCTAGAGTACGAACAAGAATATCCTCTGCCAATCGAAATTCTGCCTCTAGAAAAGTACACTTGTGTAATCTACATGGACAGATTTGCACAACACTACAATGTAGTTAAAAAATCATACAAAGCAGTGTGCGCGATTGTTAAGGGTCGCAGGCGCTCTGGTAAATTCAGATCGATGATTACCAAAACTGAATCAATCAGAAACTGTTCAGCTCAGCGAGCTGAAATAAGATCTTTAAAGATGGCGCTTGAAAATGACGATCCTGAATTCCCGACACTAATAGTGTACGATTCGCATTTCTGCGTCAAGTCTTACAACAGTGACATGCAGACATGGAGCAAAAACGGTTACAAAGGGAGGGGACACTATTTCACACATTGTGAGACTGCCCACAGGTACGAGAGTTCTGGAGGCAAATAATGCGCACAATCTCCCAGACACTTAAAATTTCCGTTTTGCCTGAACCACGCAAATGCCTTTTAAACATCTGGGACCCCACTGACCTGGATAGGTATGGCCTGATTTGGGCGACACTGGCCATGACAGTGGCCAAGCGAGATATTGCGCAGAAGTGGGGAGCTCCAGACGTGCCCACCGCGAACAGATGGGCTAAAAACATGGACATCCTGATGGTTACAGAAAGGGCGGTGTACGTCCTTCGAGCGGCACCCCGAAAATGGAACAAAGTGTGGGCAGCATGGAATGTGTATAGGGGGGAGATTTGTGACCCTTTGCCAGAAGGAGACGACCTAGACTCCGAAGGGGAGGATGAGTAGGAGATGAGAATGGGGGGGGTTAGCCTCAACGGGCCAAATGCAGAACAGTTTTGCGAAAACCTGACTAAGTGGTGTCAAGGGGGCAAGGAGAATTGCTGATTGGGAGATTGGGTGAGAACATATTGGCAATGATGACTCATGTTTGGGGGGGGGATGGGGAGTTTTTGTTCATTTCATATTATAAGGGGAATCTTCATGTTGAACAACACATAGCGGGAGAAAATTTAACGAACTACAGTGACTGCAATTAGACCATACAGAAGCACATATGAGGGTTTAGGAGGGTTTCATACGTCACGGAGTATACATATGTCATAAATGCTGAAACATACCTGGATGTAAATGTATAAAAAGCAGAACCAAACGTTTGATTGTACCGTAATAAATGCATATATTGCCTTCATGTCAATAAAGATTTAAAAAAAAAAACGGTTACAAAGATGACACAGGTGCCACAATAAAGCATAAAACGCTTTGAGAACAAGTAGTTCTTTTAAAGAAAGAACTACAAAAGACTCACGTGATACACGCACTGAGTCATCAATGTGATGGCGTTCAAGTTGCAGGGAATTCATTGGCTAACACAGCCACAGCGGAAGCGGTTCAACCGGCTTCCGTAGCCACTTAAAAGCGTTCAGAAAAACACAGATGGGGAAACAATGCTGGCGGTAAAAGCCTCATTAAAAGGAAATTATGCAGCATTACCTCTCAACTATCCACTCAGTAATACATACATAATTGATGCAAACTCTGTTCCGTTTGCTCAAATCCCTGGAGTGGGGGATAGAGTAATTCCAAACACGAACCGGAGAGTTTTTTTAATTGAAAGCGCACACATGGGACTGGGTCCGAGGCACCAACAGATCTTGAAATCTTTAATAGAATTAAAATCAGAGTACTGGTGGCCGGGAATGAGCGTGCAAATTTACAAATTTGCAATGGATTGTCCAGACTGCAACAGAGATCACAGCTGTGAACCGGACCAGACTACTGCCCGGACATCTTTGTTAGAAAGCTTCAGGCTTTCTATGATACAGAAATCCAACCAGAGAAATGCGTCCCAATAATTATTAAGACAAATTAACTTGAATATGTAGACCAGCAGCATTGGGCTGACGCCAGAACTATTATAAAAAGATTTGCAAGTCTTTATCAGCATATACGCGATTGGCATGCTACATTCTGATCAGGGTCCTACGTTTAGCTCTCGAGCTTACAAAGAGGCCATGAACAGCATGGGCATTGCATTGCGGTACTCTTCTCCCTTCCATCCTGAGGGAAAATGCGGGAGTGGAAAGAAAAAACCGGGACATAAAGCAATCTATAATGGCGAGGGTATTAGGTTTGGGTGATGGGTGGGTCAAACATTTAACAAGTGTCCAACGTAGTCTTAATAATCTGCCAAGAAATTCTCTAAAAGGTCTCACTCCATACGAACTATTGTTCGGTACTAGAATGCTAATTCAGGATCTTGACTGTCACACTTCAGTGGTAGAAGAAAAATGCTTTGATATCAAAGACCGTTTGGCTGTCTTACAGGATCTAAATGAAACAAGAAAAAGCCTGAGTAACATACATTTGAAACAACAGCCGACAACCACTGAAGAAAAACCACCTGTCCCAGCAAGACCTGTCTGGATTCCAAAGATTGGGGATCTGGTCAGAGCGAAGATCGCGGTGAAGAAGGAATTTGGGCCTTCTTACAGAAAAGCTGTACCTGTCTTAGCCATCAGCGGAATGAGATCAGTTGTACTACCGCCCCTTGCTGGTAAAAAGGAGAACCGAGTTGTATCCATCGACCTGGTAAAACCACAATCATGTGGCCAATAATAAGTAGTAGGCCCAGTGGACTCCCAAGAAATAGCAGAATACCGAAATTTGTAAAACCCAAGAGGCTCATGCTGAGAGACTAATCAAATTTGATAAACCTACAGTGAATAAAAAAGGACTATGCAATAATGCCATGGAACTTGTGCCTCTTGAAACCCAAATTGCGACAGTTCGTCAAGAAACACCAATCTACAATGATGTAGCCTCTGACTATTCTAATGAAACAAAGAAAAATGCAAAAGCAAATGAAAATCCGGAAAAAATCCCAACAATAGACAGAACTGCATCTGGCTACTTCATCAACTTCGACGACTTCTCAGAAGATCCAAGTGAGCATGAAGAAACGCCTGTAACAAAAACTTTCAAAGACAAAATAATTGAACTTTCTCTCCAACTAAAAGAAACATATCTGATTTCACCATGGATTGAATTTTGGATTGTGTGTACTTACTCTCTTGCTTTGGCTCATCATGGTTCTATGTTTGGGAAAATTCATTGATGGAAAATATAGTACAATGGACACAGCAAGTCATAACATCAACTTGGTCCTAAAGCCTCGCACATCCTCCCACATCGAGAAAAGAGAACTGTTATCAGTAAACATCTCAGCCAAACCAATACCCGGTGGGGTAGCATGGGACAGAACTGAATATGACATTTTTGGCCCGGTTGAACTCTTGAAATATCCACATCAGTTCAAGGTTTCATTAAATGACTTTGTGACACCAAGTACTTTCTCTGGTGATTGGGACTTTGAAAGCATTAATAGTATGATGTCAGATTTAGTAATGTCAGCCAAATTTACTGAACATGATTACTTACAGGGTTCATCGAATTATGAAGAGTTATACTGTTATAACCACTTTGGTGATCACTATTTGCATAAAACTGCACAGCCTAGAAATGTTTTATCTTATAACCAATGGGAACACTGTCCAACACTGCCAAAAGGCAGCTCGAAAACATTTAATGAGAAATTCCAGTACTTCTCAGGGTTTAACAACAGTGATCTGAAAACGTTTTATTTTAAAATGTTAAATAGGACAGGAATGAAAACATTGTTGACAAATACTAAATTGATTTATTCTGAAAAATGTTATGACAAAATGTCTACATTTGGTTTCGAATTTTGGAAAAACAACATTGAAACAAAAACGATCTGGGGTACCAAAGAATGGCCAGTACAAGGCCTAGAAGCATTATTTAGGGCCTGCATGATCCCAGAACAATTATATTTTTGAATGACACAATTCAACAAACTACTTGTCTTGGCTTAGCTAAGATAAAAGACTTAAATACACCGTCTATTCCGAAACCCATAACTGATAGTGATAGCACTACAGATGTGGAGATAGACATAACCCATATTTTTCACCAAAACAGAACACATCCTGATTGGAAAAAGTGGTTGATCTGGCCAACAGACACAAATAACTGTCAAGATAGATTCCTGAACAAAACACAGGGGTTCAAAATGACCAGGCCAGACCCAAGATACTCCCAGAGACAACATCCAGGGATAGTTACAACATACAGTGTAGGGAAGCTATGCCTTGAGTGGCTACAGAAATCCACACTGGCTGAAATTAAGCAACACTTGAGTTTACTTAAAGACGGTGCTGACTTCCGTGATTTCATAATGGGACCACGCAAACAGCGTCAAAAACGTTTCATAGCGGCCGGTATATATGCTTCGTACAACGAAGCTAGGAAAGTAATGCAAATTGAAACAGTAGAAAAAATACGAGAAATTGATCGTACTCATTTGGAAAAATCACTTTCTGTATTGGACAATGGGTTAACGACTCTGTCCTCCAGAATATATTCATTGGACAGCATTGTATCATCTGCTATTGATATAATAGAACAGGACTTACTAATGTTACAACATGGACAGTCTCAATTACGTTCTATTGAACAGCTTGGTTGGACGTTGCAAAATCTGCGTTCAGGCTACGTACCATGGCGTTTAATCAACACAACGTCATTATTCAGTATCTTTAACCTTACTGATAAACAAATCAGTTTGGCACAAAAAGGAGCCGATTATACGATTCTGAGCATTGAAAAACTTGAGAGATTACCATTGACAATGTCAGAGAGACCTGTCATTGAATGGATAATACACGGAACAATTTCAATTCCGATAACAACTTTCCAGTTCAAATACTGCCAAGAGTATATAGTCAAGTCAAGTCAAGTCAGAAAATTTGTATAGCGCACTACATACCCAGAGGGTTTCAAGGCGCTTAGGAAGGGGAGGAGGATTATTTGTCAAATATCCACGTTTTAAGCTGCTTTCTGAACGCTAGGTGATTCTGGGTGAGGCGAAGGTAAGCGGGGAGTGAGTTCCATGTTTTGGCAGCCAGGTATGAAAAGGATCTGCCTCCCATGGTGGTCTTGTTGATGCGAGGTACAGTGGCGAAGGCTTGTCTGGAAGAGCGAAGTTGGCGGGAGGGGGTGTAGAAGGACAGTCGAGAGTTGAGGCAATCTGGTCCGATGTCGTAGAGTGATTTGTGTGCGTGGGTAAGCAGTCGGAAAGTGATCCTCTTATTGACGGGTAGCCAGTGGAGGTCTTTAAGGTGACCAGAGATGTGTTCGTTGCGTGGGATGTCTAATATGAGCCTGGCTGAGGCGTTTTGGATTTGTTGTAGTTTCTTCTGGAGTTTAGCGGTGGTACCTGCGTAGAGGGTGTTTCCGTAGTCCAGTCGGCTCGTGACTAGAGCGTGGGTGACTGTTTTCCTTGTTTCGGAGGGGATCCAGCGAAATGTTTTTCTGAGCATGCGAAGAATGTTAAAGCAGGAAGAGGATACGGCGCTGACTTGTCTGTTCATTGAAAGTGAAGAATCCAGGATGACGCCAAGGTTCCGTGCGTGGTCTGTCGGGATGGGTGCATTTCCGAGGGCTTCCGGCCACCAGGAGTCGTCCCATGCAGAGGGGGATTTACCTAAGATGAGGACTTCTGTTTTGTCTGAGTTCAGTTTCAGACGGCTTTGTTTCATCCATTCGGCGACTTCTTTCATTCCTTCGTGTAGGTTAGTTTTGGCGGTGCTGGGGTCCTTGGTGAGAGATAGGATCAGTTGAGTGTCATCCGCGTAAGAGATGATGTTGAGGTTGTGTTGGCAGGCGATGGCCGCGAGGGGGCTCATGTATACGTTGAAGAGGGTGGGGCTGAGTGAGGATCCTTGTGGTACGCCGCAGATGATTTCAGAGGCCTCGGACTTGAATGGTGGGAGGCGGACTCTCTGGGTTCTTCCGGTGAGGAACGAGGTGATCCATTCCAGTGCTTTTCCTTTGATTCCGATGTTTCTGAGGCGTTGTAAAAGGGTGTTGTGGCAGACTGTGTCGAAGGCTGCAGAGAGGTCGAGGAGGATGAGGGCGACTGTGTCTCCATTGTCCAGTAGAGTTCGAATGTCGTCTGTTGCTGCGATGAGGGCGGTCTCCGTGCTGTGTTTTGCTCGGAAGCCAGATTGTGAGGGGTCGAGGGATTTGTTGGCTTCGAGGAAGGCGGCGAGCTGGTTGTTGACAGCTTTCTCGATGACTTTGGCCGGGAATGGAAGAAGCGAGATGGGGCGGTAGTTTTTGAGTTCGGTGGGGTCTGCTGTTGGTTTTTTCAGAAGGGCGGTGAGTTCAGCGTGTTTCCAGTCTTCTGGGAAGGTAGCGGAGTTGAAGGAGCAGTTGATGACGTCTCGGAGGTGCAGAGCTATGACGGAGTCTGCTTTGTTGAAGATGTGGTGAGGGCATGGGTCTGTGGGGGATCCAGAGTGGATGGAGTTCATCAGGCGGATGGTGTCCTCAGTGGAGATTGGGTTCCAGGCGTCAAGGGTGTTAACGGGGGGAAGATGGTCAGCAGATGGTAGGGTGGGTTGGCTTCCGGGTTGGTTGTCAAAGCTGTTGTGGATGTCAGCAATCTTGTTGTGGAAAAAAGAGGCTAGGGAGTCGCAGAGGGTTTGAGAGGGGGTGATGTCGTTGGAGTTGGCCGAGGGGTTGGAAAATTCCTTGACGATGTTGAAAAGTTCCTTGCTGTTGTGGGCGTTGTTGTCAAGTCGATCCTTGAATGCTGTTTTCTTGGCTTTTCGGATCAGTTGGTGGTGAGTGCGGATGACGCTTTTGAAGGCGTCCTTGTTGCTGGTAGATGGGTCTTTTTTCCAGGCCTTTTCAAGGGAGCGGCACAGTTTCTTGGACTTCTTGAGGTCATCGTTGAACCATGAGGCCTTCTTGTTGCCAAGTTTGTGTTGACGTTTTTTCAGTGGTGCTAAGGTGTCGGCGGTGTTGGATAACCAAAGGGTGAGGTTGGAGGCGGCTTCGTTGGCGTTAGAAGAGAGGGCTGGGGAGGTTTGAAGGAGCGATGTGGAGATCTGCTCCGTGGTGATTTTGTTCCAGTTTCTTTGTAGAGTTGGTTGGAGGTGGATGATGGGTTTCGGCTTGTTGTAGGTGAAGTGAACGCAGCTGTGGTCAGTCCAGAGGAGATCCGTAGTGTGGCTGAAGGAGACATGGTTGCTGGAGGTGAAGATGGGGTCGAGTGTGTGACCTGCGATGTGGGTGGGGGAAGTGACCAGTTGTTTAAGTCCGAGGTTGGCGAGGTTGTCTAAGAGGGTGGCGGTGTTGCGGTCGTTGATCTTTTCAAGGTGGAAGTTGAGGTCTCCCAGAAGGATGTAGTCTTTGGAGGGGAGCGCGTGTGGGGTGATGAAGTCCGTGATGTCTTCACTGAAATTTGCGCGGGGTCCTGGTGGTCTGTAGAGGAGGGTGCCTCTAAGGGTTGTCTTGGGGTCGATGTGGATCTGGAAGTGAAGGTGTTCGGAGTTAGCGAGGTTGGCGTCGGAGCTGGTAGAGATGCGGATGGATTTCTTATGGACGATAGCGATTCCTCCTCCTGTATGGTCGGTGCGGTCCTTGCGTGTGATCTTATAGTCATCAGGGATAGCGATGGCGATGTCAGGGGCGGAGGAAGCGTTCATCCAAGTTTCCGTTAGGAAGGCGACGTCAGGAGAGATGGTGTCTAGTAGGTTCCAAAGGTCAATGGCGTGCCTGTGGACCGAGCGGGTGTTGAGAAGGATGCATTCTAGGTGGTTGGGGTCGGGAATCTGTGGTGTGGTCGTAGCGGAGATGTTGTCGGTGCCGCTGAATTTGCAGGAGTAGCATGAGAAAGGTCCATGGGTGTGTCCAGGAGCGGCTTGGACGCAGTTGGGGGCGCGATCGGGGTTAAGGGCTAGGAGGGTGGCGGCATCGTAGGTAACGCGGGAGGGCTGGGCAGCGCGAGGGGCAGGGGGTCTGGCGCTGGGCGCGGTCCAGGCGCGGACGGGCGTAGACGGGCTTACCTTTGGCGCACCTTCGGCGCGGCCGAAGCGCGTGGACGCTGCGCGTGGGACCATCTGACATTAATGGACAGTGGAGGGGGCGGAGCGTGGGAGGGGCAGCAGCTGGGAGGAGGCGGTGGCGGGAGGAGGGGCGGACCAGGGGATAAACAAATGCACAAAATGGAGGGTCAAAGGCGAGCACAGCCAGGGCCAGCAAATGCACAGCGTAATGAAGCTTTACACGCACGAGACAGCTGAGCAATTCAGAGTTAATGAAATAAGTAAGGCACAATAAAATAATTAAATCAGCAGAGCAGCGCTATTCACGAGGTAAAATTAAATCGGCAATACAGCGCTATGGAGCGATGGTGCAGCGCTAGCAAATGGATGAGTGCAGGGCAATGCAGCGTTGGGAGCAGAGAAATGGAAAAGCACAACGATACCAGCGTGTGGTCAGCTGGAGCGTGGAGGAGCAACCGGGCTGAATGAGGGTCCAGGCGGTCACAGGGAGCTCGGGAGCGAGGACGGGTATAACTCGTGGGTGGGAGGGGCAGCAGCTGGGAGGAGGCGGTGGCGGGAGGAGGGGCGGACCAGGGGATAAACAAATGCACAAAATGGAGGGTCAAAGGCGAGCACAGCCAGGGCCAGCAAATGCACAGCGTAATGAAGCTTTACACGCACGAGACAGCTGAGCAATTCAGAGTTAATGAAATAAGTAAGGCGACAGTGCGGCACAATAAAATAATTAAATCAGCAGAGCAGCGCTATTCACGAGGTAAAATTAAATCGGCAATACAGCGCTATGGAGCGATGGTGCAGCGCTAGCAAATGGATGAGTGCAGGGCAATGCAGCGTTGGGAGCAGAGAAATGGAAAAGCACAACGATACCAGCGTGTGGTCAGCTGGAGCGTGGAGGAGCAACCGGGCTGAATGAGGGTCCAGGCGGTCACAGGGAGCTCGGGAGCGAGGACGGGTATAACTCGTGGGTGGGAGGGGCAGCAGCTGGGAGGAGGCGGTGGCGGGAGGAGGGGCGGACCAGGGGATAAACAAATGCACAAAATGGAGGGTCAAAGGCGAGCACAGCCAGGGCCAGCAAATGCACAGCGTAATGAAGCTTTACACGCACGAGACAGCTGAGCAATTCAGAGTTAATGAAATAAGTAAGGCGACAGTGCGGCACAATAAAATAATTAAATCAGCAGAGCAGCGCTATTCACGAGGTAAAATTAAATCGGCAATACAGCGCTATGGAGCGATGGTGCAGCGCTAGCAAATGGATGAGTGCAGGGCAATGCAGCGTTGGGAGCAGAGAAATGGAAAAGCACAACGATACCAGCGTGTGGTCAGCTGGAGCGTGGAGGAGCAACCGGGCTGAATGAAAAGTATGAAAAGTTGGGTAAAGAATACATCGAATCAAAATGGAATTTACCCTATACACACAGATGTTATGGTGAAGGGAAAAAGGATGTATTCCTTAGTGGTAACAAATGTAAAAAATCACTAAGCCGTAGACTTCTGTGTCAAGGTATTAACTTGCATGGAGCCTGCGAAGGGTCTTCAAATAACCTTTCATGTCACCTGCATGGCACGCCTGCAAAACAGATAGAGCCATTTTTCAACAGCTTAGTAACGGGAGTTACATTTTAATAAGTGACCACAGCTGTTGTGGGATGGTGCCAGGGAAAGCTTATCTCCTGACTGTAACTTCCAGGGTCGTTTGCTGTATGCAAGTATTGTATCCACACAGTAATCCAGATATGGGGGCTGCGTTATGGCCTTCGTTGAATATCTCTTCTATTCGAATTGATACCTTAAGCAGAATGAAGTCTATTCTTTTACAGACAACTGTGCCTCTAACGTCATCCAAAGAAACGTATGATCTGCAAATGGCAAGGACATTGGCAGAGATACATTCTCTTTTATCGACAAATTGTCCCGCGCATTTCGCAGAAATGTTAAGCCAAATCTTAAACATGTCTGATACCAGTGGCATCGCACATGTATTTAAGACAGTTTTTTCGGGACTGTTAGCACCCTTTGAAACAGTTCCCGAATTTTGTCCATTCTGTCTTTGGCGGCCTACCATTAATCTTGGGACTCGTGGCAGGAATTTTATTTTTGTTCCTTCTGCTCCGATATGACAAGCCAATCTACAGACAAGACTCTAGCAACGATGGAAGAAACGATCCTAGCAATACGATACCGAGACCGTATCACTAAGGTCCTCGGATTGGCCCGGCTAAGAGATCTAACTACAAACTGGTTTCTTTCATTCAGACCAATCTGGCAGGATTGCATCTTACCTGTGCTTCGATGTCTGCTATGCGGAGAAGAATGCGTGTTAGACATCTGTCTTACACTACCATCAGCAATACCAAAGGATATTGATACTTTGCTAGGTCCGGTAACAACTCATGCATCGTGTTGTCCCCAGCGGCTACCTATTCTGATGACGGCATTCGTTGAGACTTCACCACTACCAGTAGGTGGAGGTGAGGTACGAGAGGAAAGCAGCACCATACAGGTACAACCTTCTGTGAGCATTGCTGATCCAAACATCGATGATAGCAATCACGCTCCAAACTGCACAGTTGCAGCATTTTCGATCTTAGTCGAACTTTCACCTGATGTTGTAGACCACTTTTTTGCGAGTCTGTCTGATATGATGTTCTCTCCAGTCAACGAGAATAATTCTTAAAAAACAATGATCACACAGCGTTCCCTGAACTCTGAATTCGGTCTTCAGTTTTGATAAACAAAGCAACTGAAAAAATGTGGAACTATTTTTCCCCCTGAAAATGAAATTATTTTTTCCATTTCCAAAATATTTACCTTTTTTTTGGCACATGGTACTCTGCTTAAAGTAGAACTATTCTTAGAGAACAGAGCTTCTATTTTTAGGATACTAGAGACAATATTTCACCTCAGCCTCTAGCACATACAGCATTTTGTATAAATATGTGATGGAATGGTCTCGACCTTCTTTTCTGTATTCAGAGCCATTTCATGTGTAAATTTCGCAAATCCTTCAGCTAATATATATATGCATTTTAATGAATGATGACACTGCTTGAAAAGCGTACAATACCAATACTCATTTTCGTGTATTTACCATATACCATTTCAAATGCGAAATATGTATTTTGGGGTGGGTTGGAAAACACACATGCATTGTTACATGTTTATTATTGCTTAGTTTTTTAGTAATGATGGACATTAATCCGTGGAGTGGGTGTTGTATTTCTATCTAGGATCCTAATTCGATATTCCTGATTCATGCCCTTGTGCGGTTATAATCAATAATATCCTTACAAAGGCATAAGAATCATATCCATATTCAGTAATAGCCCATGCAGTCCAAAACACAGCACGGCTACTCCCATTGACTCCTAGAAAGCACAACGCGTTCTTTAAACAAACCGAGTCTCCAGCAGCCCGGGAAATTCCCCCCTGCTTTTGCTTTGATTTGAACAAGAACTCCTGGAGTCCAGCAAGAACTGTTAGTTCTTAGTGACGTCTTATGTCCAACCTTACGTCAAACCCGGCACCTTTCAGGTATAAAATACCAATGGTTGCCTTAAGCAAACACGCGGTGGTTTGGAGCAGAGCGGCTATCTACTTGTCCGAGAGCCCAGCTGATGCGAGAGCCCACGGAAGCCGCCCCTCCCCTTTGACGCGCTGGAGAAGCTACTTTTTCTCGCACCGAGAAAATCCAGATCCAGTGTTCCCGAGTCACCCTTGCGGGTTGCTGGGAGATCGAGTCTTGAAGAAAGAGATACCAGACCTCCCACATTCTATTACTAAGGTACGGAGCTGACTAAACCCTTAACGAGAATTCTTGATTCAGATCCTTGGCAAAAACAATCTTAACCAACTTAACTTGCTACTTACTTACTCCTTCCCGAGTATTAGGCTTAGGTCAGGTACATCGGGGTAGGCGTAGTTAGAAGCACCAGTTGAGTACGTTAGTCAATGGTTTTATGTATGTATTTATATTTTATCTATTTTAAGTATCATATGGCTAAGAAACCATATCTATGCGTTTACAGTATTATTTCGTAATACTACTTTTACTGTACACACTTTACTTCATATTAAGTATTTCAATTGTGGCAATTCATTTCTCTTGCATGAGAAAGAAGACTGCTCAAAAAAATAAAACCTTTTTATTGAAAACGCCCATCTCTCTATTTCTCTGCACTCTGGTGAAACTAAGTATGCACGATTGACTGAGTGAAATAGGTGTCTATTGTTTTCACACGACTCTGGAGATATACACTCTATTCTGAGGGAGCAAAGTTGTCATGTTTGTACGGTTGTCAGAAGCTTCTTGTCTAATCCGGAGAGTTAACTCTTTCCTGAACATTCGAGAAAGTTTCTAGTGACCTCTGAGCTAGCTGGCGAAATTAATTAAGTCTAATATAGTCAGTAGAGACCTAGTCGACCCTAGTCCCACGTCTACACTGCTGTTTATATTATTCCAATGCGCAGGGCCTAATGGGAATATAGGAACTACACTACAGGTGGTTCCATTGCTGAAGAAACAGTCTTTAGATCCCGCTCTCTCTGAAAACCTGACACCAATCTCTTTGCTCCCCTATGTTGCAAAAATTGCGGAGAAAAATTTAAATGGCCAACTGTCTACTTTTCTGGAAGAGAGACGGGTTCTTCATGATACCCAGTCTGGCTTCAGGCCTTGTTATAATACGGAGTCAGCCCGTCTCCTGGCAACAGAAGCTTTGAGAATTGCAGCCGATGACGGAAGGACAACTGCTATGATCCTTCTAGACTTAAGTGCTGCGTTTGACACGGTCTCCAACGGCTGTGGGAGGCCGGGGTCGATGGTGGCACTTGGGAATGGATGAAAAACTTTTTGCAGAACAGATCCTTTCAGGTTCTGCAACATCCATTTACTTCTAGAATCTGTCCTCTGTCACAGGGGGTGCCACAGGGTTTGGCTCTCAGCCCAACCCTGTTTAATATCTATATGCGCCCTCTGGCAGATATTGTATTAAGGCCTGACACAAAGCTGGTGTCATATGGCGATAACAGCCAGCTGATTGTTATGCTGGAGCACAAGGAGTCCGGCATGGCATCTGATTTTAAAATCTGCATGGAGGAGCTTGCGGACTGGATGAAATACTACTGTCTCCAGCTGAACCCAGGGAAGACAGAGGTGATGGTTGTTGGTAAACAGCCCTTACTTTGTTCACAGCGATGGTGGCCTGAGGTACTGGGACCTACGCCGGCACCAAAAGCAAAGGTGAAGAATCTGGGAGTTTGGTTCGATGAAAATCTGTCTTTATCTGAGCAGATAACAGCTGTGGCCAGAGCCTGTTTTGGCATTCTTAAAAATTGACGACAAAAGAACCTTGATTATTGCAACATAGTGTACCTAGGGGTGACCGCCAGAAATTTGAACTTCTTGCAGAAGGTTCAAAATGCTGCAGCCCGGCTGATCCTGAATATCCCTAGACGGGCCTTGGTGGGGGAAGCTCTGAAGAAACTTCACTGGCTCCCTATTCAGGTCAGAGTTACCTTTAAAGCCCTGTGCTTTGGTCACAGGATCCTTAATCAGAAGAGGCCACGATCTCTGCTCCCCTTCATACGGCTTACCAACCAACACAGGATTTGAGGTCTTTGGGCTCTGCCAAGGTGATTGTGCCCAGGGTGCGGAAGGCTCGAGCTGGAGGGAGATCCTTCGTCTTCCTGGCAGCTAAGGCATGGAAGGACCTGCCTGTGGATCTTAGGGCCTGCTTGTTGGATTCCTTGACTGTAAATATGTAAAAACCTGGCTCTTCCGACACCCTTTTGGTAGCTGGTAGTAATATTCCTTGACCTATCTGGTCTGATAGCCTATGCGTAGGATGGGCGGTAGCTCAGGACAGTCGCTGGGGGTTAATGATGTTCTAGAGTGGGGACACTCGGTTGGAGTAACCAAGCGCTTTACAAGCCTAATAATAATAATAATAATTCCTCTGGCTTTCAAAAAATCTGTGACTGGTTTCAGAAACTCATGAAACCACAGGGATCAGCAATGTGAAAAAATTGGAACTATCAAATAGTCGTCCTTTTGGTCCAACCTGACCATGAAGTTGCTTTCTCCTAAACGGTCTCTCAACAGGTGTAGCCCCTCTATTTGAAATGCCTGTAGAGAATCCAAGCATTGAATTAATTAAGAATGATAACTAGTCGAAAACCTCTGCCCCTCTTGTCTACTAGGAAAACAATGCTGAGGAGACCATTGAGATTGGGACGGCAAGGTCTGATGGCTTTTTTGCATGAATGCGGAGGCCTCTTGCTATATGAAATGTTGTTTGTGCAATGAAAAACCAATTTGTTTTGTTGGAGTAGACTGAATGGGAGATGCATAAAATTTGAGATGGAAGCCCAAAACTGGTCCTGGCTCTTTGTGCACCCTATGATAGGTGCAGTTGCAATGGACTGTGGTCCGAAATCGTGCGAGCCAAGTACTCCGCATGTTACACCCTAGGCAAGGCATTGACAGAACAGTATATTGCATCTATCCACCTGAAACATACCTAAAACTAAATGTAGTCCCTTGCTTTATTCGTCAGCGGCCTCCTCTCCTTTCTTCTTTGTACTTCTTAAAGGAGGAAAAATGAAAACTTGTATTAATTATCAAGCAGTCAATAGAGTTATGGTAAAAAAAACACTACACCTTAGCTTTCATACCATTACTCCTGGATCAAATCAAGAATGCAGTCATATTTAAAAATTCGACCTCCAGGGCGTGTTCTATCTCCTCAAAGTCCATAAGGGTGATGAATGAATTACTCCATTTAGAACCAATTTCTAAAACTACCATGTCACGCACGCCCTTCGGACTCTGCAACGTCCTGGTAGCTTTCCAGTATTTCATGGGTGACGTTTTGAGGGGTTTTTTGGATGTCATTTCCACAGTCTATATAGACAACATCCTCATATACTCAGGCTCTCTACCAGAACATATGAAACATGTGCAGGTGCTGCTTATTAGACTATAGAAGCATAATCTCTTTGCAAAATTAGAAAAACGCTCTTTTTAGGGCAGCGAGGTTGATTTTTGAGGCTATGTGACCAATCTATAAGGAATCCAGATGGATGATAACATGGTGAAGAAGATAGTCAACTGGCCTGCCCTCATAAACAACATCTAGGGAATGCAAAGCTTTCTCTTTTGTAATGCATCTCATTACCCCCCTGTTATGAAAAAGCTTTCCCTTTAAGTGGACTTCAGAAGTCAAGATGGCCTTCACACAGTTGAAAACACAATTTGTTCAAGCCCCTGTTCTAAGACATCCTGACGTTAACCTATATTTTCTTGTTGAAGCAGGCGCTTTCATTACGCCATGGCAGCATACTATCGCAGAAGCACCCAGACACTGGCAATTGCATCCTGTGTCCTTTTATTTCTTGAAAATTCAGCACTTGTGAAATGTATAGCATCTCAGACAAGGTGCTTTTAGCCATAAAGAGAACTTTCGGAGAATGGCTCCATTACTTGATGGGGGCCGGACATACCGATGGAATGTACTCAAACCACAGCAATTCCTAAAATCATCCCAAGCTTTGACTCCTTGTGTCTTGTGCTGGTCTCTGTTTTTCTCCCACATTGATTTTACCATAACGTATCCTCCTGGAACTCAAAATTGTAAGGCGGATGCCTTATCAAGGGCATACACTTTGGTGATGAAAATTCCTGGCTCCGTATGTCCTTTAATTCTATAGGAGAAGCTTAAATTGTCAGAAGAAGTAGTGGCCATCACCAACTCCGCAGAGTCCCTCAATAATTTACAAACCTGACTGAAGGAGGTGAATGTATAGGAGTGGTTGAGTGAGCAATACGATAGATGTGAGTCCGGAGGGTCACTCTACCAAGATAGTGATTTAAGTATTCCGTTTCCAGGCTTATAAGAACAAGTAATCCGATGGTCCCATGACTCTGATTTAGCCGGTCATTTAGGAATATAGAACACCACTTTTCCCATTTAATACATCTTTTGTAGAAAACTATATTGTTATCTTTTCCATCTGTGCTCAAGCTAAATCAGGCCATCAGAGAATCACAGGGTTGTTAGTGACTACAACTATACCACTGTCTTCTTGGCATACTATCTCCTTGGACTTTGTGGTAGAAAACCTCGCAGCAAGGCCAAAACACTGTCATTTGGTAGTTATTGATTGTCTAACCAAGATGAGGCACTTTGTACCACTACGTAAACTCCCCACTGCTCCTGAATTATCACATATCTTTTCCCAACATATTGTCAAGTTACATGGCATAATTTCTGATTGGGGTACGCAATTTACCTCACTTTTCTGGCGGTTGTACGACGGTACATCGCATGCAATTTCTTCGCATGCCTTTTGCACGCATTTTTTAGCTCACATGTTTTTACCGTGAAAATGCATTTAAAACGCATGCCAATACCACGCATTGTTTTTATATTTAAAAACAATATATTTATGGGGGGAGACCCCGCCCACACTTACCTTAAATGTGTTGTATTGGCATGTGTTTTAAATGCATATTCGCAGTAAAAATATCTGCGCTAAAAATGTTTTTTAAAGGCTTAACGAGGTAAAAACCTCATTGTTAAGGCTGTTTCCAGTTTCTGGCAAGACTTACAATTGATTCTCGATTGTCCACAAGTTATCATCCAAAAACCTATGGAATGCCAGAATGTTTATACCAAACTCTGGGGCAATATTTGTGTTGTTTAGCTTTGAAACAAGAATAAGATAGTGTAGGACCCTTCTGACGGCAGAATTTGTGTACAATAATATAGAACATTCAAGTTAAAACCAGGCTTTTTAGGGCCTTTCACTATTGGTGACATAATCAATCCAGTTACAGTGACATTAAACCTCCCCTCCATGCATCGCATTCAACTAGTGTTCCATGTGTCTTTACTCAAATTCTGTCATTCAGAAACTGTACTGGTTATACCACCCAAACCAATTATTTTAGAAAGGGAGCAAGAAAATGAATTGAAGCAGATTCTAGATTGAAAAGTTAAACAGGATCGAGTACACGACCCGGTAGATTGCATGGGATGTAGACCTGAGGAGAGGTCATGGGAACCATCAGATAACCTCCTCCATGCTTCTACAGCTTTTCATAAACGATGGCGGTCTTTTGTCTTAAAAGGGTTGGGGGGGGGGGAATAAGGGGAGAGGGTACTGTCAAGACCATGTATGCCCCTCTCATGGCGAGGGAAATGACTGACCCTTTTAACCACTGTTGACCTCCATAGGAAGCGTTTGGATACAAGAAGTCCGGGCATGGAGGGGGCGTTGGGTGCATGTAATGAACCATGAGCCCTGAAGTATGTTCATCTGTGCATAAGGTACACTTGGTTCACAAAAGTAATTACAGAGTAGTATATAGAGCTATGTTGATTAATTAGAAACTGATTTTGGTTGGTAGTCTAGTCCAGCATAGTCTGGAACATTCTGGAACATTTGTGGTTGGAAGCCTTTTCCATCACAGTCTGAAACATTTCCTCCATCTTGGAAACCAAAGGGTATAAAAGCCAAGTCCGTGTGAGCCACGCCTTGCTTGGTTATCAGAGAGCGACAAGGATGATGAAATGAGCCGAGGAAGTTACATCCCGTCTGCAAACTTACCTCATTTGCAGATCTCATTGTTAGAAGAGGTGACTCTGGTTGTCTCCAGCAGCGTGTCTCTGGAACGGACAAACTCCTGAAGGAAATAAATAAATAAAACAAGTAAGGACTTTGCAAAGGCAGTGTGCTTGAGCTCAGACAACCAGATACCCATAAGCAAATGCTAGTTTACAAACATCATGTGCTTTAAAATTGCGCACTTCAAATTAGAACCTAATTCCAGAATACCAGTAATCAGTGAATGGACATTTTCCTTGTGCAGAAACAAGGTTGTGAAAGAAACTTAAGAAGTTGTAAGAAAGCAAAAACAGACTTGGAAAATACATACAAGGATGGAAGTACGATTAAACAAAGGTGTGCATCTTGATTTAGTAAAGATATTTAGGAACTTGGACTGCTACTGTTTTTGGTTAATTGCTAAACTAGAATGCATGTTTGAACAGTCTTCTAAGACGGGCCGAGCTGAGGTTCTGCTCCATAACACAAAAGCAGATTGACATATCCCTATCTTATCCCTCTTTACCTTTGGTGGTCTTTGGGACAGAGTGCTCAATGATCATCCTTCCCCGAGAACGCAGTTCAGCATTGGTGGCATCTCTTCAGTACATAGCTCCTATTGGGTCAATGGACGACAGGTGAGTGCTTCTGTACTTTACTTGAAGTTTGTCCAATCTTAATTCTGGCACAGCCTGGGAAAATCCCATTGTTGGGTCTGTGTCAAGTGGCCTGGCTGTTGCAGCGATCTCGGTCTATTATGTACTAGTAAGAGTTGTAGTTGTGGTGGGGTGGTGGGGATGGGGGAAATGGGGGAGGAGTTGGGTTTTGGAGTACACCGGTGTGCCAAAGCTGCATGTGGGGGGAGGAAGTTGTGCTATTGTTCTGATGGGCACTGTACCTGATTTAAGATGTATTACTTGGAATGTGATGGGGCTACACACGATGGCGAGACGCCACAAGGTTCACGCATATCTGGTCAGGAGGGGAGTGCATATAGCGTTACTCCAGGAAACACACCTTAATAGGTCGGAGGGATTAGCGCTGCAGCGTAGGTGGAAAGGACAGGTGTTCAGCGCGTCATACTCTGCGTTTGAGCGGGGGACACTGATTTGGATTAGGGCGGGGGTCCCTTTCCAGATGCTTCAACAGACAATAGATGGGGAGGGCAGATTTGTAGCAGTTGAAGGACGCCTATATGGTAGGGAGGTGACCATTTGTAGTATTTATGCCCCTAATATAGAGCAGGCACAGTTCCTGGATCAAATGTCGGGCACTCTGGCACAATTCCTGGCGGGCCCGCTCATAATGGGGGGGATTTTAATTCAATAACGGACACAGTAATGGACAGGTCCCACCCCCCATTGCTGGCTTCCCCTGTTCATAGACTGTCCAAGCATAGACAGGATTGGCAGGCTAGGTGGCACCTGATAGATGTATGGAGATCGCATCACCCGCAAACTAGAGATTACTCCTACTTCTCAGCGTTACATGAACTACATGTTCGGCTGGATGCTATGTTGTGCTCCCAACTGGGGCCGTCCGCTGTAACCAGCGCTGAATATCTGAATAGGACCCTATCCGATCATAATCCGCTCCTGATCAACTTGCATTGGACGAAGGAAAGGGCGGAAATTCCCACCTGGCGCTTGCGCCCTGAAGCTTTAGAGGATCCGGTGTTTCGTAGGGAGGTCGAAGACGGGATAACAAACTATTTTAGTGAGAATGCGGGGTCTACTTCTACTAGGGCGATGGAATGGGACGCCTTTAAGGTAGTGGTACGGGGGATATGTATAAGTAAATATACTGGGGTGAGGAAATCCTTGCTGCAGGATGTTGAGAAGGCAGACGAACAGTTGAGGTTGGCAGAGCAGGCACGGCCTGAGCATCCGGAGCGTCAGCGGGAAGTGTTAGAGGCTAAGGAGGTGTTGGCCACAGAAGTAGAGAGACTGCGCTGCTTCGATTATCGGAAGTATGTCGAGAAGGCACACGCGGAGGGTGACAAAGCAGGAACGCTGTTAGCTTGTCTAGCTAACCCTATACCATGTAGTTCTCCGATTCTGGCTCTAAACTTGGCTGGGGGAACGCCAGTCTATACCCAGAGTGGGATCTTGAATGGGTTCAGGGAATATTATGAGAGGCTTTACAAGAGTACACTAACGGTGGATGAGACTGCTATTGAGTCCTTCTTGGGTACTGTGATGCTTCCTCAGTTGGAGGAAGAGCAAGCACGGCAACTTGGTCGTCCCCTTTCGATTGATGAAATATGGAGCACCATTAAGCAGATGGCACGGAACAAGACACCGGGGGTGGACGGCTTACCTGCGGAATTTTATATGCAATATATAGACATATTAGCGCCAAGGTTTCTGGAGGTCTATAGCGAAGCGCGGAAACTGGGGCAGTTGCCGGAGTCGATGCGCGAGGCCCTCATTGTCCCGTTGTTAAAACCAGGACGGGATAGTACAGACATGGCAGCTTACCGCCCGTTGTCAATGCTCACTACTGACTATAAGATACTTAATCGGATCCAGGCGTCGGGTTTAATGCAACATATGACTGTCTTGGTACATGCGGATCAAGCAGGGTTTATCCCTAGCAGGAATACTACCACCAATGTGCGGAGGCTGGTGAGGGTCTTGGGGGAATCTAGCACAGATTCTCCTATGGCTGCCATCTTATCTGTAGATATAGAGAAGGCCTTTGATAGCCTAGAATGGCCGTATTTGTACAAAACAATAGGACACTTTGGACTCGTCGAGGAGTTTGTGAGGTGGACGACGGTGCTGTATACTTCAGCGGTAGCTAGAGTGAAAGTGGCGCAGATGATTTCTCCCCGCTATGTGGTGGCCCGTGGAACACGACAAGGGTGCCCGCTCTCCCCATTGCTGTTTGCCCTAGCAATGGAACCGTTGGAAACACAAGCTCGTCTGGGACAGTGGTATAAGGGCCTGGCTTTTAGAGGCGAACAACAATACATATCATTATACGCAGATGATTTGCTGTTATTTTTATCGGATACAGATGGTGCATTGGCAGGGGCAGAGCGTTTGTTGACGGACTTTGGAACGATCTCAGGGCTAAAGGTCAATTGGACCAAAACTTGCTTGTTCCCGGTGCAACCAGGAGTGCATATTTATCACAGACCCGACAATCTGTTCAAAGGGAATATAGGGAGATGCATACGCGCCCTTAAGGGGAGCTTGGCCTTTTGGAGTACCCTTCCACTCTCGGTGATGGGAAGGATAGCTTTATTGAAGATGATGGCGCTCCCTAGGCTGTTGTTCTATTTTAGGACCCTGCCTACATGGGTGCCGTACTCGGTGTTCACCAACCTGGAAATCTATGATGGTGGGATTTATGTGGGGATCCGGGAGGCGCAGAGTGGCGCTTAAGAAATTAATGAGACCTAAGATGGAGGGCGGTTTGGCGGTTCCTGATCTGGAGTTGTATTATATAGCAGCCTAATTGCAGGGCCTTACACAGGTGGTAGCCAAGGAATTCAGGGGCCCGGAAAATGTGAGAGGTGGCGGAATCCCGAGGCATATGTCTTTCATAGTGCTGCAACAAAGACTGGACCTTGGGGATCTCACTTTGGAAGAAAAGGACCTTGCGGTTGTGTTGGAACCGGAGTCAGCGAAGAGCGGGTGTACAACGCCCTTAAGCGCCTGAGATTCCACTAGGGATGCTGACAGCACTCCCTCATGGTGGAGATTGGTCGTCATTATGGGAATGGGAGCAAGCGGGGGTCCACATGCTGGGGGACCCGTACGACGATGGAGTGCTGATACCTTATCAGAGGCTACAGGAGAGATTTGATCTCCCTAGAGGGGATTTTTTGCTCCATGCGGCCCTGGCACGAACCATCCAAAAGCATTGGAAGGGGGGCTGCAAGAACCAGAACTAACGCAAGCGTGTCAGTATGTGGTGATGGCAGCGGGTACATTCAAAGCCGTTACATGCCTATTTTTACGTATGTTGAATGAGGGTTTAGCCCCGTTGGATACGCTTTGTTTTAAATGGGAGGTGAGCACAGGGAAACCCATACCGGAAACCGCATGGGGACACATTCTACGGAGGGTGTGGAAGGGCACCAGGAATGCACGCTTCCAACTAGTGCATTTCTTTTTTTTGTGAAAATTTCTTTATTAACAGGATAAGTTCAGGTCTTAGTCGACAGTGCAGGATATTCACATTTTACATACAATGTATTCATATGATATCGTCATGACAGTAGGATACAATCATTTTCATTTTCATATTGTTATTTAAGAACGTTCCAAACATAACTCCTCCCTCCCTTTCCCTCCCCCCCATGGCACTGACCTACTTAACATTGCATTCGCTCATGGTTCCGATCTCTCTAATCATGGACATTGCTTATTATGATCCTGCTGTAACCGTACTGAAGGTATACAGAATTCTTCACTTATATTAGACTTTTCTCGTGCACCCGGAATTGCGTGCATCGGACACATCCTGTTTAGGTCAAGACCAATGAGGGGCATCATAGCTCTTGTAGATGTCATCACTCCTGTTGCACCATATCTATTGTGTGGTCTGATTCTATGTCGCTTCCTGTCTCAAATGACCCCAATAACGCATTCCAGTCCAGGGAAATGGGTTTTTTCCTAAGCCCTCTGCGTTCTTCGCGTTGCAATGTTACGCTCTCAGCCTTCCCCCATCTCACCACCTCCGCCCTCCACACCTCAGGGTCCGGTGGCCTAGGCGACTTCCACTTCATGGTTATGGCACGTTTCGCTAGGATCAGGGCTAAGTCAGTGAATCGTGTGCCTACACTCTTTTTCCGCTCCACAGGGCCCAGTCCCAGTATGGTGTATTCCAGTGTGGTGTATGGTTTGGCAGGGACCAGCCTAGCCAGGTCATCCTGTATCGTAGTCCAGTAATACCCGAATTTGGGGCAGGTCCATAACATGTGCACTAGACGGGCATCCTCCGCCCCGCATCTTGGACATGTATCAGGTGTGTCGGGGAACATTGTGTGCAGGCGGTGGGGTGTCAGGTATGCCCTGTGTAAGAGCATAAGCTGTATGAATTTGAATTTCTGGTTTCTCGACAGCTTTTTAGGGTATTTCAAAATCCGGTCCCATTCCTTGTCCCTGAGTGGCCTCCCAATATCATGTTCCCACTTATCTCGTATGGGTTGCAATGAGATAGCCCTGCCCTCCCTTATACCGTGTGTTACCCATCTGGTCAAATGGCTTCCCGAACCCATCAGGTACTGCATTGTGAGTAGTGGGTTTGTGGGCGGCTCCAACCCGTCCGGAGTCCACACCTGTGTGATGTAGCGTTTCACCCCTGCGTGCAGCAGGAACGATCCTCCGGGTGTGACGTGTGTATTTCGGAAGTCTTCGAACTCCATGATCCTGCCATCTCTAAATAGGTCCCCTACTTGTGTCACGCCCGAGTCATGCCATTCCGTAAGCATTGGAGTCTAAAGTGTTCTCAGTCCGACTGGGAGTCCTAGCAGTGGTATCGTGGGGGCATAAGTTGACGTGGTAGACGTATATTTCACCGCTCGTTTCCAGTACTCGATCGCTATTCGGAGCAGGGGGGGCGTTGACCTCGGGACTTCCGCCCTCGGGAGCAGCAGGGTGTGGACACCTCCCCTGTTCCATTCCGAGTCTGACATGCCAATTTCGTGTAGGTTGCGTCCTGCCAGCCAGTAAGCCAGCCATTGCAATTGGCAGGCAAAGTTATATGCCCGGAGGTCAGGGACCCCCATACCACCCGCGTCCGTGGGAAGCTGCAATTTATTCAGGCTGATACGTCGCCTCCCAGAGCCCCAAATCAGTTCAGTCAACAGCGTATTAAGCGTTTTGAATATGGAGGCAGGGACCCTCAATGGCAATCCAGTAAAGTAGTACAACAGGCGGGGCAGAACCACCATCTTGGAAATGGTCACCCTGCCCGCCACCGCAAGCGGTAGCGTAGTCCAGAACTGCACTTGTGACCTCAGTGTCGTTATCGCCCTCCCCAGGTTGCCATCTATCAAATCCCTTGTCTCTCTGTAGATCTGTATCCCCAGATAGCAGAAGGTGGTCTCCGCCACCTGGAAAGAGTGAGGTGCAAAGAGTAGGTGGGTTTCCGCTCTGGCGGCAGAGAAGAAAAACCCATACGATTTGGGTTCGCTGATTGTAAGACCCGACATGGCGCTGAAGCTATCAAATATGTTAGGTACAGGTCTCAAATCCCCCCCAAGTCACCAAAGTAGAGGATAATGTCATCCGCATACGCTGACACCACATGGGTCACCCCGCCTCTCTTTATGCCCCTGTGCTGTGCAGACTCGCGAAATCTGCACAGTAATGGCTCTAGTGCCAGTATAAATAATAGCGGGGATAATGGGCATCCCTGCCTAGTACCCTTTGCTATGTCCAATTGCGTAGAGATGCATCTGTGCGTGCGGATCCGTGCCGTCGGGTAGGTGTAAAGCAGCCTTACCCAGTTAATATACTCTGGCGGTATCCCGAACTATTCGAGTGCCGCAAGCATGTAGTCCCATTTAATAGAGTCATACGCCTGTTTCAGGTCTAGTGAGATGCATCCCTCCGCGCCCGATCGTCCCGGTGCACCTAGCATAAGTTGGCTGAGTCGTCGTAGGTTCATAGCAGTGCTTCTGCCCGGTACAAAGCCGCATTGGTCTGGGTGAATGAGCGACGGAATATATTGGGCCAGTCTTGTCGCAAGTATTTTACTTAATATTTTGTAGTCCGTGTTTAGTAGCGACAGCGGCCTGTAATTTGCCATATGTAAGCCGTCCCTGCCCGGCTTCAGCAGTGACACTATTAGGGCCTGAAGTGTGGTCTGCGGGAGGCCCCGTGATTTCAGTGCCTCCCGGTACACCTCAAGGAGCCGTGGTGCTAGAAGATCTATGAAGGTTCCATAGAATTCCACTGGAAGGCCGTCGTGCCCGGGGCCTTGTTCCGCGGGAGTGCTCCAATGGCATGGCGTATTTCCGCTACCATGATTGGCCGTGCTAGCTCCTTCCTCTGTCGGTCTTCAATTCTCGGTATCTCTAACCCCTCTGTTAGACCTGGCACCTTGGCGTGAGTCTCCCTTCCACTTTTTGCTGATGTGCCTCCGATGTTTTGCTGGTTTTCCGATACTCAGGGCACTGCGCCACGGCCAACCCGTGCCGCAGTGCAAGTGCTCCCTACTGTAAATTGCACATGCGATTGGTATCCATGATTGGTGCATTGGATTTACTGTCAGTCCCTAGTAATGCGCACTAAAGAGTGCCGGGGCTTGTAGATGCCAATACTGCTGGTGGGCCTGCAGCGCTGGTTGCGCCACCCACCGAAGCAGCCGTAAAGATGTGTCTGGGAACTGCGACCGCAGAACCCGCGTGCGGTCTCGTACTGCCACGCTAGCTGGGCGAGTGCACCCACTTGCCAGCCTCGAACCTTCCCTTGACTACATATTAGTCACCCCTATGGTAGGCCTGCGGGCAGGGTGCGTTGTAGGTGTAAGGTAGGACAAGCCCTGATGTGTGTGGCATGTCCTAGTAGTGACTTACAACCAAAACCGTATTTCACTATGGAAGGCTACCTGCTCCATTAGGCCAGACTGAGCTGCGGGAGTTATTACACCCTATAACCCCAGCAGGCTCAAGGAGCATGGTAGCGCGTCGTGTTTAGTATGCCTGAACTCAGGATGATAAAGTAGTTCTTTTAGTAAAGTTTATTTTAGCCTCCTGGGTTTGCAAATGCTACTTTTAGAAAGTTAGCCTTTGCTTGCCTACCCATTTCAGTCCGCCTCTGCTGGTATGTGTATCTGACTGTCTGGGACATGTGAGTGACAGGGCTGGGAGGATGACAGGTGGTGAATGCGCAGATTACACCTTAGTGGGAGGTAGGAGTGCCTCTTGACTCGAACTGCAGCTGTGCTCGGCCACCACAATGCTGGCTCCACCCTCCTGTGTGGCGTCTGATGCGCCTGCCCCTCACACTGAAAGCAGACGCCGGAGTACACCCACCGGGGTACTCAAGGACTGAGAGTGGCTATGCAAAGGCCCCCCTGGCCTGCGAGAACAAAAGAATTGGCCTATAAAAGAAGGAGCCCTGCTCCTTGAGAATTAGATCCTGTTTGGGCTACAGAAGGACTCTGCCCGACGAGAAGGACCGTGAGAGACAAGGAAGGGTGCTGACTCTTGCCTGTGTCTGGTGCCTTGCTGCCAAAGGAGGGGAAGAAGAAAAGACTACGAGAAGACTTTTGCTTTACTTTGTGCCAAACTCTGCTAAAGAGATCTCCAAGGGCTTGCAACTGAACTTGCCCCCTGACCAGCGTCCCAGGACCAGTGGACGCTACCCCCTGAAAGAAAGCGACTGCGGGTGCTGACCATCGCCGCAATACCGACGGAGGAATCTCCTCCAAGGCAACGACATCCACCTGACCACCGTGACCGGGGCCCAAAGCAACAGCGAAAGCAAAGTGAGGACCAGCCGCCGCTGGCCCGAACACCGTGACCGCAACTGCACCGGGAGCCCGAGAGCAAAGTAAAGGAGGACCCGTCCGGTCCGAGCTCTCGAGTTGACTGCGCAACGAGCAGCCACTCACCTGCAAAGACGGACAGTTGCCCTGTGAGAATCCGCAAGGTCGGTAGCCTGCCCGACAGCCCAGCTGTGAGCGCCCAGCTGCACCGGCCCTTGGCTGGGTACGTCCTGCACTTGAGGACCATACTGCCACTTGCCGCCACCGCACAGCCGCCGCCTCCAGGGTCGGAGCGGACGACGAGAAGAGGACCCTGCCGCCACAGACCACCGCTGCCCCGGATGACCCGTGAACTGCTCGGCTGAGAGCCGCAACGAACAGCGACCCCGGGAAGGCAACGCGACGTGGGACAGATCCCCCGGAAGCCGCCTGCTCCACAAGAACTTTTGTTGACATCGGCCTGAGGGCCCTAAGAGAACGCTTAAAACTGCTAGAAAGAACTGTGGTAAACCTGAACTGAGTAACTTGCAACCGTTATCATAAAGTGCGTTGACTGTATTCACAAGCCTGCTTAAAATCTATATAAAGATATATATTTTTACAGAATACAGTCTGGTCTCGTTGTGTGGTGGGTTGGTTGTAAAGGTGTACTATTGCAAGTGTTTAACCTATATGCCCCAAAGATTAGCCTACGACTGCTTAAGCCACACTACCTAGAGGGTAAGCAGAGGTTGTCTGGAAGGTAACCCTCAGCCCTGACGAGGAAGAGGAGAGTCCCTGCTTGTCGCTAGTGTTGCACTGCGCCAACTAGAGACTCCCCCTTCCTACATTGGACGCAGCGGTGAGGATTTCGAATTTACACTTGCGATATCTATACCTGAGCTTCTGACCACTACACAAGGATTACGGTCCAGTTACTTAGCCACAGACTTTGCTTTTGAATTTTGCCAAAAAAAAAGATTCCGAGTGTGAAAGCCATGCCGGGCATGAAGAGCCTGGATGGAGCGGAGTCCACGACCTCCGAGGTGTTGGAGGTGGAGTGGGACCCCGCAAAACTGGATAAATATTCCAGGGATGAACTGAAGTTCTTTTGCAAGAAACTCAAGGTTCCGCACGCTGGTTGCAAAAACAAGACCCAGCTCTCCAAGGCCCTGAAACCCTGGGTAGAGTCCAGAAAGACCCCGGAGGATCAAGACGCCCTCGCCGAGCAGAATGCAACGGTGGAGCAGAATGCACTTGGGGATCTGATTGACCTCGAAAGGCAAGACAGCGTGCACAGCTTTGGTAAAGGCCTGTCGCCAGAGGAGCTGGCGGACAGGAAGGAAACGAGGAATCACGAAAGAAAGCTGGCAGAATTGAAAATCCAACTGGAGCTTGAAACGAAAAGAATGGTGCTGGAAGAGCGAAAACACCAAATGGATTATGAAGTAAAAATGAGGGAGATAAGTCTCAAGGAGAGAGACTTGGATCGTCCTCCCTCTGGTGGCAGCGCATCGCCAGTGCAGGTAGAGTCAAGAGTGCACATCCCGAAGGACGTAGTGAAGGAGTTCTTTAAGGGGGATGACATAGGACAGTGGTTTAGGGCATACGAGGTAGCCATGTCCTCCCACCGGGTCTCTGACAAGGATTGGGGAGCGGGGTTGTGGGGAAGGTTCCTTAGCGAAGGGAGAGATACCTTGCTAGATTTGCCCGTTGAAAATCAGAGATCCTATTCCCACATGAAAGAAGCTTTAATGAACAGGTACGGGCTTACCCCTGAAATGTATAGACAGAAGTTTAGGGGATGTACTAAGCGGCCTGGGAATACGTATGTGGAGTATGTGACTTACTTTTGCAGAGCACTGGATGGTTGGGTGAAGGGTAGCAAAGTTAATGATTTTCAAGGTCTCTTTGATTTGATTGCATGGGAGCACTTGTCTGATCACTGTTTTCCTGAGTTACGCCAACACCTGATCGATAGCAAGCTGTCCAACCCGAGGAAGCTTGCTGAGGAGGCGGACCGCTGGCTCAGCACCAGGGTCCACAAGGGTCCCGTGGGAGACTCCGCCAAGAGTGGGCAGGGTCCCCAGCAGAAGAGTGGGGGGGACAAGGGGGGAAAACAGAAAGGGTTCCAAAAAGGCCCCCAAAGTAGTTCCCAGGGGAGCCCGCAGCAGGGTTCTCAGCCTCCCCCACCCCCGAAGCAGAATGGAGCCCCGACAGGTAAACCTGTTCCAAAGGGGCCCTTCAATTGTTTCAAATGTGGCGAGCCTGGGCACATATCCAGTGACCCCAAGTGTCGCCTGTTTGGAAAACCCGCACCCACCGGTGCTCCGCCCCGACAAGTGACTAGCGTTCACCTGGGAGAAGAAATGATGGTCCCGGGGGGTGGAGATCCCGTTTACATGACCCTAGTCTCGCTAGGAGACAGTGAGATGATCCCTACGAACTACCTGCCCTCTAACACTAAGAAATATGGGCAGGTGGTGATCATCAATGGTAAGGAAGCTGAGGCTCTTAGAGATACAGGAGCCAGTGTGACTGCAGTGAGGCAGCACCTGGTGTCTCAAGAGCAGGTTGTACCCCATGCCTACTGTAGGGTTATCAACGCTGATAATTCTGAGAGTCAGTGTCCGATGGCTCAAGTTCCCTTCGAGTGGGGGGGGGTCTCTGGTACTCTGCAGGTCTGTGTGAGAAAAACCATGCCTGTTGACTGTTTGCTAGGGAACGACTTGGAGCACTCCCCTTGGGAAAAGGTGGAGAAGACGACTCACCTGCGGATGGTGGGTCTGCCTGACTGGGCGTGCGTGACCACCCGGTCGATGGCAGCCAGTAGGGGTGATCGAGAGGTCCTGGGGCCTGAAGGAGAGGCCCAGGAACCGGCCTTAGGGAGAAGGCGCAGGGGGCGCGGGAAACCGGCCCCTGAGGTTCCCACGGTCCAGGAGGAAGCAGACCTTGAGGGGGATGCCCTGGAGCCTACAGGGGAACAGATCGCCGAACTGGGGGACCTGCCTGAGCTGACCCATTGGCAGCAAGAAGGAGGACCCTCCAGGGAGGAATTCTGCAAGGAGCAGAAAGAATGCCCTTCTCTCGTGGGTATGCGGCAGCAGGCCGCAGACCAGGCCAATGGTGTTCAGGCCAAAACACATTACGTGTACTGGGAGAACGACCTCCTGTATTCAGAGCCTAAGGCTGCTGAACCTGGGTCAGCCCGTGTGCTGGTGGTACCCCAGAAGTTCAGAGCCTTCCTACTGGGTCTGGCTCACGATGTGCCTTTAGCAGGACATTTGGTGATGGACAAGACCTATGACAGGCTTGTCACCCACTTTTACTGGCCCCAAATGCATAAGAGTTCAGATGCTCATTGCAGAACCTGTCCGACTTGCCAGGCAAGTGGGAAGACGGGAGGGAAGAACAAGGCTCCCCTCCAACCCTTCCCTGTGGTCGGTACGCCATTCCAGCGAGTGGGTATTGACATCGTTGGGCCTCTGGACCCCAAGACAGCCATGGGCAACAGGTTCATCCTGGTCTTGGTGGATCATGCCACCCGGTACCCTGAAGCCATCCCTCTGAGGACAGTGACGGCCCCCGTGGTGGGACGTGCACTGATGGGAATTTTCTCACGAGTGGGATTCCCTCTAGAGGTGGTGAGCGACAGGGGGACCAATTTCATATCCAAGTATATGAAGTCCCTTTGGCAAGAGTGTGGCGTAACGTATAAGTTCACCCCGCCTTACCATCCCCAAGGTAACGGGTTGGTTGAGAGATTCAACCGAACCCTGAAAGGCATGATCATGGGCCTAGAAGGTCCGATGATGCGTAAGTGGGACGTCCTCTTACCATGCCTGCTCTTTGCATATCGCGAGGTACCACAGAAGTCCCTAGGGTTCAGCCCCTTTGAACTGCTGTACGGTCACCCCGTGAGAGGACCGCTGAGTTTGGTAAAAGAAGGCTGGGAGCAATCTCCCAGGAAACCTCCCCAGAATGTATATAGCTACATGCTGGCCTTCAGAAACCAGACCAGACGCTTCAGACAACTTGCTGAGGCAAATCTGGAAGCCAGCCAGGAGGAAATGAAGCGGTGGTACGATCAGAATGCCACTCTGGTCGAGCTTCAACCTGGACAAGAGGTGTATGTCCTGGCCCCAGTGGAGCCCTGTGCCCTTCAAGATAAGTGGACAGGCCCATTTGAGGTTGTGGAGCGCAAGAGCCCCGTGACATACTTGGTGGACATGAAGACGCCCAGGAACCCTTTGCGGGTCCTACATGTCAACCGCCTCAAGCCCCACTTGCGAAGGTCCGAAGTGGGCATGTTGTTGGCAACTGATGACGGAATGGAGGAGGAGTCGGAGCCTCTTCCTGACCTCTTGGTGGCCTGTGAGAGAGATGGGTCAGTGGATGGAGTTAACCTCTCACCCACCCTGACCGCCGAACAACAGGAGGACTGCCGCCAGTTGCTGGGGCAGTTTCCAGATCTGTTCTCCCTGGTTCCGAGTGTCACAGATTGGTGCGTCCATGATGTGGACACTGGAGACAGCTTACCTGTGAAGCATAAGGCTTACAGGGTGACTGACAGGGTCCGGGCCTGCATCAAGGAGGAGGTCTCCAAGATGCTTGCCCTCGGGGTGGTTGAGTCTTCCAGCAGTCCTTGGTCCAGCCCCGTGGTCTTGGTTCCGAAGGCTGCTGCGCCGGGAGCCACACCCGAACTCCGGTTCTGTGTGGACTACAGAGGACTCAATTCAGTCACGAAGACTGACGCGCACCCAATCCCCAGAGCTGATGAGCTCATTGATCGGCTGGGGGCTGCCAAGTTCCTTAGTACGTTTGATTTAACGTCTGGGTACTGGCAGATCGCCTTGACCGATGGGGCAAAGGAGAGGTCGGCATTCTCTACACCAGATGGGCATTTCCAGTTCCGGGTTATGCCATTTGGAATGAAGAATGCCCCTGCCACCTTTCAGAGATTGGTCAACCAGGTGTTGGCTGGACTGGACGAGTTCAGTGCCGCCTACCTGGATGACATCGCGGTGTTCAGTGGCACCTGGCCAGAACACCTGCGACACCTGTGGGAAGTGTTGATGGCCCTGCGCAGAGCAGGCCTCACAATCAAGGCAAGCAAGTGCCAGATTGGGCAGGGTTCAGTGGTGTACTTGGGACACCAAGTTGGGAGTGGGAAAGTAGCCCCCTTGCAGCCCAAAATCGAGACCATCCTGGCTTGGGAACCCCCCAAGACCCAGACTGCAGTGAGAGCCTTCCTGGGGCTCACTGGGTATTACAGGAGGTTTGTCAAGGGTTATGGCACGATCGTGACCCCCTTGACAGAGCTGACTTCGAAGAAGCAGCCCAGGAATGTGATTTGGACTGACACCTGTCAGAAGGCTTTTGACACCCTGAAGACTGCCATGTGCACGGCGCCCGTGCTCCTGGCCCCTGATTTCTCCAAGGAGTTCATAGTGCAAACAGACGCTTCAGAGCATGGTGTAGGGGCGGTTCTTTCACAGATGACTGAGGAGGGCTTTGACCAACCCGTAGCCTTCATAAGTAGGAGGTTACTTCCACGGGAAAGTAGGTGGAGTGCAATAGAGGGAGAAGCATTTGCTGTGGTCTGGGCACTGAAGAAGCTAAGACCCTACTTGTTTGGGTCTCACTTCCGAGTTCAGACGGACCACAGGCCCCTCAGATGGTTGATGCAAATGAGGGGTGAGAACCCGAAACTGTTGAGGTGGTCCATTTCTCTACAGAGTATGGAATTTACGGTGGAACACCGCCCTGGCACCGATCACGCCAACGCTGACGGTCTGTCCAGATTTTTCCGCCTTAGTGATGTGGAACTCCCTGGGGAAGGGTAGTTCCCCCCACATTTCAGCTGGAGGGGACACATGTTAGACCTGGCACCTTGGCGTGAGTCTCCCTTCCACTTTTTGCTGATGTGCCTCCGATGTTTTGCTGGTTTTCCGATACTCAAGGCACTGCGCCACGGCCAACCCGTGCCGCAGTGCAAGTGCTCCCTACTGTAAATTGCACATGCGATTGGTATCCATGATTGGTGCATTGGATTTACTGTCAGTCCCTAGTAATGCGCACTAAAGAGTGCCGGGGCTTGTAGATGCCAATACTGCTGGTGGGCCTGCAGCGCTGGTTGCGCCACCCACCGAAGCAGCCGTAAAGATGTGTCTGGGAACTGCGACCGCAGAACCCGCGTGCGGTCTCGTACTGCCACGCTAGCTGGGCGAGTGCACCCACTTGCCAGCCTCGAACCTTCCCTTGACTACATATTAGTCACCCCTATGGTAGGCCTGCGGGCAGGGTGCGTTGTAGGTGTAAGGTAGGACAAGCCCTGATGTGTGTGGCATGTCCTAGTAGTGACTTACAACCAAAACCGTATTTCACTATGGAAGGCTACCTGCTCCATTAGGCCAGACTGAGCTGCGGGAGTTATTACACCCTATAACCCCAGCAGGCTCAAGGAGCATGGTAGTGCGTCGTGTTTAGTATGCCTGAACTCAGGATGATAAAGTATTTCTTTTAGTAAAGTTTATTTTAGCCTCCTGGGTTTGCAAATGCTACTTTTAGAAAGTTAGCCTTTGCTTGCCTACCCATTTCAGTCCGCCTCTGCTGGTATGTGTATCTGACTGTCTGGGACGTGTGAGTGACAGGGCTGGGAGGATGACAGGTGGTGAATGCGCAGATTACACCTTAGTGGGAGGTAGGAGTGCCTCTTGACTCGAACTGCAGCTGTGCTCGGCCACCACAATGCTGGCTCCACCCTCCTGTGGGGCGTCTGATGCGCCTGCCCCTCACACTGAAAGCAGACGCCGCAGTACACCCACCGGGGTACTCAAGGACTGAGAGTGGCTATGCAAAGGCCCCCCTGGCCTGCGAGAACAAAAGAATTGGCCTATAAAAGAAGGAGCCCTGCTCCTTGAGAATTAGATCCTGTTTGGGCTACAGAAGGACTCTGCCCGACGAGAAGGACCGTGAGAGACAAGGAAGGGTGCTGACTCTTGCCTGTGTCTGGTGCCTTGCTGCCGAAGGAGGGGAAGAAGAAAAGACTACGAGAAGACTTTTGCTTTACTTTGTGCCAAACTCTGCTAAAGAGATCTCCAAGGGCTTGCAACTGAACTTGCCCCCTGACCAGCGTCCCAGGACCAGTGGACGCTACCCCCTGAAAGAAAGCGACTGCGGGTGCTGACCATCGCCGCAGTACCGACAGAGGAATCTCCTCCAAGGCAACGACATCCACCTGACCACCGTGACCGGGGCCCAAAGCAACAGCGAAAGCAAAGTGAGGACCAGCCGCCGCTGGCCCGAACACCGTGACCGCAACTGCACCGGGAGCCCGAGAGCAAAGTAAAGGAGGACCCGTCCGGTCCGAGCTCTCGAGTTGACTGCGCAACGAGCAGCCACTCACCTGCAAAGACGGACAGTTGCCCTGTGAGAATCCGCAAGGTCGGTAGCCTGCCCGACAGCCCAGCTGTGAGCGCCCAGCTGCACCGGCCCTTGGCTGGGTACGTCCTGCACTTGGGGACCGTACTGCCACTTGCCGCCACCGCACAGCCGCCGCCTCCAGGGTCGGAGCGGACGACGAGAAGAGGACCCTGCCGCCACAGACCACCGCTTCCCCGGATGACCCGTGAACTGCTCGGCTGAGAGCCGCAACGAACAGCGACCCCGGGAAGGCAACGCGACGTGGGACAGATCCCCCGGAAGCCGCCTGCTCCACAAGAACTTTTGTTGACATCGGCCTGAGGGCCCTAAGAGAACGCTTAAAACTGCTAGAAAGAACTGTGGTAAACCTGAACTGAGTAACTTGCAACCGTTATCATAAAGTGCGTTGACTGTATTCACAAGCCTGCTTAAAATCTATATAAAGATATATATTTTTACAGAATACAGTCTGGTCTCGTTGTGTGGTGGGTTGGTTGTAAAGGTGTACTATTGCAAGTGTTTAACCTATATGCCCCAAAGATTAGCCTACGACTGCTTAAGCCACACTACCTAGAGGGTAAGCAGAGGTTGTCTGGAAGGTAACCCTCAGCCCTGACGAGGAAGAGGAGAGTCCCTGCTTGTCGCTAGTGTTGCACTGCGCCAACTAGAGACTCCCCCTTCCTACACCCTCCATGAATTCCTCAAGTGCCCTATCAGGTAATGGTGTGTGTGGGCCGTATAATGTCCCATAATAATCTCTAAATGCTGTATTAACACTCAGCTGTGTTGTTGCCATCGACCCCCCTTGTTCAAGTACCTCCAGTATTGGTAGCTGTACCGGTTCATCTTTCACCAATCGGGCCAGTAAGGGTCCCGCCCTATCCGCCTGAGCATGCTGTCGGCTTGTATATTCTCTGTAGTCCAGTATGCGTAACTCCTCTAGAAGTTCTGCGTGTTGGATGTGTGGTTCCTGTAGTGGTGTGAAGGGCACATTCGTGCCGGCAGCTTCACTTTCGAGCATGGCTAGTCGCCCCTCCACTTCCCGGAGTCTATCCAGCACATTGTGCCTCATACCCACCCGTGTGCTCATCGCCTCCCCCCGAATTGATACTTTAAAAGCGTCCCATTCTATTTGGCGGGAACTCGCGGACCCGCTATTCACAGCAAAGTAAGATGTGATGGCTTCCTCAAGTGTTGTGCGAAAGGTCGTATCCTCAAGGAGGTCTGGTGTAAGGCGCCAAGTTGGTATGGGTGTTGGAATCCTACCCCACTGGAAAATGACTTCCACCGGGTTGTGGTCAGAGAAAGTCTTGCCCATGTGCTCCGCTGTCGTTACCGACCCCAGCAGTGTTGCAGTGCAAAAAACATGGTCAATTCTGGTGTGTAATTTATGAGGTGGTGAGTAAAATGTGTACTCCCTGTCCAAGTGGTGTTTACCTCGCCATGCATCTACTAGGTTCCATCCCTCCACCCACTGCGCTAGCGCTTCAGCCTGTTTTCTACTCTCAGTTGCTTGTAAGGGCGGGTGGGACCTGTCTAGGGAGACATCCAGCACAGCATTAAAGTCCCCACCTATTAACCAAGGAAAATCTGCCCAATCAGCTAGCACTCCATTAATATTTACTAGGAAGGCCGATTGGCCCGAGTTCGGCGCATATACACTGCCTATCACAACAGGGGAGCCATCCAACAACCCTCGGATGAATACATATCTGCCTTCAGTATCTGACCTCAGTTCCACTAGTTTGAAGGGGACTGAGTTCCTCAGCCATACAGCTGCCCCTCTCGAGAATGCTGAATAAGAGGTAGCGAACAATTGCCCCTTCCATTTTTTAAGCAATTTCCCACTTTCTGAGTTTGTTAAATGGGTCTCCTGAAGGCAGGCAATTTTGACATTCCTAAGGTTGAGTTGAGCTAGGATTCTGTGCCTTTTGTGGACTGACCCCATACCACGAACGTTCCAGGTGCACATCTTGTAATCATTAAGGGTCCCCATTCCAGTTAGTAGCAGGTAAAGTCAGTGAGCATTGCACCGCGGAGCGGGTGCACATAATCAGCCATGAATCCCGTGCCATTACAAAAAACAACCCCATAACTACCAGGTCCCCGAGTAAAACCCTTCGGGATCCAAACAGTACTGCCCAACGTGGGCATGCATTACATCAAAACATGTCTATATGGTGGGGAGCGGGGACCACTTACACCAGTCCAGAGTCTGTTGGTATCACTCCTTTGTGCCCTCAGCAAGTGAGAACCCCACCCCCGATCGCCCTTACATATAGTTCATACGTTACCACCCGATGTCTTCCACAGCTGTAGTCACAGTTCATTCGCTTCTTGTGCTGTGATCTTGGGGAACAGTTGGAGGCTGTCAGCCGAGCCCGACACCTCCGTGTGTGTGGCGGAGCAGCTATCTGAGGCCGCAGGGTCCTGAGCGTCGTGTTCTGCCAGGGCGGCCTTTGTTAGTTGACCAACTCCCGTCGCCCCCCTAGACCTGGCCGATGGTGACCCTCGTGGGGCTGTGGGTCTGTTCGCACGTCCCATGGTCTCTCCAGTCTGGCTCCGCTCTTCCCGGCGTGAAGGTCCCTCTCCCCGGTCTTCTTCAAAGGGGTCCTGCGTGTTCGGGGGCGTCAGGGTTATCTCCATCCACTCCGCTGCTTCCTCCAGTGTTTCGAAGAAGTATGACTTGTTTTCGTAAAGTATTTTAAGCCGGGCCGGGAACAGTAGAGCGTATTTCAGGTACCTGTCCCGCAGTTTGCGTTTCACCCCCAGAAACGATGATCTAGCCCTTTGTACCGCCGGGGTGAAGTCCGGGTACACCGAGATGGTTTTATCTTCATAGCGCAATGGAGCTTTTTCTCTCGCTGCTCTCAGGACAGAGTCTCGGTCCTTGTAATGCAATAGGCGCGCGATCAGAGGGCGCTGCGGCGCCCCCGGCTTCGGTGGTCTCACCGGCATCCGGTGCGCTCTCTCCACGCTATACATCGGTGTGAGGTCCTGGGGGTCAAAGATCTGTTTCAGCCAGTCTTCCACAAATTGTGTGTGGTTCTTCCCCTCGCTTCTTTCCGGAATACCTAATATGCGCACGTTGTTTCGGCGCGCCCGCCTTTCCGCATCGTCCAGTTTGTCCCATATCATTTTAATCTGTTTGTCCATATTTTCAAGTTTCGTGGAGTGGACCGTTTGTTGCGGGATAAGGTCGTCCAGCGCTATCTTGTGCTCGGTGACCTTCTCCGCCAGCTTGGTATGGTCTGCCCTGAGTAGCGACAGGCCCGTCGCCATATTGTCCATACGGGATTCCAGCGCCTCTCTGGACGCCTTGATTTCAGCTAGTATGAGGTCCAGTTTTGCGTCCTGCGAGGTCTTGCCCGTTGGGGGGATCATCTCCACGTTTGAGGAGGCCAGTGGATCCTCTGATCCTGTAGATTGCACATCGGCGCTGGCTCCGTGGTCCTGCACCTTGGTCTTGTTCCTGCCCATGGCCCTCGTTTGCAGGGTGGCAGTCGCTGTGTTCCTCCTCCGCCACCAAGTCGGGGCAGGTAAAGGTGTCCCGCAAGCAAGTAATATGCCACAAGTGCCGTCTGTGTGCAGTCGCTGGCAGTAGTTCGTGGAAAGGTAGCCCACAGTGTGTCAGCGCCGCGGCCTCCCTCAGTAGTAGGCCTCACCAGCACCCTCGGGGCACAGAACGCCAGGGCGCCGAAGGTGACCAGTTGGAAAATGGCGGCCTCCTAGTTACTCCAATGGCCGTCGTACGCCACTGCCAGGACTGCGGCGTACGGAGGAGACACCGGGACTGTAGTTGCAATGTCGCAATGCCAGTAGCACCTCAGAGTGTCGTTAGACCGATTACTCCCACTCCTCTGCTCCACTTGGTATAAATCGCCGGATAGCACGAGGGGCTCGGCAAGCAGTGTTCCCCTAATCAATGGAGGTCCTCCGCTCGGCGCAATCCGTCCAGCGCCCGTTCACAGTCCTCCTGGTTGCATTTGCTCGTGGTAGGGCAGCAGCGGTCGGCGCCACCGGGGCTCTAGCTTAGTGTGCCGAGGGGAGGCGCGCCCAGTCAGTGGCCCAGTATGTCCGGCGCCGCCTCCGCTCGGTTCAGGAAGGTTCCACAGTTAGTCCATCTGAGCAGTGCCACTGATTCTCCACGATGTCTGGTGAGCTCTAGGGTCCTCGCTGCCGCAGTCACTCCCCAGCTCCTCTGCTTATCTCAGCCGGCTCACCTTCCGTCAGCGTCCCGTGTCTTGCCCGCAGCCAGCCCCGGCAGTAACGGAGCGCCCCCTCACTTTAGCCAGCGGCTGCGCCACAGGATCCAGGCCGCGTTCAGGCCGTTTTCCGCGTTTGCTCACCGGCGGTTGTCAGGGACAGCAGATTGCAGTCGGAGGTTCGCACCGCCTCCCAGGTACCAGGGGAAATATCGTGGCGATCGGGGGAGCCGGGAAAATCAGGATATTGTGCTTATGTTGTAGTCAGTCGACGGAGCCGCTCTAAAGCACGTCCGCCATGCTCGGCTCGTGGCCAACTAGTGCATTTCTTTATAATACATAGGGCGTATTATACTCCGAGTAAGATCATGGAATATTATAATGCCAGGGAGGTGATGTGCCCTAGGTGTGATATGGTGGGAGCTGATTTAGATCATATGTTGTGGGGGTGCCCGAAGTTGGGGAACTATTGGGGGGAAGTGGGGGACATATTAAACCTAGTTACGGAGCGCCGGTTGACATTTGATATGGCCACATGCATATTACACTGGTTCCTGCACACTTCCAGGACGAAAAATACAAGCAAATTTATAGATATGGCCTAGTACTGGCAAAAAGGGAAATTACGATGCGCTGGAAGGCAAAGGAAGCTCCCAGCAGAAAAAGGTGGAGGGCTGAGTTTATTAAGTGGCCTAGCAGGGAGGGAGCTATTCGTTTTCAACAAGCGCAACGCCTAAATAATGAAATGGCGCTGGAAGCGGCACGGGCATGGGAAGACCTGGTTCAGACGCTAGGAAACCAGTCGAGTGAGGGCAACGGGGACTAGTTGGAATGGCGAGGTGGGGTGCTAGATCGCCCATTACAATTACGTGCATCCTGACTGTATGTTAACACAAACTCTAGTTACTGAATTGTTCTGAATAGTTAGAACACACCAGTGGGAGGGAGGGGGGTAAGAGGGGTTGTGGGACGGGGATCTTTAGGGGTTTGTTTATTAAGATATAGCGGATTGTCGATGTCAGTTGCTTACCATGTTATTTGGTTACGGTTATGCCAGGATTCCAGATTGAAGCATGGGAACATATGTTCGGGAGATCATTGGACAATAATGTGGACATATACCAGTAGCTGCAGATTGCACTTTGATGGGGGAATGGAGGTGGGACAAGGAGGTCGGACAATTGTGATAATGATTATCTGTTTGTAGCACTGAAAACTCAATAAAATATGTTTTAAAAAAAATAGTTGTACTGCAGAATTCATTGGGTTTCTGGGAGATGCTCCCTCTTTTCATTATGGGCTAATCTTGCTGGTAAACATGGGGTTTCTCGTTATATGTTTCTATGTACTGCAGAAGACTATGCATTCAATTCCCATGCAGGCATTATGACCTTTCGGGAATATGGAAAAAGATATGTCCTTCGGGATCTGACAAAAAGGGGGCCGCAGCACAGTGGGACACTTATACTTAAATAATAGATTAGTGTCTTTTGGGATGGGGATGGGACAGTTTCTATAATATGCCAAGACAGCACACGTGGCTTGAGGCATATGGAATACATTTGCAGAGGTCCCACCAGAACATAACCTCACATGACAAATTCTGGTAAAAGGGGACTCTAAGAGACTAATCACCAAACAGTATATTTGAATGATTGAATACAGAATGGGAATACATAGAAGGCATACAATAGAAGGGTAGAATGGTGCCTGGAGGCCTTATTCAGAGTTGAGCTGGAGAAAGGCCAGTGAACAGGTCAGGGGCATTTGCCCTAATGCCCGATTTAAATTTAATTTCTAAGCACAAAACCCTTAGAGGTTGGCACAGATATAGCCTCATAAACAGGCTATATGTGGCAGATATCGAGGAACGGGCAGGTTTCCTGCACATGTTCTGGAGTTGCCTAAGTTGGAAGAATTCTGGGAGGAAGTGTGTAGTAGTCCAACACACATGACCAGGGTAGAGCTTTATGCATCTGAGTGCTTACTGGGATTTTGTTTCTGTGAAAAAGGTCGTAAAATGAAGACTTGTATGTTGGCGCTGGGGATAGTGTTAGGAAAGAGGCATATAGCAATCCACTGGGCAGCCACAAGGCCTACAGAGTATGCAAAGTGGAAAAAGTATTTAAACGAATGACCATTGGTGTACGAATAACATGTCAGGGGGATGAGAAGGGTGCGAAAGGCTCACTGAGGATTTGGCTGAATGGGATGAGACATTTGTTTGGAGACGGTGGCAGCACCTCATTACAACGCTTGAGAAGGCGAGCAGATTGCGAGGGCTCTCCTCTGCTCTTACCTGCTTCCCACTGATGCATTTAATCTGACTTTTGTAACACTCTTAATTGATTTTACAAATTACTGTGTTATCATTGTGTGTACATTTTAAAACTTACCGCTTCTAGCATTGCATTAATTAGGTCCCCCTGAGCCCCGTTCCACCGCGGCTTCAAGTGCCGATTGTTGTGGAGGGCTAGGTCGGCCGTCATCTTGAGTGTGGGCTGGACCCTGCGGGACCCGAGTTAGCGGTCCAGCGGAGGGTGGGGTTTTGCCTACAAATAGATCTGTTGCTCGTGGGGCTGTGCGTTTGTTTGGAGGCGGTGGCAGCACCTCATTACAACGCTTGAGAAGGCGAGCAGATTGCGAGGGCTCTCCTCTGCTCTTACCTGCTTCCCACTGATGCATTTAATCTGACTTTTTAACTCTTAATTGATTTTACAAATTACTGTGTTATCATTGTGTGTACATTTTAAAACTTACCGCTTCTAGCATTGCATTAATTAGGTCCCCCTGAGCCCCGTTCCACCGCGGCTTCAAGTGCCGATTGTTGTGGAGGGCTAGGTCGGCCGCCATCTTGAGTGTGGGCCGGACCCTGCGGGACCCGAGTTAGCGGTCCAGCGGAGGGAGGGGTTTTGCCTACAAATAGTCATGCACTTTAAGACGCGCAGCGGGCGCGCCGTTTGCGCGCCGAAGGAGCGCCAAAGGAGGGCCCGTCTGTGCCCGTCCGTGTCCCGGATGTGGCCAGCGCCAGCCCCCCTGTCGGTGCCCCACATATACCCCACAGGACCAGAACTCGCTATTCCCGTGAGTACCTTATGGCACTAAGAGCGAACTCCTGCCCTTGCAGTGACAAATGGGATGCTGCTGACAGTCCCTCGCGGGTATGTCCAGCTTGCAAATTTTGCTTCCAGCCCATTTTTACATGTCCTACTCAGTATTCCGATGATTCATCACACATCCGTGCAGGCCTGATCAATGCCAGGTCATTGGTCAAGCACACCGATGATATCTTTGAATTACTGAGCGACAATCAGTTCGATCTCCTTTTTGTCACGGAAACTTGGCTAAATGAGACATGCAGCCCAGCGGTCGAATTTGCCATCCCACGAGGTTTTAAAATTGTTAGAAATGACCGCCCTTTAGGCAGAGGAGGCGGCATAGCAGCCATTTTCAGAGAATAATGGGCACTCTCTCTTGACCTTCAGGGCCCTCCAGCCGATGCCGAGATGCTTCATTTTTCACTATCATTTGGGGCGCATTTTACCTTAGGGGGCACTCTGGTTTACCGACCACCAGGTCATGTGGGTAAATTCCTGGGGGCATTGGAAGACATAGTAATTCCACGGGTTTTAAGATATTCTAGATACCTTCTCCTGGGGGATTTTAATATCCATGTGGATAATCTAGATCTGCCTGATACGGTCCGCCTAAACGAAGCTCTTGCTATGGCCCAGCTAAAACAATGGGTTAAGGCACCCACTCACTCAGGTGGACATGTCCTTGACCTAGTTTGTACTAATTTTGATATTGACATGACTCAACCGGAAATAGTAACCTGGTCAGATCACATGCTGATTAGGTTTACCTGGACCCTGACCCGCCCTGCCGAGAACAACCACCCAGCTGCTCACACACAGAAAATTAACGTAGATATCTTTTCTGACCATCTAGACACCTCCCGCCCAACTCTCCCTCTTGAAATTGAATCAGCCGTTAGTTCATTCAATTCATGGATTGAATGTGGGACTGCTGCATCAATAAAAACAGGTCGGGTTTGCAGAAAGCGCTTTACCCCTTCTAAACCTTGATTTTCCCACACCCTCCGTGATCTTAAATCAGGTTGTAAAAAACTTGAACGGATCTGGAGACAAGCCTATCTCCCCGAGGCTAAGAAGGAATTGAGGGTGGCACAAAAGAAGTACTATGCAGCGATTAGATCTGCCAAAAGTCAATATTACGAAGGGCGTATAACTAAGGCTAACAACAATAGCAGGGAAATCTTTGCTATTGTAAAAAGCTTTGTTTCACCCTGTGCTGCTCAACCTCTACTGACCTCCTCGGAGAAATGGTGCGAAGAACTCTCTGTGTTCTTTGTTGACAAGATCACCAAAATTCAGGACGATTTACTTACTGTATGCAACAGCTTTCCCCCTTCATTGGTCACTCCGTCCCCCATGATGCCTGTCCATACGGAACAGTTTGCCAACTTCGCCCCAGTAGAAAAAACAGATATTGTTAAAATCCTTGCTGCCATACAATCAGGATCCCCATCGGACCCCTGTCCTGCCAGAGTGTTTGCGGGTCTTGCAGACACAGTTGGCTATGAGGTGACACATATCATTAACCACTCTTTTTTTACTGCTACCGTTCCGGCCTGCTGGAAGCAAGGTAAACTGCTCCCACTCATAAAAAAAAATGGCTTAGATCCCGCTGTCCCCGCTAACTTCCGGCCCATATCATTGTTGCCGGCTCTTGCAAAAATATGCGAAAAGGTGGCTTTTACACAGCTGGACAAATCTGTAGAAACTTCCCAGGCACTCCACCCAGCGCAATCAGGCTTCAGAGCAGCCTTCAGTACGGAGACTGCATTAGTTGAAATATCTGAGGCTATCCGGGAATGTCTGGACGGAGGTGGCAGAGCGGCCCTGATTTTATTGGACCTCTCTGCCGCCTTTGATACGGTCCCTCACTCCCTTCTGCTCACTAGACTAGCGGCCATAGGCATAACAGGCTCCGCCCTTGATTGGCTGACATCTTTTCTAGATAATAGATCTCAACAAGTCTGGATGCCGCCCTTTGCCTCCTTTCCCAAAAAACTTACAACTGGTGTACCTCAGGGCTCTACCCTTAGCCCCCTGCTTTTTAATATATATCTGACTCCTCTCATATATCTCGCCGAACAGCTGGGAGCCAAAACTATGGCCTACGCTGACGACACACAACTTTTGTTCACATGGCCAAAAAATAACTTGGATACGTCGGGAGTTCAATCCTGCCTATCATCTGTCTTTCGTTGGCTAGCCCTCGCCCAACTAAAATGTAACGAAAGTAAATCAGAAATCCTGTTGTATGGTTCCTTCCCAGACAACTTCAGCGACTCTCTTTGGCCTGACGATCTGCCATGCCCCAAATCCATCGGCGGCCCTGCAAAAAACCTAGGAGTCTGGTTTAACAATGACCTCAGATTTGAGGATCATTTAAAAAAACTCACTGGGATCTGCTTCTCCACACTTAAAACATTACGCAGGTTCTTCCCTCTGCTCCCGAGAGGGGCCAAGGAGACTGTCATTCGCGCCCTTATATTATCCAGATTGGATTACGCGAATGGCCTCTTCTGCGGTCTACCGGCCTATCTGATTCATCGTCTCCAAGTTATTCAAAATGCCGCAGTGCGGCTTTTGTTTAACATACCCAAAAGCTCAAGTGTCCGCCAACCTCTTCGCACCCTTCACTGGCTCCCAGTCGCTCATAGGATTTTATTTAAAATCCTTGCCCTCGCATATCGTGCTGTTCATCAAACCGGTCCACTCTATTTGAGAAAAAGATTTTCCCTGTATGTCCCTAACCGACCTCTCAGGTCAACTAGTCTGTTCCAAATGACTGTACCAAAGTTTAAATACAGCAGGCTTGGTGGTCAATCCATCTATGTCAGAGCAGCTAGAGCCTGGAACACCCTTCCTCTACATCTGAGAACAGCCCCATCCATCACTGTGTTCAAGAAGGGACTGCAGACCCACCTTTTCAACATCATTGTATAGGGCTCTCACTCCTATTTTGTACACCGTAATCACTCTGCTCTGCCTTCTTATCATTCCCGCGCCAGGATACTATTTTCTTAGTAACAGAGCGCGCTACAAAAGCCTCTATAATAATAATATAATAATGTTGACCAAATTATTAGACCCTCCAAATAATAGACTACCCTGAGTTGTGGATAGACGATACAATCTAAGGGGAGTAAACGGCTTTGTTATATGAATGAGAGTTAGGGTGGGGGTTTCTTCCTTGGATGACCTATAGCTATTATTGTTGTGGGAGGAATCAATAAAAAGTAATAAAAAATAGTATGTACTAGTAGGTCTCTTAGGTTATGCACAAAAGGGATCTTGCAAGTCACATGTTATTAGTATTCAGTTTGAGCCAATTACGATTGCTCAATTGTTTTACATTATTGGATATGGCGTATTAGGAACTGGCACACACCAAGGTATGTTGTTTCTCATTTGCCTCAAGTATTGAACAGTTGATGTGTCTTGCACGTTTTCTAGCTTTTACAATAATTCTAAAAGGGTACGTGTGAGGAAACCTGCCGCGGCCACCCCCTTCCTATTTATCGTGTGCTTGTCCTCGAGCCCATACTGCCGACTCCAGGAACCAACGGGACACCTGTGTGGAAAATAGAGAAAGGCTTAAACCGAGGAAAAACCCGACAACACTAATGAAGAACTGTCATATGTTTGGGCAGAGAGATGGAGACTAACATTTCACAATTTGGCACCTACCCACTACCAAGGGTAGATAAAATGGTGGAGAGAGTGGGAGAGGCCAAGAGCATTAGTACTCTGTATCTGTGTAATGCTTAAAGGCAAGTACCCCTTAGGGAACAGGTAAGGAAAAGACAGCTTTTTCTTCTCCAGGAGGGTTATATCAATTGACTGTATTGCCTTTCAGACTTCATGGGCCCCGGCAGCAACCTCCGAGCGCATGATGAGCACATAGACAACATTATTATATACAATTCTTCATGGGATCAAGACTTAGAACTACTGCAAACCGTTGCCCATGTACTGGGTATATGATGGTTGAAGATCAACCCTGCCAAGAGTCACTTAGCAGCCCCGAAGGTCAAGTACTTAGGGTTTCTTCTGGGGGAAGGTCACATACGACCCCAAGTGGAGAAAATAATGGCTATCTCGAAGGTGCCGTTACCCAGAAACAAGAAAGATCTTCATACCTTTTTAGGTCACCTAGGGTAATATAGACGATTTGTTCCTTGTTTCTCAGAGATAGCAGCCCCCTTGACGGATTGACTAAAGAAATTCTCAAACACTGAGTTAGAGCTACGACAACCTTCTCCGGAAAATCTGAAGATCTTCCATACACTGAAACAGAGCCCGTTCTAATCAGCCTTGATTTCGCTAAACCTTCCATCTTACAACCCGGCGCATCAGAAAGGGGTCTGGGGCCGTATTATCCCAGATAGATGTTAAGGGAGAGGAACACCCCAATGTATACATCAGGAAACTATACCCCAAAGAAAAGAAAAGAAAAGAACTACACAGTGGTGGAAAAAGAAGCCCAAGCCATCAAGTCGGCCATAGAAACAATGCATGACTATCTAGAAGGTTGCGAATTTGCCTTCTTCACAGATCATGCCCCAATTGAATGGATGGCTCGCCTCAAGGGCAATAAGGAATGGGTACTACGCTGGTTCTTATCCTTACAGCCGTTTTGCTTCCGGACCTTCCACAGGAAAGGAATAGTGCAGGCAAAAACAGATTTTATCTAGATATTCCAAGGACCTGTTTGTTATTAGTAAGAAAGTTAGGGAAGAGGGATGTGAGGAAACCCACCCCGAACCCCCCCTACTTCCTCTGTACTTGTCCTCCAGTCCGTACATCCGACTCCCGGATAAACCGGGGCACCTTTGGGGAAAATAGAGAGAGGATTAAACAGAGGAAAAACCAGACAACATGAACGTAGGACTATTGTATCTTTGGGCAGAGAGGAAGAGTTACCGTCAACAAGAGCCAATCCTGAGACAAAGGAGGAGCAGAAAAAGACGCCGACATAAAAAGGACGGAGAGCGAGAGGAGAACGGAAACTGAAGATGGAGAAGACGAGGAGCAGCGAAGCAGTACGCCATCCAGTGCAGTCAACGAGTCGGAGGCCGCTGCCTGCCTGGAAGAGACTCTCAACTCCTGGAGTGAGGAGTGGAGGGCACCACCAGAGGACCACAGGAGAGCCACTGTAACTCAGGAGAGTTGCGGTGTAGAGGGAAAGTTACTGAGAGAAGAGTGGTGCAGTTGTAGGAGTTGTTAGGGAGGAAGGATGGGTTGCGTTGAGGAAAGAGCACAAGGGGAAAATCACTATTGTTTTAATGCACTGCATGTGCTATCTTGCACAAAGGTCTCTGGACACCAAGTTAATATCCCTGGCATTTGCTAAATCCAGGGCTCCAAACAGAGTAGCCTCTGGTTGACATACACTGATTCTTGGTGAGGTGAGGGGGCAGAGGAGACAAAGCCTGTAAAACCAGGGAGGTTAACCTGGTGAGAGATCCCTAACCCTGTGAGAAAGGGAGGAGAACATTTCTGCTTTAATAGGGCTTATAAAAAGACTATAAATGCATTAACCCACAAGGCGCATGTAGTTTTTCGCCCCAGGAACAAAACGCACCCAAAATAAAAACACCCGTTCAGTTGAAAGAATTCACCTAAGGGTGTGGTGACGGATAAAGAAAGAAGTATTTCCTAACGTTTACTTACCGCTACTGTTTATAATTTGTTTTGGAACTACGGGTGGCGCCATTATGAGGCGAGAATCCTCTGAAAGATGGATAACTTGAAGACCGACATATCCTGAACCATAATTACAATCAACCTTTATTATTTACACCAAGTTACAATAAACCCCTAAATTAAGAAATACATTCAGCCTCGTCATTTATATATCCGCTCAGCCCTCCAATAGTAAATTTGATTTTTGAGTTGATTAAATAAGACATAGAACTGTCCCACTGGGAGATTTTCACAGAGGGAACATGGATGAAAACTGTGACAATGAAGAAGAAAATTTCTGTCAGTTGATTTTCTAAAATGATCTGTCTTTAATCTGCCCACTTGAATGTAGACCATAATGTCAAGGAAGTCTAATTGGAATTAACTCTGTACTGGTGAAATTAAAATCGGGATTACAATAATGAATCCACATAATCAAAGATCTTGCACTTTCTTCATCACCTTCCCAAATTATGAAGTTGTTGTTGATGTACTGTTTACAGATGTTAAAATGTGCATGATATGGATGAGAGGCGGGGTAGATATATGTGGACTCAAACCGGACAACAGGAAAGCCTATATAGATTCACCATACTTGGGGTAAAAGTCCTTCCCATGAAAGTTCTGATAACATGTATATATAATTGGTTTTCAAACTGTAAAAGAAATTCCATTATAGCTAATGTAGCACGTTGCATGATGAAACTGTATGTAGCGTTCCGGCGGGAGGGTTGTGCATTACTTATCAAATAGCCAGATTTTAAGCTGCTTTCTGAAGGAAAAGTGGTTCTGTGTAAGGCGGAGGTGAGTGGAGAGATAATTCCAGGTTTTGGCCGCTAAGTAGGAGAAGGATCTTCCTCCCATGGTGGATCTGTGGATGCGTGGAATAGCGGCGAGGGCTTGATTGGATGATCATAGTTGGCGGGTGGGTGTGTAGAAGGACAGACGTGTCTTGAGGCATTCGGGTCCTAGGTCGTAGAGGGCCTTCTGTGCGTGTGTGAGGAGATGGAACGTTATTCTCTTGTTGACGGGGAGCCAGTGGAGGTCTTTCAGGTGACCGGTAATGTGAGCTTGACGGGGATGTCCAATATGAGTCTGGCTGAGGCGTTTTGGATGCGTTGGAGTTTTTTCTGTAGTTTGGCTGTGGTTCCGGCGTAGAGGGTGTTTCCATAGTCCAGTCGGCTAGTGACCAGTGCGTGGGTGACAGTCTTTCTTGTTTCGGTGAGGATCCAATGGAAGATTTTTTTGAGCATGCGAAGTACGTTGAAGCATGAGGATGAGACGGCGTTGACTTGTTTGGTCATTGAGAGGGAGGAATCTAGGATGAAGCCCAGGTTACGTGCGTGGTCTGTAGGTATGGGTGCTGTACCCAGGGCCGGTGGCCACCATGAGTCGTCCCAGGCAGAGAGGGATGATCCTAAAATGAGGACTTCCGTTTTGTCCGAGTTTAGTTTTAAGCGGCTGTTCTTCATCCATTCGGCTACTTCTTTCATTCCTTCGTGTAGATTGGTTTTGGCGGTGTTAGGGTCTTTGGTGAGGGAGAGGATCAGCTGGGTGTCGTCTGCGTAGGAGATGATGTTGAGGTTGTGTTGTCGCGCGATGGATGCGAGGGGACTCATGTAAACGTTGAAGAGGGTGGGACTGAGTGATGATCCTTGTGGTACTCCGCAGATGACTTCGGTGGCCTCTGATTTGAATGGGGGGAGGCGGACTCTCTGGGTTCTCCCGGCGAGGAACGAGATGATCGAGTCCAATGCTTTTCCTTGTATTCCGACGTTGCTGAGGCGTTGTATGAGGGTGCTGTGACAGACTGTGTTGAATGCGGCAGACAGGTCAAGTAGGATGAGGGCAACTGTTTCTCCGTTGTCCAGTAGCGTTCGGATGTCGTCTGTAGCTGCGATGAGGGCGGTTTCGGTGCTGTGTTTTGCACTTCAGGTTGTTAGCGTCGGAACTGTGTTTGGAATTAGTGGATTTGGTGTGGGTCTTGGTGCAGGCGAACTTGCAGGAGTGGCAGGCGAAGGGTCCATGGGTGTGTCCTGGGGCAGCTTCGCAGCATTGTGGTATGCGTCCGGGGTTAAGGGCAGAGAGGGTAGCGGCGTCGTACGTTATGCGGGTGGAGTGGGGTTTGCGTGGACCAGGGGGTCTGGCGCTGGGTGCGGTCCAGGCGCGGACGGGCATAGACGGGCTTACCTTTGGCGCACATAGGGCGCGTCCGCTGCGCGTGAACGCTGCGCGCGAATGCATCTGTCATAAGTGGAGAAGTGGAGGGGGGAGGGGCGAGGGAGGATCAGCTGGGAGGCGGGGGCGGGGTGTAGAGGACGGGCTCCGAGGCACAACAACAACAAAATGGCAGCAAAAGTGAAACTAGAGACAGGCTGGGGCACAGAGACAAATTAAAGAACTTAGACAATGTGTGCTGAAAGCGCTACAATTATCGATGTACAAAACAAGCAATGCAATATCCAGTCAAAGCAACACAGCGAGAGCTACAACTGGGACTGCACAAATGAAAACACAGTGCTTAAATCAGCTAAAGCGCTATAAATATTTCTAATATTCGACAATGCTTATCGCACTACAGCGCTATGACAGACAGCAGCCAGCAGATTTTAAAAGAGCAGATCAGAGCAAAGAGCGCAGCCCAACGATACCAAAGGAGAGCTGGGAGCGTGGGGAGCGACCGCTACTGAGAGCGTCAGGACGCTACATGCAACGCTACATCATCATCCCCCAAGCGCCTTGAGACCCTCTGGGTGAGTAGTGCGCTATACAAATTCCTGAACTTGAACTTGAACTACATGTATAATAAAGTTCAGTGTTGTATCTCTTAACAATTGTTTTATGGTCCGGAAAGTCTCTTGTTGAGAGATACTTTTTTACAGCACCTCCACATCTAATCTAATCAGAATATTAGCTGAAGCATCAAAAGACAGATATTCAATGAGATTAAGTACATCCTTATGGGCAGATTTAGAAGCCCCTTGCGCTACTTTTGCATCATTTTTCCCATGTTAAAAATGACGCAAAAGTGGCGCAAGGAGCTTGTAAATCTGCCCCCCAGTGTCTTGTAGGAAGGATGGCATGGTCTTGACTACTAGTCACAGAAACAAAAATCTGTAAATCTGTAAATATGAAAATGGCTCCAAAATTGAGCAGATACCAGATACTATAGGTCTACCGAGAGGTGGGAGCTTCTGTTTCAAATGTAAGATATAGAAATAAGGTGTAATAAGTTTGTCTGTCTGTGGGAACTCAGACTCATGTTTAGCATTTCAGTTCTTTTCAATGCTGTCTTTTGCCCATTACTTAATTTTTAATTTTAACCAACAGATACGATCTTGGAAGATTTCCAGGTAGTTATATTCATTGTGCAACAATTTCGAAAATCCATTCCTGTAGTAAGAGGAGCAGAGCAACACCATACCTCTCCCTTAACAGTCAACTTTATGACTATGTTTGGGTCTGTTGATTATGATCCAATAATCTCAATTTATTCAGTGTAAACATTTTGAAATGGGTATCTATGATCGAGGAAGCACAAACGTTCTAAATTCCTGAACTACTGCCTCTTCAAAGGTAGCCACATCTGGAAGGATCAAGTGTGGTGGAAGACTAAAGTTGGATTTTTTCATTAGCCATGTGTTGGTCTCTGGTGGACAGACTTCTAGCACTGTGTTGCTTATTTTCTGAAAGAATGTTGCCAGTACAGTGCATATCATTAACTCATCACCATCATTAGTGGGGACAAAACCCAGACCTTTGTTTAGTACATCAAGTTGTTTAAGGTTCAGCACTTTGTCACTTAAATTAACAACTAGTTTGTTGTTTGGCTAGTGGAAACTTGTTGTTCTTTTGACCGACTTTGTCTGTAGCTGTGATGCTGAGGAGCTGCAAATATACATGTGATGAGCCTCGTCTTTGTGTGTGACCTCTTCATCTGCGTCTTCCAAAAAAACGACCAATCATTACCACAGTGGGGACAATATACACTGGTGGGTGAGCCCAAGGAACTTGTGGCCAAAATGGTGCTAATACTCAAAAGCGTGTAGTTGAGAGAACCTCGTCAGTTCTTGTCCCAATGGTTGACTGACTGGTCCAGATTTAAGTTAATGTCCACTACTCCAATCTTCTGAACCTGACTGCCAATCATATGATCCATATCATTGTGGCTTAATCCCCTTCGATATGATCATTGTGGCTTAATCCCCTTCGATATGATCTTGCTGTAGGTACTTTGTAGTTATCATTCGTGATAGAAGACTTGGAATCGTCAGAATGTCTCTAACTGTTTTGTCATTATAAGCTTACCCTGTCTCTTACGTGATTACCTTATGGCACGGGTTCTTTAGCTATGTATATGTGTAATCCAAGATGGTCCACTCAAGTTGGAAATAGAATTCCACCAATGGATACCTAGGCTTTGGACTTACGTTTTAATTATTACTTTTTATATCTATATGAATATCTCGTTCAAAGATGTTGGACATTGCTTTGGAAAGAGATCCTCTATTCATGCTACTGGGGTATACAGCGCATATTCCTAGAGGCAGCAGAAATCTTGTGGATGTCTTACTGTTATTGGCAAAGTGTAGAGTGGCTTGCCGCTGGGGGAGGGGAAGGGCCCCAAAGTTCAAGGACTGGATACACGATGCCCTATACTGTCAAGAGCAAACATCAATACATGCTGAATTGATGCCGTTAACCTCTAGGCCAAAGGACATATGGGGCCCGGTACAGATTGATCTCCTGCGTGCTGATGAAAGGGATCCTTAATTGCCAGAGGCGTCTGATGAGTAAAGTTGAGATATATACCTTTTCGCCCATCTCCTGATCTGACTGTTGATTGGAATTTAGATGTGATAAATACTACTGCTGTTATAAATGCCACAACTGGATGAATATGTAATTCGATTGTAGGACACAATTGAGGGATAAGCCCATATACTTGACTAAGTAAATATGAGATTATAAATAAAAAAAACGTATATTGATTTATAGAATGTGTTCATTAGAACCAAATATACCCATCTATTGATGCTTCCTGTAATTCGAATGTAATTTGGAAATGAACGAGAAAGGACAAGTTTCACTGTCACAATGCTATCTGGCCAAGTATGTCAAGATGCATATTTCTGTACTGTTGATTTTATGCTATATTTGAAAAATTATAAATAAAGGTTTGAAAAAAAAGAATATCTCATTCAAATCAAAGGGTGTTGGTCCTGAAAAAAATCCCTGCACCAATTTAGGGAATTTATAAGACTGAAACATGTAGACCTCATAACAAGGTAGAAAAAGCCCGTTTATTTTACTCCTACAAATTGAAGATGCTACTAAAGTTTGTCAATCGACCAGTAGGTAGCATTAATACTATTTCTCGTCTGCACTGAACACTAATTTCACCCCAACCCAGAATCCCTAAATCCACACTCTAAGTCTCCACAACCAGTGTTTTCTATTTCCACCTTGACGAGCTTTCCTGTCCAACAGGGTTATTGTACACAATGGTAGTATCATTCTACCAGTGTGAGGAGGGGCCTTTAACGAAGCATCCCACCTTTAGGTGGGTGAGGAAGTCTGCCCTTAAAAGATTATAATCTCACGATTATATCGAACAGTACTTGATACAGTCATATGTGTGCCGACTTTATATTCTTACTGTGTTCAGTACATGCAGGGTGTAAGGTAATGCCTCTTTGCATGACCCCCCTCAAGTTTTTGGACTGATGCTGCTGGCTTTTCGACTATGAAGGTGCACTGAATCCTGCTAAACAGGCCTCAGTGTCAAACCACTGCGAACCTTACTTTGAGCCCCCAATGTGGCCTTGCAGAGACAATATGAACCAACTCCACAGTCCCTTTCCTCGTACGTGTGTATGTGTGTCAACAGAACAAGGAAGACATCTGGGGCATGGGGGAGGAGGTCCTGGGTGTTCCAGAGTGGTATTCCCTCTGGGTAAGCGCTGCTGGACCTTGAAAAAGGAGAAACAAGGTCAGTACCCATAAAGGTTATATCTGTCCCCTAGTGTGCTCCCGCCCACCCCTAGGTTCTGGCATCTACCTAAAAGACAGCAGGGATGGATGTGAATGCATCTGTTGGGTGTATGTTGAAGTACCGGAAGTAGCAGGGTTGTGGGACCACCCAGGAGGAAAGATACTATAAAGCACAAGTACGTTATGATAGCGTTAGGCACTTGATTTTCCATACACATAGATTCAGGCCACCTGGGAATGAACCTGAAGGTAATATCCTTGGTATGACAGGAGTTGTCAGTAGTTCGGGAAACCTAAAGAAAGACTCAGTTAAGGTTTTACTGAGTGCTGTTCTTCCAATGGCACACACGTACGTATATGCACATAGTTCAAAACAAAAAGGGTAGTATAGAAAAGCAGTGCAAGGGTGCATTTTGGGAGGTAAAAACAAGATGGACAGCATCCCGTGCTGCCTTTATAAGCGTGTGCAAATGTAATAAAAACGCACTGTAAGCGCGTTTCCAAATATCAATTAACTCTTTGTAGATGCGTGCATGCACGTGTTCACTACTACACAAGCCGTGTCTCAAAACGCTCCATGTGCGTGGTCAATCACAAAATAAGCAATGTCTTTAAATGCGCTCCAAGCGTGTGTTCAGTTGTGTACAAGCATTGCTCCAAACGTGTTCCATGAGTGTATTCAGTTAATGACCGTAATTTTAAGCATTGCAGGTAACAGAGTTGTTCCCCCTGCAAAAGGCATCAGCTCCCTGATTGTGCCGCCTCGCACTCCTCTGAGCACAAGAGCAGCCCCACCCCGCCCATTATCATTCTGAGTGGGGCTGATTGCTACATACAGAATGACAATGGGTCAGTCTGGGCTGACACAGCATGTGGTGGCCTCCTACAGCCTCAGTCTAGGGCAGGGCATTCTGTCACATGGAAGTGCAAAAACGCCTATGCAGCTGCTAGGGGAGAATACAGTTAGCCAAAGGAAGGCGGTGAAAGAAGTTGAAAGGAAAGGATTATAGTTATAGTATAGCAGCCATGGTTGCTGCTTTTTTATTTTATGCAACTAACAACCATAGACAAGGCCAATAGTTCTGGCTTGTTGTAGGTGTAACATTACTTGTTCTAAATGTAACGTTACTTGTTGTATTATATATCTGGATGCAATGACAGAAGCAACAAAAATACCAGGCGGGCGGCACATTATATTAAGCACAGATTTTAAGCTTATGGGTTTTATGCCACCCATTTTATTACATCAAACACCCATTTGGAGAGACCCCCCTCGTTTTTTCATCCCACTTAAAGCTCTGTAAACAACACCATGTCACAGTCGCCACACGTCAAGGCACTGTGCAACATGCATGACTCATGCCTTCCACTTTTTCAGATTGCCTATGTGCAGGGGCATAGTGAACCCTGCTCCAGCCCACCCCTTGCTTTAGGAACTACAGCGAAGATGGAGTTCTTGATAGGTCTCATAATTAGTGTGAACAGGTGAGTGAGTAAGTAAGTGAAGGGATGGGTGGATGGATGGCTGGATAGATGAGTGAAATGATGGATGGATGAATGAGTGAAAGGGTGGGTGACGGGCGAGTGAATGGGTGGATGGATTGATGAATTGATAAGTGAAAGGGTGGATTGATGAATTGATAAGTGAAAGTGTGAATGGATGGACGGATGAGTTAAAGGGTAGGTGTGAGGCTGGATGAGTGAGTGTAAGGGTGGGTAGATGGACAGATGAGTGAAGGAGTGAAAGGGTGGATGGATGAGTGAAAGGATGGATGAATGATAGGTTCAGTGGATGGATTCATGAGTGGATGAGTAGATGGATGGGTGGGTGGATGGATGGAAGGATGGATGGCTAAGTGAAAGGGGAATTGAAAGAGGAAGGGGGATGGGTAAATGGATGACTGAACGGGTGAATGGCTGGATGGATGAGTTAATGGATAGATGGGTGGAAGAGTGGATGGATGAGTGTATGGATGGATAGGGTGAAAGGCTGGATGGATGATGGATGAGTAAAAGGGTTGATTGAGGGATGGATGAGTGAAATGATGAATGGAAGGAAACGTGATGGATAGGTTTGTAAATGGATGAATATGGACATGGATGCAGCCGCGGTCGGTAGTGGGAGTAGCTGCCAGGCGGTGTCATCGGGAGGGGAAGGGACAGGGTCGGGGGAAGTAATCTATGGATTACAGAGCTTTACAGGTAAGTAAACATATAAATAAATAAAACAAATTTCATTGCGTGCACTGCATCGCATTTGGGGATGCAGTGCACGCAACAAAATTAGTTTTATTTATTTATATGTTTACTTGCCTGTAAAGCTCCATAATCGATAGATTACTACCCCCCACTCTGCCGCTCCCCCTCCCGACATCACCGCCCGGCAGCTACTCCCACTACCGTTCGCGGCTGCATGGATGGGCACACAGTTGGAAGGACAGAATGAATGGTGAAAGACCGAATGATGGATGAAAGTATGATTACACATTGTAAGCCCCATTATCTTAAGCAACATTTCCTATACATTGACTTTCCCATTTATATGAGTGATTGTCTCTATATAATATATGTGTGTTGTAACGAACTCCAAAACTCTGCCCCACATACTTGGGATGAGTAGCACTATGGAAGAAATTAAATACACATGAGAGAGGGTCTATGTGAAGATGAGGGGCGCCATTGGAGGGTGGTATCAAGGCCAGACTGGCCGGACCGGACATCAGGTGTTTTCTCTGGGAGCTGGAAAGGTGGGGGCGTTTTTTTAACCACAAAAAGACCTGCACATTTGCTTAAACTTGTACTTTAGTGGCTGTCTATTTACTTACTTATATACTATTGCGCAACCTTCTCTGATGTGTCTGTAAACCTTACCTTTTGTCTTAAATTTTGTCCTCCTGTCTTGAATTTTTGTCCCAAATTTTGACCCTTTGTCCTGAATTTTTACACCCACTGTCCTGAATTTGGAATTTGCACCCATGCCAGTTGGTCACCCTAGTCATCACGGCGGCCCCTCCAGCTGCCGGTGGTAGGGGGGGAGCGTGGTGATCCTCGGCATTCAGATGGAAGCAGGGGGCTACCAATGGTAGAGGGTACAAGTGCAGTCACCCTGCAAGCCACTCATCACCACCACATGAAGGAAGAAAAGAACCCGATCAGCTCGTCGACCCAACTTCCAGAAAAAATCTTTCAGACGCCATGGAAAGGCAGCAGCATATGCTGTCTGCAAGTCTGTCAAATTAGATTTGTACAATAAACCCATTTGAAAAGGAAACTGCATTAAATGTCTGCCCCATCATTGTCACCACTCTGCGTCTTCAATCCCTCGTTCACCCCTCTTTTAAACCTCACGTCAACTCGTCTCCCTCAAATTTCGGGAGGGGGGGCTAATTCATCCAGCCAAAGTCATGTGCAGAGTGGAGATGCAGGGGCTCTAAGTAGGGGTGAAAACACAACAAAGCCTCATTACCAAGTAAATGGTCTTTTAAAGACCTGTGTGAAGTACTCGGGTGCGGCTGTGTGTGTGTGCTGTGCCGGAAGCTGTCTCAGACAGGCACACACATTCTTATAACATTCACACCCCTCATAATGACAAATCACCACTTCTAGCTGCCTCGTCATGGGCTGGGAGTGGCAAGATGTGCACAGTAGGGCAAAAGGGATGGCAGTGCAGGTGACACTTTTCTTTTGTATAGGAATTTCTGCTGGCATCGTAGCCCAGGGTTTGCTGTCTGTGCACTTGTATAGATGTGTATTCCATACAAGTGCACAGACAGCAAACCCTGGGCTATGACGCCAGCAGGAATTACTTCACAAAGGAAAAGTGTCACCTGCACTGCCATCCCTTTCACCCTGCTGTCTGTGCACTTGTATGGAATACACATCCACGGCGCTGCTCACCAGATAAATGGTGAACAGGGCCATGGATCTGTCTCTTTTTGCATCCAAGGGCCCCAACAAAGAAGCAGAGGATGCCCAGGCAAGGAGAATCCAGGAACATTTGACCCACACCTATCTAGAAAGTAAGACCTTTGGGAGGGGCTGGATGCCAGGATGACAGTGCTGCTGATCAGCCCGACTTCACTGAATAGTATCAGAAGAGCAGGCAGCAGTTTTTAAGTAAGTTCCAGTAACTTTAATGCATTCTACAGCATCATCAGCATTACCTACTGGCTGCATATCTAGGTTACGGTGTTTTAGACTTACATGCGTGGAAACTTCAAGGAGGACAGTCCCCTCCGAATATGCAAATGTAGTGTAAGCTTGTAGGGGCAGATTTACAAGCCCCTTGGGCCACTTTTGCGTCACCTTTCCCATGTTAAAAGTGACGCAAAAGTGGCACAAGGTGCTTGTAAATCTGCCCCATAGTTTCAGCTTTTGGGATGCCAGTGGGGAAATTTCAGGGTTCAGGGTGGGTATGGGGTTTGGGGTGGCAGGGATAATTTTAGGGTTCAAGGTGGGTATGAGTTTTGGGGTGCCAGGGGTAATTTTAGTGTTCAGGGCGGGTATGGGTTTTGGGGTGCAAGGGGAAATAATAGGGTTCAGCGTGGGTATGGGTTTTGGGGTGCCAGGGTTAATGTTAGGGTTCAGGACGGGTATAAGTTTTGGGGGGCAGGGGTAATTTTATGGTTCAGGGTGGGTATGGGTTTTGGGGTACCAGGAGGATAATTATAGGGTTCAGGGTGGGTATGGGTTTTGGGTTGCAAGGGGGGACATTTTAGGGTTCAGGGCGGGTATGGGTTTTGGGGTGCCCGGGGGACAACTTTAGGGGTCAGGGCGGGTATGGGTTATGGGTTTTGGGGTGCCACGGGGCTAATTTTAGGGATCAGGGAATGTATGAGTGTTAAGGAGTCAGGGGGTGATATTAGGGTTCATATGTGTGCTCTAATTGTTGTCCAGTTTCAAATGCAGAATTCACCACTTTTTTTTCTCAGCTTAGCCTGAGCATTACTCGATCCGGATTGTCTGCCATTTTAGCCCCACCCCTATTGATTAACATTAGCCACCCCCTGGAAAAATTTCTGCGGTTGTCCATGTTCAATTACACATGAACACTGTCTCGAACGTGCTCCATGCGCGTGTTTAAGCACAACAAGCTGGGTTTCCAACACGCACCATGTGAGACTAGCAGGTTTTCAAACGGTCTCCATGTGCGTGTGTAATTAACACAAAGTTTCAAATGCACTCCATGTGCGTGTGTGATCACAACATGCCGTTTTCAAATGCACTCCATGTGCTAGTACTCACAGATTTTGTGCCGGGGATACAGGCTGGTGACTGTAGTTTAACGCATTTCCTTAAAAAACACAGGAAACGTAAGGAGTTTGGCTTCTGCAGGTCAGACGAGAGGCAAGCAAAGCATTATCCGGAACGTGGACATAAGCTAAATGCACGTCCAGGAAGCTCATCAAACCTCGCGAGAAACCAGCAAGAGCAGAATGTACGGCTAAACTGGAACAGTTATGACATGCAAGTACTCCACGCATGTGGTCATATATAGTTCTTTCACCAATGTCAGGTACGGCAATGCCCGCATTTACATGAGTCCTTGGAGAGGCCCTTGCCGCCACAAGCATACCCTTCATACATTCCCCCTTGGCTACACTGGGAGGGCCTTACAGTGCAGAGTGCAGGTTGTTAGCCCAGAACCATGACACTCCGTGCCAGTGCTCTGACCCCTAAAACCTGTATGTCTAATTGGCTCACCCCCAAATGATCTAAAGTTAACTTACATCTAAGTCCCTAGTATATGGTTCCAGGGATACCCATGGCCTACAAGTTAAAGTGTCCCTCATGGACTGCAGCACTTACTGTGCCACTACAAGTGTGCCGAAGTAAAGCCACTGCTGCTTTGTAGAGCAGTTTTTAAACTAACTCGGCTTTGCCATGTAAAGTAATAGCAAATCCAAAGCCTTCCCATGGATATATATATATATATATATATATATATATATATATATATATATATATATATATATATATATATATATATATATATCAAAAGACACCCTCAGGCAAGGAGGAACTCGACAGATGCAATACTTCAAAGCATTTTTTGTGGAAAAACTGCATTTTAACTCCGAAAATAACACTTCCTTCCTGACGCGTTTCTGAGGCTCATGGGCTCCTTAATCATAGGCTGACCTCAAACAACTGAAATGCTTGCAGCACCATTCACGGCATGCACCTCTTTTTGTACTTCCCCAGTGGGCCTTTCAGGTGAGTTCAATATTCAGCATGCTGGTACCTGTAATTCTTTTCGAGCCACTTGTTCCCCTCAGGGGGTTCAGTTTACTTTCAGTATCCTGTTTTAGTTAATCAATCAACAGTGGGCTTCAGAACGAAAATTCCCGGTTTCGTATTTAGTTTCTACTGTGCCATAAGGATTGAAACATTTTTAAGTACCTCAGGTTTCAAGTGCGTCCTTGCCTCAGGGCGACTTTTGATGGATATGAAACACGGCAATCCGGCCGTGAAGGACGTACCACCGTTCAAGTGGAATATTGGGCCCAAGAAGTTTGGAATGTTTCAATCCTTATGGCACAGCAGAGAGAAAATACGAAACTGGGAATTTTCGTTCCAAAGCCCACTGTGCATTGATTAACTAAAACAGAACACTGAAAGTAAACCGAATCCACTGCGGGGAACAAGTGGCTCGAAAAGAACTACAGGTACCAGCATGCTGAATATTGAACTCACCTGAAAGGGCCACTGGAAAAGAACAAAACCGATGTGCATGCAGTGAATGGTGTTTGCCACGAACATTTCAGTTGCTTTAGAGGTACCCTATGATTAAGGAGCTCATAAGCTCCGAAACGCGTCAGGAAGGTAGTGTTATTATTGGAGTTGAAATGCCGGTTATCCAAAATAAATGCTTTTGAAGTATCTCAGCTGTCGAGTGCGTCCTTGCCTCAGGGCGACTTTTGATAGATATGAAACACAGCAGCCCGGCTGTGAAGGCCGCACCACAGTTCAAGTGGAACATGGGGCCCAGGAGGTTTGGAATGTTTCAATCCTTATGGCACATGTTGGACTTGGCCCTTTTTGGCTAAAGTTCCTTAAACATTTTTCCTTCCTCCTAAACCTTTTTCTGATATTGTGTTGCCGACTTAGATGCTTTGGGCACATTGCCACTGCTGATCAGTGTCAAAGTGCAAGTGCTCCCTGTATAAAGTGTTATGGTAATTGGTTGTTCATAATTGGCATGTTTGACTTACTAGTAAAGTCCCTAGTAAAGTGCACTATGTGTGCCAGGGCTGGTAATGCAAATGCTACTAGTGGGCCTGCAGCACTAATTGTGCCACCCACACAAGTTGCCCTAAAAAGAGATCTCAGGCCTGCCCCTGCAGTGCCTGCGCGCAGTTTGTTAACTGCCTTGTTGTCCTGACCAGTGCACCCACTTGCCAGACCTTACTCTTCCCTTGTTATGCACATCAGACACCCCTATAGTGGGCCCAATATACCCCCTGGGCAGGGTGCAGTGTATGTGAAAGGTAGGACATGTACTGAGGTGTGTACCATGTCCTGACAGTGAAATACTGCCAAATTCGTTTTTCACTGTTGCAAGGCCATTTTGCCAACCCGAAGCTGCACAGCATGGTGCCCAAGCCGCGAGGAGAGGAGAGACTGCACCCCCCCCAAGTAACGCTCGGCGAGCGTGCGCGTGTAGCCACCTGGGGCAGAGTGCGTGCTATGAGAGACCGCTCTCGGCCTGTCCCATCTTTGCAGCGCGAGCCTCCACTCAAGTCACTATTGGGGCCCGTACTCGCCGAGGAGTGGAGGTACCGGGGTCGGATTGTGGAGCTGCACTTTGTTTCCTTCGTAACAGTATTGGGGCATATTTTGGCAGTCACTGACCGCGAATCTGCTAAGAGTGGCATAGAGATTCTTCACTAGCACTGCGATCGGTGCAGAACTGCATTATTACTTGCTTTTATGATCTACATTAGTACTTGCATTACGAACTGCATTATTACTTGCTTTTATGATCTACATTAGTACTTGCATTACGAACTGCTTTATTACTTGCTTTTACGATCAGCATTAGTACTTGCACTACGAACTGCATTATTGGCTTTAACAATCCACATTAGTACTTGCATTACGGACTGCATTAGTACTTGTTTTACAATCCGCATTAGTATTTGCATTAAGGATTGTCTTATTTCTGCATTACGAACTGCATTATGAACTGCATAGCATTGCATTAGGACTGCCTTGGACCATCGTGAACTGCTCATTAATACCGCACAAACCTACAAGTGATTGTTGGCCTAATATCCAGCCCAGTGAAATGTATTACGAATACGCATATGCTGGATATTTTTATCGTTTGGTCTGATCGTATTTCTTCTTGATAAAGATACCGCTATTTTCCGAAATCAGTGCGGTGTCCGTTTGTGGTGTCATTCATGTGTTACTGGGAGTGTGGTTGCAAATACTTTACACATTGCCTTGGAGATAAGCCTGGCTGCTCGTACCAAGCTACCGGAGGGTGAGCATGGGTTATCTAAGAGGGTGTCCCTCCTTTCCCTGACTAGAAGCAAGGGTCCCTATTTGGACTAAGGTACCTACCTCAGCCAACTAGAGACCCCCAGTTCTAACAGCACAGCAGAGAGGAAATATGAAACCGGGAATTTTCATTCCAAAGCCCATTGTGGGTTGATTAACTAAAACAGGACACTGAAAGTAAACTGAACCCACTGTGGGGAACAAGTGGCTCGAAAAGAACTACAGGTACCAGCATGCTGAATATTGAACTCACCTGAAAGGCCAACAGAGGAAGTACAAAAAGATGTGCATGCAGTGAATGGTGCCGCGAGCATTTCAGTTGTTTCAGAGATCATCCTATGATTAAGGAGCCCATGAGCTCCGAAACGTGTTATGAAGGAAGTGTTATTATCAGAGTTGAAATACCGGTTTTCCAAAATAAATGCTTTTGAAGTATCTCAGCTGTCAAGTGTGTCCTTGCCTCAGGGCGACTTTTGATGGATATATATAGTCCCATCTAAGGTAGGCCTAATGAGCTCTAAGGTAGAGTTTTGTATATTAAAAAGTAGGACATGTGTTTTTACATGTCCTGACAGTAAAAACCCCACATTGTCGTTTTTATTGTGGAAAGGCTAGTAGCCCCATTGGCGAATACAGGGCTACACAGTATCAAGTCAGCAATGCTAACATCTGAATGGCAGTACTAAATATGGTAGTTCAAGATATCAAATGAATCGTTGCATTAAACTCAACAAGTTGTTTTATTCGAGTTTAATGTAATTTTGCACAAATGGCAACTTTAAGATGCTATTTTTATTGCCCAAATATTTCCAGTGACAGTTTATGGTTGCACACATGCTGCTGTCCTCGCGACAGCCTTCTGCCCTCCAGGGGTAGGTGTGAAGGACTCTTAGGAAGGAAAACAAAGAAACTGTTGTTGGTGTGACCGCCTCCTGCAAGGATGGCCAAACAGTGTGTGAGTCCAAAAAGCGGGCTTCAAAGGAGAATCCACCTGTGAAGGGCAAATGTTAGTCACACATGAGAGGGACTGCTCTTTTGTTCTAGCAGACAGGCAGGCATTATGGACAGGGATGGAGAAGTCATTGTCAAATTGTTTTTTACATGGGCCTGTAGTCCCCAGGTAGCCACACCACTGGGAAGGGCTAGGGATCTCGACACACAAAGAGAATCACTAGGTGTGAGGGGAATTGGCAGCCCACAAGTCGCTGCTGCATCTCTGGAGGGCAAAAACTGGACATAAAAGCGGCACCCTTGTCACCCAGAACTCAGATCACATCTGTACTGGAGAGGAGATCAAAGTCCATAGTGGTTTGCCCATTGAGCCTGGAAATGGACTGAGATAGCTTTGACTGTGAAGCAACTGTCCTATTTGACCTTATTGGTCCCAGGGACTGGCTTCCTGCTGGAGATGGTTGCTACAAATGTGCCTTTATAGCGGTTTTCAAGTTACTTTGCGTGGCTAACCCTAAACCACGAGTCAAAGTAGATTACAGTAGTTTCTTGTCCTAGCTGAAAACCTGTGATTTATTGTTTGTTTAAAAAATCCATATATCCAGAACCCTCCAGTGGATTTTTATCTTTGAGGTGTCAATTTATTTTTTAAACACGTTTTTTATTGAGTTTTTTGACAAACATATAATGCTTATCTTTTTGAGGTGTATAAAGATAAAAATATAACTTATTTTTATAAATCTATGTCGGATTTTTATTGTATTCCTTTTTCTTTTTCAACAATTTTCGTAATCCTAAATGCTTTGCATTTGTTCCTTTGATAAAGCCTAACTGCTTTGAGCCACATCTACCCAAGACCAAGCTAAGGATTTTCAAACAAACCTGACTGGACCGGATACAGGTTTGCGAGTTTATTAATGCACGATTACCCCGTATAACAAATTGCTTTCCTCACAGAGGGTATGACCTTTTACCATGCTTTGCAAGTACTGTACCAGTAATATAAGTTACAGACGTAGTGAGAGGCTATTCCCTGTACCCAGTTAATGCTGTTCATGAATGCAGGCCGGGCCTGTGAATCTTATAGGCACAGGTAGTAAGTACTCCAAGGGCCATGCCTTTGCCCAGTACATACGGCAAAGGATATTGTGGCCGATTCATGATGAGCTTCTCGTCCTAACCTCTATTCCGTAACCAATCTTAATTGGAACATAACGACTATGTCTCAAATATTCTGTTGCACTACCTCTACTGAAAAACAAGCACTGGCGTTGCCAATAGGTCTCGCAGTAGGAAAGTTTGAGCTATTGGTTGTGTAAATGACAAAGCCCTTTATGTATTCAAAATGATAACAACAGTGAAAGGCATTGTTATTTGCCATTGTAATAGTTCCACCTGTCGTACTGCGCGATCTATTGGCAACGTGAGTGTTTTTCGTGTGTGAGTGGCGTTGTGTGTGTGAGTGGCGTTGCGTGTGTGAGTGGCGTTGCGTGTGTGAGTGGCGTTGCGTGTGTGAGTGGCGTTGCGTGTGTGAGTGGCGTTGCGTGTGTGAGTGGGGTTGCGTGTGTGAGTGGGGTTGCGTGTGTGAGTGGCGTTGCCTGTGTGAGAGGTGTTGCCTGTGTGTGAGGCGTTGGCTGTGTGATTTGTGTTGCCTGTGTGAGTGGCGTTGCCTGTGTGAGTGGCGTTGGCTGTGTCAGTGTGGTTGGCAGTGTGAGTGGCGTTGCATGTGTGAGTGGCGTTGCATGTGGCAGTGGCGTTGCATGTGTGCGTAGTTGAGTGGCGTTGCGTAGTTGAGTGGCGTTGCGTTGTTGAGTGGCGTTGCATGTGTGAGTGGCGTTGCATGTGTGAGTGGCGTTGCATGTGTGAGTGGCGTTGCATGTGTGAGTGGCGTTGCATGTGTGAGTGGCGTTGCGTAGTTGAGTGGCGTTGCGTAGTTGAGTGGCGTTGCGTAGTTGAGTGGCATTGCGTAGTTGAGTGGCGTTGCGTAGTTGAGTGGCTTTTAGTAGATGAGTGGCGTTGCATCGATGAGTGGTGTTGCGTAGGTATGTGGCGTTGCGTAGGTGAGTGGTGTTGCGTAGGTGAGTGGTTTTGCGTAGTTGAGTGGCGTTGCGTAGTTGAGTGGGCAGCGTTGCGTAGTTGAGTGGCGTTGCGTATTTGAGTGCCGTTGCGTACTTGAGTGGCGTTGTGTAGTTGAGTGGCGTTGCGTAGTTGAGTGACGTGAGTGAGTGAGGGTGAGGGGTTGAGGGTGAGTGAGTGAGGGTGAGGGGTTGAGGGTGGGTGAGTGAGGTTGCGGGTTTGAGGGTGAGGGGTTGAGGGTGAGTGAGTGAGGGTGAGGGGTTGAGGGTGAGGGGTTGAGGGTGAGTGAGGTTGAGGGTGGTTGAGTGAGGATGAGTGAGAGTGAGTGTGAGTGAGGGGTTGAGGGTGAGGGGTTGAGGGTGAGTGGGTGAGGGGTTGAGGGTGAGTGAGGATGAGTGAGAGTGAGGATGAGTGAGAGTGAGGGTGAGTGAGGGGTTGAGGGTGAGGTGTTGAGGGTGAGGGGTTGAGGGTGAGGGGTTGAGGGTGAGGGGTTGAGGGTGAGTGAGGGTGAGGGGTTGAGGGTGAGTGAGGGTGAGTGAGGGTGAGTGAGGGTGAGGGGTTGAGGGTGAGTGAGGATGAGTGAGAGTGAGGGTGAGAGATGTTGAGGGTGAGTGAGGGGTTGAGGGTGAGTGATGGTCAGGGTGAGTGAGGGTGAGGGTGGCTGAGGGGTTGAGGGTGAGTGAGGGTGAGTTTGAGGGGTTGAGGGTGAGTGAGGGTGAGGGGTTGAGGGTGAGTGAGTGTGAGTGAGGATGAGTGAGGGGTTGAGGGTGAGGGGTTGAGGGTGAGTGAGGGTGAGGGTGAGTGAGGGTGAGGGTGAGTGAGGGTGAGTGAGGGTGAGGGTGAGTGAGGGTGAGGGTGAGGGGTTGAGGGTGAGTGAGGGTGAGTGTTTGAGGGTGAGTGAGGGTGAGGGGTTGAGGGTGGGTGAGGGGGGTGAGGGTGTGGGTGAGTGGTGTGAGTGTTAAGGGTGTTGTGGATGAGGGGTGTTAGTATGAGGGAGTTGAGGGTGAGTGTGAGGGGAGGGGAGGCAGAGTGAGGGACGTTGAGGGGGTGAGGGAGTGTAAGGGAGAGTGAGGGTGAGGCTGAGCGGGTGTGAGAGGGTGAGTGAGGGAGTGTGTGAGAGGGTGAGTGAGGGGGTGTGTGAGGTGGTGTGTGAGAGCGTGAGTGATGGGGTGTGTGAGGGGTGTGTGAGAGGGTGTGTGAGAGGGTGAGGGTGTGTTAGGGTGAATGAGGGTGAATGCGGGGGTGTGAGGGGGGTGAGGGTGGGGTGTTGAGGGAGTGAGTGTGAGGGTGTGAGGGGTGAGGTTGAGGGGGTGAGGGTGAGGGGTGAGTGTTCGGGGGTGGGAGCGTTAGGGTGTGTTATTTTTAGGGTGTGTGAGGGTGAGGGTGAGTGAGGGTGTGTGACTTTTCTGGTGTGTGACGGTGCGAGTGTGTGTGAGGGTGAGTGAGGGTGTGTGAGGTGAGGTTTTGTTACACAGAGGGTGTGTGCCGGTGTGTGAGGGTGAGTGTGTGTGAGGGCGAGTGTTAGTTAATTGGAGGGAGTGTGAGTGAGGGGGTGTGAGGGTGTTGTTGTGAGTGTGAGGTGAGTGAGCGTGTGTGAGTGTGATGTGGTGTGAGGGTGAGGGGGTGTGAGTGTGTGTAAGTGTGAGGATGAGTGACGTTGTTTGCGTCTGAGAGTGTGTGAAGTGTCGTGAGTGTGAGAGTGTTGTGATGAGTTTTAGGGGAGCGTGTGTGTGTGAGGGTAAGGTGTTTGAGGATGAGGGGGTGTGTGTGTGTGAGGGTGAGTGAGGGTGTGTCAGGTGTTGTTATTCAGAGTGTGTCTGAAGGTGTGCGACGGTGTGTGAGGGTGAGGGTGTGTGAGGGTGAATTTGAGTCATTGGGAGTGAGTGTGAGTGAGTGTGAGTGAGGGGGTGTGAGGGTGTTGTTGTGAGTGTGAGGCGTGTGAGCGTGTGTGAGTGTAATGGGGTGTGAGGGTGAGGGGGTGTGAGTGTGTATGAGGATGAGGCTGAGTGATGTTGTTTGCGTCTGAGAGTGTGTGTGGTGTAGTGAGTTTGAGAGTGTTGTGATGACTTTTAGTGGAGCGTGTGTGTGTGAGTGTAAGGTGTTTGAGTTTGAGGGGGTGTGTGTGAGGGTGAGTGAGGGGGTGTGACGTTTATGGTGTGTGACGGTGTGTGAGTGTGTGTGAGGGTTATTGAGGGTGTGAGAGGTGTTGTTAGGCACAGGGCGTGTGAGGGTGTGTGAGCGTGAGAGTGTGTGAGTCTGAGTGTGAGTTATTGTCATTGAGTGTGAGTGAGTGTGAGTGAGGGGGTGTGAGGGTGATGGGGTGTGAGGGTGAGGGTGTGTGAGCGTGAGGGTGTGTGAGTCTGAGTGTGAGTTATTGTCATTGAGTGTGAGGGTGAGGGGGTGTGAGTGTGTGAGGGTGAGCGAGGGAGTGTGAGTGTGAGTGAGTTGTTGCGGTTGAGAGTTAGAGTGTGTGAGGGTAATGGTGTGATAGTTATTGTGCGTGTGTGAGGGTGAGGGGATGAGGCTAAGGCTGTGTGAGGCAGAGGGGTGTTGATGTAGATAGAGTGTGAGGGGTGTGAGTGGGTGCGGCTGTCCGGTGTAGTGAATGTGAGCTTGTTGTGAGGGGTTGTTATTTTTTGAGGGGAGTGAGGGTGTGTGAGTGTGTGTGAGTGGGTGTGAGTGTGTGTGAGTGTGAGTGTGTGTGTGTGAGGCTGAAGGTGTGTGATGGTGTATGAGGGAGATGTTGTGTTAGTGTTATTGAGCGGGTGTGAAGGAGTGTGATAGTTTTGGTGTGTGAGGGTGATGTTATGAGTGTGTGTATGTTAATATTAATTAAGTAATATGTGTTGTGTTTTACAAAAGGTGTCAGATGTTCCCTTTGTATTCCTTCTGTCTTATGTGTATATTTGTATGTAATGTAAGTGTGTATGTTTAGTACTAACTGTGTGTTATGTTTTTAACGTGTTTGTGGAGTCCCTTTTTTGTTTTGTTTTTTCAAAATGGCCGACGTAATGCGTCACTTCGACGTTGTCTATGTTTAGCGGTCTAGTTTATTTTTGTGTTGTGTGTGTTCTTTTTTGTTTACGTTTTTTTTTAGGCAATCGGAGCGCGACGTTTTTGACGTAGCGTTCCGATTTGCATACGTCAACGGTGGAATTCCCCAGAGATCGAGAATGTTGGTGCGCGGAAGGCGTGTTCTTGTTCCTGTGGTGTTGCTGCGTCGTTTGACAGGTAAGAATGTATTTCAAAGCTTGTTTTAATGTAATGTAATGTAGTATATATACTATGTTTAAGTTAAAGACTTGCGAAATGTATTTATTTCGCTCGTAATATTTGTAAATGTTTGTAATGTAACGGAAAGTTTTGTTTTTTATTGTCGATATGTAATGCATATGTTTTGTTAAACTGTAATGTAATGTATTTTTTGCTGTTTTTGGTTATTTGACGTACAAAAGCTGTTTTTCGAACTTTGAAGTGCTAATTTTTTTTTTATATATTGATGTAAGTTGTGTCTGCATTATGTTTTCGTGTGATGCTGAAGTAGCCGGATTATATGTTATTGACGTACTTGATGTATGAAAGGAAACTTTGTGTCTTTGCTGACTTTATTATTCGTAGCAATGTATGAAGTAGATGTACAGTGATGTAATGTTTTTTTTGTTTGCTTTTTGTGAAAGAATAGTTCTATTTTCGTAATATGTTTCTTATATTAGAACTAATTATGTGTGAATAACTGCTATTGTTGTATGCGTACGGCTTTTTGTGTAACTGTCGACTATTGTCTTTAATCCGTCCCATTTTCCGGATGAATAGTGCTTGTTTATTGCCCCCAGAAAAAGTTGGCTGTTTCCGAATAGTTGTATTTTTGTAATATTTTTCTTATATTAGATGGAATTCCGTGTGAAGATGTGCTATTGTTGTATGCGTACGGTTTTTAGTGTAACTGTTGACTATTGTCTTTAATCCGTCCCATTCTCCGGATGAATAGTGCTTGTTTATTGCCCCACGAAAAAGTTGGCTGTTTCACTTTTGTCTTTGTACATCCTCGTCCTCGCTTCCTGCCACATATTTGTATTTGTTTTGTTTGTGTAATATTGTTGTAATATTGTACGAATTTGATTTACTTTTTGGGCCGAAGCCTGATTAACATCCTTGCATCCTTTTAGGTCAATTTTGGGAAGTAGATTTTGTGTCTAACGTATCTGATGCAGTACTCCGTAGACCCCCTTTTTTTCCGTCGTGAAATTTTTTTATGTGTATGAAAATGGCATAACATTCCTAAATTTGCAGAGTGGGTGAATGATGCAGAGTGGGTGAATGATGCAGAGTGGGTGAATGATGCAGAGTGGGTGAATGATGCAGAGTTGGTGAATGATGCAGAGTGGGTGAATGATGCAGAGTGGGTGAATGATGGAGAGTGGGTGAATGATGGAGAGTGGGTGAATGATGGAGAGTGGGTGAATGATTGCGAGTGGGTGAATGATGCAGAGTTGGTGAATGATGGATAGTGGGTGAATGATGGATAGTGGGTGAATGATGGAGAGGCAGAGTGCGGCCGCGTTTTTGAGGGTCAGTGTGGGTAACTGAGGGTGAGTCGTTGAGGGTGAGTGAGGGTGATGTTGAGTGAAGGTGAGGGTGAGGTGTTGAGGGTGAGGTGTTGAGGGTGAGTGAGGGTGAGTGATGGTGAGGGTGAGTGAGGGAGTGTTATTGAGGGTGAGGTGTTGAGGGTGAGGTGTTGAGGGTGGGGGGGGAGGTGTTGAGGGTGACTGAGGGTGAGGTGTTAAGGGTGAGTGAGTGTGAGGTGTTGAGGGTGAGTGAGGATGAGTGAGGGTGAGTGAGGGGTTAAGGATGAGGTGTTGAGGGTGAGTGAGGGTGATGGTGAGTGTAGGTGAGGGTGATGTGTTGAGGGTGAGTGAGGGTGAGGGTAAGGTGTTGTGGGTGAGTGAGGGTAAGGTGTTGAGGGTGAGTGAAGGTAAGGTGTTGAGGGTGAGTGAGGGTGAGATGTTGAGGGTGGGTGTGGGTGAGGAGTTGAGGGTGAGTGAGGATGAGTGAGTGCGGGTGAGTGAGGTGTTGAGGGTGAGGTGTTGAGTGTGAACTGTTGAGGGTGAGTGAGGGTGAGGTGTTGAGGGTTATTGAAGGTGAGGGTGGGTGAGCGTTACTGAGTGAGGGTGAATGAGTTGTTGAGGGTGAGTGATGTTGAGGGTGAGGGGATGCTGGTGTGAGGGTGATGGTGAGTGAGGGTGTGCGAGGGTGAGGGTGTGAGGCTTATTGAGAATGTGTGTGGGTGTGTGAGGATGTGTGAGAGTTTGTGAGGGCGGGTGTGTGTGAGGGTGGGGGTGTGTGAGTGTGGGGGCATGTGAGGGTGTGTTGTTGAGGTCATGAAGGTGAGTGTGGGTGAGTGTGGGTGAGGGTGAATGAGGGTGAGGTGTTGAGTGTTAGTGAGGGTGAGTGAGGTTGAGGGTTATGGTGAGTGTGAGGTGTTGAGGGTGAGTGAGGTTGAGGTGTTGAGGGTGGGTGTGTGTGAGGAGTTGAGGGTGAGTGAGGATGAGTGAGAGTGAGGATGAGTGAGAGTGAGGGTGAGTGAGGTGTTGAGGGTGAGGTGTTGAGGGTGAAGTGTTGAGGGTGAGTGAGGGTGAGTTGTTGAGGGTGAGTGAAGCTGAGGGTGGGTGAGCGTTATTGAGTGAGGGTGAGTGAGTTGTTGAGGGTGAGGTGTTGAGGGTGAGTGATGTTGATGGTGAGTTATTGTTACGGGATGATGGTGTGAGGGTGAGGGTGAGTGAGGGTGGGCGAGTGTGAGTGTGTGAGGCTTATTGAGAATGTGTGTGGGTGTGTGAGGATGTGTGATTGTTTGTGAGGGCGGGTGTGTGTGAGGGTGGGGGTGTGTGAGTGTGGGAGCATGTGAGGGTGTGTTTTTGTGGTCATGAAGGTGAGTGTGGGTGAGGGTGGGTGAGGGTGAATGAGGGTGAGGTGTTGAGGGTGAGTGAGCGTGAGTGAAGTTGAGGGTGATAGTGAGTGTAGGTGAGCGTGAAGTGTTGAGGGTGAGTGAGGGTGAGGGTAAGGTGTTGTGGGTGAGTGAGGGTGAGGTGTTGAGGGTGAGTGAGGGTGAGGTGTTGAGGGTGATTGAGGTTGAGGGTGATTGCGGGTGAGAGTTTGAGGGTGAGTGTGTCTGACTGAGGGTGAGGCCTTGAGGGTGAGGTTGAGTGAAGGTGAGGTGTTGAGGGTGAGTGAGGGTGAGGTGTTGAGGGTGAGTGAGGGTGAGTGAGTGATGGTGAGGGTGAGTGAGGGCGGGTAATTGTGGGTGAGGTGTTGAGGGTGAAGTTAGTGAGGGTGAGGTGTTGAGGGTGAGGGTCTGAGAGTGAATGAGGGTGAGGTGCTGAGGGTGAGTGAGGGTGAGGTAGTGAGGTCGCACTCTGATGTTTATTTTTTCTCTGACTTGGCTTTTGCTTGTGTTTTTTGGACCCGTATGTGACTTGTTTCGCCGCTATGCTTTTTGTTTTGGTTTGTTGATTGTTGTAGTTAAAAGTATTATGTATGCACTGTTTATGTTCTCTTTGTGTGTGTTTTTTTTATATTTTCTACATTTCAGGGAATGAGCTGCTACGATCGACAGGTAATGGCAATTTTATATTCATATTATTAAAGAGTGTCTTTGTGAGTTATTAGACTTTTGTTTATGCATTTGCTTATTGTAATGTTAATGTAATTATTGTTTTAGGTCTTGCTTTGCTCGCACTTACTTTCTGTCTGGCTCCTTTCATTAGAGTGTGTTTTGTATTTTATCAATGGCTGCTATTTCGTTTTATTTGTTGCCATGGATTGAGTTCCGTTTTGCCGTACGTGTTTTTCGGTCGCACTTGCCTTGTGTTTAGTATTTTTCTCTTCCACGGCATCCCTGATGTCCATTTCTGCAGCACGCAGCAATAGCACATTATTAACATTCGGCACCCCCACAGTACCATTGAGCAACATCAGATCATCACTCTTGCCCACTAGAGCCGTATTTAGCACACCCCCAGTCTCATTTAGACATAGTACTGCAGTACTGTACAGCAGCAAAGCATGCTTGTCTAGCTGTAATTGTGTGTGCAACGTAAAAAAAGTTGTTCTAAAGCGTGCACTTCCGGCTGGTGGTGTGTGTGACTGTTGAAAGCGTGGACTGATGCCTGTTTGTGTGGGTGTATGCATGGTGAAAGGATGCACTGATGACTGTTGTGTGTGTACGCCTGGTGAAAGTGCCCATTGCTATCTATTGGTGTGTGTGCCTGTTAAAAGCGCACATGTTTGGATTGTATGACGTTTGTCTGCTGAGTAATTCTGTAGTGGTAATGAGTGGTGCTGTGGTGGTAAGTGTTTGTGTGTGATTGTAGTGTGATAGTGTGTTGTTGTTGAATGATGCTGTTGTGGTGGCGTAGAATGATGTTGGTGTGTTGCTGAGTGATGTTAGTGTGGTGCTTAGTAATGCTGTTGTGATGTGTTGTTCTGTGCTAGTGATGAGTGGTGCTGTGTTGGTGTTTAATAATTACCACCACAGCATAACTCAGCACCACAACAGTTGCACTTCTCCCAACAATGGCATCACTGATGTCCACGAATGCAACACGCAGCAATACCACTTTATCATTCTGCACCCCCACAGTACCATTGAGCAACAACACAGCATCACTCTGCGCCTATCGGTCTCTTTAGTTAACATTTGCATTTCCCCGCGGATGGCCTACAACAGATTACAATCTTTACGACTCTGATGAAAGCAATTCAGTCTCCTGGGGTGGTTAGGCCCCAGACGTTTGACTCTGGCCCCCTCCCCACCTTACAGAGGGGAAAAGAAAGTCGTGCATGAAAGTGAAAGAGTCTAGCCTGTTTGTTTTAGTGCGTATTTGCGCGAGTAAAAGGACGAAAGGGGCAGATGAATGAATAAGACTGAAGTTAAGACAGGGAGGGATAAGCTAAGGCAGGGTGGGTATGCTTGCAAGATGCACGTGTAAATGTTGTGAACGTGTGCATGTTTCCGTGGATGAAAGGAAAAGAGATAGAGTGTGATGGCTGTGTGTTACTGTCGTGCGTGTGGACGGGCCTGATTGGGATAGAATAAGCAAGAGCCACGACCAGAAAGCTGATTTTGGTGGACTGTTTGTGCATGTTGCCTTGCGTGCTGAATGCAACAGAGAGATGTTTTGATGTTATTGTTTCAGCAATTGAAAGACACGAATGAATAAGACTGAAGTTAAGACAGGGAGGGATAAGCTAAGGCAGGGTGGGTATGCTTGCAAGATGCACGTGTAAATGTTGTGAACGTGTGCATGTTTCCGTGGATGAAAGGAAAAGAGATAGAGTGTGATGGCTGTGTGTTACTGTCGTGCGTGTGGACGGGCCTGATTGGGATAGAATAAGCAAGAGCCACGACCAGAAAGCTGATTTTGGTGGACTGTTTGTGCATGTTGCCTTGCGTGCTGAATGCAACAGAGAGATGTTTTGATGTTATTGTTTCAGCAATTGAAAGACACGGTGTTATGCTTCAAAGAAAAAAAAAAGTGCACGTCTGAATAGGAAAGGCAGAAAGGTGTAGATGAATGAATGAATGAGACAGAAGGAAGGGGGTGTTTGTTTGCAAGAATCACGTGTAAATGTGGTCAACGTGTACGTGTTTCTGTGCGTGAATGCAAAAGAGAAAGTCTGTTGTCTGTTTGTGCATGTTGTCGGCCGTGATTGGGATAGGATAACAAAGAGACACGAACAGAGATGTTTTTTCGTGTATGTGTCCCAGCCATTGAAATAGTGTAAAATAATTTGATAGTATGGATTGCTGAGTCCGGTGTCACTGCACCTGCTGCACAAACGGAAAGCCTGTCTCTGAAAGAGTGTGTGCAAGGGAGAGGGGAGAGGCATGGTGAGTTGTGCTTGGTGTTTACTCAGAAGGAACCTGTAGGGCGTTGTAGGTGACAGGCCAAGTCACCACAAGATATATATTCAAAAGAAATGCGCGTCCAACATTATTATTGTTTACAAGATGCACGTGTAAATGTCGATGCTACAGTTTTTATATATGTGTCGGAGTGTTGTGATCTGTGCGTGCATTAGGAGGGAGCTGCCGAATTGGATCAATATACTGTGTAGATAAAAGGTAGTGACGAACGGTATGCTATTTAAGAACGCATGTGGCAGAGATGTAAACAAACTACATGCGCGGCCGCCATTTTTTCGTGGGAGGTGCTGGTGTGGCAGGAGTGCTGATACGGCAAGGCTGTGTTGGCGGGGAGAAAGAGAGGAGGTGCTGATGTGGGAGGGGGAAGTCGCGGAGAGAGAGGGCAGGTGCTGTTGTGGGAGGGGGGAGTTGCCGGTGTGGGAGGAGTGCTGCTAGGGCAAGGCTGTGTTTGCGGAGAGAGAGAGAGGAGGTGCTGGTGTGGGAGGGGGAAGTTGCTGGTGTGGGAGGAGTGCTGCTAAGGCAAGGCTGTGTTTGCGGGGAGAGAGAGGGGAGGTGCTGTTGTGGGAGGGGGGAGTTGCCGGTGTGGGAGGAGTGCTGCTAGGGCAAGGCTGTGTTTGCGGAGAGAGAGAGGGGAGGTGCTGGTGTGGGAGGGGAGAGTTGCTGGTGTGGGAGGAGTGCTGCTAGGGGAGGAGAAGCCCTGGACGTGAATGCTCGTGCATGTTTGATCACGTGATTCACATGAACTGCAAGAAAACCGCGGCTGAAAGCCCTCTGGTTTGAAGAGAAAATAGCCGACTTGAATTCTCCCCATTTCCCATTCCTGCGGAATGGTAAAGGCGAGACCTAAAAAAACATCATCGACCCTTCACCTCTAACTATGTGTGTATCCCACTTCTGTTTGTTCATAATGGAACACTTCAGAGTTCAACGTGCCTACTAAATATCTGTCTGCTGACAGCCTCATCAGCTCTTTCCTGACACGCTTTTATGCCCTTCATTCTACTGAAACCACTCTTTAACACACTGGCAGCTTTATTTCCTTGGCTCACCACAAGCACTTATGTTCCATCCTCATTCTTCTTGATCTGCGTGCTGGTTTGGACACAGTTTCTCACCCCACATTACTTTCTTCCTTTCATATAATTGTATTGAAAGCTCCACCCTATATGGGTCTCTTGCTATCAATCAGACTAACAATGTTCAGTGCCAAGGGACTACAAAGGATCTCTCCACTGACTTATCTGCCAGCTGGAGTCCACCAGGGGAATTCCTACGTCTACCCCTATTCTCTCTCCATAGAAGTTTACTTGGGGACTTATCTCTTTTTTGGCTCCCCCTACAATCTCCTCACTGAGGAAGCAGAAATGCTCTTTTCCTTTCCTACCCTTCTCTCTTACCCCCAATAAAGCATCTCTGGCTGTCTCACTGTCTTTAACATTGAACGGCCCTCATGTTGTTAATGCTGGACACCTCAAAGACTAAATGGATCCCATGATCACTTTTTTTCAATATCACTCATGTGTCCCACAAAGTTAAGTAGAGAACAAACAGTCTGTGCAGGACCTTCTAACGGTTAAAGCTCTGAAGTGCAGGGAGAGTACAGTATTCAAATAGTAGTCCATCCAAACAGTTTCCTTACACTGAAGCAGTCAGCAAACTTGCTTATAAATGAAATGGTCTTTTGTACATTTCAATACAGAAGATTCTTTCTAAAGATGTGTTTAGTTATAAATGGTAAATATCTCAGATTTCATGAATGACTTTAATATCTGCTCATCTCATAGAAGGCATGAAATGTGTTTCTTTAGGACTTGTGACTATGCAGTCTTCTTTCTTTAAAATCATTTTGTCTTAACATCACTGTAAAACACCATTTTATTCGTTTTATTACATATTTAGCAGATTTCACGAGATTTAGTTTCTGGTTAATGTTATTTACCCAGGCTAGAGTGTAGTTGCAGTTCTTTGAGATGGCGCTCTACTGTATGTAGGGTCTACAACTTCCAGCTATAGTAAGCAAATGAGTGGGCACATTTGCATAACCACGCAAATATTGCACATTGTCCTAGTCAGGAACACCACGTTGCACTGATTACCAAAACAGGCGCCAGACCCCCATGATCCATTCTAATAGAGAATGATAACTTCAAAAACAAATTTGTTCCAAGTCCTTGACAGGAGGGCAGTTGCCTGGTTTCAGTTGACATGATCTTGCAACACATGTTCATCGTATGTTTCAGTACGAGGAAATATTTCAATACATTCAAGCAGAAGATAGTGTGGCTTCTCAGCTCTTTGTATTTCCACCAAGCAGAAAAAAAGCTGACATTCCCAAAACATGTGCAGGATCACGCTTCGGTCACTCAGTAATTATTTCAGCTGCCTTTTTTCCAGACGTATTTGTATTTTCCAAGCGTTCGAGGAGAGCTTCCTGTTCCGCGAAGTGCAGCAATCGGCTGATTAGGTCGTCCAGAAGCTTTTCGCCCCTGAGAAATTCCTGGCAAGAAAAAACACAAACTATTAGCACCAAAAGACCATCGTTTAAAGAAACAAGGTGGCTCAACATGTTTGCAATGCAGTCTAAATACACATATAAAAAGAAATTGGTGATGATCACTCAATGTGTCTATGAGCTGAAGATTAGGCAAACTCTTACAATTAAGCCTAGAAACAAACATATATAGTACTGATGTCGTACAAAAGGAATGTATTGGCTACTCGAGGCCAGAATTGGTTTAAACTGGGATGCATAACACTCAAAGCTTCCCGTCAGACCTGTAAGATGGTCTTCCCCTAAACGTGTTGCCTTGCTCCTCTATTTTTGTTGATCTTATTTTATGTTGAACTTAGGACGCTGTGCACTTTAACACTGCTAGCCAGTGCTAAAGTGCGTGTGTGCCCTTCGTGAAACATGGTAACATTCGCTCAAGCACATTTGGCACATTTTATTTAGAGAGATTTATTTTCAGATCATTTGCCTTACAGTACTCTGAAAAATGCATCAAGTTTCCTCTGTAGGCCCACCGGCGTAAGATTCATTAGCATAGTGTCATCAACAAAGAACATTAGTGAAATGGCCTAGGTTTGCCGGAAAAGACCGAACCTGGTATAATACGATCATAGCATCTGCAATGTAAATTGAGAAGAGGAGCAGAGCCAAAATGCACACCTGCCTTAAGCCATTGGAGGTATCTATTTTTTTGGACAAAGCTCCATTGCCCCTTAATTCAACCCTTGTCAATGAGCCCTCATGTAATTGAATTATCAGCTATAATAAGCTGGGTGGACATTTCCATTTACACATTTTCTCCCAGCGTAATGCCCTAGGTAATGTGTCAAATCAATGAATGACACATAAAGAGGCTGTTTTATTTTGAAGGCATACTCTTCGGCCAAAAGGTTTTAAATTAAACAGCCATCTGTTTTCGAACAGCCTTTACAGAATCCCATTTGAACCTCCAGGAAGACTCTTACATGGCTTACCAAATCCTCCAATACCCCCAGAAGATGTTCACATAAATCCTACTGGGAATGCACAACAGGATAATCATCATACGATACTCGTGGACAGGTCCTGTTCTCCAGGTTTATACAACAGGACTCTAATATTACCTTTTCAGGTTTCTGGTAGGTCGTGGCCACATATTAAAACCCTGGAGCCAAATCTTTCGCCCACAGACTTTATCTGAAGAAAGGCCATCAAGACCTTTGTTGTGTGTCTATTTAGATATCGTATATAGGTTTCCCGACTTATGCCTTTATATACGCACAATTCACATTGCCCTTATCTAGGCATAGAAATCCAACCCTTATTTAGGCATTATTCATGTTAACCAAATACAGGCATGGTCACCTACATCCGTCCATCCACGTCACAACGAATTCTTGGAAAACCAGACTCTTAAACCTTTACGACTTCCCCTTGCCTGGATATTGATTTCTCTAAGAACCCATTTATTATGTATGAACATCTATTCCTTAGGGGTTCATTCATGATGTTCATATGCCCGACCTTTACGTCAATACTGGCATTCCTAAACTCCTTCGAGGAATAAATATACCTTCACTTGCTATGGTAAAGCACGGTGTGGTTCGGTGCAGTTCGACTAACTACTTGCAGGACGCAGCTCACCACAGCAAATGCCGAAGGAAGCCAACTCTCCAGCTGACGCACTGACCAAAATCTGTCATCCTCCTGCCGAGAAACCAGCTCCAGTGTTTCTGACTCCCCTTGCGGGGTGTTGGGAGATCGAGTCCAGGGAAAGAGATACCAACCTCTCTCATTCTAAGGTATGGAGCTGATTAGAACCTTGAGAAACCTTTGGCAATTCTTGGCAGAACTAAACTATAACTAAAGACATCACCTACTTCTTCCCTCGTACTAGAGCTAGGTTAGGTATACTGGGGTAGGCGTATTTTAGAAGCACCAGTTGAGTATTTTAGCCTGTGTTATTTATGTATGTATTTTTATATATGTCAAAGCAACAGACAATTCTATTACAGTATTATTTTATATTACTGTTCATGATGTACGCATTATACTTCGCATTCTGTCTAACGATTGTAGCAGTACATATCTCTTGCATGAGAAATAAGACTGTTCAATAAATCCTTTTATTGAAACACCCGTCTCACTAGTTCTGTGCAACTCTGTAGAAATGAAGCATGCACGATTGACTGAGTGAAAAAGTTATCTATTGTTTCCACGACTCTGAAGATATTGTTCGGTTCTAGGGGAAACAAAGTTGTCATGTTTATGCGGTTGTCAGAGACTAATCCCTTCTTGTTTATTCGAGAAAGTTTCTTAAATCTGCTCCACTACACAACGAGAGCACAAGTGGTTTATGATCGCTGCCTGCTAATTTGCCAATTGCTCCTTTACTAGACCAACATTTTAAGAGGAGATTATTATATTGTCAATCAATGTAGATGCCTTCCCTTTGTCAAAGGTGAGCTGGGCTGGCGGGTCACCTGCATATCTACTATTAGAAGCCATATTCAGGCTGTCAACCAATTTAACTAATTGTCTAACAATCCCAGCCCCTCTTTTGAGCAGTCAAAACCTGACACAGAATCCCCAAATCATTTTCTTTTTCCAATTAAAACTCATCTTCCGATGGGTTAGGGGATTTGTTGAATTAAAATCACCCATCAATAGAATTGGCACATTAGGGAAGCACAGGTTTGCCTTATCCATTAGCACCCTCCACCTCTTTTTAGCTGTTTTACTTGCCTTTTCTGGGGGGAAGTGCGCATTCATTAATATTAGATCTGGAAAACCATTTGTCCCCATTTTGTCCTGCTTTTCCAGTGACAAACCAGAAACTTACATTGTAAAAAAAAAATCTTTAAATAAAATGACTCCAGAAACTTCATATGTTACAGACAACTAAGCCCCCTACATGGCGACCAAACTTTGCCTTAACTGCTCAAATACTAAAAACTCTATAGTTACTCCACATCACATCCTCCGATTCCCAGGTTTCTTGCAATGCAATAATCAAAACCTTTTTATCCTCTATAACTGACAAAAGAGATTCAAGGCTCCCTTTCAGATGAGCAATGTTCCATGATAGAAAACTCATCCCAACATCATCAGGATGTACAAAGCAGGGGACTTGAGGTTACCTCCAGTTGTTATCCTGCTGGTCTGATAACTCCTCATGATTAGTAAAGAACTGCCTCTCCTTCTCGGATTTTAAAAATGAGAATCCTATCAGACCCAGAAACCTCGAGCCCCCCCCCCTCCCTCCCCCCCCCCCAAGTCGCAAACTTGGGATCATGGGTGAGCTGATTAAATTGTGTCCCCATATCCTCCGACTGTATGCTGTCATAGATTGACAATTCCCTAGTGGGTTCAAGCCGTTGGATAAATGATTCATAGATATTAAAGCCTGACCGCCGAAGCTCATCCAGTGAGTTCTAAACTTCATCTGCTACTAACTTGGAATAAAAATGGACCAACACAAATGGCCTCAAGGCAGCTATAGCACTGGCTTTTGAGAAGATGTCTTTAGAAGTAATTTTGGACAACTGAGGGGTATATTTGAAGAGAGATAAAATACATGATCTATTTAGGATGCTTTCTGTGTCAGGGTCAGCAAACATATCCACCAATTGAAGGACCAAATCAACTTCCTCATTGGGGTTTAGCTACAATTCCCTTACCCCACCTTTGATCAGCCTCTGGCCTAAAGGACTCCGCTCCAACAATTGTGGGAAATACGGCCTTACAATGTATGGGCACAGGTAGATCATGGTCCTTCTGCACAGACTTATTGGCAGGGCCGTTGTTCACCATTACAGATTCAGTCAGATTTAAGACAGGTGTTAGAGAATGAGAGCCTAAATGTCCGAGACAATAACCTTATCTGATATTGGTTGGACGCAAGGGACCTCAGATTGCAAGTCTGTCATAGGAAATTTAACCCTTCTTGTACTTCTCTTGTTTATCCTTCATCATTTCCTTTTTCCCTTTCATTTGCTAGGCTTAGAAGCCAATTCCTCTACATTGGGAGCCAGATTTTTCCCTGTTAGATTTTTGAAAAATTGAAACACTTCACAACTTTTCCCTCGATTAGAGACATGACTAGGGAGTTCCTCCCTGTTGTTAATAACCTCTCGTACTGTAAACACATCTTCTTTAAAAAGGGCTTCAAAATCGGAGAAGTCTAAACTGGTCACAACTAAAGCCTGCTGACTGGTAACAACAATTGGCCTTCATTCAAGACTTAAACTCAGGACTACCCACTTGAACACCTACCTCAATAAAGCTAGGCACAGAACTGTTGGCACTAATCGCATTGCCATCGCCAGCAAATTTTAAGGAGAAGTCTTTAAGTATTTAAGTATTACAGTTAAAATATATAAGTTGGAATCTGAACTATCAGTAGGTTTTTCTAATAAAGACCAAATAGATTAAAAAATACACTCAAGACTTTGCAATGTTTTAGAAAAACCCACATAATACAATGAAACGTTAATGGGTGGATTCAGAGACATGTCAGGAGACACTGAAATATTTGATAATACATAAGTTGTAAGACTAGGGGTACTAGAAAACAGAGACAGAGGCGTTATTGAGGCACTCAGGGCCCTAGGTATACGCACGGCTGGAAATATGTTCAAGGGCGGGGCCCTAAAAACGGTGAGGGATATCGAAACAGGGGAGGTGCAGCCTATGGTGCTGCAGCGTTATCAATACCACAGAGTCAGAGAGGCGTGGAGCGAACAGCTTGGTGACGACCTGCTGGAGCCCCCTCAACTATTAGAACTCTCTTATGTTATTAAAACGGAAGAGCCGAAAAAACTGGTATCTACTCTCTATAAGATAACTATGACGGAAAGGGCGGCCGGATATAACAAGGCGTGGCTGGCATGGCAACGCGACTTGAGTGCACAAATATCTGATGCAATGTGGCAGTACTGCTGCTTCAGCACTAGGTTAGTCTCCCTGAACGGCAGACACAGGCTGGTACACTTCAAGTTTCTCAACAGGGTTTACCACACACCGGAAAGGCTGCACAGGTTTGGACTACGGGATAGTGCGTCTTGCGATAGATGCGGTGCTCCGGACGCCGGGTTTCTTCATCTTGCTTGGGAGTGCCCGGGGATACAGTTTTACTGGGAGACGGTGGTGCGAGAACTGGGTAATGTTGTACAGGGTGAGATTGCCCCGTCCCCGCTGCTTGCACTGCTCGGCTACTCCAAACCGTTACCTAAAGCGCAGAGCAGGATAGTAGATCTGAGGTTGCTCTTGACCAAGAGACGGCTGGCTATGTGCTGGATGAGGGGACCCCTGCCTACATTTGAGCAATGGCTGAGTGATTTAACATACTGCTTCACACAATCAGAAATATACAGTGAACTCTTACCCCCCAGAAATAGGCCTAAGAACTTCTGGGGTTTATTCTTTGACTATAGACATAGGCGAGATGCGGAGGCCTCAAGTGGTGCGGAAGAGTTAGACAATCGTGGGGCTGTAGAGAGTGCGGGAGTGGGCTGAGCGTGTTTCACGCCATAAACAAGAAGTCCTGCCATGCGTCACGTACATCTACAGTGGGTCTGACGCTGATGGGCCGAGTAGTAGTATTGATCCAGATAGGACACGCAACACAGTGACACATGTATGCATAGGTTGCACAGCACCACTGGCCGGTTAAGTTTTTCCTTGTTTGTTTTTCTGTTTCGTTACATAAAAAGCGGTGTATTATTTTTGTTTGCTAATATAAGAGACACAGTTATATTGAATTTGCATGGTGGGCCACCACTAATTTATGCCGCCCGACCTCCGGGATGTGGGCTGAATGGCTGTGTATGATCATTTGCACTTGGCACACTATTCTTGATGATCCGAGCTTGTATTCTGATGTTTCTGATGATATATTGGTAATCACCGCAATAAATAAATATATTAAAAACAATAAAAATTCAGGTAATAGTTCATAGCCCATATGCACCGCCACAAAATCTGGTTTAAAAGGAGAAATATCCGGAAGGGTGTAATCCAGTACAATAGAAGACTGTAAGGCCTGTGGGGCTGGTTGGTTTACATTAGCATTGCAAACCGGTAAACAATCCCTAGATGGAATACTTTTCTCCTCACTGGAATGGATCGCTTGATTTTATTGTTGGTTGGGGGTATGAAACCCACGCAGATCCTCTACAGACACCATCTGGTTAATTTTCTCCACCTTCGAATTACCATGCATCGATGTCTACACCACTAGGCTGAAGTGGAGATTTCTTCAGATAATTTTGGGAAATACGTAGGTATTATTCCACTCCCTTTGAGAACTCCCAAATGAGGCACTTTTCTTAGTGGATTAGATTTTGGTGTGACATAGCCTGGAGGAGAGTATTCTTCCGGATCTAAGTTTTCCCACAGTCATAGTTCCACCTGGAGGTACTTAAAGCAAGTGCAGTTGTAAGGTAAAATAGGTGAAAAAACTCAGAAGGAAAGCGCCCAAAACCTGCAAGCCGCACCCAATACTGGACGGGCCACTTCTGCAGGAATGAGCTCTACCTTATTGCCCTTTTGTATCGCGTTGTTACCTTATTGCGGAGCAACTAATGCTACAGCACTCCCAGATCTCAATGACTCAAATGTGACTCTACTCGGGCACCTTTAAGCTACTCTGACAAAAGATTTTACAGAGAAGTTAGGGGACCAAGTATTAAGCCACTCAAAGCCACTCAGAGCTTCCCAACGGGCATCCAGCGAAAAAGACTTTGGAATCTGTGGAGTCAGCACCCCCTCACCTTCCCTAGTAGGTTAATACTACAGGGAAGGGGCATAAGCAGATTAAAAAACAACTCTGGGGTTGCAAACAATTACAGCTCACAACTGGTATGTAATAAACAGTGTAAGAAAGTGGCTCTATATATACTGGACCATAAGGTAGTACAGTGTGTATAGAGTGCACAAACCCCAGAGGTATAACAGAGGTTAAAGTCAGGACTGACCTTACTTTCAAAAGTGGTAGCTTGGTCGAGCAATAAGGCAGTACCAGAGGGCAGTGCAAAGCATTTGTTGTTAACACTCAGTCAGCAAAGGATTTCACACACTCAAAGACTGAACTCCAGGCCAATTGTTTTTATATCCAAAGAGATAGTTGTTTTATTTTTAGAACCAACAGTCATAAAAATATACTTTGCTAGATATCAGTACTCTCATGTAATTACTTTGCAAGGAAGCAATAGTTTGTGAACACAATAGGTACAGGAGTTGTTACCAGGAAAATACAGTTGATTACAATACAGATTACTTTAGTAGTTTCAGGACCAGATCCTATATTCAGTCCTGGGGTCTAAGCTGAAACCAGACAAGCAAAAACGATTTAGTTACGGTAATGATTTTTCATGAATATAAAGCTGTTTTAAAAGTTCACACTTAGAAACTTTTCAAGGACAATCTGGCAATGGTATTCAATGGGAGAAAGTTCAGGTTGCAGGTAAAGTATGATCGTGTTACTTTTGTAATCTAGCATTGGGCTTCTAGGGCCAGCACTGGGGTCTGAACTTAAAACAGGTAGGTAATTGCGTTTCAGTATTTCGTAGGATTTTTAAAGAATATTTCAAATTTTCAAAAGTAGACAGAAGAAATGTCATAGAAAAGCAGACAATGGGTTCCCATGGAGAAAATGCAGATTACTAGTAAACCCAGTAAGGATTACTTTTGCGGCTCATTACTGGGCTCAAAGGTACAGTACTGGCTTCTCCCCTGATCACAGGTGAGTACTTCGCAATTCGGACTTCGGCTGATTCTATATGAATATTTTCAGTTTTCAAAACTTCACACTTAGAAAAGTTTCGAGTCAAAATTGATCAATGTTATCCAATGGCAGGTAAGTGAGTTACCGGTTTCCAGGTGAGTACTTGGCTGGTGAAGTTAAGGTTCTGGGCATAGACTCAGGGGTCCCCCAGTGTCAGGTAAGTACAGTTAGTTCACCCCCAGCGGCACAGGGGCGGCCGGGTGCAGAGGTAGTTAGGCCCAATGATATCCAATGAGGGACAGGGGGCCTCCGGTTGGTGGCTGCTGGCTAGCAGGCCACCCGGCTGTGGGAGCTGAGCTCCTGGTCACTTGCCCAGGGCAAGGGGGGAAGTAGGATAGGACAATGGTTGCACAGCCAGCGGTGCTCGGGCGGTTGGGTGCAGGGTGCTTTTGAGCCGTCTGGGGCTCAATGTTATCCAATGGGAAAGGTCAAAGGAAACAAAGGCTGCAGGCTCAGTGACGGAGACTCTCCAGGGGCAACCAGCACTTCGAGAGGTAAGTTGGGATCTTGGAGCACAGGTAGGTACCCCAAAGGGAGGCACAGGGGCTGTAGGGCGCAGGGTGCAGGGGTGTCTTTGGGTGTCGGAAAAGCTAACCCTCAGCTGGTTAGTATAGCTACTGCATAAAGTGCAATTTTGAAAAAAACAGTGGTAACAAAACAGCAAAAAATCACAGTGTTAATACATGTGACCAATCACAATACCTCTATACAGGAAAGATGATAATTCATATCTTTCCTGTGTGAGGTAACAAGCCTCACCTCACCTGGCTCTTACTCAGGTTTGAGGAAGAGGCATCGCCCTCTCCGTCGATACCTCTGTGATTTTTTGCTGTTTTGTTACCACTGTTTTTTTCAAAATTGCACTTTATGCAGTAGCTATACTAACGAGGTCCTAAAGAAAGCCGGGGTTCTGTAACCCGCTACGGCTGAAACTAGTAGACCATTTCGGTTGATTAATTCAAAACCGACACTGTATATATATTTTTAATAAGTCCACCAGTGGTCATCAATAAAGGTATCTGGGACCACTGATGTATCTTTTTTAATTCACACACACTTTCACTTTTGCACTGCATTTTTCTATCCTTGTCTTCAACACGCCTAGTCCACCAGCATTTGGCTCGGTGCCAGAAGAGCTGAGGTGACAGGGTTTACTTTGGTTTTCCATATGATGACACTGGCCACCAAGGGCAGTTGATGGGAATCCTTACTTTTCTGCCCTCCTCAGGGTTTCTTCTGACATGAAGTCGCATTTGCGTCATCATTCTTTCACTATCATTGATAGTTAGACAGTAAAATGATCTAGTGTGAGTCCTGTTCCTATAATTTGTTCTGTGTAGAGTTTCTTGTTAGACCTCCAGTTTCCTTTTGTTGTTTATTTGTAGGATTGGGGATTGAAACTGGATGGGTCTCTAAATATTTTCCCCAGGATCCCCTCTCTCTCCCACCCCGGGAGTTGAGTTATGTGTAATTAACACAGGGATGTGTGCCATGTCGACTCTTTGTTTGGTTCTGTACTCAGACACTCAGCCTGCAAAGGCAGTGTGTGTGTGCCAGGGTACAGTGCGCCTGAGAGTGGCACAATGAGTGCTGCAGCCCTCAGGGGTCTTCTCTGGACACCATGCACTGGGTACCTAGGGTACCATTTACTAGGGGCTGACAGGTGGCCAGAGATGTCAATTAGGTTTTAGTTGCAACTTAGTTTTTAGGGAAAAAACACAGGCCCTGGGTACCTGGTTGGCAGGAACCCAGGGCACACTCAGACAAAGCACATCAGCAGTTTCGAAAAAAAGTGGGGGCATACCAATGCAAGAAAGATGGCACTTTCTCACAAACAGCACATGGGTTAAATGAAGACTGGGGAGGAAGCCTGTGAGAGCCTTATGGGGGTTGAAAAACCACAAAAACAATATGAGGTAGCCCTCCCAAATGTGTAAACAAGCCGCACCTAAATAATCATGGCCGCCTCTGCTCACCGCTGGCAGTTACCCCCTCGCAGCTCCAGTGCTCTCAGCCTTCTTCCCTCTTCACCTCTTACTCATTTCACTCTTTCACTCCTTTTGAACGGTATTAAATCATGAGTATCAGCTTGCATTCTTTTCACCAAAGCACACACAAATGAGCTACAAAATGACCAGCACCTTGATATCGCTTTGGCAAGGGCAAGGGTAGAGGCCTCCACTGGCCATTATTATGGTCTTCTGTTTTGAGGACCAAGGGCAGACTATTTGCAAAGGGGCTAGTGTAAAATGGTGGACCCTACCAGAGCAGCTTCACAAGCTGCAGCAGGCTGTAGCAAGCAGTGTGCGGAGATGCTATACCGGCTGTATGGGCTGAAGTCACCTACAGCAAGCTGCGTGCGGTGGGCCGCGAATGGCAGCGGCAAAGAAAGCAGCAGGTAAAAAAAATAAAGTGCCTTCCCGCCTCACATCCGCTCGACCAAACTGGACCTAATCACCTGGTCCGAGTCTTGGGGCCCCTCAAACACCCTTGAATGCCCCCTTACTACAACCGCAACTCCTCTTGCTTGCTCCACGGAGTACACCCACGATGCTCTCCAACAAGCCTCGCGTCCTCACATCTCACATCTCCTCGCATCTTACGTCTCCTCCTGAGTCTTATAAGTCCCTAGTAAAGTGGTGCTACATGTACCCAGGGTCTGTAAATTAATTGCTACCAGTGGGTTTGCAGCACTTATTGTGCCATACACTTAAGCAGCTCTTTAAACATGTCTCAGGCCTGCCACTGCAGCCTGTGTGTGCAGTTTACACTGCCTTTTTGGCCTGGAAAAATAAACCTTTTGCCAGGCATAAACCTTCCCTTTTTAATACATATGTCACCCCTAGGGAAGGCCCTAAATAGTCCATAGGGCAGGTGCAGTGTATTTAACAAGTTGGACATTTATTTTTCCCTTTTACATGTCCTGGCAGTTAAAATCTCTTAAATTTGTTTTACCCTATTGCATGCTCTGCCTCTCCCATAACATTGGGCAACCCTATTAAATGTAATAAGTGATACCTTTCAATTGGGAAAAGGTAGAAATGTTGAGTTTGGTCTCTAAAGAATTGTAATTTAAAACCCTCTTTAATGGTAAAGTCGAATTGTAAGTCACAATTATGAAAATGCCCCTTTTAGAAAGTTAGCATTGTCTCGTCCCAACCATTTGGTGCCTGCAGTCTGTATCCTGGGTCACATGACTAGTTTTAGCTACCAGCTGGTCTTTGTGTATTGCTCCTAGACAGTGAGACAAGGGGAAATAGGTATTAGCAGGATGGGCCATCTATGACTTGATAGGGTAGGAAATATGTGTCAACTATCATGATTGCACATCACAAAGCCTCTGCCTGAGCACACTCACAAAGGGTTTAACACTGGTCTTTTGTGCCCGCAGTCAAGCTGGGGCTAGGCCAGGAAGGGAAGAAATTCCAAACATTTTTGGGTGGCGGGGTGGGGGTGTATCCTCCAGAACCTTCTCCTACTTCAAAGTTTGTACCAAGTACAACTATCGGTCCCTCAGACTCAACTCTTCAGTACACCTTTAGACTTGTGGAAGACTCAGAAGGACTACTGTGCTGCTCTGCAAGAAGGACTACTAATCTGCTGCCTGAGTGAGAAGGACTGGACCTGCAGGACCACCACCAGAGTGACTCCAAGGCTAGTTGGCCTGCCTTCTGATCAGAGCCTCAGGGACAGAAAAGGCTTCAACCACATTGAATCCAACCCCTGGACTCTTCTGTTTAGTTTTGCCCCCAAGTGGTACTATCCCACTGCTGGACCCTTGGATGCGGGCCAGAAGATGCTCTGCCAGCCCATGTGTGGTCTCTTGGGCAGAACCAACGCTGTCCTCACAGCCTCGTATCAGAACCACTACTCAGCGAAGTATCCCTGACGCAGGACACCACATTGCAGCCCATAACCACCGCTGTGCGACGCAGTCCTATGCAGGACTTCACATTGTAAGCCTCTGTCGACTGCATCGTTGACGACACAGGACCTCTCTTCACAAGCCTCGTCAATGGCTCCATTGGAACCGCCGCTGCATGGCACATTCCTTGATGTAGGACATCTCATCGCCACCTAAAGCTCCTTGGAACCGTTGCTGCTCGACGCATCTTTGATGCAGGATCTCGCAACTCTCAGCAACTAAGAGACTGGGATTGTGAAAAGCTTTTTTTTTTATTTTAACCTCTTCACAATGTGATGTAAGCCAGGTACAGGAAGGTTGGAAGTCGGGAAAAAGTCCATGGGAGTTAGTTCCCTAATTCTCCTGAGAATCTGCCTGAGAGCAAGAGTCTCCCATCTGTGTAGCACATTAGGCTCTTTAGGGCCTATTTACAAACACTGTGGCGAAAGTACGGGCAGAGATTTATTTACATCTCAGCCTGAATCTACTTTTAACACTTTTATTCTATTCACAAACTGTTGTAACTTAAGTTATCTCCTTTAGGTTCTCCCTCCTTCCCCTTTCCCCTCTCCTACCTTCTTTTCCTACCCCTGTCCTTTCCCACCCACTGGTACATTCCACCTGTAGAATGTTGGACGAGAGCTCACATTAGAATGTTCATTGAGAGACTGGGAGCTGGTGCTGAAGGATCTACTTTAATAACCGCCTGTTCTTACCTTACTCGTGTTGGCCTCATCTTAACATTTTGGCGACGATTTCAGCCGTGCTGGGGACGGCATTGGATCCTTTCCCCAGTTCCTATTGCCAGCTGCCAACAGATCTCCACTGTTGTTCTTCTGGACGCCTGCTTCTGGTAGGTAGAGACTGTAACTGTGACGTGCCTGCAGCCTGCTCGCTTCTCCTGCTTTGCGATCTCGGCCGTAGCTTTCATCAGCTGTCTCACTCTTGACAAATTCTTCGTGGGCAGCCCTGTTTCCGCATCTGTTGTGGTGGTGAGTGCTGCGAGCCGACAGACAGTTCCTTCTTGTTGTCTCTTCTCTGCTGGTGCTATCCGACGAGGTCCCCTATTCCTGCTCATCTGTGAGGGTGTTTCTGAGCCTGCCGCCCGTCCTTCTTGCTGTTCTCGGCTGTTCGCCAGTGTGACATCCGCTGGGGCTGCCACCTCCTCCCGGGCTGCCGACTCCACACCGCTTATCATTTAGTGCTCTGTGGCTACAGTGGTGGTTGATCTCTGCCTCTACCTCACCAATGGAACTTTCCAAGGCAGGCTTTACACTTTACACGCGTCCTCCTCAGCTGCGCATTCCCGCTGAGGCAATGAATCGTCCTGCCTGGTTTCCGCCCCTGACGTAACAAGCTGCTCCGCTACATGGTCCGAGATGGTTGAGCGTCAAGAGGCTGGTTCCCGCCCCTTCTCCTCTGCTGACACTCTCCTTAGCTGACGCAGCAGGCCGTTCCGTTCCTTTTCTCCACAGCAAGGAGCGATAGTGGTCACGTCATTCTCCACAGCCTGCCAGCGATTTTCTCTTCTCTGACAGGCACAGCTCAATAATTCAAGATTTTGAGTGTGTTCACACTAGTGAAACCTACAATTTTCTACACAGCTTGCCAGAAGTTATATCGCCAGAAGTTATATAGTTATATCGCTGACAGGCACAGCTTTAAACCTATTTTAAACCTCTTTGCTCATTCACTCACTAATTCAAGATTTATAAGTGGATTCACATTAATCAAATCTATGAATTTATACACAGCCTGCTAGTGGCTACATCGCTGATAGGCACAGTTTTAAACATATACTTTAGCCTCCTTGCTCTATTCTTCGCATTACAATCCCATTGTGGCACAGTATACTCTGTCAATACTCTGTTGTTAGGGGGACAGTATTTCATTCTACATGCTCATTAAAATTTGTATAATGCTGTATGTTGCTTAGCTCTTGCAGCTCTACAGGCGTCGGTGTTTACTTTAAATTTTCATTGCAATTTACACAATCCATATTGTTACTTATTTTTAGCTCTACTTTGCTGTGATTCACTATCCTGCTCTTTTCTTACATTTTCGCTTATCGCTATTTTCTCCCTTCACTCTCTCTCTTCTTCTTCTTCTTCGTCTTTCTTTTCTTTTGCTTTTTCTCTCCCTTCTGCCTACGTTCTGCTATGGCTGTTTTTGCAATATCTCAACCCCCTTCATTTCTTTTTTTTATTTTTATTTTTATAAAAACCTTATTGTGCACGTAAATATAGTTACACGTATGGGCCTACAACCACAGGGGCCGGCCGCTAGACAAGGCAATAGCAATCAACATTCACCACAGTTCCATCGCCGGCACCCAGAGGTACGGCAGCAGTGCTGGATAATGCTCGTAGCAACTCAGGATGAAGCCAGGATACAGTAGTATTTTGTGTTTTATAAAAAAGAACAAAGAAAAGGAACAAAACAAGTCTCAAGGCAAAAGACATTGAACATGAAGTTGCGCTTATACGGGGGGGGAGCCTCAATTGCGAGATGAAGAAATTTTGCAAGCGGTGGAGTTGGTCAGGGGGGGGGAACAGTGGGGAGATCAAAAAGCAATAATAAATAGGAATTAGACAAGGAATGCCGGATCAGGGGGAGAAGGAGGTGTCTGGAGTGTCCTCGAACAGGGGTGTACATATGTTCCCTCGATAGGTGTTCCACTGACTCCAAATTGCAATCCACGCCTGAGGCTTGCCCCTAGCCAAATACACAGTCTTCTCCCTGAACATACACCAATCCATATTCTCCTTCCATACTGACACGGTGGGCGGCCGTCGGGAACCCCACAGCTGCACAATATCTCTCTTTGCAATCATGTTTCCAAGGGCCGCCCACCAAGTCTGGGCAACGTTGTAATCATTCGGCTCCCACACATTCAACAGCCATCTCCGGGCCTCAGGCAGCAAAGCAATCCTGGTGACACATTCCATCACAGCATGCACTCGATTCCAAAATGCGGCCACCTCCCGGCATCCCAAATGATATGGAGGAAGGTAGCACTCAATCCACAGCCACGCTTGCATAACCCATCCGCAGAAAAACCCATGGTGATCAACCGAGGACCAGTGACATACACACGGTGAAGGATCTTAAGCTGGACGAGGCGGAGACGGGCGGGAATGGCCACCTCCTATGGGGAGGATAGTGCAGACTGCCAGTCTTCATCATCCAGTTCCAGCCCGTCTCCGGTCCAGGCCTCCCTGAGGCGTACGAGGAGATCCGCCCGATTGCTAATCAATTTTTTATATATTAGTGAGATCGTACTGTCAGGCAGATGACCATCAAGTATACGATCTTCCTATGGGGAGGACTCAGGGATGTTAGGATCGGAGGCGAAGACCGCGGTCAAAGGCTGACGAACCTGCGCATACCTAAAAAACTCTCTATCACTCAGGTCATATTCAGTCTTCAATGTCTCAAAAGTCTTGACCGCACCCTTAGCCCAAAGGTCACCCACTCTACTAATTCCGATCATGTCCCATTTCTCAAAACCTTTCGTTGTCCAGAGGCATCCCAATCTCTCCGACGCATACAATGGAGTCGCACGTGTCAATCGATCCTTCCAACCCAAAGCAGCAGTTGCGTCACACCAGACTCGCACAGCAATTTTAGTAGTTCCTGTTAAATGTTTCCCTGCTCCCTTAGAATAGAGCACCCTGTTGTAATTCCCGCCCGGCAACTGATGCTTATCCATTTCAAATGCCGGGTTTGGGCTAGGTGCATACGTTGTGTGATTAAACGCGCTCAACTGGGAGGCCCAGTAATACCGCCTGATATCCGGGAGCGCCATGCCCCCGTCATACCAGGGGAGGGTTAGCTTAGCGAGAGCGATTCTTGTGCGCCCATCCCAGATAAGCCACCTCTGTAAGCTTTCCACCTCCCGGAAGTAACTCGTCGGAATGGTGTCGAGCGAGTTCTGGAGTGCATACAAAAACCGTGGGAGGGACATCATTTTAAAGAGCGCAGCACGACCGAGCGGCGACAATGGCAATTTACGCCAACGAACCACGTCAAGCTTCAGCCTCAGTAGAGGGGGGAGCAAATTACGCTCATAACGAGCAACAGGGTCCAATGATATAAAGATCCCCAGATATTTGAATCCCGTGTGTGAAACCTGATTGGGAAATCTACGCGGCAGGGGGGAAGACCACCCGAAATCACATAAACACAGGATTTGGTCCAGTTAATCACTAGGCCCGAGTTCTTGCCAAACGAGGTAAGAACATCGAACAAGACGTTAAGCGATTTTCGGGGGGAAGTGAGGTATAAAAGGATGTCATCCGCGTAAAGCGAGATCCGGTCTTCAAAATCGGGTGTCCACTGAATACCTTTTATCGAAGGCTCCCAGCGGAGCCAAGCTGCGAGGGGCTCCAAGGCTAGCGCAAAGAGCAAGGGAGACAGCGGGCACCCCGGTCTCGTACCCCTCCCCAAAGTGAAGGAATTAGATACCCGGCCGTTAACGACCACCTGAGCCAGAGGGTCCTTGTATAGCAATTGCACCCACTCGATAAACTCCGAACTGAAACCAAATTTCACGAGGCCGGCCCAGAGATAAGGCCATTCGATAGTATCAAAGGCCATCGTGGCGTCCAAGGAAGCCAAGATGGCCGACTCTTGAAGTGACCCCGCCCTCGCGAGAACACCATGCAAGCGCCGCAAGTTGAGTGCGGTGTTACGGTGCGGGATAAAACCAGATTGGTCCGGATGGATCAGGTCAGCAATCACGTGATCAACCGGTTAGCCAGAACTTTAGCTAGAATTTTGGGTTCAGCGTTCAACAAAGAGATGGGTCTGTACGAGGATCAACGATCCCGAGGCTTACCCTCCTTGGGAATTACCACAATTGTAGCCAAGCGCTGATCACAAGGGAGGGTGCCAAGGTCTCGTGATTCCATGAACATGTCCCGGAGATATGGTGCAATTTTATCAGGGCGCAATTTATATAATTCGATGGGCAAACCATTCGGGCCCATGGCCTTGCCAGAGCGAACAGAGCGAATAGCGACCGCAATCTCATCCGCGGACAAAGGAGCTTCCATCAGGTCACGGTCCACCTCCGATAAGTACGGCAACGTAATATCACGTAGCAACAAATAGGAGTCTTCCTCATCCCTATCAGACACCGGGGAATACACCGTACGAAAATAGTCCGCCAAACACTCAACAATCTCACTCGGTTCAGTCACACATTCGTCATTCAAACTCCGAATAACGGGGACCACACGATTCGCCCTTTCTTTCTTGTCCAGCCACGCAATCAATTTACCAGCCTTGTCCCCGACATCATACAACCTGCCCTGTTGCTCCCTGTACATTGTTTTGGCAGCATCAGTGACAAGGGACTTATAATCCAAATGCTTTAGACCAAGGGCGTGGAGTCTATCATGGGTAACACTTGATTCTAAGTCATTCTCCAGTTCGACTATTTCGGCCTCAAGACACACGACCTCTTGATTCTTAATTTTCTTAGCTTCAGAGATCAAGGATAATGCCTGCCCACGAATGACAGTCTTGAAGGCTTCCCATAGGGACACAGATGAAGACACAGACCCCTCGTTTTCAAGGAAGTATTGATCTAGGGACTTTACCAAACTGGCGCGGGTTTTGGGATTACGCAAGTACCAAGGGTTTATGGGAGCGACTCGCCCCGCGCTACTCAGTCCAGCATCCATACAAAGCCACACTGGGGAATGGTCCGAAATGCCCCGGGCAAGATGTCGAATCTCTCTAATGGAAGGGGACTGGGCAGCAGGCATGAGGATGTAATTGAGTCTAGAGAGACTCCCATGAGCCCCAGAGTGAAAAGTGTACTGACTCTGCGTTGGATGCATCAACCTCCAGCCGTCCACCAGACAAAAAGTGTCCAAAAACCCACTAAGCCATGACTGGGATTTGAGAAGATCCCTGGTTGGGGGGTGACGATCTACGGTACCAGAGACAACCGAGTTAAAATCCCCGCCCATAACCAAAATACCCTCAGGAAGTCCCAGCACTACTCGCCCAATATCAGAAAAAGTGGAGGTCTGGAGGCCCGGGGGAACATATATTGTGAGCAACGAAATAGTCCTACCCTCCCATCTGCCAGTGAGGGCGGCGTAGCGCCCCCTGTCGTCAAGAATTACATCGTCTATCTCCAGGGGGAGAGAGGACCGAATGAGAATGCCCACCCCCCTAGAGCCAGTGGTGAAACCAGAGTGTGCGGCAAGGCGATAACCCCACCTATTCATGGCGTGACACGTGTTGCCTACTAGATGCGTCTCCTGTAAAAGAACTACATCGGGGGACAGGCGACGCAAAAATTGTAGCACCACACCCCGTTTTATCCTGTCACCCAACCCGTTAACATTCCACGATATTAACCTCAACCCACTACCCCCATCCCAACTAGTGATGCAGAACTCGCCCCACAAAGAGCACAACATTCGAGTCATAGAGAATAACATTATGTTGCCTTGAAAAAGAAAAACAAACTTACAAACAACCCTCCTCACCTCCCAACCGAATCCCGTTACAACTCCCCCCCTCCCTGCACCCCTGCATTAGACTAGAAAGCCACCCCTACTTGCAGTGTGCCTGTCGCCCTACCATTACCCAATCTACAAGAAGACTCTGTAGGAGGAAAGAGACCCACCACCCCCGCCACCCTCGGGCACACGATAATGAACTACAAAAATAAGGAGGTTATAGAACCCAGCTGCGCAAAGTCAAATCTTCGGAGTTCAGGGGCCGAGTCATCGTTTCTGTTCCAGCTCACCACCCTCAGCACCACCAGGGCGCTCAGATCTGTCGTTCCGGGCAGGCAGAGAATCCTGCCAGTCGCTCACGTTCTCTGGTCGGTCAAAGAAAAATGTCCGGTCATTGTACTCCACACGAAGCCTGGTGGGAAACAGCATCGCATATTTCAATCCCAAGTCTCGTAGTCTGCGCTTAACACCCTGAAAACCCATCCTTTGTCTCTGGACAAGTTGAGTGAAGTCCGGGTAGAAATTGACAGTGGAGTTTTCAAATTTTACCGGGCCGCTCACCCTCGAGGCCTGCAGGATAACATCCCGGTCTCTGAAGTGAAAAAGTTTAGCGATGATAGACCTTGGAGGGGCGCCCGGTTTCGGCCGTCCACCCGGAACGCGATGGGCACGCTCCACTGCAAAGAACTTGCTCAGTCACGTAGGGGCAAGATGGTTCAGAACGAGGTCTTCCAACAGGAGGTCTATCGAATGGTTCTCAGGGTTTTCAGGGACACCTATGACGCGGTTGTTGTTTCGTCTATCCCTATTCTCAAAATCCTCCAGTCGATGAGACATGAGATCATTGGTAGACTTCAGGTTGCCAATCTCAGTCTGAAGTTCGGACACATCGGCCGTGAGGCTAGAGGTCTTCAGATCCAACGATTTCACCTTCTTGTTGGTTTTGGACAAATCGGCTCTGATCAAGGTGACATCGATAGCAACCGTGTCGATTTTGTGGGCTAGGGCCTCATACTGCTGGCCGATGGTCTCCTTCATGCCAGCGATGGCGCTCATGATGTCGTGAAGAGACGGGTCAGTAGGCACGGTGGAATCGTCCTTGGTCTCCTCTGGGGTGCGACTGGTGCCACCAGGGGATCCTTTAGGTTGTGTATACCGATCGATTACATTGGTTTGGACCGACCCCCCGCGAATGGGCGCCTTAGTTTTCCATTTCTCCACATCGCCCCTCGCCGCCATACTGGGAGACAAGCCCCGAAGGGGCCTGTGAGACCTGGTGAAAATGGGCGCCTGCGGGCAAGTCACCAAAAGCCTTCAACTGGAGGCTCGTGCGGCCGAGGCGAAGGTGTAGTTCAACACAGTGGCGTAGAAGAGAGAAGGCACACTCTGATACAGCAGAGCCTGGGTGAATCTCCAACAGAACGGAACTGTCGCGTCGTCAGGCAATGCCAGGACCCAAAAGTGAAACCGAAAGTCAATGCAGGGCTACTGGGGGAAGACCCCTCAGCCGTTGTTGTTCAACTCCGTCCCGGTGTGCCAACTTGCCAAGTCCCCGGCTTACCGAGAGGTGGGCCTCAAAAGTTCGGATAAGTGTAACTTCGGTTTCCAAAGTCCAAATCAAAATTTTGAAGGAGCAAAGTGATCAGTAAAGGTTCCTCTTCAAAAGCCCATCTGAAAATTCAGGATAACGTCAGGATAAATCGCAAAGAGTTGCGAGGGTCTCGGGAGCTCTGGGCTCACGCGGCCATCTCGGACGCTCGCGTAGCTCCTCCTCCCCCCTTCATTTCTTAATGAAGCAGGGGAACCACTTAAACCATGGAAGAAATGGGTTAACCTGTTTGAATCATATTTGATTTCCATAGGGGGTCACAGATTTTCCACAGTACGCAAGCAACATATCCTTCTGCACAATTTAGGAAAACATGGCAGGGAAATATTTGATGATCTTCCTGGTTCCATAGTAGAAAATGTAAATCCCAATGAGGAGGGTGAAGGCAGTGCACAGCAAGATGTGTATCAAATCACCCTTAGGAAACTAGAAGCACAATTTGGGGGGGAAAATCAACATAGTCCTAGAACGTCACAAATTCTTTTCTAGGTCACAAGGCAAAAATGAGAAAGTGAATAACTACATTGCTGTCCTGAGGGGATTAGCCTCAACTTGTGACTTCGGAACGTTAACAGAATCCCTTATTAGGGATCAACTAGTTAGATGTACGTCGGACAAAAAGATTCAGGAAAGAATTTTAGTGGAAGAACCGGATTTAAAACATGCCATTGATATAGCAAAGAGCATAGAACATACTGCTTTCTGCATGAATGAGATGAAAGATGCAATTGAGATCAAGCAAGTTTTGGACAATGAAATAAATAAAATCTCCCCAAAAGGACACTAAGCCCGAACCTTCATCTACATCCGCTTCTGTGTGGACAACAGAGACTTGAACTCCAACATATGGGTGGACAGACACCCCCTCCCAAACATCAACGAGATGCTTGCAGTCATGCAAGGTGAAAAATTATTTAGCGTTCTCGACCTCTCATCAGCCTACCATCAGGTTGCCCTCCACCCTGAATCCAAATCCCTCACCTCTTTCATAACTCCTTTCTGAGCTTACCAGTTCTCAAGGATGACGTTCGGTCTAGCATCCGCTGCCGCAGAATTTCAGCACATGATGCAACATATATTACAGGGAATCAACAAAGTAATGTGTTTCCAAGACGACATCCTGATTTACGGAGAATCCGAAGTAGAACACAATAAAGTCCTGGAAGACGTCTTAAAGAGACTTAGCAAAGCGGGGTTCACCACTCAAAAAGACAAATGCAAAATAAGTGTTGAATCTGTGACTTACCTTGGCCACACCATATCGGGTGAAGGAATCAAACCTAAGGCAAGCCTGATAGACTCAGTCAAACTGGCTCCTGCTCCAACAAATAAAGAAGAACTTAAATCCATCCTTGGGCTAGTTGAATACATGTCCAAATACGTCAAGAACGTTGCTGAACAAGTTCATTCACTAAGAGAACTACTCAAAAAAGGGTCACTGTTCGAATGGAACCATCAATGCCATATTGAGTTCAAGCAAATGAAGCAAGTTATTATAGAGGTACCTGTTCTAAACACATTCGACCTCAACGCCAAAACCACTTTAACTACTGATGCCAGCATGAAGGGTTTAGGAGCGTCTCTTACACAGTATGTAAATGGACAAGAAAAAATAATAGCCTTTGCATCCAGAACTTTGAAGGAAGCAGAACGCAATTACTCCACTATCGAAAAGGAGGCCCTCGCCTGCTATTGGGCTATAAACCACTTCAAATTCTTCTGATGGGGAATCGCATCTATCCTGAAAACAGACCAAAAACCCTTACTTCCCTTGTTTTCTATCAAATTCTTGGAAAACACTACTCCACGCATTTCCAAATGGATACTGAGGCTACAAGGCTTCAACTACTCCATAATCTACATACCAGGAAATGAAAATTGTGTCGCGGATTGCCTCTCTGGACTTCCAGTCACTAATGAGAACCCCCAGGTGATTCCCCCTGATAAAACCATTATTTCAATCGACATTTCCTGCCATCAACAAGGAAGAATGGGAGAGAAGCATGAAGGAAGACTCAGTTCTCTCCGAACTGAAGAACACCATTTGCAAAGGTTGGCCAAAAAGTCCAGATACCCTAAAATCCTTCTGGGCGGCTAAGGATGAACAATCTATCATAAATGACCACATCTACCGAGGTAGTAGGATCATTCTTCCAAAATAAATTTATGAGACCATTATCCAAATTGCACACGAAAGCCATCCAGACAGAAGCATGACAAAGAGCTACATCAGACAAAGCTGTTGGTTTCCAAAAATGGATTCCATGGTAGAGGAGAGGGTTAGAGACTGCTTTCAATGTGGAACCAGCGACAAAAACCAAAGTTATCCGCAAATCCCCACTAGTGCCTGTATCCATTCCCACCAAGCCTTGGTCCACCGAATTTGCTCAACTACTCGCAAAGGTACATGTTCGTACTTATTGATTATCATTCCCACTGGATAGCCACAAAAATGGTCACTAATATCAACACATCTTCATTGATTGAATTCCTTAGAGACACTTTCTCCAAAGAGGGCATACCTAGCACACTAATTACAGACAATGTGGTTCAATTCACTTCCCACGAAATGAAGCAGTTTATGACTACCTTATCCATAACTCATCTCAAATCTCTGCTCTACTGCCCAAAAGCCAACGTACTGGTAGAATGAGCTAATAGGATGATAAAAGACACCATACGAGTGGCTTTAGCATCCCGTGAATCAGTGGAAGAAGCCATAAGAAAGATGTTATGGTCATATCACATCACACCAAATGCTGTCACTGGAGTTGCTCCTTTTGTCTCTCTTAAAGGGCGAAACCCAGGTTCCAAACTCACACCCAACTGGCTCAATGGAGGGTGTCCGGTCTGGGTGTATAGGAAATCTGTTCTAGGAAAAGTGGAGAGGCACCAACTAGGGTACAAATCTAGATACGACCAGAAATGGGGTACAGTCAGTAAGAGTTGTCAGGAAGGTCAATGGGTGGTCATTAAGAAGCCTAACATTTCTCTAGCCAGAGTTTCCTCATTTTCAAAACCTTTGAGAATAAAACGAGTCAACAAAAATTCCGTTGAGCTGGAAGATGGAAGCACCTGGAGCATGGACAATGTAGCAAGCTGTCCCAAAGTACAATACTCAGTGTCTTCCAGTGAAGAACACCAGGACGGATCACTCTCCAACTCACATGACTCCATTAAACCCAGGTCTCGCCGGCGGCCATCATGGCAAGCAGATTGTAAAATGTATCACTAGCACAAACGCTTAACTGGATTACCTGCTTATTGATTTTGACCCCTGTTTACTGCAGTATTATTTTCCCCATATTCAAAGGGAGATGTGCTGTAACTTAAGTTATATCCTCTAGGTTCTCCCTCCTTCCCCTTTCTCCTCTCCTACCTTCCTTTCCTACCCCTGTCCTTTCCCACCCACTGATACATTACACCTGTAGAGCATTGGACGAGAGATCACCTTAGAATGTTCAGTGAGAGACTGGGAGCTAGTGCTGAAGGATCTACTTTAATAAACGCCTGTTCTTACCTTACTCATGTTGGCGTCTTCATAACACAAACATTCCCAGATGTATGCATGGTAAACATTTTCAGCTGTACTTCTGGAAATGTCATGTGACATTTTGGAAAGGCTCCTAATTTCTGCCAAATTCTCCATAGCAATTTACCATAACAGACACAACACAGCCCAAAGAAATCAGCATTAACTGAAGCAGATGTAGTGCTCTTGTTCTCTTTGTGGTGCAGCAGGAACGCCTAATGCTACAAATTGTCTTGGTCCAATAAAATATTTTCTCAGAATATATTTTGTAAACACAGGAAAAGCATCGTCAGCAGCAATTTGTTTAGCACAAAATACAACAGCCACTAAAAACTAATAGTTATCGAAAATTGGGAATACACTAAAAAAAAATCACAGCGAAATTTCCAAAAAACAAACAATGAAAACTGAAAACACAAACACTAGAGTTAATGGTAATGGGGGGTCACTGCCTTCGTCGTAAAGAAATATGATTTATTTGTTCATATTTCAATTGAGGTACCTACACAACAGATATATTTTAGTAGGTTAACATCACATATTCCAGAAACTTTGCTGCTACAACAATGAACCGTTTTGGTTGATGCCATTATTAAAAGTAACAGGCTTGTGCAAGACCTTGTTACGAATGTGTTACTTAATACAGTGTGGGAAAAATCCTATAAAGCTTGGCTTTGAGAACTATCTTTGTTAACAAGTGTAGGAAAGTCCATTATTACACAATACGATGGACGAGCTGTAGGTAATGGATTGTGTTAGCCTTTAGTCTGCTTTTCTTGAGAAGTGTGAACAGAATCTCTGGCTTGTAGCCCTCCGGCATACCTTTCGCCATGACCCTAGTTGCAGGAGTTTCTCCATTTTGTGCAGCGGCCGTGGAGAAACTGGGTGACCAGTTACAGGTGATAAAATAAAAAGAGTGGAAGAGGGTGTCTTTACCCTTGTCCAACCACTTTCCAAACACCAAAGTCCTCTCCCTCAGCTTCTGATGGAGCCCTATGTAGTAAAAGGTTTTGTTTCTCTTGTACTGGACTGGTTTAAGAAGCGGCAACTCTGAAACAGCAGATGGTGAAATGGTAAAACACATAAGGAGGCTTGGTTATATCTGACCTGACTGTGGCCCAGGGTGGCTGAGTATCTTTAGTAGGGATTTCAATGAGAAAATGGACAACAAGTTGGCCTTACATTTCGGCATTCTGTCAAACCTTTATACCGGAAATGGCACTTGGTCAAACCTTTACATCAGGTACCAAATTACTATGATTTATTATGCTTTTGGCTCTTAAACCACACACATCTGCATTTCAGCCCCAGAGCCATACCGTGGAGGTTGCACAAACATGATTGAGGGCAAGATGTTTACACAAAACATAATCTGTCGATCATTTTTTGTCTTCTGCCAGAAGGCCATATAGTGTCCATCTTACCTATGAAGGTTGTATCTCGTGAAGGGCACTTCAGTATTGTCTAGTTTCTTTGAGAAATAAACAAGGGTGCATACAACCATATTCAATAAAGTCTCGGCCCTGTATCAAAAAGGAAGGTCCAGCTGATAGGCTACATCCCCTGTGAATGGGACGCAAACAAGCCCAGACCTGTTTAAACCTTATTGGGCCTCATGAGTGAATTTGAGCCTATTGCACCATGTGCTCGGTACCCATGTCTGCGAGGGATGTTCAATATCTGGGATTAGCCTAGATCACTGGATATCAGAAAATAGTCTATTCTGGAGTTGGAGTGAATTATTTTGTTTTTAAGTGTAGCCTGGCTCACATGGGATATTACATTACCATAGGTGTATTAAATCTAAGTTGTAAGATAGTTTTCCTATTGCTTCACATAGTTTAGATCTAGGCAATATTCTTATTTAAGCCTAATGTAGTGTTTCAAATTGCTATTATTAATAAAACTGTGACAACTATATTTCAAGTTGAAAACATGTGGCTGTATCATCGACAGGTTCATAAATACTACCAGTATAAATTGACAATCATCTGCTTTAAGTCTAGTGATGGCCCATCTGCTCAATTGATATCCCCAAACTATTGCACATTATTTGTTTTGGACTAAAATTGCAACATGGAGGTAGACACTGTCAAGGGCCAAGGGGAGTTGAAAAAATGATCTGCCTGTTGATCCTCATTACACTTAATGCTCCCTCTCCTTGTGTTCCCCTGCTGTAACCATCAGATGGTGACCCCTCGCTTGAGGGGACCTTGTGACTTGTAGCACTTTGATTCTTGTTATTACCTTTCATTACATGGGAGACTAATAAAAGAGGCAAAGCTCATACAGTAATAAAGTAAATGTTACAATTGAAACAACAATTAAAGTGGTTGATTTAAAGTTTGTTGGAGAGGGTACTTTGTTGCAATGGCGAAAGATTACCCTCTCCGCCAAACTCTCGGTCCACCCGCCAGATTTAGAGGTGGGCAGACCGCCAGGATAATGCAGACAAACTAAAATATCCATCAGCATGAACCTGCCTCCTCAGAAGTAAGCTATCCAACTGTCCACCCTATGAAGTGTGTGAGGTCTTTTGGGTTTTTGTTTTTATTTTACTGTACCACACCACCAGATATATCTGGCACTGAGGGGTAGAAAAACAGAAAAGCGACCCCCACACCATGCAACCTCCCATTGTGAGGTTTAAATAGAAAGCATAGCACGGACATAGCAATGGTCAAACGGTAGAGCAATTTACAACTGACCTTGCAAACCAAGGAAAATGTGGGAAATTACGTTGGTACGCCCATCCTTATATACATGACGCACCTAAGATTTTCCTAGATATGATTAATTTTACTTTCACATTAAATTACAAAGGCCGGTTCTAAGCGGATCATTAAACAAAATATTAACCTCACACAACACTCAATTAAAAACAATGGCACTAACCAATCTAACGAAAAGGCATCCAGACCTAGGAAGAGCTATTGCGCCATTATTATGTTTGGAAGTGCAATACAAATACAGTAACATAACACTAAATAGATTGTACACAACTACCCATAACAGAATTAAAGGCATGGGCTGCACCTCCATCAAAGCTTAGAGATATACAATGTCGCCACTAAAGCTTGGAGAAATACAATCTTCACAATATAGATTTCCTTTGGGAATACGAAGCAGAATTCTGTTTCCGAGATCTTTCCAAGCCCAGACACCCAAACCATTCTCCACAACAGTTCATGAATGACCCCTCTTCACCCATCCTTGGACGAGCCTTGGTCTGTCCAACAATGCTCTTGAAAGCTCTTCTGACTGTTTCAAGTCTGCCCCCTTTCCCACCATTACAAGTCATACACCCATCCCACAAAGGGTCTCACCTTGAAGGCTTGTTGCGTAAACTAAGACTGGCTAAGCTCCACAAGGTCTGCCTTCGAGCACACGGGTGTCATGGGTGAATTTAGTTCCTTGCTTTCTAGGTTACTAACAGTCCCTAAAAAGGGATCCAGGGAAGTAGTGGTATTTTGAAACCCCAATTTCATTCTTTACAATATCACAAACACGGGCTGCACTAAGAATAAGACACTTAAAAGTGTTTATTTTAACAGTCTCTTCCTGTTGCTTAGTACATTTAAAATAACCACACTAAATATTATTAAAACATCCCTAATGCGTGTTGCCAACAACAAGAATAAAACAAACATTTCCAACTTAGTTAAAATGTCTTCTGGCAACTTAATACTCAAAAAAATAACTTCTATGCACTATACTATGAGAGCACGGAGCAGCGTAACTACATCTAGAATTTCTTAGGGAGAATGAATGCAGTGCATACCTGTTTACAGCAAAATGCTGTAGTTATCAGCGGCCGGGGCAAGTGTTCTCTCCAAGGAAAAACACATTGGCAGCAACTTTTGTCAAAAATCTTTTTATTTAGTTAGCAGCACAAGTAAAGACAATACTCAAAGTACAGTTGGGTGTACATGACCAAGAGACAAACCCTTCAGCTAGAGGAAGTCTGTTACATTCTTATCTGTTCCTTTAATTTTAGTTAGAATGTTAGCTTGGATGACATGTTAGAATGTGATGTGTTTAGCTGGCTATCCCACCTGAATTGACCCCCAGGGTAATTAAAATTAAAAAAAAAGAAGAAAAGGTCAAGCGCTTAAACGTATCGTTTCAAAAGCTCCAAGAAAAGTATTGCACTTAAAAAAAAGGAATTCATTAATTTTGTGACTTTAAACCTCTCAACTTTCTTCCACCTGCACCTCGTTTCTTCAAAAGACTGAGTGGCTGCCTTGTCAAGAGACTGTGAGTAACTGCATTGCCTTTTTTATTTTTGTTTAAATGTCGGATGTTTTTGTTCCTTAAGGGCTGATATTTCCGGAGAAGTATTACGAGCATTTTGCATACAAGCAGACACACAGAAAAAGGAAAAAAAAGTTATCTTTAAAGCTTTCTGGTGTCGACAGCGAAGCGTGTGGCAGTGTAAGCCTTTCATTTCAAATCCAAACACTGCACGAGTTACGAGGCGCGAGACAACGCTAATTGTCTATTGAAATGTAAACAAACCATGAGCGCTGGAGCGCGAGGTGGTGAAAGCGTTTCATGAAATCTCAGCACGAACGCCGTATTAAAAAGTAAAGACTGGATTTCGAACATATACAAAGCACATCAACCTTGTTTATATTAACAGCCAGCAATTATAACTATAATCGTACCATAATTTTACACACTGGACAGTGTAAAAGCTGGAAGCAGGAAGTAGCTTGAGCACCGCAGTGTTTTCTGGAGTCTATTTTCTTCGCATTGCATTTTGGGACAGGTTTTCATGACAACAAGCATTTACAACTAACAAAAGCTTCGTGTTTGTTCTAGATTACATCGTTCATCATTTAAACTTCATGTTTGACTATCTTTATTCACAAGACAGCGGTGACTACCTTTATTATTTTTATTATTGATTTACAGATGTACTTTAACAAAACATTTCAATCTAAATCATATTTTGATTATTTATACATTATTTACAAGCTGATAATTTTATTTTTCATAGTGAGTCATGGAAACAAACACTATTTTAGCTACCCCGAAATGTTTACAAGATCCTGGTATTCCACCTATGATATGGGAGGATTGGCAGGAATCTTTTGAAGCATATTTAGAAGCCATTGGTGGGGAAGTTTTTCTTCCGTCACGCAAATTAGCTTTATTGAAACATAGTCTGGGAGTTGAAGGAAGGAAGGTATTGAAAACTTTACCTATACGTACTTCTAGTACTAATGCTTCTACTTTAAAAGTCAGTGAAGGTGGAGATAATGATGCTAGTGATGAGGAAGTTTTATTTGAATTTGAAAAATTGAGCTATTTTCGTCTGATGAATATCTTGATGCGTTAAAAGCTTTAGAAGAAAATTTTGGTAGGAAAATAAGCATTGTGGTAGAAAGGCATAAATTCTTTTCAAATGCACAGTTAGCTGGTGAAACAGTTGAACAATATGTTGCTGTATTAAGAAGATTAGCTGCTACTTGTAAATTTAAGGATTTGCATGAAGAAATGATTAGAGATCAATTCATCAACAGAACCAACAATGCTAAGATTCAAGAAAAATTGTTAGATTTAAAAGATCCATCACTTCAAAAGACCATTAGCATAGCAAGATGAATTGAGAATAATTCTCGTTATGTCAAGGAGTTAAGTGGTGATCATAGCAAAGACCGCAAACCTTTTGATGGGAAGGATTTAAGTGATGTATGTGCTGTAGTTAATAATAAACCAAGATTCCTTGATAATAAACATAACGCAAAATATGATAATGTCAAGGTTAAACCTAGGACATTTTCTGGTAACAACAAAGGTGTTATGCCGCCAAACAAATCGTTTCCTAACAAAACACAAGGTTTTAACAAACGTTTCTGTTTCAGGTGTGGTAATGGCAGGCATGTTGCTGAAAATTCTTGGTGTCCTGTGTCAAATGTCACATGTTTCAAGTGCAACAAAACTAGGCATTTTGCCAAAATGTGTAGGTCTAATAATCCTAGTGCATGGAAAAATTCTGTTAACTTGGTTGATCAATCATATTTTAGTAGTGATAGTGACATTGAAGTTATGGCGATCTGGAATAAAGAAGTGAATGAAATATCTGAAGAAACTCAACCACCTAAATGTGATATTTTTATCAACAATTGCAGTTTGCATTTATGGGCTGATTCTTGTTCGCCATATACCATAATTGACAAAAACATGTGGGAGTCATGCGGCAAGTGTGATCTTACAGGTTCTAAAAAAACTCCTCTGGGATACATGGGCATCAGATTACCTGTAATTGGATGTTTTGTCAGTAATATTGTTTTTAAAGACAGGAACACACAAGGAATGGTTTATGTTGTAGAGAAGGGCAGAGCTTTGTTAGGATGGAAGGAACAAAAGAATTTGGGAATAATTCTGAACCCAAACCATCCTGATCAAGTTCTTTTATCTAACACTGATAAAGAATTCAAATGTGACAAGAAAATTTCAGATCAGGTTTTATTAACTCAATGTGATGCTAGTGTTAAGTGGCATATAAAAAAATTCCAGAATTATTCAGTTCCAAGTTGGGATGTCTTAAAAAATTTGAACATCGTATAACTCTTAAACCTGATTGCATACCTGTTGTTCACAAAGTATGCAATGTCCCTTTAGTATTAAAATCGCAACTGAAGATTGAATTAGACAGGTTATGTCAAGAAAACATCATTGAGCCTATTGAGGCGTCAGATTGGCTTAGTCCAATAGTTTTAGCGCTCAAACCCAATGGCAAATTACGCATGTGCATCGATTTAAGGGATTTAAACAAGAATATTTGGGTGGATCGTTACCCTTTACCTAGAATTAATGAGATGATAGCATCAGTTAAAGATGCTGTGTATTTTGAGGGAGGCGCTAGGGGGCGCACAGCGGAATGGCTGCCTGAACTGCAGCTCCGCCGGGCGATATCACGCGATGTGATCCGTTGCCATCAAAACCCCACCAATCCACCCTGCAAGACCACGTACTAGTGTGGGATAATGCGGAGCACAGCTGGATGTGTGCGGAGGCGGCCGCTTCCCCTTCATCGCGGAGAAACACCGAGATCGCGGTGACTTGCATCGGACTGCCTGACAACATGGCCGGCGGCCGCCTGGAGGTACGTTGCGAGCAGGACGCGAGCGGGAGCGAGAGAGCCGCCTAACCCCAGCATCAGCGCCCATCCACTCACACGGACCACCAGAGCCGGAGAGCATGAGCAACTCGCTGCGAATCTGAGCGATAGCGGCGAAGTCCGCCACCACTCCGCCTGTTTTGCCTGACAAGATGGCGGCACCCCCTCCAGTAATGGCGATGTCGGCGGCCTAACGCTATCGGGCCCCTGTTCCTATAACGAGGCGTCCCAACGGCGGACCGGCTCATAGCGGTTCTGGGCACACCACAGCGAGCATAGCATCTGGGCACAACACATTGGGGGCCTTCTGGCGTCCGCCGACTCGTGGATCACAGAGCAGGAGTCTGGAGGAAGGTCAGACATTGGGGGCAGCGAACCACACGCACAGGGGGCGGTGGCCCCGGAGGGATTCACAACAGGGCGCCCTATCTGCAAGAGCACGTGCGCAACCTTCACTCTTGACCCTCGACTTTGCAGTACTGGCAGGTGTACCTCGCATTACTAACGCTGCAGGGCAGCTACAGCAGGAGGGGGCCACCTTGGGAACGACCTAGCCATTGAATACATCTGCTACCTGCCACCAAGACGGAAACACGGCGACGTCGACCAGAGTGACGAGGGCGGCTAGACCCCAGCTGAATAAGGCGCCATCACCATCCGCCACCATGGGCAAGCCAGACAAACAGCAACCAAAGCTGTCCTTTGAAAATAGGAAGGGGTCTAAGCCGGTGGATGACGCAGCGGAGGCCGGCGGGTCTTCGGCCTCACCACTGTCTACCAACATGGAGAAGATACTACTAGCGATCCAAACAAATCTTCAGGACATCAACGGAAAGTTGGACAATCTAACGTGCAGGATGGATGGCATGGCTGCCCGACAAGAACAGCACGGAGAACGACTGGATGAAGCCGAAACTAGGATCTCTGCGGTTGAGGATGAGGCGCGCACGTCCACCACGAAATGCGCGGGAATAGAGCGCATCCTGGAGGTAATAAAAGCAAAGGAGGAGGATTTGGAAGCGCGCTCGAGGCGCAATAACGTGCGAATAGCGGGCCTGCCAGAATCCACCAACACGGGCCGCATGGAACAGTATGTTGAAGGGCTCTGCAGGGATATCTTTGGACCGGAAGCCTTATCGCAGATCTTCATTGTGGAACGGGCCCATAGATCGCTAGGCCCCAAACCACCACCAGGTGCCACGCCCCGGCCGATAGTTGCGAGGATCCTAAACTACAGAGACAGAGACGTGATTCTAAGGCTTGCAAGGGAGAAAGGCAAAATCGTTCACCAGGGCAACACTCTGGAATTTTACCCCGATCATACGGTCGCTGTGCAGCAAGCACGCAGGGAATACACAGCGGTCAAGGCCAAATTGCGAGAATTAAACGTTGGATATTCCATGTTGTATCCTGCCCGACTGCGAGTGGTGTGGAAGGAACAGACGTTAGTGCTACCGACACCTAAGGCGGCCCTCGAACTTGTCAAGAAAATACAGCAAGAGGCGAGATCGGAAGCCCGACGAGACCAGAACAGAGACTCGGACTGAGGCGCCTAGACCACTCGAACTTTGCAGAGCGGTGGAGAATGCTGCACTGACTGCCACGAGGTTCTGCCAAACTGTCGTTTTAGGCTGTCTGTATAAGGTTTGTTGATGAACATCTGATTGAGGTGAGCTGCTGGCGCTTTATTATTGGTTTGTGCATTGGGCGGTGAAGAAGTGGGAGGCGGCTGAACTAACTGTGGCTATAGACCTATCCTGCCCTGACCTGTCGCAGACACTCATGCTCGAACTGAACTGCCAGGCCTCCCTCATGGGAGCTCAGAGCCAACGGCCGCGAAGCGCCTGCGCCTGGGGCACGTTGGGGCACTGGATCAGGTCCTCATATGCACGCTGTGCTCACGAGCCCTCGGAACTGGAAGGGGGACAGCCTATAACGTAGCTAACTAATGGACATTATGCTTCATCCCACGTCGAGAGATGTGCATCCTCTAGGGCGGCGTCATTGCCCACATCAAGCGCAGGGGTGGTACTGGAAGTGTGGGCATGTGGATTAATGGACACATACTTCGCGTTTCAATTAGATTCATGTTAATGTCGCCTGCACCTGTCTGTCAGGTGACGTGCTGCGCCACTAGCGGTCCTCCATGAGGGTACAACCCTACTCGAGTTTTACTATGAGCACCAAGTTACTGGTTACGCTGTTGAGGGAGTTGTGCTCTGAAAGGGTGAGGCTTCGGCAGGTTGGGGTTGCTGGAGTGGGAGGGATCTGGGGAGGAAGGATGTTTAACTGTTTAATAAGACCGAAGGTATTGCAAACCAGTGCATGTTACGGGTTAGCCCTGCTGGGGCTTGTATCTGCAAGTGGTGTTCAGAGAGCTGGATGGGGTTGGGATGGGGGCGGACTACTTGCGTGCTTAGGATTGAATGGTACTGTGTTAAATGGGTACGCCAGGTTCCAATGCTGGTAGCAGGCACGGACTGAACGTCCTTACGTGGAATATACGAGGGTTCTCACGCCCACAGAAAATTAGACAAGTGTTTGCCAGTCTCACCAGGTGGAATATTGACATTGCATTCCTGCAGGAAACGCACTTGGCTCCGCATACACACGCTACATTGGGGTCGAGATGGGCGGGATCGTCCTACAGAGCCTCATATTCCTCCTATTCCCGGGGGGTGATCATCTTGGTCAAGAAAGGGGTACACTTCGAAGAGAGACATGCAACTCACGACCCAGCTGGTAGATACGTGCTGGTGTCCGGCAAGATCAGGGGGCAACACCTTACACTCCTCAACATATATGGCCCGAACATCGACGCTCCCGACTTTTATCGGGAAATCTGGGGACACTTACAAGACAACACTGGCACACACATTTTATGTGGGGGGGACTGGAACGTAACACTACGGGACGGGCTAGATCGATCTTCCCAATCAATGGAACAACACAAGCAGGCGAGGCTTATGATAGACCACATGATGAGCGATTTAGCGTTAGCAGATATCTGGAGACTACAACATACCGACGATCCAGGCGCTACTCACATTACAGCATCACACAATAGTTGGTCCAGACTAGACTATTGGTTAGGATCCAGGGATATCGCACTATGGGCTCGTACGGTAAAGGTGCTTCCACGCACATTATCGGACCACAATCCGGTAGTATTGCAACTAGACATTCCGCACTACACACCTCCCCCCTTTCACTGGCGTTTTAACTCCCAGGCCCTCACAGACCCAGTGTATGTTGATACCCTGACTAAGGCGATCAAGGATTACTTCACTAATAACTCTCACACTACGGACGACCCATGTTTACTCTGGGAAGCCTTTAAACCCACGATAAGGGGCGTCTGCATTAGCACCACCATAGGTGTACTCAAAGACATTAGGAGCCAGATCCGCCGCTGCGAAAATCAGATGAGGGATTTGGAACTGCAATATGAAAATACACGGGACATACAGCTATTGTCCCAACTACGAGACTTACACACAGAACATGCCGACTTCCTAGCGTCAGAAATCAAATATCTAGATCGCAAACACTCCGCCAGGGCTTTTGGTGAAGGGGGCAGGCCAGGGCGGGTACTGGCGCAGAAAATTTGTGAAGGGCGGGGGCCTTCGGCGATCCTGCGGGTCAAATCTGAGGCGGGTGTAGTTCACACACATTCGGCGGACATAGTCAAATGTTTTGCGGACTCCTACTGCACACTATACCAATCTCAACCAACGGCTACTGCGGAAGAAACTTACGAGTACCTCCATGATGTGGCGATTGGCTGGCTGTCAGATGCCCATCGAGAATATCTGGCTCGGCCGATCACGGTAGAGGAGGTCACTGAAGTGATTGCATCGCTCCCAAACGGTAAAGCGCCGGGCCCGGATGGATACACGTCCGAATTTTACAAAAAATTTGTCGATATCATAGCCCCATATTTGGTGGACATGTACGGCACCTCCTTTGAAGGTTCACTGCTCCCCCCCACTCTGCGTGAAGCTATGATTATTGCACTCCTCAAACCGGCTAAAGACCCGGACTACTGTGACTCCTACAGGCCCCTATCCCTAATAAATGTGGACTCAAAAATACTTGCAAAGTTGCTAGCTGTCAGATTGTCCCCCCTGATGACTCGCCTAGTGCTCCCGGACCAAGCAGGGTTTGTCCCCACGAGATCCACCTCACATAACACGAGGTCCCTGTTTGCCCTGGCGCACTATCTAAAACCCTCGGTTAAAGCAGTGGCTGTGCTACTCGACGCCGCCAAAGCGTTTGATTCAATCGAATGGAGCTACATGCTGACAGTCCTCAATAGGATGGGTTTTCCTAAAAGATTTGTTCAGTGGATCTCCTTGTTGTATACCAAACCGTGTGCGAGGGTCCGGATAAATGGGTACGTTTCGGCACCATTCGACATTGGTCGGGGTACGAGACAAGGCTGCCCTCTGTCACCCCTGCTCTTCGCGCTAGCGTTGGAACCACTGGCGTGCATCGTGCGTCAAAATTACAGGGAGTCGGCGTTGCAATTTGTGTCCAGACCACTGCACATATCGCTCTATGCGGACGACATGTTGCTTTATGTTCGCGATCCAGAAACACATTTGAACCCGCTCCTTAGGGAGTACATCCGCTTTGGGGGTCATTCTGGGTTGGCGATAAACTGGTCCAAATCCTCGCTAATACCCCTCACCGATTCTACTGATTCCTTTGCAATAGATTATCCACTAGAGTGGCAGCACGACCCGATACGCTATCTAGGTGTCATGTTTCACAGGGACCCCGACGAAGTCATACGTGCGAACTACGGAGTGGTAATAGCCAAACTGGAAGATAAGGTCAATCGCTGGATACACTTGCCATTGTCCATAGCTGATCGAATAGCGATCGTCAAAATGAACATCTTGCCTAAGTTGTTGTATCTCTTCAACAACATCCCAATCACACCTACACGGGAGGTCTTTCGGCGCATCAAATCACTAGTCCTAACCTTGATCTGGGCGGGTAAGCAGGCTCGCATTGACCTACAGACCCTAACGCTCCCGGTGGCAAAGGGTGGGTTCGGGGTTCCCGATTTTCTCCTCTACTATCTCTGCGCCCAGGCTCAGTACGCCGCATACTGGTATCACGAAGTCCCCTACGTTACACACGTGGCCATTGAAGAAGGGGATGCCCATCCGGTCCCACTATCGGCGATATTGTCACACACTAGACCCCCGCTTCATTCAAAAGACATCAACACGGTAGACACCACGATCAAGGCATGGAATAAACTAGGACAATTGGCCCACAAGACCCCATTATATGCACCGAACATGCCATTACTGCACCATCAGGCCTTATCAGTCACCAGCGAGAAAGTGGGGATGTCACTACTGTCCAGAGCAGGGATAGACAAAATGTGCGACGTATTTCAGGGGGGCACATTCATAGAACTTGATAAACTAGATTACATACAAAATCAGACTCTTATGTTCCGCTTCTCATATTACAGATTGACTAGGGCATTGAAGGGACATTACCCTTCATTCCCAGAGGAGCCGGAAACACTAGCGCCATTACAGATGCTGATCACCACGAGCGATCTGTCTCATTTGGTATCCAGACTTTACACTGCGGCACAGTCGGACATAGCAGGTCACACACTTAAAGCCAAGGAAAGGTGGGATACGCTACTGGAGGCTCCACTGACAGAGGTGGAATGGTATAGTTCATGCGCACTGACTCAGATACTTACACCAAACGGGAATCTGAGGATTATCCATTTCAAGTTCATACACCAAAGCTATTACACACCGGTGAAAATGCGCAGATACGGGCTTCAAGAGGAAGACAAATGTAAGCGCTGCAACAGAGATGGGGCAGACTTTGTACATTTGGCATGGAAGTGCGAGCGTGTGGCGACCTACTGGGAAGAGGTCACAACCGCGTTGTCGAGCATGTTGGATGACGAGGTGCACTGCACACCGCAGGTCTGTCTGCTCGGTATTATACCACAATTCAGAGCGCTGAAGCGCAAATTCTGTGCTATTGCACTGCTCTTGGCCAAAAGACAGGTGGCACAATGTTGGCACAGCCGTAAGGTACCGACTGTGAAGATGTGGATGCATAGCATGTCTACTTGTAGGGATAAACTACAAACGTATGAAGAGGACTTACCTGCTAAATCTAGGCCCAAGGATGTGTGGTGCTTTTTGACGGACTATTTGAACTCCTTACAGGAGAATGGGGAGGATTAGTTGATGTGCGGTTGACGCCGTGAGATGAGTGAATGTCGTGTGGACATGGTCCCTGTAGACTACTTAAAGAGAATTATGTAACACTGCTTAGCTCACTGTATAGGATGTAACTGGAGGCAATGGCAGGTCTTAAGTTGGGGAAGTTAGAGTTTGGTTGATAAAATCACAAAATGTAAGACTCATGTCGATTGTACAATGCGTGCCCTGACTGGAAAATACCGGTGGGTTCTATTTACCGTTAACAGATTACTCTGCATATTCATTTTTTGGTTGTACTGATCTAACAAGATGCAATAGCGAGCCGGCCTCAGGGTTGTGGGCTCATGCGGTGTATTCTACTTTATGTTAATAAAGGTCTTACGCAAAAAAAAAAAAAAAAAAAAAAAAAAAAAAAAGATGCTGTGTATTTTTCATCTATTGATTTGTCTAATGCATACCATCAGATAAAGCTGCACTCAGAATCCCGCCATTTAACATCATTTATAACTCCTGAGGGAGCTTTCCAATTTTTGAGAATGCCTTTCGGGTTATCCTCTGCGTCTGCTGTTTTTCAGAGAGTCATGTGCAGAGTCCTTGAAGGTGTATCCAACATGTTGGTGTTTCAAGAGGATGTATTGGTGTGGGGAAAAAGTATGGTTGACCATGACATAGTTTTAAATGAGGTATTGTCCAAACTTCAGAGTGCTGGATTGACTGTTGCTGCCGAGAAATGTAAGTTTGCTATGAATGAAATTGAGTACCTTGGGCATACTTTTTCCGCCCTCTCGCTCTTTAATTAATTACAGGTACGTTATGCTTTTGCAACTGGGCGACACATGCCGCGTTTTTTGTATGACTGAAGAGTGTTTTCGGCTATCGTAAGCCCTTAACATGGGGGTGCCCACAATTACAGTTGCTCATGTTGAGACCCCTAATCAAATCACCTTGGCCTTAATATATTTGACAGCATACTGCTTGGCCCCGCATGCAATACTGGGGCCCCTGTATTATATTGTTTTGTGGATAGTTTTTAAGTAACAGATAGATCTTTTAACTTAGTGGGTTTTATCCACTAGTCCAAGCATTTCAGGTGCTTCCCTGACCTTTAATCACCAGATCAGACCCAGGTCTTCATAAAGTAATTTGGTTATTTAACCAATAGTTTATATATGATGGTAAAGGTCCCTTGATTACTGGTTGTCCCCTCTCTCCTCTGTAGCTCTGCGAATTAATTACGCTGTGATCGACCTGTGACTACTGCACAGTCCATCATACCTCCACGTCCTGAGCCCAGCTGGGCCACGACTCCATGGTAATTAATTTCTCTAATCATCATTGTAATTCCTCATCGTAGTCTAAATGACATGGCTATGGTGTAACATCACAACGGAGAACATTTACTAATCTACTATTAATTTATCTGACAGGATTGCCCCTAATTTTTCCCTGTTGCATATGTCCTGATGAAGACCCCGCCTAAGGACTGAACGTAGCCTACACATAGGGGTCGAAACGTCGACGGCTTTCCTCTTAAACTTCCGGCACAAGCCCTCTACAGTTTTAAATTGACTGTGTGTCCGCTGAAAGTTACCTGTTAAACAATTCATCATTGTGTGCCCTGATGTTTGGGCTTATGTGTTTGAATCACTTTGATTTTTTTGAAGTCTTTGTACTCATCACCTGTTTCCCTAACTGTGTTAATTTCTTCCTTTATCTTACACTCCCTTGAGCACTTTCTCTTCCCTTTCCCTTTTCTGGGGCTAAATGTTTGATTGTGCAACTACCTCATGGTATTGATAATAAATGACAGTACCTAGATTGATTTTTTCGTGCATCTCTTGTTCTGTGAAGTTGTCTAAATAATAGTTGATGTGTGTTAGACACAACACGTCTCTCTTGCGGGGACCCCTTCTATATGTACCAGATTTCGCCCAGGTCCCCGCGACTGCATGGGTTCAACCCCCCTTTTTGTAATGTCCTCTGAGCAGGTGCTGACCTGCGAGGTTTCTTTTAGTCTAAATCCAATTTAGGTAGACCATGGTGGAATCAGAATTATTCAGTTGACTAAGGATTTGTCGAGTACTTTTCTATCCACATCTGTCCCCACAATTGATTTTTCTTTAAATGACAAAATATCTCGGCTAGAGAGATTAGAGAAAAAACTGATAAGAACACGATTACATGGGCACCTATTCACAAGATATCTTCAAGAAAACATAATACCGGTTGGTTTACAGATTAAGATTGAACCAGCCATTTTTGTGGATGTGCCCAAGTTCAAAGAGGGCTTCAGCTACGTGGCGAACAATTGCTCCCGGCACTGGATGGTGCTGGGAGTTGAGACTGCCGCGGAACAAGTTGTCTCTCTGAGCAAGGAAATTGCTGACCTAAAAGCAGAGATTTTGGGAGATAACACACTTACCAAAGCTAAGGAGGCCGTGGATAACCTAGAAGCCACCATTAAAGATTTTGACATAACAGCCCAAACCAAGAAATTGGAAAAGCTAGCTAGAGACCTGAGACTTTTTGATACAAAAACTGTGTACCCGTACTTGCAGCCTGATTATTACAAGCAGGACAATCAGGGGAGGTTCACCAACCGTACTCGCGGTAGCTACAGAGGATGTCGTAATTTCACAACATTTTCCGATTCCTCTTACAGCTCTGGTAGAGACGTGGAAGCAGGACCCAGTACCCCCTACAATTACCCACCTCAAGAGCTTGGATATCATCAGTACCCCCCTCAATTCCAGCAGCCTTTTTTAGATCAAGGCTACGGTCAATGGCGGCCCCCACGAGGTCGTGGCAACTCTTGGATGAGAGGTCAAGCGAGAGGTCAACAACAACAAAATCCTGGCGGTTGGGAAGGCAACAGAGGCAAACAGCAGAAACGAGTTACATTTCGCCCCGAAGTTCACAGAGAAATTTCGACCAGGAGAAACACCTACAGGTGGTGAACCAGGCACCCAGTCAAGATCAGACTGTGGAACCCACCACACCTAATATCAGTAGGTCATCCCCTAATCCTGTGATCAACATCTCTAATCACAACTTAGATGAAGAAGAGATTTAAGTCCTGAGCAGAGGTCTCTCCTATGTCCCCACGGCTCCACCCAACAAATTTCTGCTGAAAACTGAACTATACAAATTTTTTAGGAAAATTAGGTTAAGATACTATTTCCGGAATCAAACTACAAGACAACGTAGCTCCATCAAGGGCCTCAGAGAACCCTCCACTTTCTTTCCACCTACTTATGCAATGAGCCATAAGATTTTGGCGTTTGAAGAAATTGTGACCTCTGCAGTGGACCGAGCACTGGACCAACGCAAATTTGTCAGATTGAATCTGCCCAAAACAGAGAAAAAGGCATTAATGGAGCTGTGCAACAACAAAGAGGTCGTCATCAAGCCCGCCGATAAAGGCGGGGCAATTGTCATTCAGGACCTATGTAAATACAAAGAAGAGATCTATAGACAATTGTCAGATGGAGTAAGTTATCAGTTACTATCAACAGACCCCTCACGCGAACTAGCAACCACTATTCTGGCAGCCACACAAAAAGGATTGGATGCTGGCTTTCTTAGTGAGCAGGAATTCAAATTCCTCAATAAAAAGTTTCCCCGACTTGCCACTATATATACCTTACCCAAGGTACACAAGAACTTAGAGAGTCCTCCTGGCCGCCCAATCGTGTCAGGTTGTGGGTCCATGTTAGAACCTCTGTGCAAATATGTGGATTTTTTCCTAAAACCGATTGCTCTGAACACCAAGGCGTATCTTCGTGATACCACACAAACTATCAACCTCATTGACGAAAGGCCATTCAACCCAGGAAACGAACTCTTGGTGACATGCGATATTGTTTCGCTTTATACTAGCATTCCTCAACTTGACGCTTTGGAAGTGATGAGACAAGCCTTAGACAAGCGACCGGCACCTGTCCAGGTTCCGACTGACTTTATACTCGAGTTGTTGAGTATTGCCATGAGACAGAATTTCTTTATTTTCCAAGAAAACTTCTACTTGCAGACGAATGGGGTAGCCATGGGGGCTACCTTCGCCCCAAATCTGGCCATCATCTTCATGGATCATTTTGAACAACAATATATTTTTTCCATTGATAACCCTTTTCACAGTAGGCTGACCTTATGGGTCAGATACATAGATGATGTCCTGTGTATCTGGGAGGGAAGTAAAAAACTCCTGCTAGAGTTTCACGTTTGGCTCAATTCCAGAAAACCCCATATCCAATTTACGATGGATTCAAGCAATGAGAAGATTCCATTCTTGGACATTTCGATCTATGTGGATGACAATCGGTTACAAACCACCTTATTTAGGAAACCAACTGAGCGAAATTCCTTACTGCAATATGGGAGTCATCATCCCCGAGGTCTCAAAGACAATCTCCCAGTCGGCCAATTTCTTAGAATTAGGAGAAATTGCTCCACTCGCGGAAATTACTTCCAAGAATCAGAGGGCTTAAGTGAGCGCCTCATCTCACGAGGTTATCCACCTAGAATAGTGAGACGCGCCAGGAAAAGAGCCTGGTATAATCCATGCGATATTCTGCTGAATCCAGAAATCACCAACCAATCGGAAATGGACCGGATCATCTGGGTAACAACTTCTCCACACGGAGTAATGAAGTCAAACGTATTATCAACAAGAATTGGTCCATTGTGTCAGATGAGATAAAGCAAACGCAGTTCCCTCTCCATTCTTTCAAGAGGGCCAAAAACATACGGGACATGGTGGTCCACTCATATTTGGAACCTGTGAGTCAACCTACTCTCACAAGCTTGTGGAACCTGCCTCCATTAGTGGGACACTATAGATGTGGCACATGCTCAGCATGTGACACCACTATTCAGATTAAGACTTTTGACCATGGCGGACAGACTTACAAGTTAAAACACCATACGAACTGCAATTTGAGTTGTGTGATCTACATTGTCCAATGCCCATGTAGACAGGTATATGTGGGACAAACACAACAGAAGATTAAGTCACGCATATCGTCCCATAGTAGCAGGTTACGCTGTAATGTAGTTGGTGCCCCGCTAGTAGAACACTGGCAAAAGGCCGGGCATGCCGTCTCAGATTTGAGAAGGTTTGTCATTGAAAAGGTCTCCCTGGGGAGAAGAGGAGGTAATGTGTTGACAGTACTAAACACCCGTGAATCTAAATGGATGTCCCTCTTAGACTCAATCAAAAATGGCCTTAACGAGCAAGACAGCAGTTTAGCACAGTTGACAGCCCTGGGGTAATTGGGTTACTGAGATCCTTCCTAAATTAAACGGGGTCATACACCCTCTGGGTTTGGCATAGAATATAATGAATTCCAATGGGAATATGCTGATGTTCTGTGTGCTTCTGTTTTATATTAGATTTAAACAGCCTTTTGTCTTTACTCTGAACTCTTATGAAAAGCAACCCGCCTTCGACCTCATGTTTGAGAGTTGCGCGGGTATTATGAATTATGGAATTGTGTATTGGGAATATGATGATGTTCGATATGCTCCTGTTTATATTATCCTAACATACAATGTCCTTGTTATCGTTTTGGGCTCTTACGAAAAGCCACCCGCCTTCAACCTCATGTTTGAGAGTTGCGCGGGCAGTATCAATTTTGTTATGATTTCCCAAGTATTTCTCTCATGATTTGACATATAATGTAATTTATAATGGGTTCTGTATGCTCCTGTTTACACCATCGTAACATAAAATGTCTTTTGTTATCATTCTGGCCTTTCTCGTAAAGCAACCCGCCTTCAACCTCATGTCTGAGAGTTGCGCGGGCAATAAGAATTTTGTACTACACAATTATTTATTGAAATTAATTTTCCTTTCGTGAAATGGTTACATGAAAGTCCAATGTTTTCGGTTATACGAGAACCACCCGTACTCTGTATTAATTATGCAGTAGCGATCGTTAATGTTCATCGAGTGACTCTTCCCTTTCCATCACTGGGTGGGGTTTATTTTGACTCCGCCCCCTAAACTCCAGGTAGCGGGAGTTGCAGAGTTACTGTCCACGGACGCTGCAGATCCGATGGGGTACGTAGTTAACAGTGCGTTTTTTACAGGTTTTTACGTTTTTTACTATCCTTGCCCCTTACCGTTAATCTCCGGTTTCCCTCAGATTTACCCGTTATCGTGACTGACAGTGTGGCAGCACGATTCACGCCGGTTGCAAGCTATCGGATGCCGGCTGACTACTCGGATACTTGGCTCCGATCGGTGTTTATGGAAAGACGGTTGGAATTTTCCGCCCTCTCGCTCTTTAATTAATTACAGGTATGTTATGCTTTTGCAACTGGGCGACACATGCCGCGTTTTCTGTATGACTGAAGAGTGTTTTCGGCTATCGTAAGCCCTTAACATGGGGGTGCCCACAATTACAGTTGCTCATGTTGAGACCCCTAATCAAATCACCTTGGCCTTAATATATTTGACCGCATACTGCTTGGCCCCGCATGCAATACTGGGGCCCCTGTATTATATTGTTTTGTGGATAGTTTTTAAGTAACAGATAGATCTTTTAATTTAGCGGGTTTTATCCACTAGTCCAAGCATTTCAGGTGCTTCCCTGACCTTTAATCACCAGATCAGACCCAGGTCTGGATAAAGTAATTTGGTTATTTAACCAATAGTTTATATATGTTGGTAAAGGTCCCTTGATTACTGGTTGTCCCCTCTCTCCTCTGTAGCTCTGCAAATTAATTACGCTGTGATCGACCTGTGACTACTGCACAGTCCATCATACCTCCACGTCCTGAGCCCAGCTGGGCCACGACTCCATGGTAATTAATTTCTCTAATCATCATTGTAATTCCTCATCGTAGTCTAAATGGCATGGCTATGGTGTAACATCACAACGGAGAACATTTACTAATCTACTATTAATTTATCTGACAGGATTGCCCCTAATTTTTCCCTGTTGCATATGTCCTGATGAAGACCCCGCCTAAGGACTGAACGTAGCCTACACATAGGGGTCGAAACGTCGACGGCTTTCCTCTTAAACTTCCGGCACAAGCCCTCTACAGTTTTAAATTGACTGTGTGTCCGCTGAAAGTTACCTGTTAAACAATTCATCATTGTGTGCCCTGATGTTTGGGCTTATGTATTTGAATCACTTTGATTTTGTTGGAAGTCTTTGTACTCATCACCTGTTTCCCTAACTGTGTTTATTTCTTCCTTTATCTTACACTCCCTTGAGCACTTTCCCTTCCCTTTCCCTTTTCTGGGGCTAAATGTTTGATTGTGCAACTACCTCATGGTATTGATAATAAATTACAGTACCTAGATTGATTTTTTCGTGCATCTCTTGTTCTGTGAAGTTGTCTAAATAATAGTTGATGTGTGTTAGACACAACACGTCTCTCTTGCGGGGACCCCTTCTATATGTACCAAACTCATATGCAGGCAGACACACCCATGCCCTCCCTTTGCACACAGGACAGGATGCCTCTCAGTCTCCTGACTTCTGCACCGAAAACATTAGTAGTGTATATTTTAGCATGCTCACTCCTGCTCAACTCTAATGTTTTTACACATTGACACATATCTTTACCTCCACGACAAAAGCCTGGTCGTCATATCACAGGATAGAATGAAAAACAACATTGTTGTGATATTTAGAGTACCTTTATATTACGGACTTCAAAGGCGACTCTGTGATCCGTCAGTCGGTCCTGTGTGAAGTTATAGGTGCGGATCCTGTCTGATTGCGCTCTTGATCCCAGCTGCATCAGTAAGGAAGACAATGTATCAGAAACTAAGTATCAATGGAAAGCCTGCTTCAGTTAAAACAACAACAACACTGCTGAATCATGAAACAACTGATTAAGTAGGCAAAAATGCAAAATAACCTCCACAAAATGGATATAATTCTGCATTGTTTTCAAAGAGATACAAATGCTAAAGTTGTTGATTGCTGTTACTTCACAGTAATAACCCACAATGCCTACTTTCTTGGTCCTTTAAAAGGGTAATTTGTGAAAGTGCATAGAGAAAAAAAACGACAATGGGGTGTTAGATAACAGGTGTCGGCGCTGGAAGGGAAAGTTTAGGGAACGAAGGATGCTGAAGGAAAAATGTTACCCGTCTAATTTCAGAAGGCAAGCGTCTCTGTGGCATGGATCAAGATTGAAATAGGGCTTAGCGCGCAAACTGGAGGTTTTATTAGCTGTTACCGCATATTCTGGCTTGTCTTACGCTATCAATCCTGAAAATGGATATAGTGTTGATTGAGGGAAAGGTTACACTGTGAAACCCTATGCATGTCAGAAAGATTATGGAAGGCTTATGACTGCCTACCTTGCCCAGAGGTATTATATGGGGGGAGATACCAGAACAAATTACAGACCTTAATGGAGCCATGTGTTATTGATCAGGTTCGTGCATTGATGAAACAGAAGAGAAAAACCTGAGAGTACTTGCTGAGAAGGCTCAAGGGCTTGATACAAAATTATGCAAAGGCTGCAGCAATAAATGTAGTTGAAAACATAAAGCTGTTTTTGTAAGATCACATGGTCATGGGTGTATCGATCTATTTTCGAGTGAAGATGAAGAGTATGCTGTGCTAGTGGTGTTATCATGGACATCGATTCATCTAAATGTTTTTCGCCTTCTGGTTCTAGCAAATGTGGGGCGGGCTAGTCTAAGGCTGTCTATTGACCAGCATGGTCCTGATGCTAAGATTCTGGCTGCTGTACATGCCCTTGACAAATATCAATGAATGTCAATAGGAGCAACTGTTTTTTGGATTTGGACCTCAACCCTTAGTCAACCTTGTTGGGTTTTTACACTTTATATCAGAGGATGTACTACACTCTGCCATGCACCAGACAGAGCTGAATGTACAGTAGAGGGCTGTCACTGCTTTTGTCAGTATGTAGGTACCAAAGCAATCCCACAGGACGACGTTTGCCCATGCTACGACCACTTCAGTTAATCACAGGGCCTTGTATCATTTATTTAAATACCCGGAGGACTCTCCATGCACTCCCAGGAAGAAAAAAAGATCGTTTTTCACTTGGGATGTAGAATGTCAAGAGGGGGTTTGCATATCGTTTGGCTTTACAACAGGGGTAGCCTTCAGCAGTGATAGGTTCACAAAGAGTTCGGAAAATGTTTTGGGCACACTACTAGCCTGACATCAAATTTCCTTCCGAGCCATAGCTGTAGGAGGACAATTCAGAACATGACGAGGATAAGATCTCTCCTTCCCAAGTGAGTACAACCAAGGTGTGGTGAGGCAGACATTTCCTTCCCATTTTCCCCATTCAGATTCCGAGTGTAATTTGAAACTTTCCAGTGTCATAGTCCTCTGCTTGTCTGATTGTGTTGGTGCAGGCCATCACTGTGGCTCACTGGTTAGAGGAGGCAGACCCTGATGGAGAGGTCAGACCCGGGACCAGGGTTCAATTCCCGACGCGGCAGGGTCTTGAGCTCAAAATGTCCACGGACTTGATAATTCTCGCCTCGGTGCCTACTTGAATCATGGGTTCACACTCTGCAACTTTGGGCAATAGCTTGCTTAATCTCCACTATGGCCCCACCGCGATGGGATGCCTGGTCTTCACCTTGGGGATGCCCAGTAGGGGTTATCTCGCAGGGAAAGCCAGGTCGGGTTCCCAAAGCAAGCGCTAAGAGACCTGTTGGTGATTTGGCGCTATATAAATCGAAATTAACATAACATAACATAACATAACACTCTAGTGCTATGGATCTGTATTTTCTTTGTCACTCACAGTAGCCACACGAAGACAATCCACACCACCTCAGATACTCGCATATGTCTCTTGAAACAGAGCCTCACTTCGGCCCTTGCTGTTCCTAGCCTACTCAACGTAACAATGAAAGTGTATATGGTTGAGCCTGTTAACAACACCAACGTTTAGGGAAGGAAGAAAAGTTTTTATACCTGCAGTTTTCTAGCACTTTGTCTTTCACCGTGATCTTTCCGAACAGTCTGACTGTACAGTTTTGCTTTCAGCATCTGTAAAGCTTTATCCTTATTCAACAGTTGGGAACGCTCCTGTTGGCATTCCACAGTTAATCCTATAAGACAGAAAAAGAGTAAATAATTAAGCTGTGTGGCCTTTCCCCAAATCTAACCAGTGTCGCAAGCATCCATAAGCTATGAATTAAAAATAAAGCTAGGTAAATGTAGTTCATTATTTGCTCACAAGAAGTCATTAACACACAATTTTAGCTCTGGATATATTATAATATATTTATGGGTTTACTACGGTACTATGTTCTATGTCACAACCACACCAATAACCCTGTGGGCATCTTAGTTCTCATTCTAGTTGTAAGGCGTTCTACTTCTAGGGTAAACAGCATTGGTAAAAGGATCACCCTTGATAATTCCCTCAGAGGTCTTCAAACTGGGGGCGGGCCCCCCTTGGGGGTCTTAAGTAACCAGGGGGTGGGCAGGGCCAGACTGGCCGTAGCAGGCACCGGGCATTTCCCTGGTGGGCCGCCAGGGTGGTGACCGATTTTGGGCCCCTGGGGTGCCAATTTTCTTACTGGAGGCCGATACTGTAACAATATCAGCCCAAACCGGCCCTAGCAAACAGCTCGATTGCACCCCTGACACCCCCGGGGGTGGCGGCCGAGCAGGTTGCCAGGGCCCATTTTGGTTCCCAGTCAAGTAAATTTGAGTATCATCAGCATATAGGCGGAAGGGAATGTTAGCTTTTTTGAGTAGGGTGGTGAGGGGTTCCATGTAAATGTTGAAGAGTTGAGGGGAGAGCACTGACCCTTGAGGAACTCCCCTATTGACTGGGTGAAGGTTGGACACATAGTTTTTGATTCTGATTCTCTGGGAGCGATTTTGTAGGAATGAGGAGAACCGTTTGAGGACCACCTCGTCTAGTCCGGCCCTTTCTTCAAGAGCCTTGAGAAGTTTGTGATCTACTGTGTCGAATGCTGCCGATAGGTTTAGGAGAATGAGGAGGCAACATTGGTCTTAGTCAAGTGATTTGTGGATATCATCGATGATGTTGAGGATCGTGGTTTCTGTGCTGCAGCCTTTCCTAAATCCCGACTGATGGGAGTCAAGGAGGTTGATACTGTCCAAGTGTTGAGTTAATTGTTGGAGTACACATCTTTCTAGGATTTTGGATAGAAGAGGAAGGTTGGAGACGGGTCTGGAGTTATTCAAATCGTTTATATCCAGGTCAGGTTTTTTTCAGCAGTGGGGTCACTTGTCCCACTTTGAGGCAGTCTGGAACGATTCTGCTTTTTTGGGAACTGTTTATAATCTTGCAACAGAGTGGGGCTAAGGAGAGTTTCAGCTTTTTGGTCAGTTGTGCGGGTAGAGGGTCTAGGATGTGAGATGAAGGCTTGGAGGTGGAGATCAGTTTGACTATCTGTAGTAACTGAGTCCGGATGAGTTGAGGATCTTTAGATGTTTATTTGTAGATAGTTATAAGTCATCCAGTTAAATCGAATACAAGACCCCACTAGAAGCAGCCAGCATGCTGCACAACCCTTCTCAACTGACATCTCTGGCTCCAACGTTCTGTAGCACATCATCTAATGAACATTCCACTGGCAGAGCAAGAGATTGCATGAATACATAAAAGCTAAGACATAACATATCCCGATATATCAAACAATATATAATGAAACCAGAAAGAAACACAAGTTACAGAAAATAGAAAGAGAAAATAAAAACAGATTCAACAGTAACAAAAGGCAAAAGGTGAGAATACCATCCTCTTTTCCAACACAACAAAAACAAAAAGAGAAAACACCAACGACTACCTCAAGATATACTTGCTGGCCAGGCATGTATAAAAAGAGACAAGTCATACCAGACACTAACAAAGAGTAGGAGAAGAAAACCTCCAATTTTACAAAGAACAAAACAGTAGAAGAAAAACAGAGAAGAACAAAGAAGAACAGAATCCAGAATCCTCAGATGACACCAATAAGTGATATCAAAAAGGAAAACTGGGCTGAAACAGGAAATAGTGAGGCAATTAAAATAAATCACACATACTTACCATTAAATTAAAATCTCAATAAATAGAATTAAGAAATTGAATACCAATTGAAAGCTGTAAACAAAACACATTAAAATAGAGAAAATCACGCAGGGTATTCCGACCAAATACCCTCAGTGTGACGATGCGCAGTCCTTGGATGCCCCGATGGAGCATTGTCCCCCTTATTTTTCTCCATCTTCCCTTCTATGTTTGCAGACCTTCCCCGAGGACTACTGTTCCTTTAAATCCCTTGGCTTCCCAGATCATCTGACAGGGTCACACGATTTCCAACGCTTCAAGACGGATGACGCCGGAGGAGGAAGTCGATCGTTCGGACCGACTCGCGGAGTAAGGGAGGAGGAGACACTCGTGAGAACCTTTGCTGTGCTTCCTTGGAACGACGCGGGAGCAACATGAGAGAACCGGGAGTATTCGACAGGCAACAAGGAGCAACTCAATCGGGAGACAACGGAAGAAGGAACAGACGGTCAGCCAGACCCCACCTGGCAACGCGGAGACTCCCGCCACGGCCCAGGAGGGTCATGGCTGAGCACGGTACGGGTTGGTGGTAGGGCGTGGCATTAGCGAACCTAAAGGGCGGGGCGTAAAGGGAGAGAACCCCTGATTCAGCAACAGGGCTCAATCTGTGCAACTTTAAAGTGCATGTACACACTGGTGACGGTAGTGGTGAACCTCCTTACACTCCCTTTGCTACCCGCAACACTCCTTAGAAGGAGAAAACCCTCCTGACCACTTCTTTTATTTTATTTCTTTTCCGAACGGTCCTGTCCATCTCCGAGGCGACAGCATGCCAAGCCATTCATAGAAGGGGGAATACAGCGTCTTTTCAGAATCCACCAAAATAGAACAGAGAGGAAGAACGGAAGAGAACTATATCTCCCATAAATCTTCATCTTGAAGATCGGACTATAACTCTCATAAACCCTTGTCCTGAGGACCGGACTACCACTCCCAGGAACTCCTGTCTTGAACCACTTATTAGAAAACCTCCAAACCTTTTAAAGCATTCACTTGTCCTGGTCTGCTTCTCCCCCACGCTACACGTGGTGTCAGAAGTGGGATCACATTCGCCTCACAATGGAAAACCTAATCCAGCAGTTGATAAGAGGGCAGGAGAAGCTGGAATGGGCGGTAGAAAAAGAGATGAGCTATCGGGAACTTCTGAAGGACAGTTTAGCTAATCATGCCGACCAAATGCTAAAGGTAGCAGATGATCGTCGGGAACTAACGACACAGCTACAAATACGTGTGGGAACCGGCCCTAACGTCTCCCTCCAAAAATATGTTACAGGAGAAGATCCTGACGCATTTCTCCTTAATTTTGAAAGAGCAGCAAGGGCCTCCGGGTGGCCCGAAGCCAAGTGGCCTTTTTTCTTAGCCCCCTTCTCACCGGGGAAGCTCAAGTAGCTAATCAGGTGGCCAACCCTAACAGCAACACTCCCTACCCAGAGATAAAAGAACTGATCTTAGATCACATGGGTATGGATGCAGAGGCATATAGGGTGAAGTTTAGAAAAGAGCGGGGTACCACATTGGACAATCCTTAAACCCTGTACCTCAAGTTAAAAGCTGAAGCAGACAAGTGGCTGGAACTGTGGTCTCAAAAGACGAAATCATGGCGATGATCTATTTAGAACAATTCTTGGAACCTCTTCCATTCCCTATTCAGAGGTGGCTTAAACAACATCACCATCTAAGCCCTGAACAAGCAGTAGAAATGGCCACCACCTTTTATAGGGCACAGCCTAGGGCCTTACCTTGGGACACCGACAAGACTCCAAAACAGATGGGTGGGGTAGTGAAACAAGAGAAGAAACCCATAAAACCTTCCTTAGACGTAGTGAAATCTAGACAATTCCGGTTAGAACCACCTCAGCTTCGCAATCCACAGTGTTTTGAATGTGGCGAGTGGGGGCATATTGCACAGAACTGTCCCAGAAAGGAACCTGAAGAAGAACCCATGGAGATCGGATGCGTTCCTCGTTCCATTCTGTACTCTGCGGAATTGGGACCCAGCTTCCACGTAAGTGTCCAAATAAAGGGGGTACAGGTAAAGGCACTACTTGACTCTGGGTGCAAACAGTCAGTAGTCCTCCAGTCAATTGTATCCCCATTCAGGGTGTGACCAAAGAAACCGTACCTATAAGATGTGTACATGGGGACATTAAAGTTTATCCTATCATACAGATTCCGGTAACTCTTCCCAGTGGGCAGACCTTAGATGTCAGGATTGGGGTTGTTCCTGCCCTCCCTGAACAAATGATCATAGGACAGGATAACCCTTCCTTTCTATTTATGCTAAAGGATAGGCTTCAGGGGGGCAGTTCCTCCTCAACCACCCAACCGGCTCTCATAACCCAAGCTCCCTGGGTAATCGACAAAAGCTTCAGGTATGCCCAGAAAAATGATCAGCCTCTCCAGCCAGCCTGGAATCAAGCCCAACAAACACCTCAACCAACACCCCTTACTTACCCTTCCTTCCAAATAAAAAACGAGCTATTATATTGCATTGGGAAGCAAGAGGATGACCCTCAATTGTTAGTATATACTCTTGTTGTATATACATACTAGGCAGCGCGCAGCTGCGAGAGTATTTAAATATTAGTATCACAGCATAACAAAAAAGATGGAGGACCTGGGTCTCTCCTTTAGTAGAGAAGAGGTTGACGCATTGCTAGGGGATGCAAACCTTTTTGCAGATGCCTCGATATCACAAACAATCTCCCAAACAACGGAGTGGGACAAATTGGGTGAGTTAAAAAGAAGCCGTATAAGAGCGATCTTACATAGCACAATGTTGAAACAATATCTATTGAAAAACACAGCACCCAAAGGATTGTTGGTAACCAACGCCCGCAAATTTTTCTAGAGGATGCAGTGTTCAGAAAGGAGTGAGCCCAAATAGCCTGGCACTGCACTCGTGACTGGGCAGTTTTAATAATTAAGACTGCCTTACGATGGTCAGAAACCATTCAACTGGAAATACAAACTACAGAGGCACATTTTAAAGCAACTCTGACAGGTTGGAAGAAAAGATTGGATGATCTGAATAAAGAGCTGAATGACTACAAAGAGAACCTTGCCCAATCTAAAGGTCAAAAATTGCAAAAAGATCTTAAAAAATGGTCTTATGACAAAGTATACCCTTACTCCCTAGCAGAATATACGCCCCCAACAAAAACAGATTACAATTCAGACACCTCTGACGATTCCCAATCAAGTGGTTCTAGTACAGGGAGAGGAAATAGGAGAAACAAAGGAAGAGGTAGAGGCAGAGGGATGTTTAATCCTTACTGGCAAACATACCAGCAGAATGGTCCACGCTTCCATAATGCATTCCCTCCCCAAACTCCTTTCCCTCCAATGATGGGTTGGAATCAACCCTTTGGCCAAATGCAACCCCCTTTCTATCAACCACCTATGTTCCAACCGCCTTTTTTAGGGAGAGGCCGGGGCTCCAGGGGCAAACGGAAGGGGCAGAATCAGGTCCATTGGGACCAGACGGACTCAGTGGGCGACAACACGAGAAGCAAAACCGCAGACCAGAGAGCGGGCCCAAGCAATCAGAGAGTTTAATAACTAACCTAACTGACATAGTCCTCACAGAAGACGAGAAAAGTATTTTACAGAAGGGTCTTGGTTTTGTTCCGACTCCCAACCTAGATATTTTTAAATTACGCTGTGAGTTGACCAACTTTTTTCGAAAATTGAGACTTAAGAGTTTCTTCGAAAAACAAACGACAGATGCCAATCAAAGGACACAGGGAGACACAAATTTTAGATTAAAATCTACTTTTCAACCGCCTCAACACAGTGTTCCACCAGAAATATTAGCTTTTGAACAAGCTGTGGTCAAAGAAATTGAATCCTTAGCACCATCAAGTCCCTATAAAAATCAGACTTCTGGAGAATTTAAGGCTATACAGACATTATAGAACAACACTGAAATTGTAATAAAAAGTGCAGATAAGGCAGGAGGTGTTGTTGTTGTTATTCAATACAGGAGAGCCTATGATCAAGAGTGCAGACGCCTACTAAGTAATGAAACAAATTACATCTTACTGAGAGAGGATCCGACCGAGAATTTGAGGTCTGAGATTATAGAACTTGTTACATCAGCTGAAGCTGAAGGTTTGATCACAAAACAGGAAGCAGACTTCTTAACAACATCAGAGGGTAAAATTCCCTACTCTTACACTCTCCCAAAAACACATAAAGGGATTCTTCCACCCCCAGGAAGACCTATTGTCTCTGGGTTGGGTTCCCTGCTTGAACCCTTGTCCAAATACTGCGATTTCTTCCTAAGACCAATAGTAGAAACCACCAGTACAAACATCAAGGACACCAAAAGCTTATTGACAATGTTGAAATCAATAAGTTTACCCGAGGGACAATGCTTTCTAGTCACAGTAGATATTGAAAGCCTTTACACTTGCATTCCGCAAGATGCGACCATAGAGGTAATTGCCCACACACTTGACAACAACAGATGGAATTACAACACATCTAAATCCTTTGTGGTGGAATGTGCCTCCCTGGCCCTTAAAAGGAATTTCTTTCAATATGGAGACCGGTTATATTTACAAGCTACCGGGACTTCTATGGGGAGCACTTTCGCCCCCAGTGTAGCGGGTCTGTATGTTTTCAACTTTGAAAAACTACATATTCTATCATCAGACAACCCCTTCTGTGAAAACATCATTCTATGGCAAAGGTACATAGATGATGTGCTTTTGATTTGGAGAGGTGATGAAGAACGGTTGATTACATTCTTCACATGGGTCAACAATTGCGACCCTAATTTGAAATTTACCCATGAGCACAATGAATCTACTGTAGTATTCCTGGATGTGACCATCGAAAGAGTAGCGAATGAATTAAGAACTAAGACTCACTACAAACCTACCAGTAAAAACAACATTTTACATTACACTAGTTTCCATCCGCGCCCACTGAGGGAGAATCTGCCTTTTGGGCAGTTTCTCCGTATCCGGAGGAACTGCTCAGATGTTCAAGATTATAAAACACAAGCCCAAGATCTTACAGAGAAGATGTAAGTTAGGGGGTATCCAAAACATCTCCTAGCAACCAGCTTCAAAAGGGCTCGAAATCAAAATCGTGATGCCCTCTTGGAGGAGAAACCCCAGGCTGAGAACGACGAGGTACCACTTACCTGTGTAACAACATTCAACACAGTCTCTAATCTGGTGGCACGCAGCATTAACAAACACTGGAGGATTCTCACATCCAACTCCTGCAATTGGGAAAAACCCTTATTCTCCTACAAAAGGGCAAAAAGCCTTAAGGATGCATTAGTACACACCCGCCCTAAAAAATACAAGACAAGAATCAACTCAAAATGTCCTAAATCTGTGGGGTTTACCACCAGTGGTAGGCCACTAGCCATGCGGAAATTGTAGTGTTTGCCCTCTCACGAGTAGTTCAAAAACTCTGATCTTGGAACCCGATAAAATCTGGGAACAAAGAAACCATACGAATTGCAACACAGCCAATGTGGTATATTTAATAACTTGCCCATGTGGTCTGAAATATGTGGGAATGACGAGGGGAATGGTCAAATTCCGTATGTGTGAGCATAGAAGCAACATACGTTGTGGGAAGAGCAATACAAAAATGACACTCCCCAGACAATTTCCACTGGACCATAATAGAACATCTACAAGGCGCCAGTGAACAAAGGTTATTCGAGCAAGAACAAAGGTGGATATACCGATTGTCATCCCACCAAGTGGGACTGAATGATGACATCCCCTGGGGTAGCGTTTTGAAATGACTCTGTTTTAAAAAATAACCCCAATATCAGATAAAATCGATGTAAACACTGAGAACTTGTGCATTATCAATGTATTAATAATCTGGAGTTGACCTTTGTTCTATTCTACTCCATTTTGTTCCAGCAAAATGGTTTCTTTAAAATACCCAATAAGTTCCAAAAACGAGAGAAATGATGCCCTGTTTCAAATTGTGAGCACTATCAACACACTTCGTAGGAATAACCAGTATTACTGAGACCTATATCCTTGTGCCGATATTGCCAATATTACCAATGACGATCGTTTCATTGGCTTAAGGTTAGCGGTCTAGTGGTGCATACATGAAGTCCACCGGAAGTGGAGACACGCTAGTAACCAGCTTCAATATTACATTCAGCCATCTGTTCCAAAAAACACAAATAGGCATAATAATGTTGACTGGCCTTTAGCGATATGCTGTAATACAAAAACATATTCGAGAACAGTTGAAAATAAAGCGATAAGATTACAACCCCCTTGGGTCACGTGTTTATGTCACGTGACGCATGACGTTCCGCGTCCCAAACACGGAAGTACAAAAAACGGGCCGAGAACGCTAAACATCACGATCCGGGCCATAGGGGTGAAACGATTAGGTTCATAGGCGGCGAGCCTTCTGGCAGCAAGTAAGTTACACGGCGCGATTTGCACAGGATGATATTTTGCCTTTTGAGAGAGGGTCTTACTTTCTCTCTAAAAAGTAACTTAGATTGCTGGTATCGAACTAAGCTCCATCTGACCAGCTTATGTTTTGGGTCTAAACAGATATGACTGGAAGTGAAAATATGCCCAACTCCACAAGCCCATGAAGCTTGTTGAATCCTGAAGCATCGTAAGTGCAAAAAAAATTCCTTTTCAATGGCTGAGTCTAAATCTTCTAGTGGCTATCTGGCCCCTATCAAGGGATCCTGGGATCTAGGTTCTCAGAATGTTATGCTGATATTATGAATATTTCAATTAAATGAATTTTGAACACTGCTGAAATTAAATAATCATGATCCAAATAGATACATGGTAATTTGGAATTTAACTGCCTCTGACTTCAAATATATTGATTTTAACAAATATGGATAGTCTTGTGAATAGTTGAGAGGACAATTCCAAAATAAGACAGAATGAACATGTTCTGAATTGGTCATTTAATCCAAAAGGGATGCATGTTAAAGAATTTATATGTCTGTTTATTTACAGAAATTCTACCTGATGATTAGCAGGAGTTCTATGGACGGGTAAAACCGTGAGTTTGTTGAGGAGAGTAAAATTTACTAGATCTTCTCTCTTGTTCCTAACGGTGTGGGCAGGCCTTAGCGTGCTTGGACCCCCGTAGGACTTTGTCTTTTTATAATTTGGTCCTGAAGAAAGCTGAGCTGAAAATAGCACCACCAGCAGAAACATGTTGACCATTCACTTTTAAGCCCCTGGAATTCGAATTCAAAATTCCAGTGACTCCACAGTTTTTATTGTGAACAACTGGCCCTTAATAAAGTTTGTTGAGGCACAGTTGTGATCTTTTACAACACACTTCCTTTCACTGATCACTCTTTCACACATACCAGCTCCGCTGCACTTGCAGGCGTGGTAGCACACAGGTGGGGATAGTCGGCCCCACCTGTGACTGAACCCCATGATGAAGCATGTCACCTCTAGGGTGAGTGAGGGTTCTTTTAGAAAATAATAAGTTTTTCTATCTTCACTGCCTTTCTTTTTGTTTAATGACCACTTAAATTAAAGTAGATTTAAATATTTTCACTGTGTCATAGGGTTTCACTCGTGTCGTATTGGCGCTCTTTTGTTGATAATAGCCCTCAATTGTTAGTACCACAAGCATTTCGAGAACAGGTTCTTTTCTTTGCTCACTCGCATTTGTTGGCTGGACATAGGGGGGCCCAGAAAACCATCCAGATGAGGATTCAAAATTTTTACTGGCCTGGAATTTTTTCGCAGGTCACCCGATTCTGCCAAGAATGCAAGGTATGCCAGAGAAAAAACCCTTACAAGCCTCCAGCGGTTCCGTTACAGCCTCCCCCAGTTGTGGGTAACCTGTTCGAAAGGGTCGGTATGGACCTCATTAGACCTCTTCCACGTACCAAGAAGGGTCACATCTATGCCTTGGTCGTGGTTGATTACGCCGCAAGGTATCCGGAAGCCTTCCCTTTACGGACCCCCACAACTCGAAACATCTCTGAGAAACTGCTTGAACTGTTCTCTCAGGTTGGTTTCCCTCGAGAGATACTAACGGATCAGGGGACTCCCTTTGTTTCTAAGTTAATGTCGCAAATCTGCAAGTCCCTAGATATCTCCCACATTAAAACATCTGTATACCATCCCCAGACGGATGGACTCTGTGAGCGTTACAACGCCACCTTAAAGCTGACATTAAAGAAACTTCTCACCGTTGAAGGTAAAGAGTGGGACATGTTACTTCCCTTAGCCTTGTATGTAGTACGGAGCCAGGTTCAAACTAGCCTAAGGTGCTCCCCGTTCCAACTCCTATACGGTAGAGGACCACGGAGTCTTCTGGCAATCACCAAGGAGGTGTGGGAACAGGAAAAAGAGGAAGATACAAAGTCTTTCCATGATTATACACAGAGCCTTCGCTCTAAACTACACAAGTTGCGGGAATTTGCTGACTCCAATTTAGAGAAAGCCCACGTAAAGCAACAAATGGAATACAACAAAGGGAAGAAATGGTACCATCTCAATGTAGGAGATTGGGTCTTAGTTCTTCTACCGTCCCCCATAGCAAAATCTAGAGCAGGATGGCAGGGACCGTATAAAATAACAGAAAAGGTTGGGTTAACCTCTTATAGAGTTCAGATCAGCCCAAGGAAAAGTCAACTCTACCATATAAACCTCCTTAAAAAGTGGCTAGGTCCCCCTCCCCAAGACATACATAATATGGAAGGACTGTCCCAGAACGAGACCACCCTGGAACAGCTAGTTTTCAACCCAGACTTAACCAAAGATCAGGGTAGAACTCTTCACGATACTCTGATTCCCTTTGCATATCTCTTCTCGAACATACCATGGAGAACTACACATGCAGAACATGCCATAGAAACTCAAGCAGGGAAAGTAGTGAAGCAAAAACCATACCGTATACCAGCAGCCAGAAGACAAGCAATAGAGCAAGAGGTGAAAAGCATGCTAGACCTTGGTTTTATAAAACCATCCAAAAGTGACTGGTCCTCCCCTATAGTCCTCGTGCCAAAGCCGGATGGGTCAGGCTGCTTTTGTTTTGACTTTCGCGCAGTTAAATCCATCTCAAAGTGCGACTCCTATCCCATCCCCAGGGTAGACGAGTTAATAGAGAAGTTGGGGGAGGCACAATTCATCACAACCCTTGATTTGACAAAGGGCTATTAGCAAGTGCCCCTCAAACCAGAAGACCGGGAGAAGACCGCCTTTATTACACCCACGGGCTTGTATGAATTTACTGTCTTACTCTTTGGGTTGCATGGGGCACCTGCTACTTTCCAGCGACTCATGAACTAGGTATTGCGACAACATCAGGACTATTCCTCAGCATATCTTGATGACATAGTCATATTTAGCCCTGATTGGGAAACCCATCTCCAACATTGTACCCAGGTTCTAACATCCCTTCAAGACGCAGGGTTACATGTTAACACAACCAAATCTAGTGCAGGGTTTAGAAAAGTAAAATACTTAGGGCACCTTTTGGGCAATGGGGTTATTGCACCCCAATCAGAAAAAGTCAAAGCCATAGTAGAGGCCCCTTTTCCATAAAAAAAAGAAGTCAGTGCATTCTAAGGGCTTATTGGTTATTATAGAAGGTTCATACCCCAGTATTCGGAACTGGCTGCACCACTTACTGACTTATTGCAGAAGAATGTGAAAACCAAGGACCTCCAACAACCCAGCCCAAAAGCCAGGACGGCCTTTATGAATCTAAAAATGCCTATTATATATATGTAAAAAGGAAGGGGTATCCCCGACTAGAGTTCCTAATTCGGGATGGGTATAGTATTTGAAAGAAAAGTAATTAGGAACTGGTTTTAAATAAAGGACAGAACCGGACAAGTGACCGCAAATACTATAGGAAAACAAAGTGCATGGTACAAAATTATAGACTTTATTTTATTAGATTATGGTTATGATAAAAAACATCGTTACTTTATTACAGATTTTTGTCGTGTGCATGCCTCCACTATACATGTGACAATTGATCTACATATATATATACACATTATTATATCCTTAGTGCAGTTCAGTACATTTTAAAAAATTATTTTGACTTGAGAACTGTATGGAAGCTTGTTTTAACACACTGTACATAAAAACATGGCTAAGTATGACATCTTAAATGGCTATTACCACTGCCTCTGTTCTACGCTCTCCCGATTTCTCGAAGCCCTTCCTGTTACACATAGATGCTTCCGAACATGGGTTAGGGGCAGTGTTATCTCAAACCTCACCTGAAGGCATAGAACATCCAATCCTTTTCATTAGCCGTAAGCTTTTTCCCCGCGAACAAAGGTATCCATAATTGAAAAGAAGTCCCTGGCCATTAAGTGGGCGATAGACAAACTAAGGTACTATTTGGAAGGGGCCCACTTCCTTCTTTATACAGACCACGCCCCATTATCATGGATGAGCCGCAACAAGGGGAACAATCCACGAATACTACGGTGGTTACTTTCCCTCCAACCTTTCTCCTTTGAGATAATCCATCAGAAAGGTACGGACAATGGGAATGCTGACTTCCTTTCTCGACTTCCCTTGTTCCCCGAACATGAACAGATTGGTGTTGGGGTGTGTGGCGACGCGCAGTCCTTGGATGCCCCGATGGAGCATTTTCTCCAGCTTCCCTACTATGTTTGCAGACCTTCCCCGACGACTACTGTTCCTTTAAATCCCTTGGCTTCCCAGATCATGTGATTTCCAACGTTTCAAGAAGGGAAGACGCCGGAGGAGGAAGTCGTTCATTCGGACTGACTCGCAGAGTAAGGGAGGAGGAGACGCTCGTGAGAACCTTTGCTGTGCTTCCTTGGAACGACACGGGAGCAATGCGAGAGAACCGGGAGGATTCGACAGGCAACGAGGAGCAACCCAATCGGGAGACAACGGAAGAAGGAACAGATGGGCAGCCAGGCCCCACCTGGCAACGTGGAGACTCCCACCACGGCCCAGGAGGGTCGTGGCTGAGCAAGGTTACGGGGACGCCTTGGGTTGGCAGTAGGGCGCGGCATTAGCGAACCTAAAGGGCGGGGGCGTAAAGGGAGAGAACCCCTGATTCCGCAACCGGGCTCAATCTGTGCAACTTTAAAGTGCATGTAAACACTGGTGATGGTAGTGGTGAACTTCCTTACACTCCCTTTGCTACCCGCGACACTTGTTAGGAGGAGAAAACCCTCCTGACCACTTCTTTTATTTTATTTCTTTTTCCAACGCGCCTGTCCATCCACGAGACGAATGCATACCAAGCCATTCATAACAGAGGGAAATCCAGCGTCTTTTCAGAATCCACCTAAATAGAACAGAGAGGAAGAACGGAAGAGGACTACATCTCCCATAAATTCTCATCTTGAAGATCGGACTATAACTCTTATAAACCCTTGTCCTGAGGACCACTCCCAGAAACCCCTATCTTGAACCACTTATTAATAAACCTCCAAACCTTTTAAAGCATTCACTTGTCCTGGTCTGCTTCTCCCCCACGCTACATTAGTAAAGGTAATATAGTAATAAACATGTGGTGAACAGGTGGTGAACAGGTGCACACTGATCACTGAACTGGTGAGTCCAAACCCATTAAAAACATCACGTTAAAATATTGTGCACTGTTGTGAAGGGACTAAACCCCAAACGACACCACACCCTAAGTAGGGTAAAACATAAAACTGATGTGCACTATTGATAAGGGAATACCCAGAACGACACACCTCGTGTAGAGGTCCAATGTCGTACACTGCAGTGATGGGAATGTAACCCATATTACACACGTAGAGTGGTGGTCAATTGTTGTGCACTAAATGGGAAAGAAACCCATGTGAGACACCTTGTGTAGAGGCAAAAATGTTGTGCACTGTAGAAGATGGGACTGTGACCCATGTGAGACATCTCTTGTAGAGACAAAAAAAATGTTGTGCACTGTAGGAGATGGGACTGTGACCCATGTGAGACATCTGTAGAGACAAAAAAAAAGTTGTGCACTGTAGAAGATGGGACTGCGACCTATGTGAGACATCTCCTGTAGTGACAAAAAAAATGTTGTGCACCGTAGAAGATGGGAGTGTGAACCATGTGAGACACCTTATGTAGAGGCAAGTGCACCAATGAAATGTACTAGAAAAGCATCCCACCTGTGTGAAGTTACATTATACATACATTTGATTTCAAACTTGAGACTTACCGCAAAAAGAAAGGGAGGTAAAAACGTAGTTAACTAATGTATACCTAAAGTATAGGACGTAAATAAATGTGTGATGACGCTATGACATTCAACATATTCCCAGAATAAAAAGCAGAACTAGTTAAGGAACTAAGAACTCCCCTATGAATTAGAGGCAAAGTGAAAGTCCAGTGTCCAGTGACTAGAAACTCGAACTGATCAGGAGAAAAAGAGTGACCAAACACCTTGTAAAATGTCACATGTATTTAAATGAAAAAGATCCACAAATTCAGCATTTCGAAAACACAGGAAATGGTGCGCAGTGTCTAAAAGCAGAACTTACTATGGAAACATCATGACAGAAGATAACTGTGGAAACGTCTTGACAGTAGATGCATCTCCAGAATAGTAGTAAAGCGTGATAAATGTAGAGAGCAAAACGACTAACTCGCCGTGATGGTAGAGGCGTAGAACTCCAAACGTCACCACAAAAATCAAATGAATCAGCTTTATTGACAAAAAGAGCTTTGTTGAAGAAAAGGGTAGCATGGTTGACAAAACGAACATCGTGGTTGGCATGGTTGGCAAAAGGATGTGGAGAGCTCAAATGGGGGCATGCTGTCCAGAGACCTTGACACCCTCAATGTTGTTGGAGTAAGGTAACACCCTCAATGTTGTTGGAGTAAGGCCCACTTCCAAGGCAGAAATAGTACGAACTGGAACACACATGAGCAAAAAAACTTCTTCACCAGACAGTGTGTAGACTTATGTTTACCCTCACAGAAGGCTCAGCACCATTAGAAGTAGGCTTTGTTTGAAACTTAGAGATGCACTCAGGAAAGTAGACTGCCTTTAGAAGATGAACAGCTCTTTAAGTAGAACTTCCCCAGGAACATGAACAAATGGCAGACTATGCTGAGTAGAGACTGGAACTGGCACTTTTGCGTTGAGGGCGATCAGTGGAAGGTCACTGGTGGGATCAAAGATGCCAGTTGAAGGTAGAAACTTTGCTTCAGTTACTGTTAAGTATGTATTTGGGGTTGCTTGAAGTTTTAAGAGGTGATACATACAGGTTCCCAAAAGGTCACCAAAAATTGTAGTAACTGAGTTCAAATGTGTAGAGGATCTTTAGATGTTTATTTGTAGATAGTTATATGTCATTTCTATCAAGGTGAGGGAGGAGGAATACGTGTCCAGTCGTTTCCCCAGTTATAACACGTACTATCAAGCTTTAGACTAGGACACTTGTAACTACGTTACATGTAGTGGTATAGAAAACCCTCATAAACGCTATGATTTTTCGTGAGTGCGGTATGTTCTGGTTCTCCGCCCCTCATAGACGTTTGGCATTCGTCATTGGGTAATCTATTCGTGCAGCATGCCAGCCTCAAACCATGAGGACCACTCTGGAGTTATTAGAACAAGAAAAAATTTTTCTTGCTGTGCATTAGGTCAGGCTTCTTCGGGGATTTAAGCAGGCCGCAAATTGGAGAGTCTCCGTCGTCTTGTGCTGGCGCTGCCCCCGGACCAGGGGCAGCACCAGCACAAGACGACGGAGACTCTCCAAATTTTCTTGTTCTAATAACTGAGTGGATATAACGAAATCCACTACTACATACTACACAAATAGTGTAAGTATTCTTACTGTTGTTTTGTCCTGACGAAAGCTCCACAGACCCGGCTGGGTAAATACGGAGCTGAAACATGTCGACTGTATGTTCTAAAAGATATACTTAGATCCAGTAACCCGATCTGAAAGTATACACTTAATTTTTTTTTTTTTTACTACAAATCACACCCTTTTTTTTGAATAAAATGGTCACTTGGGTGAAGGTTTGCCTTTTAATATAACTCTACCCTCTACATTCACCAAAAGTGGTACTGGCCTAACTCATTTCTGGACACTGCTACGCTGCTCCAGAGTGGTCCTCATGGTTTGAGGCTGGCATGCTGCACGAATAGATTACCCAATGACGAATGCCAAACGTCTATGAGGGGCGGAGAACCAGAACATACCGCACTCACGAAAAATCATAGCGTTTATGAGGGTTTTCTATACCACTACATGTAACGTAGTTACAAGTGTCCTAGTCTAAAGCTTGATAGTACGTGATAGTTATATGTCATCCAGTTAAATCCAATACAAGACCCCACCAGGAGCAGCCAGCATGCTGCTCAGCCCTTCTCAACTGACATCTCTGGCTCCCAACATTCTGTAGCACATCATCTAATGAACATTCCACTGGCAGAGCAAGAGATTGCATGAATACATAGAAGCCAGGATATAACACTTTCTCCTCTTCTGGGATGGGATGGAAGAGTGACCAGGGTTTAGTGTGGGTTAAGGGAGCGCTACAAAACACCCCAGGTGGGCTGCTATTGGAAAGTGGGGTGCTATTGATGTCCAGTGAGCGCTTGATCTTGGAAATTTTGTCATTGAAGAAGTTGGCAAAGTTGTTGCAAAGTTCTTTCAATGCCTGCCCTAGTGACGTAGCGGGTTTGTAGGTTTGTTGTCTGATGAATTTAAAGAGCTCCTTGGGTCTGTTTTTTGCGCTATCCAATACTAACGGATCAGGGGACTCCCTTTGTTTCTAAGTTAATGTCGCAAATCTGCAAGTCCCTAGATATCTCCCACATTAAAACATCTGTATACCATCCCCAGACGGATGGACTCTGTGAGCGTTACAACGCCACCTTAAAGCTGACATTAAAGAAACTTCTCACTGTTGAAGGTAAAGAGTGGGACATGTTACTTCCCTTAGCCTTGTATGTAGTACGGAGCCAGGTTCAAACTAGCCTAAGGTGCTCCCCGTTCCAACTCCTATACGGTAGAGGACCACTGAGTCTTCTGGCAATCACCAAGGAGGTGTGGGAACAGGAAAAAGAGGAAGATACAAAGTCTTTCCATGATTATACACAGAGCCTTCGCTCTAAACTACATAAGTTGCGGGAATACGCTGACTCCAATTTAGAGAAAGCCCACGTAAAGCAACAAATGGAATACAACAAAGGGAAGAAATGGTACCATCTCAATGTAGGAGATTGGGTCTTAGTTCTTCTACCGTCCCCCATAGCAAAATCAAGAGCAGGATGTCAGGGACCGTATAAAATAACAGAAAAGGTTGGGTTAACCTCTACCATATAAACCTCCTTAAAAAGTGGCTAGGTCCCCCTCCCCAAGACGTACATAATATGGAAGGACTGTCCCAGAACGAGACCACCCTGGAACAGCTAGTTGTCAACCCAGACTTAACCAAAGATCAGGGTAGAACTCTTCACGATACTCTGATTTCCTTTGCATATCTCTTCTCGAACATACCATGGAGAACTACACATGCAGAACATGCCATAGAAACTCAAGCAGGGAAAGTAGTGAAGCAAAAACCATACCGTATACCAGCAGCCAGAAGACAAGCAATAGAGCAAGAGGTGCGGAAAAACGTGGATTTTTTAATGTGACTGTTGTACTTCTTCCGGACTGTTCTGAGTTGATTGTGGTGGATAGTAGTAGGATTGTTCCTCCAGCGTCTTTCTGGGGCTCTTAATTGTCTCCTTTCCTCATTGATGTCTGAGTCGAACCATGATCTGAACAGAATAGCTCTGCTTTTTTTTATTTCAGGGGTGCTAGTTGATCAAGCAAGTCTACCATATTCGAGTTATAAAGCGAGGTGAGATCGGTTGTGGAGAGGTGGTCATTGCCGCTGGGGAGGAGTGAATTTAGCCTTTTTTCCATGACGCCAAGGGGAATCTGGGTGAGATTTCTGGACCATTTGGGTGGGTCTTGTACAGGTGGCAGGGATAGAATTCTTTGGTTGATGTGGAATAAGATCATGTGGTGATCCGACCAGTCCACTGGTAGAATATTGTCGATCGTAATTGTGTCTCGATGAGAGAAGATGGCATCCAAGTTTGCTCCTTTGTTGCGAGTTTCCTCTGTGTTGGGATAGATTATTGTCACAGAGAAGATTGTTTAGAGTTTGAATTAGCGTGTTGTTGGCTTCGTTCCAGTATAGGCTAAGGTCACCAAGGATTAGGTTGTTAGCATCTCCGAGTGCACAATGGACAACATCTTTTGTCATTTATATCCTGACTGGGAGTATGCATAAAAGGGGTAACAAAACGTAACTGCAATGTTTAAATATGTTATACATATTTAAAAACTGCCAATTTAACCAAATAATTGAGAATAATTGAAGGGAGGGCAATGAGTTTCTTTTTTTACACGGTGGACGCAGCATTAGGACGTTTGAAGAGCTCTGCTCTAGAGATGGGTAGAGAATTTAAGAAGAACCTAATAACAAGGAAGCACTGTGCTAGTGGATGCCTAGACACATGAATGGCCATGCCACTGCTCTAAAATCCTTCTGTGCACCTAGCCGGGCCACAAGTACTAACATGGACGAAACAATCCAATCTATAATTCAGAAGAATTAAATTGTGAGTCATTGATCAGCAATGTAAGAAACAGCAGAAATATGGGTGTGTTAAGTTGGAAAGCAGAGTAGGATGTCCAAGTGCAATCATCACTACAAGGTTTACTTTATCTGCATTGACTAGAGAAAGCAGAATATTTCGGCAACAACTCCATGCATCCTACTCATTGTTGTGCATCACAGACATGCAATGTATTGGTGGAGAGGGATTCCTGACATGTTCTCAGATACTTGATTGGTGTCCTAGAGAAGACCCAGCAAAGCTCCACCCTTAATTATCAGGATACCTTCCAATGTTTCAATATTGGCAGCCTTCTCTATGTTTTCCATCTATTTTGTAAATAAATGCTGCTTTTCATTCGGATTCATAGATGAGAGAGCATTTGGCAAAGGAGATGTCAAGTGCCAACTTATCAAAACCTGTATCCAGAAACTGTGAAGCCTGTACAGTGAAGTTCCCGTGAACATGACGCTTTATCAGTTACATGCAATATTGTGTCCGTTTAGTTCTAAAAACTAGGCACAAGAACTTGTCTCCTGCAGTTTTGATGACTGTGACAAGAGATTATTCAGTGGCTGTGAATAATGCTAGGAATCTAGAAGAATTTGTAATAGAGGAACATATTTTTATAACAAACACATACAAAGATGTACCTGTGGGGAGGTGGACAATTCTCACGGCGCTATCAGTTGTATTAACATGTTGTCCCCCAGCTCCTTTTGCTCGGAAAGTATCAATGCGCAAATCCTTCTTGTCCACTTTGATGTCTACCTAGAGTGATTGAAAGTATTGTTACATACTATAAAGAGAAAACATTTACGATACAGGAAGAAAGATAAATGTTGAATATGTAACTTCATCAGGACAAATTTAGTTATTGTTTTGAGGTATGTATTATGTATTGGAAATGCAGACAATAGCCAGGTAATTGAAGTCCAATGTACCCAATGGGACATGCTTTAATGAGGGCCTCACTTAAAAACAAAGAAAAGAACAATATCCCTACAGAAATTTCCAATGGCCGCCTTTCATGGAACCATCTATATGAGTTAAGCTATCCAGGCTGATGAAGGCTGATAGCCAGAAACCGGTCCTTGGATGCTTGATTCCGGTCTGGGAAAGACATGGCTTGGTAGTTCGGACTGGACTGTTCCCATGGGGCACAGGGTCAGAGCTGATTTGCATATAGCCAGTGTCTAACCCAGGGTGGTGTGGAGTGCAAAAAAATGATGGATTTAGGCCCAGATCCTTGTACTGGGGTGAATGTATGACATTGTTCTACATTCTGTCCATCAACTGTGTTTTTTACCATCTATATGATAACATTGAGCAAGATAATCCCGTTTCATTTCTTTGGGATCCGAGTACAGAAGAACCTTCAACAATAATTGTTGCATCATGTAGTATCAAAAAGCACTGCACAGATAATAATTGTGCGAAACAAGATATTATTAAAATATCAAAGGAATTTCACGATGTAGATGTTCTCTTTATATGGCTAAATATTGGTGTTGTTCACATGAGCAATTGGCAGTGGTGGCTCTTTAAACAGGCCAGGGAATAAACTCCCTTAGAAGCACTTTCTTCTAGGATAAATAAGCTTTCGAGTGCTGAGGTACAATACATCTTTTGATAATCCTGTGTATGATGCCATCACATTCCAGAAATCTGGCAGTGTTTGTACATCATATCATATTCTGAATGGTAAATGTATGGCACATATTTCACACTTATTGTTAAAAGGATATTAATAAAATCAATTGAGAGGGACAATGACAATGAAACCGATTCATAAAAGGTGTAAGATGGAAAGGTCAGAATTTACAATGAGTACATTTCTGCTTTTCTGAAATTCTCAAAGTATTCCAGGAATACTCCTGGGGATCTCTGTAACTGTTGTAACTTCTGAGGATGCCGAAGTTAATCCACAAAGTGTACATTTCACTTGAGGAAAAGTAGGGTTAGTTTGCACTGCTTCGTCTTTTTTATTTCCCCAAGAATTTTAGCAGTGTTCCTCTTCTTTCTCATCTTAAAAATGTATTTACTCCTGCATTTGACTGGAGTAAAATATCCAACCATTTTAACAGTGAGAAGCTACTCACAAAAGGCTTGTGAATACCCATAAATTTACATGATTGTTGTGGGTCTCCACCTTTTGAATTATGGCAGAATTTTCACAGGAAATTCGACCACGCTGGAAGAATTTGAAGTAGGTTAGATCCAAGTGTCATGCATGCCCCAGTAAAGTAGATCATTTCAATCAAGATAATCCGAGCATTCCCTCCATTGCATTACGTCCAAAGAGCAACCATATTAGCATCCCACTTTCTTTTATATGGGGAGACAAACTGGAATTCTCAGTATACTGTCGATATCACACTGTTATCACCTTTTTAGGGCCATCCTCAAGGTAGCAAATTGCCTGCAGGAGAAGTGTAGGTGATAAAGAATGATCTGAGAGAGCTAATATTGTTGTATTACATGATTTAGATGTTTATGGTTTAGCAATAGAGGGGTTAGAGCAGTTCAGCTCTGTTTTATAGTGATAGCAGACTTGAACCGAGTCGATGAGCAGATCTTGCAGAAGACTGCAATCACTGCCTCCTAGATTCAAGTCAGAACAGTGAAGCCCAGGAAAATGGATTATTCCAGATCGGCACGTTAAATAGGAAAACAATAGAAAGGTTAAAAATGTAGACAACCCTATACCATGTTGCTTTCAAGGAAGTCACTAGGCCACCGCAGGATAGTCAGGTATTTGGGAAAGAGGATACAGAGAAAGCGTCTCAGAAGGTAGAAGATCATTATCTTGTATGAAATGCACACACACGTATCATAGAACACAAATGGCATGTCTGTTTGAGGGGAAACAACCTTTACAACGCAGCCTTTACAATGCACTACCTTTACAACGCAGTCATTACAACACAACATCCTTTACAACGCAGCCATGACAAAGCATGTCACTACAACGCATGTCACTACAATGCATGCCATTACAACGCATTATAAGGTAAGTAATGGGGAATAGTAATTTTTAACCCTACACTATCCAACACTTACCCTACTGCTGCACTTAATGGAGAAGGAATAGTAATTTTTACCCCTACACTATCCAACACTAACCCTACTGTTGCACTAACTGGCATGGGAATAGTAATTTTTACCCCTACACTATCCAACACTTACCCTACTGTTGCCCTGAAGGTAGTATGCGTTGTAGTGACATGCGTTGTAAATGTAGTTTCTAAAAATGCACTGTGATGGCATGCGTTGTAAAATCATATCACTATAAAAAAAAATAGGCTAAGTGCTACTGCTCTAACAATGACCAAACAGGATGAAAACATTGGACAACTGACAGTGGGATTCAATATTTCATACAATTGCAGAGAGGCAGCTACTATGAAATTATTACAGCAACTGGTAAAGAGGTTACCTTCGTGGTGGGGGCACACAACACATTCAGAACAAAGGTATTCTGTTCTTGGGTTAAATTCCCAACTGCAGATGCATACATAATGTTATTTCATGAATATGTTGAAGGTGAACCACTTGAGGACTTAGAAGTCTCAGTAACATACAAAGAGCACATTAATTGGTTTAAAGGCGCCCTACCCCACATAACAGAACATGTGGTACTCTGTCTGCTCAGTAGAGAAGGACCGACTTGGCCAGTCTTAACATCATACACACCGCATCCAGACGTTGCTGCCCTAACATCAGCAGGAATGCGCAAACACATGGTACCCCTTCAAAAGCAATCATACCAGATGTACTTAAGCAGATTCAGAATGAGTACTGGGCAGAGCCTGCCTTGGATCTGGGATTGATACTGATGGGCAATTTTGGTCAGGTACCTAACATTATGTTGAGTAACATAAAAAAGAAGGCAGCAGCGGTGGCTTTACGCCAACGCCTAAGGGAATTTACTCCCACCAGCAGGAGTGCAAATTACCTAACATTATCGAAGACTCATATGCCTCGCTAGGCAGAACTAATCTCAGAGCCAAACCTGGGAAACCAATAGTAAAGAGTAGCTCTGAAAGAGATAACTCTAAGCAAGCACCCGATTCTTCAAAGAAGAAATGGATAATAAACAAAATACAAACAAAACAAAACACTGGTCTCCACGAGCCCGATAAAGAGAGATATAAACAGAGCAATGGGAAGTGTAGGATGAGGATAAGTCCTCGCACTTCCCTGGTGCAAGCTCCTCGTGGCATTTCCAGTCCTCAATTCAAATATTCAGTTGTTTCAAACACTAAGTGTTGAAGTTAAATTGTATTATATATGTTGCTGCTGGTGACAGAGTGGATACCATAAGGCAAGCTTGGACCTGTGATGAGAAAATGTTCAGTGCGCATTAGATTCCCCATGTTAGACTAATGTTCTGATGTGTTACCTTTGCCTCAAATTGTAAAGCTCTCTGCTATCCTTCGGGATCAAGTTCGCGCTATATAAAACTTTATAAATAAATAAATAAATAAATAAAATGCGTTGTAATGGATGTTGCAATGTAAAAACTGCGTTGTAAAGGCATGCGTTGTAAATGTTTGCATTGTAACGTCATACATTCCTGTTTGAGGTAAGTGTTTGAAAAATCTAATTAAGCTGCCTACATCTTATGTTGGTAAGAGGTCAGGATAGGATGATCATTGGCCTGGCTGAGGTTCGTCAGAGCAATTTGGTACACATTATTCTCTGTTGCATCCAACAGAGTGAGTTTTTCCTATGTGAAAAGGAGGCAGCAGGTGATGCTAAGTTCTTGCATGAGTGATTGTGTCTCCTTACAGTCAGCTACATGTGCAAACAGGTCACATTTCTACTGACAATTGCAGAGCAATCTGGCTTTTTTCCACATTGCAATTGCTACCCTCAAAATGTTTGATTGCAATTGTGTTTGACCTTTTACATTTCAGAGAAAATAATAATGGCCCCAGATCTCCCATTTCAGGCGATGATGTGTGCTTTTCAGTCATATTTACACCATTAGAGTATTGTTGCAATAGTAAAACGTTCTCTTAAAAGAACATTCATCTCAGAGTTTATCACTAGAACTCAAAGGATCAGATTCTGAGTCTGAATCAAATTACTCATGTGCATCATTGGAGTCATTAGTAGTGGAGTAGGGGGATTCTTTAGTCAGACAAAATGGCTGTTAAAGGAAAGACAGACTGAACCAGTACTGGATGGTAACAAATGGCCTTGTTAGATGAGGTCTGTTAGACCTGGCATATTTTGCCGTGTTTCACCTGTCTTTTTGCTTTCTGACCTCCTGGAGATACTTTGTAAAATAATACAAGTATAACTTCCCATTGGGACAAGATAGAGAAATGGAGTTTAGCATGCCTGAATTCAGAATGTAAAAATGCATCTTTTAGTAAAGATGACTTTTATGTTGTGTTTTTTTAGAAAGTGGATATTTTGTTACATAATCATCCTGTGTGCCTCTGCTGGGTTGTGAATTGACTGTCTGGTTTTGGAGTGACAGGGGCTGGCGATGTGTATTCACTGTAGACAGCAACTGGGGGGGGAGGAGGGTTTGAGGTGTGTTGTGCCTTTCCTGGAGGAGTCAGGGCTGGGCTGCTGAATAGAACTGGGCTGCATTTAGATTAATGGGAGGAGATTCCCTTGCACCTGAATAGACCTGGTCTGCCTGACACAATGCTGTTTCTACCTCCTGTCAGGGAACGAGGGAAATGTGGTATCAATATTGGGGCCCACACCCCAGAATTTTAGAACTCTTTTGGATTCAGAAACCTGCCAAGAAGAAGAGCTGGAGAAGCTGTGAGGAGGAACTACCACTTTGCTGTGTGCTTTCCTGTGTTGGCCTGCAATAGCTGCTTCTGTCTTGGGCAGACAAAAGACTGGACTGAACTTTCTGCAACTTCTCACTGGGTACCGCCTCTGGATTCGTGTGTCTCAGTTGCCACAGAGGGAAATCGCAACCTGACACCACCATTAAGACTACCGGTGGTTCTGTGATCGGAAGGTACTGCAGGGGGCACCGCTGCACTGCGCCTGCAACCCTGGTCTCACTGACGACGATGACCGCCGCTACCACCGAGCCGTTGCATGCACCATGACCTGTAGGTACTGCACTACGCACTGCCTCACATCACTTCGCCGCCCTGGTCTCACCGTGACACCATTGCCAGCTGACATCTGTGGCCCACACCGTGGTCTGGGGGCAATGCTCGTATGCTACATGGAGCATCACCCCGTCCCGCATCGCAGCTGCGGCCCACTGAGGCCAGCCCCATCGATATTCGACAGACGCTGCCACTTGCACTGTGACCGTCACCACCGCGACGAGCACCGCCCTGCTTCGCACCGCAGCCCTGGTCTCTCTGACGCCGCTGAACTGCCACCGCGCTGCTGACTACACCGCGACCTGAGAGCACCACACACCGCTCTGCTTCACACCGCAGCCTCGATGACCTCCGCTGCCAGCCCACACCACCATGGTTGGCCAGAACAAAAAGTACTGGTTTACAAGTCTTCTGATACACACGCTGGTCCACATCGACATGGTCGACCTAAACTGTTGGATTTGGTTGTTTGCAGAAACCCACTTAAAAGAAATACATTTTTAAGGTTATTCTTGCAAAGTGCATATTTTGATAATTGTATGTTGGATTTTTATTGTTTTGGTCTTGTTTTACATCGATAAATAGTCGATATTTTCTAAACTGGTGTGGTGTCCTTTTGTAGTGTTTTCACTGTATTACTGGTGGTTATGTGGAAATGCTTTACACACTGCCTCTGAGATAAGCATGACTTCTCGTGCCAAGCTACCAAGGAGGTTGGCAGGTTTTATTTCAGTAGTGTATCCCCTTATCCTGACTAGAAAGATGGGTCACTATTTGGGCTGGGTAACAACCTGCCAACAACAGACCCCTATTTCTAACAAGGTCCATAAGTAATCTCACACCTCAAAGGTCATGATAAAGCTAGCAGTTGTTGCACTTGCCACTGGGCTATGTGAGACTTTGACACCAGCCACACTGTTTCTCTAGTTAAATTAAAAAGGGACAAACAAAGTGAGCTAGCCCTGCCCACCAACAATGGTATATATAACCAGGCAGCTATAGTGTGTATCGGGTGCACTAATGTCATGTCAGTTATGACTCTTGGGTCACTGACAACAGTGAAGACGTACGTACACAGAGCACAGGAGAGAAATCAAAGTAACTGTGTGGGGAGGGAGTGTTCATAGGACACAAGGGACAGGTGGGGGATGTTTAATTTGAATTCAAAAGATAGGTCAGCCCTAAATCAAGGATGGTAATAGATTTACCTCTCCAAGTCTCAAATAATGTTTAACTTAAAAAGGTTTCAAATCTGGCATAAAAATGTGAAGTCTGTGCAGAGATGTTAAACATTCTCAATCCTGTCTTCTGTTGCCAGATCTTAAATTAATGTATCCTTGCATTCATTCAACCTGAAATAGTGATACCAACAAAGGTACAATGGAAGTCTGTTTTCTTTTTCTTTTTTTACCAGTTTTGTAAAGCTCAATAGTGGCAACAACATAGCACTACAATAAGACAGGACACCTTACCATGCATAGATAGAATTGTTTCCAAATTGGTTATCTGTGCTGCATTTTTTTCTTCCAAATGCAGCCAACATGGCATGTTTTGAAGAAAAGGTGCATTTGATCTTGAAAAGTGTGTCATAAGCACCTCAGAGCAAAGGAATATGCTAAATTATAATGGAGTGGCCAAATGGGAAATGATGAGGCCTATACTTAATTTTTACAGGCATTTAATAATCTAGCACCCTTGGTTTTTACACAAGTTAAAGGTAAGTATCACAATTATAAAATCTTTGACAGACGACTGAAAGTTGCAATTTCATATAGCCATATAGGAATATGCATATTGAATTCTTAGTCCTGTCGCTAACAGCACTAAAAGGCTGAATTGTTTCACATCCAATGTCCATTGTACCCAAAATGAGCAGCAGTCTTCTACTTTAAATACTGAATCCTCCGGCCCCACTTGTTCACAGTTAAAGAAATTGTAGGACACAACTCAAACCTTTTCCCAAAATTATTGAGGTTGCTTCCAAGTGGTAAGGAAAACAATGGACAGTGCAATATACAGGTTGGAGCCTTGGGAAAAAAAACATACATTCTCAAGAAGTGTCTGGACAAGGGGGTGGTTGATAGATATTCATTCACATTTTTTGGTTAGGGAATCTAACAGTTTACAACCAGTCTTTGGGAATTATGGATACCTCCTAAAGGTAAGGAATTCATGCAGACTACTATTGCTCAGTCTGAGGGGGAATGAAATTACAAAATGTGTCTCATTTTGCATAGGAAGAAAACATTCTTCTCTTTAAATTTGGGAATTTTGTAAATCAGAAGTGATATGCATCCTGAATCAAAATAACAGTCCATAGTCTTGTAGTTGAGCTGTTAAACACATCCAACAAAAATGGAAAACATTTGAAGCAGATCAATACCAGTACACAGACAAGTCCGGCATAGCTGTAAGTTTGAAAAATGGCCCTATGGCCCTATCAGAAATTGAGATCGTTCAGAGTTTGCAAATTGGACGCTAGGACAAAAAACAAAAGAATTGCTGATCTCACTCTGCATGCCTTGACCGCAACCATAGACGTCTACTCAACATCATTGCATTGTGCCTCCTAACAGGGCAATTTGCATCTGATTGTTTGCGGTGATACATATAAACGCAATACAACATATAAATTGAATTGCTTTATTTTTTGTTGCAAAATTCACAAGCTCCTGAATTGCAACCCCCCCCTCCATTTTCTGATGTGGTTTAGTTTACCTCGTCCGGTCTAGGAAGCACAATGACTGTCATCGTCCCAGTATGAATTCGCTGCATCCTGGACGATAATCCAACTTCAGGAATTCGCTGCACCCTGTGAGTCCCAGCTTCGTATTTTAAAAACTTGTAGACACTTTCTCCAGAAATACATGCAGATGCGTGGTGCAAGCCACCTGCAAAACACAATTCATTGTAAACAAAGAAGCATTACATCTCTAGGGGGACAAGCAACTGCAGTTTGTTCTTGTTTCTTACCAATTTCTGCTGTTGTATAACTTAAAACTTCAAAGACCCAAGACTTATAGTTGGCATAGTTCTCATACATCTCAAAAACTTCCTTTGTAAACTGTTGACAAATGTCACCTATAAAAACATAAGATGTTTAAGCACATATTAGTAAATGTTATGAGATAAAAAAGCATTTCATGTAACAGCTTCATAGAGCCAAGAAGGTTTGTTTTGAACTGAGGATTCTCTATTGCAGACCTATTGAAGAGTCGTAGAAAGCCCTTGAGCTGTATGCAGTGTCATTTCTGTGGATGTGCCATCTGATGATTGGCTAATGTGAGTGGGTTAACTGGCCTCCTCCTACTCAGGTGGTTGCGTACCGGCGTGGGAGAAGGCAACAGCAATGACTGGTCGATTTGCCTCAGCCAATCGGTCCGTCGAAGACTGTCCTACTGGGCTGGAATGTGGGAGCCTGTCCGGAGAATGATACATTTCCCTTAACTAGGTGTAAGGGATTCAAATGTGAAAGTAGAAATGTTCTTGAGAGTAAGTCGTTCTCCACAGTACCGATTTTAAGAGGTTCCCATAGATGCCATGCAGGTGGGAGAACCAGAAAGAATGGTTGCTTATTGTTAACTCTAGAGACACAGACTCTAAACCATCTCAGATAACAGGACATTAGGGCTGACAAGATCAGAATGGGCAAATGGAAGGCAATAACAGAGAAAATTAGACAATCCAACGCAAAATGTAGTAATTATTAACTAGAGGACTAGTCACATTTCCATTAGATGCTGCCTTTTAGGACTCTCACTCATGGGTTCCAATAATAATACCTGGGACTCTAGTAATTAACATGATGACGTTAACTAGTGCAAAACAGCAATGGGGACCTAAACAGCAACCTTGCCACTAAAGATACATGTGCTTAGCCCCTCTAAGAACAGACTGTGCACTTGAGGGGTCTTCTGTAACTTTCTACCTCCTTCATGTACACATTACAACTAATGAAAGTAAACAACCAATATTAGTTATTGTTCGACTGCTTTTTTAACCCACCTCCGGTAGTTCTTCCCGCTGTCACCTCCAATATGACATCGTTGTCATCATACTTATCCTGTGGGACAAGAATTCGAATTAGCTGAAAAAGGAAAGAGAAAAAACGAATTACATATCGGTATGTACTGTTAATAATTGCTGGATTACAAACAGATATTTTATGTCTACAGGATAACTTCATAATTAATTTTGCAATTTTCAGATTTCTCTCTAAATGTAAAGAATGTCCTTGTGTCACTGTACTATAGCCATACTACAAGCAAGCTAAGTATCACCAAGCCTCAACAAAATGGCCACCAAAGAGAAATCACAGAAAAACCTATCCGCAAGAAAGGATCAACAGAAGATATGGTTAAATGCTTCAAATTAGGAAGGCACACCTCTTTAAAGAACGCTACATCATGATGCAGTGACAGTCCACTTTTGCTCCTAGAAACAAGCTACATCTCCAATCACTTGCAGATGAGTCTTTGCCTTGGAACTCCGTACAGCACTCCGCTGCCATTCGGTTCGGTTTACGCTATATGAATGCTGTATATATGCGCACATACATACATCTGAAAACAAACAGCTCACTTCAAATTTTGGCACCAACAAAGATTTGGCTCCCAGCTTGCAGGACAATAGGTCCTGATCAAGATGGATTAACAAATATCAGTGTTTTACATCATCAAACAAAGAGGACCCAGACTCTGTCAGAAGAGGTACAGCTGCTATTGCAGTGGCCATAGCCAATCAGGTTGACATCACTATTCAGCACTTATCAGAACACCAAAAAGATCAAGCTCATGCACTCAGACGATTACTATCAGACTTGCACCAGTGATCGCTCTACCAGGATTAAGTGGACTACATCTTCCATAAGTGGAGCCACCCCACACTGGACTTGTTTGCCACCCTGAAGAACAAGAAATACTAATGCAGCAGGTTTTGCCAACCAGGAACTAAGGGCAATGCCTTCTCAATAAAATGGTCCAACATCTTTGCTTACACTTTCTTCAGTTTACCTAGACACCTGAGGTACTGAGGAAGGCAAATGTGGAAGGCTGTACCCTGAATCTCTTTGCCCTGACGTGGCCATGACACCACTGGTACAGCGATCGTCTGAGACTATCTGCACTTACAACAATACCACTGAAAATACACCCCAGGCTTCTCTCCAATAATAACAGACTTAAACTCCATACTCAACATCAATTCCCTGGACCCAACAGCTTTGAGTCTTACTTTCTAGAGTTTGTCGTTTGTGTAGGCACTCTATAATGACAAAGTCAAGGTCCAGCAACTTTCAGACTGAAGGGTGAGCCCCTGGAGCACCATCCCATTTCAACAGGTAGACTGTCAAGGGGACCCATATGTTCTTGGGCAGTGACGGTTCAGGCAGCTCTTCAGCATATATTTCCAGTTATTCTTTGCGATGCACCAAGTCTGATATACACTGTTGTTTTGTAGGTGCCCTTCCTTTCCTCCATCATATTGCCACTTCTCTTGTGATGAGCCGTAGCGCCATTACTGCAAATGTTCCAGTTGCTGGCTGTATGTGCTTCACTAAGTCTAGAAGACACACTAGTGGCTGATGCGTCACCTTTTCCAAGATCAGGATTGACAATATATCCGTGAAAAGACTCCAAAATCGGTGTATTTTAGGGCATTCACATGCCAACTCTATGAAATTTGCCTCTGCTGACCCACATCTCAAACACCATGCGCTGCCTCAGCTTGCATTTATATAGCTTTGCAGAGGTGTGGCAGAATTGGTGTATATATTTTAAATGTATTATGCACATATTACAATTGAAGTCTGGGAGCAGCGAAATTCCCAGACTGCCTCTGATATGGGCAGGTGAAATGTTTTATTCCATCGTTTCAACACAGCTTTGGATTATTGCAACTTCACTTTGCATTGAGTTAGAGGATGTTGTCATTAGTCGTAGGGGTTAGCAGTATATTGAGTATGCGAAGGGACTGGGGCTTATTAGGGAACCAGGAGAATGTTGCTCTTAAGACAGCTCTGAGTCTGTAATGTATAAAGACTAGCAGTGGAGTATGATGTTGTGTTTGGGATACCACCCCCCCCACCTCCCCCAATTTAATAAACGTGCCTCCCGGGTATATATTTTTCATCCATTGAAAGTTCGTCTTCCCCAGGATCTTCAACGCCTTTTCTTCATGTCTAATAGATAGCTACTGGTAATATGGCAGCAAGTACAGAAGCTCCATCTTAGCATGTGATGCCATGCAGCTATTGTGCAATGAACCGTGTTGAATTCTTTCTTGGTGACTTTCAATTTGTGAGTCAGGATGGCTGTCAATGATGTCAGTTATTTAAACAAAACAAGGGAACCCAGGGCGCAATATGCTAAGGACCTTGTGTAGGTACTTAATTTTTAAAGACAGTGGTCCTTAGACAAGATGAAGATTTTAAGAGAATAAATATAGGCCAAATGGAACTATATTTTTATAAGAAATGTCCAGCCGGACAATTTATTATCTTAATATAAACAATCACGAAACAATAAAACACAGAGTGTGATGGAAGCAGGACACCAGCCGATGTCCGACTAACACACTAAGGAAACACAAACAAGGGGAAAAAATAGTAGGCAACAACATGTCATCTGGATATTGTAAATCATAAAACAGATAATCCACATTATACACATATGCATGTAAGATTCGTGTCAGCTATGCATTTAGTGCATTTCAGGTCGACGAGGTTTCGAACCTTAAACAATATCGGTTCATCCTCAGGACAAGAAATAATTGCCTAAAGAGTTAACATTCACAATTGTCCCCACGGTGGAGTGAGGCTGAATGGAATTCAACACAGACCTCAATTTCGGGCTGTCTTCACAGATCGGTGGGAGAGATACCCTTGTTTGGAATTCGAGAAATGAATGGAGCAGGTCCGCAATGGGGGTCCTTGCCGGCATGCAAAATGCATGTTCATTTTGCACGCCGGCAAGGACCCCCATTGCGGACCTGCTCCATCTATTTCTCGAATTCCAAACGAGGGTATCTCTCCCACCAATCTGCGAAGACAGCCCGAAATTGAGGTCTGTGTTGAAATTCCATTCAGCCTCACTCCACCGTGGGGACAATTGTGAATGTTAACTCTTTAGGCAATTATTTCTTGTCCTGAGGATGAACCGATATTGTTTAAGGTTCGAAACGTTGTCGACCTGAAATGCACTAAATGCATAGCTGACACGAATCTTACATGCATATGTGTATAATGTGGATTATCTGTTTTATGATTTACAATATCCAGATGACATGTTGTTGCCTACTATTTTTTCCCCTTGTTTATGTTTCCTTAGTGTGTTAGTCGGACATCGGCTGGTGTCCTGCTTCTATCACACTCTGTGTTTTATTGTTTCGTGATTGTTTATATTAAGATAATAAATTGTCCGGCTGAACATTTCTTATAAAAATATAGTTCCATTTGGCCTATATTTATTCTCTTAAAATCTTCTTCTTGTCTAAGGACCACTGTCTTTAAAAATTAAGTCAATGATGTCAGGGCTATATTGTCTCTCTACACTTCTATGTGTGGTAGATACATAAAGGGGTGACACCAGTACTGGGCAAACTGCATTTGAAAGCATAGTTAGTATAATTCTAAATAAAGTATCTTCTATTTCATTCTGGGCTGTTTGTCCGTGCATGCCATTGTGATGAGCATGATCCTTAGTGTCTTAAAGAAATGCGGCCTTAAAATGATAGAAATGTTTGTGCAGGTACATGAATTTGGGCAACATTATCATTCTCATAATGGCTATTCTGTTCACCGTAAACAATGGCAATTTTGACCATCTTTGTACTTGATCTTCTAACTTAGTCAGTCCTATCCCCATAGTGTTCTTTTAAGACCATCTCTGAGTACTTGTTGACCCAGATTCCCAGATACTTCATCGAGTTCTCACTCCACGTTAAGAGGAATTCCATATCACAATACTTGGTTGCTGGGGTTAATGGAAATCTGAGGGATTGGTCCCCATTTATAAGGGGAGACATTGTTTAGTTTGCATGCCATTACAACGTGTTTGTTACAACAATTGTGTTGTTACATCGCATACGATTACATCGCATGTCATTACAACGGCTTGCTGTAGGGGGCAGAAGGTGTTGGATTTACAATCCAACACCTTACCTGTTGTTTCACAAACTGGAGTAGGAATAGTAAATTATACTATTTTTAAGTCCAGCGCTCCCCCTACAACAAGTCGCTGTAACGACTTACGATGTAATCTTATGCAATGTTACAACACCGTTGTTGTAACAACCGCGTTGTAATGGCATGCGATGTATCGCATGCAAAATATTGTCATAAATTTATTTATAAGCAAACCGAAATATCCTCCAAATTGTATGCATTCTCGTATAATCGGTCCATGTTATTTGCATATATGGATACAACCAGCTGGCGAACTGGAAATCAGAGGCAGGGTATTGTTGATGTATTACTCAGGTCAAGCTAATGGATCAAGAGCTAATGTGAAGAGTATTAGAGACAGGGGCAGCCCTGCCTAGTGCCTCTTTGTATCACGATGGGTTTAGATGTGCACCCGTTTGCACGTACATGGGCCGATGGATTTGTTTACAGTAGTCCAATCTATACAGTAGTCTAATCTATTCTATGAAAGTAGGGGGCATTCCCATTCTCTGCAGCACAGTAAAAATATATTCTCATTCCAGGGAGTTGAACTGGTGGCATCTAGCAATACCGCTGTGGCGTCAAGTTCAGGATTGTGTTGATGGAGGAGTGCAAATATAATGCGTAGACTGTGTGCTGAGGAGTGACCTGGCACAAACCCAGATTGGTCTGGCAACCCTAGATTTTGATTTTGAGAGGAGAGACAACAGTGTATTCACTATTATTTTGGAGAGTATTTTTGCGTCAGTGTTTAAGAGAGACAGAGGCATGTATGACTCACATTGTTCAGCAGAGTTTTTAGGTTTGAGGATTGCGATTATAAGTGCTTCTCTGAGCGATGGGGGAAGAATATGCTTTTCTTGTGCTTCCTCATATGCTGCTTGTAGGTGGTGCAAAAGGAGAGAAGTGAACTCCTTACATAAGTGGCTCGGAAGGCCAACGAGGCTTGGAGACTTGCTGTTCAGGAGCTTCATTTTTACGTCTTTGATTTCTCCTAATGATAGAGATTGAACCAAGAATCATTTGATGCCCATCGCTCAACCAGGTCAGTGTAATTCTGTCCAGATATTCTGTTGCAGAAGCTTGAGAATAGCATATTATATAAATCTGCGTAACATCCAGTGAAACTCGCAGGTATGTTTGCAGTATCATAGTACTATATGCCATTTGTAGACGTTATTTTAGGAATGTTAGTGTTTGCCCAGGACGTTTTTAATCCATTTGTTAGGTTCCTTCCTGGTCTTACACCCTCGCTGCAAGCCCTTGCTGTTGAGTACTTGGTCATGTGGTTGATATCCTATTCCGCTGTTTCATTGTATTCTGTCATCTGTTCTGTTATTTCTGTTAATATTTTGGGGTCTTGGTGAACGCCATATTTCTGCTTCATGTGTTCTACCTGTAAATGAGCGTGCAGTGTTTTCAGGATAGCTGCCTGCTTGCTAATACATATTCCCCGACTGTGAATTTGACTGCATCCCAGAGAGTCCCACACTGCCCATCAAGCCCGTAAAGAGGCGTTGACATCATCCAGTCTATATTTCTGCTGAATATCAGCACTACATGCTCCAGCAGTGCACAATCTGGGCAGCCGATATAGGTTGTCGCATCAATGCTTTTAACTTTTAAATAACTCTTCCCCTTTCCACATCAGCAGTCATGCTACCGACATTATTTGGTCCAATAATTAACATACTGTCACAACAGCACCATCAAAAACAAGGGAAATAAAAACAAAAATGAACACAATATACCCAATAGTATAGATTCCTCAGCCTCCATAAAGTCAGTGGTGATGGTCGGTGGAGCAACAGGTCATGCCTGGGGACCCCTCTGACATGGCAGAGGTGGTCGGGACTTAGTGGTTCATGGGTTTATGGGTAAGTGAGCCATTGCACCACACAGGTATCTCCCCGAGAGTTCATTATCCATCTTTCTTCATTGTGTTAACTGTTTCAATATTATTGTTATGATGTATAGGCTGCCTTTATGGTATTATCCTAAACCTTTGTGCACATGGGAGGTGCTGTTATGGATGGCATATCATCAGCTTGTTAGTGGTCCTTCAGTTTTATTCTGAGTCGCTGTGATGGGTACGGTACGCCTGTGCAGGGAAGCCAAGCTTGTGGTACTTTCTTTGGCTTTCATCTCTTCACAAAAATGTTGCAGCCATTTGCGAGTTCTGAAGTATGTGTTGTTTGCCATCTATTAAGAATTTTAGTCTTGGATATTCTATCCTTGCTTGTAATTTTATCGTGACCAGCAAGATTTCACGTCTCGACAGTCCAGAAAGATTTTTATAGGGCATCTTGTGATTGATATCTCTTTTTTCTTTCGCAAGCTGGAGGACCGTATCTCTGTCTGGGAGGTTCATGAAGTGGGCTATGTTTTGCCGGACAGGGACTACAAGAGGGGGGGGGGGGGTACAAACTCAGCGAGCAATGGGCCTGCTCTACTGCGAACAGTTGGGAGAAGTGTCCAGCTCCAAATATTGATTGTAGCAGATTCTCCACATAGTTCTCAAGTTTGCCCATATTCTCCATTTCTGGTTTTCCCACTATACACAGGTTGTTTCTCCGGGACCACGCCTCCAAATCTTCAGACTTTTCTTTAATAACTGACACTATTTTCTCAATGTGTTCCAATTTGTTTGCCTTCTCTTGCATATTGTCTTCTGCATCCGATATGCGTTGCTCTGTTGTTGTGATAAGTTGATCTTATTTGTCCATTTTGGCCACAATAGGTCCATTCTGGTGGCTAGTGTGTCAGTCTTAGTGTCTATTGAGAGTAGGCCAGGTTGCATATTTTGTAACAGAACTTTCAGGTCTGGATATACATCTTGAGGCTGATCTTCAGGTGTGTCCAGGCTGTTTTACGGTTGCCCCTGCTTGGCTGTTTTTGCTGTGCATCTTGCGTCAAACGCCTGTCTCAGTTTCTTGTTATTGATTTTATCCATTTTTTTTGTAAACAAATTTTATTCAGTTTAGCAGATAACATAGACATGTCAATTTCAATTTCTTATGCATTATACAATCTCATAAGCAACATTGCGTCAGTGTGAGGGTATAACAAGCCCTAGTCCTGGTCCGATCTAAAGTTATTGATTTTATCCATGCTGCTGATTCGAAATGTAATTTTTTTTGTTTGGTGGGTGTATCGGCAGTCACAACAAAATTGTAGCAGGCGCATATAAACCCCTAGTTTGGTGGCATAACATTCCCGATCGAACTGCCGTATTATCATTTACCAGTGGACGTAGTGAAATGTCCAGTGGAACTCGGTGAACTACATATGCCAGATAGACTGTGGAGGAGTAGTGGCTACACTGCTGAGGCTCTCACCAATATGGGTCCCGACTCCCTCCTCGATAATCCAACTGGAGGGGCACGGGTAGACCAAGGCTTTTTGATTCTAGGGGCAAGTGGATGCCTTTAAGGTAATGTTGTTTACAGTTGTTGAGATTGTTCTTCTACTGTATAGGCACACTCCTCTTTGATAATGGTGCATAGAGGGGGACTCTGTGATATTGAGGGTGCAGTATCAGTTGCTATTGCTATTGTGTCTCCTGAGGCGGAAGCCGGGAGTTGTGAAAGCGCGATTGTTTTAAATTTGAAAATTGTCACTGTTACTTGATTTTAATTAAGCAACACTTCCCTCACCTGATCCCAGGCATTCCTCACCACCGTACAGCGGATTCTAGCGCTGAAACGGGACCCAAACACCCAGGCTCATTGACGCCATTGTAGCGAGGAGCACGGACACGCCCCTTCGCTTAGGCCACGCCCACTGCAAAGCGTCTACATAAGCGCCACGATCCAGAGCGGCGCTTGTAAGCTATTGTGTCTCCTGAGGCGCCTTTGCTGGCGCCCTCATTTATCGCCCACCGGGACCACAGAACGGTTTCTTACAAAGCTTCGAAGAGGCACTCAGCACCCTCACCATGAAATACGCCAATTTTACAGTACTAGGCGATCTAAATTTCCATCTTGACAAACTCAACGACCCTAATACAATATGGCTAAATGAACTAACCGACATCTTGGGGTTGGAAATACTGACCAAAATGCCTACACACAAAGCAGGTCACATTTTGGACTGCATTTGCACCAATTTTAAAACCCTAACTGTAGCAACTCCCCTGCCTCAAACGTGGACCGATCACTGGCTGATCCCTTTTAAACTGATCGCCCTTAAGAAAAGGTCCAACACGTTCAATCCAAAAGTCGACACCCAGACACAGATAGACTGGAAAAAACTAGTAAACTCCCCCAACCTGCACCTCGTCGCTGAGAACTCGAAGCCCCCCCCCCCACTGGCTGTATTGAAACAGACTACAGCAACTTCTGTAAATGGATCACAGATCTCGGCGGACCTCCCAACCCGCAAAAAGTGAGAAAAAAGCAAAATAAAAAACGTGCCCCATGGTTTCTCCCCCCACCTTAAAGACAAGCGTCAGAGGTTAGAACCCTTGAAAAGAAATGGCGCCGCACTTATAGTGCTATTGAACTTCTAGACTACAAAACTGCTAGGAAACACTATCACGCAATGATAAAAACCGCCAAAAAAGATCATTTCCTTGAAGTCATCACTATGTCCAACAATAATCAGAAGGAAATCTTTAAAATAGTTGATGACTTCATAAACCCCAGAATCCTTAGACAAGCGATTCCACCTTCACCTGCCCTGTGCAATTCGATAGCAGACTACTTCGAACAAAAAATCCAAAACCTCATTAAAGATTTTCCAGATCCCCCAGAATCCCTTCTCCATGAAAAACCACTACCTACTAATAAAAACCCTCAGTTAAACAAATTTGCCCCGGTCAGTCTTGACGAAACTCGTCAAGCTATCCTCTCCATCAAGTCAGGCTCCCCTTTTGATCCGTGCCCCCCTCTGTTGCTCCACACTCTAGTGGACACAGTCAACCCTACTATAAACACCATCATCAACTCTTCTTTAGCCACTGCCGCCATTCCATCTGAATGGAAACTTGCCGCCGTGAAACCTCTTAAAAAAAAAACCCTAGCTGACCCTACCACACTCTCTAACCTTCGCCCAATATCACTGCTTCCACTACTGTTCAAACTCACAGAGGCAGCGGTAAACAAACAGCTGACCAGATTTCTGGAGGATAATCACCTACTACACCCGAGCCAGGCAGGTTTTAGAGCAAAACACTCCACCGAGTCAGCCCTCTTACACACAGTGGAGACTCTCAAGATAGCAATGGATCAGGGAAAAAAAGCCGTCCTGATCCTGCTCGACCTGTCGGCGGCCTTTGATACGGTCTCACACCCCGTATTAATTGGCCGCCTGGCAGACTCGGGGCTAACAGGAACTGCCTTAAACTGGCTAAAAAATTTCCTTAGTCATAGGAAACAAGTCACTATATTAGGAAACTATCGGTCAGGCAAAAAAGCACTCAACACAGGGGTGCCACAGGGCTCCAGCCTGAGCCCAATTCTTTTTAACCTTTATATGACCCCTCTGATAGAGCTCATCACCTCCTTCAACATCAGCACGATATCGTACGCTGATGACACTCAGCTCATCCTTGTCCAAGACAACACTACTACAGCTGAAGAAAATCTGAGAGACTGTCTCACCGCAACTTTTGAATGGATGAGAACTCACCACCTCAAGTGTAATTCAGGGAAAACGGAAATCCTCCCCTTTGGTCAGGACAACCTTTTCTGCCCTAAACAGTGGTGGCCCCAAGATGCTGAGGTCCCGCCAAACACCATCAAATCAGCCCGCAACCTCGGGATCAGGTTTGATGAAGCTCTATCCTTCAAGCAACAAGCAGGCACTGTGGCAGGGTCCTGCTTTAACATCATCAAAGGCTTGAGAAGGTTTTTCGACCTCCTCCCCCTGACAGCTAGGAAGACAGTAGCAGTGGCCCTCATCACATCCCGTCTGGATTATTGCAACAGCATCTACGCAGGCTCCAATAAAAGTGTTCTGCACAAACTGCAGATGGTGCAGAACGCCGCAGCCCGCCTAGTACTGAGACTGCCTAGGAAGTCATCTGCCTCAGCAGCACTCAGAACCCTGCACTGGCTGCCTATCCACAAGAGAGTGCTATTTAAAATCCTACTTATCACTTTCAGAGCCTACCACCAGTCGGGTCCCACCTATCTGTCCCAAAGGTTTGGAAGATACACTCCCTCTCGTTCACTCAGGTCCTCCAACCTTAACCTACTGGTGGTCCCTAGATTCAGACTCTCAACGAAAGGAGGCAAATCCCTAGGATTTTTGGGAGCTAGAGCCTGGAACAGGCTCCCCACCCAGATGCGCCTGATCCCCTCAGAAAACCTGTTTCGTAAGGCACTCAAAACCTGGATTTTTAATGCCTCTGACACCTTCGTCCTAGCACTAATTTAATCTAATTTAATTTATTTTCAGGTCCACCAATCCCTCCCCCCTTCTGTTCGCTTTCGTACACTTCCTTTCTCCCCTCCTCTGTGACACTTTACTACTAGCGCCAAGATGCTCCGTGGAGTGTAAGTCGCGCTCTATAAAAGCCATATCATATCATATCATATCATTTAAATTAGAGATGGCTGTCTGTGATTTACAGACCAGCTTTTTCTCCGATACTATCCCCTCTACTTACCGCAACTGCCGCATAGCTACTGGTTCACATCACACACTTCTCGGACCCCTCTGAGCGGGCCACCGCCCCTCCATCTTCAGCACTGCCTGACCGCCACAGCTGCTCTCTGTCCGCCGACTTGGATGCTTCTTCAGCATGTCAGATAGCTGGATCTCGCAGCAGTGCTGACTGGTTTCTTAGTCTCTCGCTCTGAGGAGGTAAGCGGCCCAGGTGACATGTCTGCACATATAAGTTGGGTCGAGGGGCATGGGGTACCACTATCCCAACTAGTTCTCTTCCCTTCTGCTGCTGTTCACAACAGCAAATCTTTGATTTGGATTCTGTTATGGGTGCTGCACAGTTCAATTAACCCTATGTGCGGGATTGCTTAAAACTGTCACCCCTAAAAGCGCTTCAAACTGTTGGATTTTATGCCAGGCCACCTGAGCAGCACTAACTTACGACCATGTAGGCTGCCAGCTCTTTAGCACCACCAAGAAAATTGTTACAGCTCCCTCTGCATTGAGGGTATTTTAATCTTCTTTGCAAAAAAAATAAAATACAAAAATGAGAAAAATGCCAGAGAAAAAATGTTTTTATCTGTATTTCCTTCTTACTATGTACCCACTTGATTTTCTTTTAGCCTCCTGGGTTGTGTTTTTGCCCTTCATGTGACCAGCAATTAGGCATGTGTTCTGAGACCTGCCTTGCCACCTACTCTCCGACCTTTCCAGTATTAATAGGCTTGCCCCAGGCATCCACAGACTGTACATATCTCTGACATCTAACCCAACTATGGCACTCAGGAAGCAGAAACTTATTAAGCACAATCCTTTATATCGTCTTCCTGACTTCTCCGAAGACCTCTCTTTTAGTTATGAGTTTTTATTTCAAACACACTAATAACAAATGTGTTGTCTTTCAGGATACTTTCACAACACTCATAGCTGCCAAGGTTTCAGATTGCTTATGTGTGACATTCTCATAATTTCAGTGTAATTATGAGTGACATTTTAACGACTATGACTGACACTTTCACATGAGTAAAATCAAGTAACAAAGATAAGGGAAACATATCAATATCAGAAGTTACACACATTTGAGCAACAAGAAACTCTAATTAAAATCTTAAAACTGCTGCAAAGCACCAGAAATAGAAGGGCAATAACCGGAGACAAACTGTGTGACTGCAGTCTATAGTAACAGAGGGCAGGCAGGCACTACTGAAGCTGCTGAGAAATGCCAAGCCTTTTGTGTGTAAAATGAAAAGAACGGCACCTTGGTTTGGGCCATATTACTAACATACCTCAGTGCTTGGCGTTTGAGCTCTCCCATATCTGTTTTGGGTGTGCCTGCCTGCAGCCTTATAAATTCACTACGTGGCCCAAAACACTGTACCAGCAGAGGTGTCACCCCTACCTTAGATGCAGAGAGTCGAGAATCATGGCCGTACTAGCTCGGGGCCTGCAGGTGTTTGGACCACGGCAAGGAGCTAAAAATACAGGGAGGTGTGACGGTTTAGTATTGCTGGAATGGGAATCATGAACCTGCAGTGGACTCTGGGAGTCAGGTTCAGGCCGGGACAATACGCATCGCCCACTTCCTTATCGGTGAGCCTGCTGCTGTCCAGTAAATGTCCCTGCTAACTATCATGCAGGACACCACGAACAACCCGCCAAAGCAGACTCAGTCATTGGACAGGACATAACTCCTCCGCATAATTCGGGCAACCTCAAAACCCTCACGCTGACTGTCGCGCTTCAGACCCTCACTCCACAGCAATGTGCAAATCCATCTTTTTGGCATCTTGACACCCTCAGATATGCCGATGACTCTGCCCGCTGAGCCCCACAATGGAACAGCACCAACAAAGGCAGCAGTTAGGGGCTTCTGAATCAAACACGTTTAAATTAGGGGGTGACACAGTTCACAAGTAGCCATTACATGAAGACACCTGTAGTATCCTCGGGCGCAGGGTATCGTTGCAGCCTACCCGCGTCCCGAGGTCACGTTAGCGTGGGCGCGTGTCGTCACGCGCCCGCAGTATAAAATAAAGAGGCGTGGCCGGCTAGTTAGTCGGAGCCACGCGCAAACCACACTACAGGCTTCTGAGCATTATTAAAGTCGCGGCGCCGCTATAATTAGCGCGAGCGCCACCCGCAACGTCACACTGGCGACAAGGGGCTTTTTCGACCCCACACTGTGCTAAGTGCCCCCCCGCTGCAGTAATTTGGGCCGTTTTCTTGTGCTGTGGTGCCCAGGCCCCTGAAAGACCACGAGAGCCTTGTAGGTGCATGCTGCTGTCTCATGGTGGTGAGTGTTGCTGCCACAGTGCCCTGGAAGCCCTATCTTGGGCCCACTGTTGCTGGGAGCTGCAGGAAAGTGAGCACTGTTGAAGTGAGCTGCAACGAAGAGTGCCCCCACCACGCCCTGAAGCTGGCCCACGCCCGAGTGCCACGTGAGCCCACCATTGAGAGCAGGGCTATGCATTAGGCAGGCGACCACCAGAAATGAAAAGAGGGAAAGCAGGCCACACAAGTAACCACCAACATCGGCCAGGCATTACCAATGCACCCAGGAGGTGAGCGTCACAGAGACTGCGCAGCGCACCACGCACGCGCCAAAATGGCGTCGATTCCTGCCATTGAACCATTTATTGTGGATGGAGCTCCGTCATCCCTAGCCCCACGCTGGAGGGATTGGACCGATCGTCTTTAAATCTACTTTGAGGGGGCAGGCACAGCCCGTGAGAGGCGCAGAGCCCTACTGCTCCCCCTAGGGGGCAAGGATATCCACCGTATTTACAAGACGATAGTGGAAGCCACACCCAAGTCGTATCACACACTCCTTAACGCCCTAAATGCGCACTTTGAAACCATGGCGAACAGAGACTATGAAAGGTTCATATTTCGCCAGGCCAAGCAGGAAGCAGAAGAGTCGTTAGACGCTTTCCATGGACGCCTGAAAGAGCTGGCCAGCACGTGCGGATTCCGGGATGAACAGGAGGAAATCCGAGGTCAAATAATCCAAGGGTGCTACTCCTCAAAACTCAGAGTCACCATCCTTCAAGAGGACGGCAAGCCACTAGCGGACATCCTTACCTTAGGCTGCTCCAAAGAATTATCGCAGGCCAGAGCCTCCCACATGGAAGCAGCACTTCACCGACCAATCAAGACAGAAAAGTCAACGTGGCGGAGAAAGTGATTGTAGTAAGACCAAAAGTGCGTCAAAATGCCGGGAAGAAGCAGCAAGACAAGCGGAAGGAGTGCGGATATTGCGGTGGCAACCCCCACCGCATGCAGGACTGCCCGGCGAAAGGGAAGAAGTGCAGTGCGTGCGGATGGATGAACCACTTCGCAGCAGTATGCCGATCAACGAAGTCAAAGAAGGAAGCCGCTCACGCTGTAGTGGAGGAACGCGACAGCGAGGATATGGACAATGACACAAGCGAGTACCCAGTCCACTATGTATTCGCAATTGATCAGCCACGACTGAAGAAGCGACGTCTGCCAAAATGTTGAATCAAGATTCACCAGCAAGAGGTGAGAGCCACCATTGACACAGGAGCATCCATAGAGTTGATGGCAGCCAACGTGTACAACCAGCTGAGTAGCGGGCCCCCTCTGCATGAGGCAAAGATCAGAGTGTTAGCATATGGCCAGAAGACCCCTATTGCGCTCATAGGCTGTTTCAAAACCGAACTGCAACACCAGGGCCTCAAGGTACCAACTACTGTATATGTCTCGAAAGAAGGCAGCGGCATGCTAATAAGCGGTCAATCAGCGGAAGAGCTGAGACTCATATCTTTCGCCATGGCAGTGCTCGAAGATGAACTAGAAGCCATCCTAGAAGAATTTGGGGGCATCTTCAAAGGCATCGGATGCCTGAAAGGGAAGGAGGTCTCCCTCCACATTGACCCGTCGGTCCAATCAGTGGCCCTGAGACATAGGCGAATCGCGTTTCACCTGAGGAAGAAGGTCGAAGAAGAGCTGGAGGCGCTGGAGAAACAAGGTATCATCGAGAAAGTCAGTGGGCCCACTCCATGGGTGTCCCCAATCGTAGTGGCCCGAAAGCCGAAGCAGCCAGGGCAAGTCCGCATCTGTGTGGACATGCGCCTCCCAAATGCGGCAGTGAAAAGGGAACGTCACCTAACCCTAACCGTTGACGACATTTTAGGAGAGTTGAACGGCGGGAGGTGGTTCTCAAAGATGGACCTCCGGTCCGGCTATCACCAGTTACCACTACACCCGGACTCTCGGTACATAACCCCCGTCTCCACGCATGTGGGCCTCAGAAGATACCGACACCTCAATTTCTGGGATCTCGAGTGCCGCTGAGGTGTTCCAAAACACCATCCGGGAAGTTCTCAGTGGGCTCCCTGGGGTCTTGAACGTAAGAGATGATCTACTTATCTATGCGTCGTCAGTAGAAGATGATCACCAGAGGTTGAGGGGAGTCCTCCAAAGGATCAAAGAATCCGGTCTAACCCTCCACAGAGAAAAGTGTCAGTTTCTGAAGAACAGAATCAGCTTTTTTGGATATACATTCTCAGACCAGGGAATTGCCCCAGACCCCGACAAGGTGAGAGACGTTCGAGAATCTCCAGTTCCCTCCAACATCTCGGAAATCAGGGGCTTCCTAGGAATGGTGAACTTTTGCGGATGGTTCATCCCCGACCTCTCCAATCTCACTAAACCCCTCAGGGAGCTGACAAAGTCCACAACCACCTGGCAGTAGGGCCCAGAGCAGGAACAAGCATTCAATGCAATGAAAGCGGCCCTGTCAGCGGACACGACTCTATCCTATTTTGACCCTACCAGATCCACCAATGTAGCAGTAGACGCCAGCCCTTACGGGCTAGGGGCAGTCCTCACCCAACTGCAAGGTAACGGAGAATGGGCACCTATCGCATATGCCAGCCGGTCCCTAACGGACACTGAACAGAGATACTCTCAAATAGAGCGAGAGGCAATCGCAATCCACTGGTTCTGCCGGCACTTTCAAGTATATGTATATGGTCATCCCTTCTCTGTGTCTACGGATCACAAACCGCTCATAGCCCTGTTCCAAGGTTCAGCATCCAAGCCGCCACCAAGGATTGAAAAATGGATACTCCAACCGCAAGGGTATGACTACAGGGTCGAGTACAAACCAGGCTCATCGAACCCGGCAGATTACCTTTCAAGACACCCCCGAAAAGCCACGCAAGCGGAAAGGGAAGACGCAGAGGAGACCAAAGAATATGTTCGGCTCGTGCTGGAAAGGGCCCGGCCTCCGTCCATGAGTCTCGAGGCCAACATTGAAGCCACCCAAAGAGATGAATGTCTGCAACTGGCCGCAGCAGCCATCCAGTCGAAAGACTGGCGCCCGATACAAGCCACCTTGAGCAGGAGAACGCTGCAAGCCAAAGCGGCACTAGAAGCAATTATGCAGGTTAAAGACGAACTGTCTATCGACAGCCAAGGCTGTCTCCTACGAGGACCAAGGTTGGTGATGCCCTCCGACTTGGCTCAGCAAGCTGTAGATCTGGCACACCGAGGACACCAAGGCATGGTGAAAACCAAGAACCGACTAAAAGCCAAGGTGTGGTTCCCAGGCATGGACGCAATGGTCGAGCAGACGGTCAGAACTTGCACCTGGTGCCAAGCAGCGGGACAACCAGATTGGCCTCATCCAATCATCACCGAAGACAACCCACAAAGGCCGTGGGAGTGCGTGAATGCAGATTTCAGCCATCTCCCCGATGGGCGCTTTACCCTAGTGATCATCGACGACTTCACGAAATAACCGGAGGTAGAGATCGTAGGGAGTCAGACAGCGACTGAAGTCATCACCAAATTTGAGAAAACCATTGCCACGCACGGAATATTCGAGGTGGTCAAGACGGACAATGGCCCACCCTTCCAGAGCCAAGAGTTTGCGGACTACCTAAGGAGCTGGGGAATCCATCACAGGAAAGTGACTCCACGCTGGCCCAAAGCCAATGGGGAAGTAGAGAGATTTATGCGCACGCTCAACAAGACTATACGCATTGCACATGCTGATGGGTCACCGGTGGAAAGGGCCATCTACAGTTTTCTATGGGAGTATCGGCTAACACTGAGGTTCCGTGACGATTTGAACCCGTGTTTTCAACATTGTCGTAAATGCATAATTTTGGTATCAGCGAACCGCAAATGATCCATTTAGCATATCCTGGTGTTTTCGCTATGCTACGAGCAAGAGTACTCCTGTTACAAACACATTTCCGATCTACCCATGGCATCCATCTTAGATCATGGCAGCCATTTTGTGTTTCCTTGCCCTCACATAGACAATAGACACGCAATGACCTCTGAGTACTTCATTTCAATTAAGGGCACGTAGGCTTAGCCGGCAATTCACCTCTCTAGTGACACGTGCACCTTAGAACAGAACATGCCGTGGCTGCATGACTCGACAAAGGCTGCCTCCTCTGCCTGAGGCCAGTCCTGCTATACTGGTTCTCGTGTTCGTTGGCCTGATCATGATTAGGCGGCCGAAGCTGGTAGCCTTGCCCATTTACGACCCACAAACATCTCTTATCCTGCTTTTCTATCATCTGCACCTGGCTCTGCTCCTTTCCTTCTGGGCCTTTATTAGGGGGAGGTAACGAAATTTACGATGAGGCGGTCCGGCTCTTGAATGAAATGTTGACATGGGATTGTGATGGAATAGTGGGAACCCCTCTTCGTAATGTTTGACATCAGATATTATCGACGATTCCAGTGCAACGCCAAATATTTATTGTTTAGGACACAAAGGTTTGGGAATGTACTAACATTGTGAAGAATTTGCCTGAAGGCCAGTATTTAATATATAAGGAGCAACCCTTCCTGTACAAATCGAACAGGCTCCTAGATACTGCCCGTGTGTAGTTTCTGTGACTTCTGTGTCCCTGCAGTAATAAACCTTTGGTCTTTGACGCCACCATCGAGAAGCCCGTGTTTCTGTTTATTTGTGCACCGAGACAGGTAGAACTCCGGGGTCTTCGGGTGTTATCCCTGACACCTCTGGACGGAACCAAAAAGTCCAGAACTCCAACACCTCATCTCACAACCGAGGTAGTTCCTGGGCCAGCAACCATGGGCCGAGTAGTAAAAGACACTGTTCCGAACCATCCAAACTGGGTCCCAGCCCAAGTCGACACGGAAAAGACTCTATCTAACCGGACATGGTCCAATGACCAGGCCAGCGCCCGGAGACGAACCAAAGAATCCGATATCCAAGAAAGAGA